>NC_079498.1:78987566-81487566 GCF_030052815.1 Hevea brasiliensis | reverse complement strand
CCACTGAGTATTTTTATACTCAGCGATAGCTTGTTTTGCTGTCGTAGATAAGAGCAAGGAGAAAGCAGCAGAGTGAGCTACTATCAATATTGAAGATTCCATTGATCTTTTTGTACGGGTATTGTTTTATACTCTTGTAGTTCTTTTGATGTAAATATTGTGATGTTGTATGTATCAATGTAAAGTGAGAAGTTGTATAATAAATTGTAATAATTTTATTTTTGGATTGTATATCTGTAAATTTAAATTGTGCATACAATATTGATGGAATGATATGAAATAGTTTGTTTTGAGAATTTTGAGATGTATTGACTTGAGAATAGTTGGAGGTTGGGAGTTAGGAAAAATTTATTAGAAGTGCTTTTTACAGGTTTTTGAAGAACGGTTTTCTCCAAATACAAACGGAACTCTGTCAAAATTTTTATAAAATTAAAATGGACAAAAATTTTTACTAGTTTATAAGCTTTGAATAAATGATTTTAAATTCCTACCAAAATGCTCACCATTTCCAAAATGCAAGAAAATAGTTTCAAAATCCCTTATAGTATACCTAATGAATTATCGGTAGGTGAAATTCGGTAGTTCATTAGGTATTCTACGGGAACATGTCATGCCTTACAGATGGGTAAGGTGTGACATGTTTTAGTGGTATCAGAGCATGGTTTTCCAATAAATTTTGACTATGTGTATGAATATTTCTTTGATAAGTACAACTGCTCAAGTGTCTTTAATTGATACATATGACATATTTACGTCATGAATATGCACTAACGGAGGTCAACCTCCTTGTGTTTGATCTCAGGAAGTAGAAATTTTGGGAAAACGGAGTGGAAGAAGGAGATCATTCTGTGGAACAATCTGTTGAGGCTGAGGTTGAAAGGGAAGCCCCAGCACTCCAGAACGTGAGTGGGTCAGCCACTCCAGCTCCTACTCCAGCATCGCAGTTTCCTGCTCTGTTTGCACAACAGATGGCTGCGTTTTTCCAGCAAATGGCGGGAAATGTGCCACCCCAAGCTCAGATGCAAGCACCTATAGCACAACCATAGCCCTCAGCTCGGCAATATGAAAAATTGATGAAATTTGGGGCCACCGAGTTTAAAGGCACTGTGGATCCACTGGAGGCAGAACAGTGGTTAGAGTGAATGGAACGAGTTTTCAGGAAGCTACAGTGTGCACAAGAGCTAAAGTTCGAGTATTATATTTTCTTGTTGCAAGGGGATGCATATGAATGGTGGAAGACCATCCCCCACAGCCTGGTAGAACCTCCAGTCCTTACCTGGTCAGACTTTTTGAGGGAGTTTCGACAGAAGTGGGTCCCCGATGCTTATGTGGATATGAAGTTACAAGAATTCCTGAGTTTGAAATAAGGGGACAGAACCATAGCAGAATATGAGAGAGACTTCTCTCGACTGAGCTACTACGCTGGAAGCTTAGTCTCCACCCCCAGAGATAGATGTAAGAGGTTTGAGGCCGGGTTAAGGCCGAATCTGAGAATGCAAGTTGTGGGTTTTTGACATCAGAACTTCTCTGAGTTAATCTCACAGGCCCTGGAATTGGAAAGGATAGAATCAGAAGGGGCAGTGAAGAAGGGTACACAAGAGAAAGAAAAGACTAAAAAGACTACTGGACAAGCACTTAAGAGTGGTTTTGGGAAGAGGAAACAGTTTGGGGGATCTAGCTCTCATAGATCTGGCAAAGGCAGATTCTCTAGCCAAAGACCACCCCGGTCTGGTCAGTAGACCCAACAAGTACCCCGAGGAGCTCTATCAGTACGACAGTGTGAAACTTGTGGTAGAACTTATGGTGGGATTTGTTTCAAGGTCACCAGTGCATATTTTAACTATGGAGGGAGCGGACATTTCGCTAAGGATTGTACTAGTCCACGCTGGTCTGGACCTTCTGCTACATCTGAGGGATCAGCCCAAGTCTCTGCACCTAGAGGATCACAGCCAGCTGGTAGAGGTAGAGGTAGAGGCAGAGGTAGGGGTCCTGGTAACACTCCTGGGAGTCAAAGCACTGTTAACCAGCCAGTATCCAGTGGCGCACTAGTCAGAGTGTATACCATGCGTCAAAGGGAGGAAGCTGAAACATCAGACGTAGTAGCTGGTATGTTCTCCATCCTTGACCAAGATGTACATGTGTTATTTGATCCTGGCTCCACACATTCGTATGTTAGTGCTAGTGTGATGTGTTCTACTGCTATTCGGTGTGTACCAATGGACTATGATGTGCTAGTAACTAGTCCATTAGGCTAGGAGGTTAGGGTAAATAGATTATATAGGGACTGTCCTTTGGTGATCCAAGGACACACTTTTCTATCTGATTTGAATGAAAGGCCCTTCAGATATTATGATATTATCTTGGGCATGGATTGGTTGGCCAGGCATCATGCGATGATTGACTGTAGACTGAAGACAGTCACTTTTGGTCTTCCTCAGTATGGTGATGTAGTAATACATGGGGAGAGGCAGTTATTGCCTTCAAACATCATTTCACCAGACCGCCAGAAAAATGATTAGGAAAGGGTGTGAGGCGTACTTGGCACATGTGATAGACACCCAAGTGGATAGTCCAGCATTGAGGGACATCCCTACAGTATGTGATTTTCCGGATGTATTTCCTGATGAATTGCCAGGATTACCTCCAGAAAGAGAAGTGCAGTTTGAAATTGATGTTATGCCTGGTGTGGACCCAATCTCCATAACGCCATACAAAATGGCACCAGCAGAACTAAAAGAATTGAAAGTACAGTTGCAAGAGTTGCTTGACAAGGGCTTTATCCGCCCTAGTGTGTCACCTTGGGGAGCGCCAGTATTGTTTGTAAAGAAGAAAAATGGCACTCTCCAGTTATGCATTGACTATCGACAGTTGAATAAGGTGACAATAAAGAACAGATACCCCTTGCCCCGCATTGATGACTTGTTTGATCAGTTGAGGGGTACAAATGTGTTCTCCAAAATTGACCTGAGATCAGGTTATTATCAGCTGAAAGTACAAGAGCAGAGTATTTCTAAAACTGCCTTTAGAACCCGCTATGGCCATTATGAATTCTTGGTTATGCCATTCGGGTTAACTAATGCTCCGGCTGCTTTTATGAATCTGATGAACACTATCTTCAGACCATACCTCGACCAGTTTGTTGTGGTATTTATTGGTCTATTTGAGGAATGCAGAAGAGCATGATAGACATCTGTGGATTGTACTACAGACTTTGAGGGAGAAACAGCTATATGCCAAATTGTCGAAATGTGAATTTTGGCTGATGCCTTAAGTCGCAAGACTATGGCAAGTCTACGGGTTACTCTTTTATCTTTGGTGCATGAGTTAAGATCATTGCATGCCAGCTTAGAGATTAATGATGATGGGCAGACAGCAGTTGCATGGCATGTACAGCCAGTGTTGATTGATCAGATCAGAATGGCTGCTCAGAATGATGAAAGGTATCAGAAGCTGTTGGAAGAAGTCCGACAGGACAAGAAACCAGAATTCTCAATCAGAGATGATGGTCTATTGCTACACCAGGGCAGAGTATGTGTTCCTAATGATGTTGATTTGAGACAGATCATTTTGAAGGAAGCACATGAGTCTCCTTTTGCCATGCACCATGGTGGTACAAAAATGTATAGAGGGCTAAAGGAGTATTACTGGTGGATGGTTATGAAAAGAGATGTGGCAGAATTTGTTTCCAAATGCCTAACTTGTCAACAAGTGAAGGCAGAGCATCAAGTACCCACTGGGTTATTACATCCACTACCAGTGCCAGAATAGAAATGGCAGAGAATAACTATGGACTTTGTGATGGGACTTCCGAGGACACAGAAGAGTCATGATGCAGTATGGGTCATTGTTGACAGACTAACTAAGTCTGCTCATTTTCTGCCAGTCCGAATGGACTACAGTTTAGACAGATTGGCCAGGTTGTACATCGATGAGATTGTGAGACTGCATAGAGTGCCAGTATCCATCGTATCAGACAGAGATCCTAGGTTCACTTCTAGATTTTGGGGTAGTCTTCAGAGAGCCCTAGGAACTAGATTGAACTTCAAGATCGCATTCCACCCACGCATGCATGGCGATGCGAGAGGGTAATTCAGATCTTGGAGGACATGCTACGGGCTTGTGTGAATGAGTTTGAGGGCAGTTGGGATACACACTTGCCTTTGATTAAGTTTGCTTACAACAACAGCTAACAATCAAGCATTGGGATGCCTCCATATGAAGCTTTGTATGGAAGAAAATGCAGAACCCCATTGTGTTGGGATGACGTGGGTGAAAGAAAGATGATTGGACCCGAAATTATTCAGCAAACTGAAGAGAAAATTAGAGTGATCAGAGATCGACTTAAGACTGCATCAGACCATCAGAAGTCTTACATTGATCTGAAGAGAAGGGATATTGAGTATGCAGTGGGTGAGAAAGTTTTCCTCAAGGTTTCTCCTTGGAAGAGAATTATGAGATTCGGCAGAAAGGGGAAACTGAGTCCTCGTTTCATTGGGCCATATGAGGTTCTGGAAAGAGTGGGTCCTTTGGCATATTGGTTGGCATTACCTCCAGAGTTGGAGAAGATACATAACGTCTTCCATGTATCTATGTTGAGGAGGTATTGATCAGACCCATCTCATGTACTACCAGTAGAAGAAATTGAAGTGAATCCAGACCTCACATATGAAGAAGAACCCATAGAGATTCTGGCTTATGAGGTGAAGCAGCTACGGAACAAGCAAATACCATTGGTAAAAATGCTGTGGAACCATCATTCGGGCCAGGAGGCTACTTGGGAACGAGAGGAGGACATGAGGAGACAACACCCACAGCTATTCAGAGATTAATACCAAGTAAAATTTCGAGACAAAATTTATTTAAGGGGGGGAGAATTGTAACACCCCTATTTGTATAGTCTGGTATATTTCACTATTCCGATGATCGTTGTCGGTCCGGCTAATTATGAGGATTAGAACCACGCTTAAGACAACTAAATAAGCTATAAACATAAATAATTAGTAAATGCCAATTAGTTAAGTATGAATAAGAAAAACAGAACATAAGAAGTTAAATGAGCCGAGAGTCACAGCGATGGGTGACCGTCTCGGGAACGACTGCGAAGCCATTTTAAACTCGAATTTCGAACCGTAAAATGTGACACTGCAGTCTTTAGAACCATTACAAAAACAGTGGAAAAAAGAAAATCACGAAAAAGAACTGTTAAGCCAGTCAAATAATTAGGTCAGGGAGCTGGAAGAAATACTGAATTATTTGCAAACCGGGATGAACCGGTGAGGGGCAATTTGGTCAATTGATCCTGAGAGCTGACTCTTGACCTAACTGTCAAATAAAATCGGAGAAAAGAAAATTTCAGAATCGAGAATTAAATTAAAGAACTAATAGAAAAATAAATATAAAAATAAAAAAGTAAAAAGGTGATGACATCATGCATGACATCATGCATGACATCATGCATGATGCCATAAAAGTCATAATTAATATAATTAATTAAATGGATTTTTGGGTCTTCCTAAGACATAAAAAGATAAAAGAAAAGAAAAGAAAAAAAATTAATTAGTCTTCTTCCTTATCCCATCCAAGCCGCCACACTCTCTCCCTCTCATCTCCATGGAAATTCCTCCATTAAAGTTTGTCTTCAAGCTTTGAAACCCTTACCAAATCCCAACTTCTCCCATAATTATTCCATAAAACCTTATTTCTTTCCCTTGAGAAAGAAATTTAGTAAGAAAGAAAGAAGAGAAGAGGAGAAGAATTGAAGAATTAGGAAATCTACAAATTGAGGTAAGTGCAATTTCAAGTTTAGATTCTTATTGAATTCATGAATTTAAGTTTATGTGTGATGAAATTACATTAGAAATAAAGGAAATCATGCTTAAATAAGGGAAGAAAGAATGTGGCAGCCATGGAACCTTAAGGTTTTGATGGTATTTAGTTAGGTTAAACATGAAATCTTGGTGAATAGATGTTATATATGTGAATTGTATATTTAGATTACATGAATTGTGAAGATTGGACAAACTTAGGGTTTTGGACATTAGGGTTTAGAGACCAAAAATGTGAAAAACTTGTAAATAGTGTCTTTGACCTAATGTGAAGTGAGAAATGGTCATTTGTGACCTAATTAAGTGTGTTAGAAGTGTTAGAGTTAAAGTTAAATTCGGATGGAGCATGGCAGCATGACCAAATTTCCTTTGAGGGACCAAAAATGAAATTTTACAAGTCCAATGGATATGGGACCAATTGGGGATGAAAATAGGCACTAAATGACACAATTTTCATTTAGGAAGCATGCCCAAAAAGTGACTAAAACCTAGTAAACAAATTGACCAAAGTTGAAAAATTGCAGGCTGCCCTGCACAAACTGACCAAATGAACAGTGTTTGTTCATTTGGTCATAACTCGAGCTAGGAAGGTCAAAATGACTTGAAATTTTACCAGTGGTTAGATGAGATATAGACCTAAAACGTTCATGAAGAACACAAACTCAAATTATGCCATTAACCCAATCAAATTACTGAGCAAATTTGAATCACTGAATCTGCATAACTGCAGATTTACCATATGAACAATAAAGTTTCAATGGCTATAACTCTCTCTAGAAAACTCTGATTTAGGTGATTCTTGAACCGATGGAAACCTAAGACATAGTAGAACATTTCATATGAGAAAATTAGACCAAATTATGGACTTAACTTGATCAAATTGCTGAACGAAATTGGATCAATAAATCTGCAGAACTAAATTCTGCAGCATGAACAGTAACCGTAATTTGGATATAACTTGAGCTACAAAACTCCAATTGGAGTGATTCAAAAAGGAGAATAAACTTAAGACAATAGGGAACATTTTCTATGAAGGAAGTTTTGCCAAATTCCAATAGAAAAGTGACTAATGGAACAGTGCAACCTAGACACCAAAAACTGAAAATTAACAATTTTGCCTAAAAGACTTAAGTGTTGAGAAAATGACTAAAACCAACAAGTTTAGTGACCAAAATGTGGTATGTGGGTGAAGTTGGAATTCTCATACCTATTAAACCTTAGAAAGTCAACAATTTGACATGAATAGTATAGTGAATAGTAACCCGAAACACAAAAATTTCAAGAATGTCGAGTTTAGCACATTAGAGCTAGATAAAAGTGAAGTTAAATTTATTTTTGGATTTATGCTAAGTTATGGTACTGAAACACTGTGAAACTGTATGTTTCAGCTAAAAAAGACTTGGAAGCTCGGAGAGACTGAGTCAAGGCCTAGAGGCGACTCACGTCAGGTTTGTGCACAATAAACCTTATTTGAGCATTTTGTCATTGAAAAATTGATTTAGTGTGATTTATGAAAATTTGAAGTTAATTATGAATTGTGTTGTCATCTTGTGAATGAAATCATGACTTTGGAAATTTATTGGATTTCTCACGAATCATTTGAATAAAATGTTTGAAATTGATTTTTGATTCACACTTAGCATGACAGTATCTTATTATTCGTCCTCCATTTATGGGGTGAGATCAGTTATCTTTCCTCCCTCTCTGGTTTACCAGTTGAGGTTGTAGATCGGATGAATACTCATTAGCTAGCTAGCCACCTCCCTCATTGATTTCGATTAGTGGGGTTGTAGATTGCTTTGTCGTGGTGTACAACACGGCATTGATCGGAAATTTTGTGTCATGGCTTAAGTTGTGTATGAATTGGCAACACTGTGTTTATTAAATTATTTGACCCAAAACTTTTCTATAATGAGCTTTGATAATTTGTGAAATGTAATTGTGCAGCATTTAAATTGTGTTTTGGCAATGAATGATTTATGTATTGTATTTAAAATTTTTATTGTGCACTACTGAGTATTTTTATACTCAGCGATAGCTTGTTTTGCTATCGCAGATAAGAGCAAGGAGAAAGCAGCAGAGTGAGCTGCTATCAATATTGAAGATTCCATTGATCTTTTTGTACGGGTATTATTTTATACCCTTGTAGTTCTTTTGATGTAAATATTGTGATGTTGTATGTATCAATGTAAAGTGAGCAGTTGTATAATAAATTGTAATAATTTTATTTTTGGATTGTATATCTGTAAATTTAAATTGTGCATACAATATTGATGGAATGATATGAAATAGTTTGTTTTGAGAATTTTGAAATGTATTGACTTGAGAATATTTGGAGGTTGGGAGTTAGGAAAAATTTATTGGAAGTGTTTTTTACAGGTTTTTGAAGAACGGTTTTCTCCAAATACAAACGAAACTCTGTCAAAATTTTTATAAAATTAAAATGGACAAAAAATTTTACTAGTTTATAAGCTTTGAATAAATGATTTTAAATTCCTACCAAAATGCAAGAAAATAGTTTTAAAATTCCTTATAGTGTACTTAATGAATTATCGGTAGGTGAAATTCGGTAGTTCATTAGGTATTCTACGGGAACATGTCATACCTTACAGAGAAATAAGGTGTGACATTCACTGTTAATGGGGAAGGGGGAGAGTGAAAACAAATTCGAGAATAGAAGGGCCTAGAGATTTTCAAAATGTATCTTCTTTTTTTTTTTAATAATAACATTATTTAATTAATATCAAATCAAAATATCTTACCTACTTTCTTAAAATAATAAAATAATATAATTAATTATAATTTTTATTCTTTACTTAGTAATATATTTAAACACCAATCAAATATAATAATATAATTTAAATATATTTAATTTAATTCAATTTAAAAAGAATAAAATATCTTACTTAAAATTAATATTTTTAGTCAATTAAAATAAAATACCAATGCAACATAAAATTTATAATGAAGTTTAAAACTTATAATAGCAATAAATAATATATATTAAATTTATAGACTCCTCTAGAATATCATTAAAATAATATTCAAATTTATAATATTTTTATTATGAAAATCTTGGTTTTTATACTTTTGTCTTTAAACTTTTATTTTTAATAATATTTTAATTTTTAAATTTTCAAAAAAAACCTCCTTTCACTTTTAAAAAATTAAAAAAGTAAACAACTAAATTATTTAAACACTAAGGGATAAAAACATTATTTTACTTAATATATGAGAATTAAAAAATAATAAAAATATTAAATTATTTTTCCCTAAATTTGAAAATTATTAAATTCAATTAAAAAAAATCTTGAAATGTGGACTATACTAATATTTTCACAACACTTGTTTCTTTTTTATTGTCAAATGTAGCATAAGAAACAATGCAATTGGCAGAAACAGATTATCAATATTATTTGTTTATCCAAGAACAAAATACCAATAATATTTTATTTGTCGATAGTATATGCATAATGCATAGCATCAAATCAAGGTGATGACATAGAATAGTTGAAAACGTGTAAGAGCAAAGACCAAGCCTGCAGGAAGTCCATTTCTTCCCTCGCAAGTCATAAATCATAACATTTACATTTACATATACAATAATTTTCTGTCAATTCAAATTTTGCAACATAAAAAAAATATATATTAATATTAATATTAATTGTAATAGTAATATTCTATGGCTTGATTTTCATTATTTTGACTATTACACACCCATTTCTTATCTACAAATAGTGATCCAAACAATTATGCCAACCGTTCCCAGTCTTTATTCTTCAAAGTCCTCGGTGATTCCTCTCTGTTATGGACGAGAAGCAGCAGCCAAAACCCAAGGCCAAAACGACCCTCTATCTGGGTTGCTTTGGATTTTCCGGGAAACTGCATGTTTCCAAGAAAAAAACAGTAAAAATTGTACAAACTGTTCACAAGCATAATTGGTTTTCCCGGTCAACGACGTTTCTCTTGAAACAATCCGGCATCAAAACTCTTCGTGTCGACTACTCTACTATATCAGAGAGACTACAGACTCGAAAGACTAATTTAAGGAATTCAAAACCGAAGCTGAAACCCTCCGATGAGATCCCCTCAAAACGTAAAAATCCGGCAGCCCAAAATAAGATTCCGGCAGCCCCTGAAGTTGATACTGCTTCAGATCAAGCTACTGAAGACAGACCTCAAGAGGTATGCAAATTAGAACTCTTTGTCATACTCTTATTGACCATTAATCAGATAACAAATTTAATAATAAATTCAATGTCATTTTTTATCTTTTGTTTCAGACGAAGCATGGTTCTGAACAGAGCATCATCCTTGAAGATGGGAAACTTTTGGATCCTGTGATGGATTCTTCTAAACAGTTGTCTTTCAGCCGGAAAATAGACTCTGCAAGAGTAAGTTCCAGCCAACCCAGTTCACCGGAGCACAGGTCCCATGGAACCGCGGTTCTCCGATCGACATCTCTGCCGGCACCAAACCCGCGGGGAAAATCACGGGTAAGTGCTAAAAGGGTTAGAAAAGAAAATGGAGCAATCGATAAAAAATTCGACCCAGTGATTGGCATGTCAATTGTGATGGTGACTCTGATCATAATGTTATTATTGGGTCGGTTTTGTGCGATTCTTTGTACGTGTGCATGGTTATATTTCTTTCCTCGGTTAACCGCCGAGGTTAAACCGAGTCTGAATGGAACCGTGAAAAATGGTTTGGTTTCAAGCGAACCGGATTTCAACTCGGAGGAGTACAAGAAGAGAGTGGTTTTGGAGGGGTTTCTCGATAGGAACCACCGGTCTCCGTCGTGAATTTTCAATTTGGTTGTTGTTAGAATGGCATTTTGTGTAAATTGTAGGTAGAATATGTCTGAATTTATAAGAAAAAATAAATAAGAAAACAAAATTAGTCAATTTTTTAAAAGATCATTTAGGCTTCTACTTTCTCCGCTTCTTTAATTGGCTGTTGGAGATGTCACGTGATTTTGATGGATGAGCACGTGAGATAAATTATAACGTGTTTGGCGGGAGACCTATAAGAGTAGTTATTATCTTTATAATTTTTAATTTTGAATGTTAACATTTTAACAATTAGTGTTTATACTTTCTTAAAAAATTAAATATTAAATTTTAACTTTAGGATCAAAGTTAATAATCATTATTTTAAAGGCTAAATTTATAAAAATAATATTTAATACTTAATTTTTTAATCTTCTATCAAATGCATCTTTAATTTTCATATGAAAGGATGATAAGGAAGAAAAATAAATTAAAAAATAAAATAATATTATGTTTAAATATTAAAATTTAAAATATAAAATTTAAAATTTTATTAGCATAAATTTTTAATAAATTTTAAATTTTAAATAATACCATTTATTTATTAAAAATTCTTTGAAAGTTAATTTTATTTTTTTATCTTATTGGAAGAAAGAAAAATTAAGATGGAAATGATGGTGAAAAGTAATATATATATATATATATATATAATTTATTTATTTATTTAAAAAGAAATTGAGAGAACAGTTGATGAAATTATATTTTTATATTTTAAGAGTTTGAATTTATTTAAAAGTAAAATAGAGATTTTATTGTTTATAAAATAATTTTTATCTTCATTTTTTTTCTCTAATATCTAAATAAAAAAAGAGAGAATAATTTTATCCTCCCTCGATATTTTTCTCCATTATTTTTCGCTATTTATTTTATTTCTTTCCCTAAAAATTCCCAAACATAACATTAGCGTTTGGCACGTGGTTGATACATATGGCAGCCAGTTCCTAACCACTTGAATTTCTCGTCTGCTTCTTCTCTGTATCTAACCACTTGAATTTCCATGTAATTAATTTTTGCATATTTTAGAAAAGTTTGTTTGAATAAGAAAAATATATTTTTTGTAAGTCGATCTAAAAGAATAATTTAATTTAAACATAAAATAGTAATAATAATTTAAAAAAAGGCCTACGTCCATTTATGATCCTCAGACAATGCACGTTTTAAACACTACGTGGAATGGTCATCGGGAAAATTATATGGATCGTGAGAATAAAATATTTAAATTTTAATTTATAATATAAAATTTTTAAATTTTAATTTTGTAACATAAAATTTCTGTGTTAAATTATTTTTTTAGACATAGCATTTTGTAAGATTAAAAAATTATATTTTTTATTTATTAATTTGAAACTTGTTGAGAAATATTTAATTAATTAAAATTAATATTTTATAATTAATTTTTCTGTAGTTTCTATCTTCCTTGTTCACTCTCTATCATAGTCTTAACAATTCAAATTGCACAATTTGATATTTAAGTAACCTAAAATTTATTTATTTGAATCTACTAATCCATGAAAAAATATATTTTTTTTATTTGATAAATGTAACGTTAATATAAATAACTGAAAAATTATGCAATTTGCTTAAATTTTCTAGCTTAGGGTTGGGCATTCAGTTAGTTCATTTCAAAATCGAATTGAACTGTTAAAATTAAATAAATTAAAATTATTAAAAATATAAATTAAATCAAACTAAATTTATGAGAAAATCAAAAATTTTCAATTTGATTTGATTCAATTGGTTTTGGCCCTTAAAATGAATAAACGGACCAAAAATGGCAAGAAATTGAGTTCCAGAAGTTATTATTATTGAAAAAAAAATAATTATCACTTTCTCAAAAAACAAATAGTAAATATCACTTGAATCATAAGCAAATAGAATATAACAAAACCAAAGAGTACATCGAGCACCCATCTTTAAATCTCTCAGACTCTAAATTCATGAACATACCAAAAAAAAAAAAAAAAATCAGTTCATATTCTTTGAGCTAAATGCCAACAAGATTTTTACAACTCATTTACAATGCCATTACATTAATTGGAACCAAGCAATATTCCAAAATAAGAGCAAAAATGGCACAAAAGTAACAAACTAGATATTTCTAGAGAGCGATAAAATATATATATATATATTCAATGAGTGGCCCAACCCCTAATCGAGCTTCCTCTAGGCAATATAATGGCCATAAATGAGAAGAACATCATTCGATCTCTCTGTGTTTATCAATGAAAGCGCATGGTGTGATCGAGAGGAAAAGAACATAGAAAAAAGCAAGTCATCAGTTCTCTTCTTTTCTTTTTTAATGAAGATTCAATATTATTTTCTCCTTTAATGAAGAGAATGACTAAATCAAGAGATAGAAAGAACAACACAATGGAGAAAAGAAGAAAACCGGAGAAAAGTAGAATCTAGAGGTGGAGGCTAGGGTAAGGAAAACTATGTTTATATAGTAGGATATGGATAGCTAAGATTATTTGAGATGGACAATTAGGATTAATTTAGTTAAATGGGTTGTCAAAAAAAGAAATACATTTATATTGTGGGGAATTGAATGCAGGACGTGTATGGCTTGGTAAAGTCTCCAACCAATGAGTTAAAGGTGCTTAAAATTTCATAGGGCTTATAATATTTTATTTATTTTAGTTCAGTTTGGTTTAATAGAAATTTTTCCTTTCAAAACTGAATAGAACCAAACAAACCGAAAATTCAAAAAATAAAATCAAACTAAACCGATTTACTATATAGATCGAACCAAATTAAATCGGTTTAAACTATTATTTTGGTTTTAAACCAAATAGTGCTCACCCCTATCCTAGCAGAGACAATGAAAAGGAAAATTAGGTGCTGATGTGCCAAAGGGAACCATAAAAGAAGAATGACCATTTAGGAAGCAAACAACCAATGAAGGATGAACTGGTCTAAGGTTAATTTAGAGTTATTTAATAATGAAATAATGATACTAAAGATTAAACTAGGGGTTTGGAAAGATTTGAAATTTTTCAAATAGATTTAGAACTAGAGTTTCCATTGGGACGATTTGAGGTGAGTCTTTAGATCATTAGGTAAACGATGAAATTTTGACCTAAAATTTAATATAGGGAAAATATAGGATGTATCTACAGTGATCCTAAAGTTAGAACGAATTCTAAGCAGGTTTGGTTAAGGTTCACTAAAAGTAGTACCTAAAAACATTTTGAGGAAAATTAGGGTTTGGATTTGAAGATCACATTTCCATAAGCTAAAACAAGTTATTTAGGGTATTTTAAGGTTGGTTTTGATGAAAATTATGGTTAGGAAATGATCTGGGCAAAATGGAAAAGTTTGGTGTTTTTAGACTAAGTTGGTCGAATGGAATAGTTAAGAAAGAACTATGAAATCCAATGGAAAGAAAGGTGGAATAAATGGAAAAATAACTTGACGTCTCCTTGGATAAGTATACACGCCGCCAAGAACACACCAAGGGTCTTGCACTCTAATCTTTGATAAGCAACACATCACAAAGAATGAAGAGCAATGCAAATTGCCACTCCAGAGGTGAGAAAACTCAAGGTTGCACGCCACTCTCAAAGAGATAAGTGTAGGGCTAAACAAGCAAAAATCTCAATTGTATTAATCTCTCAAAATCTCTTTGTAATGTTAAACACAAAGGCCTATTTATAGGCTTTACAAAGAAACCTTACTAGGAGTAGGAAAATAAAAGCTAATTAGGAAAACATAAACTAATTAGGAAAACATAAAATATAATTGAAAAAGGAAAACCACGTGTTCTTGGCAGCCAATGAGAAAGGTATACACCACTTTATGAGAAAAAGTCAACTCCTTGTGTAACTTGGAATTGTCTCAAACTTAATCTTCATTCTCTTACTTGCACGAGGATTGGTGGACTCCACCTTGGACCTACAAGCATGCCAAAAACATCACTTTGACTTGGGCCAATTCCAAGCCTTGCTTGGTCTTCAATTCCTACACCAATTAGGCCCATACACTAAGTAAGCTTTCCATAGCACCTGGGCTTTGACTTTTCTACACTAAACCATTCTAGGCAGCCCCATACATGCCTAATAAGTCATCCCAACATGGACTTGATCTTTCCCCTCTTAGTCCTACATATGTAGCTTATAACTTGACCCATTAATGTGTTCCATTTAGGCTTAGTCTTGAGCCTAAATAAGCTTAATTCTTCCACATTGATACAACCCATATCCATGCATAATTCATGCAATAAAGCTCATGTTCATCTTGATTAGAATTCCAAGATGAAAAGTTTGAACATGCCACATGCTTAGGTACATTAGGCACATATATGAGTTTGGTCAAGTTTTGAATAGTTTAGGCATTCAGTTTAGTTCCTAGTTTTTTTTTATAAGCTCGAGCTTAATTCGAGCTTCAACATTAAGGTCCAAGCTTGATTTATTTAAAATATATCAAATTCGAGCTCAACTTGTCTTAATAAGCATATACATATACTATAAATGAGTTGAGTTGATTTTAGAATCTATAAGTTATGTACTTAAGCTTCAAGCACAATAAGATCTCTCTCCCTTCCTCTCCTCCCCCCAACCCCAACCAAAACCCAATCTGATCTCTCTCTCTCTCTCTCCTTTTTCCCATTTTTGTCTCCCTTCTCTCTCTCTCTTCCATTACACCCCCTAATTTTTATCTCCTTCATTTTTCTCTCCCCAAATAGAATCTGAAATCAACAACAAAATCAATAAAGAAAAATGCATAAATCAATAAACCCCAATAAATAATAAGTCAGAATATTTACAAATCAACCAAGATAATAATTTTAACTAATTAATTCCCCTATTTTGTAAGAAGGAGAAAAAAAAGGAAAAAAAATTGTGAAGATTTGTGTGGAAAAGAGTATTTTGAGTCATTTTATTTTGATCTAAACTGGGCAGAAAATAGTGGAAAATACTGTTAATCTTTTTTGTTTTCCCTCTATGCCCTTTTGTCCCCTACATGCACTTTCACAAATTAATTTTTATTTTATTTTATTTTAATTTTGAATTTTATAAACTATTTTACTTTAATTTTAAATTTCAAATTAAAGTTAGGCATAATTAAAATATCTATTCAAATATATATAGAAAAACATAAATTTGACATGTGAGAATAAATAATTATTCAACTAAGTATAATTTTATTATAAATAACTATATTGAATAAAAAAAATTATTGAACTACAAAATATTATAAATAATCTATCATAATATTCAACTATAAAATTATATCATACTATTCAACATAGTAACTTTTAATATAATTTTATTTATTCAACATGGGCATAATAGTCAAATGCAATAATTTTTTCCTCCTCACTTTTCTTTCCATCAAAACATAAAAAATACATAAATTACTTCCTTTTCTTACCTTGCTCTATTGGAAAAGAATTGTAAGGAAAATAAGAATTTTCTTAACTATAGTGATTTTACTTTTCTTACAATTCTACTAACTTTTCTTTCACTAGTTTTCCTTTATACAAAACAAGCCATTAGAGTCACACATCATTTCAGGTATAATTAGATCATGAAATTATTAGTATAGTTTATTTTATTAAACGTAATTATGTTATCACTATCAATACAAATTAGTAGTGAAACGATTTGAGGAAAATGAGGAGACTTAAAATAACATGGAGAAATTTAGTTTTAAAAGATATGCAATACTTAAATATTAATGCAGAACTGATCTCAAATAGAGTTAAATATAGCAAACTCCTAACTAGTTTGGAATTTAATTTTAGTTATTATAATAATAAATAATTTTAAAATGAAAAAAAAAATTAATACGATGAACAAAATTTTGAGAATTTTCATTTTGAAATTTATATGAAGGTGATTTCCATTGAATTGGATTTGAAATTTACATTTAAAAGAAAATCTATTAGGTTTGCTTATGCATCTATTGTCTTATTTAAGTCATTTGTTTCTCTAACTTCTTGTTTTATGATTTCTCGGCAAGTAGGAGAGAAATTGACCACCAAGACACTATTGGATGGTTTCTTTCCTTTATTTTTTTCAGACACGTCAAGCTTTTTGATTTAGTGTGTTCAGAGAATCAATAGTGACATTGGAGCTGTACCTGATATTTTTCTAAATGAAAAAAAATAAAGAAGAAGATTATTTGAAGATCACTCCAACGTTGAACATCTAGAAGAATCCATTATCCTTGTTATATGTGATGAAACCATATTATGAACAAGGGGACGGTTACTAGTATACGTAGACATAATATTTTGTCCAAATCGAAAATAAATTTTAAAAAATAATAATAAAATAAAATAGAAAAATAAAAAAGAAAAAGAAAAAATAATCAATTTATTTTGAATTTTCGGTTTTAATTTTAATTGACATTTTTATTTCAATCTTTTTTTATTTTCTTTTTTTTTTTAGTTTTGGTTCTCAAATAGTGATTTTATTTTTATTATTTAATTAAAAGTGCAAATTAAAAGGTTTGTTTGGATTCAATTTTGATTTTAATTTCGCTCCTGAGATTCATTTTATATTTTCATTTCATCCTAAATTTTATTTATTTATTTTAGGAAAAAGAAATATTCTATTGGGTTTTAATTTGTTGCCATTAAATTTTAGTTATACATTTTTTTTGCAGAAATAAAAGAAAATAAAATCAATTAATGAGGAATTAATTTTATTAAATTTCCTAAGCTTTTTATCTACCTGTATAAGGAAATTCTTCCTTTTCCTTTTGATTGCTCTCTTGAAAATAACCCAGTTCCACGTAAAAAGATGAACTTTTCCACTTCCTTTAACTCTCTTGAAAAGATAAAAGCCTCTCTTTAAAAGGGGAGAACAAATTCTCTTCTGAGAACTCTTAATAGCAACGTCATTAGCTTTTTTAGAAGGGGATTCATCTTCTTCCTCTCCAAAGAAAAAACGTTGTCTCCTCTAAGATTTGATTCTCGCATCAGTTGTCTTCTGTCCAATTCTCAGTTTTGCTCCAAGGATTAAGGTCTCTTTCTTGATCCCAAACAACTATGTTAGATTAATTTTCATTCAATCTTAATGGGTTTTGTTAAAATAAATAAATTTATGGCTTTGATAAGATGATGTTTGAAATTTGTAGCTTTAAAATTCATGTTGTTTTGAGTTGTTGAGTTGATTTCTTTTTGCTTTGATAGTGATTGAGAAAAGGAAACCTTGACTATTATTTGTTGGTAACCAATTATAATGTTAGATAGATTGAAAATGTACTCTGTTGGATGATCTATTGATATATAAATTGACTATTCAGTTTTCTATGAGTTTAAAAATTATCTATCATGTTGAAATGAGATGTAGGTGTTCGGATTATTTGTAATTTACAGAGTATGAAAAACTTGTTAATTCATTTTAGATCTTATCAATTAATTTATTTTATTTATTATTATTATTATTATTTTCTTTTATTTTTTTGTTGAGTCTAAATATAAGGCCTTCAAGTGGTATTATGTTAGTTGGGAGTAGTCGGATATTTTTTTTAAAGAATGGGTTTTTACAGCGGATTGTGGTTTGGATAGATAATTTAAAAAAAAAAATAGTGATAGTTCCATTGTAAATGCTGAAAATAAATATTAAATAAATAAAATTAAAATTAATTAAAATTTTGAATTTACTAATATTTTCATCATAAATCTTGAAAAACAAAGTAAATAAACAAATTAAATTAAATTAAAATTTAAATATAGGAGGTCTAATGATAATTTCATCTTAGACCTTGTTTGTCATGAATTTGAGATTAATTATTCTAGATCTATTGATAATTACATCTTAGACTTTGTAATTAAAAATATTAATTAAAAGATTGGTTGAGATTTATTGATAATTTGATCATAAATCCTAAAAACAAAAAATAAATTGAAAATGAGCAAATTGGATTAAAGGAACAAGATCTTCGATTTAATGATAATTGTATTTTAGACCTCACAAAATCATATTAATTTGTTAGGCTTATTGATAATTTTATCATAAATTCTAAAGATAAAAATCTAAATTAAAGATTTGGGGTTAATGGTAATTTCACTTTAAATCCTATTTAAAATAAAATTTTATAATTAATGCTTTAGGTTTAATGGTAATGTTACCTTAAACCTATTAAATAATTAATCTAAATTTTCGGTTTTAATGGAAAGTTCTTCTTAAGCCCTATTAAAATCCAATAGAAAATAAATTAATTAAATCTTTGGGTTCATTGATAATTTCATCATGGAACCTAATTAGTATTTCATGGTAATTTCACCTTAAACATATTTGAAAAAAAAGAAATCAATCGTTAATTAAAATTTGTTAGGTTAGTTGATAGTTTCATCACCTAAATATAAGTATAACCTTAAACCCCATAAAATGCACTAAAATATAAAATTAAAATAATTTTAGGTCTAATGATAATCTCATCTTATATCTTTTTAATTACAAAATTTAGAATTAATTACTTCAGGTCTAATGATAATTGCATCTTAGACTTTAGGATTTAAAAATATAAAGTATTATTAGGATTTAATAATAATTTCATTTTAAATCCTATAAATTTGAAATAAAGTATATAAAATCTTTAGGGTTTAATGATAATTTTGTCTTAAATCTTATAAGTCAGATAATAATCAAGATTTTAGAGTTTAATAATAATTCCATCTTAAGCTCTATAAATCAAATAAAACTAAAATAATTGAAGGTTTAATGATAATTTCATCTTAAATCTCGCAAAATAAAGTAAAGATCATGGGTTCGATAATAATTACATCTCAAACCTAAAGAAATAATAATTAATAGTTTGTTGGGCATAATGATAATTTCGTCTTACACCCAATTAAACAAAATAATTAGATTAATTTCTCTTAAACTATTCTAAAGATAATAATAAATTCAAACGTAATATTATTCTCGTATGTGAATTATTTAACCGGTCAAGAGCTACGAATTTTGAAAAATCCAGTTTTGGGAGCATCTTGCTAAATCTCTTAATCAACTTGTAAGTAATGTATGCGTTTAATTTATAAGTTGCATTTCATAATTAATTAGACACACCACACACATAACACTCTCGGTCATTCGGACACCAATGATGGGATCAACAATGGGGAGTTGAAAGTTTTTACGATCTATTGGAATCCCTAGGAATTGAATGATACCTTTCTCGGTATTAAGTTTTAATCACGGAAAGGAAGGAAATTAATAAAATATTAAATAGATATCATTTGCATCACATATATCCTTGATTTCTTTTAGCAAGATTTGTATTTAATAAAATGACTGATACCTTTTAAATCCATTTGGCTTCTATTTTCAATAATGTTGTTTTAAAAATATATAAAAATAAAAAAACTCTTAAAAATAAAGATCCATTTTAAGATTCATCGTCCATTTCAAACATTTTTTTTTTAATTTTACAAGTCAAAAATTTAATTTTTCAAGTTAATTTCATTCCAAACAAGATTTTATTTTAACAAATTTAATTTTCAAAGTTTTTCAATCAGAATTTTGTTTTCAAGCTAAATTTAATTTTCAAATAAATTTTATTATCAGTCAAATTTAGAAGCCTCCTTTAAAATAAAATTTTTCAAAAATAAAATATGGAGTCATAATTCACTTTTAGGATATTTTCACTTACTTATGTAATTGACTTACCCTAAGAATGAGACATTCAAGTGTTCCAACCTTTTCGATCAAAATAAGGAATAGAGATTGTAAATTAATCTCCATTTCAAATCATTGACATTAATTTTTATTTGTTTATAGATAAATATTTTAACAACATGAATTTTACAAAATACAATATCTTAATTTATAATAACTAAAAATAATCTATTCAATTGTCATTAAATATATAATGCAAATTATAGTGTTATAGATTTAATTATAATGAACATAATAATAGAGATATAATTTTTTTTCCATAAAAAATATTAACCTTAATCGTTCATTTTACCATATTAATTTATAAAACCATAGTAATATAATTTTTTTTTCTACCAAACTATGTCTGAATATATTTTATGTGTGTGAAAAATGAAAATACTAAATAACATTTAGAATAATTAATAAAAAATAATTTTGTTTTAAATATATACATAAAAAAATTTATTTATTAATAACATTATGAAAATTTTAATGATGAAAAATTTATAACCGCGGCGTCGCGCGGGGCAATGCAGCTTGTTGAATCTAAATCCTACCATCAATATATATATATTAAAAAAAATAATATTTACTAGCATTATCATGGTGTTTAAGTAATATAATAATAAATCTTTCCTGGAAAATAAAATAATAACTCTGCATACGACATATTATAATAATCTTGCAATACAAAATGGTTTGTCCACACAATTAGCCATAATTAGCATTGCTAATTATTGTAACCTGTGCTGCAAAAGATTAAAATAAATATGCCTAAACGACATCACTTCTATGCAGGGTTTCTGTGAATGGGTCCTCAAATTTTCACTCAACTATAAATCTTTTTAATTCTTTTGTTAGATCCAAAGGAGTGTTAGGCTGTTCATGTAACCAGTATCCATTTTAGAGGAGAAAAATAATTTACAAGTTTAGAGTTTAGAAGACAACGTAAGAAAATACAAATACATTGTGCCTTATAAAAGTGATTTTTTTTTTTATGAGCTTTATCCATTTAAAATAGGCTAAAAAGCAATTCAAGAAATCCATGCCTTGTTATTTCAATAGATAAGATCAGAATCCAACAGTGGCACATTTAGAAATTTTTTTTGGGTCAATATATAAAAATAAATAATAAAATATTATTTAAAATATAATGAACAATTAAAATCAATGAAATTTAATACTTTGAAAATTATAAAAAAAAATTACATTATTATTAATGCTTTCAAGATATTTCTATATAAGTAACTTAAAATCATCTATCAATTTATTGCACCTAAAATTATATCATTTTATTTTGATAACGTTTATTATTGAAAAACTAGAATAAAATTTTAAAAATAAATAAAATTTTGAATGGACAATGTGATTTTTTTTATTTCAACTAATCTTGAATTTTATCAAAAAGAGCATTCAATAATTAAATTTATGAGGGGTCGTAAGTGTATACATATACAAAGAAAATTTTAAAAAATAAGGGGTCAGTTAACCCCCCATTCTTTGTTATAGATCTGCCACTAGAATCCAATAATAACCATACCATCATACATTCACATGCACTATTTACATTAATATTAAATCTCATTAACCTTTACTAGTTGGGTTGCACAAAAGTTAAGAAGCCATGTCAATAAAAGAGAAAAAAAAAATGATTTAAAGAGATTAAAAAAAAAATCTACGAGTGGAGACTAGAACAATGAGGCTAAGATATTTAGGAATGAACTCATAGTAGAGAAGTAAAAATGTAACACCTCTCATCCGGTTACAGTGTAATCGAGCGAGGTGTGCTACATTCGGTGCCGGAACATCCTAACTTATCTTACTTTATTTCTTTAAAAATTTTGTTCTCGTTATATTTAATATCGATTATTTTTTTACGGAGAAACTAACGGAGTTTCTCCTATTTTATTATCGTTTGACGTGTTTTACTATTTACCTGTTTGAAAATTTCAATAATATTTTAAAATAAAAATATCATCCGTACTAATCATAATCATCTGATCAGTTCAAATATTCTCTATATAATTCAATTTCATATTCATTTTCATACTTTATCATTCATGCTCATCATATTCATCTCACATTCACTTATTGTAATTCACATACTCAATTCATATGTAAACATTCTCAAATTATATAAGTAAAATTTTCAAATTTCCTTAATTTACATAATTTATAAAATAATTACATAATTTCATAATTTACATGATCTACAAACTAATTATAGTTCCATAATCTATATTTCAACATACAATTCATAGTTTACATTACAAATAATAACTAATTATAATATACAAAATACATAATATGATCTATATGGGCCCTATCTACATGCATTGCTGAGGAGGTGACAACCTTAAACACTCTACAGATCAGAACTCTAAAATCTCTGTTTAGTATTCGCTGGGCTTTAACTTCAGTACCTACATGAGGAAACAAATCCATCGCGCTAAGCATTACTGCTTAGTGGTGCAATAATATAACAAGGAAATAATATAACAAGTATAAATAATTGGAGCATATTTTCTATACTCAATAATTTTACTGGGTTCATATGAAATTTTCCATACAATATATATTTCGTCATTTATGTTGCTCTCTAGAATCACTTCTTTTATAAGTTTACAATAATCATTTATATAATGCACAAATAAATCTAAAATTTATACTTATACTTATATTCTTATGAAAGTCACATTTATAATGTTATTTAAATTATAATTCTTTTACTAGTCTTTTTATCGCTTCCTTGATACTTTCTAAGTTGTTTACAATCATTTCGTAATATTTAAAATTTTTAGAACTAGTTTAATTTACTTCAGATTATTCTAAGGAACAAATTTTTGCAGCTAATCTAATTTATTTCAGAACTTCTTCTCATTTATTTACTTTCTAGCATTTTTAATTGCTAATATTCATAACTTATTTTAATAAATTAGACTGCCCAAGTAACCTACGACAGACTGACTAATTGGATAACAGGTCGTTGGCACTAGACACTGCAGTGCCTCGGGCCGTCATACCATGGGACGCAGAACGTCAACCACGTATGCAGTCAGTATGGTTAAAAAGCCATGATATCACATAATTGGGCATAAAAGCCATGAATACAGGCATAAAAGCTATGAATACGGGCATAAAGCCATGAATATAGGCATAAAGCCTTTCGCAGTACTGCTAAAACAATACTCTATTGGCATGCCAAACTATCCAATCTGACACACATGTCTAGGCAATACAAGGGCACATAATATCGTTAAATATTAATGTATTGTGTTTTATGACTTCAATATTTCATGATAAAATTTAATTATAATTTATACATTCATTTGATCATTCATATGATCATAATTCACATCAATTATCCTTTTATACCATTGTACTCAAAGTACTTTTTCTTTCTACAATAATAAGAATTAATGTCTCATTCATACATTAATATGGTTCATTTATTCATTCATTATGTTATTCATATTGATCACAATTCAAAACAATGGTTCACATGTACCATTGTATTCAAAACATTTTTCCTTTCTCTCTTGATGGGAACTTAAATCCCAAATGGCACTTTAATCTCATTTATACATTTAACAAACTATTCATGTAAATTACATTTCATACTTTAAGTTGTATTGCTAATAGATTATGAACTCCATTGGTGTTGAGAGTATAAATCTCAATTACCTATTCTAAGTAATCCATGAACATTTCATGGATTCCAAATTTCATGCCTTAATTTCCTCTACCAATTTAGCTTTTACACTTTGTGTCTTTGTATTACTATTCATATTACTATTCACTCAAATTGTTGACTTTTTAATACATAATAAATTTATTGAACCTAAGTTCACCAAGATACCTCATTTTGCATTCTAAAGTTATTGGTATTGGTTGCCAATACCATTTCAAAGCTTATTTCATGTTATTCAAAATTTTCAGATTTCATACCCTAAGTTTACTGTTCCATTGGTCATTGTTACAGTGGAAATTTGGTGAAATTTTCTTCATTAAAGTTGTTCCTTTATGTGTCTTCTTTAATTTCCTTTTTGAATCACTCCAATTGGAGTTTTGTAGCTCAAGTTATGGTCATTTTACCATAACTAGCAGGATTGACCTGTACCCAGAATTTCTGGGCAATTTGGTTCTGCCAGATTTGGTTACCTAAGTTTGGTTGGAAATTTGACTAGGTTATGGTCAGAATTTGGATTTGTGTTCTTCATGAACGTTGTAGGGATATGTCTCATCTTTCTGCTGGTAAAATTTCGGATCAATTGAACTTTTCTACACTGAGTTATGACCATTTGAACAAACATTGTTTATTTAGTCATTTTCCAGGAACAGCATGTTGGTCACCCGGATTAGGATAATTTTTAGGTCAACTTGGTTTGGTTTTCTGAGCAAGGTTTCTTCACCAAAGTTGTGCCATTATGTCTTATAAAACTTTTTCCATTGGTTTCATTGCATTTGGATTTTTGTAGACCAAGTTATGGCCATTTTGCCAAAACTGGTCGGGTGAGCTTTAGCTCAGGAAATTCTGGGAAGAATGGTTTTGGTCAGTTCGGTGACCTCACATGGGCCAGGAATTTCATTTGGTTAGAGGCATTTATGGGCTTGGTGTTCTTAATGAAAGTTGTAGTCCTATGTCTAATATTTCGAATGACACAAAAATCAGGTCATTTGGACCTGTCTAGAGGAAGTTATGGCCAAATGAACAGATAATCATTTGGTTAATTTTTTGGGTTCAGTGTTTAGATTTTCGAATTGAGACAGTAAATTGGTCAAGATTTGGACATAATTTGGGCATGGTTTCTTCATGAAAAATGGGGTATTTTGTCCTAGGTTTCATCTCCAATTGGCCTCACACCAATTGGAGCAACACAACTCCAGTTATAGCTCAAACAATACATTGGACTCAAAGGTTCGAATTTCCTGCATAAGAATCAACACTCCCAAATTCAATTCTCCCAACTCCACAAACTTCATTTGACATATTTGGCACTTCTAATGGTCATTAAATCATCTCAAAATCATCAAATTCCAAGCAATAATACAAAAACCCTAAGTTAGCCAAAACCCTAACTTATAATTTCAATCTCAATCATACATCCATGCAATTTGATTTCTAATGCCTTAAACTGCATTAATCAACTTCATTAACTAAATCAAAATCATCAAAACCATCAAATTCATTTACTTCCTTGGGCTGCCACAAATTGAAACTTCAACATATTCCAAGTTTTCTTTTCTTTTCATGCCATTTCAACTTAATCAAGCATGCTTTTCATGCTTAGGAAAGAAAAAGGGTATAGTTAGTGCACTAACCTCTTTAACCACTCTCTTGGCTTGTTGAAATCTTAGATTTTTTTTCACTTTCTTCAAATTTCTTAGCAGCCAAACACTTCTCCTTGGTGTGGGTGTAATTTTTAGTGAAGGTGGTTAGGGCTTTTAGGGTGAGAAAGGGTGGGAATTCAAGCTTGGAAGCTTAAAAAATGGAAGAGGAACTCTTCCATGGTGGTGCGGCAACATGAGGAAGAAAGGAGTATAATATTTTTGTCAAGTTTTGGTCTTCCTTATCCCTTTTAATGAGTTTAATAAATTGTGATTGGTGGAGGAAATTTAAATGACATCATATGATGTCATAATCAACATTTTCTTTCATTTTCTTTTCTTCTTTTATCTACTCATTTTCAATTTAATTTTTAGCAATATTTATTCATATTTTAGATCATAATAATTATTTACTTAACTAGAAAAGTCGGCTAAAAATCACCTCTGAAGACGAAATGACCAAAATGCCCTCCGTTTGGCTTAACAGACTAAAATTGTCTGTACCGATTGAAAATTTTTTCTAAGCATTTTCTTGGTATTCTAATGCCATAGAAACCTCAATCTCTGGTGTCCCAAAATTATTTCATGAATTTTCTCACGGGTTTAGGGCTTCTAGTTGCGAAGACCGCAACTTCCCACTGGGTTACCCATCGCTAGGGTACCGACTCATTTAACTTGGTTGTATTTTATTTCTAAAATTTTTTCTAAATTTTTCTTATTAATATTTGAGTTATTTATGGCTCCTCACTTTAGTCTAAATATTTTTCGAGACATTCTAGCTGTCCGAACTGACACCAGTCACCGGAACAATAGAATGTACGGAATTGCTACAGTGAGGGCGTTACAATTCTTCCCCTCTAACAAAAATTTCGTCCTCGAAATTCACCTGACATAAGCAATCGACAAACTGCTACCTCCTTACTTCTACACCTTTCCGTGTTACCATACTTCACTTTCTCCTTAGTCTCAATCCTATCCTCAAACAGTTTTGTACTCATCCTTTTTCATCTTAAATGCAGTCTCCTTCTCATCTCCCTTCGCTATCTCATTGTCTCTTCACTCTCTTATTCCATACCTTAACCTAAAATAAACAGGAAATATAGATCTGCAATAGTGTCACCTCGACTCTTATGAATGCAATGCATGATATGCGGTCTATCTAGGTCCAGAAACGCCTAAACCGCGCTCTGATACCGATAAATGTAACACCCCTCACTCAGTTACAGTGTAACCGAGCGAGGTGTGCTACATTCGGTGCTGGAGCACCCTAACTTATCTTACTTTATTTCTTTAAAAATTTTGTTCTCGTTATATTTAATATCGATTATTTTTCGATGGAGAAACTAATGGAGTTTCCCCTATTTTATTATCGTTTGACATGTTTTACTATTCACCTGTTTGAAAATTTCAATAATATTTTAAAATAAAAATCTCATTCATACTAATCATAATCATCTGATCAGTTCAAATATTCTCTATATAATTCAATTTCACATTCATTTCCATACTTTATCATTCATGCTCATCACATTCATCTCACATTCAATTCTTGTAATTCACATACTCAGTTCATATGTAAACATTCTCAAATTATATAACAAAATTTTCAAATTTCCTTAATTTACATAATTCCATAATTTACATGATCTACAAATTAATTACAATTCCATAATCTATATTTTAACATACAATTCATAGTTTACATTACAAATAATAACTAATTATAATGTACAAAATATATAATATGATCTATATGGGCCCTATCTATATGCATTGCTAAGGAGGTGACAACCTTGAACACTCTGCAGATCAGAACTCCAAAATCTCTGTTTAGTATTCGCTGAGCTTTAACTTCAGTACCTGCGCGAGGAAACAAATCCATCGCGCTAAGCAGTGCTGCTTAGTGGTGCAATAATATAACAAGGAAATAATATAACAAGTAAAAATAATTGGAGCATATTTTCTATACTCAAGAATTTTACTGGGTTCATATGAAATTTTCCATACAATATATCTTTCGTCATTTATGTTGCTCTCTAGAATCACTTCTTTTATAAGTTTACAATAATCATTTATATAATGCATAAATAAATATAAAATTTATACTTATACTTATATTCTTATGAAAGTCACATTTGTAATGTTATTTAAGTTATAATTCTTCTACTTGTCTTTTTATCACTTCCTTGATGCTTTCTAAGTTGTTTACAATCATTTCGTAATATTTAAAATTTTTAGAACTAGTTTAATTTACTTCAGATCATTCTAAGGAACAAATTTTTAGAGCTAATCTAATTTATTTTAGAACTTCTTTTCATTTATTTACTTTCTAGCATTTTTAATTGCTAATATTCATAACTTATTTTAATAAATTAGACTGCTCAAGTAACCTACGAAAGGCTGACTAAACTGGATAACGGGTCGTTGTACTTTGGACCGATGATGCCTCGGGCCGTCATACCATGGGACGCAGAACGTCAACCACGTATGCAATCAGTATGGCTAAAAAGCCATGATATCACATAATCGGGCATAAAAGCCATGAATACGGGCATAAAGCCATGAATATAGGCATAAAGCCTTTCGCAGTACTGCTAAAATAATACCCTATTGGCATGTCAAACTATCCAATCTGACACACATGTCTAGGCAATACAAGGGTACATAATATCGTTAAATATTAATATATTGTGTTTTATGACTTCATTATTTCATGATAAATTTCAATTATAATTTATACATTCATTTGATCATTTATATGATCACAATTCACATCAATTATCCTTTTATACCATTGTACTCAAAGTACTTTTCCTTTCTACAATAATGAGAACTAATGTCTTATTCATACATTAATATGGTTCATTTATTCATTCATTATGTTATTCATATTGATCACAATTCAAAACAATGGTTCACATGTATCATTGTATTCAAAATATTTTTCCTTTCTCTCTTAATGGGAACTTAAATCCCAAATGGCACTTTAATCTCATTTACACATTTAACAATCTATTCATGTAAATTACATTTCATACTTCAAGTTGTATTGCTAATATATTATGAACTCTATCAGTGTTGGGAGTATAAATCTCAATTACCTATTCCAAGTAATCCATTAACATTTTATGGATTCCAAATTTCATGCCTTAATTTCCTCTACCAATTTAGTTTTTACACTTTGTGTCTTTGTATTACTATTCACATTACTATTCACTCAAATTGTTGACTTTTTAATACATAATAAATTTATTGAACCTAAGTTCACCAAGATACCACATTTTGCATTCTAAAGTTGTTGGTATTGGTTGCCAATACCATTTCAAAGCTTATTTCATGTTATTCAAAATTTTCAGATTTCATACCTTAAGTTTACTATTCTATTGGTCATTGTTACAGTGGAAATTTGGCAAAATTTTCTTCATCAAAGTTGTTCCTTTATGTGTCTTCTTTAATTTCATTTTTGAATCACTCCAATTGGAGTTTTGTAGCTCAAGTTATGGTCATTTTACCATAACTGGCCGGATTGACCTGTATCCAAAATTTCTGGGCAATTAGGTTCTGCCAGATTTGGTGACCTAAATTTGGTTGGCAATTTGACTAGGTTATGGTTAGAATTTGGATTTGTGTTTTTCATGAAACTTGTAGGGCTATGCCCCATCTTTCTGCTGGTAAAATTTCAAATCAATTGACCTTTTTTACACTAAGTTATGACCATTTGAACAAACACTGTGTATTTAGTCATTTTCCAGGAACAGCATGTTGGTCACCCAGATTAGGATAATTTTCAAGTCAACTTGGTTTGGTTTTCTGAGCAGGGTTTCTTCACTAAAGTTGTGCCATTATTTCTTATAAAACCTTTTCCATTGGTTTCATTGCATTTGGATTTTTATAGACCGAGTTATGGCCATTTTGCCAAAACTGGTCGGGTTAGCTTTAGTCCAGGAAATTTTGGGAAGAATGGTTTTGGTCAGTTTGGTGACCTCACATGGGCCAGCAATTTCATTTGGTTAGAGGCATTTCTGGTCTTGGTGTTCTTAATGAAAGTTGTAGTCCTATGTCTAATATTTTGAATTACACAAAAATCAGGTCATTTGGACCTGTCTAGAGGAAGTTATGGCCAAATGAACAGATAATCATTTAGTCAATTTTCTGGGTTCAGTGTTTAGATTTTCGAATTGAGATAGTAGATTGGTCAAGGTTTGGACATAATTTGGGCATGGTTTCTTCATGAAAAATGGGGTATTTTGTCCTAGGTTTCATCTCCAATTGGCCTCACACCAATTGGAGCAACACAACTCCAGTTATAGCTCAAACAATACATTGGACTCAAAGGTCCAAATTTCCTGCATAAGAATCAACACTCCCAAATTCAATTCTCCCAACTCCACAAACTTCATTTGAAATATTTGGAACTTCTAATGGTCATTAAATCATCTCAAAATCATCAAATTCCAAGTAATAATACAAAAACCCTAAGTTAGGTCAAAACCCTAACTTATAATTTCAATCTCAATCATACATCCATGCAATTTGATTTCTAATGCCTTAAACATCATTAATCAACTTCACTAACTAAATCAAAATCATCAAAACCATCAAATTCATTTACTTCCTAGGGCTGCCACAAATTGAAACTTCAACATATTCCAAGTTTTCTTTTCTTTTTATGCCATTTCAACTTAATCAAGCATGCTTTTCATGCTTAGGAAAGAAAAAGGGTATAGTTAGTGCACTAACCTTTTTAACCACTCTCTTGGCTTGTTGAAACCTTAGAATTTTTTTCACTTTCTTCAAATTTCTTGGCAGCCAAACACTTCTCCTTGGTGTGGGTGTAATTTTTAGTGAAGGTGGTTAGGGTTTTTAGGGTGAGAAAGGGTGGGAATTCAAGCTTGGAAGCTTGAAAAATGGAAGAGGAACTCTTCCATGGTGGTGCGGCAACTTGAGGAAGAAAGGAGCAGAATATTTTTGTCAAGTTTTGGTTTTCCTTATCCCTTTTAATGAGTTTAATAAATTGTAATTGGTGGAGGAAATTTAAATGACATCATATGATGTCATAATTAGCATTTTCTTTCATTTTCTTTTCTTCTTTTCTCTACTCATTTTCAATTTAATTTTTAGCAATATTTATTCATATTTTAGATCATAATAATTATTTATTTAACTGGACAAGTCGGCCAAAAATCACCTCTAAAGATGAAATGACCAAAATGCCGTCCGTTTGGCTTAACAGACTAAAATTGTCTGTACCGATTGAAAAATTTTTCTAAGCATTTTCTTGGCATTCTAATGCCATAGAAACCTCAATGACTCTTCTCTGGAGTTTTAAAAATTATTTTATGAATTTTCTCATGGGTTTAGGGCTTCTAGTTGCGAAGACCGCAACTTCCCACTAGGTTACCTATCGCTAGGGCACCAACTCATTTAACTTGGTTGTATTTTATTTTTAAAATTTTTCCTAAATTTTTCTTATTAATATTTGAGTTATTTATGGCTCCTCACTTTAGTCTAAATATTTTTCGAGACGTTCTAGCTGTCCGAACCGACACCGGTCACTAGAACAGTAGAATGTACGAAATTGCTACAGTGAGGGTGTTACAGAAAATATATGCACAATTTCAGTTATTAAAAAAGAGGCTTGTAGATATATCATAGGAGCAAGCTTACTCAAGATTGGATGGACCTGGAAAATTACTTTAAGACTAGGATTTATCAAAATGTTAACATGAAGATTAGGGAGCTAAAACATTTTGCAAAAGAGGAATTAAGGGTTCATGTTCTAAAAAAAATTATTTTTAAAGGAGATGAATGGGAGCTACAAGGAAGAATATGCAGGTATAGAGGCTTACTCAGTTGAGATTGAGATGTCAAATCTAGGTTTTATATGTAAGGTGGAGCTTAGCAAAGAAGGATTATTACAATGTAAAAGGATTTTTGATAGAATATTTGTTTGCTTAAATGCATGTAGAGAAGGATTGCTAAGTGGGTGTCGACCTATTATTGGGCTAAATGGGAGTTTTTTAAAGGGTTTGTGTGGGAGACAAGTGTTATTGTGCAATGGGAAAAGATGGTAATAACCACATGTATCCAATAGCATGGGTTATTTGGTTGTCTGGAGACTAGGATAACAGAAGCTGGTTTATGCATTGGCTTTTACAGTAGCTTGTGCAAAAGGTAACTAGCTTTAAAATCTTTTTGTTTTTATGGTTTTATATCAATGTTTATAAATGTTGATACTATGTTTTACATTTTGATAATGTATACAATGTAGGGCCTGATTCCATCTATACAAGAGATTTTGACATAGGCTGAGCACAGATATTGTTGCAGACATATATATGCCAATTGGTACAAGAGATGCAGGGGTGGTGGATAAATGGATTAATGAGTGGAATCTAGATTGTATGAGAAAATTTCAAGAAAACATGAAGATTTGAAGTTAGTGTACTATGTATTTTAATGGAGACGATAGATTTCAGATAACTCATAGGGGTGATAGGCACACTGTTTTTTTGGATAGAGGGAATGCACTTGTAGATCATGGGATTTAACTAGTATACCCTACCCTCATGCAATTTATGTCATCAACCATGAAAAGAAAGACCCTTTGTAGTACATTGATCATTGATATCATAGGGAAACATATCTCAAGAGCTACCATTATGCAATCCAACCAGTTAGAGGGAATAAATTCTAGAGCGTTGCTGAATTTGCACCAATTGAACCACCAGCTTACAAAAGGCAGCTAGGGAGACCTAAGAAAAAGAGGAACAAGAGCAAAGATGAACCTAAGAAGATGCCAAAGCAAGGAAAATTATCAAAGCAAGGTGGGAAGAATAAGTGTAGTATTTGCAATCAATGGGGGCATAAGAAATCAACTTGTCCAACTAAACATCCATTTCATCCAATTAATGTGGAACCTTCAGAGTCAACACTTATTCTTTCAAGGACCAATGCAGCACCAGCAAAACCAACACCTGAGCCAAATAAAGCAAGAGTTGATCCAACACCTATACTTTCACATGGAGATATGCTTCAACTTTCTTCCCCAATGCCATATAAGCAAAGGCAAAAATTGCCTCTTAAAAGGAAGATTACCAATCCATTAGTTGAAGTATCACAATAAATGGGCCAAACAAATATGGTAATTAAATACATCTAATTCATTTGTCAAGTATCATTGGGAAAGTTACAATTGTAATTTTTTTTTTATCTAAGAGGACAATGATCCTAATTCAAGTGAACGCACATCAGGACATCTAACTGTTGGTAGCTCTATCCAATCACCAAGAGCAAATATGATATATGTGACAAAGTAATATTTTATGTAGTTGATTATACAATTTTGATGATGATGATGCATTATTTGATATATTTGATTTCAGAGAGTTGATTCAACAGTCTCTATGTCCATAAATAATAATCAATCACCAGAAGGAAATCTAGTAAGAGACTAGCAAAATAATTTAGTAATTTTGTTTATAGTATGGCATTTTAATTTAATTTTCATATTTCATAGGAAAAATATGATACACTTGTATTATATAGATATTTTTAAGCATAATTGTACAATATTTCATAGCAATTAGATAGGTAATTACATGCATATTTGATTATTTCATTAGGTTTTGTAAATTTCATTGATGCATTCTAAAATCTATGTTTTCTGTATATTTTTAGGTGTTTTGAAGGAAATTCAAGGCATAGGAGCAAAGGAAGGAGCTTGGAAGAACTTAAGGAGCAAGGCAAGCTACTGATGCACCTTACACGGGTCGTGTAAACTTAGACTTAGATCTGTGTAACCTCCTGCATGGTGAAACTTGAAGAAGTGCAGAAAAGCCACAGTACACGGGCCATGTAACTTGGTCCGTGTAACCTTTGGAGACCCATGTAACTTTCTAGCGCAAAGGCTTGAAGAAGTAAGCAGAGCATTCATAAGTACATAGGCCATGTAAGTTGACTCGTGTAAACATCTAAGGCCCGTGTAACTTATTGTCCTCCATCCGAAAGAAGCCATCAGCTCTAGTAACTTACACGCCCCAGTCGTGTAGTGACACACAGGCTGTGTACTATATTTCAGCAACCTTTTAAATCTGACTCCAATTCCTATTTTGGCACACTAATTAGACTTCTAGTGCCTCTGGGACTCTAAAGCTTAACCCTAGGATGCCTAATATAAATAAAAGCTAGCAGAAAGCATAAAAGAGAGCTTTTTGGAGAGGCACACGCACACACAAAGGGAAGAGTTTTGAAAGAAGCCTTCCTAAGGAACCCTAGCCGTCTTGAAGAAGGATCGCATCAGTGCTAAGGACAGACTTCTCAGCCAAAGTTCCAAAAGTTCACAGCTATAGAATCCTCCCTCAGTTCTTTTGTTTTTAATCTTCAAATTGGTTTTATGTGCTTTTACTTTTATATTGCGTTTGTCAAGTTCACCATGAGTGAGTAACTCCTTAAATTCTGAAATTAAGAAAATAGGTTTCTTGACTTTTGTTATGGATATATGTTGAGTTTTAGTTAATGGAATTGAGTTTTGTTCTTTGATTCAATCTCTTGTGCTTTTATTGCATGCTATGTGATGGTACCCACCTAATCATGATCTAAGATACTAATTGATGAACTAAGAGGTGAAGATTAGTATTGAAAAATTAAGATTTTGAACCTAGGAAATTTGACCTAGAGATAGGCTGATAACTTTGTGGAATTCCAAAATTAATCATAGATCTTAAAGGGTTTTGATTAAGACTAATCACCAATGAAAGTAGGGTTTAGCTCTAATTGAAATACACCTCAGATACCTTGAGAGAGGATTTAGGATACCTTAGGATTAATTTACATCAAAGAAACAAACACTCAATCCATTGATAAAACGAGATTGAAACTATAACAAAGTTAAGGTGTGAAATCTAAAATTCCATAATTTTTCACACAATTAGAATTCTCTTCAAGTTTCCAAACTCACCTTCTTTCTTAATAGTTATTCGTTTAGTTTAGAATTTACCCGCTCACAACTTTTGGTAGTTTAAACAATTAAGATTGCTGTATAGTTTAGTACTTACACCTTTAACTCCTTGTGAAAATGATACTCTACTCATCTCTTTATTACTTGTTAGCGATCCGTGCACTTGTAGTGGTTGTAAAACCAGGCAAACAAGTTTTTGGCTTCATTGCCGGAAAGTTTAGTAATATTAGACAATAGGTAATTCTTTTATTATTTTAGATTTATTTATCTTTTTTCTTCTTTCAGGGACAGCAATTAGTACATGACCAGAATAACCAAACCTGAAGAAGAATTGCTAGAATTGGATCCTAAAATAGATAAGAGTTTTAGAACCATTAGGAAAGGAAGAAGAAATCAAGAGCCAGAACCCAAACCTGAAGCTATTGAAGGTCCAGTTATGGCTAATAACAACAATAACAGGCAAAGATCCCTGAGGGACTACGGAGCCCCTAATATTCAAGGATATCAGTCTAGCATCACTAGGCCTACAATCGAGGCTAATAATTTTGAACTTAAACCAATATAGCTCCAGATGATCTAGCAAACTCAATTTGGAGGCTCACCTATGGAGGATCCACACTATCACCTACAGTGCTTTCTCGCTCTATGTGATACTTTCAAGATGAATGGAGTCTTTGATCAAGCCATTCGACTCTGAGCATTCCCATTCTTATTGAGAGATAAAGCAAGGAAGTGGCTGCTCTCTCAATCAGCTAGTACTTTTACTAATTGGGAAGGTCTCTCACAAGCCTTCCTAGCAAGGTACTTCCTGTGATGCCCCTTACCCGTCTACTGTATAGCCGAGTAAGAAGTACCACATTCGGTGTCGAAGCACCCTATCTTGTCTTATCATATCCATTGTGAATTTTTGATATCATTTAAAAACAGGCATTCCATATGAGGAATTTTCTTTTTTTTTTTTTTTGTATAACTTGTTTCCATGGAAACCCAGATAGAGCCTCCTCTGTTTTGTTAGCATCTGGCGGGTTTCACTAGTTACCTATTAAAAATAATTTCATATCTCTACATGTCATATCGTGTCATTTCTGCTCATACAATTTCAAGTTCATTCATTCATTCATATAGAAATTTATATGCAGAAATTCATATCTTTATTTACAATCCAAAATATGTAATTACAATTTTTATTTACATCACAATTAGTAAATACATCATGATTATACATAATGAACCAAAATACTAGTCTATACATGGGCCCTACCAAAATACAAAAGACCGATGAGGTGACTCTGGACGGTGACAGATCTGGTCAGAACTCTGTCCGAATGCTACTGTGGCAGCTGCTGTTGTGGCGGTTGCTGATCTCCAGTACCTATACGATGGAAAACCAATGCGCTAAGTATAACTCTTAATGGTGCATAATTTATAATAACAATAACTAAACAATTGAAATAATAATTCTATGTATGGCAAATTCATAATTTCTAGGTATTTTACATTTTTATTTCACTTTGAAACAATTGAAATCTATCGGGATCTTTTCTATTTACTTATTGTATATTCAGTCTTGATTAATTATTATCAGTGCCCAAGAAATCTATAACAAATTACAAAAGCTGGATACATGGGAGTATACGGGTTAGACAGCCATATGTCTACCCTGTATACATCTGTCAGGCACGAGGCCAACTGTCAGGCACGAGGCCAGCTGTCAGGCTTGTAAAGCCAGAAATAAAGTTAAGCACAATGGCTAGTAAGTAGGCACATAGCATGTAGAACAATCATAGCAGACATATATTGTCAGTTCATAATTTTCTCTGTAGGCAGTACTGTTATCTGTAGTCCCTAATTGGTATACCAATCAATCCAAACTAAATAAATAAGTCTAGGTATACTATGGGCAATTACACATTATTACATATTTATTTGAATGTTCATATCACTTTATAGTGGGAAAATAGGTCCCACATACCTTTTTTATGTGATTTAGTGTTTAATAGCTTGTTAGGGTTAAATTCTCTACCATAGGATAATTTATCTCATAGACCCTTCTTTGATTTTAGTTTTTGTGTCTTACTTTTGCCTATCCATATAATAAGTTTGTAGCCACTATTTGGCCATACTTCCTTCATGGAAGTTGTTCATTTATGTCTTATCTTTATTCTAATTTTTGAATCATGTCAATTTGATTTTTATAACTCAAGTTATGGTCAGATAACCATAACTGACTCATTTCCAGATTCTGGTTCCTTAACTAGGTAGCTTTTGGACTTAAAGTTTACCTAATTAAGGGCACATGTTGTAGTCACTTTTAGGCATGGTGATCTTCATATAAATTGTTTTCCTATGTCTTTTGATCATTTAGAAATTTGAATCACAATTTTTCAAGTTTTTTGGAATTATTTATGGCCAATTAACTGACCTGGACTCATATACCCCGTGCCAACAGGTGTTCAGTTCAGGTCAGTGACTGCAGGTCACTTTTTGAGGTTCTTAAATTCATAATTTGAGGAAGGTTCCTGAAAAAAAGTTGTAGCCCTATTTCTCAGGCTTCTGGAATGGTATGGCTCATCCCAATTGGATTTTTTTAGTGGGAGTTATTGTTAGTAGTATGCCCTAGAGCATATCATTTAGTATGTATTTTGTACATATTTTTAATAATAAAAGGCATTTCCACTTTTCCGTTTACATAATATATTTATGTGTAATAGAAAAGGTCCATTGATATTTTGTTAGAAATATTATTCTTAAGTTATTAAGAATATGAGTGACAATATTTCTAGCACAAAGTATCATAAATAGGTTCACAATCGAGGATACTTCATAATAAGGACATGACTTATCCAGAAAGATTGTATTCATGTTTGTTCCCAAGTTATTTATATGAGATATAAATAAGATGGAATGGTGAGTCTCATGCCATATAACAAACATGATAGGCACTTATAAATGATAAGTAGGCCGAACCAGTGACACTTATGACAAGCACATGGAGTTTACTCTTGTCAATGTTTTGTCATAAATCATATCAGTGCATCTAATCTTTAGACCTGAGATAGCACATTTATCTTGTATATAGGTAGTTTGAGTTTGATACTGCTTTCATACTTGTACTATGTATGGGTATATGGGCATGTGTTGGCTCCTGCTAGTTATATATGGAGGTAGGTGTTGATCAAGAAGGAATCTGTTCCTCTAAGTAAATAGAGATAAAATCCTATGTTCATTTAATTGTTCTTGATGTTTCAAGTTCCTGGCTAGGACAGATAGATTTATTCAGAAAAGAGTTTACGATGAAAAATCTTTTAATCAAGAACTGGAATTAAAAGAGAACATAATATTCATAGCAAATGGAGTTTGACATAAACCATGACTCGGCTTGAGTTGGGATTTTATGTAGAGAGATTCTAGTGCATGGTAACATATGATTATAGGTTCATTTAAGGTAAATCTTATTACTAATTGGGTGGCCATGGCATGCTATGCTAGGTGTTAACCATGGTCTATGAGGTTTATAAAATGATTTAGAGAAATCATTTATGGTAAGAAAGAGTTCTGATGATATTAAGAGTTGATATCATGTCTCATTGCCAATTAGTGATGAGCCTAGTAAGTCACACACATACACAAATTATCACCTATTTAAATATGATTTAATTAATTAATTAAAGAGTTTAATTGATTAATTAAATAGATTTGGTTTGCAATTAAATTGCAAAGTTCCTAGCATGACTTGAAACCAAATCTAGATTATTGGATGTGTAGTATAAATTAAATTTATATTTAAAGTGTTTAAATATGAATTTAATTGATGAGAAATTAATTAATAGAGATTAATTAATTAATTTATATTTGATATAAATTAATTAGAAGAAGAAAATAATTATTTTGGGTTAAGAACTCAAAATTAAGACATAGGGGCATTTTGGTCATTTCACAGTGTGACACGTGGCACCATGAGATGGTGACACATGGCATAACACATAAGCTTGCCAAATGTTTTTTTTAATCATGTAAGATGATTAAAATCAAGATTAAATATAGGTTTGACACTTGGCACAATGTGATTGGGTCACTTAAACCTAGAGCTAATCAAAAGGTGAGTTGTTGCTAGGTTTTTATGTGTTAACCTAGCTTATTAAGTGTGGTTATGATAAGTAAATATAACAAGCAGCCTCTCCTATATATTTTCAAGCCACTTTTAGACTATCCAGCTATTTCTCTTCATCTCTCATCAATTCAAAGAGATTAGCCATCAATCTCTTGAATTAAGAACACTAGAAATTGTTTCTAGTGTCCTGTTTATCTCTAATCTCTTAAAAGGCAGAACTTGAATTTCTAATTAATAGAAAAGGCTTTAGAAGCTGTTCAAGGGCTGCCATAGGTGTTCTTGGTGTGGACAAGCTAGAGGACAACATCGGTGTCACGAAGACGAATCTCAAAGCGCGGACAGCTGCAGCACATCAAGAGGTTAGTGTAATCGTTCTTGATTTAATCTAGGGTTCTAAAATTAATCTGATTAATTTTAAAATCTTAAATGGCAAATACAGATCCAAAAAACATATTAAAAGAGTTTTAATATGTTGTTTATCATTGAAATTAAATAGATAAAAATAAATCTTGCATGGTGCATGTGACCCTAGGTGAAAATTTTTGAATTCAATGGTATAATCTTGTGTTTTTCACGCCTGCCTTCAATTGGTATCAGAGCCACTATATTTTCCATTTAGATTGTTGATTATATAATTTAATTGTGTGTTTGATCATGAGATCAAGAGATTCATTGCTGGTTGGATCATGAGGTGTGGCGGCACACATGGTGGAGCCACCATTGGTGGCGGCAACAATGGTTCCATGGGTGGTTCAAGGTTTGGCTTTTAATTCTGCAATTGTTGTATGATCTAAGGCCTATTCTTTGACTAATTAAAGTGTTTAATTAGTTGTTTTAATCACACAATTAAATTATGATTCAAATCAGAATTTTAAAAATTGTTTGAATGTGATTCAAATCTGAATTTTAAAAGTTGTTTGAATGTGATTCAAATCTGAATTTTTAAAGTTGTTTGAATCATATTTAAATCTGATTTTTTAAAATTGATTCAATAAAATTCAGATCTGATTTTTTAAAAAATATTTGAATGTGATTCAAATCTGATTTTTTAAAAAATGTTTGAATGAGATTCAAATCTGAATTTTTGAAGTTGTTTGAATGAGATTCAAATCTGAATTTTTAAATTTGTTTGAATGAGATTCAAATCTGAATTTTTAAATTTATTTGAATCATATTCAAATCTGGATTTTTAAGTTGAATATGAGATATTCAATTTAATTTAAGTATGTATGTTTTATTTAATTGTTAAATAGTGATATGCATGATGGATGATCATGGACTATAAAAGACCAATGTGATTGGATTTATTTCTTTTATGTTTCTTTGGGATTGTAAATTAATTAATTTATTTTAATTTATTTTGGGCATGCATTATTAAGTTTATAATATTTTGGGTTGTAATTTCATTTATTTAAGTTCTTGTAAATTCGCCTTGGTATGCCAAGGATTACTATGTAATATTGGATTGCAAGAAGTTCAAGGAGGTCAAGAGCATTGGTGGGACCAGTGGGAGGAATTCAATATCAAGTGTTGATTATGTACTCCTTCAGCAACTCTTGTAAAATGAATGAATGAAATGCACCTAGGAATGCCCTGATTCAATTCTTGGTGGCTCAAAATTGAATCCCTTAGAAAGTCCATGATCATACCATATTTACTGCTTATCCATGAATGCATGAGATGTATGGGAATGTATGCAATTATATGATATATGCATGCTAAATGGATAATGTGCAAAGTGAGACCTTAATAGTAATTAGGATGGCTATAAAATCTTCCAAACAAATGATTAAGTTGGAAATGCTATAATTAAAGTAATTATAACATAAGCCCTCCATTGGGGCAATTATTTTAAGAAATTTTAAATAGTTGCATGAGATGCAATTAATTTAAGAGATTTTCTTAAGAATAATTGTTAAGCATGAGATGTTGTAAATATGTAAATGGTTTGGTGGCCAATATTGGATGTACCTGAGGACATTAAAATTATTTGCATAATTACTGGCTCAATGGGATCAACTTAACTAATGCAAGATAAGTCAATAATGGATGTACCTGAGATTTTGAGCATTAGGGGCTAGGTAAAGGATTGAAACTCACATGAGATGTGATGGGCAAGGAGTTGCTCACTTATAGTTTATTGTAATTCCAATAATGGATGTACCTGAGGATGATCAATAGAATTATAAGAATTCAATCACCCACTAGAAATCCATCTAACTAGGATTTCCGTTTTCCACTTTGGAAGTGTAGGATTCGCTAAGTTAGTGGGAGGACCAATTTGATTAAAAGACCATAATCATTTTGGTTAATTACATGATACATTTACTAATTAATCTGGTTATTTTCTGCAGTTAATTTTCTGATAAAAATGAGCACAAAACAACCACCACCATCCAATATCCTTGCAAGCATACTTGATCACAATAGGTTGACAGGACCTAATCTGTCTGATTGGCTAAGAAATTTGAAACTTGTCCTGAACCTTGAACATATTCTAGATTCAAATATTCCTGGTCCCTTACCTCCAGAGGCCACACAAGAGGAACATGAAACTTTGGACAAGTGGAAGGAGCATGATATGAGAGCTAAGTGTTACATGCTTGCTTCTATGAGTAATGAGTTACAGAAGCAACATGAGAACATGCAGAGTGCGAGTGAGATCCTCCTTCACCTACAAGAGTTGTATGGTGAGCACAGCAGGAATGCTAGGTATGAGATATCTAGACAGTTATTCCGTATGAGGATGTCTGAGGGACAGAATATTGGGGATCATGTCCACAAGATGATTCGGCTGATTGAGCAGTTGGAACATCTTGACTTCAACATGGATTTCCAACTACAAACGGATTTGATCCTTCAGTCCCTTCCTGAGTCTTTTGGGAATTTTGTGACAAATTTCCATATGACTAAACAGGAATGCACCTTAGCTGAATTACTCAACATGCTGGTTATTGCCCAAAAGAATATGCCAGGCAATAAAGGAAAAGAGGTAGCTTTGATTGCATCTTCTTCTGCTGGAAAGTCCAACAAGAAGAAGGGCAATAAGAAAAAGAAACTTCAGATTCCTGGTCCTTCCAAGAAAATAGCTAAGCAGAAAAGGAAGACCAAAGCTGACAAAGGCAAAGGAAATTGTTTCCACTGCCAATAGGAAAGTGTTTCCATTGCCAACAGGAAAGTGTTTCTATTGCCAGTAAGAAAGTGTTTCCACTGGCTAGAGTATAGCAATCTAAATGAATGCAATGCCATGGTGAAAACCAACTCAAGTTCAAAATATATTTGGCACGTAAGGTTATGTCATGTTGCAGAAGATAGGATTGCAAAATTGGAGAAAATGGGGATTCTATCCTCATTGGGCTCTGAGCCTACTCCAACTTGTGAATCTTGCCTTCAAGGCAAAATGACTAGATCACCCTTTGTTGGACAAGGGCTAAGAGCTGAAAATATTTTGGAACTAATACATAGTGATGTATGTGGTCCGTTTAAAGAAATGGCTTGAGGGGGCTTTCATTATTTTATTACCTTTACTGATGATAAATCAAGGTTTGGGTATTTGTATTTGATGAAATACAAACATGAATCCTTTGAAAAGTTTAAGGAATTTAAATCTGAAGTAGAAAATCAAACAGGAAAAAGTATTAAAGCTCTTCGATCAGATCGTGGAGGTGAATATTTGAGTACTGAATTTGATGAATACTTGAGAGAGCATGGCATTGTTTCTCACCGACTCCTCCAGAACGCATACGGTGAATGGTGTATCTGAAGGAGAAATCGTACCTTATTGGATATGGTACGTAGTATGATGAGCTATCTTGATATGCCAATCTCCTTTGGGGATTTGCATTAGAATCACTTTATATATTCTGAATAGGATTTCATCAAAATCGTTTCTTCCACACCTTATGAGATATGGCATGGAAGAAAACCAAGTCTTAAGCATGTTAAGATTTGGGGTTGTCCGACTTATATCAAAAGTGAACACCGATAAATTGGAGACCGGATCGTAAAGAGGTCGATTTGTTGGATATCCAAAAGATAGTTTTGGATATTATTTTTATTTGCCTACTTCACAAAAGGTTGTGATAAGTAGAGATGCCACATTTCTTGAACAACAGTTTGTTCAAGAAGGAGGCAAAGGAAGGAAAATAGAGTTAGAATTGGAGAATTCTGACCAACCAACAGATCAGATGGATATAGATCCATCTAGTCAACCTATACCCATTAATGAAACATCTAAAGCTGTTCCTCGTAGAACAACCAGGGTATCTCACCCACCAGTGAGATATGGTTTTCTTCATGAAGAAGAACAAGAGTTGTCTACTCATGAAGAAGTAGATCATGGAGATGATCCACTTACCTATGAAGAAGCTATATCAGATATAGACTCTTCAAAATGGATTGATGCTATGAAATCCGAGATTGATTCCATGTATAAGAATCAAGTTTGGGATCTTGTTGACCCACTTGAAGGTATTGTACCTATAGGGAACAAATGGGTTTTCAAGAAGAAAATTGGTTCTGATGGAAAAGTAGAGACCTATAAGGCAAGGCTAGTAGCGAAAGGGTTTTGCCAAAGGCAAGGAATAGACTATGAGGAGACTTTCTCGCCTGTTGCCATGCTTAAATCAATTAGGATTTTATTAGCAATAGCTGCATACTATGATTATGAGATTTGGCAGATGGATGTCAAAGCGACTTTTCTCAATGGATACATTGAAGAAAACATTTTCATGGAACAACCTAAGGGATTTGAATCCCAAGATGGTTCCAAGGTATGCAAGCTAAAGCGATCCATTTATGGGTTGAAACAAGCTTCGAGGAGTTGGAACATCCGTTTTGATGAAGCCATTAAATCTTTTGGTTTTATCAAAAATGAGGATGAGCCATGTGTATATAAGAAGGTTAGTGACAGTGCTATCACTTTCATTGTCTTATATGTGGATGACATACTGTTGATGGGTAATGATACAGGTATGTTGACGACTATAAAGGTATGGTTGTCAAATACATTCTCCATGAAAGACTTAGGGGAGGCAACCTATATTCTTGGGATTCGCATCTATAGAGATAGAGCGAAAAGAATAATTAGTTTATCCCAAAGTCTATACTTGGAAAAAGGTGTTAAAGAGGTTTAGCATGCTTGATTCCAAGAGAGGATTGTTACCAGTGAGACATGGTATCCACCTTTCTAAAGAGATGTCTCCAAAGACACCTGAAGAAAGAGATAAGATGGCCAGGATTCCATATGCTTCGGCTATTGGAAGTTTTATGTATGCAATGTTGTGTACTAGGCCAGATATCGGATATCTTTGTTAGTTTGACTAGCGGTATCAATCCAATCCAGTTTGGAACATGGATAGTCACAAGAATATCCTTAAGTACTTGAGAAGAACTAAAGATTTATTCTTGATTTATGGAGGTGGAGACTTGCAATTGGATGGTTATACTGATTCTGATTTCCAATCAGATATCGATGATAGAAAGTCTACCTCTGGATATGTGTTCATTTGTAATGGAGGTGCGATCGGTTGGAAGAGTTCCAAGCGAGCACGATTGCAGATTCCACTCATCGAGGTGAGTATATTCTTTGCATCGATGTTGCAAAAGAAGTCGCTTTGGATAAAGAAGTTCGTGATGTAACTTACGAGAGTTCCTTCCATTGAGTCAGTAGTTCCATTACACTGTGACAACAATGGAGCAGTCATGCAGGCTAAGGAACTAAGGTCTCACCCAAAATCCAAACACATAGAAAGGCACTGTGACAACAATGGAGCAGTCATGCAGGCTAAGGAACTAAGGTCTCACCCAAAATCCAAACACATAGAAAGGCACTATCACATTATCAGAGATATAGTTGGGCAAGGCGATATAGTCATGCAGAAAAATAACATCAGCTGAAAAATTCAGCTGATCCATTCACTAAGCCTTTGTCATAAGCTCAGTTAGACTGACATCTTGAGAAGATGGGTCTAAGGTATTGTAATGAATGGCTCTAGTGCTAGTGGGAGATTGTTAGTAGTATGCCCTAGAGCATATCATTTAGTATGTATCTTGTACATATTTTTAATAATAAAAGGCATTTCCACTTTTTCGTTTACATAATATATTTATGTGTAATAGAAAAGGTCCATTGATATTTTGTTAGAAATATTATTCTTAAGTTGTTAAGAATATGAGTGACAATATTTCTAGCACAAAGTATCATAAATAGGTTCACAATCGAGGATACTTCATAATAAGGACATGACTTATCCAGAAAGATTGTATTCATGTTTGTTCCCAAGTTATTTATATGAGATATAAATAAGATGGAATGGTGAGTCTCATGCCATATGACAAACATGATAGGCACTTATAAATGATAAGTAGGCCGAACTAGTGACACTTATGACAAGCACATGGAGTTTACTCTTGTCAATGTTTTGTCATAAATCATATCAGTGCATATAATCTTTAGACCTGAGATAGCACAGTTATCTTGTATATAGGTAGTTTGAGTTTGATACTACTTTCATACTTGTACTATGTATGGGTATATGGGCATGTGTTGGCTCTTGCTAGTTATATATGGAGGTAGGTGTTGATCAAGAAGGAATCTGTTCCTCTAAGTAAATAGAGATAAAATCCTATGTTCATTTAATTGTTCTTGATGTTTCAAGTTCTTGGCCAGGACAGATAGATTTATTCAGAAAAGAGTTTCTGATGAGAAAAATCTTTTAATCAAGAACTGGAATTAAAAGAGAACATAATATTCATAGCAAATGGAGTTTGACATAAACCATGACTCCAGCTTGAGTTGGGATTTTGTAACAGAGAGATTCTAGTGCATGGTAACATATGATTATAGGTTCATTTAAGGTAAATCTTATTACTAATTGGGTGGCCATGGCATGCTATGCTAGGTGTTAACCATGGTCTATGAGGTTCATAAAATGATTTAGAGAAATCATTTATGGTAAGAAAGAGTTCTGATGATATTAAGAGTTGATATCATGTCTCATTGCCAATTAGTGATGAGCCTAGTAAGTCACACACATACACAAGTTATCACCTATTTAAATATGATTTAATTAATTAATTAAAGAGTTTAATTGATTAATTAAATAGATTTGGTTTGCAATTAAATTGCAAAGTCCCTAGCATGACTTGAAACCAAATCTAGATTATTGGATGTGTAGTATAAATTAAATTTATATTTAAAGTGTTTAAATATGAATTTAATTGATGAGAAATTAATTAATAGAGATTAATTAATTAATTTATATTTGATATAAATTAATTAGAAGAAGAAAATAATTATTTTGGGTTAAGAACTCAAAATTAAGACACAGGGCATTTTGGTCATTTCATTACAGTGACACGTGGTACCATGAGATGGTGACACATGGCATAACACATAAGCTTGCCAAATGTTTTTTAATCATGTAAGATGATTAAAATCAAGATTAAATATAGGTTTGACACTTGGCACAATGTGATTGGGTCACTTAAACCTAGAGCTAATCAAAAGGTGACATGTGGCTAGGGTTTAATGTGTTAACCTAGCTATTTAAGTGTGGTTATGAAAAGAAAACATAACCAGCAGCCTCTCCTCTCAATTGTCACGCCACTTTGAGCCTCTCCAGCTATTTCTCTTCATCTCTCATCAATTCAAAGAGATTAGCCATCAATCTCTTGAATTAAGAACACTAGAAATTGTTTCTAGTGTCCTGTTTACATCTCTAATCTCTTAAAAGGCAGAACTTGAATTTCTAATTAATAGAAAAGGCTTTAGAAGCTGTTCAAGGGCTGCCATAGGTGTTCTTGGTGTGGACAAGCTAGAGGGACAACATCTGGTGTCCTGAAGACGAATCTCAAAGGCGCAGACACTCTGTAGCACATCAAGAGGTTAGTGTAATCGTTCTTGATTTAATCTAGGGTTCTAAAATTAATCTGATTAATTTTAAAATCTTAAATGGCAAATACAGATCCAAAAAACATATTAAAAGAGTTTTAATATGTTGTTTATCATTGAAATTAAATAGATAAAAATAAATCTTGCATGGTGCATGTGACCCTAGGTGAAAATTTTTGAATTCAATGGTATAATCTTGTGTTTTTCACGCTTTCGTTCCTTCAGTTATGACTAAAAGACTGTTCTGGGGTCAAGTGAAGTTTAGTCAAATTCCAGGTTTTGATGCAATGAATTATTCTAACTATTTGGCCTAGTTTTCTTGATTTTTGGGTTTTGGTAAAAATTCCAATTTTATAGGTCTATGTCTTGTGGACATTTTTCTACTAGTTTCATTACATTTGAGTTCTTGTAGACCAAGTTATGGCCATTTTGCCAAAACTAATCCGGTAAGTTTATGTCCAGCAGTTTCTGGACAACCTAATTCTAGATAGTTTTGTGACCCAATTTGGGTCGGCAATTTGGTTTTGTTTTTGGCTTTTATGGGTTCTGTGGTCTTCATAATAATTATAGCCCTATGTCTAAGCTTTCCAATGGTATCAAATTCAGGTCATTTGGACTAGTATTGGGGGAGTTATGACCAAATGAATATGTACTGTTCATTTAGTCATTTTCTGGGTTTTGTGCAGGGTCATCCGAATTTGGGCAGTGTTTAGGTCAAGTTTTGGACAGAATTTGGGCATGGTTTCTTCATGGAAAATGGGCTATTTTGGGTCTAGTTTCACCTCCAATTAGCCTCATACCAATTGGAGTCATATAATTTCAGTTATGGTTCAAAACTCATGTTGGACTCATTGAGTCCCAAACCTGCAGAAAACAAGCACTCCCAATTTTCAATTTCCTCCAACTTCCTTACTTCAATTGGCATGTATAGCACTTCTATAAGCAATAATCTCAACTTAATAGGTCAATTTCAAGCATTTGCATAAAGTCCCCAAATCATGTACATAAACCCTAGTTTCAAAGTTCTAATTTGCACAAACACTACACATTCAAACTCCCAAACATATCAACTTATCAAACATTCTCATGGAACCCATTTTCATCATTTAAAATCATCAAACCCCAAGGGTTTCATGGCTGCCGAAATTTGGGCATTTCATTTTCTTATCATTTGTTTTCACTTTCATGTGATACTCACTCATCTCATTATTCTTACAAGATTTAAAGAAGAGAGAAAGTGGTATCTTGCACTTACCTTTGTAACCCAACTTGCAAACTTCAATTTCCCTTCTTCTAATGGCTACCAATAGCTTCCTTATAGGGTGGAGATGATTTTTAATGAAGGAGACTATGGGTTTTGATGAGTGAGTGAGGAGAAAATCAAGTTTCAAGCTTGAATGAAAAAGAGGAACCAATGGAGATGGCAAGAAGAGAGAGAAGAGGAAGAACAAAATGAGTTGGTGGGGTTTTGTCTTCTTATGGGTATTTATATGTTCCATATATGGTACTTTAATTTTTTTTAAATTGTCATAAACTTTTTTATTTTCTTTTCTTTTCTTTTTCTTTTCTCTTCTTCTTCTTTCTAATTCAACTCATAAATTTTAACTTATGTTAATTATTTCATTCTCTAAATTTTTAATTTGACATTTAGGTCAAAATTCACCTCTGGGGGTGAAATGACAAAAATGCCATTCATAGTGCATATCGGGTTATTTTTATATTTTTGTACCAATTAATAAATTCTCTTAATTTTATTTTATTTTCTCTAAATTTTTCCTATATTTTCTTAACATTTATTCCATCAATTTATGCCTCCTCACTATAGTTTAAGAGTAGTTCCAGACATTCTGACTGTTCGAACAGACATTTGTTGCCGGAACACTAGAATGTACAGACTATCTACGGTGAGGACGTTACAATTCTTCCCCTCCAAATAAAAATTTTGTCCTCGAAATTTACATGATGTGAAGAGCTGAGGGAACTACTGCATCATCGCTTCCTCGCTCTCCCATGTCACTTCTTCTATGTTGTGGTGTATCCACAAGACTTTCACTAGTGGGATCCTCTTGTTTCTGAGTTCTTTCACTTCCCGTGCCAAGATTCTGACTGGTTCTTCTTCATATGTCAAATCAGGTTGTACAATTATCTCCTCTGCTGAAATGACATATGAAGGATCTGATCTGTATCTCCTGAGCATCGACACATGGAATACATTGTGAATCTTATCCAGCTCAGGTGGTAAGGCTAGCCTGTAGGCTACTAGACCCATATGTTTGTCGCAAGGGTTTTTGCGATCGCCTGGACGAACACTCACCGAAGTGGAAAAAGTGAGGAGTCGCCACTTTAATTTTGAGGAAAATTAAAGAAAACCATTTGTAAAAATGAAATTAAAAAAAAAAACCACTTCGAAAACAAAGATTCTAGGTTCGGGGTCCGTATATGGGTGGGGAAGGTGTTAGGCACCCCACCTCGTCCCTCAATGAGGGTAAGCAAATTTAATGTTATGCTCTTTACAAATTAAAACTGATAATTAGGGGGTTGAAATGATAATGTCAAACCTTTGTTCGGATGAAAGGAATATTTAATATTTCACCATTAGGGTAGCCCAAGAACACGAGTACATGAGGTGGCCCTTCAGTGAATAGTTGTTATGTAATGGATTTTGTTGGGGGTTAATTTGAATTTTGAAGTTATGGTATTTTAGTTTGGATTTAAGTTGAGAGTATTCGAGTAAGAACTCTCTCCCGATCTCTTGATGTATTTTGTTAAGAATTTTCAACGGGAGATTCCAGATAAGAACTCTCCTCCGATCTCCACAAGTCCTGTGGAGGTGAAAGTTGACAGCAGAAGGACTCGAACTTGCCAGAAGTAATGAGAATGGGGTCAGAATGAAGTTGAGTTTGGGGAGTAATATACTGATGCTAGGGCAGTGAGAATGGCTTTACAGAGTAATGAACAGGCACTAAAAATGAAAATTTCAGGGTTCAAAACTCCTTCGATGAAGATACTTAAGAAAACTGGTTTCTATAGTTTCTTAACACTACGAAAGCTTAGAATGGTAAGTAGCAAGACTGAATCAGATTTCAGAGTCTTTCCACTATAATCACCACCACCTTTTTTTCTTTCATCCCTTCTATAGTATTACATGCAGGTATTTATAGGGAACGGGTGCCCAAAATGGAGGGTCAAGATCTTTGCCAGGGGGAGATGGAGGGTTCAAATTCAAAAGGACATAATCTAATGTCTGGGAATTAAAGAGAATCAAAATGGAGGGTCAGGATTTTGTTCAGAATAAACGTCCTTTCTATTCTTAATCCTCAAGGTCTAACCTTACAAGATGGATCCAAAGGCTGAGAATAAAAAGCGCTGAACCTTTCATCTGCTTTTTGATCCGAGGGCTCCGGATCCATCCTTACGATTGTGATCAACGGTGGAGATCGAAGTGTACAAGACTACTTTAATTGTTTTAGCGTCTGGCGGCTAGGTGGTCATCCTTACAGATGAGATGTGCGGTGAGGATCTGATCACGCCTCCTAATGCTTTAACTAACTCGGCTTTGATGATGAAGAGAGTTAATTGGACATTATTTCTACGTTCTCTGATCTCTATGGGTCGCCTCTCGTTTCTTCCGATCTTCCCATTATGACCATCTCCTTTTCCGATCTTTCTCATTCTAGATCATTCCTTTTTATATGACTTGCATTGGTCAAAGCAATAAATTTTCTAGTTACTGATGCGTCCACTTCGGTTTCTGTTTGTAATAAATGCCAAGGCCCTATATATATATGCAGCGATGGGAAACCACCTTCACACTTCACTTCTCCCTTTTTTAGTTTATTCCCAATGCACAACTTCCCCAATTCTAGCCTTTTCGATGATAGTTCTAATTATGATGGCCATTTTGATCTTTTTTCGACTGTTTCTTTCACCCCTCGTCTGAAAATTTATGACCCCGGCGATTGGAGAACTAAGAGAGCATCATCTAATGACAGTGAGGGAATCGGACTAATTTGCCGATCAAGATCGAAAGTGACGGCCGTGCCGATCTCGAATAGGTCTACCGGTACAATCGGTAGACCGATCTCGGACAAGAGGACTGCTAATTTCAATCTTAATATTGATGATCGCCTCTGGAAGTTCATTTGGCTCTCAACCACATCGGGCGTCCCGACTGCAGCTGGGTCCTAGTCGATGACATTGGCGATGACTCCGCTCAATATCATTAGAGTCATAGTCACCGTATCTGAGCTGCACATCTATCCAATACTTGTGGCTGGCTTTCTGATCAAACACATCTTTTGATTCAGCCACAAGACTAGACTTTGACATAGGCCAGCATCCGAGGAGTCCTAAACTAGGCAGAATGTAGTGCTAATCTTTAGAGATCGCCCAAATGATGTAATCCGATCTTTAGAGATCGCCCCAATGATATAACCCGATCTTTTGAGATAGCCCAAATGATGTAATCCGATCTTTTGGAAATAAAATGAAATTTTTTATTTAAATGTTTTTGTTTTATTATTGCATTAGTTATTTTCTGATCTCTTATATGTGTATCCAATCTAATCCCTAAATCAATTGCTATTAGCCGATCCATGGTTTGGAAGTTTGTTCAATCCGAAGACCTTGGTTAACCGATCTCATTTATTTGATTTTTTATTATGTTTCTAAAACCTTCTTGCGATGTGTCAAGGAAGTGGCTGGTCCCGCTAATCGATGCGTCGCTTGGGACTTCACAAGCATTTAATGCTCAAACAGGTATAAATAGGGGAGAGGTGAGTTAGTTGTTTCCTTATGTCATTTTCAGAACTTCCCTAGCAATCTGAGCATTTTCTCTCATTTTCTCAAGATTTCAGGCACCAATCACACTCCAGTAAGGGTTTTGATTTCTTTTCTTGGTTAATTTTTGTTTTTCCAAAAATGAGCAGTGCCAAGGGTCAAAGAGCTGTAAGCCTGCCTTCCCTCCATATTTCATGGACCTCGGAAGAAGGCGACGCGATTGAGCCAAGCGGACGCCCGAGCACGGCCATTATTCCGGTTACTGGTCTGACTGGGAGACTGAAGCGAGGAACCTTTTTGAGAAGGGAAAACTTGCCAGTTGATGAGCTACTGTCCATCCTGAGAGAAACCGATCTACAATCCATAAGTCAGGAGTACAATCTGCGGATCGACTCCTTTGAACTGATCAAATGCCATGGCGACCATCGGGCCGATCACTTCTTTGATGAAGGTGATCTCATCATGGTATACGAAGAGCAGCTGAAAGCTGGGCTCCATTTTCCTTTAGACGAATTTCACAAGGCCGTCCTAAAGTTCCACCATGTCTTGGTAGCTCAAGTGCATCCGAACTCCTGGCGGACTTTAGTAGCCTTCCGGGGTCTCTACTGAGCTAAGAAACTGGAGCCCATGGCTAAAGTCTTCGCCGAACTACATAGGCTTGCCTGAAGGAAGGGCGATAAATTTTGGTTCTTTCAGGCAAAGCCGAACAGCGGGCTCTTCGCCGATCTCCCTTCTTCGCTGAAGAACAGGAGGAACCGGTTCTTTATATTGAGGAGCAAGATTTTGAACGGCTTTGAGGGTATCCCATGGAGTTGGCAACACCTGATCGCTTTGATTCCGAAGAAGATCACTTTAAATAAGGACAAAGAAGCCATGGTGAAAGAGTTAAAGTCTCAAGCGTCCACCCATAAATTCTCGTGCTTAGATGCGGTTATGGCCAAACTGAAGTGGTGGATGATGCGGCTGATCACTGATGAAGACTATGAGCTTTAGCTCTCTGACCTCGGTCCTGGAATAATCCATATCTCTAGCCTCTGAATCTTAGCGAACTCACTAACTTCTTCTCTGTGCAGGTATGGCGGGTGGCGACACTTCTAAGGAGAGCCACAAGCGAAAGAGGGAGGTCTCTCGAAAAGTGTGGGCGATGAAGGAGGCCAATATTACTGCTGCTCAAACTCCTTCGCGAGAATTGGTAGAGGTACCGAGCTCTCCTCCCCGACCTCAGGAGCAGCCGATCCTAGAAGTAGAGGTCGTTGTTCCTCCTCCTCAGTAGATCAAACTTCCACCTCCCCCGCCTCCTCCGATCTCTTCCAATGTGGAAGGGGAGTCTTTTGGTCCTACGGTTAGGACGCTTTCACGGGGCGCTCAACTCCTGATTCAATCGCTAGAAAGGAGCCGCTCCACTTGAGGGAATCCTAGCCTAGCCAAGGTGTCACACCTTACCCCTCTGTAAGGCATAACATTATCCCATAGAATACCTAATGAACTACCTAACTTCACCTACAGATAACTCATTAAGTACCCTACAAGGGATTTTAAAACAATTTTCTCATTTTTGACAAGTGGTGAGCATTTTCTAATTGATATCAAAACATTTAATTACAGTTGAAAGCTAGTTGAAATTTTTGGCCCATTTTATTTTTCTGCAAATTTTATAAAAATTTTAGCAGAGTTCTGTTTATATTTTAAGAAAACAGTTCTTCAAATACCTAAAATAAAGCACTTCCAATAATTTTTCAACCACTTCTTCAATTTCACAATTAATCTCAACCAATTTCACAAGTTCAAAATTCACCAATCGTCATGATACTGTCAATCAATTTCATACATTCATATTTCTTTGAAGATAAACAATTTATATATACATCATACCAAAATTTACATTCAAAAAATCCAAACTAAAATTTATTACAAATTTTATACAAACTTTGTACAAACTGCTCAAGACCAATTTATATGTCCATACATTTATGTGCAATACATACATCAAAAGAAATATTTACAGTCAGGGTATAAATTATACCCGATAACTTCAAGCTGATAGATCCTCAATCCTCAAGACTCATCACGCTTCCTCTAGTCTCTAAATCATGACAAAGAATAATACCATCGCTGAGTACTAGGACTCAGTGGTGCACAACATACTAAAATAATCTTAATGCAGAATTTAAATCACATTTATTCAAAAATTTGACTAAACATGAGCATTAAACACAAAACATGAATTATGAGATTTTGACGCAATAAGTTCATTTCGAAGTATAACAAGTTCATTTCGAAGTATCAAAACACATTTCACAAAACCCACAGTTATATCATGCCATTCGAAACAAATATAATCTCAATAGCCAGAGGCTAAAGAGAAATCACATCACAAGGCTAGCTAGCTCAAATATATGGATATCCATTCAAATCCTCTTCTACTGGCACACCTCAACACTTCATCCAGAGAAGGAATCAAAATTCGAATCGACACCCACTAGTCATGCTAGTGAGGTGTTCAAATATATGGTCATGACACTGTGGTTTCAAAACTTATCTTAACAATTTGCTAAATATTGCCATTTCAAACATACACAATAACTTTCAATAATTTAGATCAAAGCATCATAAATAATGTCACAATTCACTTTTTCAAATCATTCAAAACAATATGCAGCAAATAATTTGCAGAATTTATATGTTGTGCACAAACGTCAAGCGAGTCGCCTCTTGGCCTTGACTCGATTCTTCGGGTTCTTTCCCGGTGTTCTTTTCAACTGAAACACACAATTTCACAGTATTTCAGTACCATAACTTAGCATAAATCCAAAAATAAATTTAACTTCACTTTTACCTAGCTTTAATGTGCTAAACTCGACGTTCTTTAAATTTTGTATTTCGGGGTTACTATTCACTATACTATTCAAGTCAAATTGTTGACTTTCTAAGGCTTAATAGGAATGGGAATCCCAACTTCACCCACATACCACATTTTGGTCACTAAATTTATTGGTTTTGTTTGTTTACTCAAATTCTAAGTCTTATAGGCAAATTTGATAAATTTTCAGTTTTGGTGTCTAAGGTTGCACTGTTCCATTGGTCATTTTTCTGTTAGAATTTGGTAAAACTTCCTTCTTAGAAAATGTTCCCTATTGTCTTAAGTTTATTCTCCTTTTTGAATCACTCCAATTGGAGTTTTGTAGCTCAAGTTATAGCCATTTGAACCATGGCTGCCGGATTGAATTCAACCCAGATTTTCTGGGCAATTTTTGGTGCTGGCAGTTTTAGGTCACCAACTTGGGGTGGCCAAATGACTTGGTTAATGGGATAATTTGGTTTTGTGTTCTTCATGCAAGTTTTAGGTCTATATCTCATCTAACCACTGGTAAAATTTCAGGTCATTTAGACCTGCCTAGCTCAAGTTATGCCAAATGAACGAACACTATTCATTTGGTCAGTTTGTACAGGGCAGACTGAGATTTTCCAAGTTTGGTCAATTTGTTCACTAGGTTTTGGTCATTTTTTGGGCATGCTTCCTAAATGAAAATTGTGTCATTTAGTGTCTATTTTCATTCTCAATTGGTCTCATACCAATTGGACTTGTAAATTTTCATTTTTGGTCCCTCAAAGGTAACTTGGTCATGCTGCTAGCAGCATGACCACACTCAATCCGAATTTGCTTTTGATTCAAACACTCCTAACACACCTCATTAGGTCACAATTGACCATTTCTCTCCTTAAACTAGGTCCAAGACATCATTTACAAATTTCTTACATTTTTGTCTCTAAACCCTAATGTCCAAAACCCTAATTCACACTAATTGTTGCATTTAACCAATTCAATGATTTTAACTATAATCATTCAACTAATGGAGGTCCATATACTCATTCAAATCCATCAAACCATACAACAATACCCTCATACACATGCTGGCCGAAATTCAGCTGGGTCCCTTATCTTAACATTTTGTTTCAACTTTCATCAAATTCCATCTTAATACAAGTATTTAATCCTTAATATAAAGAAAAGTTTAAGGGATAAACACTAACCTTGCTTGGAGGGTTTCTAGGCTTTACTTTCTTCAAGTCTTTCTTCTTCTTTTTGCTGTCTAATGCTTCCTCAACATGTAAAGAGAATTTTTAATGTTGGGACTTTGTGAATTTATGAAAGTAAGTAGGGAAATTCAAGCTTTCTAATCCTTAAAAATGGTGGAACAAAGTGAGTGAGAATGAAGAGAGAGATGGGGCGGCACAAGGATGAGGAAGATGACTTTGTTTCTTTTTTTTTTTATGTCTTTTGTCTTTTGTCTTATGGAAGACAAAAAAAAATCACTATAGTTAATTTATTAATTATAGGATTTATGGCATCATGCATGATGTCATGCATGATGTCACCTCTCTTCACTTTTTCATTTTCTTTCTTTTTTTTTCTACTAGTTCTTTAATTTAATTATCGATTCTGAAATTTTCTTTTCACTGATTTTATTTGACAGTTAGGTCAGGAGTCAGCTCTCGGGGTCAATTGACCAAATTGCCCCTCGCTGGTTGAACCCGGTTTGCAAATAATTCAATGTTTCTTTTGGCTACCTGACCTAATTATTTGACTGGTTAACAGTTCTTTTTCATGATTTTCTCTTTTCCACTGTGTTCATAAGGGTCCTAAGGACCGCAGCGTCACATTTTACGGTTCGAAATTTGAGTTTAAAATGACTTCGCAGTCCTTCCCTAGAAGGTCACCCATCGCTGTGACTCTCGGCTCGTTTAACTTCTTATGTTCTGTTTTTCTTATTTATACTTAACTAATTGGCAATTACTAATTATTTGTGTTTATAGCTTCTCTAGTTGTCTTAAGTGTGGTTCTAATCCCCTTAATTGTCCGGACTGACTCTGGTCACCGGAACAGTGAAATATACCAGGCTATGCAAATAGGGGTGTTATAATTCTCCCCCCCCTTAAAATAAATTTTGTCTCGAAATTTTACCTGGTATCAATCTCTGAATAGCTGTGGGTGCTGTCTCCTCATGTCGTCCTCTCGTTCCTAAGTAGCTTCTTAGCCCGAATGATGGTTCCACAGCACTTTTACCAATGGTATATGCTTGTTCCGTAGCTACTTCACCTCATAAGCTAGAATCTCTATGGGTTCTTCTTTATATGTGAGGTCTGGATTTACTTCAATTTCTTCCACTGGTAGTACATGAAATGGGTCTGATCGATACCTCCTCAACATAGACACATGGAAGACATTATGTATCTTCTCCAACTCTGGAGGTAGTGCCAAACGATATGCCAAAAGACCCACTATATCCAGAACCTCATATGGTCCAATGAAGCGAGGACTCAGTTTTCCCTTTCTGCCGAATCTCATAATTCTCTTCCAAGGAGAAACTTTGAGGAAAACTTTCTCACCCACTGCATACTCAATATCCCTTCTTTTTAAATCAATGTAGGACTTTTGACGGTCTGATGTAGTCTTAAGTCGATCTCTGATCACCCTGATCTTCTCCTCAGTTTGTTGAACAATTTCGGGTTCAATCATCTTTCTTTCACCCACGTCATCCCAACACAACGGGGTTCTACATTTTCTGCCATACAAAGCTTCATATGAAGGCATCCCAATGCTTGATTGGTAGCTGTTGTTATAAGCAAACTCAATCAAAGGCAAATGTGTGTCCCAACTACCCTCAAACTCAATCACACAAGCCCGTAGCATGTCCTCTAAGATCTGAATTACCCTCTCAGACTGGCCATCTGTCTATAGGTGGAATGCAGTACTGAAGTTCAATCTAATTCCTAGGGCTCTCTGAAGACTACCCCAGAATCTAAAAGTGAACCTAGGATCTCTGTCTGATATGATGGATACTGGCACTTCATGTAGTCTCACAATCTCATCAATGTATAACTTGGCCAATCTTTCTAAACTGTAGTCCATCCGAACTGGCAGAAAATGAGCAGACTTGGTTAGTCTGTCAACAATGACCCATACCACATCATGACTCTTATATGTCCTCGGAAGTCCCATCACAAAATCCATCGTTATTCTCTCCCATTTCCATTCCAGTACTGGTAGTGGATGTAACAACCCGGCAGGTACTTGATGCTCTGCCTTCACTTGCTGACAAGTTAGGTATTTGGAAACAAACTCTGCCACATCTCTTTTCATACCCACTCACCAGTAATGCTCCTTTAGCCCTCTGTACATTTTTGTGCCACCAGGGTGCATGGCAAAAGGAGACTCATGTGCTTCCTTCAAAATGATCTGCCTCAAATCAACATCATTAGGAACACACATTACGCCTGGTGTAGCAATGAGACCATCATCTCGATTGAGAATTCGGTTTCTTGCCTGCTGACTTTTTCCAACGACCGATATTTCGATCATTACGGCGACCATTCTAATCTGATCAATCAACACTGGCTGTGCATGCCATCAACTGCTGTTTGCCCCTCATCATTAATCTCTAAGCTAGCATGCAATGACTTCAACTCATGTACCATAGACAAAGGAGTTACCTGTAGACTCGCCATAGTATTGTGACTTAAGGCGTCAACCACAACATTAGCTTTCCCTGGCTGACAGTCTATCAGACAATCATAGTCTTTTATTAACTCTAACCATCTCCTCTGTCTCAAATTCAGCTCTTTCTGAGTGCCCAAATACTTCAAACTCTTATGATCTGTGTAGATGTAACACTTTTCCCCATATAAATAGTGTCTCCAGATCTTAAGAGCAAACACTATAGCTGCAAGCTCCAAATCATGTGTCGGATAATTCCTCTCATGCGGTTTTCGCTGGCGTGATGCATAGGCAATGACATTTCGATCTTGCATCAGTACACAGCCTAACCCATTATGAGAAGCATCACTGTAAACTGTGTATTCTTTACCCAGGGTAGGTAAAGTCAGGACTGGAGCTTTAGTCAGACATTTCTTCAATTCATCAAAACTCTGTTGGCATTTATCCGTCCACTGAAATTTTACATCTTTTTAAAGTAGCTTAGTCAATGGAGATGCCAACATGGAGAATCCCTTCACAAACCGACGATAGTATCCAGCTAAACCCAGAAAACTACGAATCTCCGTGATATTTATGGGTGGCCTCTAATTAAGGACAGCTTCAATCTTACTTGGATCTACCTTGATGCCCTTTTCTGATACTACATGCCCCAAGAAAGATATCTCCTTCAGCCAAAATTCACACTTTGACAATTTGGCGTATAGCTGTTTCTCCCTCAAAGTTTATAGTACAATCCGCAGATGTTTATCATGCTCTTATGCATTCCTCGAATAGACCAATATATCATCTATGAATACCACAACAAACTGGCCGAGGTATGGTCTGAAGATAGTGTTCATCAGATCCATAAAAGCAGCCGGAGCATTAGTTAACCCGAATGGCATGACCAAGAACTCATAATGGCCATAGCGGGTTTTGAAGGCAGTTTTAGGAATACTCTGCTCTTGTACTTTCAGCTGATAATAACCTGATCTCAGGTCAATTTTGGAGAACACAGCTGCACCCCTTAGCTGATCAAACAAGTCATTAATACGGGGCAATGGATATCTATTCTTTATTGTCACCTTATTCAACTGCTGATAATCAATACACAAGCGGAGAGTGCCATCCTTCTTCTTAACAAACAACACTGGCGCTTCCCAAGGTGACACACTAGGGCAGATAAAGCCCTTGTCAAGCAGCTCTTGCAACTGCACTTTCAACTCTTTGAATTCTGCAGGTGCCATTCTATATGGCGTTATGGAGATTGGGTCTACACCAGGCATAACATCAATCTCAAACTGCACCTCTCTTTCTGGAGGTAATCCTGGCAATTCATCAGGAAACACATCTGAAATGTCACATATCGTAGGGATGTCCCTCAGTGCTGGACTCCCCACTTGGGTGTCTATCACATGTGCCAAGTATGCTTCACACCCCTTTCTGATCATCCTTCTAGCTAGTGCAGCCAAAATGATGTTTGATGGCAGTAAATGCCTCTCCCCATGTATTACCACATCACTGTACAAAGGGAGACCAAAAGTGATTGTCTTCAGTCTACAATCAATCATGGCATGATGCCTGGCTAACCAATCCATGCCCAAGATGATATCATAATCTCTGAAGGGCATTTCAATCAAATCTGACAGGAAAACATGTCCTTGGATCACCAAAGGATAGTCTCTATAGATTCTGTTGACTCGGACCTCTTGTCCTAACGGACTAGTTACTAGCACTTCAAAACCCATTTGGACACATGGAACAGCAAGTGAACTGACTATGCTAGCACTAACACATGAATGGGTTGAACCCGGATCAAACAACACAAGTACATCTTGATCAGAGATAGAGAATGTACCGGTTACCACATCAGAAGTCTCAGCCTCTTCTCGCTGTCTCATTGTGTAGACTCTGGCTGAAGCACTTCCTTATGCCGACTGACCAACCGTGCCCTGACTGCCAGAAACAGTGCCTCTACCTCTGCCTCTTCCTCTGCCAACAGACTGTGAACCTCTGGGAGCAGGACTCTGAATAGATCCCTCGGTAGTAGTAGGAGCTGGACCATATTTAGGAGCACTAGTGCAGTCTTTTGCTAAATGGCCCTTGCCTCCACAATTAAAGCAGGCTCCAGTGGCCCAATAGCATTCCCCCATATGCATCTTGCCACAAGTCTCACAAGGGCGGGCAGAATATGAACCCCTGCTCGACTGCTAACCAAACTTAGGGGGTCTCTGTCCAGAAAATCTGCCCCTACCAAATCTTCCACCTCGACCCCTGCTGGGTCCACTAAATTTCTTCTTCTTTCCAGAGGTAGCACCAGAACTCTGTTCAACTGATTTTTCCCCTTTGTCTTTCTCTGATTTTTCAGCTTTCTCTGATTTTTCTTTTACTGAGGTTGCTTCTGATTCAATTCTCTCCAGCTCAAGTGCTTGAGACATAAGTTCTGAAAAGTTGCTGTGTCTGAATCCCACTACTTGCATTCTCAAACTGGGCTTCAAACCAGTCTCAAATCTATTGCATCTTGCCTTGCTGGTAGAAAGGAGACTCCCAGCATAATGACTTAAGCGGAAAACTCCCTCTCATACTCTGCCACTGATCTATTCCCTTGTTTCAAACTCAAAAATTCTTACAATTTCTGATCAAAATATGCATCTGGGATGTATTTCTGTTTGAATTCTCTGATGAAGTCATCCCAGGTCAGCACTGGTGGTTCAGCTAAGCTATGGGGGATGGTCTTCCACCAATCATACGCATCCCTTTGCAGTAGTGACACAGAATATTCAAACTTCAGTTCATCTTGGCAGTGCAACTTCTTGAACACTCTATCCATTCTTTCAAGCCATTACTCTGCCTCAAGCAGGTCTACTGTACCCTTAAATTCAGTAGCCCTATACTTCAATAACTTATCATACTGTCTGGCTGGAGGTTGTGGTTGTACCACAAGTGTCTGGGGTGGAGCTTGAGCAGGCATACCCCCAGCCATTTGTTGAAACATCGTAGCCATCTGCTATGCAAACTGTGCAGGAAACTGTGGCATTTGTGGGGCTGGTGCTATAGATCCACTGACATTCTGTAAAGCTGGGGCTTCTCCTTGTGCCTCAGCTTCAACAGATTGCTCGACTAAGTGAGCTCCTTCTTCCATTTTGGTCTGAAGTTAGGGTATCTCTTGAATAAGTAACACATGGAGATTTCCCTCCGTTAGTTCATATTTATGATGTAATGCACTGTATGTAACAAATATGGACATTGAGCAGTTGTACTTAACAAGGAAAGACACAAATTCATAAGTTAAAACATACTTGAAAAACCAGGCTCTGATATCACTAAAACATGTCATACCTTACCCCTCTGTAAGGCATAACATGATCCCGTAGAATACCTAATGAACTACCGAACTTCACCTACCGATAACTCATTAAGTACCCTACAAGGGATTTTAAAACAATTTTCTTATTTTTGACAAGTGGTGAGCATTTTCTAATTGATATCAAAACATTTAATTACAGTTGAAAGCTAGTTGAAATTTTTGGCCCATTTTATTTTTCCGCAAATTTTATAAAAATTTTAGCAGAGTTCCGTTTGTATTTTGAGAAAACAGTTCTTCAAACACTTGAAATAAAGCACTTCCAATAATTTTTCAACCACTTCTTCAATTTCACAATCAATCTCAACCAATTTCACAAGTTCAAAATTCACCAATCGTCAAGATACTGTCAATCAATTTCATACATTCATATTTCTTTGAAGATAAACAATTTATATATACATCATACCAAAATTTACATTCAGAAAATCCAAACTAAAATTTATTACAAATTTTATACAAACTTTGTACAAGCTGCTTAAGACCAATTTACATGCCCATACATTTATGTGCAATACATACATCAAAAGAAATATTTACAGTCAGGGTATAAATTATACCCGATAACTTCAAGCTGATAGATCCTCAATCCTCAGCAGCTCAGTCTGCTGCTCCTCTAGTCTTTAAATCTGCGATAGCAATAACAACAATCGCTGAGTACTAGGACTCAGTGGTGCACAACATACTAAAATAATCTTAATGCAGAATTTAAATCACATTTATTCAAAAATTTGACTAAATATGAGCATTAAACACAAAACATGAATTATGAGATTTTGATGCAAACAAGTTCATTTCGAAGTATAACAAGTTCATTTCGAAGTATCAAAACACATTTCACAAAACCCACAGTTATCTCATGCCATTCGAAACAAATATAATCTCAATAGCCAGAGGCTAAAGAGAAATCACATCACAAGGCTAGCTAGCTCAAATATATGGATATCCATTCAAATCCTCTTCTACTGGCACACCTCAGCACTTCATCCAGAGAAGGAATCAAAATTCGAAACTGATTACCCCCACTAGTCATGCTAGTGAGGTGTTCAAATATATGGTCATGACACTATGGTTTCAAAACTTATCTTAACAATTTGCTAAACATTGCCATTTCAAACATACACAATAACTTTCAACAATTTAGATCAAAGCATCATAAATAATGTCACAATTCACTTTTTCAAATCATTCAAAACAATATGCAGCAAATAATTTGCAGAATTTATACGTTGTGCACAAACATCAAGCGAGTCGCCTCTTGGCCTTGACTCGATTCTTCGGGTTCTTTCCTAGTGTTCTTTTCAACTGAAACACACAATTTTATAGTGTTTCAGTACCATAACTTAGCATAAATCCAAAAATAAATTTAACTTCACTTTTACCTAGCTCTAATATGCTAAACTCGACGTTCTTTAAATTTTGTGTTTTGGGGTTACTATTCACTACACTATTCAAGTCAAATTGTTGACTTTCTAAGGCTTAATAGGTATGGCAATCCCAACTTCACCCACATACCACATTTTGGTCACTAAATTTGTTGGTTTTGGTTGTTTACTCAAATTCTAAGTCTTTTAGGCAAATTTGATAAATTTTTAGTTTTGGTGTCTAAGGTTGCACTGTTCTATTGGTCATTTTTCTGTTAGAATTTGGCAAAACTTCCTTCTTAAAAAATGTTCCCTATTGTCTTAAGTTGATTCTCCTTTTTGAATCACTCCAATTGGAGTTTTGTAGCTCAAGCTATAGCCATTTGAACCATGGCTACCGGATTGAATTCAACCCAGATTTTTTGGGCAATTTTTGATGCTGGCAGTTTTAGGTCACCAACTTGGGGTGGCCAAATGACTTGGTTAATGGCATAATTTGGGTTTGTGTTCTCATGAAAGTTTTAGGTCTATATCTCATCTAACCACTGGTAAAATTTCAGGTCATTTAGACCTGCCTAGCTCAAGTTATGGCCAAATGAACAAACACTGTTCATTTGGTCAGTTTGTACAGGGCAGACTGAGATTTTCCAAGTTTGATCAATTTGTTCACTAGGTTTTGGTCACTTTTTGGGCATGCTTCCTAAATGAAAATTGTGTCATTTAGTGTCTATTTTCATTCCCAATTGGACTTGTAAATTTTCATTTTTGGTCCCTCAAAGGTAACTTGGTCATGCTGCCAGCAGCATGACCACACTCAATACGAATTTGCTTTTGATTCAAACACTCCTAACACACCTCATTAGGTCACAATTGACTATTTCTCTCCTTAAACTAGGTCCAAAATATCATTTACAAATTTCTTACATTTTTGTCTCTAAACCCTAATGTCCAAAACCCTAATTCACACTAATTGTTGCATTTAACCAATTCAATGCTTTTAACTATAATCATTCAACTAATGGAGGCCCATATACTCATTCAAATCCATCAAACCATACAATAATACCCTCATACACATGCTGGTCGAAATTCAGCTTGGTCCCTTATCTTAACATTTTGTTTCAACTTTCATCAAATTCCATCTTAATACAAGTATTTAATCCTTAATATAAAGAAAAGTTTAAGGGATAAACACTAACCTTGCTTGGAGGGTTTCTAGGCTTTACTTTCTTCAAGTCTTTCTTCTTCTTTTTGCTCTCTAATGCTTCCTCAACATGTAAAGAGAATTTTTAATGTTGGGACTTTGTGAATTTATGGAAGTAAGTAGGGAAATTCAAGCTTTCTAATCCTTAAAAATGGTGGAACAAAGTGAGTGAGAATGAAGAGAGAGATGGGGCGGCACAAGGATGAGGAAGATGACTTTGTTTCTTTTTTTTTTTATGTCTTTTGTCTTTTGTCTTATGGAAGACCAAAAAAAATCACTTTAGTTAATTTATTAATTATAGGATTTATGGCATCATGCATGATGTCACCTCTCTTCACTTTTTCATTTTCTTTCTTTTTTTTTCTACTAGTTCTTTAATTTAATTCTCGATTCCGAAATTTTCTTTTCTCTGATTTTATTTGACAGTTAGGTCAGGAGTCAGCTCTCGGGGTCAATTGACCAAATTGCCCCTCGCCGGTTGAACCTAGTTTGCAAATAATTCAATATTTCTTCCGGCTCCCTGACCTAATTATTTGACTGGCTTAACAGTTCTTTTTCATGATTTTCTCTTTTCCACTGTGTTTGTAAGGGTCCTAAGGACCGCAGCGTCACATTTTATGATTCGAAATTTGAGTTTAAAATGACTTCGCAGTCCTTCCCTAGAAGGTCACCCATCGCTGTGACTCTCGGCTCGTTTAACTTCTTATGTTCTGTTTTTCTTATTTATACTTAACTAATCGGCAATTACTAATTATTTGTGTTTATAGCTTCTTTAGTTGTCTTAAGTGTGGTTCTAATCCCCTTAATTTTCCGGACCGGCTCCGATCACTGGAACAGTGAAATATACCAGGCTATTCAAATAGGGGTGTTACACAAGGTCATGGGCGCCTCCATCTGCTTCCAAGAAGATCAGAACAAGTTGGCAGAGGAGAGCATCGATGATATTTTAACTCAGACAATGAGCTTGGGTTTGGAGGCTATTGCCAATCAACATGTGATCCGAGAGAAAGCCCATGCCTTAAGGAGGGAGATTCTTAAGGCAGTCTAGGATGTCTCAGCTGCACAAGCTCAACTCTTCTCTGCCAATGATTACATCGCCAGACTGGAAGATCGGATGAAGCATTGGGAAGAGAAGATAGTCGAAGTGGAGCTGGAACTTGAAGTCACCCGAGCTGATCGATCTGCCGACCTCACTCGTTTTGCTGAGGAACTTTAGGCAAAAGAGGAGGAGCTCCAGGCCAAAGAAGAGGAAAGCACAACAAAAGAGGCTGGGGCATATGTGAACGCCCATAATGACCTCCTGACCGAGCTGAGGAAGCGTTATCCTGAGGAGGACTTCTCCTGGATGAATCAGCTCATTCCAGAGGCCGAAGAGGAGAGCGACGAGGAGCTTGAGAGAGAGGGAGAGGATCAGAGGGCTGATAATGTACCTGGGGAGCAGGCTGGGGGAGATCTACCTGTTGAATGACTTGTATATATTTTTATCTTGAAATGAATTGAAATCCCTTTTTTGTTCAATTTCTTTGATGAGATCGGAAAGCATCCCAAATTGTCTGAGTACTTAATTGATTGAGCGTATTTAATCATCAAACTTGAAAGCGACTACTAATCAGTAGATAAGAGATCAGAAAAACACTATATGCGAACATGAGATCGGACTATCAGATGAAATTTTAAAATATTAGAATTGCAGAGGTTTGACATTGACTTTGAACTTTTAAGATCAGAACCATTATTAGACCGGATTGAAACCTTAACTTCATTTTAAGGAATGTCTGGGGCATTTAAGTGAGAAGCCTGATCACATCATTAGCCAAATGAAGTTCTGTAATATTTTTACAGAAGATCAAGAGTATCAGTAGGTAAGATTGGATGTTCCGGAGACCCAATATTGATTCAAACCCATCTGATAAGAGATCAGAAAACAAATATCTTGAGCGCGAGATCGGTCTGTTCCAGGAACAAGCAATCGGTGAGTTTGGAAAAGCCATTTGTGATTAAGGGACATCAGTTGAGAGCAGATAATAGAGTCAAAAGTTTAAAAGTTCCTTATCCTAGGAGGTCGGCCAAAATATTTGTCTACAGCTGCCCCTCTTTACATAATTCCTATTTAAAGGGAATGAAATTCTCTTGTATAGGGATTATGTAAAGATTCGGACCCATATTTTGGGCGGTCGAGATATCAAAATCAGAGATCAATGATGAAAATCAAAATGCCAAAAAGTAAAATTAACAGGAAATTAAACGCTAAAAATTAAAATTAAGTTGGATTAAGAAGCCAGAGGTTGATAACTGGAAATTTAAATGCTGAAAATTAAAATCAACTTGGATCAAGGAACCAGAGGTTGATGGCAGGAATTTAAAATGCTGAAAATTGAAATCAACTTGGATCAAGGAACCAGAGTTTGATAATTGAAAATTAAAATGCTGAAAAATTAAATTCAACTTGGATCAAGGAACCAAAGGTTGATAACTGAAAATTAAAATGCTGAAAATTAAAATCAACTTGGATCAAGGAACCAGAGGTTGATGGCAGGAATTTAAAATGCGAAAAATTAAAATCAACTTGTATCAAGGAACCAGAGGTTGATGGCAGGAATTTAAAATGCTGAAAATTAAAATCAACTTGAATCAAGGAACCAGAGGTTGATGGCAGAAATTTAAAATGCTGAAAATTAAAATCAACTTGGATCAAGGAACCAGAGGTTGATAACTAAAAATTAAAATGCTGAAAATTAAAATCAACTTGGATCAAGGAACCAGAAGTTGATAACTGAAAATTAAAATCAACTTGGATCAAGGAACCAGAGGTTGATAACTGAAAATTAAAATTCTAAAAATTAAAATCAACTTGGATCAAGGAACCATAGGTTGACAGCAGGAATTTAAAATGTCCTCACAAAGCAAACCTTACACAAGATGTTCCTCCAATCAAAGTGTACTTAACAAAGTCCCGAAGATAGATGATTAATGGACAGAGTTAGAACGAGTCCCCAGGCTTGGTCTGCAACTTCCTCCTTTTACTCACTTTTTCAGAATGTCCCTCTGGGTTTTGGCTCCTCACTTATTTTGTAGAAAGCGCCCTTACGGGTTTTCACCTTCTTCTACACATTTTGCTAGGAGCGCCCTTTCAGGTTTTCACTCCTACATTTTTTTTTTGCCGGCCATCGTTCATCTCCTGCAAATCTCATAGCACAGTACATGAAGTTATCAATATTCAAATCCTGATCTTATAATAAAGTTTTAATGAATTAATAGCGCATAAATGAAAGGTAGATAAGAAAAATAAATTAGAGTGAAGGAGCAATTTTATTATGGCTTAAAAACAATGGTACAATTTCAAAGGGAAAGATGTACAAGAATAGATCTCACAAATTCCTTATTGCTAACTTTGAATCCCCCTAACTGCCATTATTTCCAGTAATCTTCCGACGAATGTTCGTACCGTGGTGACTTATTACCTCTTCTGGTCTTGGGTTCTCTTCCTTATTTCTCCATTTTCTGGTTCCAGGAGCGCCCTTTTTCAGGTTTTCACCCCTAGATTTTTTTTTGGCTCACTTTTTCAAAATGCTCCTTCAGGTTTTCACCCTTTGCTCATTTTGCAGAAAGTGCCCTTTCGGGTTTTCGCCTTCCTTCACACATTTTGCTAGGAGTGCCCTTTTGGGTTTTCGCCTTCCTTCACACATTTTGCTAAGAGTGCCCTTTCGGGTTTTCACTCCTACATTTTTTTTAATACCTTTTAACAGCATCTGCATTTACGGGTCTTGGGAATTCTTCGCTATCCATATGAGTTAAAATCAGCGCACCGCCAGAAAATGCCTTTTTAACCACATAAGGCCCTTCGTAAGTTGGTGACCATTTGCGCCGGGGATCGTTTTGATTTGGGAGGATCTTTTTCAAAACCAGATCTTCTGGTTGGAATTCGCCCGGGCAAACGCCTTTGTTAAATACCCTAGCCATTTTCCTTTGGTACAATTGCCCATGACACTGCTGCTAGTCCTTTCTCGTCTAGTAAATTTAGTTGGTCCAACCTCGATTGAACCCATTCTGACTCGTCAATTCCTGACTCTTTCAAAATTCTTAGGTAAGGAATCTCAACCTCTATGGGTAAAATAGCTTCCATTCCGTAGACCAATGAATATGGAGTTACCCCAGTCGATGTCCTTACGGAGGTCTGATAAGCATAAAAGGCGAAGGGAAGCATATCGTGCCAATATCTATAAGTGATGGTCATCTTCCTGATTATTCTCTTGAGGTTTTTGTTAGCTGTCTCCACTGCTCCGTTCATTTGAGGACAGTATGGCGAAGAATTAAGATGTAAGATTTTGTACTGGTCACATAAACTTCGGATCTTTGGACTGTTCAAATTCTTAGCATTGTCAGTGATAATTTCGTTAGGAAGACCATGTCGATAGATGACATTGTTCTTGAAGAATTTGAGAAATGTATTTTGTGTGATATGGGCATATGACATTGCCTTAACCCATTTAGAAAAGTAGTCAATAGCCACTAAGATGAATATGTGCCCATTGGATGCCTTGGGATTAATAGGACCGATCACATCGATGCCCCACATTGCAAAAGGCCAAGGCGAGACAAGATTAAAAAGCTGATGAGGTGGAACATTTATCGGATCAGCATAGATTTGACATTTATGACACTTCCGAAATTCTCAATGCAGTCTGTTTCCAGCGTAGTCCAGAAGTATCCCCGTCTCATGATTTGCTTGGCCATCATATGCCCATTGGTGTGAGTAGCGCAATTTCCCTCGTGAGTTTTAAAAAGGATCCTCCTTGCTTCTTTTGCATCAACGCACCTTAACAATTCGCCATTGGAGCTCCTTTTGTACAAAATTTCCCTACTAGGGAAGTATCCCAGTGCTAATCTTCTAATCATTCTTCTCTCATTTTTGCTTGCCCTGGGAAGATATTCCCTGGTTTTGATGTAGACCTGGATGTCATGATACCAGGGTTTGCCATCTATTTCTTCTTCGATCATGAAACAGTACGCCGGCTCACTCCTTGCTTTGATTTGCAACTCCTGTGTTATCTGCCCCTCTTCCATCTGAGTCATGACAGCCAAAGTGGCTAAGGCATCAGTGAATTGGTTCTTATCACAGTTAAGGTGAGTGAAGGAGATCTCTTCGAATTTCTTGATCAATTATGGGAGATACTTTTAATACAGGATCAGTTTCGGGTCTTTAGTTTGCCATTCCCCTTTGACTTGGTAAATAATCAAGGCTGAATCTCCATATACCTCCAACTTCCTGATCTTCATTTCGATGGCAGCTTGTAAACCTATCACACAGGCTTCATACTCTGCGACGTTGTTGGTGTAGTCGAACCTTAGCTTGATAGCTATTGGGAAGTGTTTTCCTTCTGGGGATATCAAAATTGCCCCAATCCCATTATCGAACAAATTGACCGCTCTGTCAAAATACATTTCCCATACTTCATTCGGTTCTGTGTCCTCACTACTGACTTCATTAACATGCTCATCTGGAAATTCAAAATCCAGGGCTTCATAATCCGGGATCGGGTTTTCAGCTAGGAGATCAGCAATCACGCTCCCTTTCACTGCTTTTCTGGTCATGTAGACAATGTCATACTAAGAAAGTATGACCTGCCATTTTGCTATCCTCCCTGGCACGAACGGGCTTTCAAATACATACTTGATGGGGTCCATTTTGGAGATGAGCCACATTTTAGGATTCAACATGTAGTGCTTGAGTCAATTTGCCATCCATGAAAATGCACAACAAGTTTTCTCTAGGAATGAGTATCTCGACTCGCAATTGTTGAATTTCTTAGTTAAATAATAGATGGCTCTTTTCTTTCTTCTCGTGTCATTGTGCTATCCGAGAACACAACCCATCGAGCTCTGGTGAACCATCATGTACAGAATCAACGGCTTTCCCGTCACTGGGGGCACCAATATTGGCGAGTTTGATAGGTACTGTTTGATCTTTTTAAAAGCTTCTTGACAGACATGATCCCATTGAGTGGTCTTATTCTTTTTGAGAAGTTTGAAATTGGGCTAAGCTTTAGCAGTGAGTTTAGAGATGAACCTCAAGATGTAGTTTAGTTTTCCCAGGAAACTGCACACCTCCCTTTCTGTCTTTGGGGATGGCATTTCTTAAATGGCTCGAACTTTGTCTGGATCCACTTTTATTCCCTTCTCGCTTACTATGAATCCCAATAGCTTACCAGATTTAGCCCTGAACACACACTTAGCCGAATTCAGCTTCAGTTGATACTTCCTGAGCCTTTCAAACACCTTTCTCAATACTTGCACATGACTTTCTGCCCCTCTGGATTTGATGATCATATCATCCACTTATACTTCTACTTCCTTGTGCATCATGTCGTGGAACAATGTGATCATGGCATGCTGATAGGTAGCTTCGGCATTCCTTAATCCAAAGGGCATCACCTGGTAGCAAAATAGCCCCCACTGGGTGATAAAAGCTGTTTTGTCTTTGTCCTCTTCATCCATGGGGATTTGGTTATACCCGGATGCCCCGTCGATGTATGAACATCTTCCCAGTCCTACAGCATTGTCTACTAGCACATCTATGTGTGGGAAAGGGAAATCATCCTTTAAGCTTTCCTTATTGAGATCCCTGTAATCAACACATACCCTGACTCTTCCATCCTTCTTCATTACTGGGACAACGTTAGCTATCCATTAAGGGTATTTGACCACTTCTAGGAATCCAGCATCATACTGCTTTTTGACTTCATCCCTAACTTTGAGCAGTGTGTCGGGATTCATTCTTCTCAACTTTTGCTTCATTGGAATTGTCCCAGGAATCAGAGGGATCTTATGCGTTATTATTTGAGGGTCCAATCCACTAATGTCATCATAACTTCATAAGAATACATTAAGGAACTCCTTGAGCAAATTGACCATACTCTCTAACTCTCCATTTTCCACAACCTTAAGTTCCCTCTTTATTTCCTCAGTCCCTAGATTTATGGTGTGCATCTTATCCCCACAAGGCACCAGGGAAGGTTCATCTCTTTCACCCCATTGTTCTACAAGTTCTTCAGAATCACTTGAACCAATGGTAGTTATGGGAGTTTCAAAGTTAACATAAGGAATTTCTAAGTCAATTGAATTATTAGGTATAAATTGCTGAATGGTCCTGGAGAAATGAAAATGAAGTATATTAAAAATGGATTTTAATGGCAAAAGGAAAAGAGAATTGGATACAAAATGATCTATTGATTTATTAACACTTTAATCATAAGAAAAGGGTCCATTTACAACATTACACTTGTCACCATGGACAAAATGATCAAGTGTTGATAACAAAGGTGTACTTTACTCGAGATTGAGCACATGAATGTCTTCCGCTTCTTAATTATCAAGCTCTTGCCCCTCGATGATTGGTGAGATTAGTGCTTCGGACAGGGAGTCTAGCTGTATGACATCAATGGATGGTTCTTCAGGAGATTCTTCACTTTCTTCTGGATTCTCAGTGACCGGTTTGGTGAAGACATCCATGATTCTCGGGACAACTTTCATTTTCCTTGCTTTTTGGTCAAACCTTTGATCCCGAAGAATGTTTCTCATCCAGAATCTCCCGTCTACCAAAGCATCCTCCCCATACCCCAAACCGAAGCGGCCAATCTTCTGAATAGCCGGTATAGGTTCAACAATTCCTTGTAATGCGGTGCCCAATCCCTTGCCCTTTTCATAGCCACTTTTAAACATCACCTTCACAACCATAGCCGCAGCCCCTTCATCTCTCCGGGTAGTTCCTTGTAACTCTAGTGCTTGGAAAGAGCTTTCCAAGGATCTTTCTGTTGTTTCCACATAAGAAACCGATTGAGGCTTGGTGACTAGCATGGCTTCTTCTCCCCTCACTGTTATGATTTTTCTGCCTATAATGTACTTGATCCTTTGGTGTAAAGTTGAAGGCACAGCGTTTGCCGAATGGATCTAGGGTCTCCCCAACAGCATAGTGTATGCAGGCTCAATATCCATCACTTGAAAAGTGATGTTGAAAGTGCATGCCCCGATCTGCAGTGGCAAATCGATGTCCCCAAGTACCTCCCTTTTTGTACCATCAAAAGCTCTTACAACCATGGCACTTTGGCGTATAGCTGACGGGTTAACAGGTAGTCTTGCCAAGGTGGCATTAGGCAAGACATTAAGGGCGAATCCATTGTCGATCAGGACCTTGGCAACTATGCACCCCTTGCATTTGACTGTCACATGCAGAGCTTTAGTGTGCTTCATGCCAGCTGGGTTTATCTCATCTTTCGAGAAAGTGACAAAACTAGACGCTTGAATTTGGCCAACTATCTTTTCAAATTGCCCCGGTGTGATATCGGGGTTCACAAAGGCTTGGTCCAGAACTTTCTGCAAGGCTTGGCGATACACCTCCGAGCTTAGAATCAGTGACAACAATGAAATTCGAGCAGGCGTCTTTCTCAGTTGCTCGATGATGTCATACTCACTCAGCTACAAAGCTTCATTATTTGTAGCAGTAGTTCTTCCTCTTCTTTCGATTCAGCAGGCTCCTCTCTCTCAACCCTCACAGCCTTCTCCTCCGTACTTTCTTATGGCTCTCCCATTTTTACTTTCTCCTTCTTCTTTTCCCTCTCATCATTTTCGTAACATCTCCCACTACGGGTTATAAATTCTACTTCTTGATCTTGTGAGGGAGAGTTGCTGGTTGTGATAGGTTTTGGGTTTGGTTAGGGACTAGCATTTTTGGAGGGTCCTATGTAGGTCATTTTAAAGTGCTTGTGAGGAGCGAAGCAGGGTTTAGGAGGGCGGATGGGTTGAGCGTGGGTATGGTTAAGGGTAGGAGCTGAAGTGCTGCTGGATGCCTCCTGAGTAAACACTTGGAGATTGTAATTCCAAGGTACTGCATGGGTGTTTGTGACTGGGAGTTGAGGCAGGATTCGAATAACTGTTATTGGTGGTACTGGTGATGTTGGTGTGCTGGGAGCAGAAAAGAGTAATCTCGGGTTGGGGGTAGAGGCATCTCAGCTGAATCTGGCTGTGTTTACTTCGCCCTCCATCCTTGACCTCCACTGACATCTCAAAGTTTTGAGCGACAGCATCTTCTGGACTTCCTACCAGAATTCCTCATAGTTATGCAGCTCATGACCAGCTGTTCCCCCATGGTAGGGACATCCTGTACCACTTTCCGATCTAGATGCCTGAGGGCAAAGGTATCCCTCTCTTACTGCCATAGCAAAAATTTCCCTAAAATGAGGAATCAGCCGATCTACCTCCAAAATTGACCTTTCACCCTCGGGCTCTATCATATTCACACCATTGCCTGTACCATGATTAGGCAATGGGTTTTAAGTGACATTGGGAAGAGAGCTATTTTCCTCAATTTTTAACCAATCGTTTCTGATCAGGGCTTGTATTCTTCCCCTGAGAGCTTCATAATTGTCAGTTGAGTGCCCCAGTGCCTCACCATGGTATTCACATCGGGTACTAGCGTCATACCACCTAGGATATGGTGGTTGAATCAGGTCAAGGGGGATAGGCACTATCTGATTTATACCGAGGAGGTATTGGTATATTTCACTGAGCGGAAGGGAGAGAGGTGGATCAGGGTTCCTTTGTGGTCTCGGGTTGGTTTGGGGAGGAGTTGGTCTTGGTTGAACAGGTTGAGCAGGTGATGGGTTGGTAAGTAGCTTGCGGCCGGTATTGTGGGCGAGGGTGAGGATAATTTGGAAAAGGGGGTGGAATGTTTGCAATTGTCGGGCCTTGGGTAGGAGGGTATAGCTGGAAGTTTCTTTGAGGGAATGGAGGTTGAGCTTGTCGAGTGATGGAGTGTACATCACCTTCTTTCTTTTTTCCAAAACTGGCATTTTTCTTTGTAGAGTTCTCAGTCAACTCCTACAGCTGTCCTAACCTGAGGTTAGCTTTAATTCTCTCGCCAGCTTGGATGATGTCTGAAAAGCTATTGGAGGTGTTTTTGATCATCAGATTGAAGTACGGAGCCTTCAAGGTTTCAATGAATAGAGAGCAGAGTTCGTTGTCAGTAACTAGAGGATATACCTCAGCTGTCTTCTCTTCACCTTTGGGCATATTCCTTAAAGCTTTCTCTTTCTCTCTGCACCAGGTTTTGGAGGTCTCTCCTTGTGGGGGCAACATCGCAGTTGAACTTGTACTGCTTCAAGAAAGCATCAGCCAAATCTTTCCAGGAGCGTAGTTTGCTCCTATCAAGTTGTATGCACCACCTCAAAGCTGCCTTGGAGAGGCTCTCATGGAAGAAGTGGACTAAAAGCCTGTCATCTTCAATGAGGGCGGACATCTTGGCTATGTAAGTGGCCAGATGGATGCGAGGATCTGAATTTCCAATATACTTGTTGAAGTCCGGAACTTTGAACTTGAGTAGCACCACTACATCTGGTACTAATCTCAGTGACGATACATCTATTAAGCCATACATATTCAGACCCTCTATTGCTCTTAATCTTTCTTCTAGTGCAGACAACTTCTCATTCTCTCTTGCTCTATTTTCTCCTCCTACTACATGAGCTATTCCCCTAGCTGGGAAATAAGTTGCAGGGTGAACTAGAGGGATTTATATGGGAGGGTGAGGTTCAGCGTTTGAGACAGCTAGAAAATAGGAAAAGGGTAAGTCATTATTTGGGAGTGCTGGGTTAACAGTGATTGTTGGATCTGAAATAGGAGGTTGAAAAGTGAAAGAGGTTGAAGCTGGATGGGAATCAACCATTGTAGGGAGTGGGGGAGGTAGTGGCAAATTTTGTTCTGATGTTGGTCTGTTTTGGGACATCTCTTTCATTAGCTTCATCAGCTCTGAGACTTGATCTCTCAATTCTGAAAATTGTCCCTGTAGGTTCTGTACTTGTTCTTGGTCTTCCATTATCTTTTTCGCTCGGGACCTCATTAAGTACACTCTATTTGGTTGAACTACTTGCTTAATTGGGTTTGCTTTGTCTGGAGCAATATTGATTTCTTATAGGTAGATTTGTTAAATTAATTTTAAATTCTATTAGAGTTAAAGATCCTAACTAAACAAAGGATACAGTGGCAGATGATTGCCGAAGTGGAGTTTGAAGAAGGTAAATTGTGTCAACTTTATCATGGCATCGCTCGATAGTCCAACAATGAATGACGAGATCGCATGCGTGTCTATGATACTTGTCCATATGACGCATTTGTCTTTTCGTATAACCCTAACGAGGATAGTTCCCACGGGAGTTACACTATTCGTTCATATTTTGCTAAACAATGGTTCAAAACAATTCATTAATTAACGTGTTCATACATAGCATTTATGGCCTAGGTTCAGGAAGACTCTTTAAAATACAATGACATCTTTTGAGGTACTCGTAGAGTCTTTCTTCTTACCTGGCAGGATTGAATGTCTTTAAGGAGTACTCAAATTCTGGCAGGAGCTCTTGTTTCCCTTGTGCTATCATTCCCTCTAGCCGGTCAACATTTTCCCTTAGTTCTTGATGAAGGGCTGCTTGTTTTTAATTATCTTTCCTTTCTTTAGCACATTCTTTCAAAATGTCATTGATAAGCTGTGCCTGCTCCTTCAATTCAAGCTTCTTCTTTTTGCTTTCCTGCTTATACTCTTCCATGAGTATTTTCTGATATTCCAGCTTTTCTCGCAATTTGCCATTCTGAACTCCTGCCTCTCTCACTACACCTTGAAGCGAGGTCTTTTCTTTCTCCCACCGTGCTTGTTGTTCCTCAAATTCTACTTTTTCTACTGTCATTTCTTCCCTGAGCCTCTTTACCTCCTTTTTCAGGATCTACTGTCGGTCTTCCAACTGCTTTATCCATTCCTGCAATTAATGGTTCTTAGCACTTGAACTTTGTAGAGTGCTGACCAACTTGGCATTAACTTCCTCTGAAAGAGCTTCCTGGTGAGGCGTGCTTCCCTTAGGCTCTGCTAGTTTGGAAGCCTAATACCCCTGGCCTCTGCTTGTTATCCATCTGAGGTAATCTTCTGTGGTACTTGGCCCTTTAGGTGACCGTTCAACCATGGTAACCTTTTCCTAAGATTTGCGAAATGCTTTCAGCTCTTCCTCTCTGCCGGGTTCATGATAGAAATGAGCTTAATGAAGTCCTTCAACATTAGGCGCGAACTGGGTTGAACCAAATTGCCTCATTACTAGAGCTGGGATGTAACTTGTGTATCTTGTCAATCCGATCAAAGGTACCAATTGATTATCCCCTGTACTGAGCAAAATAGGCTGGCCCATAGTCCACAACTTCCTCCAGTAATAGTTATGGCTGTTGAAGCTTAAGATCTGCTCTTGCAATTGTAGTTCATTCTTCGAATTTATTGCCAATCTAACCATTTTTTCAATGAGAGGCTAGTCAGGATACCAGGTTAATCCCTTAGTTTCCAAAGGACAGATGTAGCTGATGATCCAAAGATGTAGCAATTGGGAGCAGCACTTGATAGTTCCCTTACGCTGTCGTCGGCAATAGGTTAGAATCAAGAGAGTCTCTGCAAGAATTGCAGGTATTGGGTTGACATTTTACTTCTCTACTGCCCAAAACATTTCTATAACGCTATGAGTTATGACTCCCAATGGCCCGGGAAAAAAGATCAAGCCGTAAATTCCCAAAGCTAGTGTCAACGAAGCCTGTTCCCATTGCTTGTTTTGAATGTGCAGATCCAGATGCTTCTTGATGTAAGTCCAATACCACCCATGTGTGCTTCCCTTGATGGTTTCCTTCACCTTTGCTTCCTCTACAGATATTCCAAGTATATGTGTGAACCGTTTCCAGGTCTGCCTCTGCTCAAGGTGTAGATAAATCCGATTCTATGCTGTATAAGGATTTCTATCAGTGCCTGATATTCTTCCATAGTGGGAGTTGTATCAATATCGTTGAAGGAGAACACCCCATACTTGGGATTCCATGTTTATAGCATGGCTTTTAATGCCGAGACTTGTACCCTGACCAGTATCAAAGTTGCAATCCTCCCATACTTTTCCTCAAACTTTGCCTTGACATGATCGGGAAGAGACTTCCAACTGCTGGATGGATCCTCAAGACCAGTCATTCTAATCTCAACCTTGCTTGGATCCAATGGAGGTAATAGGTCAATATCTGCCCCTGTGCCATCAATCTGTGGGGACTCTGAACCATGAAGCGGTTTGGACCATTGTCTAGCATTCTGTTCCTGCCTTGGAACCCCTTCAGTTGACTGACTCGAGGATGCCACATTAAAGTTTGCATTTACCCTTTACAGACACCAATTTATAATTTCTGCAGGGGAAATACGTTAGCAGAATAAATTCAGGTAATTTTGAATTATACTGTATGGCGTGGCAATATCTATACACCTATCAAAGTAGGAAGGTGTTTAGATCATCCTAACAGTATGATTCAAAATTACCCTCATATTATTTAAAAATTAAAAATACAAATAGAGTAAGGTAAAAGCAAGTATGTCCCTTTTGTCCCAAAATAGGGAGAGTCCTAATACTGGGTAAGTACTATCTAATTGGATAGTTCTATCTTAGAAGGTAGTTTGCTATGGCTTTTAGTTAATGTGATAGTTTAGCTCAAGGTCTAATTTTCTAAAGCCACAAGTTCCCAAATTATCCCTACTGTAAACAGTAGAGCCCCATTCCACCAACACGATACTAATGGGAGAAATCCATGGGTATCACAGTAGATGGATCAAGTTCCAATCTGAGCAGAAGCCTTCACAGATACTAACGGGGTAAAACCCATGGGTACCGCTACATGACTCCCTCATATTTCCTAAAAGGGTAAGAAAGCCTGGGTATAGGGCTGAAGTGTGTGAGGACATCGTGTAAGTAGTCAGTGTGTGAAGGGACATATTTACCTCTTCCCTGTATAGGGGAGTTTTTCTTCTTTTTTTTTTTTTAGACGAAGATAGCTGTGGGATAAACAAGACAATCAAAACAAGCAAAATGGTTAGAAAGAATAATAACAATTAATATATAAAGACTTTCGAATTTTGTAAGTTAAGTCCCCCAATTACGGTATTAATGAGCATAAAATTAAATCTGCTTTTGGACCTCTAAACTAGAGATTTTGGGTTCAGTCCCCAGTGAAGTCGCCAAGCTGTCGTAAGGGTTTTTACAGTCGCCTGGATGAACACTCATCGAAGTGGGAAAAGTAAGGAGTCGCCACTTTAATTTTGAGGGAAATTAAAGAAAACCATTTGTAAAAGTGAAATTAAAAAAAAAAAAAACCACTTCAAAAACAGAGATTCTAGGTTCGGGGTCCGTATACGGGTGGGGAAGGTGTTAGGCACCCCACCTCGTCCCTCAATGAGGGTAAGCAGATTTAATGTTATGCTCTTTATAAATTAAAACTGATAATTAGGGGGTTGAAATGATGATGTCAATCCTTTGTTCGGATGAAAGGAATATTTAATATTTCACCATTAGGATAGCCCAAGAACATGAGTACATGAGGTGGCCCTTCAGTAAATAGTTGTTATGTAATAGATTTTGTTGGGGGTTAGTGTGAATTTTGAAGTTATGGTATTTTAGTTTGGATTTAAGTTGAGAGTATTTGGGTAAGAACTCTCTCCCGATCTCTTGATGTATTTTGTTAAGAACTTTCAACGGGAGATTCCAGATAAGAACTCTCCTCCTATTTCCACATGTTTCATTAAGATTTTGGCTGAGAATTCGGGTAAGAACTCTCCCCCGATCTCTTAGTATATTTTGTTTAGAATTTAAGCGGGAGATTTCGGATAAGAACTCTCCTCCAATCTCCACATATTTTATTAAGATTTTAGTCGAGAACTCGAGTAAGAACTCTCCCCCGATCTCTTAGTGTATTCTATTTAAAATTTAAATGAGAGATTTCGAATAAGAACTCTCCTTCAATCTCCACATATTTTATTAAGGTTTTGGCCGAGAATTCGGGTAAGAACTCTCCTCCGATCTCTTTAATATATTGCGTTTAAGAATTAAGCTGAGCTCGGGTAAGAACTCTCCGCCGATCTCTTAATGTATTCTATTTAAAATCTAAGCAGAAGATTTCGAATAAGAACTCTCCTCCGATCTCCACATCTTTTGTTAAAATTTTAGCTGAGAACACGGGTAAGAACTCTCCCCCGATCTCTTAGTATATTTTATTCAAAATTTAAGTGGGAGATATCGGATAAGAACTCTCCTCCGATCTCCACATCTTTTGTTAAAATTTTAGCCGAGAATACGGGTAAGAACTCTCCCCCGATCTCTTAGTATATTTTATTTAAAATTTAAGCGGGAGATGTCGGATAAGAACTCTCCTCTGATCTCCACATATTTTGCATTTAAAAAATTAGGCTGAGGTCAGGTAAGAACTGTCCCCCGAACTCTTAATTTGTTTATTTGAATTGTGTTTTGTAAGAACTTGGGACTAAGGATTCAGGTAAAGGGTCCTTTTGGACCCCTTTTATGGGAATAGAGTACCGAAGACATAGGAAATCCATGTAAAGCTTTTCTTAGCCTACGGGTCCTTATAACTAGATAGTGGACGAAAGACTAAACTCTTTGCCGATCTTCCACCTGATCACTTTATTAGAACTCTTCGATTAGTGATATCCGATCTCTTTTAGTTGCTTGCTCGGGATCTGGGCTTATTTTGATTCCCGATCTATTATATCATCACCTAGGCTCGTTCTGTGGCCCAACCTCTTGACTTACTTGTTTAACATAATTCTATTCCCCATCCTATTCAGCCCTTTTGCTATACCTATTTTCCTTTATCATTTTTTATTTATTCAATCCCAAAAACTCTTGTTAAGATAGTCTTACCTATACTCTTCAGCGTATTTACGAGCTGCTGAGGACTCAAACATCTACTCTTGACGGAAAAGAAAACTAAATGAAGATAAATGGAATTTACTAATGAAATAAAAGAAGACACTGGAAATAACTATTGGCCTAGGTAATCTATCTTGAGATGTAGTGCAACTGGATGTAAAAGAAATTTTAAAAGAAAGCTGGAGAAAACAAAACGAGGATATTTGACAAAATAACGATTTTGATGCTTACCTGTAGGAAGTTGAGGAGACAAATGAGTTAACTCCGGTATCCACAAGTCCTGCAGAGGTGAAAGTTGACAGCAGAAGGACTCGAACTTGCCCAACGTAATAAGAATGGGGTTGGAATGAAGTTGAGTTTAGAGAGTCATACTGATGCTAGGGCAGTGAGAATGGCTTTACAGAGCAATGAACAGGCACTGAAAATGAAAATTTCAGGGTTCAAAACTCCTTCGATGAAGATACTTAAGAAAACTGGTTTCTACAGTTTCTCAACGCTACAAAAGCTCATACTGGTAAGTAGCAAAACTGAATCAAATTTTAGAGTCTTTCCACTATAATCACAACCACCTTTTTTTCGTCCGTCCCTTTTACAGTATTGCATGCAGGTATTTATAGGGAACGGGTGCCCAAAATAGAGGGTCAAGATCTTTGCCAGGGGGAGACGGAGGGTTCAGATTCAAAAGGACATAATCTGATGTCTGGGAATTAAAGAGAATCAAAATGGAGGGTTAGGATTCCGTTTAGAATATCCGTCCTTTTTATTCTTAATCCAACGGCTCAGGGTCTGGCCTTACAAGATAGATCCAAAGGCTAGGAATAAAAAGTGCCAAACCTGTTGTCTGTTTTTTGATCCGAGGGCTCCAGATCCATCCTTACGATTGTGATCAATGGTGGAGATCGAAGTGTATAGGACTACTTTAACTGTTTTGGTGTCTGGCCGCTAGCTGGGCGTCCTTACAGATGAGATGTGCGGTGAGAATCTAATCAGGCCTGCAAATGCTTTAACTAACTCGACTCTGACGATGAAGAGAGTTAATTGGACATTATTTCTACATTCTTCGATCTCTATGGGTCGCCTCTCATTTTTTTTGATCTTCCCATTATGACCATCTCCTTTTCCGATCTTTCTCATTCTAGATCTTTCCTTTTTATCTGACTTGCATTGGTCAAAGCAATAAATTTTCCAGTTACCGATGCGCCCGCTTCAATTTTTGTATGCAATAAATGCCAAGGCCCTATATATATATATATATATATATATATATATATATATATATATATATATATATATATATATATATATATATATATATATATATATATATATATGCAGCGATAGGAAACCACCTTCACACTTCACTTCTCCCTTTATCAGTTTATTCCCAATGCATCACTTCCCCAATTCTAGCTTTTTCGGTGATGGTTCTAATTATGATGGCCATTTTGATCTTTTTCTGACTGTTTCTTTCACCCCTCGTCTGAAAATTTATGACCCCGGTGATTGGAGAACTAGGAGAGCATCATCTAATGACAGTGAAGGAAGCAGACTAATTTGTCGATCAAGATTGAAAGTGACGGCTGTGCCGATCTTGAATCGGTCTACCGGTACAATCGGTAGACCGATCTCGGACAAGAGGACTGCTAATTTCAATCTTAATATCGGTGACCGCCTCTTGAAGTTCATTTGGCTCTCAACCACATTGGGCATCCCGACTGCAGCACTGGTCGATGACATCAGCGATGACTCCGCTCAATATCATGAGAGTCATAGTCACCCTATCTAAGCTGCTCATCTATCCAATACTTGTGGCTGGCTTTCTGATCAAACACATCTTTTGATTTAGCCACAAGACTAAACTTTGACATAGGCCAACATCCGAAGTAGTCCTAAACTAGGCAGAATGTAGTGCTGATCTTTAGAGATCACCCAAATGATGTAATCCGATCTTTAGAGGTCGCCCCAATGATGTAACCCGATCTTTTGAGATCACCCAAATGATGTAATCCAATCTTTTGGAAATGAAATGAAATTTTTTATTTAAATGTTTTTGTTTTATTATTGCATTAGTTATTTTCCGATCTCTTATATGTGTATCCGATCTGATCCCTAAACGAATCGCTATTAGCTGATCCGCAGTTTTGGAAGTTTGTTTAATCCGAAGACCTTGGTTAACCGATCTCATTTATTCGATTTTTTTATTATGTTTCTGGAACCTTCTTGCGATGTGTCAAGGAAGCGGCCTGTTCCTCTAACCGATGCGTCGCTTGGGACTTCGCGAGCATTTAATGCTCAGACGGGTATAAATAAGGGAGAGGTGAGTCAGTTGTTGTGACCATCTCCTCTGCCTCAAATTCAATTCCTTCTGGGTGCCTAAGTACTTCAAGCTCTTGTGATCTGTGTAAATGTAGCATTTCTCCCCATACAAATAGTGTCTCCAGATCTTCAGAGCAAAAACAATAGCTGCTAACTCCAGATCATGTGTTGGGTAGTTCCTCTCATGCGGTTTCAGCTGGCGTGATGCATAAGCAATGACATTCCGATCTTGCATCGAAGACAGCCTAACCCATTGTGAGAAGCATCACTATAAATCGTGTATTCTTTACCCGAGTAGGTAAAGTGAGAACTGAGCTTCGCTAAGCACCTCTTCAACTCATTAAAACTCACGACATTTATCACCCACCAAATTTTACATCCTTCCGGCAAATTGGTCTGGAGAAGATAACATAGAAAACCCTTCACAAACCGACGGTAATATCCAGCTAAACCTAAAATCGCAAATTTCTCGTGATGTTCTGGCGGCTTCCAATTAAGGATAGCTTCTACCTTGCTGGAATCTACCTTGATCCCTTCAGCTGACACAACATGTCCCAAAAAGGAGATTTCTTTTAGCCAAAATTCACATTTCGACAATTTGGCGTATAGCTGTTTCTCCCTTAAAATCTGCAGTACAATCCGCAGATGTCTGTCATGCTCCTCTGCACTCCTCGAGTATATCAAAATGTCATCAATAAACACCACCACAAATTGATCAAGATATGGTCTGAAGATAGTGTTCATCAGATCCATAAAAGCAGCTGGAGCATTTGTCAACCCGAATGGCATTACTAGAAACTCATAGTGGCCATATCGAGTTAAAGCGCTTTTGGAATACTCTGCTCTTGCACCTTCAACTGATAATAACCAGATCGTAGATCAATTTTGGAGAATATAGCTGCACCCTTCAACTGATCAAACAGATCATCAATGCGAGGCAATGGATATCTGTTCTTAATTGTCACCTTATTCAACTGCCGGTAGTCTATACATAAGCGGAGAGTACCATCCTTCTTCTTAACAAACAACACTGGTGCTCCCCAAGGTGACACACAAAGGCGGATGAAGCCCTTTTCAAGTAATTCTTGTAATCAGATCTTCAACTCCTTCAACTCTGCTGGTGCCATTACGTATGGCGTTATGGAGATTGGATCCACACGAGCATAACATTAATTTCAAATCGCACTTCTCTTTCCGAGGTAATCCGCAATTCATCAGAAACACGTCGAAAGTCATATACCGTAGGGATGTCCTTCAATGCCGGACTCCCCACTTGGGTGTCTACCACATGTGCCAAGTATGCTTCACACCCTTTTCTCGATCATTTTTCCGCTAGTGCAAATAAATGATGTTGGATGGAAATAGCTGCCTCTCCTTGTATTACCACATCAGCATCGAGGAGACCAAAAGTGACTGTCTTCAGCCTACAGTCAATCATGGCATGATGCCTAGCTAACCAATCCATGCCCAAGATGATATCATAATCTCTGAAGGGCATTTCAATGAAATCAGACAGGAAAGTGTGTCCTTGGATCACCAAAGGACAATCTCTATACATTCTATTAACCCTGACCTCCTGTCCTAGCGGACTTGTTACTAGCACCTCAAAGTCCATTTTTGTACATGGAACAGCAATGCAATCAATGATGCTAGCACTCACATAAGAATGGGTAGAACCCGGATCAAATAGCACAAACACATCTTGGTTAAAAGTTAAGAAGGTACCAGCCACGACATCAGATGTCTCTGCCTCTTCTCTCTGTCTCATGGCATAGACTCTGACTGGAGCACTATCTTGCTCTGATTGTTTTACTGTGCCTTGGCTGCCTGCTGGGTTACCTCTACCTCTGCCTCTACCTCTGCTAGGTGGTTGTGAGCTTCTAGTAACAGGGCTCTGAACTGACCCTTCTGCAGTAGTAGGAGGTGGTCCAACTCTGCGACTACTGGTGCAGTCCTTGGCAAAGTGTCCTGTGCCTCCACAGTTATAACAGGCTCCAATAGCCTTGTAGCATATCCCACCATGATATCTTCCACAAGTTTCACATTGGCGGGGAGGATAGGAACCTCTGGTACTCTGCTGTCCAGATAGGGGAGGTCTCTGTCCTGAATATCTTCCCCTACCCGATTTCTTGCCACCTCTGCCATGTCCCCCATAGTTCTTCCTCTTTCCAGTATGACCACTGGAACTCTGATCTACTGATTTTCCCTCTTTCTCTGTCTTCTCTGACCTCTTCTTCTCAGGAGCAGTCTCAAACTCAACTCTTTCCAACTCTAGGGCTTGAGAAACAAGTTCAGAGAAGTTAGTGTGTTTGAAGCCGAGTACTTGTACTCTGATACTGGGCTTCAAGCCAGTTTCAAACCTCTTGCATCTTTCCCTACTGGTAGCAAGCAAACTCACTGCATAATGGCTTAGGCGGGAAAATTCTCTTTCATGCTCAGCCACTGATCTGCCCCCCTGTTTCAAACTTAGGAATTCTTGCAGTTTCTGGTCTACATAGGCATCAGGGACATATTTCTGCCTGAATTCCCTGAGGAAGTCATTCCATGTTAGCACTGCAGGTTCTACCAGACTGTGGGGAATGGTTTTCCACTAGTCATAAGCATCCCCCTGTAACAAAGACACTGAGTATTCAAATCTGAGCTCCTCTGTGCAATGCAGTTTCTTGAATACCCTATCCATCCTCTCTAACCACTGCTCAAATTTCTAGAGGATCTGCTGTCCCCTTGAACTCTGAGCCCCATATTTCATCAATTTATCATATTGCCTCGTAGGAGACCGTGGTTGTACCACCGTGTCTCAGATTGGGACTTGAGTAGGCGCATTACAGCCATTTGTTGGAATATTGCAGCCATCTCACGAGCGAATCGAGCAGAAATCGCAGATCGCAGGGCCGTGTCTTCTGAACCACCGCATTATGTAGGCCTGGCATCCCTTGCACCTCACCTCTATAGATCGATCGATCAACGATCACCCTCTTCCATATTCAATGCGAGGATCTTAGCTTTCTGAACAATAACACAAGGATATTTACTCGTTAGTGCATATTTATATCAGAATGTATCGTATGTATCAAACAATGATATTGAGCGGTTGTACTATGCAGAAAGAACATTCAAATAACAGAAAACAGAATTTAAAACTTTGCTCGATACCACTAAAACATGTCACACCCTACCCTCTCAGAAGGCATAACATGATCCCGTAGTATACCTAATGAATTACCAACTCCGTCTACTGATAACCCATTAAATACACTACAAGGGATTTTAAAAACTTTTCTTACTTCTTTTATAGTGGTGAGCACTATTTACAGGTGTTAAAAACTTTGGTGAACTGAAGTGAAACCACTAACTCATTTGGTTTATTTGAAATTTCTGTAAAAATTTTGGCAGAGTGCCATCTGTATTTTGGACAAAACAGTTCTTCAGAAAACCTGTAAAAAGCACACTTCAATATATTTCCAAATCTCAACTCCAGTACATTTCTCAACACAACAATTTATCAACTCAATTCCATATAAATTTTTCAAAGTCTGAGATAAGGAAATATAACACAGCTTTTACAATCCAAAACAACTCATAATTATTTTACAACCTTAAGTTACAATTTGAATGTACAACTGCTCAAACCAAAAACAAAATATACATACAGTGTCATACATTACAGTACAAAATGCCAAAAAGTGGTATACTCGTTATACCCGAAAATCTCTCATTTGGAGGTATATGCGGCCTAGTCTGCTCTGCCATGTCTCTCTACTGCGGCAAGAATAAAGCTATCGCTGAGACAATGTCTCAGTGGTGCACAACATTAACCAAATACAATTTAAATCACAGTTCATAAGTCATGTAAATAGTGGATACTTAAAATCATAGTTAAATTCAAGACAATAAATGTCAACAAGAATTTAAACTCCATTTGTCAATATCACAATAATTTTCCATAAGTCAGATCATGTTTGAATTCAAAAGACAGCATATGTCAATGAGAGTTTAAATCCATTTCACAATCTCACAATACACATCAATAAATCACACACAGCTTAATCATGATCCATAGTTCAATTCATCCCAAAAGCCGATGGCTAATGAGGTATTCAATTCGTCCCAAAAGTCGATGACTAATGAGGAATAACATAGCTAGCTAGTAAAAATATGAGTACTCATCCAATTCGTCCTCAACAGGCACACACCTCAACACTTCAGCCAGAGAGGGAATTCAATTCGTCCCACTAGACAAGCTAATGAGGAATACAATCAATATACATGATAGCTGTGGTTTCAAACCATTTCCAGTGCTTTTCAATCAATAAGTATCCATCAATGTCATTCAAACAATTTTTCACAGTTTCAAATCATTCACAATATTTCTAAATCAATAAGTGTCCATCAAACTCATTTACACAATTTAAAACAATAATATACAAATAGTCAATATTTATTTCCATTGAAAATAATTCAAAAGAAACAGTTGTTGTGCACAAACCTCTGATATTTGTCTCCTGGTCCTGACTCAGTATTTCTTTCCCTTTTGCTGAGTCCTTGTTAACTGAGAAACACAATTTGAAGTGTTTCAGTGCTAAATTAAACTGTCTCTGTTGATGGTGTTCGGTAAATAATGCACTGAACTCAATTATTCACTTAATCGCCTAATATACCGACCCTCGTTGCGTTTTAGGTAAATTAGGTTTTAGTGTCGTTAATATGTCACATTCGATAGGGTTTTAGGTTTGGTATGTTTTACCAAAGTCATTTTCTTGCTTAGTGCACTTTAATGCAAATTGTTGGATTTCGGGACACTGGTTTGACCTAACCGGACGATCTAGTTTCCTCAGTTTTTGGGTCTCGGTCGAAACTACAAACTTGTAGATCTAGATCTTATGGACCGCGGTGCAAAATTTTAGGTCAATCCGAGTTAAGTAGACCAAGTTATGGTCATTACACTATTGCTGGTCAAATGGTACCATTTTAGGTCAATTTTAGGTCAATTTGGTCAACTCTGGTTCGGCCAGTTTTTGGACCCGAACTTGTGCAAGTTGTTTGACTTGCTTATGGTCATTTCTGGGCTTTGGTGTCTTCATAAGACTTGTAGGTATGGGTCTTAACTATTCTTGGTTAAAATTTCAGGTCAATTGGACCTGGTTTGAGTGAGTTATGGCCTAAACACTCACTGCTGCCCAATTGGTCATTTTTCAGGTCCTAATTGCACCTAATCCGAATTGGTCATTTTCTTAGGTCACCTTGCAAGCAGAATTTTGGTATGGTTTCTCAATGAAAGTTGGCACATTTTGTGCCTAGTTTCACCTCAAATTGGTCTCATACCAATTGAGGTTACACATTTAAGGTTATAGGCTAAAATGTACACTGCCCTCACTATGCCTTTCACACCCCACTTCAAACACATATTTACCTTGCAAAGTTTACTTCCATACCCTACCAATCTGTTTTGGTACATTACCAAAAGCATTTTCTAGTTTACATTAACATTATTTTGGGCAGATTACCATTACCCTCAACACACCAAATATAATTCACATTTACAATTTCTAAGTACCATTACATACACACCTAACCATTACAAATCTTACATACACTTTACAATATCAATCTACATACATATCATCAATCCTTCTAGGTCAATATTCTGCCCACACTTCCTTCAATACATACAATTATTCAAGGATTCCCAAGCTGCCGAAAACCTTCTTCCACATCAAAGTGCCCTACAATTTACCAATTCCCATCCAAGTGCATAAATCACCATATATATGTGAGATAATTCACTAGGATATTAAATCACCATGATCAACATTATTTCTCATCAATTATATGCATAATAAATCATCAAATGTGTGACCCCATGGCTGTCCAAAAATGGCTATCTCAATAACTATTTAAACTTCAAAATTTCCTTCACAAAACTAATACCCATAACATGAACATAAAGTTTAACAAAGGAATTCTCAAAAATGTAAACTTACCTTTGATTGTAACTTGCTAAACCTTCACCAAACTTCTCAAATTTGGTATCAATATCTTCCTTGTGATGTGTAGACCATTTTTTATGAAGGAACTTAAAGGATTGGAGTTGAAAATGGGGAGGTTAAGTGAGCTCATGCAAAACATCAATGGTGGATTCTTTCATCTTCATTCACGGCATGGTTGAGCTAAGTGAGGAAGATGAGGTTTGAGTGGGAGAAATCTGCCCACTTATGAGTATATTTAATCCATTTAATGTTCTTAGTGGTCCACTAACAAGATTAAATCATATTTTAAGCTAACTTCCCACTTATTCCACATTTAACCCATGATTTTAGCTATTTTCTTTAGGTACCACCAAATTAATTTTTTCTAAGTGTAATATTATTTATTTTTAATGGACATTTAGGTCAAAAGACAATTCGAGGTGTCAAATGACCATAATGCCCCTGTTCGGGTGGCATTCCCGATTTTTCGGTAACACCGTATTTTGTCTGTTTTTCGATTTCTCACTTTTCTTTATACTAATTATTTAATTTTTCTTTGATCTTTCTAATGATATTTATTCTTCAATAAGGTTCTATTTATGTCCTAAAAATGTTTTCCAGGGTTCCCCGCAGTCCAGGGCTAGTCAACGGTCCACGCCGTGACTTCCCGGTGCGGTCACCCATCGCTAGGGTTCCCGGCTCGCTTAACTTGGTTACATTTCTTTGCTATGATTTTTCCTTTGTTTTTCTTGTGTTTTCTTTTCTTGTATTTCATTATTTTATGTCTCCTCACTCATATTAAGGTACGGTTCTAGGCATCCTAGTTGTCCAGACGGCACTGGTCACCGGAACAGCAGAACGCACTACCGAACTTAGGGGTGTTACACTCCTGGCGGACTTTAGTAGTCTTTCGGGGTCTCTGCCGAGCTAAGAAACTGGAGCCCACAGCTAAAGTCTTCACCGAACTGCATAGGCTTACCCGAAGGAAGGACGACAAATTTTGGTTCTTTCAAGCAAAGCTGAACTGCGGGCTCTTCACCGATATCCCTTCTTCGCTGAAAAACTGGAAGAATCGGTTTTTTATATTGAGGAGCAAGATTCTGAATGACTTTGAGGGTATCCCATGGAGTTGGCAACACCTGGTCACTTCGATTCTGAAGAAGATCACCTTAAATAAGGATGAAGATGCCATGGTGAAAGAGTTAAAGTCTCAAGCGTCCACCCACAAATTCTCGTGCTTAGATGCGGCTATGGCTGAACTGAAGTGGTGGATGATGTGGCTGATCACCGCTGAAGACTACGAGCTTTAGCTCTTTAACCTCGGTCCTAGTATAATCCATATCTCTAGCCTCTAAATCTTAGTGAACTCACTAACTTCTTCTCTGTGCAGGTATGGCGGGTGGTGACACTTCTAAGGAGAGCTGCAAGCGAAAGAGGGAGGTCTCTCAAAAAGTGCAAGCGATGAAGGAGGCCACTGTTACTGCTGCTCAAACTCCTTAGCGAGAATTGGTAGAGGTATCGAGCTCTCCTCCCCGACCTCAGAAGCAGCCGGTCCTAGAAGTAGAGGTCGTTGTTCCTCCTCCTCAGCAGATCAAACTTCCACTTCCCCCGCCTCCTGAGATCTCTTCCAATGTGGAAGGGGAGTCTTCTGGTCCTATGGTTAGGGCGCTTTCCCGGGGCGCTCAACTCCTAATTCAATCGCTAGAAAGGAACCACTCCACCCGAGGGAATCCTGGCCTAGCCAAGGTCATGGGCGCCTCCATCTGCTTCCAAGAAGATCGAAATAGGTTGGCAGAGGAGAGCATCGACGATATTTTAACTCAGACAATGAGCTTGGGTTTGGAGGCTATTGCCAATCAACATGTGATCCGAGAGAAAGCCCACGCCTTAAAGAGGGAGATTCTTAAGGCGGTCCAGGATGCCTCAGCTGCACAAGCTCAACTCTCCTCTGCCAATGATTACATTGCCAGACTGGAAGATCGGATGAAGCATTGCAAAGAGAAGATAGCTGAAGTGGAGCAGGAACTTAAAGTCACCTGAGCTGGTCAATCTACCGACCTCGCTCGTTTTGCTGAGGAACTTCGGGCGAAAGAGGAGGAGCTCTAGGCCAAAGAAGAGGAAAGCACAACAAAAAAGGCTGGGGCATATGTGAACGCCCATAATGACCTCTTGGCCGAGCTGAGGAAGCATTATCCTAAGGAGGACTTCTCCTAGATGAATCAGCTCATTCCAGAGGCCGAAGAGGAGAGTGACGAGGAGCCGGACAGAGAGGGAGAGGATCAGAGGGCTGATAATGTACCTGGGGAGCAGGCTGGGGGAGATCCACCCGCTGAATGACTTTTATATATTTTTATCTTGAAATGAATTGAAATCCCTTTTTTGTTCAATTTCTTTGATGAGATTGGAAAGCATCCCAAATTGTCTAAGTACTTAATTGATTGAGCGTATTTGATCATTAAACTTGAAAGCGACTACTAATTAGTAGATAAGAGATCGAAAAAACACTATATGTGAACATGAGATCGGACTACCGGATGAAATTTTAAAATATTAGAATTGCAGAGGTTTGACATTGACTTTGAACTTTTAAGATCAGAACCATTATTGGACCGAATTGAAACCTTAACTTCATTTTAAGAAATATCTGGGGCATTTAAGCGAGAAGCCTGATCACATCATTAGCCAAATAAAGTTTTGTAATATTTGTATAGAGAGATCGGAGAGTATTAGTAGGTAAGATTGGATGTTCCGAAGACCCAATATTGATTCGAACCCATCTGATAAGAGATCGGAAAACAAATATCTTGAGCGCGAGATCGGTCTATTCCAGGAACGAGCAATCGGTGAGTTCGGAAAAGCCATTTGTGATTAAGGGACATCGGTTGAGAGCGGATAATAGAGTCAAAAGTTTAAAAGTTCCTTCTCCTAGGAGGTCGGCCAAAATATGGTGTCTACAACGTTCAATGACATCGTATGGACTAATAAACCTAGGGCGTAACTTACCCTTCTTACCAAATCTTAACACTTTATTCCAAGGTGATACCTTGAGAAACACCTTATCGCCAACCTCATACTCTATATCCTTTCTCCTCAGGTCGACATATGACTTCTGTCTATCTGAGGCGGCTTTCAAATTGTCTCGGATGAGTTTCACTTTTTTCTCAGTCTGTCTCACTAAATCTAGGCCCACTACTTTCTCTTCCCCCATTTCTATCCAACATAAGGGAGTCCTGCATCTCCTTCCATACAATGCTTTATATGGAGCCATTTTTATGCTGGCTTGGTAGCTATTGTTGTAAGCAAACTCTACTAAAGGAAGATACTTCTCCCAACTTCCTTCAAAATCAATGATGTAGCTTCTCAACTTATCCTCCAATACTTATCATATCATATCATTCATGTCATTAGTGTCAGGTCATTGTTATCATTCCTTTAATAATTATAGTAATTCATTAAGTTCTAAGGGTTACTTAAATCACTCTTTCTGACTGTCTATTCGTCTATGGATGAAAAGCTGTACTAAAGTGCAGTTAAGTGCCTAAAGACTCCTATAGCCTCTTCTAAAACCTCGAAGTAAATCTCAGGTCTCAGTCAGATATGATCGATGTTAGCACTCCATGTAGCCGAATTATCTCATCTATGTAAATCATTGCTAACCTCTCTAGTGAGTAATCGGCTCTAACTAGTAGATAGTGAGCTGGCTTGATCAATCTATCCATAATCACCCATATAGTATCATGCTTCCTCTGTGTCAATGGTAGCCCAGTAATAAAATCCATGGTGATGCGGTCCCATTTCCACTCTGGTATGGATATAGGTTGCAACAACCCTAATGGAACCTGATGCTCAGCCTTAACTTCCTGGCATGTCAAACATCTGGTCACAAAATCACCAATCTCTTTCTTCATTCCAGGCCACCAATAATGTGTTTTCAGGTCTTGGTACATCTTGATACTTCCTGGGTGCATAGCATGGAAGCTACTATGCACCTCTTTTAAGATATTCTTCTTCAGTTTCTCATCTCCTGCTACTCAGATTCTGCCTCTATAATACATGCACCCATCTCTTTTTAACTCATAGTCAGTCTCCTCCCCCTCTTGAGTTCTACCCATAACAGTTAGCAACTTTTCATCCCTTATTTGTGCTTCTTGTATTTACTATAACAAGCTTGGCTTTATAAGAAACTCAGCCAAAATTTCCCCATCTTATGCTAAACACAACCGGGCATTCAATGCTCTCAAAGCCATCATGGACTTCCTGCTCAGTGCGTCAGCCACTACATTTGCCTTTCCTAGGTGATAGTCGATCACACAGTCATAATCTTTAAGGAATTCAATCCATCTCTTCTGCCTCAGATTGAGTTCCTTCTGGGTTGGCAAATACTTCAGACTCTTGTGATCCGTATAGATGTAGCATTTCTCACCATATAGGTAATGCCTCCATATCTTCAATGCAAATATTATTGCCGCTAATTCCAGATCATGAGTTGGGTAGTTCTTTTCATGTGGCCTTAGCTGTCTGGAAGCATAGGCAACTACTTTTCCTTCATGCATTAGAACACACCCAAGCCCATTGTGAGAGGCATCACTGTAGATCACATAGTCCTTCTCTGACTCTGACTGTGTCAACACTGGAGCTTCTGTAAGCATAGCCTTCAGCTTCTCAAAATTGGTTTGACATTTATCATTCCAGTCAAACTTTGCATTCTTATATAGTAACTTAGTCAATGGGGCTACTATAAGGGAGATTCCCTTCACAAATCTCTTGTAGTATCCAGCTAACCCCAAAAAGCTTCTGACCTCTGTTACATTTCTGGGAGGCTTCCGTTTAACTATTGCTTCAATCTTCTTTGGATCTACCCTGATCCCATCTGTTAACACAATGTGTCCAAGGAAGGATATCTCATCCAACCAAAAGTCACACTTTGACAACTTGGCATACAACTGTTTTCCCTGCAGTGTCTGTAGTACTACTCTCAGGTGTTCATCATGCTCCTCCTAGTTCCTAGAATACACTAGAATATCATCTATAAAGACCACAACAAATCGATCCAAGTAGGGATGAAAGATGCAGTTCATTAGGTCCATAAAAGCTGCTGGTGCATTTGTCAGCCCAAATGGCATCACTAGAAACTCATAGTGTCCATACCGGGTCCTGAAAGCAGTCTTAGGAATATCTGTCTCCTTCACTCTCAACTGGTGATAGCCTGATCTGAGATCTATCTTGGAGAATATTCTAGCTCCCCTCAGCTGATCAAACAGATCATCTACCTAAGGTAAAGGGTATTTGTTTTTCATAGTCACCTTATTCAGCTGCCGGTAGTCTATACATAGCAGAAGTGTACCATCTTTCTTCTTCACAAATAGCACTGGTGCTCCCCAGGGTGACACACTAGGGCGTATAAAACCCTTGTCTAGTAGCTCCTATAACTGAACTTTTAGCTCTCACAGTTTAGTAGGTGCCATCCTATATGGAGCAATGGAGATTGGTGCAGTACCCAGCATAACCTCTATAGCAAACTCCACTTCTCTATCAGGTGGCACACCCAGCAACTCTTCCGAAAACACATCCAGAAATTCACATACGGTAGGGATCTCCTATATGCTTGGGTTAATGTTCCTAGTGTCAACCACATGTGCTAAGAAAGCCTCACACCCCTTTCTTAACATTCTTCTGCATGTTGTGGCTAATATGATAGTAGAAAGACAACTCGTTCCTTCACCCACAACTGTAATCTCATCCCTTTCTATTGTTTATAGTGACATCCTCTTTAGCCGACAATCTACCATTACCTGATGATGTGATAACTAATCCATTGCCAATATCACATCAAACTCATAGAATAGTAGCTCAATCAAGTCAGCTGGAAACTCATTACCCTGTGTCCTCAGAGGACAACCCTTGTAGACCTTTTTCACCATGAAACTATGGCCTAAAGGGTTTGTAACTTGTATGTCCTCCTCTAACTCCTCTACTTGTACCCCTCTACCAACAAGTGGGGCAATACACACATAAGAATGTGTGGAACAAGGATCAATTAAGGCACATACAGATAGATCATAAAGTGAGAAAGTACCCCTTATGACATTAGCTGGCTCTGGCCCATCTCGAGCTCTCATAGCATAGGTACGAGGTGCTACTCTAGTCTTCTTCCTCTGAATTGTCTCTACAGTAGGCCTCTATGATGTACCAACTGCATCCGGCCTCACACATCTTCTAGCCCTCTATGCTGCTGGGGTAGGTCTCTCTGTCTGGGGTGGAGCAGTGGGAACACTAGCATTCCTCTGTGGACAATCCTTTAGGAAGTGATCTGTAAACCCACATCTGAAACATCCACCAGTCAACAATCTGCACTCTCCTCTATGGGGCCTGCCACAATATGTACAAGTGGGTGGTGGGGCTGATCCCTATCACACCTCATCCTCTGTAAGGTATAACATGATCCCGTAGTATACCTAATGAATTACCAAACTTTGTCTATTGATAACCCATTAAATACACTACAAGGGATTTTAAACCTTTTCTTATTTCCTTTTACAGTGGTGAGCACTTTTGATAGATGTTAATTTTTTTTTTTTTTAACTGAAGTGAAATCAAATAACAAATCTGAAGTATCAATAATTTCTATAAAAATTTCGGTAGAGTGCCGTCTGTATTTGGAGCAAAACAGTTCTTTAAAAACCTGTAAAAAGCACTTCCAATATATTTGTTCAATCCCAAACTCCAATATGGCTCAACTCAAATCAGTGTCCTCAACACAGTTCAAACTCAATTCAATATCATTTTCAGCAATTCCAAAGATAAAATGCAAAATAAATGAGTATTTTAAAAGCTGAAATAAGAGAATTGTAATTCAACATTTTGACAAGCCAAAATAATTTATAACTTTATTTTACAACTGCTCAAGATCAAGTATAATATATACATACAGTTCACTTACATTACAATAATATTTACTAGGAAGTAGTATACTCAATATACCTGACAAAATCCCAAAGCGAAATCACAAGCAGCCAACTCTGCTGCTTTATTTGTCTGTCTACCTGCAACAGCAATGAAAAAATAATCGCTGAGTAAAATTTACTCAGTAGTGCACAATAACAATTTAAAATACGGTATATAAAACTTTTATTAACAATTTACAATTCAAATAATTCACAATTTCATGTCACAATTTTCAAAGCTCATGCACAAATTTGATCAAACAATTTAATAACACAGTGTTGCCAATCAATAACACAACTTAGGTCATGACACAAATTTTTTGAACATGCCGTGTTGTACACCACGATAAGACATACTCACCCCACTATTCAAAATCAATGAGGGAGGTGGCTAGCTAGATAATGAGTACTCATCCAAACTCACCTTAGACTGGCAAGCCAGAGAGGGAGGAAAATAATCAGATATCAAACTCAACCCTACAAGTGGAGGAGGAACATAGTAAGGGACTGCCATGCCAAGTGTGAATCAAAAACAATTTCAAACCTTATTATTCAAATATTTGATGCAAAACATAATCAATTTCCAAAGTCAATTTTCCATTCACAAAGTGGCAATAAAGTAGTTATCGAAACCCATAATTAACACAATGCATACTAATCAAGTTTTCAATGGGAAAATAATAATTTAAAGTTATTGTGCATAAACACAATTTAAAACTATAATGTTCAATTGTAATTCAGGCAACAATCAAACAAACCTCATTTTCAAATTTCCATTTCTAAAATAGGCAATAAACTTTTCTCAAATAAATTTTCTAGTAAAAGTAGTGAATATAAAAAGTATTATGCATAGACCTGATTTGAGTCGCCTCTAGGCCTTGACTCAGTGTTCCTTATGCTTTTCAATATCCTTTTCAACTGAAACATACAATTTAAAGTGTTTAAGTATTCAGTTAAATTGTTTCTAACAATAAAATCCAATATCTAAATTTTTCTTGGTACTATTCCCTTCAATTCATTTCATTAGTCAACCTATAATGTTGACCATTAATACACACTAGGTGAATTAATTTTAATGTTACTAATATGTCACATTTTATAGTCCTTTCGTGTTGGTATATGTTACCAATTTCATTTCCAAGTGTATTACATTTTCTTGCAATTTAATTGGATTTTAGTATGCTGTTTTGACCTAGCCGGATGACCTAGTTCCCTCGGTTTTCGGGTTCTGGTCAGAATTATAAAGGTCTATGTCTTAGTGAACTTTTGCCACAAATTTTAGGTCATTTGGAGTTCACTAGATGAAGTTATGGTCATTTTACTATTGCTGGACAGATTGCACTAAAATGGCAAACTTAGGTCATTTTTAGATCATTTCTGATTCTGGCAGTTTTTATACACAAACTTATGCAAGAATTTTGACTTGCTTATGGTCATTTCTGGGTTTTGTGATCTCTATAAAAGATGTAGCCTTATGTCTAAGCTTTCCAACCATATAAATTTCAGGTCATTTGGACATGTTTGGAGTGAGTTATGGCCAAAATATTGACTGCTATTCAAATGGTAAATTTTTAGGTTTGCAATGTCACTAATCCGGATTTGGTCAATTTTCATGTCACTTTCTGGACAGAATTTAGGTAAGCTTTCAACATGAAAGTTGGCAAATTTTGTGCTTAGTTTCACCTCCAATTAGTCTCATACCAATTGGAGTCACACAATTCCATTTATAGCCTAAAACACATACTGCCCTTAACACATTTTTGAAGCATTAACCATTCACACATTCAACTAACTATAACTTCACTTCCCAAACAATTCTGCATTTGTATCATACCACAACCATTCATTACTTTACATTATAGCAACTTTGGGTAGAATATAACCAATTTACAATGCACCAATTACACTTCCAATTCACAATATCCAATTCTAAACAATACATAAACATGAATGCTCCTAACCACTACATATAACTTCCATCCTCAATCATACAAACTGCCCCTACATCAATACCACCAGAATTCATCAATAAGTTTCATGATATCATACATAATTTCATGGGTTTAAAGGCTACCCAAAAATGGCAGTTTACTTAGGTATTGGATTTCCCTTACAAACCCTTAATTTCAATTGCTCAATTCACACATACACATACAATACATTGGCTAAAACATCTTATACATTTAAGCATTCTAATTAACCTCATTACCCATCAAATTAAAGTGAAAACAACTCAAACTTCTTCAATATCCATGGCTGCCAAAAATGGAGCACCTCCATAACTCATCAAAACCTCAAAATTTCTTCATAAATGAACTCACCACAACACCAACACAAACTTTAACAAAGATAGGAAGAAGAAATGGATATTTACCTCTTGTGAGCTTGACCAAACTTCACCAAAAACTCTTAAAATTACTATCAACTTCTTCCTTGCAATGTGGGGAGAAACTTTAATGAAGACAAGTTGGGGAAATGGTGGTTTGATCATGGAGTTTTCATGCTTGAAAGGTGGGCGGCCATGGGAGGACTTCTTCAAGCTTTGGTTTGGCTAAGATGAAATTAAATGGAGAAGTTGAGTTGCAGAAGTTAGTGGAATTTTCTATTGATTTGTGTCCTTATATAGTGCTTAGTGGTCCACTAAGTATTAAGAAATTATTTGTTTAATTAAACTTTTATTTATTCAATTTTCTTACCCCATAATTTCCCTTAATCCCACTTCATTTCAAATTCAATTTTTCATGTAATTTCCAAACTTTAACACTACTTTATTTTCATAGACATTTAGGTTAAAAGTCAACTCTAGGTGTCAATTGACCAAAATGCCCCTATTCGGGTTGTATTCCCAATTTTTTGGTAACACCGATTTTTATCGATTTCTCGATTTTTCGTTTTTCTTTGTACTAATTAATTAATTTTTCTTTGACATTTCCAATGTCATTTATACTTCAATAGATGCTTATTAAAGTCTTAAAAATATTTCCCAATGTTCCCCGCAGTCCAGGGCTAGTCAACGGTCCACGCCGCAACTTCCCAGTGCGGTCACCCATCGCTACGATTTTTGGCTCGTTTAACTTAGATACATTTCATTGCTATTATTTTTCCTTTCTTTTTCTTGTATTTTTCTCTATTGCATTTCATTATTTTATGTCTCCTCACTAACATTTAAGCGTAGTTCCAGGCATTCTAGCTATCCGGACAGACACCGGTCACCGAAACAGTAGAATGCACTACCGAATATAGGGGTGTTACAATTCTTCCCCCCTTAAAATAAATTTCATCTCGAAATTTTACCTGATTTTAGTCTCTGAACAACTATGGGTGCTGCCTCCTCATATCCTCCTCTCGTTCCTAAGTAACTTCCTAGCCTGAATGATGGTCCATAACACCTTAACCAAATGTATACATTTAGTTCTCAGCTGCTTCACCTCATGTACTAAGATTTTTATGAGTTTCCCCATTATACGTTGAATTTAAATTCATTTCACCTTTTTAGAGGTAAGCAATTTTATGTGCTAATGAATCCACTCTTTCTAGGACCTTGTGTGATCCTATGGAGTGAGAACTTAGATTTTCTCCTTTCTATATGATCATATAATCTTCTTTCCTTTGAATTTGTATAAGACTTTTAACAATCTAATATAACATTTACTTTGTTTATATAGCACTAATCTTTTCTTACTATCGTTCTATCTAATATTTCGATTCATGTTCCCTTCTTGAATGACCATTGAGGTCATGTTAAAATTATTTATCTAATCATTGGTCCTCTGATCATTCTAGTCAATAATCTTACTCATATTCGTAACATTTCTTTGTTATATCTGAACCAACTATTCAAATTTTTACTTCCACAACTCTTTTTATCTATTAATATTCTATAACTTACTTACTTTTGTACTAAACTATAACCTTTCAATATTCTAACTTTTAAGTTTTAAATCCCTAAGTAGGATTTCCAAACTCATTTCCAACAATAAAATTTTGTCCTGGCATAACTATACTAAAACAGATGTCGTTGGCAACTATTCTCATCTTGGTGTACTATCAAGTAGTACGTAGCACTACACAATAATCTTAAGTCAGTACTGTAATCTGTAGCATACAATACAAACATCAAGAACATTGCATAGTTACTACGATACATTTCAATAGATCAAACTTTCCTATATTTTATCCTTCTTGAATTCACTAATATCCAAAACTTATTCTGATTACAATATCCATTGACAATTACTAACTGTAACATCTTTGCCCTCATCTAGAGCAATTCCATTACTGTAACTTACTTTTAGGTAACTGATAAATTTTTTTTTTAAATTAATGTCAATCATACTTATTATCGTAGTTTTGATCCTAAAGGACTAGTCATTAACATATCAAATTTTATTTTTATTTTTATTTTTATACGAGGGATAGCAGGAAGGCAAATAATGCTGGCACTAACGTAAAAGTATGTAGACTCCGGGTCAAACAATACATATATATATATATCTTAGTTAAAAATTGAAAAAGTACCAGCAAAAATGTCAGAAGTTTCAGCCTCTTCCCTCTGTCATATAGTGTATATTCTAGCTGAAGCATCACCCTGTTCTGGCTGATTCACAGTACTCTGACTTCCAAGTGTACTACCCCTACCTCTACCTCTGCCTCTACTAACTGATGGTGAACTCTTTGGGGTAGAAAGTTGGGCTGATCCCTCTGGTGTAGTAAATGATCTAGAACGACGTGGATTTATACAATCCTTAGCAAAATGACCAGTCTCTCCACAATTAAAACATGCTCCTATGGCTCTATAACATACCCCACTATGTGGTTTACCACAAGTTTTACAAAGTCAATCCGACAGTGCATTTCTAGGTTTCTGCTGAGTTTGATGATCCAATCGGGGTGGTTTCTGTCTAGAAGATCTATCTCTACCCGATTCGCGTGAGCTAGATCCTCCAAAGTGCTTTCTCTTTCCTGACCCACTATCAGGAACTTGATCAGTAGTCTTTTTAATTTTCTCTTTTTCTTCTGTGCATTTTTTAACTGTTTCTTCATTCTCAATTCTTTCCAATTCCAGGGCTTGCGATATTAGCTCTGAGAAATTCTGGTGTCAGAACCCCACAACTTGCATTCTTAGACTAGGCCTTAACCCAGCCTCAAAATGTTTACATCTATCTCGAGGAGTGGTAAGCAGGCTTCCTGCATAATGACTCAATTGAGAGAAGTTTCTCTCATATTCTGCCACTGTTATGTTCCTTTGCTTCAGGCTTAAGAACTCCTGTAGCTTCTGGTCCACATAGGCATCTGGGATATATTTTTGTCTGAACTCTCTGAGAAAGTCGTCCCATGTCAACACTAGGGGTTCCAACAAACTGTGGAGAATGGTTTTCCACCAATCATATGCATCCCCCTGTAAAAGAGAGACTGAGTATTCAAACTTCAGCTCATCGGAGCAATGCAGCTTCCTAAAAACTCTTTCCATCCTTTCTAATCATTGTTCTGCCTCTAGTGGATCTACTGTCCCCTTGAACTCAGTAGCCCCATACTTAATCAGCTTGTCATGCTGCCTAGCTGAAGGTTATGGTTGTACTACTGGTGTCTGCAATGGGGCTTGAGCAGGCACGTTATCGACCATCTATTGTAACATTGCACCCATCTGCTGAGTAAATTGAGCAGGGAACTGTGGTATTGAGGTGGCTGGTGCGGCTGATCCACTCACATTTTGAAAGGCTGGGGCTTCCGCTTATACCTCAGCCTCTATTGATTGATCGACTAAATGGTCCACATCTTCCATAGTCAATTAAAGGATATTATACCTCCTGAACAAATAACACAAAAAAATTTCCTCCCGTTAATGTATATTTATAATGTAATGTACTGTATGTATCAAATCATGACATTGAGCAGTTGTACTATGAAGGAAAAATTTTCAAATTACAGGTCAAAACAGAATTTAAAAACTTGCTCTGATACCACTAAAACATGTCACACCTTACCCTCCGTAAGGCATAACATGATCCCGTAGTATACCTAATGAATTACCAAACTTTGTCTACCGATAATCCATTAAATACACTACAAGTGATTTTAAACCTTTTCTTATTTCTTTTTACAGTGGTGAGTACTTTTGACATATGTAAATTTTTTTTTTAACTGAAGTGAAATCAAATAACAAATCTGAAGTATCAATAATTTTTGTAAAAATTTCGGCAGAGTACTGTTTGTATTTGGAGTAAAACAGTTCTTCAAAAACCTGTAAAAAGCACTTCCAATATATTTGTTCAATCACAAACTCCAATATGGCTCAACTCAAATCAGTGTCCTCAACACAGTTCAAACTCAATTCAATATCATTTTCAGCAATTCCAAAGATAAAGTGCAAAATAAATGAGTATTTCAAAAGCTGAAATAAGAGAATTGTAATACAACATTTTGACAAACCAAAATAATTTACAACTTTATTTTACAGCTGCTCAAGACCAAGTATAATACATACATATAGTTCACATACATTACAATAATATTTACTAGGAAGTGGTATACTCAATATACCCGGCAAAATCCCAAAGCGAAATCACAAGCAGCCTACTCTGCTGCTTTATTTGTCTGTTTACCTGTGACAGCAATGAAAAAGTTATCACTGAGTAAAATTTACTCAGTGGTGCACAATAACAATTTAAAATGCGGTATATAAAACTTTTATTAACAATTTGTAATTCAAATAATTCACAATTTCATGTCACAATTTTCAAAGCTCATATGACACAAATTCGATTAAACAATTTAATAACACAGTGTTGCCAATCAATACACAACTTAGATCATGACACAAATTTTTCTGAACAGGCCGTGTTGTACACCACAACAAGACATACTCACCTCACTAATCGAAATCGATGAGGGAGGTGGCTAGCTAGATAATGAGTACTCATCCAAACTCACCTTAAACTAGAAAGCCAGAGAGGGAGAAAAATAATCAAATATCAAACTCAACCTCATAAGTGGAGGAGGAACAGAGTAAAGGACTGCCATGCCAAGTGTGAATCAAAAACAATTTCAAATCATATTATTCAAATATTTCATGCAAAACATAATCAATTTCCAAAGTCAATTTTCCATTCACAAAGTGGCAACAAAGTAGTTATCGAAACCCATAATTAACACAATGCATACTAATCAAATTTTCAATGGGAAAACGATAATTTAAAGTTATTGTGCATAAATACAATTTAAAACTATAATGTTCAATTGTAATTCAGGCAACAATCAAACAAACCTCATTTTCAAATTTCCATTTCTAAAATAGGCAATAAACTTTTCTCAAATAAATTTTCTAGTAAAAGCAGTGAATATAAAAAGTATTATGCACAGACCTGATTTGAGTCACCTCTAGGCCTTGACTCAATGTTCCTTATGCTTTTTAATTTCCTTTTCAACTGAAACATATAATTTAAAGTGTTTCAGTACTCAGTTAAATTGTTTATAACAATAAAATCCAATATCTAAATTTTTCTTGGTACTATTCCCTTCAATTCATTTCATTAGTCAACCTATAATATTGACCATTAATACACACTAGGTGAATTAATTTTAATGTTACTAATATGTCACATTTTATAGTCCTTTAGTGTTGGTATATGTTACCAATTTCATTTCCAAGTGTATTGCATTTTATTGCAATTTAATCGGATTTTGGTACACTGTTTTGACCTAGCCGGATGGCCTAGTTCCCTCGGTTTTCGGGTTCTGGTCAGAATTACAAACTTTTAGGTCTATGTCTTAGTGAACTTTTGCCACAAATTTTAGGTCATTTGGAGTTTACTAGACGAAGTTATGGTCATTTTACTATTGCTGGACAGATTGCACTAAAATGGCAAACTCAGGTCATTTTTAGGTCATTTCCGATTTTGGCAATTTTTATACCCGAACTTGTGCAAGCATGTTGACTTGCTTATGGTCATTTTTGGGTTTTGTGATCTACAAAGATGTAGCCCTATGTCTAAGCCTTCCAACCATATAATTTTCAGGTCATTTGGACCTGTTTTGAGTGAGTTATGGCCAAAATACTGACTGCTATTCAAATGGTAAATTTTCAGGTTTGCAATGTCACTAATCCGGATTTGGTCAATTTTCATGTCACTTTCTGGACAGAATTTAGGTAAGCTTTCAACATGAAAGTTTGCACATTTTGTGCCTAGTTTCACCTCCAATTAGCCTCATACCAATTGGAGTCACACAATTCCATTTATCGCCTAAAACACATACTGCCCTTAACACATTTTTGAAGCATTAACCATTCACACATTCAACTAACTATAACTTCACTTCCCAAACAATTTTGCATTTGTATCATACCACAACCATTCATTACTTTACATTATAGTAACTTTGGGTAGAATATAACCAATTTACAATGCACCAATTACACTTCCAATTCACAATATCCAATTCTAAGCAATACATACACATGAATGCTCCTAACCACTACATATAACTTCCATCCTCAATCATATAAACTGCCCCTACATCATCACCACCAGAATTTATCAATAAGTTTCATGATATCATATATAATTTCATGGTTTTAATGGCTGCCCAAAAATGGTAGTTTACTTAGGTATTGAATTTCCCTTACAAACCCTTAATTTCAATTGCTCAATTCACACATACACATATAATACATTGGCTAAAACATCTTATACATTTAAGCATTCTAATTAACCTCATTACCCATCAAATTAAAGTGAAAACAACTCAAACTTCTTCAATATCCATGGCTGTCGAAAATGGAGCACCTCCATAACTCATCAAAACCTCAAAATTTCTTCATAAATCAACTCACCACAACACCAACACAAACTTTAACAAAGAAAGGAAGAAGAAATGGATATTTACCTCTTGTGAGCTTGACCAAACTTGACCAAAAACTCTTAAAATTACTATCAACTTCTTTCTTGCAATGTGGAGAGAAACTTTAATGAAGACAAGTTGGGGAAATGGTGGCTTGATCATGGAGTTTTCATGCTTGAAAGGTGGGCGGCCATGGGAGGACTTCTTCAAGCTTTGGTTCGGCTAAGATGAAATTAAATGGAGAAGATGAGTTGCAGAAGTTAGTGGAATTTTTTTTTTTTGATTTGTTTCCTTATATAGTGCTTAGTGGTCCACTAAATATTAAGAAATTATTTGTTTGATTAAACTTTTATTTATTCAATTTTCTTACCCCATAATTTCCCTTAATCCCACTTCATTTCAAATTCAATTTTTTATGTAATTTCCAAACTTTAACACTACTTTATTTTCATGGACAATTAGGTCAAAAGTCAACTCTAGGTGTCAATTGACCAAAATGCCCCTATTCGGGTTGTATTCCTGAATTTTTGGTAACACCGATTTTTATCGGTTTCTCAATTTTTCGTTTTTCTTTGTACTAATTAATTAATTTTTATTTGACATTTCCAATGTCATTTATACTTCAATAGATGTTTATTAAAGTCTTAAAAATATTTTCGAGGGTTCCCTGCGGTCCAGGGCTAGTCAACGGTCCACACCGCAACTTTCTGGTGCGGTCACCCATCGCTACGGTTTTTGGATCGTTTAACTTAGTTACATTTCATTGCTATTATTTTTCCTTTGTTTTTCTTGTATTTTCCTCTATTGTATTTCATTGTTTTATGTCTCTTCACTAACATTTAAGTGTAGTTCCAGGCATCCTAGCTGTCCGGACAAACACCAGTCACCGGAACAGTAGAACACACTACCGAATATAGGGGTGTTACAATCCCCGTGTAGCTGAACCCGGAGAACTATCCACTGATGCACCTGACTGTCCTCCTCCTCGTGGAGCAAACTGAGATTTCTGCCTCTTACCTCTGCCCTGAGTCTGACCCTGAGACTCCTTGGGCTTCTTACTACCAGTGTTTGCTGAACCGGACTGACCAGATCCAGAACCCCTCTTGTGTTGCCTGTCCTTTTTGGATTGCTCTTCATTTCTGACTCTCTCCACATCAAGGGCTGATGCTACCAATAGAGAGAAATTGGTGAAGTGGTGAGATGTCACTATAAGCCTGATGTTATCATTCAGTCCGTCCTCGAACCTTCTGTATTTATCAGTTTCTGTGGGCATCAACTCCAATGCATATCCGCTAAGTCTCACGAATTCCTGCTCATATTCAGAGATTGTAAGCTACCTCTATCTCAATGCCAGGAATTCTCTCCTTCTGGCCTCCAAGTACACATGACTGATGTATTTCTTTTTGAATTCAGCCAGAAAGAACTCCCAAGTAATCTATGGTGGCTGCACCACTCTCGATACTGTCACCCACCATCTATAAGCATCCTTTTGTAATAGCTGAGTCATATGTTCCAGGAAGGCCTGCTGTGCTCTCCCTGCAGTACCACGGGATGACTCGGCTCTACTGCTTCGCTCCCTACTAGGAGCAAGTGTGGGTGCGTGACTCTCTACCTCCTCCTCTATCGATCCTGGAGATCCGTGCTTTGAAGGATCAAATGCCATCGATCCTATAAAACAGACAAAGAATAGATCTGCATTAGTGTCACCTAGACTCTATTTAAAGGCCTATGCATGTGATGCACTCTATCTATTTCTAACTATCTAGGTCTAGGACCGCCTAAACCTTTGCTCTAATGCCACTAAAATGTGACGCCCCTTACCCGTCTATTGTGTAGCTAAGCAAGAAGTGCCACATTCAGTGCCGAAGCACCCTATCTTGTCTTATCATATCCATTGTGAATTTTTGATATCATTTAAAAATAGGTATTCCATATGAGGAATTTTTTTTTTGTATAACTTGTTTTTGTGGAGACCCGGATAGAGCCTCCTCTGTTTTGTTAGCATCTGGCGGGTTCCACTAGTCACCTATTAAAAATAATTTGATATCTCTACATGTCATATCATGTCATTTCTGCTCATACAATTTCAAGTTCATTCATTCATTCATATAGAAATTCATATGCAGAAATTCATATCTTTATTTACAATCCAAAATATGTAATTACAATTTTTATTTACGTCATAACTAGTAAATACATCATGATTATACATAATGAACTAAAATACTAGTCTATACATGGGCTCTATCAAAATACAAAAGACTGGTGAGGTGACTCTAGACTGTGGCAGATTTGGTCGGAACTCTGTCCGAACGCTACTGTGGCGGCTGCTGATCTCTAGTACCTACGCGGTGGAAAACCAACGCGCTAAGCATAACGCTTAATGGTGCATAATTTATAATAACAATAACTAAACAATTGAAATAATAATTCTATGTATGGAAAATTCATAATTTCTAGGTATTTTACATTTTTATTTCACTTTGGAACAATTGAAATCTATCGGGATCTTTTCTATTTACTTATTATATATTTAGTCTTGATTAATTATTATCAGTGCCCAAGAAACCTATAACAAATTATAAAAGCTGGATACACGAGAGTATACGGGTTAGACAGCCATATGTTTACCCTGTATACATCTATCAGGCACGAGGCCAGCTGTCAGGCACGAGGCCAGCTGTCAGGCTTGTAAAGCCAGAAATAAAATTAGGCACAATGGCCAGTAAGTAGGCATAATGCCTGTAGAATAATCATACCAGACATATATTATCAGTTCCTGATTTTCTCTGTAGACAGTACTGCTATCTGTAGTCCCTAATTGGTATACCAATCGATCCAAACTAAATAAATAAGTTTAAGTATACTATGGGCAATTACACATTATTACATATTTATTTGAATATTCATATCATTTTATAGTGGGAAAATAGGTCCCACATACCTTTTTCATGTGATTTAGTGTTTAATAGCTTGTTAGGGTTAAATTCCCTACCATAAGATAATTTATCTCATAGACCCTTCTTTGATTTCAGTTTTTGTGTCTTACTTTTGCCTATCCATATAATCAGTTTGTAGCCACTGTTTGGCCACACTTCCTTCATGGAAGTTGTTCCTCTATGTCTTATCTTTATTTTCCTTTTTGAATCATGTCAATTTGATTTCTAGAACTCAAGTTATAGTCAGATAACCATAACTAACTCATTTCCAGATTCTAGTTCCTTAACTAGGTAGCTTTTGGACTTAAAGTTTACCTAATTAATGGAACATGTTGTAGTCACTTTTAGGCATGGTGATCTTCATAGAAATTGTTTTCCTATGTCTTATGATCATTTAGAAATTTGAATCACAATTTTTCAAGTTTTGTGGAATTATTTATGGCCAATTAACTGACCTGGACTCATATACCCTGTGCCAACAGGTGTTCAGTTCAGGTTAGTGATTTCAGGTCACTTTTAGAGGTTTTTAAATTCATAATTTAAGGAAGTTTACTGAAACAAAGTTGTAGCCCTATTTCTTAGGTTTTTGGAAAGGTATGGCTCATCCCAATTGGATTTTTCTAATGGGAGTTATGACTAAAAGACTGTTCTGGGGTCAAGTGAAGTTTGGTCAGATTCTAGGTTTTGATGTAATGAATTGTTCTAACTATTTGGCCTAGTTCTCTTAATTTCTGGGTTTTGGTAAAAATACCAATTTTGTAAATCTGTGTCGTTTAGAGATTTTTCCACTAGTTTCATCACATTTGAGTTCTTGTAGACTAAGTTATGGACATTTTGCCAAAACTGATCGGGTAAGTTTTTGTCCAGCAGTTTCTAGACAACCTAATTCTGGCCAATTTTGTGACCCAAATTAGGCCAGAAATTTGGTTTAGTTTTTTGCATTTCTGGGTTCTGTGGTCTTCATGAAAATTGTAGCCCTATGTCTAAGCTTTCCAATGGTATCAAATTCAGGTTATTTGGACCAATATTGGGGGAGTTTTGACCAAATGAATATGTACTGTTCATTTAGTCATTTTCTGGGTTTTGTGCAGGGTCATCCAGATTTGGGCAATGTTTAAGGTTAAGTTTTGGACAGAATTTGGGCATGGTTTCTTCATAGAAAATGGGCTATTTTGGGTCTAGTTTCACCTCCAATTGACCTCATACCAATTGGAGTCACATAATTTCAGTTATGGTTCAAAACTCATGCTGGACTCATTGAGTCCCAAACCTGTAGAAAACAAGCACTCCCAATTTTCAATTTCCTCTAACTTCCTTACTTTAATTGGCATGCATAGTACTTCTATAAGCAACAATCTCAACTCAATAGGTCAATTTTAAGCATTTACATAAAGTTTCCAAATCATGTACATAAACCCTAGTTTCAAAGTTCCAATTTGCACAAACACTACACATTCAAATTCCCAAACATATCAACTTATCAAACATTCTCATGGAACCCATTTTCATCATTTAAAATCATCAAACCCCAAGGGTTCCATGGCTGCTAAAATTTGGGCATTTCATTTTCTTATCATTTGTTTTCATTTTCATGTGATACTCAGTCATCTCATCATTCTTACAAAATTTAAAGAAGAAAGAAAGTGGTATCTTGCACTTACCTTTGTGACCCAACTTGCAAACTTCAATTTCCCTTCTTCTAATGGCTACCAATAGCTTCCTTATGGGGTGGAGTTGATTTTTAATGAAGGAGACTATGGGTTTTGGTGAGTGAGTGAGGAGAAAATAAAGCTTTAAGCTTGAATGAAAATGGTGGAAGAAAGGAACCAATGGAGACGGCAAGGAGAGAGAGAAGAGGAAGAAGAAGATGAGTTGGTGGGGTTTTGTCTTCTTATGGGTATTTATATTTTCTATATATGATACTTTAATTTTTTTTTAAATTGTCATAAACCTTTTTATTTTCTTTTTCTTTTCTCTTCTTATTCTTTCTAATTCAACTCATAAAATTTAACTTATGTTAATTATTTCATTCTCTAAATTTTTAATTTGACATTTAGGTCAAAATTCACCTTTGGGGGTGAAATGACCAAAATGCCCTTCATAGTGCATATCGGGTTATTTTTATATTTTTGTATCAATTAATAAATTCTCTTAATTTTATTTTATTTTATTTTCTCTAAATTTTTCCTATATTTTCTTAACATTTATTCCATCAATTTATACCTCCTCACTATAGTTTAAGAGTAGTTCCAGACATTCTAACTGTCCGAATAGATATTAGTCGCCGGAACAGTATAATGTACAGGCTACCTACGGTGAGGGCGTTAAACTTCCCACCTATAAAAATAGCAAAATTGAGGTTAGAACTAAATACCTTCAGGCAAAAGGAAAATCACTCTATGACGCATGGGAGAGATACAAAGACCTTCAAAGGGAATGTCCCCACCATGGCATAGAAGATTGGCTCCTTATCCAGAATTTCTACAATGGTTTGCTACCATCCACAAGGAGTTCAGTTGACTCAGCAGCAGGAGGAAACCTTATGGAGAAAATGGTAGCCGAAGCTTTGGAATTACTAGAAAGGGTTGCGTACCATAATTTTGAGTGATCAAATGAAAGGAGGGATGTAAGAAGAATAGCAGGGGATCTAGAGTTGGATGCCCTCAGTATGATTAATGCTCAATTTGACCAACTCACCAAAAGACTTAACAGAATGCAGGCCATCTTAATAGGAGCAAGTAACTAGTTTTGCGATAGCTATAAGGGAGGTCATACAACTTTAGAATGCAATCTTTATAGTGAGCCTTCCATAGAGCAACTAAACTATGTGAACAATGGAGGGAACTTCAACCAGAGGTAGGTCAATAAACCATATTCCAACACATAAACACATATAACCTTGGATGGAGGAATCACCCAAATTTCTCATGGTCCAACTCACAGAATTCTCAGAACCAACCCATAAACAAATAGCAAGGATATAGGCCACTACCACTAGGTTTCCAGAATAGAGGATAAAATTTAATGCAGCAATAACCACCACTCCCTCAACCTTAACAGGCAGAATCAAAGTTGACTATGGAGTCCATGATGGAGACCTTTTTAGTAGTGCAGCAACAACAAAATAAGATAATCAAGCAAGTAGCTTCTAGAGTGGATAAGCTAGCCACCCACAATAAAATGCTCAAAAATCAGATCGCTCAGCAGGCCAGTTCTTCAAGTAAACAAGGTGGAAGGTTACCAAGTCAACTTGAAATGAATCCCAAGGAACATTGTAAAGCTGTCACATTGAGGAGTGGGGGAACATTACAAGAACCGAAAGAAAAGCAAAAACAAAAAGAAGAAACTCCTAGAAACCCAGACGTTCAAGAAGAGGAAAAAAAGAAGCAAACTAAGGAAAGCAAAGAAAATGGAGAGAAGAAGAAAAAGAAACTATTAGAACCTTATCAGATCCCCTTACCTTTTCTTTAGAGATTCTAAAAAGCTAAATTGGATAAATAGTTTGGGAAATTTTTAGAGATTTTATAGAAGCTCTATATAAATATTCCCTTTACATAAGCGTTATCTCAGATGCCTTCCTACAAAAAAACGTCTAAAGGAAATCCTTTCCAAGAAAAGGAAACTGGAGGACTATGAGACAATTGCTCTAACAGAAGAATGTAGTGCCATCCAACAGAACAAGCTACCTTCAAAATTGAAAGATCCTGGAAGCTTCTCCATACCATGCTTGGTTGGTAATATGAATATCAACAAAGCCCTCTATGACTTTGGAGCCAGCGTGAGCCTAATGCCCATGTCTATATGTAAGAAGTTGAATGTGGGAGAACTAAGACAAACTACCATCTCCTTGTAATTAGCAGACAGATCTGTCAAGTACCCAATTAGCATCCTAGAAAACATCCCCATCAAAGTGGAAAAAATTTTTATTTCAGTAGATTTTGTTATCCTGGAGATGGAGGAAGATGTCCAAATTCCCATTTTATTGGAAAGACCATTCTTGTTAACTACTGGAGCAATCATAGACGTTAAAAATGGGCATCTAACTCTCAAAGTGGGGGATGAAGAGGTAGAATTCAACATGTTCCAAGCACTGAAGCAAAAGACTGAACCTGATGAATGTTTAAGGGTTGACATCATAGACAAGCTGGTGGAGAAAGAATTTCAAAAGAAATATCCTGAAGACCCTCTTGAAGCTTGTATAGTGTATGGTCACATAGTGGAGTATGAGAACAAAGAAATTGCAACATATGCAGAATTACTTGAGGTAAATCCACCTCTACCTTTGGTCCAAGCACTTCTAGTAGAAAATCTGCAGAAAGAGCAACCCAAGAACAACCTTCAAGAAGAAATAAAATAGGTAGAATTAAAACCTCTTTCTTCTACACTAAGGTATGCATTTTTGGACTCTAATTCTAAACATCCTATCATTTTAAATGCTAGTCTGAATTCTGCAGAAAAGGAAAAACTCTTAGGGAAACTTAGGACCCATAGCAAGTCTATAGGGTACACCATAGAGGACCTCAAGGGAATCAATTCTTCCATTTGTATGCATAGAATACCTATGGAAGAGAATAGTAAACCCACTAGTGAACACCAAAGGAGACTAAACCCTAACATAAAAAAAAGTAGTAAAAAAGGAAAATTTGAAACTATTAGATGTAGGTATTATATACCAAATATCTAATAGCAAATGGGTTAGTCCAGTTCATATAGTGCCTAAGAAAGGTGGGACGACTGTGGTGAAAAATGATAAAATGAATTAATCCGTACTAGGGTCATCACTAGTTGGCGAATGCGCATTGATTATAGAGAACTAAATAGTGCCACCAGGAAAAACCATTTTCCTCTTTCATTTATAGATCAAATGTTAGAGAGGCTAGCTAAACATTCCTACTTCTGTTATTTAAATGGGTATTCTGGATTCTTTTAGATTCCCATTCACCCTGCGGACTAAGAAAAGACCACATTCACTTACCTTTATGGAACATTTGCATATAGAAGAATGTCTTTTGGTCTTTGTAATGCCCTCGTAACTTTTCAAAGATGCATGATGGCCATTTTTTCTGATTATATTGAAAATATAATGGAAGTTTTTATGGATGATTTTTTTGTTTATGAAACCAGCTTTGATGAATGCTTAACTAATCTTTCTAAAGTGCTTCAAAGATGTGAAGAATCAAATCTAGTTCTTAATTGGGAAAAATGACATTTCATGGTGAGAGAGGGCATAGTCCTTAGGCACCTAGTTTTAGAAAGAGGAATAGAAGTGGACAAGGCAAAAATAGAGATCATTAAAAAAATGCCACCACCTTCATCGGTTAAGGAAGTGCGAAGCTTTTTGGGGCATGTAGGCTTCTACATAAGATTCATAAAGGATTTCTCCAAAATAGCTAAGCCATTAACTAATTTGCTAAATCAAAATGTTCTCTTTGACTTTGATGAAAGCTGACTTATTGCATTTTATAGGATAAAAGAAGCTCTTATCTCAGCACCAATAATGCAACCACCAGATTGAGAGCTGCCATTTGAGATAATGTGTGATGCCAGTGATTATGTAGTAGAGGCAATGCTTGGACAAAGAAAGGACAAGAAAATTCATGCCATCTACTATGCAAGTAAAATACTTAATGATGCATAAGTTAACTATTCAACTACAGAAAAGGAATTCTTAGCTGTTGTGTTTGTAGTTGAGAAGTTCATATCTTATTTGGTTAGCTCCAAAGTTGTCATCTACACCGATCATGCTGCCATTAGGTACCTTCTGAACAAGAAAGAAGCAAAACCAAGGTTGATCTGATGGATTCTACTTCTACAAGAATTCAACCTTAAAGTTAAAGATAGAAAGGGGACCGAGAATGTGGTAGCCAACCATCTATCCAGGCTCAAGAAAAAAGAACATGGGGATAGCTTTGATGACCTGCCAATTGATGATTCCTTTCCAGATGAAATTTTGTTTATAATCTTCCAAGCCCCTTGGTATGCTGACTTTGTTAATTACCTTGTATGCAAGGTTTTGCCACCCAATGTGTCCTACCAGCAAAGGAAGAAGTTCCTGCATGATGTGAGATACTACACATGAGAGGAATCTCTGTTGTACAAGAGATGTTATGATTGCTTGATAAGGAGATGCATACTAGAGGAGGTAAAGAGTATCCTACAACACTGCCACTCATCACCCTATGAAGGACATCTAAGCACAATAAAAATAACAGCTAAAATTTTACAAGTAGGGTTCTATTGGCCAAATCTATTCAAAGATGTGCGATCCTTTGTACTGACATGTGATCAATGCCAAATAACAAGAAACATCTCAAGAAGGAATGAAAGGCCACTGCATGGTGTACTTGAAATAGAGCTGCTTGATGTGTGGGGAATAGACTTCATAGGTCCATTCTCATCTTCATTTGGAAACAAGTATATTCTGGTTGGTATTGAATATGTATCAAAATGGGTGGAAGCAATAGCCACACCAATAAACGATGCCAGAGTAGTAACCAAATTCCTCAAGAAGTACATATTCACAAGATATAAGCACCTCAAGGGCAATCATCAATGATGGAGTAAGTCACTTTTGCAATCAGTAATTTGAGATATTACTAAAAATGTATGGAGTGACTCACAAAGTGGCAACACCTTACTACCCTCAAACCAGTGGTCAAGTGAAAGTTTCAAATAGGGAACTGAAGCAAATCCTTGAAAAAAATGTCAATCACTCAAGGAAAGATTGGTCTTTGAAACTAGATGATGCATTGTGGGCCTACTGCATTGCATTCAAAACTCCCATTAGAACAACCCCTTTTCGCTTGGTTTATAAAAAATCATGCCACCTCTTGGTTGAGCTTGAACATAAGGCCTATTGGGTAATTCAAACCTTAAATTTTGACGTGAAGCTGCTGGAGAAAAGAGACTTCTACATCTCAATGAACTAGATGAAATTAGGCAAGACGCCTACAAAAATGCCAAGATCTTCAAGGATAGGACCAAACGATGGCATGAAAGGTGCATAATCAGGAAATAAATCAAGAAACAAGACTTTGTTCTGCTATTCAACTCAAGGCTAAAGCTCTTCCTAAAAAAGTTACAGTCAAGATGGTCTAGACCCTTCAAGGTCACTAAAATTTTCCCTCTTGGAGCAGTAAAAATATGGAGCGAAACCTCCAGTGCCTTCAAGGTTAATGGGCAAACATTGAAGCCATACTTCTCAGGAGATACAATTGAGAAAAGATTCACACAATCCTATAGCAATCCTCCAATTCAATCATAAAGCTGAAAGACAGTTGAGCTAATGACTATAAACAAGTGCTACTTGGGAGGCAACCCAAGATTTTTACATTTTAATTTCCTTCTCTTTATGTTATTTCTCATTTTATAGGCACCCCACTCTTTACATCATACATAGGATAAGAGGAACGTAAAAGGGAAGAGGAGATAACCAAGTCTAATCCACATAAGAAAGGAAACCACAAAATAGGGGAGTATTCTGTTGCTAACTCCTACTTGCATTCAATTCTTTCACATAAAACAAGTTAGCATAACCTTCTGGAGAGTTAGAATAAGAAAATAACCTTAGAGAGCACAAAAATTTTGCCCAGGAAGTTACACAAGTCAGTCTGTGTAATGGTGCATGCCTCTTGTAACATTTTGGACTTTGAAAGTGCATAGGTATAGGCACTCTAAAAAGTTACACGGGTCACCCCGTGTGAAAACATACGGCCCTTGTAACCAGAGGACTTGAAAGATAGGGTTGGAACAACTAAGGGCAAAAACTTACACTGGCTTTTTTCCTCATAACATGGCCCCGTGTAAAGTAAGAAACAAAGGAATGCATAGGCAAAAAGTTACACGGGTCACCCCGTGTAATAGTACACAACCCATGTACTTGCTTGAGAACTGAACCAAGAAAAATAGAAAGTTACACGGGTTGGGCCATGTAGTGATACACGGACCCAGGTAAAATGTCGCAGGTAGCACACCGAAGAGGTGGTAAGACAATTCCAAATGCCATCTTCGCCCCTTTTAATGCCTTCTAACCATTACCTACCCTTTAAACTCCTATAAATCCCCCTCTTTCCAAATATTCCCCTATAAGTTTTCTTTCATTCTTGATTTCCCTCTCCAAACCCTAAAAATTTCCTCTTTCTTTCCCTTTTCAAGGCACCAATAAAGAGAGCTGCAGGTAGAGTTGCCTCTTCATCACTAAGAGGTCGTGATTCACCATCTTTGCCCTATCAACCTCCACCCCAATGCCCAAGAACTCGCCAAGTACCACCACAAGAACCACAATCACAAACTCCACAACCCCAACAACCACCAGCACCAAAATTCTCCATTGCTTGGCCCTTTTGTAATACCAAGCATCGAGATTTATTCTCCAGGCTTGATAACTACGAGATTTCATCCACAAAATACATGGATACTGCCCTACTAAAAAGTGGATATGCTCCTTGATAGCATTGTTTGGACCCGCTTTGCCCAACTCCACTACCCCTCCTATAGGGACACCATTTTGGAGCTCTTAGGGAGTTTTCAGGCCACCCTTTAGCCACTGACAAATGTAATAGGGGGAGGATCACTTTTCGCCTCTTGGGAGTCGACTGTGTCCTGAACATGGATGAGTTCAATGCCATCTTTGGTTTTGATAGTTTAGGACACCAGGAAATCCCACAGAATAGATTAGTCTACAACAATGTTGAGTTCTGGCAATCCATTGCGCCAAACTCAGAGATTTATAACTCTAGCAGATCCAAGTCTAGTGGGTTAGCAAGCCCCGCTCTGCGCTACATGCACCAATTCGCTGCCCGCACCATCATGGGGCATGGCGATAGTTTGGGCATAGTAAATGCCAGTGAACTATTCTTCCTATGGTGCATGGTGACTAGCCAACGTTGTAGTACCGGCTACTTCCTCTGTAACCACTTTCGATGGATATCCCACTAAGCAATGGGAAACATCACAGTGGGTGGCATGATCACTGCCATTGTTGTCCATTTTGGGTTTGTGCCTGCCCATATGTGCTTATGCCCCATTACTGGTGCCTTTCAGATTAACCACACCATCTGCATCTCTATGGGGATATGTAGGCTAGTAGGGGATCAATGCCTTTTAATTGATGCAAAAGGGAATGTCATTCCCCAAGCAGTACTAGAAAGGAGAGAAAGAGGAGAATCCTCCAGTGCAGCACAGCAGCAACAACAATAAGAGGAACCAAACCCCATCTTGCAAGGTTCCCCGGCTAGAGTTCCTCCCTATACACCACCCCCTACAGACCTCGTGGTTGCTTTCTTATAAAGGATGGAAGCTACAATTGATGCTCGGATGCAGGCATTGGAGACCACTTTTGAGGACTAGCTTCGCATAGTGGAAGAAAGTCTCCAAGAGGCCCATAATAAGTTGGATATGATATTAGAGCACCAAGATGTAGATGCCCCCTCTTCGCCATCCGAGACTTTTTAGCCATAGGACCATCGATTAGGCCATTTTTTTTTATATACTATACTGACATAGAACTTAATTCTAGCATACTAGGTCCATGGTTGTTAATCTTTTTATTCTACACATCCTCTGTACCTTAATAAATCAGATGCTCTTTTTCGTATATTTTTAATGTTGTTTACCTTTGATTATTCTATTTGCCATTGAGGACAATGCTTATTCTAAGTTTGGGGGTGCACTCATGCATTTATACAATTACACATTGTATTTCATTATACTGCTTAATTATATCCATATTGCACTTATGTATCAAAAATTTAAAAAAATTTTACAAATTTTGAAAATTCTAGACTTTTTTAAAAGGCTTTTAACTTAGAGTTATAATCAAAATTTTGATGAGCTAATGATTGAACTCCCTCGAATTGAGGAATGAATGTATCTGGATAGGAAAAAGGGCTTCAATATGTTGTTTGTGAAAACCTAAATCACCTAAGTGAAGTTAAATTAGTTAAACCCCTTCATAGTTATTAATCTGTCACATTGAACTTGTAAAATTAGGAGAAAATTTTTGAAGTATAAGCAAACCTAAAAATGCCTCACCAGCTCTAGAACATGTCTCTTGGACCTATCAAGGAAAAATCCTAACTTATGTTTGATGAAGAAATGATTAAGGCATTTTTTAATATAGCCTAGTTAAGCCTTAGCCACCTTTAGTCACAATATATCCCTCATACCCAACTTGAGCTTGTATTTTTACCTACATGATTTTCTTTGTTTACCCATAATTATTGACCTAGCTCCTAGCCTAAGCACTTATCTCACCTTTTTGAGGAAGTCTAATGCATGAAGGATAGGTATATCAAGTGCAAAAGAAAATATAAGGAGAGGGTAAGACTCAAGAAGAGTGTAAGTATGCAATTGAAATCAAAGAAAGATTTGCCTTTTTAACCCAACAAAAGCAATGAGTTTGGGGGAAAGGACAAAAGGGACAGAAAAAAACCCAAAAAAAAAAAAAGAAAAAAAGTCCCAAGATAAGAATCATAGAAACATGCTTGGCACTATAAAAACCAAGAACCCCTCCTCTCTATACAAAACCAATAGTATAAACTTAGTATACTTAGTACTTTGTGCATAGATGCTATCATCATTTTTGTACTCCTTAAAACCCTTCATTGGTAACCAAATAATTATCCCTTAACCCCATTACAATCCTTTTAAAGACCTTTTGATCTTTTGAAAGTGTATGCTACATTAGTGGAGACAGGAAATTGAGACATGCCTATGGAGTTGGAATTGAATCAATCCCACCACAATTATACTCAGTAGAGGCAACTTGGGGGAGTAAGTATTTCTTAAGTCTATCCTAATGAAATAGGTTATTTGTGACTTATTAACGGCCTTGCATAAAGGAATAATTAGTCGAAGCGCCATGAAGGAAGTGAGGCTCGCTCTAAACAGGCAGCTGTTGAGGTCTCTATGTCTTGAAGGAGAGAAATTGGCATGAAAGGTAGAAGGAGTTCAATTGTATGCAAGTTGGAATATTGGTTATGTCTCTAAGTTTCTCCTAAAAAGAGTTTCAAAAAGAGTTTTTATTTGCTTGAGGACAAGCACAAGTTTGAGTTTGGGGGTATTTGATATACTTGTATTATATAAATATTTTTAAGCATAATTGTATAACATTTCATACCATTTAGATATGTAATTACATGCATATTTGATTATTTCATTATTTTTTATAAATTTCATTGATGCATTCTAAAATCTATATTTTCTGCATATTTTTAGGTGTTCTGAAGGAAATTCAAGGCATGGGAGCAAAGGAGGGAGCTTGGAAGAACTTAAGGAGCAAGGCAAGCTGCTGATGCACCTTACACAGGTCGTGTAAACTCAGACTCAGACCCGTGTAACCTCCTACTTGGTGAAACTTGAAGAAGTGCAGAAAAGCCACAGTACATGGGCTATGTAACTTGGTCTGTGTAACCTTCGGAGACCCGTGTAACTTTCTAGCGCCAATGCTTGAAGAAGTAAGCAGAGTATTCACAAGTACACGGGTTGTGTAAGTTGACCCATGCAAACATCTAAGGCCCATGTAACTTACTGTCCTCCATCCGAAAGAAGCCATTAGCTCCAGTAAATTACACGCCTCAGGCCGTGTAGTGACACACGGGCTGTGTACTACATTTCAACAATTTTTTAAATCCTACTCCAACTCTTATTTTGGCATACCAATTAGACTTCTAATGCCTTTGGGACTCTAAAGCTTAACCCTAGGATGCTTAATATAAATAGAAGCTAGCAGAAAGTATAAAAGAGAGCTTTTTGGAGAGACACACACACAAAGGGAAGAGTTTTGAAAGAAGCCTTCCTAAAGAACCCTAGCCGTCCTGAAGAAGGATCGCATCAGTGCCAAGGACAAACTTCTCAACCAAAGTTCCATAAGTTCACAGTTGCAGAATCCTCCCTTGGTTCTTTTATTTTTAATCTTCATATTGGTTTTATGTGCTTTTACTTTTATATTGTGTTTGTCAAGCTCAGCATGAGTGAGTAACTCCTAAAATTCTGGAATTAAGAAAGCAGCATTCTTGACTTTTGTTATGGATATATGTTGAGTTTTATTTATTAGAATTGAGTTTTGTTTTTTGATTCAATCTCTTGTGCTCTTATTTTATGCTATGTGATGGTACCCACCTAGTCATGATCTAAGATACTAATTGATGAACTGAGAGGTGAAGATTAGTATTGGAAAATTAAGATTTTGAATCTAGGAAATTTGACCTAAAGATAGGCTGATAACCTTTATGGAATTCCAAAATTAATCATAGATCTTAAAGGGTTTTGATTAGGACTAATCACCAATGAAAGTAGGGTTTAGCTCTAATTAAAATACACCTTAGATACCTTGAGAGAGGATCTAAGATACCTTAGGATTAATTTCCATCAAAGAAAAAAACACTCAATCCATTGAAAAAGCGAGATTGAAACTATAACAAAGTTAAGGTGTGAAATCTAAAATTTCAGAATTGTTCACATAATTAGAATTCTCTTCAAGTTTCCAAACTCACCTTCTTTCTTAATAGTCATTCGTTTAGTTTAGAATTTACCTGCTCACAACTTTTGATAGTTTAAACAATTAAGATTATTGTGTAATTTAGTACTTACGCTTTTAACTCCTCATGAGAATGATACTCTACTCATCACTTTATTACCTGTTGGCGATCTGTGCACTTGCAGTGATTGTAAAACCAAGCAAACAAACTACTGCAAGACTAGGTGTACAAACTAGGAGGCAAGCTAGAGGATTTTCTCAACCATTGCCAAATTCAAATGTGGTAAATACTATTATTATTCAATGATTTATTATTTGACATTATATAGATTTCCAAATTATTCTGATATTAATAAACTGATTATATGATACAAATGAGTGACATACAAAGGCTTAATGTCCCGATGACTATATCAACAAGTTTTCAACCATTTCCTAGAAGAAATAAGGCATCTGCTAAAGAATTTAGGGGAATGTGCTACAGGAAGCCAAAGGGACTTAACTCAAGAATGGGATTCCATGTTGATGAGTCAATTGGACAGATGATTTATAAGGTATGACAATTTGATCTAACTTCATAACTTTGAATGTTTGAAGAGTATGCATACCATTTAATAATTTATGATCTTATTATTAATATACATAGCAATCTATGAAATCTAAGAAAATAATCAATGAAGGAACTGCAACTAGTCAAGATACTTGTATGTAACAGAGTTTCATTCAGGGTGAATCAACAAGAACTAGGAAAATTAGGACATTCAGTGAGTATCTGGTTGGAGCACCTCCTATGAATTTGGGTTTCAAATCTCATGCATTGAAATGGGCAAGGAGACCATATGTGACAATAAGGCAGCGTAATGAACAAAGGGAGAAAGAGATTGTGAAGGCTTTTAAAAGGGGCAAAAGTGGTGCTATTTGATATTGAGGATATGGAATTTTTATTATGTTCTAATGACTCATTTTGTACCAAGCTTATATAATTATGCCAATATTTTGCTTGTACTAGTTTGATGCAGATAAAGTCTCTCTTGTGTTGCTGATTCTAGTTAAATATGTAGCGTTTTTCATGTTCATATTGGCTTGATTACACGTCTTAATTTTATGTAATTTTTGTAAACAGAATGCAATCTACATTCCGTCAAATTTTTGTAAAACTTGTGTGTTTTGGTATCTATGAAGGCTTTGTTTATTAATTCTTTTTTAGATTACACTTTGTCATTGATTTAGGTTTTTCTCCTATTGTTGCAAGCAATTTGAACCAAGTGAACTTGCATGATGGTAATATTGTATGTTACCTTTTGTAGTAAAAATATGACATTTATCCATTTTCAACCAATTATCAAATTCATGCTGCTATAGGAAAGAAATTACACCAAGGTATAACTCGTTTACATTATCACCTTCTCTCCATTTCCAACATAGAAATCACATGTAATTCAAATCCATTCATGGTAACTTCTATTACCATATCAAAAGAGTGCGAATAAGTTCAATTTGCACTAAAATCCATAACATTTTGATTGTCCCAATGGTACTACACTATATTTACTACGTCAACAACTATTCTATCCTATTATACTTCACAAACACAATCCATCTAGCCCCTAACTTACCATTTAACACAAAACATAACTAAATAATCCATTCCATTCACACCCCCTACTTAATAAAAGAAATTGCTGTAAACAATAACTAGGAGGCAAACGATGCTAGTAGCAAGATTTTTTCATTTTTGTTCTTATTTGTATCTTTGATCACAGGTTCTTCTTTCTTGCTTTCTTTTAATACTTTTAGCTCTTCCATTAATATATCAATTTCTTCAAAAACCATACTAGGCCTTTGCATCTTCCTCAACCCCTTAATCTCATATTCTAGCATTCTTTTTTGTCTCAACAAATCATTAATCAAATCATTCGCCTAAGTAGGTGCCTCAGCATCAATCCAATCAAAATATCCACATCCTCTATAATCTCCATGCTGCATTTGCATACCCAAATTCACAAACTCATTACTCATTTCTGAATTTAACGTTACTCCATAATAATAATATCTAATTTCATTTAGCAAATGCACTAACTCAAAATTTCACACATCCAAAAACACGTCTTTTAGGACTTGTGTCCTTCCACGTAGTCCATATTTTTGCAAGCACATGGTAGTAACACCTCACCAATCAATCAACATCTTCTATTTGCCCTCTTCTACGTGAACTAACCCTTGTTGAAGATGATGAAAATGAATCAATTGTAGTTTCACTTTCACACAAAACCTAACATAAGAATCAATAATCTACTTTATGAAATTTGTTTAGGCTTTATTTATACAATTGTGATTGAAGAACTAGAAGACAAAAAACAATTGCAAGAAAACGAACATACTCAGTCGCGTGACCACGTGACACTACTTGGATTCAAAATATGCCGATCATTGTTAATTTTGGACTTAAACGTGTTGTATTAAAAAGTTGAGGGCTTTAAATGGACCTCGAAACACTTTAAGGGTTAAAATGATTATTTGACATAACTTAAAGGGCTAAAATAGGCCTTTTACCTTTAAAAAAAATTAGAGTTAACATAATTGGACAAGCTTTTGAATTTTAGACTATCAATGTATTTTAAGTTCAATAATATTAAACATTCATTGTATATTTAATAACAATTCCATTTTAACTTATCGCAGGTCAATTTTATTTAAAAAATTAATTGTTTCTTTTTATCACTGCATTCATTGAATGTTTTTGTTTATAGTGATGGAACGATTTTATCAATCAATTGTTGCAGAATTATCATCATAAATCAATTAACTTGTTCAATCATCACTTAAGCAAGTGATTAACAGATCAACACTTATTGACATTATCGATAATGGACCAATAAAAAGAAGCAATAAAATTTTCATGATAACATTTTTCTTCTCTTTCTAGGCTGTGAAGATAACCTAAAACCTATACCAAATTGCCAACGTTTATTAAAACAAATTCTGGTGGTTGGATTTTGATTTGATAGGCTTTTGTACGCTTAACCACAATAATAACCACCAAGTCCTTAATAATAATAATAATAATAATAATAATAATAATAATATAATTTTTGTTTTAGAATCAATAACGTGCAATAGCAAAGGAACAAGTAGAAATTGTGCACTTATTAGGTTATCTATAGCCACCCACTTCCTATCCTCCAAAAATTCTCTCAAAGAAATGGGTCAATCGCATTAGTAACTCTATTTTGGCACCAAGCAATATAACAGATTCATTCCCAATCCCACTCGTCCAAATGGTGATATCTTCCCAAAGACAGAAAGGCCTAAACCCTCTTTCAAGAAAAGTACAAGAATCAGTTTAGTCACATAAAAAGCAGCAGCAGCAGCAGCACCAGCCCACGCCTTTCAGCTCACCAAATCATACCAATTGGGACAAAAACTGCACGCCAAGAAAATTACTAACTCGCTTATAACACATGATCACCGCTACTGCATGCATTATACTCACTTTTCCTATCATCCCAACACTATGATCAATCCTAGCAGCAACCTTACCTCCTCCGATTATGATGAGCTCGCCGGAAACTTTGTTTCTTGGCGATTCTTTTTATTTTTCTTGAGAAATGCTCAAGTTTTAGAACTTGTCGTTGCTCTTTTCGTCTTCGTTGCCATTCATTCTCTAAGGCAGAAGAAACGTCAGGGGCTACCAATCTGGCCGGTGCTAGGCATGCTACCCTCCTTGGTTTTGGGCCTTCGAGGCAACATGTACGAGTGGATTTCCCACGTACTTTGCCAACAAAACGGGACGTTTAGATTCAAAGGGCCATGGTTTAGCAGTCTTAATTGTGTAGTTACTGCGGATCCAAGAAACCTGGAACATCTTCTCAAGACAAAGTTCCCTAACTTCCCTAAAGGGCACTATTTCCGTGAGACAGTTCGTGATCTCCTTGGGGACGGGATATTCAACGCCGACGATGAGACTTGGCAAAGGCAACGGAAGACGGCAAGCATTGAGTTCCATTCAAGTAAGTTCAGGCTACTAACTACGGAGTCATTGCTTCAACTTGTCCATTATAGGCTCTTGCCGGTCCTGGAAAACGTGGTGAACAACTCAATATCGATTGATCTACAAGATATTCTATTAAGGCTCACTTTTGACAACGTATGCATGATAGCTTTTGGGGTTGATCCAGGATGTTTGAGTTTGGGTTTGCCTCAAATACCATTCGCTAGAGCCTTCGAGGATGCGACCGAGGCCACAGTTATGCGTTTTGTTACACCAACATGTATATGGAAAGCCATGAGATATCTTGATTTGGGAGCTGAAAAGAAGCTAAAAAGATCGATAAAAGGAGTTGATGAGTTCGCAGAAAAAGTGATAAGAACAAGGAAGAAAGAACTATCTGAGCAGATCAGTAATGATAAGAAGCAAAGATCAGATCTCTTGACGGTGTTTATGGGATTGAAAGATGAGAATGGACAGCCATTTTCAGACAAGTTCTTGAGAGATATATGCGTAAACTTCATATTAGCTGGTAGGGATACTTCTTCAGTGGCATTGAGTTGGTTTTTCTGGCTTCTTGATCAACATTCTCTAGTAGAGGACAAAATTCTCGCTGAAATATGCAAGATAGTAAAGGAGAGGCAAGAATTTGACCCTAAAAGTCCATTGGTGTTTAGACCAGAAGAGATAAAGAAGATGGATTATTTGCAAGCTGCATTGTCTGAAGCCTTGAGGTTGTATCCTTCAGTGCCTGTGGATCACAAGGAGGTAATTTTTTTTTTTTTTTTTTCGGATTTTTTTTCTTCTTAAATATGATCTTATCCAATGGGCCGCCCAGACCATGAGGGGCTCTTTCCCCTAAGCCAATCACAAAGTCAATTAATAGCATAGAAATTCTGTATATTATTATAAGATTGAGCATATCTCATGCATATGGGAATTATTAATTACCAATTGTCTTATGAATTGTGAACATGCTTCTAATTGTTTAATGAAATTGTTACTGTTTTATTAATATTATTTGGTCAATTTCTTGGTTATCTAACAAAATATTACTGGGGACTGGTTTAGCTTTAGAATCTATAGACTATACGTAAATACCTAAACAGAGTTTGGATATAGGTCAAATTTTTTATGGGAAGACGAATCCAATTGCTACAAGGTGGTCATTTTGGTTTAATTAAAGAGTGTTAAATTATTATTATTATTTTAAATTCATTACACTTTAATCAATCGCTTTTAAATGAGAAAATATTTTAATTCTTTGGATTTTCGTACTTAAATTATTTTTATCTTCAGTAGAATTGGAATCGTCTCTAGTTGAAGTTCCAATTGAAGCTAGTTTTAGGTTAACAAATTTAGGGTAAATTATGTTTATTTGATATTCTAATAGCATAATTAATTTAATGCAATAGGAAATGTTCCTTTTGCCTATTTCTGCCATTAAGAAATCAATTTTCTGATGTTGTAGGTAGTTGAGGATGACATATTCCCAGATGGGACTGTATTGAAGAAAGGAACAAAAGTGATATATGCAATATACACAATGGGAAGAATGGAGGCAATATGGGGAAAGGACTGCAGGGAGTTCAGGCCAGAGAGGTGGCTAAAAGATGGTCGGTTCATGAGTGAATCTGCATACAAATTCACCTCCTTCAACGGCGGCCCTCGGCTGTGCTTAGGGAAAGATTTTGCCTACTATCAAATGAAATTTGCTGCTGCCTCTATCATATATCGCTACCATGTAAAGGTAGTGCAAGATCATCATGTGGTGCCAAAGCTTGCTCTAACCATGTACATGAAACATGGTTTGAAGGTGAATCTACTAAGGCGTGATCGATCTCCGCTTCACACATGAGACCATCAAGATTACATTTTTATATGTTAATTGAGAACACTATATGTCAATAATTTTAAATTTTTTTTCTTTAATCAATGTTATCATTAATATTATACGTGATTATTATTGAGAATGTGTAGAGGGGAAGAAAATAGTTACAATTACATTAGGATGCTACACTTGAATAATGGATTTGATATCGATTGATTTGTTCATGATGTTTACTGCTCCTCTGTAGAATTATTCTGTGTTCATGTTCTTGATGATTCATATGAATAAATAAATTTCAAGTGTATTTGTTATTTGTTTTTTAATTTTCTCTAATCAATTTTCTTCACTGGGAGGTTTATATAGGCTTCTCAATTTACTAGGCCACAAAACAACTAATTTCATCCTGTGAATGGAAGAAATTCATATGATGGGCATACTTTAATATCATTGCATTTTTTTCCTAGAAAAATTAGAAATTGTCCAAAGTATTACTAAAAAAAAAAAAAAAAAACGTTAACCATCCTGCATTGTTTCCATAAGGCAAAATACAAATAAGTTGATAACTCATCACAAATCATCGACCTCAATGGAGTACATATATGTACTAAATAATTTAGAGTAAGCAGTAGTCCAGAACCATCTGACAACATTAACACCAACAATATCCTAATGGGGACTGCAAAGCAAAGCTAGCGTACTATATATTTGGGCCTAACGCTTTCAAGGGCCCTAACAACTTCATTAGCCACAAAAGGAGCCACGAGAAAATCAGACACAAAAGCATCAATAGCAAACTCAATTGTGTCCTCTGATTCATCAATATTAGTAGGACTAGAACTAGAAGAAAGCGAAGAATAATACTAACTAACCACATAATAAATACTATCTTCACCTTCTTGCCAAATGCCATTATCATCGCTTAGCAGAAAAGTGGAATTACGCCATTTGCGATCTGAAGCGTTGCGATGGAAGAATATAGTATTTCGGTCACCCTCCACTAGCCATATTTAATTTGTAAATTTCTATTGAATTTTTGGCTCAGAGGAATTTTTCATAGGGCAGATTTAGAAAGAGAGTTGGCTAAATACATTAACAGACACGATAAAAGTGGGCTCTCATTTTGGGCTATTATTGCATTACAAGATCGAGTCGTTCCTAGCCAGTGTAAAACAATTGTCCAATACTCCCACTTAAGACTGCGATTTGGCTTTAATACCACTTCGAAAACAATCATGTTTAGGGACGAGAATGGGTAGGAAACATACAAAAATTATTTAATTAAAATTTAAATTTGATTAATATTTTTAAAATTTAAATTTGTTCTAAATTTTACTAAAATTTATTCTTAATTACCTAAATTTATTTTAAATCCGATAATACATGAACACCTTTAATTTTATATATTTTAATAATAATCTACATAAAAAAATATTTTTTATTAATAATTTATATTTTAAAAATTTAACAATTTTATAAATATTTAAATTTTATTTTATTTAAAATAAAGAATATAAAGTTTATAAATATTATTATAAAAAACATATATTTAATTTTATATTTAATTAAATATTTATATAAATAAATTTAAATAATGGATAACTAATATATAAAACCCAAACTTATTTAAAACCTGATTGTACATTATCTAAATTCACTCTATTAATATTTAGTTGGATAAGATAATTACAAAAATCTGATCCGTTACCATCCCTAATCATACTGATTTTTCATTTTTAACATTTCCCTATTAATTACGTACCATGTTAATTTTTTTATCTTGTGATGTAGTAGGAAAGTTGAACCAAACACAAGAAAATTGCCCTTTTTTTAAAGAGAAAAGACAACATATTAATTGGACCGAAGGTTCATTTTAGTTCCTGAAATATTTTCAAATAGTTAATTGAACCCTTAAATAAAGTTTGAGGTCAATTGGACCCTCTATGTTTTTAAATGGGCTATAAAAGCCCCAAAAGTATTGAAAATAATGCAATGGGGCCCAAATTTGAATCACGTGATCAAACGATCAGCTAACTCTGTTAAATCATACTCATCTGCACCATTGCGGTCATCCAAGCTCCCGCCTACATCCTTAGATTGTGGTCTCCTAAACAATCCTCTCCAAACTCATCTCCACATCCTTTGATCTTTACGCCATTGACTATACTTCTTCTTTCTTATTCTCACAAAAATGAATACAAGCTTGAAGGCAAGTTGTTTGCGAGTTATGTTGGGTCACAAATCCAGTCTTTGTGGATCAACGAGCGAGGTTGATTGCCACACCTATTGGGAGATCCAAGCTGACCCTTGAAACAATTGCTGATTTTCTCCTAAGAGCTGCACAAAGTGCTAGTATGATGCAGCATAAGCGTGGGAGGACTTCCCTAAAGGGTATGCAGAGCATTAAGGAATTTTTGAGAATCAAAATCGAGTTGAAACTTTTGCAACTTTCAATGATAGGTTTTAACTTGTGTATGGGTTTTAAGATGGCAATATTCAAATCCATACTTTAGCATTAGGTTGTTGATTGAATCGACAACATAATTGGATTTTAAGTAATTTTTTTTTTATTTTACTTTTGTGCTATTTCTTTTCTCTTAGCTCAGTTTTGGATCATCATGTAAACCATACATTTAAAGATTGTATTGGGATAAATAATTATTTAATTACTTGGTTATGCCTCATTTTCTTTGCAAGAGTTCTTAACTTGCAATTTGATGGGTGCTGAAGGTAACTTGAACATGCATATGATATGACAAATAGCTTGTTTCTATTCCACTTTATAGGAAAGCATGTAATCTGATGAATTTGGATGGCACAGTTGTTGTAGTTAAATGCATCCCCGATGAGATAAGGAATTATTTATTCAGGGGAAAATATTTTCTAATTGAACTGAGAAGTATGTAATGCATTTAAGAACATTTGTATGAGCAATTCGCAACTGTTTTTAGTGTTCAAAAAACAAATTATTTGCTGTGGTGGAGGAGGGATTGAGTTTGCACATAAGGTATTTGAAGAAATGCAATAGTGGACTATGTTTTATGGAGTGGTGATTAGTGGGACATATATGATTAAAGTTACCGGAAGGTGTCCACCGAAAAAAAAAAATTTAACGGAAGGTGAACTCTGCTAACTTTGGGCTTATATAGCCCATTTAAAAATATAGAACTTTTGTTTAGGAACTATAATTCAAGGGCTAAAATGGGCCTTTGGCCTATTAATTGAGAATAACTGAGGAAACACAACATCCATCATGATATGTCTTGTTGTAATAAACATACCACTGGACGAAAATCCCATAACCCATGGGGCAGCTAATGAGCACAGTGAGCCAACCAATAAGCGAAACAATTAAATTCCCAATAGACATGCCTGATTTGGACTTTCTAGTCTTTGTGTCATTAAAGCTTGTATAAAGGAAATAAGAGATCTACCATAGCTTAAGACACAATCTCCCTCAAGGATGGCTTGACAAGTCACCTAATTACCTTAACTTAAACTTTCTTTTATTTTGTAAAAAATAATTTCTAAAAATACTTTTGTATTTTGTATTTTTTAGTGTTTGATACCAAAAAAATAGGTGAAAGAAAAATATATATTTTTTTAGCCAAATGAAAACCCTATATCATTTTTAATGCAGTAAATTACATTAATTATTCCTCAATTTAGGTGGTTAATCCATTTTAGTCGCCCAACTTCAATTTATTAAATGAAAATCCATCAACTTTAGTTTTGTTTTAGAAAAAGTCTCTTTAACTTGTAATAACAGGTTTTCATATAAATTTTTTTTACTAACACTAAATTAATATTAAATCAAAATAAATCTATAAATTATTATTTATTGTTTATTATTTTTCATATAAAAATAAATATTAGTAAAATATTATTTTAATATTTAAAATTTATTATTATATTATTGTTTTTTGAAGTTGTTACATATTAAATTTTAATTAATAATAAATAACATATATAATTAATAATTTTATTAATAAATTTTGTTAAAATAAAATATTTTTATTGATAATAATTATTAATTAATTTAATCATAAAAGTAATAAAGAGAAAAAGAGGACAAAAGGGTAATGTTATTCTTTTTAATTAACCTAAAAACCTGCTATTTCAAGTTAAGAGGACTTTTTTTGAAACAAAACTAAAGTTAAAATTTTTATTTTAATAAAACATGCTAGCTTTTAACGTGGAGTTAGACAGGTTTATATTATTTCGTATCAAAGCCTCACTCTGCATTGGTCAGTGAGCAATGTATTAAAATTTGCTGACATTCTTCAGGAGAGGTCAAGGTGAACGAGTCATAACCCAGGTTGCTTCACAATGACGCTCAGTCTAAAAAAGTCAGGAATGATGCATCCATATCAGTTCTGTGAGGAGGTCTTATGTGTTATATAAATGGATTTGCAAACCTCCCTTATGAACTAGCTTTTAAGGTGGAGTTAAGCGGGTTTATATCATTAATGATGCATGCAGGGAGTTCTTAGGTGATATATATATATATATATATATATATATATATATATATGGATTTGAAAACCTCCCCTTATAAGCTAACTTTTGAGATGGAGTTAGGCGAGTTCTTATCATTCTGTATTAGAGCCCCACTCTACATAGGCAGGTGAGCCATGTACAAAGGTTCCCTAATGTTTTTTGGGAGAGATCGAGATGAACGAGCCATACCCTGATTGTTTCATGAGAACGTTCAATTTAAAGGGGTTGAGAATGATATGTACCACATCTGTTTTGCAGGGAGGTCTTTGGTGTTATATATATGGATTTGCAAACTTTTCCTCATGAGCTAGCTTTTGATTTGGAGTTATACCATTTCTTATCACAAATTAAAGTTAAGTGACTGAAATAAAATAACTACATAAGTTGAGAGATGGTTGGCACAATTGATCCTTTTTAAGGAAAATGATTTTTTTTTTCAAAATAAGAAGTCATTTCCTGAACTTTAACAATCTTTATTAGAATGTGAAAATACTTATACATGTATGACATAAATATATATCATCAGTTTAACAGGATTTTTCTTAGCTAGACCTGATTCACTATTGACTCAAGGCACAAAATATATAGTGAGACCTACCTATTAAATACATGAGTCTAACATATTTATATTTTGAGTTTATGATGAATTTAGTCTAGACAAAAATTTTTTTCAATTAGACATTGCAATCAAATAATAAAAATATTTTTATAGAAAAAAATTTCATATATAAAATATTTTCCGTGAAACAACAAGCATTAATCACCACTGACATGAAGTTAAATCCCAAATAATTTCAACCCTTCTCTAAACACCCCAGAACTTAATAATGCACACATCACAAAAATGAGATTACAAATCAAAGCCGCCTAACCATTTGCCTTGAGCATGTCTAAGAAAACCCATAACGGCCACACTTTTGGAGTTAAGCTTCACACTCCTGGTAGTATCCAACTTAATCCACCTCATAGGGGGAGAGGACCAACCAATGAAAACTTCCTATTTAATTTAGACCTAATAGGGCTTCCTCCTTTTTTTTTGTTCTTTTTCTTTTTTTTTTTTAATATGGGGTTAACATATACGCTAATTTAGTTTAGCCATATGACATTTTTTTTTTTTAACTTTCAGATGTATCAAAAAAAAATTGTTTTTTTTGGCCGATCGATGTGGAATATTCTCCAATTTATCATGCCAAAAGTCTTACTTTTATGACCACCTAGAGTCAAGATGGGCTAGGAGGAAGTCATGAGTCTCCAATGATCGAATTAAATTATTAAACTATATTCTTTTTGCCGATCAATGTGGACAATTCTCCAATTTATCATGCCAAAAATTTTACTTTTATGACTATCTAGAGTGCAAGATGGGCTAAGAGTGCAAGATGGAATTTCTTTGATTGAATTAAATTACTAAAGGGACTTTTGCCCTATATTATATTTTAGTCCCTAAATTTTAGAAAATTAATTATTTATTCTTTAAGTTTTGAATTATATTATATTTTAATCTCTGGATATTGAAAAATTAATTATTTAGTCCTTAGATTTTATCCTATATTACACTTTAGTTCCTGAACTTTGAATAATTAATTATTTAGTCCCTAGGTTTTGCACTATATTATACTATAGTCCCTAGATTTGAGAAATAAATTATTTAGTCTCTTTAATTTTAATATAAAGAATAATTTAGTCCTTATAGTTTTAATATTTACAACAATTTCATCAATTGGCAAAAAGACTAAATTGTTCTATATATTAAAATTATAGGGACTAAAATGTGATATAATGCAAAATTTAGAGACTAAATAATTAATTTTCTAAAATTCAAGGATTAAAGTGTAATATAGGGTAAAACTTTAGACTAAATAATTAATTTTTCAAAAATCTAGAGATTAAAGTGTAATATAAAGCAAAACCTAAGGACCAAATTATGAATTTCCCATTATCAAAACCATATTCTTTTTGCTGATCAATGTGGATGATTCTCCAATTTATCATGCCAAAAATTTTACTTTTATGACTATGTAGAAGGCAAGATGGGCTAAGAAGTCAGTTTTCGATGGAATTTCTTTGATTGAGTTAAATTATTAAGACTATCCCATCAACTCTAGAAGCTTTTGAAGTTTACTGAAGTGTAATAGAATTGAGGTTCAAGTCACGTTTACTAATATGCTATAGCTGAATGATATTAAAGTTATGTAAGATAATCAAATCTTAAATTTAAGTTATACTCGACCTTGACATCTGTCAATAAGTTATATGTTTTTAGCTATTGCGACCAAGCATGGCTAGGCAAAGTCTTTTATATTTCATTTGCAGTTTTACATGAATCGAATTGATCTTACTCAAACGAGCACTTAATGGAGAAACCACCTTTGTAGGAAAAATATATAAAAATGTACATATTTACTGTTTTTCAATGGATCCATAATCTTAAGACTTTGGCATAATCTGAAGGACAATTGAGTGAAAGGCCATTGAAGAAAACAACTCCAAAAATTTTATAATACAAACATTCTAGAATGGCATCAACAGTTTTTAAAAGCTTATGGAATATGTTCACACTTGCTCATGTGCTGCAACAGTGAATTTGCTTTTCTTTGAGCTCCGTTAGTTCCACATCTTGCAATATCTACCAGATGTTCATAAACACCATACTGGAGTGCAGCCAAAGTGAAAGATGAATTATTTACCCCCAACTCGAGAAGAACCGATGTGGCACATTCCTTGTTCTTGGGAGTCCCACTTTTTATGATTTCAACAAGAGTTCTTATGAAAGAAAGTCTTCCGATTTCACTTCTTCCTTTAGGATGTGATGCAAGGAGTAATAAGATCGAGAGGGCTTCATCGATCATGCCTATGTTTTTATCCCCAAGCAAATGAAGCCATGGTGTTATGATATCTGCCTTAATGGCCCTGAACTTGTTGGTTTGGTTCAAAGATAAGTTGAAGAGTGCAGTTGCAGCATCCTTTCTACCTCTGATTGTCCCATCCTGTAAAAGATTTACCAAGGGAGGGATTCCATTCGAAGTCCCCACCAGTACTCTGTTCTCATCAAGCATTGACAAGCTAAATAAAGCTGCAGTAGAGTTTTCCCTAGCCTCTTCTGTTCCATTTTGCAAGATATCTATTATAGCAGGAATGGCTCCTTCTCTTGCTATAATTCTTTTGTTTGCTTCATCAATTAACAGGTTCAACAGTGCCGTTGCAGGTTGTTCTTGAAGCATGGAGTCTTGATAGGACAAGAGATGAAACAATGGAGGGATTGCTCCAATATTGGCAATTAAACTCTGTTGTCTGGATTCTCTTTAGAGAGCATGCGGATCTTCAAAATTGCCTCTCTGTACATCAAGCTCAGTGCAGGACCAATTTCGACCAAGCAAGAGATTTCCTTTATAAGTTCAGCATTAGATCCATCATACCCCTCGCAAAGATCCTTCTTAGGCAGTTCAAAATTATTTTTTTCACACCATTGTAATATAAGGTTCCTGAGTGCAAAATTGGGCGCTAAAGACAAGTGATCCAAAGTTTGTCTCGTCTTTGGGCAAGTTCGATGATTAGAACTCAGCCAGTTTTGCATGCTCTCCCTTTCATAAGTCTAAGACAGATGCAAGTGTTGTTTCAGTTTCTAGAGCAGGTTTAAAAAAAAATTTGAAAAATTATGCTTCACTTTTTATATAAATTGGAAATTTGTTTGACTTTACCTGATTACAAAACATTTCAAATGGCAACAGTGATTCTACTTTAAAATAAGTTCCATATTCTATGAGAGCTCAAAATTTTTTCTCAAGTTTCAGTTACTGGAACATGACAGTATCTGGATAATAATTGGAATAACGCGACACTAGACCTTTTCCACATAAGCTATTTGCAAATCCAAGGAATAACTTACGCACAGTACTAAAATATTCCAACTTTGAAGCAAATTATTGTACAAGTAATTCAAAAATCTATATCTCTACAAGTAGACTATCCAAGGTCTAAAGCAACCCTACATGTAGAAAACTCAAATTAAAGCAGCTGATTTCATTTGATCACCCATTTTAACTATGAGTTTAAAATGTTGTCCATGTAAAAGCAGGTTGAAAAAATAATTGTTATGTCCAGTCTGGTTCATATAGTGCCCCAAATCGATGGAAGGTGATTCATCAAGCTAAAACAAGTTGCTATATTACAAAAAATTTATGAACCAAATGTTATTGTGCATATGATGAAAGGATACTATAGCTATTCAATGTGATATTACCTGTCCTGTTGCCACAATTTTAGGAGCTACCATGATCTCTAGAGTAATTGAACAAAGGAATTCAAGAGGAATTAGCGAAAAGATTAACTCCTGCGAAGACTTCTTGGAGATAGGACCATCAAGCTCAATGGTTTCATCGACCCCTGCAATCTGTTTGAGTTTTCCTAGCAGATCTGTTATTTGTTGTATGCTTTCTGCATTCCGGACATCTCTCTCTTTAATTAGCTTTCTAACGGCTACTGTTTATAGTATGTAGTTCTCCAGTCTTTTTAGTATCGCACTATCTACATTACATTCATCCTTTTTGGAGAATACAACCATTATATCCATTGCTAGTTCTATATCTTGTGTGTCAGTTCGCCCCTTGGCTCTTTTAAGTTGCATATGCATTAGCTCAAACTTTACAAATAATTACGTACAGAAAATTTTAAAATAAAATTACAGAGACTACTTTCACACAGAACACTTAAACAACTGAACCAGAATACATTCCTAAAGTAACCCATAGTTGCATTACAATGCTAATTCCCAAATCACATCCTTAAATTGCATTAGTAAGAAAATAAACCAGTAAAAACATCATGAGTTCCCGATCATCTTTGTGAACATATTCTTCAGAAAGACCACTTGATGAACACCTTTCGCGGTTAACAGTATCTCATTACCCATTAAAAAAGACCAATGGAAATGCTTACTTTACAACAAAAGTTATTATTAGTCAAATATGCTAGAAAATAATGAAGGAACACTATGTAGCTTATATATGTGATGACATCAACAGTGAAATGATAGAGATGAGAGTGAAAAAAATTTGAGCACCTCAACTGCAAAACTCATATTTTACTAATGAAATTCAAGGTATACACCCAGGTATAGTATTGAGAAAATGAAATGAATGATCACCTCATTTTGCAAATCTCTCTCTAATCAGTAGATCTAACCATATGAGGACTTGCTGCTTCTAATTAACAGATCCTCAAGAAACTTAAGGCAAAAAGCAAATTAACAACTAACAAGAGAGACTTGCCTGTTCTTTCACTTCAACTGAGATCCCAAACTCATCGTAAGGCACAGCATCCAAAGCCTAATTTAATTTGTCATATATAGAATGAAATCTACCCATCACTACATCACTCTCCAATGCTTGATTTATTTCAACACAAATCTCAAGCACATAGAAAGAACCCACAACACATAAGCACAATAGATGAAAAGTAGATACTAACCAGATAAATGTTGCTTCCACAGCTACATTTCTTGAGCAACTTCTTGGCACCGAGAACTGCCTTCTTCAAATTAAGCAAGCAATTCAAATCCTCACTTGAAACCAACTTGTCAGACTTCCTTTATCCCTTCCAAAAGAGGTGCCAACAGCTTCAATCTCCGCACCAACTTCAATCACTTTTTCTGTGTGTTCTACTGTACCCAGTATAGCATCCAACAGTCTCAATGACCTCCATCATATCCCTAACCACATCAGTCATCTCCACCAGTGGTTGAACTGGAAGCACCCCCTTTTTTGTTTTCTCTCTCCATTACCTTCTGCTTCTCCACTTCTGACTTGCAAGCTCAGAGTCCTAAAAGGTCTTAACTCTTAAGCAGTTAAAAATACCATTAATCGAGCAATCTTTATGTTTACATGATGCAATCCAAAACGCAGGTCATAAACAGAAATAGGAATGGACCCCTCTTTGATACGGTATTCTCCAGAAAAGGAAAGGAAATGAAAACCCATAGCACGGTGAGACAATTTATGGATGTTTAACATTAATATAATAATTTCAAAAATTCTTACATCGTTTGAAGATTCTTAAAGAAGAAAACAGAGCAGCTATTAAAATTATTGGCAAATTATAAGTTAGCTTTGATATATGCTAAAGAAATATAATTTAATTCCTTTATTTTTATTTTTATTTTTTAACCTCTCATATTTGATTTCATCGATTAAATGATTTTATTCAATTTATCGTTATTTATTAGTTAAATGACTAAAATACTCAGTGTTGAAAAAATTATCTCTAATAAATTTGAAAAGATATTGCCAATAATTTATATTATATTTTTTTTATAAATACAAAATCAATCAATAAAAAGTGTAACAATTTGTAAATCATTTTGTCTCAATATGCTCTTTTATATCATTCCTTCCAAAAAATTAACACCGGTATCAGAGCTAATTTTTTAATGGCCTGTGAATATGAGAGATTCAAGATGAAAAAAGAAAAAGAAGAAATAGAGAAAAAAAAAAAAAGCCTAACAAATTAGACACAAGCCAAAAGCAAGATTGCAGTATGGAAGGTTTTTGTTATTCAATCTGCATATGTAATAAAAAAAAAAGCACAACATCGTGCCAAGACAAACCAAGCTAGGAGGAGAATAAGAAGTACTTCTCCAAAGACAATAAAATTAATTCAAGTTAAACCAAGCCAAGGACTTCTCCAAAAATAACAAAACCAAGCTAAGAGGAGGTAGTCAAACACTTCCAACAAAACAAAATCAAGCAAGGAGTAACAAAATGCCAAGTGACCTAAGCATGTCCATAAACTATAAAAAAAAATGATGAAGAGACCGTCATCGTCTCAAAATAGCGACAACATCATCAAAGCAAGCACATGCAGGAAAAAAAAAAGATTGTTAAAAGAGAAGCTAAAGAATGAAGATGCTTGATGGCAAATTCAAAACTGCAGCAAACGATGCAAGGAGGAGTGTTGGAGTGTCTCATTTGCTGCAAATAAAAAGTTAAAAGAAGATAAAGATCATCTCCAATAAAATTGAAAAGATGCTGCCAATAACTTCTATCATATTTTTGAGATTTTCTATTATATTTTTGAATTTTAAATTTATAATCTTTAGCAGATTTTAGCCAGCAATGTTAATAATAAGTGTAACAATTTATAGACCATTCAATCTCAATTTGTGCTTTTATCCTTCCTTCCAAAAAACCAACAACTGTAAACTTATTTTCAATCAATAGTTTTTCATCTAAATTTTATATTTAAAACATAATATATATATATATATATATATATATATATATATATATATATGTATATTATATCTAAAATATAATAAATATTAGTTTTCATTAACATATCGCTCATATGTGTCCTAAATTTTAAGAATATTTTTTTACTAACATATCTAAATTGTTATCTCAAATACAACCATAAGTTAAAGACATGACATATAATTGAGAATAGAAAACTTAAACTTACCATGCATAAGTATGTAGTGATATACCACATAGGGCATTAAGAAGCTCCTCTACTAGCTTTTGCATGTTTAGTTGTTGGTGTTATTACACCGAAAGTCCCTTAACAATGAGAGTATAAAAGGCTAACTGCTTGTCTTTTTGTCCAAAAGTAACTTGAACTCTCACTTTTCTCTCTCTAAATTTTTGAAGACATGCAAGAAGGTTTTTGAAGAGATTTCCTTGACATCTATAAGTTTTAAAGGTGAATTCTTCCATTTAGAAACTTGGGGGAGCGGATTCAAGCTTTGGGTCTTTGGTTCTCTCACTTCCAGGCTCCAAGAAAAGAGGTAACTTTCTTTTCTTCTTGATCTAATAGGAAGATCCAAGCATGTTGATGAGGAATTTCGTTTTTATAACTTTAATTTCATGTGAAGTTATGGTTAAGATGAGTTTTGGGAAGTTTATGCATATTAGGATTAGGATTTTGTGATTTTATTTTGGAATTACATGTTTTATTGTTAGTTTAGTCATGTTTAAGTGTTTTGGGCCTTAAATGGTTAGCTTCCCTTAATGGATTTGAGGGAATCCTTGTTTATATTATGTTAGTTTTGGGGAAAACCTAGGTTTTTGTGTTCTTGGATGATGTATGTTGGAATTGAGTATAATTTCAAGTTGTTTTAGGCCCTAAAGACATGCTTATATGTTTAGTTTGAGTTTCAAAACCTTGAAGTGAGTTTGGGTGTTGATGGGAAAAGGATTCTGCATTTTTTCGACTTGAAAATTCTAGAAATTCCTAGGTTCAGTTACTAAAAGTCATAGTTTCTACAACTAAAGCATGTAATTTCTTAGGAAAATCTAGAAAATTTCCAAGTTCAGTAGTCAAAGTCCCAAACTTTGGCAGCCACAGTCTATACTAGACTAAAAGGCCAGCAGCTGAAGTGGGTTCTACCAGGCCTATTCTCCCTTCTCTTCTAAGGTTCCAAAACATGATTTTATAGATCCTAAGGGCATAGAATAAGATGTTTGTTATATGTGTAGAATTCTAGAGCTTCAAATAACTCCTTAGATTCTGATATTTGTAGGATCAGACTTGAGGATATCTAAGGCTAGCTACCATTCAAGTTAGGTGATTGATAGGCTATATGAGGTGAGTAATATGATTCATGATCATCCACATGCATCATTTCATTATTTACTAAGGTGTATATATCTAAAATACGAATATATTGCATTTTTCATAATGTTGTTAATGCATAACGGAATTTGGATGACCCACTAATTTCCCCTATGTTATGTATATGTTATGTTTATGATGTGATCATGCATAATCTGTAGTGGTAAGGGTAGCCTAATAAGATCCTAATACACTACTTTTAAGCGAAAGTCTTGAAAAGCCTCTGTATGAGCCAGGCATATTGGATATATTAAGTGGAAGTCCTGAGGAGCCTCTATATGAGCCAAGAATATTGGATCTGGGGAATCACTGGTGACAAGTCCATCTTATGTGGAATGTTAATGATATGAAAACTCATTTGGATGATGTATTGCATATGTATGAAATGAATGATATAATTAATTGATGTTGGTTAGTTTACTCACTGAGCTTATGTAAGCTCAACCCTTTCCCCTGACCCCCAGGTGCAAAAGTGTAGGAGTAGAAGAGTCTTTTAGAGGTTGAGCATCAGGCGTAGCTGTAACATGTTTATATGTATATTGTATGTTTAGTGGACATGTAATATGTAAAGGAATACTTATTGTGTTGGTATTCAAGTTTTTAATAAATGTTGTACCTTAAGTATAAGTGATGTATTTATGGATATTTGTAATCTAAGCTAACTTTTTTTTAAGTATATATGTTGAACTAATTACACTTTGGTGATTTTATGTATGTATAGGTTTAAATTCTGAACCAATTTTATGGTAATTTATGAATGAGAAAACTAAAATGTAATAGTTTGGAGTGTGCTTGGATTGTGAGATACAGGGTTATGTTTATGTTTAATAGGTTTTTAGGCTTGCTACGGGTTTCGGGAGCCTTAAGCTAACTCAATCCCTAGCGCCCGTAACAACCCCTAGTTTGGGTCATTACAAAGTTGGTTTCAGAGCTCTAGGTTAGATGAGTAGACCTAGACACTAGCAAATGCATAGGATGAGTATGAAAAGGAAGTATGTTCACTAGCACAGTTAGGAAAATACTTATCCGGTAGGGTTAAGTCCCTATTTATTATATGTTGTATGCTATATGTGTGCTATGTTTCATGCTCTATTTGATGATATGATGTGTGTTCATGAGACTCCACATGAACTTTATATGTGCTCAACACTTTTTGTTTGTTTTCAGAAAATATGAGGTTTAAGATGGTCCGCTAGGTTGACCAGTGCCTCACCCGAGAAAGAGGGTATTGGAGCACTACCCGCTAACCCTATTGTCAGGGAGAGAGCAAGTAAAAGTGGAAGGGGAGAATCTTCAAGAGGTTTAATAAGGTCTTTTGAGGTTAGTAGGGAGACCTTTAGTGCACCTAAAATGTCAAAAGATGCACAAAGGGGTTCTCTTGGTCTTCCACAATAGTGTGAGAATCCTGAGTCTTTAGGCATGGGAAGAGTGGGAGAAGACAATTTTATTGAGGTAGAAGATGAGTAGAATTTATGTCCCCACCTCAGCAAGGGTTGGAATATGGGTTTGGATATGGCTATCCATAACAGGTAAGTTTTGGAGTTTGTGGGCTACCCCCAGTATCCCTCCTTCATGCCCTACCCACCTTACTTCCCACAGTTTAACCCATATCCCATGTATCCTCTCCAATAATATCCTCATAGCTCTTCAACCACCATGGGAACTCAAAACCCATGGAGGGAGTTACAGGAGAGCAAGTACCACTACCACCTCCTATAACCCCAATAATTCTGACATAAGAGACTGGAACAAGGGGTAGAGATAAGGTAAAGATGATGGACTACTTGAAGCTAGATGCATCTAAATACAAAAAGGGAGATGATCCTTTTGAGTATGTTAAGGCGATCAAAATGATAGTAGATGAATTAGGTGCCAATGGCAGTAAGGCCATTCAGATGGCCAGCTTTACCTTGAAATGTAAAAAGGCTAAGGAATGGTACAAGGCTTCTATTGCTGATAAGGTTGACAACATGACCTGGTCTCAATTTATGGCAAAATTTACTAACTGGGCCTTCTTAGAAAGCTCTAGGGACTTAAAGGTGGTAGAGTTTGAGTAGTTGAGACAGACAGCTAGTATAAGTGTAGATGAGCATACAAATAAATTTATGGATCTCCTATAGTATGTGGGCAAGAGTATGATACTAATAAAAAGAAAGCTAAGAGATACACCCAGAGGTTGCACTCCAGATATTCTTCTTTGATTTTGACTATTGAAACCCACAGTTTTCATTCGATAATAGATGCAACAAGGAAGATGGAAGATGGGGCTATCATTGAAGAGAGTCTAGATCTAAAAAGTATTAAGGCTTAACAGTCCTTCATTCCAAAGGCCACAGATGCTGGGAGGTTTAGTCACATGACCAAGGCTAGTTCTGCATCCGAGACTAAGAAGGAGAAAGAAGGAAAGTTTAGCAAGAAACAAAAGAAGAATAAGTTCTGGAATAGAATCAAGTCGAGCCTTAGGATGGGAAGCAAATCTAGTTTAAGTTTGAACACTTCTGGTTATGCTAGATGTGGGAAATCACATCAAAGACCATGCAAGTTTGGAACCTTTAAGTATTACAGATGTGGACAAGAGGGACACATGTCATAGGAGTGTCCCAATATGGAAAGGGTAGCTTTTTAATAAGTAGGGTTAGGCAGTGTGACCCAACTAGTAGCGAGACTAACTTTTAAGGGTCCCCCATCAAGAAGGGGACAGGGTAGAGGATGAGGCTCTTCATCCTCCACAACAAGTTGACAGGGAAGGGGTTCTATAGCACCAACTTAGATCTTTATCATGATACAACGGGAAGCCAATGCCTCTAACATTGTGGTGTCCGGTAACCTTTGCATAGGAAGTTTCAATGTGCATGCTTTGATTGATCTGGGTGCATCACACTTTTTTGTTAACCTTGATACAGTCATAAGATTAGGATTGGTAATCTCAAGTTTAGAATTTCTGTTGCTTATTAGTAGACCCAAATGTGACCCTTCGATAATCGAAATGATCAATTATGCTTGTCCAATGATGAATGAGCATAGGCATTTTCTAGCTGACTTAGTAGTTCTAGAATTGATAGATTTTAATGTCATTCTAGGAATATATTGGCTCTCAGCTAACTATGCTACCTTAGACTATAAAAGCAAGATAGTAGAGCTTAGATGACAAGATGGGTCAGTTACAGTGTTCCAAGGAGATCAGGTAGCACTTGTAAAGGGTATGATCTCAGCCATGCAAGTCAAAAAGATGCTTTGAAAAAGGTGTAGAGGGTTTATAGCACATGTTAAAGAAGTTATGGCAAAAAAAGGTTGACCAGGATCAATTCCTATAGTAAGAGAATTTCCATATGTGTTTCCAAAAAAGTTACTTAGATTGCCACCTAAGAGGGAGAAAGATTTTGAAATTGATCTAGTGCCTAGCACTAGACTCATATCTATCCCTCCTTATAGGATGTCTCCTGCAAAGCTGAAGGAGTTAAAGAAACAACTGTAGGATTTAGTGGTAAGGGGTTCATTAGACTGAGTACCTATCCTGTAATACCCTACCCCTCTGTAAGGCATAACATGATCCCGTAGTATATCTAAAGAATTATCAACTTCATCTACTGATAATCCATTAAATACACTACAAGGGATTTTAAAACTTTTCTTACTTCTTTTACAGTGGTGAGCACTATTTACAAGTGTTAAAAACCTTTTTGAACTGAAGTGAAACAGCTAACACATTTGGACTATTAGTAATTTCTGTAAAAATTTTGGCAGAGTGCCATCTGTATTTTGGATAAAACAGTTCTTCAAAAACCTGTAAAAAAAAATATTTCAATATATTTCTAAATCTCAACTCCAACAGTTAAACAACACAATATATTTCTCAACTCAAATCCACAATAATTTTTCAAAGACTGAGATAAAAGAAATACAGTACAATTTTTATAAGCCAAAACAACTCATAATTTATTTTACAACTTCAATGTACAATTTTAATTTACAACTGCTCAAAACCAAGAACAATATGTACATACAGTGAACATACATTACAGTACAAAATGCAAAATATGGTATACTCAATATACCCAATGATCTCTCATTTGGATACACTAGCGACCTAGTCTGCACGCTCGTCTGTCTACTGCGGACAAAGAATGAAAAGCTATCGCTGAGACAATGTCTCAGTGGTGCACAACACTAACCAAATACAACTTTAAATCACAAATCATAAGTCATATAAATAGTGGATACTTAAACCATAGTTAAATTCAAGACAATGAATGTCATAAAGAATTTAAACTTCATTTCACAATATCACAATAAATCTCAATAAGTCAAAACATGGTTAAATTCAAAAGACAGTGAATGTCAATAAGAATTTAAACTCCATTTCACAATCTTACAATACGTATCAATAAATCACACATAGCTTAAATCATGTTCCAAAGTTCAATTCGTCCCAAAAGCCTATGGCTAATGAGGAATAACATAGCTAGCTGGCAAAAATATGAGTACTCATTCTATTAGTCCTCAACAGGCACACACCTCAACACTTCAGCCAGAGAGGGAATTCAATTCGTTCCACTAGACAAGCTAGCGAGGAATACAATCAATATACATGATAGCTATGGTTTCAAACCATTTACAATGCTTTTCAATCAATAAGTATCCATCAAATGTCATTCAAACAAATTTTCACAGTTTCACAATTTAAAACAATAATATACAAATAGCCATAATTTATTTCAATAAAAAAAAAATTCAGAAGAAATAGCTATTGTGCACAAACCTCTGATAACTATCTCCTGGCCTTGACTCAGTGTTTCCTTCCCTTTCCCTGAGTCTTTGCTAACTGAGAAACACAATTTGAAGTGTTTCAGTACTTAATTAAACTGTCTCTAACGATAATGCTTGATAAGTAATTCACTGAATGCTATTATTTGCTTAGTCAACCTAATATGTCGACCCTCGGTGCATTCTAGGTAATTTAGGTTTTAATGTTACTAATATGTCACATTCGATAGTCTTTTAGAGTTGGTACATGTTACCAAATTTATTTCCATGTATATTGCGTTTTCTTGCAATTTGCTGGATTTCGGGATACTAGTTTGACCTAGCCGGACGACCTAGTTCCCTCGGTTTTTGGGTTTCGGTCAAAACTACAAACTTGTAGATCTATGTCTTATTGCAGGCGGTGCAAAATTTTAGGTCATTCTGAGTTATGTAGACCAAGTTATGGCCATTTTATTATTGCTGGTCAAAATGCATCAAAATTGGTCACTTTAGGTCATTTTAGGTCAATTTTGGTTCGGCCAATTTTTGGACCCGAACTTGTGCAAGCTGTTTGACTTGCTTATGGTCATTTCTGGGCTTTGGTGTCTTCATAAGACTTGTAGATATAGGTCTTAACTATTCATGGTCAAAATTTTAGGTCAATTGGACCTGTTTTGAGTGAGTTATGGCCTAAACACTAACTGCTGCCCAAATGGTCAATTTTCAGGCCTTAATTGCACTAATCCGGATTTGGTCATTTTTCAAGTTACCTTACAAGTAGAATTTTTGCAAGCTTCCTTCATGAAAGTTGGCACATTTTGTGCCTAGTTTCACCTCCAATTGGTCTTATACCAATTGGAGCCACACACTTAAGGTTCTAGGCCCAAAACACAAACTGCCCTATTGCATTTTGTTCATACTCATCAAAGATCACTTTTAACACTTACCAAACTCTACATTCATGCCAATTTTGGTTTGTACTATAACCTAAACATATTTCACAATATGTTGTTGATCATTTTGGCAACTTATAATCACACTCAACATACACCATATAGTGCAGAATTTTTCAACTCAATTACAACAATTTAATCACCTAATCATAACATATAACTTCTCCACTATCATAACATATATCTTCACCACTAACTTACATATATATTTGGCAAACTTTAGGACCACAATTCATCAAACAATTCCATGAATTCCAGCATTCTTCAAAGAGTTAACAAGCTTCCGCATTTGTAAACCTCCTAACATTGCTTTCAAGCTCAATTCTCCACTTGGTCCACCATTACATATACATGAAGTTAACTTATCAAAACTTTAAATCACATTAGTCAACATTAATTCTCCACAATACATGTAATAATATTTCATTTAGTGTACAATTCCATGGCTGTCCATTTAGGCAATCCCGCATAGAATTCAAACTCAACATACATTTCCAACTCAAGTGCTCAACTTAACATACACCAATAATTAACCTACTAAACTTTGATTTACTTTAATCAACACCAATACCCATCAATTGCATGTGAAAAATAATTCAAGTTCTTTACTTACCATGGCTGCCTAAACTAGTACATAATAACAATTCACCAAAACCTCAAAATTTCTTCATCAATTCATTCATCTCAAGCTTCCCATAAACTTTACTTAAGAAAGAAATCAATTTAAACACTTACCTATTGTTGGGGCTTATTAAATCTTCACCAAACTCCCTTGAATTTAGTATCTATTTCTTCCTTGTGATGTGGGGATCAAAATTTGTGAAGTGACTTTGGTGTTTGGGTTGGAAATGGAGGAGGTTAGGAAGCTCTCTCAAGTTTCGGCCATGGAGGATTTTGAAGGATTCATTTCGGCATGGAGGAATGAAGGTTGAAGATGAAGTACTTAGTGGATTTACACCTGCCCACATAGTGATTAATTTAACCCATAGTGCTCCACTCACCATAAATTAACTATATTATATGTTTTAAAGTGTTAATTACTCAATTTATGCCCCATTTTTGCTATTTACATTAGGTACCACTAATTTAATTTTTCATTATATTTTCCAAGTGTAATATCATGTATTTTTAATGGAAATTTAGGTCAAAAGACAACTCGGGGTGTCAAATGACCACAATGCCCCTGTTCGGGTTGCATTCCCGATTTTTCGGTAACACCGGGTTTTGTCCGTTTTTTCGATTTCTCACTTTTCTTTGTACTAATTAATTAATTTTTCTTTGATATTTCTAATGATATTTATACTTCAATTGATGTCTCTTTAAGTCTTAAAAATATTTTCCAGGGTTCCCCGCGGTCCAGGGCTAGTCAACGGTCCACGCCGTGACTTCCCAGTGCGGTCACCCATCGCTAGGGTTCTCGGCTCGCTTAACTTGGTTACATTTATTTGCTATTATTTTTTCTTTGTTTTTCTTGTATTTTCTTTTCATGTATTTCATTATTTCGTGTCTCCTCACTCATATCGAAATGTAGTTCTAGGCATCCTAGCTGTCCAGACAACACTGGTCACCAGAACAGTAGAACGCACTACCGAACATAGGGGTGTTACATATCCTTAGAGTGCTCTTGTATTATTTGTGAAGAAGAAAGATAGATTCCTAAGGTTGTGCATAGATTATAGATAGTTGAGTAAAGTGACCATGAAGAATAAGCACCCTTTGCCCCATATTGATGACCTATTTAATTAGCTAGTAGGAGCTAGTTATTTCTCTAAAATAGTTTTAAGGTCTGGATATCACTAGTTGAGGATCAAGGAGATGGATATTTTAAAGACTACTTTTCAAACTAGGTACAGGCAATATGAGTTTCTTGTGACGCTGTTTGGGTTAACCAATGCCCTAGCTGCATTTATGGCTTTCATGAATAGGGTATTTAGACCTTATCTAGATCACTTTGTGATCGTCTTTATTGATGACATTTTAGTGTATTCTAGAAGTCCTAAGGAGCATGCACAACATCTAACAATGGTTCTTTAGACGTTAAAGGAGCATCAGTTGTATGCAAAGTTTTCTAAGTGTGAGTTATGGCTGAAGAGTATATCATTCTTTGGACATGTAGTGTCAAAGTAGAGAATTGAAGTAGATCCTAAGAAGGTTGAAGTAGTGGTAGATTGGTCGAGGCCAATGATAGTGACTGAGATCAAGAGTTTCCTAGGTTTGACAAGCTATTATAGGAGATTTGTGCCTAATTTCTCTAAGATAGAGATTCTAATGACTATGTTAACTCGAAAGAATGAGAAGTTTGAATGGAATGATCAGTGTGAGGAGACCTTTTAGAAGCTTAAGGAATGTCTGATTTCAACACTAGTGCTAGCTTTGCCTTCAGACAATGAAGATTTCACCATTTGCTGTGATGTCTCCATAATGGGTTTGGGATGTATTCTTATGCAGAATGGCAGAGTAAATGCTTCAAAGTAGTTAAAGAAGCATGAAACTAATTATCCCACTAATGGATTAGAGATAACGGCTATATAATCTTTGCCCTAAAGATGTGGAAACACTATCTATATGGGGCTAAATGTGAAATTCTCACCTACCACAAGAGTCTCTAGTACATTTTTAACTAAAAAAAGTTAAATCTCAAACAAAAGGAGATGGGTAGAACTACTCAATGATTATGATAGTACCATCTAAGAAAGGCAAATGTTACTGCGGATGCCCTTAACCAAAAATCATTTGGTAGTTTGGCTTATATATCTGAAGAAAGGTAGCTTATCTTTAAAGAGTTACACTAACGGATTGGAGAAGGGTTACAGTTAGAGTTATCAGTTAAAGGTACTTGGATAGCTCAGATAAAGGTGACACTAGTGTACTTAATGCAAATAGCAGAGAAACAACATAAAGAACCTGAGTTGGTAAGGATAACAGAAGCGGTACAAAAAAGTAAGATTAAAGGAGTGTTGAGGTATGGCAACAGGTTGTGCTTACTGAAGGAGCGGAAGCATGAAAAATATTAGTTTAGAATATTGAATTCAAAAATTTTCTTCTAGGGTCTCATGCATCATGCAAGATTCATTATTTACCTAATTGATTTCAATGTTAAACAACATATTAAAACACTTTTAATATGTTTTTTAATATGTTTTTGGATCTACATTTACCATTTAAGATTTTAGAATTAACAGATTAATTCATTAGAATCCTAGATTAAATTAAGAACATGTGCACTAATATTTTGATGCACTGTAATTGTGTTTTGCACCTTTGTGAAGCACCTAGAATGCTAGATGTTGTCCCTCTAGCTTGTCCACACCAAGATCACCAATGGCAGCCCCTTGAATAGCTTCTCAAGCCTTTCCAATCAATTAGAAATTAAGGTTTTGCCTTTAGAGATGTTATAGATGTATATAGGACACTAGAAATGATTTCTAGCAATTTTAATTCAAGAGAATGTTGGCAATTCTCTTTGAATTGATGAAAAATGAAAAAGAAGGGAGGAAGAAGAAGACAAGGGTGGCGTCACCTCTTTGAGAAAATCAGATTGCATTTTTGTTCTTTCATCCTTTCCCTTATATAGCTAGGTCATCACTTAAAACCCTTGCCACATGTCATCTCTTGATTGGCTCTTAGTTTAATTGACCCAATCACATTGTGCCAAGTGTCAAACTTAGATTTAATCTTGACTTTGATCATCTTACATCATTAAAAGACAAATGGCAAGCTTATGTGTAGTGCCATGTGTCACCATCTCATGGTACCACATGTCACCATGTGAAATGACTAAATTACCCTTCTGTCTTAATTTTGAGTTCTCAACCCAAAATAATTATTTCTCTTCTTCTAATCAATTTATATCAAATATAAATTAATTAATTAATCTTTATTAATTAAATTCTCATGATTAAATTCATATTTAAACACTTTAAATATAAATTTAACTTATACTATACATCCAATAACCCAGATTTGGTTTCAAGCCATGCTAGGGACTTTGCAATCTAATTGCAAACCAAACCTATTTAATTAATCAATTAAACTTTTTAACTAATTAATTAAATCACATTTAACTTGGTGATTACTTGTGCATGTGTGTGACTCACTAGGCTCATCACTAATTGGCAATGAGATATGATATTAACTCTTAATATCATCAGAACTCTTTCTTACCATAAATGATTTCTCTAAAACATTTTATGCACCTCATAGACCATGGTTAACACCTAGCATAGCATGCCATGGCTACCCAATTAGTAATAAGGAATACCTTAAATGAACCTTTTATTATATGTTACCATGCACTAGAATCTCTCAGTTACAAAATCCCAATTCGAGCTGGAGTCATGGTTTATGTCAAACCCCATTTGCTATAAATATTATGTTCTCTTTTAATTCTAGTTCTTGATTAAAAAGATTTTCTCATCAGAAACTCTTTTCTAATTAAATCTATCTGTCCTGGCCAGGAACTTGAAACATCAAGAACAATTAAATGAACATAAGATTTTATCCCTATTTACTTAGGGTAACAGATTCCATCTTGATCAACACCTACCTCCATATATAACTAGTAGGAGCCAACACATGCCCATATACCCATACACAGTACAAGTATGAAAGCAGTATCAAACTCAAACCACCTATATATAAGATAACTGTGCTATCTCAGGTCTGAAGATTATATGCACTGATATGATTTATGACAATGCATTGACAAGAGTAAACTCCATGTGCTTGTCATAAATGTCACTGGTTCAGCCTACTTATCATGCATAAGTGCCTATCATGTTTGTTATATGGCATGAGACTCACCATTCCATCTTATTTATATCTCATATAAATAACTTGGGAATAAACATGATTACAATCTTTCTAGATAAGTCATGTCCTTATTGTGAAGTATCCTCGATTGTGAACCAATTTATGATACTTTGTGCTAGAAATACTATCACTCATATTCTTAACAACTTAAGAATAGAATTTCTAACAAAACATCAATGGACCTTTTCTATTACACATAAATATATTATGTAAACGGAAAAGTGAAAATGCCTTTTATTTATAAAACATGTATAAAACACATACTAAATGATATGCTCTAGGGCATACTACTAAAAATCTCCCACTAGCACTAGAGCCATTCATTACAATATCTTAGACCTATCTTCTCAATATGTCAGTCTAACTGAGCTTGTGACATAGGCTTAGTGAATGGATAAGCTGGATTTTTAGCTGATGCTATTTTCTGCATGGCTACATCGCCTCGCCCAACTATCTCTCTGATAATGTGATAGCGCCTTTCTATGTGTTTGGATTTATGGTGAGACCGGGGTTCATTAGCCTATATGACTGCTCCATTATTGTCACAGTAGAGTGGAATTGCTGACTCAATGGAAGGAACTACTGCAAGTTCTGTCACAAACTTCTTTATCCAAACAGCTTCCTTTGCAGCATTTGATGCAGCAATATACTCAATCTCTATAGTGAAATCTGCAGTCGTACTCTGTTTGAAATTCTTCCAACTGACTGCACCTCCATTACAAATGAACACATACCCAGAGGTAGACTTTCTATCATCGATATCTGATTGGAAATCAAAATTAGTATAACCATCCAATTACAAGTCACCACCTCCATATATCAAGAATAAATCCTTAGTTCTTCTCAAGTACTTAAGGATATTCTTGACAGCTATCCAATGTTCCAAACCTAGATTGGATTGATACTGTAACATCCTCATTTTAGCTAGTCCGTACAGTCTACTGTTCTGGTGACCAGTGTCTGTTCGGACAGCAAGAACGTTCGGAAAAATATTTAAACTAAAGTGAGGAACCAAAAATTTACTCAAATATTAATAAGAAAAAAAATTTAGGAAAAATTATAAAATAATTCTTGGGACTCCAGAGAAGGGTCATTGAGGTTCTTATGGCATTAGAATGCCAAGAAAATAGTTAGAAAAATTTTTCAATCAGTACAGACAATTTTGACCCGTTAAGCCAAACGAAGGGCATTTTGGTCATTTCGTCTTCAGAGATGATTTTTGGGCCAACTTGTCCAGTTAAATAAATAATTTATATAACATAAAATATAAATAAATATTGTCAAAAATTTAATTGCAATTAAATAGATAAGAAATGGAGAGAAAATGAAAGAAAATGGATTTAGGACATCATCATGATGTCATTAAAAATCTCCCAACCAATCTAATCTTGACACAGGGCATAACTTTGTTTAAAAGAGACCTAATGGGCTGGAAATAAAAAAAAAAATCAGAACACCTTCTTCTCTTCTCCTTCTTGACATCAACCCCTCCTCCATGGCCACCATGAATAAGCTTTTTCAAGCTTGATTTTCCCTAGCTTTCTTCCACCAAAAACCCTAATTGTCAACACAAAAACTTGCTCTTACACCTTGGTGATTCTTTTGGGAGCAAAAAGAAGAGGAAAACAAGAGCTTTAGCAAGTGGGAAAATCTCACTCCTTTGAGGTTAGTGACCTAACCATGGATTTTATTCTAAATTCATGTTAAGGACTTTGAATGAGTGTAAATTTCAAAGGAAATTTGTTAAAAACCACTTGTATGCTATCTCATATTTTTCGGCAGCCATGGTTAGGGTTTGATTGTGTTGAGCTTAATGAAGTTAAAAGACCATCATGGCAGCCCACAATATGTACCCACTAAGTGGATTGATGAAATGCAAGTTAAATGCATGATTTGAGATGTTAGGGTTAGGGTTTGGGTATAAAATGGAGACTTTGATCATGTAATGATGAAAGTGAGTTTTAATGGTCAATTAGTGACCATTTGGTTATGTGTAAATAAGAAATGAGGTGGTTTGATTAGTGGGAATTGCAGTTGGTGTGGCTGCCCTTGGTGACCTGCAGAATTGGACGTGAGTCCAGCAGGTTTGGGTAGCCATAACTTGAATTGTAGAGGTTCAATTGGTGCAAGGCCAATTGAACATGAAACTATACACATAATGGCACAAATTTGGTGAAGAAACCATGCCCATAAAACCAAACCAAGTGGACCAAAAGCTTACTCTAATCTGGGTGACCTGCAGTCTGTTTCTGCAGAATGACCAAATGAATAGTGTTTGGTCATTTGGCCATAACTCAGTGTAGAATGGTCCAATTGACCTGAAATTTTACCAGCAACAATCTGAGATATAGATCAACAACTTTCATGAAGAAATCTAACCCAAATTATGACCAGAACCTATCCAACAAGTGAGTTGCAGCCACTGTTTATTGCACTGTAGATATGGTCAGTCCAGAAAAATTTCAATCCGGCCAGTTGTGGTTTTTGGACTATAACTTGAGCTACAAAACTCCAAATGGAGTGAATCAAAAAAGGAAATTCAACTAGAAAAAATAAGAAACAACTTTCATGTTGATCATTTTGCCAAATTCCCACTACAAAAATAACCAATGGAACAGTAAAAATGAAGCATAAAAACTGAAAATTCTGCTCAATTAGCATTAAGCTTAGAAATGGTATGGGCAACCAATACCAATAAATTTTGAATGCAAAATGTGGTATGTTGGGAGTATTAGAACCAATTTACCTATTGTCTATGCAAAAGTCAACATTTTGGTTGACTAATGAAGTGAATAGTAAAACCAAAACTTGAAATTAAAAAATAGTAAAACTCAAAAGTGTAAAATGCCCTAGTATACCTAACAAGATTGGTTTGGATAGCTTGGCATGCCAATAGGGTTCTGTTAGCAGTACTACATATGACTTCATGCCATTCTGTGTTTAATGGCTCCCATGCCATTCTATGATATAATAGCCTTTGGCTATGTTATTTGAATTATTACACTTGGGTTTTAACCCCGATGATTATTACAGCTTATTAGCTGTTCTGTTGCACACCGGGAGACACAATGTGACCGATGGTGTGATGGTTTGAGGTACTTAGTACCCAGTGCCGGTTTACCCGTTTATCCAGTCCAGTCAACTAGTATGGGTTACTCGGGCAATGATAATAAACCTTACCAAATTTTAAGTGAATAATACTGCAAATAACATCAGAAATTAAGTCTACCCAAAAAAATGTAAACACACATTCTGCATATTTGTTTTATCATATTTTATTCTATTTTATTTTATTTTATATTGTCACCACTAAGCAGAATTGCTTAGCGTGTCGCTTTTGCCACGCGCAGGTACTGCAGACCTAGCTGGGGAGCCCAGCAGACATCAGACGGGGTGAGCCTTCAGAGCTGCATCCGGGGTTTAGAGTCACCTCACATCTGCACTGCATTTGGTAGGACATTAGAACTATAGGTGGCCCTTTTGTATTTTTGCATTTTGTATTAGTTTGGATTGTAACTATAAACTCCTGTAATTATGTATTAATGTAAATATATGAAATTTCATATTATTGAGATCTTTTGTATAATATATGTTGATAAATGAAATGTTGAGAATTAATTGTGAATATGCTTCAAGTGATGAAGTGAACAGAAAAGTTTTGGAAATAGTATTGTGATTTGAGATTGAGAGTTTGAGATTGACTTGAATGTGTATAATGAAGTTTGGCTTTAGAAATTATTTTGGAAGTGTTTTTAAACAGGTTCAGAAGAATTGTGTTTCCAATTTACAGCCGGTACTCTGCCGGATTTTCTATAAAATTTGCGGTTAAATTCAGATTTATCAAAATTGAAAATAAATGAATTAAAAGGGATAAATTATAATAGAAATATAAATTGGTGCTCCGGCACACTGAATGGCATAACTTGCTCGGTTACACTGTAGACGGGTAAGGGGTGTCACATTTAGTGGTATCAGAGCATCGGTTTTGGCGTTTCTGGGCCTAAATAGAGTACATACCATTGCATTGCATTTGTAAGTGTTGAGGTGACACTGATGCAGATTTGTTTATTTTCTTATTTTGAATAGAATATGGATCCTGCTTCGCAAAGAGCAGTAGAGGAAGAGGTGGAGAGTCGTGCTCCACCAAGGGCTGAATCTGGGGGCAGGGTAGAATCTGCTCTACCAGCAGCTGAGGCACCTGCCCAACCTCAGTTTGCTCTATTTCAGCAAATGACTGAATTCTACCGGCAAATGATGGAGGCAATCCCACCACCACAACCACAGCCACAACCATCACCAGCACCACAGAAATCTCATTTGGAGAAATTGAGGAAGCATGGGGCTGTGGACTTCTTTGGGAAGAGGGAAAATGATCCCATGGCCGCAGAAAATTGGTTGGTTAGAACCATCACAGTGCTGAAACAGCTAAATTGCACCTTCGAGCAGAACCTGGTGGGTGCTGTGTCCCTACTTCAGGATGATGCATATCAGTGGTGGGACACAGTAACCAGTGAGGTTCAACCTGAACGGATCACCTGGGAATTCTTCCTCATAGAGTTCAGGAAGAAATATATTAGCAAAGTGTATTTAGAAGAGCGAAGAAGGGAATTTATCAGTCTGAGATAGAGACAGTTGTCAGTGGCTGAGTATGAGCGTGAGTTTATCAGACTGAGCAGATATGGGAGGGAGATAGTCCCTACAGAGGCAGAGAGGTGCAGACGGTTTGAAGAAGGGCTTACTGACAACATCAAAGTCATGATCACAGCACTGGAGATTACGGATTTTGCTAAACTGGTAGATGCAGCATCAAAAGTGGAAAGGGTCAGAATCAATGAACAAAATAGAAGGGAAAGACAGCAGAAGAGGGGTCCGGGTCAGTCCAGTACATTTTCTGCCCCCAACAAGAAGAGTAAGGGTCCTCCTGCTCAGAGTTCAGGACCATCATAGGGTTAGGGCCAGTCTCAGGGGCCCAGACCACATTCACACCTAGGAGAGGCCAGTCCACACCATCAATGGGCAGCTCTCCAGGGACGGTGTTTAGGGGACTAGCCCCTGCATCTTCTGCTTGTCAGTACTGTCAGAAGTGGCATAAGGGGGAATGTTGGCGAGTGACCGGTGCATGCTTACGGTGTGGATCGACAGAACACCAGATCAAGAATTGTCCGAAGAGGACTACTACTGTTGCTCCAACACAAACTGACAGACCTGCTCCTGCACCACAAAGGGGTAGGAAGCCTGGTAAACCTGAGGTAGCTGGTCCATCACTGAGGCCTGCATCTGAGTCAGCTGAGAGGCCAGACACTAGAATACCAACCAGGGCCTATGCCATCAGAGCTCAGGAGGAGCAAGATGCCCCGGATGTCATCAGGGGTATGTTTTCCCTCTACAACACTTCTGTGCATGCATTGGTGGATCCAGGATCCACTCATTCCTACATTTGCATCAAACTACCCATAGAGAGGGGAGTTCCAGTAGAGGAGTGTGATCAAGACATTCTGGTCACAAATCCACTAGGCCACAGTGTGGTAGTGAATAATGTGTATAAAGGTTGCCCGTTGAGAATTCAGGGGTATGAATTCTCGGCAGACCTAATTGAGTTGCCCTTCCACGAGTTTGACATGATTTTGGGAATGGACTGGTTGTCACGTCATCAGGCAATAGTTGATTGCAAATTGAAGAGGATTTCTTTGAAAACTTTTGAGGGTAATGAGATCACTGTTGTGGGTGAAAGGACAGATTTCCTGTCCAATGTTATCTCAGCCACAGTTGCAAGAAGATTGATGACAAAAGGCTGTGAAGCTTACCTAGCACACGTGGTTGATACTAGGCAAGCTAAGCCAAACCTGTGTAATATACCCACAGTGAGAGACTTCCCAGATGTGTTTCCTGAAGAGTTACCCGGTTTACCACCAGAAAGGGAAGTCGAGTTTGCTATTGAGGTAATGCTGGGTACAGCACCCATTTCTATTGCTCCTTATAGGATGGCACCCACTGAATTGAGGGAGTTGAAAACTCAGTTACAAGAGTTGCTTGATAAGGGGTTCATATGCCCCAGTGTGTCACTATGGGGAGCTCCGGTGCTGTTTGTGAAGAAGAAGGATGGAACTCTGAGATTATGTATTAATTATCAGCAGTTGAACAAAGTAACTGTGAAGAACAAATATCCATTGCCCAGAATCGACGATCTGTTTGATCAGTTGAAAGGAGCCAGTGTATTTTCAAAAATTGATCTCAGATCAGGGCATCATCAGTTGAGGGTAAAGGATGCAGATGTGTCAAAAACTGCATTCAGAACCCGGTATGGGCACTATGAATTTCTAGTGATGCCGTTTGGGTTAACAAATGCACCAGCAGCATTTATGGACCTTATGAACCGTATCTTCCATCCATATCTAGATCGGTTTGTAGTGGTCTTTATTGATGATATTCTGGTGTATTCCAAGACCAGGGAAGGACATGATGAACATTTGAGGATTGTTCTGCAAACCCTGCGAGAAAAGAAGCTGTATGCTAAGTTATCCAAGTGTGACTTCTGGATGAGTGAAATCTCTTTCCTTGGACATATAGTATCAGCAGAGGGGATTAGAGTAGATCCCAAAAAGATAGAAGCAGTGATGGAATGGAAGCCTCCCAGAAATACAACTGAGGTCAGAAATTTCTTGGGGTTAGTTGGGTATTACAGAAGATTTGTGAAGGGGTTCTCTCTTATAGCTGCTCCAATGACCAAGTTGTTGCACAAGAATGTGAAATTTGGCTGGAACGACAAGTGTCAAGCCATTTTTGAGAGGCTAAAGGCTATGTTGATAGAAGCACCAGTGTTAACATAGCCAGTGTCGGGGAAAGACTTTGTGGTCTACAGTGATGCCTCGCATAATAGGCTAGGGTGTGTATTGATGCAAGAGGGAAAAGTGGTCGCCTATGCTTCCAGGCAGTTAAGGCCACATGAACAGAACTACCTTACTCATGACCTAGAGTTAGCAGCAATTATCTTCGCACTGAAGATATGGAGGCATTATTTATATGGTGAAAAATGCTACATCTATATAGACCACAAGAGTCTAAAATATTTGCCAACCCAGAAGGAGCTCAATCTTAGAAAGAGGCGATGGATTGAGTTCCTAAAGGACTATGATTGTGTGATAGATTATCATCCTAGGAAGGCAAATGTAGTTGCTGATGCTTTGAGCAGGAAGTCCATCACAGCTTTAAGATCACTAAATGCCTGTCTGTCCTTAGCTCAAGATGGAGCTATTTTGGCTGAGTTGCAAGTGAGGCCAACCCTGCTACAGCAGATACAAGATGGGTAGAGGGCAGATGAAAAACTAATGGCCATTGTGGGTAAAATTCCAAAGGGAAAGGAAACAGAATATGAGGTGAAAGCAGATGGGTGTCTATACTACAGAGGAAGAGTGTGTGTACCAGATGATGGGGAACTGAAGACTAGTATTCTGAAAGAAGCACACACTAGTGTTTATGTTATGCACCCGGGGAGCACAAAAATGTATAATGATTTGAAGCCTCATTATTGGTGGCCTGGTATGAAGAGGGATATAGCTGACTATGTGACTAAGTGTTTGACATGTCAGCAAGTCAAAGCAGAACATCAAGTTCTATCAGGATTGCTACAACCTATAAGCATACCTAAATGGAAATGGGACCGAGTCACTATGGATTTTGTTAGTAGTTTACCTCTCACCCAAAGGAAGCATGATGTAGTGTGGGTGATAGTGGATAGATTAACAAAGTTAGCACATTTTCTGCCAGTTAGGGCTGACTACTCACTAGAGAAGCTAGCAGAATTGTATATCAGTGAGATAGTTAGACTACATGAAATCCCACTTTCCATCATATCTGATCAAGACCCAAGGTTTATATCAAGATTCTGGAAAAAGTTGCAAGAAGCCTTGGGCACACGACTCCGTTTTAGCACTGCTTTTTATCCCCAGACAGATGGACAGTCAGAACGAGTAATCCAGGTAAACCTAAGAACTAATTGAATTTTTGCAAGTAATAAATTGAAATGATAGTAACAATGAAAATTATGTGATAGATCTTGGAGGATATGCTAAGGAATTGTGTCATTGAGTTTGAGGGGAGTTGGGATAGATACCTCCCACTGGCAGAATTCGTATATAACAATAGCTACCAAACTTGCATTCAAATGGCTCCGTATGAAGCACTATATGGGAGGAAATGTAGAACCCCTGTGTGTTGGACTGAATTGGGTGAAGATAAGCTGGTAAGACCAGACCTGGTGAAACAGACTAAGGAGAAAGTGAAGATAATCAAAGCTAACTTGAAGGTTGCCTCAGATAGACAAAAATCTTATGCCGACTTGAAGAGAAAAGAGATAGAGTATGCAGTTGGCGATAAAGTGTTTCTCAAAGTCTCACAATGGAAGAAAGTACTGAGATTTGGAAGAAAGGGTAAGTTAAGCCCTAGGTTCATTGGCCCATATGAAGTCATTGAACGTGTGGGACTAGTGGCCTATCGGCTAGCTTTACTACCAGAACTGGATAAAATACACAATGTATTCCATGTTTCTATGTTGAGAAGATATCGCTCAGACCCTTCACATGTCATTTCCATGGAAGAAATTGAAATCCAACCGGACTTGACATACACAGAAGAACCTATACAAATCCTAGCTTGGGAAGTGAAGGAACTGAGAAATAAACAAATTCCACTAGTGAAAGTGCTTTGGAGGCACCACAACACTGAAGAGGCAACTTGGGAAAGTGAAGAGATAATGAGGCAACAGTTCCCTCAACTGTTTGCATCAAGTAAATTTCGATGACGAAATTTTTCTTACAGGGGAAGAGTTGTAACATCCTCATTTTAGCTAGTTCGTACAGTCTACTATTCCGGTGACCAGTGTCGGTCCGGACAGCTAGAACGTTCGGAAAAATATTTAAACTAAAGTGAGGAACTAAAAATTTACTCAAATATTAATAAGAAAAAAAATTTAGGAAAAATTATAAAGTAATTCTTGGGACTCCAGAGAAGGGTCATTGAGGTTCTTATGGCATTAGAATGCCAAGAAAATACTTAGAAAAATTTTTCAATCGGTAAAGACAATTTTGACCCGTTAAGCCAAACGGAGGGAATTTTGGTCATTTCGTCTTCAGAGATGATTTTTGGGCCAACTTGTCCAGTTAAATAAATAATTTATATAACATAAAATATAAATAAATATTGTCAAAAATTTAATTGTAATTAAATAGACAAGAAATGGAGAGAAAATGAAAGAAAATGGATTTATGACATCATCATGATGTCATTAAAAATCTCCCAACCAATCCAATCTTGACACATGGCATAACTTTGTTTAAAAGAGACCTAATGGGCTGGAAATGAAAAAAAAATCAGAACACCTTCTTTTCTTCTCCTTCTTAATGTCAACCCCTCCTCCATGGCCACCATGAACAAGCTTTTTCAAGCTTGATTTTCCCTAGCTTTCTTCCACCAAAAACCCTAATTGTCAACACAAAAACTTGCTCTTACACCTTGGTGATTCTTTTGGGAGCAAAAAGAAGAGGAAAACAAGAGCTTTAGCAAGTGGGAAAATCTCACTCCTTTGACGTAAGTGACCTAACCATGGATTTTATTCTAAATTCATGTTAAGGACTTTGAATGAGTGTAAATTTCAAAGGAAATTTGTTAAAAACCACTTGTATGCTATCCCATATTTTTCGGCAGCCATGGTTAGGGTTTGATTGTGTTGAGCTTAATGAAGTTAAAAGACCATATGGCAATCCACAATATGTACCCACTAAGTGGATTGATGAAATGCAAGTTAAATACATGATTTGAGATGTTAGGGTTAGGGTTTGGGTATAAAATGGAGACTTTGATCATGTAATGAAGAAAGTGAGTTTTAATGGTCAATTAGTGACCATTTGGTTATGTGTAAACAAGAAATGAGGTGGTTTGATTAGTGGGAATTGCAGTTGGTGTGGCTGCCCTTGGTGACCTGCAGAATTGGACATGAGTCCAGTAGGTTTGGGCAGCCATAACTTGAATTGTAGAGGTTCAATTGGTGCAAGGCCAATTGGACATGAAACTAGACACATAATGGCACAAATTTGGTGCAGAAACCATGCCCATAAAATCAAACTAAGCGGACCAAAAGCTTACTCTAATCCGGGTGACCTGCAGTCTGTTTCTGCAGAATTATTAAATGAATAGTATTTGGTCATTTGGCCATAACTCAGTGTAGAATGGTCCAATTGACCTGAAATTTTACCAGAAACAAGCTGAGATATAGACCAACAACTTTCATGAAGGAACCTAACCCAAATTATGACCAGAACCTATCCAACAAGTGAGTTGCACTCACTATTCACTGCACTGTAGATATGGTCAGTCTAGAAAAATTTCAATCCGGCCAGTTATGGTTTTTGGACCATAACTTGAGTTACAAAACTCCAAATGGAGTGAATCAAAAAAGGAAATTCAATTAGACAAAATAAGGAACAACTTTCATGTTGATCATTTTGCCAAATTCCCACTTTAAATATGACCAATGGAGCAGTAAAAATGAAGCATAAAAACTGAAAATTCTGCTCAATTAGCATTAAGCTTAGAAATGGTATGGGCAACCAATAACAACAAATTTTGAATGCAAAATGTTGTATGTTGGGAGTATTAAAAGCAATGTACCTATTGTCTATGCAAAAGTCAACATTTTGGTTAACCAATGAAGTGAATAGTAACACCAAAACTTGAAATTAAAAAATAGTAAAACTCAAAAGTGTAAAATGCCCTAGTATACCTAACAAGATTGGTTTGGATAGCTTGGCATGCCAATAGGGTTCTGTTAGCAGTACTGCATATGGCTTCATGCCATTCTGTGTTTCATGGCTCCCATGCCATTCTGTGACATAATAGCCTTTGGCTATGTTATTTGAATTATTACACTTGAGTTTTAAGCCCGATGATTATTACAGCTTATAAGCTGTTCTGTTACACACCGGGAGACACAATGTGACTGATGGTGTGATGGTCTGAGGTACATAGTACCCAGTGTCGGTTTACCCATTTATCCAGTCCAGTCAACTAGTATGGGTTACTCGGGCAATGATAATAAACCTTACCAAATTTTAAGTGAATAATACTACAAATAATACCAGAAATTAAGTCTACCCAAAAAAATGTAAACACACATTCTGCATATTTGTTTTATCATATTTTATTCTATTTTATTTTATTTTATATTGTCACCACTAAGCAGAATTACTTAGCGCGTCGCTTTTGCCACTCGCAGGTACTAGAGACCTAGCTGGGGAGCCCAGTAGACATCAGACGGGGTGAGCCTTCAGAGCTGGATCCGGGGTTCAGAGTCACCTCACATCTGCACTGCATTTGGTAGGACATTAGGACTATAGGTAGCCCTTTTGTATTTTTGCATTTTGTATTAGTTTGGATTGTAACTATAAACTCCTGTAATTATGTATTAATGTAAATATATGAAATTTCATATTATTGAGATCTTTTGCATAATATATGTTGATAAATGAAATGTTGAGAATTAATTGTGAATATGCTTCAAGTGATGAAGTGAACAGAAAAGTTTTGGAAATAGTATTGTGATTTGAGATTGAGAGTTTGAGATTGACTTGAATGTGTATAATGAAGTTTGAATTTGGAAATTATTTTGGAAGTGTTTTTAAACAGGTTCAGAAGAACTGTTTTTCCAATTTAGAGCCGGCACTCTGCTGGATTTTCTATAAAATTTGCGGATAAATTCAGATTTATCAAAATTGAAAATAAATAAATTAAAAGGGATAAATATTAATAGAAATATAAATTGGTGCTCCGGCACACTGAGTGGCATAACTTGCTCGGCTACACTGTAGACGGGTAAGGGGTGTCACAGATACTTGCTAGTCAAACTAACAACATATGCTATATCCGACCTAGTATACAACATTGCATGCATCAAACTTTTAATAGCGAAGCATATGGAATCTTGGCTATTTTATCTCTTTCTTCAGGTGTCTTTGGAGATATATCTTTAGAAAGGTGGATACCGTATCTCACTGGTAGCAATCCTTTCTTGGAATCAAGCATGTTAAACCTCTTTAACACCTTTTCCAAGTATAGACTTTGGGATAAACCAATTATTCTTTTCGCTCTTTCTCTATAGATGTGAATTCCAAGAATATAGGTTGCTCCCCTAAGTCTTTCATGGAGAATGTATTTGACAATCATGCCTTTACAGTTGTCAACATACCTGTGTCATTACCTATCAACAGAATATCATCCACATATAAGACAAGGAAAGTGACAGCACTATCACTAACCTTCTTATATACACATGGCTCATCCTCATTTTTGATAAAACCAAACGACTTAATGGCTTCATCAAAACGGATGTTCCAAATCCTCAAAGCTTGTTTCAACCCATAAATGGATCGCTTTAGCTTGTGCACTTTGGAACCATCTTGGGATTCAAAACCCCTAGGTTGTTCCATGAAAATGTTTTCTTCAATGTATCCATTGAGAAAAATTGTTTTGACATCTATCTGCCAAATCTCATAATCATAGTATGCACCTATTGCTAATAGAATCCTAATTGATTTAAGCATGGCAACAGGCGAGAAAGTCTCCTCATAGTAGATTCCTTGCCTTTGGCGAAACCCTTTCACTACTAGCCTTGCTTTATAGGTCTCTACCTTTCCATCAGAACCAATTTTCTTCTTGAAAACTCATTTGTTCCCTATAGGTACAATACCTTCAGATGGGTCAACAAGATCCCAAACTTGATTCTTATATAAGGAATCAATTTCGGATTTCATAGTATCAATCCATTTTGAAGAGTCTATATCTGATATAGCTTCTTTATAGGTAAGTAGATCATCTCCATGATCTACTTCTTCATGAGTAAACAACTCTTATTCATCTTCATGAAGGAAAGCATATCTCACTGGTGGGCGAGATATCCTGGTTGATCAATGAGGAATAGCTGTAGATGTTTCATTAATAAGTGTAAGTTGACTAGATGGATCTATATCCATTTGATCTGTTGGTTAGTCAGAATTCTCCAATTCTAACTCTATTTGCCTTCCTTTGCCTCCTTCTTAAACAAACTGTTGTTCAAGAAATGTGGTATCTCTACGTACCACAACCTTTTGTGATGTAGGCAAATAAAAATAATATCCCAAACTATCTTTTGGATATCTAATAAATCGACCCTTTTTTGATCTGGTTTCTAATTTATCTGTGTTCAGCTTTTTGATATAAGCTGGACAACCCCAAATCTTAACATGCTTAAGACTTGGTTTTCTTCCATGCCATATCTCATAAGGTGTGAAAGATACTGATTTTGATGGAATCCTATTCAGAACATGCAAAACTGATTCTAATGTAAATCCCCAAAAGGAAATTGGCATATCAGTATAGCTCATCATACTATGTACCATATCTAATAGGGTACGATTTCTCCTTTCAGATACATCATTCAGTTGTGGTGTTCCTGGAAGAGTCAGCTGGGAAACAATGCCATGCTCTTTCTAGTATTCATCAAATTCAGTACTCAAGTATTCACCTCCACGATCTGATCGAAGAGGTTTAATACTTTTTCCTGTTTGATTTTCTACTTCAGATTTAAATTCTTTGAACTTTTCAAAGGATTCATATTTATATTTCATCAAATACATATACCCAAACCTTGATTTATCATCAGTAAAGGTAATAACGTAATGAAAACCATCTCTAGCCATTTCCTTAAATGGACCACATACATCACTATGTATTAGATCCAAAATATTTTCAGCTTTTAGTCCTTATCCAATAAAGGGTGATCTAGTCATTTTGCCTCAAAGGCAGGATTTATAAGTTGGAGTAGGTCCAAAACCCAATGAGGATAAAATCCTCATTTTCTCCAGCTTTGCAATCCTATCTTTTGCAACATGATCTAACCTTAAGTGCCAAATATATTTTGAAATTGAGTTGATTTTCATCATGGCATTGCATTCTTTTATATTGCTTGCATTAGATTTGTATTTAACATTATTATCTAAATAATAAAGTCCATCATGCATATAACCCAAACCAACATATTTATTTCCAAAATAAATATTGAAAATATTATTTATGAACTGAAATTCATAACCATCTCTAGTCAAACTAGATATAGAAATGATGTTCTTAAAAAGCATCAGGTACATGCAAAACCTTATTTAGATATAAAACATGTCCACACATGTATAAAGATTTAGATCCTATGGCTAAAGCTTCAAAATTTGAGCTTTTGCCAACCCGAAGTCTAATATCTCGTTACTACAAGTTGCTACTACTTGCTATACTCTGGGCAGTTTCTATTCCTATGCCCATACTTCTGGCAGTGGAAACACTTTCCTTTGCCTCCATCAGCTTTGGTCTTCCCTTTCTGTTTAGCTATCTTCTTGGAAGGACCAGGAATTTGAGGTTTCTTTTTCTTATTGCCCTTCTTCTTGTTGGACTTTCCAACAGAAGAAGATGTAATCAAAGCTACCTCTTTTCCTTTATTGCCCAGCATATTCTTTTGGGCAATAACCAGCATGTTGAGTAAACCAGCCAAGGTGCATTCATGCTTAATCATATGGAAATTTTTCACAAAATTCCCAAATGACTCAGGAAGGGACTGAAGGATCAAATCCGTTTGCAGTTGGAAATCCATGTTAAAGTCAAGATGTTCCAGCTGCTCAATAAGCTGAATCATCTTGTGGACATGATCCCCAACATTCTGTCCCTCAGACATCCTCATGCGGAATAGCTGTCTAGATATCTCATACCTAGCATTTCTGCTATGCTCACCATACAACTCTTGTAGGTGAAGGAGGATCTCACTCGCACTCTGCATGTTCTCATGCTGCTTCTGTATCTCATTACTCATAGAAGCAAGCATGTAACACTTGGCTCTCATATCATGCTCCTTCAACTTGTCCAAAGTTTCATGTTCCTCTTGAGTGGTCTCTGGAGGTAAGGGACCAGGAACATTTGAGTCTAGAACATATCCTATATGTTCAAGGTTCAGGACAAGTTTCAAATTTCTTAGCCAATCAGAGAGATTAGGTCCTGTCAACCTATTGCGATTAAGTATGCTTGCAAGGATATTGAATGGTGGTGGTGTGCTCATTATTATCAGAAAATTAACTGCAGAAAATAACCATATTAATTAGTAAATATATCATGTATTTAACTAAAATGATTATGGTCTTTTAATCAAATTGGTCCTCCCACTAACTTAGCGAATCCTACACTTCCAAAGCAGAAAATGGAAATCCTAGTTAGATGGATTTCTAGTGGGTGATTGAATTCTTATAATCCTATTGATCATCCTCAGGCACATCCATTATTGGAATTACAATAAACTATAAGTGAGAAACTCCTTTCCCATCACATCTCATGTGAGGTTCAATTCTTTACCTAGCCCCTAATGCTCAAAATCTCAGGCACATCCATTATTAACTTATCTTGCATTAGTTAAGTTAATCCCATTGAGCCTGTCACACCTTACCCCTCTGTAAGGCATAACATGATCCTGTAGAATATCTAATGAACTACCGAACTTCACCTACTGATAACTCATTAAGTACACTACAAGGGATTTTTAAACCATTTTCTTACATTTTGGAAGTGGTGAGCATTTTAGTAGGAATTAAAAACATTTAATTGAAATTTCAAACTGCTAAAAATTTTTGTCCATTTTTATTTGTCCATAATTTTTGGAAAAATTTCGACAGAGTGCTAGCCGTATTTTGAGAAAACAATTCTTCAAAAACCTGTAAAAAGCACTTCCAATATTTGTTTTCACAACTCCCAACCACCAAAATAACTTAGTTCATCATAATGCAATTCAAGTCCACAATTCAATCAAAATTTTTTATTTCAAAATACCTCATAAATTCATTCACATTGCATTTAATATTTAATTTACAAATACATATCTTAATTTACAAAAAGAAAATTCAGAATACTATATTACAATTTTTTGTACAACTGCTCAACTTTACATTAATACATATGACATTACAATATTTACATCAAAATAACTACAAGGGTATAAATAAATACCTGTACCAACAAGGTCAATGTAGTCTTCTATCTCAATAGCAGCTCACTCTGCTGCTTTCTCCTTGCTCTTATCTACGACAGCAAAATAAGCTATCGCTGAGTATAAAAATACTCAGTGGTGCACAATAAAAATTCAAAATGCAGTACATAAAACATTCATTGATAAATCACAATTTAAATATTTCACAATCACATTTCACAAATTATCAAAACTCATTATAGCACAATTTTGGTCAAATAATTTAATAAACACAGTGTTGCCAATTCATACACAACTTAAGCCATGACACAAAATTTTATATTAATGCTGCATTGTACACCACGACAAAGCAATCTACAACCCCACTAATCGAAATCAATGAGGGAAGTGGCTAGCTAGTTAATGAGTACTCATCCGATCTACAACCTCAACTGGTAAGCCAGAGAGGGAGGAAAATAAACGATCTCAACCCCATAGATGGAGGAGGAATAATGCGGTACTGTCATGCTAAGTGTGAATACAAAATCAATTCAAAACAAAGTACTCAAATAATTTAGGAAAGATCCCAAACAATTTCCAAAGTCTTTTTTTTTTTTTTTTTTTTTTTTGCAGTCACAAAATGGCAACACAATTTATAAATAGCACAGTGATTTCATAAAGCATAACAATTCAACTTTTCACCTATAAAATAATTGCATAAATTTATAGTGCACAAACCTGATGTGAGTCGCCTCTAAGCCTTGACTCAGTCCCTTAGATTTTTCGGGTCTTTTTCAGCTGAAACACACAATTGAAAGTGTTTCAGTATCTTATCTCATAATAAATCCAATAATTAAACTCATATATGCTCAACTCTAGCCCTAATATGCTTAAACTTACGTTCTTGAAAATTTTTATGTTGAGGTTACTATTCATGATACTATTCAAGTCAAAATATTTACTTTCTTAAGCTTAAAAGGTATGGAAAATCCAATTATACCCACATACCACATTTTGGTTACCAATTTTGTTGGTTTTAGTTGTTCCTTCAAATTTTAGGTCTCCTAAGTACAAATTTCAATTTTCCAGATTTGATGTCTTGTTTTGTACTATTCCATTGGTCATGTTGCTGTGGAAATTTGGCTAAGTTTTCTTCATAGAAGTTGTTACTTATTGTCTTAACTTTATTTCCCTTTTTGAATCACTCTATTTGGAGTTTTGTAGCCTAATTTATAGCTATTTGAACATGGCTAGCTGGATTTGCTTTTACCCAGAATTCTGGGCATTCACTGGATAATGGCAATTTTTGTGGGTTGATTGCAGGTGGCTTTTCAAATAGGTTATGGTCAAAATTTGAGTTTTTTTTTTTCATAAAAGTTGTAGAGCTATGTCTCAGCTTTCCATCAGTATGAAATTCAGGTCATTTGGACCTTCCTAGACCAAGTTATGGTCATTTACGTAACTACTATTCATTTGGTCATTTTTGTACAGGTCAGTTTGCCAATTTCGGCTTTGGCCTAATTGTTCACTAAGTTATGGTCACTTTCTGGATATGATTCCTAAATAAAAAATGTGCCATTTTGTGTCTAGTTTCATTCCCAATTGGCCTCACACCAATTGGGTTAGTAAATTTTTAGTTTTGGTCCCTGAAATGGACCTAGGTCAAGCTACCTACAGATTGACCCTCACCAATCCCAATTAAAACTTGGTTCCAACAATTCATACACACCACAAATGGTCACAATTGACCATTTCTCAACTCAAATAAGGTCAATAACACCATTTGGCCAATTCTAAAAATTTTCTTCAATTTTTCACAATCTCCAAACCCTAGTTACATGCATTTCAACTCTAATGCAAATTTAAAGTGTATATTCATGATTTATACACTTAATTCACTTCAAATAACCATTCAAGACCATCAAACTCATTCACATCAAACCCTAACCCTACCTGGACGAATTTCATGTTTGGTCCCTCAACAATTGTTTTCTTTTGATTTTAAGTTAATATCTAAGTGACTTGAGCTAAATACATAAATAAGAAACCAAAATTATCAAAGTAAATTGCTTACCTCCACTTTGCACTTCAATCTTCAATTCTTCTCCTTTTTCCCTCTTTCTTTCTTGCTCAATCACCTTCCCAAGTGAAGTTAACAAGCTTTGATGGAATAATTTGGGGGTAAAGTAGGGTTTAGTGAGGGAACAAAAGCTTGAGATCAAGATTTAATGGAGGTTTTGCAATGGAGAGGGAAAGAGAGAGATTGGCTACCAAAGAAGAAGAAATGAAATGATTTTATTTTTTTTCTTTTCTTTGTTTTATGTATAATTATCTTAAATTTTACTTAGTTAAAATTTGCAATAAATTAAAATCATTTATGATGTCATGGTGGGGTCACTTGGATGATGTAATAAACTTTTCTCTTTTTCTTTTCTTTTTTTTTCATTTCTCCATTCTTCTTTAATTTAATTCTACATTCTAAAATTTTCGTTCCTCCGATTTTATTGGACCTTTAGGTCAGGAGTCAGCTCTAGGGGTGAATTGACCAAATTGCCCCTCGCTGCTTCAATCTGGTTTGCAAGTTATTCGATATTTCTTCCGGATCCCTAACCTAATTATTTGACCTGCTTAACAATTCTTTTCTGTGATTTTCTCTTTTCCACTATGTTCGCAATAGTCCTAAGGACTACGGCGTCACATTTTTCAGTTCAAAATTTGGGTTAAGACTGACCTCGCAGTCACTTCTCGGGAAGGTCACCCATTCCTGTGACTCCCGGCTCATTTAACTTCTTATGTTCTGTTTTTCTTATTTATACTTAACTATTTAGCGATTACTAATTATTTGTGTTCAGGGCTTATCTAAGTGTCTTAGACATGGTTCTACTTCTCTTAATTGTCCAGACTGACACTGGTCATCGGAATAGTGAAATATACCAGGCTATGCAAATAGGGGTGTTACAATTCTCCCCCCCTTAAAATAAATTTTTTCTCAAAATTTTACCTGGTATCAATCTCTGAACAGCTGTGGGTGCTGTCTCCTCATGTCCTCCTCTCGTTTCCAAGTAGCCTCCCTGCCCGAATGATGGTTCCACAGCACCTTTACCAACGGTATTTGCTTGTTCCGTAGCTGCTTCACTTCATAAGCCAGAATCTCTATGGGTTCTTCCTCATATGTGAGGTTTGGATTTACTTCAATCGCTTTCACTGGTAGTACATGAGATGGGTTAGATCTATACCTCCTCAATATGGATACATGAAAGACGTTATGTATCCTCTCCAACTCTGGAGGTAGTGCCAAACGGTATGGCAAAGGACCCACTCTCTCCATAATCTCATATGGCCCGATGAAATGAGGACTCAGTTTTCCCTTTTTGCTGAATCTCATAATCTTCTTCCAAGGGGAAACCTTGAGAAATACGTTGTCACCCACTGCATACTCAATATCCCTTCTCTTCAAATTAATATAGGACTTCTGACGGTCTGATGCAGTCTTAAGTCGATCTCTGATCAATCTGATTTTCTCTTCAGTTTGCTGAACAATTTCTGGCCCAATCATCTTTCTTTCGCCTACCTCATCCCAACACAACGGGGTTCTACATTTTTTGCTATACAAAGCTTCATATGGAGGCATCCCAATGCTTGATTGGTAGCTGTTGTTGTAAGCAAACTCAATCAAAGGCAAGTGTGTGTCCCAACTGCCTTCAAACTCAATCACACAAGCTTGTAGCATGTCCTCCAAAATCTGAATTACCCTTTTAGACTGGCCATCTGTTTGTGGGTGGAATGCCATGCTGAAGTTCAATCTATTTCCTAGGGCTCTCTGAAGACTACCCCAGAATCTAGAAGTGAACCTAGGATCTCTATCTGATACGATGGATACCGGCACTCCATGCAGTCTTACTATCTCATCAGTGTACAACTTGGCCAATCTTTCTAAACTGTAGTCCATCTAGACAGGCAGAAAATGACCAGACTTGGTCAGTCTGTCAACAATGACCCATACTGCATCATGGCTCTTCTGTGTCCTCAGAAGTCCCATCACAAAATCCATCGTTATTCTCTCCCATTTCCATTCTGGTACTGGTAGTGGATGTAACAAACCAGCTGGTACTTGATGCTTTGCCTTTACTTGCTGACAAGTTAGGCATTTGGAAATAAATTCTGCTACATTTCTTTTCATACCCATCCACCAGTAATGCTTTTTCAGTCCTCTATACATTTTGGTACCACCAGGATGCATTGTAACACCCTCCCGGTAACAACTCCGTACATTCTACTGTTCCGGTGACCGGTGTCGGTCCGGACAGCTAGAACGTCCAGAAAAATAATTAAACTTAAGTGAAGAACCAAAATCAACTCAAATATTAATAAGAAACATTTAGTAAAAATTTTAGAAATAAAATACAACCAAGTCAAACGAGCCGGTGCCCAAGCGATGGGTAACCGGAGGGAAGTTGCGGTTCTCGCAACGAGGAGCCCTAGACCCGGGGGAAAAATTATAAAATAATTTTTGGGACTCTAGAGAAGGGTTACTGAGGTTCCTATGGCATTAGAATGCTAAGAAAATACCTAGAAAAATTTTTCAATCGGTACAGACAATTTTGACCCGTTAAGCCAAACGGAGGGCATTTTGGTCATTTTGCCTTCAGAGGTGATTTTTGGCCGACTTGTCCAGTTGAGTAAATAACTAATATGACATAAAATATGAAGAAACATTGCTAGAAATTAAATTGAAAATGAGTAGTGGAGGAAAGAAAAGAAAAATGCAACATATGCAATTTATGACATCATTGTGATGTCATTTAAAATTACCAACCAATCACAATTAAGCAACTATTTGACTAACAAATAAAAGAGGTTAAAAGAAGACCAAAATAACAAAAATTGCAGTAGCCATCCCTCTCCCCTTTCACCAGCCGAAACTTCTTCCTCTTCTCCCTCCATTGATGTGCAACCAAAAGCTTCCTTTCTCCTTTGTTTCCACCACTAAACCCTAACCTCTCTTCATTAAAATTTTACCCCACACCTTAAACAACCTTTTGGCAGCCTAGAAAGCGAAGGAAAGTGAAGTTTTGAGTTGGGAAAAATCTGCCCTATTCAAGGTTAGTGCACTATATACCTAAAACTCTTTAATTTCATAAATGGGAACTTGAATTTAGTAAGAAAATGTAATTTAAATGAACAAAACTCATGTGTATGTGTACATGAATTCTGGCTGCCCTAGTGAAGGAATAGGAAGGAGTGTTTTTGATGAGCTTGAAGTGAACTAGAATCATGTTGGAAGTTTATAAACATAAGAATAATAAGTTGGTATGCTAACTAAGGCATTTTGTAGAAAACATAATGTGAAGCTAGGGTTTTGGGGAGTGAAAATTGATTTGGCTTATGAAATTGTTAGAGAACATTTTAATGGTCAATTAGTGACCATTTGAGGAGATTTGACCATAATATGGACTGAAAAATAGCATGGTAAAGGGAATGACTATGCTGCCTAGGGACAGCAGCAATGGACTGAGATTTCAGTCCAATTACACAGCCATAACTTTGGCTGTGTTAGTCCAATTGGTGTTTGGCCAATTGGACATGAAACTAGGCTTATAATGGCACATTTTTGCTGAAGAAACCATGCCCAAAAGACCAAAGCAAGAGGACCAAAACTTGGCCCCAATCCGGATACCCTGCAACTGATTCTGCAGAATGACCAAATGAACAGTAACTGTTCATTTGGCCATAACTCACTGTAGATATGGTCAATTGACCTGAAATTTTTACAGAAACAATTTAAGACATAGACAAACAACTTTCATGAAGGAACCTACCCCAAATTATGGCCAGAACCTAACCCAAATGGCAGTGGCAGTCACTGTTCATGTTACTGTAAATATGGTCAATTCTGCAGATTGGCAATCCGGCCAGCTGTGGTTTTTGGACCATATCTGGAGCTACAAAACTCCAAATGGAGTGATTCAAAAAAGGAAATTTAACTAGACAAAATAAGGAACAACTTTCATGTTTGTCATTTCTTCAAATTCTCACTGCAACAATGCTTAATGGAACAGTAAACATATGCTTCAAAAACTGAAATTTTCTGCCCTCTTGGTTTTAAGTTAGAAATGGTAATGGTGACCAATTCTAACAAGTTTTAAATGTAAAATGTGGTATGTTGGGAGTGCCAAAGTCAATGTACATATTTTCTATCCAAAAGTCAACATTTTTGTTGACCAATGAGGTGAATAGTGACACCAAAACTTGAAATGCACAAATTGAAGAATTTAAAAGTTTCAAATGCCCTAGTATACCTAACATGATTGGTTTGGATAGTTTGGCATGCCAATAGGGTTCAGTTAGCAGTACTGCACATGGCAATATGCCATTATGTGATTTCATGGCTTTTAGCCATTCTGACTTTGCATTGAGATTTGGCCTTGTGCCTGAGATTATTTACAGCTTGGTAGCTGTTCTGTTGCACACCGGGAGATGCATATGTGACCGATGGTGTGACGGCCCGAGGTACTAGATACCCAGTGCCAGTTTACCCGTTATCCAGTCCAGTCGTCTAGTGTAGGTTACTTGGGCAACCAAATGAATGAAAGTAGGCAAAGTAAAAAGAAATAAATGAATGGATATACAAATACATGACAAACAAAACATGCACATGCAATACATATTTATTTTATGTTATTTCTTGTTATTTTATTATTGCACCACTAAGCATTATTGCTTAGCGCGTTGCTTTTGCCACGCGTAGGTTCTGGAGATACAGATCGTGAGCCCAGTAGACCGCAGACTGGGTGAGTCCATCCTGCAGTTCTGCACAGTGTCCGTGTCACCTCGTCACCTGCAGTGCATTGGTAGGACACTAGATGTCATTTTGTCATTTTGTAATTAAATTTTTATTTTCTCATATGTATTTAGAATTTATGTAATGTATTTTGAGGTTTATGTAAATAATAAAGATTTATGGTTATGTATGGAAATAATTTGAGTATTTAATTGTTGTTTATATATGAGAACCCTGAGAAATGGATGTTTGAGAAATGAAAAGGTTGTTGAGACCTAAAATTGAAAAATTGTTGAGACTCTATTGATGAATTGAAATTGGGATTGTGTGGAAATTATTTGGAAGTGTTTTTTTACAGGTTCCGAAGAACTATTTTCTCCATTTTTAGCCGGTACTCCGCCGGATTTTCTATAAAATTTTCGGAACCTCAAATAAGTAATAATTTCGGTAAATGGCTTAAAACAAAATATATTTCACAAATTATATTCAAAAGCATGATATAAATCAATTAAGGTATATTAGAGTGTGTCAGTACACCGTATGGCATTACTTACTCGGGTATACTGTACACGGGTAAGGGGTGTCACATTTAGTGGTATCAGAGCACGGTTTAGGCGTTTCTGGGCCTAGATTGTGTCCATACCATGCATTGCATTTGTAAGAGTCGAGGTGACACTAACGCAGATCTGTTTATTTTTCTTATTTTGAATAGGATATGGACCCTTCATCTCAGAGAGCCGTTGAGGAGGAAGTGGAGAGTCATGCTCCACCTGCAGCAGCTGAGACTGGGGGCATGAGAGAATCTGCTCCGCCAGCTCAAGCAGAGCCTGCTCAGCCTCCACAGGCCATGTTCCAGCAAATGGCCGATTTCTTCAGACAAATGGCCGGGGTAATGCCAGCACCACCACCACCACTAGCTCCACAGCAGAAATCACACCTGGAAAGACTAAGAAAGTTTGGGGCAGTGGATTTTTATGGCAAGAGAGAAGATGACTCTGTTGCAGCCGAGAATTGGTTGAACAGAACAGGCAGAGTCCTAAAACAACTCCACTGCACTCCAGAGCAAAACCTGGAAGCTGCCATATCTTTACTGCAAGACGATGCATATGAGTGGTGGGACACTGTGTCCAGTGAAGTGCAGCCAGAAGCTGTAACTTGGGACTTCTTCCTCTCTGAATTCAAGAAGAAATATGTGGGTACTGTATACCTGGAAGAGAGAAGAAGAGAGTTTATTAACCTGAGGCAGAGACAGCTGTCAGTGGCCGAGTATGAGAAGGAATTTGTAAGATTGAGCCGCTATGGAAGGGAGATAGTCCCTAATGAAGCTGAAAGGTGCAAGAGATTCGAAGAGGGACTAAATGACGACATAAAGATCATGATCACTGCCCTGGGAATCACTGACTTCACCAAGTTAGTGGAAGCTGCAATAAAGGTTGAAAAAGTAAGAATCAGTGAGCAGACCAGAAGGGAAAGACAGCAGAAGAGGGGCCCAGGTCAGTCTAGTTCAGCTCCTGCATTTGGGAAGAAATTCAAGGGTCCTCCTGCACAGAGTTCAGCTCAGCCACAGGGTCAGGGTCAGTCTCAGGGGCCCAGGCCACAGTTCACCCTTAGGAGAGGTCAGTCCACACCATCAGTGGGCAGCTCTCCAGGGATGGGGTTCAGGGGACCAGCCCTAGCATCTTTTGCATGTCCACACTGCCTGAAGTGGCATAAGTGTTAGTAGTATGCCCTAGAGCATATCATTTAGTATGTATCTTGTACATATTTTTAATAATAAAAGGCATTTCCACTTTTCCGTTTACATAATATATTTATGTGCAATAGAAAAGGTCCATTGATATTTTGTTAGAAATATTATTCTTAAGTTGTTAAGAATATGAGTGACAATATTTCTAGCACAAAGTATCATAAATAGGTTCACAATCGAGGATACTTCATAATAAGGACATGACTTATCCAGAAAGATTGTATTCATGTTTGTTCCCAAGTTATTTATATGAGATATAAATAAGATGGAATGGTGAGTCTCATGCCATATAACAAACATGATAGGCACTTATAAATGATAAGTAGGCCGAACCAGTGACACTTATGACAAGCACATGGAGTTTACTCTTGTCAATGTTTTGTCATAAATCATATCAGTGCATATAATCTTTAGACCTGAGATAGCACAGTTATCTTGTATATAGGTAGTTTGAGTTTGATACTGCTTTCATACTTGTATTGTGTATGGGTATATGGGCATCTGTTGGCTCCTGCTAGTTATATATGGAGGTAGGTGTTGATCAAGAAGGAATCTGTTCCTCTAAGTAAATAGAGATAAAATCCTATGTTCATTTAATTGTTCTTGATGTTTCAAGTTCCTGGCCAGGACAGAAAGATTTATTCAGAAAAGTTTCTGATGAGAAAATCTTTTTAATCAAGAACTGGAATTAAAAGAGAACATAATATTCATAGCAAATGGAGTTTGACATAAACCATGACTCCAGCTTGAGTTGGGATTTTGTAACAGAGAGATTCTAGTGCATGGTAACATATGATTATAGGTTCATTTAAGGTAAACCTTATTACTAATTGGGTGGCCATGGCATGCTATGCTAGGTGTTAACCATGGTCTATGAGGTTCATAAAATGATTTAGAGAAATCATTTATGGTAAGAAAGAGTTCTGATGATATTAAGAGTTGATATCATGTCTCATTGCCAATTAGTGATGAGCCTAGTAAGTCACACACATACACAAGTTATCACCTATTTAAATATGATTTAATTAATTAATTAAAGAGTTTAATTGATTAATTAAATATGTTTGGTTTGCAATTAAATTGCAAAGTCCCTAGCATGACTTGAAATCAAATCTAGATTATTGGATGTGTAGTATAAATTAAATTTATATTTAAAGTGTTTAAATATGAAGTTAATTAATGAGAAATTAATTAATAGAGATTAATTAATTAATTTATATTTGATATAAATTAATTAGAAGAAGAAAATAATTATTTTGGGTTAAGAACTCAAAATTAAGACACAGGGGCATTTTGGTCATTTCACAGTGTGACACGTGGCACCATGAGATGGTGACACATGGCATAACACATAAGGTTGCCAAATGTTTTTTAATCATGTAAGATAATTAAAATTAAGATTAAATATAGGTTTGACACTTGGCACAATGTGATTGGGTCACTTAAACCTAGAGCTAATCAAAAGGTGACATGTGGCTAGGGTTTAATGTGTTAACCTAGCTATTTAAGTGTGGTTATGAAAAGAAAACATAACCAGCAGCCTCTCCTCTCAATTGTCACGCCACTTTGAGCCTCTCCAGCTATTTCTCTTCATCTCTCATCAATTCAAAGAGATTAGCCATCAATCTCTTGAATTAAGAACACTAGAAATTGTTTCTAGCGTCCTGTTTACATCTCTAATCTCTTAAAAGGCAGAACTTGAATTTCTAATTAATAGAAAAAGCTTTAGAAGCTATTCAAGGGCTGCCATAGGTGTTCTTGGTGTGGACAAGCTAGAGGGACAACATCCGTGTCCTCAAGACGAATCTCAAAGCGCAGACACTGCGAAGACATCAAGAGGTTAGTGTAATCGTTCTTGATTTAATCTAGGGTTTTAAAATTAATCTGATTAATTTTAAAATCTTAAATGGCAAATACAGATCCAAAAACATATTAAAAGAGTTTTAATATGTTGTTTATCATTGAAATCAAATAGATAAAAATAAATCTTGCATGATGCATGTGACCCTAGGTGAAAATTTTGAATTCAATGGTATAAACTTGTGTTTTTCACGCTTCCGTTCCTTCAATTGGTATCAGAGCCACTATATTTGCCATTTAGATTGATGTTTATACGATTTAATTGTGTGTTTGATCATGAGATCAAAAGTTTATTGCTGGTTGCAAAGTCAAGGTGGCGACACAAATGATGAACACCATGGTGCGCATGGTTGATGCATCACAATGGTGTGCAAAGGTAAATGGATGGTGAATGTGCAATTGTTGTATGATCTAAGATTCATTTTATGTCTAATTAAATTGTTTAATTAGAATTTTTATCACACAATTAAATTATGATTCAAATCAGAATTTTAAAAATTGTTTGAATGTGATTCAAATCTGAATTTTTATAGTTGTTTGAATGTGATTCAAATCTAAATTTTTAAAGTTGTTTGAATCATATTTAAATCTGATTTTTTAAAATTGATTGAATAAAATTCAGATCTCTTTTTTTAAAAAATATTTGAATGTGATTCAAATATGATTTTTTAAAAAATGTTTGAATGTGATTCAAATCTGAATTTTTAAAGTTGTTTGAATGTGATTCAAATCTGAATTTTTAAATTTATTTGAATCATATTCAAATCTGGATTTTTAAGTTGAATATGAGATATTCAATTTAATCTAAGTATGTATGTTTTATTTAATTGTTAAATAGTGATATGCATGATGGATGATCATGGACTATAAAAGACCAATGTGATTGGATTTATTTCTTTTATGTTTCTTTGGGATTGTAAATTAATTAATTTATTTTAATTTATTTTGGGCATGTATTATGAAGTTTGTAATAATTTTTGGGTTGTAATTTCATTTATTTAAGTTCTTGTAAATTCGCCTTGGTATGCCAAGGATTACCATGTAATATTGGATTGCAAGAAGTTCAAGGAGGTCAAGAGCATTGGTGGGACCAGTGGGAGGAATTCAAGATCAAGTGTTGATTATGTACTCCTTCAAAGAACTCTTGTAAAATGAATGAATGAATGAAATGCACCTAGGAATGCCTGATTCAATTCTTGGTGGCTCAATTGAATCCTTAGAAAGTCCATGATCATACCATATTTACTGCTTATCCATGAATGCATGAGATGTATGGGAATGTATGCAATTATATGATATATGCATGCTAAATGGATAATGTGCAAAGTGAGACCTTAATAGTAATTAGAATGACCATAAAATCTTCCAAACAAATGATTAAGTTAGAAATGCTATAATTAAAGTAATTATAACATAGTTCCTCCATTGGGGCAATTATTTTAAGAAATTTTAAATAGTTGCATAAGATGCAATTAATTTAAGAGATTTTCTTAAGAATAATTATTAAGTATGAGATGTTGTAAATATGTAAATGGTTTAGTGGCCAATATTGGATGTACCTGAGGACATTAAAATTATTTGCATAATTACTGGCTCAATGGGATCAACTTAACTAATGCAAGATAAGTCAATAACGGATGTACCTGAGATTTTGAGCATTAGGGGCTAGGTAAAGGATTGAACCTCACATGAGATGTGATGGGAAAGGAGTTGCTCACTTATAGTTTATTGTAATTCCAATAATGGATGTACCTGAGGATGATCAATAGAATTATAAGAATTCAATCACCCACTAGAAATCCATCCAACTAGGATTTCCGTTTTCTACTTTGGAAGTGTAGGATTCGCTAAGTTAGTGGGAGGACCAATTTGATTAAAAGACCATAATCATTTTGGTTAATTACATGATACATTTACTAATTAATCTGGTTATTTTCTGCAGTTAATTTCCTGATAAAAATGAGCACAAAACAACCGCCACCATCCAATATCCTTGCAAGCATACTTGATCACAATAGGTTGACAGGACCTAATCATGCGATTGGCTAAGAAATTTGAAACTTGTCCTGAACCTTGAACATATAGGATATGTTCTAGATTCAAATGTTCCTGGTCCCTTACCTCCAGAGGCCACACAAGAGGAACATGAAACTTTGGACAAGTGGAAGGAGCATGATATGAGAGCTAAGTGTTACATGCTTGCTTCCATGAGTAATGAGTTACAGAAGCAACATGAGAACATGCAGAGTGCGAGTGAGATCCTCCTTCACCTACAAGAGTTGTATGGTGAGCACAACAGGAATGCTAGGTATGAGATATCTAGACAGCTATTCCGTATGAGGATGTCTGAGGGACAGAATGTTGGGGATCATGTCCACAAGATGATTCGGCTGATTGAGCAGTTGGAACATCTTGACTTCAACATGGATTTCCAACTACAAATGGATTTGATCCTTCAGTCCCTTCCTGAGTCTTTTGGGAATTTTGTGACAAATTTCCATATGACTAAACAGGAATGCACCTTAGCTGGTTTACTCAACATGCTGGTTATTGCCCAAAAGAATATGCCAGGCAATAAAGGAAAAGAGGTAGCTTTGGTTGCATCTTCTTCTGCTGGAAAGTCCAACAAGAAGAAGGGCAATAAGAAAAAGAAACCTCAGATTCCTGGTCCTTCCAAGAAAATAGCTAAACAGAAAAGGAAGACTAAAGCTAATGGAGGCAAAGGAAAGTGTTTCCACTGCCAAAAGGATGGGCACTGGAAAAGGAACTGCCCAGAGTATCTTGCTTCTCTGAAGGACAAGAAGGATACACCTTTGGAAGGTATGTCCATTCTGATGATACTCATAGTTCATCTACAGCTTGGGTTTTAGATACTGGTGCCAGTTCTCACATTTCTAATGATATGCAGGAACTAGCAAACAGTAGCAGCTTGCGTTCTCAAGATATTAGAGTCCGGATTGGCAATGGCTCAACTGTTGAAGCTTTAGCCATAGGATCTAAATCTTTTTACATGTTTGGACATGTTTTGTGTTTGGATAATATTTTATATGTACCTGATGCTTTTAAGAACATCATTTCTATATCTAGTTTGACTAGAAATGGCTATGAATTTCAATTCACAGATGATGTTTGCAATATTTATTTTGGAAATAAATATGTTGGTTCGGGTTATATGAATGATGGTCTTTATTATTTGGATAATAATGACAAACACAAATTGAATACAAGTGATCTAAAAGAATGCAATGCCATGGTGAAAACCAACTCAAGTTCAAAATATATTTGGCACTTAAGGTTATGTCATGTTGCAGAAGATAGGATTGCAAAATTGGAGAAAATGGGGATTCTATCCTCATTGGGCTCTGAGCCTACTCCAACTTGTGAATCTTGCCTTCAGGGCAAAATGACTAGATCACCCTTTGTTGGACAAGGGCTAAGAGCTGAAAATATTTTGGAGCTAATACATAGTGATGTATGTGGTCCATTTAAAGAAATGGCTAGAGGGGGCTTTCATTATTTTATTACCTTTACTGATGATAAATCAAGGTTTGGGTATTTGTATTTGATGAAATACAAACATGAATCTTTTGAAAAATTCAAAAAATTTAAATCTGAAGTAGAAAATCAAACAGGAAAGAGTATTAAAGCTCTTCGATCAGATCGTAGAGGTGAATATTTGAGTACTGAATTTGATGAATACTTGAGAGAGCATGGCATTGTTTCTCAGCTTACTCCTCCAGGCATACGGTTGAATGGTGTATCTGAAAGGAGAAATCGTACCCTATTGGATATGGTACGTAGTATGATGAGCTATACTGATATGCCAATCTTCTTTTGGGGATTTGCATTAGAATCAGCTTTGTATATTCTGAATAGGATTCCATCAAAATCAGTTTCTTCCACACCTTATGAGATATGGCATGGAAGAAAACCAAGTCTTAAGCATGTTAAGATTTGGGGTTGTCCAGCTTATATCAAAAAGCTAAACACTGATAAATTGGAGACCAGATCAGAAAAAGGTCGATTTGTTGGATATCCAAAAGATAGTTTTGGATATTATTTTTATTTGCCTACTTCACAAAAGGTTGTGATAAGTAGAGATGCCACATTTCTTGAACAACAGTTTATTCAAGAAGGAGGCAAAGGAAGGCAAATAGAGTTAGAATTGGAGAATTCTGACCAACCAACAGATCAGATGGATATAGATCCATCTAGTCAACCTATACCCATTGATGAAACATCTACAGTTGTTCCTTGTAGAACAACCAGGGTATCTCACCCACCAGTGAGATATAGTTTTCTTCATGAAGAAGAACAAGAGTTGTCTACTCATGAAAAAGTAGATCATGGAGATGATCCACTTACCTATGAAGAAGCTATATCAGATATAGACTCTTTAAAATGGATTGATGCTATGAAATCCGAGATTGATTCCATGTATAAGAATCAAGTTTGGGATCTTGTTGACCCACCTGAAGGTATTGTACCTATAGGGAACAAATGGGTTTTCAAGAAGAAAATTGGTTCTGATGGAAAGGTAGAGACCTATAAGGCAAGGCTAGTAGCGAAAGGGTTTCGCCAAAGGCAAGGAATCGACTATGAGGAGACTTTCTGCTTTGTTGCCATGCTTAAATCAATTAGGATTTTATTAGCAATAGCTGCGTACTATGATTATGAGATTTGGCGGATGGATGTCAAAGCGACTTTTCTCAATGGATACATTGAAGAAAACATTTTCATGGAACAACCTAGGGGATTTGAATCCCAAGATGGTTCCAAGGTATGCAAGCTAAAGCGATCCATTTATGGGTTGAAACAAGCTTCGAGGAGTTGGAACATCCGTTTTGATGAAGCCATTAAATCCTTTGGTTTTATCAAAAATGAGGATGAGCCATGTGTATATAAGAAGGTTAGTGACAGTGCTATCGCTTTCCTTGTCTTATATGTGGATGACATACTGTTGATGGGTAATGACACAGGTATGTTGACAACTATAAAGGTATGGTTGTCAAATACATTCTCTATGAAAGACTTAGGGGAGGCAACCTATATTCTTGGGATTCGCATTTATAGAGATAGAGCGAAAAGAATAATTGGTTTATCCCAAAGTCTATACTTGGAAAAGGTGTTAAAGAGGTTTAACATGCTTGATTCCAAGAGAGGATTGTTACCAGTGAGACATGGTATCCATCTTTCTAAAGAGATGTCTCCAAAGACACCGGAAGAAAGTGATAAGATGGCCAGGATTCCATATGCTTCGGCTATTGGAAGTTTAATGTATGCAATGTTGTGTACTAGGCCGGATATCGCATATGCTGTTAGTTTGACTAACAGGTATCAATCCAATCGGGTTTGGAACATCGATAGTTGTCAAGAATATCCTTAAGTACTTGAGAAGAACTAAGGATTTATTCTTGATTTATGGAGGTGGAGACTTGCAATTGGATGGTTATCCGATTACGATTTCCAATCGGATATCGATGATAGAAAGTCTACCTCTGGATATGTGTTCATTTGTAATGGAGGTGCGATCGGTTGGAAGAGTTCCAAGCGAGCACGCATTGCAGATTCCACTACAAAGTGAGTATATTCTTTGCATCGAGATCTTTGCAAAGGAAAAGGCTATTTGGATAAAGAAGTTCGTGATAGAACTTACGATAGTTCCTTCCATTGAGTCGGCGGTTCCACTACCTTGTGATAATAATGGAGCGATCATCTGAGCTAAGGAACCAAGGTCTCACCGTAAATCCAAACACATAGAAAGGCGCTACCACATTATCGGAGAAATAGTTGGGCGAGGTGATGTAGCCATGCAGAAAATAGCATCGGTGAAAATCCGGTGATCCATTCACTAAGCCTATGTCATAGACTCGATTAGACCGACATCTTGAGAAGATAGGTCTAAGATATTGTAATGAATGGCTCTAGTGCTAGTGGGAGATTGTTAGTAGTATGCCCTAGAGCATATCATTTAGTATGTATCTTGTACATATTTTTATTAATAAAAGGCATTTCCACTTTTCCGTTTACATAATATATTTATGTGTAATAGAAAAGGTCCATTGATATTTTGTTAGAAATATTATTCTTAAGTTGTTAAGAATATGAGTGACAATATTTCTAGCACAAAGTATTATAAATAGGTTCACAATCGAGGATACTTCATAATAAGGACATGACTTATCCAGAAGGATTGTATTCATGTTTGTTCCTAAGTTATTTATATGAGATATAAATAAGATGGAATGGTGAGTCTCATGCCATATAACAAACATGATAGGCACTTATAAATGATAAGTAGGCCGAACCAGTGACACTTATGACAAGCATATGGAGTTTACTCTTGTCAATGTTTTTTCATAAATCATATCAGTGCATATAATCTTTAGACCTGAGATAGCACAGTTATCTTGTATATAGGTAGTTTGAGTTTGATACTGCTTTCATACTTGTACTGTGTATGGGTATATGGGCATGTGTTGGCTCCTACTAGTTATATATGGAGGTAGGTGTTGATCAAGATGGAATCTGTTCTTCTAAGTAAATAGAGATAAAATCCTATGTTCATTTAATTGTTCTTGATGTTTCAAGTTCCTGGCCAGGACAGATAGATTTATTCAGAAAAGAGTTTCTGATGAGAAAAAATCTTTTTAATCAAGAACTAGAATTAAAAGAGAACATAATATTCATAGCAAATGGAGTTTGACATAAACCATGACTCCAGCTTGAGTTGGGATTTTGCAATAGAGAGATTCTAGTGCATAGTAACATATGATTATAGGTTCATTTAAGGTAAACCTTATTACTAATTGGGTGGCCATGGCATGCTATGCTAGGTGTTAACCATGGTTTATGAGGTTCATAAAATGATTTAGAGAAATCATTTATGGTAAGAAAGAGTTCTGATGATATTAAGAGTTGATATCATGTCTCATTACCAATTAGTGATGAGCCTAGTAAGTCACACACATACACAAGTTATCACCTATTTAAATATGATTTAATTAATTAATTAAAGAGTTTAATTGATTAATTAAATAGGTTTGGTTTGCAATTAAATTGCAAAGTCCCTAGCATGACTTGAAATCAAATCTAGATTATTGGATGTGTAGTATAAATTAAATTTATATTTAAAGTGTTTAAATATGAATTTAATTAATGAGAAATTAATTAATAGAGATTAATTAACTAATTTATATTTGATATAAATTAATTAGAAGAAGAAAAATAATTATTTTGGGTTAAGAACTCAAAATTAAGACACAGGGGCATTTTTGGTCATTTCACAGTGTGACACGTGGCACCATGAGATGGTGACACATGGGATTACACATAAGCTTGCCAAATGTTTTTTAATCATGTAAGATGATTAAAATCAAGATTAAATATAGGTTTGACACTTGGTACAATGTGATTGGGTCACTTAAACCTAGAGCTAATCAAAGGGTGACATGTGGCAAGGGTTTAATGTGTTAACCTAGCTATTTAAGTGTGGTTATGAAAAGAAAAAATAACCAGCAGCCACTCCTCTCCTTTGTCACGCCACTTTGAGGGTTTTCATCTATTCTTCTTCATCTCTCATCAATTCAAAGAGATTAGCCATCAATCTCTTGAATTAAGAACGCTAGAAATTGTTTCTAGTGTCCTGTTTACATCTCTAATATCTTAAAAGGCAGAACTTGAATTTCTAATTAATAGAAAAAGCTTTAGAAGCTGTTCAAGGGCTGCCATAGGTGTTCTTGGTGTGGACAAGCTAGAGGGACAACATCTGGTGTCCTGAAGACGAATCTCAAAGGCGCACACACACTGCAGTACATCAAGAGGTTAGTGTAATCGTTCTTGATTTAATCTAGGGTTCTAAAATTAATCTGATTAATTTTAAAATCTTAAATGGCAAATATAGATCCAAAAACATATTAAAAGAGTTTTAATATGTTGTTTATCATTTAAATCAAATAGATAAAAATAAATCTTGCATGATGCATGTGACCCTAGGTGAAAATTTTTGAATTCAATGGTATAAACTTGTGTTTTTCACGCTTCCGTTGCTTTTGATAGGGCTCATAATTATACATGTTATGTATTTTGTTCATTCAAGTATATTGTAATTTCATTTGTATATCCTGTACTTGACAAATTTATGTACTTAATTGGAAAATTATATAAGTTAATGAAATGTAAGAATTCTGATGTCTGAATTGATTATCTAATCATAATGATTCTGAATGAGATTGAGTTTAAGAAATTTTGAGAAACTGATGAGATATTATTGAGATAAATTGAGCTATGAATTTGAATATGTTGTGAATTGTCTTTGGCAGGTTCAGAAGAACTGTTAGTCCAAATTACAGCCGACACTTTGTCGGATTATTGTTAAAATTTTTGAAATTTCCAAATTAGTTAGATTTTGATAAAAGTAAAAATAGCCTAAACCTTAAATAAAGTTTTTGAATAAATAAATCAGGAACTGTAATGAAATCAGATAAGATCAGGTGCTCTGGCACTCCGTGTAACACACTTTGCTTGGCTACACTGTAGACGGGTGAGGAGTGTTACATTTAGTGGCATCAAAGCACGGTTTAGGCGTTTCTAGGCAAAGATAAGTGGAAAGATAGTGTGCATACATGCATTGCATTCATAAGTGCCAAGGTGACACTAATGCAGATATGTTTACTTTTGATTATTCAAAGTTAAGATATGGACTTAGAGCCGCAGAGGGCATTAGAAAAAGAAGTAGAAAACCTAGTTCATGAGGTTATAATGTAATAACTACGTAATGTTCTCGATGTTTGTATTGTAAGCTACAGATTACAGTACCGACATGAGATTATCGTGTAGAGCTACGTGCTTCCTCGTGGTAGAATAAAATAAGAATATTTGTAAGTAATCTATAATTTGATACAGTTACGCCCGAATAGAGTACTATTACGGGAAATAAATGTGAAAATTCTAGTCAGAAATTTAAAACTTCAGAACTAGCCTATCGAAAGGCTACACTTCTAAGGTAGCTAGAGTCAGTGACTCGGTTACACTAATGTGGACTACCATTACCACAAAAATTGCTATAAGCTTTGAGAATTTAGTATGGCTATAAATTAGATAAGAACACCTTGAGGGTGAAGATATTTGGACATCGATATGGAGTCTTATCAGTATTTTAATATTTTTGACAGAAAGGAATGATGTAGGTATTTGAGAATACATTTAGAAATTGTATTGATGCTCTCTCCGGAAGCAAGAATAGATACCTTCCATTGATGGAGTTTGTGTATAGTGATATTTATTAAATAAGCATGAAGATACCAAGGTATAAGGTCTTGTATGAGATAAATGCAGAATACCTAGACAAAGGGTAATTTAACAGAGTTGAAATTGGTAAAAGAGACAGAAGGACCGGTAAAGAAACCTAGTATGAGAGATCAAGAAACTAATGAATAATAGAATTTCATGAGTAGGAATACTAAAGGCAGAGGAAAAAAATGATGGAAAAGTGAATAAAATTATGAGACAAGGATAAGCTCGGTTGTTTGAATCAGATAAATTTCGAGGACAAAATTCCTTTTTAGAGGCGAAGAGTTGTAACATCCTCATTTTCGTAGTCCGTACATTCTACTGTTTCGACGGCTAATGCCTGCCCCGAAAAGTCGGAATGTCTAGAAATACACTTCGGTGATAATGAACAGACATATAATGATGAAATAAATAAGAAGAAAATGCAAGAAAAATCAAAGACAAATGAAAGAGAGAAAAGAAAAGCTAAGTTAAACGAGCCGACACCGCAGCGATGGGTGACCGCACTGAGAAGGCCGTTGCCAACCCCAGGACCACGGGGAACCCTCAGAATTTAATTCCGGGATGTAAGTAAAGGTCTAGTGAAATATAATTGACACTGGAATTATTAAAGAAAAATTAATAAATTAGTACAAAGAAAAACGAAAAATCGAGAAACAGACAAAAATCGGTGTTATCGAAAAATCGGGAATATAACCCGAAGTGGGGTGTTTTGGTCATTTGACACCTAGAGTTGCCTTTTGACCTAAATTTCCATTAAAAATAAATGATATTGCACTTAGGAAATGTCATGAAAAATTAAAATGGGATACAATATGTAAATAGTGAAAGAATTGAGCTAAATGTGCAAATTAGGAAACTTTTAAATCATTAAACATTAATTTATTGGTTAGTGCTCCACTAACCTTAAATAAATGGGATATATCAAAGTGGAATTGGGCAGAAATCATCATCTTCAAGCTTGGGAAATAACCAGCCGAAACTACCCCATGGAAACTCCATGGCCGACCTCACTTCAACCACCATGCAACCATGTTCAAGTCCTCATTTCAGCATAGTTTCTTCATCAAAGCTTGCACACACACCTTGGGTAGTATGTTGGAAGCAAAAAGAAGAGGATTTGATGAAGTTTTGGTGAAGCTCAAAAAAGGTTAGTGCTAGTTTTTCATCCCTTGCTTCATTAAAGTTTGTATTAAGGTTGAGATGAGTTGGATGGTAAAGAAATTTAAAGGATTCAATGAGTTATTGATATATTCAATTTTGGACAGCCATGAAAGTTTATTGTAGTTGAGTTTTTCTTACCTCTAATGGATGGAAATTAAGGTTGATTAACATAAATGGAAGTGGTAGTAAGTTAATATCCAATGATGTGCATGTTAGTGCTTGAATTAAGGGTTTGAATATGGGTCTTGATGCTTTGGCAAACTGCCATGTTTGGCAGCCTATTAAATCATGAATCTATGTGTGAATATGTAGTTTATTAATGAAATATGCTAGTATTAAATTATGGGCAGTATGTGTAAGTGATATTGAAGTATGATTATGTTAAAGTGTATGTGTAATATTGACATTGAGATATGTTGAATTTTGGTGGAAGTGAATGTTGAACTTAATGGTGAATTGTGTGCATTGAGCACTTGAATATTCTGCCCAAAATTGTTGCTGGAATTGTGTACCATATATATATGGAAGTGTCATTGATTGAATATTGAAGTAATGAGGAGGAGAAGGAATATCAAATTGGAAGTGTATGTGTTTTATGCAGGTTGTGTATTGATGGCAGTACCTAAATTAGGTCATAAGTGCCAAACTATAAACCCAATTGGTATGAAGCCAATGGGAGGTGAAACTAGACACCAAATAGGCCAACTTTCATGTAGAAATGTTGCCAAAATTCTGCCTAGAATCTGACCTTAAAAATGACCAAATCCGGAATAGCAACCTTGCAACCCAGATTTTTGACCATATGAATAGTAGTCATTAGGATGACCATAACTCACTCAAAACAGGTCCAATTGACCTGAAATTTTTACTATGAATAGTTTAGACATAGATCTACAATTCTTATGAAGGCACTAAAGCTTAGGAATGGCCAGAACCAACCCAAATGGCTTGCACAAGTTCAGGCACCAAAACTGGCCGAACCAAAAGTGGCCTAAAAATGACCTAAGCCTACTATTTTAGTGCATTCTGTCCAACATTGGTAAATTGACCAGATCTTGGTCTACACAACTCAGAATGACCTAAAATTTTGCCCCGCGTGCAATAAGACATAGACCTACAAGTTTGTAGTTTGGACCAAAACCCAAAAACTGAGGGAACTAGGTCGTCCGGCTATGTCAAAATAGTACAACGAAATCCGGTAAATTGCAATAAAATGCAATACACTTGGAAATGAAATTGGTAATATATACCAACACTAAAGGGCTATAAAATGTGACATATTGGTAACATTAAAATTGACTTATGTAGAGTGCATCAAGGGTTAACATTATAGGTTGACTAATGAAATGAATTGAAGGGAATAGTACCAAGAGAAATAGGACTTTAAGCTAGACAAATCTAGCACACAAAAATTGAGAAATTGATCAAATTTTGCACCAAAGGTGCAATCTGTCTAGCTTTAGTAAATTAATCATATCTTGGTCTATACAACTCATAATAACCTGAAATTTTGCCCCGAGTGCAATAAGACATAGAGCTACAATTTTTCTTTTTTGACCAGAAGCTAAAAACCAAGGGAAATAGGACTTTAAGCTAGACCAATCTAGCACACTAAAATTGAAAATTGGTAATTACATTAAATGATACTTGAAGTGATTTGGCAATGCCAACTTGTTAAAAGGGTAAATTGCATTATATTGACAACATATTGAATTGTAAATTGTGACATGTTGATGCTAGAATCAACCTATCCGTGATGCATAAAAAGGTCAATAATTTTATTGACCAGTGAAAGGCATAAAGATGTATAAACCCTATGAATAAAGAATTAAATATGTAACATTGTAATATGCCGTAATTTGCCTAGTTGACTAGTTTGGATAGGTTGGCATGCCAATAGGATTCTGACAGCTGTTCTGTAAATGACTTTACATCATATTGTGTTTTATGGCTTATTATGCCATCAATGATTTTAATAGCCTATGGCTATACATATTGTGTTATTATACTCGGCTTAATGCCTGATTGATTATATGGCTTTTTAGCCACACTGTTTGCACACTGGGAGATACTTTGTGACCGATGGTGTGACGGCCTGAGGTACTAGGTACCCAGTGCTAGTATATCCGTTTATCCAGTCTGGTCAGTATATAGGCTACGTGGCCAGTCAATTAAAACATTATTCAATTCAGGCAGTTAAGTTAAGTTAAGTATACGAAAATTTCAGTACAATTAAATTAAGCATTGAATGAAATGAGTAAAAGAGATTAGCAACAGAAACATAACAAAGATACAATTTGCAGAACCTTAGAGACTTAAAATACAATACAGTTAGAATAATTGATTCATGGATATCCGAATTATGAGTTATTTCTTTTTTTATTTGTATATATTATTTCTTGTTATACTATTGCACCACTAAGCAGAAATGCTTAGCTATTTCCGTGTAGTTGCATATGTGAGAAGTGGAACTGCATAAGTTATGTAGCAAGTCATGCAAGTTTCGGCCACAGCAGTTGTTCCCTCCATGAATCTGCATAAGCAGGGCATGAGACTGCATGAGTTATGCAGTAAGTTATACAGGTTTCTGTGAAGCTGCATAAGCAAGGCGTGAATCTATATAAGTCATGCAATAAGTTACGTAGGTTTCGACAGGCTCACAATTTGCTTCTTCTCCTTATGTAGAACTGCATAAGTTGTGCAGTAGGTTATGCAGACTTTGGCAATTTTGCATTCTTCAATTTTCAAGCTTTATTTTGATATTTTTGGTTCCAAGAATCACTCCTTACTGGAACAATTACTTTTTAGTCCCTCAAAAATACCATTTTTACCTACAAAGCAAAGCAAATTACAAATTAAACCAAAAATTAACAATTATGAAAAATTATCTAAATAACTAATAAAATTAGCTAGAAGTGACTAACAAATAAATGAAATGGCCATGAAATTTAACCTAAATGACTATGCAAAATCCATGTATCAAATACCCCCAAACTCAAATATTTGTTTGTCCTCAAGCAAACTTTAAAATATAATGAAATTTTAGGGTTGCCTTGTCCAAAGAGCTATAAAAATCACCTATTAAAGTAACTTAACATATTTATAGCCATACCAACAATCCATATACCTGTCCTTCAAGATCTAAAGAATCTAATGCTTATCCATGCTTTCACCGCTTAACCATCAAGTCAATTATCATCCAAAATTCCCAAACCAACCATTCAAAAGAGAAATCATGAATTTTAGAACAATCAATAGCCAAAGTGTCTCTATATAGAATGATGGAATTTAATGAATGAGTGAATGAATTTCCAATCCTATAAGCAAACTCCCTACTCCTATCTCCACTAATGTAGCAAGTACTATCAAGAGATCAAAGGTCTTTTCAGGGATGTAATGGGGCTAAGGGGTTTAAAATGAGGCTAAGAAGAAAAGGGTAAAAAGTATTTAAAGCATGAGAATATTTTCAATCTTAAAAACATAAGGTACACTTCTTATTTATTTTTTTTCTTTCCTCTCTTTTTTTCTTTTTCTCTCTTTTTATAATTTTTCTTTTTTTTTTCTCTTTTCTTTTTATATAAAGAGGAGAGAAATTCACAATGAGAATTTTCAAGTGCTAGCATATTTTACAAAATACATAAAATGAAGGGACACTTTGATACTTTAAGCTTGTATCTTGTATCTTCTCTTGATGATTGTCCCTAAAAATACCACCCCCAAACTCATTTCCTTTAATTACTTTGGGTGGATTTCTTTCAATTTGAATGACAATAGTGAAAAGCACATATACTAGCACTTTTACAAGAAGACAAACATTTCTTCTTCCTTTTATTATTATTTTTTTCTCTTTCTTTTTTTTTATAGCATACCTAATATTATAAATAATTATTCTCATGAAAAGGGTTGAAGTGTTTGGTTCATTGGTTAGGTGGCAATAAGGGTCTCAAGAAAAATTAGGAATATAAAGGCTCAAAGGGGTTTACAAGGGTTAATTTTAATTGGGAAAAGGCCAAATATTTAAAATGAAAAGGTTTAAATCAAAGAATGCCTAATCATCTCTCTTTTCAAGTACAAGCTAGTATTTCACCTCAAAAGGTTTAAAAAATTTGTTCTAGGATTGGTAAGACATCACTTGACTACCTTTTATCCTATAGCTTCCTCTAAACACTTCTATCTCTAAATGACTAGTTGGGTGGCTTTTTGGCTAAGAAGATATAGGCAAAGGATAGACACTTCAAAACTTTGTAGCTCTTAGGAAACTTTCAATCCTCAAACCCAACCAAAGATAAGCTAAATCACTCTACTAAGTAGCTCTCATAACTAAAGGGACTTGGCAAAAATTTTATTTCATGAATGCATGATTCCTAAAAAAAAAAAAAAAATGAGCAATGCATTAACTAAATGGAAGAAATCTATTTTTATGCAATATGTACAATTTCTAATTAATGTATAATGTGTATGTGAATGTGCTATATATGTATGTATATGTAATATATATGTATGTATGTGTAATATGTATGCAAAATATTTACAATATATATATATATATATATATATATATATATATATACACACAAATGGAGTGGGATGAGATGTTCTTGTACTCAAAATGTGAAAAATTTAGCAAAAATCAAAATGCACACCCCCAAACTCAAAATTAGACATTGTCCTCAATGTCTAAGGCAGTGCAGCATGAAAATTTAAAGTAAAGAGGAATAACTAGGAATTGTTAAATTTAAAAGCAAAGATAAGGAGTTACCTGGCATAAAGCAGTAATTTAGCATCTAAAATGTAAATAGAAAAGATGATGATGATGCATAAGGAAGCTGTATAAGCTATGCAGAATAAATGCTTTGCAGAATAGTTGCATAAGGAGACTGCTCAAGCTATGCAGTCTAGCATGAGTTGCATAAGCTATGTAGGAGAAATATAAGTTGAAAATTAGTTGCATAAGCAGTTTCACAGCCGGTGCAGTATACTGAAAAGCTGCAGCATAATGATATATCAAGGAAAAACTTGAAAACAACTGCATAGGTATGTAAGTATATACAATCTATTGACAAGCTTGCATAAAGGAACAACAAAGACAAATAGAAATAATGAAAAACCAAGGGGATATCCATCCAATTGTATTTCAAGGAAATAGAATTAAAAAAAAAATAAAATTGTTCTGGCACATCTAAAAATAAAAATTCCTAGAAGCTAAACAAGAGCAAAAAAAAAAAAAAAATCTATTTCCATGGTTTTGCCCTTGTCCAAGGGAGCTGCTAGTGGACTGGATGGAGGTGGCTGCTGCTGAAGGGGTAGCTTTAAAGGAGGTGATGGAGGTAGAGGTGGCATACCTAGAAAAGTCATAAGCTGCTTCATCATTTCTTTCAACTCTTTTTGCTTGTCCCTAGTCTCCATAACGAGATCGAAAAGATGGTCATGACACTCCTTAAGGGTATCAAAACTAGAGACAAGCTTCCTATTCATAAAATATATATCATCACTAAGCCTTTCAAAGTAAGTGAATAAGGCTTTAGTGTTGAAGGGAGGGGGTGCTATGGAGGAAGATGGTCCAGCTGCAAAGGGTGTTGGCTGTGCAGATGCTGCTAGGATATCTTGTGTAGACTGTGTAGGTTATGCAGGATCAACAGAAGGCTATTGGACTGGTGGTGCAGATTGTTTTTGTGGCTGTGTAGATGGTTCTGTGTCTGTCGCTGGCTGTGTAGTGTCAGATGGTGGCAAATTGAAGCCAGTCTTGAATAAGTGAGGAGCATCAAAATATAGAGTATCTGTAAGTGCAGGTAAGGGATGCTCTTCCTGGTCAAAGCCAAAGTGTTTGGCTATAACAGTTATGAGCCCACCTATGATAATATCACCCATAGATTTGGTAGCAATGTGCAACACATGTTCATAAAAGAAGTAACTAGGAGTTAGTTTGACTTTGTGAAAAGCACACCAAAGCTTAAAGAGGTTAGATTTTCCAACAGCACTAGAGCTAGTCCCTTGGCCCAAGATGGTGCTAGTAATAAGCCTATGTATTAATCTAAGGGCTAGGTCTGTTATTTGGGATGTCTTGGATCTGCCAGCATGAAAACCCTGAGATTGGTTTGTAATATCTCTCCAAAACTGAACAACATTCCAAACTCCTTTATCTGCTACCTCTGTGCCTGTATATGGGATCCTAAATGATCCATCAATAGCAAACCCAAAGATAGTATGAAATTGGTCCAATGATAACTCTCTATCCTACCCACAGCACCTAAATTCCATAATTGGCTTGTAATCTATCTCATGCAATTTTAAGGTAGCAGAAAAGGAGGATATAAATTCCAAAACTAGGGCTAGATAAACTAACTCTTGTTTATGCACAAAATCCATCCAACCTAGACCATCAAGATAAGCAACAACACTATCAAATAGACCAATAGATTTGAGGGCATCTTCAGAAATGTACTTAGTGGGTTGCACTTTCCTGTCCTTTAAACACTTAAAAGTTTCCTTATGGGTTGCATCAAGAAGAGGCTAAGGCAATTTAGATACCTGTGTTGTAGTTGCTAAACATTGCTTCTTGCTAGAGGAGGGAGACTTGGCTTACGGGTGAGAGGTAAAAGCACTAGCCCCTTTTTGTTTGGAAGTCGTAGTCTTAGGGTTTTTGGGTGGAGGCTCAGAAATAGGAGTGGTGGGCGGTTCTTTTCGCTTTGTGGGAGGGGGTGCAGACGCGATGAGGCTGGTTTTCTTGCACCGAATTCTCCTTTTATAGGTGGATGGTTGAGTGAGAGGAGGAGAGGTTTGTGGTGGAGGGGAATCAGGATTTAGGCCTTGAATAGAGAGGGGAGTGACTTGGAGAGGAGAGCCTTGAGGGGAAAGGGGTGGAGTTTCCATGGGAGTGGTCGATGATGATGGGAATGAAGGAGGGAAGAAGAGAAAAAAAGAAATAGAGGAGAAATTAGGGTTTTGGTCGACGAAAAGAGAGGGAAATGAAGAAATGATACCGAGAAAAATAGGGAGAAGAGTGGTCGTGATCAGTAATTATGGGAAGTAGAAGGTGGGAAGTTGGGTGTGTGAAGATTTTTTTATTTGCACAGGACATGTGGATTTTTGCATAAGGTGAAAATGGATGTGCATAGCTTATGTAGGCTCTTATGCAGGTTTCGACAAGAATGGGAATTTCTGAAAAATTAGTTGTGCAAGAGCGCATAAGTTATGCAAGCTCTTATGCAAATTTCGGCTGAAAAGAAATTTTAGGAAATTTGGTTATGCAGTGGTGCATAAGTTATGCACTTGGTTATGCAGAATTTCACAGAAATGAGAATTTCAAGAAATTAAGTTATGCAAGAGTGTATAAGTTATGCACACACTTATTTAGATTTTGCAGAAAAGAAATTTAAGGAAAAGTGAAACCCAAAAACTGCACAAGTTATGCAGTTACTTATGCACAATTAAACAAGATTCAAATCATAATAAGAGCGCATTGCAAATTTGGAAAATGCATGGAAATGAAGAAATTCAACCCTGTGAAGCATAAATCATGAAAAATTATTATAAAAAACAAATAAACAAATGCAAAATCCATCTCAATTACACCATACAAGTTTGTGATTGCAAGTTCTGCATAAGAGATATGTGTAAACAGTGCCATTTCAACTCAAACCATGCAAATTAACAGCTTAGCACATTAATGCTCAATAAAAATCTACACAAAGTTGCACCTATTCACTAAAGAAAATAGGCACTCCAAATTATGCCAATTAAATGCAGTGTGTCCAAATTGAATCACACAACCCAATTAAGTTCAAAACCACAAAAATGACCCACTCACCATAATATCATCATGATAAGCACATATATATAAAAGATAATACACCCAACCTCAACAAAGAAGAATTAGCAAGTAGCATATACTACAAAACTTTTATTGAAGAACTTTTCTGCATAAGCCGATAAGGGATCCTGCATAGAAAGTAATGAATATAATTCAATCTTGGAAGAGTTAATAGATAAAATATCATATTAAGAGTAACTCCCCAGCAATGCAACAATCTTCATCCCTTTAAAATACATCTACAAAAGACCAAATTCAACAATGTCAAAAATTGAATTTGGGGAGATTTAAGATAAAAATAGAAGTAATGCAAATAAAAGTAAATCAACAAAAGCAAAATAAAAGAACTTGGGATGCCTCCCAAGAGCATTAATTTATAGTCTTTAGCTGGACTCTTGGTGCATTTCACTAAAAAGAAGGTGTGAGATTAGAGAGCTTGTAACAGCTTGCTCCCTTTATTGGTTCTCCAATGATGTAATGCTTCAATATATGCCTATTGACCTTAAAATTCTTAGATTTTTCACTCCAAATTTAAATTGCTCCATAAGGGAAAACTTTAGAAACTCTATATGGGCCAGTCCATCTTGATTTAAGTTTCCCAGGAAACAATTTCAAGCTTGAGTTGAACAACAAACTTAATCACCTTCTTTAAATTCCTTTTTCTTGAGATGCTTATCATGCCAAGCTTTGGTTCTTTCTTTATAAATGTAGGCATTTTCATAGGCATCCATCCTCAATTCTTCAAGCTCATTAAGTTGCAATAGCCTCTTCTCACCAACTTGTTTGAGATCAAAATTCAAAGTCTGAATGGCCCAATATGCTCTATGCTCTAGCTACACAAGCAAATGACAAGACTTACCATACACCAACCTAAAAGGAATAGCTCCTATAGGGGTTTTGTAAGCAGTCCTATATGCCCATAAAGCATCATATAATTTAATAGACCAATCTTTCATAAAATTGTTCACTGTTTTCTCTAAGATATGTTTGAGTTCCCTATTAGAAATTTAAACTTGTCTTAAAGTATGAGGGTGGTATGGGGTAGCTATCTTGTGTACTACACCATACTTCCTCAATAAACTCTCAAATTGCTTATTACAAAAATGTGAACCCCCATCACTAATTACAGCCCTTAGAGCTCCAAATCTATTCAAGACAAATTTCTTTAAAAATTTCACTACCACCTTAGCATCATTAGTTGGAGTTGCAATAACTTCTACCCACCTTGACACATAGTTAAATCCAATTAAAATGTATTTATTGCCATATAAGGGAGTAAATGGGCCCATAAAATCTATTCCTCATACATCAAATAATTCCACCTCAAGAATACCATTTTGGGGCATTTTATCTCTTTTTGACAAATTTCCACTCCTTTGACATTTATCAGATCCTAATACCAATTTCCTCTCATTCTTGAAAAGGTTTGGCTAAAAGAAATCAGCTTGTAGAATTTTACTAGTTGTTTTAGAGATTCCAAAGTGTCCTCTATAATCAGAAACATGACAATAATGCATAACACTCTCTATCTCCTCATCAGGAATACATTTTCTTATCAAACCATCATAACATCTTCTAAAGAGTAAAGGATCATCCCATCTATAAAATTTTGCCTCATGCAAAAACTTTTTCTTTTGTTACCATGTCATTCCAAGAGGTAAAACTCCACAAGATAGATAATTCACCAAGTCTGTATACCAAGGCAATTTAGCAACAAGAGAGAAAAGTTGCTCATCCAAAAGGAATTCATCAATAGGGACTGCATCCATTTCTTCATCATCCAATTTCAACCTATTAAGATTATCTGCAACTACATTTTCAGCTCCCTTCTTATCTCTAATTTCTAAATCAAATTCTTGGAGCATCAAAATCCACCTAATGGGCCAAGGTTTAGCCTCCTTTTTATAGAGTAAATACCTAATGGTAGCATGATCTGAAAATACAACCACCTTTGAATCAATAATGTAAGGTCTGAACTTTTCTAATGCAAAGACAATTGCTAAGAATTCCTTTTCAGTTGTTGCATAATTGATCTGAGCCTCATCCAGTGTTCTACTAGCATAGTAAATAGCATAAGCTGTCTTATCTTTCCTTTGACCAAGAATAGCTCCAATTGCATAGTTGCTAGCATCACACATAATTTTAAAAGGGAAACTCCAATCAGGTGGTTGCATGATTGGTATAGTAATAAGAGCTTGCTTCAACCTGCAAAAGGCATCCAAACACTCTTGGTCAAATACAAATGGTGTGTCATGACTTAACAAATTAGACAAAGGTTTAGCTATTTTAGAAAAATCCTTAGTAAAGTATCTATAGAACCTAGCATGCCCTAAAAAACTTTGAATTCCTTTAACATTGGTGGGAGAGGGCATCTTTTTTATCACTTCAACCTTGGCTTTATCAACCTCTGTTCCCCTGTTAGACACCAAATATCCAAGCACTATCCCTTCCTGAACCATGAAATGACATTTTTCCCAGTTTAACACATGGTCAGTGTTTACACATCACTACAAAACTTTAGAAAGATTGGCCAAACATATGTCAAATGAAGATCTATAAACAGAAAAGTCATCCATAAAAACCTCCATTATATCTTCAATAAAATCTGAGAAGATTGCCATACCTTTGAAAAGTGGCTGGTGTATTACACAACCCAAATGGCATCCTCCTATAGGCAAAGGTTCCATATGGATAAGTAAAAGTGGTTTTCTCTTGATCATTTGGATGGATAGGGATTTGGAAAAATCCTGAATATCCATCTAAATAGCAAAAATAAGAATGCCTAGCCAGTATTTCTAACATTTGATCAATGAAGCGAAGTGGAAAATGATATTTTCTAGTGGCATTATTTAATTTTTTGTAATCTATGCACATTCGCCAACTAGTCACTATTCTAGTGGGAATTAATTCATTATTTTCATTTTTAACCACTGTCATTCCAACTTTTTTAGGGACAACATGTACTGGACTCACCCATGTACTGTCTGAGATAGGATATATTATCCCTGTATCAAGCAACTTCAAAATTTCCTTTTTAACAACTTCCTTCATATTTGGGTTTAACCTCCTCTAATGTTCAATAGATGGTTTGCAATTTTCTTCCAAAATAATTCTATGCATGCAAAAGTGTGGGCTAATTCCCTTAATGTCATCTATGGTATATCCTAAAACCTTCCTATATTACCTCAAGACTCTTAACAACTTATCAACCTCTAAAGTGCTCAAATTTGCATTTACAATTACTGGATAAGTGTCATTAGGGCCAAGAAATTCATACCTGAGCCGAGAAGGAAGTTGCTTAAGTTCTACCTTAGGTACATCTTCTTCCTTGAATAATGGTTTCTTATATTCAACTTTTTCCTCCTGTGTAAGTTAAAAAACTAAAGCAGAAATGAATGGTGGACTACCCTCCAAATGTTGAGCATATGCAGCCACATGAGGATTGTCATTGTCTATGCTTCCTCCATGAACAAAGCAATTTTCAAGTGGATCTTCCGGATATCTCTTTCTGAAATGTTCTTCAATAAGCTCATCAATGATATCAATTCTCAAACAAGTATCAGCTTCAGAATGATGCTTCTTCATGGTGTTATTAATATTGAAAACTAATTGATCTTCACCAACTCTAAAAGTCAATTTTTCTCCCTTAACATCAATTAATGCTCCTGCTGTAGCTAGAAAGGGCCTTCTCAAGGTAATTGGGATATTAGAATCCTCTTCATGTCTAAAATGACAAGTTCAACAGGTATATAGAACTTCCCAACCATCAGAGGCACATTCTCTAAAATCCCTTCTGGATACTTAATTGATCTATCAGTTAACTGAAGAGAAATGTGGGTTGGTGTAAGATCTCCCATATTGAGCTTTTCATAGATGGAAAGGGGCATAAGGCTAACACTAGCCCCTAAATCATTTAAAGCTTTTATAGAACATGACTCTCCAATATGACATGGAATTGAAAAACTTCCAGTGTCTTTGAGCTTAGGAGGAAGTTTCCTTTGAAGTATGGCACTACATTCTTCTATCAAAACTACAGTTTCATGGTCTTCAAGTCTCCTCTTGTTTGAGAGAATTTCTTTCAAGAATTTTGCATAAGAGGGCATTTGTGAAAGAGCATCAATGAAAGGCACATTTATGTATAGCTTCTTCAAAACCTTTAAGAACTTCCCAAATTGCTTATCAAGCTTGGCTTTTTGAAATCTTTGTGGAAAGGGAAGTTGTGGCTTATAGGGCTCCGGAGGTATATACTTCTCTTCCTTCTCTTTAACTTTCTTTTTACCTTTTTCTGCACTTTTTTCCTCACTTTTTTGTTTTTCACTCTCATCAATTTCTTTCTCATTTTCTCTCTTCTCACTTTTTTTCACTCTTCCCATTGTTTACAACCTTCCCAGTCCTTAAAGTGATAGCTTGATACTGCTCTCTTGGGTTTTCCAGCTGATTTGGAAGTTTTCCGAAATACTGTTAGTAGTATGCTCTAGAGCATATCATTTAGTATGTATCTTGTACATATATAAAAGGCAATTTCACTTTTCCGTTTACATAATGTATTTATGTGTAATAGAAAAGGTCTATTGATATTTTGTTAGAAATTCTATTCTTAAGTTGTTAAGAATATGAGTGAAAGTATTTCTAGCACAAAGTATCATAAATTGATTGACAATCGAGGATACTTCATACAAGACATGACTTATCTAGAAAAGATTATAATTATGTTTGTTCCCAAGGTATTTATATGACAAATAAATAAGATGGAATGGTAAGTCTCATGCCATATAACAAACATGATAGGCAATTATACATCATAAGTAGGCCGAACTAGTGACACATATAACAAGCACATGGAGTTTACTCTTGTCAATGCATTGTCATATATCATATCAGTGCATATAATCTTTAGACCTGAGATAACACAATTATCTTGTATATAGGTGGTTTGAGTTAGATACTGCTTTCATACTTGTACTGTGTATGGGTATATGGGCATGTGTTGGCTCCTACTAGTTATATATGGAGGTAGGTGTTGATCAAGATGGAATCTGTTACCCTAAGTAAATAGGGATAAAGCCCTATGTTCATTTAATTATTCTTGATGTTTCTAGTTCCTAGCCAGGACAGACAGATTTAGTCAGAAAAGAGTTTCTGACAAGAAAATCTAATTAATCAAGGACTGGAATTAAAAGAGAACATAATATTCATAGCAAATGGGGTTTCACACAAACTATGATTCCAGCTCGAATTGGAATTATATAACAGAGAGATTCTAGTGCATGGTAACATATGATTATAGGTTCATTTAAGGTATTCCTTGCTATAGATTGGGTGACCATGGCACGCTATGCTAAGTGTCAACCATGGTCTATGAGATGCCTAAAATGATTTAGAGAAATCATTTATGGTAAGAAAGAGTTCTGATGATATTAAGAGTTAATATCATATCTCATTGCCAATTAGTGATGAGCCTAGTGAGTCACACACATACACAAGATAATCACCAGGTAAAATGTGATTTAATTGATTAATTAAAGAGTTTAATTAATTAATTAAATAGGTCTAGTTTGCAATAAGATTCCAAAGTCCCTAGCATGACTTGAAACCAAATTTAGGTTATTGGATGTATAGTATAAGTTAAATTTATATTTAAAGTGTTTAACTATGAATTTAATTGTGAGAAATTAATTAATAGAGATTAATTAATTAATTTATATTTGATATAAATCGATTAGAAGAGGAGAAATAATGATTTTGGGTTGAGAACTCAAAATTACAACATAAGGGTAATTTGATCATTTCACATGGTGACATGTGGTACCATGAGATGGTGACACATGGCATCATATAAGTTTGCCATTTGTCTTTCTAGCATGCAAGGTGATCAAAGTCAAGATTAAGTCTAGCTTTGACACTTGGCTTAATGTGATTAAGGCAATAAAAAATAAGATGCAATGTGGTAGTGACATGTGGCATAGGGTTTAAGTGATTATTGGACCTAATTATATAAAGAGATGTTATAAGAAAAAATTAGCCACCCTCTCCATTCTCTCTTATGTGTGGTGGCACCTATTTCTCCCTTCCTCTCTTCATCTTTTCTCATCAATTCAAAGAGAATCACTCCATTCTCTTTGAATTAAAATTGCTAGAAATTGTTTTTAGTGTCCTATACACACATACAACCTCTCTAAAGGTAAGAACCCAATTTATAATTGGTTTGCAAAGGCTTGAGAAGCAAATTGGTGGCTGCCCATTGGTGATCTTGGTGTAAACAAGCTAGAGGGATAACACTTGGGGTCCTAGGTGCTTCCTAAAGGTGCCAATCACATCCACAGTGCATCAAAGAGGTTAGTGCTCTAACTGCTCTTTTAAACTAGGGTTTAAATAAATTAATTTGTTAATTCACAATCTTGAATGGCAAACATAGATCCTAATACATATTAAAAGTGTTTTAATATGCAATTAAGCATTGAAATTAATTAGGCACATAAAGGATGTGGTATGATGTATGTAACCCTAGAAGAAAATTTTTGAAATTCAATGCTCTAATGAACCAACTTTCATGCTTCCGCTCCTTCAATTGGTATCAGAGCCACTATATTTGCCATTTAAATTGTTTAATATAAGATTTAATTGTGTGATTTAATCAATTTTGATTGATTCATTACTAGTTGCATTCATAAATATGGCGGTATGGTGTTGTATCCATGAAAGTGTGCATATGTTTTTCACATTTAAAGTGTGCGCATGGTTTGGTGATTCTTTATACAATTTTTGAATATGAATTAAGGCCCACACTTAATTAAATTATTTAATTAAGAATTTTAATCACACAATCAAATTTTGATTCAATTGTTTGAATGATATTCAAATTTGAATTTTTAAATTTGTTTGAATGAGATTCAAATCTGAATTTTTAAATTTGTTTAAATGAGATTCAAATCTGAATTTTTTAGTTGAATATGAGATATTCAATTTAATTTTAGTATGTATGTTTTATTTAATTATTAAATGGTAATATGCATGATGGATGATCATGGACAATAAAAGACCAATGTGATTAGATTTATTTCTTTTATTTTTCTTTGGGTTGTAAAATAATTAATTTTATTTTTGGTGGCATGTATTATAAGTGTTGTAATAATTTGAGTTGTAATTTCATTTATTTGAGGACTTTAAAGTCCATGATCTTATAAATTCGCCTTGGTATGTCGAGGATTACAATGTAATTAGATTGCAAGAAGATCAAGGAGGTCAAGAGCATTGGTGGAACCAGTGAGAGGAAATCAAGATCAAGTATTGATTATGTACTCCTTCAGCAACTCTTGTAAAATGAATGAATAAAATACACGTAGGAATGCCCTGATTCAATTCTTGGTGGCTCAGAATTGAATCCCTTAAAAAGTGCATGATCATACCATATTTATTGTTTATCCATGTATGCATGAGATGTATGGGAATGTACGCAAAGTATATGATATATGCATGCTAATTGGATAATGTGAAAAGTGAGACCATAATAGTAATCAAGCCGACTACTAAATCTTCCAAACAAATGATTAAGTTAGAAATGGTATAATTAAATTATATCATGGGCCCTCCATTAAGGCAATTATATTAAGAAATTTTAAATACTTACACTTGATGCATTTAATTTAAGAGATTTTCTTAAAAATAATTATTAAACATGAGATGTTATAAATATGTAAATAAGTTGATGCCCAATAATGGATGTGCCTGAGGACATTAAAGTTATTTGCATGTTTACTGGCTTAATGGGATCAACTTAACTAATGCAAGATAAATCAATAATGGATATGCCAGAGATTTTGAGCATTAGGGGCTAGATAAAGGATTGAACCTAACATGAGATGTGATGGACAAGGAGTTGCTCACTTATAGTTTATTGTAATTCCAATAATGGATGTGCTTGAGGATGATCAATAAGACTATAATAATACTATCACCTACTAGAAATCCATCCAACTAGGATTTCCGTTTCCTACTTTGGAAGTGTAGGATTTGCCAAGTTAGTGGGAGGACTAATTTGATTAAAAGACCATAATCATTTTGGTTAATTACTTGATACATTTACTAATTAATCTATTTATTTTCTGTAGTTATTCTTCTGATAATAATGAGCACTCAACAACCACCACCATCCAATATCCTTGCGAGCATACTTGATCACAATAGATTGATAGGACTTAATCTTTCTAATTGGCTAAGAAATTTAAAACTTGTCCTAAACCTAAAACGTATTGGATATGTTCTAGACTCAAATGTTCCTGGTCCCTTATCTCCAGAGGCCACTCAAGAGGAACATGACACTTTGGACAAGTGGAAGGAGCATGATATGAGAGCCATGTGTTACACGCTTACTTCAATGAGTAATGAGTTACAAAAGTAGCATGAAAACATGTAGAGTGCAAGTGAGATCCTCCTTCACTTACAAGAGTTGTATGGTGAGCATAGTAGGAATGCAAGGTATGAGATATCTAGACAGCTATTTTGAATGAGAATGTCTGAGGGACAGAATGTTAGGGATCATGTCCACAAGATGATTCAGCTTATAGAGCAGCTGGAACATCTTGACTTTAACATGGATTTCCAACTGCAGACAGATTTGATCCTTCAGTCCCTACCTAAGTCATTTGGGAATTTTGTGACAAATTTTCATATGACTAAGCAGGAATACACCTTGGCTGGTTTACTTAACATGCTTGTTATTGCCCAGCAAAAGAATATGCCGGGCAATAAAGGAAAAGAGGTAGCTTTGATTGCATCTTCTTCTACTGGAAAGTCTAACAAGAAGAAGGGCAATAAAAAAAAGAAACCTCAAGTTCCAGAACCTTCCAAGAATATAGCCAAATAGAAAGGGAAGACCAAAGCTGATGGAGGCAAAGGAAAGTGTTTCCATTGCCAAAAGGATGGGCACTGGAAAAGAAACTGCCTAGAGTATCTTGCTTCTTTAAAGGACAAGAAGGATACACCTTTAGAAGGTATATCTATATCTTGTTATTTAGATGCTGATGATGCTCATAGTTCATCTACAGCTTGGGTTTTAGATACTAGTGCCAGTTCTCACATTTCTTATGATATACAGGAACTAGCAAACAGTAGTAGCTTGCATGCTCGAGATGTTAGACTCCGAATTGGCGATGACTCAATTGTTGAAGCTTTAGCCATAGGATCTAAATCTTTTTACATGTGTGGACATGTTTTGTGTTTGAATAATATTTTGTATGTGCCTGTTGCTTTTAAGAACATCATTTCTATATCTAGTTTGACTGGAAATGGCTATGAATTTCAATTCACAGATGATGTTTACAATATTTATTTTGAAAATAAATATATTAGCTCAGGTTATATGCATGATGGTCTTTATTATTTGGATAATAATGATGAACACAAAATGAATGCAAGCAATCTAAAAGAATGCAATGCCATGGTGAAAATCAACTCAAGTTAAAAATATTTTTGGCACTTAAGATTAGGTCATGTTGCAGAAGATAGGATTGCAAAACTAGAGAAAATGGGGATTTTATCCTCATTGGGTTCTGACCCTACTCCAACTTGTGAATCCTGCCTTCAGGGAAAAATGACTAGATCACCCTTTGTTGGACAAGGACTATGTAACACCCTCACTTTAGCTAGTCCGTACATTGTATTGTTTCGGTGACCAATGTCTGTTCGGATAGCTAGAATATCTGAAACTATTTGTAAACTAGAGTGAGGAGTCATAAATAACCCAAATAATGATAAGGAAAAATTTAGAAAAATTTAAGAAATAAAATACAATGAAGTTAAATGAGTAGACTTCAAAGAATGGGTGACCTTGTGAGAACTTCTTTGTCTTCACTAGAAGCCCTAAACTAGGGAGAAAATTCATAAAATAATTTTTGGGACTCCAGAGAAGAGTCATTGAGGTTTCGATGGCATTAGAATGCCAAGAAAATGCTTAGAAAAATTTTTAGAATGGTACAGACGATTTTGGCTCAATAAGCCAAACAGAGGGCATTTTGATCATTTCGTCTTCAGAGATAATTTTTGACCAACTTGTCCAACTAAGTAAATACATTATATAACATAAAATGTGAATAAATATTGAAGAAAAATTCATTAAAAATATATAAAAGAGAAAAGAAAGAAAGACAAAATAAAATGAAATTAAAAACTCAATTATTACATCATGATGATGCAATAAAAAGTGGTTAGCCAATTAGAACTCAACAAGCACACATTAAAACATTTAAAAGAGGATAAAATTGAATAAAAATCTGTTGTCTTCCTCCCTCATTTTCAGCCATCCGAGACTCTCTCTTCAAATCCTCCATTGAAATACTTCTTCCAAGCTTGATTTCCACCCAAAACCACCATAAAACCCCTTTCTAACTTCACTAAAATTAATCCTTACCACTAGAGCAAGCTTGAGGCAGCAATTTGAAGAATAAATTGAGAAGAATTACAAGCTCAAGTTAGCTCATCAAAAGGTTAGTGCTATATCTCTCCATTTTTCTCTTTAAATTTCAAGTTAGGTGTATGGATTTAGTTAGAAATTCGTGAAATTAAAAGAACATATCCATGTATGGACCAACTAAAATTTTTGGAAGCCTTAGTGATGAAAGTGTTGATGAGTTTTGAATGAATTTAAGTTGTATATGGGTGGTCTTGAACATGAGTATGAGACTTAAACATCATTAAGTATGTTGAATTGATGTATGTGCATGAATGGATATTTGAGAATTAGGGTTTGAGGCATGAAGTTAGGGTTTTGTTCATGTGTTGTGGAATTGGAGTCCTAATGGTCAATTAGTGACCATTTGGCTGCATTTGATGAGGAATTGAAGTGATTTATGCCAATGGAATTGAGGTTAGGTATGCTGCCTTAGGTGACCTGTAGGGTTGGATATGAGTCCAGCAAGTCGGGCAGCTGTAGGGTTGGATATGAGTCCAGCAAGTTGGGCAGCTGTAACTTGAGTGGTGTAAGTTCAATTGGTGCAAATCCAATTGGACATGAACCTAGACACATAATGGCACAACTTTGATGAAGAAACTTTGCCCAGAAGACAAATTTAGAATACCCTAAAAATTGACTGAATTCGGGTAACCAACCTACTGGTCCTGGAAATTGACCAAATGAACAATGTTTTTTCATTTGGCCATAACTCAGTGTAGAAATGTCCAAATTACCTAAATTTTATATCAATGGAAAGCTTAGACAATTTAGGACAACTTTCATGGAGACGATAACTCTAAATTATGACCAGAACTAAATGAAATTGCCCATCAAAGTTAGGACACCAAATCTGATAGAACCAATTCTACCCAGAATTCTGGGTATAGGTCAATCTGGCCAGTTATGGTAAAATGGCTATAACTTGGGCTACAAAACTCCAAATGGAGTGATTAAAAAAAGGGAATTAAAGAAGACACATAAAGGAACAACTTTCATAAAGAAAGTTTTGTCAAATTTTTACTGTAGTAAGGTCCAATGGAACAATGAATTTGGACCTCAAATTCTGAAAATTTGAAATAAAACCTAGGAGACTAGGAATTGAGTTTGGCAACCAACGCCAACAAAAATAAAATGTAAAATATGGTATATTGATGAACTTAGGCTTAACAAATCTATTATGAATCAAAAAGTCAACCTTTGAATGGAAATAGTCAAATGAATAGTAACCACTAAATTATGTGAAATAGAAAAGCAAACTATAAAAACCATTATAGTTGTTAATATAGGATGTGGTAGGCAAATTGTGAATGGTGAAGTTGAGTGACCCCAATGATACAGGAAAGGGTATAATAAATTAGAAAGCTATTATAATGGTTAATATATAGATAATGTAAATAGTTGATTTAAATTTTTGAATTTGAGTGATACTAGGATTTAAGGAAAATTTAGCTAAATTTGAAATTCATGAAATATTCATGGATTACTTGGAATATGAATGATAAATTATATAAATAGTGTAATGAATAAATGGATCATGTTAATGTATGAATGAGACATTAGTTCTCATTATTGTAGAAAGGAGAAGTACTTTGAGTACAATGGTAGATGAGAACCATTATTGTGAATTGTGATCAACACAAATGATATAATGAATAAATATATGAATTATGATGAAGGCAAAATTTATGTAGAAATGTATTTTAAAAATTTATACTTCTGTTAGGAATAGAATTGAAATGTTATAAATTATAATTGGAATTCGTCATGAAATAATAAAATCATAAAACACAATTTATTAACATTTAATGGTACTATGTGCCCATGTATTGCCTAGACACGTGTGTCAGATTGGATAGATTGGCATGCCAATAGGGTCTTGTTTTAGCAGTACTGCGAAAGGCTTTATGCCTGCACTCATGGCTTTATGCCCGCACTCATGGCTTTTATGCCTGATTATGTGTTATCATGGCTTTTTAGCCATACTGACTGCAAATGTGGTTGACGTTCCGCGTCCCATGGTATGACGGTCCGAGGCACCGCGGTGTCTAGTGCCAACGACCCATTATCCAGTTTAGTCAGCCTGTCATAGGTTACCTGGGCAGTGTAAATTATTGAAATTATTTAAGCATATTAGCAATTAAAAACATTAGAAAGTATTAAGTAAAATGTGAAAAAGAGATTAGCAATAGAAACATAACAAAAATACAATTTGCAGAATTGTAGAGAGACCTCAAATACAATACTCCTAGAATAAAATGTATATTGAATATTATTACTGTAAGGCTATAAACTCAGTACTTCCAAAGAGGAACGAATTCGCATATAAGATAGTTAATACTAGAAATGTCATTTTAAATCAAATTGATACTTGAATATTTAGAATGCTTGATTCTTTCTTTATTTGTATTCATTATTTCTTGTTATATTATTACACCACTAAGCAGAAATGCTTAGCGCGATGGATTTATTTCCTTCGCGCAGGTACTGTAACACCCTTATTTGTATAGCCTGGTATATTTCACTGTTCCGATGACCGGTGTCAGTCTAGATAATTAAGGGGATTAGAACCATATTTAAGACAACTAGAGAAGCCATAAACACAAATAATTAGTAATGTCCAATTAGTTAAGTATAAACAAGAAAAACAGAACATAAGAAGTTAAACGAGCCGAGAGTCACAGCGATGGGCGACCTTCTCGGGAAGGACTGCGAAGTCATTTTAAACTCAAATTTCGAACCGTAAAATGTGATGCCGCGGTCCTTAGGACCATTACGAACACAGTGGAAAAGAGAAAATCACGAAAAAGAACTGTTAAGCCAGTCAAATAATTTGGTCAGGAAGCCGGAAGAAATATTGAATTAATTGCAAACCGGGATGAACCGGCGAGGGTAATTTGGTCAATAGACCCCGAGAGCTGACTCCTGACCTAACTGTCAGATAAAATCAGAGAAAAGAAAATTTCGGAATCGAGAATTAAATTAAAGAACTAATGGAAAAATAAAAAAAAAAGGAAAAGAAAAGAAAAAGTTAATTACATCACCTTATGACATCAAAATGATGTCAAAAATTTATTTTTTTAATTCCCACAATTTTTGACCCATTCAAATACATAAAGTAAGACTTAAATTACATAAAAACAAAAAAAAAAATAAAACCCTTCTCCTATCTCAAGATTTCGGCAGCCAAGGTTCTCCATAAGCCCACCATTGATTCCTCCATGAAAGCTTGAATACAAGCTTTTAAACACCCATTTGACCCTACCTTACCCTAAATTCTCCCATAAAAACTTGATTTAATCACTTGAGAAGAAGATTGGTCATCAAAGAAAGAAGAAAAGAAGAAAGAAAATTGGAGAAAAGGGGAGTTAGAAGTTGCTACACAAAGGTTAGTGATTTAAGTTGCAAATGAGTTTATTACTTGTGTGTGTAACTTAGTTAACTTAGAAAAATGCTTAAAATGAAATAAAAATTTGTTGAGGGACCGTGAATGATTTTTGGCCAGCATGTATATGGGAGTATATTTGCATGGTTTGATGGATTTAATTGGGTATATAAACCTTAGTTAGTTGAATGACTATGGTTAAAGGCATGGAATCAAGTAAATGCAAAGATAGTGTGAATTAGGGTTTTGGACATTAGGGTTTAGAGACCAAAAATGTGGTATGTGGGTGAAGTCGGAATTCCCATACCTATTAAGCCTTAGAAAGTCAACAAATTGACTTGAATAGTGTAGTGAATAGTAACCCAAAACACAAAAATTAAAGAACGTCGAGTTTAGCACGTTAGAGCTAGGTAAAAGTGAAGTTAAATTTATTTTTGGATTTATGCTAAGTTATGATACTGAAACACTATAAAATTGTGTGTTTCAGTTAAAAAGAACACCGGGAAAGAACCCGAGGAACCGAGTCAAGGCCAAGAGGCGACTCGCGTAAGGTTTGTGCACAACATCACTATGCTTTAAAATTCATTGATAAGTGAATGAAATATGCATTTTACTTTTGCTTTGAAATGTTGAAAGTTTATTGTTACTTTATTTATGATGTTTTGATTTAAATTGTGAAAGTTATTTTGTATATTTGAAATGACAATGTTTAGCAAATTGTTAAGATAAGTTTTGAAACCACAGTGTCATGACCATATATTTGAACACCTCACTAGCATGACTAGTGGGGGTAATTAGTTTCGAATTTTGATTCCTTCTCTGGAGAAGTGTTGAGGTGTGCCAGTAGAAGAGGATGTGAATGGATATCCATATATTTGAGCTAGCTAGCCTTGTGATATGATTTCTCTTTAGCCTCTGGCTATTGAGATTCTATTTGTTTCGAATGGCATGATCTAATTGTGAGTTTTATGAAATGTGATTTGATACTTCAAAATGAAATTGTTTGGGATTAAAATCTTATAATGCATGATTTGTATTTAATTCTCATGTTCAGTCAAATTTTTGAATAAATGTGATTTAAGTTCTGCATAAAGATTATTTTAGTATGTTGTGCACCACTGAGTCCTAGTACTCAGCGATAGCTTTTATTGCTGTCGCAGATTTAGAGACTGAGCTGCTAAGGATTGTGGATCTATCAGCTTGAAGTTATCGGGTATAAATTATACCCTGACTGTAAATATTTCTTTTGATGTATGTATTGCACATAAATATATGGACATGTAAATTCGGTCTTGAGCAGCTTGTATAAATTTTGTATAAAGTTGTAATAAAATTTAGTTTGTATTTTCCCAATGTAGATTTTAGTATAATGTATATATAGATTATTTGTCTTTAATGAATGGAAATGTTTTATTTTAATTTGAATGAGATTGATAGATATTATTTTAATGATGATTGAATTTTGAGATTTGAGAAATTGTTGAGATTGATTGTGAAATTGAAGTAGTGGTTGAGAAAATTTTTGGAAGTGCCTTTTTTTTAGGTATTTGAAGAACTGTTTTCTCAAAATACAGACGGAACTTTAGCAAAATTTTTGTAAAATTTGCGGAGAAATAAAATGGACCAAAAATATTAACTAGTTTTGATTTTAATTAAATGTTTTAAATACCTATTGGAAAATGCTCACCACTTATCAAAAATAAGAAAATTGTTTTAAAATCCCTTGTAGGATACTTAATGAGTTATCGGTAGGTGAAGTTCGGTAGTTCATTAGGTATTCTATGGGATCATGTTATGCTTTACTGAGGGGTAAGGTGTGACATGTTTTAGTGGTATCAGAGCAAAATTTTTGAAGTATGTTTTAACTTGAGAATTTGTGTCTTTCTTGTTAAGTACAACCGCTCAATGTCCATAATTGTTACATACAGTGCATTACATCATGAATATGAACTAACGGAGGGAAATCTCCTTGTGTTATTTGTTCAGGAGATACCCTAACTTCAAACTGAGATGGAAGAAGGGGATCGCTCAGTTGAGCAATCTGTTGAAGCTGAGGCCCAAGGGGAAGCCCCAGCTTTGCAGAATGTTAATGGATCTGTAGCACCAGCCCCACAAATGTCGCAGTTTCCTGCACAGTTCGCACAGCAAATGGCTGCAATGTTTCAACAAATGGCTGGGGGTATGCCCACTCAAGCTCCACCCCAGACACCTGTGGCACAACCACTGCCTCCAGCCAGACAGTATGATAAATTATTGAAGTATGGGGCTGCAGAATTTAAGGGTATAGTGGAACCTTTAGAGGCAGAGAAATGGCTTAAAAGAATGGATAGAGTATTTAAGAAGTTACACTACCAAGATGAACTGAAGTTTGAGTATTCTGTGTCTCTACTGCAAGGGGATTCGTATGATTGGTGGAAGACCATCCCCCACAGCTTAGCTGAACCACCAGTACTGACCTGGGATGACTTTATCAGAGAATTCAGACAGAAATACATCCCAGATGCATATGTTGATCAGAAACTGCAAGAATTTTTGAGTTTGAAACAAGGGAACCGATCAGTAGCAGAGTATCAGAGGGAGTTCTCCCGCTTGAGTCACTATGCGGGGAGTCTCCTTTCTACCAGCAAGGCAAGGTGCAAGAGATTTGAGACGGGTTTGAAGCCTAGCATAAGGATGCAAGTTGTGGGATTCAGGCACAGCAACTTCTCAGAGCTCATGTCTCAAGCACTTGAGTTGGAAAGAATAGAATCAGAAGCGACCCCAATAAAAGAAAAATCAGAAAAAGCTGAGAAATCAGAGAAAGACAAGGGGGAAAAGTCAGTAGAACAGAGTTCTGGTGGGACTTCTAGGAAGAAGAAGAAATTTAGTAGACCCAGCAGGGGTCGAGGTGAAAGATTTGGTAGGAGCAGATTTTCTGGACAGAGGCCCCCTAGGTCTGGACAGCAGTCGAGCAGGGGTTCACATTCTGCCCGCCCCTGTGAGACTTGTGGCAAGATTCATGGGGGGGAATGCTATTGGGCCACTGGAGCCTACTTTAACTGTGGAGGCAAGGGCCATATAGCTAAAGACTGCACTAGTGCTCCGTCTCCGATATATGGTCCAGCTCCTACTACTGCTAAGGGATCTATTCAGAGTCCTGCTCCCATAGGTTCACAGTCTGTTGGCAGAAGAAGAGGCAGAGGTAGAGGCACTACTTTTGGCAGTCAAGGCACAGTTGGTCGATCGGCCAAGACAAGGGGAGGCACCAGAGTCTACACAATGAGACAGCGAGAAGAGGCTGAGACTTCCGATGTGGTAGCTGGTACATTCTCTATCTCTGAACAAGAAGTATTTGTGTTGTTTGATCCGGGTTCAACCCATTCATATGTTAGTGCTAGCATAGTCTGTTCACTTGCTGTTCCATGTGTGCAAATGGGTTTTGAAGTGCTAGTAACTAGTTCGTTAGGACAAGAGGTCCGGGTTAACAGAATTTATAGGGACTGTCCTTTGGTGATCCAAGGACATGTTTTTCTGTCAGATTTGATTGAAATGCCCTTCAGAGAGTATGATATCATCTTGGGCATGGATTGGTTAGCCAGGCATCATGCCATGATTGACTGTAGACTGAAGACAGTCACTTTTGGTCTCCCTCTGTATAGTGATGTGCTAATACACAGGGAGAGGCATTTACTGCCATCAAACATCATTTCGGCTGCACTAGCCAGAAGAATGATCAGAAAGGGGTGTGAAGCATACTTAGCACATGTGATAGACACCCAAGTGGGGAGTCCAGCACTGAGGGACATCCCTACTGTATGTGACTTTCCGGATGTATTTCCTGATGAATTGCTAGGATTACCTCCAGAAAGAGAGGTACAGTTTGAGATTGATGTTATGCCTGGTGTGGATCCAATCTCCATAATGCCATATAGAATGGCACCTGCAGAATTGAAAGAATTAAAAGTGCAATTGCAAGAGTTGCTTGACAAGGGCTTTATCCGCCCTAGTGTGTCACCTTGGGGAGCGCCAGTGTTGTTTGTTAAGAAGAAGGATGGCACTTTCCGCTTGTGTATTGATTATCGACAGTTGAATAAGGTGACAGTAAAGAATAGATATCCATTACCCCGCATTGATGACTTGTTTGATCAGTTGAGGGGTGCAGCTGTGTTCTCCAAAATTGACCTGAGATCAGGTTATTATCAGTTGAAAGTACAAGAGCAAAGTATTGCTAAAACTACCTTCAGAACCGGCTATGGCCATTATGAGTTCTTGGTCATGCCATTCGGGTTAACTAATGCTTCGGCTGCTTTTATGGATCTGATGAACACTATCTTCAGACCATACCTCGACCAGTTTGTTGTGGTATTCATAGATGAAATATTGGTCTATTCGAGGAATGAAGAAAAGCATGATAGACATCTGTGGATTGTACCGCAGACTTTGAGGGAGAAACAGCTATATGCTAAATTGTCGAAGTGTGAATTTTGGCTGAAGGAAATATCCTTTTTGGGGCATGTAGTATCAAAAGAGGGCATCAAGGTAGATCCAAGTAAGATTGAAGCTGTCCTTAATTGGAGGCCACCCAGAAATATCACAGATTCACGCTCGGGTTTAGCCGATATTACCGCCGATTTGTGAAGGGATTCTCCATGTTGGCATCTCCATTGACCAAGCTGCTTAGAAAAGATGTGAAATTTCAGTGGACTGATAAATGCCAACAGAGCTTTGATGAATTGAAAAAATGTTTGACTGAAGCTCCAGTCCTGACTTTACCTACTCCGGGTAAAGAATACACAGTATATAGTGATGCTTCTCACAATGGGTTAGGCTGTGTATTGATGCAAGATCGAAATGTCATTGCCTATGCATCACACCAGCTAAAACCGCATGAGAGGAATTATCTGACACATGATTTGGAGCTTGCAGCTATTGTGTTTGCTCTTAAGATCTGGAGGCACTATTTGTATAGGGAGAAATGCTACATCTACACAGATCATAAGAGTTTGAAGTATTTGGGCACCCAGAAAGAGTTGAATTTGAGACAGAGGAGATGGTTAGAGTTGATAAAAAACTATGATTGTCTGATAAACTATCAGCCAGGGAAAGCTAATGTTGTGGCTGACGCCTTAAGTCGCAAGACTATGGCAAGTCTACGAGTTACTCCTTTGTCTATGGTATATGAGTTGAGATCATTACATGCCAGCTTAGAGATTAATGATGATGGGCAGACAACAGTTGCATGGCATGTACAACCTGTGTTGATTGATCATATCAGAATGGCTACTCATAATGATCAAAAGTATCAGAAGCTATTGGAAGAAGTCCGACAGGGCAAGAAGCCAGAATTCTCAATCAGAGATGATGGTCTACTGCTACACCAGGGCAGAATATGTGTTCCTAATGATGTTGATTTGAGGCAGATCATTTTGAAGGAAGTACATAAGTCTCCTTTTGCCATGCACCCTGGTGGCACAAAAATGTATAGAGGGCTAAAGGAGCATTACTGGTGGATGGGTATGAAAAGAGATGTGGCAGAGTTTATTTCCAAATGCCTAACTTGTCAGCAAGTGAAGGCAGAGCATCAAGTACCCGCTAAGTTGTTACATCCACTACCAGTACCGGAATGGAAATGGGAGAGAATAACGATGGATTTTGTGATGGGACTTCCGAGGACACAGAAGAGTCATGATGCAGTATGGGTCATTGTTGACAGACTGACCAAGTCTGCTCATTTCCTGCCAGTTCGGATGGACTACAGTTTAGAAAGATTGGCCAAGTTGTACATTGATGAGATTGTGAGACTGCATGGAGTGCTAGTATCCATTGTATCAGACAGAGATCCTAGGTTCACTTCTAGATTCTGGGGTAGTTTTCAGAGAGCCCTAGGAACTAGATTGAACTTCAGTACTGCATTCCACCCACAGACAGATGGCCAATCTGAGAGGGTAATTCAGATCTTGGAGGACATGCTACGGGCTTGTGTGATTGAGTTTGAGGGCAGTTGGGATACACACTTGCCTTTGATTGAGTTTGCTTACAACAATAGCTACCAATCAAGCATTGGGATGCCTCCATATGAAGCTTTGTATGGCAGAAAATATAGAACCCCGTTATGTTGGGATGACGTGGGTGAAAGAAAGATGATTGGACCCGAAATTATTCAGCAAACTGAAGAGAAAATCAGGGTGATTCGAGATCGACTTAAGACTGCATCAGACCATCAGAAGTCCTACATTGATTTGAAAAGAAGGGATATTGAGTATGCAGTGGGTGAGAAAGTTTTCCTCAAGGTTTCCCCTTGGAAGAGGATTATGAGATTCGACAGAAAGGGGAAACTGAGTCCTCGTTTCATTGGGCCATATGAGATTCTGGAAAGAGTGGGTCCTTTGGCATATCATTTGGCACTACCTCCAGAGTTGGAGAAGATACATAATGTCTTCCATGTGTCTATGTTGAGGAGGTATCGATCAGACCCATCTCATGTACTACCAGTGGAAGAAATTGAAGTGAATCCAGACCTCACATATGAGGAAGAACCCATAGTGATTCTGGCTTATAAGGTGAAGTAGCTACGGAACAAACGGATACCGTTGGTAAAAGTACTGTGGAACCATCATTCGGGCCAGGAGGCTACTTGGGAACGAGAGGAGGACATGAGGAGACAGCACCCACAGCTGTTCAGAGATTGATACCAGGTAAAATTTCGAGACGAAATTTATTTTAAGGGGGGGAGAATTGTAACACCCCTATTTGTATAGCCTGATATATTTCACTGTTCCGGTGATCGGTGTTGGTCTGGATAATTAAGGGGATTAGAACCATACTTAAGACAACTAGAGAAGCCATAAACACAAATAATTAATAATGTCCAATTAGTTAAGTATCAATAAGAAAAACAGAACATAAGAAATTAAACGAGCCGAGAGTCACAGCGATGGGTGACCTTCTCGGGAAGGACTGCGAAGTCATTTTAAACTCAAATTTCGAACCGTAAAATGTGACGCCACAGTCCTTAGGACCATTATGAACACAGTGAAAAAGAGAAAATCATGAAAAAGAACTGTTAAGCCAGTCAAATAATTTGGTCAGGGAGCCAGAAGAAATATTGAATTAATTGCAAACTGGGATGAACCGGCGAGAGGCAATTTGGTCAGAGAGCCAGAAGAAATATTGAATTAATTGCATTTTACTTTTGCTTTGAATTGTTGAAAGTTTATTGTGACTTTATTTATGATGTTTTGATTTAAATTGTGAAAGTTATTATGTATATTTGAAATGACAATGTTTAGTAAATTGTTAAGATAAGTTTTGAAACCATAGTGTCATGACCATATATTTGAACACCTCACTAGCATGACTAGTGGGGGTAATTAGTTTCGAATTTTGATTCCTTCTCTTGAGAAGTGTTGAGGTGTGCCAGTAGAAGAGGATGTGAATGGATATCCATATATTTGAGCTAGCTAGCCTTGTGATGTGATTTCTCTTTAGCCTCTGGCTATTGAGATTCTATTTGTTTCGAATGGCATGATCTAACTGTGGGTTTTATGAAATGTGATTTGATACTTCAAAATGAAATTGTTTGGGATTAAAATCTCATAATGCATGATTTGTATTTAATTCTCATGTTCAGTCAAATTTTTGAATAAATGTGATTTAAGTTCTGCATAAAGATTATTTTAGTATGTTGTGCACCACTGAGTCCTAGTACTCAGTGATAGCTTTTATTGTTGTCGCAGATTTAGAGAATAGAGGAGCAGCAGACTGAGCTGCTAAGGATTGTGGATCTATCAGCTTGAAGTTATCGGGTATAAATTATACCCTGACTGTAAATATTTCTTTTGATGTATGTATTGCACATAAATGTATGGACATGTAAATTCGGTCTTGAGCAGCTTGTGCAAAGTTTGTATAAAGTTGTAATAAAATTTAGTTTGTATTTTCCCAATGTAGATTTTAGTATGATGTATATATAGATTATTTGTCTTTAATGAATGAAAATGTTTTATTTTAATTTGAATGAGATTGATAGATATTATTTTAATGATGATTGAATTTTGGAAATTGAGAAATGTTGACTATTGAATTTTGAGATTTGAGAAATTGTTGAGATTGATTGTGAAATTGAAGTAGTGGTTGAGAAAATTTTTGGAAATGCCTTTTTTTTAGGTGTTTGAAGAACTGTTTTCTCAAAATACAGACGGAACTCTAGCAAAATTTTTATAAAATTTGCTGAGAAATAAAATGGACCAAAAATATTAACTAGTTTTGATTTTAATTAAATATTTTAAATACCTATTAGAAAATGCTCACCACTTATCAAAAATAAGAAAATTGTTTTAAAATCCCTTGTGGGATACTTAATGAGTTATCGGTAGGTGAAGTTCGGTAGTTCATTAGGTATTCTACGGGATCATGTTATGCCTTACTGAGGGGTAAGGTGTGACAGGTACTGAAGGCAAAACCCAGTGAATATTAGACTGAGATTTTAAAGTCCAGATCTGCAGAAGTGTTAGAAGGGTTCAAGGTTGTCACTTTCTCAGTAATGCATGTAGATAGGGCCAATATAAGTCATTTTATATATTTTATATATTATAAATATTTTGTATGTTGTAATGTAAACTAAGAATTTTTAAGTAATATTTATGTGATGTAAATTAATAAATTGATTAGTTCATATGTAATTAATTTTTATATCATGTAAATTGTAAATTTATTCAATTAGTTTGCAAATTATGTAAATTAATGGAAATATGAGAATTTTGATATGTGAATGGAGTATGAAGGAAAGTGGATGGAAATGAATATGAGAATTGAAATACATGGATGATATTGAAATATGAGATGAATATGAGATTTTATTTTGAAAATATTGTTGAAATTTCAAGTAGGTGAATAGTGAAATACGCCAAATAGTAATAGAAACAGGGGAAACACCGCTGGTTTCTCCATAGAAAAATAATTGATATTAAAATATACGAGAATAAAATTTTTAAAGGATTAAAGTAAGATAAAATAGGGTACTCTGACACCGAATGTAGCACACCTTGCTCGACTACATTGTAGACGAGTGAGGGGTGTTACATTTATTGGTATCAGAGCACAGTTTAGGCGTTCCTAGGCATAGATAGATGGAAAGAGATAGTGTGCATAATATGCATTACATTCATATGAGTCGGGGTGACACTAATGCAGATCTATTTTCTCTGGTAAGGTGAAGAAATAAGGAAGTAGCAGCTACTCAACTATTTACACTGGGTAAATTTCGAGGACCAAATTTAAATTAGAGGGGAAGAATTGTAACACCCTCACTTTAGCTAGTCCGTACATTCGACTGTTCCGGTGACCAATGTCTGTTTGGATAGCTAGAATGTCTGAAACTATTTGTAAACTAGAGTGAGGAGTCATAAATAACCTAAATAATGGTAAGGAAAAATTTAGAAAAATTTAAGAAATAAAATACAATAAAGTTAAATGAGTTGGTACCCTAGCGATGGGTAACCTTGATGGAAACTTGCTGTCTTCATAGCTAGAAGCCCTAAACCCGGGAGAAAATTCATAAAATAATTTTTGGGACTCTAGAGAAGAGTCATTGAGGTTTCGATGGCATTAGAATGCCAAGAAAATGCTTAACAAAATTTTTAGATCGGTACAGACGATTTTGGCTCAATAAGCCAAACAAAGGGCACTTTGGTCATTTCGTCTTTAGAGACAATTTTTGACCAACTTGTCCAGCTAAGTAAATACATTATATAACATAAAATGTGAATAAATATTGAAGAAAAATTTATTAAAAATATATAAAAGAGAAAAGAAAGAAAGACAAAATAAAATGAAATTAAAAACTCAATTATTACATCATGATGATGCAATAAAAAGTGGTTAGCCAATTAGAACTCAACAAGCACACATTAAAACATTTAAAAGAGGATAAAATTGAATAAAAATCTGTTGTCTTCCTCCCTCATTTTCAGCCAGCCAAGACCCTCTCTTCAAATCCTCCATTGAAATACTTCTTCCAAGCTTGATTTCCACCCAAAACCACCATAAAACCCCTTTCTAGCTTCACTAAAATTAATCCTTACCACTAGAGCAAGCTTGAGGCAGCTGTTAGTAGTATGCCCTAGAGCATATCATTTAGTATGTATCTTGTACATATTTTATTAATAAAAGGCATTTCACTTTTTCATTTACATAATATATTTATGTGTAATAGAAAAGGTCCATTGATATTTTGTTAGAAATATTATTCTTAAGTTGTTAAGAATATGAGTGACAATATTTCTAGTACAAAGTATCATAAATAGGTTCACAATCGAGGATACTTCATAATAAGGACATGACTTTTCCAGAAAGATTGTATTCATGTTTGTTCCCAAGTTATTTATATGAGATATAAATAAGATGGAATGGTGAGTCTCATGCCATATGACAAACATGATAGGCACTTATAAATGATAAGTAGGCCGAACCAGTGATACTTATGACAAGCACATGGAGTTTACTCTTGTCAATGTTTTGTCATAAATCATATCAGTGCATATAATCTTTAGACCTGAGATAGCACAGTTATCTTGTATATAGGTAGTTTGAGTTTGATACTACTTTCATACTTGTACTGTGTATGGGTATATAGGCATGTGTTGGCTCCTACTAGTTATATATGGAGGTAGGTGTTGATCAAGATGGAATCTGTTCCTCTAAGTAAATAGAGATAAAATCCTATGTTCATTTAATTGTTCTTGATATTTCAAGTTCCTGGCCAGGACAGATAGATTTATTCAGAAAAGAGTTTCTGATGAGAAAAATCTTTTTAATCAAGAACTAGAATTAAAAGAGAACATAATATTCATAGCAAATGCAGTTTGACATAAACCATGACTCCAGCTTGAGTTGGGATTTTGTAACAGAGAGATTCTAGTGCATGGTAACATATGATTATAGGTTCATTTAAGGTAAACCTTATTACTAATTGGGTGGCCATGGCATGCTATGCTAGGTGTTAACCATGGTCTATGAGGTTCATAAAATGATTTAGAGAAATCATTTATGGTAAGAAAGAGTTCTGATGATATTAAGAGTTGATATCATATCTCATTGCCAATTAGTGATGAGCCTAGTAAGTCACACACATACGCAAGTTATCACCTATTTAAATATGATTTAATTAATTAATTAAGAGTTTAATTGATTAATTAAATAGGTTTGGTTTGCAATTAAATTGCAAAGTCCCTAGCATGACTTGAAACCAAATCTAGATTATTGGATGTATAGTATAAGTTAAATTTATATTTAAAGTGTTTAAATATGAATTTAATTAATGAGAAATTAATTAATAGAGATTAATTAATTAATTTATATTTCATATAAATTAATTAGAAGAAGAAAAATAATTATTTTGGGTTAAGAACTCAAAATTAAGACACAGGGGCATTTTGGTCATTTCACAGTGTGACACGTGGCACCATGAGATGGTGACACATGAGATTACACATAAGCTTGCCAAATGTTTTTTTAATCATGTAAGATGATTAAAATCAAGATTAAATATAGGTTTGACACTTGGTACAATGTGATTGGGTCACTTAAACCTAGAGCTAATCAAAGGGTGACATGTGGCAAGGGTTTAATGTGTTAACCTAGCTATTTAAGTGTTGTTATGAAAAGAAAAAGCAACCAGCAGCCACTCCTCTCCTTTGTCATGCCACTTTGAGGGTTTTCATCTATTTTTCTTCATCTCTCATCAATTCAAAGAGATTAGCCATCAATCTCTTGAATTAAGAACGCTACAAATTGTTTATAGTGTCCTGTTTACATCTCTAATCTCTTAAAAGGCAGAACTTAAATATCTAATTAATAGAAAAAAGCTTTAGAAGCTGCTCAAGGGCTGCTATAGGTGTTCTTGGTGTGGACAAGCTAAAGGGACAACATCTGGTGTCCTGAAGACGAATCTCAAAGGCGCAGACACGCTGTAGTGCATCAAGAGGTTAGTGTAATCGTTCTTGATTTAATCTAGGGTTCTAAAATTAATCTGATTAATTTAAAATCTTAAATGGCAAATACAGATCCAAAAACATATTAAAAGAGTTTTAATATGTTATTTATCATTGAAATCAAATAGATAAAAATAAATCTTGCATGATACATGTGACCCTAGTTGAAAATTTTTGAATTGAATGGTATAAACTTGTGTTTTTCACGCTTCTGTTCCTTCAGCAGCAATTTGAAGAAGAAATTGAGAAAAATTACAAGCTCAAGTTAGCTCATCAAAAGGTTAGTGCTATATCTCTCCATTTTTCTCTTTAAATTTGAAGTTAAGTGTATGGATTTAGTTAGAAATTCATGAAATTAAAGGAACATATCCATGTATGGACCAACTAAAATTTTTGGAAGCCTTAGTGATGGAAGTGTTGATGAGTTTTGAATGAATTTAAGTTGTATATGGGTGGTCTTGAACATGAGTATGAGACTTAAACATCATTAAGTATGTTGAATTGATGTATGTGCATGAATGGATATTTGAGAATTAGGGGAAACTCCACTGGTTTCTCCATAGAAAAATAATTGATATTAAAATATACGAGAACAAAATTTTTAAAGGATTAAAGTAAGATAAAATAGGGTGCTCCGGCACCGAATGTAGCACACCTTGTTCAACTACACTGTAGACAAGTGAGGGGTGTTACAGACTAAGAGCTGAAAATATTTTGGAGCTAATACATAGTGACGTATGTGGCCTATTTAAGGAAATTGCTAGAGGTGGTTTTCATTACTTTATTACCTTTACTGATGATAAATCAAGGTTTGGGTTTTTGTATTTGATGAAATACAAACATGAATCCTTTGAAAAGTTCAAAGAATTTAAATCTGAAGTAGAAAATCAAACAGGAAAAAGTATTAAAACTCTTCGATCAGATCATGGAGGTGAATACTTAAGTACTGAATTTGATGAACACTTGAAAGAACATGGCATTGTTTCCTAGCTGACTCCTCCAGGAACGCCACAACTGAATGGTGTATTTGAAAGGAGAAATCATACCCTATTAGATATGGTACGTAGTATGATGAGCTATACTGATATACCAATCTCCTTTTGGGGATTTGCATTAGAATCAGCTTTGTATATTCTGAATAGGATTCCATCAAAATTAGTTTCTTCCACACCTTAAGAGATATGGCATGCAAGAAAACCAAGTCTTAAGCATGTTAAGATTTGGAGTTGTCTAGCTTATATCAAAAAGCTGAACACCGATAAATTGGAAACCAGATCAGAAAAAGGTCGATTTTTTTGATATCCAAAAGAGAGTTTTGGATATTATTTTTATTTGCCTGCATCACAAAAGGTTGTGGTAAGCAGAGATGCCTTTTTTCTTGAACAACAATTTATTCAAGAAGGAGGTAAAGGAAGATAAATAAAGTTAGAATTGGAGAATTCTGACCAACCAATAGATCAAATGGATGGAGATCCATCTAGTCAACCTACATCTATTGACGAAACATCTATAATAATTCCTCATAGATCGAACAAGATATTTCACCTACCAATGAGATATGGTTTCCTTCATGAAGATAAACAAGAGTTGTTTACTCATGAAGAAGTAGATCATGGAGATGATCCACTTACCTATGAAGAAGCTATATCAGATATAGACTCTTCAAAATGGATTAAAGCTATGAAATCCGAAATTGATTCCATATCTAAAAATAAAGTTTGGGATCTTGTTGACCCACTTAAAGGTATTGTACCTATAGGGAATAAATGGATTTTCAAGAAGAAAATTGGTTCTGATGGAAAGGTAGAGACCTATAAAGCAAGGCTAGTAGCGAAAGGATTTCGTTAAAGGCAAGGAATCGACTATGAGGAGACTTTCTTGCCTGTTGGCATGCTTAAATTAATTAGGATTCTATTAGCAAAAGCTGCATACTATGATTATGAGATTTGGCAGATGGATGTCAAAACAGCTTTTCTCAATGGATACATTGAAGAAAACATTTTCATGGAACAACCTAGGGGTTTTGAATCCCAAGATGGTTCCAAGGTATGCAAGCTAAAGCGATCCATTTATGGGTTGAAACAAGTGTCGAGGAGTTGGAACATCCGTTTTGATGAGCCATGTGTATATAAGAAGGTTAGTAATAGTGTTATCACTTTCCTTGTCTTATATATGGATGATATTCTATTGATAGGTAATGACATAGGTATGTTGACAGCTGTAAAGATATGGTTGTCAAATACATTCTCCATGAAAGACTTGGGGGAGGCAACGTATATTCTTAGAATTCGCATCTATAGAGATAGAGCGAAAAGAATAATTAGTTTATCCCAAGTCTATACTTGGAAAAGGTGTTAAAGAGGTTTAACATGTTTGATTCCAAGAGAGGATTGTTACCAGTAAGACATGGTATCCACCTTTCTAAAGATGTGTACTAGGCCGGATATTGCACATACTGTTAGTTTAACTTGCAGGTTTCATTCCAATCCAGGTTTGGAACACTGGATAGTTGTCAAGAATATTCTTAAGTACTTGAAAAGAACTAAGGATTTATTCTTAATTTATGGAGGTGGTGACTTGCAATTGGATGGTTATACTGATTTTGATTTCCAATCAGATTTCGATGATAGAAAGTCTACCTCTGGGTTTGTGTTCATTTGTAATGGAGGTGTAGTCAGTTGGAAGAGTTCCAAACAAAGTACGACTGTTGATTCCACTATAAAGGCCGAGTACATTGCTGCATCAGATGCTGCAAAAAAAGAGGTTGTTTAGATAAGGAACCCCGGTCTCCCAAGAATCCAAACACATAGAAAGGCGCTATCACATTATCAGAGAGATAGTTGGGCGAGGCAATGTAGCCATGCAAAAAATAGCATCAGCTGAAAATCCAGCTGATCCATTCACTAAGTCTATGTCACAAGCTCAGTTAGACCGACACCTTGAGAAGATGGGTCTAAGATATTGTAATGAATGACTCTAGTGCTAGTGGGAGATTGTTAGTAATATACCCTAGAGCATATCATTTAGTATGTATCTTATACATATTTTATTAATAAAAGGCAATTTCACTTTTTCATTTACATAATGTATTTATGTGTAATAGAAAAGGTCCATTAATATTTTGTTAGAAATTCTATTCTTAAGTTGTTAAGAATATGAGTGAGAGTATTTCTAGCACAAAGTATCATAAATTAGTCCACAATCGAGGATACTTCACACAGGACATGACTTATCCAGAAAGATTGTAATCATGTTTGTTCCCAAGGTATTTATATGAGATATAAATAAGATGGAATGGTAAGTCTCATGCCATATAACAAACATGATAGGCACTTATAAATGATAAGTAGGCCGAACCAGTGACACATATGACAAGCGCATAGAGTTTACTCTTGTCAATGCATTGTCATATATCATATCAGTGCATATAATTTTTAGACCTGAGATAACATAGTTATCTTGTATATAGGTGGTTTGAGTTTGATACTGCTTTCATACTTGTACTGTGTTTGGGAATATGGGCATGTGTTGGCTCTTATTGGTTATATATGGAGGTAGGTGTTGATCAAGATGGAATCTGTTAATCTAAGTAAATATGGATAAAGTCCTATGTTCATTTAATTGTTCTTGATATTTCAAGTTCCTAGCCAGGACAGACAGATTTAGTAAAAAAAGAGTTTCTGACAAGAAAATCTAATTAATCAAGAACTGGAATTAAAAGAGAACATAATATTCATAGCAAATGGGATTTGACATAAACCATGACTCCAGCTCGAATTGGGATTTTATAACAGAGAGATTCTGGTGTATGGTAACATATGATTATAGGTTCATTTAAGGTATTCCTTGTTATTGATTGGGTGGCCATGGCACGCTATGCTAGGTGTCAACCATGGTCTATGAGATGCCTAAAATGATTTAGAGAAATTATTTATGGTAAGAAAGAGTTCTGATGATATTAAGAGTTAATATCTTATCTCATTGCCAATTAGTGATGAGCCTAGTGAGTCACACACATACACAATATAATCACCAAGTAAAATGTGATTTAATTGATTAATTAAAGAGTTTAATTAATTAATTAGATAGGTTTAATTTGCAATAAGATTGCAAAGTCCCTAGCATGACTTGAAACCAAATTTAGGTTATTGGATGTATAGTGTGACACCCCTTACCCGTGTACAGTATACCCGAGTAAGTAATGTCACACGGTGTACCGGCACACTCTAATATTCCTCAATTAATTTATATCATGCTTTTGCATATAATTTATGAAATACAATTTATTTAAGCCATTTATCAAAAGTATTATTCATTTAAGGTTTCGAAAATTTTAAAGAAAATCCGGCGGAGTACCGGCTAAAAATAGAGAAAACAGTTCTTCGGAACCTGTTAAAAACACTTCCAATATTTGTATTCCATCATCTCAAACTCCAATATCCAAAATCTCAACAATATTTCTCAATTTCAATTCTCAATAATCTTTTCATTTTTCAAACATCCATTTCTCATATACAACCGATAAATACATGCTCAAATTTTGCATTCATAGTCATAACTTTCATTATTTACATGAACATCAAAATATATTACATGAGTTCAAATACATATGAGAAAGTAAAAATCTGCTACAAAATATCAACATGACAAAATGACACCTAGTGCCCTACCAATGCACTGCAGGTAGTGAGGTGACACGGACACTGTGCAGATCTACAGGATGAACTCACCCAGTCTGCGGTCTACTGGGCTCACGATCGGGATCTCCAGTACCTACGCGTGGCAAAAGCAACGCTCTAAGCAATAATGCTTAGTGGTGCAATAATATAATAAAAGAAAATAGCAAGATAATAAATGTGTATAGAATGTGTATGCTTTCTTTGTTTGGTGTTGGTATATTCATTATTTCGTTAACATTGTTCACTTTTATTCATTTGGTTGCCCCAAGTAACCTACACTAGAGGACTGGACTGGATAACGGGTAAACTGGCACTGGGTATCTAGTACCTCAGGCCGTCACACCATCGGTCGCATATGCATCACCCGGTGTGCAACAGAATAGCTACCAAGCTATAAATAATCTCAGGCACAAGGCCAAGTCTCAATGCAAAGTCAGAATGGCTAAAAGCCATGAAATTACAGAATGGCATTTTTTCCATGTGCAGTACTGCTAACTGAACCCTATTGGCATGCCAAACTATCCAAACCAATCTTGTTAGGTATACTAGGGCATTTGAAACTTTTAAATTCTTCAATTTGTGAATTTCAAATTTTCGGTGTCACTATTCATCATTGGTCAACAAAAATGTTGACTTTTAGAATAAAAATGTGTACATTGACTTTGGTACTCCCAACATACCACATTTGGTGTTTAAAACTTGTTGGCATTAAGTGTTAATACCATTCCAAAGTGTGACTCAACACAAGCAGAATTTTCAGTTTTGGTGAGTCAACTTCACTGTTCCATTGGACACTGTTACTGTGGGAATTTGAAGAAATATAAAACATGAAAGTTGTTCCTTATTTTTTCTAGTTGAATTTCCTTTTTTGAATCACTCCATTTGGAGTTTTGTATCTCCAGATATGGTCCAAAAACCCAAGCTGGCCGGATTTGCATTCTGCAGAAAATACCATATCTACAGTAGCATGAACACTGAATTCCATAGCCATTTGGGTTAGGTTTTGGCCATAATTTGGGGTAGGTTCCTTCATGAAAGTTGTTTGTCTATGTCTTAAATTGTTTCTGTAAAAATTTCAGGTCAATTGACCAAATCTACAGTGAGTTATGGCCAAATGAACATTTACTGTTCATTTGGTCAATTCTGCAGAGGCAGTTGCAGGGTGTCCGGATTGGGGCCAAGTTTTGGTCCTCTTGCTTTGGTCTTTTGGGCATGGTTTCTTCAGCAAAAATGTGCCATTATAAACCTAGTTTCATGTCCAATTGGCCAAACATCAATTGGACTAACACAACCAACGTTATGGCTGTATAATTGGACTGAAATTTCAGTCCATTTGCTACTGTCATAGGGCAGCTCCCACCTTGACTTTGCCATTCCATTTTTAAGTTCAAATTGTGGTCAACATACCTCAAATGGTCACTTATTGACCATTAGAGTGTTCTTTAATAGTTTGGTAAGCCAAGTCAATTTTTCATGCCTCAAAACCCTAATGTCCAATGCAATTTACCCATAAACCTCACTTAGTACCCTAGTTCAACATCTATGTAGATATATAGCTTAAACATAACCTCCAATTCATGCTAAGTCCATTAAAAACATCAAAAACCATCCCTCTATTAGGGCTGCCGAATTCTTTGGTGGAGATACACATTGAATTTGTTTCATTATTTCACAATTTCTAATTCATTACAAGCCTAAATCATGGAATTAATGTGTTTTAACTACATATATGCACTAACCTTGTTGTATGCCAATCCAAGCTTGAGAAAGCTTCACTTTCTTTCTTCTTCTTGGCTGCCAAAAGATTATGCAAGGTGCTAGGACAAATTTTAGTGAAAGGAAACTAGGGTTTTAGGGTGAGGAAGCATGGAAATTTAAAGCTTGAAAGAGCTTTCATGGAGGTGGCTATGGGACTAGGGTTTCGGCTGGTTTCTTTTGGGGAGGATGGCTGCTGCATTTTGTGTTATTTTGATCTTTATTTGCCTCTTTATTTGTTAGTCAATGGATGGCTAAATTATGATTGGTCCAAATTTTCTTAATGACATCACCATGATGTCATAATTAAGCTTTTTCCTCATTTTCTTTCCTTTCCTCCACTACTCATTTTCAATTTGATTTCTAGTAATGTTTATTCATATTTTATGTCATATTAATTATTTACTCAACTGGACAAGTCGGCCAAAAATCACCTCTGAAGGCGAAATGACCAAAATGCCCTCCATTTGGCTCAACGGGCCAAAATTGTCTGTACCGATTGAAAAATTTTTCTAGGTATTTTATTGGCATTCTAATGCTATGGGAACCTCAGTAACACTTCTCTGGAGTCCCAAAAATTATTTTATAATTTTTCCCCCGGGTCTAGGGCTTCTAGTTGCGAGAACCGCAACTTCCCTCCGGTTACCCATCGCTTGGGCACCGGCTCGTTTGACTTGGTTGTATTTTATTTCTAAAATTTTTACTAAATTTTTTTTATTAATATTTGAGTTAATTATGGTTCCTGACTTTAGTTTAAATATTTTTCCGGACGTTCTAGCTGTCCGAACCGACACCGGTCACCGGAACAGTAGAATGTACGGAGTGGTTACCGGGAGGGTATTACAACTCTTCCCCTCTAATTTAAATTTCGTCCTCGAAATTTACCTGATGCAAACAGTTGAGGGAACTGTTGCCTCATCGTTTCTTCACTTTCCCAAGTTGCCTCCTCGGTGTTGTGGTGCCTCCAAAGCACTTTCACCAGTGGAATTTGCTTGTTCCTCAATTCTTTTACTTCCCGAGCCAGGATTCGTAGAGGTTCTTCTTCATATGTCAAATCCAGTTGTATTTCAATTTCTTCCCTGGAGATGACATGTGAAGGATTTGAGCGGTATCTTCTGAGCATGGACACATGGAACACATTGTGGATCTTGTCCAGCTCTGGTGGTAAAGCTAGCCTATAGGCCACTAGACCCACACGTTCAATGACTTCATATGGGCCAATGAACCTAGGGCTCAACTTACCTTTTCTTCCAAACCTCAATACCTTCTTCCATGGTGACACCTTGAGGAATACTTTGTCGCCAACCACATATTCTATTTCTTTTCTCTTCAGGTCGGCATAGGATTTCTGTCTGTCTGAGGCAACCTTGAGATTAGCTTTGATTAGTTTCACTTTCTCCTCAGTCTGTTTCACCAGGTCTGGCCCTACCAGTTTGTCTTCGCCCAATTCAGTCCAGCATACTGGAGTTCTACATTTTCTCCCATACAGTGCTTCATATGGGGCCATTTGAATGCTAGCTTGGTAGCTATTGTTGTATGCAAATTCTGCCAGTGGGAGGTATCTATCCCAACTTCCCTCAAACTCAATGACACAACTCCTCAGCATATCCTCAAGGACCTGACATATATTTCATGTTATTATTATCATTTCAGTTCAATATTTGTATCAATTTCATTGGTTTCAATTATTTACCTGGATTACTCTTTCAGATTGCCCATTCGTTTGAGGATGGAAAGCTGTGCTGAAATGGAGTTGTGTACCCAAGGATTCATGCAACTTCTTCCAAAATCTCGATGTAAACCTTGGGTCTCGATCAGATATGATGGAAAGTGGAATTCCATGCAGTCTAACTATCTCACTGATATACACCGCTAACTTCTCGTGAGTAGTCACCCTAATCGCGAAAGTGTGCTGACTTTGTCAATCTATCCACTATTACCCATGCTGCATCATGTTTCTTCTGGGTGAGAGGCAAACCACTTACAAAATCCATGGTGACCCGATCCCATTTCCATTCAGGTATGCGTATAGGCTGTAGCAAACCTGATGGAACTTGATGTTCTGCCTTGACTTGCTGACATGTCAAGCATTTAGTCACATAGTCACCTATATCCCTCTTCATACCAGGCCACCAATACTAGAGTTTCAGATCATGATACATCTTTGTACTTCCTGGGTGCATAGCATATACACTGGTGTGTGCCTCTTTCAGAATATTGGCTTTCAATTCCCCATCGTCTGGTACACACAGTCTTCCTTTGTAGTACAAACACCCATCTGCTTTCACCTCATAGTCAGTTTCTTTTCCCTCTGAGATCTTGCTCATAATAGCCATTAACTTTTCATCTGCCTTCTGCCCATCTAAAATCTGCTGTAGCAGGTTTGGCCTCACTTGCAACTCAGCCAAAATAGCTCCATCTCGAACCAAAGATAGACGGGCATTCAATGATCTCAAAGCTGTCATGGATTTTCTGCTCAAAGCATCAGCAACTACATTTGCCTTCCCAGGATGATAGTCAATCACACAATCATAGTCCTTCAGGAACTCAATCCATCGCCTCTGTCTAAGGTTGAGCTCCTTCTGGGTTGGCAAATATTTCAGGCTTTTGTGGTCAGTGTAAATATAGCACTTTTCACCATACAAGTAATGCCTCCATATCTTCAGTGCGAAGATAATTGCTGCAAGCTCTAGATCATGGGTAGGGTAATTCTGTTCATGTGGCCTTAACTGCCTGGAAGCATAGGCGACCACCTTCCCCTCTTGCATCAACACACACCCTAACCCATTATGAGAGGCATCACTGTAGACCACAAAGTCCTTTCCTGATACTGGCTGTGTTAACACTGGTGCCTCTGTCAACATAGCCTTCAACTTCTTAAAACTGGTCTGACACTTGTCATTCCAGTCAAATCTGACATTCTTGTGTAACAACTTGGTCATTGGAGCAGCTATTAGGGAAAATCCCTTCACAAATCTTCTGTAATACCCAGCTAGCCCCAAGAAGCTTCTGACCTCAGTTGTGTTTAGGAGGCTTCCATTCCATCATCGCTTCTATTTTCTTGGGATCCACCTAATCCCATCGGTGACACTATGTGTCCAAGGAATGCAATTTCATTCACCAAAAGTCACACTTGGACAACTTAGCATCTGACTTCTTTTCTCTTAGGGTTTGCGAACAATCCTCAAATGCTCATCATGTTCTTCCAGTCTTGGAATTCACCAAAATATCATCAATAAAGACCACTACTGGCGATCTAAGTGTGGATGAAAGATACGGTTCATAAGGTCCATGAATGCATTTGGTGCATTTGTTAAGCCAAAGGGCATCACGAGAAACTCATAATGCCCATACCGGTCTGAATGCGATTTTGGGCACATCTACATCCTTCACCCTCGGTGATGATACCCGATCCGAGATCAATCTTAGAAAATACTCTGCTCCCTTCAACCGATCAAGCAGATCATCAATTCTAGGCAACGGATATTTATTCTTCACGATCACTTTATTCAATTGCAGGTAATCAATACAAAGCCTCAAAGTCCCATCCTTCTTCTTTACAAGCGACCTTTGGAGCTCCCTATGGTGACACCTTTGGGCGTATGAACCCCTTATCAAGCAACTCTTGCAACTGAGTTTTCAACTCCCTCAATTCAGTGGGTGCCATCCTATAAGGAGCAATGGAAATGGGTGCTGTACCCGGCAGTGTCTCAATAGCAAATTCAACTTCCCTTTCTGGTGGCAAACCAGACAACTTTTCAGGAAATACCTCTGGGAAGTCTTTTACTGTGGGTATGTCACTCAGGTTTGGCTTAGCCTGCCTAGTATCCACCACATGTGCTAGGTAGGCTTCACAGCCTTTTCTCATCATTCTTCTTGCAACAGTGGCTGAGATGACATTGGACAAGAAATCGGTCCTTTCACCCACAACTGTAATTTCATTACCCTCAGGAGTTTTCAAAGAAATTCTCTTCAATTTGCAATCAACTATTGCCTGATGACGTGACAACCAGTCCATTCCCAAAATCACGTCAAACTCATGGAAAGGCAACTCAATCAAGTCTGCCAAGAATTCATATCCCTGAATCCTTAAAGGGCAACCCTTGTATACTTTGTTCACTACCACACTGTGGCCCAATGGATTAGTGACCAGAATGTCTTGGTCACTCTCCCCTACCAGTATCCCCCTTTCTACAGGTAGATTGATGCAGATGTATGAATGAGTGGATCCTGGATCCACCAATGCATGCACAGGTGTAGTGTAGAGGAAGAACGTACCCACGATGGCGTGCAGGGCATCTTGCTCCTCTGAGCTCTTATAGCATAAGCCCTTGCGGGTGGTGCTGTCGGGCCTCTCTGTGGCTCGGATGCAGCCTCTGTGATGGTCCAATGACCTCAGTTTACAGATTTTCTACCTCTGCGTAGTGCGGGAGGCAGTGCATGCGCTTGTGTTGGAGCAGCTGTAGTGGTTCTACGTGGACAGTTTCTCAACTGATGCTCTGTTGACCCACACCTCAAGCAGGCACCAGTTACTCTCCAACACTCCCCCTTGTGCCATTTTTGACAATGTGGACATGCAGAAGATGCAGGGGCTGGTCCCCTGAACCCCATCCCTGGAGAGCTGCCCACTAATGGTGTGGACTGACCTCTCCTAGGGGTGAAGCGTAACTGGGCCCTTGATCACGACCACAGCCTGTGGCTGAGCTGAACTTTGTGCAGGAGGACCCTTGAACTTCTTCCCTGATGCAGGAGCTGAACTAGACTGACCCGGTCCCCTCTTCTGCTGTCTCTCTCTTTTAGTCCACTCACTAATTCTTACTTTTTCAACCTTTATTGCCGCTTCCACTAACTTGGTAAATTCTGTGATTCCCAAGGCAGTGAGCTGGATCTTGATGTTGTCATTTAGTCCCTCTTCAAATCTCTTGCATCTTTCAGCTTCATTAGGGACTATCTCCCTTCCATAGCGGCTTAATCGGACGAATTCCTTCTCATACTCACCAGCGACGGTGTCTGCCTCAGATTAAAAAATTCTCTTCTTCTCTCTTCCAGGTATACAGTACCCACATACTTCTTCTTGAACTCAGAGAGAAAGAAGTCCCATGTCATAACTTCTGGCTGCACTTCACTGGATACCGTGTCCCACCACTCATAAGCATCATCTTGCAGCAAGGATATAGCAGCTTCCAGGTTTTGCTCTGGAGTGCAGTGGAGTTGTTTAGTACTCTGCCTGTACTGTTCAACCAATTCTCGGCTGCAACAGAGTCATCTTCTCTCTTGCCATAGAAATCCACTGCCCCAAATTTTCTTAACCTTTCCAGGTGTGATTTCTGCTGTGGAGCTGGTGGTGGTGGTGGTGGTGGTGCTGGCATTACCCCAGCCATCTGTCTAAAGAAGTCGGCCATTTGTTGGAACATGGCCTGTGGAGGTGGCGAGCTCTGCTTGAGCTGGCGGAGCAGATTCTCTCATGCCTCCAGTCTCAGCTGCTGCAGGTGGAGCATGACTCTCCACTTCCTCCTCAACGGCTCTCTGAGATGAAGGGTCCATATCCTATTCAAAATAAGAAAGATAAACAGATCTGCATTAGTGTCACCTCGACTCTTACAAATGCAATGCATGGTATGGACTCAATCTAGGCTCAGAAATGCCTAAACCGTGCTCTGATACCACTAAATGTGACACCCCTTACCCGTGTACAGTATACCCGAGTAAGTAATGCCACACGGTGTACCGGCACACTCTAATATTCCTCAATTAATTTATATCATGCTTTGCATATAATTTATGAAATACAATTTATTTAAGCCATTTATCAAAAGTATTATTCATTTAAGGTTCCGAAAATTTTAAAGAAAATCCGGCGGAGTACCGGCTAAAAATGGAGAAAACAGTTCTTCGGAACCTGTTAAAAACACTTCCAATATTTGTATTCCATCATCTCAAACTCCAATATCCAAAATCTCAACAATATTTCTCAATTTCAATTCTCAATAATCTTTTCATTTTTCAAACATCCATTTCTCATATACAACCGATAAATACATGCTCAAATTTTGCATTCATAGTCATAACTTTCATTATTTACATGAACATCAAAATATATTACATGAGTTCAAATACATATGAGAAAGTAAAAATCTGCTACAAAATATCAACATGACAAAATGACACCTAGTGCCCTACCAATGCACTGCAGGTAGTGAGGTGACACGGACACTGTGCAGATCTACAAGATGAACTCACCCAGTCTGCGGTCTACTGGGCTCACGATCGGGATCTCCAATACCTACGCGTGGCAAAAGCAACGCGCTAAGCAATAATGCTTAGTGGTGCAATAATATAATAAAAGAAAACAGCAAGAAAATAAATGTGTATAGAATGTGTATGCTTTCTTTGTTTGGTGTTGGTATATTCATTATTTCGTTAACATTGTTCACTTTTATTCATTTGGTTGCCCCAAGTAACCTACACTAGAGGACTGGACTGGATAACGGGTAAACTGGCACTGGGTATCTAGTACCTCGGGCCGTCACACCATCGGTCGCATATGCATCACCCGGTGTGCAACAGAACAGCTACCAAGCTGTAAATAATCTCAGGCACAAGGCCAAGTCTCAATGTAAAGTCAGAATGGCTAAAAGCCATGAAATCACAGAATGACATTTTTGCCATGTGCAGTACTGCTAACTGAACCCTATTGGCATGCCAAACTATCCAAACCAATCTTGTTAGGTATACTAGGGCATTTGAAATTTTTAAATTCTTCAATTTGTGAATTTCAAATTTTCGGTGTCACTATTCATCATTGGTCAACAAAAATGTTGACTTTTAGAATAAAAATGTGTACATTGACTTTGGCACTCCCAACATACCACATTTGGTGTTTAAAACTTGTTGGCATTAAGTGTTAATACCATTCCAAAGTGTGACTCAACACAAGCAGAATTTTCAGTTTTGGTGAGTCAACTTCACTGTTCCATTGGACACTGTTACTGTGGGAATTTGAAGAAATATAAAACATGAAAGTTGTTCCTTATTTTGTCTAGTTGAATTTCATTTTTTGAATCACTCCATTTGGAGTTTTGTAGCTCCAGATATGGTCCAAAAACCCAAGCTGGCCGGATTTGCATTCTGCAGAAAATACCATATCTACAGTAGCATGAACAGTGACTGCCATAGCCATTTGGGTTAGGTTCTGGCCATAATTTGGGGTAGGTTCCTTCATGAAAGTTGTTTGCCTATGTCTTAACTTGTTTCTGTAAAAATTTCAGGTCAATTGACCAAATCTACAGTGAGTTATGGCCAAATGAACAGTTACTGTTCATTTGGTCAATTCTGCAGAGGCAGTTGCAGGGTGTCTGGATTGGGGCCAAGTTTTGGTCCTCTTGCTTTGGTCTTTTGGGCATGGTTTCTTCAGCAAAAATGTGCCATTATAAACCTAGTTTCATTTCCAATTGGCCAAACATCAATTGGACTAACACAGCCAATGTTATGGCTGTATAATTGGACTGAAATTTCAGTCCATTTGCTGTTGTCATAGGGCAGCTCCCACCTTGACTTTGCCATTCCATTTTTAAGTTCAAATTGTGGTCAACATACCTCAAATGGTCACTTATTGACCATTAGAGTGTTCTTTAATAGTTTGGTAAGCCAAGTCAATTTTTCATGCCTCAAAACCCTAATGTCCAATGCAATTTACCCATAAACCTCACTTAGTACCCTAGTTCAACATCTATGTAGATATATAGCTTAAACATAACCTCCAATTCATGCTAAGTCCATTAAAAACATCAAAAACCATCCCTCTATTAGGGCTGCCGAATTCTTTGGTGGAGATACACATTGAATTTGTTTCATTATTTCACAATTTCTAATTCATTACAAGCCTAAATCATGGAATTAATGTATTTTAACTACATATATGCACTAACCTTGTTGTATGCCAATCCAAGCTTGAGAAAGCTTCACTTTCTTTCTTCTTCTTGGCTGCCAAAAGATTATGCAAGGTGCTAGGACAAATTTTAGTGAAAGGAAACTAGGGTTTTAGGGTGAGGAAGCATGAAAATTTAAAGGCGAAATGACGGCCAAAAATTGTCTGTACCGATTGAAAAATTTAAAGGCGAAATTTAAAGGCGACAAGTCGGCCAAAAATCACCTCTGAAGGCGAAATGACGAAAATGCCCTCCGTTTGGCTCAACGGGCCAAAATTGTCTGTACCGATTGAAAAATTTTTCTAGGTATTTTCTTGGCATTCTAATGCTATGGGAACCTCAGTAACCCTTCTCTAGAGTCCCAAAAATTATTTTATAATTTTTCCCCTGGGTCTAGGGCTCCTAGTTGCGAGAACCGCAACTTCCCTCCGGTTACCCATCGCTTGGGCACCGGCTCATTTGACTTGGTTGTATTTTATATCTAAAATTTTTACTAAATTTTTCTTATTAATATTTGAGTTAATTATGGTTCCTGACTTTAGTTTAAATATTTTTCCGAATGTTCTAGCTGTCCGGACCGACACCGATCGCCGGAACAGTAGAATGTACGGAGTGGTTACCGGGAGGGTATTACATATAGTATAAGTTAAATTTAATTTAAAGTGTTTAAATATGAATTTTAATTGTGAGAAATTAATTAATAGAGATTAATTAATTAATTTATATTTGATATAAATTGATTGGAAGAGGAGAAATAATGATTTTGGGTTGAGAACTAAAAATTACAACATAAGGGTAATTTGGTCATTTCACGTGGTGACATGTGACACCATGAGATGGTGACACATGGCATCATATAAGTTTGCCATTTTTTTTCTAGCATGCAAGGTGATCAAAGTCAAGATTAAGTCTAGCTTTGATACTTGGCTTAATGTGATTATGTCAATTAAAAATAAGATGCAATGTGGTGGTGACATGTGGCATAGGGTTTAAGTGATTACTTGACCTAATTATATAAAGAGATATTATAAGAAAAAATCAGCTACCCTCTCCATTCTCTCTTATGTGTGGCGGCACTTATTTTTCCCTCTCCTCTCTTCATCTTTTCTCATCAATTCAAAGAGAATCACTCCATTCCCTTTGAATTAAAATTGCTAGAAATTATTTCTAGTGTCCTATACACACATACAATCTCTTTAAAGGTAAGAACCCAATTTACAATTGGTTGTAAAGGCTTGAGAAGTAAATTAGGGGCTATCCATTGGGATCTTGATGTGGACAAGCTAGAGGGATAACACTTGGGATCCTAGGTGCTTCCTAAAGGTGCCAATCACATCCATAGTGCATAAAAGAGGTTAGTGCTCTAACTCCTCTTTTAAACTAGGGTTTAAATGAATTAATTTATTAATTCACTATCTTGAATGGCAAACGTAGATCCTAATACATATTAAAAGTGTTTTAATATGCAATTGAGTATTGAAATTAATTAGGCACATAAAAGATGTGGTATGATGCATATAACCCTAGAAGAAAATTTTTGAAATTCATTACTCTAATGAACCAACTTTCATGCTTCCGCTCCTTCAAAGACTTCATACCCGAGGAAGATGCTTGTTGTGCAATCTGGTTTTCCAGGATTCTGTTATGTGTTTGCATCTGTTATAGCCTTGCTTTCATTTCTTTCATCTCTTCATCATGCTTAGTTTAGTTAGCAAGAATCTATTGTAACAAAGCTTCCGTGGTAGAACCTTGCTCTTGCTATTTTGGTGGAGGATTCATGTTTCTTTGCTGAAAATTAGGCAATGGTTGCCTATTTTGCTGATATGGAATTCCTTGTTGCTGTTGTGGTTGAAAATTCTAATTTGGGACTTGGTTTTGCTGATTTCCCCATGAAAAGTTGGGATGATTCCTCCAAGCTGGATTATATGTTTGAGAGTAAGGATTCCCCATTTGTTTGTTTCCATAATTACCTACATATGCAGCTTGCTCTCCATATTCTACTCCACAACTCATTGTTTCTTCTGCACAGGCAATCTATTGTGAACTTCCAGATGATGATGATGAACTGACCAACATACTTAAATCTTCCACTTCTTTGCCAAAATATCTGTAAGTGCATCAAACTTTGCATTTGTAACATCCCCACTGTACATATTTTGTACGTTCTATTGCTCCAGTAGTCAAATAACAGTCCAGGCAAGTCAGTATGTCTGGAACTACACTTCGGTGATAGTGAACAGACATATAATGATGAAATAAATAAAAAGAAAATACAAGAAAAATCAAACAAAAATGAAAGAGAGAAAATGATGCTAGGTTAAGCAGTAGATGCAGGAAAGCGATTCTTGAGCCCGAGGACCATGAGGAACCCTCTGAATCTAATTTTGAGACATGAATAAAGGTTTATTGAAATTTAATTGACACTAGAAATATCAAAGAAAAATTAATAAATTAGTACAAAGAAAAACGAAAAATCGAGAAACAGACAAAAATCGGTGTTACCGAAAAATCGGGAATGTAAACCGAAGTGGGGTATTTTGGTCAATTGACACCTAGAGTTGGCTTTTGACCTAAATGTCCATTAAAAATAAATGATATTACACTTTATAAATGTCATGAAAAATTAAATGGTGATACATTATGTAAATAGTGAAATAAATGAGCTAAATGTGCAAATAATGAAAGTTTAACTAATTAAACAATTAGTTTAGAGTTAGTGCTCCACTAACTCAATCCTTGGGACATTATCTAATACATTAGTGGGCAGAAACCACTTCTTCTTCACCAAAACACAAACCAGCCGAATTTCCACCATGGGAGGACTCCATTGCCACACCTTGCTCTACCTCCATGCAAGCATGTTCTAGCCTTCCTTTCCACTTCCTTCCTTCATTAAAGCTTGCATACTCACCTTGGGGAAGATATTGGCAGCAAGAAAAACAAGATTTGGTGAAGTTTTGATAAGCATCAAAAGTTGTAAGTGTTAGTAGTAAGCCCTAGAGCATATCATTTAATATGTATCTTGTACATATTTTTATTAATAAAAGGCATTTCCACTTTTCCGTTTACATAATATATTTATGTGTAAGAGAAAAGGTCCATTGATATTTTGTTAGAAATATTATTCTTAAGTTGTTAAGAATATGAGTGACAATATTTCTAAGAGAGGATTGTTACCAGTGAGACATGGTATCCATCTTTCTAAAGAGATGTCTCCAAAGACACCTGAAGAAAGAGATAAGATGGCCAGGATTCCATATGCTTCGGCTATTGGAAGTTTAATGTATGCAATGTTGAGTACTAGGCCGGATATCGCATATGCTGTTAGTTTGACTAGCAAGTATCAATCCAATCCAGGTTTGGAACACTGGATAGCTGTCAAGAATATTCTTAAGTACTTGAGAAGAACTAAGGATTTATTCTTGATTTATGGAGGTGGAGACTTGCAATTAGATGGTTATACTGATTCTGATTTCCAATCAGATATCGACGATAGAAAGTCTACATCTGGATATGTGTTCATTTGTAATGGAGGTGCAGTCAGTTGGAAGAGTTCCAAACAGAGCACGACTGCAGATTCCACTACAGAGGCTGAGTATATTCTTTGCATCGAGATCTTTGCAAAGGAAAGTATTTGGATAAAGAAGATTGTGACAGAACTTACAGTAGTTCCTTCCATTGAGTCGGCGGTTCCACTACCTGTGACAATAATGGAGCGATCATCTGAGCTAAGGAACCAAGGTCTCACCAGAAATCCAAACATATAGAAAGGCGCTACCACATTATCAGAGAAATAGTTGGGCGAGGCGATGTAGCCATGCAGAAAATAGCATCAGCTGAAAATCCAGCTGATCCATTCACTAAGCCTATGTCACAGACTCAGTTAGACCGACATCTTGAGAAGATAGGTCTAAGATATTGTAATGAATGGCTCTAGTGCTAGTGGGAGATTGTTAGTAGTATGCCCTAGAGCTCATTTAGTATGTATCTTGTACATATTTTTATTAATAAAAGACATTTCCACTTTTCCGTTTACATAATATATTTATGTGTAATAGAAAAGGTCCATTGATATTTTGTTAGAAATATTATTCTTAAGTTGTTAAGAATATGAGTGACAATATTTCTAGCACGAAGTATCACAAATAAGTTCACAATCGAGGATACTTCATAATGAGGACATGACTTATCCAGAAAGATTGTATTCATGTTTGTTCCCAAGTTATTTATATGAGATATAAATAAGATGGAATGGTGAGTCTCATGCCATATAACAAACATGATAGGCACTTATAAATGATAAGTAGGCCGAACCAGTGACACTTATGACAAGCACATGGAGTTTACTCTTGTTAATGTTTTGTCATAAATCATATCAGTGCATATAATCTTTAGACCTGAGATAGCACAGTTATCTTGTATATAGGTAGTTTGAGTTTGATACTGCTTTCATACTTGTACTGTGTATGGGTATATGGGCATGTGTTGGCTCCTACTAGTTATATATGGAGGTAGGTGTTGATCAAGATGGAATCTGTTCCTCTAAGTAAATAAAGATAAAATCCTATGTTCATTTAATTGTTCTTGATGTTTCAAGTTCTGGCAGACAGATAGATTTATTCGTAAAAGAGTTTCGATGAGAAAATCTTTTAATCAAGAACTGGAATTAAAAGAGAACATAATATTCATAGCAAATGGAGTTTGACATAAACCATGACTCGGCTTGAGTTGGGATTTTGTAACAGAGAGATTCTAGTGCATGGTAACATATGATTATAGGTTCATTTAAGGTAAACCTTATTACTAATTGGGTGGCCATGGCATACTATGCTAGGTGTTAACCATGATCTATGAGATTCATAAAATGATTTAGAGAAATCATTTATGGTAAGAAAGAGTTCTGATGATATTAAGAGTTGATATCATGTCTCATTGCCAATTAGTGATGAGCCTAGTAAGTCACACACATACACAAGTAATCACCTATTTAAATATGATTTAATTAATTAATTAAAGAGTTTAATTGATTAATTAAATAGGTTTGGTTTGCAATTAAATTGCAAAGTCCCTAGCATGACTTGAAACCAAATCTAGATTATTGGATGTATAATATAAGTTAAATTTATATTTAAAGTGTTTAAATATGAATTTAATTAATGAGAAATTAATTAATAGAGATTAATTAATTAATTTATATTTGATATAAATTAATTAGAAGAAGAAAAATAATTATTTTGGGTTGAGAACTCAAAATTAAGACACAGGGGCATTTTGGTCATTTTGCAGTGTGACACGTGGCACCATGAGATGGTGACACATGGGGTTACACATAAGCTTGCCAAATGTTTTTTAATCATGTAAGATGATTAAAATCAAGATTAAATATAAGTTTGACACTTGGCACAATGTGATTGGGTCACTTAAACCTAGAGCTAATCAAAGGGTGACATGTGGCAAGGGTTTAATGTGTTAACCTAGCTATATAAGTGTTGTTATGAGAAAAATAAAACACAACCAGCAGCCACACACCTTTGTCACGCCACTTTGAGGGTTTTCATCTCTTCTTCTTCATCTCTTATCAATTCAAAGAGATTAGCCATCAATCTCTTGAATTAAGAACACTAGAAATTGTTTCTAGTGTCCTGTTTACATCTTTAATCTCTTAAAAGGCAGAACTTGATTTTCTAATTAATAGAAAAAGCTTTAGAAGCTATTCAAGGGCTGCCATAGGTGTTCTTGGTGTGGACAAGCTAGAGGGATAACATCTGGTGTCCTGAAGACGAATCTCAAAGGCGCATACACGCTGCAGTGCATCAAGAGGTTAGTGTAATCGTTCTTGATTTAATCTAGGGTTCTAAAATTAATCTGATTAATTTTAAAATCTTAAATGGCAAATACAGATCCAAAAACATATTAAAAGAGTTTTAATATGTTGTTTATCATTGAAATCAAATAGATAAAAATAAATCTTGCATGATGCATGTGACCCTAGGTGAAAATTTTTGAATTCAATGGTATAAACTTGTGTTTTTCACGCTTCCGTTCCTTCAATTGGTATCAGAGCCACTATATTTGCCATTTAGATTGATGTTTATATGATTTAATTGTGTGTTTGATCATGAGATCAAAAGTTTATTGCTGGTTGCAAAGTCAAGGTGGCGGCACAAATGATGAACACCATGGTGTGCATGGTTGATGCATCACAATGGTGTGCAAAGGTAAATGGATGGTGAATGTGCAATTGTTGTATTATCTAAGATCCATTTTATGTCTAATTAAATTGTTTAATTAGAATTTTTATCACACAATTAAATTATGATTCAAATCAGAATTTTAAAAATTGTTTGAATGTGATTCAAATCTGAATTTTAAAAGTTGTTTGAATGTGATTCAAATCTGAATTTTTAAAGTTGTTTGAATCATATTTAAATCTGATTTTTTAAAATTGATTGAATAAAATTCAGATCTGATTTTTTTAAAAAAATTTGAATGTGATTCAAATCTGATTTTTTAAAAAATGTTTGAATGTGATTCAAATCTGAATTTTTAAAGTTGTTTGAATGTGATTCAAATATGAATTTTTAAATTTATTTGAATGAGATTCAAATCTGAATTTTTAAATTTATTTGAATCATATTCAAATCTGAATTTTTAAGTTGAATATGAGATATTCAATTTACTTTAAGTATGTATGTTTTATTTAATTGTTAAATAGTGATATGCATGATGGATGATCATGGACTATAAAAGACCAATGTGATTGGATTTATTTCTTTTATGTTTCTTTGGGAATGTAAATTAATTAATTTATTTTGGGCATGTATTATTAAGTTTGTAATAATTTTTGGGTTGTAATTTCATTTATTTAAGTTCTTGTAAATTCGCCTTGGTATGCTAAGGATTACTATGTAATATTGGATTGCAAGAAGTTCAAGGAGGTCAAGAGCATTGGTGGGACCAGTGGGAGGAATTCAAGATCAAGTGTTGATTATGTACCCCTTCAGCAACTCTTGTAAAATGAATGAATGAATGAAATGCACCTAGGAATGCCCTGATTCAATTCTTGGTGGCTCAGAATTGAATCCCTTAGAAAGTCCATGATCATACCATATTTACTGCTTATCCATGAATGCATGAGATGTATGGGAATGTATGCAATTATATGATATATGCATGCTAAATGGATAATGTGCAAAGTGAGACCTTAATAGTAATTAGAAAGACCATAAAATCTTCCAAACAAATGATTAAGTTGGAAATGCTATAATTAAAGTAATTATAACATAGGCCCTCCATTGGGGCAATTATTTTAAGAAATTTTAAATAGTTGCATAAGATGCAATTAATTTAAGAGATTTTCTTAAGAATAATTGTTAAGCATGAGATGTTGTAAATATGTAAATGGTTTAGTGGCCAATATTGGATGTACCTGAGGACATTAAAATTATTTGCATAATTACTGGCTCAATGGGATCAACTTAACTAATGCAAGATAAGTCAATAATGGATGTACCTGAGATTTTGAGCATTAGGGGCTAGGTAAAGGATTGAACCTCACATGAGATGTGATGGGCAAGGAGTTGCTCACTTATAGTTTATTGTAATTCCAATAATGGATGTACCTGAGGATGATCAATAGAATTATAAGAATTCAATCACCCACTAGAAATCCATCCAACTAGGATTTCCGTTTTCTACTTTGGAAGTGTAGGATTCGCTAAGTTAGTGGGAGGACCAATTTGATTAAAAGACCATAATCATTTTGGTTAATTACATGATACATTTACTAATTAATCTGGTTATTTTCTGCAGTTAATTTTCTGATAAAAATAAGCACAAAACAACCACCACCATCCAATATCCTTGCAAGCATACTTGATCACAACAGGTTGACAGGACCTAATCTGTCTGATTGGCTAAGAAATTTGAAACTTGTCTTGAACCTTGAACATATAGGATATGTTCTAGATTCAAATGTTCCTAGTCCCTTACCTCCAGAGGCCACACAAGAGGAACATGAAACTTTGGACAAGTGGAAGGAGCATGATATGAGAGCTAAGTGTTACATGCTTGCTTCCATGAGTAATGAGTTCTGAAGCAACATGAGAACATGCAGTGCGAGTGAGATCCTCCTTCACCTACAAGAGTTGTATGGTGAGCACAAAGGGAATGCTAGGTATGAGATATCTAGACGGCTATTCCGTATGAGGATGTCTGAGGGACGAATGTTGGGGATCATGTCCACAAGATGATTCGGTGATTGAGCGGTTGGAACATCTTGACTTCAACATGGATTTCCAACTACAGACGGATTTGATCCTTGATCCCTTCCACGAGTCTTTTGGGAATTTTGTGACAAATTTTCACATGACTAAACAGAATGCACCTTAGGCTGGTTTACTCAACATCTGGTTATTGCCCAAAAGAATATGCCGGGCAATAAAGGAAAAGAGGTAGCTTTGGTTGCATCTTCTTATTTGGAAAGTCCAACAAGAAGAAGGGCAATAGGAAAAAGAAACCTCAGTTCCTGGTCCTTCAAGAAAATAGCTAAGCAGAAAAGGAAGACTAAAGGCGATGGAGGCAAAGGAAAGTGTTTCCACTTGCCAAAAGGATGGGCAACGGAAAAGAAGCGCCTGAGTATCTTGCTTCTCTGAAGGACAAGAAGGATACACCTTCGGAAGGTATGTCCATATCTTGTTATTTAGATTCGATGATACTCATAGTTCATCTACTGACTTGGGTTTTAGATACTGGTGCCAGTTCTCACATTTCTAATGATATGCAGGAACTAGCAAATAGTAGCAGCTTGCGTTCTCAAGATATTAGAGTCCGGATTGGCAATGGCTCAACTGTTGAAGCTTTAGCTATAAGATCTAAATCTTTTTACATGTTTGGACATGTTTTGTGTTTGGATAATATTTTATATGTACCTGATGCTTTTAAGAACATCATTTCTATCTCTAGTTTGACTAGAAATGGCTATGAATTTCAGTTCACTGATGATGTTTGCAATATTTATTTTGGAAATAAATATGTTGGTTCGGGTTATATGAATGATGGTCTTTATTATTTGGATAATAATAATAAACACAAATTGAATGCAAGTGATCTAAAAGAATGCAATGCCATGGTGAAAACCAACTCAAGTTCAAAATATATTTGGCACTTAAGGTTATGTCATGTTGCAGAAGATAGGATTGCAAAACTGGAGAAAATGGGGATTCTATCCTCATTGGGCTCTGAGCCTACTCCAACTTGTGAATCTTGCCTTCAGGGTAAAATGACTAGATCACCCTTTGTTGGACAAGGGTTAAGAGCTGAAAATATTTTGGAGCTAATACATAGTGATGTATGTGGTCCATTTAAAGAAATGGCTAGAGGGGGTTTTCATTATTTTATTACCTCTACTGATGATAAATCAAGGTTTGGGTATTTGTATTTGATGAAATACAAACATGAATCTTTTGAAAAGTTCAAAGAATTTAAATCTGAAGTAGAAAATCAAATAGGAAAGAATATTAAAGCTCTTCGATCAGATCGTGGAGGTGAATATTTGAGTACTGAATTTGATGAATACTTGAGAGAGCATGGCATTGTTTCTCGGTTGACTCCTCGGGGCATACGGTGAATGATGTATCTGAAAGGAGAAATCGTACCCTATTGGATATGGTACGTAGTATGATGAGCTATACTGATATGCCAATCTCCTTTTGCGGATTTGCATTAGAATCAGCTTTGTATATTCTGAATAGGATTCCATCAAAATCAATTTCTTCCACACCTTATGAGATATGGCATGGAAGAAAACCAAGTCTTAAGCATGTTAAGATTTGGGGTTGTCCAGCTTATATTAAAAAGCTGAACACTGATAAATTGGAGACCAGATCAGAAAAAGGTCGATTTGTTGGATATCCAAAAGATAGTTTTGGATATTATTTTTATTTACCTACTTCACAAAAGGTTGTGATAAGTAGAGATGCCATATTTCTTGAACAACAGTTTGTTCAAGAAGGAGGCAAAGGAAGGCAAATAGAGTTAGAATTGGAGAATTCTGACCAACCAACAGATCAGATGGATATAGATCCATCTAGTCAACCTATACCCATTGATGAAACATCTACAGCTGTTCCTCGTAGAACAACCAGGGTATCTCACCCACCAGTGAGATATGGTTTTCTTCATGAAGAAGAACAAGAGTTGTCTACTCATGAAGAAGTAGATCATGGGGATGATCCACTTACCTATGAAGAAGCTATATCAGATATAGACTCTTCAAAATGGATTGAAGCTATGAAATCCGAGATTGATTCCATGTATAAGAATCAAGTTTGGGATCTTGTTGACCCACTTGAAGGTATTGTACCTATAGGGAACAAATGGGTTTTCAAGAAGAAAATTGGTTCTGATGGAAAGGTAGAGACCTATAAGGCAAGGAATTGACTATGAGGAGACTTTCTCCCCTGTTGCCATGCTTAAATCAATTAGGATTTCATTAGCAATAGCTGCGTACTATGATTATGAGATTTGGCAGATGGATGTCAAAACAGCTTTTCTCAATGGATACATTGAAGAAAACATTTTCATGGAACAACCTAAGGGATTTGAATCCCAAGATGGTTCCAAGGTATGCAAGCTAAAGCGATCTATTTATGGGTTGAAACAAGCTTCGAGGAGTTGGAACATCCGTTTTGATGAAGCCATTAAATCCTTTGGTTTTATCAAAAATGAGGATGAGCCATGTGTATATAAGAAGGTTAGTGACAGTGCTATCACTTTCCTTGTCTTATATGTGGATGACATACTGTTGATGGGTAATGACACAGGTATGTTGACGACTATAAAGGTATGGTTGTCAAATACATTCTCCATGAAAGACTTAGGGGAGGCAACCTATATTCTTGGGATTCGCATTTATAGAGATAGAGCGAAAAGAATAATTGGTTTATCCCAAAGTCTATACTTGGAAAAGGTGTTAAAGAGGTTTAACATGCTTGATTCCAAGAGAGGATTGTTACCAGTGAGACATGGTATCCATCTTTCTAAAGAGATGTCTCCAAAGACACCTGAAGAAAGAGATAAGATGCTAGGATTCCATATGCTTGGCTATTGGAAGTTAAATGTAAGCAATGTTGAGTACTAGGCCGGATATCGCATATCTTTGTTAGTTTGACTAGCGGTATCAATCCAATCGAGTTGGAACATGGATAGTCAAGAATATTCTTAAGTACTTGAGAAGAACTAAGGATTTATTCTTGATTTAGAGAGGTGGAGACTTGCAATTAGATGGTTATCACGATTACGATTTCCAATCGGATATCGGCGATAGAAAGTCTACCTCTGGATATGTGTTCATTTGTAATGGAGGTGCGATCGGTTGGAAGAGTTCCAAACAGAGCACGATTGCAGATTCCACTACAGAGGTGAGTATATTGTTGCATCGGATGATGCAAAGGAAGTCGCTTTTGGATAAAGAAGTTCGTGATGTAACTTACGAGAGTTCCTTCCATTGAGTCGCCAGCCCACTACACTGTGACAATAATGGAGCAGTCATACAGGCTAAGGAACCAAGGTCTCACCAGAAATCCAAACATATAGAAAGGCGCTACCACATTATCAGAGAAATAGTTGGGCGATGCGATGTAGCCATGCAGAAAATAACATCAGCTGAAAATCCAGCTGATCCATTCACTAAGCCTATGTCACAGACTCAGTTAGACCGACATCTTGAGAAGATAGGTCTAAGATATTGTAATGAATGGCTCTAGTGCTAGTGGGAGATTGTTAGTAGTATGCCCTAGAGCATATCATTTAGTATGTATCTTGTACATATTTTTATTAATAAAAGGCATTTCCACTTTTCCGTTTACATAATATATTTATGTGTAATAGAAAAGGTCCATTGATATTTTGTTAGAAATATTATTCTTAAGTTGTTAAGAATATAAGTGACAATATTTCTAGCACGAAGTATCACAAATAGGTTCACAATCGAGGATACTTCATAATGAGGACATGACTTATCCAGAAAGATTGTATTCATGTTTGTTCCCAAGTTATTTATATGAGATATAAATAAGATGGAATGGTGAGTCTCATGCCATATAACAAACATGATAGGCACTTATAAATGATAAGTAGGTCGAACAGTGACACTTATGACAAGCACATGGAGTTTACTCTTGTCAATGTTTTGTCATAAATCATATCAGTGCATATAATCTTTAGACCTGAGATAGCACAGTTATCTTGTATATAGGTAGTTTGAGTTTGATACTGCTTTCATACTTGTACTGTTTATGGGTATATGGGCATGTGTTGGCTCCTACTAGTTATATATGGAGGTAGGTGTTGATCAAGATGGAATCTGTTCCTTTAAGTAAATAGAGATAAAATCCTATGTTCATTTAATTGTTCTTGATGTTTCAAGTTCCTGGCCAGGACAGATAGATTTATTCAGAAAAGAGTTTCTGATGAGAAAATCTTTTTAATCAAGAACTGGAATTAAAAGAGAACATAATATTCATAGCAAATGGAGTTTGACATAAACCATGACTCTAGCTTGAGTTGGGATTTTGTAACAGAGAGATTCTAGTGCATGGTAACATATGATTATAGGTTCATTTAAGGTAAACCTTATTACTAATTGGGTGGCCATGGCATACTATGCTAGGTGTTAACCATGATCTATGAGGTTCATAAAATGATTTAGAGAAATCATTTATGGTAAGAAAGAGTTCTGATGATATTAAGAGTTGATATCATGTCTCATTGCCAATTAGTGATGAGCCTAGTAAGTCACACACATACACAAGTAATCAACTATTTAAATATGATTTAATTAATTAATTAAAGAGTTTAATTGATTAATTAAATAGGTTTGGTTTGCAATTAAATTGCAAAGTCCCTAGCATGACTTGAAACCAAATCTAGATTATTGGATGTATAATATAAGTTAAATTTATATTTAAAGTGTTTAAATATGAATTTAATTAATGAGAAATTAATTAATAGAGATTAATTAATTAATTTATATTTGATATAAATTAATTAGAAGAAGAAAAATAATTATTTTGGGTTGAGAACTCAAAATTAAGACACAGGGGCATTTTGGTCATTTTGCAGTGTGACACGTGGCACCATGAGATGGTGACACATGGGGTTACACATAAGCTTGCCAAATGTTTTTTAATCATGTAAGATGATTAAAATCAAGATTAAATATAGGTTTGACACTTGGCACAATGTGATTGTGTCACTTAAACCTAGAGCTAATCAAAGGGTGACATGTGGCAAGGGTTTAATGTGTTAACCTAGCTATATAAGTGTTGTTATGAGAAAAATAAAACACAACCAGCAGCCACACACCTTTGTCACGCCACTTTGAGGGTTTTCATCTCTTCTTCTTCATCTCTTATCAATTCAAAGAGATTAGCCATCAATCTCTTGAATTAAGAACACTAGAAATTGTTTCTAGTGTCCTGTTTACATCTTTAATCTCTTAAAACGCAGAACTTGATTTTCTAATTAATAGAAAAAGCTTTAGAAGCTATTCAAGGGCTGCCATAGGTGTTCTTGGTGTGGACAAGCTAGAGGGACAACATCTGGTGTCCTGAAGACGAATCTCAAAGGCGCAGACACGCTGCAATGCATCAAGAGGTTAGTGTAATCGTTCTTGATTTAATCTAGGGTTCTAAAATTAATCTGATTAATTTTAAAATCTTAAATGGCAAATACAGATCCAAAAACATATTAAAAGAGTTTTAATATATTGTTTATCATTGAAATCAAATAGATAAAAATAAATCTTGCATGATGCATGTGACCCTAGGTGAAAATTTTTGAATTCAATGGTATAAACTTGTGTTTTTCATGCTTCCGTTCCTTCAGTAAGTGTCCAAAATCCCTCCCTTGCTTTAGTAAAGCTTGTGTTTAGGTTGAGGTGAGTGTTTTGGTAAAGAGAAATGAAAGAAATAGTGAGAAATGGACTTGTCCATTTTTGGGCAGCCATGAACCTTTGTTGAGCTTGAGTTATTTTTACTTCTAATGAATGAAAATGAAGGTTGATTAATTCAAATGAAAGTTATAGTAAGTTTGTGCATAAGTATGTACATGTAGTGTTTAGATTAAAGGTGTGAAATAGAACCTTGAAGCCTTGAGCAAACTGCCATGTTTGGTAGCCCCTAATAGCATGAATTTGTGTGTGAATATATGGTTATTAATGATATATGTTAATGTCTATTTGTGGGCAGCAAGTGTAAGTGATGTTGAAGTATGAATATGTTGAAGTATATGTGTAATATTAACATTGAAGTATGTTGAATTTGGATGGATGTAAATATTGAAGTTTAATGGTATATTGTGTGCCTTGTGCACTTGAGTATTCTGCCCAGAATTTTTGCTGGAATTGTGTACAATATATGTATAGAAGTGTTGTTGGTTGAATATTGTAGTAATGAGGAGGAGAAGGAACATTAAATTGGGAGTGTATGAGCTTTGGGCAGGTTGTGTATTGAAGACAGCATCTAAATGAGTCCATAAGGGCCAAACTATGAACCCAATTGGTATGAGGCCAATATGGGGTGAAACTAGACACCAAATAGGCCAACTTTCATGTAGAAAGATTGCCAAAATTCTGCCTAGAAACTGACCTTAAAAAGTGACCAAATCTGATTAGTGCATTTGAGGCCTGAAAACTGACCATTTGGGCAGCAGTTAGTTTTTAGGCCATAACTCACACAAAACAGGTCCAATTGACCTGAAATTTTGACCATGAATAGTTAAGACCTATATCTACAAGTCTTATGAAGACACCAAAGCCCAAAAATGACCAGAACCAAGTCAAATATCTTGCACAAGTTCGGGCACAAAAACTGCCGAACCAAAAGTGACCTAAAAATTGACCAAATTGTGCACTAAAAGTGCAATCTGTCCAGCTTTAGCAAATTGACCATATCTTGGTCTACACAACTCGGAATGACCTGAAATTTTGCCCCGCGTGCAATAAGACATAGAGCTACAATTTTACTTCTTTGACCAGAAGCTAAAAACCAAGGGAAATAGGACTTTAAGCTAGACTAATCTAGCACACAAAATTGAGAATTCGACATTTTGCTTACAGTGATGCTTGAAGCATTTTGGCAATGAATGCCAACTCGTAAAAATGGTAAATTGCACTATATTGGCAGCATATTGAGATATAAATTTTAACATATTGATGCTAGAAACAACTTATCCATATTACCTATAAAGGTCAACATATGCATTGACTTGTGAATTATATAATAGTTAGTAAACTCCAAAAATTGAATATTTAAACAATTAATTAATAATGTGCCCTAGTTTGCCTAGTTGACTAGTATGGATAGGTTGGCATGCCAATAGGATTCTGACAGCTGTTCTGTAAATGGCTTTATGCCATACTGTATTTTTACGGCTTATTATGCCGCACTGTGACTTTAATAGCCTACGGCTATACATATTGTGTATTTATTTTTTGCTTATCGCCAGATTGACTATATGGCTTTTTAGCCACGCTATTTGCACACCGGGAGGCACTTTGTGACCGATGGTGTGACGGCCCGAGGTACTAGGTACCTAGTGCCAGTATATCCATTTATCCAGTCTGGTCAGTATATAGGCTACACGGGCAGTAATTCAAGTACTATTAAATTTAAATAACTAAAGTCAGTCTTCTGACATACAACACTATCAAAATTAGCAGATATTAAAATGTTAGCAAATAAAGGTAGAATCAAAAATTGTGAAGAACACCGATGCCATAAATTTATTTACCTTATTTTAGTGTATATTTCTTTATATTTGGCACCACTAAGCAAAATTGCTTAGCGCGTTGCTTTTGTAACGCTTAGGTATTGGAGAAACAGCTGGGGAGCCCAGCACGTCTACGACCGAGTGAGACATTAGATCTGCACAGGAGTCCAGAGTCATCTGCACTGCATTGCATACATGGTAGGACTTAGGATATCTTGTATTTTGTACTTTTGTTGTATATTTGAAATTCAGTCCTGTATTTTATAATGTTATGAAAGCTCTAAAGTTTGTAATATTTTGTACATATTAAATAACATGGAGATTTTTTGTATATATTTAAATTATTATGGACTGTATTATGGAACTGTTTAATGACTGTAAAAGTCTATTGACTTTATTGAGAAATAGAGACTGTGAAAATATTCGAGATTTTGATATCATCATATTAAACTGTTTTCAACAGGTTTGGAAGGACAGTTTGTCCTAAATATAGACGGCATCTTGCCAAATTTTTATTACCAGTCTTGAAACACTGATTTTATTAAAGTATGACAATAGTATCAGCATGATATGAATATTACATAAAAGACTTCTTAAAATAAAATTGAGTTCAAGAAATGAAATAATCACAGACTAGGTGTTCCAGCACGCCGTGTAGCACGCCTTGCTCGGCTATACTGTAGACGGGTGAGGGGTGTTACATTTAGTGGTATCAGAGCACGGTTTAGGCGTTTCTGGACCTAGATAGATTGCATATCATGCATTGCATTGTAAGTGTTAAGATGACTCTAATGCAGATCTTTTGATTTGTTTTGTTATTTGGATCAGAATATGGACTCCACATCGCAGAGAGCGGTTGATGCGGAAGTGGAAAGTCATGCTCCATCTATGACTGAACCAGGAGACAGGAGGGAACCTGTTCCACCAGTACCAAATGCATCAGCCACATTTCAGCAAATGGCTGAGTTCTTTAGACAGATGGCAGGAGTTATGCCACCACCGCCACCTCCACATCAAAAATCTCATATGGAGAGACTCAGGAAGTTCAGAGCAGTGGACTTTCTGGGCAAAAGGGAAGATGATTCACATCACGGTGGCGGTTGGGCCAGGCTGGAAGAGTCTTGAAACAACTTCATTGTACTCCGAGCGAGAATTTGGAAGGCTGTTGTATCACTATTGCAAGATGATGCATACCGGTGGTGGGATCTGATAACTAGTGAGGTGCCACGAGCAGATAACTTGGGATTTCTTTCTCACGAGTTCGAGAAAAAAGTATGTGGGCGATGTATACTTGGAAGAGAAGAGAAGGGAGTTTATTACCCTACGCGAGACAGTGACAGTGGCTGAATATGAAAGAGAATTTGTCGATGAGCCGCTATGGGCGGCAAATAGTCCCTAATGAGGCAGAGAGATGCAAGAGATTTGAGGAAGGACTCAATGATAACATTAAAGTAATGATTACAGCCTTGGGGATTACAGAGTTTGCCAAGTTAGTGGAAGCTGCACTGAAGGTTGAAAAAGTTTGAATGAATGAGCAGAACAGAAGGGACAGACAGCAGAAAAGTCGAGTCGGGCCGGTACATCTTACGCCCCTAGTAAGAAATTCAGAGGTTCGCCTACTCAGTTTTGAGAGAGCACCAAGTCGTGGTCGATCCACAGAGGCCCAAATCTCAGTTTGCACCAAGGAGAGGCCAGTCCACCCCTTCAATGGCTAGCTCTCCAGGAACAGGTGTAACATCCTCCCGGTAGCAACTCCGTACATTCTACTGTTCTGGTGACCGGTGTCGGTCCGGACAGCTAGAACGTCCGAAAAAATATTTAATCTAAAGTCAGGAACCATAATTAACTCAAATATTAATGAGAAAAACTTAGTAAAAATTTTAGAAATAAAATACAACCAAGTCAAACGAGCCGGTGCCCAAGCGATGGGTAACCAGAGGGAAGTTGCGGTTCTCGCAACTAGGAGCCCTAGACCCGGGGGAAAAATTATAAAATAGTTTTTGGGACTCCAGAGAAGGGTTATTGAGGTCCCTATGGCATTAGAATGCCAAGAAAATACCTAGAAAAATTTTTCAATCGGTACAGACAATTTTGACCCGTTAAGCCAAACGGAGGGCATTTTGGTCATTTCGCCTTCAGAGGTGATTTTTGGCCGACTTGTCCAGTTAAGTAAATAATTATAATGATCTAAAATATGAATAAATATTGCTAAAAATTGAATTGAAAATGAGTAGAGAAAAGAAGAAAAGAAAATGAAGGAAAATGCTTAATTATGACATATGATGATGTCATTTAAAAGCCCCCTCCAATCACCATTTGACAAACCAATGAAAAGAGATAAAAATGACTTAAAATGAGAAAAAAAAAAAAAAGGAAACCAGCAGTTTCCTTCTTCATACGGGCTGGAATAAGAGAGAAAGAGAGAGAAAAGGAAAAGAAAGAAAGAAAGGAAGAAGGAGAAGGAGATGAACAGTAGCAGAAAAAGGGGTTCAGCAGGGCAACATGTTTCTCTTCCGTCCAGGTGAGTTTAGCTCAACAACTATGGCTGATTTTTGGATATGTTTGAGGTATGTATGTGTGGAAGTTATGGTTAAAATTTGGTGATTGTTCAACGGTTGGATTTGGAGAAATATATTGTTGAACACAGGCTGTCTGTAGGTTGAATTCTGAATTTTGGCTACTGAAATTTGAGAAAAATAAATAGTTAGGATTCTTATAAAATTATGAAATTTGGTACAAATGATATTTGGGATGTTGAGGCTTCTGGGTTAAAATTTGGTGAATTTTAGACTTGTGGTTTATGAGATATAAATTGTTTTGCATGAGCTGTCTGAGTAAGACTGATTTCTGCAAAAATTCAGATTTTGAAGGGTTGAATGAATGTTTTGATATCTCATGATATAGAGATTATTTGATGCTAAAATTTTTACTGATATTGTATAGGGATGTCTAGAATATATGGTATAAATTTGGGATTTATCTAACGGTTAGATCATTATATATAAATTTGAATGCACAAGCTGCCAGATTGGGTATTAATGGGTTATGGATTTAAGATTTATGATGGGAGTTTAGTCCAATTTAAGGGGAAATGCTATTGAATTTTTATTGGATATTTAATTTGGGAAAGTGAAGTTATAATTGATTATGATTATTATGGTTCTAGGAGAAATCTTGAAGAATAACAAGCTCAAGGTTGGTTTCAAAAAGGTTAGTGCATATTAACTTCCTAATCTTGTTTACTTATTGAAATTTAGTTTGAATATGAATAAATAATTAAGAAATTGAAGAAAATCATGTATGAAATTGAGAAGCAAATTTTGGCCAGCACTTATAGGATGAGGAATTGATGAGTTTTATTGGGCTAAAATCTAAATACAAGCTTAGATAATGACATATGAATGATTGATGACCTTAATTGGGATGTGTTGCATGATTCATGGATTGGAAGCTAGGGTTTTGGGAGTGAAAATTTGACTTGGCTTATGAAATGATTAATGGACATTCTAGTGGTCAATTAGTGACCATTTAAGGCAAGTTAATCATAATTTGAAGTGAGTTAATGCATGGCAAAACTGAAATGGAAGGCTGCCCAATTAGTGCAGCAGAGTGACTGAAATTTCAGTCCATTTGCACAGCCATAACTTTGGCTTTGTAGGTCCAATCGGTGTTTTTCCAATTGGACATGAAACTAGGCTTATAATGGCACATTTTTGCTGAAGAAACCATGCCCAAAAGACCAAAGTAAGTGGACCAAAAGTTGGCCCCAATCCGGATACCCTGCAAACAGCCCCTGCAGAATGACCAAATGAACAGTAACTGTTCATTTGGCCATAACTCACTGTAGATATAGTCAATTGACCTGAAATTTTTACAGAAACAAGTTAAGACATAGACAAACAACTTTCATGAAGAAACCTACCCCAAATTATGACCAGAACCTAACCCAAATGGCAGTCACAGTTACTGTTCAAACCTGCAACTCTGCAGATTTTCATTTGACCAGTAATGTTTGGATGGCTATAACTCTCTCTAGAAAACTCGGATTTAGGCGATTCTTGAACCGATGAAAACCTAAGGCATAGTATAACATTTCATATGAAGAAAGTTAGACCAAATTATGAACTTAACTTGATCAAATTACTGACCAAAGTTGGACCAAAATATGCCAAAACCCAAAAGTGCAGCATGAACAGTACACGTGAACAGTAAACTTATTTTGGCCATAACTTGAGCTACAAAACTCCAAATGGAGTGATTCAAAAAAAGAAATTCAACTAGACAAAATAAGGAACAACTTTCATGTTTACCATTTCCTCAAATTCCCACTGTAACAGTGCTTAATGGAACAGTAAAGTTAAGCTTCAAAAACTGAAAATTTTGGTTCCCTTGGTTTAAGCCTAGAAATGGTAATGGTGATCACTTCCAACAAGTTTTAAATGAAAAATGTGATATGTTTGAAGTGCCAAAGTCAATGTACCTACTTTCTATGCAAAAGTCAACTTTCTTGTTGACCAATGAAATGAATAGTGACACCAAAAGTTAAAATTCAAAGATTGAAGAATTTTAAAGTATCAAATGCCCTAGTATACCTAACAAGATTGGTTTGGATAGTTTGGCATGCCAATAGGGTATTGTTTTAGCAGTACTGCGAAAGGCTTTATGCCGTATTCATGGCTTTTATGCCCGTATTCATGGCTTTTATGCCCGTATGCATAGCTTTTATGCCCGATTATGTAATATCATGGCTTTTTAGCCATACTGACTGCATACATGGTTGACGTTCTGCGTCCCATGGTATGACGGCCCGAGGCACCGCGGTGTCCAGTGCCAACGACCCGTTATCCAGTCCAGTCGTTCAGTATAGGTTACTTGGGCATGGAAAAGTATAACTGTAACTGAACTGATTGTTAAAGAAAATACGAAAATTAAATATCAGGAATGATTACGATAGAATACAAAGAAACTCAAGATCAGGAAGAAAATAAATAAACAAAATGCATGAAGAAGTTAATATCATAAAACGTAATTAGCCCTCGACTAAACATTAAGTTGGTAATTATTCAGTTCTTATGAACACAATGGCTAAAAAAATTATGATTTTTATTTGCATATTATTTCTTTCTATTTTATTATTTGCACCACTAAGCTTTATGCTTAGCGCGTCGCTTTTGCAACGCGTAGGTACTGAAGATACTGATCGAGAGCCAGTAGACCACAAATTGGGTAAGTCCATCCTGCAGTTCTGCATAGTGTCCGTGTCACCTCAACTTCTGCAGTGCATTGGTAGGACACTAGGTGTCATTTTGGCATTCTGTAATAAATTTTGATTTTCTCATATGTAATGAAACTTATGTAATGTATTTTGATTTTCATGTAAATAATGCAAATTTGTGTTTGTAAATGGAAAAGTGAATATTGATTTGTGACTGTTATATGACTATCAAACGAGATGAATGATTGAGAATTGAAATTGAGAAATGAATGGTTGACAAATGTTGAGATGATGATTATTGGAGTTTGAGAGTAATTGAATATGAATATATGAATATTGGAAGTGTTTTTCACAGGTTCCGAAGAACGGTTTTCTCCATTTTTAGCCGGTATTTTACCGGATTTTCTTTAAAATTCTTGGAACCTCAAATAAATTATAATTTCGATAAATGGCTTAAATAAATTATATTTCACAAGTTATATTAAAAAGGAAGAATAAAAAAATGAATTAAGATAAAATAGAGTGCTCGGCACACTGAGTGGCATAACTTGCTCGGCTATACTGTAGTCGGGTAAGGGGTGTCACATTTAGTGGTATCAGAGCGCGGTTTAGGCGTTTCTGGACTTAGATAGACTGCATATCATGCATTGCATTCATAAGAGTCGAGGTGACACTATTGCAGATCTGTATTTCCTGTTTATTTTAGGTTAAGGTATGGAATAAGAGAGTGAAGAGACAATGAGATAGCGAATGGAAATAAGAAGGAGACTATATTTAAGATGAAAAAGGATGAGTACATAACTGTTTGAGGATAGGATTGAGACTAGGAGAAAGTGAAGTAGGATAATACAGAAAGGTGAAGAAATAAAGAGGTAGTAGCTCCTTGGTTATTTACACTGGGTAAATTTCGAGGACGAAATTTAAATTAGAGGGGAAGAGTTGTAACATCCTCCCGGTAGCAACTCCGTACATTCTACTGTTCCGGTGACCGGTGTCGGTCCGGACAGCTAGAACGTCCGGAAAAATATTTAATCTAAAGTCAGGAACCATAATTAACTCAAATATTAATGAGAAAAACTTAGTAAAAATTTTAGAAATAAAATACAACCAAGTCAAACGAGCCGGTGCCCAAGCGATGGGTAACATATGCGATGAAGATATCCAAGTCTACAGTGATGCCTCACACAATGGGTTAGGGTGTGTACTCATGCAAGAAGGGAAAGTGGTCGCATATGCTTCCAGGCAGTTAAGGCCACATGAAAAGAATTACCCTACTCATGATTTAGAATTAGCAGCAATTATCTTCGCATTGAAGATATGGAGGCATTACTTGTATGGAGAAAAATGCTACATATACACAGACCATAAGAGTCTGAAGTATCTGCCAACCCAGAAGGAACTTAATTTGAGATAGAGGCGATGGATTGAATTCCTGAAAGATTATGATTGTGTGATTGATTATCACCCTGGGAAGGCAAATGTAGTCGCTGATGCTTTAAGCAGAAAATCTATTGTAGCATTAAGATCTCTGAATACCCAACTATCCTTAACTCATGATGGAGTTATTTTGGCTGAGTTGCAAGTGAAGCCGAATCTGTCACAACAGATACAGGATGGGCAGAAGACAGATGAGAAATTAATGGCTGTCATGGGCAAAATCACTGAGGGGAAGGAAACTGAATATGAAGTGAAGGAAAATGGGTGCCTGTACTATAAAGATAGAGTATGTGTACCAGATGATAAAGAGTTGAAAACCAGTATTCTGAAAGAAGCACATAACAGTGTGTATGCTATGCACCCAGGAAGCACAAAAATGTACCATGACCGGAAACTCCAATACTGGTGGCCAGGTATGAAGAAGGACATAGTTGACCATGTAACTAGATGCTTGACCTGTTAGCAAGTCAAAGAAGAACATCAAGTTCCATCAGGTTTGTTGCAGCCCATAAACATACCTGAATGGAAATGGGACCGAGTCACTATGGACTTTGTCAGTGGTCTACCTCTCACTCAGAAGAAGCGTGATGCAGTATGGGTGATTGTGGATAGATTAACCAAATCAGCACATTTTCTGCCAGTTAGAACTGACTACTCACTAGAAAAGTTAGCAGAATTGTACATCAGTGAGATAGTTAGACTATATGGAATTCCACTTTCCATTATATCTGATAGAGACCCGAGGTTTACATCTAGATTTTGGAAGAAATTACAAGAATCCTTGGGCACACAACTCCATTTTAGTACGGCTTTTCATCCTCAGATGGATGGACAGTCAGAAAGAATAATCCAGGTAAATTTTGAAACTCATTGAGTTATTGTAAACAATAATTGAACTGATAATGATAATAATAACCGAATATATGTGATAGGTCCTCGAGGATATGCTGAGAAGTTATGTTATTGAGTTTGAGGGAAGTTGGGACAGATACCTTCCACTGGTAAAATTTGCATATAACAATAGCTATCAAGCTAGCATACAAATGGCACCCTATGAAGCACTATATGGGAGAAAATGCAGAACACCTGTATGTTGGACTGAATTTGGTGAAGATAAGCTAGTGGGGCCAGACCTGATAAAACAGACAGAGGAAAAGGTGAAACTGATAAAGGCCAATTTGAAAGTTGCCTCAGACTGACAGAAATCTTATGCTGACTTGAGGAGAAAAGACATTGAATATGAAGTTGGCGAGAATGTATTTCTCAAAGTATCACCGTGGAAGAAAGTGTTGAGATTCGAGAAAAAGGGAAAATTAAGCCCTAGGTTTATTGGCCCATATGAAGTTATTGAACGTGTGGGACCAGTAGCCTACCGATTAGCCTTACCACCTGAGCTGGACAAGATACATAATGTGTTCCATGTCTCGATGCTCAGAAGATACAGATGAGATCCTTCACATGTCATCTCAGCAGAAGAAATTGTGGTACAACCTGACCTGACATATGAAGAAGAACCAATTAAAATCTTGGCACGAGAGGTAAAAGAGCTCAGAAACAAGACAATTCCACTAGTGAAAATCCTATGGAGACACCACAACACGGAGGAGGTAACCTGGGAGAGCGAGGAGACAATGAGGCAACAGTTCCCTCAGCTCTTCACATCAGGTAAATTTCGAGGACGAAATTTTTATTTAGAGGGGAAGAGTTGTAACATCCCCACTGTACATATTTTGTACGTTCTATTGCTCCAGTAGTCAAATAACAGTCCAGGCAAGTTAGTATGTTTGGAACTACACTTCGGTGATAGTGAACAGACATATAATGATGAAATAAATAAAAAGAAAATACAAGAAAAATCAAACAAAAATGAAAGAGAGAAAATGATGCTAGGTTAAACGAACCGGCACCGCAGCGATGGGTGACCGCACCGGGAAGGCCGTTGCCGACCCCAGGACCGCGGGGAACCCTATGAATCTAATTTTGAGACATGAATAAAGGTTTATTGAAATGTAATTGACACTAAAAATATTAATTAAAAATTAATAAATTAGTACAAAGAAAAATGAAAAATCGAGAAACAGACAAAAATCGGTGTTACCGAAAAATCGGGAATGTAAACCGAAGTGGGGTATTTTGGTCAATTGACACCTAGAGTTGGCTTTTGACCTAAATGTCCATTAAAAATAAATTATATTACACTTTATAAATGTCATGAAAAATTAAATGGTGATACATTATGTAAATAGTGAAATAATTGAGCTAAAGGTGCAAATAATGAAAGTTTAACTAATTAAACAATTAGTTTAGAGTTAGTGCTCCACTAACTCAATCCTTGGGACATTATCTAAGACATTAGTGGGCAGAAACCACTTCTTCTTCACCAAAACACAAACCAGCCGAATTTCTACTATGGGAGGACTCCATTGCCACACCTTGCTCTACTTCCATGCAAGCATGTTCTAGCCTTCCTTTCCACTTCCTTCCTTCATTAAAGCTTGCATACTCACCTTGGGGAAGATATTGGCAGCAAGAAAAACAAGATTTGGTGAAGTTTTGATAAGCATCAAAAGTTGTAAGTGTCCAAAATCCCTCCCTTGCTTTAGTAAAGCTTGTGTTTAGGTTGAGGTGAGTGTTTTGGTGAAGAGAAATGAAAGAAATAGTGAGAAATGGACTTGTCCATTTTTGGGTAGCCATGAACCTTTGTTGAGCTTGGGTTATTTTTACTTCTAATGAATGAAAATGAAGGTTGATTAATTCAAATGAAAGTTATAGTAAGTTTGTGCATAAGTATGTACATGTAGTGTTTAGATTAAAGGTGTGAAATGGAACCTTGAAGCCTTAAGCAAACTGCCATGTTTGGCAGCCCCTAATAGCATGAATTTGTGTGTGAATATATGGTTATTAATGATATATGTTAATGTCTATTTGTGGACAGCAAGTGTAAGTGATGTTGAAGTATGAATATGTTGAAGTATATGTGTAATATTAACATTGAAGTATGTTGAATTTGGATGGATGTAAATATTGAAGTTTAATGGTATATTGTGTGCCTTGTGCACTTGAGTATTCTGCCCAGAATTTTTGCTGGAATTGTGTACAATATATGTATAGAAGTGTTGTTGATTGAATATTGTAGTAATGAGGAGGAGAAGGAGCATTAAATTGGGAGTGTATGAGCTTTGTGCAGGTTGTGTATTGAAGGCAGCACCTAAATGAGTCCATAAGTTCCAAACTATGAACCCAATTGGTATGAGGCCAATATGGGGTGAAACTAGACACCAAATAGGCCAACTTTCATGTAGAAAGGTTGCCAAAATTCTGCCTAGAAACTGACCTTAAAAAGTGACCAAATCCGGATTAGTGCATTTGAGGCCTGAAAACTGACCATTTGGGCAGCAGTTAGTGTTTAGGCCATAACTCACAATTGACCTGCAATTTTGACCATGAATAGTTAAGACCTATATCTACAAGTCTTATGAAGACACCAAAGCCCAGAAATGACCAGAACCAAGTCAAATGGCTTGCACAAGTTCGGGCACAAAAACTGCCGAACCAAAAGTGACCTAAAAATTGACCAAATTGTGCACTAAAAGTGCAATCTGTCCAGCTTTAGCAAATTGACCATATCTTGGTCTACACAACTCGGAATGACCTGAAATTTTGCCCCGCGTGCAATAAGACATAGAGCTACAATTTTGCTTCTTTGACCAGAAGCTAAAAACCAAGGGAAATAGGACTTTAAGCTAGACCAATCTAGCACACAAAATTGAGAATTTGACATTTTGCTTACAGTGATGCTTGAAGCATTTTGACAATGAATGCCAACACGTAAAAATGGCAAATTGCACTATATTGACAGCATATTGAGATATAAATTTTGATATATTGATGCTAGAAACAACTTATCCATATTACCTATAAAGGTCAACATATGCATTGACTTGTGAATTATATAATAGTTAGTAAACTCCAAAAATTGAAGATTTAAACAATTAATTAATAATGTGCCCTAGTTTGCCTAGTTGACTAGTATGGATAGGTTGGCATGCCAATAGGATTCTGACAGCTGTTCTGTAAATGGCTTTATGCCATACTGTATTTTTACGGCTTATTATGCCGCACTGTGACTTTAATAGCCTACGACTATACATATTGTGTATTTATTTTTGGCTTATCGCCAGATTGATTATATGGCTTTTTAGCCACGCTATTTGCACACCAGGAGATATTTTGTGACCGATGGTGTGACGGCCCGAGGTACTAGGTACCCAGTGCCAGTATATCCGTTTATCCAGTCTGGTCAGTATATAGGCTACACGGGCAGTAATTCAAGTACTATTAAATTTAAATAAATAAATTCAGTCTTCTGATATACAACACTACCAAAATTAGCAGATATTAAAATGTTAGCAAATAAAGGTAGAATCAACAATTGTGAAGAACACCGATGCCATAAATTTATTTACCTTATTTTAGTGTATATTTCTTTATATTTGGCACCACTAAGCAAAATTGTTTAGCGCGTTGCTTTTGTAACGCGTAGGTATTGGAGACACAAACTGGGAGCCCAAAGAGCCTACGACCGGGTGAGACATCAGATCTGCACAGGAGTCCAGAGTCATCTGCACTGCATTGCATACATGGTAGGACTTAGGATATCTTTTATTTTGTACTTTTGTTGTATATTTGAAATTTAGCCCTGTATTTTATAATGTTATGAAAGCTCTAAAGTTTGTAATATTTTGTACATATTAAATAACATGGAGATTTTTTGTATATATTTAAATTATTATGGACTGTATTATGGAACTGTTTAATGACTGTAAAAGTCTATTGACTTTACTGAGAAATAGAGACTGTGAAAATATTCGAGATTTTGATATCATCATATTAAACTGTTTTCAACAGGTTTGGAAGGACAGTTTGTCCTAAATATAGACGGCATCTTGCCAAATTTTTATTACCAGTCTTGAAACACTGATTTTATTAAAGTATGACAATAGTATCAGCATGATATGAATATTACATAAAAGACTTCTTAAAATCAAATTGAGTTCAAGAAATGAAATAATCACAGACTAGGTGTTCCGGCACGCCGTGTAGCACGCCTTGCTCGGCTATACTGTAGACGGGTGACGGGTGTTACAGCATTAATCATGTTGAATGGATCAAGGTCATACATTCCAGCAGCTTGCCTTTTTTGAGTTGGAGCTGGCCCTCTTGGACTACTCCAAAGATAAGTATTCTTTGCAATTTTCTCCAACAGCTCATAAGCTTTATCTTCTTGCTTCATAATAAATTCTCCTTCTGTTTGAGCATCAATAATCCCTCTAATTGCAGGAGTAACATTGGTGTAAAAATTCTGGTTTATCATCCATTTTGGAATGGCATAATGTGGGCATTATCTCTCTAACTCCTTCCATCTCATCCATGATTCATAGAGTTTCATCTTCTCTTGGTCTGAAAGTTGTCATTTGATTCCTCAATTCTTGAGTTTTTTCAGGTGGAAAATATTGTGCAAAAAATGCATCAGTAAGTTGCTCCCAATTTGTAATAGAATTGTGAGGTAGAGAATCAAGCCAATCTAATGCTCTATCATTCAAAGAGAATGAGAATAGCTTTAATCTTGCTGCATTATTAGATACTCCAAGTTGTTTTTGCATATCACAAATCATAGCAAAACTTCTTAAGATGTGTGTATGGATTTTCTGAAGGATGTCCCCCAAATTGGGAATTTTGAATCATTTGAAGTACCCTAAAATCCATCTTATAGCTATTTGCATCAATTCTTGGTCTTTCTATGCTTTCTCTCAAATCATCAAAACGAGGGAATGCATGATCCATCATGCTTCCCCTAGGCACATTAGCGTTTACAACTTCTTCACCATGAGCTGCAATTTCATTGTTTAGATTTTTTCCACCATTGCCACCACCAATTCTAACTCTTTCATTAGCCATTTCTGCTTCAATTTCAGCTGTTCTCAAGGCTTCTTTCCTTTATCTGGTTTCTTTCTTGTTGGCTCTACAAAACTTCTCAATTTCAGGATTAAACAATGGAGATGTATTACTTATGCTTCTAGCTCTTCTCATAAAAGATCAAGAGTACCTAAAAAGAACAAACAAACATAAAATGAAAAGATAACAAAGATAAAAACTATAAGCAACTGAAATAATCAAGAATTCAATCTTAAACAAATAACTCCTCGGCAACGACGCCAAAAACTTGATGTGGCCCAACCATAAGTGCACGGATCATACAAGTAGTATAGAAAAGATATCATTCCCTCGAAGAGTTGTGTTAATGATTGAATTTTTGATATAAAAATTGACTAATTTAAGCTAATTTTGAAATTTAAGTGATAGATTAATAGAATTTGAGGTGAGAAATTTATATATGCAAAATTAACAATCTAATTACTAATATGAAGATTCAACTAAATTAGCAGTAAATTAAAATGAGTAAATTGAAATATGGTAAGAATTAAAATGATAAGAAATTAAATTCAGTTAAAAATTAACAATGATAAAAGGGCGATTCCGGAGTTTGGGGATTCATATTCAAGCTATTTTGTGATTTTTAAATTGGTTATCCAATCTTATGGAAATTATGGGTTTCAAGGAGATTAATTCTTAAATCCTTTGAATACTCTTTTGAGTGAGACAAAGAGTGCCTTAATTAACTTAATCCTACTTTCGTGGAGTTAAAATTAATCAAGACACATTATATTCTTTAATTAATCTGAAAATCCTCTAAATCCTTAGTCTATTTCTAGATCTAAGTTAATTAAGTCCAATTTCTTGATTATCTATCATAGGGTTTTCTCCTTTCGGTGTTTCAACCACGGATTAAGAACAATACTTAATAGGATCCTACACTAAGCATGTCATTAAGTACACAAGAAATGGATAAAACCTCATAAAAATCACAAAATATGGATTACCCAATCAAAATCCATAAAATATCTTAAATATTACATCCCAACTCCAGAATCTATAAAAAACTACTCACTATCCATAATTATTACAAAAGATTCTGGGTAAATATGGAAATAGAACTTGAAAATATACTAAGAACTAAGAAACCCAATACAAAAAAGGATAGAAAATGGTGAAGAAAAGAAGAAGAATCCAAATCTGATCCAGAAAAGGGAAGTGACGCCCCTTTTACTCTGTTTTCTGACGTTTCCTCTGCCTCTTCCACTTTCTTGTTCTTTTTTCTTATGGCCAAAATGAGATAAGGACACTATTTATATTTTTCTGATTAGTAACCCTAAAATGGTGTGTTTGAGGTGAAGATTCACGTTTGAAAATCTTTCTACCAGCTTATTATTAAGAATTGCACAAGTTGTGCAAGCTTCTTATGCAGATTTTATGCAAATTTGGCGATTCCAAGTGCTTCCCATGATGTTGTATAAGTTATGTAAGCTAGTTGTGTAGATTTTTTAAGCTTTGGAGTCCTCCATGAAACTGCATAAGCAGACTGCATAAGTTATGTAGTTGGTTATGCAAGTTTTGGTAGGTTTGGGAGCTCTTTCTGTGAAGCTGTATAAGTGAGGAGTGGAACTGTATAAGTTATGCAGCAAGTTATGCAAGTTTCAGCCAAAGCAGTTGTTCCCTCCGTGAAGCTACATAAGCAAAGCGTGAGACTGCATAAGTTATGTGGCAAGTTATGCAGGTTTCTGTGAAGCTGCATAAGCAGGGCGTGAATTTGCATAAGTCATGCAATAAGTTATGCAGGTTTCGACAGGCTCATAATTGGCTTCTTCTCCCTGTGCAGAACTACACAAGTTGTGCAGTAGGTTATGCAGACTTTGGCAATTTTGCATTCTTCAACTTTCAAGCTTTATTTTGATATTTTGGGCCCCAAGAATCACTCTTTACTGGCACAATTAATTTTTAGTCCCTTAAAAACACCATTTTCACCTACAAAACAAAACAAATTATAAATTAATCCAAAAATTAACAAAAAATAGAAAATTATCTAAATAACTAATAAAATTAGCTAAAGTGACTAACAAATAAATGAAATGGCCATGAAATTTAACCTAAATGACTATGCAAAATGCATGTATCAAAGACGAGCCATAGAGCCATCAAGATTAACCTTTACTACAAACACCTACATCCAATAGCTTTCTTTCTTGCAAGTAAAGTGACCAATTTCGAAGTGCCATAACCATCTAAGGCCACCATTTCCTCTTCCATAGCAGCTTGTTGACTAGGATGAGATAAAAGTTTCATGAACCATTTTGGGAAGTGTCACACCCTACTCTTCATAAGATGTAACATGCTCCCGTAGTACACCTAATGAATTACCGTACTTCGCCTACCGGTAACCCATTAAATATACTACAAGGGATTTTAAAACAAGTTTCGTTCATTTTTAAATTGGTAGGTAAAATTTTTTTTTCAGATATTAAAAACCTTTATTTAAAGTCCAACATAAATCTAATTTTTAGATATTTAAAATCTCCGCAATTTTAACAAAAATTTTGGCAGAGTGCCATCTATATTTTGAGAAAACAGTTCTTCAAAACCTGAAAATAAAGACACTCCCAATATTTTTCTCAACAACTTCTTCAAATTTCACAATCAATCTCAACCAATTTCTCAAGTCTCAAAATTCAAACAACCCTCATTTCACAAGTCAACACAAGCAATTCAATACACAGTTTAAATTAAATCAAGCATTAAAACATCTCATTGAGGTAACCAAATTAATTTTCACATTCATGGGAGCATTAAAATTTAATAATGCAAAACTTTATAAGTATATAAAATCTCAAGATAATATTACAATAATTTATATTTGATTACAATCGAAATATATATATTACAAAAGAGTTGGTACAACTGCTCAAAGTAAATTTCATACATATGATTACAGAATTACATCAAAAGTTAATGTACAAGGGTATACCTATGATATATCCGAGGATAATCTCACCGTGTCTTTCAGTAACCTCGCTCAGTTGCTCTATATTTTCTTTCACCTGCGACAGCATACAAAGCTATCGCTGAGTGGTGAACTCAGTAGTGCACAAACTAATAATTTAAAACATAATACAAATTATTCTTAACAATTCATAATGACTAAAAATTTAAAATTTCTAAATTCTTCAAATCCATGACATACAAAAATCATTATTTTCATTCATGTAAATTATTCATTTGAATAACATTTTGATCAATTAATAACTATTTATTTACATTTTTTTTAAATTCTGAAACAGTACAAAAATATTTTGAATCATTAACAAATTATTTATTTCAATCACAATTTATCAAATTATGCATAATATAAAGGGCGTTGCCAACAATTCACACAGTTGAACCCATGACTCAAAATTCAAATAGATGCTGTGTTGTACACCACGACATTTCACATTCTCCCAATAACCGAGGCTAAAAGGGAGAAACAAAGACTAGCTAGTATATATGAGTACTCATTCAAATTCTTCCCCAACTGGCAAGCCAGAGAGGAAGTAACTCGCCCCATCTAGTGGAGGAGATATCTCACTAGTCAAGCTAATGAGAATTCACAACAAATTTTGTCATGTCAACTGTGATTTCAAATCATATTCAAAACAATTTCTATTTACAAAGTGTTTACAAATCATCAACATATTTAATCATCATAAATTCATGCTCAAGGTTGGCAACACATCAAACTTAATATTTGCAATCCTCAAAACCATGCAAAAAATCCTTAAATGCATAAGAAAATTTATATTCAAATTATACAATTTCATTCAATAAGTTAAAATTCTCAACACAACAAAAATCATAAATCATACAATAAATTTATTTCAAATCAATGGAATTGAAAAATAACAAAAGAGTTAGTTGTGCACAAACCTTAAGCGAGTCGCCTCTTGGCCTTGACTCGATTCCTCGGGTTCTTTCCCGGTGTTCTTTTCAGCTGAAACACATAGTTTCACAGTGTTTCAATATCATAACTTGTCATAAATCCAAAAATAAATTCAAATTCACTTATACCTAGCTTTAATATGCTAAACTTGGCGTTCTTCAAAATTTGTGTTTTAGGGTTACTATTCACTACACTATTCAAGTCAATTTGTTGACTTTCTAAGGCTTAATAGGTATGGGAATTCCAACTTCATCCGCATATCACATTTTGGTCACTAAATTTGTTGGTTTTAGTTGTTTTCTCAAATTCTAAGTCTTTTAGGCAAATTTGCAAATTTTCAGTTTTAGTGTCATAAGTTGCACTGTTTCTGTCACACCCTACCCCTCTGTAAGGCATAACATGATCCCGTAGTATACCTAATAAATTACCAACTCCGTCTACTGATAACCCATTAAATACACTACAAGGGATTTTAAAAACTTTTCTTAATTCTTTTACAGTGGTGAGCACTATTTACAGGTGTTAAAGACTTTGGTGAACTGAAGTGAAACAACTAACTCATTTGATTTATTTGGAATTTCTGTAAAAATTTTGGCAAAGTGCCATCTGTATTTTGGATAAAACAGTTCTTCAGAAAACCTGTAAAAAGCACTTCAATATATTTTCAAATCTCAACTCCAACACATTTCTCAACACAACAATTTATCAACTCAATTCCATAGTGATTTTTTAAAGATTGAGATATGAGAAATATAATACAATTTGTACAAGCCAAAACCACTCATAATTATTTTACAAGTCAAATGTACAATTTGGATTTACAACTGCTAAAAACCAACAACAAAATATACATACAGTGAATATACATTACAGTACAAAATGCCACATGTGGTATACTCACTATACCCAAAAATCTCTCGCTGGCGGTACTAGCAGCCTAGTCTACTGACCTGTCTGTCTCTCTACCTGCGACAGCAATAAAAAGCTATCGCTGAGACAATGTCTCAGTGGTGCACAACATTAACCAAATACAAATTTAAATCACAATTCATAATTCAAATAAATTATGGATACGTAAAACCATAATTAAATTCAAGACAATAAATGTCATAAAGAATTTAACACAATATCACATTAAATCTCAGTAATCGAAACATAGTTAAATTCAAAAGACAGTGAATGTCAATAAGAATTTAAACTCCATTTCACAAATTATCAAATCTCATAATATCACAATTTAGTCGAATAATTTAAGAATACAGTGTTGCCAATTCATTCACAACTTAAGCCATGACACAAATTTCCGATCAATGCCGCGTTGTACACCACGACAAAGCAATCACAACCCCACTAATCAAAATCAATGAGGAAGGGAGCTAGCTATATAATGAGTACTCATCCGATCACCTCAACTGGTAAACCAGAGAGGGAGAAAATAAACGATCACGACTCCATAAATGGAGAAGGAAAATAAACGATCACAACCCCATAAATGGAGAAGGAATGATACGATACTGTCATGCTAAGTGTCAACACAAAATCAATTCCAAACATTTTATTCAAATGATTCGTGAGAATCCAATAAATTTCCAAAGTCATAATTTCATTCACAAAATGGCAACACAATTCATAATTAACTTTGATTTTCACAAATCCCACTAAACCAATTTTTCCACAATTTCAAACCATTTACAATGCTTTTTAAGCGATAAGTATCCATCCATATCATTCAAACAATTTCTCACAGTTTCAAATCATTTACAATGCTTTTCAAGCAATAAATATCCATTCAAATACATTTTCACAATTTAAAACAATAATATACAAATAGTCAATATTTATTTCAATTGAAAATAATTCAAGAGAAATAGTTGTTGTGCACAAACCTCTGATGACTGTCTCCCTGGTCTGGACTCAGTGTTTCCTTCCCTTTCCCTGAGTCTTTAGTAACTGAGAAACACAATTTGAAGTGTTTCAGTACTAAATTATATTGTCTCTATCGATAATGTTTGGTAATTAATTCACTGAAAGCTATTATTCACTGAATACCTTTATTTGCTTAATCACCCAATATACCGACCCTCGATGTGTTCTAGGTAAATTAGGTTTTAGTGTCATTAATATGTCACATTCGATAGGGTTTTAGGTTTGGCACACGCTACCAATTTCATTTCCTTGTTTAGTGCATTTTATTGCAACTTGCTGGATTCCGGGTCACTAGTTTGACCTAACCGGACGACTTAGTTCCCTCGGTTTTCGGGTTTCGGTCAAAACTACAAACTTGTAGATCTATGTTTTATGGACCGCGGTGCAAAATTTCAGGTCATTCCGAGTTAAGTAGACCAAGTTATGGTCATTATACTATTGCTGGTCAAATGGTATCAAATTAGGTCAATTTTAGGTCAATTTGGTCAACTCTGGTTCGGCCAGTTTTTGGACCCGAACTTGTGCAAGTTGTTTGACTTGCTTATGGTCATTTCTGGGCTTTGGTGTCTTCATAAGACTTGTAGGTATGGGTCTTAACTATTCATGGTTAAAATTTCAGGTCAATTGGACCTGTTTTGAGTGAGTTATGGCCTAAACACTCACTGCTGCCCAATTAGTCATTTTTCAGGTCCTAATTGCACCTAATCCGAATTGGTCATTTTCTTAGGTCACCTTGCAAGCAGAATTTGGTATGTTTTCTCAATGAAAGCTGGCACATTTTGTGCCTAGTTTCACCTCCAATTGGTCTCATACCAATTGAGGATACACATTTAAACTTATTGGCTAAAATGTACACTGCCCTTAGTTACCTTGCTCAAACACACATCAATGACACATTTACCTTGCAATATGTTTACTTCCCTACCAAATCTGTTTTGGTACATTACCAAAACCATACTCCACTTCATATTAACATCTCTTTGGGCAGATTACAATTATCTTCAATACACCAAATATAACTCTAATTCCCAAAGTCCAAATACAATTACACATACACATAACATTACTAGTTTTTACATATACTTTACACAACAAATTCATATACATATCCATCAATCATTAATGCTACAATTCTGCCAACACCTTCATGAACACACACATTTATTCAAGAATCCCCAAGCTGCCGAAAATCTTCCTCAATACCAAAGTGTCCTACAATCATCAATTTTCATCCAAGTGCAAAAATCACCATACACATATGAAGTAATTCACTAGGTTTATTAAATCATCATAACCAACATAATTCTCATCAAATATATGTACAAATACTTCATCAATACATGATTACATGGCTGCCCAAAAATGGATATCTCAATAACTCTTCAAACTTAAAATTTTCCTTCACAAAACCAACACCCAGAACATGTACACAAAATTTAACAAAGCTATCTTCAAAAATGTTAACTTACCTTATGGTTGGAACTTGCCAAACCTTGATTAAACTTCTTAAATTTGGTATCAAACTCTTCCTTATGATGTGTAGACAATTTTTCATGAAGGAACCTAAGTGTTTAGAGGTGAAATGAGGGAGTGGATGAAGGTTGCATGTAAACGCCCATGGAGGTTTTCTCCTTTCCTTCAATTCGGCTGGTTTGGTGTTTTGGAGAAGATGAACTTTTCTGTTTGGATAATGGAGTTACAGCTGCCCCATTATGTGTCTATTATATTCCTTTAGTGGCCCACTCACTCAATTTTAACTATATAATAAGCTTACATGTTTTATTTACACATTTTTCACTCCATTTTGGCTATTTGTATTAGGTACCCTCAATTTAATTTTTCATTTTATTTTCTAAGTGTAATATTATTTATTTTTAATGTACATTTAGGTCAAAAGACAATTCGGGATATCAAATGACCATAATGCCCCTGTTCGGGCTGCATTCCCGATTTTTCAGTAACACCGGATTTTGTCTGTTTTTCGATTTCTCACTTTTCTTTGTACTAATTATTTAATTTTTCTTTGATCATTCTAATGATATTTATTCTTCTATAAGGGTCTATTTAAGTCCTAAAAATGTTTTCCAGGGTTCCCCGCAGTCCAGGGCTAGTCAACGGTCCACGCCGTGACTTCCCGGTGCGGTCACCCATCGCTAGGGTTCCCGGCTCGCTTAACTTGGTTACATTTCTTTGCTATTATTTTTCCTTTGTTTTTCTTGTATTTTCTTTTCTTGTATTTCATTATTTTATGTCTCCTCAATCATATTGAAGTGTAGTTCTAGGCATCCTAGCTGTCCGGACAACACTGGTCACTGGAGCAGTAGAACGCACTACCGAACTTAGGGGTGTTACAGTTTCATTGGTCACTTTACTGTTAGAATTTCGCAAAACTCTCTTCATAGAAAATGTTTCCTATTGTCTTAACTAAATTCTCCTTTTTAAATCACTCCATTTGGAGTTTTGTAGCTCAAGTTATAGCCATTTGAACCATAGCTGCCGGATTGGAACCAACCAGATTTTCTGGGCAAATTTTGGTTCTGGCAGTTTTAGGTCACCAACTTTGGGTGGCCAAATGACTTGGTTAATGGCATAATTTAGGTTTGTGTTCTTCATGAAAGTCTTAGGTATATACCTCAACTGTCCACTGGTAAAATTTCAAGTCATTTAGATCTGCCTAGCTCAAGTTATGGCCAAATGAACAAACACTGTTCATTTGGTCAGTTTGTACAGGTCAGACTGAGAATTTCCGGATTTGGTCAATTTGTTCACTAGGTTTTGGTCACTTTTTGGGCATAATTCCTAAATGAAAATTGTGTCATTTTGTGTCTATTTTCATTCTCAATTGGTCTCATACCAATTGGACTTGTAAATTTTCAGTTTTGGTCCCTCAAAGGGACCTTGGTCCTGCTGCCAGCAGCATGACCACATTGAATCCGAATTTAACCTTAACTCCAACACTTCCAACACACTTCATTTGGTCACAAATGACTATTTCTCACTTCAAACTAGATCAAATACATCATTTCACCATTTCTCCAAATTTTTGCCTCTAAATCCTAGGTGTCCAAAACCCTAACTCACTAAATTGTTGCTTTTAACCAATTCAATACCTATATACATGTTTCTTCATCTCAAACAAGATCACATACACTTTTAAATCTATCAAACTCATGCATACACACATCAAAACCCTAGTTGATCGAAATTTAGGTTTGGTCCTCCAACAATTAATTTCATCTCATTTCTTTAGTTTCTAAGTTCATTTAATCATAAACACATGTATTAAACTCAAAATTCCAAAGTAAATAGCTTACCTCAACTTTGATATTCAATCTTCAATTTTTCTCCTCTTTTCTTCTTTCTTTCTTACTAAATCTCTTTCTCAAAGGAAGAAAATAAGGTTTTATGAAGTGATTGAGGAAGAAATTAGGGTTTAATGGGGGATTTAAAGCTTGGAGCAAGCTTTCATTGAGGTGTGGTAATGGTGGTGTTAAGGGAGAGGTGGGGCGGCAACTTGGTGGAAGAAGACTTTTAATTTTTTTTTTCTTTTCTTTTCTTTTTAATGTCTTAGAAAGACTATAAATCAATTTAATTAAATTTATTAATTATAATATTTATGGCATCATGCATGATGCCATCTCCCTTCACCTTTTCATTTTCTTTTTTTTTTATTTATTTATTTTTCTATTAGTTCTTTAATTTAATTCCCGACTTCGAAATTTTTTTTTCTCCGATTTTATTTGACAGTTAGGTCAGGAGTTAGCTCTCGGGGTCAATTGACCAAATTGCCTCTCGTCGGTTCAACCCGGTTTGCAAATAATTCAATATTTCTTCCAGATCCCTGACTTAATTATTTGACTAGCTTAACAGTTCTTTTTCGTGATTTTCTCTTTTCCACTGTGTTCATAATGGTCCTAAGGACCGCGGCGTCACATTTTATGATTCGAAATTTGAGTTTAAATCGACTTCGCAGTCGTTCCCGAGAAGGTCACCCATCGCTGTGACTCTCGGCTCATTTAACTTCTTATGTTCTGTTTTTCTTATTTATACTTAACTAATTAACAATTACTAATTATTTGTGTTTAAGGCTTATCTAGTTGTCTTAAGTGTAGTTCTAATCCTCTTAATTGTTCGGACCGATACCGGTCACCAGAGTAGTGAAATATACCAGGCTATACAAATAGGGGTGTTACGATTCTCCCCCCCTTAAAATAATTTCGTTCTCGAAATTTTACCTGGTATCAGTCTCTGAACAGTTGAGGGTGCTGTCTCCTCATGTCCTATTCACGCTCCTAAGTAGCTTCCTGGCCTGAATGATGGTTCCTTAGCACTTTAACAAATACTATTTACTCATGATTACTCACCTCGTGTGCCAAGTTTCTTATGAGCTTCTGTCATAAGTTAGATTCAAATTCATTTCAATTTTAGAGGTAAGCAAATCTATGTGCTAGTGGATCCACTCTTTCTAGGACCTCGTATGATCCTATGGGTGAGAACTTAGTTTTACTCTTTTCTTATCAAATCTCTTGATCATTTGATGCAACCTTCAGTTTAGTTTAGAATATTTTAGTCTTTTCTTGCTGTTGTTTTAGCAAATATTTTCCTTTGTAGTCTCTTTTTTTTTTTTTTTAAATGACCTTGTTGGTCATATATGAACTGCTTATCTCTTTCTTGGCCATAGGTCCATAACCATTATCTTACCATCTCCATTTATGACCAAGGCCTATGTGCCATTTTGCACTATCTTGTTTGCTTTTGTTTAACTTATTTCCTTCTTGATAAAATAGTTCGGGATATCGTTACGCATCTTAAGTAGGTTGTTTTCCCTGGTGGCAATTCCTCATCTAGTGTTTTTCTCATTTCTTACTGTTCTATTTGTTTTTTTTTGCCACAGCTTAACTTTAATTATTTTATTCCTCAATCTTATCTTCTTCCTTAACTTGACTGTCGAGTTCTGATTTAACACCTCTTATCATCCATAATAAATCCACTATACTTCAATATTACTTTGATTTGGTCCTCTGACCATTCTAGTCAACACTTTAACTAATATTCATAACATTTCTTTATTACATTCGCACCAACTATTCTAATTTTTACTTCCACAACTCTTTTATCTATCAATATTCTATAGCTTATTTTCCGCTGATTTGCGATCATTACTCTTTTTTTTTTTCAACCATAAATAATTCTTTAATCTTAAGAAGGGAGTCTACTGGACTCTCCTGTTTCCCATGCTATTCAAAAGTTTCTCTTTAATTCTAATCTAATCCTTATGATCCGCACAATAAAATTGTGCTCTTCCTAAAAAATACCTAGCCAACTAGTTCCTATCGAATTACTATTACCAGTAAAATATCATTTCTTAACTGTTTTATAAATTATAATTGTCATCCATAGCATCCTATCTTTTCTAGGGGAACAAAATTATATTTTATGTCTTACTGGTACACAAGTAGAATACTGTTCCTTACTAAACTTTGAGCAAAAGATCCATTGCAATATCAAAATAACTATAAACCCCATATCGGAGACTAGATGACTTAGCCCTATAGGTGTTATTTTTAAATTTTTACCATGCTAAAATCTCTAGTCCCATAACAATTCTTGATGTACTATAATTCATGCTAGGGTAACGGAGTCTTTAACTCTCACTACCTTGCAACCATGATCTTTTGATATTCTAATTATAGAGTTTTAAATCCCGAATTAGGATTTTCAAACTCAGTTCTAGTAATAAAACTCTATTCTAGTATATTTGTACCAGAGCGAAAGTCATTTATAACTATTCTTATCCTTATGTACTATTAAGTAGTACGTAGCTCTACACAATAAATCTTAAGTCAGTACTGTAATCTGCAGCTTACAGCACAAACATCAAGAATATTGCATAGTTACTATGATACATCCCAATAGATCAAACTTCTCTATGTCTTATTTCTTTCAAATCCACTAATATCTTAAACTTATTTTGATTACGGTACTTACTGGCATCTATCAACAGTAGTACCTTTACTTCCATCTAGGGCAGATATATTGCTATAACTTACTTTTTGGTCCTCTTGCCTTACCTAATTAGGCTTACTAATTAACTTTATAATTTATCATAGTCTAGGAGATGTCTCTCACTAGAAACTTTTCCAAAATTAATTCCATTCACGCTTATTATCGTAATTCTTATCCATTAAAATTATCGTAATTCCTAAAAAACTAATTATTAACACATCAAAATTTATCTCCATGCAAGGGAATAGCAGTAGAACATATAATTTTGCATTAGCATATAAACAAGTAGAGCCGGAATTAAATAGTACATAATTATTCCTTTCACAAGTTAAGAACATACCGGCAACTACATCTGAAGTCTCTACTTCTTCCCCTCGATGCATGGCGTTCCTTCTTTCTAATGTATTCCTCTGCTCGGGTTGGTCCATTGTGCGAGGATTACCCGAAGTGTTGTCTCTACTTCTGCCTCTACCCCTACTGACTATTAATGAGCCTCTAAAATCAGAATCTTGAACTGATTCCTCTAGTGTAGTATGTGGCATAAATCGATGTGCGCTAGTACAATATCGGGCAAAATGTCCAATTCCACCACAATTGAAGCAGGCTCCAGTGGCCCTATGGCAAATACCCCCATGAAATTTTCCACAAACGTCACAGATACGGATAGGGTAGGAACTTCTGGTTCTTTGACGAATGGTTCTTGATTGTTTCGCCCTGAAGATTCGCCTCTGTCATACTTAGGAGCTCGGGGTCTCTCAAAATCTTTTCTCTTTCCCAAATTACTACTCGAACTTTGACCAATGGGTTTCCCACTTTTCTCTTTTTCATGCTGCTCTTGAGGGGGTTGGGTGTGACACCCCTTACCCGACTACAGTGTAGCCGAGCAAGCAATGCCACTCAGTGTGCCGAGCACTCTATTTTATCTTAATTCATTTTTATTCTTCCTTTTGAATATAACTTGTGAAATATAATTTATTTAAGCCATTTATCAAAATTATAATTTATTTGAGGTTCCGAGAATTTTATAGAAAATCCGGCAGAATACCGGCTAAAAATGGAGAAAACGGTTCTTCGGAACCTGTGAAAAACACTTTCTATGATCATATTCAATCATCTCATCACTCTCAAACTTCAATATCAAAATCTCAACATTTTTCACCATTCATTTCTCAATCATTTATCTCATGTGATAATCATGTACAAGTCACAGTTATGTATTCGCTTTTCCTTTCACAAACACAATTTTCTTAACAATTCCTCTATTTGTCATTCATTCATTTCACATCATCATTAGACTCAAATCATAAATAAATTCTCACATGTGATTTATAATCACAAATTACAAGTACTTACATTAATACAAAATTATATTACATTTGTTTCAAATACACATGATAAAATAAGAGTTTAATTACAAAATTTACAAAAATCTCAAAATACAAAATGGGACCTAGTGTCCTACCAATGCACTGTGGATGGTGAGGTGACACGGACACTATGCAGAACTGTGAACGGCCTTACCCAATCTGTGGTCTACTGGGCCCTCTGTCCAAATCTTCAGTACCTACGCGTTGCAAAAGCGACACGCTAAGCATAAAGCTTAGTGGTGCCAATAATACAAGAAAATACAATATGCAAATAAAAATAATAATTTCCTTGCTATTGTGTTCATAAGAAATGAATAATTACTAACTTATTGTTTAGTCGAGGGCTAATCATGTTTTATGATATTAACTTCTTCATGCATTTCGTTAATTATTTTCTTCATGATCTTGAGCTTCTTTGTATTTTTGTAATCATTCCTGATACTTAATTTTCATATTTTCTTTAATAATCAGTTCAATCACAGTTATACTTTTCCATGCCCAAGTAACCTATCTTTGACGATCGATCGATAATGTGTCGTTGGCCTTTGGACACACCGCGGTGCCTCGGGCCGTCATACCATGGGACGCAGAACGTCAACCACGTATGCAGTCAGTATGGCTAAAAAGCCATGATATCACATAATCGGGCATAAAAGCCATGAATACGGGCATAAAAGCCATGAATACGGGTATAAAAGCCATGAATACGGGCATAAAGCCATGAATACAAGCATAAAGCCTTTCGCAGTACTGCTAAAACAATACCCTATTGGCATGCCAATCTATCCAAACCAATCACAGTAGGCCTATTAGGGCATTTTGCACTTTTAAGTTTCACAATTTTTGAATTTCAAGTTTTCATGTCACTATTCATTTCATTAGTCAACTAAAATATTGACTTTTGCATAAACAATAGGTACATTGGTTTTGACACTCCCAACATATCACATTTTGCATTCAAAACTTGTTGGTTTTAGTCACTTTCTCAAAGCTTAGGTCATTTTGGCAAAATTGCCAATTTTTGGTTTTGGTGTCACTATTCACCTCATTGGTCAACAAAAATGTTGACTTTTGGATAGAAAATAGGTGTATTGGTTTTAACACCCCAAACATACCACATTTTGTATTTAAAACTTGTTGGTATTGGTTGCCAATACCATTTCTAAGCTTAATGCTAATTGAACAAAATTTTCAGATTTGGTGCTTCATCTTTACTGTTCCATTTGTTATTTTTACAGTGGGAATTTGAGGAAATGGTAAACATGAAAGTTGTTCCTTATTCTGTCTAGTTGAATTTCCATTTTTGAATCACTCCATTTGGAGTTTTGTAGCTCAAGTTATGGCCAAAATAAGTTTACTGTTCACGTGCACTGTTCATGCTGCACTTTTGGGTTTTGGCAGATTTTGGTCCAACTTTGGTCAGTAATTTGATCAAGTTAAGTTCATAATTTGGTCTAACTTTCTTCATATGAAATGTTCTACTATGCCTTAGGTTTTCATCGGTTCAAGAATCGCCTAAATCCGAGTTTTCTAGAGAGAGTTATAGCCATCCAAACATTACTGCTCAAGTGAAAATTCTGGAAATCTCAGTACAGTAAACTTCACTTTGCTCAATGATTTGATTAGGTTAATGGCATAATTTAGATTGGTGTCCTTCATAAAAGTTGTTTGTCTATATCTTATCTTATTTCTGTAAAAATTTCAGGTCAATTGACCATATCTACAGTGAGTTATGGCCAAATGAACAGTTACTATTCATTTGGTCATTTCTGCAGGGGCTGTTTGCAGGGTATCCGGATTGGGGCCAAGTTTTGGTCCTCTTGCTTTGGTCTTTTGGGCATGGTTTCTTCAGCAAAAATGTGCCATTATAAGCCTAGTTTCATGTCCAATTGGCCAAACACCAATTGAACCAACACAGCCCAAGATATGGCAGTCCAAGTGGACTGAAATTTCAGTCACCCTGCTGCTGTCCTAGGGCAGCCTACACATTCACTTTGCCATGCCATTTTTCAGTCCAATTTATGGTCAACATACCTAAAATGGTCACTAATTGACCATTAAAATGTTCTCTAACAATTTCATAAGCCAAGTCAATTTTTCACTTCTCAAAACCCTAATGTCCAATTCAATTTACCCATAAACCTCAATTAGCACACTAGTTCAACATCCATGCATATTCATACCTTAAACATCATTTCTATCCACTCTAAATTCATTAAAACAATCAAACTCATCCTTCCTTAGGGCTGCCAAAAATTCAAGGGATGCATACACTTAACTTTTATTCATTTAATTTACAATTTCTCACTTATTTCAAGCTTCTAACATGGAATCAAAGAAGTATATATATAAGTAGGCACTAACCTCACTTTAACCTCTTTTCGGGCAGATTTCTCCAAGCTAAAACTTCACTTTCCTTCCTTTTCTAGGCTTCCAAACACTTCCCAAGAGGTAGAGACAAGTTTTTAGTGAAGGGACTAAGGAGTTTTGGGGTGAAGAAAGCATGGAAATTGAAGCTTTTAAAAACCAAAAATGGAGGAGCATTGGTGACGTTTTTTGAAGAGAGAAAGGGCTGCTGAAATTTCTGGAATTCTGCCTCATTTATCCGTTTTTATTGAATTTTAATTGTCTTGCTTTAATGTGATTGGCCATAGCATTTTTAATTACCTAAGCATGACATCATAATTCCCAATTTAGCTCCTTTTTCTTTCTTTTCTTTTCTACTAAATTTCAATTTAATTTTTAGTAATATTTATTCATATTTTATGTCATATTAATTATTTACTTAACTGGACAAGTCGGCCAAAAATCACCTCTGAAGGCGAAATGACCAAAATGCCCTCCGTTTGGCTTAACGGGTCAAAATTGTCTGTACCGATTGAAAAATTTTTCTAAATATTTTCTTGGCATTCTAATGCCATAGGAACCTCAATGATCGTTCTCTGGGGTCCCAATAATTATTTTATGAATTTTTACCCGGGTCTAGGGCTCCTAGTTGCGAGAACCGCAACTTCCCTCCGGTTACCCATCGCTTGGGCACCGGCTCATTTGACTTAGTTGTATTTTATTTCTAAAATTTTTACTAAATTTTTCTTATTAATATTTGAATTAATTATGGTCCCTCACTTTGATTTAAATATTTTTCCGGACGTTCTAGCTGTCCGGACCAACACCGGTCACCGGAACAGTAGAATGTACGGAGTTGCTACCGGGAGGATGTTACATTGGGTTTGTACTTGGGCCTGGCCTAACAGATTTATCAGCCATGGCCATGGCCATCTGCTGAAAGAACATGGCCATCTGTTGGGCCGTTTGTGCAGTAATTTGTATAGGAGGGACTGGTGCAGTTGGACCTCCAACGCTCTGCGAAACTGGGGCCTCTCCTTGTACGTTAGCTGTATCAGACTACTCTACCGTTTTATCCCCTTTGTCCATATCTATTCACAGGATTTTTTTTTTCTATTTTCTGTATAACCAACATAAGGAGATTTCTCCCCATTAGTTCATATTTATGATGTAAATGTACTATATGTATCAAACATTCGAGCAATTGTACTTATCAAAAAATATTTCAAATTCACAGTTCAAAATTTACTTTAAAACCTTTGCTCTGATACCACTAAAACATGTCACACCCTACTCTTCGTAAGATGTAACATACTCCCATAGTACACCTAATGAATTACCGTACTTCGCCTACCGGTAACCCATTAAATATACTACAAGGGATTTTAAAACAATTTTCGTTCATTTTTAAATTGGTGGGTAAAATTTTTTTTTCAGATATTAAAAACCTTTATTTAAAGTCCAACATAAATCTAATTTTTAGATATTTAAAATCTCCGCAATTTTAACAAAAATTTCAGCAGAGTGCCGTCTATATTTTGAGAAAACAGTTCCTCAAAACCTGAAATAAAGACACTCCCAATATTTTTCTCAACAACTTCTTTAAATTTCACAATCAATCTCAACCAATTTCTCAAGTTTCAAAATTCAAACAATCCTCATTTCACAAATCAACATAAGCAATTCAATACACAGTTTAAATTAAATCAAACTTTAAAACATCTCATTGAGGTAACCAAATTAATTTTCACATTCATGGGAGCATTAAAATTTAATAATGCAAAACTTTATAAGTATATAAAATCTCAAGATAATATTACAATAATTTGTATTTGATTACAATCGAAATATATATATTACAAAAGAGTTGGTACAACTGCTCAAAGTAAATTTCATACATATGATTACAGAATTACATCAAAAGTTAATGTACAAGGGTATACCTATGATATATCCGAGGATAATCTCACCGTGTCTTTTAGTAACCTCGCTCAGTTGCTCTATATTTTCTTTCACTTGCGACAGCATATAAAGTTATCGCTGAGTGGTGAACTCAGTGGTGCACAAACTAATAATTTAAAACTTAATACAAATTATTCTTAACAATTCATAATGAATAAAAATTTAAAATTTCTAAATTCTTCAAAATCCATGACATACAAAAATCATTATTTTCATTCATGTAAATTATTCATTTGAATAATATTTTGATCAATTAATAACTATTTATTTACATTTCTTTTAAATTCCGAAACAGTACAGAAATATTTTGAATCATTAACAAATTATTTATTTCAATCACAATTTATCAAATTATGCATAATATAAAGGGCGTTGCCAACAATTCACACAGTTGAACCCATGACCCAAAATTCAAATAGATGCCATGTTGTACACCACAATATTTCACATTCTCCCAATAACCGAGGCTAAAAGGGAGAAACAAAGACTAGCTAATATATATGAGTACTCATTCAAATTCTTCCCCAACTGGCAAGCCAGAGAGGACGTAACTCGCCCCATCTAGTGGAGGAGATATCTCACTTGTCAAGCTAATGAGAATTCACAACAAATTTTGTCATGTCAACTGTGATTTCAAATCATATTCAAAACAATTTCTATTTACAAAGTGTTTACAAATCATCAACATATTTAATCATTATAAATTCATGCTCAAAGTTGGCAACACATCAAACTTAATATTTGCAATCCTCAAAACCATGCAATAAATCCTTAAATGCATAAGAAAATTTATATTCAAATTATACAATTTCATTCAATAAGTTAAAATTCTCAACACAACAAAAATCATAAATCATACAATAAATTTATTTCAAATCAATTTGGAATTGGAAAATAACAAAAGAGTTAGTTGTGCACAAACCTTAAGCGAGTCACCTCTTGGCCTTGACTCGATTCCTCGAGTTCTTTCCCGGTATTCTTTTTAGCTAAAACACATAGTTTCACAGTGTTTTAGTATCATAACTTATCGTAAATCCAAAAATAAATTCAAATTCACTTATACCTAGCTTTAATATGCTAAACTTGGCGTTCTTCAAAATTTGTGTTTTGGGGTTACTATTCACTACACTATTCAAGTCAATTTGTTGACTTTTTAAGGCTTAATAGGTATGGGAATTCCAACTTCACCCACATATCACATTTTGGTCACTAAATTTGTTGGTTTTAGTTGTTTTCTCAAATTCTAAGTCTTTTAGGCAAATTTGCAAATTTTCAATTTTGGTGTCCTAAGTTACACTGTTCCATTGGTTACTTTACTGTTAGAATTTGGCAAAACTCTCTTCATAGAAAATGTTCCCTATTGTCTTAACTAAATTCTCCTTTTTGAATCACTCCATTTGGAGTTTTGTAGCTCAAGTTATAGCCATTTGAACCATGGCTGCCAGATTGGACTCAACCCAGATTTTCTGGGCAAATTTTGGTTCTGGCAGTTTTAGGTCACCAACTTTGGGTGGCCAAATGACTTGGTTAATGGCATAATTTAGGTTTGTGTTCTTCATGAAAGTCTTAGGTCTATACCTCAACTGTCCATTGGTAAAATTTCACGTCATTTAGAGCTGCCTAGCTCAAGTTATGGCCAAATGAACAAACACTCTTCATTTGGTCAGTTTGTACAGGTCAGACTGAGAATTTCCAGATTTGGTCAATTTGTTCACTAGGTTTTGGTCACTTTTTGGGCATGATTCCTAAATGAAAATTGTGTCATTTTGTGTCTATTTTCATTTCCAATTGGTCTCATACCAATTGGACTTGTAAATTTTCAGTTTTGGTCCCTCAAAGGGACCTTGGTCCTGCTACCAGCAGCATGACCACATTGAATCCGAATTTAACCTTAACTCCAACACTTCCAACACACTTCATTTGGTCACAAATGACTATTTCTCACTTCAAACTAGATCAAATACATCATTTCACCATTTCTCCAAATTTTTGCCTCTAAACCCTAGGTGTCCAAAACCCTAACTCACTAAATTGTTGCATTTAACCAATTCAATACCTATATATATGTTTCTTCATCTCAAACAAGATCACATACACTTTTAAATCTATCAAACTCATGCCTACACACATCAAAACCCTAGTTGACTGAAATTTAGGTTTGGTCCTCCAACATTTAATTTCATCTCATTTCTTTAGTTTCTAAGTTCATTTAATCATAAACACATGTATTAAACTCAAAATTCCAAAGTAAATAGCTTACCTCAACTTTGATATTCAATCTTCAATTTTTCTCCTCTTTTCTTCTTTCTTTCTTGCTAAATCTCTTTCTCAAAGGAAGAAAATAAGGTTTTATGAAGTGATTGGGGAAGAAATTAGGGTTTAATGGGGGATTTAAAGCTTGGAGCAAGCTTTCATGGAGATGCGGTAATGGTGGTGTTAAGGGAGAGGTGGGGCGGCAACTTGGTGGAAGAAGAAGACTTTTAATTTTTTTTTTCTTTTCTTTTCTTTTTAATGTCTTAGAAAGACTATAAATCAATTTAATTAAATTTATTAATTATAATATTTATGACATCATGCATGATGTCATGCATGATGTCATCTCCCTTCACTTTTTCATTTTCCTTTTTTTTATTTATTTTTCTATTAGTTTTTTAATTTAATTCTCGACTCCGAAATTTTCTTTTCTCCGATTTTATTTGACAGTTAGGTCAAGAGTCAGCTCTCGGGGTCAATTGACCAAATTGCCCCTCGCCGGTTCAACCCGGTTTGCAAATAATTCAATATTTCTTCCGGATCCCTGACCTAATTATTTGACTGGCTTAATAGTTCTTTTTCATGATTGTCTCTTTTCCACTGTATTCGTAATGGTCCTAAGGACCGCGGCGTCATATTTTATGATTCGAAATTTGAGTTTAAATCGACTTCGCAGTTATTCCCGAGAAGGTCACCCATCGCTGTGACTCTCGGCTCATTTAACTTCTTATGTTCTGTTTTTCTTATTTATACTTAACTAATTAACAATTACTAATTATTTGTGTTTAAGGTTTATCTAGTTGTCTTAAGTGTGGTTCTAATCCTCTTAATTATCCGGATCGATACCGATCACCGGAATAGTGAAATATACCAGGCTATACAAATAGGGGTGTTACAGGAAGTGAAATTGAATCTAATAATATAATAAGCACACTAGAAGAGGAAGAGATATAATCATAAGAAACAAACGAGGAAATAAGATAAGTGCACTAATTGCTTACATTTTCAAAGAGCAATAAGAAGATTAAGACTAGGATCGAGATAACTAGATACTAGATCTAACGGCGAAGGGCCTACAGGAGGACATAAGTCATGTGTCTCTAGGAATTAAGAATAGATATGAACAACAGGTGGCTAAACAAGTGCTAGAGCTACAATAGGAGATCAAGAGTATTGACAAATTATGTTACAGTATAAATAAGTAAATAATCTTCCTCCCCCTTATTCTCATAAATAAAAGAAGAGGAAAAAAAGGTGTATACTCTAAGAAAGTAACATCTGAACAAGATAGGGATTTAGAATGGTAGAGTAGCACCTATTGTAACACCCCTATTTGTATAGCCTGGTATATTTCACTGTTCCGGTGACCGGTGTCGGTCCGGACAATTAAGGAGATTAGAACCATACTTAAGACAACTAGAGAAGCCATAAATACAAATAATTAGTAATGTTCAATTAGTTAAGTATAAACAAGAAAAACAGAACATAAGAGGTTAAACGAGCCGAGAGTCACAACGATGGGTGACCTTCTTGGGAACGACTGCGAAGTCATTTTAAACTCAAATTTCGAACCGTAAAATGTGACGCTGCGGTCCTTATGACCCTTATGAACACAGTGGAAAAGAGAAAATCACGAAAAAGAACTGTTAAGCCAGTCAAATAATTAGGTCAGGGAGCCGGAAGAAATATTAGATTATTTGCAAACCGGGATGAACCGGCGAGGGGTAATTTAGTCAATTGACCTCGAGAGCTGACTCCTGACCTAACTGTCAAATAAAATCGGAGAAAAGAAAATTTCAGAATCAAGAATTAAATTAAAGAACTAATAGAAAAATAAATAAAAAAAAGAGAAAATGAAAAAGTAAAAAGGTGATGACATCATGCATGACATCATGCATGATGCCATAAAAGTCATAATTAATATAATTAATTAAATTGGAATTTATGGTCTTCCTAAAGACAAAATACTTAAAAGAAAAGAAAAAGAAAAAAAAAATTTAATTACTTCTCCTCCATTCCCGTCACCCATTTGTCTCTCATTTCTCTCATTTCCTTTCCACCATTAACACCCATCTCAAGCTTTCAAAAGCTTGATTTTATTTTATAAACTCCCTAACTCCTTTAAGTAAATCTTGTTCTTGGACTTTGACAAGCATCTTGACAACAAAAAGAAGAGGAAAGAAAGAAGATTTGAAGAGGGAGAAATTCAACAAAAGAGGTTAGTGGTTAGTTTTTAATATTATGTTTAAATTCATAATTAAGTAGTTTAATTACACTAGAAATTGTGGAAAAATGAAATGAAATAAATTGTTGAAGGACCAAACCTAAATTTTAGTCAATTAGGGTTTGAGGATATGTATGCATGAACTTGGTGAATTTAAAGGTGTATGTGAGCTTATTGGTGTTGAATGATCATGATTAAATGTTTTGAATTAGTTAAATGCAACAAGTTAGTAAGTTAGGGTTTTGGGAAACTTAGGGTTTTGAGCATTTGGGTTTATGAACCAAAAATGTAAGAAATGAGTAAATGGTATCTTTGACCTATTGTGAAGTGAAAAATGGTCATTTATGACCAAATGAGTTGTGTTGGAATGATTGGAATTGAAGCTAAATTCGGAGTGAGTGTGGTCATGCTGCTGGCAGCATGACCAAGTCAACTTTGAAGGACCAAAAATGAAATTTTACAAGTCCAATGGATATGGGACCAATTGGGGATGAAAATAGACATAAAATGACACAATTTTCATTTTGGAACCATGCCCAAAAAGTGACCAAAACCTAGTGAACAAATTGACCAAAGTTGGATAAGTCCAGGCTGCCCTGTACAAACTGACCAAATGAACAGTGTTTGTTCATTTGGTCATAACTCGAGCTAGGCAGGTCCAAATGACCTGAACTTTTACCAGTGGTTAGATGAGATATAGACTTAAAACTTTCATGAAGAACACAAACCCAAATTCTGCCAGCAACCAAGTCATTTGGCCACCCCAAGTTGGTGACCCAAAACTGCCAGCACCAAAATTGCCCAGAAAATCTGGGTTGTTTCCAATCCGGCAGCCATGGTTCAAATGGCCATAACTTGAGCTACAAAACTCCAATTGGGGTGATTCAAAAATGTGAATAAACTTAAGACAATAAGGAACATTTTCTATGAAGGAAGTTTTATCAAATTCCAACAGTAAAATTACCAATGGAACAGTGCAACTAGGAGCACCAAAACTGAAAATTTGACAATTTTGCCAAAAGGACTTAAGCTTTGAGAAAATGACTAAAACCAACAAATTTAATGACCAAAATGTGGTATGTGGGTGAAGTTGGAGTTCCCATACCTATTAAGCCTTAAAAAGTCAATAATTTGACTTGAATAGTATAGTGAATAGTAACCCGAAACACAAAAATTTCAAGAATGTCGAGTTTAGCACAATAGAGCTAGTTAAAAGTGAAGTTAAATTTATTTTTGGAATTATGCTAAGTTATGGTACTGAAACACTATAAAACTGTGTGTTTCAGCTGAAAAAGACTTGGAAGCTCTGATAGACTGAGTCAAGGCCTAGAGGCGACTCACGTCAGGTCTGTGCACAGAAATTTTTGTTTAAATATATGATTCTTGAAAATTTAATTTTTTTTGAGTTAATTATGAATTGTGTTGCCATTTATGATTGTGAATATGAATTTGAAAATTGACGAGATTTCCAATAAATTATTTGAATAAATTGTTTTGAATTGATTTTGTATTCACACTTAGCATGACAGTATCACATTATTACTCCTCCATTTATGGGATTGAGATCGTTCATTTTCCTCCCTCTCTGGTTTAACAGTTGAGGTTGTAGATCGGATGAGTACTCATTAGCTAGCTAGCCACCTCCCTCATTGATTTCGATTAATGGGGTTGTAGATTGCTTTGTCGTAGTGTACAACATGGCATTGATCGGAAATTTTGTGTCATGGCTTAAGTTGTGTATGATTTTGGCAACACTGTGTTTATGAAATTATTTGACTAAATTGTGTTATTATGAGCTTTGATAATTTGAGAAATATTTAAATTGTGTTTCATCAATGAATGATTTATGTATTGCATTTCAAATTTTTATTGTGCACCACTGAGTATTTTTATACTCAGCGATAGCTTATTTTGCTATCGCAGATAAGAGCAAGGAGAAAGCAGCAGAGTGAGCTGCTATCGAATTGAGGACTACACTGGTCTGTTTGTACGGGTATTATTTTATACCCTTGTAGTTAATTTTGATGTAAATATAGAAATGTTGTATGTATCAATGTAAAGTTGAGCAGTTGTAAATAAATTGTAATAATATTATTTTTGGATTTCCTTCTCTAAATTAATATTTGTACTTGTGAATTTCATACTTTATGCCTTGTAAATGAAGTTACTAAATATTTTGTGATGATAAATTTTGATTGGATTGTGAAATTATTTTGAAGTGAATTGAATTGAGTTGATTTGAGGTTTATTGGAGGTTGGGAGTTGTGAAAAATTTTTGGAAGTGTTTTTCTCAGGTATTTGAAGAACTGTTTTCTCCAAATACAAACGGAACTCTGTCAAAATTTTTATAAAATTTGCGGCAAAATTAAAATGGACAAAAATTTTTACTAGTATTTAAACTTTGAATAAATGGTTTTTAATTCCTACCAAAATGCTCACCACTTCCAAAATGCAAGAAAATTATTTTAAAATCCCTTGTAGGGTACTTAATGAGTTATCGGTAGGTGAAGTTCGGTAGTTCATTAAGTATTCTACGGGATCATGTTATGCCTTACAGAGGGATAAGGTGTGACATGTTTTTGTGGTATCAGAGTATGGTTTTGCAATAAATTTTGACTATGCATGTGAATATTTCTTTGATAAGTACAAATGCTCAAGTGTCTTTAATTGATACATATGACGTATTTACATCATGAATATGCACTAACGGAGGTCAACCTCCTTGTGTTTGATCTCAGGAAGTAGAAATTTTGGGAAAACGGAATGGAAGGAGGAGATCATTCCGAAGAACAATCTGTTGAGGCTGAGATTCAAGGAGAAGCCCTAGCACTCCAGAACGTGAGTGGGTCAGCCACTCCAGCTCCTACTCTAGCACCGCAGTTCCCTGCTCAGTTTGTACAGCAGATGGCTGCGTTTTTCCAGCAAATGGCGGGTAATGTGCCACCCCAAGCTCAAGTGCAAGCACCTGTAGCACAACCACAGCCCTCAGCTTGGCAATATGAAAAATTGATGAAATTTGGGGCCACCGAGTTTAAAGGCACTGTGGATCCACTGGAGGCAGAACAGTGGTTGGAAAGAATGGAACGGGTTTTTAGAAAGCTGCAGTGTACGGAAGAGCTGAAGTTCGAGTATTCTATTTCCTTGTTGCAAGGGGATGCGTATGAATGGTGGAAGACCATCCCCCACAGCCTGGTTGAGCCACCTATATTAACCTGGTCAGATTTTTTGAGGGAGTTTCGACAGAAGTGGGTCCCCGATGCATATGTGGATATGAAGTTACAAGAATTCTTGAGTTTGAAACAAGGGGATAGAACCATAGCAGAGTATGAGAGAGACTTCTCTCGACTGAGCCATTACGCTGGAAGCTTAGTCTCCACCCCCAGAGACAGATGTAAGAGGTTTGAGTCCGGGTTAAGGCCGAATCTAAGGATGCAAGTTGTGGGTTTCCGACATCAGAATTTCGCTGAGTTGATCTCACAGGCCCTGGAACTGGAAAGGATAGAATCAGAAGGGGCAGTGAAGAAGGGTACACAAGAGAAAGAAAAGACTGAAAAGACTACGGGACAAGCATCTGAGAGTGGTTTTGGAAAGAGGAAACAGTTTGGGGGATCCAGCTCCCGTAGATCTGGCAGAGGCAGATTTTCTGGCCAAAGACCACCCCGATCTGGTCAGCAGACCCAGCAGGCATCCCGAGGAGCTCTATCAGTACGACAGTGTGAAACTTGTAGGAGAACTCATGGTGGGGTTTATTTCAAGGCCACCGATGCATGTTTTAACTGTGGAGGGAGCGGACATTTCGCTAAAGATTGCACTAGTCCGCGCCGGTCTAGACCTTCTGCTACATCTAAAGGATCAGCCCAAGTCTCTGCACCTAGAGGGTCACAGTCAACTGCTAGAGGTAGAGGCAGAGGTAGGGGTCCTGATAACACTCCTGGAAGTCAAAGCACATTAACGGCCCGGTGCAGTGGCACACCAGTCAGAGTGTATACTATGCGTCAGAGGGAGGAGGCTGAAACATCAGATGTTGTAGTTGGTAATTTTTCCATCCTTGACCAAGATGTACATGTGTTATTTGATCCTGGCTCCACACATTCGTATGTTAGTGCCAGTGTGATGTGTTCTACTGCTATTCAGTGTGTACCAATGGACTATGATGTGCTAGTAACTAGTCCATTAGGCCAGGAGGTCAGGGTAAATAAGTTATATAGGGATTGTCCTTTGGTGATCCAAGGACACACTTTTCTGTCTGATTTAATTAAAATGCCCTTCAGAGATTATGACATTATTTTGGGCATGGATTGGTTAGCCAGGCATCATGCGATGATTGATTGTAGACTGAAGATAGTCACTTTTGGTCTTCCTCAGTATGGTGATGTAGTAATTCATGGGGAGAGGTAGCTATTGCCTTCAAACATCATTTCAGCTGCACTGGCCAGAAAAATGATTAGGAATGGGTGTGAGGCGTACTTGGCACATGTGACAGACACCCAAGTGGGGAGTCCAGCACTGAGGGACATTCCTACTGTATGTGACTTTCCGGATGTATTTCCTGATGAATTGCCAGGATTACCTCCAGAAAGAGAGGTGCAATTTGAAATTGATGTTATGCCTGGTGTGGACCCAATCTCCATAACGCCATACAGAATGGCACCAGCAGAATTAAAGGAATTGAAAGTACAGTTGCAAGAGTTGCTTGACAAGGGCTTCATCCGCCCTAGTGTGTCACCTTGGGGAGCGCCGGTGTTGTTTGTAAAAAAGAAAGATGGCACTCTCCGGTTATGCATTGACTATCGGCAGTTGAATAAGGTGACAATAAAGAACAGATACCCATTGTCCCACATTGATGACTTATTTGATCAGTTGAGAGGTGCAGCTGTGTTCTCCAAAATTGACCTGAGATCAGGTTATTATCAGCTGAAAGTACAAGAGCAGAGTATTCCTAAAACTGCCTTCAGAACCCGATATGGCCATTATGAGTTCTTGGTCATGCCATTCGGGTTAACTAATGCTCCGGCTGCTTTTATGGATCTGATGAACACTATCTTTAGACCATACCTCGACCAGTTTGTTGTGGTATTTATTGATGATATATTGGTCTATTCGAGGAATGCAGAAGAGCATGATAGACACCTGCGGATTGTACTGCAGACTTTGAGGGAGAAACAGCTATACGCCAAATTATCGAAATGTGAATTTTGGCTGAAGGAGATATCCTTTTTAGGGCACATAGTATCAGCAGAGGGTATTAAGGTAGATCCTAGCAAGATTGAAGCTATCCTTAATTGGAAGCCACCCAGAAATGTCATAGAGATCCGCAGTTTTCTGGGGTTAGCTGGATACTACCGTCGATTTGTGAAGGGATTCTCCATGTTGGCATCTCCATTGACCAAGCTACTTAGAAAGGATGTGAAATTTCAGTGGATGGACAAATGCCAGCAAATTTTTGATGAATTGAAGAGATGTTTGACAGAGGCTCCAGTCATGACTTTACCTACACCGGGTAAAGAATATACAGTTTACAGCGATGCTTCTCACAATGGGTTAGGTTGTGTGTTGATGCAAGATCGAAATGTCATTGCCTATGCATCACGCCAGCTAAAGCCGCATGAGAGGAATTATCCGACACATGACTTGGAGCTTGCAGCCATTGTGTTTGCTCTTAAGATCTGGAGACATTATTTGTATGGGGAGAAGTGTTACATCTACACAGATCATAAGAGTTTGAAGTATTTGGGCACCCAGAAAGAATTGAATTTGAGACAGAGGAGATGGTTAGAGTTGATAAAAGACTATGATTGTCTAATAGACTATCAGCCAGGGAAAGCTAATGTGGTGGCTGACGCCTTAAGTCGCAAGACTATGGCAAGTCTACGGGTTACTCCTTTGTCTTTGGTACACGAGTTGAGATCATTACATGCCAGTTTAGAGATTAATGATGATGGGCAGATAGCAGTTGCATGGCATGTACAGCCAGTGTTGATTGATCAGATCAGAATGGCTGCTCAGAATGATGAAAAGTATCGGTCTTGGAAGAAGTCCGCGGGGCAAGAAACCGAGTTCTCAATCGAGAGATGATGGTTTCTTTGCTACACCAGGCGTAATGTGTATTCCTAATGATGTTGATTTGAGGCAGATCATTTTGAAGGAAGCACATGAGTCTTCTTTTGCCATGCACCCTGGTGGTACAAAAATGTATAGAGGGCTAAAGGAGCATTATTGGTGGATGGGTATGAAGAGAGATGTGGCAGAGTTTGTATCCAAATGCCTAACTTGTCAGCAAGTAAAGGCAGAGCATCATCAAGTACCCACTGGGTTGTTATATCCACTACCAGTGCCAGAATGGAAATGGGAAAGAATAACTATGGACTTTGTGATGGGACTTCCAAAGACACAGAAGAGTTATGATGCAGTATGGGTCATTGTTGACAGACTGACTAAGTCTGCTCATTTTCTGCCAGTCCGAATGGACTACAGTTTAGACAGATTGGCCAGGTTGTACATCGATGAGATTGTGAGGTTGCATGGAGTGCGAGTATCCATTGTATCAGACAGAGATCCTAGATTCACTTCTAGATTCTGGGGTAGTCTTCAGAGAGCCCTAGGAACTAGATTGAACTTCAGTACTGCATTCCACCCACAGACAGATGGCCAGTCTGAGAGGGTAATTCAGATCTTGGAGGATATGCTACGGGCTTGTGTGATTGAGTTTGAGGGCAGTTGGGATACACACTTGCCTTTGATTGAGTTTGCTTATAATGCTGACTACCAATCAAGCATTGGGATGCCTCCATATGAAGCTTTGTATGGCAGAAAATGTAGAACCCCGTTGTGTTGGGATGATGTGGGTGAAAGAAAAATGATTGGACCCGAAATTGTTCAACAGACTGAAGAGAAAATCAAGGTGATCAGAGATCGACTTAAAACTGCATCAGACCATCAGAAGTCCTACATTGATTTGAAAAGAAGGGATATTGAGTATGCAGTGGGTGAGAAAGTTTTCCTCAAAGTTTCTCCTTGGAAGAGGATTATGAGATTCAGCAGAAAGGGGAAACTAAGTCCTCGTTTTATCGGGCCATATGAGGTTCTGGAAAGAGTGGGTCCTTTGGCATATCGTTTGGCACTACCTCCAGAGTTGGAGAAGATACATAATGTCTTCCATGTGTCTATGTTAAGGAGGTATCAATCAGACCCATCTCATGTACTACCAGTAGAAGAAATTGAAGTAAATCCAGACCTCACATATGAGGAAGAACCCATAAAGATTCTGGCTTATGAAGTGAAGCAGCTACGGAACAAGCAGATACCATTGGTAAAAGTGCTGTGGAATCATCATTCGGGCCAGGAGGCTACTTGGAAACGAGAGGAGGACATGTGGAGACAACACCCACAAATGCTCGAGAGATTGATACTGTAAAATTTCGAGACGAAATTTATTTAAGGGGGAGAATTGTAACACCCTATTTGTATAGCTGGTATATTTCATCGTCTGTGACGATGTCGGTCCAGACAATTAAGGGGATTAGAACCATACTTAAGACAACTAGAGAAGCCATAAATACAAATAATTAGTAATGTTCAATTAGTTAAGTATAAACAAGAAAAACAGAACATAAGAGGTTAAACGAGCCGAGAGTCACAGCGATGGGTGACCTTCTCGGGAACGACTGCGAAGTCATTTTAAACTCAAATTTTGAATCGTAAAATGTGACGCTGCGGTCCTTATGACCCTTATGAACACAGTGGAAAAGAGAAAATCACGAAAAAGAACTGTTAAGCCAGTCAAATAATTAGGTCAGGGAGCCGAAAGAAATATTGGATTATTTGCAAACCGGGATGAACCGACGAGGGGCAATTTGGTCAATTGACCCCGAGAGCTGACTCCTGACCTAACTGTCAAATAAAATTAGAGAAAAGAAAATTTCGGAATCAAGAATTAAATTAAAAAACTAATAGAAAAATAAATAAAAAAAAGAGAAAATGAAAAAGTAAAAAGGTGATGACATCATGCATGACATCATGCATGATGCCATAAAAGTCATAATTAATATAATTAATTAAATTGGAATTTATGGTCTTCCTAAAGACAAAATACGTAAAAGAAAACAAAAAGAAAAAAAAATTTAATTACTTCTCCTCCATTCCCGTCACCCATTTCTCTCTCATTTCTCTCATTTCCTTTCCACCATTAACACCCATCTCAAGCTTTCAAAAGCTTGATTTTATTTTATAAACTCCCTAACTCCTTTAAGTAAATCTTGTTCTTGGACTTTGACAAGCATCTTGACAACAAAAAGAAAAGGAAAGAAAGAAGATTTGGAGAGGGAGAAATTCAACAAAAGAGGTTAGTGGTTAGTTTTTAATATTATGTTTAAATTCATAATTAAGTAGTTGAATTACACTAGAAATTGTGGAAAAATGAAATGAAATAAATTGTTGAAGGACCAAACCTAAATTTTAGTCAATTAGGGTTTGAGGATGTGTATGCATGAACTTGGTGAATTTAAAGGTGTATGTGAGCTTATTGGTGTTGAATGATCATGATTAAATGTTTTGAATTAGTTAAATGCAACAAGTTAGTAAGTTAGGGTTTTGGGAAACTTAGGGTTTTGAGCATTTGGGTTTATGAACCAAAAATGTAAGAAATGAGTAAATGGTATCTTTGACCTATTGTGAAGTGAAAAATGGTCATTTATGACCAAATGAGTTGTGTTGGAATGATTGGAATTGAAGCTAAATTCGGAGTGAGTGTGGTCATGCTGCTGGCAGCATGACCAAGTCAACTTTGAAGGACCAAAAATGAAATTTTACAAGTCCAATGGATATGGCACCAATTGGGGATGAAAATAGACATAAAATGACACAATTTTCATTTAGGAACCATGCCCAAAAAGTGACCAAAACCTAGTGAACAAATTGACCAAAGTTGGATAAGTCCAGGCTGCCCTGTACAAACTGACCAAATGAACAGTGTTTGTTCATTTGGTCATAACTCGAGCTAGGCAGGTCCAAATGACCTGAAATTTTACCAGTGGTTAGATGAGATATAGACCTAAAACTTTCATGAAGAAAACAAACCCAAATTCTGCCAGCAACCAAGTCATTTGGCCACCCCAAGTTGGTGACCCAAAACTGCCAGCACCAAAATTGCCCAGAAAATCTGGGTTGTTTTCAATCCGACAACTATGGTTCAAATAGCCATAACTTGAGCTACAAAACTCTAATTGGGGTGATTCAAAAATGAGAATAAACTTAAGACAATAAGGAACATTTTCTATGAAGAAAGTTTTGTCAAATTCCAACAGTAAAATTACCAATGGAACAGTGCAACTAGGAGCACCAAAACTGAAGATTTGACAATTTTGCCAAAAGGACTTAAGCTTTGAGAAAATGACAAAAACCAACAAATTTAATGACCAAAATGTGGTATGTGGGTGAAGTTGGAGTTCCCATACCTATTAAGCCTTAAAAAGTCAATAATTTGACTTGAATAGTGTAGTGAATAGTAACCCGAAACACAAAAATTTCAAGAACGTCGAGTTTAGCACAATAGAGCTAGTTAAAAGTGAAGTTAAATTTATTTTTGGAATTATGCTAAGTTATGGTACTGAAACACTACAAAACTGTGTGTTTCAGCTGAAAAAGACTTGGAAGCTCTGAGAGACTGAGTCAAGGCCTAGAGGCGACTCACGTCAGGTCTGTACACAGAAATTTTTGTTTAAATATATGATTCTTGAAAATTTGATTTTTTTTGAGTTAATTATGAATTGTGTTGCCATTTATGATTGTGAATATGATTTTGAAAATTGACCAGATTTCCAATAAATTATTTGAATAAATTGTTTTGAATTGATTTTGTGTTCACACTTAGCATGACAGTATCACATTACTCCTCCTCCATTTATGGGGTTGAGATCATTCATTTTCCTCCCTCTCTGGTTTACCAGTTGAGGTTGTAGATCGGATGAGTACTCATTAGCTAGCTAGCCACCTCCCTCATTGATTTCGATTAATGGGGTTGTAGATTGCTTTGTCGTATTATACAACACGGCATTGATCGGAAATTTTGTGTCATGGCTTAAGTTGTGTATGATTTTGGCAGCACTGTGTTTATGAAATTATTTGACTAAATTGTGTTATTATGAGCTTTGATAATTTGAGAAATATTTAAATTGTGTTTCATCAATGAATGATTTATGTATTGCATTTCAAATTTTTATTGTGCACCACTGAGCATTTTTATACTCAGCGATAGCTTATTTTGCTGTCGCAAATAAGAGCAAGGAGAAAGCAGCAGAGTGAGCTGCTATCGAATTGAGGACTACACTGGTCTGTTTGTACGGGTATTATTTTATACCCTTGTAGTTAATTTTGATGTAAATATAGAAATGTTGTATGTATCAATGTAAAGTTGAGCAGTTGTAAATAAATTGTAATAATATTATTTTTGGATTTCCTTCTCTAAATTAATATTTGTACTTGTGAATTTCATACTTTATAACTTGTAAATGAAATTATTAAATATTTTGTGATGATAAATTTTGATTAGATTGTGAAATTATTTTGAAGTGAATTGAATTGAGTTGATTTGAGGTCTATTGGAGGTTGGGAGTTGTGAAAAATTTTTGGAAGTGTTTTTCTCAGGTATTTGAAGAACTGTTTTCTCCAAATACAAACGGAACTCTGTCAAAATTTTTATAAAATTTGCGGCAAAATTAAAATGGACAAAAATTTTTACTAGTATTTAAACTTTGAATAAATGGTTTTTAATTCCTACCAAAATGCTCACCACTTCCAAAATGCAAGAAAATTGTTTTAAAATCCCTTGTAGGGTACTTAATGAGTTATCGGTAGGTGAAGTTCGGTAGTTCATTAAGTATTCTACGGGATCATGTTATGCCTTACAGAGGGATAAGGTGTGACACCTATAACCTTTCTAAGATGAAAGTACCCAAAAAAAAAACACATTTTAGATTTTGGATCTAATTTGGTGACTTAAGGTTGGACATCACTAACAAAATAAGTATTACCAAAAACTCTAAGTTCAATGGAAAATAATAACTTAGAAGGAAAGGGAACAACATATGGAATGTCCCCATTAAGTACAAAAAATGGCATTCCATTAATTAAAAAATAGGCTATGGAGATCACATCAACCCAAAAATGTATAGGGATTTCATTTAAAAAAGGAGTGATTGGGCTACCTGAAGATGTCTATTTTTTCTTTCTGCAACCCCTTTTTGAGAGGGCGTACCTTAAGGCAGCGGAAAACATGGATAACGGGTTTAAAGATTGGATTTCAAAATTTTTTCTAGGGTTTCATGCATACATACCAAGTGTATTATGCTCCTAACCAATCTTAAACACCCAAAGTATGTTAAAAACACACTTTTAACATGCATCAAACATTTATTTGCCATTAAGGATTATTGTTTAACAATTAAACAAACTAAACCCTAACTAAAAGGGGTTTTTGAGGACTTTAACCTCTTGGGGTGTAGAATCAACTTCTTGCTCCCTTTGGCAGTCTTAAGAACACCACTTGGAGTTCTCTAGCTTGTCCACCACAAGCACCACCAAGATCTACCAATCGCAGCCCCTATCCTCTCCCTTTTGTGATTTGCCAACTACTTAATGTTGGGGCTTTTGCTTTAGGTAGGGTTATATTGGATGTAGCTAACTAGGAACACTTCCTAGTATTTTTTTATTCAAAAGAAAACAAGCTTTTCTTTGTGAATCAATGGAAGAAAAATAAGAGATGGAGAGCTTCATGTTGTCATCCACCTTGCGGAAGAAGAAGAAGAATTCTTAATTAATTTTTGTCTTCTTCTTATCTTATATTAAATATGCAAGACAAAAGGCATTTATTGAGTGCCACATGTCAAGATCTCATTTAATCTAGCTTTTAGTGCGTCTTAATCTCATTAATCCACTTGTCAAGCCAAGATTAAATCATCAAATGTCATCTTCCATCATATGGAAGACAAATGGCACACTTTTATAAGTGCCACGTGTCACCATCTCATGATGCCACTTGTCACCATGTGATTTTACCAAAATGCCCTTGTATGCATTTTTTTTGAGTTCTCAACTCAAAATTATAATTTCTGCCTCAAATTAATTTATATCACATATAAATCAATTGATTAATTAATTTTCATTAATTAATTTCACCATTAAATTTATATTTAAACTCTTTAAATATAAATCTAATTTATATTATACTTTCAGTATCCAAGATTTGGTTTCAAGTCATGCTAGGGACTTTACAATCTTATTGCAGACCAAATCTATTTAATTAATTAATTAAACTCTTTAATTAATCAATTAAATCATTATATACATGGTGGTTAACTTGTGTAGGTGTGTGACTTACTAGGCTCACTACTAATTGGCAATGAGAAATGATATTAACTTTTAATATCATTGGAACTCTTCCAGACCGCAAATGATTTTTCTAAATCATTTTAGGCATCTCATATACCATGGTTAACACCTAGCATAGCACGCCATGGCCACCCACTTAGTGATAAGAAATACCTTAAAATATGAACCTTTAATCATATGTCACCATGCACTAAAATCCTTTTGTATTATGTCCAAATCCCATTAAGGATCATAGTAGAGTCCAACCCCTTGTCATGGAATCTTATGCAATCATTTGAAATCTAATTCTTGACATATTTGACTTTACCATAAGGAAACACCTTTCCTGAAAAAGTCATCTGTTTTGGCCAAGAACTTAATCTTGTCAAGAACAACTCAAATCCGCATAGGACCTTTAACCCTGTTTACTCAAGACTATGGATCCTCTCTTGAATGAACATTTGTCCCAACATATGACCAATCTAAGCCAACACACACTGAAATATCCATACACAATACAGATATATAAGTGGCATCAAACTCAAACTACCCATATAAGAGACAACCGTGTCATCTCAGGTTTGAGGATTATATGCACTAGTATGACACAGATAACATTTTACTAACTCGAGTAAATGCCACGTTCATGTCATCTGTATGTCACAAGTTCGACCTACTTATCATATAAGTGCCCACTGTGTTTATCTCGATATCATATATCAGATGGCATGAGACTCACCATTCCATATACATCGGTATCTTATACTGATCAATGGAGATAAACAGAGGTGATAGGTCTTTGGATATAATATGCCCACCAAAATATCCTTTAGTTACGAACTCTAATTTATAGCAAATATCCCATATATTCTGTCACTCATATTCTTATCTCATAAGAATAGAATATATAACATATTGCTAATGGACAATTTCAAATAAATATAATATGAAACATGCAACATTTAAATGAAATGTTAATTGCCATTAAAATATTTACAATGTCATTTACAAGGTATAAGATTAATATATGCTCCTGGGCACATACAACTAATAGTATCAATACATAAAGTTTGATAAAGGATGCCATTCTAGGTCATATAAGATTGAATGCTGCCAGACAAATATTTTTTGGCATTATCACTTCTTAAAGTGTGTGCAAAACTAGTGAATTATGTTTTTATTCTAGCGCAAAAAATAGAAAATAACTCAAAATGACTTTTCATTAAATATAACCAAGTCATATGGGAATAATTATCAACAAAAGTAATAAAACACTTAAAACCAATCTTAGACATAATGTGGCAAGAACTCAATGTCAAAATAAACTAGTTCAAAAGGAAACTTGGCTCGTTTATTGACTTTAGACACTGAAGGATGATGATGATTTTTAGCAAACTGATAAGACTCATAATTTAATGATGAAACATTCTCAAATTGAGGACTTGGTTTCTTTAAGGAGGACACGGAGAGAGTCCAAACCTGCAATGCGCATTAAAAGGGGTCAAGATAATGGAACAAGCAATGGATCTTGGCACCTTTGTGTCAAGAATGTAGAGACCACAAGACTTATGACCTTACTTATAATCTGCTTCATTGTAAGATCCTGATATAGACAATGATCAGGAAAAAATGAGACACAACAATTCAAAGCTTAAGTAACTTTAATAATCGAAATTAAGTTAAAAGAAAACTCAAGTAGACTTAAAACAGAGGATAGAGAAATTGACGAAATTAGATTAATAATTCCAGAACCAAGAACACAAGAGGTTGACCCATCTGCTAACATAACTTTAGAAGAAGTGGTGTGAGATTGAGAAGTGGAAAAGAGGCTAGGGTTACTTTTCATGTGATCTATAAAATCAAAATCAATTACCTATTTTTATAAGCATGAAACAAGGCATGTAGGGGATTACCTGACTCAACGATTGCACTAATAGGCAGAGTAGTGGCCTTTAATAGTGCCTAATAACGAGAGAATTGGGCAAATTCATCTACAGAAACTGCAATATTTTTCTAAGAGGATGAAACTATACCATTAGAAGTAACAACATTTGCTTATCAAGCTCACTAATTTTTATTTTGATGTTTTCTGCGTTGGCACTTTTTGTGGCTAGGTTCATGACAATAATAGCTTACAATACTACCTGAATCTTGATTAACAAAATCATTATTAGGATGATTGTCACTTCCCCTTCCTCTATTACCTGAATAACCACTTTTGTTATTCTGACGTCCAGCCTCATTATGACTTATAAAAGCATTATTAGCAATAGGTTAGACAAACTGTGGTGTTTCAGTGTGAAAAAGCTTAATGAATGTCTCATGCAAAGAAGAAAGCTCATTACTCGAAAGGATATGAGTTTTAGTAGTGTCAAATTCTAGGGGTACGCCAGTAAGGAAGCTCATGACAACCATTTGTTCACGTTAAGATTGTTGAACCTTAATATTCGCACTTAAGGGAATGGGTATATGAAGCTCTTAATAAACCTGATTAAACTCCATGAAGTAAGAAATACAAGTCTAACGACCCAAGTGGGGGCCCGTTACTGGCGCTAGGGATCAGGCTAGCTTAAGGCTGTCAGAACTTGTAGCAAGTGTAAAGACCTGTTACACATAAAACATTTTCATCTCATCCATAAATTTAGCAATTCATGTCAATCCCACGTTGCATCTTTCCTTGAAACATATGACATAAACTGTGAAATAGTAATTCTAAATTTGAACCTTTCATAAAGATCTCAAAGTGTGACTTTCACATATACATTAAACATCCAAAAAATGCTTAAAATATGGTAACATACAATTACATACAACTTAAACATCTTTTAACATAACTTTTGCAAGCTAGCATAGTATTTATCCATCAATATTTACATTTCCAAATTAATGTTACTAGAACATGTAACAAAACTGAGACTCTCCCTACTGCTATCTTCTCTAAGATCTCTCTCTACTCCTGCAGCCCTACATCTAGGGTTAGGGGAAAGGGGTAAGCTTACACAAACTCAGTGAGTAAACTAATCAAATATAAGTAATTTATCTTTCTCATTTCATACATATGCAATGCATCATCCAGATGAATTTTTACAACATAAATACTTCACATAGGATGAACTTGTCACCAGTGGTCTCCCAGATTTAATGTGCTTGACTCACATAGAGGCTTCTCATAACTTCCTTTTAAATAAGTAACATATCCAATATGCCCTGCTCATACAGAGGCTTATTAGGACTTTTGCTTATAAGCGGTATGCTAAAGGCTTATTAGGCCTCACCTTGTCTTAACACCACAGATCGTGTATGATCACACCATAAACATAACATATACAAAACATGGGGGTAGGCCAGTGGGTCATCCAAGGTTCATCAAGCATCAACAACAAAATGCAAACTACAACATATTCGTGATTTAGATGCGTACCCCTAATAAACAATGAAATTATGTATGGGGATGATTGTGATTTCAATTTAAAGAATTTATATTTATTAGGGTTAAAGATACTCATCTCTTGTAGCCTATCAACCACCTAACTCGAATAGAAGCTATCTTCGGATCCTTGACTTTCTGAGTCCCTTAAGCTTAATCCTAAAACATTGGATCTTAAAGAGTTATACAAGGCTCTAAAACTCTATATACATATAAAACATCTTATTCTAGGCCTTGAGGAACTATAAAAACATGTTTTGAAACTTTAGAAGGGAAGGGAGAATAGGCTTAGTAGAACCCACTTCAGCTGTTGAAGTTTCAGGCTTTGGCTAGCCTTTAGTTCAGTAGCCACTACTGCTGCTGAAGTCTTAGAATTCGGCTATCGAACCTAGAGATTTTCTAGATTTTTCCTAGAAATTGTATACTTCGGCTGCTAAAATAATAGCTTTCAGCAATTGAACCTGGGAATTTCTAGAATTCCTAAGTTAAAAACCTGCATAATTAATCTCCCAACAGTACCGAAACTCACCACAAGTTTGCAAAATACAAACCAAATATATACATACATGTCTAAGGCTAAAAATAACTTGAAATTAAACTTAACTTCCAGATGCATCCACTAGGCACAAGAATTCAAGGTTTTACTTCAACTTTAAGCCTAACATTAACAAAAGTTCTCAAGTTTATCAAAGAAGACTAGTAATAAAAGGCTTACACATACTAGAAGCTTTGACAGAAACTTAAAATAACACATGATAATGCATCAAAGACCTGACAACCCAATATGCAAGGCATAACCCATGACTTTACCTAACTCAATTTCTCTCCAAAGCAATATGCAAGCAAAACTACCTATCCCTAACCTCATAACCATGCTGGTAATTCTACAAATAGAAAAAAGGATTACCTCTTTTCTTGATCTAGAAGGTGGAAGAATGTTTTATTCAAGCTAAAACTTCACTCTTACTTGACTTCCTAGAAGACAAATCAAGCTTCAAACATGAAAAGTGCCAACTAAACCTCTTAAAACCCCACTTGCGTGACATAGCAGCTTGAAGGGAGAGGGAAGTGAGAGTTCAAGTTCATTTTTAATAGAAAAGCAAGCTATTAGCCATTTTATACCCTCCTTGTCGAGGGGCTTTCGACTGTCGAAAGTCATAATTTCAGCTACCAGAGTCCATTCTGTCTGAAAAGAATTTGAATAGTAAAAGGGACTTCGGCTACCGAAGTTCCTTCTGCTTAGAAAAGCACTTATAAACTTTTATGAATCAAAACCTTTAAAACATTTTCATTTTTAAAAACACACACACACACACACACACACACACACACACACTAGCATCCACCCTTCCCTTATCTGTGGAATCTATGACTAAAATTCTGATATTGGTAAATGGTGGGTGTTACATTTCCCCCCTTAGGAACATTTGTCCTCGAATATAACATAATAAACATGAACACATATAGTACAACAAAGACAAATATAGCAAAGCATGCCTAGAATAGGTGAGGATATTATTGTAACATGGAATTACAAGTCTCTTACATGCATTATTCCATGTTATAGCGAGTCCATAGGACTTTGACCATAGGTATCTCCTTATTCCTCAACCTCATTATCTATGTGTCCACAATCCATATAGGTTGTTCAACATAAGAAAGATCCTCTGAAATTTCCATGTTGGGTTCATTGATAACCTTATTTGAGGCCGACACATACTTCCTCAACATAGAGACATGAAACATCATATGGATCCTCTCTATTTCTTGTGGCAAGGTTAGCTTATATGATATATTTTTTATGCTTTACAGTGCTTCATATTGTCCAATATACCTCGAAACTAGTTTGCCTCTCCTCCCAAACTGGATGACACCCTTCATCAGAGAAACGTTTAGAAGAACTATATCCCCTTCTTGGAAAATCACTTCTTTTCTATGGAGATCTGCATAGCTCTTCTGCCTATAAGCCACTGTCTTCAATCTTTCCCTGATTATGTTCATAGCTAAATTGGTGATTTCCCCCAACTCTATCCCTGTTAAAGCCCTTTTACTTACTTCTTCTTAACACATAGGAGACCTGCACTTCCTCCCATATAGAGCTTCATATGGTGCCATTCAAGTTCTAAAGTGATAGCTGTTGTTATATGTAAACTCAACTAGAGGAAGATACTTTTTCCACAGTCCTCCAAAGTTAAGTACACACGTTCTTAGTATATCCTCCAAAGTCTGCATAGTCCTCTCTGACTAACCATTTGTTTGGGCATGGAAAGTTGTGCTGAAGTCCAACCTATTAGCTAACTCATTCTAAAGACAGTGTTAAAACCTTAATATGAATTGTGGTCCTCTATCTGAGACTATCATCACTGAAGCTCCATACAGCCTTACTATCTCTGCCACATGCACTTGAGCCAACTTATCCATAAAATAGTTAGCTCTTACTAGAATGAAGTGAGTAGTCTTAGTCAACCTATCCACTATAACCCATATCGAGTCATGCCTATTAGAGGCTATTGGCAATCCCATAATAAAATCCATTGCTAATGGGTAGTGGGTTAAGCATTCTTGCTAGCTTCGGATGATCTAGCTTAACTCTCTGATAAACTTCACAAGCAGACACAAACTATGCCATCTCTTTTTTCATGGAAGGCTACCAACACACCTTCTTTAGATTTTGATACATTTTGGTGACTTTAGGATGTATGCTATACCTAGCATTATGAGCTTCTGTCATAATGTCCCCTTTGAGACCGATATCATTTTAGTGCACGTAACCTATTGCCATATCTCAATATTCCTTTCCCATTAAATTGAATCTCAGGGTTCTCACCCTTTGCACTATTTTAGCTATCTTCACTAACTATGGGTCTTAGTGCTGCCTCTCTGCCACTTGTCTTAAGTACTCTGGTGTCACCTTCATCTGAACTATCTAGGTACCCTTAGCTAATAACTCTAATTGTAACTCCTCTCCAATTAGCTAGTACAACTCATTCAAGATAGGCCACCTTTTTATGGATATATGAGCCAAATTGCCAAATGATTTCTAATTGAGGGCATCTATAATAACATTTGCCTTCCCTAGATGATATAATCATAATCATTGAGCTGCTCTACCCATCTCCCTTATCTGAGATTTAGCTTTTTCTTATTAAAGATGTACTAGAGACTCTTATAGTCTATGAAAATTTTACATTTAGTCCTATATAGATAGTGTTTTCATATCTTTAAGGCAAAGACTATGGTCTCCATTTCTAAGTTATGAGTAGGATAATTAGCTTTATGCTTCTTTAACTACCTCGAAGCATAAGCTATGACTCTGCCCTTATGCATAAGAACACATCCCAAACCCACTTTGGAGGCATCGCAATAAACACTGAAATCTTCATTGCCTGAAGGCAAAACTAGCATTGGTGCTATAATCAAACATTCCTTAAGCTTCTGAAAGCTTCATTACACTGATCACTCCATTCAAACTTCTTATTTTTCTGAGTTAACCTAGTCATTAGAGTAACTATCTTAGAGAAATTAGGCACAAATCTCCTATAATAGCTAGCAAATCCTAGAAAACTCTTGATCTTAGTTATTGTAGTTGGTCTCGGCCAATCTGCCACTGCTTTAACCTTCTTGGGATCCACTTCAATTCCATTTTCTAACACTACATGTCCTAAAAAGGATATATTCTTCAGCCAAAACTCACACTTAGAGAACTTGGCATATAACTAATGCTCTCTCAAAGTCTGTAGAACCATTCTTAAATGCTGTGCATGTTCTTCAGGACTTATGGAATACACTAATATGTTATCAATAAAAATGATCACAAAGTGATCCAAATAAGGTCTGAACACCCTATTCATGAGATCTATAAATGCAGTTAGGGCATTAGTTAACCCAAACGGCATCACAAGAAACTCATAATGCCTGTACCTAGTCCAAAAAGCAGTTTTCAAAATGTCTATCTCCTTGATCCTTAATTGGTGATATCCGAACCTTAAGTCTATCTTAAAGAAATAAGCTTCTACTAGCTAATCAAATAAGTCATCAATACGGAGCAATGGGTATTTGTTTTTGGTGGTCACTTTATCCAACTATATATAGTCTATGCATAGAGTTAGGGATCCATCTTTCTTCTTCACAAACAAAATAGGAGCACCCTAAGGAGAGTTACTTGGTCCGATGATCCCCTTCTCTACTAACTCCTATAGCTATTTCTTTAACTGTAACACCCCGAACCTCCGAGTTATGAATAGTACCATTTTTGGTCCGTGACTAGTACTATTTAAAGACACCTTGAGGACCAAAAATAAATAGAAAATTAATTGAGATAGACACAATAAAAATTCAAGTGACCCAAAAATATAAAGATTCACTGGGTAGATTGAAAAAGAGGGATTATGAACCGATGATGGGCATTTTGGTTAATTCACCTCAAGAGTTGACTTTTGACCAAAATGTTAATTAATTTAAGTGAAATTAATGAATTGAATTATGGAATAATTTTTTTAGGAAAAGAATTCAAGTATAAAGTGAAAGGAAAATAAAAGAAACAAAAAAATCTAGAATTTTATGTCCATTTTGACCCAATTGAAATTTTAGGACCAATGGGCTTTGGACAACTCAATTAAAATTAATTAAATAAATCAAAAATTGGGATAAGTATAAAAGGAAGTCATCTTCCTCCCTCCCTCATTTAGTTGCCCTTCCACACACCTCCTCTCCCTCTCTTTTCTTTCTTCTCTCTTCATTCTTCCACTTACAACCTCTCTCAACCATTGATTTTCTCCACTTTTTCCCCATGGGTTTTCTATCTAATTGGTAGAAAACATCAAATTTATCTTTCATTGAGAGATTAGAAGCTAAGAGAATAAAAGAGTTAGAAGAAATTAAAGATTAGAAGTGGTCACTTGAGGTAAGTTTCTTTTCATGTTAGATTAGTTGTATAAGCCTTGAATGAAGTTAACTTATGATGAAATTTCATGAGAAATTAAAAGGAAACATGCATGGAACCTAAACTAGGGTTTTGGCCAACTTAGGAAAAATTAGGGTTTTGATGTATTTTAGTTAAATTGATGATAAATATAAGTTAAATTGAGGTAGAATGCATGATTGGGAGTAGTAAGATTTCATGGGATTGCATAAATTAAATTATGGAAGATTAGAGTTCATGAGAAAATTGGGTTTTGGTGCTAGAGAGTAAAATTGGTGTGTGTAGTGTTAAATTATGGTCATTTGAGGTTTATTTAGTTTGAATTGACATTGGGTTGATGAATGGAGATAATGAAATGGTAGGATTAGGGAAATTGCAAACTTTGGTGTTTGAAAATTGTAGGTTTTGTGCTAGGAAGTGCCATTGATGTGTTAATGCTAAATTATAGTCATTTTGGGTGAATTAAATGTGAATTGAGATTGGTTAGTGGAAGTAATTGAAGAAATGAAAATTTTAACTTAGGGCAGAATTTTACACACTGAATTCAGTGTGTTTGGAAGCCCATAACTTGAGCTACACAACTCCAATTGGTGTGAAACTAATTGGAAACGAAACTTAAGACATAGGGCTAGAATTTTCGTGAAGATACCTTGCCCCGAAAATGACCTTAAGCTATCCGAAATGAGCCTTGAACTTGGAGACAGAAATCTGGACCTGCAGAATTTGACCCTATGAATAGTAAATTTGCATGGCCATAACTCTCTCTAGAAAACTCTGATTTAGGCGATTCTTGAACCAATGGAAACCTAAGACATAGTAGAACATTTCATATGAAGAACTTGAGGCCAAATTATGGACTTAACCTAATCAAATTGCTGAGCAAAGTTGAATCACTAAATCTACAGAATTGCAAATTTACCATATGAACAGTAAATTTTGCACAGCCATAACTCTCTCTAAAAAACTCCAATTTAGGCAATTCTTGAACCGATGGAAATCTAAGACATAGTATAACATTTCGTATGAAGAACATTAGACCAAATTATGGACTTAACTTGATCAAATTGCTGAACGAAGTTGGATTGATAAATCTGCCAGAACTAAATATGCAGCATGAACAGTAACGTGAACAGTAATCGTGTTTTGGGCATAACTTGAGCTACATAGCTTCGAATTAGGTGATTCAAAAAGGAAAATAAAGTTAAGACCTAGATGAACAATTTTCATGAAGAACACCTCACCAAATTATGATCAAAACTAGGTAAAAATTGGATTCAAAGATTGGGGCACCAAGTTGTCCAAAACCAAAATTTTCAAAAATTTGCAAAGCTAATTTGAGATGCATTAGACATTCATGTAATGAGTTCTTGGCAGCAATTGAGATGCGTATTAAGACATTCTATTTGTGTATTTTCAGTAGAGAAAGAGGTTGGGACGGACAAGGAATAGTGAGTAAAGAGAAAGGAGAATTATTGAAGGTTTGTGCACAACTAATATTTTCTTCATTTTTAAACTTGTAAATTGCTTGAAATGTGTTAAATTGAATGAGTTTCCTTTGAATAAGTTTACTTTGACTGAAATATGGTTTTTCTCTTGCATTTAAGAAATTTGGGTGTTGCCACCTTTATATGGATATTATGATGAATTTAAATGTGTTTATTGGTTTATAGATGTGATTGTTGAGTGGGAAATTTTTAGAAACTGTTTTGAAACCACAGTTAGCATGACAGTCCCTTTCGGAACTCCCCAATAGTAACAGCTACTTGGGGTTCATAATTGATATTGATTATATCTCCCATTAATAACGGTTAGTGGGGTAAGACTACATGTGTACTCATTAGCTAGCTAGCCCTTCCCTCATTAATAATGGTTAGTGAGGTTGAGATTGCTTTATCGTGGTGTACAATATGGCACTGATCGTGAAATTTTGTGTCATGGCTTAAACTGTGTGTTGATGTTGGCAACACTAATGCTTTGTGAATTGTGATTTATGAAGTGTGATTTCTCATTTGAAATGTTATTCTAATAAATGGCTCTTATGGACTTAGAACTATTGTGAAGTTTTCATATTTAAGAAAAATGTGATTTATTATGCTTTGACAAATTGTATTTTACCTTAAGTTTTAAAGTTATTAATTGTGCACTACTGAGTGATATACTCAGCGATAGCTTCTTTATGCTATCGCAAGTAAGGGAAAGGAGAAGGCTACCGAGTGAGAGACTTGGAAGCAGCATTTGGTATTGATTATGGGTATATATAGTAGGTATACCCCTGTAATTTTCTTTTAATGTATTTTGTACCTATATGTATGGATGTACGAATATGGAGCAGTTTGTATTTAAAAGCATTGCATTGCTATCACATTTTGAGTTTGTAACTATTTTGTATTTTACTTTGAGACTTATGAAAATGCAACTTTTGCAATATTTAGTCTATCATTATTTCCAATGAATGTTTACATGGAATTTTAACTATTCTCATGCAGTTTTCCGCAAAAGAATTGATAAGATAAAAAGCTATGGTTTGTATTAAAATCCTTTGTAGCATAACTAATGGGTTATCGGTAGGTGAAGTTCGATGATTCATTAGGTATGCTACGGGAACATGTCATGCCTTACAAGGGATAAGGTGCGACATTAACTCTTTCAGCTCTACAAGAGCCACCCTATAAAGAGGGATAGATATGAGACTAGTGCCAAGCACTAGATCAATTTTAAAATCTATCTCCTTTTTAAGTGGCAACCTAGGTAGCTCCTTTGAAAAAACATCTGGAAGCTCTCTTACTATAGGAACTTATCTCGGTCCACTTCTATTCTTAACAACTTCTTTATCATGTGCTATAAACTCTCTACAATCCTTTTGGAGCATCTTTTTGGCTCATATGACTGAGATCATTCCCTTTACAGTTGCTACCTGATCTCCTTGGAACACTGCAATTGACCCATCTTGTCCTCTAAACTCCACTATCTTGCTTCTATAATCTAGGATAGCATATTTGGCTAAGAGCCAATCCATTCCTAGAATGACATCAAATTTTGTTAATTCCAGAACTAATAGGCTAGCTTAAAAACATCTATCCTCAACCATCACTAGACAAGCATAACATATTATTTCTATTATTAAAGGGTCACACTTTGGTCCACTAACAAGCAATGGACATTCTAAACTTGAGACTACCAATCCTAATCTTAGGACTGTATCAGGGTTAATAAAAGAGTGTGATGCATAAGGATCAATCAAAGCATTCATATTGAAACTTACTATGCAAAGGTTACCTAATACCACAGTGTTAAAAGTATTGGCTTCCTATTGTGTCATAGTAAATATCCGAGCCAATGTTGTTAAACCTACTATAGAGGATGAAAAACTTATCCTCTACCCTATCCCCTTCTTGATGAGGGACCCATAGAAGTTTGTCTTGTTTTTGGTTGGGTCACACTGCCCGACCCTACTTGTTGAGAAGCCATTATTTCCATATTGGGACACTCCCTCAACATGTGTCCGTTTTATCCACATCTATAGCACTCAAAGGTTCCAAACCGACATGGTACTCGATGAGGTTTCCCACATCTAACACAACCAAAAGTATCAGAACCCGAACTAGATATGCTTCCCTTTTCGAGGTTTGACTTGATTATGCTCCAGAACTTATTCTTCTTTTATTTCTTGCCACACTTCCCTCCTTTTTCCTTCTTAGTCCCAAATGTGAAAATAGTTTTGGTCATTTGACTAAACCTCCTAGCATCTATAGCCTTTAAAATGGCAGACTATTCAGCCTTGGTACTTTTTAGATCTAGACTCCCTTCAATGATAGCCCCCGCTTCCATCTTCCTTGTAGCATCTATTATCAAATGAAAACTATGGGTTTCAGCAGCTAAAATCAATAAAGAGTATCTAGAGTGTAGGCTCTAGGTTTACCTCTTAGCCTTCTTTTTATCAGTATCATACTCTTGCCCCACATACTGTAGAATGTCCATAAACTTATCAGTGTATTCATCCACACTCATACTAGTAGACTATCTTAACTATTTGAACTTTACCACCTTTAGCTCCCTAGAACTCTCTAAGAAAGCCTAGTTAGTAAATTCTACCAACAACTGAGACTAGGCCATGCTGTCAACCTTATTAGCAACATAGGCCTTGTACCATTCCTTTGCCTTTTTACATTTCACAGTAAAGCTAGCCATTTGAATGGCCCTATTGTCACTAGCACCAAACTCATTTGCTATCATTTTGATCACCTTAAGATACTTGAAAGGGTCATTTTATAATGCCCTCACTTTAGATAGTTCATACATTTTACTATTCCGGTGACTAATGTCTGACCGGACGACCAGAGTGTCTGGAACTATATTTAAACTAGAGTGAGGAGTCATAAATAACCCAAATAATGATAAGAAAAATTAAGGAAAAATTTAAGCAATAAAATGTACTAAGGTTAAATGAGCTGTAACTCCGACGATGGATGTGTTAGTAGTATGCCCTAGAGCATATCATTTAGTATGTATCTTGTAGATATTTTATTAATAAAAGGCATTTCCACTTTTCTGTTTACATAATATATTTATGTGTAATAGAAAAGGTCCATTGATATTTTGTTAGAAATATTATTCTTAAGTTGTTAAGAATATGAGTGACAATATTTCTAGCACAAAGTATCATAAATAGGTTCACAATTGAGGATACTTCATAATAAGGACATGACTTATCCAGAAAGATTGTATTCATGTTTGTTCCCAAGTTATTTATATGAGATATAAATAAGATGGAATGGTGAGTCTCATGCCATATAACAAACATGATAGGCACTTATAAATGATAAGTAGGCCGAACCAGTGACGCTTATGACAAGCACATGAAGTTTACTCTTGTCAATGTTTTGTCATAAATCATATTAGTGCATATAATCTTTAGACCTGAGATAGCACAGTTATCTTGTATATAGGTAGTTTGAGTTTGATACTGCTTTCATACTTGTACTATGTATGGGTATATGGGCATCTGTTGGCTCCTACTAGTTATATATGGAGGTAGGTGTTGATCAAGATGGAATCTGTTCCTCTAAGTAAATAGAGATAAAATCCTATGTTCATTTAATTGTTCTTGATGTTTCAAGTTCTGGCAGACAGATAGATTTATTCGAGAAAGAGTTTCGATGAGAAAAATCTTTTAATCAAGAACTGGAATTAAAAGAGAACATAATATTCATAGCAAATGGAGTTTGACATAAACCATGACTCCAGCATGAGTTAGGATTTTGTAACAGAGAGATTCTAGTGCATGGTAACATATGATTATAGGTTCATTTAAGGTAAATCTTATTACTAATTGGGTGGCCATGGCATGCTATGCTAGGTGTTAACCATGGTCTATGAGGTTCATAAAATGATTTAGAGAAATCATTTATGGTAAGAAAGAGTTCGATGATATTAAGAGTTGATATCATGTCTCATTGCCAATTAGTGATGAGCCTAGTAAGTCGCACACATACACAAGTTATCACCTATTTAAATATGATTTAATTAATTAATTAAAGAGTTTAATTGATTAATTAAATAGATTTGGTTTGCAATTAAATTGCAAAGTCCTAGCATGACTTGAAACCAAATCTAGATTATTGGATGTAGTATAAATTAAATTTATATTTAAAGTGTTTAAATATGAATTTAATTGATGAGAAATTAATTAATAGAGATTAATTAATTAATTTATATTTGATATAAATTAATTAGAAGAAGAAAATAATTATTTTGGGTTAAGAACTCAAAATTAAGACACGAGGCATTTTGGTCATTTCACGATTGTGACACGAGGCACCATGAGATGGTGACACATGGCATAACACATAAGCTTGCCAAATGTTTTTTTTAATCATGTAAGATGATTAAAATCAAGATTAAATATAGGTTTGACACTTGGCACAATGTGATTGGGTCACTTAAACCTAGAGCTAATCAAAAGGTGACATGTGGCTAGGGTTTAATGTGTTAACCTAGCTATTTAAGTGTGGTTATGAAAAGAAAACATAACCAGCAGCCTCTCCTCTCATATGTCACGCCACTTTGAGCCTCTCCAGCCATTTTTCTTCATCTCTCATCAATTCAAAGAGATTAGCCATCAATCTCTTGAATTAAGAACACTAGAAATTGTTTCTAGTGTCCTGTTTACATCTCTAATCTCTTAAAAGGCAGAACTTGAATTTCTAATTAATAGAAAAGGCTTTAGAAGCTGTTCAAGGGCTGCCATAGGTGTTCTTGGTGTGGACACGCTAGAGGACAACATCCGTGTCCTCAAGACGAATCTCAAAGCGCAGACATTGCAAAGACATCAAGAGGTTAGTGTAATCGTTCTTGATTTAATCTAGGGTTCTAAAATTAATCTGATTAATTTTAAAATCTTAAATGGCAAATACAGATCCAAAAACATATTAAAAGAGTTTTAATATGTTGTTTATCATTGAAATCAAATAGATAAAAATAAATCTTGCATGGTGCTTGTGACCCTAGGTGAAAATTTTTGAATTCAATGGTATAATCTTGTGTTTTTCACGCTTCCGTTCCTACAGGATGACCCAATGGGAAGCGACTGTAAAGACAGTTAGCAACTGTAAAGACAATTAGCAACCCTAGACCCATGGGAAACCCTGTGAAATAATTTTTGGGACTCCAGTGAAGAGTTATTAAGGTTTAGATGATAATAGAATGCCAAGAAAATGCTAAAAGAATTTTTAATATCGGTACAGACAATTTTAGCTTAGTAAGCAAATAAAGGGCATTTTGGTCATTTCACCTTCAGAGATGATTTTTGACCAACTTGTCCATTTAAGTAAGTGAGATTTATGACATAAAATATGAATAAATATTGATAAAAATTTAATTAAAAATGAGTAGAGAAGAGAGGGAAAGAAAATAAAATAAAATAAAAATTAAAACTCAATTATGACATAAGCATGAGGAAGGATGATGCAGTTAAAACTTTTTCAACCAATCACCATTAGACAAGCCTAAGTATAACAGCCAAAAAAGGGAAATAATTACACAAAAATTCATTTTCTTCTTCCTTGAGAGCCTTAGCCGAAACCCATTTGAGAGAGAGATCACCATTTTTGTTCAATTCAAGCTCTATTTCCCACCCAATTTTACCATAAAACTACTTGCTTCCCTCATAAAAATTAATCCTTGCACCTTGAACAAGCTTGAGGCAACAAAAAGAAGTAGAAAAAGAGAGGTTTTGCAAGCTAGGAATTTGCTCACCTAAAGGTTGGTGCCAATTCTCTTTTCTCTCTTTATGTATTCTTTGTTAAGATCATGAATATGATGAGAAATTGGTAGAATTGAAACAAAATGTGCAAGTTAGGATACCATACATTTTCGGCAGCCATGAACATGCTAGGGTTTGATGACTTTCAATTGAATTAAAATGGTGTAGAGATTTCTTTTGATGTGAATAAGTGAATTAGAATCCTAAATTTTATGTGTAGTGCAAGATTGGAAACTTTGGGAATTAGGGTTTGAGCTAAATTAGGGTTTTGTTAAATTGATGGTTAATTGGTGTTCTAATGGTCAATTAGTGACCATTTGAGGTGAATTGACCTTAATTTAGAATGAATTGTGACATTGAATGGTGAAAGGGTTAGGCTGCCCTATGTGCTAAGAATTCTGAACTTGAGTCTAGTGTGTTTAGGCAGCAATAACTTGACTTGTGTCACTTCAATTGGTGTGAGGCCAATTGAAGGTGAAATTAGAGACATAACTCCACATTTTTTATGAAGAGACCCTACTCAGAAAACCAACTTAAGGTAACCTAAAATTTTCCTAAATCCGGGTATCCCAATTCTGGACCTGGAAAATGATCAAATAAATAGTGTTTGTTCATATAGCCATAACTTTGTGTAGAGAGGTCCAAATGACCTGATTCTTAAACCCATGGAAATCTTAGATAATTTAGAACAACTTTTATGAAGAACAGAAACCCAAATTTTGACCATAACCTATTCGAATTGCTAGCCAAATTTAGGACACCAAAACTGCCAGAACCAAATCTGCCTAGAAAATCTAGGAATGGACCAATCCGGCTAGTTATGGTAAAAGTGCCATAACTTGAGCTACAAAAATCCAAATGGAGTGATTCAAAAAGAGAATTAAATAAGACACATTAAGAAACGACTTTGATGAAGAAAGTTTAGCCAAATTTTGACTGTAGATTGGTCCAATGGAATAGTAAACCTAAGTGACCAAATTTGAATTTTTGGAATTACTTCCAATGAGCTTTGAATTGAAATTGGCAACTAACGCCAACAAATGTAAAATCAAAAATTTGATATTTCGGTGGAATTAGAACTTGCATACCTATTAATTATGAAAAAGTTAGCATTTTTGTATAAACAGTAAGGTAAATAGTAACCACCAAACTTCAAATGCAAAGAATTAACCAATTAACTTTGTTAGCATGCCCTAGTATGCCTAGTATGATTGGTTTGGATAGGTTGGCATGCCAATAGGGTTCTGATAGCAGTACTGCATATTCATGCCATGTCGTGATTTATGGCATATAGTGTCATTTTGTGATATTATGGCTTTTGGCCATTTTGATACTCTTGATATACATGGCCTTATGTCTGATGATTATTATGGCTTGTTAGCCGTTCTGTTGCACACTTGGTAGACACTATGTGACAGATGGTGTGACGACCCAAGGTACTTAGTACCCAGTGCCAGTTTATCCATTTATCCAGTCCAGTCAACTGGTATAGGTTACTTGAGCAACCAAAATAAGTCTCAATAATTTATTACCAAATAATGAATATAAAAAGTACTAAATTAATAATATTACTAATAATTATCAAATTTCAGTCTGCATGAAATAAAAATATAATTTCTGCATATTCATTTATTTAATTTATTTTTATTATGTATTAGCACCACTAAGCTGTATTGCTTAGCTCGTCACTTTTGGCCACGCGTAGGTACTAGAGATACAGATAGAGAGCCCAACAGACCTCAAACTGGGTGAAAGTCTAGATCTGCGTTGAGTCCGTTGTCACCTCCACTATAGTGCATTTTGGGTAGGACCCTTTAGGCTTATTACTAGTTTTGCATTTTGTAGTTATGTATTCATTTTGTTATGTAAATTATGGACTTTATGTAATTACTTGTTAAATTATGTAAATTAATGAAATGGAGTCTTTTATTTATAAATGTGAGTGCCATTTTAATTATGTATGAAATGTATGAATGAAAATTTGAGTTTGAAAAATTAAGATGAAGCTTGAAATTGTGGAAAATTTATGTTATTGGAATTATTATTGAGATTTTTAACAGGTGGGAAAACGTCAAATATTATTATATTTAGGAGAAACTCTGTCAGTTTCCCCAGTTAATAAATTGACCCCAAATTACATAAATTAAATGTGATTTTTAAGAATGAAATAAGATAAGTTATAGTACTCCGACACCGAGTGTGACATGCCTCACTAGGCTACATTGTAAATGGGTAAGGAGTGTCACATTTAGTGGTATCAGAGCGCGGTTTAGGCATTTTTGGGTTTAGATAGAGTTTATACCATGCATTGCGTTTGTAAGTGTTGATGTCACACTAATGCAGATCTGTTTGTTTTTTATTATTTTTGTTAGGATATGGACCGGACATTGCAAAGAGCCGTCGAGGAAGAGGTGGAGAGTCATGCTCCACCCATGGTTGAAGCTGGAGGCAGGAAAGAACCTGCTCCACCAGTGTAAGAAGTACCTATTTAGCCTCAAGGGAGAATTCTTCAGGCAGATGACTGGGGCTATACCACAACCACAGCCACAACCTCCACCACCACCATATAAGTCCCATTTGGAGAAATTAAGAAAATATGGGGCTGTGGATTTCCTGGGTAAGAAGGAAGATGATCCTCCAATAGCTAAAAACTGGAAAGACAGAATAGAATGGGCACTGAGACAACTTCACTGCACCCTAGAGCAAAACCTAGAGGGTGTTGTGTCCCTGCTTCAGAATGATGCTTATTAGTGGTGGGACATAGTATCCAGGGAGGTACAGCCAGATCAGATCACATGGGAATTTTTCCTCACAGAGTTTAGAAAGAAGTATGTTAGTAATGTGCAACTGGAAGAGAGGAGAAGAGAATTTATCAGTCTGAGGCAGAGATAGCCGTCAATGGCAGAATATGAGAGAGTTTTTCAGATTGAGCAGATATGGGAGAAAGATATGAAGGAGCGGAAGCATGAGAGTTGTTCATTAGAGCATTGAATTTCAAAAATTTTCTTTTGGGGTTACATGCATCATACAACATCTCTTATGTGCCTAATTAATTTCAATGCTCAATTGCACATTAAAACACTTTTAATATTTATTTGGATCTATGTTTGCCATTCAAGATTGTGAATTAACAAATTAATTCAATTAAACCCTAGTTTAAAAGAGGAGTTAGAGCGCTAACCTCTTTGATGCACTATGGATGTAATTGGCACATTTAGGAAACACCTAGGACCCTAGTGTTGTCCCTCTAGCTTGTCCATACCAAGATCACCAATGGGCAGCCCCCAATTTACTTTTCAAGCCTTTGCCAACCAATTATAAATTGGGTTCTTACGTTTAGAGATGTTGTATGTGTGTATAGGACATTAGAAATAATTTTTAGCAATTTTAATTCAAAGGATTTTGGGTAATTCTCTTTGAATTGATGAGACAAGATGAAAAGGAGAGGGAGAGAGGTGTGTCGCCACCTTGAGGAAGAGAATAAGAGTATTATGTTTCTTTTTTTCTTTTCCCTTTTATATAATTAGGTCATTAAGTCACTTAAACCCTACGCCACATGTCACCACCTCATTGCATCTTATTTTTAATTGACTCAATCACATTAAGCCAAGTGTCAAATCTAGACTTAATCTTGACTTTGATCATCTTACCTGATAGGAAGACAAATGGGAAGCTTATATGATGCCATGTGTCACCATCTCATGGTGCCATATGTCACCATCTCATGGTGCCATATGTCACCATGTGAAATGACCAAATTACCTTTATGTTGTAATTTTGAGTTCTCAACCCAAAATCATTATTTCTCCTCTTCAAATCAATTTATATCAAATATAAATTAATTAATTAATCTCTATTAATTAATTTCTCATAATTAAATTCATATTTAAACACTTTAAATATAAATTTAACTTATACTATACATCTAAAACCCAAATTTGGTTCCAAGTCATGCTAGGGACTTTGCAAACTTATTGCAAACCAAACCTATTTAATTAATCAATTAAACTCTTTAATTAAAATTCAAGTGTGAAATCTTAATTCCAGAATTATTTCAAATAAATCATTTCATTTTAAGTTTACCATTCTAGTGTTTAAGGTTAACAAACTTCATTCTCTAAGTATTCAATAGCCTAGACAGTCAAAATTACTGTGTAGATTGGCACTTACTAATCAAAATTCCTCGTGGGAATGATACTCTACTCATCACTTTATTACTTGTTAGCAATCCGTGCACTTGCGGGGTTGTAAAACCAGCGAAACAAGTTTTTAGCGCTGTTGCCGGGGATTTTTGGCTTTAGTAATATCAAGCGATAGGCAATTTAGATGATTTAAGCAATTATATTTATTATCTAATTTTATTTTACTGGTTGTATTTCTCTTCTTTTCTCTCAGGTGCCCGATCTGGTATATGACTAGAACAAGGCCAGAAGAAGAAATTTTTTACTGTGATCCGGAGATAGACAGAACTCTGAGAGCCATCAGGAGGGATAGGAAACATTAAGAGCACGGTCAAGGAGATCCTGAAATTCCAACCATGGCCGATAATAATGACAGACCAAGACTCTTGAGAGATTACGGAGCTCCATTTGTCTAAGGATTTCAACCCAGTGTCACTAGACCCACAATGGAAGCCAACAACTTTAAATTAAAACCAGTATGGCTCCTAATGATTCAACAAACCCGGTTTGTAGGTTCACCAACAGAAGACCCACACTATCACCTCCAGTGCTTTCTTGCCCTATGTGACACATTCAAGATGAATGGAGTGTCTGATCAAGCAATAAGACTCAGAGCAATCCCATTCTCCCTTCAGGACAGAGCAAGGAAGTGGTTACTTTCTCAACCAGCTGGAACGTTTACCACTTAGGAAAACCTCTCTCAAGCTTTTCTAGCAAGGTATTTTCCACCTGAAAAGACTGCAAGAGCTGTCACACCCTACCCCTCTGTAAGGCATAACATGATCCCGTAATATACCTAATGAATTACCAACTCCGTCTACTGATAACCCATTAAATACACTACAAGGGATTTTAAAAACTTTTCTTACTTATTTTACAGTGGTGAGCACTATTTACAGGTGTTAAAACCTTTTTGAACTGAAGTGATAGAATTGACACATTTAAATTATTTGGAATTTCTGTAAAAATTTTGGCAGAGTGCCCTCTGTATTTTGGATAAAACAGTTCTTCAGAAAAACCTGTAAAAAGCACTTTAATATGTATTTGCAAATCTCAACTCCAACATATTTCTCAACACAACATTTTTCTCAACTCAAATCCGCAGTGATTTTTCAAAGACTGAGATACAAGAAATATAATACAAAACTATTCAAGTAAATGAAATCTCAAATTTACATTTATAATAATTTACATTTAATTACATACCAAAATATTTTACAAGAGTTTCTATACAACTGCTTAAATAATTTACATACATATTATTACATGCATACATCAAAACCTATGTACATGGGTATACCTATGATATACCCGAGGTGATCTGAATATATCTTCAAGGAAATTTACTTATCGCTCTATGCTCTTCTTACTGCGACGAGATACAAAGCTATCATTGAGTGGTGAACTCGATGGTGCACAACTATAATTTAAAACATAGTACAATATACATTGACAAAATTTCTGATAAATAAATTGGGAATCAATACTCATCAAATTTCAAAACTCAAAATATTCGTTGCCAATAATGTAAATCATTTGTATAAATGACTTTGATCACAAAATTCAATTTATCAAATCATGACTAACCATTTAAGTAATTCAACAAAATCAATTATACATAAACCATAATTGAAATCACAATTTCTTACCATTCAAAAGCCATTCTGTATCTCAAAAATCAATCTTTATCTCACTAATATGCAAGACTAATCCAAAAGGGCCATATTCGATGTGATTCTAACTCCCTATGGTCGGGGAGGTCGAATCAGATTCTAACTCCCTATGGTCGGGGAGGTCGAATCATCGTGCACAGTACCATCACAATAATGAATCTTCCGCAAGGGCCATAACGATAAAATAAACTTAGATCTAACCTCAAATCAGAGGAAAATCTAAGCCTGTGCACGTACCATGGTAATCAAAACACAACTAACTCCATTGTCTTCTCAACAAATGAGAGAGACGGGTAATAACCTAGTCAAGCATCTATAGTGAGATATAAAACAATATCACAATCCTTTTAGTGAGCATAAATCACAATATAATTCGATTCAAATTCAATTCCAATATCCAATAATTTTTTTATGCTCATCACAATTCAAATCATAAATTTGCATTTTTCCATGAAAATTACCATCACAATTCAAAACATGTTCTATCACAATTTTCCAAAACATACTTTATTCAATCCATAACAATGCTTAATATCTGTGGAAATACCATTTCACAAAGCTAAATTCATACATACTATAACAATTTCAATAATCATTGAATTAATTCCAATGCTTGTTAAACATAATACATAAGAAAAATATGTCATTTAATCATATGAAATATTCAAAACAAAATCAATTAAAAACTAGTTGTGCACAAACACAACTTAAAACAATAACATACAGTTAATCATATGAAATATTATTCAGAGCAAAATCAGTTGAAAGCTAGTTGTGCACAAACCTCTGATAATTGTATCTTGGTCCGACTCGATGTTTCCTTCCCTTTTCTGAGTCTTTGGTAACTGAGAAACACAATTTGAAGTGTTTCAGTACTAAATTAAACTGTCTCTAACGATATTGTTCGATAAGTAATTCACTGAAGGCTATTATTTGCTCAATTACCTAATATACCGACCCTCGATGCGTTTTAGGTAAATTAGGTTTTAACGTTATTAATATGTCACATTCGATGGCATTTTAGGGTTGGTACGTTTTACCAAACTCATTTCCTTGTTTAGTGCATTGTAATGCAAATTGCTGGATTCCGGGACACTGGTTTGACCTAACCGGACGATCTAGTTCCCTCGATTTTCGGGTCTCGGTCGAAACTACAAACTTGTAGATTTAGGTCTTATGGACCGCGGTGCAAAATTTTAGGTCAATCCGAGTTAAGTAGACCAAGTTATGGTCATTACACTCTTGCTGGTCAAATGGTACCATTTTAGGTCAATTTTAGGTCAAATTGGTCAATTCTGGTTCGGCCAGTTTTTGGACCCGAACTTGTGCAAGTTGTTTGACTTGCTCATGGTCATTTCTGGGCTTTGGTGTCTTCATAAGACTTGTAGGTATGGGTCTTAACTATTCTTGGTCAAAATTTCAGGTCAATTGGACCTGGTTTGAGTGAGTTATGGCCTAAACACTCACTGCTGCCCAATTGGTCAGTTTTTAGGTCTCAAGTGTACCTAATCTGAATTGGTCATTTTTCACATCACCTTGCAAGCAGAATTTTGGTATGGTTTCTCAATGAAAGTTGGCACACTTTGTGCCTAGTTTCACCTCAAATTGGTCTCATACCAATTGAGGTTACACATTCAAGGTTATAGGCTAAAATATACACTGCCCTCAATATGCATTTCACACCCCAACTTCAAACACACACTTACCTTTGCCATTTGTTTACTTACCTACCAAACTGTTTTGGCACATTACCAAAAGCATTTTCTACATTACATTAGCATTATTTTGGGCAGATTCCAATCACCCTCAACACACCAAATATCATTCACAATTACAATTTCTAAGTACCATTACAAACACACCAAAACATTACAAACTTTACATACACCTTACAATGTTAATTTACATACATATCATCAATCCTTCTAGGTCAATATTCTGCCCACACTTCCTTCAATATATACCATTACTCAAGTGTCCACAAGCTGCCACAAACCATTCTTCAACATCACATTGCCGTCCCATATACCAATTTCCATCAAAGTGCATAATTCACCATATAAACATGAAATAATTCCCTAAGTTACTAAATCACCATGATTAACATTATTTCTCATCAATTATATGCACAAATACCTCATCAAAAACGTGACTCATGGCTGTCCAAAATGAAAACAACAATAACCCTTCAAACTCAAAATTTTCCTTCACCAATCTAACACCCATAACATGAACATAAACTTTAACAAAGAATTTCTCAAAAATGCAAACTTACCTTTAATTGTAACTTGCTAAACCTTCACCAAACTTCTCAAAATTGGTATCAATATCTTCCTTGTGGTGTGTAGACCATTTTTTGTGAAGGAACTTAAAGGATTGGAGTTGAAAATGGGAGGTTAAGAGAGCTTGCATGAAAAATGGCCATGGTGTTTTTCATTTCCTCTCAATTCGGCAACTTTGGTTGTTTTGGAGAAGATGACTATTTCTGCTGATTTAGTGGAGTTACAGCTGCCCTATTATGTATTTAATTTATGCATTAGTGGTCCACTCACAAATTTAATCATTTTATAAACTTAACTCCCACTTATTCCACATTTAACCCATGATTTTAGTTATTTACTTTAGGTACCACCCAATTAATTTTTCATTTCATTTTCTAAGTGTAATACTATTTATTTTTAATGGACATTTAGGTCAAAAGATACTTCGGGATGTCAAATGACCATAATGCCCTTGTTCGGGTGGCATTCCCGATTTTTCGGTATTATCGGGTTTTGTCTGTTTTTCGATTTCTCACTTTTCTTTGTACTAATTATTTAATTTTTCTTTGATCTTTCTAATGATATTTATTCTTCAATAAGGTTCTATTTAAGTCCAAAAAATGTTTTCGTGGTTCCCATGATCCGAGGGCTAGTCAACGGTCCACGCCGTGACTTCCCGGTGCGGTCACCCATCGCTAGGTTTCCCGGCTCGCTTAACTTGATCACATTTCTTTGCTATTATTTTTCCTTTGTTTTTCTTGTATTTTCTTTTCTTGTATTTCATTATTTTATGTCTCCTCACTCATATTGAAGTGTAGTTCTAGGCATCCTAGCTGTCCGGACAACACGTCACCGAGCGATAGAACGCACTCTAGAACTTTGGGGTGTTACAATTCTCTCCCCCTTAAAATAAATTTCGTCTCGAAATTTTACACAGCATTAGTTTACGAGCAATTTGTGGGTCTGTCTCCTCATATCCTCTTCACGTTCCCACGTAGCTTCTGGCTGAATGATGGTTCCACAAAGACTTTAACCAGGTGTATCTGTTTGTTTCTCAGCTGCTTCACCTCATAAGCCAGAATTTTTATGGTTTCTTCCTCATATGAGAGGTCTGGATTTACTTCAATCTCTTCAACTGACAGTACATGAGATGGGTCTGATCTGTACCTCCTTAACATAGACACATGGAAGACACTGTGTATCCTTGCTAGCTCTGGAGGTAATGCCAACCGATATGCCAAAGGACCCACTCTTTCCAGAATCTCATATGGTCCGATGAAACGAGGACTCAGTTTCCCCTTTCTGCCAAATCTCATAATCCTCTTCCAAGGAGAAACTTTGAGGAATACCTTATCACCCACTGCATATTCAATATTTCTTCTCTTCAGATCAACATAGGACTTCTGGCGGTCTGATGCAGCCTTGAGCCTATCTCTGATCAATCTGATCTTTTCCTCTGTCTGCTGGACAATTTTTTTGGCCCAATCATCTAGAGCGATTCTATTCTTGTAACTTACTTTTAGGTCCTCTTGCCTTACATTAAGTAGGCTTGCCGATTAGCTTTATAGTTTATGGTATGTTAGAAAATACTTTTAGCTAGCAATTCTTCCAAGATTAATGTCAATCATACTTGTTATTGTAGTTTTGATTCTAAAAGACTAGTCACTAACGCATCAAATTTATTCTCCTGTAAGGGAATAGCAACAGAACATATAGTTCTGACACTAACACACAATTAAGTAGTGCTGGGATCAAATAATAACTAATTGTTTCTTTCAAAAATTAAGAACTTACCAGCAGCTACATCTGAAGTTTCTGCTCTTTCTCCTTGGCGCATAGTGGATGCTCTGACTGGTGTGCTACCATATTCGGGTTGATTCACTATGTTATAGTGGTGAGGAGTACTAATTCTATTTCTATCTTGACTCGATTGTGATGCTGTGAAATCCGGAGAGCAGATCGAGGTGGTTTAGTACAATTTTTAGCAAAGTGTCCAAGTTTTCCACAATTGTAGCAGGCTCCAGAGGTCTTATAGCATATCCCACCATGATATTTTCCACAAGTTCCACATTGGCGGGAAGGGTAGGAACTTCTAGTTGTTTGACGCCTGGACCTTGGTGGTCTCTGTCTTAATGATCCACCTCTATCGTATCCCTGAGCTCGGGGTTCCTCAAATTCTTTTCTCTTCCCCAAATTACTGTTTGAGCTCTGACCCATAGGTTTCTCCCTCTTCTCTATTGTATGTTGCCCTTGTGGAGGTTGGGTCTGTACTTGGGCTTGGGCTGACAGATTATCAGCCATTTGTTGAAAGAAAGTGGCCATTTGCTGAGCCATTTGTGCAGTAATTTGTACCAGTAAAGCTGCAGTCGGGCCTTCAACATTTTGTGGAGTGGGGCCTCGGCTTGTTCTTCCGCCATCATGCATCGTTCTATTGTCTCATTCTTCTCTTCCATATCTTTTCACAAGATTTTCTATTCTGTACAACCAACATAAGGAGATTCCTCTCCATTAGTTCACATTTATGATGTAAATGTACTATATGTATCAAACATTTGAGCGATTGTAGTTCTGACAAAAGATTTCAAATTCACAGTTCAAAATTTACTTTAAAACCATTGCTCGATACCACTAAAACATGTCACACCCTACCCCTCGTAAGGCATAACATGATCCGTAGTATACCTAATGAATTACCAACTCCGTCTCGATAACCCATTAAATACACTACAAGGGATTTTAAAAACTTTTCTTACTTATTTTACGATGGTGAGCACTATTTACAGTGTTAAAACCTTTTGAATCAAGTGATAGAATTGACACATTTAAATTATTTGGAATTTCTGTAAAAATTTTGGCAGAGTGCCCTCTGTATTTTGGATAAAACAGTTCTTCAGAAAAACCTGTAAAAAGCACTTTAATATGTATTTGCAAATCTCAACTCCAACATATTTCTCAACACAACATTTTTCTCAACTCAAATCCATGATGATTTTTCAAAGACCGAGATACAAGAAATATAATACAAAACTTTTCAAGTAAATGAAATCTCAAATTTACATTTATAATAATTTACATTTAATTACATACCAAAATATTTTACAAGAGTTTCTATACAACTGCTCAAATAATTTACATATATATTATTACATGCATACATCAAAACCTATGTACATGGGTATACCTATGATATACCTGGAGCTGATCTGAATATATCTTCAAGGAAATTTACTTACTGCTCTATGCTCTTCTTACTCATGACAAGATACAAAGCTATCACGAGTGGTGAACTCAGTGGTGCACAACTATAATTTAAAACATAGTACAATATACATTGACAAAATTTACAAGAAGTAAATTGGGAATCAATACTCATCAAATTTCAAAACTCAAAATATTCTACAATAATGTAAATCATTTGTATAAATGACTTTGATCACAAAATTCAATTTATCAAATCATGACTAACCATTTAAGTAATTCAACAAAATCAATTATACATAAACAATAATTGAAATCACAATTTCTTACCATTCAAAAGCCATTCTCAGATCTCAAAAATCAATCTTTATCTCACTAATATGCAAGACTAATCCGAAAGGGCCATATTCGATGTGATTCTAACTCCCTATGGTCGGGGAGGTCGAATCTGATTCTAACTCCCTATGGTCGGGGAGGTCGAATCATCGTGCACAGTACCATCACAATAATGAATCTTCCGCAAGGGCCATAACGATAAAATAAACTTAGATCTAACCTCAAATCAGAGGAAAATCTAAGCCTGTGCACGTACCATGGTAATCAAAACACAACTAACTCCATTGTCTTCTCAACAAATGCGAGAGACGGGTAATAACCTAGTCAAGCATCTATAGTGAGATATAAAACAATATCACAATCCTTTTAGTGAGCATAAATCACAATATAATTCGATTCAAATTCAATTCCAATATCCAATAATTTTTTTATGCTCATCACAATTCAAATCATAAATTTGCATTTTTCCATGAAAATTACCATCACAATTCAAAACATGTTCTATCACAATTTTCCAAAATATACTTTATTCAATCCATAACAATGCTTAATATCTGTGGAAATACCATTTCACAAAGCTAAATTCATACATACTATAACAATTTCAATAATCATTGAATTAATTCCAATGCTTGTTAAACATAATACATAAGAAAAATATGTCATTTAATCATATGAAATATTCAAAACAAAATCAATTAAAAACTAGTTGTGCACAAACACAACTTAAAACAATAACATACAGTTAATCATATGAAATATTATTCAGAGCAAAATCAGTTGAAAGCTAGTTGTGCACAAACCTCTGATAATTGTCTCTTGGTCTGGACTCAGTGTTTCCTTCCCTTTTCCTGAGTCTTTGGTAACTGAGAAACACAATTTGAAGTGTTTCAGTACTAAATTAAACTGTCTCTAACGATATTGTTCGATAAGTAATTCACTGAAGGCTATTATTTGCTCAATTACCTAATATACCGACCCTCGATGCGTTTTAGGTAAATTAGGTTTTAACGTTATTAATATGTCACATTCGATGGCATTTTAGGGTTGGTACGTTTTACCAAACTCATTTCCTTGTTTAGTGCATTGTAATGCAAATTGCTGGATTCCGGGACACTGGTTTGACCTAACCGGACGATCTAGTTCCCTCAATTTTCGGGTCTCGGTCGAAACTACAAACTTGTAGATTTAGGTCTTATGGACCGCGGTGCAAAATTTTAGGTCAATCCGAGTTAAGTAGACCAATTTATGGTCATTACACTCTTGCTGGTCAAATGGTACCATTTTAGGTCAATTTTAGGTCAAATTGGTCAATTCTGGTTCGGCCAGTTTTTGGACCCGAACTTGTGCAAGTTGTTTGACTTGCTTATGGTCATTTCTGGGCTTTGGTGTCTTCATAAGACTTGTAGGTATGGGTCTTAACTATTCTTGGTCAAAATTTCAGGTCAATTGGACCTGGTTTGAGTGAGTTATGGCCTAAACACTCACTGCTGCCCAATTGGTCAGTTTTTAGGTCTCAAGTGTACCTAATCTGAATTGGTCATTTTTCACATCACCTTGCAAGCAGAATTTTGGTATGGTTTCTCAATGAAAGTTGGCACACTTTGTGCCTAGTTTCACCTCAAATTGGTCTCATACCAATTGAGGTTACACATTCAAGGTTATAGGCTAAAATATACACTGCCCTCAATATGCATTTCACACCCCAACTTCAAACACACACTTACCTTTGCCATTTGTTTACTTACCTACCAAACTGTTTTGGCACATTACCAAAAGCATTTTCTACATTACATTAGCATTATTTTGGGCAGATTCCAATCACCCTCAACACACCAAATATCATTCACAATTACAATTTCTAAGTACCATTACAAACACACCAAAACATTACAAACTTTACATACACCTTACAATGTTAATTTACATACATATCATCAATCCTTCTAGGTCAATATTCTGCCCACACTTCCTTCAATATATACCATTACTCAAGTGTCCACAAGCTGCCACAAACCATTCTTCAACATCACATTGCCGTCCCATATACCAATTTCCATCAAAGTGCATAATTCACCATATAAACATGAAATAATTCCCTAAGTTACTAAATCACCATGATTAACATTATTTCTCATCAATTATATGCACAAATACCTCATCAAAAACGTGACTCATGGCTGTCCAAAATGAAAACAACAATAACCCTTCAAACTCAAAATTTTCCTTCACCAATCTAACACCCATAACATGAACATAAACTTTAACAAAGAATTTCTCAAAATGCAAACTTACCTTTAATTGTAACTTGCTAAACCTTCACCAAACTTCTCAAAATTGGTATCAATATCTTCCTTGTGGTGTGTAGACCATTTTTGTGAAGGAACTTAAAGGATTGGAGTTGAAAATGGGAGGTTAAGAGAGCTTGCATGAAAAATGGCCATGGTGTTTTTCATTTCCTCTCAATTCGGCAACTTTGGTTGTTTTGGAGAAGATGACTATTTCTGCTGATTTAGTGGAGTTACAGCTGCCCTATTATGTATTTAATTTATGCATTAGTGGTCCACTCACAAATTTAATCATTTTATAAACTTAACTCCCACTTATTCCACATTTAACCCATGATTTTAGTTATTTACTTTAGGTACCACCCAATTAATTTTTCATTTCATTTTCTAAGTGTAATACTATTTATTTTTAATGGACATTTATGTCAAAAGACAATTCGGGATGTCAAATGACCATAATGCCCCTGTTCGGGTGGCATTCACGATTTTTCTATTATCGGGTTTTGTCTGCTTTTCGATTTCTCACTTTTCTTTGTACTAATTATTTAATATTTCTTTAATATTTCTAAACATATTTATTCTTCAATAAGGTTATATTTAAGTCCAAAAATGTTTTCCGTGGTTCCCGATCAGGGCTAGTCAACGGTCCACGCCGTGACTTCCTGATCACCCATCGCTAGGTTTCCCGGATCGCTTAACTTGATCACATTTCTTTGCTATTATTTTTCCTTTGTTTTTCTTGTATTTTCTTTTCTTGTATTTCATTATTTTATGTCTCCTCACTCATATTGAAGTGTAGTTCTAGGCATCCTAGCTGTCCGGACAACACTGGTCACCGGAGCAGTAGAACGCACTACCGAACTTTGGGGTGTTACAATTCTCTCCCCCTTAAAATAAATTTCGTCTCAAATTTTACTCGCATTAGTTTCGAACAGTGTGGGTGCTGTCTCCTCATATCCTCTTCACGTTCCCACGTAGCTTCCTCGCTGAATGATGGTTCCACAAAGACTTTAACCAGTGTATCTGCTTGTTTCTCACCGCTTCACCTCATAAGCCGTAATTTTTATGGTTTCTTCCTCATATGAGAGGTCCGGATTTACTTCAATCTCTTCAATCGATAGACATGAGATGGGTCAGATCTGTACCTCCTTAACATAGACACATGGAAGACACTGTGTATCCTTGCTAGCTCTGGAGGTAATGCCAACCGATATGCCAAAGGACCCACTCTTTCCAGAATCTCATATGGTCCGATGAAACGAGGACTCAGTTTCCCCTTTCTGCCAAATCTCATAATCCTCTTCCAAGGAGAAACTTTGAGGAATACCTTATCACCCACTGCATATTCAATATTTCTTCTCTTCAGATCAACATAGGACTTCTGGCGGTCTGATGCAGCCTTGAGCCTATCTCTGATCAATCTGATCTTTTCCTCTGTCTGCTGGACAATTTTTTTGGCCCAATCATCTAGAGCGATTCTATTCTTGTAACTTACTTTTAGGTCCTCTTGCCTTACATTAAGTAGGCTTGCCGATTAGCTTTATAGTTTATGGTATGTTAGAAAATACTTTTAGCTAGCAATTCTTCCAAGATTAATGTCAATCATACTTGTTATTGTAGTTTTGATTCTAAAAGACTAGTCACTAACGCATCAAATTTATTCTCCTGTAAGGGAATAGCAACAGAACATATAGTTCTGACACTAACACACAATTAAGTAGTGCTGGGATCAAATAATAACTAATTGTTTCTTTCAAAAATTAAGAACTTACCAGCAGCTACATCTGAAGTTTCTGCTCTTTCTCCTTGGCGCATAGTGGATGCTCTGACTGGTGTGCTACCATATTCGGGTTGATTCACTATGTTATAGTGGTGAGGAGTACTAATTCTATTTCTATCTTGACTCTGACTGACGGTCTGTGAAATCCGGAGAGCAGATCGAGGTGGTTTAGTACAATTTTTAGCAAAGTGTCCAAGTTTTCCACAATTGTAGCAGGCTCCAGAGGTCTTATAGCATATCCCACCATGATATTTTCCACAAGTTCCACATTGGCGGGAAGGGTAGGAACTTCTAGTTGTTTGACGCCTGGACCTTGGTGGTCTCTGTCTTAATGATCCACCTCTATCGTATCCCTGAGCTCGGGGTTCCTCAAATTCTTTTCTCTTCCCCAAATTACTGTTCGAGCTCTGACCCATAGGTTTCTCCCTCTTCTCTATTGTATGTTGCCCTTGTGGAGGTTGGGTCTGTACTTGGGCTTGGGCTGACAGATTATCAGCCATTTGTTGAAAGAAAGTGGCCATTTGCTGAGCCATTTGTGCAGTAATTTGTACCGGTAAAACTGGTACAGTCAGGCCTTCAACATTTTGTGGAGCTGGGGCCTCAGCTTGTTCTTCTGCCATCACAGACTGTTCTATTGTCTCATTCTTCTCTTCCATATCTTTTCACAAGATTTTCTATTCCTGTACAACCAACATAAGGAGATTCCTCTCCATTAGTTCACATTTATGATGTAAATGTACTATATGTATCAAACATTTGAGCAGTTGTAGTTACCGACAAAAGATTTCAAATTCACAGTTCAAAATTTACTTTAAAACCATTGCTCTGATACCACTAAAACATGTCACACCCTACCCCTCTGTAAGGCATAACATGATCCCGTAGTATACCTAATGAATTACCAACTCCGTCTACTGATAACCCATTAAATACACTACAAGGGATTTTAAAAACTTTTCTTACTTATTTTCTGATGGTGAGCACTATTTACAGTGTTAAAACCTTTTTGAACAAGTGATAGAATTGACACATTTAAATTATTTGGAATTTCTAAAAATTTTGGCAGAGTGCCCTCTGTATTTTGGATAAAGCAGTTCTTGAAAAACTCTGTAAAAAGCACTTTAATATGTATTTGCAAATCTCAACTCCAACATATTTCTCAACACAACATTTTTCTCAACTCAAATCCGCAGTGATTTTTCAAAGACTGAGATACAAGAAATATAATACAAAACTATTCAAGTAAATGAAATCTCAAATTTACATTTATAATAATTTACATTTAATTACATACCAAAATATTTTACAAGAGTTTCTATACAACTGCTCAAATAATTTACATATATATTATTACATGCATACATCAAAACCTATGTACATGGGTATACATATGATATACCAGGTGATCTGAATATATCTTCAAGGAAATTTACTTATCGCTCTATGCTCTTCTTACTGCGACGAGATACAAAGCTATCATTGAGTGGTGAACTCGATGGTGCACAACTATAATTTAAAACATAGTACAATATACATTGACAAAATTTCTGATAAGTAAATTGGGAATCAATACTCATCAAATTTCAAAACTCAAAATATTAGATTTGCCAATAATGTAAATCATTTGTATAAATGACTTTGATCACAAAATTCAATTTATCAAATCATGACTAACCATTTAAGTAATTCAACAAAATCAATTATACATAAACCATAATTGAAATCACAATTTCTTACCATTCAAAAGCCATTCTGTATCTCAAAAATCAATCTTTATCTCACTAATATGCAAGACTAATCCGAAAGGGCCATATTCGATGTGATTCTAACTCCCTATGGTCGGGGAGGTCGAATCAGATTCTAACTCCCTATGGTCGGGGAGGTCGAATCATCGTGCACAGTACCATCACAATAATGAATCTTCCGCAAGGGCCATAACGATAAAATAAACTTAGATCTAACCTCAAATCAGAGGAAAATCTAAGCCTGTGCACGTACCATGGTAATCAAAACACAACTAACTCCATTGTCTTCTCAACAAATGCGAGAGACGGGTAATAACCTAGTCAAGCATCTATAGTGAGATATAAAACAATATCACAATCCTTTTAGTGAGCATAAATCACAATATAATTCGATTCAAATTCAATTCCAATATCCAATAATTTTTATGCTCATCACAATTCAAATCATAAATTTGCATTTTTCCATGAAAATTACCATCACAATTCAAAACATGTTCTATCACAATTTTCCAAAATATACTTTATTCAATCCATAACAATGCTTAATATCTGTGGAAATACCATTTCACAAAGCTAAATTCATACATACTATAACAATTTCAATAATCATTGAATTAATTCCAATGCTTGTTAAACATAATACATAAGAAAAATATGTCATTTAATCATATGAAATATTCAAAACAAAATCAATTAAAAACTAGTTGTGCACAAACACAACTTAAAACAATAACATACAGTTAATCATATGAAATATTATTGAGCAAAATCGGTTGAAAGCTAGTTGTGCACAAACCTCGATAATTGTCTCTTGGTCCGACTCGATGTTTCCTTCCCTTTTCCGAGTCTTTGGTATCGAGAAACACAATTTGAAGTGTTTGATTACTAAATTAAAGCGTCTCTAACGATATTGTTCGATAAGTAATTCATCAAGGCTATTATTTGCTCAATTACCTAATATACCGACCCTCGATGCGTTTTAGGTAAATTAGGTTTTAACGTTATTAATATGTCACATTCGATGGCATTTTAGGGTTGTACGTTTTACCAAACTCATTTCCTTGTTTAGTGCATTGTAATGCAAATTCTTTGGATTCCGACAACTGGTTTGACCTAACAGGACGATCTAGTTCCCTCAATTTTGGTCTCGGTCGAAACTACAAACTTGTAGATTTAGGTCTTATGGACCGCGATTGCAAAATTTTAGGTCAATCCGAGTTAAGTAGACCAATTTATGGTCATTACACTCTTGCTGGTCAAATGGTACCATGTTAGGTCAAATTTAGGTCAAATTGGTCAATTCTGGTTCGGCCAGTTTTTGGACCCGAACTTGTGCAAGTTGTTTGACTTGCTTATGGTCATTTCTGGGCTTTGGTGTCTTCATAAGACTTGTAGGTATGGGTCTTAACTATTCTTGGTCAAAATTTCAGGTCAATTGGACCTGGTTTGAGTGAGTTATGGCCTAAACACTCACTGCTGCCCAATTGGTCAGTTTTAGGTCTCAAGTGTACCTAATCTGAATTGGTCATTTTCACATCACCTTGCAAGCAGAATTTTGGTATGGTTTCTCAATGAAAGTTGGCACACTTTGTGCCTAGTTTCACCTCAAATTGGTCTCATACCAATTGAGGTTACACATTCAAGGTTATAGGCTAAAATATACACTGCCCTCAATATGCATTTCACACCCCAACTTCAAACACACACTTACCTTTGCCATTTGTTTACTTACCTACCAAACTGTTTTGGCACATTACCAAAAGCATTTTCTACATTACATTAGCATTATTTTGGGCAGATTCCAATCACCCTCAACACACCAAATATCATTCACAATTACAATTTCTAAGTACCATTACAAACACACCAAAACATTACAAACTTTACATACACCTTACAATGTTAATTTACATACATATCATCAATCCTTCTAGGTCAATATTCTGCCCACACTTCCTTCAATATATACCATTACTCAAGTGTCCACAAGCTGCCACAAACCATTCTTCAACATCACATTGCCGTCCCATATACCAATTTCCATCAAAGTGCATAATTCACCATATAAACATGAAATAATTCCCTAAGTTACTAAATCACCATGATTAACATTATTTCTCATCAATTATATGCACAAATACCTCATCAAAAACGTGACTCATGGCTGTCCAAAATGAAAACAACAATAACCCTTCAAACTCAAAATTTTCCTTCACCAATCTAACACCCATAACATGAACATAAACTTTAACAAAGAATTTCTCAAAAATGCAAACTTACCTTTAATTGTAACTTGCTAAACCTTCACCAAACTTCTCAAAATTGGTATCAATATCTTCCTTGTGGTGTGTAGACCATTTTTGTGAAGGAACTTAAAGGATTGGAGTTGAAAATGGGAGGTTAAGAGAGCTTGCATGAAAAATGGCCATGGTGTTTTTCATTTCCTCTCAATTCGGCAACTTTGGTTGTTTTGGAGAAGATGACTATTTCTGCTGATTTAGTGGAGTTACAGCTGCCCTATTATGTATTTAATTTATGCATTAGTGGTCCACTCACAAATTTAATCATTTTATAAACTTAACTCCCACTTATTCCACATTTAACCCATGATTTTAGTTATTTACTTTAGGTACCACCCAATTAATTTTTCATTTCATTTTCTAAGTGTAATACTATTTATTTTTAATGGACATTTAGGTCAAAAGATACTTCGGGATGTCAAATGACCATAATGCCCTTGTTCGGGTGGCATTCCCGATTTTTCGGTATTATCGGGTTTTGTCTGTTTTTCGATTTCTCACTTTTCTTTGTACTAATTATTTAATTTTTCTTTGATCTTTCTAATGATATTTATTCTTCAATAAGGTTCTATTTAAGTCCAAAAAATGTTTTCCAGGGTTCCATGATCCAGTAGCTAGTCAACGGTCCACGCCGTGACTTCCGGTCTGATCACCCATCGCTAGGTTTCCCGGCTCGCTTAACTTGATCACATTTCTTTGCTATTATTTTTCCTTTGTTTTTCTTGTATTTTCTTTTCTTGTATTTCATTATTTTATGTCTCCTCACTCATATTGAAGTGTAGTTCTAGGCATCCTAGCTGTCCGGACAACACTGGTCACCGGAGCAGTAGAACGCACTACCGAACTTTGGGGTGTTACAAGAGCTCAACACCTTCAGACAAAAGGAAGGAGAATCACCCTATGACGCATGGGAAAGATATAAAGACCTGCAGAGGGAATGTCCACACCATGGCATAGAGGATTGGCTATTAGTGCAAAATTTCTATAATGGGTTACTACCCTCTATAAGGAGCACAGTTGATTCAGCTGCAGAAGGTGATATAATGGAGAAAACAGTGACACAAGCCGTTGAACTTCTAGAAAGGGTTGCATACCATAATTATGAGTGGTCAAATGAAAGAGGAAATGTAAGGAGAACTGCAGGGGTCCTGGAAGTAGACGCTCTAAGCATGATAAATGCTCAATTTGATCAACTCACAAAGAGACTCGAAAGAATGCAAGCCAATGCAGTTGGTACAAACAGTCAATATGAGGACAACTATGGAGGACGATACATGAGTTCAGAATACAGCAATTTCAATGAACCCTCCACAGAACAGATGAACTATTTGAATAATGGAGGAAACTTTAACCAGAGGCAGCCCAACAATCCATATTCAAATACTTACAACCCTGGATGGAGGAACCACCCAAATTTCGCATGGTCCAATAAGCATAACCAGCCAATAAATAAGTAACAAGGGTACAAACCACCAGCACCCCTTAGATTTCAGAACAGAGGTCAAAACTTTGCACAGCCATCACTACATCTCCAACCTTAACAACCTGAACTGAAGATGACCATGGAAACCATGATGGAAGGATTCCTAGCAGCTTAACAACAACAAAATGAATTGATTAAACAGTTGACTTCTAGAATGGACCAACTTGCTACTCATAACAAGATGCTAGAGAATCAAATTGCTCAGCAAGCAAGTTCTTCAAGTAAGGCTGCTGGCAAACTGGCTAACCAACCAGAAATGAACCCAAGGGAGCATTGTAAGGCAGTTACACTGAGGAGTGGGAGAACTCTAGTACAACCAGAGGTAGAACCGACAGAGGAAACCATAGAAAAATCTAAAGGCCAAGTAGAGAAAAAGGAGAAAGAAGCTAAGAAATATCAGGAAGAGGAAACAAGGAAGACAAAAAAATTATCAGAGCCATACCAGCCTCCCCTACCTTTTCCTCAGAGATTTCAGAAAGCCAAATTGGACAAGCAGTTTGGGAAGTTTTTAGAAGTTTTATAGAAACTTTATATCAACATCCCCTTCACTGAAGCACTTTCTCAGATGCCATCCGATGCCAAAATTCTTAAGGAAATTCTATCAAAGAAAGCTAGAAGACTATGGACCAGTAGCTCTAACAAAGGAATGCAGTGCCATAATGCAAAACAAACTGCCTCCAAAGTTGAAAGATCCAAGAAGCTTCTCCATACCCTGCCTCATTTGTAACAAGAAAATAGACAAGGCCTTCTGTGATCTTGGGGCAAGCGTCAGTTTAATGCCTCTATCAATATGCAAAAAGCTAGAGATCGGAGAACTGAAGCCCACGACAATCTCATTGCAATTGGTTGATTGATCTGTTAAATATCCTGTGGGCATACTTGAGAACATCCCTATCAAAGTGGGCAAATTCTTCATTCCAGTAGACTTTGTTGTCCTTGAGATGGAAGAAGATGTTCAAATTCCTATCACCTTGGGAAGACCATTCTTGGCAACCGTCGGAGCCATCATAGACATCAAAAATGGGCGACTAACCCTCAAGGTAGGAGAAGAAGAAGTGGAGTTCAACTTGTTCGACACAATGAAACACAAAATTGAACCTGATGAATGCTTCAAGGTTGACATAATTGACAAACAAGTTGAAAGTGAATTTCATAAGACACATCCTAAAGATTCTCTTGAAGCATGTATTGTGCACAACCACACAGTGGATGATGAAAATATAGAAATAGCAGCCTGTGCACAACAGTTAGCAGCTTATCCGCCCCTACCCTTAGCTAAGGCTTCTGAGATGGAGAAGTTGAAGGAGGAACAAACCAAAGGTAAGCTCTAGAAAACTGCCAAACAAGTAGAGCTTAAACCTCTACCCTCCTCGCTAAGGTATGAAGGAGCGAAAGCATGAAAAACATAAATTTAGATCATTGAATTCAAAAAATTTTCTCCTAGGGTCTCATGCATCATGCAAGATTTTTTTTTATCTATTTGATTTCAATGATAAACAGCATATTAAAACTCTTTCAATATATTTTTGGATCTACATTTGCCATTTAAGATTTTAGAATTAATAGATTAATTCATTAGAACCCTAGATTAGATCAAGAACAAGTGCACTAACCTTTTGATGCACTGCAGTTGTGTTTGGCACCTTTGGGATGCGCCTAGGACACCAGATGTTGTCCCTCTTACTTGTCCATACCAAGATCACCAATGGCAACCTCTTGAACAGCTTCTAAAGCTTTCTAATCAATTAAAAAAATAGGTTTTGCCTTTTGAGAGATTACATATATAAACAGGACACTAGAAATGATTTTTAGTATTTTTAATTCAAGAGATTGTTGGCAAATCTCTTTGAATTGTTGAGAGATAAAGAAGATGAGAGGGAGAGATGCTTTGGATAGCGGCACAAATGAAACAAAATAGCATCTTATAATTTTTCTTTTCATCCTTTCCCTTATATAGCTAGGTCACCACTTAAAACGCTTGCCACATGTCATCTTCTGATTGGCTATAGGTTTAATTGACCCAATCACATTGTACTAAGTGTCAAACCTATATTTAATCTTGACTTTGATCATCTTATATGATTAAAAGACATATGGCAAGCTCATGTGTAGTGCCATGTGTCACCATCTCATCGCATTCTAACTAGACAACTCTTGTTCTTCTTCATGAAGAAAACCATATCTCACTGGTGGGTGAGATATCCTTGTTGATCTGTGAGGAATTATAGTAGATGTTTCATCAACAGGTGTAGTTTGACTATATGGATCTATATCCATCTGATCTGTTGGTTGGTCAGAATTCTCCAATTCTAACTTTATTTGCCTTCCTTTGCCTCCTTCTTAAACAAACTGTTGTTCAAGAAATGTAACATCTATACTTACCACAACCTTTTATGATGTAGGCAAATAAAATTAATATCCAAAACTATCTTTTGGATATCCAACAAATCGACCCTTTTCTGATCTGGTTTCCAATTTATCAGTTTTCAGCTTTTTAATATAAGTTGGACAACCCCAAATCTTAACATGCTTAAGACTTGGTTTTCTTCCATGCCATAGCTCATAAGGTGTGAAAGATACTGATTTTGATGGAATCCTATTCAGAATATACAAAGCTAATTCTAATGCAAATCCTCAAAAGGAGATTGGCATATCAGTATAGCTCATCATACTACGTACCATATCCAATAAGGTATGATTTCTCTTTTCAGATACACCATTCAGTTGTGGTGTTCCTGGAGGAGTTAGCTAGAAAACAATGCAATGCTCTCTCAAGTATTCATCAAATTCAGTACTCAAGTATTCACCTCCACGATCTGATCGAAGAGTTTTAATACTTTTTCCTGTCTAATTTTCTACTTCAAATTTAAATTCTTTCAACTTTTTCAAAAATTCATGTTTGTATTTCATCAAATACAAATACCCAAACCTTGATTTATTATCAGTAAAGGTAATAAAATAATGAAAACCACCTCTAACCATTTCTTTAAATGGACCATATACATCATTATGTATTAGCTCCAAAATATTTTTAGCTCTTAGCCCTTGTCCAACAAAGGGTGATCTAGTCATTTTACCCTGAAGGCATGATTCACAGGTTGGAGTAAGTTCAAAACTCAATGAGGATAGAATCCCCATTTTCTCCAGTTTTGCAATCCTATATTCTGCAACATGACCTAATCTTAAGTGCCAAATATATTTTGAACTTGAATTGATTTTCACCATGGCATTGCATTCATTTAGATCACTTGCATTCGATTTGTATTTGTCATTATTATCCAAATAATAAAGACCATCATTTATATAACCAAAACTAACATATTTATTTCCAAAATAAATATTGCAAACATCATCTGTGAATTGAAATTCATAGCCATTTCTAGTCAAACTATATATAAAAATGATGTTTATAAAAGCATCAGGTACATATAAAATATTATCCAAACATAAAACTTGTCCAAACATGTAAAAATATTGAGATCCTATGGCTAAAGCTTCAACAGTTGAGCCATCGCCAATCCGGAGTCTAACATCTCGAGAATGCAAGCTGCTACAATTTGCTAGTTCCTGCATATCATAAAAAATGTGAGAACTGGCACTAGTATCTAAAACCCAAGCTGTAGATGAACTATGAGTATCATCAGAATCTAAATAACAAGATATGGACATACCTTCCGAAGGTGTATCCTTCTTGTCCTTCAAAGAAGCAAGATACCCTAGGCAGTTCCTTTTCTAGTGCCCATCCTGCTGGCAGTGGAAACACTTTCCTTTGCCTCCATCAGCTTTAGTCTTCCCTTTCTGTTTAGCTATTTTCTTGGAAGGACCAAGAATCTGAGGTTTCTTTTTCTTGTTGCCCTTCTTCTTATGGACTTTCCAGCAGAAGAAGATGCAATCAAAGCTACCTCTTTTCCTTTATTGCCCGGCATATTCTTTTGGGCAATAACCAGCATGTTGAGTAAACTAGCCAAGGTGCATTCCTGTTTAGTCATATGGAAATTTGTCACAAAATTCCCAAAAGACTCAGGAGGGGACTGAAGGATTAAATCCGTTTGCAGTTGGAAATCCATGTTAAAGTCAAGATGTTCTAGCTGCTCAATCAGCCGAATCATCTTGTGGATATGATCCCCAACATTCTGTCCCTCAAACATCCTCATGCGGAACAGCTGTCTAGATATCTCATATCTAGCATTTCTGCTGTGCTCACCATACAACTCTTGTAGGTGAAGGAGGATCTCACTCGCACTCTGCATGTTCTCATGCTGCTTCTGTAACTCATTACTCATAGAATCAAGCATGTAACATTTGGCTCTCATATCATGCTCCTTCCATTTGTCCAAAGTTTCATATTCCTCTTGTGTGGCCTCTAGAGGTGAGGGACCAGGAACATTTTAGTCTAGAACATATCCTATATATTCAAGGTTCAGGACAAGTTTCAAATTTCTTAGCCAATCAGAGAGATTAGGTCCTGTCAATCTAATGTGATCAAGTATGCTTGTAAGAATATTAAATGGTGGTGGTTGTTCTGTGCTCATTATTATCAGAAAATTAACTGCAAAAAATAACCAGATTAATTAATAAATGTATCATGTAATTAACCAAAATGATTATGGTCTTTTAATCAAATTGGTCCTCCCACTAACTTAGTGAATCCTACACTTTCAAAGTAGAAAACGGAAATCCTAGTTGGATAGATTTCTAGTGGGTGATTGAATTCTTATAATCCTATTGATCATCCTCTGGCACATCCATTATTGGAATTACAATAAACTATAAGTGAGCAACTCCTTGCCATCACATCTTATGTGAGGTTCAATCCTTTACCTAGCCCCTAATGCTCAAAATCTCAGGCACATCCATTATTGACTTTACTTGCATTAGTTAAGTTGATCCCATTGAGCCAGTAAACATGCAAATAATTTTAATGTCCTCAGGCACATCCAGTATTGGCCACCAAACCATTTACATATTTACAACATCTCATGCTTAACGATTATTCTTAAGAAAATCTCTTAAATTAATTGCATCATATGCAACTATTTAAAATTTCTTAAAATAATTGCCCCAATGGAGGGCCCATGTTATAATTACTTTAATTACACTATTTCCAACTTAATCATTTGTTTGGAAGATTTTGTGGTCGTCCTAATTACTATTAAGGTCTCACTTTGCACATTATTCAATTAGCATGCATATATCATATACTTGCATACATTCCCATACATCTCATGCATTCATGGATAATAAATATGGTATGATCATGGACTTTCTAAGGGATTCAATTCTTAGGCACTAAGAATTGAATCAGGTCATTTCTAGGTGCATTTCATTCATTCATATTATAAGAGTTGCTGAAAGAGTACATAATCAATACTTGATCTTGAATTCCTCCCACTGGTCCCACCAATGCTCTTAACCTCCTTGATCTTCTTGCAATCCAATTACATAGTAATCCTTGGCATACCAAGGCGAATTTACAAGAACTAAATAAATGAAATTACAATCCAAAAATATTACAACCTTTATAATACATGCCCAAAATAAATTAAAATAAATTAATTAATTTACAACCCAAAGAAACATAAAAGAAATAAATCCAATCACATTGGTCTTTTATAGTCCATGATAATCCATCATGAATATCACTATTTAACAATTAAATAAAACATACATACTCAAATTATTGAATATCTCATATTCAACTTAAAAATCCATATTTCAATATGATTCAAAAAAATTTAAAAATTCATATTTGAATCACATTCAAACAAATTTAAAAATTTAGATTTGAATCACATTCAAATTCAGATTTAAATAAAAATTTAATTGTGTGATTAAAACTCTAATTAAAAAATTTAATTAGACATAAAATGAACATAATTATGAGCATTAGATCATACAACAATTACACAAACATTGCCCAAAACCATGCGCACCATAAGGAGTGCACAAACCATGCGCACATATGGAGTCCCATCCATGCCGCCACCTTTTTCATTGCAACCAGCAATGATTTAATCATCTCATTATCAAATCACACAATTAAATCATATAATCAACAATCTAAATAGCAAATATAGTGGCTCTGATACCAATTGAAGGAGCGGAAGCATGAAAAACATAAGTTTAGATCATTGAATTCAAAAAATTTTCTCCTAGGGTCTCATGCATCATGCAATATTTATTTTTATCTATTTGATTTCAATGATAAACAGCATATTAAAACTCTTTTAATATATTTTTGGATCTACATTTGCCATTTAAGATTTTAGAATTAACAGATTAATTCATTAGAACCCTAGATTAGATCAAGAACAAGTGCACTAACCTTTTGATGCACTGCAGTTGTGTTTGGCACCTTTGGGATGCGCCTAGGACACCAGATGTTGTCCCTCTTGCTTGTCCACACCAAGATCACCAATGGCATCCCCATGAATAGCTTCTAAAGATTTTCCAATCAATTAGAAAAACAGGTTTTGCCTTTTGAGAGATTACAGATGTAAACAGGACACTAGAAACAATTTCTAGTATTTTTAATTCAAGAGATTGTTGGCAAATCTCTTTAAATTGTTGAGAGATAAAGAAGATGAGAGGGTGAGATGCTTTGGGTGGCGGCACCAATGAAACAAAATAGCAGCTTATAATTTTTCTTTTCATTCTTTCCCTTATATAGCTAGGTCACCACTTAAAACCCTTGCCACATGTCACCTTCTAATTGGCTATAGGTTTAATTAACCCAATCACATTGTGCCAAGTGTCAAACCTATATTTAATCTTGACTTTGATCATCTTACATGATTAAAAGACATATGGCAAGCTCATGTGTAGTGCCATGTGTCACCATCTCATGGTGCCACATGTCACCCTGTGAAATGACCAAAATACCCCTGTGTTTTAATTTTGAGTTCTCAACCCAAAATAATTATTTCTCTTCTTCTAATCAATTTATATCAAATATAAATTAATTAATTAATCTTTATTAATTAAATTCATATTTAAAGACTTTAAATATAAAGTTAAATTGTACTATACATCCAATAACCTAGATTTGGTTTCAAGCCATGCTAGGGACTTTGCAATCTAATTGCAAACCAAACCTATTTAATTAATCAATTAAACTCTTTAATTAATTAATTAAATCATATTTAAATTGGTGATTACTTGTGTATGTGTGTGACTTACTAGGCTCATCACTAATTGGTAATGAGATATGATATCAACTCTTAATATCATCAGAACTCTTTCTTACCATAAATGATTTCTCTAAATCATTTTATGCACCTCATAGACCATGGTTAACACCTAGCATAGCATGCCATGGCCACCAAATTAGTAATAAGGTTTACCTTAAATGAACCTATAATCATATGTTACCATGCACTAGAATCTCTCTGTTACAAAATCCCAAATCGAGCTAGAGTCATGGTTTATGTCAAACCCCATTTGCTATGAATATTATGTTCTCTTTTAATTTCAGTTCTTGATTAAAAAGAATTTCTCATCAGAAACTCTTTTCTGAATAAATCTATCTGTCCTGGCTAGGAACTTGAAACATCAAGAACAATTAAATGAACATAGGATTTTATCCCTATTTACTTAGGGTAACAGATTCCATCTTGATCAACACCTACCTCCATATATAACTAGTAGGAGCCAACACATGCCCATATACCCATACACAGTACAAATATGAAAGCAGTATCAAACTCAAACCACCTATATACAAGATAACTGTGCTATCTCAAGTCTAAAGATTATATGCACTGATATGATTTATAACAATACATTCACAAGAGTAAACTCCATGTGCTTGTCATAAATGTCACTGGTTCGGCCTACTTATCATGTATAAGTACCTATCATGTTTGTTATATAGCATGAGACTCACCATTTCATCTTATTGACATTTCATGTGAATAACTTGGGAACAAACATGATTACAATCTTTCTGGATAAGTCATGTCCTTATTGTGAAGTATCCTCGATTGTGAACCAATTTATGATACTTTGTGCTAGAAATACTGTCACTCATTTTCTTAACAAATTAAGAATAATATTTCTAACAAAATATCAATGGACCTTTTCTATTACACATAAATATATTATGTAAACGAAAAAGTGAAAATGCCTTTTATTAATAAAACATGTATAAGATACATACCAAATGATATGCTCTAGGGCATACTACTAACAAGGTACGCATTTCTAAACTCAATTTCTAAATATCCTGTTATAATCAATGCTAGCCTGTCTAAGTTAGAAGAGGAAAAATTGTTAAGAGAACTTAGGATCCATAACAAAGCCATAGGGTATAAAATAGAAGACCTGAAGGGAATCAACCCTTCAATTTGCATGCATAGGATACCCATGGAAAAACAGTAAGCCCACTATCGAACACCAAAGAAGACTTAACCCAAACATGAAAGAAGTAGTCAAGAAAGAAATTTTAAAACTATTAGATGCAGGTATCATATACCCAATTTCTGATAGTAAATGGGTTAGTCCAGTACATGTAGTTCCTAAGAAAGGTGGGACAACTATTATCCAAAATGCAAACAATGAACTAATCCCTACTAGAGTAGTCACTGGTTGGCGAATGTGCATAGATTATAGGAAATTGAACAGTGCTACTAGAAAAGACCATTTTCCTTCCCCCTTCATCGACCAAATGTTAGAAAGGTTAGCGAAACACCCTTACTTCTGTTATCTAGATGGGTATTTGGGATTCTTTCAAATTCCTATTCACCCAGAAGACCAAGAAAATACAAGATTCACTTGTCCCTATGGAACATTTGCATATAGGATAATGCCTTTTGGTCTTTTTAATGCATTTGCTACCTTTCAAAGATGCATGATGGCTATCTTTTCTGATTATATTGAAGAAATCATGGAAGTTTTATGGATGATTTTTCTGTCTATGGAACTACTTTTGATGATTGCCTGGCCAATTTATCTAAGGTATTGCAAAGATATGAAGAATCAAACCTGGCCCTAAATTGGGAAAAATGCCACTTCATGGTAAGGGAAGGCATAGTTCTAGAACATTTGATATCAGAAAGAGGAATTGAAGTTGATAAGGTAAAAATTGAGATCATTGAAAACATGCCACCACCAACATCTGTAACACCCCTCACCCGTCTACAGTGTAGCCGAGCAAGGCGTGCTATACGGCGTGCCGGAGCACCTAATCTTATCTGATTTCATTATAGTTCTTGATTTACTTGTTCAAAAACTTTATCTTAGGTTTAGGCTATTTTTACTGTTTATCAAAATCTGACTAATTTGGAAATTTCAAAAATTTTAATGATAATCCAGCAGAGTGCCGGCAGTAATTTGGACTAACAGTTCTTCTGAACCTGCCAAAAACAATTCACAACATATTCCAATTCATAGCTCAATTTATCTCAATAATATCTCATCAGTTTCTCAAAATTTCTTAAACTCAATCTCATTCAGAATCATTATGATTAGATAATCAATTCAGACATCAAAATTCTTACCTTTCATTAACTTATATAATTTTCCAATTAAGTACATAAATTTGTCAAGTACAAGATATACAAATGAAATTACAATATACTTAGAATGAACAAAATACATAACATGTATAATTATGAGCCCTATCTACATGCATTGCTGAGAAGGTGACAATCTTGAACTCTTCTGACACTTCTGCAGATCTGGACTTCAAAAATCTCAGTCAACAATCTACTGGTTTTACCTTCAGTACCTGCGCGAGGAAGCAATTCCATCGCGCTAAGCATTTCTGCTTAGTGGTGCAATAGTATAACAAGAAATAATATATATAATTAAAGAAAGAAATAAATCATAATTCGGATACTCAAGAATCAATTTAATTTGGTACGGTATTTCTAGTATCAACGATCTTATATACTAGTTTGTTCCTCTTTGGAAGTGCTTAGTTTATAACTTTTCAGTAATACTACCCAGTATACAAATTATTCTAACTGTATTGTATTTCAAGTCTCTACTGTTCTGCAATTTATATTTTTGTTATGTTTCTTTTGCTAATCTCTTTTACTCATTCATTCAATACTTAATTTAATTGTACTGAAATTTCATTATACTTAGCTTCCTGAATTGAATAATGTTTTAAATGACTGCCCATATAGCCTATACATCGACTGCATCGATAAACGGATATACTAGCACCGGGTACCTAGTACCACGGTCATCACACCATCGGTCACAAAGTATCTCCTGTGTAAACAGTGTGGCTAAAAAGCCATATAATCAATCAGGCATTAAGCCGAGTATAATAACACAAACTGTATAGCCATAGGCTATTAAAATCATAATATGGCATAATAAGCCATAAAACACAGTATGACGTAAAGTCATTTACAGAACAGCTGTCAGAATCCTATTGGCATGCCAACCTATCCAAACTAATCAACTAGGCAAACTAGGGCATATTACAAGATTAAATATTTATTTTTTTATTTTCAGGGTTTACTGGTCATTACACAATTCACTGGTCAATGAAAATATTGACCTTTTTATACATCATGGATAAGTTGATTCTAGTATCAACATGTCACAATTTGCATTTCAATATGCTACCAATATAGTGCAATTTACCATTTTTACAAATTGGCATTCATTGCCAAATTGCTTCAAGCATCATTGTATGTAAATGTCAAATTCTCAATTTTTGTGTGCTAGATTAGTCTAGCTTAAAGTCCTATTTCTTTTGGTTTTTAGCTTCTGGTCAAAGAAGCAAAATTGTAGCTCTATGTCTTATTGCACTCTGTGCAAAATTTCAGGTCATTCTGAGTTGTATAGACCAAGATATGGTCAATTTGCTAAAGCTGGACAGATTGCACCTTTAGTGCAAAATTTGGTCAATTTCTCAATTTTTGTGTGCTAGATTTGTCTAGCTTAAAGTCCTATTTCTCTTAGTACTATTCCTTTCAATTCATTTCATTAGTCAACCTATAATGTTGACCCTTGATGCACTCTACGTGAGTTAATTCTAATGTTACCAATATGTCACATTTTATAGCTCTTTAGTGTTGGTATATGTTACCAATTTCATTTCCAAGTGTATTGCATTTTATTGCAATTTATCGGATTTCGGTGTACTATTTTGACCTAGCTGGACGACCTAGTTCCCTCGGTTTTTGGGTTTCGGTCCAAACTACAAACTTGTAGGTCTATGTCTTATTGCGCGCGGGCAAAATTTTAGGTCATTCTGAGTTGTTTAGACCAAGATATGGTCAATTTACCAATGCTGGACAGAATGCACTAAAATAGTAGGCTTAGGTCATTTTTAGGTCACTTTTGGTTCGGCCAGTTTTGGTACCTGAACTTGTGCAAGCTATTTGGCTTGGTTCTGGCCATTTCTGGGCTTTGGTGTCTTAATAAGAATTGTAGCTCTATGTCTTATTGCACTCGGGGCAAAATTTCAGGTCATTCTAAGTTGTATAGACCAAGATATGGTCAAGTTACTAAAGCTGGACAGATTGCACCTTTAGTGCAAAATTTGGTCAATTTTAGGTCACGTTTGGTTCGGCAGTTTTTGTACCCGAAATTGTGCAAGCCATTTGACTTGGTTCTGGCCATTTCTGGGTTTTGGTTTCTTCATAAGAATTGTAGCTCTATGTCTTATTGCACTCGGAGCAAAATTTCAGGTCATTCTAAGTTGTATAGACCAAGATATGGTCAATTTACTAAATCTGGACAGATTGCACCTTTAGTGCAAAATTTGGTCAGTTTTAGTTCTGGCAGTTTTGGTACCTGAACTTGTGCAAGCTATTTGACTTAGTTCTGGCCATTTTTGGGTTTTGGTGTCTTCATAAGAATTTTAGCTCTATGTCTTATTGCACTCAGGGCAAAATTTCAGGTCATTCTAAGTTGTATAGACCAAGATATGGTCAATTTACTAAAGCTGGACAGATTGCACCTTTAGTGCAAAATTTGGTCAGTTTTAGTTCTGGCAGTTTTGGTACCTGAACTTGTGCAAGCTATTTGACTTAGTTCTGGCCATTTCTGGGCTTTGTTGTCTTCATAAGAATTGTAGATCTATGTCTAAAATAACCATGGTAAAAATTTCAGGTCAATTGGACCTGTTTTGAGTGAGTTATGGTCATCCCAAGGACTACTGTTCATATGGTCAAAAATCTGGGTTGCAAGGTTGCTATTCCGGATTTGGTCATTTTTAAGGTCAGTTTCTAGGCAGAATTTTGGCAACATTTCTACATGAAAGTTGGCCTATTTGGTGTCTAGTTTCACCCCCCATTGGCCTCATACCAATTGGGTTCATAGTTTGGCACTTATGGCCTAATTTAAGTACTGCCTTCAATACACAACCTGCACAAAGCACATACACTTCCAATTTGATATTCCTTCTCCTCCTCATTACTTCAATATTCAATCAATAACACTTCCATATATATATTGTACACAATTCCAGCAACACTTTTGGGTAGAATATTCAAGTGCTCAATGCACACAATTCACCATTAAATTCAACATTCACTTCCATCAAAATTCAACATATCTCAATGTCAATATTACACATACACTTCAACATAATCATACTTCAATATCACTTACACTTACTGCCCCCAATTTAACATTAGCATATTTCATTATTAACTACATGTTCACACACAAATTCATGGTTTAATAGGCTGCCAAACATGGCAGTTTGCCCAAAGCATTAAGGTTCCATTACACACCCTTAATTCAAGCACTACATGCACATACTTAGATTTTAACTTACTACTTCCTCCATTTAAGTTATTCAACCTTAATTTCCATCCATTATAGGTAAGAAAAACTCAACTACAATAAACTTTCATGGCTGTCCAAAATTGAATATATCAATAACTCATCGAATCCTTCAAATTTCTTCACCATCCAACTCATCTCAACCTTAATACAAACTTTAATGAAGCAAGGGATGAAAAACTAGCACTAACCTTTTATGGAGCTTGATCAAACTTCATCAAATGCTGCCCTTTTTGCTCCCTATGTGTTACCCATGATGTGTAGAACAACTTTAGTAAAGAAACTTATAGGAAAAAATGGCTTGATCATGGGTTGATGAAGCTTGCTTCATGGATGTCCATGGATGAACTTGGGAGAACTTCAAATCGGCCATGGGAGAGGAAGGTTGAAGAATGAAATAGTTAGTGAAGAAATCTGTCCACTATGGCCCTTTTATACCCCATTATCTTTAGGTTAAATAATATATATTATGCTCCACTAACCTTAGGTTAATTAGTTTAATAATTCACTTTTAATTATTCCAAATTACAGCACTCATTTTTCTTTAATTGCATTTCATGTATAATTTCATTTTTCATGAAATTTTTAAAATTTAATATCACTTATTTTTAATGGACATTTAGGTCAAAAATCCACTCTAGGTGTCAATTGACCAAAATGCCCCTATTCGGGTCAAATTCAGACTTTTTCGGTGCTACCGATTTACTCCTTGTACCGCCGATTCCTTAAATTTTCGTTTTTATTTATATTGACTTACTAAATTTTCTTTGATATTTCCAATGTCAATTACACCTCTGTAGACCTTTAATTTGGTCCCGAAAATATTTTCCCGAGTTCTCCGCAGTCCAGGGCTAGTCAACGGTCCTCGCCTTAACTTTCCGGTGCGGTCACCCATCGTTATGGGTTCGGCTCATTTAACTTAGTCACATTTTATCTCTTTTATTTTTCCTTAATTTTTCTCATCACATATTTCATTATTTTATGCTTCCTCACTGTCAATTAAGTTTAGTTTCAAACATTCCGACTTTCCAGGGCAGACATTAGCCGTCGAAATAGTAGGATGTACGGGCTACTAAAATGAGGATGTTACAACATCAATCAAGGGAGTGCGAAGCTTTTTGGGACATGCAGGATTCTATAGAAGATTCATCAAGGACTTTTCCAAAATAGCTAAGCCACTCACCAACTTGTTAAGTCAAGATGTTCCCTTTGATTTTGATGAAAATTGCCTTGTCTCCTTTAACAAGATCAAAGAAGCCCTGATATCAGCATCAATAATACAGCCACCAAATTGGGAGCTACCATTTGAGGTGATGTGCAACGCGAGTGACTTTGCAATTGGAGCAGTGCTCGGGCAAAGAAAAGATAAAAAGCTCCATGTTATTTATTATGCTAGCAAGACACTCGATGATGCGCAAATCAATTATGCCACCACAGAGAAGGAATTCCTAGCAGTGGTGTTTGCAATGGACAAGTTTAGATCTTACCTCATTGAATCAAAAGTCATTGTATTCACAGATCATGCTACAATTCGATACCTTTTGAACAAGAAGGAAGCAAAACCAAGGCTGATTCGATAGATTCTACTCCTGTAAGAATTTGACCTTGAAATTAAGGACAAAAAAGGATTCAAAAATGTAGTAGCTGACCATCTTTCCAGACTAAAATTGGAGTACACAGAGAACTTCGAAGATTTGCCAATTGATGATTCATTTCCTGATGAGCAATTACTTGCATTCTCCAAGGCTCCATGGTATGCTAACTTTGTTAATTTTCTTGTATGCAGGGTACTGCCTCCAAACATGACTTATCAGCAAAGGAAGAAATTCCTACATGATGTGAGATGTTACATATGGGAGGAACCTCTACTGTACAAGAGATGTAATGATGGGCTAATAAGAAGATACATACCAGAGGAAGCTATGGAAAGTATCATTCATCACTGCCATTTATCACTATATGGAGGACACTTCGGCACCTCAAAAATCGCAACCAAGATTTTGCAAGTAGAGTTATATTGGCCATATTTGTTTAAGGATGTAAGATCCTTTGTGCTAGCTTGTGATCAATGCCAAAGAACAGGTAACAGTTAAAGAAGGAATGAAATGCCACTACATGGTATACTTGAGATAGAATTGTTTGATGTATGGGGAATAGACTTCATGGGCCCATTTCCCTCTTCCCGTGGAAGCAAGTATATTCTGGTTGGAGTTGCTTATGTGTCCAAATGGGTAAAAGTAATTGCAACACCAACCAACGATGCTAGAGTGGTCACAAGGTTCCTTAAGAAGAACATCTTCACAAGATTTGGCACACCACAAGCAATAATCAGCGATGGAGGAAGTCACTTCTGCAACCAACAATTCAAAACACTACTAAAAAAGTATGGAGTGACTCACAAGGTGGCCACACCATATCATCCTCAAACCAGCGATCAAGTAGAAATCTCAAATAGGGAACTGAAGCAAATTCTGGAGAAAACTGTAAATAGATCAAGGAAGGACTGGTGTCTGAAGTTAGACGATGCACTATGGGCATACCGCACTGCATATAAAACTCCAATTGGCACAACACCCTTCTAACTGGTTTATGGAAAATCATGCCATTGAAGGAGCGGAAGCATGAAAAACATAAGTTTAGATAATTGAAATTCAAAATTTTTCATCTAAGGTCACATGCATCATGCAAGATTTATTTTTATCTATTTGATTTTAATAATAAACAGCATATTAAAACTCTTTTAATATGTTTATGAATCTACATTTGCCATTTAAGATTTTAGAATTAACAGATTAATTCATTAGAACCCTAGATTAGATCAAGAAAAAGTGCACTAACCTTTTTGATGCACTGTAGTGTGTTTTGCACCTTTAGGATGCGTCTAGGACACCAGATGTTGTCTCTCTAGCTTGTCCACACCAAGATCACCAATGGCAGCCCTTGAACAGCTTCTAAAGCTTTTTCTATGAATTAGAAAATTAAGTTTTGCCTTTTGAGAGATTACAGATGTAAACAGGATACTAGAAACGATTTATAGTATTTTTAATTCAAGAGATTGTTTGCTAATCTCTTTAAATTGATGAGAGATGAAGAAGAAGAGAGGGAGAGGCAGCCAAGGGGTGGTGGCACAAAATAGATGAATGGCAGCTTGTATTTTTTCTTTTCATCCTATTCCTTATATAGCTAAGTTACCACTTAAAACCCTTGCCACATGTCACCTTTTGATTAGCTCTAGGTTTAATTGACCCAATCACATTGTGCTAAGTGTCAAACCTATATTTAATCTTGACTTTGATCATCTTACATGATTAAAAGACATACCTCAAGCTTATGTGTAGTGCCATGTGTCACCATCTCATGGTGCCATATGTCACCTTGTGAAATGACCAAAATACCCCTGTGTCTTAATTTTGAGTTCTTAACCCAAAATAATTATTTCTCTTCTTCTAATCAATTTATATCAAATATAAATTAATTAATTAATCTCTATTAATTAATTTCTCATTAATTAAATTCATATTTAAACACTTTAAATATAAATTTAACTTATACTATACATCCAATAACCTAGATTTAGTTTTAAGCCATGCTAGGGACTTTGCAATCTAATTGCAAACCAAACCAATTTAATTAATCAATTAAACTCTTTAATTAATTAATTAAATCATATTTAATTTGGTGATTACTTGTGTATGTGTGTGACTTACTAGGCTCATCACTAATTAGCAATGAGACAGGATATCAACTCTTTCTTACCATAAATGATTTCTCTAAATCATTTTATGCACCTCATAGACCATGGTTAACACCTAGCATAGCATGCCATGGCCACCAAATTAATAATAAGGTTTACCTTAAATGAACCTATAATCATATGTTACCATGCACTAGAATCTCTCTGTTATAAAATCCCAATTCGAGCTGGAGTCATGGTTTATGTCAAACCCCATTTGCTATGAATATTATGTTCTCTTTTAATTCCAGTTCTTGATTAAAAAGATTTTCTCATCAGTAACTCTTTTCTGATTAAATCTATCTGTCCTGGCCAGGAACTTGAAACATCAAGAACAATTAAATGAACATAGGATTTTATCCCTATTTACTTAGAGGAATAGATTCCATCTTTATCAACACCTACCTCCATATATAACTAGTAGGAGCCAATACTTGCCCATATACCCATACACAGTACAAGTATGAAAGCAGTATCAAACTCAAACCACCTATACACAAGATAACTGTGCTATCTCAGGTATAAAGATTATATGCACTGATATGATTTATGATAATACATTGACAAGAGTAAACTTCATGTGCTTGTCATAAATGTCACTGGTTCGGCCTACTTATCATGTATAAGTGCCTATCATGTTTGTTATATGGCATGAGACTCACCATTCCATCTTATTTATATCTCATATAAATAACTTCGGAACAAACATGAATACAATCTTAATGGATAAGTCATATCCTTATTGTGAAGTATCCTCAATTGTGAACCTATTTATGATACTTTGTGCTAGAAATACTGTCACTCATATTCTTAACAACTTAAGAATAGAATTTCTAACAAAATATCAATGGACATTTTCTATTACACATAAATATATTATGTAAACGGAAAAGTGAAAATGCCTTTTATTAATAAAAACATGTACAAGATACATACTAAATGATATGCTATAGGGCATACTACTAACAACCTTCCACTAGCACTAGAGCCATTCATTATAATATCTTAGACCCATTTTCTCAAGATGTCAGTCTAGCTGAGTTTGTGACATAGGCTTAGTGAATGGATCAGCTGGATTTTCAGCTGATGCTATTTTCTGCATGGCTTCATCGCCTCGTCCAACTATTTCTCTGATAATATGGTAGCGCCATTCTATGTGTTTGGATTTCTGGTGAGACCGGGGTTCCTTAGCCTGTATGACTGCTCCATTGCTGTCACAGTGAAGTGGAGCTGCTAACTCAATGGAAGGAACTACTGCAAGTTCTATCACAAACTTCTTTATCCAAACAGCTTCCTTTGCAGCATCTGATGCAGCAATATACTCAGCCTTGATAGTGGAATCTGTAGTCGTACTCTATTTGAAACTCTTCGAATTGACTGCACCTCCATTACAAATGAACACATACCCAGAGGTAGACTTTCTATCATCGATATCTGATTGAAAATCAGAATCAGTAGAACCATCCAATTGCAAGTCTCCACCTCCATATATCAACAATAAATCCTTAGTTCTTCTCAAGTACTTAAGGATATTCTTGACAGCTATCCAGTGTTCCAAACCTGGATTGGATTGATACCTGCTAATCAAACTAACAGCATATGCGATATCCGGCCTAGTACACAACATTGAATGCATCAAACTTCCAATAGCCGAAGCATATGGAATCCTGGCCATTTTATCTCTTTCTTCAGGTGTCTTTGGAGACATCTCTTTAGAAAGGTGGATACCATGTCTCACTAGTAACAATCCTCTCATGGAATCAAGCGTGTTAAACCTCTTTAACACCTTTTCCAAGTATAGACTTTGGGATAAACCAATTATTCTTTTCGCTCTATCTCTATAGATGCGAATCCCAAGAATATAGGTTGCCTCCCCTAAGTCTTTCATAGAAAATGTATTTGACAACCATACCTTTACAGTTGTCATCATACCTGTGTCATTACCCATCAACAAAATGTCATCCACATATAAGACAAGGAAAGTGACAGCACTATCACTAACCTTCTTATATATACATGGCTTGTAACACCCCGAACCTTCGAGTTATGAATAGTACCATTTTGGTCTGTGACTAGTACTATTCAAAGACACCTTGAGGATCAAAAATAAATAGAAAATTAATTAAGATAGACACAATAAAAATTCAAGTGACCCAAAAATATAAGGACTCACCGGGTATATTGTAAAAAAAGGGATTATGACCCAATAAGGGGCATTTTGGTCAATTCACTTTAAGAGTTGATTTTTGACCAAAATGTCAATTTAATTAAATGAAAATAAAATATTGAATTATGAAGAAATATTGAGGGAAAAATTAGAGTAAAAGTGAAAAGAAAATAAAAGATGCGTCTTTTGGTGGAATGGCCTGGAGAGTTGGAAGAACTCCAGGGTTAAGCGTGCTCGCTTGAGAGAAATCCTAGGATGGGTGACCTCCTGGGAAGTTCCCCATTCCACCTATGGGACAAAATCGTGAGACTTATGGCCAAAGCGGACAATTCCTCTAGTGGTTGGAGCCTAATCGTTACAATTGGTATCAGAGCCAGGTTTTTATACAAGTTTTGAAATTGCATGTTTGAAAATTTTTGATAAGTACAACTGCTCAACTGTCATTAATTGATACATATAGTGCATTACATCATAAATATGGACTAATGAAGGAAAATCTCCTTGTGTTGGTTGTTCAGGGAGTAGAATTCCCTGTGATTCAGTATGGAAGAGGGGGATCACATCAGAGAACAATCGAATACCGAGGTAAAGGGAGGCCCGGCTCCTCGTAATGTCGATGGGTCACCGCACTGCCCCGCCTATGCGCTTCTGCTCGATTCGCTCAAAGAGATGGTCGCATTATTTCAGCAAATGGCTGGCAATATACCAGTCCAAGCTCCTGTATTAGCACCTCCAGTGCAACCACCATCCCCAGCCAGACAATATGACAAGTTAATAAAGTATGGGGCAACAGAGTTCAAGGGTACAGTGGACCCATTGGAAGCTGAGCAATGGTTAGAACGGATGGAGAGAGTATTCAAGAAACTGCACTGCACTGATGATTTGAAGTTCGAATACTCGGTCTCTCTACTGCATGGAGATGCATATGAGTGGTGGAAGACCATTCCTCACAGTTTGGTTGAGCCCCCTGTGTTGACATTGGATGACTTTCTCAAAGAATTTAGACAGAAGTATGTTCCTGACACATATGTAGATATGAAGCTACAGGAGTTTCTCAGTTTGAAGCAAGGGAACAGGACTGTAGCCGACTATGAAAGAGACTTTTCCCGCCTCAGCCACTATGCTGGAAGCCTTCTCACTACCAGTAGAGACAGATGCAAACGTTTTGAGGCTAGTTCGAGGCCTAGTTTGAGATTGCAAGTGGTTAGATTTCAACATGACAACTTCTCTGGGTTGATATCACAAGCCCTTGAATTGGAAAGGATAGAACTGAAAAGGGCATCTGAGAAGGTAACCATTGAAAAAGAGAAGAGCAGTAAGCCTACAGGTCAGAGTCCAAGTAACAATTCGGGTAAGAGGAAGAGCTTTGGGGGACCAAGTAACAGAGGATCTAGTAGGGGAAGATTCTCAGGGCAGAGGCCACCTAGATCCGGACAGCAGACATCTAGGGGTTCCTTTCCTACCCGTGCTTGTGAAACTTATGGCAGGACTCATGGAGGAGTATGTTATAAGGCCATAGGAGCCTGTTACAACTGTAGTGGAAGTGGGCATTTTGCTAGAGATTGCACTAGTGCCCGTAGATCTGGGCCGCCTACTACCACTGAGGGATCTGTTCAAGGTTCTGCTTCCAGAGGACAACAGACAACTAGTAGAGGCAGAGGCAGGGGTAGAGGTAACACTTCTAGCAGCCAGGGCACAGTGAGCCAACCAGAGCAGAGTGGTGCACCAGTCAGGGTGTACACTATGCGTCAGAGGGATGAAGCCGAGATATCAGATGTTGTGGCTGGTACTTTTTCCATTTTTGATAGAGATGTATATTGTTTGACCCTGGTTCTACACATTCTTATACTAGTGCTAGTATTACATGCTCTATTGCTATTCCTTGTGTGAAATTGGATTATGATGTGCTAGTGACTAGTCCTTTAGGACAAGAGGTTAGGGTGAACAAATTGTATAAGGATTGTCCTTTGGTGATCCAAGGACATACATTCCTGTCAGACTTAATTGACATGCCCTTTTGAGATTATGATATCATCTTGGGCATGGATTGGTTAGCCAGGCATCACGCCATGATCGATCAGAGACAAGATCACTTTTGGTCTTCCCGAGTATGCAGACGTAGTGATACATGGGGAGAGGCAATTATTGCCATCCAATATCATTTCAGCTGCACTTGCTAGAAAGATGATTAGAAAGGGATGTGAAGCTTATCTAGCTCATGTGATAGACACCCATATGGGGAGTCCAGATCTTAAAGATATTCCTACAATATGGGATTTTTCGGATGTCTTTCCGGAAGAATTGCCGGGATTGCCTCCGGAAAGAGAGGTGCAGTTTGAAATTGAGACTATGCCTGGTGTGGAGCCAATCTCCATCACTCCTTATAGGATGGCACCTGCTGAGTTGAAAGAGTTGACGGTGCAATTGCAGGAATTGTTAGATAAGGGTTTCATCTGCCCTAGCGTGTCACCTTGGGGAGCACAAGTATTATTTGTGAATAAGAAGGACGGTACTCTCCGCCTATGCATAGACTACAGACAGTTGAATAAGGTGACCATAAAGAATAGATATCCTCTGCCACGGATCGATGATTTGTTTGATCAGTTGAAGGATGCAACTATATTCTCCAAAATTGACTTGAGACTACCAGTTGAGAGTACAGGAGCAAAGTATTCCTAAAACTGCCTTTAGGACTCGGTATGGCCACTATGAGTTCTTGGTAATGCCATTCGGGTTGACTAATGCTCCAGCTACTTTTATGGGCCTGATGAACACTATCTTCAGGCCATATTTGGACCAGTTTGTTGTGGTGTTCATTGATGATATTTTGGTGTACTCAAAGAATGTAGAGGAACACGATAAACACTTGAGGATAGTATTGCAGACTTTGAGGGAGAAGCAGTTGTATGCCAAACTATCGAAATGTGAGTTTTGGCTAAAGAAGATCACATTTTTGGGGCATATTGTATCTGCAGAGGGTATCCAAGTGGATCCTAGCAAAGTAAAAGCCATTCTTAATTGGAAGCCACCTAGAAATGTCACAGAAGTTCGGAGTTTCCTTAGTTTAGATGGGTATTATCGAAGGTTTGTGAAGGGATTCTCCATGCTAGCATCTCCACTGACTAAGCTACTTAGGAAGGATGTAAAATTTCAGTGGATTGATCAGTGCCAGGAAAGTTTTGATGAGTTAAAGAGGCGCCTTTTGGTGGAATGACCTGGAGAGTTGGAAGAACTCTAGGGTTAAGCGTGCTTGCTTGAGAGAAATCCTAGGATGGGTGACCTCCTGGGAAGTTCTCCATTCCACCTATGGGACAAAACCGTGAGGCTTATGGTCAAAGCGGACAATTCCTCTAGTGGTTAGAGCATGATCGTTACAATTGGTATTAGAGCCGCTCGCGTGACCTCCTGGGAAGTTCTCCATTCCACCTATGGGACAAAACCGTGAGGCTTATGGTCAAAGCGGACAATTCCTCTAGTGGTTGGAGCATGATCGTTACAATTGGTATTAGAGCCGCTCGCGTGTCCTCTTGGGCGATGGTGGGGCAAACCTTAGCGAGGACGCTGAATCCTGAAAGGGGGGGAGAAAGGTCCCTTAGGCAAATCCCACATCGGCAAAGCACGGAGATAGTCTTAAGTTCAAAAAGTAATGATATATAAAATGGGGGAACTAATCACTAGAGGCAAAGATACAATGGGGAGTTGCTCAAAGTAATCTAATTTAAAGGTAAGCAGCCACTAAAACTTCCATCTCCATTTTCATCTTTCTTTAATATTTTATCTCTGGTTTCTACACATGAAATATTTCTCTTTTACATTTGATTTCAATTATAAATTTTTTTTATAGTATATTTTAGTTGATCCCTAACTTTGCATAAAGATTTTTTTTTTTTCCCTCAAGGATTAGGCATACATAGATAGGTTTAAAGCTTCCACTCAAACTATATACGCGCGCACGTGCGCACATATGATGATCAAATTATGTATATAATGAACTGAATTAATATTAATAAGTCTTCAAATTTTATCGATAAAATTTTTTAAGTCTCAAATTAGAAAAATGAATATCTAAATTCAATCTGTATAAATATACCTTGATGAATTACTGCCAACATTTGAAAGTTGAGTTGTTCTTTTACCTGGGTATTTACCTAAAAAAAATCCACCACAAGAGTATATACCTAAACCCAAAAAAATTAAAAACCATAAATAATTTAATTTTTTATTTCTATTTTTTATTTTTATTTATGATTTACAATTTAGAGTTCTTTCATTTTTTTTTTAAACATTAGTGTTAAGTTTCTTTTCGTTTCGTACTATTAAGATACGAAAATAATAGAAAAAATTGAATTCAATTGTCGACTACTCTTATTGGAAATAGTTTCCTTTGGTTAGCTTTAATTTTTGAAGCTCCAATGAACTCTTTTTATAGTAATTTTTTTCTTATGCAAAGAAAAATTAGGATAATTTCTTATTATTGCATTTAATTAATTTTTATTTAAAATAAAAGTTAAAAAAATAAAAAATAAAAAAGAGAAGTTAAAACATAAAATTATTAGATTAGAATATCTATAACCCAAAAGGTTTATTTTAATTTTGGGCCTAAGCCCAACCCAATAGACAAAAAGAGCCCACAGCTTTACAAAAGGATGCGCGTGTAACGTAGTCGCTGTGCTAGAGAGTTTGACAAGACCACGCGCATCATCTGAAAAGTCAATCAGATTAGCTGGGCCTGGGCTTTATAGATAGAAAGGGAATATTGGGCTTCAATGCTATGAGTAATGAATAATTAAATTCAAGCATTTTTCTAATTAGTTGAAACTTAAAATTAAATTTAAAAAAAAATTGAGATTAACATTCATCTCATCATTAGAATTTCAATTCTTTTATTATTATTAATCAATGTTTGAAATTCTATATTTTTTTATTACTTATTCAATTATGGTAATATATAAATTTTTAAAAAAATATAAGTATTGAAAATTTTTAAAAATGTAAATGAATCAAGTTTTATGAATCATATGAGATTCAAATAAATAAATAAATTATTTTGTAGTGAATTGAATGATATTAAAAAAAATTTAGAAAAAAAAAACCCTACAAAAATGGGCTTCCCTTCCTTCGAATAGTCTCTTTAATTTGTTATATTTTATCTTAAAATTCCAAGAATCCTATTAATTAATGTTCTAATTTTGTAGTGAGCATAGCTACTCAAGAAATTTTTTTGACCAATTGGTAGATTTCTTTTATAGTTTTACATGTATACAAAGTAAAAAGTACACTTCCAACAAGATAACATTTATGAATTTAAAGATATGTGAGAGACAATAATATTTAGTCATCTACTAAAAACCAATGACAAATTAAGAATGCTATATTAGAATATATTGCTAGAAAATAGATTTTAGAAAGTTCCAAAAAAAAAAATAGTTAATTAATCATGCCCATTATTGAGCTTCCACTAGTCAAAGAATACATTAATCTTTAGTTAGGTTTTAAGTTTGTTGTTGATTTCCATGGAGAATAAAAGATCTTAACTTTCATAGTTGTGGTGAATTGAACCCTAGAAAACCTGTTAGCTTCGTTTCATGTGAATGCAAGTGCAGTAAAAGAAGATTCTTTGATCTGCCTTATTATTATTATTATTTAAAAGAGAGTGTGTAAATTATTTTAACTAATGAAATAGAGTAAGATCAGATATGCTTGACTAATAGCATTTCTTTCCATTCTTTGGTTCTCTATGTCCATTTTTCTTTCTGGGTTGTCTTCATTTTCCCTCATGGATATCAAAGTTTTCGAGATTTTTGAGATTTCCTCCATATGTATGTAGAATTGTTACGATCAGGCTCCAACCACTAGAGGAATTATCCGTTTTGGCCATAAGCCTCACGGTTTTGTCCCATAGGTGGAATGGGGAACTTCCTAGGAGGTCATCCATCCTAGGATTTCTCCCAAGCGAGCACGCTTAACCCTGGAGTTCTTCCAACTCTCCTGGCCATTCCACCAAAAGATGCCTCTTTTATTTTCTTTTTACTTTTACTCTAGTTTTTCCCTCAATATTTCTTCATAATTCAATATTTTATTTTCATTTAATTAAATTGACATTTTGGTCAAAATCAACTCTTAAAGTGAATTGACCAAAATGCCCCTTATCGGGTCATAATCCCTTTTTTTACAATATACCCGGTGAGTCCTTATATTTTTTGGTCACTTGAATTTTTATTGTGTCTATCTCAATTAATTTTCTATTTATTTTTTATCCTCAAGGTGTCTTTGAATAGTACTAGTCACAAACCAAAAATTGTACTATTCATAACTCAAAGGTTCGGGGTGTTACATGCTTAGGAAAATTTTTAGATCGGTATAGACGATTTTGGCTCAATAAGCCAAACGGAGGGCATTTTGATCATTTTATCCTCAGAAATGATTTTTGGCCAACTTATCCAGTTGAATAAATAATTTACATGACATAAAATGTGAATAAATATTGCTAAAACTTGAATTGAAAATGAGTAGAAAAGAAAAGAAAAGAAAATGAAATAAAACTCAAATTATGACATCATTATGATGTCATTAAAAACTCTCCACCAATCACCATGAGACAACAATAAACAAATAAAAAGGACATAAATGAGTAAAAAAAAATAAAAAAGCCATCTTCTTCTCCAGCCATTCTCTCTTCCAACCCTCTCTTCTCCATTTCCTCTCAAATTCTTTTATTTTCCTATCATTAAAACACCATTTCAAGCTTCCAAACCATTACATTCCTTCACAAAAATAGTTGGCAGCCTTGATAAACCTCCATAGCCAGCCATAAAACCTAAGGAAAGTGGGAAGAAAAGTGAAAAGAAAATCTGGTTGGTAGCCCCAAAGAGGCGAATCAAGTGTTGGGTTGATTGAAGGTTGCTTGGAGCTAGTAAAATTGGGAATACAACCCGAATAGGAGCATTGTGGTCATTTGACACCCTGAGTTACCTTTTGACCTAAATGTCCATTAAAAATAAATAGTAATAAAGTTTGAAAATGCCATGAAAAAAATGAAATATTATGTGTTGTATAAATAAGAAAAATTATGGGTATAATGTTGAATAAATGAAAGTTTAACATTTAATTAGATTTTTTAATTACTTAGTGCTCCACTAACATATGATAATTGATACATATCCAAGCTTTGGACAGCCACCTCCACTAAACAACCTTCTTCTTCATCCTTTCTTCTCCATTGCCAAACCAAGCTCTCTCCAAAGTCTCCCATGGCCGTCCACCATGCAAGGGCTAATCCACCATCATCAAGCCATCAATTCTTCTAGGTTTCTTCACTAAAGTTGTTCTATACAACTTGGGCAGCAATTAGGGAGCAAGAAAGATAGGTTTTGGTGAGTTTTTAAGAAGCTTCAAAAGAGGTAAGTAGTTATTTTCATTTCTTGTTTCATTAAAATTGTAACTAAGGTTGTGGGGAGTTGATTTATGGAAGAAAAGTTGAAGTTTTGATGAGTTAGGTTGAGCTCCATTTCGGCAGCCATGGAAGTCCAATATGTTAACTTGTTTTCTTCATGTATTTGGTGATTTGAGGTATTGATTAAAGTGTTTAATGTATTGAAGTTGATTTCCATGTATAAAGATTGAATGGTAAGCTTGAAAAGTGAAAATGAAAGTTTGATGTGAATGTGTTACTTGGGCAGCCTCATAATAGAAATTGGTAATGTTTAAGTTCATGAAATGTTGTTGAGGTCTAGTAAACTCCAAATGACCTAAAATTTGTGGCAAAAGTTCACTAAAACATAGACCTACAAGTTTGTAAATCGAACCAGAAATCGAAAACCGAGGGAACTAAGTCGTCCAGTTAGGTCAAAATAACATACCGAAATCTGATAAATTGCAATAAAATGCATTACACTTGAAAATGAATTTGGTAACATATACCAACACTAAAGGACTATAAAATGTGATATATTGGTAACATTAAACCTAATTCACCTAGAGTGCATCAAAGGTCAATATTATAGGTTGACTAAGGAAAGTAATAGTACTAAATAAATTAATTATTGAACCTTATTATCAGAGACAATTTAAATGAGTACTGAAACACTTTAAATTGTGTGTTTTAGTTAGCAAAGACTCAGGGAAGGGGAAGGAAACACTGAGTCAGGGCCAAGAGGTTACACTTCAGAGGTTTATGCACAACAGTTATTTCTTTTGAAATTTCAATTGAAATAAATTATAACAATTTGTATGTTATTGTTTTAGATTGTGGAAAATTGTTTGAATGGGAATTTGATGGATACTTATTGATTGAAAAACATTACAAATGGTTTGAAACCACAGCTATCATGTATATTTGATTGAATTCCTCGCTAGCTTGTCTAGTGGGACGAATTGGCTTTGAATTCCCTCTCTGACTGAAGTGTTGAGGTGTGTGTCAGTTGAGGACGAATAGGATGAGTACTCATTTATTTGCTAGCGAGCTATGTTATTCCTTACTAGCCATCAGCTTTTGGGACGAATTGGACTTTGGAATCATGATTAAGCTGTGTGTGTGATTTATTGATATTTATTGTGATATTGTGAAATGGAGTTTAATTCTTTATGACATTCATTGTCTTTTGAATTCAACTATGATTTTAAGTATCCACAGTTCATATGATTTATGGTTTATGGTTTTAAATTGTATTTTCTTAATGTTGTGCACCACTGAGACATTGGCCCAGCGATAGCTTTTTCATTGCTGTTGCAGGTAGATAGACGGACAGAGCAACAGAGTAGGCTGCTTGTGCTACATTTTGAGATTTCGCCAGGTATATTAAGTATACCATATTTTTGTAGTTTTTGTTGTAATGTATGTGCTCTGTATGTATATATTGTACTGGTCTTGAGCAGTTGTAAACTAAAATTGTAAATTATTTTGGCTTGTAAAAATATTGTAACATATTTCTCTTATCTCAGCTTTTGGAAACACTAGAAAATTGTTGCCGAATCGAGTTGACAAATGTTGAGAAATTTATTATGTTGAACTATTATTGGAGTTCGGGATTGAAGAAATATATATTGGAAGTGTTTTTTACAGGTTTTTGAAGAACTGTTTTATTCAAAATACAGATGGCACTCTGCCAAAATTTTTACAAAAATTATTGATACTCAAATTTGTTATTTGGCTTCACTTCAGTTAAAAATATTTTAACACCTGTCAAAAGTGCTCACTACTGTAAAAAGAAATAAGAAAAGATTTAAAATCCCTTGTAGCATATTTAATGGGTTATCAGTAGACGAAGTTTGGTAATTCATTAGGTATACTACGGGATCATGTCATGCCTTACAGAGGGGTAGGGTGTGACATGTTTTAGTGGTATCAGAGCTAGTTTTTAAATTCTGTTTTGACCTGTAATTTGAATATTCTTTCTTCATAGTACAACTGCTCAATGTCATTGTCTGATACATACAGTACATTACATTATAAATATGCACTAACAGGAGGAAATCTCCTTTTGTTATTTGTTCAGGAGGTCTAAGATCCTCAAATTGACTATGGAAGAAGGGGATCGTTCTGCCAATCAATCAATAGAGGCTGAGGTACAAGGGGATGCCCCAGCCCTACACAATGTGAGTGGATCAGCCGCACCAGTTCCCTCAGTACCTGTGACACCCCTTACCCGACTATAGTATAGCCAAGCAAGTTATGCCACTCAGTGTGCCGGAGCACCAATTCATAGTTCTATTACAATTTATCCCTTTTAAATCATTTGTTTACAATTTTTGATAAATCTAAATTTTTACGCAATTTTTATAGAAAATCCGGCAGAGTGCCGGCTGTAAATTGGAAAAACAGTTCTTCTGAACCTATTTAAAAACACTTCCAATAATTTCCAATCATTCACAAACTCCATTTGTATCATATCAATTTACAACAATTTCTTAACAATTCCTCTATTTGTCATTCATTCATTTCACATCATCATTAGACTCAAATCATAAATAAATTCTCATATGTTATTTATAATCACAAATTACAAGTACTTACATTAATACAAAATTATATTACATTTGTTTCAAATACACATGATAAAATAAGAGTTTAATTACAAAATTTACAAAAATCACAAAATACAAAATGGGACCTAGTGTCCTACCAATGCACTGTAGTCTGTGAGGTGACACGGACACTATGCAGAACTGTGAACGGCCTTACCCAATCTGTGGTCTACTGGGCCTTCTGTCCAAATCTTCAGTACCTACCCGTTGCAAAAGCGACGCGCTAAGCATAAAGCTTAGTGGTGCCAATAATACAAGAAAATATAATATGCAAATAAAAATAATAATTTCCTAGCTATTGTGTTCATAAGAAATGAATAATTACTAACTTATTGTTTAGTCGAGGGCTAATTATGTTTTATGATATTAACTTCTTCATGCATTTTGTTAATTATTTTCTTCATGATCTTGAGCTTCTTTGTATTTTATTGTAATCATTCCTGATATTTAATTTTCGTATTTTTTTTAATAATCAGTTCAATTACAGTTATACTTTTCCATGCCCAAGTAACCTATACAAATTGACCGGATTGGATAAACGGGTAAACTAGCACTGGGTACCAGGTACCTCGGGCCGTCACACCATCGGTCACAATGTGTCTCCCGGTGTGCAAACAGAATGGCTAATAAGCCATAAAAGCAACAAGGCGTAAAGCCAAGTAAAACATCATAATCAGTATAGCCATAGGCTATCACATCACAGAATGGCAATGAAGCCATATATCATACGCAGTACTGCTATCAAAACCCTATTGACATGCCAACCTATCCAAACCAATCACATTAGGCATACTAGGGCATTTTGCACTTTTAAGTTTCACAATTTTTGAATTTCAAGTTTGAATGTTACTATTCATTTCATTAGTCAACTAAAATGTTGACTTTTGCATAGACAATAGGTACATTGGTTTTAATACTCCCAACATACCACATTTTGCATTCAAAATTTGTTGGTATTGGTTGCCAATACCATTTATAAGTTTAAAGTTAATTGAGCAGAATTTTCAGTTTTTATACCTTACCTTTACTATTCCATTAGTCATTTTTGCAGTGGGAATTTGACAAAATGATCAACATGAAAGTTGTTCCTTATTTTGTCTAGTTTAATTTCCTTTTTTGAATCACTCCACTTGGAGTTTTGTAGCTCAAGTTATGGTCCAAAAACTACAACTGGCCGGATTGGAATTTTTCTGGACTGACCATATCTACAATGCAGTGAACAGTTACTGCAACTCCCTTGTTGGATAGGTTCTGGTCATAATTTGGGGTAGGTTTCTTCATGAAAGTTGTTGGTCTATATCTTATCTTATTGCTGGTAAAATTTCAGGTCAATTGGACCATTCTACACTGAGTTATGGCCAAATGAACAATCACTGTTCATTTGGTCATTCTGCAGAAATAGATTGCAAGTCACCCGGATTGGGGCAAGCTTTGGGTCCACTTGGTTTGGTCTTATGGGCATGGTTTCTTCACCAAAGTTGTGCCATTATGTGTCTAGTTTCATGTCCAATTGGCCAAACACCAATTGAACCTCTACAATTTAAGTTATGGCTGCCCAAACCTGCTGGACTCATGTCTAATTCTGCAGGTCACCATGGGCAGCCACACCAACTGCAATTCCCACTAATAAAACCACCTCATTTCTTGTTTACACATAACCAAATGGTCACTAATTGACCATTAAAACTCACTTTCATCATTACATAAACAAAATCTCAAATTTGTGCCCAAACCCTAACTCTACCATTTCAATTCTCCATATACATGCAATCAATGAATCAAAGTATCTAATTTATGTTCAATGGCAGCCATGTACAACTATAACTCAATCTAATCAATGAAACCCTAATGTCTCCTAAGGCTGCCAAAATTGGTGGAATTTATTCATGCAAACTTGTTTCAATTCTCTTAATTTCACCCTCATTTGATACTCCACATGATATATATATACAAAGTTTTAAGGATGAATTAGCACTAACCTTTTTGAAACCAACCTTGAGCTTGTTATTCTTCAAGATTTCTCCTAGAACCATAATAATCATAATCAATTATAACTTCACTTTCCTAAATTAAATATCCAATAAAAATTCAACAGCATTTCCCCTTAAATTGGACTAAACTCCTATCATAAATCTTAAATCCACAACCCATTAATATCCAATCTGGCAGCTTGTGCATTCAAATATATATATAATGATCTAACCGTTAGATAAATCCCAAATTTTAACCATATATTTAAGACATCCCTATACAATATCAGTAAAAATTTTAGCATCAAATCATCCCTATATCATGAGATATCAAAACATTCATTCAACCCTTCAAAATCTGAATTTTTGCAGAAATCAGTCTTACTCAGACAGCTCATGCAACACAATTTATATCTCATAAACCACAAGTCTAAAATTCACCAAATTTTAACACAGCAGCCTCAACATCCCAAATATCATTTGTACCAAATTTCATAATTTTATAAGCATCCTAACTATTTATTTTTCTCAAATTTCAGTAGCCAAAATTTAGAATTCAACCTACAGACAGCCTGTGTTAAACAATATATTTCTCCAAATCCAACCGTTGAACAATCACCAAATTTTAACCATAACTTCCACACATACATACCTCAAACATATCCAAAAATCAGTTGTAGATGTTGAGCCAAACTCACCTGGACGGAAGAGAAACATGCTGCCCTGCTGAACCCCTGTTTCTGCTACTGTTCATCTCCTTCTCCTTCTTCCTTTCTTTCTTTCTTTTCCTTTTCTCTCTCTTTCTCTCTTGATTCGGCTGATTAGGGAAAATGAAGCAGATTTCTTTGTTTTTATCTCATTTTTGCTTCATTTTTATCCCTTTTATTTATTTTGTCAAGTGGTGATTGGGTGGGAGTGCTTAGTGACATAAGCATGAGGTCAAAATTGTAATTTTAATTCATTTTCTTTTCTTTTCTTCTCTACTCATTTCCAATTTAATTTTTAGCAATATTTATTCATATTTTAGATCATAATAATTATTTGCTTAACTGGACAAGTCGGCCAAAAATCATCTCTGAAGACGAAATGACCAAAATGCCCTCCGTTTGGCTTAACGGGCCAAAATTGTCTGTAACGATTGAAAAAATTTTCTAAGTATTTTCTTGGCATTCTAATGCCATAAGAACCTCAATGACCCTTCTCTGGAGTCCCAAAAATTATTTTATAATTTTTCCCCCGGGTCTAGGGCTCCTAGTTGCGAGAACCGCAACTTCTCACTAGGTTACCCATCGCTAGGGCACCGGCTCATTTAACTTGGTTGTATTTTATTTCTAAAATTTTTTCTAAATTTTTCTTATTAATATTTGAGTTAATTATGGTTCCTCACTTTATTTTAAATATTTTTCCGGACGTTCTAGCTGTCCGGATCGACACCGATCACCGGAACAGTAGAATGTGCGGAATTGCTACAGGGAGGGTGTTACAGTACCACAGTTTCCTGCTCAGTTTGCTCAGCAGATGGCTACAATGTTCCAATAGATAGCTGGTAACATGCCTACCCAAGCCCCACTGCAGACACCAGTGGTACAACCACAGTCTTCAGCTAGGTAGTATAAAAAGCTGATTAAATATGGGGCTACTGAGTTCAAGAGGACAGTAGATCCTCTAGAGGCAGAACAATGGTTAGAGAGAATGGATAGGGTGTTCAAGAAACTACATTGTATGAAGGAGCTCAGATTTGAGTATTCAGTGTCACTACTACAGGGAGATGCGTATGACTAGTGGAAAACCATTCCTCATAGCTTGGTGGAACCTCCAGTACTAACCTGTGATGACTTTCTGCGGGAGTTCAGACAAAAATATGTCCCAGATGCCTATGTGGACCAAAAGTTACAGGAGTTCTTAAGCCTGAAACAGGGAAGTAGATTAGTGGCAGAATATGAAAGGGAATTTTCCCGCCTGAGCCACTATGCAGGGAGTCTCCTTTCTACTAGCAGGGAAAGATGTAAAAAGTTTGAAACCTGCTTGAAGCCTAGTATCAGATTATAGGTGGTCGGATTCAAACATACTAACTTCTCTGAGCTTATTTCTCAAACACTAGAATTAGAAAGAATTGAGTCAGAAGCAGCCCCAGAGAAAAAGAAATCAGAGAAGACAGAAAAAGAGAAAGAGGGAAAGTCAGTAGATCAGAGTTCCAGTGGTCCTACTGGGAAGAGGAAGAACTTTGGGAGACACAGCAGAGGTGGTAAAAAGTCTGGTAGGGGAAGATTTTCAGGACAGAGACCTCCTCCATCTGGTCAGCAGACTACCAGAAGTTCTTACCCTCCCCGCCAATGTGAAACTTGTGGAAGAAATCATAGTGGGGTATGCTACAAGGCCACAGGAGCCCGTTATAAGTGTAGAGGCACAGGACACTTTGCCAAAGATTGCACCAGTGCCCGTAAAGTTGGGCCACCTCCTACTACTGTAGAAGGGTCAGTTCAGAATCCTACCACCAGAGGTTCACAACCACCTAATAGAGGTAGAGGCAGGGGTAGAGGTAGTCCAGCAGGTAGCCAAGGCACAGTGAATCAATTAGAGCAAGGCAGTGCTCTAGTCAGAGTCTACGCAATGAGACAGAGAGAAGAGGCAGAGACATCTGATATTGTGGCTGGTACCTTCTAAACTTTTAATCAAGATGTGTTTGTATTATTTGATCCGGGTTCTACCGACTCCTATGTGAGTGCTAGCATCATTGATTGCATTGCTGTCCCATGTACAAAAATGAACTTTGAGGTGCTAGTAACAAGTCCACTAGGATAAGAGGTCAGGGTCAATAGAATGTATAGGGATTTTCCTTTGGTGATCCAAGGACACACTTTTCTGTCTGATCTCATTGAAATGCCCTTCAGAGATTATGATATCATCTTGGGCATGGATTGGTTAGCCAGGCATCACGCCATGATTGACTGTAGACTGAAGACAATCACTTTTGGTCTCCCTCAGTACAGTGAAGTGGTAATACATGGGGAGAGGCAGTTCTTGCCATCAAACATCATTTTGGCTGCACTAGCCAGTAAAATGATCAGAAAGGGGTGTGAAGCATACTTGGCACATGTGGTAGACACCCAAGTGGGGAGTCCAGCATTGAGGGACATCCATACAGTATATGACTTTCCAGATGTGTTTCCTGATGAATTGCCAAGATTACCTCCTGAAAGAGAGGTGCAGTTTGAGATAGATGTTATGCCTGGTGTGGATCCAATCTCCATAACACCATACAGAATGGCACCAGCAGAGTTAAAGGAGTTGAAGGTACAGTTGCAAGAACTACTTCAAAAGGGCTTCATTCGCCCTAGTGTATCACCTTGGGGAGCGCCAGTATTATTTGTTAAGAAAAAAGATGGCACTCTCCGCTTATGTATTAACTACCGGTAGTTGAATAAAGCGACAATAAAGAACAGATATCCATTGCCTCACATTGATGATCTATTTGATCAATTGAAGGGTGTAGCTGTATTCTCCAAAATTGATTTGCGATCTGGTTATTATCAGTTGAAAGTGCAAGAGCAGAGTATTCCAAAAACTGCTTTCAGAACTCGATATGGCCACTATGAGTTTCTACTAATGCCATTCAGGTTAACTAATGCTCCAGCTGCTTTTATGGATCTGATGAACACTATCTTCAGACCATATCTCGACCAGTTTGTGGTGGTGTTTATTGATGATATTTTGATATCTTCGAGGAATGCAGAGGAGCATGACAGACATCTGCGGATTATACTGCAGACTTTGAGGGAGAAACAGCTATACGCTAAATTGTCAAAATGTGAATTTTGGCTGAAAGAAATCTCTTTCTTGGGACATGTTGTGTCAGCTGAAGGGATCAAGGTAGATTCCAGCAAGGTGGAAGCTATCTTTAATTGGAAGCCACCCAGGAATATCACAGAAATTCGTAGTTTTCTGGGTTTAGCTGTATATTACCGCAGATTTGTGAAAGTGTTTTCTATGTTAGCTTCTCCACTGACCAAGCTTGTAACACCCCTATGTTCGGTAGTGCGTTCTACTATTCCGATGACGAGTGTCTGTCCGGACAGCTAGAATGCCTAGAACTACACTTAGATATAGATGAGGAGACATAAAATAATGAAATACAAGAAAAAAAAAAGGAAAAATAATAGCAATGAAATGTAACCAAGTTAAACGAGCCGAGAACCCTAGCGATGGGTGACTGCACCGGGAAGTTGCGACGTGGACCGTTGACTAGCCCTGGACTGCAGGGAATCCTGGAAAATATTTTTAAGACTTAAATAGACATCTATTGAAGTATAAATACAATTAGAAATATCAAAGAAAAATTAATTAATTAGTATAAAGAAAAAGTGAGAAATCGAAAAATGGACAAAACTCGGTGTTACCGAAAAATTGGGAATGTAACCCGAACAGGGGCATTGTGGTCATTTGACACCTCGAGTTGTCTTTTCACCTAAATGTCCATTAAAAATATATGATATTACACTTGGAAAATGTCATGAAAAATTAAATTGGTGGTACCTAATTCAAATAGCAAAAGATGGGAGCTTAATGTGAGAATTTGGAACTTTAGAATAAATAAATATTTAACCTTCACTTAGTGCCCCACTCACCTCACTTAAGTGGACCACTAAACCTTCATTTGGACAGATTGCTCATCTTCTTCAACCCTCTCAAAATTCAGCCAAAATGCTCCCAAAGAAAAACATCCAGGCCGTCCCACCTTTGAGCTCCCATTTCCCATGATCAAGCCATGATTCTTCAATGCTTCCTACACTAAAATTATTCTACACAACTTGGGCAGTAGATAGGCAGCAAGAAGATCAAGTTTTGGTGAGGTTTTGAAGAATTTCAAAAGTGATAAGTATGTATTTTTTATTATTGTTTCATTAAACTTTGTATGGATGTTATGGGTAATTGAATTGTGGAAGGATTTTTGAAGTTTGATGAGTTAAGGGAGAGGTATATTTTTGGCAGCCATGGAACTTCAATAAGGGCAGTTTATCCTTGCATTTAAATGGTAGATTAAAGTATTGATGAAGTATTTAAGTGTGTAGGAATAAATTGGATAATGTATACTAAATGTATATGTGAAAGTACACTTGATTTTGGAAGCTTGGAAAGCTAATTGAAGAAAATTACAATCGACAATTTGAAGTATGGACCAAAATATGTTGTTTCATGGTTTGGTTTATGGAATTATATTGTTGAATTATGGTACTTGTTATGGCAGCATGTATATGTGTATAAGGGTTTGAGTTTGGACATGTAAATGAGCTTATCATGTGGTTAAATTGTTTGTAATTTGGACTTGGAAAATTCTGTAATATAATGTGCATATTGAGTGTGATTACAAGCTGCCAAGATGACCAACAATGTGAAGTAAAATGTGTTTATGTTATGGTATAAACCAAAAAAGGCATGAAGGAAATGATTTGGTAAGTGTTGAATGTGTCCTTAGTATGTGATGAAGGGTATGTTGCAGGGCAGTGTGTATTTTGGCTTAGAACCTTAAGTGAGTGGCTCCAATTGGTATGAGACCAATTGGAGGTGAAACTAGGCACAAAAAGTGCCAACTTTCATGAAGGAAGCTTACCAAAATTTTGCTTGGAAGGTGACTTGAAAAATGACCAAATCCGGATTAGTGCATTTAAGGCTTGAAAATTGACCATTTGGGCAGCAGTTAGTGTTTTGGCCATAACTCACTCAAAATAGGTCCAATTGACCTGAAATTTTTACCATGAATAGTTAATAAATATATCTACAAGTCTTATGAAGACACTAAAGCCCAGAAATGTCCAGAACCAAGCCAAATAGCTTGGACAAGTTCGGGTCCAAAAACTAGCCGAACCAAAAGTGACCTAAAATGACCATTTTGGTACATTCTGACCAGCAATACTAAAATGACCATAACTTGGTCTACATAACTCAGAATGACCTGAAATTTTGCCCCACGTGCAATAAGACATAGACCTACAAGTTTGTAGTTTTGACCGAAACACGAAAACCGAGAGAACTAGGTCATCCGGTTAGGTCAAATTGGTATACCGAAATTCGATAAATTGCAATAAAATGCAATATACATGAAAATGAATTGGGTAACATGTACCAACACTAAAAGGCTATTAAATATGACACATTGGTAACATTAAAACCTAATTCACCTAGACTGCATCGAGGATCAACATCTTAGATTGACTAAGGAAATAATAGAATTCAATAAATTAAGTATTAAGCCTTATTGTTAGAGACGGTTTAAATGAGTACTGAAACACTTCAAATTGTGTGTTTTAGTTAGCAAAGACTCAGGGAAAGGGAAGGAAACACTGAGTCAGAGCCAAGAGACAGTTATCAGAGGTTTGTGCACAATAGTTATTTCTTTTGAATTTTTCAATTGAAATAAATTATGATTATTTGTATGTTATTGTTTTAAATTGTGTCAATGCACAATATTTTTTATATTCACTGCTTTTACCAGAAAATTTATTTGGAAAAACGAGTTATGAATAATTTTTTATTGTTTTGGCTTTGGGAATCTTAATTGGAAATTATTATGTTGCCTACTTTGCAAATGGAAATTTTGAGATAAAATATGATTTGTGGTTTGTATGAAATATTTAAATATTGTGATTTGGAATTGTTTTGATTCACACTTGGCATGACACTGTTACTATGTTCCTCCTCCATTTATGGGGTGAGTGTGATTATATTTCTCCCTCTTTGACTTGTCAGTCTGGGGTGAGTGTGGATGAGTACTCATTATTTAGCTAGCTTCCTCCCTCATTGATTTCGATTATTGGGGTAAGTGTGTCTTGTCGTGGTGTACAACACGGCATGTGCGGAAAAATTGTGTCATAGCCTAAATTGTGTTATTGATTGGCAACACTGTATTATTCAGTTATTTGATCAAATGGTGTTATTGATTGGCAAAACTGTATTATTCAGTTATTTGATCAAATAGTGTTATTGATTGGCAAAACTGTGTTATTCAATTGTTTGATCAAATTTGTGTTATATGAACTTTGTAAATTGTGAAATGGAATTGTGAATTATTTGATTTGTGAATTGTCAATAAAAGATTTATATATCGCATTTCAAATTGTTATTGTGTACCACTGAGTAAATTTTACTCAGCGATAGCTTTCCATTCTTTGTCGCAGTGGAATGACAGAGCGGCGAACTGTGCTCTAGTACTACACTGAGAGTTCATCGGGTATATTGAGTATACCATATTTTGCATTTTGTATTGTAATGTATGTTCACTGTATGTATATATTGTTCTTGGTTTTGAGCAGTTGTAAATTAAAATTGTACATTGAAGTTGTAAAATAAATTGTAAATTATTTTGGTTTGTAAATATTGTGATATATTTCTTTTATCTCAGCCTTTGGAAATATTGAAAAATTATTGTGGATTTGAGTTGAGAAACATATTGTGTTGATTAAATGTTGGAGTTGAGATTGAGAAATATATTTGAAGTGCTTTTTACAGGTTTTTGAAGAACTGTTTTATTCAAAATACAAATGGCACTCATGAAAATTTTCTGAGAAATTGTTAATTCTTCAAATGTGTTAGCTGTTTCACTTCAGTTCAAAAAATTTTTTTAATACCTGTAAATAGTGCTCACCACTGTAAAAAGAAGTAAGAAAAGTTTTAAAATCCCTTGTAGTGTATTTAATGGGTTATCAGTAGACGAAGTTGGTAATTCATTAGGTATACTACGGGATCATGTTATGCCTTACAGAGGGGTAGGGTGTGACATGTTTAAGTGGTATCAGAGCAAAGTTTTTAAATTCTGTTTTCACCTATAATTTGAATATTCTTTCTTTATAGTACAACTGCTTAATGTCATTGTTTGATACATACAGTACATTACATTATAATTATGCACTAACAGGAGGAAATCTCCTTGTGTTGGTTGTATAGGAAATAAAAAATCCTGTGAAAAGATATGGAAGAGAAAAATGAGACAATAGAACAGTCTGTGATAGCAGAAGTACAAGTTGAGGCTCCAGCTCCACAAAAATGTCGAAGGCCCAACTGTACCAGTTTTACCGGTATAAATTACTGCATAAATGGCCTAGCAAATGGCCACTTTCTTTCAACAAATGGCTGATAATCTATCAGCCCAAGCCCAAGTACAGGCCCCACCCCCACAAGGGCAACATGAAATAGAGAAGAGGGAGAAACCTATGGGTCAGAGCTCAAGCAGTAATTTGGGGAAGAGAAAAGAATTTGAGGAGCCCCGAGCTCATGGATATAACAGAGGTGGATCATCAAGGCAGAGACCACCAAGGTCCAGTCGTCGAACAACTAGAAGTTCCTACTTTCCCCGCCAAAGTGAAACTTGTGGTAGAAATCATGGTAGGGCATGCTACAAGGCCATAGGAGCCTGTTATAACTGTGGAGGCATAGGACACTTTGCCAAGGAATGCACCAGTACTCGCAGAGTTGGACCACCTCCTACTACTGCTGAAGGGTCAGTTCAGAGCCCTGTCACCAGAGGTTCACAACCACCCAGCAGAGGTAGAGGCAGGGGTAGAGGTAACCCAGCAGGTAGCCAAGGCACAGTGAATCAATCAGGGCAAGGTAGTGCTCCAGTCAGAGTCTATGCAATGAGACAGAGAGAAGAGGCCGAGACATCTGATGTTGTGGCTAGTACCTTCTCAACTTTTAATCAAGATGTATTTGTGTTATTTGATCCGGGTTCTACCCATTCTTATGTGAGTGCTAGCATCATTGATTGCATTGTTGTTTCATGTACAAAAATAGACTTTGAGGTGCTAGTAACAAGTCCGTTAGGACAAGAGGTCAGGGTTAATAGAATGTATAGGGATTGTCCTTTGGTGATCCAAGGACATACTTTTTTGTCTGATCTCATTGAAATGCCCTTCAGAGATTATGATATCATCTTGGGCATGGATTGGTTAGCCAGGCATCACGCCATGATTGACTGTAGACTAAAAACAGTCACTTTTGGTCTCCCTCAGTACAGTGATGTGGTAATACATGGGGAGAGGCAGCTATTGCCATCAAACATCATTTCGACTGCACTAGCCAGAAAAATGATCAGAAAGGGGTGTGAAGCATACTTGGCACATGTGGTAGACACCCAAGTGGGGAGTCCAGCATTGAGGGACATCCCTACGGTATATGACTTTCCAGATGTGTTTCCTGATGAATTGCCAGGATTACCTCTGGAAAAAGAGGTGCAATTTGAAATTAATGTTATGCCTAGAGTGGATCCAATCTCCATAACACCATACAGAATGGCACCAGCAGAGTTGAAGGAGTTGAAGGTACAGTTGCAAGAACTACTTAAAAAGGGCTTCATTCGCCCTAGTGTGTCACCATGGGGAGCGCCAGTATTATTTGTTAAGAAGAAGGATGGCACTCTTCGTTTATGTATTATTTGACCTAAGGTCTGCATACTTTTATGTTCCTGTTAGAACTATATGTTCTGTTGTTATTCCTTTACAGGGGAATAAATTTTGATGCATTAGTGATTAGTCCTTTAAGATAAGGATTGTGATAATAAGTGAAATTAGTTTTGGAAGAGTTTATTGGCGAACAGTATTTTCTAACACACCATAAATTATAAAGCTAATTGGCGAGCCTACTTAATGTAAGGCAAGAGGATGCAAAAGTAAGATACGGTAATAGAATTGCTCTAGATGAAGGCAGAGATGTTACTGTTAGTAATTGTTAATAGATATTGTAATCAGAATAAGTTTCGGATTTCAGTGAATTCGAAAAGGATAAAAGATAGGAAAGTTTGATCTATTGGGATGTATCGTTGTAACTATGCAATATTCTTGATGTTTATACTATAAGCTGTAGATTACAGTACTGACTTGAGATTATTGTGTAGAGCTACGTACTACTCAATAGTACACCAAGATGAGAATAGTTACCAACGACATCTGTTTTGGTATAGTTATGCCAGGACAGAATTTAATTGTTAGAAATAAGTTTGAAAATCCTACTTAGGGATTTAAAACTCAAAAGTTAGAATATTTTATAGTTTAGTACAAAAGGAAGTAAGTTATAGGATATTGAAAGATAAAAACAGTTATGGAAGTAAAAATTTGAACTGTTGGTTCAGATATAACAAAGAAATGTTACGAATGTGAGGAAGACTATTGACTATAATAGACTATCAGCCAGGGAAAGCAAATGTGGTGGCTGACGCCTTAAGTCGCAAGACTATGGCAAGTCTTAGAGTTTCTCCTTTGTCCATGGTACATGAGTTGAAAGCACAGCATGCCAGTTTGGAGATTGATGATGAGGGACAGACAGTAGTTACATGGTATGTACAGCCAGTATTGATTGATCAGATCAGAATGGCTGCTCAAAATGATGAAAAATATCAGAAGCTACTGAAAGAAGTCCAGCAGGGCAAGAAACCTGAATTCTCTGTGAGAGATGATGGTTTACTACTACATCAAGACTGAATGTGTGTTCCTAATGATGTTGACTTGAGACAGATCATTATGAAGGAAGCACATGAGTCTCTTTTTGCTATGCACCCTGGTGGAACTAAAATGTACAGAGGGCTGAAAGAGCATTACTGGTGGATGGGTATGAAAAGGGATGCAGCTGATTTTGTCTCTAAATGCCTAACTTGTCAGCAAGTGAAGGCAGAACATCAAGTTTCAACCGGTTTATTACATCCATTGCTAATACCATAGTGGAAATGGGATCAAATAACTATGGATTTTGTGATGGGACTTCCAAGGACACAGAATAGTCATGATGCAATGTGGGTTATAGTTGACAGACTGACCAAGTCTGCTCATTTTTTACCAGTCTGGATGGACTATAGCTTGGAAAGATTGGCCAGATTGTACATAAATGAGATTGTAAGGCTGCATGGAGTGCCAGTATCAATTGTATCAGATAGAGATCCTAGGTTCACTTCTAGATTCTGGGGTAGTCTTCAGAGAGCCCTAGGAACTAGATTGAACTTTAGCACAACATTCCACCCACAGATAGATGGCCAGTCTGAGAGGGTAATTCAGATATTGGAGGATATGCTACGGGCTTGTGTGATTGAGTTTGAAGGTAGTTGGGATATACACTGGCCTTTGATTGAGTTTGCTTATAACAACAGCTACCAATCAAGCATTAGGATGCCCCCATATGAAGCTTTGTATGGCAGAAAGTGTAGAACTCCCTTATGTTGGGATGAAGTAGGTGAAAGGAAGATGATTGGGCCAGAAATTGTTCAGCAGATAGAGGAAAAGATCATATTGATCAGAGATCGACTCAAGGCTGCATCAGACCGTCAGAAGTCCTATGTTGATCTGAAGAGAAGAGATATAGAATATGCAGTGGGTGATAAGGTATTCCTCAAAGTTTCTCCTTGGAAGAGGATTATGAGATTTGGCAGAAAGGGGAAACTGAGTTCTCGTTTCATCGGACCATATGAGGTTTTGGAAAGAGTGGCTCCTTTGGCATATCAGTTAGCATTACCTCTAGAGCTAGAAAGGATACACAGTGTCTTTCATGTGTCCATGTTAAGGAGGTACAGATCTGACCCATCTCATGTACTATCAGTTGAATAGATTGAGATAAATTTAGACCTTTCATATGAGGAAGAACCCGTAGAGATTCTAGCATATGAGGTGAAGCAACTAAGGAATAAATAGATACCCCTTGTTAAAGTACTGTGGAACCATCATTTAGGCCAGGAAGCTACTTGGGGACGTGAAGAGGACATGAGGAGACAGCACCCACAGCTGTTCAGAAGCTAATGCCAGGTAAAATTTTGAGACAAAATTTATTTTAAGGGGGGGGGGGAGAATTGTAACACCCCTATGTTTGGTAGTGCGTTCTACTATTCCGGTGACCAGTGTTTGTCCAGACAGCTAGGATGCCTAGAACTACATTTAAATATTAGTGAAGAGACATAAAATAATGAAATACAAGAAAGGAAAATACAAGAAAAACAAAGGAAGATAAAAAGGAAGTAAGTTATAGGATATTGAAAGATAAAAAGAGTTATGGAAGTAAAAATTTGAACAGTTGGTTCTGATATAACAAAGAAATGTTACGAATGTGAGGAAAACTATTGACTATAATAGACTATCAGCCAGGGAAAGCAAATGTGGTGGCTGACGCCTTAAGTCGCAAGACTATGGCAAGTCTTAGAGTTTCTCCTTTGTCCATGGTACATGAGTTGAAAGCACAGCATGCCAGTTTGGAGATTGATGATGAGGATGACAGGTAGTTGCATGGCATGTACAGCCCGGTATTGATTGATCGGTCGAATGGTCGCTCGAATGATGAAAAATATCAGAAGCTACTGAAAGAAGTCCAGCAGGGCAAGAAACCTGAATTCTCTGTGAGAGATGATGGTTTACTACTACATCAATACTGAATGTGTGTTCCTAATGATGTTGACTTGAGACAGATCATTATGAAGGAAGCACATGAGTCTCTTTTTGCTATGCACCCTAGTGGAACTAAAATGTACAGAGGGCTGAAAGAGCATTACTGGTGGATGGGTATGAAAAGGGATGCAGCTGATTTTGTCTCCAAATGCCTAACTTGTCAGCAAATGAAGGCAGAACATCAAGTTTCAACTGGTTTATTACATCCATTGCCAGTACCATAGTGGAAATGGGAACGAATAACTATGGATTTTGTGATGGGACTTCCAAGGACACAGAATAGTCATGATGCAGTGTGGGTTATAGTTGACAGACTGACCAAGTCTGCTCATTTTTACGATCGGATGGACTCTGACTTGGAAAGATTGGCCAGATTGTACATAAATGAGATTGTAAGGCTGCATGGAGTGCCAGTATCAATTGTATCAGATAGAGATCCTAGGTTCACTTCTAGATTCTGGGGTAGTCTTCAGAGAGCCCTAGGAACTAGATTGAACTTTAGCACAACATTCCACCCACAGACAGATGGCCAGTCTGAGAGGGTAATTCAGATATTGGAGGATATGCTACGGGCTTGTGTGATTGAGTTTGAAGGTAGTTGGGATACACACTGGCCTTTGATTGAGTTTGCTTATAACAACAGCTACCAATCAAGCATTAGGATGCTCCCATATGAAGCTTTGTATGGCAGAAAGTGCAGAACTCCCTTATGTTGGGATGAAGTAGGTGAAAGGAAGATGATTGGGCCAGAAATTGTTCAGCAGACAGAGGAAAAGATCATATTGATCAGAGATCGACTCAAAGCTGCATCAGACCGTCAGAAGTCCTATGTTGATCTGAAGAGAAGAGATATAGAATATGAAGTGGGTGATAAGGTATTCCTCAAAGTTTCTCCTTGGAAGAGGATTATGAGATTTGGCAGAAAGGGGAAACTGAGTTCTCGTTTCATCGGACCATATGAGGTTCTGGAAAGAGTGGGTCCTTTGGCATATCAATTAGCATTACCTCCAGAGCTAGAAAGGATACACAGTTTCTTTCATGTGTCCATGTTAAGGAGGTACAGATCTGACCCATCTCATGTACTATCAGTTGAATAGATTGAGGTAAATTCAGACCTTTCATATGAGGAAGAACCCGTAGAGATTCTGGCATATGAGGTGAAGCAACTAAGGAATAAACAGATACCCCTTGTCAAAGTACTGTGGAACCATTATTTAGGCCAGGAAGCTACTTGGGAACGTGAAGAGGACATGAGGAGACAGCACCCACAGCTGTTCAGAAGCTAATGCCAGGTAAAATTTTGAGACGAAATTTATTTTAAAGGGGGGGGAGAATTGTAACACCCCTATGTTTGGTAGTGCGTTCTACTGTTCCGGTGACCAGTGTTTGTCCAGACAGTTAGGATGCCTAGAACTACATTTAAATGTTAGTGAGGAGACATAAAATAATGAAATACAAGAAAGAAAATACAAGAAAAACGAAGAAAAAATAATAGCAATGAAATGTAACCAAGTTAAATGAGCTAGCACCGCAGCAATGGGTGACCGCACAGGAAAGTTACGGCGCAGGCAATAGCCGACCCCAAGACTGCAGGGAACCCTCGGAATTTAGTTTTGAGACATAATTAAAGACTTATTGAAGTATAAGTGACATTAGAAATGTCAAAGAAAAATTAATTAATTAGTACAAAGAAAAACGAGAAATCGAGAAACCGACAAAAATCGGTGTTATCGAAAAATCAGGAATACAACTTGAATAGGGGCATTGTGGTCATTTGACACCCCGAGTTGCCTTTTGACCTAAATGTCCATTAGAAATCAATAGTAATAAAGTTTGAAAATGCCATGAAAAAAATGAAATATTATGTGTTGTATAAATAAGGAAAATTATGGGTATAATGTTGAATAAATGAAAGTTTAACATTTAATTAGATTTTTTAATCACTTAGTGCTCCACTAACATATGATAATTGACACATAACCAAGCTTTGGAAAGCCACCTCCACTAAACAACCTTTTTCTTCATCCTTTCTTCCCCATTGCCGAACCAAGTTCTCTCCAAAGTCTCCCATGGCCGTCCACCATGCAAGGGCCAATCCCTTATCATCAAGCCATCAATTTTCTAGGTTTCTTCACTAAAGTTGTTCTATACAACTTGGGCAGCAATTAGGGAGCAAGAAAGATAGGTTTTGGTGAGTTTTTAAGAAGCTTCAAAAGAGTAAAGTGATTGTTTTCATTTCTTGTTTCATTAAAATTGTAACTAAGGTTGTGAGGAGTTGATTTATGGAAGAAAAGTTGAAGTTTTGATGAGTTAGGTTGAGCTCCTTTCGGCAGCTATGGAAGTCTAATATGTTAACTTGTTTTCTTCATGTATTTGGTGATTTGGGGTATTGATTAAAGTGTTTAAATGTATTGAAGTTGATTTCCATGTATAAAGATTGAATGGTAAGCTGGAAAAGTGAAAATGAAAGTTTGATGTGAATGTGTTACTTGGGCAGCCTCATAATGGAAATTGGTAATGTTTAAGTTCATGAAATGTTGTTGAAGTATTGTACAAAAAATGGCAGCATATGTGTATTGTAATACCCCTATTTGTATAGCTAGGTATATTTCACTATTCCGGTGACCGGAGTCAGTCCGGACAATTAACAGGATTAGAACCACACTTAAGACAACAAGAGAAGCCATAAACACAAATAATTAGTAATTGTTAATTAGTTGAGTATAAATAAGAAAAATGGAACACAATAAGTTAAATGAGTCGAGAGTCACAGCGATGGGTGACCTTCTCGGGAACGACTGCGAAGTCGATTTAAACTCAAATTTCGAACCATAAAATATGACGCCGCGGTCCTTAGGACCCTTATAAACACAGTAGAAAAGAGAAAATCACGAAAAAGAACTGTTAAGCCAGTCAAATAATTAGGTCAGGGAGCCGAAAGAAATATTGGATTATTTACAAACCGGGATGAACCGGCGATGGGCAATTTGGTCAATTAACCCCGAGAGCTGACTCCTGACCTAACTGTCAAATAAAATTGGAGAAAAGAAAATTTCAGAATCGAAAATTAAATTAAAGAACTAATAGAAAAAAATAAATAGAAAAAAAAAAAAGAAAGAAGTTAGAAAAGTCAAAAGTGATGACATCATGAAGGATGTCATAAAAGATTAATTAAATTATTTTATTAATTTGGGAATTTTGGTCTTCAAAAAGGGATAAGATTAAAAGAAAAGAAAAGAAAAAAAAATAAAACACAAGTCTTCTTCAAAAAAAACGCCACTCTCTCCCTCCTCCATGTTTGTCCACCATTGATAAGTTATTCAAGCTTGAATAACTTGAATCCTTCCCATAAATTTAAACCTTGAACTCTAGAAAACTTCTAAATTACCATAGAAAGGAAGAATAGAGGAAAGAAAAAGGGAGAAATTGGAACAAAGATTGAAGATCAAAGATTTCACCTAAGGTTAGTATGCTAAACTTCTTATTTTCCATTTAAATGCATATGTGATGTTGTAATGAGCTTGTAAATAACCTTAAAATGAAATAAAAATTGGAAGAGGACTAAACTGAAATTTCGTCCAGCTTGGAGGGAGGGTGATTTTGTATGGTTTGAGGGTTTTGAATGAGTGTAGGAACCTTACTTAGTTGATTGATTAGCATTAAAACCATTAAATGTAGTTAATTGCATGAAATGTATGAGTTAGGGTTTGAATGCTAGGGTTTGTGAACCAAATTTTGGAGAAATGCTTAAATGATGACTTTGGTCTATTATGAGATGAAAAATGGTTAATAATGACCAAAAGAGATGTGTGGGAATTGTTGGAATGAAAACCAAATTCGTAGGTCAAATGGTCATGCTGCTGGAAGCATGACCAAACCCACTTTGAAGGACCAAAACTCAAATTTTACAAATCCAATTGATATGCCACCAATTGGAGATGAAAATAGACATAAAATAGCACAATTTTCATTAAGGAACCATGGCCAAAAACTGACTAAAACTTGGTGAACCAATTGACCAAAGTGAAATGAGAGTAGGCTGCCACTGCACAAACTGACCAAATGAACAGTAACTGTTCATTTAGTCATAATTCGAGCTAGACAGGTCAAATTGACCTGAAATTTTATCAGCAATTAGATATGACATAGATCTAAAACTTTCATGAAGAACACCACCCCAAATTATGCCATTAACCCATTCAAATTATTGAGCAAAGTTGAGTTACTGTACCTGCGATTCTGCAGAATTCCATTTGAGCAGTAATGTTTGAAGGGCTATAACTCTCTCTAGGAAACTCGGATTTAGGTGATTCTTGAACCGATGGAAACCTAAGACATAGTGAAACATTTCATATGAAGAAAGTTAGACCAAATTATGAACTTAACTTGATCAAATTACTGAACAAATTTGGATCAAAAAATCTGCCAGAACCAAAATCTCAGCATGAACAGTGCACATGAACAGTAATTGTATTTTGTCTATATCTTGGGCTACAAAACTCCGATTGGGGTGATCCAAAAATGAGAATACACTTAAGACAATAAGGAACATTTTCTATGAAGGAAGTTTTACCAAATTCCAACAGTAGATTGACCAATGGAACAGTGCAACTTCGGAGCACCAAAACCGAAAATTGGTAATTTTGCCAAAATGACTTAAGCTTTGAGAAAATGACCAAAACCAACAAGTTTAATGACCAAAATGTGGTATGTGGGTGAATTTGGAGTTCCCATACCTATTAAGCCTTAAAAAGTCAACAATTTGACTTGAATAGTATAGTGAATAGTAACCCAAAACACAAAATTTCGAGAACGTCGAATTTAACACGTTAGAGCTAGGTAAATGTGAAGCTAAATTTATTTTGAATTTATGTTAAATTATGGTACTGAAACATTATAAAATTGTGTGTTTCAGTTGAAGAAAATATTGGAAAAGAATCCGAGGAACCGAGTCAAGGCCAAGAGGCGATTCGCTTGAGGTTTGTGCACAAAAATTTATAAATTATAGTTTTTACAATGAAAATTGATTTGTTATACATTGTGAATATGTTTATTTTATTATGAATTTCGAGAATGTTGTGCTACCTATTTTACAATGGAGATTTGAAATGAAGCTTGTTTAATTTTCTGCATTGTGAAATTTTTGTGTTAATTATGGGTTTTAAGTACTACGGTGTTGCCACCTGTGAATGAAAATTTGACTTTAGAAATTGATTGTGTTTCGCATAAAATATTTGAATAACTTGATTTAAATTGTTTTAATTCACACTTGGCATGGCAATATTAATATGTTCCTCATCCACTTGTGGGGTGAGTTTGATATTTGATCAGTTTCCTCCCTCTCTGGCTTCCCAGTCTGAGGGGCGAGTTTGGATGAGTACTCATTAGCTAGCTAGCCACCTCCCTCATTGATTTCGATTAGTGGGGGTGTTTGCCTTGTCATGATGTACACACGGCATATTCGGAAATTTTGTGTCATGGCCTAAGTTGTGTTATTTATTGGCAACACTATCTTTATTGAATTATTTGATCAAAGTTGTGTTGTGTTAAGCTTTGAAAATTATGATTTGTTATAAATGTGATTTGAAAATTTGAAATATGATTGTGAAATATTTGAATTATGAATTGTTCATGAATGTTTTAAATTATACATTTTACATTTTATTGTGCACCACTGAGTATCTTTATACTCAGCGATAGCTTTAACTTCTTGTCATGAGATAGAGAAAAGGACATAGCAAGAGAGTGAGTACTCTGATCGAGAGGAGCACGGTTGAAGAAATTGCATGCGGGTATTGTCTATACCCTGGTAGTTTAGTTTGATGTAAATATGATAGTATGCATATGTATCTCTGTAGTTTGAGCAGTTGTACAGATAAAATTGTAATAATATTATTTTTGAGATTTTGTGTTTTTAAATTTAATAGTGGATGAAAATTAAATATTTAAAATGCAATGTGCATGAGTTTATGAAATATTTTGAGTTATTAATTTTTAATTTGAAATTTGGATTTTGAGTTGAAGTGTTGCCATTGTTATTGATTTGAAGTTTGGTGGTTGCAAATGAAGTTGTGATTGAGAAAAATATTAGTAGTGTTTTTATTTTCAGGTTTTGAAGAACTGTTTTCTCAAAATACAGACGGCACTCTGTCGAAATTTTTGTAAAAATTGCGGAGATTTTAAATATCCAAAAATTTGATTTGTGTTTGGACTTTAAATAAAGGTTTTTAATAATTGAAAAAAAATTTTACCCACTAATTCCATAATGAACGAAAATTTTTTTAAAATCTCTTGTAGTATATTTAATGTGTTACCGGTAGGTGAAGTACGGTAATTTATTAGGTGTACTACGGGAACATGTTACATCTTAGGAGGAGTAGGGTGTGACATGTATGGAATAGTAGTGATATAAATTGATAATGGAAATATGTGTAATAATTAGAAAGTTTACGTGTATATATTGTTGGGTTTGGACCTTGCGAATTATGGCTGCATTTGGTGCATTGTGAAATTGTTATATTCTGTCCAAGTTGACCTATAATATATGGTAATGAATGGTTATGGTTAGTGCCAAATGCAGAATGGTGCGGGGAAGTGAAGATGTAGTTGGGAAAAATGTGTTTGATTTGGTATTTAAGAGGCATGTAGAGGGCAGTGTGCAAATGAGCCTATAACCCTAAGTGTGTGACTCCAATTGGTATGAGGCCAATTGGAGGTGAAACTAGGCACAAAATGTGCCAACTTTCATGAAGAAAGCCTACCTAAATTCTATCCAGAAAGTGACTTGAGAAATGACCAAATCCGAATTAGTGATTTCAAAACCTGAAAATTGACCATTTGGACAGTAGTTAGTGTTTTGGCCATAACTCACTCAAAACAGGTCCAAATGACCTGAAATGTTTACCATGGATAGATTAGACATAGAGCTACAACTCTTATGAAGACACCAAAACCTAGAAAGGATCATAAGCAAGTCAAAAGGCTTGCACAAGTTCGGGTATAAAAACTGTCAGAACCGGAAATGACCTAAAAATGACCTAAGTTTGCCATTTTAGTGCAATCTGACCAAGAATAGAAAATGACCATAACTTGGTCTAGTAAACTCCAAATGACCTAAAATTTATGGCAAAAGTTCACTAAGACATAGGCCTATAAGTTTGTAAGTCGAACCAGAAACCGAAAACTGAGGGAACTAGGTCATCCGGCTAGGTCAAAATAACATACCGAAATTCGATAAATTGCAATAAAATGCAATACACTTGAAAATAAATTTGGTAACATATACCAATACTAAAGGAATATAAAATGTGACATTTTGGTAACATTAAACCTAATTCACCTAGAGTGCATCAAAGGTCAACATTATAGGTTGACTAAGAAAAGTAATAGTACTAAATAAATTAATTATTGAACCTTATTGTCAGGGACAGTTTAAATGAGTACTGAAACACTTTAAATTATGTGTTTCAGTTAGCAAAGACTCAGGGAAGGGGAAGGAAACACTGAGTCAGGGCCAAGAGGTTACACTTCAGAGATTTGTGCACAACAGTTATTTCTTTTGAATTTTCAATTGAAATAAATTATGACAATTTGTATGTTATTGTTTTAAATTGTGGAAAATTGTTTGAATGGAAATTTGATGGATACTTATTGATTGAAAAACATTACAAATGATTTGAAACCACAGCTATCATGTATATTTGATTGAATTCCTCGCTAGCTTGTCTGGTGGGATGAATTGGTTTTGAATTCCCTCTCTAACTGAAGTGCTGAGGTGTGTGACAGTTTAGGACGAATAGGATGAGTACTTATTTATTTGCTAGCTAGCTATGTTATTCCTCACTAGCCATCAGCTTTTTGGACGAATTGGACTATGGAATCATGATTAAGCTATGTGTGTGATTTATTGATATTTATTGTGATATTGTGAAATGGAGTTTAATTCTTTATGACATTCACTGTCTTTTGAATTCAATTATGATTTTAAGTATCCACAGTTCATATGATTTATGGTTTATGGTTTTAAATTGTATTTTCTTAATGTTGTGCACCACTGAGACATTGGCTCAGCGATAGCTTTTTCATTGCTGTCACAGGTAGACAGACAAACAGAGCAACAGAGTAGGCTGCTTGTGCTACATTTTGAGATTTCGCCGAGTATATTGAGTATACCATATTTTTGTAGTTTTTATTGTAATGTATGTGCTCTGTGTGTACATATTGTACTGGTCTTGAGCAGTTGTAAACTAAAATTGTAAATTATTTTGGCTTATAAAATATTGTAACATATTTCTCTTATCTCAGCTTTTGGAAACACTGGAAAATTATTGTTGAATTGAGTTGACAAATGTTGATAAATTTATTATATTGAACTATTATTGGAGTTCGGGATTGAAGAAATACATATTGGAAGTGCTTTTTACAGGTTTTTGAAGAACTGTTTTATTCAAAATATAGATGGCACACTGCCAAAATTTTTACAGAAATTATTGATACTCAAAATTGTTATTTGGCTTCACTTCAGTTAAAAATATTTTAACACCTGTCAAAAGTGCTCACTACTGTAAAAAGAAATTAGAAAATGTTTAAAATCCCTTGTAGTGTATTTAATGGGTTATCAGTAGACGAAGTTTGGTAATTCATTAGGTATAATACGGGATCATGTCATGCCTTATAGAGGGGTAGGGTGTGACAGCATTATTGCTTAGCGCATTGCTTTTTTTTGCCACGCGTAGGTTCTGGAGAGACCGATAGAGAGCCCAGTAGACCACAAACTAGGTGAGACCTTCTGCAGCTCTGCATAGTGTCCGTGTCACCTCACTGTCTTCAGTGCATTGGTAGGACACTAGGTTTCATTTTGGTATTATGTAATCAAACTTTTATTTTCTCATGTATAATTGAGACTCATGTAATGTTTTTTGGTATTAATGTAAATAGTGGAAATTGTGTTTATGAATGAAAAAGTGAATATTTATTTATGACTTGTATATGAATATCATATGAAATGAATGATTGAGAAAAGGAAATATTATTCAACACCTAGCATAGCATGCCATGGCTACCCAATTAGTAATAAGATTTACCTTAAATGAACCTATAATCATATGTTACCATGTACTAGAATCTCTCTGTTACAAAAATCCCAACTCAAGCTGGAGTCATGGTTTATGTCAAACTCCATTTGCTATGAATATTATGTTCTCTTTTAATTCCAGTTCTTGATTAAAAAGATTTTCTCATCAGAAACTCTTTCTGAATAAATCTATCTGTCCTGGCTAGGAACTTGAAATATCAAGAACAATTAAATGAACATAGGATTTTATCTCTATTTACTTAGAGGAACAGATTCCATCTTGATCAACATCTATCTCCATATATAACTAGTAGGAGCCAACACATACCCATATACCCATACACAGTACAAGTATGAAAGCAGTAATAAACTCAAACCACCTATATACAAGATAATTGTGCTATCTCAGGTCTAAAGATTATATGCACTGATATGATTTATGACAATGTATTGACAAGAATAAACTCCATGTGCTTGTCATAAGTGTCACTGGTTCGGCCTACTTATCATTTATAAGTGCCTATCATATTTGTCATATGGTATGAGACTCACCATTCCATCTTATTTATATCTCATATAAATAACTTGGGAACAAACATGAATACAATCTTTCTGGATAAGTCATGTCCTTATTATGAAGTATCCTCGATTGTGAACCTATTTATGATACTTTGTACTAGAAATACTGTCACTCATATTCTTAACAACTTAAGAATAGAATTTCTAACAAAATATCAATGGACCTTTTCTATTACACATAAATATATTATGTAAATGAAAAAGTGAAAATGCCTTTTATTAATAAAAATATGTACAAGATACATACTAAATGATATGCTCTAGGGCATACTACTAACAGTAGACGGGTAAGGAGTGTCACAAAGAGAGCCTTTTAGGTGGCAGCACACTTTGAGAAAAATTAGAATGTGATGTTTTATTTTTCATTCTTTCCTTTTTATAATTAGGTCATCACTGAAAACCCTTGCCACATGTCATTACCTGATTGCATCTTATTTTTAATTGACCTAATCATATTAAGCCAAGTGTCAAAGCTAGATTTAATCTTGACTTTGATCACCTTGCATGATATGAAGACAAATGGCAAATTTATATATAGTGCCATGTGTCACCATCTCATGGTGCCACATGTCACCCTGTGAAATGACCAAATTACCCTTGTGTTTTAATTTTGAGTTCTCAACCCAAAATAATTATTTCTCCTCTTGTAATCAATTTATATCAAATATAAATTAATTAATTAATCTCTATTAATTAATTTCTCATAATTAAATTCATATTTAAATACTTTAAATATAAATTTAACTTATATTATACATCCAATAACCTAGATTTGATTTCAAGCCATGCTAGGGACTTTGCAATCTTATTGCAAACCAAACCTTTTAATTAATCAATTAAACTCTTTAATTAATCAATTAAATCACATTTAACTTGGTGATTACTTGTGTATGTGTGTGACTCACTAGGCTCATCACTAATAAGTAATGAGATATAATATCAACTCTTAATATCATCAGAACATTTTCTTACTATAAATGATTTCTCTAAATCATTTTAGGCATCTCATATACAATGGCTAACACCTAGCATAGCATGCCATGGCTACCCAATCAGTAATAAGGAATGCCTTAAATGAAGTTATAATCATATGTTACCATGCACTAGAATCTCTCTGTTACAAAATCCCAATTCGAGCTGGAATCATGGTTTATGTCAAACCCCATTCACTATGAATATTATGTTCTTTTAATTCCAGTTCTTGATTAAAAAGATTTTTTCATCAGAAACTCTTTTCTGATTAAATCTGTCTGTCCTGGCCAAGAACTTGAAATATCAAGAACAATTAAATGAACATATGATTTTATCCCTATTTACTTAGGGTAACATATTCCATCTTGATCAACACCTATCTCCATATGGAAATGGTAGGAGCTAACACACGCCCATATACCCAAACACAGTACAAATATGAAAGCAGTATCAAACTCAAATCACCTATATACAAGATGGCTGTCACACTTTACCCCTCTGTAAGGCATAACATGATCCCGTAGAATACCTAATGAACTACCGAACTTCACCTACCGATAACTCATTAAATACCCTACAAGGGATTTTAAAACAATTTTCTTATTTTTGAAAAGTGGTGAGTATTTTCTAATAGGTATTAATCATTTATTTCAAGTTGAAAACTAGTTAAAATTTTTGGCCCATTTTATTTTTTCGCAAATTTTATAAAAATTTTGACAGAGTTCCGTTTGTATTTTGAGAAAATAGTTCTTCAAATACCTGAAAAAAAGGCACTTCCAATAATTTTTCAACCACTGCTTCGAATTCATACTCAATCTCAATCAATTTCTCAACACATTTATCAACTTTCAAATTTCAAATCTACTATTCAATGATCATCAAAATACTAGCAATCCATTTCATTCAATTTAAATAAAATAGTTCTATTCATATTTCATTAAGGATGAAACAATTTATATACATCATTACAAGATTTACATTAAGAGAAATTCAACTAAAATTTATTACAAACTTTACACAAGCTTTGTACAAGCTGCTCAAAATCAATTTACATGTCCATACATTTATGTGCAATACATACATCAAAATAAATATTTACAGTCAGGGTATAAATTATACCCGATAACTTCAAGCTGATAGATCCTCACACCTCAGCAGCTTAGTCTGCTGCTCCTCTAGTCTCTATATCTGCGACAGCAATAAAAGCTATCGCTGAGTACTAGGACTCAGTGGTGCACAACATACTAAAAGAATCTTTATGCAGAATTTAAATCACATTTATTCAAAAATTGAACTAAGCATGCAAGTTAAACACAAAACTTGAATTATGAGATTTTATTCCAAATAATTTCATTTCGAAGTATCAAACACATTTCATAAAACCCACAGTTAGATCATGCCATTCGAAACAAATATAATCTCAATAGCCAGAGGCTAAGGAGAAGTCACATCATAAGGCTAGCTAGCTCAAATATATGGATATCCATTCAAATCCTCTTCTACTGACACACCTCAACACTTCTCCAGAGAAGGAATCAAATTCAAAACTAATTACCCCCACTAGTCATGCTAGTGAGGTGTTCAAATATATGGTCATGACACTGTGCTTTCAAAATTTATCTTAACAAATTGCTAAACATTGCTATTTCAAATATACACATTTCACAATTTAAATCAAAACATCATAAATAATGTCACAAATAAACTTTCAATAATTCAAAGCAAAAGTAAAATACATATTTCATTCACTTTATCAATAAATTTTAAAGCATAGTGATGTTGTGCACAAACCTCAAGCGAGTCACCTCTTGGCCTTGACTCGATTCCTCGGGTTCTTTTCCAGTATTCTTTTCAACTAAAACACAAAATTTTATAGTGTTTCAGTACCATAACTTAGCATAAATCCAAAAATAAATTTAACTTCACTTTTACCTAGCTCTAACGTGCTAAACTCGACGTTCTTGAAATTTTGTGTTTCTGAGTTACTATTCACTATACTATTCAAGTCAAATTGTTGACTTTCTAAGGCTTAATAGGTATGGGAATTCCAACTTCACCCACATACCACATTTTGGTCACTAAATTTGTTGGTTTTGGTTGTTTATTCAAATTCTAAGTCTTTTAGGTAAATTTGATAAATTTTTAATTTTTATGTCTAAGGTTGCACTATTCCATTGGTCACTTTACTGTTGGAGTTTGGCAAAAATTTCTTTAAAGAAAATGTTCCCTATTGTCTTAAGTTTATTCTCCTTTTTGAATCACTCCAATTGAAGTTTTGTAGCTCAAGTTATAGCCATTTGAACCATGGCTGCCGGATTGGACTCAACCCAGATTTTCTGGGTAATTTTGGTTTTGACAGTTTTAGGTCACCAATTTTGGGTGGCCAAATGACTTGGTTAATGGCATAATTTGGGTTTGTGTTCTTCATTAAAGTTTTAGTCTATATCTCATCTAACCACTGGTAAAATTTCAGATCATTTAGACCTTCCTAGCTCGAGTTATGGCTAAATGAACAATCACTGTTCATTTGGTTAGTTTGTACAGAGGCAGACTGTGATTTTTCAAGTTTGGTCAATTTGTTCACTAGGTTTTGGTCACTTTTTGGGCATGCTTCCTAAATGAAAATTGTGTCATTTAGTGTCTATTTTCATTCCCAATTGGTCTCATACCAATTAGACTTGTAAATTTTCACTTTTGGTCCTTCAAAGTTGACTTGGCAGCATGACCACACTCAATCCGAATTTGGCCTTAACTCCAACCATTCCTACACACTTTATTTGGTCACAAATGACCATTTCTCGATTCAAATTATGCCCAAAACATCATTTACAAGTTTCTCACATTTTTAGTCTCTAAACCCTAATGTCCAAAACCCTAATTCACAAACTCTTGCATTTAGCTACTTTCAATGCCTTTAATCATAACCATACAACTAATTAAAGTTCATATACCCATTCAAATAAATCAAACCATGCAAATCACCCTCCCCTTCATGCTGGCCGAATTTCAGTTTGGTCCCTCAACAAATTTTCTTTTCATTTTAAGTTTATTTACAAGTTAATCAAGCTAAAAATACAACAAATAAACTAATTTTGCATCTTAAATCACTAACCTTATTAGGTGTCTTTAAGCTTTCCTTTTTTCTTCTTTCTTTGATGACCAATCTCATTCTCAAGTGACTAGAACAAGTTTTTATGAAGCAATTATAGGAGAAGTTGAAGTTTAGTAAGGATTTCAAAGCTTGGATACAAGCTTCAATGGAGGTATTTTAATGGAGATGAGAGGGAGAGTGAGGGCAGCTTGAAGAAGACCTTTTATCTTTCTTTTTTTTTTCTTTCTTTTCTTTTTTTTTATGTCTTTAGGAAGACCAAAAATCTAATTAATTAAATATATTAATTATTATTTTTATGGCATCATGCATGATGTCATCACCTTTTTAACTTTTTCATTTTCTTTTTTTTTCTATTAGTTTTTTAATTTAATTCTCGATTCCGAAATTTTCTTTTCTCCGATTTTATTTGACAGTTAGGTCAGGAGTTAGCTCTCGGGGTCAATTGACCAAATTGCCCCTCGCCGGTTCAACCCGGTATGCAAATAATTCAATATTTCTTCCGGCTCCCTGACCTAATTATTTGGTAGCTTACAGATTCTTTTCGTGATTTTCTCTTTTCCACTGTGTTCGTAAGGGTCCTAAGGACCGCAGCATTACATTTTACGGTTCGAAATTCGAGTTTAAAATGACTTCGCAGTCCTTCCCGAGAAGGTCACCCATCACTGTAACTCTCGGCTCGTTTAACTTCTTATGTTCTGTTTTTCTTGTTTATACTTAACGAATTGACAATTACTAATTATTTGTGTTTATAGCTTATCTAGTTATCTTAAGTGTGATTCTAATCCCCTTAATTATCCGGACCGACACCGGTCACCGAAACAGTGAAATATACCAGGCTATACAAATAGAGATGTTACAATAGTTGTGCTATCTCAGGTCTAAAAATTATATGCACTGATATGATTTATGAGAATGCATTGACACGAGTAAACTTCCACATGATTGTCATAAGTGTCACTGGTTCGGCCTACTTATCATGCATAAGTGCCTATCATGTTTGTTATATGGCATGAGACTCACCATTCTACCTTATTTACATCTCATATAAATAACTTGGGAACAAACATGATTACAATCTTTCTGGATAAGTCATGTCCTTATTGTGAAGTATCCTTGATTGTGAACCAATTTTTAATACTTTGTGCTAGAAATACTGTCACTCGTATTCTTAACAACTTAAGAATAGAATTTCTAACAAAATATCAATTGACCTTATCTATTACATATAAATATATTATGTAAATGGAAAAGTGAAAATGCCTTTTTATTAATAAACATGTACAAGATGCATACTAAATGATATGCTCTAGGGCATACTACTAACACTGCTTTCACCTCATATTCTGTCTCTTTCCCTTCTGTGATTCTACACATAATAATCATTAGCTTCTCATCTATCTTTTGCCCATCTTGTATCTGCTGTAGCAAGTTTAGCTTTACTTGCAACTCAGCCAAAATAGCTCCATAATGAGCTAAAGACAAACGGGCATTCAAGGATCTCAATGCTGCAATGGACTTTCTGCTCAAAGCATCAACAACTACATTTGCCTTCCCAGGATGGTAATCAATTACACAATCATAGTCTTTCAAGAACTCAATCCATCGCCTCTGTCTAAGGTTGAGCTCCTTCTGGGTTAGCAAGTATTTCAGACTTTTGTAGTTTGTGTATATGTAGCACTTTTCACCATACAAGTAGTGCCTCCATATCTTTAGTGGAAAAATGATCGTTGCTAACTCCAGATCATAGGTAGGGTAATTCTTCTCATGTGGCCTTAGCTATCTGGAACCATAGGCTACCACTTTCCCCTCTTGCATCAGAACACATCCTAGCCCATTATGGGAAGCATCACTGTAGACTAGAAAGTCTTTTCTCAACACTGGTTGTGTTAACACTGGTGCCTCTATCAACATAACTTTTAACCTCTCAAAACTAGATTGACAATTGTTATTCCAGTCGAATTTTACATTCTTATGTAGCAACTTAGTCAGTGGAGTAGCTATCAAAAAAAAGCCCTTTACAAACCTTTTGTAATACCCAGCTAGCTCCAAGAAACTTCTGACTTCAGTTGCACTTCTGGTAGGCTTCCATTCCATCACTGCTTTAATCTTCTTAGGATCTATTCTAATCCCATCAGCTGATACTATGTGTCTAAGAAAGGCAATCTCGTTCAACCAGAAGTCACACTTGGACAGCTTAGCATATAGTTTCTTCTCTCTCAATGTCTGCAGAACAATTCTCAAATGCTCATCATGCTCCTCTTTGTTCTTGGAATATACCAGAATATCATCAATAAAGACTACTACAAACCGATCTAAGCATGGATGGAAGACACGGTTTATAAGGTCTATGAAAGCTGTTGGTGCATTTGTCAAACCAAACGGCATCACTAGAAATTCATAGTGCCCATACCGGGTCCTAAATACAGTCTTAGGCACATCTGCATCCTTTACCCTCAACTGATGATACCCTGATTTGAGGTCAATTTTGGAAAATACGCCTGCTCCCTTCAATTGATCAAACAGATCATCAATTCTTGGCAACGGGTACTTATTCTTCACAGTTACTTTGTTTAGCTACCAGTAGTCAATGCATAGTCTCAATGTCCCATCCTTCTTCTCCACAAACAGCACCGAAGCTCCCTATGGTGAAACACTGGGGCGTATAAACCCCTTATCCAGCAATTCCTGCAACTAGATTTTTAACTCCTTCCATCCTATAAGGAGCAATTGAGATTGGTGCTGTACCGGGCAATACCCCAATAGCAAATTCTACTTCTCTTTCTGTGGAAAACTAGGTAATTCTTCAGGGAAGACATCAGGGAAGTCACTTACAGTAGGTATGTCACATAGGTCAAGCTTAGCCTGCCTAGTGTCAACCACGTGTGCCAAGTATGCTTCACAGCCTTTTCTAATTAACTTCCTTACAGCAGTGGCTGAGATAACATTAGATGGAAAATCTATCCTTTCCCCCATAACTGTTATCTCATCATCTTCAAGAGTTTTCAGTGTAATCCTCTTCAATCTACAATCCACTATTGCCTGATGACGTGACAACCAATCCATTCTAAGGATGACATCAAACTCGTGGAAGGGTAATTCAATTAGGTCTACCGAGAACTCATACCCCTGTATCCTCAATGGACAACCTTTGCACACTCTATTTACCACCACACTGTGGCCTAGTGGGTTAGTGACTAGAATATCTTGATCACTTACCTCTACTTGAATTCCCCTCTCTACAGGTAACTCAATGCAAATATATGAATGTGTGGATCCTAGATCTACCAATGCATGCACAGGTATGTCATGGAGAGAGAACATACCCCTGATGACATCTGGAGCATCTTATTCCTCCTGTGCCCTCATAGCATATGCCCTTGCTGGTACTCTGGCCTTTAGCCTCTCAGCTGACTCTAATGCTGGCCTCTGTGAAGTTCTAGCTGCCTCAAATTTACTCAGCCTTCTACCCCTTTGAGCTATAGGGGCAGGTTTATCTGCTAGTGCTGGAGCAACTGTAGTAGTTCTTCTTGGGAAATCTCTGATTTGGTGCTTAGTAGACCCACACTGGAAGCAACCCCCAGTCACTCACCAGCATTCACCCTTGTGCCACTTATGGCAGCGTGGACAGGCTGAAGAGACTGCAGGGGTTGGTCTCCTATACACCGTTCCTAGAGAGCTGTCCACTGATGGTGTGGACTGGCCTCTCCTAGGTGTGAACTGAGATCTAGGCCTCTGGGACTGGCCCTAACCTAGTGTCTGACTAGAACCCTGAGTAGGAGGACCTCTGAACTTCTTACTGGGTGCAGAGGATGAACTGGTCTGACTCGGACCTCTTTTCTGTTGTCTATCTCTTTTGCTCTGCTCATTTATTCTAACCCTTTCCACTTTCAGTGCAGCTTCAACCAATTTTGCGAAGTCTGAAATCCCCAAAGCTGTTATCATGAGCTTGATATTATCGTTCAGCCCCTCTTCAAACCTCCTACATAAGTCTATTTCAGTAGGGACTATCTTGGTAGTAGTATGCCCTAGAGCATATCATTTAGTATGTATCTTGTACATATTTTATTAATAAAAGGAAATTTCACTTTTCCGTTCACATAATATATTTATGTGTAATATAAAAGGTCTATTGATATTTTGTTAGAAATTCTATTCTTAACTTGTTAAGAATATGAATGACAGTATTTCTAGCACAAAATATCATAAATTGGTTCACAATCGAGGATACTTCACACATGACATGACTTATCCAGAAAGATTGCATTCATGTTTGTTCCCAAGGTATTTATATGAGATATAAATAAGATGGAATGGTGAGTCTCATGCCATATAATAAACATGATAGACACTTATACATGATAAGTAGGCCGAACCAGTAATGCATATGACAAGCACATGGAGTTTACTCTTGTCAATGCATTGTCATATATCATATCAGTGCATATAATCTTTAGACCAGAGATAACACAGTTATCTTGTATATAGGTGGTTTGAGTTTGATACTGCTTTCATACTTGTACTGTGTATGGGTATATGGGCATGTGTTGGCTCCTACTAGTTATATATAGAGATAGGTGTTGATCAAGGTGGAATCTGTTACCCTAAGTAAATAGGGATAAAAGCCTATGTTCATTTAATTGTTCTTGATGTTTCAAGTTCCTGGCCAGGACAGATAGATTTAGTCAGAAAAGAGTTTCTGACAAGAAAATCTAATTAATCAAGAACTGGAATTAAAAGAGAACATAATATTCATAGCAAATGGAGTTTGACATAAACTATGACTCCAGCTCGAATTGGGATTTTGTAACAGAGAGATTCTAGTGCATGGTAACATATGATTAAAGGTTCATTTAAGGTATTCCTTGTTACTGATTGTTAGTAGTATGGCCTAGAGCATATTATTTAGTATGTATCTTGTACATATTTTATTAATAAAAGGAAATTTCACTTTTCCATTTACATAATGCATTTATGTGTAATAGAAAAGGTCCATTGATATTTTGTTAGAAATTCTATTCTTAAGTTGTTAAGAATATGAGTGACAGTATTTGTAGCACAAAGTATCATAAATTGGTTCACAATCGAGGATACTTCACATAGGACATGACTTATCCAGAAAGATTGTATTCATGTTTGTTCCCAAGGTATTTATATGAGATATAAATAAGATGGAATGGTGAGTCTCATGCCATATAACAAACATGATAGGCACTTATACATGATAAGTAGGCCGAACCAGTGACGCATATGACAAGCACATGGAGTTTACTCTTGTCAATGCATTGTCATATATCATATCAGTGCATATAATCTTTAGACCTGAGATAACACAGTTATCTTGTATATAGTGTTAGTAGTATGCCCTAGAGCATATCATTTAGTATGTATCTTGTACATATTTTTAATAATAAAAGGCATTTCCACTTTTCCGTTTACATAATATATTTATGTGTAATAGAAAAGGTCCATTGATATTTTGTTAGAAATATTATTCTTAAGTTGTTAAGAATATGAGTGACAATATTTCTAGCACAAAGTATCATAAATAGGTTCACAATCGAGGATACTTCATAATAAGGACATGACTTATCCAGAAAGATTGTATTCATGTTTGTTCCCAAGTTATTTATATGAGATATAAATAAGATGGAATGGTGAGTCTCATGGCATATAACAAACATGATAGGCACTTAAAAATGATAAGTAGGCCGAACCAGTGACACTTATGACAAGCACATGGAGTTTACTCTTGTCAATGTTTTGTCATAAATCATATCAGTGCATATAATCTTTAGACCTGAGATAGCATAGTTATCTTGTATATAGGTAGTTTGAGTTTGATACTGCTTTCATACTTGTACTATGTATGGGTATATGGGCATGAATTTGCTCTTGCTAGTTATATTTTGAGTTAAGTGTTGATCAAGAAGGAATCTGCCTCTAAGTAAATAGAGATAAAATCCTATGTTCATTTAATTGTTCTTGATGTTTCAAGTTCTGGCCAGACAGATAGATTTATTCAGAAAAGAGTTTCTGATGAGAAAAATCTTTTAATCAAGAACTGGAATTAAAAGAGAACATAATATTCATAGCAAATGGAGTTTGACATAAACCATGACTCCAGCTTGAGTTGGGATTTTGTAACAGAGAGATTCTAGTGCATGGTAACATATGATTATAGGTTCATTTAAGGTAAATCTTATTACTAATTGGGTGGCCATGGCATGCTATGCTAGGTGTTAACCATGGTCTATGAGGTTCATAAAATGATTTAGAGAAATCATTTATGGTAAGAAAGAATTCTGATGATATTAAGAGTTGATATCATGTCTCATTGCCAATTAGTGATGAGCCTAGTAAGTCACACACATACACAAGTTATCACCTATTTAAATATGATTTAATTAATTAATTAAAGAGTTTAATTGATTAATTAAATAGATTTGGTTTGCAATTAAATTGCAAAGTCCCTAGCATGACTTGAAACCAAATCTAGATTATTTGATGTGTAGTATAAATTAAATTTATATTTAAAGTGTTTAAATATGAATTTAATTGATGAGAAATTAATTAATAGAGATTAATTAATTAATTTATATTTGATATAAATTAATTAGAAGAAGAAAATAATTATTTTGGGTTAAGAACTCAAAATTAAGACAAAGGGGCATTTTGGTAATTTCAGATTGTGTAACGTGGCACCATGAGTTGGTGACACATGGCATAACACATAAGCTTGCCAAATGTTTTTTTAATCATGTAAGATGATTAAAATCAAGATTAAATATAGGTTTGACACTTGGCACAATGTGATTGGGTCACTTAAACCTAGAGCTAATCAAAAGGTGACATGTGGCTAGGGTTTAATGTGTTAACCTAGCTATTTAAGTGTGGTTATGAAAAGAAAACATAACCAGCAGCCTCTCCTCTCAATTGTCACGCCACTTTGAGCCTCTCCAGCTATTTCTCTTCATCTCTCATCAATTCAAAGAGATTAGCCATCAATCTCTTGAATTAAGAACACTAGAAATTGTTTCTAGTGTCCTGTTTACATCTCTAATCTCTTAAAAGGCAGAACTTGAATTTCTAATTAATAGAAAAGGCTTTAGAAGCTGTTCAAGGGCTGCCATAGGTATTCTTGGTGTGGACAAGCTAGAGGGACAACATCTGGTGTCCTGAAGACGAATCTCAAAGGTGCAAACACGCTGCAGCACATCAAGAGGTTAGTGTAATCGTTCTTGATTTAATCTAGGGTTCTAAAATTAATCTGATTAATTTTAAAATCTTAAATGGCAAATACAGATCCAAAAACATATTAAAAGAGTTTTAATATGTTGTTTATCATTGAAATCAAATAGATAAAAAAATCTTGCATGGTGCATGTGACCCTAGGTGAAATTTTTGAATTCAATGGTATAATCTTGTGTTTTTCACGCTTCTGTTCCTTCAATTGGTATCAGAGCCACTATATTTGCCATTTAGATTGTTGATTATATAATTTAATTGTGTGTTTGATCATGAGATCAAGAGATTCATTGCTGGTGGGATCATGAGGTGTGGCGGCACACATGGTGAAGCCACCATTGGTGGCGGCAACAATGGTTCCTTGGGTGGTTCAAGGTTTGGCTTTTAATTCTGCAATTGTTGTATGATCTAAGGCCTATTCTTTGACTAATTAAAGTGTTTAATTAGTTGTTTTAATCACACAATTAAATTATGATTCAAATCAGAATTTTAAAAATTGTTTGAATGTGATTCAAATCTGAATTTTAAAAGTTGTTTGAATGTGATTCAAATCTGAATTTTTAAAGTTGTTTGAATCATATTTAAATCTGATTTTTTAAAATTGATTCAATAAAATTCAGATCTGATTTTTTAAAAAATATTTGAATGTGATTCAAATCAGATTTTTTAAAAAAATGTTTGAATGTGATTCAAATCTGAATTTTTGAAGATGTTTGAATGTGATTCAAATCTGAATTTTTAAATTTGTTTGAATGAGATTCAAATCTGAATTTTTAAATTTATTTGAATCATATTCAAATCTGGATTTTTAAGTTGAATATGAGATATTCAATTTAATTTAAGTATGTATGTTTTATTTAATTGTTAAATAGTGATATGCATGATGGATGATCATGGACTATAAAATACCAATGTGATTGGATTTATTTCTTTTATGTTTCTTTGGGATTGTAAATTAATTAATTTATTTTAATTTATCTTGGGCATGTATTATTAAGTTTGTAATATTTTTGGGTTGTAATTTCATTTATTTAAGTTCTTGTAAATTCGCCTTGGTATGCCAAGGATTACTATGTAATATTGGATTGCAAGAAGTTCAAGGAGGTCAAGAGCATTGGTGGGACCAAAGGGGAGGAATTCAATATCAAGTGTTGATTATGTACTCCTTCAGCAACTCTTGTAAAATGAATGAATGAAATGCACCTAGGAATGCCCCGATTCAATTCTTGGTGGCTCAATTGAATCCCTTAGAAAGTCCATGATCATACCATATTTACTGCTTATCCATGAATGCATGAGATGTATGGGAATGTATGCAATTATATGATATATGCATGCTAAATGGATAATGTGCAAAGTGAGACCTTAATAGTAATTAGGATGGCTACAAAATCTTCCAAACAAATGATTAAGTTGGAAATGCTATAATTAAAGTAATTATAACATAAGCCCTCCATTGGGGCAATTATTTTAAGAAATTTTAAATAGTTGCATGAGATGCAATTAATTTAAGAGATTTTCTTAAGAATAATTGTTAAGCATGAGATGTTGTAAATATATAAATGGTTTGGTGGCCAATATTGGATGTACCTGAGGACATTAAAATTATTTGCATAATTACTGGCTCAATGGGATCAACTTAACTAATGCAAGATAAGTCAATAATGGATGTACCTGAGATTTTGAGCATTAGGGGCTAGGTAAAGGATTGAACCTCACATGAGATGTGATGGGCAAGGAGTTGCTCACTTATAGTTTATTGTAATTCCAATAATGGATGTACCTGAGGATGATCAATAGAATTATAAGAATTCAATCACCCACTAGAAATCCATCCAACTAGGATTTCCGTTTTCTACTTTGGAAGTGTAGGATTCGCTAAGTTAGTGGGAGGACCAATTTGATTAAAAGACCATAATCATTTTGATTAATTACTTGATACATTTACTAATTAATCTGGTTATTTTCTGCAGTTAATTTTCTGATAAAAATGAGCACAAAACAACCACCACCATCCAATATCCTTGCGAGCATACTTGATCACAACAGGTTGACAGGACCTAATCTGTCTGATTGGCTAAGAAATTTGAAACTTGTCCTGAACCTTGAACATATAGGATATGTTCTAGATTCAAATGTTCCTGGTCCCTTACCTCCAGAGGCCACACAAAAGGAACATGAAACTTTGGACAAGTGGAAGGAGCATGATATGAGAGCTAAGTGTTACATGCTTGCTTCTATGAGTAATGAGTTACAGAAGCAACATGAGAACATGCATAGTGCGAGTGAGATCCTCCTTCACCTACAAGAGTTATATGGTGAGCACAGCAGGAATGCTAGGTATGAGATATCTAGACAGTTATTCCGTATGAGGATGTTTGAGGGACAGAATGTTGGGGATCATGTCCACAAGATGATTCGGCTGATTGAGCAGTTGGAACATCTTGACTTCAACATGGATTTCCAACTACAAACGGATTTGATCCTTCAGTCCCTTCCTGAGTCTTTTGGGAATTTTGTGACAAATTTCCATATGACTCAACATGAATGCACCTTAGCTGGTTTACTCAACATGCTGGTTATTGCCCAAAAGAATATGCCAGGCAATAAAGGAAAAGAGGTAGCTTTGGTTGCATCTTCTTCTGCTGGAAAGTCCAACAAGAAGAAGAGCAATAAGAAAAAGAAACCTCAGATTCCTGGTCCTTCCAAGAAAATAGCTAAACAGAAAAGGAAGACTAAAGCTGATGAAGGCAAAGGAAAGTGTTTCCACTGCCAATAGGAAAGTGTTTCCATTGCCAATAGGAAAGTGTTTCCATTGCCAGTAAGAAAGTGTTTCCACTGGCCAGAGTATAGCAATCTAAATGAATGCAGTGCCATGGTGAAAACCAACTCAAGTTCAAAATATATTTGGCACTTAAGGTTATGTCATGTTGCAGAAGATAGGATTGCAAAATTGGAGAAAATGGGGATTCTATCCTCATTGGGCTCTGAGCCTACTCCAACTTGTGAATCTTGCCTTCAAGGCAAAATGACTAGATCACCCTTTGTTGGACAAGGGCTAAGAGCTCAAAATATTTTGGAACTAATACATAATGATGTATGTGGTCCATTTAAAGAAATGGTTAGAGGGGGCTTTCATTATTTTATTACCTTTACTGATGATAAATCAAGGTTTGGGTATTTGTATTTGATGAAATACAAACATGAATCCTTTGAAAAGTTTAAGGAATTTAAATCTGAAGTAGAAAATCAAACAGGAAAAAGTATTAAAGCTCTTCGATCAGATCGTGGAGGCGAATATTTGAGTACTGAATTTGATGAATACTTGAGAGAGCATGGCATTGTTTCTCACCGACTCTCCAGAACGCCACACCGAATGGTGTATCTGAAGGAGAAATCGAAACCTATTGGATATGGTACGTAGTATGATGAGCTATACTGATATGCCAATCTCCTTTTGGGGATTTGCATTAGAATCAGCTTTATATATTCTGAATAGGATTCCATCAAAATCAGTTTCTTCCACACCTTATGAGATATGGCATGGAAGAAAACCAAGTCTTAAGCATGTTAAGATTTGGGGTTGTCCACATTATATCAAAAGTCAACACTGATAAATTGGAGACCAGATCAGAAAGAGGTCAATTTGTTGGATATCCAAAAGATAGTTTTGGATTTTATTTTTATTTGCCTACTTCACAAAAGGTTGTGATAAGTAGAGATGCCACATTTCTTGAACAACAGTTTGTTCAAGAAGGAGGCAAAGGAAGGCAAATAGAGTTAGAATTGGAGAATTCTGACCAACCAACAGATCAGATGGATATAGATCCATCTAGTCAACCTATACCCATTGATGAAACATCTACAGCTGTTCCTCGTAGAACAACGATGGTATCTCACCCACGGTGAGATATGGTTTTCTTCATGAAGAAGAACAAGAGTTGTCTACTCATGAAGAAGTAGATCATGGAGATGATCCACTTACCTATGAAGAAGCTATATCAGATATAGACTCTTCAAAATGGATTGATGCTATGAAATCCGAGATTGATTCCATGTATAAGAATCAAGTTTGGGATCTTGTTGACCCACCTGAAGGTATTGTACCTATAGGAAACAAATGGGTTTTCAAGAAGAAAATTGGTTCTGATGGAAAGGTAGAGACCTATAAGGCAAGGCTAGTAGCGAAAGGGTTTCGCCAAAGGCAAGGAATAGACTATGAGGAGACTTTCTCACCTGTTGCCATGCTTAAATCAATTAGGATTTTATTAGCAATAGCTGCATACTATGATAATGAGATTTGGCAGATGGATGTCAAAATGCCTTTTCTCAATGGATACATTGAAGAAAACATTTTCATGGAACAACCTAGGGGATTTGAATCCCAAGATGGTTCCATGGTATGCAAGCTAAAGCGATCCATTTATGGGTTGAAACAAGCTTCGAGGAGTTGGAACATCCGTTTTGATGAAGCCATTAAATCTTTTGGTTTTATCAAAAATGAGGATGAGCCATGTGTATATAAGAAGGTTAGTGACAAAGGCTATCACTTTCCTTGTCTTATATGTGGATGACATACTGTTGATGGGTAATGATACAGGTATGTTGACGACTATAAAGGTATGGTTGTCAAATACATTCTCCATGAAAGACTTAGGAGAGGCAACCTATATTCTTGGGATTCGCATCTATAGAGATAGAGCTAAAAGAATAATTGGTTTATCCCAAAGTCTATACTTGGAAAAGGTGTTAAAGAGGTTTAACATGCTTGATTCCAAGAGAGGATTGTTACCAGTGAGACATGGTATCCACCTTTCTAAAGAGATGTCTCCAAAGAAACCTGAAGAAAGAGATAAGATGGCCAGATTCCATATGCTTGGCTATTGGAAGTTTAATGTATGTAATGTTGTGTACTAGGCCTGATATCGCATATGTCGTTAGTTTGACTAGCAGTATCAATCCAATCCGTGTTTGGAACATCGATAGTCACAAGAATATCATTAAGTACTTGAGTATAATTAAGGATTTATTCTTGATTTATGGAGGTGGAGTCTTGCAATTGGATGGTTATATCGATTACGATTTCCAATCGATATCGATGATAGAAAGTCTACCTCTGGATATGTGTTCATTTGTAATGGAGGTGCGATCGGTTGGAAGAGTTCCAAACAGAGCACGATCGCAGATTCCACTCATCGAGGTCGAGTATATTGTCGCATCGATGTCGCAAAAGAAGTCGCTTTGATAAAGAAGTTCGTGATAGAACTTACAAGAGTTCCTTCCATTGAGTCGCCAGCTCCATTACAATCGTGACAATAATGGAGCATCATACTGAGATAAGGAACCAAGGTCTCACCGTAAATCCAAACACATAGAAAGGCGCTACCACATTATCGGAGAAATAGTTGGGCGAGGCGATGTAGCCATGCAGAAATAACATCACCGAAAATCCAGGTGATCCATTCACTAAGCCTATGTCACGCACTCGCTAGACCGACATCTTGAGAAGATAGGTCTAAGATATTGTAATGAATGGCTCTAGTGCTAGTGGGAGATTGTTAGTAGTATGCCCTAGAGCATATCAGTTAGTATGTATCTTGTACATATTTTTAATAATAAAAGGCATTTCCACTTTTCCGCTTACATAATATATTTATGTGTAATAGAAAAGGTCCATTGATATTTTGTTAGAAATATTATTCTTAAGTTGTTAAGAATATGAGTGACAATATTTCTAGCACAAAGTATCATAAATAGGTTCACAATCGAGGATACTTCATAATAAGGACATGACTTATCCGTAAGATTGAATTCATGTTTGAGCCCAAGTTAGTTATATGAGCAATCAATCAGATGGAATGGTGAGTCTCATGCCATATAACAGACATCATAGGCACTTATAAATGATAAGTAGGTCGAACCGGTGACACTTATGACAAGCACATGGAGTTTACTCTTGTCAATGTTTTGTCATAAATCATATCGATGCATATAATCTTTAGACCTGAGATAGCACAGCTTATCTTGTATATAGGTAGTTTGAGTTTGATAACGCTTTCATACTTGTACTATGTATGGGTATATGGGCATGTGTTGGCTCCTGCTAGTTATATATGGAGGTAGGTGTTGATCAAGAAGGAATCTGCCTCTAAGTAAATAGAGAAAAAATCCTATCTACATTTAATTTTACTTGAAGATTCAAGTTCCTGCCAGACAGATAGATTTATTCGTAAAAGAGTTTCGATGAGAAAATCTTTTAATCAAGAACTGGAATTAAAAGAGAACATAATATTAAAAGAAAATGTAGTTTTACATAAACCATCACTACATATTGAGTTGTGATTTTTTAAAATAGAGATTCTAGTGCATGGTAACATATGATTATAGGTTCATTTAAGGTAAATCTTATTACTAATTGGGTGGCCATGGCATGCTATGCTAGGTGTTAACCATGGTCTATGAGGTTCATAAAATGATTTAGAGAAATCATTTATGGTAAGAAAGAGTTCTGAGGATATTAAGAGTTGATATCATGTCTCATTGCCAATTAGTGATGAGCCTAGTAAGTCACACACATACACAAGTTATCACCTATTTAAATATGATTTAATTAATTAATTAAAGAGTTTAATTGATTAATTAAATAGATTTGGTTTGCAATTAAATTGCAAAGTCCCTAGCATGACTTGAAACCAAATCTAGATTATTTGATGTGTAGTATAAATTAAATTTATATTTAAAGTGTTTAAATATGAATTTAATTGATGAGAAATTAATTAATAGAGATTAATTAATTAATTTATATTTGATATAAATTAATTAGAAGAAGAAAATAATTATTTTGGGTTAAGAACTCAAAATTAAGACACAGGGGCATTTTGGTCATTTCATTACAGTGACACGTGGCACCATGAGATGGTGACACATGGCATAACACATAAGCTTGCCAAATGTTTTTTTAATCATGTAAGATGATTAAAATCAAGATTAAATATAGGTTTGACACTTGGCACAATGTGATTGGGTCACTTAAACCTAGAGCTAATCAAAAGGTGACATGTGGCTAGGGTTTAATGTGTTAACCTAGCTATTTAAGTGTGGTTATGAAAAGAAAACATAACCAGCAGCCTCTCCTCTCAATTGTCACGCCACTTTGAGCCTCTCCAGCTATTTCTCTTCATCTCTCATCAATTCAAAGAGATTAGCCATCAATCTCTTGAATTAAGAACGCTAGAAATTGTTTCTAGTGTCCTATTTACATCTCTAATCTCTTAAAAGGCAGAACTTGAATTTCTAATTAATAGAAAAGGCTTTAGAAGCTGTTCAAGGGCTGCCATAGGTGTTCTTGGTGTGGACAAGCTAGAGGGACAACATCCGTGTCCTCAAGACGAATCTCAAAGGCGCAGACACGCAAAGACATCAAGAGGTTAGTGTAATCGTTCTTGATTTAATCTAGGGTTCTAAAATTAATCTGATTAATTTTAAAATCTTAAATGGCAAATACAGATCCAAAAACATATTAAAAGAGTTTTAATATGTTGTTTATCATTGAAATCAAATAGATAAAAAAAAATCTTGCATGGTGCATGCGACCCTAGGTGAAATTTTTTGAATTCAATGGTATAATCTTGTGTTTTTCACGCTTCCGTTCCTTCATATAGGTGGTTTGAGTTTGATACTGCTTTCATACTTGTACTGTGTATGGGTATATGGGAATGTGTTGGCTCCTACTAATTATATATGGAGATAGGTATTGATAAAAATAGGTATTGATAAAGATAGAATCTGTTACCCTAAGTAAATAGGGATAAAATCCTATGTTCATTTAATTGTTCTTGATGTTTCAAGTTTCTGGCCAGAAAAGACAGATTTAGTCAGAAAAGAGTTTATGGCTGGAAAATCTAATTAATCAAGAACTGGAATTAAAAGAAAACATAATGTTCATAGTAAATGGGGTTTAACATAAACTATGACTCCAGCTCGAATTGGGATTTTGTAACAGAGAGATTCTAGTGCATGGTAACATATGATTAAAGGTTCATTTAAGGTATTCCTTGTTACTGATTGGGTGGCCATGACACGCTATGCTAGGTGTCAACCATGGTCTATGAGATGCCTAAAATGATTTAGAGAAATCATTTATGGTAAGAAAGAGTTCTGATGATATTAAGAGTTAATATCATAACTCATTGCCAATTAGTGATGAGCCTAGTGAGTCACACACATACACAAGATAATTACCAAGTAAAATGAGATTTAATTTATTAAATAAAGAGTTTAATTAATTAATTAAATAAGTTTGGTTTGCAATAAGATTGCAAAGTCCCTAGCATGACTTGAAACCAAATCTGGGTTATTGGATGTATAACATAAGTTAAATTTATATTTAAAGTGTTTAAATATGAATTTAATTATGAGAAATTAATTAATAGAGATTAATTAATTAATTTATATTTGATATAAATTGATTTGAAGAGGAGAAATAATGATTTTGGGTTGAGAACTTAAAACTACAACATAAGGGTGATTTGGTCATTTCACATGGTGACATGTGGCACCATAAAATGGTGACGCATGGCATCATATAAGCTTGCCATTTATCTTCCTATCATGTAAGATGATCAAAGTCAAGATTAAGTCTAGCTTTGATACTTGGCTTAATGTGATTGAGTCAATTAAAAATAAGATACAATGAGGTGGTGACATGTGGCATAGGATTTAAGTGACTTAATGACCTAATTATATAAAAGGGAAAAGAAAAGAAGAAACATAACACTCTTATTTTTGTCTCAAGTGTGGCGGTACACCTCTCTCCCTCTCCTCTTCATCTTGTCTCATCAATTCAAAGAGAATTGCCCAAAATCCTTTGAATTAAAATTGCTAGAAATTATTTCTAGTGTCCTATACATACATACTACCTCTCTAAAGGCAAAAACCCAATTTATAATTGGTTGGCAAAGGCTTGAAAAGTAAATTGGGGGTTGCCCATTGGTGATCTTGGTGTGGACAAGCTAGAGGGATAACACTTGGGGTCCTAAGTGCTTCCTAAAGGTGCCAATTACATCCATAGTGCATCAAAAAGGTTAGTGCTCTAACTTCTCTTTTAAACTAAGGTTTAAATGAATTAATTTGCTAATTCACAATCTTGAATGGCAACCATAGATCCTAATACATATTAAAAGTATTTTAATATGAAATTGAACATTGAAATTAATTAGGCACATAAGAGATGTGGCATGATGCATGTAACCCTAGAAGAAAAATTTTAAAATTCAATGCTCTAATGAACAAATCACCATGCTTCTGCTCCTTTCACTAATTGGGTGGCCATGGCATGCTATGCTAGGTGTCAACCATGGTCTATGACATGCCTAAAATGATTTAGAGAAATCATTTATGGTAAGAAAGAGTTCTGATGATATTAATAGTTAATATCATATCTCATTGCCAATTACTGATGAGCCTAGTGAGTCACACACATACACAAGATAATCACCAAGTAAAATGTGATTTAATTGATTAATTAAAGAGTTTAATTGATTAATTAAATAGGTTTGATTTGTAATAAGATTGCAAAGTCCCTAGCATGACTTGAAACCAAATCTGGGTTATTAGATGTATAGTATAAGTTAAATTTATATTTAAAGTGTTTAAATATAAATTTAATTGTGAGAAATTAATTAATAGAGATTAATTAATTTATTTATATTTGATATAAATTGATTTGAAGAGGAGAAATAATGATTTTGGGTTGAGAACTCAAAATTACAATATAAGGGTAATTTGGTTATTTCACATGGTGACATGTGGCACCATGAGATGGTGACATATGGCATCATATAAGCTTGTCATTTGTCTTCCTATCATGTAAGATTATCAAAGTCAAGATTAAGTCTAGCTTTGACACCTGGCTTAATGTGATTGAGTCAATTAAAAATAAGATGCAATGAGGTGGTGACATGTGGCATAGGGTTTAAGTGACTTAATGACCTAATTATATAAAAGGGAAAAGAAAAGAAGAAACATAACACTCTTATTTTTGTCTCAAGTGTGGTGGCACACCTCTCTCCCTCTCCTCTTCATCTTGTCTCATCAATTCAAAGAGAATTGCTCAAAATCCTTTGAATTAAAATTGCTAGAAATTGTTTCTAGTGTCCTATACATATATACTACGTCTCTAAAGGCAAAAACCCAATTTATAATTGGTTGGCAAAGGCTTGAGAAGTAAATTGGGGGCTGCCCATTGGTGATCTTGGTGTGGAAAAGCTAGAGGGATAACACTTGGGGTCCTAGGTGCTTCCTAAAGGTGCCAATTACATCCATAGTGCATCAAAGAGGTTAGTGCTCTAATGAACAAATCACCATGCTTCCACTCCTTTCACTGATTGGGTGGCCATGGCACGCTATGCTAGGTGTCAACCATGGTCTATGAGATGCCTAAAATGATTTAGAGAAATCATTTATGGAAAGAAAGAGTTCTGATGAAATTAAGAGTTAATATCATATCTCATTGCCAATTAGTGATGAGCCTAGTGAGTCACACACATACACAAGATAATTGTTTCGCTGGTTTTACAACCCCGCAAGTGTACGGATCGCTAACAAGTAATAAAGTGATGAGTAGAGTATCGTTCCCACAAGGAATTTGATTAGTAAGTACCAATCTACACAGTAATTTTGACTGTCTAGACTATCGAATACTTAAGGAATGAAGTTTGTTAACCTTAAACACTAGAATGGTAAACTTAAAACGAAATGATTTATTTGAAACAATTCTGGAATTAAGATTTCACACTTAAATCTTACTAGGGATGTTATTTCGTTTATTTACTGAATTGATGATCATTTTCCTTGATGGAAATCAGTCCTAAGTTATCCTAAATCCTCTCTCAAGGCACCTAGGGTGTATTCTAATTAACTCAAACCCAACTTTCATGGTGATCAAATTAATTAAAATCCTTTAAGATCTTTGATCAATTTTGAAGTTCCATAAAGGTATCAGCCTATGTCTAGGTCAGAATTCCTAGGTTCAAGATCTTGATTTTCTAATATTAATTTTCACCTTTCAGTCCTTCAATTAACATCTACAATCATGGCTAAGTGGGTAGCAGCACATAGCATGCATTAAGATTATAACAAATTAAATCGAGGAACGAATCTCAAATCGAATAAATAAAACTTAGTTTTCATCCATAATAATAATTACAAGCATTACTCTCCCAAATCCAGAATAAGAAAACTACTCACTCATGGTGAGTTCAGCAAACATCATGATAAAAGGTAAAAACAATAAAAAGAAAGTCATGTAAAAAAAATAAAACAACAAAAATCTGTCGAGGGAGATGAAATGAAAGAACCGAAGAGAGTTTGCAGCTTTGATCTTGTGGAGCTCAGTTGGAAAACTCCTTTTGGTACTGATGTTTCTCTCCTTGAGACAGCTAGAGAGAATGCAGAGTGTGGATTTCTCTCCTTCAAAACTCCTCAAAAGTGCTGTCAAAAGATAAAAGAGAGCCTCCTTTTTCTAATGTTTTCTCTTCTATTTATAATGGTTGCTCTAGGGTTAGGTCATTTTGAGTCCAAAAGGCTTTAGGAGTCTCATTTGAATCAGAAACAAGAGCGGGAATTCGAGTTATAAAACTGGCTGCCGCATAGTACACAGCCTGTGTGTCACTACACGACCCAGGGCCATGTAACTTGCTGGAGTGGAACTGCGGAGTCTTGCATTGGCACAGAGAGTTACACGGGTCTACGCCAACTACACGGGCCTGGTTACACGGGCCGTGTACTTTTGTTCCCATAAGGTTCTTCAAGCTTATGCCTGGCAGAGACTTACACGGGTCCCTGCAGATTACACGGGTCTAATTACACAACCTGTGTACTTTTATTTCTCCATTGGCTATCTGGCTTTCTTCTGGCAGAAGGTTACACAGGTCCAGGGCTTGGCTTACACGACCCGTGTACTTTGTGTCAGCAGCAATACTCAGTCTCTTGACCTTTCCAAGCTTCCTTTTGCACTCCTATACTATGGGGCTTCACCCAAACACTTGAAATGACGCAGAAAACATGAAATTAAAGGCTTGATAATAGAAATTACAAAAACTAATGAAATCAACTACTATGCATGAAAATACTTGCCTAAATGCTATGAGATAGTATAAAAATGTGCTTAAAACCATCTATACATTTCAAGTGTATCAAATACCCCCAAACTCAAACTTTTGCTTGTCCTCAAGTAAAGCAAAACTTTGTTTTAAAACATATTTCAGGGGATACTTAGGAATATAACCAACAATTTAATAAGCATAGAATTGAACTCCTCCAACCTTCATACCAATTTCCCTCTTTCAAGGCATAAAGGTTCTATTAGCTGCCTGTTTGGAACTTCACCTCATTTCATGGTGTTTCAACTAACTATTTCTCTATACGAGACCATTAATAAGCCACAAATAACCTGTTTTATCAGGATAGATTTGAGAAATACTAACTCCCCCAAATTTGCCCCTATTGTGAGTAATTGTTATGAAGAGACTCAATTCCAACTCCATAGGCATATCTTAATTTATTATCTCCACTAATATAGCATGCACTTTTCAAAAGATCAAAAGGTCTTTAAAAAGGGTTGTAAAGGGGCTAAGGGGATAATGACTTGGTTGCCAATGAAAGGTTTTTAGGGAATGCAATATGAGGATAGCATGTATGCATAAAATGCCAAGTATACTAAGTTTGTTTCTACATATTTTGTATGGAGAAGAGGGTTTTTGGTTTTTTATGGTGCCAAGCATGCTTCCATGATACTTATCTTGGGACTTCTTCTCTTTTTTTTTTCATGTCCCTTTTGTCCTCTCCCCCAAACTCATTGCTTTTGCTGGGTTGGAAAGGCAAATTTTTCTTGATTTCAATTGCACACTTGCACTCCTTCTTGAGTTCTACATCCTCTCTTCATTTTCTTTTTTTTTTTTTTACACTTAATATGCTATTTACTTATGCATTTTCCTTCCTCAAAAGGGTATAGTAGGTGTTTAGGTTAGGGGCTAGGTAAATAACATGAGTAAGCAATAAATTCTAAGGGATAAATATAGGCTTCAAGTTGGCTACAGGGGATATACATTTTAATTAGGGGTGGCTAAGGCTTAGTGAGGTTATAGCAAAGAATGCCTTAATCATTTCTTCATCAAGCATATGCTAGGATTTTGCCTTGATAGGTCCAAGAGATATGTTCTAGAGCTAGTGAGGCATTTTTTAGGTTTGCTTGTATTTCAAAAATTGTTCTCCTAATTTTACAAGTTCAATTTGATAAATTAATAGTTATAAAGAGGTTTAACTAGTCTAGTTCCATTAAAGAGATTAGTTTCTTCACAAACAACATGTTAGAATCCCTTTTTACCTATCTATATACGTTCATTCCTCTATCTCGTGGAGTCCAATTATTAGCTTACTAGAAATTGGTTATAGTGCTAAGTTTCACAATTTAAAGTCCAAAATTTTTCAAAAATTTTCAAAAATTTTGATACACAAGAATAATGTAGCTGAATTTAAACAATGTAATGACGTGCATGTAATGATGTGCATGTAATGATATGCAATGCACTTGTATCCCCCCCCCCCCCCAAACTCAAACTAGACATTGCCCTCAATGTTAAAATAATATGCAAAATCAGAGAAAATATACAAAGATTATAAGGAAGCATATTATTTATTAGGTATTGAATAGTTTGGACATTAAGCATATAAAAGAGACCTATGATTGCAACTTAGGACTAAGGCATGTAAGATATTACAATAAAGATCCTATCCTATAGTCCTAGCTCTAAAAGGTCTCTGATGGTGATGATGGCGATGCTGGCTCCTCCTCCTCATCATCTAGCTTCTCCATTAGCATGTCCAATTTATTGTAGGCTTCCTGGAGGCTGTCCTTGATTGCTCGCATTCTGCTGTATATGGTATGCGAGGACCAGATCTGTTGGTGGTGGTGTGTATGGAGGCATTTGAACGGGGGACTCTTGGAACATCCGCTCTTGGCCTTCTTCTTGAGGCTGCGAAGTCTCGCCAGGTCCTTCTCGTGCTTCGTCTCTCCAAGGAATGGTGTTCCCTTCGACATCCAATAGGTAGCAGGTGTTGCCTACCTTCTTACATATCCCCATGGATATGCAGATGGTTTGATCTATTCTTAACGTTCCAGTGACAGAACGTAGCTTGTGATGTCCTGGAATGAAGCTGAAGTGGAGGGCAATGGTTGTGATAAGGACACCAAGCACGATGTGCCCGATAGACTGATGACACAGGTGGCAGAGATGGTTGCACAAAAAGAAGCCGGTGCTACAGCGCTGTCCAGGGACCATACACCATAAGAAGAATAGCTCGTTGGCGTTTACAATGCCAAGGCTGTAGCCACAACCCATAATGGTGTGGGCGGCGAACCGATGCATGTAGCGCAGGGCTAGACTTGTGATGCCCGTGGATTTGGACTTGCTGGAGTTATATGGCTCCATGTTTGGGGCAATGGAACTCCAGAAGTTGATGTTGTTGTAGAGCATGCGATTCTTAGGGATCTCCTGGTGGCCGACGCTGTCAAAGTCGAAGATAGCATTGAACTCATCTATGTTCATCACCCGGTCGACACCAAGGAGGCAAAATTCAATCCTGCCCCTATCCTCCCTATCGGTAGGCCATAAGGTGGCCTTGAAACTGCCTAAAAACTCCAGTGTGGTGTCTCGGTATGCTGGAAATTGGAGTTGGGCGAACCTTTTCCACCCGATGCTATCGAGTAGCCCATTGATTTCATTCTGCAGCCTAATTTGCTTCAGCAGCGGAAAATCCATGTATTTGGTAAAGCTTATTTTCCAGGTGTGAAGTCGGGTGCACATTGTCTTATGGGCATCATCACAGAATCCCCAAGGAATGGAGATTTCAGGTTGTGGAGTGGCTTGTGGTTGGGGTTGCGGTGGAGGATGGGCTAGTTGAGATGGTTGGGGAGAGGCTACCCTTGTTCTTGGGCGTTGGGGTGGCGGCTGAGGTGGAGAAGATGAGGATTCTCCTCTTTGCCTCAAGGAAGAGCCGATTCTTCTCGCAGATCGCTTTGCAGGAGCCATTAATGAGTTTTTAGGAAGGAGAAGAGTAGGGTTTGGTGAAGGGAGATGAGATTTGAGAGGTTTTTATAGGCTGGGAGGGGTGGAGATGAAGGGTTTTGCCTTTATGAATGGTTTTAATGCGAGGGGTGCATTTAAAGAGCCATTAGAACTCTTCGTTTCGTGCATTTCGTGCCCCAGGAGTCACATCTGCGACATGATACACGGGTCGTGTATCACTACAAGGGTCCCGACTGTAGGGCCGTGTAAATTTCTGCCTGAAAATTTTAAATTCTGTTGTAGTACACGGCCCGTGTAAATAAGCTCTGGGACCCGTGTAACTTTTTGTCTTCCGAGTTGCTTTACTGGATATGTTACAGGGCCCGTGTCAAATACAAGGAGGCCCGTGGAACTCCCTAGCTTTAAGTTATTCTACTAGAGACATTACACAGTCCGTGTAAATTGGGCTATGGACCCATGTAACTTTCTGTCTCCCTCAGAGTTAAAAATGCAAGAAATTTATGAACTTCCAGAAAGTTACACGGGGTGTGTAAAACCAGTACACAATCCGTTTAATTTTCTGATTTTCCAAATTTTTGTCAAATGAAAAATTTTTATCATCACAACACATGAAATGGATGTAAAGTTTAGCAATTGAGCTACTTCCCTGGTTTTGTCCAATTTTTCCTTTTGTGGTTTTGACTTGGTGATTCCTTTCCTCTCTTGTTCTCTACTCCCCTTTCCAAAAAATCCTACAAAATGAAATGCTAATGAGTATGAAACAAAAATCAATATGAAAAAAGAGAAAAAAGAAAAGTTCAAAAAAATTTTTGGGTTGCCTCCCAAAAAGTGCTTGTTTATAGTCTTTAGTTGAACTTTGCTTATTTATGGTCTGTCAGTAGAATGGTCGATGGTGCAATTGACTCCCATTTCTATGGGTTCTCCCTGAAAGTAAGGCTTCTGCCTCTGCCCATTGACCTTAAATGCACCTGAGGTTTCATTCCACACTTCTACTGCTCCGTGTGGGAAGACTTGGGTGACATTGAAAGGTCTGGACCATCTTAATTTTAGCTTCCCTGGAAAGAGTTTCAATCTAGAGTTGAATAAGAGGACAAGATCTCCTTCTTTTATTTCTTTCCTTGCTATGTGCCTGTCATGCCATCTTTTGGTTTTATCCTTGAAAATTTTGGCGTTTTCGTATGCATCCTGTCGAATTTCTTCCAACTCATTCAGTTGTCGGAGTCTTTTCTCACCAGCAGCTTTAAGGTCAAAGTTTAGGATCTGAATTGCCCAGTAAGCTTTATGCTCAAGTTCAATAGGGAGATGGCTGTTAATAGTATGCCCTAGAGCATATCATTTAGTATGTATCTTATACATGTTTTTATTAATAAAAGACATTTTCACTTTTCCGTTTACATAATATATTTATGTGTAATAGAAAATGTCCATTGATATTTTGTTAGAAATTCTATTCTTAAGTTGTTAAGAATATGAGTGGCAGTATTTCTAGCACAAAGTATCATAAATAGGTTCACAATCGAGGATACTTCACAATAAGGACATGACTTATCCAGTAAGATTGTATTCATATTTGTTCCCAAGTTATTTATATGAGATATAAATAAGATGGAATGGTGAGTGTCATGCCATATAACAAATATGATAGGCACTTATACATGATAAGTAGGCTAAACCAGTGACATTTATGACAAGCACATGGAGTTTACTCTTGTCAATGTATTGTCATAAATCATATCAATGCATATAATTTTTAGACCTGAGATAGCATAGTTATCTTGTATATAGGTGGTTTGAGTTTGATACTGCTTTCATACTTGTACTGTGTATGGGTATATGGGCATGTGTTGGCTCCTAGTAGTTATATATGGAGGTAGGTGTTGATCAAGATGGAATCAGTTCCTCTAAGTAAATAAGGATAAAATCCTATGTTCATTTAATTGTTCTTGATGTTTCAAGTTCCTAGCCAGGACAGCTAGATTTAATCAGAAAATAGTTTCTGATGAGAAAATCTTTTTAGTCAAGAACTGGAATTAAAAGAGAACATAATATTCATAGCAAATGGGGTTTGATATAAACCATGACTCCAGCTCGAATTGAAATTTTGTAACAGAGAAATTCTAGTTGTAACATCCTCACTGTACGTGTTCTGTACATTCTATTGCTCCGGTGACCTAATGTCAGTCCGGGCAAGTTAGGATGTCTGGAACTACACTTCGGTGATAGTGAACAGACATATAATAATGAAATAAATAAAAATAAAATAAAAGAAAAATTAAAGAAAGATAAAAGAGAGGAAATGAAACTAAGTTAAACGAGCCGGCACCGCAGAGATGGGTGACCACACCAGGAAGGCTGTTGCCAACCCCAGGACCGCGGGGAACCCTCGAAATTAAATTTCGGGACATAATTAAAGGTTTATTGAAATGTAATTGACACTAGAAATATCAAAAAAAAATTAATAAATTAGTTCAAAGAAAAATGAAAAATCGAAAAACAGATAAAAATCGGTGTTACCGAAAAATCGGGAATACAACCTGAAGAGGGGCATTTTGGTCATTTGACACCAAGAGTTGCCTTTTGACCTCAATGTCCATTAAAAATAAATGATATTATACTTTGAAAATGTCATGAAAAATTAAAATGAGATACATTATGTAAATAGTAAAAGATTAGTGGCAAATGAGCAAATTAAGGAATTTAAGATTAATGAATTATTAATTCAAGTTAGTGCTCTACTAACTCAAGCTTTGGGACACCTATTGAAGCCATTTTGGATAGAAATTCAGTCCATCTTCTTCCTCCCAAACAACCAGCCGAATTGTCCTCCATGAAAGCACCATTGGTGCCCCACATGCAAAGCTCCATTGGTGCATGATCGAGCCATCATTTCCACTTGGATCCTTCATTAAAGCTTCCCTACTCACCTTGGGGAAGATATTGGGAACAAAAAGGAAGAGATTTGGTGAAGTTTAAGGGAAGCTCTCAAGAGGTAAGTGTCCAAATCCTCTTCCTTGCTTTAGTAAACCTTGTGTTTAGGTTGAGGTGAGTAATTTGGTGAAGAGAAAGGAAGGAAATATAGAGATATGAACTTGTCCATTTTCGGCAGCCATGAAGGTTTGTTATAGTTGAGTTTTTCTTACCTCTAATGGATGAGAATTAAGGTTGATTAACTCTAATGAAAGTTATAGTAGATTAATGTCCAAGTATGTGTATGTTAGTGCTTGAATTAAGGGTTTAAATGTGGGACTTTGATGCTTTAGTAAACTGCCATGTTGGGCAGCCTTAAATATCATGAATTTATGTGTGAGTTTATGAAATTTATTAATGAAATATGATAGTGTTGAATGGTGGGCAGTTTATGTAATTGCCATGAAAGTGTATGTGTAATATTGATATTGAGGTATGTTGAATTTTAGTGGAAGTAAATGTTGAACTTGAATGATGTATTGTGTGCATTGAGCACTTGAGTGTTCTGTTCAAAATACTTTGCTGGAATTGTGTACAATATACATAGAAGTGCCATGACTGAATATTGAAGTATTGAAAGGAGGAGAGTTGTGTGTGTTGGCAGCACCTAAATTAGGTCATAAGTGAAAAAATGTGAACCCAATAGGTATGAGGCCAATGGGAGGGTAAAACTAGACACCAAATAGGCCAACTTTCATGTAGAAATATTGCAAAAATTCTGCCTAGAAACTGACTTTAAAAATGACCAAATCCGGAATGGTAACCTTGCAAACTCAGATTTTTGACCATATGAACAGTAGTCATTAGGATGACCATAACTCACTCAAAACAGGTCCAATTGACCTGAAATTTTTACCATGGATAGCTTAGACATATAGCTACAATTCTTATGAAGACACCAAAGCCCAGAAATGGCCAGAACCAAGTCAAATAGCTTGCACAAGTTTGGATACCAAAACTGCCAAAATTAAATGTGACCTAAAATTGACCAAATTTTGCACTAAAGGTGCAATCTGTCCAGCTTTCGTAAATTGACCATATTTTGGTCTATACAACTCAGAATGACCTGAAATTTTGCCACAAGTTCAATAAGACATAGAGCTACAATTTTTCTTGTTTGACCAGAAGCTAAAAACCAAGAGAAATAGGACAATAAGCTAGACCAATCTAGCACACTAAAACTGAAAATTTGGTAATTACATAAAATGATACTTGAGGTAAATTGGCAATGAATGCCAACTTGTGAAAAGGGTAAATTACACTATATTGGCAGCATATTGAATTACAATTTGTGACATGTTGATGCTAGAATCAACTTATCCATATTACCTAAAAAGGTCAACATATACATTAACTTGTGAATTGCATGATAACTAGTAAACTCAAAAAAATGAAGAATTAAACAATTAATTTGTAATGTGCCCTAGTTTGCCTAGTTGACTAGTTTGGATAGGTTAGTAGTATGCCCTAGAGCATATCATTTAGTACGTATCTTGTACATATTTTTATTAATAAAAGGCATTTTCACTTTTCCGTTTACATAATATATTTATGTGTAATAGAAAAGGTCCATTGATATTTTGTTAGAAATATTATTCTTAAGTTGTTAAGAATATGAGTGACAATATTTCTAGCACAAAGTATCATAAATAGGTTCACAATCGAGGATACTTCATAATAAGGACATGACTTATCCAGAAAGATTGTATTCATGTTTGTTCCCAAGTTATTTATATGAGATATAAATAAGATGGAATGGTGAGTCTCATGCCATATAACAAACATGATAGGCACTTATAAATGATAAGTAGGCCGAACCAGTGACACTTATGACAAGCACATGGAGTTTACTCTTGTCAATGTTTTGTCATAAATCATATCAGTGCATATAATCTTTAGACCTGAGATAGCACAGTTATCTTATATATAGGTAGTTTGAGTTTGATACTGCTTTCATATTTATACTGTGTATGGCTATATGGGCATCTGTTGGCTCCTACTAGTTATATATGGAGGTAAGTGTTGATCAAGATGGAATCTGTTCCTCTAAGTAAATAGAGATAAAATCCTATGTTCATTTAATTGTTCTTGATGTTTCAAGTTCCTGGCTATGACGAATAGATTTATTCAGAAAAGAGTTTTTGATGAGAAAATCTTTTTAATCAAGAACTGGAATTAAAAGAGAACATAATATTCATAGCAAATGGAGTTTGACATAAACCATGACTCCAGCTTGAGTTGGGATTTTGTAACAGAGATATTCTAGTGCATGGTAACATATGATTATAGGTTCATTTAAGGTAAACCTTATTACTAATTGGGTGGCCATGGCATGCTATGCTAGGTGTTAACCATGGTCTATGAGGTTCATAAAATGATTTAGAGAAATCATTTATGGTAAGAAAGAGTTCTGATGATATTAAGAGTTGATATCATGTCTCATTGCCAATTAGTGATGAGCCTAGTAAGTCACACACATACACAAGTTATCACCTATTTAAATATGATTTAATTAATTAATTAAAGAGTTTAATTGATTAATTAAATAGGTTTGATTTGCAATTAAATTGCAAAGTCCCTAGCATGACTTGAAACCAAATCTAGATTATTGGATGTGTAGTATAAATTAAATTTATATTTAAAGTGTTTAAATATGAATTTAATTAATGAGAAATTAATTAATAGAGATTAATTAATTAATTAATTTATATTTGATATAAATTAATTAGAAGAAGAAAAATAATTATTTTGGGTTAAGAACTCAAAATTAAGACACAAGGGCATTTTGGTCATTTCACAGTGTGACACGTGGCACCATGAGATGGTGACACGTGGCACCATGAGATGGTGACACATGGGATTACACATAAGCTTGCCAAATGTTTTTTAATCATATAAGATGATTAAAATCAAGATTAAATATAGGTTTGACACTTGGCACAATGTGATTGGGCCTAGAGCTAATCAAAGGGTGACATGTGGCAAGGGTTTAATGTGTTAACCTAGCTATTTAAGTGTTGTTATGAAAAGAAAAAGCAACCAGCAGCCACTCCTCTCCTTTGTCACGCCACTTTGAGGGTTTTCATCTATTCTTCTTCATCTCTCATCAATTCAAAGAGATTAGCCATCAATCTCTTGAATTAAGAACGCTAGAAATTGTTTCTAGTGTCCTGTTTACATCTCTAATCTCTTAAAAGACAGAACTTGAATTTCTAATTAATAGAAAAAGCTTTAGAAGCTGTTCAAGGGCTGCCATAGGTGTTCTTGGTGTGGACAAGCTAGAGGGACAACATCTGGTGTCCTGAAGACGAATCTCAAAGGCGCAGACACGCTGCAGTACATTAAGAGGTTAGTGTAATCGTTCTTGATTTAATCTAGGGTTCTAAAATTAATCTGATTAATTTTAAAATCTTAAATGGCAAATACAGATCCAAAAACATATTAAAAGAGTTTTAATATGTTGTTTATCATTGAAATCAAATAGATAAAAATAAATCTTGCATGATGCATGTGACCCTAGGTGAAAATTTTTGAATTCAATGTTATAACTTGAGATCAAAAGTTTATTGCTGGTTGCAAAGTCAAGGTGGCGGCACAAATGATGAACACCATGGTGCGCATGGTTGATGCATCACAATGGTGTGCAAAGGTAAATAGATGGTGAATGTGCAATTATTGTATGATCTAAGATCCATTTTATGTCTAATTAAATTGTTTAATTAGAATTTTTATCACACAATTAAATTATGATTCAAATCAGAATTTTAAAAATTGTTTGAATGTGATTCAAATCTAAATTTTAAAAGTTGTTTGAATGTGATTCAAATCTGAATTTTTAAAGTTGTTTGAATCATATTTAAATCTGATTTTTTAAAATTGATTGAATAAAATTCAGATCTGATTTTTTAAAAAATATTTGAATGTGATTCAAATCTGATTTTTTAAAAAATGTTTGAATATGATTCAAATCTGAATTTTTAAATTTGTTTGAATGAGATTCAAATCTGAATTTTTAAATTTATTTGAATCATATTCAAATCTGGATTTTTAAGTTGAATATGAGATATTCAATTTAATTTAAGTATGTATGTTTTATTTAATTGTTAAATAGTGATATGCATGATGAATGATCATGGACTATAAAAGACCAATGTGATTGGATTTATTTCTTTTATGTTTCTTTGAGATTGTAAATTAATTAATTTATTTTAATTTATTTTGGGCATGTATTATTAAGTTTGTAATAATTTTTGGCTTGTAATTTCATTTATTTAAGTTCTTGTAAATTCGCCTTAGTATGCCAAGGATTACCATGTAATATTGGATTGCAAGAAGTTCAAGGAGGTCAAGAGCATTGGTGGGACCAGTGAGAGGAATTCAAGATCAAGTGTTGATTATGTACTCCTTCAGCAACTCTTGTAAAATGAATGAATGAAATGCACCTAGGAATGCCCTGATTCAATTCTTGGTGGCTCAGAATTGAATCCCTTAGAAAGTCCATGATCATACCATATTTACTGCTTATCCATGAATGCATGAGATGTATGGGAATGTATGCAATTATATGATATATGCATGCTAAATGGATAATGTGCAAAGTGAGACCTTAATAGTAATTAGTATGACCATAAAATCTTCCAAACAAATGATTAAGTTGGAAATGCTGTAATTAAAGTAATTATAACATAGGCCCTCCATTGGGGCAATTATTTTAAGAAATTTTAAATAGTTGCATGAGATGCAATTAATTTAAGAGATTTTCTTAAGAATAATTGTTAAGCATGAGATGTTGTAAATATGTAAATGGTTTGGTGGCCAATATTGGATGTACCTGAGGACATTAAAATTATTTACATAATTACTGGCTCAATGGGATCAACTTAACTAATGCAAGATAAGTCAATAATGGTTGTACCTGAGATTTTGAGCATTAGGGGCTAGGTAAAGGATTGAACCTCACATGAGATGTGATAGGCAAGGAGTTGCTCACTTATAGTTTATTATAATTCCAATAATGGATGTACCTGAGGATGATCAATAGAATTATAAGAATTCAATCACCCACTAGAAATCCATCCAACTAGGATTTCCGTTTTCTACTTTGGAAGTGTAGGATTCGCTAAGTTAGTGGGAGGACCAATTTGATTAAAAGACCATAATCATTTTGGTTAATTACATGATACATGTAGTCAGTAGTCTGGTTATTTTCTGCAGCTTAATTTTTACGATAAAAATGAGCACAAAACAACCACCACCATCCAATATCCTTGCAAGCATACTTGATCACAATAGGTTGACAGGACCTAATCTGTCTGATTGGCTAAGAAATTTGAAACTTATCCTGAACCTTGAACATATAGGATATGTTCTAGATTCAAATGTTCCTGGTCCCTTACCTCCAGCGGCCACACATGAGGAACATGAAACTTTGGACAAGTGGAAGGAGCATGATATGAGAGCTAAGTGTTACATGCTTGCTTCCATGAGTAATAAGTTACAGAAGCAGCATGAGAATATGTAAAGTACGAGTGAGATCCTCCTTCACCTACAAGAGTTGTATGGTGAGCATAGTAGGAATGCTAGATATGAGATATCTAGGCAACTGTTCCGCATGAAGATGTCTGAGGGACAGAATGTTGGGGATCATGTCCACAAGATGATTCAGCTGATTGAGCAGTTGGAACATCTTGACTTCAACATGGATTTCCAACTACAGATGGATTTGATCCTTCAGTCCCTTCCTGAGTCTTTTGGGAATTTTGTGACAAATTTTCATATGACTAAACAAGAATGCACCTTAGCTGGTTTACTCAACATGCTGGTTATTGCCCAAAAGAATATACCGGGCAATAAAGGAAAAGAGGTAGCTTTGATTGCATCTTCTTTTGCTGGAAAGTCCAATAAGAAGAAGGGCAATAAGAAAAAGAAACTTCAGATTCCTAATCCTTCCAAGAAAATAGCTAAACAGAAAAGGAAGACCAAAGCTGACAAAGGCAAAGGAAAGTGTTTCCACTGCCAACAAGAAAGTGTTTCCATTGCCAACAGGAAAGTGTTTCCATTGCCAGTAAGAAAGTGTTTCCACTGGCCAGAGTATAGCAATCTAAATGAATGCAATGCCATGGTGAAAACCAACACAAGTTCAAAATATATTTGGTACTTAAGGTTATGTCATGTTGCAGAAGATAGGATTGCAAAACTGGAGAAAATGGGGATTCTATCCTCATTGAGCTCTAAGCTTACTCCAACTTGTGAATCTTGCCTTCAGGGCAAAATGACTAGATCACCCTTTGTTGGACAAGGGCAAAGAGCTGAAAATATTTTGGAGCTAATACATAGTGATGTATGTGATCCATTTAAAGAAATAGCTAGAGGGGGTTTTCATTATTTTCTTACCTTTACTGATGATAAATCAAGATTTGGGTATTTGTATTTGATGAAATACAAACATGAATCCTTTGAAAAGTTCAAAGAATTTAAATCTGAAGTAGAAAATCAAACAGGAAAGAGTATTAAAGCTCTTCGATCAGATCGTGGAGGTGAATATTTGAGTACTGAATTTCATGAATACTTGAGAGAGCACGACATTGTTTCCCAGCTGACTCCTCCAGGAACGCCACAGCTGAATGGTGTATCTGAAAGGAGAAATCGTACCCTATTGGATATGGTACGTAGTATGATGAGCTATACTGATATGCCAATCTTCTTTTGGGGATTTGCATTAGAATCAGCTTTGTATATTCTGAATAGGATTCCATCAAAATCAGTTTCTTCCACACCTTATGAGATATGGCATGGAAGAAAACCAAGTCTTAAGCATGTTAAGATTTGGGGTTGTCCAGCTTATATCAAAAAGCTGAACACTGATAAATTGGAGACCAGATCAGAAAAAGGTCGATTTGTTGGATATCCAAAAGATAGTTTTGAATATTATTTTTATTTGCCTACTTCACAAAAGGTTGTGATAAGTAGAGATGCCACATTTCTTCAACAACAGTTTGTTCAAGAAGGAGGCAAAGGAAGGCAAATAGAGTTAGATTTGGAGAATTCTGACCAACCAACAAATCAGATGGATATAGATCCATCTAGTCAACCTATACCCGTTGATGAAACATCTACAGCTGTTCCTCGTAGAACAACCAGGGTATCTCACCCACCAGTGAGATATGATTTTCTTCATGAAGAAGAACAAGAGTTGTCTACTCATGAAGAAGTAGATCATGGAGATGATCCACTTACCCATGAAGAAGCTATATCAGATATAGACTCTTCAAAATGGATTTATGCTATGAAATCCGAGATTGATTCCATGTATAAGAATCAAGTTTGGGATCTTGTTGACCCACCTGAAGGTATTGTACCTATAGGGAACAAATGGGTTTTCAAGAAGAAAATTGGTTCTGATGGAAAGGTAGAGACCTATAAGGCAAGGCTAATAGCGAAAGGGTTTCGCCAAAGGCAAGGAATCGACTATGAGGAGACTTTCTCGCCTGTTGCCATGCTTAAATCAATTAGGATTTTATTAGCAATAGCTGCGTACTATGATTATGAGATTTGGCAGATGGATGTCAAAACAACTTTTCTCAAAGGATACATTGAAGAAAACATTTTCATGGAACAACCTAGGGGTTTTGAATCCCAAGATGGTTCCAAGGTATGCAAGCTAAAGCGATCCATTTATGGGTTGAAACAAGCTTCGAGGAGTTGGAACATCCGTTTTGATGAAGCCATTAAATCCTTTGGTTTTATCAAAAATGAGGATGAGCCATGTGTATATAAGAATGTTAGTGACAGTGCTATCACTTTCCTTGTCTTATATGTGGATGACATACTGTTGATGGGTAATGACACAGGTATGTTGACGACTATAAAGGTATGGTTGTCAAATACATTCTCCATGAAAGACTTAGGGGAGGTAACCTATATTCTTAAGATTCGCATCTATAGAGATAGAGCGAAAAGAATAATTGGTTTATCCCAAAGTCTATACTTGGAAAAGGTGTTAAAGAGATTTAACATGCTTGATTCCAAGAGAGGATTGTTACCAGTGTGACATGGTATCCACCTTTCTAAAGAGATGTCTCCAAAGACACCTGAAGAAAGATGGTTATACTGATTCTGATTTCCAATCAGATGTCGATGATAGAAAGTCTACCTCTGGGTATGTGTTCGTTTGTAATGGAGGTGCAGTCAGTTGGAAGAGTTCCAAACAGAGCACGACTACAGATTCCACTACAGAGGCTGAGTATATTGATGCATCAGATGCTGCAAAGGAAGCTGTTTGGATAAAGAAGTTCATGACAGAACTTACAGTAGTTCCTTCCATTGAGTCAGCAGTTCCACTACACTGTGACAACAATGGAGCAGTCATACAGGCTAAGGAACTAAGGTCTCACCCAAAATCCAAACACATAGAAAGGCGCTACCATATTATCAGAGATATAGTTGGGCAAGGCGATATAGCCATGCAGAAAAAATAACATCAGCTGAAAAACCAGCTGATCCATTAACTAAACGTTTGTCATAAGCTCAGTTAGACTGACATCTTGAGAAGATGGGTCTAAGGTATTGTAATGAATGGCTCCACTGCTAGTGGGAGATTGTTAGTAGTATGCCCTAGAGCATATCATTTAGTATGTATCTTGTACATATTTTTATTAATAAAAGGCATTTCCACTTTTCCATTTACATAATATATTTATGTGTAATAGAAAAGGTCCATTGATATTTTGTTAGAAATATTATTCTTAAGTTGTTAAGAATATGAGTGACAATATTTCTAGCACAAAGTATCATAAATAGGTTCACAATCGAAGATACTTCATAATAAGGACATGACTTATCCAGAAAGATTGTATTCATGTTTATTCCCAAGTTATTTATATGAGATATAAATAAGATGGAATGGTGAGTCTCATGCCATATAACAAACATGATAGGCACTTATAAATGATAAGTAGGCCGAACCAGTGACACTTATGACAAGCACATGGAGTTTACTCTTGTCAATGTTTTGTCATAAATCATATCAGTGCATATAATCTTTAGACCTGAGATAGCACAGTTATCTTGTATATAGGTAGTTTGAGTTTGATATTGCTTTCATATTTATACTGTGTATGGCTATATGGGCATCTGTTGGCTCCTACTAGTTATATATGGAGGTAAGTGTTGATCAAGATGGAATCTGTTCCTCTAAGTAAATAGAGATAAAATCCTATGTTCATTTAATTGTTCTTGATGTTTCAAGTTCCTGGCCAGGACAGATAGATTTATTCAGAAAAGAGTTTCTGATGAGAAAATCTTTTTAATCAAGAACTGGAATTAAAAGAGAACATAATATTCATAGCAAATGGAGTTTGACATAAACCATGACTCCAGCTTGAGTTGGGATTTTGTAACAGAGAGATTCTAGTGCATGGTAACATATGATTATAGGTTCATTTAAGGTAAACCTTATTACTAATTGGGTGGCCATGGCATGCTATGCTAGGTGTTAACCATGGTCTATGAGGTTCATAAAATGATTTAGAGATATCATTTATGGTAAGAAAGAGTTCTGATGATATTAAGAGTTGATATCATATCTCATTGCCAATTAGTGATGAGCCTAGTAAGTCACACACATACACAAGTTATCACCGATTTAAATATGATTTAATTAATTAATTAAAGAGTTTAATTGATTAATTAAATAGGTTTGGTTTGCAATTAAATTGCAAAGTCCCTAGCATGACTTGAAACCAAATCTAGATTATTGGATGTGTAGTATAAATTAAATTTATATTTAAAGTGTTTAAATATGAATTTAATTAATGAGAAATTAATTAATAGAGATTAATTAATTAATTTATATTTGATATAAATTAATTAGAAGAAGAAAAATAATTATTTTGGGTTAAGAACTCAAAATTAAGACACAAGGGCATTTTGGTCATTTCACAGTGTGACACGTGGCACCATGAGATGGTGACACATGGGATTACACATAAGCTTGCCAAATGTTTTTTAATCATGTAAGATGATTAAAATCAAGATTAAATATAGGTTTGACACTTGGCACAATGTGATTGGGTCACTTAAACCTAGAGCTAATCAAAGGGTGACATGTGGCAAGGGTTTAATGTGTTAACCTAGCTATTTAAGTGTTGTTATGAAAAGAAAAAGCAACCAGCAGCCACTCCTCTCCTTTGTCACGCCACTTTGAGGGTTTTCATCTATTCTTCTTCATCTCTCATCAATTCAAAGAGATTAGCCATCAATCTCTTGAATTAAGAACGCTAGAAATTGTTTCTAGTGTCCTGTTTACATCTCTAATCTCTTAAAAGACAGAACTTGAATTTCTAATTAATAGAAAAAGCTTTAGAAGCTGTTCAAGGGCTGCCATAGGTGTTCTTGGTGTGGACAAGCTAGAGGGACAACATCTGGTGTCCTGAAGACGAATCTCAAAGGCGCAGACACGCTGCAGTATATCAAGAGGTTAGTGTAATCGTTCTTGATTTAATCTAGGGTTCTAAAATTAATTTGATTAATTTTAATATCTTAAATGGCGAATACAGATTCAAAAACATATTAAAAGAGTTTTAATATGTTGTTTATCATTGAAATCAAATAGATAAAAATAAATCTTGCATGATGCATGTGACCCTAGGTGAAAATTTTTGAATTCAATGTTATAACTTGTGTTTTTCACGCTTCCGTTCCTTCAAAGTTGGCATGCCAATAGGATTCTAACAGCTATTCTGTAAATGGCTTTATGCCATACTGTGTTTTTACGGCATATTATGCCGTACTGTGACTTTAATAGCCTACAGCTATACGTATTATGTTATTATACTTGACTTATTGTCAGATTGACTATATGGCTTTTTAGCCTCACTGTTTGCACACCGAGAGACACTTTGTGACCGATGGTGTGATGGTCTGAGGTACTAGGTACCCAGTGCCGGTATATCCGTTTATCCAGTCTGGTCAGTATATAGGCTACACGGGCAGTTAATTTAAGCATTATTAAATTCAAATAGCTAAATTCAGTTTATTGACATACAGCACCACCAAAATTAGCAAAAATGAAAGGTTAGCAAATAAAAGTAGAATCAACAACTGTAAAGAATATCAATGTCATAAATTCATAAACAAATCATTTACTTTATTTTAGTGTATATTTCTTTATATTTGGCACCACTAAGATAAATTGCTTAGCGCGTTGCTTTTGTAACACGTAGGTATTGGAGACACAGTTAGGGAGCCCAGCAGACTTACGACCGGGTGAGACATCAGATCTGCACAGGAGTCCAGAGTCATCTGCACTACACTGCATACATGGTAGGACTTAGGATCTTGTGTAATGACTATCAGTTGTATTTTGACATTTTGTTATGTAATATGTATAGATATCATAAAACTTTAAAGTTTGTAATAATTTGTATATATTAAACTCCCATGGATAGTGTTTTGATGAATGGAAAATATGATGGACTGTATTTTGAAATTATGAAACTGCGAGACTGAAAAATTAGTTGGATGGTTAAGATTTTGAGATTATCATATTGAACTATTTTTAACAAGTTTAGAAGGACAGTTTGTCCGAAATACAGAAGGCACCTTGCCAGATTTTTATTACCATTTTTGAAACACTGATTTTATTAAAATATGAAAATAGAACCAGTATGTTATAAATATCACATAAAGACTTCTTAAATCAAATTGAGTTCAGGAATTGAGATAATCACAGACTAGGTGCTCCGGCACTCCGTGTAGCACGCCTTGCTCAGCTACACTGTAGACGGGTAAGGGGTGTTACACTAGTGCATGGTAACATATGATTATAGGTTCATTTAAGGTAAACCTTATTACTAATTTGGTGGCCATGGCATGCTATGCTAGGTGTTAACCATGGTCTATGAGGTGCATAAAATGATTTAGAGAAATCATTTATTGTAAGAATTAGTTCTGATGATATTAAGAGTTGATGTCATGTCTCATTACCAATTAGTGATGAGCCTAGTAAGTCATACACATACACAAGTAATCACCAAATTAAATATGATTTAACTAACTAATTAAAGAGTTTAATTGATTAATTAAATAGGTTTGGTTTGCAATTAGATTGCAAAGTCCCTAGCATGGTTTGAAACCAAATCTAGGTCATTGGATGTATAGTATAAGTTAAATTTATATTTAAAGTGTTTAAATATAAATTTAATTAATGAGAAATTAGTTAATAGAGATTAATTAATTAATTTATATTTTATATAAATTGATTATAAGAAGAAAAATAATTATTTTGGGTTAAGAACTCAAAATTAAGACACAGGGGTATTTTGGTCATTTCACAAGGTGACATGTGGCACCATGAGATGGTGACACATGACACTACACATAAGCTTGACATATGTCTTTTAATCATGCAAGATGATCAAAGTCAAGATTAAATATAGGTTTAACACTTGGCACAATATGATTGGGTCAATTAAACCTAGAGCTAATCAAAAGGTGACATGTGGTAAGGGTTTTAAGTGGTGACCTAGCTATATAAGGAATAGGATGAAAAGAAAAAATACAAGTTGCCATTCATCTATTTTGTGCCGCCACCCCTTGGCTGCCTCTCCCTCTCTTCTTCTTCATCTCTCATCAATTCAAAGAGATTAGCAAACAATCTCTTGAATTAAAAATACTAGAAATCGTTTTTAGTGTCCTGTTTACATCTGTAATCTCTCAAAAGGCAAAACTTGATTTTCTAATTCATAGAAAAAGGTTTAGAAGCTGTTCAAGGGCTGCCATTGGTGTTCTTGGTGTGGACAAGCTAGAGGGACAACATCTGGCGTCCTAGACGCATCCCAAAGGTGCCAAACACACTGCAGTGCATCAAAAAGGTTAGTGCACTTGTTCTTGATCTAATCTAGGGTTCTAATGAATTAATCTGTTAATTCTAAAATCTTAAATGGCAAATGTAGATCCATAAACATATTAAAAGAGTTTTAATATGCTGTTTATCATTGAAATCAAATAGATAAAAATAAATCTTGCATGATGCATGTGACCCTAGATGAAAAATTTTGAATTTCAATGATCTAAACTTATGTTTTTCATGTTTCCGCTCCTTTAATTGGTATCAAAGCCACTATATTTGCCATTTAGATTGTTGATTATATGATTTAATTGTATGGTATGATCATGAGATGATAGATCCATTGCTGGTTACAAAAGAATGGTGGCGGCATGGTGATGATCAGCATTGGTGCGCACACTTTGTGGTCTCTAATGGTGTGCGCAAGGTTTGGGTTTTTAATTTACAATTGTTGTATGATCTAGAAGCTCATCCTATGTCTACTTAAATTGTTTAATTAGAGTTTTAATCACACAATTAAATTTTGATTCAAATCTGAATTTTTAAAAGTTGTTTGAATGTGATTCAAATCTGAATTTTTAAAGTTGTTTAAATGTGATTCAAATCTGAATTTTAAAAGTTGTTTGAATATGATTCAAATCTGAATTTTTAAATTTATTTGAATCATATTCAAATCTGGATTTTTAAGTTGAATATGAGATATTCAATTTAATTTAAGTATGTATGTTTTATTTAATTATTAAATAGTGATATGCATGATGGATGATCATGGACTATAAAATACCAATGTGATTGGATTTATTTCTTTTATGTTTCTTTGGGTTGTAAATTAATTAATTTATTTTAATTTATTTTGGGCATGTATTATTAAGGTTGTAATAATTTTGGGTTGTAATTTTATTTATTTAGTTCTTGTAAATTCACCTTGGTATGCCAAGGATTACTATGTAATTTGATTGCAAGAAAATTAAGGAGGTCAAGAGCATTGGTGGGAACAGTGGGAGGAATTCAAGATCAAGTCTTGATTATGTACTCTTTCAACAACTTTTGTAAAATGAATGAATGAAATGCACCTAGGAATGCCCTGATTTAATTCTTTATGGCTCAGAATTGAATCCCTTATAAAGTCCATAATCATACCATATTTACTATTTATCCATGAATGCATGAGATGTATGGGAATGTATGCAAGTATATGATATATGCATGCTAAATGGATAATGTGCAAAGTGAGACCATAATAGTAATTAGGATGACCACAAAATCTTCCAAATAAATTATTAAGATGGATAAGCTATAATTAAAGTAATTATAACATGGGCCCTCCATTGGGGCAATTATTTTAAGAAATTTTAAATACTTGCATATGATGCAATTAATTTAAGAGATTTTCTTAAGAATAATTATTAAGCATGAGATGTTGTAAATATTTAAATGGTTTGGTAGCCAATAAAGGATGTGCCTGAGGACATTAAAATTATTTACATGTTTACTGGCTCAATGGGATCAACTTAACTAATGCAAGATAAGTCAATAATGGATGTGCCTGAGATTTTGAGTATTATGGGCTAGGTAAAGGATTGAACCTCACATGAGATGTGATGGGCAAGGAGTTGCTCACTTATAGTTTATTGTAATTCCAATAATGGATGTGCCTGAGGATGATCAATAGGATTATAAGAATTCAATCATCCACTAGAAATCCATCCAACTAGGATTTCCGTTTTCTACTTTGGAAGTGTAGGATTCGCTTAGTTAGTGGGAGGACCAATTTGATTAAAAGACCATAATCATTTTGGTTAATTACATGATATATTTACTAATTAATCTGGTTATTTTCTGTAGTTAATTTTCTGATAATAATGAGGACAAAGCAACCACCACCATCCAATATCCTTGCAAGCATACTTGATCGCAATAGGTTGACAGGACCTAATCTGTCTGATTGGCTAAGAAATTTGAAACTTGTCCTAAACCTTGAACATATAGGATATGTTCTAGACTCAAATATTCCTGGTCCCTTACCTCCAGATGCCACTCAAGAGGAACATAAAAATTTGGACAAGTGGAAGGAGCATGATATGAGAGCTAAGTGTTATATGCTTGCTTCCATGAGTAATGAGTTACAGAAGCAGCATGAGAACATGCAGAGTGCGAGTGAGATCCTCCTTCACCTACAAGAGTTGTATGGTGAGCACAGCATGAATGCTAGGTATGAGATATCTAGACAACTATTCCGCATGAGGTTGTCTGAGGGACAAAATATTGGGGATGATGTCCACAAGATGATTCGGCTGATTGAGCAGCTGGAACATGGATTCGGCTGATTGAGCAGCTGGAACATCTTGACTTTAACATGGATTTCCAACTGCAGACAGATTTGATCCTTCAGTCCCTTCTTGAATCATTTGGGAATTTTGTGTCAAATTTCCATATGACTAAGCAGGAATGCACCTTGGCTGGTTTACTCAACATGCTGGTTATTGCCCAAAAGAATATGCCGGGCAATAAAGGAAAAGAGGTAGTTTTGATTGCATCTTCTTCTGCTGGAAAGTCCAACAAGAATAAGGGCAATAAGAAAAAGAAACCTCAGATTCCTGGTCCTTCTAAGAAAATAGCTAAACAGAAAGAGAAGACTAAAGCTGATGGAGGTAAAGGAAAGTGTTTCCACTGCCAGAAGGATGGGCACTAGAAAATGAATTGCCCAGAGTATCTTGATTCTCTGAAGGACAAGAAGGATACACCTTTGGAAGGTATGTCCATATCTTGTTATTTAGATTCTGATGATACTCATAGTTCATCTACAACTTGGGTTTTAGATACTGGTGCCAGTTCTCACATTTCTTATGATATGCAAGAACTAGCAAATAGTAGCAGCTTGCGTTCTCGAGATGTTAAACTCCGAATTGGCGATGGCTTAACTGTTGAAACCTTAGCCATAGGATCTAAATCTTTTTACATGTCTGGACATGTTTTGTGTTTGGAGAATATTTTATATGTACCTGATGCTTTTAAGAACATCATTTCTATATCTAGTTTGGCTAGAAATAGCTATGAATTTCAGTTCACAGATGATGTTTGCAATATTTATTTTGGAAATAAATATGTTGGTTCGGGTTATATGAATGATGGTTTTTATTATTTGGATAATAATGACAAACACAAAATGAATGCAAGTGATCTAAATGAATGCAATGCCATAGTGAAAATCAACTTAAGTTCAAAATATATTTGGCACTTAAGGTTATGTCATGTTGCAGAAGATAGGATTGCAAAACATGAGAAAATGGGGATTTTATCCTCATTGGGCTCTAAGCCTACTCCAACTTGTGAATCTTGCCTTTAGGGCAAAATGACTAGATCACCCTTTGTAGGACAAGGGCTAAGAGCCGAAAATATTTTAGAGCTAATACATAGTGATGTATGTGGTCCATTTAAAGAAATGACTAGAGGTGGTTTTCATTACTTTATTACCTTTACTGATGATAAATGAAGGTTTGGGTATTTGTATTTGATGAAATACAAAACATGAATCCTTTGAAAATTTCAAAGAATTTAAATCTGAAGTAGAAAATCAAACAGGAAAGAGTATTAAAGCTCTTCGATCATATCGTAGAGGTGAATACTTGAGTACTGAATTTGATGAATACTTGAGAGAGCACGGCATTGTTTCCCAGCTGACTCCTCCAGGAACACCACAGTTGAATGGTGTATCTGAAAGGAGAAATCATACCCTATTAGATATGGAACATAGTATGATGAGCTATACTGATATGCCAATCTCCTTTTGGGGATTTGCATTAGAATTAGCTTTGCATATTCTGAATAGGATTCCATCAAAATTAGTATCTTCCACACCTTATGAGATATGGCATGGAAGAAAACCAAGTCTTAAGCATGTTAAAAATTGGGGTTGTCCAACTTATATCAAAAAGATGAACACTGATAAATTGGAAACCAGATCAGAAAAGGGTCAATTTGTTGGATATCCAAAAGATAGTTTTGAATATTATTTTTATTTGCCTACATCACAAAAGGTTGTGGTAAGTAGAGATGCCACATTTCTTGAACAACAGTTTGTTCAACAGTTTGTTCAAGAAGGAGGCAAAGGAAGGCAAATAGAGTTAGAATTAGAGAATTCTGACCAACCAATAGATCAGATGGATATAGATCCATCTAGTCAATCTAAACCTATTGATAAAACATCTAAAACTGTTCCTCATAGAACAACCAGGGTATCTCACCCATCAGTGAGATATGGTTTCCTTTATGAAGAACAATAAGAGTTGTCTACTCATGAAGAAGTAGATCATGGAGATGATCCACTTACCTATGAAGAAGCTATATCAGATATAGACTCTTCAAAATGGATTGATGCTATGAAATCCAAAATTGATTCCATGTATAAGAATCAAGTTTGGGATCTTATTGACCCACTTGAAGGTATTGTACCTATAGGGAACAAATGGGTTTTCAAGAAGAAAATTGGTTCCGATGGAAAGGTAGAGACCTATAAGGAAAGGGTAGTAGCGAAAGGGTTTCGCAAAAGGCAAGGAATCGACTATGATGAGACTTTCTCGCCTGTTGCCATGCTTAAATCAATTAGGATTCTATTAGCAATAGCTGCATACTATGATTATAAGATTTGGCAAATGGATGTCAAAACAGCTTTTCTCAATGGATACATTGAAGAAAACATTTTCATGGAACAACCAAGGGGTTTTGAATCCCAAGATGGTTCCAAGGTATGCAAGCTAAAGCGATCCATTTATAGGTTGAAATAAGCTTCGAGGAGTTGGAATATCCGTTTTGATGAAGCCATTAAGTCATTTGGTTTTATCAAAAATGAGGATGAGCTATGTAACGATCAGGCTCTAACCACTAAAGGAATTGTCCGCTTGGGCCATAAGCCTCACAGTTTTGTCCCATAGGTGGAATGGGGAACTTCCCAGGAAGTCACCCATCCTAGGATTTCTCTCAAGCGAGCACGCTTAACCCTGGAGTTCTTCCAACTCTCCAGGCCATTCCACCAAAAGACGCCTCTTTTATTTTCTTTTCACTTTTACTCTAATTTTTCCCTCAATATTTCTTCATAATTCAATATTTTATTTTCATTTAATTAAATTGACATTTTGGTCAAAAATCAACTCTTAGTGTGAATTGACCAAAATGCCCCTTATTGGATCACAATCCCTTTTTTTACAATATACCCGGTGAGTCCTTATATTTTTGGGTCACTTGAATTTTTATTATGTCTATCTCAATTAATTTTCTATTTATTTTTGATCCTCAAGGTGTCTTTGAATAGTACTAGTCACAGACCAAAAATGGTACTATTCATAACTCGAAGGTTCAGGGTGTTACAATTCTCCCCTCCTTAAAAATAAATTTCGTTCTCGAAATTTACCTGGTCTCAGTCTTTGAATAGCCGTGGGTGTTGTCTCCTCATGTCTTCCTCATGCTCCCATGTAGCCTCCTGGCCTGAATGATGGTTCCACAACACTTTGACTAGAGGTATCTGTTTGTTCCTCAACTGTTTTACCTCATATGCCAAGATCTTTATGGGCTCTTCATCATATGTCAGGTCTGGATTCACCTCAATCTCCTCTACTGGCAAAATGTGAGAGGGGTTTGATCTATACCTCCTTAACATGGAGACATGGAAGACATTGTGAATCTTTTCTAACTCCAGAGGCAATGCAAGTCTATATGCCAATGGACCCACTCTTTCCAGAACCTCATACGGCCCAATGAAGCGAGGACTTAGTTTTCCCTTTCTATCAAACCTCATGATCCTCTTCCATGGGGAAACTTTCAAGAATACCTTGTCACCCACACTCTACCGAAGATCTCTTCTCTTTAGGTCAATGTAGGACTTCTGTCTATCCGTTGCAACTTTGAGTCTGTCTTTAATGAGCTTAACCTTTTCTTCTGTCTACTGCACTAATTCTGGGCCATTCAACTTCCTCTCGCCCACTTCATCCCAACACAAGGGAGTTCTACACTTTCTGCCATAAAGTGCTTCATATGGAGGCATCCTGATGCTTGACTGATAACTATTATTATAGGCAAATTCAATTAAAGGCAAGTGTGTGTCCCAACTCCCTTTAAACTCAATCACACAAGCCCGAAGCATATCCTCCAAAATCTGAATGATCCTTTCAGACTGGCCGTCTGTCTGTGGATGGAATGCTGTACTGAAGTTTAATCTAGTTCCTAGGGCTTTTTGGAGACTACCCCAGAATCTAGAAGTGAACCTAGGATCTTTATCAGACACAATACACACTGGCACTCCATGCAACCTCACTACTTCATCAATGTACAGTTTGGCCAATTTTTCCAGGCTGTAATCCATCGTCACTGGCAAAAAGTGTGCAGACTTGGTCAATCTATCAACAATAACCCAAACTGCATCATGATTCTTTTGTGTACGTGGAAGTTCTATCACGAAATCCATAGTGATTCTTTCCCATTTCCACTCGAGAATTGGCAATGGCTGTAGCAACCCTGCAGGCACTTGGTGTTTGGCCTTTACTTGCTGACAAGTTAGGCATTTGGCAACATATTCTGTAATGTCTTTCTTCATTTCTCTCCACCAATAGTGCTCTTTCACACTTCTATACATTTTTTGTTCCACCGGGGTGCATTGTAAAAGGTGAATCATGTGCTTCCTTTAAAATGGTCTGCCTCAGTTCAATATTCTCAGGAATGCACATTCTGCCCTTATATAACAATAAGCCTTCATCATTTATTGATAATTCTGGTTTCTTGCTATCCCGAGCCTCTTCCATCAACTTCACATACTTATCATCCTTCTGTGCAACTGCTTTAATTTGTTCTGCCAGCATTGGCTTCACTTGCCAAGTAGCTACCATCTGACCATCTTCATTAATCTCCAAATTAGCATGCAATGCCCTTAACTCATGCACCATGGACAATGGAGAAACCCTCAAACCAGCCATAGTCTTGCTTCTTAAAGCATCAGCTATAACATTAGCTTTTCCAGGCTGATAGTCTATCAAACAATCATAATCTTTTATCAGCTCTAACCATCTCCTCTGCCTCAAATTTAACTCCTTTTGTGTGCCAAAGTACTTCAAACTTTTATGATCTGTGTATATATAACATCTCTCCCCATGTAAGTAATGTCTCTAGATCTTTAAGGCAAAGACAATGGCTGCCAGCTCCAAGTCATGCGTGGGATAATTCCTCTCATGCGGTTTAAGCTGGAGAGTTGGAAGAACTCCAGGGTTAAGCGTGCTCGCTTGAGAGAAATCATAGGATGGGTGACCTCCTGGGAAGTTCTCCATTCCACCTATGGGACAAAACCGTGAGGCTTATGGCCAAAGCGGATAATTCCTCTAGTAGTTGGAGCCTGATCGTTACAAAGCATTTTCTTGGCATTATAATGCCATCGAAACCTCAATGACTCTTCCCTGGAGTGCAAAAAATTATTTCATGAATTTTCTCCCGGGATTAGGATTTCTAGCTGTGAAGACCGCATGTAACATCCTCCCGGTAGCAACTCCGTACATTCTACTGTTCCGATGACCGGTGTCGGTCCGGACAGCTAGAACGTCCGGAAAAATATTTAAATTAAAGTGAGGGACCATAATTAACTCAAATATTAATAAGAAAAATTTAGTAAAAATTTTAGAAATAAAATACAACCAAGTCAAACGAGCCGGTGCCCAAGCGAGGGGTAACCAGAGGGAAGTTGCGGTTCTCGCAACGAGGAGCCCTAGACCCGGGGGAAAAATTATAAAATAATTTTTGGGACTCCAGAGAAGGGTCATTGAGGTTCCCATGGCATTAGAATGCCAAGAAAATATTTAGAAAAAATTTTCAATCGGTACAGACAATTTCGACCCGTTAAGCCAAACGGAGGGCATTTTGGTCATTTCGCCTTCAGAGGTGATTTTTGGCCGACTTGTCCAGTTAAGTAAATAATTATTATGACTCAAAATATGAATAAATATTGCTAAAAATTAAATTGAAATGTGGTAGAAAAGAAAAGAAAAGAAAAATAAAAAATTAAGCAAATTATGACCTATTATGATGTCACTCACTTACTTCCAACCAATCACAATTAAACAACCTATTAATTAACAAATAAAAAGAGATAAATATGGCCAAAAACAAAAGAAATCAGCAGCCATCTCCTTTCCCAAAACCAGCCAAAACGTAGAGAGAGAGAAGATAGGGTTTCCACCATAGCCATTCTTTGCAAGCTTCATTTCTCATGCTTCCTCACCATATTTCCTCAAGACCCCAACACTAAAATGAATCCTTGGACCTAGAGGAAGTGTTTGGCAGCCAAGAAAAGCCAAGAAAGTGAAGGAATTGCTTGGGGAAAATCTGCCACTTAAAGGTTAGTGCACATATGTATTTAAAACACATTAATTCCATGTTAGAGATGTGTAATAGGTAAGAAATTGTGGAATAAATGAACCAAACCCATGTGTATGAATGCCATGAATTTCAGCAGTCATATTGAAGGAATAGAAATGAGGGTTTTGTTGGACTTAGAGTGGATTAGAAATGATGTTTAAGATACATATACACAAGGATAATAAATTGGTATGCTAACTAAGGCATCTTGTAGAAAACATAAGGTGAAGCTAGGGTTTTGGGGGAGTGAAAATTTACTTGGCTTATGAAATTGTTAGGGAACATTATAATGGTCAATTAGTGATCATTTTAGGTATGTTGACCATGAATTGGACTGAAAAATAGTATAGCCAAGTGAGTGTGTAGGCTGCCTTGTTAGTGCAGCAGAGTGACTGAAATTTCAGTCCACTTGCACAGCCATAACTTTGGATGTGTAGGTCCAATTGATGTTTGGCCAAATGGATATGAAACTAGGCTTATAATGGCACATTTTTGCTGAAGAAACCATGCCCAAAAGACCAAAGCAAGAGGACCAAAACTTGGCCCCAATCCGGATACCCTGCAAACAGCCCCTACAGAAATGACCAAATGATATTCATTTGGCTATAACTCACTGTAGATATGGTCAATTGACCTGAAATTTTTACAGAAACAAGTTAAGACATAGAGAAACAACTTTCATGAAGAAACCTACCCCAAAATATGACCAGAACCTAACCCAAATGGCAGTCATAGTTACTGTTCAAACCTGCAACTCTGCAGATTTTCATTTGAGCAGTAATGTTTGGATGGCTATAACTCTCTCTAGAAAACTCGGATTTAGGCGATTCTTGAACCGATGAAAACCTAAGGCCTAGTAGAACATTTCATATGAAGAAAGTTAGGCCAAATTATGAACTTAACTTGATCAAATTACTGACCAAAGTTGGACCAAAATCTGCCAAAACCCAAAAGTGCAGCATGAACAGTGCACGTGAACAGTAAATTTATTTTGGCCATAACTTGAGCTACAAAACTCCAAATGGAGTGATTCAAAAAAGGAAATTCAACTAGACAAAATAAGGAACAACTTTCATGTTTACCATTTCCTCAAATTCCTACTGCAATAGTGCCCAATGGAATAGTAAAGTTGAGTTAGCAAAATTGAAAATTTTGCTTCTCTTGGTTTAAGCTTAGAAATGGTATTAATGCTTAATGTCAACAAGTTTTAAATGAAAAATGTGGTATGTTTGAAGTGCCAAAGTCAATGTACATATTTTCTATGCAAAAGTCAACATTTTTGTTGACCAATGAGGTGAATAGTGTCACCAAAACCAAAAATTGGCAATTTTGCCAAAATGACCTAAGCTTTGAGAAAGTGACCAAAACCAACAAGTTTTGAATACAAAATATGGTATGTTGGGAGTATTAAAACCAATGTACCTATTGTTTATGCAAAAGTCAACATTTTAGTTGACTAATGAAATGAATAGTGACACAAAAACTTGAAATTCAAAATTTGAAATTAGAAATGCATCTAGGGGACTTTAAATTGCAATTGGCAATTAATACTAGCAAATGTAAAACTCAAAATGTGGGATCTTGGTGTAATAAGAATTAATATATCCATTAAGTATAAAAAGGTCAACATCTTGGTTGACTAGTAAGGTGAATAGTAATCAAAATGATTAGTAAATTAAGATGAAGACCTAGAACAAATTCTAAGCTTAAATGCTTAGAATTGTATGACAAATATGGACTATGCATCCTAGTCAAAATTGTTAAAAAGAAATTTAGGCCATAAATTTGAAATCCATGAAATATTCATGGATTACTTGAAACATGAAAAATAAGTCACCTAATTGATGTGAATAGATAGTTAGAGCACATATGCTCATCACAAATGGAATTCATAAAATATTAGAAACTCAACTTGAAATATAAAATTTGTAATTACATAAGTAGATTCTTGAATGTATAAATGAGAAAGGAAAAATGTTTTGAATACAATGGTACATGTGAACCATTGTTTAGAATTGTGATCAATATGAATAACATAGTGAATGGACAAATAAACCGTATTAATGTATGAATGAGACATTAGTTCTCATTATTGAAAAGAGGAGAAGTATTTTGAATACAATGGTATAAAAGGATAATTGATGTGAATTGTGATCATATAAATGATCAAATGAATGTATGAATTATTATTGAAATTTATCATGAAATAATGAAGTCATAAAGCACAATATATTAATATTTTAAAATATTAAATGCCCTAGTATACCTAACAAGATTGGTTTGGATAGTTTGGCATGCCAATAGGGTATTGTTTTAGCGATCGCGAAGGCTTTATGCTCGTATTCATGGCTTTATGCGTATTCATGGCTTTTATGCGTATTCATGGCTTTTATGCGTATTCATGGCTTTTATGCCAATTATGTGATATCATGGCTTTTTAGCCATCTTGATCGCATACGTGGTTGGCGTTCTGCGTCCCATGGTATGACGCCCGAGGCACCGCGGTGTCGGTGCCAACGACCCGTTATCCATCCGATCGTCTAGTATAGGTTACTTGGCGATCAATTAAAGTATTATTCAATTCAGCTAAGTTAAGTTAAGTATAATGAAAATCGATACAATTAAATTAAGTATTGAATGAATAAGCAAAAGAGATTAGCAAAAGAATCATAACAAAAATATAAATTGCGTAACTGATGCACTTGAAATACAATACGGATAGAATAAATTATATACCGCTAGTATTCTTGAAAAGTTATAAACTAAGCACTTCCAAAGAGGAACAAACTAGTATATAAGATCGTTGATACTAGAAATACCATACCAAATTAAATTGATTCTTGAGTATCTGAATTATCATTTATTTCTTTCTTTACTTGTATATATTATTTATGGTTATATTATTGCACCACTAAGCAGAAATGCTTAGCGCGATGGAATTGCTTCCTCGCGCAGGTACTGAAGGTAAAACCAGTGGTATCGTCGATCGAGATTTTTGGAGTCCGGATCTGCGAAGTGTCGGAAGAGTTCAAGATTGTCACCTCCTCGGAATGCATGTAGATAGGGCTCATTTTATACATGTTATGTATATTGTTCATTCCTAGCACATTGTAAATTATTTGTATATCTTGTACAAAATAAACTCATGTAATTAACCTATGAATTATGGAAGCTATTCAAAGTATGTATTTTAGTATGTGAATTGAATTTGAGTTATAATGAGATTATACTTGTGAATATTGAGATATTGAAAATCTAATGAGATTTCTGAGAAATCTGGATACTGTATTGAGATACATTATGTTTGAAAATTTTTGAGACTATTAAGTTTGAGAAATTGAGTATATATTGAAATTGTCTTTGGCAGGTTCAGAAGAACTGTTAGTCCAAATTACAGCCGACACTTTGTCGGATTATCGTTAAAATTTTTAAAATTTCCAATTTAGTTAGATTTTAATAAAAGTAAAAATTGCCTAAATCTTCAATAAAGTTTTTGAATAAATAAATCAAGAACTATAATGAAATCAGATAAAATAGAGTGCTCCGGCACACTGAGTGGCATAACTTGCTCGGCTACACTGTAGTCGGGTAAGGGGTGTCACACCGCAACTTCCCACTGGGTTACCTATCGCTAGGGCACCGGCTCATTTAACTTGGTTGTATTTTATTTCTAAAATTTTTCCTATATTTTTCTTATTATTATTTGAGTTATTTATAACTCTTACTCTAGTCTACATATAGTTCCAGTCATTCTACCTGTCCGGACAGACATTGATTACCGAAATAGTCGAATATACGGACTAGCTAAAGTGAGGGTGTTACAATTCTTCCCCTCTAACAAAAATTTCGTCCTCGAAATATACTCGGTGTAAATAGTCGAGGAACTGCTACTTCCTTATTTCTTCACCTTACCAGAGAAAACAGATCTGCATTAGTGTCACCTCGACTCATATGAATGCAATGCATGTTATGCACACTATTCCTTTCCATCTATCTATGCCTAGGAACGCCTAAACCGTGCTCTGATACCTATAAATGTAGCACACCTTGCTCGTCTACAGTGTAGTCGAGCAAGGTGTGCTACATTCGTTATCGGAGCACCCTATTTTATCTTATTTTATTTCTTTAAAAATTTTGTTCTCGTTATATTTTAATATTAATTATCTTTCTATGGAGAAACCAGCGGAGTTTCCCCTATTTCTATTACTATTTGGCGTATTTCAATATTTACCTATTTAAAAATCTCAACAGCATTTTCCATACAATAATTCATCCATGTATTTCAATTCTCATATTCATTTCTATCCACTTTCCTTCATACTCCATTCACATATCAAAATTCTCATATTTCCATTAATTTATATAATTTGCAAACTAATTGAATAAATTTACAATTTACATGATATACAAATTAATTACATATGAACTAATCAATTTATTAATTTACATCACATTTCTATTAATTACCTGTTCATAATCTACATTACAATACAATATCTAGCATTTTATATAAAATACAAAATATGATCTATATGGGCCCTATCTACATGCATTGCTGAGGAGGTGACAACCTTGAATACTTCAGACACTTCTGCAGATCTGGACTCCAAAAATCTCAATCAAAGTACCTGCACGAGGAAATAAATCAATCGCGCTAAACATTGCTGCTTAGTGGTGTAATAATATAACAAGAAAATAATATATACAAATAAAGAAAGAATAGAGCATAATTTAAATATTCAAGAATCAATTTGATTTACTATGATGTTTCTAGTATTAACTATCTTATATGCTAATTCGTTCCTCTTTGGAAGTACTGAGTTTATAGCCTTACAGTAATAATATTCAATATAAATTTTATTCAAGGAATATTGTATTTGAGGTCTCTTTATGATTCTACAAATTGTATTTTTGTTATGTTTCTATTGCTAATCTCTTTTTCACATTTTATTTAATACTTTCTAATGTTTTTAATTGCTAATATGCTTAAATAATTTCAATAATTTACACTACCCAGGTAACCTATGACAGGCTGACTAAACTGGATAACGGGTCGTTGGCACTAGACACCGCGGTGCCTCGGGCCGTCATACCATGGGACGCGAAACGTCAACAACGTATGCAATCAGTATGGCTAAAAAGCCATGATAACACATAATCGGATATAAAAGCCATGAGTGCAGGCATAAGGCCATGAATACAGGCATAAAGCCTTTCGCAATACTGCTAAAATAATACCCTATTGGCATGCCAATCTATCCAATCTGACACACGTGTCTAGGCAATACATTGGCACATTAGTACCATTAAGCATTAATATGTATTATTATGTCATTATTTCATTATAAGGTTCAATTACAATTGATAAAATTTTATTCTATTTCTAGTAAAAACATAAATTCCTAAATCACAATTACACATAATTCATGCGTTTCTCGTAATTTATACATTCATCATTCCATTCATGATAATTGCGATTCACATCGATCAATTTTCGTGTACTATTTGTATATCGAAATATTTTCCTAAGGCTCTCCATATGGATTATTCCTTTATGTCCTAGAGTCACTAAAGTTTAAGAATTTTTAATTCACTAATTATACTATATATATTAGTACCCATAATGGCTTCTTTAATTCCTTTTATTTTTCCTTATGTTTTTGGGGTTACTATTCCCACATTACTATTCACTCAATTTATTAACTTTTTCATACATAATAGTTATATGAGTTCTAACCACATAAAATTACCACATTTTGGTTCACAAAAGTGTTGGTATTAGTTGCTAATCAATACTTCTAACCGATAGGAAATAAATCAAAAATTTCAATTTTGGGTGCTAAAGTTCACTGTTCCATTAGGCAATTTTACAGTAAGAATTTGACCAAATGTTCTTAATCAAAGTTGTTCCTTATTGTGTTTAGTTCAATTTCCCTTTTTGAATCACTCCATTTGGAGCTTTTTATCTCAAGTTATGGCCTAAATACCATAACTGGTTCATTGATCCTTTCTGGATCCAGAACCAGATAAATTCTAGAGTCCAATTTATTCTAATTATTTGGGTATGCTACAGTCATTTTTAGACCTAATATCCTTCATATGAGTTGTTATCTTATGTCTTAGGATCACTCAGGTTTAAGAATCATAATTTTTCTAGTTATGTAGAGTGAATTATTGCCAAATAACTGACCTGGACTCATGAATCCTGTGCCTTTAGGATTTCAGGTTTAGGTCAACATCTTTGATTCCCATTTTAGGGTACTTGCACTCAAGATTTGAAGAAGGTTCCTAAATAAAAGTTGGAGTCCTGATTCTTAGGTTTCCATAAAAATTTGGCTCATCTCAATTGGAATTTCCTAATGGGAGATATGATCTAAATACTATTCTGGGGTCAAGTATTTATTTGGTTAAATTTCAGGATTTGGAATGCTAATTTTCCTAGTAATCTCTTCAAGTTTCATCAGGTTCTGGGTTTTGGTCAAAACACCAAATTTGTATTTCTAGGTCTTATAGAAATTTTGGCTTTAGTTTCACTATATTTGCAGTTTTTTATACCAAGTTATGTCATTTTTTTCAACACTGATCAGGCTGGTCAATGTCCAAAATTTTCTGATCAGTTTGGTTCTGGTAGTTTTGTTAGACTAAATTTGGTTAACAAATTGATTAGGCTAGGGTCAGAACTGGGCTCTGAGTTCTTCATATAAAATGTTCTCCTATGTCTAAGCTTTCCAATGGTTCAAAAATCAGGTTATTCTGACCTTCCTAGAGTGAGTTATGGCCATTTGAACATTTACTGTTCATATGGTTATTTTTCTAGGTCTAGCATATGGTTACCCGAATTCAAGCCAATTTTTGGTCATTTTGTGCTTGGTTTCTAGGCATGTTTTCTCCATGAAAAATGCTGGTTTAGGTCTTAAATTTCATCTCCAATTGGCCTTACACCAATTGGAGCTGTCTAGCTCTACTTATGTTCATCTAAACACACTGGACTCACAGGTCCAGAATTCCCTGCATAAGAACAACACTCCCAATTTTCAATTCCACCCAACTTCCAAACTTCAATTCACATTTATAACACTTCTAATAGGCAATAATCAACCTCAACATCATCAAATTCAAGTCACAATACAAAATTCTAGATTTTAGCAAACCCTAAATCAACTTGCATAAATTTTAAATTCTAAGAGAATTTCTAGCACTAACCTTATTCTTCTAGCTCCAAGCAACCTTCAATCAACCCAACACTTGATTCACCTCTTTGGGGCTACCAACCAGATTTTCCTTTCACTTTTCTTCCCACTTTCCTTGGGTTTTATGGCTAGCTATGGAGGTTTATCAAGGCTGCCAACTATTTTTGTGAAGAAACGTAACGGTTTGGAAGCTTGAAATGGTGTTTTAATGATAGGAAAATGAAAGAATTTGAGAGGAAATAGAGAAGAGAGGGTTGGACAGGAGAATGGCTGGAGAAGAAGATGGCTTTCTCATTTTTTTTTGACTCATTTATCTTCTTTTTATTTGTTTATTAAATGGTTGTCTCATGGTGATTGGTGGAGAGTTTTTAATGACATCATAATGATGTCATAATTTAAGTTTTATTTTATTTTATTTTCTTTTCTACTCATTTTCAATTCAAGTTTTAGCAATATTTATTCACATTTTATGTCATGTAATTATTTATTTAACTGGACAAGTTGACCAAAAATCATCTCTTAGGACGAAATGACCAAAATGCCTTCCGTTTGGCTTATTGAGCCAAAATTAGCTGTACTAATCTAAAAATTTTCCTAAGCATTTTCTTGGCATTCTAATGTTATTGAAACCTCAATGACTCTTTTCTGGAGTTTCAAAAATTATTTTATGAATTTTCTCACAGGTTTAGGGTTTCTAGCTGTGAAGACCGCAACTTCTCACTGGGTTACCTATCGCTAGGGCACCGGCTCATTTAACTTGGTTATATTTTATTTCTAAAATTTTTCCTAATTTTTTTTATTATTATTTGAGTTATTTATGACTCCTCACTCTAGTCTACATATAGTTCCAGTCATTCTAGCTGTCCGGACAGACATTGGTCACCGAAACAGTCGAATGTACGGACTAGTTAAAGTGAGAGTGTTATAGTTGCATTATAACTTTTTTGTGTTGTGCCGTCGTGAGAATAAGTCGGAGCTTATATATATGTATTATGGAAATGGAATCTCAGGGTAGGTACGGCATGAGAAATTCACTGATTCCCTTGGATATGGATAGATGAGATAGGTATGTGTGTTATATTATTACTGATTCTTACCAACTGCAGGTAGGTACTTGTGCTATATTACTTCTATTTCCTGCAATATGGAATAAGAGAAACTGATGGATTTCAGAGAGTCAAGGCATGGGTTTGGCTTTCAATATGTATTAGGCGTGTGTTTGTAGTTCCAATTTATCCTCTTGTGTGAGGATTTGGTTGTTTTGTTTATTTGGTGCCTTTTTATTAATAGGACTGCATTAAAATTAGATAGTTATATAAATTATAATTATAATCAATACATAAATTCTATGAGTCAAACGCTTATTCCTATTTTTTTTTTCTAAATTGCTAGAGGATCATTTTTTTTAAGAATCTAATATGCATTTTTTTATAATAGAGTATTAAATAGTGTAATTAGTAAATAATTTAATTAATTAATTAATTATTTATTTATGTCATTTTTAAAACTCCACTGAAATATGGGTGTATAAATATATTATTTTAACTAATGATTTTAAATAAATTATTTATGCTGGATATTGGTGTATAAATATATTATTTTAATTAATAGTTTTAAATAAATTATTTACGCTGGTTATCAAAAATGAGTTGAGCTCCCTAATTATTTATATATATATGATAGCTTTTAGCTAAGATGATCTAAATTTAATTATAATATTTTATTTTTATCTTACATATTGAGCCTTTAATTTAGTTAGGTTTATGAATTTAATGAACAAAAAGGCTTAATATAGATTTTGAAAATTTTTTATCAGTGTAATTTTTAGTATTGATTTGACCCATAAAATTAGAGCGTACCATACTAACTCAAAATGTTTTATGATAGTGGAAATCATACCACAATTTTATTTCTATTTCAATTCGTATTAAGACTCTAAACCGAGATTAGAATGCACACCCTTGATTCCCAGAGTCTTGACTGGGGCTCTACCCATTTTCAGTATTTAATTGATCAAATTTTTATTTATTTATTTATTTGTTAATTTGAGCCAACCAGGGCAAATTGGTCTTTTGCGCAAAATTCAAAGACCTTTTGGTTATCACACGTCCCAGTAAATCTAGAATCAATCTCTGATTAGATCAGGGCCGAACTCGTCCCTGTGGTCCCAATGGAGGAGAAGTGGCCGTGATTTCTCATTTCTCTACAGATGTAGACAACAAGGAGTTCGCTGTCACTGTTTCCTGGTGTCTGCAGCCCATTGTCGAACAGATTACTCCGAGTTCAATTGGGTCCCAATTCGAAGTGCGCTTTCACTCTCTCTCTTCCTCACGACCTTCTCGTATCCTTCATCACCTCGTCTGACTGTAAGTGATGTACATCGAATTTTCTTCTACATTTTGATGGAACTTTATTTTGTATTGCGATGATAAATTTTCTAGTTGGATTCTCAAGTTTGCTCTGTTTGGTTGGCAAGAAAGTGTAGGAATATGGGAACCATGATTTTTACTTTTGTTTCTGCAATTTGCTGAAGAGAAGAAAGATTAGTGAAGTTTTTAAACAATTTTCACTCAATTAAGTTTTGGGTTTTAGTTAAAATTAGAAAATCATTGGAGAAGTTTTTATTCTCAATTTTGTTTTCTACTGACAGGTCAATACCCTTCTGGTTTTTGGGTGTTTTGAAGTCAATGGTAATCTAGTAGTGTTGGAATTGGCAAGTCTCATTATGCTGGGTAGCTATAAGCGAGTTAGGAAGCATAGCCCATGAAGTTTCAGGATCTTATCAGTTCTCTTTTAGCCTACTCAACTCCCTTATGGGCAACTTTGGTGGCAGTTGTTTTTGTGGTCCTAACACTTGCCTTGTCATTTTACCTTTTGTTCGAGCACCTTTCTGCATACAAGGACCCTGAGGTTTTCTCCTTCTCTTTCACTGTCTAATTTTGTTGAGTTATTAATGCTTGTGCTCATTTTCTGCTTCCATGTTAATTGATTCTTTAGTTCTGTTTTGCCAGGAACAAAAGTTTTTAATAGGAGTTATCCTAATGGTTCCTTGTTATGCCATAGAATCAGTAAGTTGTCTAACTTGAATTACTTTATTGAAGTTAAAATCTTGAACGTTTATAGACTTTTATTTATTTATTTATTTGTGAATTACTTGAAAAGAAACGTTTCTTGTCTAAATTGTTTTTATTAATATTAGTTGGAAGTGAGGGGAATTAATTTCCCGGATGATGATCGCAGGAATTTTCTTTGAAATCGCTACTACTACAAGATTTATTATACAGTTGTAAATTTTTTTCCTTTTTTTATTTTTTTTCTCTAACCTTGGTGTTTTAAACAGTTTGCATCGCTGGTGAATCCATCAATTAGTGTTGATATTGAGATACTAAGGGACTGCTATGAATCATTTGCCATGTATTGCTTTGGAAGATACCTGGTTGCTTGCTTGGGTATGTCTTTTATGAGAGCTGTTACTGTGAAGGTTTCTGATCTGAAATTCCTTTTATTTCTTATTATATAATGTGATTATGTTTCTAAACTCTGTCTGGAATTAATTTGTTGTTTACTTTTGGTAAGTGTTTAATATCAAGAATCCTGATAGATTGATATTATTAATTTTCTGTTGTGTAAGAGGCTCCTGTAATAGATACATGCAGTTTCCAGCTGTAGTTGCACCAAAAATGGGGTAGTCAATGTTGTTGGGTTCTAAAAACTGCAGATGGCCTTCATGGGATTTTTTATTGAATTTTAAGTATAGAATTAATGAAGCAGGTTAAATAATAAAACGATTACTTGGTATTTTTTGATAAACCTGAGATAAAGCATTTGATTCTATTATGCCACAAGCAAGAGTGGTTTCTTTTGAAATGTGCAGAAATTAAAGCATGTCCATGGTACTCTTTTAGCTCTAGATAATGTATAAAAGCAATGGTCACATGTGATTGAATATTGGCCTTTTAGCTGGAAGAAATTTGGTACTTTTTTCCTTGTGAGCTTTAATTTCTGGAGTTGAGTATTGAATGCAGATCTTCATGATTCATGATTCTATATGCACAGAATTAAATATGTAATTCAATGCATTTGGAGAATGTGTGCCATCTCTTGTTTTATGTAGTTTTGAAGGCCATCATGCATTCATGCAGCAATTATGTTGTAGTGCGTTTAGTGTTTTGAATTTTTCTTTTAATAAAATTTCTCCCTTGTTTATTTTATATAGATTTATTTATTTTAAAAAAGGGGAGGTGGTTTTGGTTGTAAAAGCACAACTTTATTAGTGTTTTTGAATGAATGATTTTGTGACACTATCACTGCCAAGGTAAATTTGGATTATTGCTGGTGAAAGGGAGATCTGGTTCTGCATTAGTTCTTTGGTTATATATTTATAAACATTGAAGATATTTCTTTTATTTTTGTTCTCCATGATGTAATTCATGTTCTCTTCTTGTGCTGATATAATATTTTTTTCATTTTTCTGCTTTGTTTAAAGGAGGGGAAGATAGAACTATTGAATTTATGGAAAGACAGGGACGTTTAAGATCTAAGACACCCCTTTTGGAATCCAGTCATGAGAAGGGAATTGTAAAGCATCCTTTTCCAATGAATTATATCTTGAAACCTTGGAAGCTTGGTCACTGGTTTTATCAAATTGTCAAGTTTGGAATTGTTCAATATGTATGTTCACTTTTAAAGAAATTTTATCTTTTTCTTACTATCTTCATTTTCCAATTGTTGCTTCCTTCTTAGCTCGAGAAATTGATAAGTTACTTTTTATGTCAGATGCTAATCAAGTCTTTGAGTGCAATATTAGCAGTGGTTCTTGAAGCCTTTGGTGTGTATTGTGAAGGGGAGTTTAAATGGGGATGTGGGTAAGTAGATGTTAATTATTTCTCATCTTTTGTTATTTAGTATCAACTATCTTTGTCCGTTGGTTATACTTATTTGAACTTTTTCTTTTCTGTAAAGGCCAGAGATTATATCTTGTTGACTCATATGATATATAGATATGCATAAATCCTTTGCTTCTTCTGTCCTATTATCTATATCTATGGCTTGTAGCCATTTTTTTTGGTGATATCACCCTTTCCTTTTCCCTCCTTTTCTTTGAGATAAAGGCAAGATTCATTATGCATTGCTTATAGGTAAAGAGTAGTGGCTCATGCATCCCTTAAGAGGTAGATTCAAGTGGATATACAGTCAATTATCTGGATTGAGTAAAAGAAATCAAGTTAGGAATGGCAACTTATATTATGAGATGTGAGAAGAAGTTTCGAGGTAGCGATGTTGATTTGCGTAAAGTGTTAATTAGGATGAGGTGAAATGAGTAAATTAGTTCAAAGTGATGGGAAAGTATTAGAGGTGTGGGCTTTCGGCTCCAGTTTGGTTCTGTCTAAGAACTAAAACCGAACGGAACTGAACTTTTGGTATAGTTCTAGTTTGGCTCTTCGATGTTTTGGTTTTGATTCGGTTTGGTTCCTTAAACAATTTTATGCAATTGTTGTTATAGAAAGTTATACTTAAATTACCATTTAATTTTTAAAGTTGGTTGCTAATATATAGTGTATTATATAATATACTTTTTAGCTTAGTGTAATCAAGGTGAAAGGTGACAATGTACCCTATGGCTTTAGGCGAGGCGAGGGCCTTTTTGAAGCAAGGGACCATAGCCTGACTTGCCCCATATGTGTGTGTGTGTGTGTGTGTGTATTTTGAACATAAAAATTCATACTTTTAAATAGTTTAGCCTAAACGAAGAGTGCTCCGTACTTTCATTTAGCCTAAACAATTAGAGGGGAATTAAAAAAAATTGTCATGATATTTATTAGGGCTATGCACAGTTCTCGGGGGTCCCAAACAGAACTGAAGAACCGCATCGAACTAACAGGAACCGTACCAAACTGAAGTTATTTTGTTACTTTGGTTCGATTCTGGTTTTTCACTAAGAATCGAACCGGAATCATATCGAAACCGAACCGAAAACGAATCGAGAATCAAATTTATACATATGTTTTTCTATGATTTTTTAAATGTATTATATACTTTCAATATAATTATATATAATTATGAATTAAATACAATATAATATTATATTCCATTTCTCTATATTTTCTTAATAATTTTAGTTATAAATACATTGAATTACCTTATAAATCTTATTTATAAATGGACTCTCTCTCTCTCTATATATATATATGTGTGTGTGTGTGTGTGTTAATTCATAATTATATTTGTATCTTGTAGTTAAATATTAAATAATTAATAAATTGTTAAAATATATATTATATGATATATTATTATAATATATAATATACTGAATTCTAAATTATGTATGCACCTTATAGCTAAAGATTATATAATTTATAAATAACTAAAAGATATATTATATGATATATTATGTATTAATAATTCAATTCAAAACTTAAATGCTAATTCAAGGATGACTTTTTAAGAAAATGATTACATAAAATTATTTCAAGAACTGAGAACCAAACCCGAACTGCACCGAACTGAACCGGAACTGAAGAACCGAGAACCGTATTAAACCGGAACTAAAATAATGAAGAACCAAATTAGAATCATGCCGAAATTTCGGTTCTATTTGGTTCCTAGGCAGACCTGAACTGAACCGAAATTGAACACGCCTAGTATTTATTTATGCCTAAATTATAAGGATGTAATTAATTTAGCCTAAGGTCTAAGCCAAGAGCACAGTTATTAAAGGTGTGCCTTAGACATGCCTCAGGCTCCAGGCTCACTAGGCTCCAGCTCTAGCGCCTCTACAAAAGAAAGGCAGGCAACATTCACCAGACTCTCGTCTTAAGTGCCAAGGCATGCGCCTTGTTCCAGGTGAAAGGCTAGAAAGGCGTATCGTTTTTATTTCCACATTCAGCAAGTACTTCCATTGATAAAAAGCACTACCACTCAACTCGAAATTTGTCGATCTAGAAGTTTTTGAAATTAGTATCGTTAGTGATAACTAGTCACCAAATTTTTTCAAACTAACGTACTCAGAATAGCAAACCTTCCATATTTCCGTTTTCAACACTAGCACTCATTATCTTTTTTTTTTTTTTTATCAAAAAAGTTGATACTCCTTTACTTCTTAAAAATAAAAAAAATAATGATGATATTGATTTTGAAAATGAATATAAAGAAGACGAAAGTGTAGAAGAAGATAAAGAAGATTATGATGCTACTTTTGATGAAGATTGAAGAGTAATTATTTTATAATTGCTTGATTTTAGTTATGAAACATTAAAAGACTATTCAAGTTTTAATATATTAGTACTTGAATTCTTATTAGTTATTATTATTTTTGATTTGGTTTTATGTTATTTGAATTTTGATGGAATATTCATATTTATTTTACTTTAAATTTTATTTATTTTTATTATTATTTTGCACCTCACCTCGCTTAGGCGCGCGTCTTTGCCTTGCACCTTGTGCCTAAGCTTCAGGACCCCTTGGCACCTTAGTGCGCCTTGAGCCTTTAATAACTATGGCAACTATAGCCAAGAGTGCCCAATATTTTCATTTAGCCTAAATAACTAGGGGGCAATTAAAAATAAAAATCTCATCATATTAGCCTAAAGAAAAACCATATCACAAATTCACAATACTCATCTAACAAAATGCGTATCACAATACCCATGCCGTATAACAAAAAATTAATCAATAAATTAACAAGAAACATATCTAACAAAATAATTAAAATAAAAATTGAAAAAAAAATTGTTGTATTGGTTTAAAATGGCGTGAGAGTGAGAGAAACAACAAAATAGAAGAAGAGAGGAGGAAAGAAAAGAAGAAAGAAAAAAGAAGGGGAAAACGAGATGGTGCAGGTGCTATCCTTGTCTTCTGTGTTGAGAGAAATAGAAGAGGAGAAGAGAGAGAGAGAGAGAGAGAGAGAGAGAGAGAGAGAGAGAAGAAGAAGAAGAAGAAGAAGAAGAAGAAGAAGAAGAAGAAGAAGAAGAGGAGAAAGAAAGAGGGGAAGGATGACATACGTTAGAGAGAGTTGCTGAGAGAGAGAGAGAGAGAGAGAGAGAGAGAGAGAAAGGAAAGAGAGGAACTGTTGCTGGTTGAGGAGCTTAGTCCTTTTAGCATGACAAAAAAGTACTGCTTTAAGGTTTTTTATTTTTGGTTTTGTTAAAAATACTTAAAAAGGAAAAAAGACCAAAAAGTGATCGTTCCTTGTCAAAGGTGTTGCCTCATCTCATCATCGCTCAATGCCTTGGAGTTTGGGGCGGCCGCCTCTTGGAAGCAAGGTTAGGCAGTGCCAGGAGAGGCGTTAAGAGGGTGCCTCCGGTGGCTCGCCTCGATGCCTCTGGTGCCTTTGTTTTAGCTATTTCTTAATTATATAGTTTTTAATTATAAGATGTATATATAACTAAGAATTAAGCATATATATTGAAAGTAAATAATATATCTAAAAAATTATAGAAAAACATGAATAAAATTGGTTCTTTTATTTAATACAAGTTCAACATTATTTTGGTTTAGTTCATAGTGAAGAATTGAAACCGAACCAAGACCATAAAATTTGGTCAGTTTGATATGGGTATTTTGCTCAATTTGAGACTCTCCCAAAAACCATGCACACCCTTTGAAATTATGTCTTATGATTTAAAATTTAGTAGATGACATAGCACTCCTATTGTAAAATGAGCACAATTTGATTTATAGATGTTGCTATGTTTAAGTCTTCCTTTACTAGATTAACATGGAAGGCCCTTAAGCTAATATTTGAGAGTGCCTTATAAGGATAACATGTATATTAAGCATTATAATGAATGATAAAGTAGTTAAGATAAATTTGGCGAATGGAATGCTTTTTCATTCTTATGGATTAGTAGCTCGTATACCACCCATATCTTTATTATTAAATATATATCCTGAAATAAGTTATTATTCAATAATAAGTAAAGGATGACATGAAAAGAATAACTGAGATAACTGGCCGGATTGAACTGTCACTTAGTAGGGAAAAGTGATTGCTTCCAATTTTTCCGTTAATAGAATCTGTAGTGGGCAAAGGAGTTTGATTGAATCCACCTTTCTCATTTTCCACACCCGAGTGAGTGGTTATGCTTTCATTTGTCTCATTTGAGGATGCCTTTGTTCTACCTCTTAACTTGGTTGTAGATTGACATTGACAAGAGAAGAAGACAAGATTGAAGATGCACACGTTGTGGATTATTAAAAGATTGCTTGGCATAGCCGAAGAATTTAAGTCAATTAGATCTCAACAATCAGGGCTAAAGTAGGGTTGATACTTGATTCTGGTTGGAACAAAGAAAAGATAAGTAGGGTTTACATAAAATGATGGAGTTAGGAACAAAGAGATTATAATTTGAGTGAATTTGGTTTGTGTGGATAATGGCAGAAGGCCCTGTTTCAATAAATCTTTCACAGATATAGATAGATATCTCTTCTAGTAAATACTTCTGAATACAAGATAACAATGAGAAAACAAGAAGATTAAAATAACTAGGGAAAATTGGAAATGGATTGGATTTGCAGTAATAGAACTTGAACTGAATTAAAATATTGGAATGATTCAACTAATAGTCAGTTTCTCAATCAACAATGGTTTGCTTGCTTTCACTCACTAATACAGAAATGAAATATAAAGAAAATACCCTCTAAAAGAGGTCCAGGGTGACACTCCCATGCAAGAGACCTTGCCCCAGCTCATAGCCAATTCTCAGTAATTTTCTCTATACTTGCTTCCTCTTCCTGTCCCATTTATACAAATATTTGAGCTTCCCATTTGGTTAGCATCTCTAGGTAGCATTCTCCCCTTAATTCCCTCTAATAGATTACGTTTTTGGCCAACTTATTCTAGCTGTGCAATTCTAGATACTTCTAGCTCATTCTCCTCTTTTCTTTTCTATACTTGATCCTTCTTTCTCATATTTCTTCTATAGTACATTCTCAATGGTTTTGGGCTTTGATCCACAGCTTCTAGACTTCTAGATCCAATGCTATCATTGCCAACTGATGAAACTAATGTATTTGAGAGAAATTTCTATATTTTTCATATGTATCAATGACTTTGTTCATATGCCTATTTATATACAAGATTCCTAGCTTTACAAGGAAATTTAATTTAATAGAAACTAATACAAATAGGAAACAAGATATACATAAGGAGAAAGAAATAATAATCCCTTTAATGTAGGGATTGAGATTCCAACTCTCCTTCTCAAGTTAGTTCATGTATATTACACATGCCCAACTTGCAAACTAGAGAATGAAACATTTTGCTGTTGAGTCCCTTGGTGAACACATCGGCTAATTGATCTTTAGAAGTCATATGAGAGACACTTAACAATCCATCTACAATTTTCAATTTCTATATGTTTGGTTTGATCATGCTGTACTAGATTGTGAGCAATACTGATAGCAGCTTTGTTATAACAAAACAAGTATAAACTATTTGTTTTTGATAGTTTCAATTATTCCATTTACTTTCTTAACCATAACAATTCACAGACACCTTGAACCATGGCTCTATATTCAGCCTTTGCATTGGATTTAGCAGTCATATTTTATTTCTTACTTCTCCAAGTGACCAAGTTACCACCAACAAAAGTAAAATAACCCATTGTTGACCTTCTATCATTAAGAGATCCAACACAATCTGTATCTGTAAAGGCCTTTATTTGAAAATATCCATGCTTTGAGAAAAGAAGTCCTCTCCCAAGGCCAGATTTCAGATATCTTAGAATGCAAAAAATAGCTTTCAAATGAGATTCATAAGGATCATGCATATATTGACTCACTAGATTTACTGCAAATGCTATATCTGGTCTTGCATGTGAAAGATAGATCAATCTGCCAACTAATCTCTGTTATCTCCCTAAATTTAATGACTCCTCAACTTCGGCTTGCAATCTATGATTTGCCTCAATGGGAGACTCTACTAGTTTACAGTCTAACGTACCTATTTTTTCCAAAAGATCTAATATGTAATTGCTCTGAGAAATAAAGATCCCTTTATCTGATATGGCAACCTTTATTTCAAGGAAGTACCAATTTTCTTAAGTTCTAAATCTCAAGCTTTTGTATTAGACGTTGCTTAAGATTTGTAATTTCTTTCTCATCATCTTCCGTCACTACTATATCATCCACTGTCACTGCTATATCATCCACATAAACAGTAAGTAGTGTGATCTTACCTTTACAATATTTTATTAATAAAGTGTGATCAACATTACTCTGAAAGAACCCAAATGAGATAATAGCCTCGTTGAATTTGTCAAACCATAACCTAGGAGACTGCGTTAGGCTATACAAAGCCTTTATCAATTTGCAAACCTTCCCTTTGGTTTTTTATCATCAAATCCTGGAGGTATTTCTATATACACTTTTTCCTCTAAGTCTCTATGTAAAAAAATATTATTGACATCGAACTGCTGTATATTCCAAACAAGATTTGCTGCACAGAACAATAAAATCTTGATGGTGTTCATATTTGCAACAGGGGCAAAAGTCTCCTGATAATCTACTTTATATGTCTGTGTGAATTCCTTCGCTACCAGTCTGGCTTTGCATCTCTCAATTGAGCCATTTGCTTTGTGCTTCACAGTGAACACCCACTTGCATCTATCTTTTTATTTTTTATTTTTTATTTTTTATTTTTTTTTAATTAGGAGGAGTAATAAGATCCCATGTCCCATTCTTTGCTAAAGTCTTCATCTCCTCAACCATAGCAGTCTTCTATTTTAGATCAAAACATGCTTCCTTCCAACCCTGTGGTATAGAAATAGAAGAAACAGATAAGACAAAGGTTCTATAGAAAGGGACAAGGAGTCATAGGAAATAAAATTAGAAATATGATGCTTAGTATAAGTTCTGACTCATTTTCTAAGAGCAATAGGAACATCAATATCATCAATAGTAGAATTCAACTCATAAATAGTATTAGGATCATTAGAAAGTAAAAGAGACTTACCACATTCTTCAGGAATTGATTCCAGGGATGTTGGCTGATTAGGTGTATTAAACTCAATGACGGCATACGTTTTTTTCTGACGCATGTAGGTTCTCAAATCTAATCTATTCAATCCCTCTGAGGTTTGAGGCGGTGGTTGTTTCTGATTAGATGGCTTATTACTAAGGTGTGACCTAAGCCTAATAGTCTCCTTCTGAGGTGGTTGATCCTAGTTAGATGACTCATTATCAAGGTGTGATTCAAGTCTGATATCCTGTTTACTAAAAAACATCTATTCTTTTTTCTCTTTATACTCCCCCTAAAGAGGTGACTTGACAGGGAAATAAGGCTCAGATTCTCTAAACGTAATATTTATACTGACAAAATATTTCCTAGTAGTAAAATGATAACATTAATAGCCTTTTTGAGTAACGAAGTAACCTGTAAATACACATTTAAGAGCTTTAGGTTCTAACTTTCTAGTATTTATTTTGTGGACAAGACAAACACATCCAAAAATTTTTAGAGGAACAATGGATAAATTTTAACAACTGTCCTTGAATTTATATGGTTGTAACACTATAATCCTTTAACTTTAAAATGTAACATAAAACTTCCTAAACTTTCAAATTTTGCAAAGTAAAATCTTTCTGACTTTCAATTATTGATTTTCTAGTTAGAAATTGATGTGAACAGCTCCTATATGGTGTTTTATCAATATTTCTCTCTCATTTCTTATGCAAAGTGTAAAATTATTCTCTCTACGTGTGAATAATTATTTTGTCTGTAGAGAGGAGAATGATTCAATTTACACATGGCTTGAGAGAGAAAAGAGAAATACTGACTAAGCCCCATGCTGGAACTGTCTAGGTCGGCGTCTAACTGAAAAACAGATAATTAGAGGTTAAAGGGATTTTACTGTATAAAATGTGAAAGTTGATGGGGTTTTATGTTACATTTTTAAGTTGAGGGACTGTAATGTTATAACTAGATAAGTTCAGGAACGGTTGTTAAAATTTATCCGAGGAACAATATAAGAATTATGGCCTTATAAAACCTCTAAAAGGCTTTTAAAGTTCAATGTTCTTAGAGACATTCTATTGATAAGATATGTTGCAGCAAGAACTGCATCCCTCCAGTAAGGTGTAGGTAGATTTATAGTGAATATAAAAGATTGAGCCACCTCTAATAAATGGGATAAATTTTGACAATCGTCCCTGAACTTATCTAGTATAACATTATAGTCCCTCAACTTAAAAATGTGACATAAAACCCCTTTAACTTTCAAATTTTGCACAGTAAAATATCTCTAACTTCTAATTGTCAGTTTTTCAGTTAAACACTGACTTGAACAGTTCTAGCGCGGAGCTTAGTCAATATTTCTCTTTTCTCTCTCAAGTTATGTGTAAATTTAATCATTTTTCTCACTGTAAACAGAATGATTTTTCAGGTGCAGAGAGAATAATTTTACAATTTAAATAAGAGAGGAGAGAAAAATGTTGACTAAGAGCAATGCAGGAGCTGTTTACGTCAGTGCTAAATTTGAAAGTTTAGGGGGTTTTATGTTACGTTTTAAAGTTTAAGGACTGTAGTGTTATAACTATATAAGTTCAGGGATAGTTATTGAAATTTACCCCTAATAAATATCTAATTTTTTTTTTCAGACACCCTATTTTGTTCACTAGTCTTGACACAACGAGTTTGATGCACTATACCATTTTAATCCAAATAAGTATGAAAAACACCATTAACATATTTTGTGCCATTTTCAGTTCTTAAGATCTTAACTTTAGCGTCAAACTATGTTCCAGTCATTTTGTGAAAATATTGAAAGTAAGAAAACACTTCACTAAGAAAACACTTCACTTTTTTCTCTCATTAGCCTAGTGCAACAATCAACAAAGTGACAAACCATCTATATCCAGACAAAGAAGTAGTTTGGGTAGGTCCCCATACATCAGAATAGTCACAAAAGGGACCAAATTTCTATTACTTGTTTAAGAATAAGATTGTCTTGTATGTTTAGCAAATTCACAAGCATCACAAACTAGTAATTTTGAGTTGCAACTTCTAAACAAATTAGGATATAACCTTTTTAAAGTAGGAAAAGATGGATGTCTTAATTTCCTATGCCACTGGATAATCTCCTCATTAGCACTCATAGTCTGTCCCAACAAAGCTTGGTTTGCTTTGATATTTGAGGAACTACAACTGTCATCTAAAAAACATAGACCATTTCGCGATCTACCATTGCCAATTATTTTCCTTGTTTTCAAATCTTGAAATATGCAATGAGTAGGAAAAATTCAATTTTGCAATTAAGAACTTGAGTAATGGAACTAAAAGATAAAAGATTAATAGAAAAGCTGGGAACATGAACTGAAGTGAGATTTATATTAGGAGGGCATGTAACAGAACCTGTACCAGAAATTGTTGTTAAGGAACCATCTGTTATACGGACTTTTCCTAACATGGAGAATGGGTAGAGAATTTATTTGAATAGCTTGTCGTATGTTTGTTTGTTTCAGAATTTATAATCCAACAAGATTTATCAAGATTAGCAAGAAAAATATTACTTGATTTGACAAAATTGGAAGAGCCAACTATGGAAGATTGAGATTCAAGCTGAGACAACAAACTCCTTATGAATTGAACTTCTTTATTAGAAAAAATTCCAATATCATTTGTTCTTTTAGAGTAATCCACTATTTCAGATATATTCACTTGTGGTCAGATCAAAGACAATGACCGGTAGAAGCGCAACACACGAGAAACAGTGGAAAACGTCGGAGGTCCACGTGTTGTGAACAGTGCAGATAAACAGTATCTATGAATAGTGTGTGGATAGTACATGTGAACAGTACTGTAAACAGTATGTGTGAACAATGCCATGAACAGTGGACATGACACTACTGTGAACAGTATGCGTGAACAATACTAAAGCCTGCCCTAATGAATCGAAAGCTCTGATATCATGATGAAACTAATGTATTTGAGAGAAATTTTTGTATTTTTCATATATGTCAATGACTTTATGCATATGCATACTTGTATACAAGATTCCTAGCTTTGCAAGGAAACCTAATTTCATGGAAACTAATGTAAATAGAAAACAAGATATGCATAAGGAGAAAGAAACAATAATCCCTTTAACATAGGGATTGAGATTCCAACACCAGCCTCTTGAAAACTAGCCTTGTCCTCAAGGCTGTATTTTAGACATAAGAGAAATAAATCAAGCAATAAACTGTCCAACAACTCCACTAGTTTATATAATGCAAGCCAGCAACTCCACTAATTTATATAATGCAGAAATTGATAGTGGATGCCAATTTGGGTGTGAGTTAAGTTGGGTTCAATTCATTCCATCAATGACACAGAACAACAAAATAATTCTGACTCATCCCCCATCAATGAACTAAAACATACCCATAACAAATCACCACCTGAATTTTCTTGTCCTATAGACCTTCCATCTCCTTGGCTACCATCATTGCCGCCAATTATATCTCTGATTGTACCACCAAAACAGGTTTAAAAATCTAGTTCCAGTAACAACAATTCCAAATCCCCATTCTAGGAATACTCATTGCATAACCATCTCTAAATTCCCTTCCAGTGTAATGGTGTAATGCAAATGATATGATGGTATAACAAACAGTAAATGCTTCCAATGGAAACAAGATTTTCTTTTAATTTGTTTGAAACAAAAAATTGCACCCTGCGTAAGAGTAAGTCCCAATATATTCATAATGCCCTCATTACCAGCCGAGTAACTAGTTTAATGAATCAGCAAGTATCTATGTGAGAAAACCCTCCACATTATAGATTCTTCAGGCTTTTACAAAACATGCCACTCATTATTTAGATCCATTCACACTACCAATAACTCAAATAGTCTAAAGTATGGAATTACCTCTCTTATAATAACCAAAATTTTTGTGGATGTTGCAAATTCATTCATCCTTCAATCAGGTCCATGAGAAATCTCACACACATATTCATCATTCCAAGAAGTACGCTCAATATACTGGTATTGATATTCTCTCTTTTGATCAGTTGATGCCAACTGTTGTTCTTGTGAGTTGGAATCACATGCAACCCATTGCAATGCATTTTGAATATGAAACTGGGGATATGGGCCCGAGTCACTTTCTAGCCTCATTGTAACGGATCCCTTTCCGTGCAATATCTTTGATTGAAAAATCCCCACATGCAAATGAATTGTAGCTCCCTTGGATTGAAATTAGCATGGAGACCTGTTGGAAATATTTATCATTTAACTTTGTCCGGAGAAGTTTGCCTGAATCATTGAAGGAGACAATGACTGAATAAATTTGTTAAAGAACACTGATTGAAAATTGGTACCTCTAAACTTTGCTTGGATTATATATGGGGGTTTGGGAGGTGGCATCTCAGAAGGTTGTGGGCTGACATGTCATCTCCACTCTTTTTGCCATCAATGGAAATTCATTCCTTAATAAAGGACAAGCCCTAGAGCATGTAACTGATGTGGCACAGGTATGGATCAGCAGAGATGTTGGACTAGAAGAGTAACCCTCATTGTATACAGTGTTTCCTTTCATAAGGGAGAGTAACCCCTCTAGTTTGCTAAAACGTTGCTCCTGCTTCTGGTGAAGTGTAGCCATTGCGTCTCCCAAACCGAGTATGTTCTTCTCTATCTTCTCTAGTCTATTCTCCACTCTAGCTTCTCTATCCTGTTTTCCATGTTGGTTTTGGGGATCTGGCAAGTCGTACCAATTGATAGAGTTAGGAACAAAGAAATTATAATTTCAGTGAATTTGGTTTGTATGGACAATGGCAGAATGCCATGCCCTGTTTCAATAAATCTTTCATAGATATAGATATCTCTTCTTCTAGTAAATACTTCTCAATACAAGATAACAACGAGAAAACAAGAAGATCAAAATAACCAGGGAAAATGGGAAATGGATTGTATTTGCAGAAATAAAACTTTAACTGAATTAAAATATTGGAATGATTCAACCATTGGTACTTTCTCAATCAACAATGGTTTTCTTACTTCCACTCACTAATGCTGAAATGAAATATAAAGAAAATACCCTTTGAAAGAGGTCCAGGACGATATCCCTGTGCAAGAGACCTTGTCTTAGCTCATAGCCGATTCTCAGTAATTTTCTGCACACCTGCTTCCTCTTCCTATCCCATTTATATAAATATTTGAGCTTCCTATTTTGTTAGCATCTCCAGGTGGCATTCTTCTCTTAATTCCCTCTAACAGATTACCTTTGTGGCCAAATATTGTAGCTTTGCAATTCTAGATACTTTCAGTCATTCTCCTCTTTTTTTTTTTTGCACTTGATTCTTGTTTCTCATATTTCTTCTATACTACATTCTCAATGGTTTTGGGCTTTGATTGACAGCTTTTGGACTTCTAGATCCAATGCTATCATAAAACCTCTTGATGAAATTCTGGATGTAATAAAAAAAAAAAAAAAAAACTGTTGATGTCAACTAGCAACCTTATTTATACTCAACTCAACTCAACTAAGCCTTTATCCCAAAAATTTGGGGTCGGCTATATGGATTCGCTTTCTCCACTCTAAACGATTTTGGGTTAAATCCTCAGAAATGTGTAATGTTTCTAGGTCATGTTGTACTACTCTCCTCTAAGTCAATTTAGGTCTACCCCTTTTTTTCTTTCTATCCTCTAACCTAATGTGCTCTACTTGTCTAACTGGAGCCTCCGTATGTCTACGCTTCACATGACCAAATCACCTCAATCTCCCTTCTCTTAACTTATCTTCAATTGGCACCACTCCTACCTTTTCTCTAATACTCTCATTACGGACTTTATCTAGTCTAGTATGGCTATTCATCCACCTTAACATTCTCATCTCTGCAACTCTTATCTTAGACGCATACGACTCTTTTAGTGCCCAACACTCACTACCATATAACATAGCCGGTCGTATGGCTGTACAGTAAAACTTTCCTTTCAACTTATTGGGAATCTTACGATCACATAAAACTCCCGTGGCACGTCTCCACTTCAACCATCCGGCTTTAATCCTATGACTAACATCCTCCTCACATCCCCCATCCACTTGAAGGACTGAGCCTAGATATTTAAAGTGATTACTTTGGGACAGTACCACTCCATTCAAACTAACTCCTTCCCTATCACCAGTTTGGCCTTCACTGAACTTGCAATGCATGTATTCTGTCTTCGTTCTACTTAACTTAAAATCCTTCGACTCTAGAGTACTTCTTCAAAGCTCTAGCTTTCTATTGACTCCTTCTCGTGTCTCATCCATCAGAACAATATTTTCCGCAAACATCATACGCCAAGGAATACTCTCTTGTATATGTTTCGTCAATTCATCTAAAACTAATGTAAAAAGGTAAGGGCTTATGGCTAATCCTTGGTGTAATCCAATTGAGATGGGAAAATCTCTTGTGTCCCCTCCCACTGTGCGCACAATAGTAGTTGCTCTTTCATACATATCTTTCAACACTTGTATGTACCTAATAGATACTCTCTTTTGTTCTAACACATACCATAAGACATCTCTTGGAACACTATCATAAGCCTTCTCCAAATCAATAAAAACCATGTGTAGATCTTTCTTCACATCTCTATATTTCTCCATCAAGTTTCTAATGAGAAAGATCGCTTTCATAGTTGAACGACCGGGCATGAAACCAAATTGATTGAGAGAGATAGAAGTATCATGACGTAGTCGATGCTCTACAACTCTCTTCCACAACTTCATAGTATGGCTCATGAGTTTAATTCCCCTATAATTTGAGCAACTCTGTATGTCTCTCTTATTTTTAAAAATAGGTACTAAGATACTCCTCCTCCATTCATCAGGCATTTTCTTTGAGTTTAGAATCTTATTAAATAATTTAGTTAACCATGCCACTCCCATATCTTCCAAACACTTTCACACTTCAATTGGTATTTCATCGGGTCCACAGGCTTTACCCACTTTCATTCTCTTAAGTGCTTCCTTGACTTCTAAAGATCTAATCCTTCTAGTATAATTCACATTCTTTTCTATTGTTCTATAATTTATATTCACGCTATTACCATTTTGACTATTATTAAAGAAATCATTAAAATAATTTTTCCATCTTTCTTTAATATCCTCATCTTTCACCAACACTTTTCCTTCTTTATCCTTAATGCACCTAACTTGATTGAGATCTTGACATTTCCTTTCTCTCCTCCTTGCTAATCTATAAATATCTTTCTCCCCTTATTTAGTTCCAAGTTTCTCATATAACTTTTCAAAGGCCTGTGCTCTTGCTTGACTAACTGCCTTTTTTGCCTCTTTCTTTGCTATCTTGTACTGTTCATATGCCTCATTATTATCACATTTGGATAATTTCTTATACCATTCCCTTTTTCTCTTCACTGCCTTTTGTACTTCCTCATTCCACCATCTCTCTTTTGAGGGTGCTCCATGTCCTTTAGACTCTCCAAGTACTTTTCTAACTACTTCTCTAATCTTTGATGCCATCTGTATCCACATATCATTGGCCTCCATATCCAGCTTCCATACTTCGGACTCGAGAAGCTCATTTTTGAACTTCACTTGCTTTACTCCTTTGAACTCCCACCACTTTGTTCGAGCTACACTATTTCTTCTGACCTTACTTGAATTGTTCCTAAACTTGACATCCAAGACCACCAACCGATGTTGACTTGTTAAAGCCTCTCCTGGAATGACCTTGCAATCCTTGCATAGAGCTCTATTTGTCTTCCTGGTTAAGAGGAAGTCGATTTGGCTTCTATGTTGCCCATTTTTGAAAGTCACTAAATGTGATTCTCTTTTTATAAAGTAGGTATTTGCTAGTATTAGGTTGTATGCTGTTATGGAAGGTCAATCACTATATTATTTCTCTGTATATTCTGTATATTGTATTCCTATTTAGGATTTCTTATTTAGGATTTCTTCCTAATTAGTAGAACACAATTATAGGAATCAATTGTATATATATATATCCATGTACAGATTAATTGAAATTAAGGAAAATTATCTCTTTCTACATGGTATCAGAGCAGATAATCTATCTAGGGTGACTATTTGTTCTCACTACCCAGCTCAGGAGAGACCTTTGCCGCCGATCGGTCGTTTCGACCTCGATCAACATCGCCGGCGTTGCCTCAACCCCCTCATTCCACCACTGTGTGCTGTTGCCTGATCCAGTACACCATTAAAGGACTTCTGAGGTTTGGCTTTCAGATCCTATTTCGGTATTTGCTTGATTTGTGATTTTGGGTTATTTTGCTGCTATAAGCGCTTTGGATTGGCGTTTCGGTTAGTTTTCTTTGTCTTAACAAATGGCAGACAATAAAAATGTTATTTCTGATGTGATTCTAGTGATGACTAAGATCACGGAACACAAACTTAATGGTTCGAATTACTTGGAGTGGAGTAAGACTGTTAGGGTCTATTTGTGTAGCATTGATAAAGATGATCACCTTATTAAAGATCCACTCACTGATGATACACGACAAACTTGGCTAAGGGAGGATGCTCGGTTGTTTTTGCAGCTTCGGAACTTGATTCACAGTGAGGTAATTAGTTTAATTAATTACTGTGAATTTGTTAAGGAATTGATGGATTACTTAGATTTTTTGTATTCTGGTAAAGGGAATATCTCCCGTATTTATGATGTTTGTAAGGCATTCTACCGTGCTGAGAAAGAGGATAAGTCTCTCACGGCTTATTTTATGGATTTTAAACGGCTATATGAGGAACTTAATGCATTGTTGCCTTTTAGTCCTGATGTGAAAGTTCAGCAGGCCCAACGGGAGCAACTGGCTGTTATGAGTTTTCTTGCAAGCCTTCCTTCAGAGTATGAGATTGCTAAATCTCATATTCTCTCCAGTTCTGAGATTTCCTCTTTGCATGAAACGTTCACACGGGTTCTTCGTACAGAGAGTACCCAATCTTCACAGCCTGCCAGTAGTGCTCTTATTAGCCGTAATCCAAATGGACAACAGGGTAATAGAAGAGGAAGTAGAGGAGGAATTACAGCAAATGTAAGTAATCAGCATAATGGAGAGGCTAGTTCTAATCAGGACTCAAGAGGAGTCATTTGTTATTATTGCCATGAGCCTGGCCATACAAAATATAATTGTCCGCAACTTCAGAGGAAAAATCAGCGATCACAGATGACAAATATGGCAGCAGAGAATTCTACAGTATCTTTCTCTGAAAAAACTATTTTGGTATCTGCAGAGGATTTTGCACAATTTTCTCAGTATTAGGCATCTCTAAAGCCTACCAGTTTCCCTGTCACTGCGATCGCTGAGTTAGGTAAATACACTACATGCCTTGTGTCTTCCTCATCCAAATGGGTTATTGATTCAAAGCATGTGCATCACATGACAGGTAATTCTAGTCTTCTATCTGCTTTTCAGTCTAATCTCACTTCCTCTACTGTTACTTTAGCTGATGGTTCTACTTCTTGTGTAATGGGTTCTGGAACTGCGAACCCGACTTCGTCAATTTCTTTGTCTTCTGTTTTGTGTCTACCAAAATTCTCTTTTAATATACTTTCTGTTAGTAAACTTACTCGTACCTTAAATTGTTATGTTTCTTTTTTTCCTGACCAGTGTTTGTTTTAGGATCTTACGACGAAGCAGATTATTGGTAGAGGACGCGAGTCAGGTGGTCTCTACATTCTGGAAAATCATGTACCGCGGTCGCTTGTTTGCTCCAGTAACTTAACACCTCTTGAAGCTCATTGTAGATTGGGTCATCCCTCTTTGTCCACCTTGAAGAAGCTGTGTCCTCAATTTCAGTCTTTATCAGTACTAGAATGTGAGTCGTGTCAGTTTGCAAAACATCATCGTTTGCCTTCTGTGTCTAGAGTCAATAAACGGGCTTCATCCCTTTTTGAGTTAGTTCATTCTGATGTTTGGGATCCTTGTTCTGTTACTTCTAAAATTGGATTTCGTTATTTTGTTACTTTTGTTGATGATTACTCTCGTGTTACCTGATTATATTTAATGAAGAATCGTTCTGAGTTGTTTTCTTTCTTTTGTGCTTTTTGTAATGAAATCAACACTCAATTTAATATTTTTGTGCGCATATTAAGAAGTGACAATGCCAAAGAATACTTTTCAGCACAATTTCAGTCTTATACGACACAAAATGACATTCTTCATCAGTCTTCCTGTGTGGATACCCATCCCAAAATGGCGTGGAAGAAAGAAAAAATCGGCATCTTCTTGAGGTAACTCGTGCTCTTCTTTTTCAGATGAAAGTTCTTAAACACTTTTGGGCGGATGCAGTTTCTACGGCATGTTTTTGATCAATCGTATGCCGTCTTCTGTCCTTAATAGGGATATTCCTTATACTGCTTTATTTCCTACAAAATCTTTATTCCCATTGCATCCTGTATTTTTGGTTGTGCCTGTTTTGTGCGTGATGTTCGTCCACAGATTACCAAATTGGATCCAAAATCTCTTAAATGTGTCTTCCTTGGGTACTCCCGGCTCCAAAAAGGGTACCGTTGTTTCTCTCCTACTCTTAATCGTTATCTTGTTTCTGCAGATGTCACATTTTTTGAGTCCACTCCATTTTTTCCTCAATTATCTGTGTATGAGAGTCAGGAGGAGGAGGATGATCTCTTAATATATACTGTCCAACCAATGTCTAGTCCGCTCCCACAGCCTGTTCCTTCTGTCTCTAGACCTACTCGACCTCCCGTTGTTAATGTTTATTCCAGGAGATTGGAGATTTCTGACTCAGATCCTCCACCAGCTACTTCGTTGGGAGATCCTGTACCTCATACTGATCATGATTCTGATCTAGACTTACCCATTGCTCTTCGTAAAGGTAAACTTTCATGTACTTACCCTATCTCTTCTTTTGTTTCTTATAATCAATTGTCTTCTTGTTTTTGGTGTGTTGTTACTTCTTTAGACTCTGTTTCTATCCCTAATACTGTTGGTGAGACACTGTCTCATCCTGGCTGGTGTGCTGCTATGAAAGAGGAAATGGAGGCTTTAGATGCTAATGGTACATGGGAACTGTTGCCTTTGCTCACTGGTAAGAAAGCTATTGGTTGCAAATGGGTATTTACAGTAAAGGTAAATCCTGATGGTTCTGTAGCTAGGTTAAAAGCACGCCTTGTAGCAAAACGATATGCTCAGACATATGGGGTTGATTACTCTGACACTTTTTCTTCTGTAGCTAAACTTACTTCTATTCGCTTGTTTATCTCTTTAGCAGCTACATATGATTGGCCCCTGCATCAATTGGATATCAAGAATGCTTTCCTTCATGGTGATCTTCAGGAGGAGGTGTATATGGAGCAACCACCTGGGTTTGTTGCTCAGGGGGAGTTGGGTAAAGTTTGTAAGCTTTGGAAGTCTCTTTATGGCTTGAAACAAAGTCCTAGGGCATGGTTTGGGAGATTCAGTGAAGCAGTACAGGAATTTGGTATGCAAAAGAGTAAGTATGATCAATCAGTATTTTATAGGCAATCTGAAGCTGGTCTAATTCTCCTGGTAGTCTATGTGGATGACATTGTCATCACTGGAAGTGACTCTACAGGTATTTCATCTCTTAAAACCTTCCTCCAAACCCAGTTTCATACCAAAGACTTGGGATTGTTAAAGTATTTCTTGGGTATCGAAGTTATGAGAAGTAAGAAGGGTATTTTCTTGTCTCAAAGAAAATATGTCCTCGATCTATTGACAAAGACAGAAAAATTAGGTGCGAAGCCTTATAGTGCACCAATGACTCCAACTTTACAACTGTTAGCAGGAGATAGTGAGTTGTTTGAAGATATAGAGAGATACAGGAGATTGGTAGGAAAATTGAACTACCTTACAGTCACTCGTCCTGACATTGCTTATGCCGTTAGTGCGGTAAATTAGTTTATGTCTTCTCCAACTGTTGCTCATTGGGAAGCCTTGGGACAAATCTTGTGTTATCCGAAGGGCGCTCCAGGAAGAGGTTTGCTATATGGTAATTATGGGCATTTGAATGCTGAATGTTTTTCAGATGCCGACTGGGCTGGATCTAAGGTTGACAGAATGTCAACTACTAGATATTGCGTTTTTGTTGAGGAAATTTGGTGTCTTGGAGAAACAAGAAGCAGAGTGTAGTTTCTCGATCTAGTGCTGAATCCGAATACAGAGCCATGGCACAATCAGTATGTGAGGTAATGTGGATACTTCAATTACTAGATGAGATAGGTTTTAAGACCTCCCTGTCTGCGAAATTGTGGTGTGATAATCAAGCTGCTCTCCATATTGCTTCTAATCTGGTGTTTCATGAGCGGACCAAACATATTGAGATTGATTGTCACTTTATTCGTGAAAAGATTCAACAACAGATCATCTCAACAGGACACATCAAAATTGGAGAGCAGTTATGAGATATTTTCACAGAAGCTCTGAATGGAGCTAGGATTGACTACATTTGTAACAAGTTGGGCATGGTTAACATCTATGCTCCAACTTTAGGGAGAGTGTTATGGAAAGTCAATCACTATATTATTTCTCTGTATATTCTGTATTCTGTATTCCTATTTAGGATTTCTTATTTAGGATTTCTTCCTAATTAGTAGAACACAATTATAGGAATCAATTGTATATATATACCCATGTACAGATTAATTGAAATTAAGGAGAATCATCTCTTTCTACATATGCCATAGCAAAATCCAGGATGCTTTTTTCCTCCTCATTTCGACTTCCAAAACCAAAACCTCCATGAACATTCTCATAACCTTGTTTATCACTTTCTACATGCCCATTCAAATCTCCACCAATGAAAACATTTTCTTCATTCGGTATGCTTTGCATTAAATCATCCATATCTTCCCAAAATCTTTGTTTACTCTCACTGTCTAGTCCTATTTGTGGGGCATAAGCAGTAACTATATTTATTGTTTCTCCTTCTAGTACTAGCTTTACTAGTATAATTCTATCTCCTACTCTTTTCACAGCTATTACTGCGTCTTTCAATGTCTTATTTATGATTATGCCCACTTCGTTTTTATTTCTCTCCTTTCCGGTAAACCACAGTTTGTACCCTGAATTACCCACTTCCTTACTTTTCTCTCCTACCCATTTAGTCTCCTGAATGCAAGCAATATTCACCCTTCTCCTTTCCAAGGTATCCACAAGCTCTATTAATTTTGCTGTAAGTGATCCAATATTCTAAGTACCAACCCTGATTCTCCTCCTAACGTGCTCCTTCCTAATTGGTCTCCTTTTATGATATCTTCTATTGTTTTCTATGTCTATCTTGTGTTCTGTTTCACTATCTGTTCTACTATCTATCCTATGGACTAACTTCTTTACCCACACCCGTCCATGATGTAGGAACCCTTGCTCACTTAACACCACACCCGGGCGCCGGCATGGCGCGTCGCTTTCGGTGAACGCCCTACACCCTTGCATATTTCTCACTACACCCGGGCTCCGATGTAGCACGTCGTTAGTAGAGGACAAGAATCTTATTTGAAGACAGAAAGCTAATCTTAATTAATGAATACTTAATGGACAAGAATCCTAAATAAGGAACACAAAATTAAAATCTAGTAAATGGAAAACTAAGTGAAATCCAAAATTGAATAATATTTAAAATGCTCCTGCATTAATCTCCCCTAGTTAAAGAACAACTTGGCTCCAACGAGTAAGGTTGGAGATATTCTGCATAGATGTCTAGATTAAGTCATTTTAGCTCCTCTTCAGTAATCCAAGTGTTTTCAATTATTAGTTTTCCGAACCACTTCACTAGAAAACTTCTTTATGGGTTGCCATGTTTGGATCAGACTTCTTTGACATCTAACACTTATTCAATACATCAACCTTCACAGGCAAAAGCTGTTGGACTTTAGCTTCAATGGTAGAATCAATACCGGCAAATCCATCAAAGCGATATTAGTCGGAAACATTAAAGAGTTGACTAATTTGCAAACGAGATGGGAACTCAATCAAATAGGCATTTGGACTAATTTTCTTCAACACCTTACATGGCCCAAAACCTCCTCTACATGAGCTTGAGATACGTACCCTTTGGAAATCTTTCTCATCTTAAGTGCACAAGTACTTGATCACCCTTAAATTCATGTGCAAGTTGCATTGCTAGCTTTTAGAGCACTCTACACTACTTTATGAATCTTCTAAATGTGGTTACCAAATATTTCTCCTTCATCACTCACTCTAGCTTCTTGTGGTGAAGGCACCGAGTCAAGAACTTCTTGAGGTTTCAATCAGTAGGAAGCCTTAAATGGTGTCTGTGTACTTTGATAGAATTATTTTAGGCAAATTCAGCTTGGGGCATAGTTATTAAAAGCTATAGGTGGATGCTGGTGGGTGTTTATATTGAAAGTAGGACCAGATGGGAAGGTTGATCACCTTAAAGCTTGGTTGGTGGCCAAAGGATATCTCAGATCTTTGGCTTTTATTATTGTGACACTTTTTTTCCTGTGGCAAAAATAACATATGTTTGCCTATTTATTTCTAGGGCAGCCATGTTTCATTGGCCTTTCTATTCGTTGGACATAAAAAATGCCCTCTTACATGGAGAACTTGTTGAAGAAGTCTACATAGAGCAACCACCAGGATTTGTTGCTTAGTAGAAGTCTGGATTAGTGTGTTGACTACACCGATCCTTTTATGGTTTGAAGCAATCTCCATGGGCATGGTTGGGTTGCTTTGGCACTATTGTCCAACAATTTGGCATGCTTCGAAGTGAAGTAGATCATTTAGTGTTTTATTAACATTCTTCTCATGGCAAACATGTTCTTGATTGTTTATGTTGATGATACTGTCATAACAAGTGATGATCATGAAGGTATTTCCCAACTTAAATAGCATCTCTTTAGTCATTTCTAGACTAATGACATGAGGAAACTGAAATACTTCAAGGGCATTAAGGTGGCACAATCTAGCAGTGGTATTGTGCATTAGATATATTGGAAGAAAGTAGTCTGCTGGATTGCAAGCATGTAGATACTCCATGGATTCGAATGCTAAGCTTATTCCTAGATAAGGGGAGCCTCTAATTGATCCAAGTTGATATCAAAGACTTGTTTGCAAGCTTAATTTTTTAACACAATTACACGGCCTAACATCTCATTTGTTGTCATTGTGTCCTCCAAATGCCTTCTGATAGTCATTGGAATGTAGTAATTTGTATTCTCAATTATATTAAAAGAGCTTCGGGATAAGGTTTTTTGTATGAAGACAGGGACACACATATTGTTGGGTATTTTGATGCAGATTGGGCAGGATCCTTTTCAAATAGACAGTCTACTTTAGGGTATTGGTATTGCATTCTAATTGGAGGTAATCTAATATCTTGGGAAGGTAAGGAGAAAGATGTGGTGGCTAGATCAAGTGCAAAAGTAGAATATCGAGCCATGGCTTTAGTCAAATGTGAGCTTTTATGGTTAACGCAACTTTTTCAAGAATTAAAGTGTCGAGATGGACAAATGAAACTAATTTTTGACAATTAATTTGCCCAGTATATTACTTCAAATCTCGTGTTTTATGAAAGAACGAAGTGCATAGAAATAAATTGTCACTTTGTTGGGCAAAAGATTGAGTCGTGGTGTATTGCTACTAGTTTTATCAGTTCAAATGATCAATTAGCAAGCATCCTTACAAAATATCTTCGAGGGTCTAGGATTGATTATATCTATAACAAGTTTGGAGCATACAATATGTACGTTGCAACTTGAGGGGGAGTGTTAAGAATCTAGAAATAGATTAGAAATCCTTGTAAGCATGCATTATGTAGAAAGAGATGATTCTCATGTATTTCAATTAATCTGTACATGGGTATTTATATACAATTGATTCCTATAATTGTGTTATACTAATTAGGAAGAAATCCTAAATAAGAAATCCTAAATAGGAATACAGAATACAGAATATACACAGAAATAATATAATGATTGACTTTCCATAACACTCCCCCTCAAGTTGGAGCATAGATGTTAATCATGCTCAACTTGTTACAAATGTAGTCAATCCTAGCTCCATTCAGAGTTTTTGTGAAAATATCTCCTAACTGCTCTCCAGTTTTGATATGTCCTGTTGAGATGATCTGTTGTTGAATCTTTTCACGAACAAAGTGACAATCAATCTCAATATGTTTGGTCCGCTCATGAAATACCGGATTAGAAGCAATATGGAGAGCAGCTTGATTATCACACCACAATTTCGCAGTGTGGGGTCTTAAAACTGTCTCATCTAGTAATTGAAATATCCACATTACCTCACATACGATTGTGCCATGGCTAATTATTCGGATTAAGAAATAGATCGAGAAACTACACTAACCTTCTTGATTTTCCAAAACACCAAATTACATCAAACAAAAACGCAATATCCGATGAGTTAACCTCCTATCAACCTTAGATCAGCCGATCGACATCGAAAAACATTCAACATTCAAATGCCCATGATTACTATATAACAAACCTCTTCCGGAGCTCCCTTCAGATAGCACAAGATTTGTCCCAAGGCTTCCCAATGAGCAACAGTTGGCGAAGACATAAACGGACTTACCACACTAACGGCATAAGCAATGTCAGGACGAGTGACAGTAAGGTAGTTCAATTTTCCTACCAATCTCCTGTATCTCTCTGGATCTTCAAACAACTCACTATCCCCTGCTAACAGTTGTAAATTTGGAGTCATTGGTGCACTACAAGGCTTAGCACCTAATTTTCCTGTCTCTGTCAATAGATCAAGGACATATTTTCTTTGAGACAAGAAAATACCCTTCTTACTTCTCATAACTTCAATACCCAAAAAATACTTTAATAATCCCAAGTCTTTGGTCTGAAACTGGGTTTGGAGGAAGGTTTTAAGAGATGAAATACCTGCAGAGTCACTCCCAGTGATGATAATGTCATCCACATAGACTACCAGGAGAATTAGACCAGCCTCAGATTGCTTATAAAATACTGAGTGATCACACTTACTCTTTTGCATACCAAATTCCTGTACTGCTTCACTGAATCTCCCAAACCAGGCCCTAGGACTTTGTTTCAAGCCATAAAGAGACTTCCGAAGCCTACAAACTTTACCCAACTCCCCCTGAGCAACAAACCCAGGTGGTTGCTCCATATACACCTCCTCCTGAAGATCACCATGAAGAAAGGCATTCTTGATATCCAATTGGTGCAGGGGCCAATCATATGTAGCTGCTAAAGAGATAAACAAGCGAACAGAAGTAAGTTTAGCTACAGGAGAAAAAGTGTCAGAGTAATCAACCCCATTTGTCTGAGCATATCCTTTTGCTACAAGGCGTGCTTTTAATCTAGCCACGTAACCATCGAGATTTACCTTCATCAGAATACCCATTTGCAACCAATAGCTTTCTTACCGGTGGGCAAGGCAACAGCTTCCCATGTACCATTAGCATCTAAAGCCTCCATTTCCTCTTTCATAGCAAAGACACCACCAGGATGAGACAATGCCTCACCACCACTATTCGGGATGGGAATAGAGTCTAAAGAAGCAACAAAACACCGAGAACAAGAAGACAATTGATTATAAGAAACAAAAGAAGAGATAGGGTAAGTACATGAACGTTTACCTTTACGAAGAGCAATGGGTAAGTCTAGATCGAATCATGATCGATGAGGTGCAGGATCTCCCAACGAAGTAGCCGGTGGAGGATCCGAGTCGAATCTCAATCTCCTGGAATAAACATGAACAACGGGAGGCCGAGTAGGTCTAGAGACGGAAGAAATAGGTGTGAGAGAGGACTAGACATTGGTTGGACAAGATATATTAAGATATCATCTTCCTCCCCGACTCTCATACACGGATGATTGAGAAAAAATGGAGTGGACTCAAAAATGTGACATCTGCGAAACAAGATAACGATTAAGAGTAGGAGAGAAACAACGGCACCCTTTTTGGATCCGGAGTACCCAAGAAAGACACATTTGAGAGACTTTGGATCCAATTTAGTAACTCATGACGAACATCACGTACAAAACAAGTACAACCAAAAATACGGGGTTCAACGGGAAACAAAGATTTTGTAGGGCACAAAGCAGTATAAGGAATATCCCCATTAAGGACAGAAGAAGGCATACGATTGATCAAAAAACATGCCGTAGAAACTGCATCCGCCCAAAAGTGTTTAGGAACTTTCATCCAAAAGAAGAGCACGAGTTACCTCAAGAAGATGCCGATTTTTCTTTCGCCACGCCATTTTGGGATGGGGTATCCACACAGAAGACGATGAAGAATGCCATTTTGTGTCATATAAGACTGAAATTGTGCTGAAAAATATTCTTTAGCATTGTCACTTCTTAATATGCGCACAGAAATATTAAATTGAGTTTTGATTTCATTACAAAAGGCACAAAAGATAGAAAACAACTCAGAACGATTCTTCATTAAATATAACCAGGTAATACGAGAGTAATCATCAACAAAAGTAACAAAATAACGAAATCCAGTTTTAGAAGTAACAGAACAAGGACCCCAAACATCAGAATGAACTAACTCAAAAGGGGATGAAGCCCGTTTATTGACTCTAGACACAGAAGGCAAACGATGATGTTTTGCAAACTGACACGACTCACATTCTAGTACTGATAAAGACTGAAACTGAGGACACAACTTCTTCATGGTAGACAAAGAAGGATGACCCAATCTACAATGAGCTTCAAGAGGTGTTAAGGTACTGGAGCAAACAAGCGATCGCGGTACATGATTTTCCAGAATGTAGAGACCACCTGACTCACGTCCTCTACCAATAATCTGTTTCGTCGTAAGATCCTGAAACAAACGATAATCAGAAAAAAAGGAAATAGAACAATTTAAGGTACGAGTAAGTTTACTAACAGAAAGTAGATTAAAAGAGAAATTTGGTAGACACAAAACAGATGACAAAGAAATTGACGAAGTCGGATTCGCAGTTCCAGAACCCATGACACAAGAAGTAGAACCATCAGCTAAAGTAACAGTAGAGGAAGTGGGATTAGACTGAAAAGTAGATAGAAGACTAGAATTACCTGTCATGTGATCTGTTGCACCAGAATCAATAACCCATTTGGATGAGGAAGACACAAGGCATGTAGTGGATTTACTCGACTCAATGATCGCAGATGATAGGGAACCGTAGGCTTTAGAGATGCACGACTTTGGGAAAAGCGTGCAAAATCCTCTGCGGATACCAAAGCAGTTTTCTCGGAGGAAGATCTTGTAGAATCTCTCACGCCATATTTGCCATCTGTGATCGCTGATTTTTCCTCTGAAGTTGCGGACAATTATATTTTGTATGGCCAGGCTCATGACAATAATAACAAATGACTCCTCTTGAGTCCTGATTAGAACTAGCCTCTCCATTACGCTGATTACTTCTGTTGCCTGTAATTCCTCCTCTACTTCCTCTTCTATTACCCTGTTGTACATTTGGATTACGGCTAATAAGAGCACTACTTGCAAGCTGTGAAGATTGGGTACTCTCTGTACGAAGGACTCGTGTGAATGTTTCATGCAAAGAGGAAATCTCAGAACTGGAAAGAATATGAGATTTAGCAGTCTCATACTCTGAAGGAAGGCCTGCAAGAAAACTCATAACAGCCAGTTGCTCCTGTTGAACTTTCACATCAGGACTAAAAGGCAACAATACATTAAGTTTCTCATATACCCGTTTAAAATCCATAAAATAAGCCGTGAGAGATTTTTTCTCTTTCTCGTACAGTAGAATGCCTTACAAACATCATAAATACGGAGATATTCCCTTTACGAATCTGAGAAAATCTAAGTAATCCATCAATTCCTTAACAAATTCCACGGTGATTAATTAAACTAATTACCTCACCGTGAATCGAAGTTTCAAGCCGCAAAACAACCGAGCATCCTCCCTTAGCCAAGTTTGTTGTGTATCATCAGTAGGTGGATCTTTAGTAAGGTGATCATCCTTATCAATGCTACGCAAATAGACCCTAACAGTCTTACTCCACTCCAGATAATTCGAACCATTAAGTTTGTGTTCCGTGATCTTAGTCATCATCGGAATCACATCAGAAATAACATTCTTATTGTCTGCCATTTGTTGAGACAAAGAAAACTAACCGAAACGCTAATCCAAAGTCCGATGACAACAAAATAATCCAAAATCACAAATCAAGCAAATCCGAAATAGGATCCGAGAGCCAAACCTCGAAGTCCTTTAATGGTGTAATCGGATCGAACAAAGACACAGTGGTGGAATGAGGGGATTGAGGCGACGATGGCAATGTTGATCGGAGTCGAAACGGCCGGTCGGCGGCCAAGGTCTCTCCTGAGCTGGGTGGTGAGAGCAAATAATCACCCTAGATAGATGATCTGCTCTGATACCATGTAGAAAGAGATGATTCTCATGTATTTCAATTAATCTGTACATGGGTATTTATATACAATTGATTCGTATAATTGTGTTATACTAATTAGGAAGAAATCCTAAATAAGAAATCCTAAATAGGAATACAGAATACAGAATATACACAGAAATAATATAATGATTGACTTTCCATAACACATTAGATTAGGAAGTAATTACGAACTAGGAGGATTTTAGGCTTGTGATTATGTATGTTTTCCTTTTTTAGGGCTTCTGTAAAATATATTTTAATCCTCAAGAGCTTGAGAGAATAATCAAGCTAATTATTCCACAATTTCCTTCTCCTTCATCTCTATTTCTTCAATTCTTCTATATTTTTTCAAATTACATCAAGGATTCTGCTTGAGCTCTTACCCTTTTCCTTTTGTCATGGATGAGTTAAAAAAAATGCACCTATAAAAGTATCTCTTTTGTTTACTTGTAGATGGCATGGTCTTAATAGATGAAACCTTGTTACTAGGAATTGGAACAATGAAGGAGCACCTTAGAGTCCTAAGGGATATTGAGATTGTTTGAGCATGTGCATCACAGACCAACAAATGTACCAATATTAAAGGTTGAGCACATTAAAGATATAAGAGATAAGAAAGTGAGTGGTAGACCTAGGATGACTGGGCATTTTTTATTATTTGTTTATTTTTTTATTTTTTATTTTTTAGAAGAGGGAGAGAGGGAGGGGGGGGGGGGGGGGGGAAGGGTTGGGGGAGTAGTGAGAAAGGATTTTGAGGCCATAGATGCTTTGTAATAGCCCGATCCATCTCCAGTCAGTATTGTCCGCTTTGGCCCGTGGGCCTCACGGATTTGTCCCTTGGGAGGTTTCGTTCCCAAAAGCGCGCTAACCAGGTGAGGAAGGCTCCTACATAAATGGCCCAAATCTTTCCTTCCCGTTTCCGATGTGGGACAGGAAGTTTCACCCCAGTACATAGCTGGTTGAACAAGCACGTCCCAACCCCATTCCTGGGTCGTGACATGCTTAACCTTTAAATTGATTGGAATGGTGGAAATCAACCGATGTAGCTTACTTTTATTTGGTACTTTCAAAATTTTTAAAGGGGTCGGGGTTGCTAAGGTTTGTGTTGGAATTGATGATATTTGCTCTTAATTCATGGGATATGATTATGAGAAATCATGTGATTGATTAGCGAAAACATTGGCTTGATTAATGGTTGTATTAAGGAGTGATTTTGTGGGATGCGATATATAACTTGTGTCTTCCATTATAAATATAGAATCTTACGTATTATGCTAATACACAAGTGAATGAAATGTAATCCTTTGAGGTTGTGTCTGTGGATGTCAGCTCTCAATAGCTAAACTACGTAAATCATTCTTTTGTTATTTTCTCTTTCTCTATTATTCTAAATTTCAATGGCTTGAACCCTTGGCCTCATGCATTATGAGATTGGTACTCAACTACTAGGCTACTGGCTTGGTGGCGATATAGCTGACTTCAACTAGTTTGGGATAATGCTTAGTTTAAGATTAGTTATTGAAAGAATGATTGTAGAAGTCAATGTTGTGGCATCCTTCCAAGTATAGAAGTTCTAAGTTCCTTATTATTATTATTCTTTTCAAGAGAGATTTTGTTTTTTGGTGTGGATGTTTGCTTCTCTCTTTAGTAGGTAGTCATATGAATGTGTTATCAGAATGGGCAAAAGGATAATTAGCCCCTTTTTTTCCCCATTGATATCCTACGATCAATATTATTGGCTGAATCCTATAAACCATTTCACAGAAGTTCATTGATATCTTCTTTCTACAAAGCAAGTTTTCTTGTTTCTAGCTTTGTTATAAATTGTGCAATGTTGTTTCAGTTATTGCAAGAATTTGCATTAAAGATTTTGGTATTCTTCACACTTCTAAACTGCCATATATTTGTCGATGAATAAATTCTTCTCAAGCTGTACCACTCATGAATATGAAACCTCTAATTGCCTTTGAATTCCCTGTGCGAAATTTCTAATTGCCTTAGCCTTATTTTGTAGGTATCCTTACATGGCAGTGGTTCTAAATTTCAGCCAGTCATGGGCTCTATACTGTTTAGTTCAATTTTACACTGCCACAAAGGATGAACTGGCACACATAAAACCATTATACAAGTTCCTTACATTTAAGTCAATTGTGTTTTTGACTTGGTGGCAAGGAGTGGCAATTGCTCTTCTCTATTCCCTTGGATTGTTCAAAAGTGCTATAGCTCAAGGCTTGCAATTTAAGTCAAGTGTTCAGGACTTCATCATTTGTGTAGAGGTACAGGTCTTTCATGGCCAATGATTTGTTTTCAGTGCATTATTTATGTTTGTTTTCATTGCATTATTTATATTTGCCATTGTTTCATTTCAAAGAAATTGAATTATCTTTTCTAAAATAGGGGCAAATTCTGTTAAAAAAAGGGAAGGAAGAAATAAATGGTTAATTAATTGGTGGAAAGTACTTTGCATCAACTGAGTTGGAAATAATCAACATGGGTTATGCAACTGATCTTTTTGTCTTATATTTATGACTTCTGCAATAACTGTTCCTGGCCTTATGGGATTATTATTTTTGCTTCTTGATTATATATTCTACTTGTTGCTGTGATTGTCAATGTGTATCAGTGAAGTTTTTGCAATCAAATTTCTAAATTACTTGACATGTTCCACTCGTATCTGATGTCAGCTCTAGGTTGTGTCATGATTGTGTCAGTGTTTTACCATAACATGATGCAGGTTGTTGGAGATTCTAAATAAGAAGCTGGACTCTGTTAATATATGTGTGTGTGTGTGTGTGTGTGTGTGTGTGAGTGTATTTTATAATTTTCTTTTAAGCAAGAAAAGAAATACTCTGCTGCTCCTTCTCTGGAAACTTCCAAGTCTGACTAGTTTCTGTATGGATGATATCATGGACAGTTGGCTGTTAGAATAAGCTTACGGAGGTTAGCTCAAATATAAGGAAGCAGCATGTGCTGTTCTGTGATGTAGGGTTGGTGCAGCCTGGGTCAAGTTGTTGAGAGAAGATTATGTTTATTGGGTGAGAGGAACCCGCTATCATATTCTGGTTCTGGATGAGAATAGGAGGGAGACTTGAGCAGTTTGGAAACTGGAAGGACTCAACCAGTTGCTTCTCTAGTGATATAATTATGCAACTTTGCTGAGGGTCCATTTGGGTAGGTGGGGTATTGAAATGAAGAGTATATGACTTTGACAGTATGTTGATGGTTTGCAATTTTTCTCTTAGAAAATGAATCCAAATTCATCTTAATTTCAACTGCAAAGTGCAAACCAATCCAAATGGGCCCTAATAGACTTTTCCTGGTGAACAGGTTAATATAAAGAAGTAAAATGTGGTCTTCTGCAATGTAGAATTTGAGCGAGTAGTTGATGTAACAAATGTAGTTTGGTTAGCGAAGCGGATAACTAGTCCTACCTTCTTATAGTATATAAAAGGTGGTGGTCAATGGGTGGTTGCAATCTCCTTAACTGGTCAAGGGGTGGGATAATGTTCAGATAGGATTTTTTAAATCTTATTTATTAAAAGGAAAATAATTTCTGTGTGGATAAGGTTGGATTTACGATGTCGTTACTTGACGACTCCAAACTAACATGCTGAACATGTGGCTTTGTGTCTTTTTTGTATGGTGCATACTAATAATTGTTTATTGATTCATAATGGTTTAAATTCATGTTGAGAACATGATATGGAACAACCTGGATCTTTTTGTTGATTTATGGATCTCAAATTCTCAATCTCACTGCCTTTCGTTTTGGTATGCTTAAAGGAAAACCTGCTGTCTTTTATACTAGCATGAAAATGTATTACTGGAGTCATGTTTTTTATTAATTCACCAAATTTGTTTGATGCAGAAATTTAAGTACATATATTTTATGGGAATGGAAGCCATGGATTAAATGGAGTTGCATTTTTGGGCCCAGTCATAGTTACTAAGGGTTTGTTCGACAATACTAGCTGTTTTAGTAATTGTTGGCTGTTCTAGTAGCCTTCAACTTTTAGCTGTTAGATATTAGCTATTCATATGGCGGTTTAACATAGAAGTGTTCGGTAAAATTAAACATAGAAGTGTTCTAGTTGCCGAACACAGCTTGACTGTTGGAATATGGCTTGTGAGAACAAGTCCTACATCGTTAGTGTATAAGAAAATTAGAGGGCATATAAGTGTTGGCAAATCAAACCAAAGGAGCTTAGGCCATTTTGGTGATGGTGAGTTCGAATTAGCTGAAAGATGAAAAAGAAAGAAGCATATTTATAAGCAAGCCCAGTTTAGTATGGAGGCCTACCTATTTAATGATCCACTCGTCTGGGCCTGTATTTCTCAACATGATATTAAAGAGTGAGGCCCAATGGCTGTAGATCTGGGACTGGAAAGCGTAGTGAGCTGAGCCCCAATATGCCAAGCCCATGAGTTGAGCTAATTGAGCCACATTCAGTTAGATCCATGGGCTAGCTTAGTGAGCTAGACCTTGAGGGTAGAGCCAAAAGGAGCCAAACCTAAGTTAGATAGACCATCCCATGTAATGACAAGTGACAACTGGGCCTATTAGCCACCGTGAATCTGAGCTGAACCTAGTTGCACTTGAGGGGAGTGTTGGAATGTGGCTTGTGGGAACAAGTCCCATATCAGCAATTTACAAGAAAATTAAAGGGCATATAAGTGTTGGCAAACCAAACAAAAAGGGCTTAGGCCATTTTGGTGATGGGAAGCCTAGTTTCAAGCCTAATTCAGTATGGATGGAGGCCTGCTATTTGATGATCCACACTCTAGGCCCTGTATTTCTCAACACTAACAATTTTCAAGCTTTCATTTCGGAGTTGCTGGTGAACTTGCCTTATGAATTTCTATCTGTTATGGAAAGTCAATCACTATGTTATGGAAAGTCAATCACTATATTATTTCTCTGTATATTCTGTATTCTGTATTCCTATTTAGGATTTCTTATTTATGATTTTTTCCTAATTAGTAGAACACAATTATAGGAATCAATTGTATATATATACCCATGTACAGATTAATTGAAAGTTAATGAGAATCATCTCTTTCTACATGGTATCAGAGCAGGTCATCAATCTAGGGTGAGTATTTATTCTCACTACCCAGCTCAGGAGAGACCTTGGCCGCCGACCGGCCGTTTCAACCCCATTATTCCACAACTGTGTGCTGTTACCTGATCCAGTATACCATTAAAGGACTTCTGAGGTTTGGCTCTCAGATCCTATTTCGGTATTTGCTTGATTTGTTATTTTGGGTTATTTTGCTGCTATAAGCACTTTGGATTAGCGTTTCGGTTAGTTTTCTTTGTCTCAACAAATGGCAGACAATAAGAATGTTATTTCTGATGTGATTCCGGTGATGACTAAGATCACGGAACACAAACTTAATGGTTCGAATTACAGGTGGAGTAAGACTGTTAGGGTCTATTTGCGTAGCATTGATAAGGATGATCACCTTACTAAAGATCCACCCACTGATGATACACGACAAACTTGGCTAAGGGAGGATGCTCGGTTGTTTTTGCAGCTTCGGAACTCGATTCATAGTGAGGTAATTAGTTTAATTAATCACTGTGAATTTGTTAAGGAATTGATGGATTACTTAGATTTTCTATATTCTGGTAAAGGGAATATTTCCCGTATTTATGATGTTTGTAAAGCATTCTACCGTGCTGAGAAAGAGGATAAGTCTCTCACGGCTTATTTTATGGATTTTAAACGGGTATATGAGGAAATTAATGTATTGTTTCCTTTTAGTCCTGATGTAAAAGTTCAAGCAGCCCAACGGAGCAATGGTCATTATGAGTTTTCTTGCAGGCCTTCCTTCAGAGTATGAGACTGCTAAATCTCAAATTCTCTCCAGTTCTGAGATTTCCTCTTTACATGAAACGTTCACACGGGTCCTTCGTACAGAGAGTACTCAATCTTCACAGCCTGCCAGTAGTGCTCTTATTAGCCGTAATCCAAATGGACAACAGGGTAATAGAAGAGGAAGTAGAGGAGGAATTACGAACAATGAAGTAATCAGCGTAATGGAGAGGCTAGTTCTAATCAGGACTCAAGAGGAGTCATTTGCTATTATTGCCATGAGCCTGGCCATACGAACTATAATTGTCCGCAACTTCAGAGGAAAAATCAGCGATCACGGATGGCAAATATGGCGTGAGAAAATTCTCTGATATCTTCCTCTGAGAAAACTATTTTAGTATCTGCAGAGGATTTTGCACAATTTTCCCGATGTCGTGCATCTCTAAAGCCTACGGTTCCCACATCGCTGCGATCACGAGTCGTAAATCCACTACATGCCTTGTGTCTTCTTCATCCAAATGGGTTATTGATTACAGTGCGATGCATCACATGACAGTAATTCTAGTCTTCTATCCGCTTGACCTAATCTCACTTCCTCTACTGTTACTTTAGCTGATGGTTCTACTTCTTGTGTCATGGGTTCTGGAACTGCGAATCCGACTTCGTCAATTTCTTTGTCTTATGTTTTGTTTCTACCAAAATTCTCTTTTAATCTACTTTCTGTTAGTAAACTTACTCGTACCTTAAATTGTTCTGTTTCCTTTTTTCCTGACCAGTGTTTGTTTCAGGATTTTACGACGAAGCAGATTATTGGTAGAGGACGCGAGTCAGGTGGTCTCTACATTCTGGAAAATCATGTACCGCGGTCGCTTGTTTGCTCCAGTACCTTAACACCTCTTGAAGCTCATTGTAGATTGGGTCATCCTTCTTTGTCTACCATGAAGAAGCTGTGTCCTCAATTTCAGTCTTTATCAGTACTAGAATGTGAGTCGTGTCAGTTTGCAAAACATCATCGTTTGCCTTCTGTGTCTAGAGTCAATAAACGGGCTTCATCCCTTTTTGAGTTAGTTCATTCTGATGTTTGGGGTCCTTGTTCTATTACATCTAAAACTGGATTTCGTTATTTTGTTACTTTTGTTGATGATTACTCTCGTGTTACCTGGTTATATTTAATGAAGAATCGTTCTGAGTTGTTTTCTATCTTTTGTGCATTTTGTAATGAAATCAAAACTCAATTTAATATTTCTGTGCGCATATTAAGAAGTGATAATGCCAAAGAATATTTTTCAGCACAATTTCAGTCTTATATGACACAAAATGGCATTCTTCATCGATCTTCTGTGCGGATACCCCATCCCAAAATGGCGTGGCGAAAGAAAAATCGTCATCTTCTTGAGGTAACTCGTGCTCTTCTTTTTCAGATGAAAGTACCTAAACACTTTTGGGCTGATGCAGTTTCTACGGCATGTTTTTTGATCAATCGTATGCCGTCTTCTGTCCTTAATGGGGATATTCCTTATACTACTTTGTTTCCTACAAAATCTTTGTTCCCTATTGAACCCCGTATTTTTTGTTGTACCTGTTTTGTGCGTGATGTTCGTCCACAGGTTACTAAATTGGATCCAAAATCTCTCAAATGTGTCTTCCTTGGGTACTCCCGGCTCCAAAAAGGGTATCGTTGTTTCTCTCCTACTCTTAATCGTTATCTTGTTTCTGCAGATGTCACATTTTTTGAGTCCACTCCATTTTTTCCTCCATCATCTGTGTATGAGAGTCAGGGGGAGGAGGATGATCTCTTAATATATACTGTCCAACCAATGTCTAGTCCTCTCCCACAGCCTGTTCCTTCTGTCTCTAGACCTACTCGACCTCCCGTTGTTCATGTTTATTCCAGGAGATTGGAGATTCCTGACTCAGATCCTCCACCAGCTACTTCGTTGGGCAATCCTGCACTCATCGATCGTGATTCTGATCTAGACTTACCCATTGCTCTTCGTAAAGGTAAACGTTCATGTACTTACCCTATCTCTTCTTTTGTTTCTTATAATCAATTGTCTTCTTGTTCTCGGTGTTTTGTTACTTCTTTAGACTCTGTTCCTATTCCTAATACTGTTAATGAGGCACTGTCTCATCCTGGTTGGTGTGATGCTATGAAAGAGGAAATGAAGGCTTTAGATGCTAATGGTACATGGGAACTATTGCCTTTGCCCACTGGTAAGAAAGCTATTGGATGCAAATGGGTATTTACAGTAAAGGTAAATCCTGATGGTTCTGTGGCTAGGTTAAAAGCACGCCTTGTAGCAAAAGGATATGCTCAGACATATGGGGTTGATTACTCTGATACTTTTTCTCCTGTAGCTAAACTTACTTCTATTCGCTTGTTTATCTCTTTAGCAGCTACATATGATTGGCCCCTGCATCAATTGGATATCAAGAATGCTTTCCTTCATGGTGATCTTCAGGAGGAGGTGTATATGGAGCAACCACCTGGGTTTGTTGCTCAGGGGGAGTTGGGTAAAGTTTGTAGGCTTCGGAAGTCTCTTTATGGCTTGAAACAAAGTCCTAGGGCATGGTTTGGGAGATTCAGTGAAGCAGTACAGGAATTTGGTATGCAAAAGAGTAAGTGTGATCACTCAGTATTTTATAGGCAATCTGAGGCTGGCATAATTCTCTTGGTAGTCTATGTGGATGACATTGTCATCACTGGGAGTGACTCTGCAGGTATTTCATCTCTTAAAACCTTCCTCCAAACTCAGTTTCAGACCAAAGACTTGGGATTGTTAAAGTATTTCTTGGGTATCGAAGTTATAAGAAGTAAGAAGGGTATTTTCTTGTCTCAAAGAAAATATGTCCTCGATCTATTGACAGAGACAGGAAAATTAGGTGCTAAGCCTTGTAGCGCACCAATGACTCCAACTTTACAACTGTTAGCAGGGGATAGTGAGTTGTTTGAAGATCCAGAGAGATACAGGAGATTGGTAGGAAAATTGAACTACCTTACAGTCACTCGTCCTGACATTGCTTATGCCGTTAGTGTGGTAAGTCAGTTTATGTCTTCCCCAACTGTTGCTCATTGGGAAGCCTTGGAACAAATCTTGTGTTATCTGAAGGGCGCTCCAGGAAGAGGTTTGCTATATGGCAATCATGGGCATTTGAATGTTGAATGTTTTTCAGATGCCGACTGGGCTGGATCTAAGGTTGACAGGAGGTCAACTACTGGATATTGCGTTTTTATTGGAGGAAATTTGGTGTCTTGGAGAAGCAAGAAGCAGAGTGTAGTTTCTCGATCTAGTGCTGAATCCGAATACAGAGCCATGGCACAATCAGTATGTGACAATCAGTATGTGAGGTAATGTGGATACTTCAATTACTAGATGAGACCGGTTTTTAGACTTCTCTGCCTGTGAAATTGTGGTGTGATAATCAAGCTGCTCTTCATATTGCTTCTAATCCGGTGTTTCATGAGCGGACCAAACATATTGAGATTGATTGTCACTTTATTCGTGAAAAGATTCAACAACAGATCATCTCAACAGGACACATCAAAACTGGAGAGCAGTTAGGAGATATTTTCACAAAAGCTCTGAATGGAGCTAGGATTGACTACATTTGTAACAAGTTGGGCATGATTAACATCTATGCTCCAACTTGAGGGGGAGTGTTATGGAAAGTCAATCACTATGTTATGGAAAGTCAATCACTATATTATTTCTCTGTATATTCTGTATTCTGTATTCCTATTTAGGATTTCTTATTTATGATTTTTTCCTAATTAGTAGAACACAATTATAGGAATCAATTGTATATATATACCCATGTACAGATTAATTGAAAGTTAATGAGAATCATCTCTTTCTACACTATCTTTCAGTGCAACCTGATGAATATCATTAGCAGTGAAGGTTTAGATAAAGTTACTTATGATAGCCAAACTACAATGAGTAGGTGTCAAATGAACTTTATCTTTTTGCTTCCTCTCTCTTTTATTGCAGGATGGATATAGATTATTAAAGGTTAAAATTTCCTAGTTTAGTTCATTTTGTATTCTTTAAAATATTCCTGGGAATATAATAGGTGATATCTTATGGATTTTTTCCTGCAGTAAACTCTCTAATTGTTATTTCTCATTCAATCCATTAAAGTATAACAGGTCTATTTATTCATCCAGCACAGATGGGCATTGCTTCTGTTGTTCATCTATATGTTTTCCCTGCAAAGCCTTATGAGCTGATGGGTGACCGCATTCCTGGAAGTGTTTCAGTTCTTGGAGATTATGCATCTGTTGATTGCCCTCTAGATCCAGATGAGGTTAGAGATAGTGAAAGACCCACGAAGTTACGCCTCCCTCAGCCTGACATTGATGTGAAGAGTGGAATGACCATCAAAGAAAGTGTTCGGGATGTTGTTGTTGGTGGCGGTGGATATGTAAGTTTTCTTCGACTCGACTAATACAGGAATTTTCGATTACTTTTGCTGTGGAATTTTTATCTCACAGTTGAGGAAAATGGTTAGTTTTCTTCCACTTGAAAACATGAGATTATACCAGCTCAAATAGATCTGTTGCTGGCAATTGCTGCTTGTGCAATTGATTATATGAGAATCTTTTTTTGGTTCACATATGCCCATGTTCTGTGAAGTTATTTACAGAAAAGTAACATTGTGAGATAGTATTTACTAGGAAATTTCACTTTCTGGTATCAGATTAACTTTTTTTTTTTCCTCATGAAGTGCACTAATATATATTTTGATTCATTAACCAACTTTTTAGGAGGTACATATGAAAAATACAATAATACTCTCATTCTCAAAGTCCCAGCATAAATTTATATTGGCAAAATAATCTAATATTATTTTAGGTAATTTTGTCTCATTTCCACTTTGGAAGATGGAGTTACTCTTACCTTGGAAGATGGAGTTACTCTTACCTTCCCTTCTAGCAAGTTAATTAGAATTGAGGAAGCTGAGTAGTCAAAGCGATTTCTACTGAAGCAAATGTGATAGCTGTTTGTGTTAACCAGTCAACTTCTCGAGCTTATTTCTGTGAAACAAAGCTAACATAAGTTGTCAAATATTTAAGTGAGTTTTACACTCTATTTGGGAAGAGGTAAAGTAACGCTTTTTTATTTCTTTTTCTTTTTTTTACTTTTTTTATTTAAAGTAAGGTTCTTCATATTTTTAAACCTTCATAATTTTTATTGTTTGAGGTGAGAAAGTCTTTTAAGATGTTTGGAGGTTTTAAAGAGAAAAAAACTTCTTAATCCACCAATTTGGTGGATTGAAAAATAGAGTTTTTGGAGGTTTAACACAAATTCATGGTTTTCGAACCTTGAAAAACCTCCTATTACTTTAAAAAAACTTCCTTCCAAACAAGGGGTTAGGTGGCAATCATTTGTATTTTAGAGACGTCATAAAGTAGGGAAGGGTCCTCCCCCCAAGAAGAAAAAAAATTGCCACAAATCAACTATTTTTATTATTGGGGTAATGATCTAATATTCCCTGAACTTTTTGGGCTTTCATAATGTATCATGTGCTTTTATTAGTTTACTTCTTAGGTTGCTGATTTTATTTCTTGTATCTACTGGATCTGGGGCATGTGCACATCCTAATGTTTTGTTGAGATGAAAGGCAATCTCTCATGTATTATAGGAGGTGTAGAACCAAGAATAGAGTAGGGGAGCAACAGAGGTTGATTGTGGAAGGAAAATTAGTTACTAGTCTGTTAGGGAGTTGACTGTTGTAACAGCTCTATTGGTGGGATTGGGGTAATAAATAAAGCTGTATGGCTCCTGTGTAGATCATTCAAGATCTGAATCAATTTTATCTTCAATATTCTCTAACTAATTTCTCTCTTCTCTATTTCTTTTATTCTGTTCCGTAACCGTCAACTTAGGGTTCCTACCCTAACACAAACATGGTCGTAACTTCTTGTTTTGGAAAAAGAAGGCATCAAACTATGGTATTTGCAAATTTGTCATCTCTTATGAAAATGCTTAAAATGATTTTTGAGATGCAGTTTGCAAAACAATATTGTTTGGTGGCCCGTGGCACTTAGTAGAGACCCTATCATTAAAAGAGGCTTAGGTCTGGACTAAACATTAGCATTGTATGCACCTAGATCCATTTGATATTATTGGAATAAAATAAGTTACTTATGAATCAAATTGATAAAATCAAAAGTATGGGGTACAATTGAAAAACAATGAAAAATTGGGGATATAGTTGATCATTAGCAACGTGCGCGCGCACACACACACACAAACGTGTGTGTGTGTATATATATATATATATATATATATTCTTGTTTTTGTAAATTCTTCTGTTACCAATGGTAGCAGTATACTGGTAATATTGTGCCACTGTCAATGTGGATTTTGCATTTGACGTATTATTAATGAAGACAAGTCCCGGTGCTTGTGGTATCAGTGTTGCCTTTAGTATTACTTCCTTTGTTGTCAACAATAATAATGTCAATGACAATTCAAACTAGAGAAATTGGTTGTTGAGAAGCTCTATTACCGGCTTATTCAACAATTAAACTGAAAACTAATCAGCGTCTACGTGGACATCTGGGAGAATATGAAGCATGTCTCTGTTTAACAATGCCTTGAGAAATCTATTGATCAGTTCCTCTTTTTTCTTTCTGTGTTTTAGTAGGTACTGAATTTGCTATTTATCTCCTATGCAGATTGTGAGTGATGTGAAGTTTACTGTTAACCAAGCAGTGGAGCCAGTGGAAAAGGGTATTACAAAGTTTAATGAGAAATTGCATAAGATTTCTCAAAACATAAAGAGACATGACAAGGATAGGAAAAGAACAAAAGACGACAGTTGCATATCTTCACCCACACGGAAGGTGATTCGTGGGATAGATGATCCCCTCTTAAATGGGAGCTTTAGTGACAGTGGGGTAGCAAGGGGAAAGAAACATCGCCGCAAATCTGGATATACCAGTGGAGAGAGTGGGGGAGAAAGTAGCAGTGATCAAAGCTATGGTGGCTATCAGATCAGGGGCCATAGATGGGTTATAAAAGATTAACATTTGGAATGGAGAAGGGGATCAAATCCAAATGGTGCATTCCCGGATGTATAAGCAATGATTTTCATCTCATGGTTTGGCTGTTGATCTACATGTGTAGGAATATTTTACTGCTTCTCAGGAGATTGAAGGTTTTAGCTCAGATTTTTCTTCTTGTGAAGAGTTTCTCGTCAAGTGCTGAGGCAATGGTATTTAATTATGAATCCACTGGACAGGTTGAGCTTTTAAAATTGTATAGTTTCTATAAGGCTTGCTTGGCTGTGAAAACGAATGCATCAAGCTGCATGACCAAGGATACTTCACACATTTCTTTCATAGTTGTCCATATGCAAATTGTTGTATGCTGTATTACTGAACTATATTGTTGCCAGATGGAAAATTTTTATTCATTGATGAATTGTAGACATTATTACAGATGAAAGTGTGAGACATTGCCTTTCTTATGCTAATTAATTCACCCATCATGATTTACATCAATATTTTATAACTTGGCACACGATGAACTTGTACCTCATATCTGGCATTGAAGGAGATTGCCAACCAGTCATTCTTGCGGCGAAAGGTCTAACTGAACCTCAATCCTGTTTTACTGGCCCAATCTTTGACACAGGCCACTTGGTGTCAGGCCTTTCACAATGTCTTTAAGACCGGAATTGGGCAGCCCACTGTTTGGCTAAACAGGCCTTATCTGGTGATAAGTTCTTTGTGAACCCCCGTTGCTCAAGGGAGCTTTGTTCACAATCTACATGGATGTACTTGATTTCTGTCAATGAATGTCTCTTTTGGGGGAAAGGCAATGAACTTGTACCTATGGACATACGAAAAAATTGTCAGGCTTGGAATTTAAAAAAAGAAATTGCTGTTTTGGTGTGTTAATTAGGAGATTTCACCAACCTAATTCTGCTAAGACCATTAGGAACTTTATAGTAGACTCGGCCATTGGCCCGGTTCAAACGGAATCAGAACTTTGAATCTTCACTAGTCTAGTTTTATTCAATCTAGGTCTAAATCAAATGATCTAATTTAAATTTGTTTTTTTAAAATGAAAAAAAGGTAGTTCAACTTAGAACCGTCTGATTTAGTTCTGGATCAAGTTCAATTTCGATCTGATTCATTTATAATTTGAGTCAAAGATGAGTTTGATTGATTTTAGTTTGGTTTAAACTGATCCAATTCTGATTCTAAACAGGTCGTTACTGGGTCTACTTTGTAGGATCTCCCAATTTGCTTGTTTGCTTGTGAGAAATTGGAGTAACTTGTTTAGATTAATTTTATATTAATGCCTCATCGCTTTGGACGCGATTCCAAGTATTATACTGAGAAAATTCATTGGTAACCTTTTTTAGATTATTTTTTTTTCTCTTTTAAGAAAAAGAAATAATTTTCATTTTAAAAATAAAATAATTATATAAAATTAAAAAAAAAAACAGTTCAAACTTTTTTTTCTTTCTTCTCAGCCAAAAGTTAGTACCAGATTTGTATCGGTGGTTCATTAGAACAAGCTCTTCAGGGTTATTTTAATTTTGGTTTGTTTTGATTTCAATTTTAGTTTCAGTTTTGATCAAATCCAACAATTGAATTTTTTTTTAAAGAAATAAAAATGGTTTGATCCAAAATCAAACCAACTCTGAGCGCAGCGTTGCATTTCCACAGTCGGAACCAAGGTAGGTAGAGAACACCAAGTAGATGGATGAAGCATAAAGGAACAACGGATGATAATTCCTTCCAACATTTCTCTAGGAGGTTGAGTTGCTAGCAGGACCCCTAGATCACCAAAAACACCCAGCCGTGGTCTATAGAGTGATCTGAACCAAGGGAAAATGACAGATGGTGAGGCAGAGCTCTCTTAGCTCTTATTACCATCGAGAGACTGGGTGTCATGACAAGGACACGGGGAAATGTCTCCAAGAGGTACCACGCCCACTAAAAGATTGCAACCTGTCGATCCAAGCCGAAGACATGGTTACAAGATAGCGAAGAAACTCTCGTTGAATGATCCCCATCCTTGCATGCAAAACCCAACACAACACTAACCAAGCACACTCTAGGTAGATCACAAATGAAACCTCACCAAAAGAGCTAGATCTACTGCAAAACCAAAAGCAAGTTATTTATGGACAAAAGCCCCACTAGCAAGGGAGGTGTAACGATCGGGAACCAACCACTAGAGGAATTGTCCGCTTTGGCCATAAGCCTCACGGTTTTGTCCCATAGGTGGAATGGAGAACTTCCCAGGAGGTCAGCCATCCTAGGATTTCTCTCAAGCGAGCACGCTTAACCCTGGAGTTCTTCCAACTCTCCAGGCCATTCCACCAAAAGGCGCCTCTAGTGATTAGTTCCCCCATCTTATATATCATTACTTTTGAGCCCAAGACCATCTCCGTGCTTTGCCGATGTGGGATTTGCCTAAGGGACCTTTCTAAATGTGACACCCCTTACCCGACTACAGTGTAGCCGAGCAAGTTATACCACTCAGTGTGCCGAGCATTCTATTTTATCTTAATTCATTTTTATTCTTCCTTTTGAATATAACTTGTGAAATATAATTTATTTAAGCCATTTATCAAAATTATAATTTATTTAAGGTTTCGAAAATTTTATAGAAAATCCACAGTGATCTTAGCTAAAAATAGAAAGCAGTTCTTGAACTGTGAAAAACACTTCCTATGATCATATTCAATCATCTCATCACTCTCAAACTTCAATATCAAAATCTCAACATTTTTCACCATTCATTTCTCAATCATTCATCTCATGTAATAATCATGTACAAGTCACAGTTATGTATTCACTTTTCCTTTCACAAACACAATTTTCTTAACAATTCCTCTATTTGTCATTCATTCATTTCACATCATCATTAGACTCAAATCATAAATAAATTCTCACATGTGATTTATAATCACAAATTACAAGTACTTACATTAATACAAAATTATATTACATTTGTTTCAAATACACATGATAAAATAAGAGTTTAATTACAAAATTTACAAAAATCTCAAAATACAAAATGGGACCTAGTGTCCTACCAATGCACTGTGGATCGTGAGGTGACACGGATACTATGCAGAACTGTGAACTGCCTTACCGAATCTGTGGTCTCACGGGCCCTCTGTCCAAATCTTGATTACCTACAGCGTTGCAAAGCGACGCGCTAAGCATAAAGCTTAGTGGTGCCAATAATACAAGAAAATATAATATGCAAATAAAAATAATAATTTCCTTGCTATTGTGTTCATAAGAAATGAATAATTACTAACTTATTGTTTAGTCGAGGGCTAATCATGTTTTATGATATTAACTTCTTCATGCATTTCGTTAATTATTTTCTTCATGATATTGAGCTTCTTTGTATTTTTGTAATCATTCCTTATACTTAATTTTCGTATTTTCTTTAATAATCAGTTCACAGTTATACTTTTCCATGCCCAAGTAACCTATACTGGACGACTGGACTGGATAACGGGTCGTTGGCACTGGACACCGCGGTGCCTCGGGCCGTCATACTATGGGACGCAGAACGTCAACCATGTATGCAGTCAGTATGGCTAAAAAGCCATGATATCACATAATCGGGCATAAAAGCCATGCATACGGGCATAAAAGCCATGAATACGGGCATAAAAGCCATGAATACAGGCATAAAGCCTTTCGCAGTACTGCTAAAACAATACCCTATTGGCATGCCAAACTATCCAAACCAATCACATTAGGCCTACTAGGGCATTTTGCATTTTTAAGTTTCACAATTTTTTTGAATTTCAAGTTTTCATGTCACTATTCATTTCATTAGTCAACTAAAATGTTGACTTTTGCATAAACAATAGGTACATTGGTTTTAATACTCCCAACATACCACATTTTGTATTCAAAACTTGTTAGTTTTGGTCACTTTCTCAAAGCTTAGGTCATTTTGGCAAAATTGCCAATTTTTGATTTTGGTGTCACTATTCACCTTATTGGTCAACAAAAATGTTGACTTTTGGATAGAAAATAGGTGTATTGGTTTTAACACCCCAAACATACCACATTTTGTATTTAAAACTTGTTGGTATTGGTTGCCAATACCATTTCTAAGCTTAATGCTAATTGAACAAAATTTTCAGATTTGGTGCTTCATCTTTACTGTTCCATTTGTTATTTTTACAGTGGGAATTTTAGGAAATGGTAAACATGAAAGTTGTTCCTTATTCTGTCTAGTTGAATTTCCTTTTTTGAATCACTCCATTTGGAGTTTTGTAGCTCAAGTTATGGCCAAAATAAGTTTACTGTTCACGTGCATTGTTCATACTGCACTTTTGGGTTTTGGCAGATTTTGGTCCAACTTTGGTCAGTAATTTGATCAAGTTAAGTTCATAATTTGGCATAACTTTCTTCATATGAAATGTTCTACTATGCCTTAGGTTTTCATCGGTTCAAGAATCGCCTAAATCCGAGTTTTCTAGAGAGAGTTATAGCCATCCAAACATTACTGCTCAAATGAAAATTCTGGAAATCTCAGTACAGTAAACTTCACTTTGCTCAATGATTTGATTAGGTTAATGGCATAATTTAGATTAGTGTCCTTCATGAAAGTTGTTTGTCTATATCTTATCTTGTTGCTGTAAAAATTTCAGGTCAATTGACCATATCTACAGTGAGTTATGGCCAAATGAACAATTACTGTTCATTTGGTCATTTCTGCAGGGGCTGTTTGCAGGGTATCCGGATTGGGGCCAAGTTTTGGTCCTCTTGCTTTGGTCTTTTGGGCATAGTTTCTTCAGCAAAAATGTGCCATTATAAGCCTAATTTCATGTCCAATTGGCCAAACATCAATTGGACCTACACAGCCAAAGTTATAGATGTGCAAGTGGACTGAAATCTCAGTCCATTTGCTGCTGTCCTAGGGCAGCTTACACCTTGACTTTGCCATACCATTTTTCAGTCCAAATTGGGGTCAACATACCTCAAATGGTCACTTATTGACCATTAGAGTGTTCTTTAACAGTTTGATAAGCCAAGTCAATTTTTACTTCTCAAAACCCTAATGTCCAATTCAATTTACCCATGAACCTCAATTAGCACACTAGTTCAACATCCATGCATATTCATACCTTAAACACCATTTCTAGCCACTCTAAGTTCATTAAAACAATCAAACTCATCCTTCCTTAGGGCTGCCAAAAATTGAAGATACCCTAACATAAATGATTTACTTCAAATTCTTACAATTTCTTGTCTTAAAATGATGTTCTAACAAGGATTAAAGGAGTGAGAGTGAAAGTATAGCACTAACCTCTTTAATGGCAGAATTTTCCAAGATTAAACTTCACTTTCCTTCACTTTCTAGGCTGCCAAACACTTCCCAAGAGGTAGAGACAAGTTTTTAGTGAAGGGACTTAGGGTTTTATAGTGCAAATTCATGGGAAAATGGAAGTAATTAATGAAAACTTCCATGGAGGGTTATGGAGGAGAGGATCACGTTTTGAAGAAGAAGATGGCTGCTTGTTTTTGGTCTTCCTTGGTCTTTATTTATCTCTTTTATTAATTAGTCAAATGGTTACTTAATTGTGATTGGTTATGGCTTTTAAATGACATCATCAAGATGTCATAAATTGCTTTTTATTTCATTTTCCTTTTCTTTTATCCACTACTCATTTCCAATTTCATTTTTAGTAATGTTTATTCATATTTTATGTCATATTAATTATTTACTTAACTGGACAAGTTGGCCAAAAATCACCTCTGAAGGCGAAATGACCAAAATGCCCTCCGTTTGGCTTAACGGGTCAAAATTGTCTGTACCGATTGAAATATTTTTCTAGGTATTTTCTTGGCATTCTAATGCCATGGGAACTTCAATAACCCTTCTCTGGAGTCCCAAAAATTATTTTATAATTTTTCCCCCGGGTCTAGGGCTCCTCGTTGCGAGAACCGCAACTTCCCTCTGGTTACCCATCGCTAGGGCACCGGCTCGTTTAACTTGGTTGTATTTTATTTCTAAAATTTTTACTAAATTTTTCTTATTATCATTTTGAGTTAATTATGGTTCCTGACTTTAGTTTAAATATTTTTCCGGACGTTCTAGCTGTCCGGACCGACACCGGTCACCGGAACAGTAGAATGTACGGAGTTGCTACCGGGAGGATGTTACAGGAGGAGGGCAATCCACTTAATTGGACAGGGAAGTGAAGGAAGTCCTCCCTACCCAGATGGGGCATGGGAAACTACTTGATTTGCAGAGCATGGAGGCCGAGTGCCATAGGGAAAAGAAAAAGTTCACAGGAAAATCTCTCTTTAACCAAAGAGAGTTTTCTGTACTAGTTAAATGTAACAACAATATATTATATGAAATGATATCTCAATATCAACTACAATAAATAATATGCCAACACTGTTGCAATTTCTGAACTGAAAATTGCTAGAAAAAAATAGAGAAGAAAGTGATTCTTCTTATAAACTTCTCTCAGCAGCTGCGTAAGAGAGACTTCATTTAATCTTTTTCATATATTAGAAGTCTTACACTTTTTGGTACATAACAGACCTGCTCCAACTACTAAAGCAACAAAAACATGGTGAAGCATGGTTACATTCCCCAATTTAAGGAGTAGATTTGAACCTAACACAAGTTGACTAACATGCCAACTGATTTATAGCAAAATAAACAAAATAACATTAAAAATAGACAAAATGACAGTAAGAACTAAGCTCCTAAGTATCTAGGAAAAATCTCATTGCTCTCAACACTCCTCCTTGAGAATTTTCTGTGATACTCCAAGCTTTTTCTTCATTTCTTCAAATTTGCTCTTAGGAAGAGCCTTGGTCAAAACATCAGCAAGTTGCTCATCGGATTTGCGGTCAAAGAACTTGATTTCACAAATTTTTCAATTTTCTCGCAAGAAATGAAACTTCACTTTAATATGCTTAGTCCTTCCATGTTGAATTGGATTACTTGCAATTGCAATGGCAGACTTATTGTCACACCAAATAACAGTAGGTTCAACTTGCTCATTTGCCAAATCCTTCAGCAGCTTTCGAAGCCAAATTGATTGGTTAGCAGCAGCAGCAGTAGAGATGTATTCAGCCTCTGCAGTAGATTGAGCTACCACCTCTTGCTTCTTTGAATTCCATGAAAATGGACCTGATCCCAATGAGAACACGTACCCAGAAGTGCTTCTCATATCATCCATACAGCCTACCCACTCACTGTCTACATATCCCTCTAGCTTTAGGTCTTCACCTTTCAGATACCAAATCCCATGGTCTGCTGTGCCTTTTAAATATCTCAAAACTCTTTTTGCAGCAGCAAGGTGACCCAAACTTGGTGAATACATAAATCTAGACAATAGACTTGCAAAATACATCAAGTCAGGTCTTGTGGCTGTAAGATACAATAAACTTCCAATTAAACTTCTATATTCTGTTGCTTCAGCCTTTTCAATCCCATCATTCTTGCTTAATTTCTCATTTACCACAAGTGGAGTCACTCTTGATGTGCATTGATCCATCTTGAATTTTTTCAAGATATCAAGAGCATATTTTCTTTGTGAAATAAAAGTGCCCTCATTTGACTGATGAATCTCCATCCCCCAAAAATAAGTCATCAATCCCAAATCTGACATTTCAAATTCAGATTGCATCTGCTGCTTAAATTCTTTTAACAACTGAAAATCACTACCCGTTACAATCATATCATCCACATACAAGGATACCATCAATTGTTTCCCATCATCACAGGTTTTAACATACAAAGTAGCTTCATTTTCACTACTCCTGAATCCATGATGAATCAAGTGTGTGTCTATTCTTGAATACCAGGCTCTAGGGGCTTGTTTCAGCCCATATAAGGCTTTCTTAAGCTTGTACACCTTATCTTCTTGCCCCAACACTTAATAACCCTTAGGTTGACTCACATAGATTTCCTCAATCAGTATTCCATTTAGAAATGCAGATTTCACATCTAAATGAAACCCTTTCCATCCCTTTTGAGCTGACATAGCTAATAACAACCTGATGGTGTCATGTCTAGCAACAGGAGCAAATGTGTCTCCAAAATCAACTCCAGGCTGCTGTGCATAGCCTTTCACAACTAGTCTAGCCTTGTGTTTGAAAATATCCATCAGGATTAAGCTTGGTTCTAAAAATCCACTTTAAACCAATTAAATTTTTTTCTTTTGGTTTTGAAGTGAGTTCCCAGGTTTGATTCTTCTCAATTGCATCAATCTCTGCATCCTTTGCTTGCCTCCATTCTATGAACTGAGAAGCTTCTTGATAGTTGATTGGCTCAGCAAAAACTAGATTACACCTCTCATAGATTTCAAACAGTGGCTTGGTCTTCTGCACCCTTTCATTATCTTCATAATCCATTTCTTGACTGATATCAGATTCAACTGGCCTTCCTTTTTCATTGCTAGAAGAGCTTTCCTTGTGAATTGAGACATACTTCTTCATAATCTTCTGCTCATTCCAGTTCCAAAGAGCATCCTCATCAAATTGAACATCTCTACATATCACTATTTTTTTTGTTTTTACATTGTAGAGTCTATAACCTTTGGATTGAGCTGCATACCCCAAGAAAATGCCTAGCTCAGCCTTGTCATCAAGTTTACTTCTTTTAACAGCAGGAACATGCATATAACAGATTGAACCAAACACTTTTAGATGCTTAGCAGAGGGTTTTGATCCAAACCAAGCTTCTATAGGTGTCGTTCCATCAACTAACCTTGTAGGCAGCTTGTTTAATAAATAAGTTGCTGTATAAATAGCCTCAGCCCAAAACTCTTTTGGAAGCTCCTTCTCCTTCAACATACACCTGGCCATTTCAACAATGGTTCTATTTTTCCTCTCTGAAACACCGTTCTGCTGTGGTGAGTAAGGTACAGTCAAATGGCGAACTGTTCCAGCCTCTTCACAAAATTTTTCAAATTCAACAGAGGAATATTCTTTGCCATTATTTGACCTCAAGGTCTTAATTGTACATCCACTTTGCTTTTCAACTAAGGCTTTGAATTTTTTGAACACACTGAATACTTGTGCTTTGCTCCTAATGAAATACACCCAAGTCATTCTAGTTGAATCATCTATAAACAAGATGAAATACTTATTTTGACTCAGGGAGGGCACACTCATAGGGCCACAAACATCAGTGTGCACTAGCTCTAATTTCTCTTTGGCTCTCCACATTGAATCACTTGGAAAAGATTGCTTATGAAGCTTACCATACTGACAACTATCACAAATCTCACCACTGACACTTATAGTAGGAACATCCCTCACCATACTATGAGTTTGCATAAACTTCAGAGAAGCAAGATTAAAATGCCCATATCTCTTATGCCACAACCAAGTTTCGTCAACCTTTGAACTATAAACATGCTGATTCAAGCTTTCAGATATTAATGGAAAACTATTTTCAACCATTTTAACCTTAGCAACTTCACAATTTTCAGAATCATGAATATGGCACCAAAGATTTTTAAACAGAAGAGAGTATCCCTTTTTCAACATTTGTGCCACACTTAACAGATTTTGATCTAAACTTGGAATGAAGAGAACATCAGAAATGTATTTGGTACCTTTTCTAGTCTGCATAGCAATGGTACCTTTGCCTTCAGCCTGGACCATCTCTCCATTACCATGCTTCACTTTAGTTCTCACTGATAATGTCTAGAGAAGTAAAAAGATCCTCATTTCTGGCCATGTGACTTGTATAACCACTATCAATGATCCATGTGAGTTTGTCTACTTGTTTAAGTGACTGTGAAGCCATGAATAAATGATCATCTTGCTGCTTGGACTGATCATTAGTGAAATTTGCTTGTTGAGTGGGTTATTGAGCTTTACTTTGCTTGAATCTGCAATCTCTTGAAATGTGGCCATATTTTTTGCAATAGTGACATTGTATAGGCTTTACACGATTCTTTTGCCAACAATCCTTCTCCAGATGATTTGTTCTTTTACAAGTAGGACAAGGTGGAAATCTGCCCTTCTTGACAGCTTCACTTCCACTTTCAGGTTGCTTCCCTTTGTTGTCTCTCTCTTTTGAATCTTTCTTAACCTCCATTACTTGCTTTCCTTTCTGTTTGGCAACAAATGCCTCCTCAGAAGCATCTTCTTCTCTAATTATTCTTCTTTGCTCAATGGCTTGCAAGGAACTTATAAGTTCAGGTAAGGTGATTTTGCTCAAATCCTTTGAATCTTCCAAAGATGAGATTTTGGGTTCAAATCTGTCAGGTAGGCTGACAAGAACTTTCTCCACAACCCTTTTATCTGATAAATCTTCACCCAACAACTTAATTTTGTTGACCACAGTCATTAATCTATCTGTATACTCTTTAAGAGTTTCAGATTCTTTCATCTTTAAAACCTCAAATTCCCTCCTCAAATTCAGCACTGACATTTGCTTTGAGAGTGCACTTCCTTGAAACTTAGCTTTAAGTAAATCCCAATCTTCCTTTGCTATCTCACATGCCATAATTCTGGTGAAAATCACCTCAGAAACAGAAGCATGAATGCATGACAAGGCCTTGAAACCTTTAGCACACTCCTCACTATGAGCTTTTATCTGTGCAAGAGTAGGATCCTCCCTCAAAGGTCTTGGTTGCCTACCTGTTTCAGTCACTTCCCACAGATCAAAGGCTTTAAGATAAGGCTTCATCTTGATAGCCCAAATAGAGTAACCTTCTCCAGAAAATACAGGAGAAGGTGGAGCAGAATATCCACTTGAAGCCATCACTCTCAGCTCTAGTGTTTAAGGTTTTTTTTTTTTTTTTTTTTTTTTTTTTTTAGTGCAGGGAATTCTTACTTGTTTTCTCTCTTTTTCAGGCCCTTAAAGATCATAAGGAGCTCTGATACCATTTGTTGCAAATTTTGAACTGAAAATTGCTAGAAAAAAAATAGAGAAGAAAGTGATTCTTCTTATAAACTTCTCTCAGCAGCTGCGTAAGAGAGACTTCATTTAATCTTTTTCATATATTAGAAGTCTTACACTTTTTGGTACATAACAGACCTGCTCCAACTACTAAAGTAACAAAAACATGGTGAAGCATGGTTACATTCCCCAATTTAAGGAGTAGATTTGAACCTAACACAAGTTGACTAACATGCTAACTAATTTACAGCAAAATAAACAAAATAACATTAAAAATAGACAAAATGACAGCAAGAACTAAGCTCCTAAGTACCTAGGAAAAATCTCACTGCTCTCAACAAACACAATAAGCTTTTATCTTCTACTACGATATATTTTTAATAAGACTACTCATCCAGCTGTCGAAGTTTTTTTTCCAACTTGGGTGGTATAAAATTAATTCTAGGATCAAAACTCAAAATAGTTTGCCAAAATCACAAGGTGGCAGAGTGTTGATTTTATGACCAGTCGAAGCTCTGAAGTTAGCAATGCAAAGTTCCGTGGCTTAGACAAGATTGATGGGATTTTGACTGCTTGAATTCTTGATTTTAAGTTATCACAAATCGATCCATTGTGTTGCTTCCCTGCATTCAGTATTGTTTGCAAGATTTGCAAGGATCACCATGCTCACAGTCAACATAGCACATCCACATGAAAATCCATAAATTAAAATTAAGCCTTTGCGTTTGTTTCATCTTTCATTTAATCCTTTCCAAAAATAGTTTCAAAAGTGCAAGAACATGTGCCTTTATGGAGTGGAAAGAAATATCCTTTTGTCATGTTAAAATCCAATACATCAAATCCATTGAATTTCTTTGGCATATCAAATTTCAACCACTCAACATCTTCTTCACTTTCATTTTGAATATGCACGTCTTCTTTTTCTTCCTTGTCATAACAACACCAATTGAATTCCACACAATTGACATTTGTTCCTTGATCTATACGTTAACCTTATCATCCACATCAAAATCAAAGACCATGACAAGTCTTCCATAAAATCATCGTTCTTTCCATGTCCCTTAGTGAATTGGAAATAACCACTAACTTTCTCATCTTAAAAATCATTTATAATGGTAACCAACAATGGTGCTTTGTTACAACTATGGGCAAGTTTATACATTTCTTGACGGCTTAAGGCCTATCTTGACTCCTTAAAATATAGGTCAATAGTTATATAAATTCTTAAAAGTGTTTTAGATTTTAAACAAGCCCTTTAAGTTTTAAAAAAGATTAAATAAGTCTTTCAAATTTTAAAAATAAATCAAATAAGCCTTTTTATAATTTTGGGGATAAATAACTCCTTTAACTTTTATAAATAGATAAAAAAAAACTGAATTATAATTTGCTTCTAATATAAACTCTGCCGAGGTCATATATGAAGATCTTTTAGTCAATGCGGTCCTCATTAGCAACCTTGTGTATTCAATTTTCAACATCTTGGTAAGTTTCTGCTATATCCTAGAGTAGATTGATAAGTTGTTCTTTACCAAATGATTTAAGAAACTTCTCTATGAGTGCAAGAAACTTTTGTAGATAAGCTTTTTGATCCATTACGTAAATAACAACTTACCAATCTGTTTCAGAATGCAACAAATTTTCACCAGGATATTGCAATTCAGATACACAATATATTGCTGATAAGAACTCTATACACTAGAAGATTTTTATGCACAACCTTGGCCGGATTTATATTAAAGATAAATTATAATTCAGTTTTTTTTATCTATTTTTAAAAGTTAAAGGATTTATTTAATTTATTTTTAAAATTTGAAAGACTTATTTAATTTTTTGTTAAATTAAAGGGCTTAATTTGACAGTAAAACACTTTTTTAAGGACCTATATGATTGTTTAGCATAACTTTAAGAGTCTATATGCCTTTTGTCTTTCTTGACACTATAAACAAAGACATTTATCCCTTCTATCGTTTAATTCTGATAAAGTTTTTGTAATTAAGAGAAATAATAATACTTGGCATATAAAGAGTTTTGTGTAATTTATATTAAAGGTAAATTATAATTCAGTTTTTTTTATCTATTTTTAAAAGTTAAAGGATTTATTTAATTTATTTTTAAAATTTGAAAGACTTATTTAATTTTTTGTTAAATTAAAGGGCTTAATTTGACAGTAAAACACTTTTTTAAGGACCTATACGATTGTTTAGCATAACTTTAAGAGTCTATATGCCTTTTGTCTTTCTTGACACTATAAACAAAGACATTTATCCCTTCTATCGTTTAATTCTGATAAAGTTTTTGTAATTAAGAGAAATAATAATACTTGGCATATAAAGAGTTTTGTGTAATCAAATGATTTAAAAAAATTAACTCTTAGAAGAAAAAGAAGAAATCAAGAATAGAGAAAAGGCAAGATTAGATGCAAAAACCGTGTTTGAAAAAATGCTGGACAAACATTCTTGATTATTGACGGCAATTATGAATGGGATGAGATGCAATGACAGAAGATTGGAGGTGAGACTATTCGGTAACCAAGGAAGGAAGGGAAAGAGAAGAGGAGTAGAGAAATAGAATAGAAAGAGGAGGGAAGAACATATTTGGAGAGTAGAAAGAACCAAAAAGGAAGAACAGCGCAAGAACAAGAACAGGAGAGAAAGCAAGAGAAAGATTAGAAAGAACACAGGAGAATTGGCAGAACACTATGTTCAAGAGAGGAGGAAGAAGAAGAGGAAAGAAGAATTAGCGGCAGAACAAAAAAGATGCGGATTCCATCGCTCTGATACCATTGATACAAAGAGTTTTTGCATTAGTTTTTATAGAATTAGAGAACTAGGGTTCCTGTAGAGCAAGAAGAAAGGAAGGGAAGGAGGAAGAAGAAAGGAGAGAGAGAAAGAAAGAGAGGAGGGATTTCATTAATATAATTGTTCAAGATACAGCCATGGTTACAGATCAGCTATTAACAGAGACTCTTCAACTAGCTAATCGTCTAGCAAATTAACTACACGTGCTTAACAGAAAATCTAACAAAATAACCATTTTCAACAGATCACAACAGCTTCTCAACCATTTTCCTGCTTCTGCAACTGATTTATTCTTCTTCCTACAACTAGCAAGTGTGTGAAAAGACACCGTAGCAAGTAGCTTACTGATTCTCTGACATCAACGACATCATATCACAAACACAAGTATGAAATTAGATATTTATATTTTTGCCGCATGACAGATGTTACTAGAGAGAAGTTATGTTTTCACTAGTTCTCAACTAGTTTAATCTGTATGCCATCCCCGAATCCTAATATAGGATCTCTTCTAACCTCAGCTTCCTTGATCATTGTCCACCTATCATCAGGAATTACAACAATAAGTAAAGGATCAATAAAATCTTGTCAGCTATCTTCCTAGCAGCAAACAATGCTTGGAATTTACCTATATTTGGTGACCAAGACATGGAGGAATACAGACAATGTCACTTTACTGAACTCTGCTCCAGCACACTGTCTTGTTCCTTTGCCAAAAGGTGTGAAATTCTTAGACAAGATTGCAGAGCCAATGTCCTACAGAGTCCATTCATCAATCACTCAAAATCAGATAATTAGATACAAGAAATGTAAATCCTAGTAATGGATGATATATTTTCATTGTATGTGAACTAAATAGCTTACCTTCCAGCGCCAGGGATTAAACACAAGTGGATCCTTGTATACATCAGGATTTATTTGACAAGCAGAAGTGACCATCATTATCGTCCAGTTAGCAGGAATAGTATATCCTTTGAGAAGGGAAAAAAAAAGTATAAACTAATATTTTGAAAACAAGTATAAACTCTTTGAACTATTAATAAAGAGAATGAATTAATTGCAATTCAGAAATTTTATGCCTTTGAATTGAAAATCTTTAATCGCTTTTCGCAATAGCCCTGGTACAACGTTTCCCAGCCTAAGAGTTTCGTTGATGACCTGTAAGCAGTGCTTAGACAATTGTTGAGAAAGAGAAAACGAAAGAAGATACTGTAGAGAGAATCACCTGATGGGTAAAAGTCATTGATTTATATTGTTCCCATGTGATTGATGAGGGATCTGAACCTTTTTTATTTTTGAGAATTTTGACATGCTCAGCCTGTGCCAAATTAATCACTGATATAAATAAACAGGATATCTATCTATTTGATAGCTAGAACATGGATTTATTTCATACATATACCTTCAACTCTTGAACTACTTCTGGATGGGCTGAAAGGAACTTGAACATTAGTGTTGTGATTGATGAAATTGACTCGGAGCTGGCAAACAGACCCCCAAACATAAGCATGCATATAAAATCATCTGTCAGGAACTTCTCCTTTTCCATATCATTCAGGCACCGATCGAGGACATCTGCTCCACGCTTCTCAACAGTGTTGCGTCTCTCTACAATAATCTTTTTCAAAATGCTCATGGCTTTCCGGTGGTCCTGTATTGATAAAACATGGCATTATTTTGAAAAAAAAAAAAGTCTATAAAGTCTCAAAGTTGCTAGCCACATAATATGTTTTTCACTCGAGAGATAAATATTGAAGAGATAGATTGTATTTTTTTAAAATACACTAAAATTCATCGGTAAAAAATTAATTTTAAAAATTTGGGGAGCAAACACTAGCTTTTTTTTTTGAAAAAAAATATTAAAATATATAGATAAAATTTTTAATTTTGAAAACTTTTAGGGGCATCGCCCCTTAAACTTCAAGGTAGTTCCATCCCTTCAAATATGTGTCTTGAGTCCACAAGGGAAGGATGGATGTACACAAAACTTCCACCCAAACTTACTCCACTCTTACCTGAAGACATTGGTGGTATGCAGTACCAGGAATATTCAAGGGAAATGATATAAGACCTTCTATAAATTTAGCAAAGGTCTCGCTAAGCTTTTCAGGTAATTTTTCAGCATCATAACTGAAGAAAATCTTCGCTGTAAAATCGCAAACTGCCTGGAACAGACAAGAGTAAAACTACTTGTATGTTTTATAACTAGAAAAATAGAAGAAAATATATATGAATATTGGGCAAGTAAAAGCTAGAATGAGCTTGAAATTTACCACAGAAGCAAAATATTTTACATCCACTGATGGTTGATTCGACCATGAGCGAAGAGTTTTGTTAATCATATCTTCTATTTGAGGAAGCAACTGTTCCTTAAGGTTCTCCGAGCCAAAATTACTCAAGAAAAAGCTTCTTATGTACTTATGAATATAACCAGCAGAATTAATTCTTGATTCACTTAAAAAAAGCTTTGAAAATGTGTCCAAATACCATATTTCTACTAATCTCTCTTCTTGACCCAAGATGTAATGGTTGAATTCAGGATCAGTTGAAACTACAATCGGTCGACCGGCCACGTTACTTCGGAATATAGGTCCATATCTGAGTAAAAAGAGAAAAAAAAAATTCATTATAACAATTTAATAATAAAAATTATTTTAAAATAATTCTAAATGCAACAGATCAATTTGGAAGAATGAGCCTTTAAATTATTAGAAGAAAGGACTTAATCTCAATATGTATTAATTGCCCGAGTATACCCCGGCTGTATGGGAAAAAAAAAAAAAAGAAACAAAGAAGATGAAACTATGGTAATGATATTGTTTACCTTTGAACTCTCTTTTTGATGAATGGATGAAGATCAAGAGAATAGCTAGTAGTTAACAGCTGAAGGGTCTCTCCAATAAGAGGAAATCCCATGGAACCTGGGGGCAGAATACCATTGCATTTCGGGTTCCTCCATTTGTTAATCCAGTACATATAGTATGTCAACAGTAATCCTACCAAGAACAATCCTATTGTCAACATTTCTAACCTTTCTTTGCTAGTGTATAAATGAGGAACTGCGAACTTTCAACTCAATCTTTCATCTATATATAGTAATAGGACTAGTGTTGGAGTCTTTTCCTTTGTGAACTAAGAGAGTATTTGGTTTGATTTATAAGTCGGTCATCTACCTATAAATATAAAATTATAATTAGATTAACATTTGATTTAACTTATAAATTAAAAAAAAAACTACTTAAAATAAATTAGAAGTCACAAATAAGGATTTTTTTTTATTTATTACTTAATTAGGACTTATTTATTTATTTTTAAACTATGTTTTGATTAAATAGAAGATTATATTATCCTAATAATTTTTAAAAATATTAAGAATATCCTCATTTTAATAACTAGAATACTCATGATATATCTTTTTTGATTGTTTTGATAAATTAAGTTTCTTTTAAGTACTTTTTAATCAAACACTTAAATTATTTAAAAATTAATTTCAAATAGTTTTACTAAATATTTAATTACTTATTTCTAAATTAATTTATAAGTTAATAACTATATTTTAAGTCAAAGAGTTAAAAAATAAGTAATCAAATCAAACACTTTCTAATCAGGACAAATATGATTAACTTGAATAACTAACTACTCTAAAATGTGGAAAATACTTTAGCAACTGTGAGGATTGAATAAGTTTACAAGACTCAATCAGTGCTTTCAATAAATTGAGAGTTTATTCCTTTTAGTGGGTGATCAGTAAATCGATTTAATCCCTCAATCAACTATACCTTAGCCCTGAATTGGGGAGTCTCGTTTCAAGTAATCTTTAGAGGTAGATTAATGCTTCTTAGCATACACTAAAATTTCACTATTAATATTAAGTCCAATTGTTCTTTATATTTTTATTTTGATTTATTCCATGATTCAGATTTATAATTAAACAAACATTTCAGTCCATAATTTCATTCTACTTTTTCATTTTCATTTTATTTCATAATTAAAAATGATAATTTCCTTTTGGAGAGTATTTATTAAGTTTTGATATTTAATTTGGTATTAGCTAATTTAGTATTAAAAAATAAAAAATTAATTTTCTATTAAAAAGTAATATATTTTAAATAAAATAAAAATATCTTAAAATTAAGATATATATATTTATTATATTAAATCATTAAATAAATATTATATATATATAAATAAATATAATACATTTTAATTTCATAATTATTTATTGATTGAGTATAGAACACTGCGAATACTTAGTAATCTTCTATTGATTTGATGTAATATAATGAATATAGCTAGTCAAGTCGTGTCTAGTATTAATAGTCTAATAAATGATAAAATTCCATATTCTCCTTTAATTTGGAAATAAAAATATTTATTACAATACATATAAAAAGTGAAAAGGGAAAATAATGAAATAGTAAAAAAATATTTAATCATAAAAATATTAAAATAAAAAGTAGTTTTTTTTAAAATAAATTTTTAATAACATTTAAAAATGATAAGTTTTTTTTAATTATTATTATTTATTTATTTATATATATCTGTGGATCGTGTTTGTTTTGGTCCATGACCAATTCAGCCTCACCTATTGCCATCATCTCAAAAGTTAAGCCTAAGCCTTGCATATTTATCCAAGAGATTTCCATGTACCCAACTCCACCGGTTGGATTTAGGGTTGGGCTAATCTTGGTGCATTGATGATTATTTATTTATTTATTTATATAAAGTAGATATATGCACACATTATTCAGAGAAAGAATGAATATCTCCTTAATAAAATTCTGATAATTTTATCAAAACACTTTTAAGTATTGATGATTCATAACTACAACAATTTATTTTTTTTTTCTTTAATTTACAAGTGACTCATTTATTTTATACATAAAATTTATAATTTAATCATCAAATATTTACTTGAAATAGTTAAGATTTTCAATATTGATGTAGGACTTACGCTTCATAATTGATTTCTGATATTTTACATTTTTAAAGTGATATAAATTGAGTGATTGAGAATATTTAGAAATTAGGTTTTGTTTGGATTTATTTTGTTGACAAGAAAAAGGACTTTTAAGGTATGGACAAAGACTAATGGGAGAGTCCATGGCGGTCCAAAACAAACAATTGACTTTGGCAGTAGCATGCGAATAATTCTTTTGTAAAGCAAAAATTCCATGGAATAATACACTGAAAAAAAAAAAATAGTAACCCTTCGAATTTATTGCTAATCCATTAAAATTGATTTCTAATCGATTCAGTCGCTTGCAATGATATTGATTGCAAATAGTAATCAATAACTAAATCAGTTATAAATAGTAACCGCCAATTAAATCGATTGATAAATTAATTAAATTTAAAAAAAAAAGAAAATTTTAGTAAAAAACCATCGGCTACTAGTAGCAACAGATTTAGCAACTGAAATCAGTTGTTAATAGTAAATGAAACATAATCCGTTGTAAAAAATTTGGTGTCTTTAGTTTTATAAATTTACAATCATTTTGTAAATTGGATGTTATCTGTAACTAATTTAGTAACTAAAAAGTCAATTGCTAATTTAAAAAATAAAAAAAAATTTCCAAATAATAAATAAATAATTTAAATAAATAATTTTTTTTAAAAATTTATAAAATAATAAATTATTAATGAAAAATAGTACTGAAAAATTAATATAAAAATATTATAAAAAATTAGTAATCATAACTATTATAAAAAAATATTAACAAAAAATTAAATATAAAAAATTTTTATAAGATAAATTAACAACAAATTACTAAAAAATAATATCACAAATAATTTACAAATAAAAAATATATTTGTACAAAAATTATTATTTTATGTCAAAGAAAAATAAATTAAATAAAAAAGATGAGAAAGAAAAAGATGATAAAGAAGAAAATAAATGAAAAAGAAAAAGATAATTAAAAAAATAGATCAGAAAAAAAATGATGAAAAAGAAAATAGATGAGAAAAAAAATATGTAAAAAAGAAAAAAAATGATGAATAAAATATATAAGAATGAAAAAGATTATGGAGAAAATGAGAGAAAAGACAAGAAAGAGAGAAAAAATGAGTAGTAGGGAAGATAATAAGTAGTGGTGAAAAAAATAAGTAGTGGTGAAAAAAAATAAGTAGTAGTTATATAAGTGAATTAGCAATAGATTTTAGCAACTGATTGTTGATTACTAATTTTTTTTTAATAAAATTGGGTGAGAATTTTTTTTAATAAAATTTACAATCCGTTGCTGTTAGCAACTAATTCACAAATTAATTACAAATAAAAATAAAAAAAAAATAAAAAAATGGGCAGAAATTTTTGGAGGGTAAATTCAGTTCCAAAAATTGCTTGCTGTTAACAATCCATTCGCAAATTGGTTGTAAATCAAAATAAAAAAAAATAAATGGGTAGGAATTTTTTGGGAGAAAAAATCTGTTGTAAAATCAGTTGCTAATATTAACCGATTTTAATTAGTTTCAAAAATTGATTGACGTTACCAACCAATTCACAAATCATTTGCAAATAAGAAAAAAGAAAATAAAAAATTAGGTTGAAATTTTTTGGAGGAAAAATCAGTTACAAAATTAATTGCTATCAATTGTAAAAATCAGTTGTTATTGGTAACTAATTCACAAATCAGTTATAAAAAAAAAAATTAGACGAAATTTTTGGGGAAAGAGTTTAGCAACCAATATGTAATTGGTTGCAATAATCAGTTGCTATTTGCAATCGACAAGAAATCAATTATAAATAACAACTGATTTTAACAATCGATTGCAAATCGATTGCTAACTTTAGAGCGAATTAAAATAATTCTTTAATTTAACAATTAATTCCCTAAATTGATTGCCGTTAGTAATAAATCTTAGCAATGATTTTTTACTCAGTTGCTAATAGCAATCGATTTTAAAATCGGTTATTAATCGTATATTTAAGATTTTTTAATATCGATTAACAACTGATTTAATAACTAAATATAAATCGATTGCTATTAGTAACCAATTTTAATAACCTATAATAAATTGATTCTTAATAACAATCGATTTAACAATCGATTATTGAATCATTGCCAAATTTTTAAAATTGATTATTAAATCAATTGTAATAATTAATTGCAAAACTATTTTTTATGATAAATTAATAGAAAATAGACATATATAAATATAGTTATTTAAAAAAAAAAAGAATCTAACCAATGTAATTATAATTACTGATTTTTATTTATAAATAAAAAAAACTTATTGACATTTACACTTTTTTGCAATCTATTATACATAAACATCATTTTATAATTAATTTTTCTTTTTCATATAGGTTATCTTACATAAAATAATAGGGTAAAATAAAATTCTTGTAGCATTGACCAAGCCACAACTTTTATATAGAACTGAACCCATTAATTAGAAAATTATTTAATATACTATGTATAATAATTTTATTTTAATAATTAATTGTGATAAAGATAATGAGTAAAAATATATATAAATAAAAAATTGAGAATTATATTAAATATTAAATTATTATATTATATCATTAATTAAATCTTACGTGATAAAATTTAGAATATAAAGTCATCTTAAGCAGCAAGTAGCTCATATAGCAAGGGATGCTTATGGATAATTTTGAAGAAATTTCTTTTGCAAAAAATAGGAAATAAAAATAAAATTGGAAAGAAAAGAAAAAGCAAAGTCAGCAGCATGGAGACCTCGAGATATTTTTAAATTCTTTTCATACATTTAAATTATTAATTATTTGTACCAAAAAAATCATTTTATGTATTAATTATTTTTAGGTTTAAGGATTAATTAAATTAATTTTTGTAAAATTAATTTAATTAATTTTATTTTATTAATTTAATTAATTTGTGGTATGAGATAGTTAATAAGTGGATTAATGGTGATTACTGGATGGTTATCTAAGAAAAGGAAGTTGACAGCAGTTTGTAACGGTTTCAAGTAGTTTCATGGAGTGGGCAGGTAACTACAAGTAATCGCAGATTGTGGCAGAATGTGTTCCAGAGGTTTCCAGGAGATTTCCAGACACCTACAAGGTAGTTTGTAGCAGTTTTAAGAAGTTTCAAAAAGTGGGCAGGTAACCGTAGAACGTGGCAGCTTATGTTCCAAAGTCTTCCACGAGTCTTTCAGATACCTGCAGGTAGAACCATAAATGTAAGATACTTTGCAACGTGAAAAATGCCCAACCACTCAATCAATCAATAGAAACAGACTCCACTAGTCTATTTATCTTTAATTTTATCTGTCTTTTTATTTTACAAAGCTTTGCATTTATTTTTTAAGCTTTGTACTTAAATTTCCAACTATTAATACAATTTCTAGTTACATTAATTATTTAGTTTAAGTGAGATTTTGACGAAGTTACATTCAGTCTAATCAGGTTCTCACAACTATTTGAGAGAAGTCAGAGAGGCGCGCAGTTGATACACTTAGTATCTGGCACACCCATAATTCTTAAACTGTTAGCCAGTCAAATTATTTTCTAATGAAATAATTTTTGGCACACTTAGTGGGACCCATTCTCACACAATGTCAAAACAACAATCTACATCACTATTCTTTGTCAAAAATTAGCAAACAATTTTTGGCATGCCTAGTGGGATGAAAGTCTCATTTCATTCGACATCATTGTTATCATTTTTGTTTTTTGCAGGCAACACCATCCCTCCAAACACTAGAAGTGTTCTTGGAAAAGAAACCATCGAGTCTCAGGACACAGAGGGAAGTCCTATTGCATAAGGCCTAAATTTGCAAGTTCTTCTTATGGTTGAACGTCTTAAAAGGAGATTAGACCCTCAAGAAGAAGGAAATCAAAATTTAGTTGTTACAGAAATTATACATACATTGTCTACTAACCTAGTTCAGGGGTGAGATGAAATTTGCAAATAGATTCTTAGTTTATTGGAAACTCTTGCATCGACCATCACTGGTGTCTTGATGAAAGACATGGAACAGTGATTGGGAACTCTTAACCAATCAGTCGAGAGAATTGATATAAGTATGGAGAAAGTAGTTGATAAACTTAATTCACTAGTTCCAGTACTGTCTGATGGTCAGCAGAATCTGACATGGCATCTAGAGGTGTTAACGAGCCTAGGGAACATTCTCATCTTTGTACCCTTACGACAGTGCTGATGGAAGCTATGCCAGTAGTGAAAAAAGATACTGGCCATGTCACACCCTACCCCTCCATAAGGCATAACATGATCCCGTAGTATACCTAATGAATTACCAACTTCGTCTACTGATAACCCATTAAATACACTACAAGGGATTTTAAAACTTTTCTTACTTCTTTTTACAGTGGTGAGCACTATTGACAGGTGTTAAAATTTTTTTTAACTGAAGTGAAACCAAATAACACATTTGAAGTATTAATAATTTCTGTAAAAATTTTGGCAGAGTGCCATCTATATTTTGAATAAAACAGTTCTTCAAAAACATGTAAAAAGTACTTCAAATATATAATTCCTCAATCCCAAACTCCAACAATTTGTTCAACACAATAAATTTCTCAAAAATTATCAACACAGTTCAACAACCAATTTCCTAGTGTTTCCAAAAATCGAGATAAAAGAAATATATCACAATATTTACAAGCCAAAATAATTACCAAATTTAGTTTATAATTTTAATGTACAATTTTAATTTACAACTGCTCAAAACCAACAACAATATATACATACAGTGAACATACATTACAATACAAAATGCAAAAATATGGTATACTCAATATACCTGATGAACTCTCAATATAGCATTAGTAGCCTAGTCTGCTGTCGATCCATCTGTCTGCGATAGCAATGAAAAGCTATCGCTGAGTAAAATTTACTCAGTGGTGCACAATAACAATTTGAAATGCGATATATAAATCTTTTATTGACAATTCACAAATCAAATAATTCACAATTCCATTTCACAATTTACAAAGTTCATATAACACAGATTTGATCAAATAATTGAATAACACAGTTTTATCAATCAATAACACCATTTGATCAAATAACTGAATAATACAGTTTTGCCAATCAATAACACCATTTGATCAAATAAATGAAAAACACAGTTTAGGCCATGACACAATTTTTCCGCACATGCCATGTTGTACACCACGACAAGACACACTCAACGCACATGCCATGTTGTACACCACGACAAGACACACTCACCCTAATAATCGAAATCAATGAGGGAGGAAGCTAGCTAAATAATGAGTACTCATCCACACTCACCTCAGACTGACAAGTCAAAGAGGGAGGAACATAATCACACTCACCCCAGACTGATAAGTCAAGAGGGAGGAATATAATCACAGTCACCCCATAAATGGAGGAGGAACATAGTAACAGTGTCATGCCAAGTGTGAATCAAAACAATTCCAAATCACAATATTTCATACAATTCTCAAATCATATTTTATCTCAAAATTTCCATTTGCAAAGTAGGCAACACAATAATTTCCAAATAAGATTCTCAAGGCTAAAACAATAAAAAATTATTCATAACTCATTTCTCCAAATAAATTTTTTAGTAAAAGTAGTGAATATAGAAAGTATTGTGTACAGACACAATTTAAAACTATAATGTTCAAATAAATTTTTAAGTAGAAAATAAGAAATCAAAATTATTGTGCACAAACACAATTTAAAAAAATAACATACAAATAATCATAATTTATTTCAATTGAAAAATTCAAAAGAAATAACTATTGTGCACAAACCTCTGATATATGCCTCTTGGCCTTGACTCAGTGTTCCTTATGCTTCTCAATATCCTTTTTAACTGAAACACATAATTTAAAGTGTTTCAGTACTCAATGAAATTGTTTCTAACAATAAAATCTAATATTTAAATTTTCTTGGTACTATTCCCTTCAATTCATTTCATTAGTCAACCTATAATATTAACCCTTGATGCACTCTAAGTGAGTCAATTCTAATGTTACCAATATGTCACATTTAATAGCCTTTTAGCATTGGTACATGTTACCAAATTTATTTTCAAGTATATTACATTTTATTGCAATTTACCGGATTTCGGTATACTAATTTGACCTAGCCGGATGACCTAGTTCCTCAGTTTTCGTGTGTCGGTCCAAACTACAAACTTGTAGGTCTATGTCTTATTGCACGCGGGGCAAAATTTCAGGTCATTCTGAGTTGTGTAGACCAAGTTATGGTCAATTTACCAATGCTGGACAGAATGTACCAAAATGGTAACTTTAGGTCATTTTTAGGTCACTTTTGGTTCGGCTAGTTTTGGTACCTGAACTTGTGCAAGCTATTTGACTTGCTTATGATCATTTCTGGGTGTTGGTGTCTTCATAAGAATTGTAGATATATGTCTAAACTATTCATGGTAAAAATTTTAGGTCAATTGGACCTATTTTGAGTGAGTTATGGCCAAAACACCAACTGCTGCCCAAATGGTCAATTTTTAGGCTTTCAAAGCACTAATCCGGATTTGGTCATTTTTCAAGTCATCTTCTAGGTAGAATTTTGGTAAGCTTCCTTCATGAAAGTTGGCACATTTTGTGCCTAGTTTCACCTCCAATTGGTCTCATACCAATTGGAGCCACACACTTAAGGTTCTAAGCCAAAACATACACTACCCCATTACACATTGTTCATCACTCATCAATTACACATCCTATGCTTACCAAGTTAACTCTTCCATGTCATTTCTGTTTTGTACCTTACCATTAACACATTTAACAACACATTTTTGGTCATTTTGGCAGCTTATAAACATTCTCAATATGCAGACTATAACCCAGAATTTTCCAAGTCCAATTACAACAATTAAACACATGAATGCACCTCATTTACATGTCCAAATTCAAACCTTTATACACACATACATGCTGCCATCCATAACAACATAATTCAATAATATAATTCCATAAACCAAACCATGAAACAACACATTTTGATCTTCTTCATAAGGCTGCCACAAGTTTACACATACCCATCAATTTCCACTTTCACTTTTCAAGCTTACAATTCAAACCTTACACATGGAATTCAACTTCAATACAATTAAACATTTAAATCATCATTCAAACCACTATTTACATGCAAGAATAAGCTATTCTTATTGAGGTTCCATGGTTTCCAAAATGTACATTTCCACTAATTCATCAAACTTCAGAAATTCTTCCACAAATCAACTACCCACAACATCCACTCAAAGTTTAATGAAGAAAGGGAGAGGAAATGAGCACTTATTTAATTTGAAGCTTGTTAAAAACTCTTCAACACCCTTCCTTCTTGCTGCCAATCTCTTTACCAAGTTGTGTAGGCAAGCTTTAATGAAGAAGTTGAGGTGAAATGAGGGCTTGAATGGAGGTGCATGGTGGTTGTTCATGTTTCGGCCATGGAGTTTCCATGGAGTTCCATTCGGCCATTGTTTTGAGAGGTTGAAGATGAATTCATCTTCTATCCCAAATGGCTTTTACATCTGTCCACTTAAAGGTTTATTTAATCCCATAGTGCTCCATTAATCATCCTAAGCATTATAATAATCAACTTTAGTTAATTTTAATTACATCCCTTAGATTTCCTTCATTTATTCTATGTAATTGACTTCTAATTTTTATGGCATTTTCTAAGTGCAATATCATTTATTTTTAATGGACATTTAGGTCAAAAGGCAACTCGGGGTGTCAATTGACCACAATGCCCCTATTCGGGTTGCATTTCCAATTTTTCGGTAACACCGAGTTTTGTCGTTTTCTCGATTTCTCGTTTTTCTTCGTACTAATTAATTAATTTTTCTTTGATATTTCTAATGACATTTATACTTCAATAGATGTTTATTTAAGTCTAAAAAATATTTTCCAGGGTTCCCCGCAGTCCAGGGCTAGTCAACGGTCCTCGCCGTAACTTCCCGGTGCGGTGACCCATCGCTACGATTTTTGGCTCGTTTAACTTGGTTACATTTCATTGCTATTATTTTTCCTTTATTTTTCTTGTATTTTATGTCTCCTCACTAATATTTAGATGTAGTTCTAGGCATCCTAGCCGTCCAGAAAGACACTGGTCACTGGAACAGTAGAACGCACTACCGAACATAGGGGTGTTACAATTCTCCCCCCCTTAAAATAAATTTCGTCCATGAAATTTTACTCAATAGCCGTCTTACAATATTCACACGTTTATTTTCTCCTTTCTATATGATCGTATAATCTTCTTTCTTCTGAATTTGTGTAAAACTTTTAACAATCTAATATAACATTTACTTTGTTTATATAGCACTAATCATTTCTTACTATCGTTCTGTCTAATATTTCGATTCATGTTCCCTTCTTGAATGACCATTATGGTCGTATTAGAATTATTTATCTAGTCATTGGTTCTTTGACCATTCTAGTCAACAATCTTACTCACATTCGTAACATTTCTTTGTTATATCTGAACCAACTATTCAAATTTTTACTTCCACAACTCTTCTTATAGATTAATATTTTATAACTTGCTTCCTTTTGTATTAAACTATAACCTTTCGATATTCTAACTTTTGAGTTTTAACTCCCTAAGTAGGATTTTCAAACTTATTTCTAACAATTAAATTCTGTCCTTGCATAACTATACCAAAACAGATGCCGTTGGCAACTATTCTCATCTTGGTGTACTATCGAGTAGTACATAGCTCTACACAAGAATCTCAAGTCAGTACTGTAATCTGCAGCTTACAGTATAAACATCAAGAACATTGCATAGTTACTACGATACATCCCAATAGATTAAACTTTCCTATCCTTTTATCCTTTTCGAATTCACTAATATCTGAAACTTATTCTAATTACAATATCCATTGACAATTACTAACTGTAGCATCTTTGCCCCCATCTAGAGCAATTCCATTACTGTAACTTAATTTTAGGTAACTAACAATTTTTTTTTATTTTTTATTTTATATATGAGGGACAGCAGGAAGGCAAACAATACTGGTACTCACATAAAAGTATGCAGACCCCAGGTCAAACAATACATATATATATATTAGTTACTAGTTTAGAGAGTACCAGCAACGATGTCAAAAGTCTCAGCCTCTTCCCTCTATTGTATAGCGTATACTCTAGCTGAAGCATCACCTTGTTCTGGCTGATTCACAGTACTCTGACTTCTAGGTGTACTACCCCTACCTCTACCTCTGCCTCTACTAACTGATGGTGAACTATTTAGGGTAGAAACTTAGGTTGACCCCTCTGGTGTAGTAAATGATTCAGAACGGCATGGATTTATATAATCCCTAGCAAAATGACCAATCTCTCCACAATTAAAACATGCTCCTATGGCTCTAAAACATAACCCACTATGTGGTTTACCACAAGTTTCACAAAGTCGATCTGACAGCGCATTTCTGGGTTTTTATTGAGTTGGCTGATCGGATCAAGGTGGTTTCTGTCTAGAAGATCTATCTCTACCGGACTTCTTACTACCTCTGTTGTGTCCCCCAAAGTTTTTTCTCTTTCCAGTAGGACCACTGGAACTCTGTTCTACTGACTTTCCCTCTTTTTCTGTCTTCTCTGATTTCTTTTTCTCAGGGGCTGCTTCAGATTCAATTCTTTCTAATTCTAGTGCTTGAGAAATAAGCTCAGAGAAGTTGTTATGTTTGAATCCGACCACTTGTAATATGATACTAGGCTTCAAGCTGGTTCCAAACCTCTTACATCTCTCCCTATTGGTAGAAAGTAGACTCACTGCATAATGGCTCAGGTGGGAAAATTCCCTTTCATATTCAGCCACTGATCTACTCCCCTGTTTTAGACTTAGGAACTCTTGCAGCTTCTGGTCCACATAAGCATCAGGGACATATTTTTGTCTGAACTCCCGTAGAAAATCATTCCATGTTAGCACTGAAGGTTCTACTAGACTATGGGAAATGGTTTTCCACCAGTCATATGCATCCCCCTGTAGCAGAGACACTGAATATTCAAATCTGAGCTCCTCTGTGTAGTGCAGTTTCTTGAACACCCTATCCATTCTCTCTAACCACTGGTCTGCCTCTAGAGGATCTACTGTCCCCTTGAACTCAATAGCCCCATATTTCATCAATTGTCAAACTGCCTAGCAGAAGACTGTGGCTGTACCACTGGTGTCTGTAGTGGGACTTGAGTAGGCATGTTACTAGCCATCTGTTAGAATATTGCAGCCATCTGCTGAGCGAATTGAGCAGGGAACTGCGGTACTGAAGGGGCTGGTGCGGCTGATCCATTGACATTGTGTAGGGCTGGGGCATCCCCTTGCACCTCAGCTTCTATCGATTGATCGACTGAACAATCACCCTCTTCCATAGTCAATTCGAGGATCTTAGACCTCCTGAACAAATAACACAAGGAAATTTCCTCCCGTTAGTGCATATTTATAATGTAATGTACTGTATGTATTAAACAATGACATTGAGCAGTTGTACTATGAAGAAAGAATATTCAAATTATAGGTGAAAACAGAATTTTAAAACCAGGCTCTGATACCACTAAAACATGTCACACCCTACCCCTCCATAAGGCATAACATGATCCCGTAGTATACCTAATGAATTACCAATTTCGTCTACTGATAACCCATTAAATACACTACAAGGAATTTTAAAACTTTTCTTACTTCTTTTTACAGTGGTGAGCACTATTGACAGGTGTTAAAAATTTTTTTAACTGAAGTGAAACCAAATAACACATTTGAAGTATTAATAATTTCTGTAAAAATTTTGGCAAAGTGCCATCTATATTTTGAATAAAACAGTTCTTCAAAAACCTGTAAAAAGCACTTCAAATATATAATTTCTCAATCCCAAACTCCAACAATTTGTTCAACACAATAAATTTCTCAAACATTATCAACACAGTTCAATAACCAATTTCCCAGTGTTTCCAAAAACCGAGACAAAAGAAATATATCACAATTTTTACAAGCCAAAATAATTACCAAATTTAGTTTACAATTTTAATGTACAATTTTAATTTACAACTGCTCAAAACCAACAACAATATATACATACAGTGAACATACATTACAATACAAAATGCAAAAATATGGTATACTCAATATACCCGATGAACTCTCAATATAGCATTAGTAGCTTAGTCTCACGCCTGTCGATCTGCTACCATGACAAGAATGAAAAGCTATCGCTGAGTAAAATTTACTCAGTGGTGCACAATAACAATTTGAAATGCGATATATAAATCTTTTATTGATAATTCACAAATCAAATAATTCACAATTCTATTTCACAATTTACAAAGTTCATATAACACAAATTTGATCAAATAACTGAATAACACAGTTTTGCCAATCAATAACACAATTTGATCAAATAACTGAATAACACAGTTTTGCCAATCAATAACACCATTTGATCAAATAACTGAATAACACAGTTTAGGCCATGACACAATTTTTCCGCACATGCCGTGTTGTACACCACGACAAGACACACTCACTCCAATAATCGAAATCAATGAGGGAGGAAGCTAGCTAAATAATGAGTACTCATCCACACTCACCTCAGACTGACAAGTCAAAGAGGGAGGAACATAATCACACTCACCCCAGACTGATAAGTCAAGAGGGAGGAATATAATCACAGTCACCCCATAAATGGAGGAGGAACATAGTAACAGTGTCATGCCAAGTATGAATCAAAATAATTCCAAATCACAATATCTCATACAATTCCCAAATCACATTTTATCTCAAAATTTCAATTTGCAAAGTAGGCAACACAATAATTTCCAAATAAGATTCTCAAGGCCAAAACAATAAAAAATTATTCATAACTCATTTCTCCAAATAAATTTTTTTAGTAAAAGCAGTGAATATAAAAAGTATTGTGCACAGACACAATTTAAAACTATAATGTTCAAATAAATTTTTAAGTAGAAAATAAGAAATCAAAATTATTATGCACAAACACAATTTAAAACAATAACATACAAATAATCATAATTTATTTCAATTGAAAAATTCAAAAAAAATAACTATTGTGCACAAACCTCTGATATATGCCTCTTGGCCCTGACTCAGTGTTCCTTATGCTTCTCAATATCCTTTTCAACTGAAACACACAATTTAAAGTGTTTCAGTACTCAATGAATTTGTTTCTAACAATAAAATCCAATATTTAAATTTTCTTGGTACTATTCCCTTCAATTCATTTCATTAGTCAACCTATAATATTAACCCTTGATGCACTCTAAGTGAGTCAATTCTAATGTTACCAATATGTCACATTTAATAACCTTTTAGTGTTGGTACATGTTACCAAATTCATTTTCAAGTATATTGCATTTTATTGCAATTTGCCAGATTTCGGTATACTAATTTGACCTAGCCGGATGACCTAGTTCCCTCGGTTTTCGGGTTTCGGTCCAAACTACAAACTTGTAGGTCTATGTCTTATTGCACGCGGGGCAAAATTTCAGGTCATTCTAAGTTGTGTAGACCAAGTTATGGTCAATTTACCAATGCTGGACAGAATGTACCAAAATGGTAACTTTAGGTCATTTTTAGGTCACTTTTGGTTCGGCGAGTTTTTGTACCCAAACTTGTACAAGCTATTTGACTTGCTTATGATCATTTCTGGGTATTGGTGTCTTCATAAGAATTGTAGATATATGTCTAAACTATTCATGGTAAAAATTTCAGGTCAATTGGACCTATTTGGAGTGAGTTATGGCCAAAACACCAACTGCTGCCCAAATGGTCAATTTTCAGGCTTTCAAAGCACTAATCCGGATTTGGTCATTTTTCAAGTCAATATCTAGGCAGAATTTTGGTAAGCTTCCTTCATGAAAGTTGGCACATTTTGTACCTAGTTTCACCTCCAATTGGTCTCATACCAATTGGAGCCACACACTTAAGGTTCTAAGTCAAAACATACACTGTCCTATTACCCATTGTTCATCACTCATCAATTACACATCCTATGCTTACCAAGTTAACTCTTCCATGACATTTCTGTTTTGTACCTTACCATTAACACATTTAACAACACATTTTTGGTCATTTTGGCAGCTTATAACCATTCTCAATATGCACACTATAGCCCAAATTTTTCCAAGTCCATTTACAACAATTAAACACATGAATGCACCTCATTTACATGTCCAAATTCAAACCTTTATACACACATACATGCTGCCATCCATAACAACATAATTCAATAATATAATTTCATAAACCAAACCATGAAACAACACATTTTGATCTTCTTCATAAGGCTGCCACAAGTTTACACATACCCATCAATTTCCACTTTCGCTTTTCAAGCTTATATTCAAACCTTACACATGGAATTCAACTTCAATACAATTAAACATTTAAATCATCATTCAAACCACTATTTACATGCAAGAATAAGTTGTTCTTATTGAGGTTCCATGGCTACTAAAATGTACATTTCTACTAATTCATGAAACTTCAAAAATTCTTCCATAAATCAACTACCCACAACATCCACTCAAAGTTTAAGGAAGAAAGGGAGAGGAAATGAGCAGTTACTTAATTTGAAGCTTGTTAAAAACTCATCAAAACCCTTTCTTCTTGCTGCCAATCTCTTTACCAAGTTGTATAGGCAAGCTTTAATGAAGAAGTTGAGGTGAAATGAGGGCTTGAATGGAGGTGCATGGTGGTTGTTCATGTTTCGGCCATGGAGTTTCCATGGAGTTCCATTTGGCCATTGTTTTGAGAGGTTGAAGATGAATTCATCTTCTGTCCCAAATGGCTTTTACATTTGTCCACTTAAAGGTTTATTTAATCCCATAGTGCTCCACTAATCATCCTAAGCATTATAATAATCAACTTTAGTTAATTTCAATTACATCCCTTAGATTTCCTTCATTTATTCTATGTAATTGACTTCTAATTTTTATGGCATTTCCTAAGTGCAATATCATTTATTTTTAATGGACATTTAGGTCAAAAGGCAACTCGGGGTGTCAATTGACCACAATGCCCCTATTCGGGTTGCATTCCTAATTTTTCGGTAACACCGAGTTTTGTCGTTTTCTCGATTTCTCGTTTTTCTTTGTACTAATTAATTAATTTTTCTTTGATATTTCTAATGACATTTATACTTCAATAGATGTTTATTTAAGTCTAAAAAATATTTTCCAGAGTTCCCCGCAGTCCAGGGCTAGTCAACGGTCCTCGCTGCAACTTCCCGGTGCGGTCACCCATCGCTACGGTTTTGGCTCGTTTAACTTGGTTACATTTCATTGCTATTAATTTTCCTTTATTTTTTTTGTATTTTCCTTTCTTGTATTTCATTATTTTATGTCTCCTCACTAACATTTAGATGTTGTTCTAGGCATCCTAGTTGTCCAGACAGACACTGGTCACCGTAACAGTAGAACGCACTACCGAACATAGGGGTGTTACAGGCCACCCCACAAGAGAGAAGAATAGCTAAACAAGAACACCAGTCCAGTCAACTGCCCCAGCGATAAAACTATTGTTCCCACCCAAGTCATCAGTAACTCTAAACCGATTAGTCACCCTAGTGTGTAAGATGCAGAAGTAATTGCAGGTCCTCAAGTGGTACCAACTCTCCTGCGATAACAGGTGCATATGCCCCAGGTGACCTTTGATTCTTTTGGCTCAGGAGGCAACAACTTTAGAGGAACTATAATGTCTACTGTGCAGATACCTCAACCTGTACCAGCATCTTTTCCCCAGGTACTAGCTCCTGTAGTCCAGGTACTTGTCATTCCAGCTGCACCCAAAGTGACAATGGATGATGAATGGTCCTAGCCTTAGACAGATTGGCCAACCAAAGTTCTATAATCTATATCCAGAATTTATTAATAGGAAGAACCATATCCAAGAGGGTACCAAATCTCGAACTTCATTGTCTTTTCAGGAGAAGATGGATAGTTGACTCTTAAGCACATAGCAAGGTTCTCAATATAGTGTGGCGAACTAGAGAATTACGAGAATTTTGCTAATTACAAGCTGAGACTATTCTCAAACTCTCTCACTAGTACCGTGTTTACTTAGTACTCTACCCTTCTTAGAAACTTTGTGCATTTTGGGTAGGAGATAGATAGGCTATTTCACACTCAGTTCTTTTGAGCTAAGCCAGAAGTATATGTTACTGAACTTTCAAGAATGATACAGAAAGGGAGAGAAACAACTGATGCTTTTTATTTGCTTATTTCAAGAAAATGAGGAATAGATTCTTATTAGAGATCGAGTATGTGAAGATGGCCCAATAAGGATTGGACATCAAGCTGAAGAAGAAGTTCCAGGGGATGGAGTTTAGGGATTTCTATGAACTTGTAGCCAAGGTAGACGAGTACGAGGAGCTATTGATGGAAAAGTCACATCAAAAGAGGACATCTACGAGAACCTACTACTAGGAGGTAAATAAACATGAACTTGTTGTAGCTGACTTGGTGACTATGGTACTTGTGTTTGTCCTACTTTAGGTGTTTCGAACAAGCCAGCTCTATAAAGGAAAACATAATCTGCTTTAAATATACCCCTTCAGTACGCCTTTGATACTAATAAATAGAGGAGATATTCGACTTCCTGTTGAAGGAGAAGTTCATTAATCTCCCTCCTAACCATAAGCTACCAGCCAGAGAAGAAATGAAGGGGAGAGATTACTATAAGTACCATGACTCCTAGAATCACAACACCAACAGTTGTTGGGCTCTCATGGGAGTGATCTAAGACCCCATCAATAAGGGTATCTTGAAGTTCCTAGAGAAAAAAGAAGCAATGATCATTGATGAAGAACTATTTCCTCCTATGGCTCCCATCAACACAGCCATTGTGGATTTAAGGGCTATCATCAATAAACTTAGAAGATTATAGGTTCAAATTGAGGCAATCCAGAAGTCTAGAGGTTCCTTTCATAAGTATTCAACCTATGGCACATTCCCAAGGGTTACTAGTGTTAGTAGTATGCCTTAGAGCATATCATTTTGTATGTATCTTGTACATATCTTATTAATAAAAGGCAATTTTACTTTTCAGTTTACATAATATATTTATGTGTAATAGAAAAGGTCCATTGATATTTTGTTAGAAATTCTATTCTTAAGTTGTTAAGAATATGAGTGGCGGTATTTCTAGCACAAAGTATCATAAATTGGTTCACAATCGAGGATACTTCACAAAGGACATGACTTATCCAGAAAGATTATAATCAAGTTTGTTCCCAAGGTATTTATATGAGATATAAATAAGATGGAGTGGTGAGTCTCATGCCACATAATAAACATGATAGGCACTTATACTTGATAAGTAGGCCGAACCAGTGACGCATATGATAATCACATGGAGTTTACTCTTGTCAATGCATTGTCATATATCATATCAGTGCATAATCTTTAGACCTGAGATAACACAGTTATCTTGTATATAGGTGGTTTGAGTTTGATACTGCTTTCATACTTGTACTGTGTATAGGTATATAGGCATGTGTTGGCTCCTACTAGTTATATATAGAGATAAGTGTTGATTAAGATGGAATCCGTTACCCTAAGTAAATAGGGATAAAATCCGATGTTCATTTAATTGTTATTGATATTTCAAGTTCCTGGCCAGGACAGACAGATCTAGTCAGAAAAGAGTTTCTGACAAGAAAATCTAATTAATCAAGAACTGGAATTAAAAGAGAACATAATGTTTATAGCAAATGGGGTTTGACATTAACCATGACTCCAGCTTGAATTGGGATTTTGTAACGGAGAGATTCTAGTGCATGGTAACATATAATTAAAGGTTCATTTAAAGTATTCCTTATTACTGATTGGGTGGCCATGGCATACTATGCTAGGTGTCAACCATGGTCTATGAGATGCCTGAAATGATTTAGAAAAATCATTTACGGTAAGAAAGAGTTCTAATGATATTAAGAGTTAATATTATCTCTCATTGCCAATAAGTAATGAGCCTAGTGTCACACCCTACCCCTCCGTAAGGCATAACATGATCCGGTAGTATACCTAATGAATTACCAACTCCGTCTACTGATAACCCATTAAATACACTACAAGGGATTTTAAACCCTTTCTTACTTCTTTTTACAGTGGTGAGCACTATTTACAGGTGTTAAAAATTTTTTTTTAACTGAAGTGAAACTAGATAACAATTTGAAGTATTAATAATTTCTGTAAAAATTTTGGCAGAGTGCCATCTGTATTTTGAATAAAACAGTTCTTCAAAAACCTATAAAAAAACACTTCCTATATTTTGTTCAATCCTCAAACTCCAATATTCAATCAACACAATATGTTTCTCAACATTTGCCAACTCAAATCCACAATAATTTTTCCAGTGTTTTCAAAAGCTAAGATAAAAGAAATATATCACAAATTTTACAAGCCAAAATAATTTACAATTTATTTTACAACTTCAATGTACCATTTTAATTTACAACTGCTCAAAACCAAGAACAATATATACATACAGTGAACGTACATTACAATACAAAATGCAAAATATGGTATACTCAATATACCCGATGATCTCTCAGTGTAGTAGTACTAGCAAACTGCGCCTCTATCGATCTGTCTACTGCGATAAAGAATGAAAAGCTATCGCTGAGCCAATGTCTCAGTGGTGCACAACATTAACAAAATGCAACTTTAAATCATAAATCATAAGTCATATAAATAGTGGATACTTAAAACCATAGTTAAATTCAAGGACAGTGAATGTCATAAAGAATTTAAACTCTATTTCATAATATCACAATAAATATCAATAAATCACACACACAGCTTAATCATGTTCCAAAGTCCAATTCATCCCAAGAGCCGATGGCTAATGAGGAATAACATAGCTAGCTAGCAATAATATGAGTACTCATTCTATTCATCCTCAACAGGCACACACCTCAACACTTTAGCCAGAGAGGGAATTCAAAGTCAATTCATCCCACTAGACAAGCTAGATAGGAATTCAATCAATATACATGATAGCTGTGGTTTCAAACCATTTACAATGTTTTTCAAGCAATAAGTATCCATCAAATATCATTAAGACAATTTTTTCACAATTTAAACAATAATAGACAATTTGTCATAATTCATTTCAATTGAAAATTCAAAAGAAGTAACTGTTGTGCACAAGCCTCTGATAAATATCTCTTGGCCCTGACTCAATGTTTCCTTCTCCTTCCCTAAGTCTTTGCTAACTGAAACACATAATTTGAAGTGTTTCAGTACTCATTTAAACCGTCTCAAACCATAATGCTTAATAATTAATTTATTGAATACTATTATTTCCCTTAGTCAACCTAAAATGTTGACCCTCGATGCACTCTAGGTGAATTAGGTTTAATGTAACCAATATGTCACATTTTATAGCCTTTTAGTGTTGGTGCATGTTACCCAATTCATTTCCAAGTATATTGCATTTTATTGCAATTACCGGATTTCGATATACTAATTTGACCTAACCGGATGACCTAGTTCCCTCGGTTTTCGGGTTTCAGTCAAAACTACAAACTTGTAGGTCTATGTCTTATTGCACGCGGGGCAAAATTTCAGGTCATTCTGAGTTGTGTAGACCAAGTTATGGTCAATTTACCAATGCTGGACAAAATGTATCAAAATGGTAACTTTAGGTCACTTTTAGGTCACTTTTGGTTCGGCCAGTTTTTGGACCTAAACTTGTGCAAGCTATTTGGCTTGGTTCTAGCCATTTCTGGGCTTTGTTGTCTTCATAAGAATTGTAGATATATGTCTAAAATATTCATGATAAAAATTTTAGGTCAATTGGACCTGTTTTGAGTGAGTTATGGTCAAAACACTAACTACTGCCCAAATGGTCAATTTTCAGGCTTTCAAGTCACTAATCCAGATTTGGTCATTTTTCAAGTCACCTTATAGGCAGAATTTTGGTAAGCTTCCTTCATGAAAGTTGGCACATTTTGTGCCTAGATTCACCTCTAATTGGTCTCATACCAATTGGAGTCACACACTTAAGGTTCTAAGCCAAAACATACACTGCCCTATTACACATTGTTCATCCTTACCAATTACACATCCAACACTTACCAAATTAACTCTTCCATGCCAATTCTGGTTTGTACCATAACATTAACACACTTTACTTCACATTTTTGGTCATTTTGGCAGCTTGTAACCACTCTCAACATACACACTATAATACAGAATTTTCCAAAGTCCCATTTACAACAATTAAAATCCCATTTACAACAATTCAACCACATGAACATACCTCATTTCCATGTCCAAATTCCAACAATTATTTATATACACATGCTGCCATCAATGACAACATAGTTCAACAATATTTGATGAACTCAAACACTTCAATCTTCTTCATGAGGCTGCCACAAGTTTACACATACCCATCAATCTCCATTTGCAATTTTCAAGCTTACAAATCAAACCTTACACATGGAATTTAACTTCAATACAATTAAACATTTAAATCAACCTTCAAACCACTATTTACATGCAAGAACAAACTATTCATAGTGAAGTTCCATGGCTGCCAAAATGTACATTTCCACTAATTCATCAAACTTCAAAAATTCTTCCACAAATCAACTACCCACAACCTTGGTTACACTTTTAATGAAACAAGAATTGAAAATACACACTTATCACTTTTGAAGTTCTTCAAAACTCCACCAAAACTTTCCTTTCTTGCTCCCAAAATGTTGCCCAAGTTGTATAGAACAACTTTAGTGAAGGAACTTTAACAAATGGAAGCTTGGATAATGGTGAGAGAGAGCTTGTTTGTGAGGCGGCCATGGGAGGGTTTCTTCCAAGCTTTGGTTCGGCCAAGGCAAACTTTAAGGAAGAAGAAGGTTGTAGAAGATAATGGAAGGGAATTCTATTTTTTTAAGCTTTTATTTGACACATACTCCTCCACTAACTCAAATTAAAATTAGTTTAATCTAAAGTTTTCATAATTACATTTAATTCCCCACATTTCCCTAAATTCCATTAAATGTATAATTGAAATTTTTTCATAGATTTTCCAAGTCTAATATCATTTATTTTTAATGGACATTTAGGTCAAAAGACAACTCAGGGTGTTAAATGACCACAATGTCCCTATTTGGGTTGCATTCTCGATTTTTCGGTAACACCGAGTTTTGTCATTTTCTCGATTTCTCGTTTTTTCCTTTGTACTAATTATTTAATTTTTCATTGATATTTCTAATGACATTTATACTTCAATAGATGTTCATTTAAGTCTTAAAAATATTTTCCAGGATTCCCCACGGTCCAGGGCTAGTTAACGGTCAACGCCGCAACTTCCTGGTGCGGTCACCCATCGCTATGGTTCTCGACTCATTTAACTTGGTTACATTTCATTGCTATTATTTTTCCTTTGTTTTTATTGTATTTTCTTTTCTTGTATTTCATTATTTTATGTCTCCTCATCAATATTTAAGTGTAGTTCTAGGCATTCTAGCTGTTCGGACAGACACTGGTCACCGGAACAGTAGAACGCACTACCGAACATAGGGGTGTTACACCTAGTAAGTCACACATCTACACAAGCTAATCATCATTTAAAATGTGATTTAATTGATTAATTAAATATTTTAATTAATTAATTAAAGAGTTTGGTTTGCAATAAGATTGCAAAGTCCCTAGCATGACTTGAAACCAAATCTAGGTTATTGGATGTATAGTATAAATTAAATTTGTATTTAATTTGATTAAATATGAATTTAATTATGAGAAATTAATTAATGGAGATTAATTAATTAATTAATTTATATTTAATATAAATTGATTTAAAGAGGAGAAATTATAATTTTGGGTTGAGAACTCAAATTAAAAAGTAAGGGCAAATTAGTCTTTTCACATGGTGACATGTGGCACCATGAGATGGTGACACATGGCACCATATGATCTTGCCACTTGTCTTCCTATGATAGAAGACCACATATCATGATTTAAATGGAGCTTGACACTTGGCTTCATAGGGTTAAATCAAATAATAACAAGATGGGATCTTGTGATGACATGTGGCAAGGGAATTAGGGTTTGACCTAAGTATATAAAGAAAAGTTACAAAGAAAAATCAGCCACCTCTCTCTTTTCTCTCAAGTTGGACGACAACTTTCTCTCTCCTTCTCCTCTTCAATTTCTCAATTGATTCAAGGGAAAAACTTTGATTTCCTCTTGAATTAAAATTATTAGAAAGTGTTACTAACTCCCAATACATTCATACAACCTTCACAAAGCATAAACCCCATCTCAAAATTGGTTGACAAGGCTTGAGAAGCTAATCTAGGGGCTGCCATTGCAACTTTGGTGTGTGCTTGTGGTGGACAAACTAGAGGGACAACATTTGGGGTCCTAAGAATATCCTAAGAGGTTTCAATTGTACATCAAGAGGTTAGTACCTAAAAATCCCTCTTTTAGTTAGGGTTTAATTGAATTAAATGTTAATTCACAATCTTTAATGACAAATGAAATTTAAATTCATTGTCACACCTTACCCCTCCGTAAGGCATAACATGATCCCGTAGTATACCTAATGAATTATCAAACTTCGTATACTGATAACCCATTAAATACACTATAAGGGATTTTAAACCTTTTCTTATTCCTTTTTACAGTGGTGAGCACTTTAGACAGGTGTTAGAATTTTTTTTTTTAAACTAAAGTGAACCCAAATAACAAATATGAAGTATCAGTAATTTATGTAAAAATTGTGGCAGAGTGCCATCTGTATTTTGAATAAAACAGGTCTTCAAAAACTTGTAAAAAGCACTTCCAATATATTTATTCAATCCCAAACTCCAATATGGTTCAACACAAATCAATTTCTCAACATTTGTCAAACTCAATTCAACATCAATTTCCAGTATTTCCAAAGATAGACAACAAAATGACTGAGTAGTTCAAAAGCTGAGATAAGAGAATATATTATAACTTTAGTTTACAACTGCTCAAGGCCAAGTACAATATATACATACAGTGCACATACATTACAATAAAAATTAAAAAAAGGTGGTATACTCAATATACCTGGCAGAATCCTAAAATGTAGTACAAGCAGTCTACTTTGCTGCTCTGTCTGCCTGCCTACCTGCGACAACAATGAAAAAGCTATCGCTGAGCTAATGTCTCAGTGGTGTACAATATTAAGAAAATGCAATTTTAAACCATAAACCATAAATCATATAAACTGTGGATACTTAAAATCATAGTTAAATTTAAAAGACAGAGAATGTCATAAAGAATTAAACTCCATTTCACAATGTCTCAATGGATATCAATAAATCACACATACAGCTTAATCATGTTTCCAAAGTCCAATTTGTCCCAAAAGCCAATGGCTAATGAGGAATAACATAGCTAGCTAGCAAATAATGAGTACTCATCCTATTCGTTCTCAACTGACACACACCTCAACACTTCAGCCAGAGAGGGAATTCAAAGCCAATTCGTCCCACTAGACAAGCTAGCGAGGAATTCAATCAAATATACATGATAGCTATGGTTTCAAACCATTTGCAATATTTTTCAAGCAATAAGTATCCATCAAATTTTATTCAAACAAATTTTTCACAATTTAAGCAATAACATACAAATTGTCATAATTTATTTCAATTAAAAATTTAAAAGAAATAATTGTTGTGCAAAAACCTCTGATGAACAGCCTCTTGGCTTGACTCAGTGTTTCTTTCTCCTTCCCTGAGTCTTTACTAACTGAACACACAATTTAAAGTGTTTCAGTACTCATTTAAATTGTTTTTAACAATAAGGTTCAATAATTAAATTTATTTAATACTATTGCTTTCATTAGTCAACCTATAATGTTGACCTTTGATGCACTCTAAGGAAATAAATTTTAATGTTACCAATATGTCACATTTTATAGTCCTTTAGTGTTGGTATATGTTACCAATTTCATTTTCAAGTGTATTGCATGTTATTGCAATTTATCAGATTTTGGTATACTATTTTGACCTAGCCGAATGACCTAGTTCCCTCGATTTTTGGGTTCTGGTCAGAATTACAAACTTGTAGGTCTATGTCTTAGTGAACTTTTGCCACAAATTTTAGGTCATTTGGAGTTTACTAGACCAAGTTATGGTCATTTTACTATTGCTGGACAGATTGCACTAAAATGGCAAACTTAGGTCATTTCCGATTCTGGCAGTTTTTATACCCGAATTTGTGTAAGCAATTTGACTTGCTTATGGTCATTTTTGGGTTTTTTTTGTCTTCATAAGAGTTGTAGCTCAATGTCTAAGCTTTTCATGGTATAAATTTCAGGTCATTTGGACCTGTTTTGAGTGAGTTATGGCCAAAATACTGACTACTGTTCAAATGGTCAGTTTTCAGGTTTGCAATGTCACTAATCCGGATTTGGTCAATTTTCATGTCACTTTCTGGATAGAATTTAGGTAGGATTCCAACATGAAAGTTGGCACATTTTGTGCCTAGTTTCACCTCCAATTGGCCTCATACCAATTGGAGTCACACACTTAGGGTTATAGGCTCATTTACATACTGCATTTGACATGTCTATCAAACACCAAACCAATCACACATTCACCAACTATATCTTCACTTCCCAAACAATTCTGTACTTGTACCATACCATACTCATTCATTAGTTTACATTATAGTAACTTTGGGCAGAATACAATGACCTTACATACACCAAATACAACTCCTAATTTACAATATCCCACTTTAAATAATTTTTCCAGATAATACTCCTAACCAATACATATAATTTCCACTACCAATTTACATACATTATCACTACTATTTCATATACATATGCTGCCATTTTTTTGTACCATAATTTAACAGCTTTTCATGAATTTAAACACTATCAATCTTCACCATGAGGCTGCCCAAGTAATACATATACATCAAGTTTCCATTTTAACTTTTCAAACTTACAATTCAAACTTTATACATGGTAAATCACTCCTATACATATAAGCACTTACATCAACACCTCAAACTACCATTTACATGTAGAAAAAAGCTAAACATGTTGAACTTCCATGGCTACTGAAATGGAACATCACCCTAACTCATTAAACCTCAATATTTCTTCCATAAATCAACTCACCACAACACCCACACAAGCTTTAATGAAGCAAAAATGGAAAATAAGCACTTACCTATATTGAAGCTTCTTAAAAACTCATCAAAACTTATCTTTCTTGTTCCCTAAATGCTGCCCAAAGTGTGTACTCCAACTTAGAGGAAGACAACTTGCAAGAACTATGGCTTGATCATGGAGATTGGAGCATGCAAATGGGGCAGCCATGGATGAGAACTTAGGAGAGAAATTCGGCTGGTTTGAAGTGAGAGGTTGAAGATGAAGTTTCTGTCCACAATTGTTATATTTTAATGTCCATTAACTTCATTTAGTGGAGCACTAAGTTTGGTTAAAGATTAATTAATCCAAAGTTTCTAAATTTGCCATTTTGTCACTTCACTTTCACTATTTACATTATGTACCATAACTTTAATTTTCATGATATTTTCAAAGTTTAATATCATTTATTTAAAATGGAAATTTAGGTCAAAAGGAAACTCAGGGTGTCAAATGACCACAATGCCCCTATTCGGGTTGTATTCCCGATTTTTCGGTAACACCGATTTTTATCGGTTTTTCGATTTCTCGTTTTTCTTTGTACTAATTAATTAATTTTTCTTTGACATTTCTAATGTCATTTATACTTCAATAGATGTTTATTTAAGTCTTAAAAATATTTTTCAGGGTTCCCTGCGGTTCAGGGCTAGTCAACGGTCCTCGCAGCAACTTCCCGGTGCGGTCACCCATTGCTACGGTTTTTGGCTCGTTTAACTTAGTTACATTTCATTACTCTTATTTTTTCTTTATTTTTCTTATATTTTTATTTATTGTATTTCATTATTTTATGTCTCCTCACTAACATTTAAGTGTAGTTCCAGGCATTCTAGTTGTCTGGACAGACACTGGTCACCGGAACAGTAGAACGCACTATCGAATATAGGGGTGTTACAATTCTTCCCCCCTTAAAACAAATTTCATGTCAAAATTTTACCTGGCATCATTCTCTGAACAGCTATGGGTGCTGTCTCCTCATGTCCTCTTCACGTTTCCAAGTAGCTTCCTGGCCTGAATGATGGTTCCACAGTACTTTAACCAGGGGTATCTGTTTGTTCCTTAGCTGCTTCACCTCATATGCCAGAATTTCTATGGGTTCTTCCTCATATGAAAGGTCTGGATTTACTTCAATCTCTTTAACTGATAGAACATGAGATGGGTCAGATCTGTACCTCCTTAACATGGACACATGGAAGACACTGTGTATCCTTTCTGGCTCTGGAGGTAATGCCAACTGATATGCCAAAGGGCCCACTCTTTCCAGAACCTCATATGGTCTGATAAAGCGAGGACTCAGTTTCCCCTTTCTGCCAAATCTCATAATCCTCTTCCAAGGAGAAACTTTGAGGAATACCTTATCACCCACTGCATATTCAATATCTCTTCTCTTCAAATCAATATAGGACTTCTGACGGTCTGATGCAGCCTTGAGTTGATCTATGATCAATATGATATTTTCCTCTGTCTACTGAACAATTTCTAGGCCAATCATCTTTCTTTCACCTACTTCATCCCAACATAGGGGAGTTCTGCACTTTCTACCATACAAAGCTTCATATGGAGGCATCCCAATGCTTGATTGGTAGCTGTTATTATAAGCAAACTCAATCAAAAGCAAGTGTGTATCCCAACTACCTTCAAACTCAATCACACAAGCTCATAGCATATCCTCCAAGATCTGAATTACCCTCTCAGACTGGCCATCTGTCTGTGGGTGGAATGCCGTGCTGAAGTTCAATCTAGTTCCTAGGGCTCTCTGAAGACTACCCCAGAATCTAGAAGTGAACCTAGGATCTCTGTTTGATACAATCGATACTGGCACTCCATGCAGTCTTACAATCTCATCTATGTACAATTTGGCCAATCTTTCTAGGCTATAGTCCATACGGACTGGCAGAAAGTGAGCAGATTTGGTCAGTCTGTCAACTATAACGCATACTGCATCATGACTATTCTGTGTTCTCAGAAGTCCCATAACAAAATCCATAGTTATCCATTCCTATTTCCACTCTGGTACTGACAATGTATGTAACAAACTAGTTGGTACTTGATGTTCTGCCTTCACTTGCTAGCAAGTTAGGCATTTGGAGACAAAATCAGCTACATCCCTTTTCATACCCATCCACTAGTAATGCTTTTTTAGCCCTCTGTACGTTTTAGTTCCACCAGGATGCATAGCAAAAGGAGACTCATATGCTTCTTTCATAATGATCTGTCTCAAGTCAACATCATCAGGAATGCACATTCTGCCCTGATGTAGCAATAAACCATCATCTCTCACAGAGAATTCAGGTTTCTTGCCTTGCTGGACTTCTTTCAGTAGCTTCTGATATTTTTCATCATTCGGCGACCATTACGATCTGATCAATCAACACTGGCTGTATATGCCATGCAACTACTGTCTGTCCCTCATCATCAATCTCTAAACTGGCATGCTGTGCTTTCAACTCATGTACCATGGACAAAGGAGAAACTCTGAGACTTGCCATAGTCTTGCGACTTAAGGCGTCAGCCACCACATTTGCTTTCCCTGGCTGATAGTCTATTAAGCAATCATAGTCTTTAATCAGTTCTAACCATCTCCTTTGTCTCAAATTCAATTCCTTCTGGGTGCCTAAATACTTCAAGCTCTTGTGATCTGTGTAGATGTAGCATTTCTCCCCATACAAATAGTGTCTCCAGATCTTCAGAGCAAAAACAATAGCTGCAAGCTCCAAGTCATGTGTTGGGTAGTTCCTCTCATGCGGTTTCAGCTGGCGTGATGCATAAGCAATGATATTCCGATCTTGCATCAGTACACAGCCTAACCCATTGTGAGAAGCATCACTATAAACTGTGTATTCTTTACCCGGGGTAGGTAAAGTAAGGACTGGAGCTTCAGTCAAACACCTCTTCAACTCATCAAAACTCTGCTGGCATTTATCCGTCCACTGAAATTTTACATCTTTCCGAAGCAGCTTGGTTAGTGGAGAAGCTAACATAGAAAACCCTTTCACAAACTGGTGGTAGTATCCAGCTAAACCCAGAAAACTGCGAATTTTTGTGGTATTCCTGGGTGGCTTCCAATTAAGGATAGCTTCTACCTTACTAGAATCTACCTTGATCCCTTCAGCTGACGCAACATGTCCTAAGAAAGAGATTTCTTTTAGCCAAAATTCACATTTCGACAATTTGGCGTATAGCTGTTTCTCCCTTAAAGTGTAACACCCCTATTTGCATAGCCTGGTACATTTTATTGTTTCGGTGACTGGTGTCGGTCTGGACAATTAAGAGAATTAGAACCACTTCTAAGAAACCTAGTTAAGCCCTGAACACAAATAATTAGTACTTACCAAATAGTTAAGTATAAAGAAGAAAAATAGAACACAAAAAGTTAAATGAACCGGGAGTCATAGTGATGGGTGACCTTCTCGGGAATGACTGCGAGTTTAGTCTAAACTCAAATTTCGAACCGTAAAATATGACGCCGCGGTCCTTAGGACCATTGTGAACACAGTGGAAAAGAGAAAATCACGAAAAAGAATTGTTAAGCAGGTCAAATAATTAGGTCAGGGATCCGGAAGAAATATTGAATTACTTGCAAATCGGATTGAACTAGTGAGGGGTAATTTAGTCAATTCACCCCTAGAGCTGACACCTGACCCAACTGTCCAATAAAATTGGAGAAAAGAAAATTTCGGGATTAAGAATTAAATTAAAGAAGTAAATGGAAAAGAAATGAAAAAGGAATGAAAAATCCAAAAAAGAAAAAAATCAAAAAGTTATGACATAATGTATGACATAAGCATGATGCAATAAATCTAATATTTAAAAATTGAAAATTGTGGGATAATTATCTATTAAAAGAGCATAAAATAATAAAAAGAAAAGAAAAAAAAATTTCACTTCTCCTTCCATTTCCGTCACCCCTTTCTCTCTCATTTCTCTCATTCCTTTCCACCATTAACACCCATCTCAAGCTTTCAAAAGCTTGATTTTATTCTATAAACTCTGTAACTCCTTTAAGTAAATCTTGTTCTTGGATCTTGACAAGCATCTTGTGAACAAAAAAGAAGAGGAAAGTGGAGAATTGAAGAGTTAGGGAATTCACAAATTGAGGTAAGTGTAACTTTAAGCTTAAATTTTTATCAAATGCATGAATTTAAGTTTAAATATGATGAAATTTCATTAGAAATAAAGAAAACTATGCTTGAATAATGGGAGTGAGAATTTGGCAGCCATGGAGTTAGGAGATGTTGAAGTGTTTTAGTTCAATTAATTATGTATGTGAGCTTGATTAGGCATGTAAAGATGATTAGAACATTTTAATTGTATGAATTATGAAGAATTTAGAAAATTAGGGTTCTTGACTTAGGGTTTGGGAGAAAAAAATTGAAGAAAAATTTGAGAATTAGCCAAATGATGTTATTGACCTTATTTGGGTTTACAAATGGTCAATTGTGACCATTTGTGATGTGTATGAATTGTTGGAAATAAGTTTAAATTCGGATTGGTGAGGGTCAATCTGCAGGCAGCATGACCTAGGTCCCTTTCAGGGACCAAAATTAAAAATTTACTAACCTAATTGGTGTGAGGCCAATTGGGAATGAAACTAGACACAAAATGACACATTTTTCATTTAGGAATCATGCCCAAAAAGTGACCATAACTTAGTGAACAATTAGGTTAAATCCGGAATTGGCAAACTGACCTGTACAAAAATGACCAAATGAATAGTAGTTACGTAAATGACCATAACTTGGTCTAGGAAGGTCCAAATGACCTGAATTTTTACCAGTAGAAATCTGAGACATAGCCATACAACTTTCATGAAGAAAATAAACCCAAATTTTAACCATAACCTATTTGAAAATCCACCTGCAGTCAACCACAAAAATTGCCAAAATCTAGAATTTGCCCAGAATTCTGGGTAACACCCAATTCGGCCAGCCATGTTTAAATGGCTATAACTTGGGCTAAAAAACTCCAAATGGAGTGATTCAAAAAGGAAAATAAAGTTAAGAAAATAAGGAACAACTTCTATGAAGAAAACTTAGCCAAATTATCACAGCAACATGACCAATGGAAAAGTGTAATACTGAACACCAAAACTGAAAATTTGAAATTTGTGCCTAAGAGACTTGAAGTTTGAGGAAACAACCAAAACCAACAAATTAGGTAACCAAAATGTGGTATGTGGGTGAAATTGGAATTCCCATACCTATTAAGCATTAGAAAGTCAATAAATTGACTTGAATAGTGTCGTGAATAGTAACCCTGAAATATAAATTTTAAAGAACGTCAAGTTAAACATATTAAAGTTAGATATAAATAGATTTGAAATTATTTTTGGACTTATGATAATTTATAGTACTGAAATACTGTAAAATTATGTGTTTTAGTTGAAAAGAATACCGAGAAAGAACCCGAAGCATCGAGTTAAGGCCAAGAGGCGACTCGCTTAAGGTTTGTACACAACATCAATATTCTTTAAAATTCATTTACAAAGTGCATGAAATGAATTACTTATATTGCAAAAAGAGTATTATGCTTTTGACTTAAATTGTTGAAAGTTACTTTATGTGGTTGAAATGGCAATAAATGTCACACCCTACTCTTCCGTAAGGCATAACATAATCCCGTAGTATACCTAATGAATTACCAAATTTCGTCTATTGATAACCCATTAAATACACTACAAGGGATTTTAAACCTTTTCTCATTGGTGCAATGCAGCTTCCTAAAAACTCTCTCCATCTTTTCCAACCATTGTTCTGCCTCTAGCGGTTCCACTGTCCCCTTGAATTCAGTAGCCCCATATTTAATCAGCTTATCATACTGCCTAGCTGAAGGCTGTGATTGTACCACTGGTGTCTGCAGTGGGATTTGAGTAGACATATTACCAGCCATCTGTTGGAACATTGCAGCCATCTGCTGTGCAAATTGAGTAGGGAACTGCGATACTAAGGGGACTGGTGCGGCTGATCCACTCACATTATGAAGGGCTGGGGTATCCCCTTGTACCTCAGCCTCTATTGATTGATCGACTGAACAATCCCATTCTTCCATAGTCAATTTGAGGATATTATACCTCTTAAACAAATAACACAAGGAGATTTCCTCCCTTTAGTGCATATTTATAATGTATTGTACTGTATGTATCAAACAATGACATTGAGCAGTTATACTATGAAGAAAGAATATTCAAATTACAGGTGAAAACAAAATTTAGAAACTAGCTCTGATACCACTAAACATGTCACACCCTACCCCTCCGTAAGGCATAATATGATCCCGTAGTATACCTAATGAATTACCAAATTTCGTCTACTGATAACCCATTAAATACACTATAAGAGATTTTAAGCCTTTTCTTATTTCTTTTTACAGTGGTGAGCACTATTGACAGGTGTTAAAATATTTTTAACTGAAGTGAAAATAATTAACAAATCTGAGTATCAATGATTTCTGTAAAAATTTTGGCAGAGTGCCATCTGTATTTTTAATAAAGCAGTTCTTCAAAAACCTGTAAAAAGCACTTCCAATAATTTGTTCAATCCCAACTCCAATAGTAGTTCAACACAATAAATTTCTCAACATTTATCAACTCAATTCAACATCAATTTTCTAGTGTTTCCAAAAGCTGAGATAAGATAAATATATCACAATATTTTTATAAGCCAAAATAATTTACAATTTTAGTTTATAACTGCTCAAGACCAAGTACAATATATACATACAGAGCACATACATTACAACAAAAACTACAAAATATGGCATACTCAATATACCCGGCGAAATCTCAAAATGTAGCACAAGAAGCCTACTCTGCTGCTCTGTCCGTCTGTCTACCTGCGACAGCAATGAAAAAGCTATCGCTGAGTAAAATTTACTCAGTGGTGCACAATAACAATTTAAAATGCGGAATATAAAACTTTTATTGACGATTTACAATTCAAACAATTCACAATTTTTCAAAGCTCACATAACACAAATTTGATCAAACAATTGAATAACACAGTGTTGCCAATCAAAAACACAACTTAGGTCATGACACAAACATTTTCGAACATGCCGTGTTGTACATCATGACAAGGCATACTCACCCCACTAATCAAAATCAATGAGGGAGGTGGCTAGCTAGCTAATGAGAACTCATCCATACTCACCTCAGACTGACAAGTCAAAGAGGGAGGAATATAATCATACTCACCCCATAAATGGAGGAGGAACATAGTAATATTGCCATGCCAAGTGTGAATCAAAACAATTCCAAATCACAATATTTAAATATTTCATACAAACCACAAATCACATTTTAACTCAAAATTTCCATTTGCAAAGTAGGCAACACAATAATTTCCAAATAAAATTACCAAAGCCAAAACAATAAAAAATTATTCATAACTAATTTCTCCAATAATCATTGCCAAATTATTTCAAGCATCATTGTATGTAAATGTCAAGTTCTCAATTTTTGTGTGCTAGATTGGTCTAGCTTAAAGTCCTATTTCTCTTGGTTTTTAGCTTCTAGTCAAAGAAGAAAAATTGTAGCTCTATGTCTTATTGCACTCGGGGCAAAATTTCAGGTGATTCTAAGTTGTATAAACCAAGATATGATTAATTTACTAAAACTGGACAGATTGCACCTTTAGTGCAAAATTTGGTCAATTTTAGGTCACTTTTAGTTCTCGCAGTTTTAGTACCCGAACTTGTGTAAGATATTTGACTTGCTTATGGTCATTTCTGGGTTTTTGTGTCTTCATAAACGTTGTAGCTCTATGTCTAATCTATTCATGGTAAAAAATTCAGGTCATTTGGACCTGTTTTGAGTGAGTTATGGCCAAAATACTAATTGCTGCCCAAATGGTCAATTTTCAGGCTTTCAAGTCACTAATCTGGATTTGGTCATTTTTAAGGTCAGTTTCTAGGCAGAATTTTGGCAATATTTCGACATGAAAGTTGGCCTATTTGGTGTCTAGTTTTACCCCCCATTGGCCTCATATCAATTGGGTTCACAATTTTGCACTTATAACCTAATTTAGGTATTGCCAACAACACACAACCTGCACAAGACAATTACACTTCCAATTTGACATTCCTTCTCCTCCTCATGACTTCATTATTCATTCATAGCACTTCTACAAATACTAAACACAATTCCAGCAAGCATATTGGGCAGAACACTCAAGTGTTCAATGCACACAATTCACCATTCAAGTTCAACATTCATTTCCACCAAAATTCAACATATCTCAATATCAATATTACACATACACTTCCATATACTCATACCTCAATATCAATTACACATGCTGCCCACAATTTAACACTATCATATTTCATTAATAAACTTCATATTCACACACACAAATTCAGGATATTATAGGCTGCCAAACATGGCATTTTGCCAAGGCATCAAAACCCATTTTCAAACCTTTAATTCAAGCACTAACATGCACATCCTTGGATATTAACTTATTATATCTTCCATTTGAGTTAATCAACCTTAATTTTCATCCATTAGAGGTAAGAAAAATTCAAACACTACAAACCTTCATGGCTGCCGAAAATAGCTCAACTCCAATACTCAACCATTCATCAAATTTTCTTCACCAAACAACATCCCTTAACCCAAGCATCACTTTTACTAAAGGAAGGAAGAGAATTGGACACTTAATTATTTTTGTAGCTTGCTCAAACCTCACTAAACTTCCTTCTTTTTGCTCCAAGTATGCTACCCAAGGTGTGTAGACAAGGTTTAGTGAAGGAACCTAGTGAAAAAGGTGACTTGATCAAGGTTGCATGGAGGTAGAATGAGGTTTGGCTATGGAGTTTTAATGGAGGATGAATTCGGCCATTGTTTTGAGAGGTTGAAGAAGACCTTTTTTCTGTCCACTAAAACTATATTTATGTCTCTTATTATGTAGTTAGTGGAGCACTAGGATTAGTTTTATTGTTTATTTATTCAAAGTTTCATTATTTGCACATTTATCTCAATTCTTTCACTATTTACATAATGTATCTCATTTTAATTTTTCATGACATTTCCAAAGTGTAATATCATTTATTTTTAATGGACATTGAGGTCAAAAGGCAACTATAGGTGTCAAATGACTAAAATGCCCCTATTCGGGTTGCATTCTCGATTTTTTGGTAACACCGAGTTTTGTCGTTTTTTCGATTTCTCGTTTTTCTTTATACTAATTAATTAATTTTTCTTTGATATTTCTAATGACATTTATACTTCAATAAGTCTTTAATTATGTCTCAAAACTAAATTTCGAGGGTTCCTTGCAGTCCTGGGGTCGGCTATTGCCTGCGCCGTAACTTCCCCGTGCGGTCACCCATCGCTACGGTGCTGGCTCGTTTAACTTGGTTACATTTCATTGCTATTATTTTTCTTTTGTTTTTCTTGTATTTTCCTTTCTTGTATTTCATTATTTTATGTCTCCTCACTAACATCTAAGTGTAGTTCTAGGCATCCTAGCTGTTCGGACAGACACTAGTCACCGGAACAGTAGAACACATTACCGAATATAGGGGTGTTACAATAAATGTTTAGTAAATGGTTAAGATAGTTTTGAAACCACAGTGTCATGACCATATATTTGAATACCTCACTAGCATGACTAGTGGAAAGAAATAGTTTCGAATTTTGATTCCCTCTCTGGCTGAAGTGTTGAGGTGTGTGCCAGTAGAGGAAGAAGTTGAATGGGTACCCATATATTTGAGCTAGCTAGCCTTGTGACTTCTCATAAGCCTCTGGCTATTGAGATGAATATGTTTCGAATGGCATGATATAACTGTGTGTTTTTATGAAATTGATTTGAGAATTCCTAAATGAGATATTTGGACTAAAAATTTATAAATCATGTTTTGTATATATTTTTTCGATGTTCAGTTCAATATTTGAATAAATGTGATTTGAATTATGTATAAACTGTTATTTTTAGTATGTTGTGCACCACTGAGTCATAGTACTCAGCGATGGCTGTTATTGCTGTTGTAGATATAGAGACTAGAGGAGCAGCAGAATGAGCTGCTGAAGATCTTGGAGCTACATCACCTGAAGTTCTATCGGGTATATTTTATACCCTGTTTGTAATATTTATTTTAATGTATGTAAATGTATATACATGTAATAACTGGTCATAAGCAGTTGTATAGAGTTTGTAATAATAGTATTTTGGATTTGTAAATGCAAAATTTGGTTGATTAATGTAAAGTGAATTTATTATAATGAAATATGAATGGAATTATTGAGTACTTTTTTGATGACAATTGAATTGAGAAATGATATTGAATTGTGTGGAGGTAGTAGTGAGTTTAATGAAAAAGAATCATTGGAAGTGTTTTTACAGATTTTTGAAGAACTATTTTCTTAAAATACAGATAGCACTCTGTCGAAATTTTTTCAAAATTTACAGATAAATAAAAATGGACAAAAATTCTAACTTGTTTTCAAACTCCAATTAAATGTTTTTAATACCTATTAGAAAATGCTTACCACTTTCAAAAAGTAAGAAAATTGTTTTAAAATCCCTTATAGGGTACTTAATGAGTTATCGGTAGGTTAAGTTCGGTAGTTCATTAAGTATTCTACGGAATCATGTTATGCTTTATAGAGGAGTAAGGTGTGACACAAAGTCTGCAGTACAATCCAAAGATGTCTATCATGCTCCTCTGCATTCCGTGTATATGTCAAAATATCATCAAAACACCACCACAAATTGGTCGAGATATAGTCTGAAGATAGTGTTCATCAGATCCATAAAAGTAGCTGGAGCATTAGTTAACCCGAATGGCATTACCAGAAACTCATAGTGGCCATATCGAGTTCTGAAAGCAGTTTTTGGAATACTCTGCTCTTGCACTTTCAACTGATAATAACCAGATTGCAAATCAATTTTGAAAAACACAACTGCACCCTTCAACTAATCGAACAGATCATCAATGTGAGGCAATGGATATCTATTCTTTATTGTCACCTTATTCAACTGCAGGTAGTTAATACATAATTGGAGAGTGCCATCTTTCTTCTTAACAAACAATACTGGCGCTCCCCAAGGTGACACACTAGAGCGGATGTGTAACATCCTCCCTGTACGTAGTCTGTATATTTTGTTGCCCTGGTGACCTAATGTCAATCCGGGCAAGTCAGGATGTCTGGAGCTACACTTCGGTGATAGTGAATAAACATATAATGATGAAATAAATAAAAAGAAAATACAAGAAAAAATTAAAGAAAAATAAAAGAGAGAAAATTAAACTAAGTTAAACGAGCTGACACCGTAGCGATGGGTGACCACATCGGGAAGTTACGGCGGGGACCGTTGACTAGCTCTGGACTGCGGAGAACCCTGAGAAATATTTTTGGAACATAATTAAGGGTTTATTGAGGTGTAATTGACATTGAAAATGTCAAAGAAAAATTAGTAAGTCAGTACAAATAAAAAACGAAAATTAAAGAAATCGGTGGTACAATGAGTAAATTGGTAGCATCGAAAAATTCGAAATACAACCCAAAAAGGGGTATTTTGGTCAATTGACACCTAGAGTTGACTTTTGATCTAAATGTCCATGAAAAATAAGTGGTATTAAATTTTTAAAATGCCATGGAAATAAGAAATTTTACAAGTAATGTAATTAGAGGACTTATGTCACACCCTACCCCTCCGTAAGGCATGGCATGATCCCGTAGTATACCTAATGAATTACCAAACTTCGTTTACTGATAACCCATTAAATATACTACAAGGGATTTTAAAACTTTTCTTACTTCTTTTTACAGTGGTGAGCACTATTGATAGGTGTTAAAAATTTTCTTTTACTGAAGTGAAAATAAATAACAAATTTGAGTATCAATAATTTCTGTAAAAATTTTGGCAGGGTGCTATCTGTATTTTGAATAAAATAGTTCTTCAAAAACCTGTAAAATCACTTCAAATATATAATTCCTCAATCCCAAACTCCAATAATTTGTTCAACACAATAAATTTCTCAACGTTATCAACTTAGTTTAACAATCAAATTTTCAGTGTTTCCAAAAGCTGAGATAAGATAAATATATCACAATATTTTTACAAGCCAAAATAATTTACAATTTTAGTTTACAACTGCTCAAGACCAAGTACAATATATACATATAGTGCAAATATATTACAACAAAAACTACAAAATATGGTACACTCAATATACCCGGTGAAATCTCAAAATGTGGTACAAGCAGCCTACTCTACTGCTCTGTCCGTTTGTCTACCTACGACAGCAATGAAAAAGCTATTGCTGAGTAAAATTTACTTAGTGGTGCACAATAACAATTTGAAATGCGATATATAAAACTTTTATTGACAATTTACAAATCAAACAATTCACAATTCCATCTCACAATTTACAAAGTTCATATAATACAAATTTGATCAAACAATTGAATAATACAGTTTTGCCAATCAATGACACCATTTGATCAAATAACTGAATAACACAGTTTTGCCAATCAATAACACAATTTGATCAAATAACTGAAAAACACAGTTTTGCCAATCAATAACACAATTTAGGTCATGACACAAACTTTTCCGAACATGTCGTGTTGTACACCATGACAAGGCACACTCACCCCAATAATTGAAATCAATGAGGAAGGAAGCTAGCTAGATAATGAGAACTCATCCACACTCACCTCAGACTGACAAGTCAAAGAGGGAGGAATATAATCACACTCACCCCATAAATGGAGGAGGAACATAGTAATATTGTCATGCCAAGTGTGAATCAAAACAATTCCAAATCACAATATTTAAATACTTCATACAAACCACAAATCATATTTTATCTCAAAATTTCCATTTGCAAAATAGGCAACACAATAATTTCCAATTAAGACTTCCAAAGCCAAAACAATAAAAATTATTCATAACTCATTTCTCCAAATAAATTTTCTGGTAAAAGCAGTGAATATAAAAAGTATTGTGCACAAACACAATTTAAAACTATAATGTTCAATTAAATTTTTAAGTAGAAAATGAGAAATCAAAATTATTGTGCACAAACCTTTGATATATGCCTCTTGGCCCTGACTCAGTGTTCCTTACGCTTCTCAATATCCTTTTCAACTGAAACACACAATTTAAAGTGTTTCAGTACTCAATGAATTTGTTTCTAACAATAAAATCCAATATTTAAATTTTCTTGGTACTATTTCCTTCAATTCATTTCATTAGTCAACCTATAATGTTGACCCTTGATGCACTCTAAGTGAATTAGGTTTAATGTTACCAATATGTCACATTTTATAGCCTTTTAGTGTTGGTACATATTACCAAATTCATTTTCAAGTATATTGCATTTTATTGCAATTTATCAGATTTCGATATACTAATTTGACCTAGCCGGATGACTTAGTTCCCTCGGTTTTCGGGTTTCGGTCCAAACTATAAACTTGTAGGTCTATGTCTTATTGCACGCGGGGCAAAATTTCAGGTCATTCTGAGTTGTGTAGACCAAGTTATGGTCAATTTACCAATGCTGGACAGAATGCACCAAAATGGTAACTTTAGGTCATTTTTAGGTCACTTTTGGTTCGGCCAGTTTTGGTACCTGAACTTGTGTAAGTTATTTGGCTTTGTTCTGGATATTTCTGAGCTTTGTTGTCTTCATAAGAATTGTAGATATATGTCTAAACTATTCATGGTAAAAATTTCAGGTCAATTGGACCTGTTTTGAGTAAGTTATGGTCAAAATACTAACTACTGCCCAAATGGCGAATTTTCACGCTTTCAAGACACTAATCCGGATTTGGTCATTTTTCAAGTCACCTTCTAGGCAGAATTTAGGTAAGCTTCCTCCATGAAAGTTGGCATATTTTGTGCCTAGTTTCACCTCCAATTGGTCTCATACCAATTGGAGTCACACACTTAAGGTTCTAAGCCAAAACACACACTGCCCTACTACACACTTCTCATCACTTACCAATTACATATTCAACACTTACCAAACTACTTCCTTCATGCCAATTCTGGTTTGTACCTTACCATTAACACATTTAACAACACATTTTGGTCATTTTGGACAGCTTGTAACCATTCTCAATATGCACACTATAACATAGAATTTTCCAAAGTCCATTTACACCATTTAACCACATGAACATACCCCATTTACATACCCAATTCCAAACCATTATACACATATCCATGCTGCCATCAATAACAACATCTTAAACAACCATAAACAAGTAAAAACAAGCTACATATACTGAATTTCCATAGCTTCCAAAATGTACATCTCCATAAAACATCAAACTTAAAAAATTCTTCCATAAATCAACTACCCACAACCTTGGTTACACTTTTAATGAAACAAGAATCGAAAACACTCACTTACCACTTTTGAAGTTCTTCAAAACCTCACAAAAACTTAACTTTCTTGCTCCTAGTATGCTGCCCAAGGTATGGTGGTCAAGTTTAGTGAAGGAACCTAATGGAAAAAGTGGCTAGAACATGGTGAACTTGAACTTGGAGTGTGGACGCCATGGATGGATCTTAGGAGAAAGGATTCGGCTGGTTCTCTTCCTAAGGTTGAAGATGAGTGCTGCACCTCCCAAGTGTCCCTTTAGGTGTCCAAATGCTGAAGTTAGTGGAGCACTAATGAAGATTATTACTTAGTTAATCCAAGTTTTCCAATTTCTCACATTTAACCTCTTTTCTTTTACTATTTAGATTATGTACCACCACTTTAATTTTTCATGACATTTTCCAAGTGTAATATCATTTATTTTTAATGGACATTTAGGTCAAAAGGCAACTCAGGATGTCAAATGACCACAATACCCCTATTCGAATTGCCTTCCCAATTTTTCAGTAACACCGAGTTTTGTCGTTTTCTCGATTTCTCGTTTTTCTTTGTACTGATTAATTAATTTTTCTTTGATATTTCTAAGGACATTTATACTTCAATAGATGTTTATTTAAGTCCTAAAAATAATTTTCAGGGTTCCCTGCGGTCCAAGGCTAGTGAACGGTCCACGCCGCAACTTCCCGGTGCGGTCACCCATTGCTATGGTTCTCGGCTGGTTTAACTTGGTTACATTTCATTGCTATTATTTTTCCTTTATTTTTCTTGTATTTTCTTTTCTTGTATTTCATTATTTTATGTCTCCTCACTAATATTTAAATGTAGTTCTAGGCATTCTAGCTGTCCGGACAGACACTGGTCACCGAAACAGTAGAACGCACTACCAAACATAGGGGTGTTACAACTTATGAGGGATTAATTGAAATGTTAATAAGAATTGATTATTATAATGTTAATTATACTTAGTGGACAATTAGTGGAACACTAAGTGGGACTATAAAATGCCAAAATTCTATCCACTTTCACCTTCATCTTCCTCATCACTTGATCTTGCTGAATCCATTTTCTCTCTATTGTCCTCCATGGCCGGCCACCCATGCAAAGCTCCAATCTTCACTTTCAAGCCATAATTTCTTATAAGTCTCTTCATTAAAAGTGATCCTCACACCATGGGCAGTAGATAGGCAGCAAAAAGAAAGGGATTTGGTGAAGTTTTGTCAAGCTCAAGTTAAGGTTAGTGCTAGTTTTTCATCCCTTACTTCATTAAACTTTGTTTTAAGGTTATGATGAATTGAATTAACAAGAAATTTGAGAGAAATTGATGATTAATGATGAAGCATGAATTTGGCAGCCATGGATTTTAGAGGAGTTTAATTTTTTTTTACATGTAATTAATGGGTAATGAAGTTGATTAGGCTTATTACATGTATTAGTAGTTTGGTGTTATGTGTATGCTTGAAATGGGTACTTTGTAGTAAGTTGTGAAGTGTATATGGAAGATGGAAGCATATGTACAATTGGGCAGCCTTGTGGTTCATGGAAGAGTGCTTGATTTCATGAATTTATTTGATGAATTATGGTACTAAGGGATTAATGTAGGTGTATGTAAATTATTATTGGAATTTCATGTATTAGTTAGGTGATTTCATGTGTAAATTATGTGAACTTTGACTTTGTGAATTAGGATTGTATTTGGTGTATTGAGGATTGGTATATTTTGCCCAAAATGACAAAATTGAGATGTGATGAATGATATAGAAGTACCATGAATTCAGAATTGTAGTTTTGGGAGGAGGAGGAATGACAATTAGAAGTGTTATTTGATGTGCAGGTTGTGTTGTGTTGAAAACAGTAGATAATTTGAGCCATAAATAAAAATGTGTGACCCCAATTGGTATGAGGCAAATTGGAGGTAAAATTAGACTTGTAATGGACCAATTTTCATGTGAAAGTTATCCCAAAATTTTTCCTAGAAATTACCTAAAGAAATGACCAAATCCGGATTTGCAACCTTGCAAACATGAAAACTGACTAATTGAACCGTAGCCAGTATTTTGGCCATAACTCACTCAAAACAGGTCCAAATGACCTGAAATTTACACCATGAAAAGCTTAGACATAGAGATACAACTTTGGTGAAGATCACAGAACCCAGAAATGTCATTTATTAATTCAAATTGCTTACACAAGTTGAGGTAACAAAACTATCCAGAACCATTGCAGCCCGGAATTTGGCTATATGAATAGTAGTCACTAAAATGACCATAACTCACTCAAAATAGGTCTAAATAACCTGAAATTTATACCATGGAAAGATTAGACATAGAGCTACAATTCTTATGAAGAAATCAAAGCCCAAAAATGACCAGAACCAAGTCAAATTGCTTACCCAAATTAGGGTACCAAAACTGCTAGAACTAAATTTGACCTAAAATTGACCAAATTTTGCACTAAAGATGCAATCTGCCCAACTTTAGTAAATTAACCATATCTTGGTCTATACAACTCAGAATGACTTGAAATTTGTGCCAAAAGTTCAATAAGACATAGAGCTACAATTTTGACTTATGAAAAGGGTAAATTGCACTATATTGGTAGCATATTGAATTACAAATTGTGACATGTTGATGCTAGAATCAACTTATCCATATTTCCTAAAAAGGTCAACATTTACATTGACTTGTGAATTACATGATAACTAGCAAACTCAAAAAAACAAAGAATTAAATAATTAATTTTTAATGTGCCCTAGTTTGCCTAGTTGACTAGTTTGGATAGGTTGGCATGCCAATAGGATTCTGACAGCTATTCTGTAAATGACTTTATGCCATACTGTGTTTCTACGGCTTATTATGTCGCACTGTGACTTTAATAGCTTACGGCTATATGTATTGTGTTATTATACTTGGCTTGTCGCCAGATTGACTATATAGCTTTTTAGCCACACTGTTTGCATACCGGGAGACACTTTGTGACCGAGGGTGTGACAGCCCGAGGCACTAGGTACCCAGTGCCAGTATATCTGTTTATCCAGTCTGGTCAGTGTATAGGCTACACGGGTAGTTAATTTAAGCATTATTAAATTCAAATAGCTAAATTTAGTTTATTGACATACAGCACCACCAAAATTAGCAAAAATTGAAATGTTAGCAAATAAAAATATAAACAGCAACTGCAAAGAATATCGATGTCATAAATTCATAAACAATTCATTTATTTTATTTTAGTGTATATTTCTTTATATTTGGCACCACTAAGCAGAATTGCTTAGCGCGTTGCTTTTGCTACGTGTAGGTATTGGAGACACAGCTGGGGAGCCCAGCAGACCTACGACCGGGTGAGACAGATCTGCACAGGAGTCTAGAGTCATCTGCACTACACTGCATACATGGTAGGACTTAGGATCTTGTGTAATGACTATCAGTTGTATTTTGACATTTTGTTATGTAATTTTTGTATATTCTAAAACTTTAAGGTTTGTAATAATTTGTATATATTAAACTCCTATGGAGAGTGTTTGGATGAATGTAAATTATGATGGATTGTATTTTAAAACTATGAAATTGTCGAGATTTTGAGAATATTATCATATTGAACTGTTTTTAACAGGTTTAGAAAGACAGTTTGTCCTAAATACAGACGGCACCTTGTCAAATTTTTATTTCTATTTTTGAAACACTGATTTTATTAAAGTATGAAAATAGATCCAGCATGATATGAATTTTACATAAAAGACTTTTTAAAATCAAATTGAGTTTAAGAAATGAGATAATCACAAACTAGGTGCTCCGGCACGCCGTGTAGCACACTTTGCTCGGCTATAGTGTAGACGAGTGAGGGGTGTTACATTTAGTGGTATCAGAGCATGGTTTAGGCATTTCTGGACCTAGATAGATTGCATATCATGCATTGCATTGTAAGTGCTAAGATGACTCTAATGCAGATCTTTTGATTGGTTATTTTGATCAGAATATGGACTTCACATTGCAGAGAGCAGTCAATGAGGAGGTAGAGAGTCATTCTCCATCTATGACTGAGCCTGGAGACAGGAGGGAACCTGCTCCACCTTACCTGAGGCACCAGTACAGCCTCCACCAGCCACATTTCAACAAATGGCTGAATTCTTTAGACAGATGGCAGGAGTTATGCCACCACCACCACCTCCACATCAAACATCTCATTTAGAGAAACTCAGGAAGTTTGGAGTGGTGGATTTTCTGGGAAAAAGGGAAAATGATTCTGTCACAGCTGAAAACTGATTGGACAGAACCGGAAGAGTTTTGAAACAACTTCACTGTACTCTGGAGCAGAGTTTGGAAGCTGCTGTATCACTACTGCAAGATGATGCATACCAATGGTGGGATACAGTGACTAGTGAGGTGCCACTAGAGCAAGTAACTTGGGATTTCTTTCTCACTGAGTTCAGAAAGAAGTATGTGGACAGTGTATACCTGGAAGAGAAAAGAAGGGAATTTATTACCCTACAACAGAGATAGCTGACAGTGGCTAAATATGAAAGAGAATTTGTCAGACTAAGCCGCTATGAGAGAGAAATAGTCCCTAATGAGGCCGAGAGATGCAGGAGATTTGAGGAAGGGCTCAATGATAATATTAAAATAATGATTACAGCATTAGGGATTACTGACTTTGCCAAGTTAGTTGAAGCTGCACTGAAAGTAGAGAGAGTCAGAGTAAGTGAACAGAGCAGGAAAGATAGGCAGCGTAAGAGGGAAGTTGGACCAGTATACCCAAAGATATCAACTGATAATAAAAAGTTTAAAGGTTCACAAGACCAAACACAGAGTCAGAGAAGTCAGCTTGGAATATCTGTAGCTAGCTCCCTGGACACAGTAACAAGGGGATTAGCCCCAATGCTAGAATGTATGCACTATGGTAAGAGACAGAGGAGAATGTCGACTGTTAAAGGGGGAGTGTTTCAAGTGTGGGGCTATGGATCATTTTATAAGAGATTGCCCCCAGAGGAGTGACTTAACAGCTCCAGTACAAGCTGATGGACCTACCCCCACAATGCAAAAGGGTAGAAGATCTGGTAAATTAGAGACGGCTGAAATTTCACTGAAGGCTATTTCTGAGACGGTCGAAAGACCGAAAGTCAGAGTGACACCAAAAGTGTATGCCATGGAAGCTAGAGAGGAGCCAGACCTAGACATTGATAAAATAATATAAAAAAATGAAGAAGCAAGGAAATAATAGACACATCAGGTAAATATACTATATTATCTATAAAGAAAGAAATTCAAATTCAAATGGATAAATCTGAACAAGATATTCTAGTTATTAACCATTAGACCATAGTATGATGGGAAATAGGATCTGGTTTCTGAAAAATTGACCCAAGATGGGAGGTATTATTATTAACTGACAGAATTAGAGTGGATTTTAAGACAATAGTAACCATAGTAAAATGAAAATCACTTACAAATATTAAGTTGAGTGGAATAGAAAAAATTTAAAAAGGTAAATCAGTTCTAAAAAGTGAAGTCAAGAAAGATAAGATGTTAGAAAATCTAATCTATTGGGATATACCGTGGTAACTACGCAATATTTTAGATGTTTGTACTGTAAGCTGCAGATTACAGTACCGACTTGGGACTATTGTGTAGAGCTACGTATTTTCGATAGTAAATCAAGATAAGGATAAAATTTTAAAACTAAGACTAGTGAGACAGATTAAAGAGGAAGTAAAGTATTATAATACACAAAATGCGAAAAGACAAAGAGATAACTGTTCCTCAATTGTTTACACTGAGTAAATTTCGAGGATGAAATTTTTATTTAGAGGACGAAATTTTTATTTAGAGGGGAAGAGTTGTAACATTCTCCCTGTACGTAGTATGTACGTTCTGTTGCTCCAGTGACCTAATGTCAGTCTGGGCAAGTCAGGATGTCTAGAACTACACTTCAGTGATAGTGAACAGACATATAATGATGAAATAAATAAAAAGAAAATACAAGAAAAATTAAAAAAAAAATAAAAGAGAGAAAATGAAACTAAGTTAAATGAGCCGACATCATAGCGATGGTTGATCGCACCGAGAAGTTACGGCGGGGACCGTTGACTAGCCCTGGACTGCAGGGAACCCTGAGAAATATTTTTGGGACATAATTAAAGGTTTACTAAGGTATAATTGACATTGGAAATGTTAAAGAAAAATTAGTAAGTCAGTACAAATAAAAAATGAAAATCAAAGAAATCGGTGGTATAAGGAGTAAATCGAAAAATTTGAAATACAACCCGAAAAGGGGCATTTTGGTCAATTGACACTTAGAGTTGACTTTTGACCTAAATGTCCATGAAAAATAAGTGGTATTAAATTTTTAAAATGCCATGGAAATAAGAAATTTTACAAGTAATGTAATTGGAGGACTTATGGGGGATTAATTGAAATGTTAATAAGATTTGATTATTATAATGTTAATTATACTTAGTGGGCAATTAGTGGAACACTAAGTGGGACTATAAAATGCCAAAATTCTATCCACTTTCACCTTCATCTTCCTCATCACTTGATCTTGCCGAATACATTTTCTCTCCATTGTCCTCCATGGCCGGCCACCCATTCAAAGCTCCAATCTTCACTTTCAAGCCATAATTTCTTGTAAGTCTCTTCATTAAAAGTGATCCTCACACATGGGCAGTAGATAGGTAGCAAAAAGAAAGGGATTTAGTGAAGTTTTGTCAAGCTCAAGTTAAGGTTTGTGCTAGTTTTTCATCCCTTGCTTCATTAAACTTTGTTTTAAGGTTGTGATGAATTGAATTGATAAGAAATTTGAGAGAAATTCATGATTAATGATGAAGCATGAATTTGGTAGCCATGGATTTAAGAGAAGTTTAATTTTTTTTTTTACATGTAATTAATGGGTAATGAAGTTGATTAGGCTTATTACATGTATTAGTAGTTTGGTGTTATGTGTATGCTTGAAATGGGTACTTTGAAGTAAGTTGTGAAGTGTATATGGAAGATGGAAGCATATGTACAATTGGGCAGCCTTGTGGTTCATGGAAGAGTGCTTGATTTCATGAATTTATTTGATGAATTATGGTATTAAGGGATTAATGTAGGTGTATGTAAATTATTGTGAGAATTTCATGTATTAGTTAGGTGATTTCATGTGTAAATTATGTGAACTTTGACTTTGTGAATTGGGATTGTATTTGGTGTATTGAGGATTGGTATATTCTGCCCAAAATGACAAAATTGAGATGTGATGAATGATATAGAAGTACCATGAATTCAGAATTGTAGTTTTGGGAGGAGGAGGAATGACAATTAGAAGTGTTATTTCATGTGCAGGTTGTGTTGTGTTTAAAACAGTAGATAATTTGAGCCATAAATAAAAATGTGTGACCCCAATTGGTATGAGGCCAATTGGAGGTAAAATTAGACTTGTAATGGACCAATTTTCATATAGAAGTTATGCCAAAATATTTCCTAGAAATGACCTAAAGAAATGACCAAATCCGGATTTGCAACCTTGCAAACCTGAAAACTGACTATTTGAACAGTAGCTAGTATTTTAGCCATAACTCACTCAAAACGGGTCCAAATGACCTGAAATTTATACCATGGAAAGCTTAAACATAGAGCTACAACTTTAGTGAAGATCACAAACCCCAGAAATGTCATTTACTAAGTCAAATTGCTTGCACAAGTTGTGGTAACAAAACTGTCCAGAACCATTGCAACCCAGAATTTGGCTATATGAACAGTAGTCACTAAAATGATCATAACTCACTCAAAACAGGTCTAAATAACCTAAAATTTATACCATGGAAAGGTTAGACATAGAGCTACAATTCTTATGAAGACACCAAAGTCAAGCAATGACCAGAACCAAGTCAAATTGCTTGCCCAAGTTAGGGTACCAAAACTGCTAGAACTGAATTTGACCTAAAATTGACCAAATTTTGCACTAAAGATGCAATCTGTCCAGCTTTAGTAAATTGACCATATCTTGGTTTATACAACTTAGAATGACTTAAAATTTGTGCCAAAAGTTCAATAAGACATAGAGCTACAATTTTGCTTGTTTGACCAGAAGCTAAAAACCAAGAGAAATAGGACATTAAGCTAGACCAATCTAGCACACTAAAACTGAAAATTTGACATTTACATACAATGAAGCTTGAAGTAATTTGGCAATGAATGCCAACTTGTGAAAAGGGTAAATTGCACTATATTGGCAGCATATTGAATTACAAATTGTGACATGTTGATGCTAGAATCAACTTATCCATATTTCCTAAAAGGGTCAACATTTACATTGACTTGTGAATTACATGATAACTAGCAAACTCAAAAAAATAAAGAATTAAACAATTAATTTGTAATGTGCCATAGTTTGCCTAGTTGACTAGTTTGGATAGGTTGGCATGCCAATAGGATTCTGACAGCTGTTCTGTAAATGACTTTATGCCATACTGTGTTTTTACGGCTTATTATGTCGCACTGTGACTTTAATAGCCTACGGCTATATGTATTGTGTTATCATACTTGGCTTATCGCCGGATTGACTATATGGCTTTTTAGCCACACTGTTTGCACACAGGGAGACACTTTGTGACCGAGGGTGTGACGGCCCGAGGTACTAGGTACCCAGTGCCAGTATATCCATTTATCCAGTCTGGTAAGTGTATAGGCTACATGAGCAGTTAATTTAAGCATTATTAAATTCAAATAGCTAAATTCAGTTTATTGACATACAGCACCACCAAAATTAGCAAAAATTGAAATGTTAGCAAATAAAAATATAAACAGCAACTGCAAAGAATATCGATATCATAAATTCATAAACAATTCATTTATTTTATTTTAGTGTATATTTCTTTATATTTGGCACCACTAAGCAGAATTGCTTAGCGCGTTGCTTTTGCTACGCGTAGGTATTGGAGACACAGCTGGGGAGCCCAGCAGACCTACGACCGGGTGAGACATCAGATCTGCACAGGAGTCCAGAGTCATCTGCACTACACTGCATACATGGTAGGACTTAGGATCTTGTGTAATGACTATCAGTTGTATTTTAACATTTTGTTATGTAATTTTTGTATATTCTAAAACTTTAAGATTTGTAATAATTTATATATATTAAACTCCTATTGAGAGTGTTTGGATAAATGTAAATTATGATGGATTGTATTTTAAAACTATGAAATTGTTGAGATTTTGAGAATATTATCATATTGAACTGTTTTTAACAGGTTTAGAAGGACAGTTTGTCCAAAATACAGACAGCACCTTGCCGAATTTTTATTTCCATTTTTGAAACACTGATTTTATTAAAGTATGAAAATAGAACTAGCATGATATGAATTTTACATAAAAGACTTCTTAAAATCAAATTGAGTTCAGGAAATGAGATAATCACAGACTAGGTGCTCCAGCACGCTGTGTAGCACGCCTTGCTCGGCTATACTACAAACGGGTGAGGGGTGTTACAGGATGAAGCCCTTTTCAAGTAGTTCTTGCAACTGTACCTTCAACTCCTTCAATTCTGCTGGTGCCATTCTGTATGGTGTTATGGAGATTGGATCCACACTAGGCATAACATTAATCTCAAACTGCACCTCTCTTTCTAGAGGTAATCCTGGCAATTCATCAGGAAACACATCTGGAGAGTCATATACTGTAGGGATGTCCCTCAATGCTGGACTCCCCACTTGGGTGTCTACTACATGTTCTAAGTATGCTTCACACCCCCTTTTGATCATTTTTTTGGCTAGTGAAGCAGAAATGATGTTTGATGGCAATAGCTGCCTCTCCCCATGTATTACCACATCACTGTACTAAGGGAGACCAAAAGTGATTGTCTTTAGTCTATAGTCAATTATGGCGTGATGCCTGGCTAACCAATCCATGCCCAAGATGATATCATAATCTCTGAAGGGCATGTTAATGAGATCAGACAGAAAAGTATGTCCTTGGATCACCAAAGGACAATCCCTATACATTCTATTAACCCTGACCTCTTGTCCTAGCGGACTTGTTACTAGCACCTTAAAGTTCATTTTTGTACACGGAACAACAATGCAATCAATGATGCTAGCACTCACATAGGAGTGGGTAGAACTCGGATCAAATAACACAAACACATCTTGATTAAAAGTTGAGAAGGTATCAGCCACAATATCAGATGTCTCAGCGTCTTCCCTCTGTCTCATTGCATAGACTCTGACTGAAGCACTGCCTTGCTCTGACTGATTCACTGTGCCTTGGCTGCCTACTAGACTACCTCTACCCTTGCCTCTACCTCTGCTATGTGGTTGTGAACCTCTAGTGGTAGGATTTTGAACTGACCTTTCTACAGTAGTAGGAGGTGGCCCAATTCTACGGGCACTAGTGTAGTCTTGGGCAAAGTGTCCTGTACCCCCACAGTTATAATAGGCTCCTGTAGCCTTGTAGCACACCACACCATGATTTCTTCCACAAGTTTCACATTGATGGGGAGGGTAGGAACTTCTGGTAGTCTGCTGACCAGATGGAGGAGGTCTCTGTCCTGAAAATCTTCCCCTACTAGACTTTTTACCACCCCTGCTTTTTTCTCCAAAGTTCTTTCTCTTTCCAGGAGGACCACTAGAACTCTGATCTACTGACTTCCCCTCTTTCTCTTTATCTGTCTTCTCTGATTTCTTTTTCTCTGGGGCCACTTCTGACTCAATTCTTTCTAATTCAAGTGCTTGAGAAATGAGCTCAGAGAAGTTATTATGTTTGAATCCGACCACTTGTAATCTGACACTAGTTTTCAAGCTGGTTTCAAACCTCTTACATCTTTCCCTGTTGTAGAAAGGAGACTTCCTGCATAGTGGCTCAGGCGGGAAAACTCCCTTTCATATTCTGCCACTAATCTACTTCCTTGTTTCAGACTTAAGAACTCCTGTAGCTTCTAGTCTACATAGGCATCTGGGACATATTTTTGTCTGAATTCCCGAAGAAAGTCATCCCAGGTTAGCACTGCAGGTTCCACCAAACTATGGGGAATGGTTTTCCACCAGTCATATGCATGCCCCTGTAGTAGTGACACTGAATACTCAAATTTTAGCTCTTCTGTGCAGTGTAGTTTCTTGAACACCCTATCCATTCTCTCCAACCATTGTTCTCCCTCTAGTGGATCTACTATCCCCTTGAACTCAGTAGCCCCATATTTAATCAGCTTGTCATACTGCCTAGCTGAAGGTTGTGGTTATACCACTGGTATCTGCAGTGGGGCTTGAGTAGGCATGTTACCAGCCATCTGTTGGAACATTGCAGCCATCTGCTGAGCAAACTGAGCAGAAAACTATGGTACTGAGGGGACTGGTGCGGCTGATCCACTCACATTTTGAAGGGTTGGGGCTTCCCCTTGCACCTCAGCCTCTATTGATTGATCGATTGAACGATCCCCTTCTTCCATAGTCAATTAGAGGATATTACACCTCCTGGACAAATAACACAAAGAGATTTCCTCCCATTAGTGCATATTTATAATGTAATATACTGTATGTATCAAACCATGACATTGAGCAGTTGTACTATGAAGAAAGAATATTCAAATTACAGGTTAAAACAGAATTTAAAAACTAGCTCTGATACCACTAAAACATGTCACACCTTACCCCTCCGTAAGGCATAACATAATCCTGTAGTATACCTAATGAATTACCAAACTTCGTCTACTGATAACCCATTAAATACACTACAAGGGATTTTAAAGCTTTTCTTATTCCTTTTTACAGTGGTGAGCACTTTAGACAGGTGTTAGAATATTTTTTTTTTAACTGAAGTGAACCCAAATAAAAAATATGAAGTATCAGTAATTTCTATAAAAATTTTGACAGAGTGCCATCTGCATTTTGAATAAAACAGTTCTTCAAAAACTTGTAAAAAGCACTTCCAATATATTTGTTCAATCCCAAACTCCAATATGGTTCAACACAAAGCAATTTCTCAATATTTGTCAAACTCAATTCAACATCAATTTCCAATATTTCCAATGATAGACTATAAAATGATTGAGTAGTTCAAAAGCTGAGATAAGAGAAATATATTACAACTTTAGTTTACAACTGCTCAAGATCAAGTACAATATATACATGCAGTGCACATACATTACAACAAAAATTACAAAAAGGTGGTATACTCAATATACTCGGAAGAATCCCAAAATGTAGTACAAGCAGCCTACTCTGCTGCTCTGTCTGTCTGTCTACCTGCGATAGTAATGAAAAAGCTATCGCTGAGCCAATGTCTTAGTGGTACACAACATTAAGAAAATGCAATTTTAAACCATAAACCATAAATCATATAAACTGTGGATACTTAAAATCATAGTTAAATTCAAAAGACAGAGAATGTCATAAAGAATTAAACTCCATTTCACAATGTCTCAATGAATATCAATAAATCACACACACAGCTTAATCATGTTTTCAAAGTCCAATTCGTCCCAAAAGCCAATGGCTAATGAGGAATAACATAGCTAGCTAGCAAATAAATGAGTACTCTTCCTATTCATCCTCAACTGATACACACCTCAACACTTCAGCCAGAGAGGGAATTCAAAGCCAATTCATCCCACTAGACAAGCTAGTGAGGAATTCAATCAAATATACATGATAACTATGGTTTCAAACCATTTGCAATATTTTTCAAGCAATAAGTATCCATCAAATTCCATTCAAACAAAATTTTCACAATTTAAGCAATAACATATAAATTTTCATAATTTATTTCAACTGAAAATTCAAAAGAAATAATTGTTATGCACAAACCTCTGATGAATATCCTCTTGGCCTTGACTCAGTGTTTCTTTCTCCTTCCCTGAGTCTTTGCTAACTGAACACACAATTTAAAGTGTTTCAGTACTCATTTAAATTGTTTTTAAGAATAAGGTTCAATAATTAAATTTATTTAATACTATTGCTTTCATTAGTCAACTTATAATGTTGACCTTTGATACACTCTAGGGGAATAAATTTTAATGTTACCAATATGTCACATTTTATAGTCCTTTAGTGTTGGTATATGTTATCAATTTCATTTTCAAGTGTATTGCATGTCATTGCAATTTATCAGATTTTGGTATTCTATTTTGACCTAGCCGGATGACCTAGTTCCCTCAGTTTTTGAGTTCTTGTCAGAATTACAACTTGTAGGTCTATGTCTTAGTGAACTTTTGCCACAAATTTTAGGTCATTTGGAGTTTACTAGACCAAGTTATGGTCATTTTACTATTGCTAGACAGATTGTATTAAAATGGCAAACTTAGGTCATTTTTAGGTCATTTCTGATTCTGGCAGTTTTTATATCTGAACTTGTGCAAGCATTTTGACTTGGTTATGATCATTTCTGGTATAAATTTCAGGTCATTTGGACCTGTTTTGAGTGAGTTATGGACAAAATACTGACTGCTGTTCAAATGGTCAGTTTTTAGGTTTGCAATGTCACTAATCCGGATTTGGTCAATTTTCATGTCACTTTCTGGACAGAATTTAGGTAGGCTTCCAACATGAAAGTTGGCACATTTTGTGCCTACTTTCATCTCCAATTGGCCTCATACCAATTGGAGTCACACATTAAGGGTTATAGGCTCATTTGCATACTACCCTTTACATGTCTCTCAAACACCAAACCAATCACACATTCACCAACTATATCTTCACTTCCCAAACAATTTTGCACTTGTACCATACCATACCCATTCATTAGTTTACATTATAGTAACTTTGGGCAGAATACAATGACCTTACATACACCAAATATAACTCCTAATTTACAATATCCTATTTTAAACAAATTTTCCACATAATACTCCTAACCAATACATATAATTTCCACTACCAATTTACATACATTATCACTACTATTTCATATACATATGCTGCCATTTTTTTGTACCATAATTCAATAACTTTTCATGAATTTAAACACTACCAATCTTCACCATGAGGCTGCCCAAGTAATACATATACATCAAGTTTCCATTTTAACTTTTCAAACTGACAATTCAAACTTTATACATGGTAAATCACTCCTATACATATAAGCACTTACATCAACACCTCAAACTACCATTTACATGTAGAAACAAGCTAAACATGTTGAACTTCCATGGCTGCCGAAATGGAACATCACCCTAACTCATCAAACCTCAATATTTCTTCCATAAATCAACTCACCACAACACCCACACAAGCTTTAATGAAGCAAAAATGGAAAATAAGCACTTACCTATTTTGAAGCTTCTTAAAAACTCATCAAAACTTATCTTTCTTGCTCCCTAAATGCTGTCCAAGGTGTGTACTCCAACTTTAATGAAGACAACTTGCAAGAACAATGGCTTGATCATGGAGATTGGAGCATGTAAATGGGGCGGCCATGGATGAGAACTTGGGAGAGAAATTTGGCTGGTTTGAAGTGGGAGGTTAAAGATGAAGTTTCTATCCACAATTGTTATATTTTAATGTCCATTAACTTCATTTAGTGGAGCACTAAGTTTGGTTAAAGATTAATTAATCCAAAGTTTCCAAATTTGCCATTTTGTCACCTCACTTTCACTATTTACATTATGTACCACAACTTTAATTTTTATGATATTTTCAAAGTTTAATATCATTTATTTTTAATGGAAATTTAGGTTAAAAGGCAGCTCGGGGTGTCAAATGACCACAATGCCCCTATTCGGGTTGTATTCCCAATTTTTCGGTAACACCGATTTTTATCGATTTCTCGATTTATCGTTTTTCTTTGTACTAATTAATTAATTTTTCTTTGACATTTCTAATGTCATTTATACTTCAATAGATGTTTATTTAAGTCTTAAAAATATATCCTAGGGTTCCTCACAGTCCAGGGCTAGTCAACAGTCCTCGCAGCAACTTCCCGGTGCGATCACCCATAGCTACGGTTTTTGGTTCATTTAACTTAGTTACATTTCATTGCTCTTATTTGTCCTTTGTTTTTCTTGTATTTTCCTCTATTGTATTTCATTATTTTATGTCTCCTCACTAACATTTAAGTGTAGTTTCAGGCATTCTAGTTGTCCGGACAGACACTGGTCACCAGAACAGTAGAACACACTACTGAATATAGGGGTGTTACATTCATGCTAAAATATGTTTTGGGATGCAATTGGGTATTGGAAATTGATTAGGATCATAAGACACTTGGTATGGTGGATGTAACCTTAGAAATAAATTTTAAAATTCAAGGTTCTAATGCCCATTAATCCACGCTTCCACTCCTTCAATTGGGACCAGAGCCACTATATTTGCCATTAAAATTGTTTATGAGGCTTAATTGTGTGATTGAATCAAATTTGGATTGATTTGAAGCTGTTTGGGTGCTCAAGAGGGGCGGCTTGGGCAAGATACACGCCTCAAGGGTGTGTTTGGTTTTTGGGCTTGGTTTTTGAGCCCTTTATGCAATTATTGTATATCTTAAGGCTCATAATTAAGCCCATACCTAATTAAATTATTTAATTAGGAATTTTAATCACACAATTAATTTTTTGAAAATTGTTTTCAAGGTATTAAATTTGAAAAAAGGTTTCTAAATTTAAAATTATTTGAATGAGATTCAAATTTAATTTTGGTTGAATATGTGATATTCAATTTAATTTTTTAGTATGTATATTTTATTTAATTGTTAAATTTTAATATGCATGATGGATGATCATGGACAATAAAAGACCAATGTGATTGGATTTATTTTTTTTATTTTTCTTTGGAATGTAAAATAATTAATTTTATTTTAGTGGCATGTATTATAAATGTTGTAATAATTTAGGTTGTAATCTCATTTATTTGAGGACTTTAAAGCCCATATTCTTGTAAACTTGCCTTGGTTTGCCAAGGATTACAATGTAATTGGATTGCAAGAAGAACAAGGAGGTCAAGAGCATTGGTGGGACCAGTGGGAGGAAATCAAGATCAAGGGTTGATTATGTACTCCTTCAGTAACTCTTGTAAAATGAATGAATAAAATACACCTAGGAATGCCCTGATTTAATTCTTGGTGGCTCAGAATTGAATCCCTTAGAAAGTTCATGATCATACCATATTATTTGTTTATCCATGTATGCATGAGATGTGTATGAATGTATGCAAGTATATGATATATGCATGTCAATTGGATAATGTGCAAAGTGAGACCATAATAGTAATTAAATCGACCACAAAATCTTTCAAAGAAATGATTAAGTTGGAAATGCTATAATTAAAGTAATTATATCATGACCTTCCATTGAGGTAATTATTTTAAGAAATTTTAAATACCTGCATGTGATGCATTTATTTAAGAGATTTTCTTAAGAATAATTGTTAAGTGTAAGATGTTGTAAATATGTAAATAGTTGGTGGCCAATAATGGATGTGCCTGAGGACATTAAAATTATTTGCATGATTACTGGCTCAATAGGATCAACTTAACTAATGCAAGATAAATCAATAATGGATGTGCTTGAGATTTTGAGCATTAGGGGCTAAATAAATAATTGAACCTCACATGAGATGTGATGGGCAAGGAGTTGCTCACTTATAGTTTATTGTGATTTCAATAATGGATGTACCTGAGGATGATCAATAAAACTATAAGAATTCAATCACCTACTAAAAATCCATCCAACTAGGATTTTTGTTTCCTACTTTGGAAGTGTAGGATTCGCTAAGTTAGTGGGAGGACCAATTTGATTAAAAGACCACAATCATTTTGGTTAATTACTTGATATATTTACTAACTAACCTAGTTATTTTTTGTAGTTAATTTTTCTGATAATAATGAGCACACAACAACTACCACCATCCAATATCCTTGCGAGCATACTTGATCACAATAGGTTGACAGGACCTAATCTTTCTGATTGGCTCAGAAATTTAAAACTTGTTCTGAACCTAGAACGTATTGGATATGTTTTAGACTCAAAGGTTCCTGGTCTCTTACCTCCAGAGGTCACTTAAGAGGAACTAGACACTTTGGACAAGTGGAAGGAGCATGATATGTCACACCTTACCCCTCTGTAAGGCATAACATGATCCCGTAGAATACCTAATGAATTATCGAACTTCACTTACCGATAACTCATTAAGTACCCTACAAGGGATTTTAAAACCATTTTCTTACTTTTTGGAAGTGGAAAGCATTTTCTTACATTTAATAGAAGTTTAAAAACTAGTTCAAATTTTTTTGTCCATTTTATTTTTACGCAAATTTTTTGAAAAGTTTCAGCAGAGTGCCGTCTGTATTTTAAGAAAACAATTCTTAAAAAATCTGTAAAACACTTCCAATATCTCATTTCATCAAATCAAAATATAACACTAAATAATTTCATTCATTTTTCATTAAAGTAAAATCAAATTACATTCATCATCCAAAATATACATGAGAAAATCCAAACTAATATTATTACAACTCTATACAACTGCTCATGACCAGTTTATATATGTACATACATTTACATACACTAAAATAAATATTACAATCAGGGTATAAAATATACCCATTCAAATTTCAGGGATGTGGCTCCAAGATCCTCAGCAGCTCACTCTACTGCTCCTCTAGTCTCTGTATCTGTGACAACAATAACAACCATCACTGAGTACTATGACTCAGTGGTGCACAATATACTAAAATTACAGTTTATGCATAATTCAAATCACATTTATTCAAATACAGTACTGAAAATGAAAAACAGATACAAAACATGATTTATAAACTTTTAGTCCAAACAATTTCATTTAGGAAGTCTCAAAATGAATTTCATAAAAACACACAGTTATATCATGCCATTCAGAACAATACTCATCTCAATAGCCAGAGGCTTATAAGAAATCACAAGGCTAGCTAGCTCAAATTATGGGTACCCATTCAAATTTCTTCTTCTTCTGACACACACCTTAACACTTTAGCCAGAGAAGGAATCAAAATTCAAAACTATTTCCTCCCACTAGTCATGCTAGTGAGGTATTCAAATATATAGTCATGACACTGTGGTTTCAAAATTATCTTAGCAATTTACTAAACATTTATTGCCATTTCAAACACATACAAGTAAACTTTCAACAGTTTAAGTCAAAAGCATATTGTTCCTTTTAATCATAATTTTCAATACAATTAAGTCATAATTCATTTCACACAAATTGCAAAAGAAAATTTAAAGACAATTCTTATGTTCTGCACAAACCTTATGCGAGTCGCCTCTTGGCCTTGACTCGATGCATCGGGTTCTTTTCCGGTATTCTTTTCAACTGAAACACATAATTTTACAGTGTTCAGTATCATAGTTTATCATAAGTCCAAAACTAAATTTAAATTTATTTATATCTAGCTTTATTATGCTTAACCTAATGTTCTTTAAAATTTGTATTTCGGGGTTACTATTCACGACACTATTTAAGTCAATTTATTGACTTTCTAATGCTTAATAGGTATGAAAATTTCAATTTCACCCGCATATCACATTTTGGTTACCTAATTTGTTGGTTTTGGTTGTTTTCTCAAACTTTAAGTTTCTTAGGTGAAACTTCTAAAATTTCAGATTTGGTGTCTTGTTTTACACTGTTCCATTGGTCAAGTTGCTGTGGTAATTTGGCTAAGTTTTCAACATAGAAGTTGTTCCTTATTGTCTTAACTTTATTTCCCTTTTTAAATCACTCCATTTGGAGTTTTGTAGCCTTAGTTATGGCCATTTGAACATGGCTACCGGATTTGGTGTTACCCAGAATTTTGGGCATTTCCTGGATAATGGCAGTTTTTGTACACTGACTGCAGGTGAGTTTTTAGACAGGTTATGGTCAAAGTTTGGGTTTGTTTTCTTCATGAAAGTTGTAGGGCTATGTCTCAACTTTCTATTGGTATAAAATTCAGGTCATTTGAACCTTCCTAGACCAAGTTATGGTCATTTACGTAACTACTGTTCATTTGGTCATTTTTGTACAGGTCAGTGTGCCCAATTCCAGATTTGGCCTAATTGTTCACTAAGTTATGGTCACTTTCTAGGCATGATTCCTAAATGAAAAGTGTGCCAATTTGTGTCTAGTTTCATTCTTAATTGGCCTCACACCAATTGGGTTGGTAAATTTTCAGTTTTGGTCCCTGAAAGGGACCTAGGTCAAGTTGCCTGTAGAATGACCCTAACCATTTTGAATTGAAACTTGGTTCCAACAATTCATACACACCACAAAATGGTCACAATTAACCATTTCTCAACTCAAAAAAGGTCAACTACATCAATTGACTAATTCTCAACTTTTTCTCTAATTTTTCACAAGCTCCAAACCCTAGTTATATACATTTCAACTCTAATGCAATTTAAAGTGTATATTCCTGATCTATACACCTAATTCACTACAAACAAACATTCAAATCCACCAAATTCATTCAATCCCAACCCCACCTACAGCTGGATGAATTCCATATTACTCCCCCAATAATTGTTTTATTTTGATTTTTAAGTTGATTTCTAGTTTAATTAAGATACAAACACAACAAATAAACTAAGATTTCCAAATTCAATTACTTACCTCAATTAGAGCTTTTCCCTCTTCCCAAATTCCACTTCTTTCCTCTTCTTTTTATTGTTAATAGATGGATCAAGGTTCAAGGACAAGATTTACTTAAGAAATCTATAGTTTTTATGGCTAATTTTAGGGTTCACAAAAGCTTGGAATTGGGTTTCAATGGAGTTTTGAGAGAGAGAAGTGAGAAAGAGATGGGGCAGCTGAAATGGAAGAATAGAAATCAATTTTTTTTCTTTTTATATTGTCTTTTAATTATTAGGATTTATCCCCAAAATTTCAATTTTTTAAATATTAGATTTATTGCATCATGCTTATGTCATGGATGATGTAAATAAACCTTTTTCTTTCTTTTTTTTTTCTTTGCATTTATTTTTCCATTAGTTCTTTAATTTAACTCCTGATTCTAAAATTTTCTTTTGTTCAATTTTATTGGACAGTTAGGTCAGGAGTCAGCTTTAGGGGTGAATTTACCAAATTTTCCCTTGCCGGTTCAATCCGGTTTGCAAGTAGTTCAATATTTCTTCTAGATCCTTTGTCACAACTTACCCCTCCGTAAGGCATAACATGATCCCGTAGAATACTTAATGAACTACCGAACTTCACCTAACGATAACTCATTAAGTACCCTACAAGGGATTTTAAAACAATTTTCTTACATTTTGGAAGTGGTGAGCATTTTAGTGAGAATTAAAAACCATTTATTCAAAGCTTAAGGACTAATAAAAATTTTTGTCCATTTAAATTTTGCCGCAAATTTTATAAAAATTTTGACAGAGTTCCCTCTGTATTTTAAGAAACCAGTTCTTCAAATACCTGTAAAAAAAGCACTTCCAAAAATATTTCACAACTCCCAACCACCAATAATTCTCAAATCAACTCAATACAAGGCACTTCAAATAATTTCACAATACAAATCAAGATTTCTCATCTCAAAATATTTAATATCTTCATTAACAAAACATAAAGTAGTAAATTCATATGTACAAATATTAAATTTACAGAAAAAAATCAAAAAAATATTATTACAATTTATTTACAACTGCTCAATTTACATTGATACTTATGACATTACAGTATTTACATCAAAATAACCATAAGGGTATAAAGCAATACCCATACAAAAGGGATCAAGAAGTTCTTGTCAATCCCGCAGCTCACTCTGCTGCTTTCTCCTTGCTCTTATCTGCGACAGTAAATTAAACTATCGCTGAGTATAAACATACTCAGTGGTGCACAATAAAAATTTAAAATGCGATACATAAATCATTTATTGATGAAACATAATTTGAATACTTCACAATCACATTTCACAAATATCAAAGCTCATAACAACTCCTTTTGTCAAATAATATATTAAACACAGTTTAGTCAAACAATTTCATAAACACAGTGTTGCCAAAATCATACACAGCTTAAGCCATGACACAAAATTTCCGATCAATGCCGCGTTGTACACCACGACAAAGCAATCTACAACCCCATTAATCAAAATCAATGAGGGAGGTGGCTAGCTAGCTAATGAGTACTCATCCGATCTACAACCTCAACTGGCAAGCCAGAGAGGGAGGAAAATAAACTATCTCAACCCCATAAATGGAGGAGGAATAATAAGTAACTGTCATGCTAAGTGTGAATCAAAAATCCTTTTCAAACATTTCATTCAAATATTGCATACAAAAATCAAATCAATTTCTAAAGTTAAAATTTGATCACAAGGTGGCAACACAAAAGTTCATAAATTCATAATGCGTGCTAAATCAATTTTTCAAGGGTAAAACGCTTAAATAGGGTTTATTGTGCACAAACCTCAAACGAGTCGTCCCTTAGCCTCGACTTGGTTCCTCGGGTTCCTTCCCGATATTCTTTTCAACTGAAACACACAATTTTACAATGTTTCAGTACTAGAACTTAACATAAGTCCAAAAATAAATTTAACTTCACTTTAAGTAGCTCTATTGTGTTAAATTCGACGTTCTCGAAGTTTTAGTGTTTTGGGTTACTATTCACTATACCATTCAAGTCAAATTGTTGACTTTTTAAGGATTAATAGGTATGGGAACTCTAACTTCACCCACATACCACATTTTGGTCACCAAACTTGTTGGTTTTGTTCATTTTCTCAAAGCTTAGGTCATTTTGGCAAAATTGCCAATTTTTGGTTTTGGTGCACTTAGTTGCACTGTTCCATTGGTCGATCTACTATTGGAATTTGACAAAACTTTCTTCATAGAAAATGTTCCTTATTGTCTTAAGTGTATTCTCATTTTTGGATCACCTCAATCAGAGTTTTGTAACTCAAGTTATGGCCAAAATAAGTTTACTGTTCACGTGCACTGTTCATACTGGTATCTTGGGTTCTGGCAGATTTTGATCCAACTTTGGTCAGTAATTTGATCAAGTTAAGTTCATAATTTGGTCTAACTTTCTTCAGATGAAATGTTCTACTATGTCTTAGGTTTCCATTGGTTCAAGAATCGCCTAAATCCAAGTTTTCTAGAGAGAGTTATAGCCATCCAAACATTACTGCTCAAATGAAAATCTGCAGAGTTGCAGGTTTGGTAACTCAACTTTGCTCAATAATTTGAATGGGTTAATGGCATAATTTGGGGTGATGTTCTTCATGACAGTTTTAGATCTATACCTTATCTAATTGCTGGTAAAATTTCAGGTCAATTTGACCTTCCTAGCTCGAGTTATGACCAAATGAACAGTTATTGTTCATTTGGTCAGTTTAGTGCAGTGGCAGCCTGCTCTCATTTCACTTTGGTCAATTTGTTCACCCAGTTTTGGTCAGTTTTTGGGCATGGTTCCTCAATGAAAATTGTGCTCTTTTATGTCTATTTTCATCTCCAATTGGTGGCATATCAATTGGACTTGTAAAATTTGAGTTTTGGTCCTTCAAAGTGGGTTTGGTCATGCTGCCAGCAGCATGACCATTTACCTCCGAATTTAACTTAGTTTCCTATCATTCCCACACAAGTTATTTGGTCATAATTGACCATTATTTCACTTCATAATAGGTCCAACATGCCATTTATGCATTTCTCCAAATTTTGGTTCACAAACCCTAACATTCAAACCCTAACTCATTCATTCAATCACAATTGGTGCATTTCCATCTTACCACCATACTAATGTAAGTTTACTAACATCTTTAATTCCCTTTAAACACATCAAACCAGACCAAATCATACTCCCACCAAGCTGGCCAAAAATTCAATTTATTCCTCTTCACATATTTTTATTCCTTTTTAAGGTTATTTACAAGCTCTTAATGCCATATAAACACTAATTAAGCAAGAAAAATTGAGGTTTGTATTACCAACCTTGAGCAGAATTTTCTTCCTCCTTTTCTTCAAATTTTCCTTCTTTCTTTCTTGCCCAATCCTCTTCTCAAGTTGCCTAGATAAGATTTAACTATGGTGGCTAATTTTTCTATAGTGAAATTTTATGATATACAAGCTCAAAATTGAGCTTTAATGGAGTTTGTGGAGATGGAGAGTTGAGAGAGGGAGTGAGGCGGCACCATATGAAAAAGAAGACCAAAATTGATTTTTTTCATCTCTTTTCTTAATTTATTTTAGTTGATGGAAGACCATAAAATCCCATTTAATAAATAACTTAATTAATTCTTTATGACATCATTCATGATGTCAACACCTTTGACTTTTCCATCTTTTTCTTTTTTTTTTCTATTTATTTTTTTTTCTATTAGTTCTTTAATTTAATTCTCGATCCCAAAGTTTTCTTTTCTCCGTTTTTATTTGACAGTAGGTCAGGAGTCAGCTCTCGGGGTCAATTGACCAAATTGCCCCTCGCCGGTTCATCCTGGTTTGCAAATAACCCAATATTTCTTCCGGCTCCCTGACCTAATTATTTGACTGACTTAACAGTTCTTTTTCGTGATTTTCTCTTTTCCACTGTGTTCATAAGGGTCCTAAGGACCGCAGCGTCACTTTTTACGGTTTGAAATTTGAGTTTAAAACGACTTCGCAGTCGTTCCCGAGGAGGTCACTCATCGCTGGGACTCTCGGCTTGTTTAACCTCTTATATTCTGTTTTTCTTATTTATAGTTAACTAATTAAACATTACTAATTATTTGTGTTTATGGCTTCTCAAGTTGTCTTAAGTGTGGCCCTAATCCCATTAATTGTCCGGACCGACACCGGTCAGGAATGATGAAATATACCAGCTATACCAATAGGGTGTTACAATTCTCCCCCTTAAATAAATTTCGTCTCGAAATTTTACCAGTATCAATCTCACGAGCAATTTGTGGATGTTGTCTCCTCATGTCCTCCTCTCGTTCCCAAGTAGCCTCCTGGCCTGAATGATGGTTCCACAGCACTTTTACCAATGGTATCTGCTTGTTCCGTAGCTGCTTCACCTCATAAGCTAGAATCTCTATGGGTTCTTCTTCATATGTGAGGTCTGGATTCACTTCAATTTCCTCTACTGGTAGTACATGAGATGGGTCTGATCGGTACCTCCTCAATATAGACACATGGAAAACATTATGTATCTTCTCCAACTCTGGAGTTAGTGCCAACCGATATGCCAAAGGACCCACTCTTTCCAGAACCTCATATGGCCCAATGAAACGAGGACTCAGTTTCCCCTTTCTGCTGAATCTCATAATTCTCTTCCAAGGAGAAACTTTGAGGAAAACTTTCTCACCCACTGCATACTCAATATCCCTTCTCTTCAGATCAATGTAGGACTTCTGACGGTCTGATGCAGCTTTAAGTCAATCTCTGATCACCCTGATTTTCTCTTCAGTCTGTTGAACAATTTCGGGTCCAATCATCTTCCTTTCACCCACGTCATCCCAACATAATGGGGTTCTACATTTTTTGCCATACAAAGCTTCATATGGAGGCATTCCAATGCTTGATTGGTAGCTGTTGTTATAAGCAAACTCAATCAAAGGCAAGTGTGTATCCCAACTACCCTCAAACTCAATCACACAAGCCCGTAGCATATCTTCCAAGATTTGAATTACCCTCTCAGACTGGCCATCCGTCTGTGGGTGGAATGCAGTACTGAAGTTCAATCTAGTTCCTAGGGCTCTCTGAAGACTACCCCAGAATCTAGAAGTGAACCTAGGATCTCTGTCTGATACAATAGATACTGGCACTCCATGCAGTCTTACAATCTCATTGATGTATAACTTGGCCAATCTTTCCAAACTATAATCCATCCGGACTGGCAGAAAATGAGCAGATTTAGTCAGTCTGTCAACGATGACCCAAACTGCATCATGACTCTTCTGTGTCCTCGGAAGTCCCATCACAAAATCCATTGTTATTCTTTCCCATTTCCATTCCGGCAATGGTAGTGGATGTAACAACCCAGTGGGTACTTGATGCTCTGCCTTTACTTGCTGACAAGTTAGGCATTTGGATACAAACTCTGCCACATCTCTTTTTAAACCCATCCACCAGTAATGCTCCTTTAGCCCTCTATACATTTTTGTACCACTAGGGTGCATGGCAAAAGGAGACTCATGTGCTTCCTTCAAAATGATTTGCCTCAAATCAACATCATTAGGAACACACATTCTGCCCTGGTGTAACAATAAACGATCATCTCTGATTGAGAACTCTGGTTTCTTGCCCTGTCTGACTTCTTCCAACAGCTTCTGATACCTTTCATCATTCTGAGTAGCCATTCTGATCTGATCAATCAAAACTGGCTGTACATGCCATGCAACTGCTGCCTGCCCATCATCATTAACCTCTAAACTGGCATGTAATAACCTCAATTCATGTACCAAAGATAAAGGAGTAACCTGTAGACTTGCCATAGTCTTGCGACTTAGGGCGTCAGCCACAGTCTTGCGACTTAGGGTGTCAGCCACAACATTAGCTTTCCCTGGCTGATAGTTTATCAGACAATCATAGTCTTTTATCAACTCTAACCATCTCCTCTGTCTCAAATTCAACTCTTTCTGGGTACCCAAATACTTCAAACTCTTATGATCTGTGTAGATGTAACATTTCTCCCCATACAAATAATGTCTCCAGATCTTAAGAGCAAACACAATGGCTACAAGCTCCAAATCATGTGTTGGATAGTTTCTCTCATGCGGTTTTAGCTGGCGTGATGCATAGGCAATGACATTTCGATCTTGCATCAACACACAACCTAACCCATTGTGAGAAGCATCACTGTAAATGGTGTATTCTTTCCCCGGGGTAGGTAAAGTTAGGACTGGAGCCTCTGTCAAACATCTTTTCAATTCATCAAAACTTTGCTGGCATTTGTCCGTCCACTGAAATTTCATATCCTTTCTAAGTAGCTTGGTCAATGGAGATGCCAACATGGAGAATCCCTTCACAAGTCCACGGTAGTATCCAGCTAAACCCAGAAAACTGTGAATTTCTGTGACATTTCTGGGTGGCCTCCAATTAAGGATAGCTTCAATCTTACTTGGATCTACCTTAATACCCTCTGCTGATACTATGTGCCCCAAAAAGGATATCTCCTTCAGCCAAAATTCACATTTCGACAATTTGGCGTATAGCTGTTTCTCCCTCAAAGTCTGCAGTACAATCCGCAGATGTCTATCATGCTCTTCTGCATTCCTCGAATAGACAAATATATCATCAATAAATACCACAATAAACTGATCGAGGTATGGTCTGAAGATAGTGTTCATCAGATCCATGAAAGCAGCCGGAGCATTAGTTAACCCGAATGGCATGACCAAGAACTCATAATGGCCATAGCGGGTTCTGAAGGCAGTTTTAGAAATACTCTGCTCTTGTACTTTCAGCTGATAATAACCTGATCTCAGGTCAATTTTGGAGAATACAGCTGCACCCCTTAACTGATCAAACAAGTCATCAATGCGGGGCAATGGGTATCTGTTCTTTATTGTCACCTTATTCAGCTGCCGATAGTCAATGCATAACTGGAGAGTGCCATCCTTCTTCTTAACAAACAATACTGGCGCTCCCCAAGGTGACACACTAGGGTGTATAAAGCCCTTATCAAGCAGCTCTTGCAACTGCACTTTCAATTCTTTTAGTTCTGCAGGTGCCATTCTATATGGTGTTATGGAAATTGGGTCCACACCAGGCATAACATTAATTTCAAACTGCACTTCTCTTTCTGGAGGTAATCCTGGCAATTCTTTAGGAAATACATCCGGAAAGTCACATACAGTAGGAATGTCCTCCAATGCTGGACTCCCCACTTGGGTGTCTATCACATGTGCCAAGTACGCCTCACACCCTTTTCTAATCATCTTTCTGGCCAGTGCAGCTGAAATGATGTTTGAAGGTAATAACTGTCTCTCCCTATGTATTACTACATCACCATACTGAGGGAGACCAAAAGTGACTGTCTTCAGTCTACAGTCAATCATGGCATGATGCCTGGCTAACCAATCCATGCCTAAGATAATGTCATAATCTCTGAAGGGCATTTCAATCAAGTCTGACAGGAAAATATGTCCTTGGATCACCAAAGGACAATATCTATATAGCCTATTTACCCTGACCTCCTGGCCTAATGGACTAATTACTAACACATCATAGTCCATTGGTACACACTGAATAGCAGTAGAACACATCACACTAGCACTAACATACGAATGTGTGGAGCCAGGATCAAATAACACATACACATCTTGGTCAAGGATGGAGAAAATACCAGCTACAACATCTGATGTTTCAGCCTCTTCCCTCTGACGCATGGTATACACTCTGACTGGTGCGCCACTAGGTACTGGCTGGTTAACAGTGCTCTGACTTCCAGGGGTGTTACCAGGACCCCTACCTCTGCCTCTACCTCTAGCAGCTGACTGTGACCCTCTGGGTGCAGAGATTTGGGCTGATCCTTCAGATGTAGTGAAAGATCCAGACCGGCGCGGACTAGTGCAATCCTTAGCGAAATGTCCGCTTCCTCCACAGTTAAAACATGCACCAGTAGCCTTGAAACAAACCCCACCATGAGTTCTACCACACGTTTCACACTGCCGAACCGATAGAGCTCCTCGGGGTGCCTGCTGGGTCTGCTGACCAGACCAGGGTGGTCTTTGGCCAAAAAATCTGCCTCTGCCTCTACGGGAGCTAGATCCCCCAAACTGTTTCCTCTTCCCAGAACCACTTTCAGACGCTTATTCAGTAGTCTTTTCAGTTTTCTTTTCAGTTTTCTCTTTCTCTTGTGAACCCTTCTTCACTGCCCCTTCGGATTCTATCCTTTCTAATTCTAAGGCTTGTGAGATCAATTCAGCAAAATTCTGATGTCTGAAACCCACAACTTGCATTCTCAGACTCTGCCTTAGCCTGAACTCAAACCTCTTGCATCTGTCTCTGGGGGTGGAGACTAAGCTTCCAGCATAGTGGCTTAGCCTTGAGAAATCTCTCTCATATTCTGCTACAGTTTGGTTCCCTTGTTTCAAACTCAAAAATTCTTGCAACTTCATATCCACATATGCATCGGGAACCCATTTCTGTCAGAACTCCCTCAGAAAGTCTGTCCATGTCGACAGTGGCTCAACAGCCGTGTGGGGGATGGTCTTCCACCATTCAAACGCATCCCCTTGCAACAAGGAAACAGAATACTCAAACTTCAGCTCTTCCGTGCACTGCAGCTTTCTGAAAACTCATTCCATTCTTTCCAACCACTGTTCTGCCTCCAGTGGATCCACAGTGCCTTTAAACTCAGTGGCCTTTAATTTCATCAACTTTTCATATTGCCGAGCTGAAGGCTGTGGTTGTGCTACAGGTATTGGCATATGAGCTTGGGGTGGCACATTACCCGCCATTTGCTGAAAGAAGGCAGCCATCTGCTACATAAATTGAGCAGGAAACTACGGTGCTAGAGCAGGAGCTGGAGTGGCTGACCCACTCACATTCTGGAGTGCTGGGGCTTCCCCTTGAACCTCAGCCTCAACAGATTGTTCTTCGGAATGATCTCCTCCTTCCATTCCGTTTTCTCAAATTTTCTACTTCCTGTGATCAAACACAAGGAGGTTGGCCTCCATTAGTGCATATTCATGATGTAAATATGTCATATGTATCAATTAAAGACACTTGAGCAGTTGTACTTATCAAAGAAATATTCACATACATAGTCAAAATTTATTGCAAAACCATGCTCTGATACCACTAAAACATGTCACACCTTACCCCTCCGTAAGGCATAACATGATCCCTTGTAGGGTACTTAATGAGTTATCGGTAGGTGAAGTTCGGTAGTTCATTAAGTATTCTACGGGATCATGTTATGCCTTACGAAGGGGTAAGGTGTGACATCCTTGACCTAATTATTTGACCTGCTTAACAATTCTTTTATGTGATTTTCTCTTTTCCACTGTGTTCGCAATGGTTCTAAGGACCGCGGCGTCACATTTTATGGTTCGAAATTTGAGTTTAGACTGACCTTACAATCATTCTCGAGAAGGTCACCCATCACTGTGACTCCCGGCTCCTTTAACTTTTTGTGTTTTGTTTTTCTTATTTATACTTAACTATTTGGCAATTAGTAATTATTTGTGTTTAGGGTTTAACTAGGTGCCTTAGATGTGGTTCTAATTCTCTTAATTGTCCAGACCGACACCGATCACTGGAACAGTGAAATGTACCAGGCTGTCCAAATAGGGGTGTTACAATTCTCCCCCCCTTAAAATAAATTTCATCTTGAAATTTTACCTGGTATCAGTTTCTGAACAGCTGTGGGTGCTGTCTCCTCATGTCTTCCTCTTGTTCCCAGGTAGCCTCCTGGCCAGAATGATGGTTCCACAGCACTTTCACTAATGGTATCTGCTTGTTTCGTAGCTGCTTCACCTCATAAGCCAGAATCTCTATGGGTTCTTCCTCATATGTGAGGTCTGGATTCACTTCAATTTCTTCCACTGGTAGTACATGAGACGGGTCAGATCTATACCTCCTCAACATGGACACATGGAAGACATTCTGTATCTTCTCCAACTCTGGAGGTAGTGCCAATCGGTATGCCAAAGGACCTACTCTCTCCAGAACCTCATATGGCCCGATGAAATGAGGACTCGGTTTCCCCTTTCTGCCGAATCTCATAATTTTCTTCTAAGGGGAAACCTTGAGGAATTCTTTGTCATCCACTATATACTCAATATCCCTTCTCTTCAGATTAATATAGGACTTTTGACGGTCTGATGCAGCTTTGAGTCGATCTCTAACCAATCTGATTTTCTCTTTAGTTTGCTGAACAATTTCTAGCTCAATCATCTTTCTTTCACCTGCGTCATCCTAACACAATGGGGTTCTACATTTTTTGCCGTACAAAGCTTCATATGGAGGCATCCCAATGCTTGATTGGTAGCTGTTGTTGTAAGCAAACTCAATCAAAGGCAAGTATGTGTCCCACCTGCCCTCAAACTCAATCACACAAGCCCGTAGCATGTCCTCCAAGATCTGAATTACCCTCTTAGATTGGCCATCTGTCTGTGAGTGAAATACCGTGCTGAAGTTCAATCTAGTTCTTAGGGCTCTCTGAAGACTACCCCAGAATCTAGAAGTGAACCTAGGATCTCTATCTGATACGATGGATACTGGCACTCCATGTAGTCTTACTATCTCATCAATGTACAATTTGGCCAATCTTTCTAAACTATAGTCCATCCGGACAGGCAGAAAATGAGCAGACTTGGTCAGTCTATCAACTATAACCCATACTGCATCATGACTCTTCTGTGTCCTTGAAACTCCCATCACAAAATCCATCGTTAATCTCTCCCATTTCCATTCCGGTACTGGTAATGGATGTAACAAACCAACTGGTACTTGATACACTGCCTTCACTTGCTGACAAGTTAGGCATTTGGAAACAAATTCTGCTATATTTCTTTTCATACCCATCCACCAGTAATGTTCTTTCAGCCCTCTATACATTTTTGTGCCACCAGGGTGCATAGCAAAAGGGGACCCATGTGCTTCCTTGAAAATGATCTGTTTCAAGTCAACATCATTAGGAATGCACATTCTGCCCTGGTATAGCAATAGACCATCATCTCTCACTGAGAATTCTGGTTTCTTGCCCTGTCTGACTTCTTCCAATAGCTTCTGATATTTCTCATCATTATGAGCAGCTATTCTAATCTGATCAATCAACACTGGCTGTACATGCCATGCAACTGTTGTTTACCCCTCATCATTAATCTCTAAGCTGGCATACAATACTCTAAACTCATGTACCATAGACAAAGGAGTAACCCATAGACTTGCCATAGTCTTACAACTTAAAGCGTCAGCCACCACATTAGCTTTCCCTGGCCGATAGTCTATCAGACAATCATAGTCTTTTATTAACTCTAACCATCTCCTCTGTCTCAAATTCAACTCTTTCTGGGTGCCCATATACTTCAAACTCTTATGATCTGTGTAGATGTAGCACTTCTCCCTGTACAAATAGTGCCTCCATATCTTAAGAGCGAACACAATAGCTGCAAGCTCCAAGTCATGTGTCAGATAATTCCTCTCATGCGGTTTTAGCTAGCGTGATGCATAGGCAATGACATTTTGTTCTTGCATCAGTACACAGCCTAACCCATTGTGAGAAGCATCACTATAAACTGTGTATTCTTTACCCGGTGTAGGTAAAGTCAGGATTGGAGCTTCAGTCAAACACTTCTTTAACTCATCAAAACTCTATTGGCATTTATCCGTCCACTGAAATTTCACATCTTTTTGAAGTAATTTGGTCAATGGAGATGCCAACATGGAGAACCCTTTCACAAATCGGCGATAGTATCCAGCTAAACCAAGAAAACTGTGAATTTCCATGATATTTCTGGGTGGTCTCCAATTAAGGATAGCTTTTATCTTACTTGGATCTACCTTGATGCCCTCTGCCGATACTATATGCCCCAAAAAGGATATTTCCTTCAGCCAAAATTCACACTTCGATAATTTGGCGTATAGCTATTTCTCCCTCAAAGTCTACAGTACAATCCACAGATGTCTATCATGCTCCTCTGCACTTCTCGAGTAGACCAATATATCATCTATAAATACCACCACAAACTAATCGAGGTATGGTCTGAAGATAGTGTTCATCAAATCCATAAATGCAGCCACAGCATTAGTTAACCCGAATGGCATGACCAAGAACTCATAATGGCCATAACGGGTTCTAAAGGCAGTTTTAGGGATACTCTGGTCTTGTACTTTCAGCTGATAATAACCTGATCTCAAGTTAATTTTGGAGAACAGAGCTACACCCCTCAACTGATCAAACAAGTCATCAATGCGGGGCAATGGATATCTATTCTTTATTGTCACCTTATTCAACTGCCGGTAGTTAAAACATAAGCGGAGAGTGCCATCTTTCTTCTTAACAAACAACACTGGCGCTCACCAAGGTGACACACTAGGGCAGATAAAGCCCTTGTCAAGCAGCTCTTGCAACTGCACTTTCAACTCTTTCAATTCTGCTAGTGCCATTTGATATGGTGTTATCGAGATTGGATCCACACCAAGCATAACATCAATTTCAAACTGCACCTCTCTTTTTGGAGGTAATCCTGGCAATTCATCAGGAAACACATCCAGAAAGTCACATACTGTAGGGATGTCCCTCAGTGCTGGACTCCCCACTTGGGTGTCTATCACATGTGCCAAGTATGCTTCACACCCCTTTCTGATCATCCTTCTGGCTAGTGCAGCCGAAATGATGTTTGATGGCAGTAACTGCCTCTCCCCATGTATTACCACATCACCATATAGAGGGAGACCAAAAGTGACTGTCTTCAGTCTATAGTCAATCATAGCGTGATGCCTGGCTAACCAATCCATGCCCAAGATGATATCATAATCTCTGAAGGGCATTTCAATCAAATCTGACAGAAAAGTGTGTCCTTGGATCACCAAAGGACAATCTCTATACATTCTATTGACCCGAACCTCTTGTCCTAATGGACTAGTTACTAGCACTTCAAAATCCATTTTGGCACACGGAACCGCAAGGGAGCTAACTATGCTAGCACTAACATATGAGTGGGTTGAACCCGAAACAAACAGTACAAATACATCTTGATCAGAGATAGAGAATGTACCGGCTATAACATCAGAAGTCTCAGCCTCTTCCCGCTGTCTCATCGTGTAAACCCTGGCCGAAGTACTCTCTTGTGCTGACTGGCTAACAGTACCCTGACTGTCAGAAGCATTGCCTCTACCTCTACCTCTTCCTCTGCTAACCGGTTGTGAACCTCTAATATCAGGACTTTGAATGGATCCTTCTGCAGTAGTAGGAGCTGGACCAAATCTAGGGGCATTGGTGCAGTCCTTAGCAAGATGGCCCTTGCCTCCATAGTTAAAGCAAGCTCCTGTTGCCCAATAACATTCTCCCCCATGAGTTTTGCCACTGGTCTCACAGCGGTGGGGAGGATATGAAGCCCTGGTCGACTGCTGACTAGATCTAGGGGGTCTCTGTCCAGAGAATCTGCCCCTTCCAAACCTTTCACCTCTACCTCTGCTTAGTCCCCCAAATTTTTTCTTCTTTCCAGATGTACCACTGGGACTTTGCTCTACTGATTTTTCTCCTTTATCTTCTCTGATTTCTCAGTCTTCTCTGATTTCTCTTTCGCTGGTGTCACTTCTAATTCAATCCTTTCTAACTCAAGTGCCTGAAAGATGATCTCAGAGAAGTTACTGTGTCTGAATCCCACTACTTGCATCCTTAGACTGAGCTTCAAACCGGTCTCAAATCTCTTGCACCTTTCTTTGCTGGTAGACAGGAGACTCCCAGTATAGTGGCTTTGAAGGAACGGAAGCGTGAAAAACACAAGTTTATACCATTGAATTCAAAAATTTTCACCTAGGGTCACATGCATCATGCAAGATTTATTTTTATCTATTTGATTTCAATGATAAACAACATATTAAAGCTCTTTTAATATGTTTTTTGGATCTGTATTTGCCATTTAAGATTTTAAAATTAATCAGATTAATTTTAGAACCCTAGATTAAATCAAGAACGATTACACTAACCTCTTGATGCACTGCAGTATGTTTGCGCCTTTGAGATTCATTTTCAGGACACCAGATGTTGTCCCTCTAGCTTGTCCACACCAAGAACACCTATGGCAGCCCTTAAACAGCTTCTAAAACTTTTTCTATTAATTAGAAATTCAAGTTCTGCCTTTTAAGAGATTAGAGATGTAAACAGGACACTAGAAACAATTTCAAGCGTTCTTAATTCAAGAGATTGATGGCTAATCTCTTTGAATTGATGAGAGATGAAGAAAAATAGATGAAAACCCTCAAAGTGTCGTGACAAAGGAGAGGAGTGGCTGCTGGTTGCTTTTTCTTTTCATAACAACACTTAAATAGCTAGGTTAACACATTAAACCCTTGCCACATGTCACCCTTTGATTAGCTCTAGGTTTAAGTGACCCAATCACATTGTGCCAAGTGTCAAACCTATATTTAATCTTGATTTTAATCATCTTACATGATTAAAAAACATTTGGCAAGCTTATGTGTAATCCCATGTGTCACCATCTCATGGTGCCACGTGTCACACTGTGAAATGACCAAAATGCCCCTGTGTCTTAATTTTGAATTCTTAACCCAAAATAATTATTTTTCTTCTTCTAATTAATTTATATCAAATATAAATTAACTAATTAATCTCTATTAATTAATTTCTCATTAATTAAATTCATATTTAAACACTTTAAATATAAATTTAACTTATACTATACATCCAATAATCTAGATTTGGTTTCAAATCATGCTAGGGACTTTGCAATTTAATTGCAAACCAAACCTATTTAATTAATCAATTAAACTCTTTAATTAATTAATTAAATCATATTTAAATAGGTGATAACTTGTGTATGTGTGTGACTTACTAGGCTCATCACTAATTGGCAATGAGATATGATATCAACTCTTAATATCATCAGAACTCTTTCTTACCATAAATGATTTCTCTAAATCATTTTATGAACCTCATAGACCATGGTTAACACCTAGCATAGCATGCCATGGCCACCGAATTAGTAATAAGGTTTACCTTAAATGAACCTATAATCATATGTTACCATGCACTAGAATCTCTCTGTTACAAAATCCCAACTCAAGCTGGAGTCATGGTTTATGTCAAACTCCATTTGCTATGAATATTATGTTCTCTTTTAATTCCAGTTCTTGATTAAAAGATTTTCTCATCGAAACTCTTTTACGAATAAATCTATCTGTCTGGCCAGAACTTGAAACATCAAGAACAATTAAATGAACATAGGATTTTATCTCTATTTACTTAGAGGAACAGATTCCATCTTGATCAACACCTACCTCCATATATAACTAGTAGGAGCCAACACATGCCCATATACCCATACACAGTACAAGTATGAAAGCAGTATCAAACTCAAACTACCTATATACAAGATAACTGTGCTATCTCAGGTCTAAAGATTATATGCACTGATATGATTTCTGACAAAACATTAACAAGAGTAAACTCCATGTGCTTGTCATAAGTGTCACTGGTTCGGCCTACTTATCATTTATAAGTGCCTATCATGTTTGTTATATGGCATGAGACTCACCATTCCATCTTATTTATATCTCATATAAATAACTTGGGAACAAACATGAATACAATCTTTCTGGATAAGTCATGTCCTTATTATGAAGTATCCTCAATTGTGAACCTATTTATGATCCTTTGTGCTAGAAATATTGTCACTCATATTCTTAACAACTTAAGAATAATATTTCTAACAAAATATCAATGGACCTTTTCTATTACACATAAATATATTATGTAAACGGAAAAGTGGAAATGCCTTTTATTAATAAAAATATGTACAAGATACATACTAAATGATATGCTCTAGGGCATACTACTAACAGCTTAAGTGGGAGAATTCCCTCTCATACTCTGCCACTGATTTATTCCCTTACTTCAGACTTAAAAATTCTTATAGTTTCTGATCCACATATGCATCTGGGACATATTTCTGTCTAAATTCTCTGATGAAGTCGTCCCAGGTCAATACTGGCAGTTCTTCCAAGCTGTGGGGGATGGTCTTCCACTAGTCATATGCATCCCTTTGCAGTAGTGATACCGAATACTCAAATTTCAGTTCATCTGGGCAGTGCAGCTTCTTAAACGCTCAGTCCATTCTCTCTAGCCACTGCTCTGCCTCTAAAGGGTCTACTGTACCCTTGAATTCTGTTGCCCCATATTTCAACAGCTTGTCATATTGTCTAATTAGAGCTTGAGATTGCACCACAGAAGTCTGGGGTAGAGCTTGAGCAGGCATACCCCCAGCCATCTGTTAAAACATTGTAGCCATCTGCTGGGTGAATTGTGCAGGAAACTGCAGCATTTGTGGGGCCGGTGCCACAGACCCACTGACTTTTTGGACTGCTGGGACTTCCCCTTGGGCCTCAGCCTCTACCGACTGCTCAACAGAGCGATCCTCTTCTTCCATTTTAGTCTGGAATTAGGATATCTCCTGTAACACCCCTCACCCGACTACAGTGTAGCCGAGCAAGGCGTGCTACATTCGGTGTCGGAGCACCCTAACTTATCTTACTTTATTTCTTTAATCATTTTCGAGTTATTATCTTTTAATATCAATTATTTGTCGACGGAGAAACTAATAGAGTTTCCCCTATTATATTAACGTTTGACGTATTTCACTATTAACCTGTTTGAAATTCAACAATATTTTCAAAATAAAATCTCATAATCATCTCATCAATCATTCTCATAATTTTCTCATATTTCAAATCTCATCCATATATTTCAATTTCATAATCATTTCCATACATTTCTATTCATACTCAATTCATATGTAAAAATTTTCAAATTACATAAATTTACATGATTTATAAACTAATTACACAAGTTCATAATTTACATAATATATAAAATACATAAAATAACTTATATGGGCCCTATCTACATGCATTACTGAGGAGGTGACAACATTGAATACTTCAGACACTTATGCAGATCAGAACTCCAAAATCTCTATTTAATATTCACTGGGCTTTACCTTCAGTACCTGTGCGAGGAAACAAATCCATCGCGCTAAGCATTTCTGCTTAGTGATGCAATAATATAACAAAGAAAATAATATACAAAATACAGATGAAAATAAAACATGGTTCAGATAATTTAGATCTAATTATGCTTCAATAAGGTTTCTAAAATTTAATATCCCTTTTTTTTCTTTTCTTAATTTAGTCCTTTTTGGAGGTGCTTAGTTCATAAGGTTACAGTAATAATATACACTATACTAATATTCTAATAGCATTATTCTTAACTTAATATTATTATTCAAGGTACATTTGTAACATTTATTTAAATTATATTTCTATTATTAATCTTTTTGTATCATTTAATTTAATGCCTTCTAGGTTATCTTAAATTATTTCATAATAATTAAAGTTCCCAGTGCATTCAATAATAAATAACTTTTTTTTTTATCATCAGTCCAGTTCATTTCAATTCTTTTTAGCATTTTATTGTAATTATTCTTTTTCTTTATCTTGATATTTAATTTCCTTACTTCCTTTAATAATCAATTCACTTACATTTATACTTTTCCATGCCCAAGTAACCTATACAAATTGACCGGACTGGATAAATGGGTAAACTAGCACTGGGTACCAGGTACCTCGGGCCGTCACACCATTAGTCACAATGTGTCTCCCAGTGTGCAAACAGAATGGCTAATGAGCCATAAAAGCAATAAGGCATAAAGCCAAGTATAACATCATAATCAGTATAGCCATAGGCTATCATATCACAGAATGGCATGGAGCCATACATCATATGCAGTACTGCTATCAGAACCCTATTGGCATGCCAACCTATCCAAACCAATCACATTAGGCCTACTAGGGCATATTACAAAGTTATTTATTGAATATTTGTACTTAACATGTAAGGTTACTATTCATTTGGTCATTTAAGTCAAAATATTGACTTTCTCATGTATAATAATTACATGAGTTTTAATTACATAAATTTGCCACATTTTGGTTTCCAAACGTGTTGGCATTAGTTACCAATCATTGCTTCTAACCAATGGAGAATAAATCAAATTTTCAGTTTTGGGTGCTAGAGTTCACTGTTCTATTAAGTCATTCTACAGTGAGAATTTGGCCAAGTGTACTTAATCAAAGTTGTTCTTTATTGTGTCTAGTTACATTTCACTTTTTGAATCACCCCATTTGGAGTTTTCTAGCTCAAGTTATGACTATTTAACCATAACTAGTCCGATTGCCTTTACCCAGAATTTCTGGGCACTTTTTGGTTCTGCCAGATTTGGTAGTCCAAATTTGGCTAGCAATTTCATTTAGTTAAGTCCAGAATTTGAGTTTGTGTTCTACATGAAAGTTGTTCTAATTTGTCTAAGCTTTTCATTGATATAAATTTCAGGTCAATTGGACCTTTCTACACTGAGTTATGACCAAATGAATAAATACTGTTCATTTGGTCATTTTTGCCCAGGCAGAATTGGTGCTACCCGAATTTGGTCAATTTTTAGGGCATTTTAAGTTTGTTTTCTGGATAGATTTCCTTAATCAAAGTTGTGCCATTATGTGTCTAATTTCATATCCAATTGGCCTTGCACTAATTGAACCTACACAACCCAAATTATAACTGCCCAAATATGCTGAACTCACATCCAGACCTACAGGGCACTCAAGGCAGCACACCACTTTCAATTTCAAGGCCACAATTACTTCCAATTTAGGGTCAAAATTCATCAAATGTTCACTAATTGACCATTAGAACTCTAATTAACCATTCAAACACAATATCTCCAATTTTCATACTAACCCTAATTGATCAAATCTCATTCTCATGCAAACTCAAAAAAAAAAAAAATTCAACTGCATTCAACTCCAATTCATATGTATACATTAATTGACATTAATATACAAACTTAATTGCAACTAAACCATCCAAACCCTAACCCTCTCTTGGCTGCCACAATTCATACATACTCCTACATAAGTGTTTTATTCAATTTCTTAACAATTTCTCATTCACTTTAACTTCCTAACATGGAATAAAAAGAGAGATGTAAGAGTTAGCACTAACCTTTTTGAAACCAAACTTGAGCTTGTTATTCTTCAAGATTTCTCCTAGAACCATAATAATCATAATCAATTATAACTTCACTTTCCCAAATTAAATATCCAATAAAAATTCAACAGCATTTCCCCTTAAATTGGACTAAACTCCTATCATAAATCTCAAATCCACAAACCATTAATTCCCAATCTGGCAGCTTGTGCATTCAAATTTATATATAATGATCTAACCGTCAGATAAATCCCAATTTTTAACCATATATTCAAGACATCCATATACAATATAAGTAAAAATTTTAGCATCAAATCATCTCTATATCATGAGATATCAAAATATTCATTCAACCCTTCAAAATCTGAATTTTTGCAGAAATCAGTCTTACTCAGACAACTCATGCAAAACAATTTATATCTCATAAACCACAAGTCTAAAATTCACCAAATTTTAACACAACAGCCTCAACATCCAAAATATCATTTGTACCAAATTTCATAATTTTATAAGCATCCTAACTATTTATTTTTCTCAAATTTCAGTAGCTAAAATTCAGAATTCAACTTGCAGACAGCCTGTGTTCAACAATATATCTCTCCAAATTCAACCGTTGAACAATCACCAAATTTTAACCATAACTTATACACATACATACCTCAAATATATCCAAAAATCAATGGTACAAGTTGAGCGAAACTCACCTGGACGGAAGAGAAACATGCTGCCCTGCTGAACTCCTGTTTTTACTACTGTTCATCTCCTTCTCCTTCTTCCTTTCTTTCTTTCTTTTCCTTTTCTCTCTCTCTCTATCTTGATTCAGCTGATTGGGGAAGATGAAGCATATTTCTTTTTCATTTTTGTCTCATTTTTATTTAGTTTTTATCCCTTTTAAGAGACTTTTCCATTTCCCATTAGTTAGCAATTTTAATTACCTCATGCATGATGTCATTAATTTACTTATATTTTATTTTTCTTTTTCTTTCTTTTTTAATCATTTTAATTAAATTTTTAGCAATTTTTATTCATATTTTATGCCATAATAATTATTTACTTAATTGGACAAGTTGGCCAAAAATCATCTCTGAAGATGAAATGACCAAAATGCCCTCTGTTTGGCTTAACAGATTAAAATTGTCTGTACCGATCTAAACATTTTTCTAAGCCTTTTCTTGGCATTCTAATTCCATAGAAACCTCAATGACTCTTCTCTAGAGTCCCAAAAATTATTTCATGAATTTTTTCCTAGGTTTAGGGCTCCTAGCTGCGAGGACCGCAACTTTCGACTGGGTTACCCATCGCTAGGGCACCGGCTCATTTAACTTGGTTGTATTTTATTTCTAAAATTTTTCTAAATTTTTCTTATTATTATTTGAGTTATTTATGACTCCTCACTCTAGTCTAAATATTTTTTCAAATGTTCTAGCCGTCCAGGCCGACACCGGTCACCGAAACAGTAGAATGTACGGAATTGATACAATGAGGGTGTTACATCTCCTAAACAAATAACACAAGGAGATTTCCCTCCGTTAATTCATATTTATGATGTAATGCACTGTATGTAACAAATGAGGACATTGAGCAGTTGTACTTATCAAAGAAAAGACACAAATTCACAAATTAAAACATACTTTAAAAATTCACTCTGATATCACTAAAATATGTCACACCTTACTCCTTTGTAAGGCATAATATGATCTTGTAGAATACCTAATGAACTACTGAACTTCACCTATCGATAACTTATTAAGTACCCTACAAGAGATTTTAAAACTATTTTCTTACTTGTTGAAAGTGGTGAGCATTTTCTTACATTTAATAGAAGTTTAAAAACTAGTTCAAATTTTTTTGTCCATTTTATTTTTACACAAATTTTTGGAAAAATTTCGGCAGAGTGTCGTTTATATTTTAAGAAAACAGTTCTTCAAAAACCTGTAAAACACTTCCAATATCTCATTTCATCAAATCAAAATATAACACTAAATAACTTCATTCATTTTTCATTAAAGTAAAATCAAATTACATTCATTATCTAAAATATACATGAGAAAATCCAAACTAATATTATTATAACTCTATACAGCTGCTCATGACCAGTTTATACATGTACATACATTTACATACACCAAAATAAGTATTACAGTCAGGGTATAAAATATACCCAACAAACTTTCAAGGATGTGACTCCAAGATCCTCAGCAGCTCACTCTGTTGCTCCTCTAGTCTCTATATCTGTGACAGCAATAACAGCCATCGCTGAGTTCTATGACTCAGTGGTGCACAACATACTAAAATAATAGTTTATGCAAAATTCAAATCACATTTATTCAAATACAGTACTGAAAATGAAAAAAATGGATACAAAACATGATTTATAAACTTTTAGTCCAAATAATTTCATTTAGGAAGTCTCAAAACGAATTTCATAAAAATACACAGTTACATCATGCCATTTAGAACAATACTCATCTCAATAGCCAGAGGCTTATGAGAAATCACAAGGCTAGCTAGCTCAAACTATGGGTACCCATTCAAATTTCTTCTTCTACTGGCACACACCTCAACACTACAGCCAGAGAAGGAATCAAAATTCAAAACTATTTCCTCCCACTAGTTATGCTAGTGAGGTATTCAAATATATGGTCATGACACCGCGGTTTCAAAACTGCCTTAGCAATTTACTAAACATTTATTGCCATTTCAAACACATACAAGTAAACTTTCAACAATTTAAGTCAAAAGCATATTGTTCCTTTCAATCACAACTTTCAATACAATTAAGTCATAATTCATTTCACACAAATTATAAAAGAAAATTTAAAGACAATTTTTATGTTGTGCACAAACCTTATGCGAATCGCCTCTTGGCCTTGACTCGATGCCTCGGGTTCTTTCCCAGTATTCTTTTCAATTGAAACACATAATTTTATAGTGTTTCAGTATCATAGTTTATAATAAATCCAAAACTAAATTCAAATTTATTTATATCTAGCTTTATTATGCTTAACCTAACATTCTATAAAATTTATATTTCGGGGTTACTATTCACGATATTATTCAAGTCAATTTATTAACTTTCTAATGCTTAATAGGTATGGGAATTTCAATTTCACTCACATACCACATTTTGGTTACCTAATTTGTTGATTTTGGTTGTTTTCTCAAACTTTAAGTTTCTTAGGTGAAACTTCTAAAATTTCAGATTTGGTGCCCTATTTTGCACTGTTCCATTGGTCAAGTTGCTGTGGTAATTTGGCTAAGTTTTCTTCATAGAAGTTGTTTCTTATTGTCTTAACTTTATTTCCCTTTTTGAATTACTCCATTTGGAGTTTTGTAGCCCTAGTTATGGCCATTTGAACATGGCTAGCCGGATTTGGTGTTACCCAGAATTCTGGGCATTTCCTGGATAATGGCAGTTTTTGTACACTGACTGCAGGTAAGTTTTTGGATAGGTTATGGTCAAAGTTTGGGTTTGTTTTCTTCATGAAAGTTGTAGGACTATGTCTCAGCTTTCTATTAGTATAAAACTTAGGTCATTTGGACCTTCCTAGACCAAGTTATGGTCATTTACGTAACTACTGTTCATTTGGTCATTTTTGTACAGGTCAGTGTGCCCAATTCTGGATTTGGCCTAATTGTTCACTAAGTTATGGTCACTTTCTGGGCATGATTCCTAAATGAAAAGTGTTGCCATTTTGTGTCTAGTTTCATTCCCAATTGGCCTCACACCAATTGGATTGGTAAATTTTTAGTTTTGGTCCCTGAAAGGGACCTAGGTCAAGCTGGCTATAGAATGACCCTAACCAATCCGAATTAAAACTTGGTTCCAACAATTCATACACACCATAAATGGTCACAATTGACCATTTCTCAACTCAAATAATATCAACTACATCAATTGACCAATTCTTAACTTTTTCTCTAATTTTTCACAAGCTCCAAACCCTTGTTACATACATTTTAACTCTAATGCAATTTAAAGTGTATATTCATGATCTCTACACCTAATTCACTGCAAATAAACATTCAAATCCACCAAATTCATTCAATCCCAACCCCACCTATAGCTGGACGAATTCCATATTACTCTCCCAACAATTGTTTTGTTTTTATTTTTAAGTTGATTTCTAGTTTAATTAAGATACAAACACAACAAATAAACTAAGATTTCCAAATTCAATTACTTACCTCAATTAGAGCTTTTCCCTCTTCCCAAATTCCACTTCTTTCCTCTTCTTTTTATTGTTAATAGATGGATCAAGGTTCAAGGAGAAGATTTACTTAAGAAATCTATAGTTTTTATGGCTGATTTTAGGGTTCACAAAAGCTTGGAATTGGGTTTCAATGGAGTTTTGAGAGAGAGAAAAGTGAGAGAGAGATGGGGCGGCTGAAATGGAAGAAGAGAAATGAATTTTTTTCTTTTTATTTTATCTTTTAATTATTAGGATTTATCCCCAAAATTTCAATTTTTTAAATATTAGATTTATTACATCATGCTTATGTCATGCATGATGTAAATAAACCTTTTTCTTTCTTTTTTTTTTCTTTTGTATTTATTTTTTCATTAGTTCTTTAATTTAATTCCCGATTTCGAAATTTTCTTTTGCCCAATTTTATTGGACAGTTAGGTCAAGAGTCAGCTCTAGGGGTGAATTGACCAAATTGCCTCTCGCCGGTTCAATCCGGTTTGCAAGTAATTCAATATTTCTTTCGGATCTCTAACGTAATTATTTCACCTGCTTAACAATTCTTTGCTATGATTTTCTCTTTTCCACTATGTTCACAATGGTTCTAAGGACCGCGGTGTCACATTTTACGATTCAAAATTTGAGTTTAGACTGACCTCACAGTCATTTCCGAAAAGGTCACCCATCGCTGTGACTCCCGGCTCCTTTAACTTTTTGTTTTCTATTTTTCTTATTTATACTTAACTATTTGGCAATTAGTAATTATTTGTGTTCAGGGCTTAACTAGGTATCTTAGATGTGGTTCTAATTCTCTTAATTGTCTGGACCGATACTGATCACCGGAACAGTGAAATGTCCCAGGCTGTGCAAATAGGGGTGTTACATGATATGAGAGCCAAATGTTTCATGCTTGCTTCTATGACTAATGAGTTACAAAAGCAGCATGAAAATATGCAGAATGCAAGCGAGATCCTCCTTCACCTATAAGAGTTGTATTATGATCACAGCAGGAATGCTAGGTATGAGATATCTAGATAGCTATTCCGCATGAGGATGTATGAGGGACAGAATGTAGGAGATCATGTCCACAAGATGATTCGGCTTATTGAGCAGCTGGAACATCTTGATTTTCACATGGATTTCCAACTGCAGACGGATCTGATCCTTCAGTCCCTGCCTGAGTCATTTGGGAATTTTGTGACAAATTTCCATATGACAAAGCAAGAGTGTACTTTGGCTGGGTTGCTTAACATGCTGGTTATTGCCCAAAAGAATATGCCGAGCAATAAAGGAAAAGAGGTGGCTTTGATTGCATCTTCTTCTTTTGCTGGAAAGTCCAAAAAGAAGAAGGGTAATAAGAATAAGAAACCTCAAATTCTTGGACCTTCCAAGAAAATAGCCAAATAGAAGGGCAAGACCAAAGCTGACAAAGGCAAGGGAAAGTGTTTCCACTGCCAAAAGGGTGGGCACTGGAAAAGGAACTACCCAGAGTATCTTGCTTCTCTGAAGGACAAGAACGATAAACCTTCAGAAGGTATGTCTGTGTCTTATTATTTAGATTCTGATGATACTCATAGTTCACTTACAGCTTGGGTTTTAGATACTGGTGCTAGTTCTTACATTACTTATGATATGGAACTAGCAAGTAGTAGTAGCTTGCAGTCACAAGATATTAGACTCTAGGTTGGCAATGGCTCAACTGTTGAAGCATTAGCCATAGGATCTAAATCTTTATACAAGTATGGACATGTTTTGTATTTAAATAATGTTTTATATGTACCTGATGCTTTTAAGAACATCATTTCTATAACTAGTTTGACTAGAAATGGCTATGAATTTCAGTTCACAAATGATGTTTGCAACATTTATTTTGGAAATAAATATGTTGGCTCGAGTTATATGCATGATGGACTTTATTATTTAGAAAATAATGTTAAATACAAATTTAATGCAAGCAATCTAAATGAATGTAATGTGATGATGAAAATCAACTCAAGTTCAAAATATATTTGGCACTTAAGAATAGTTCATGTTGCAGAAGATAGGATTGCAAAGCTGGAGAAAAGAGGGATTTTATCCTTATTGGGTTCTGAACCTACTCCAACTTGTGAATCTTGCCTTGAAGGAAAAATTACTAGATCACCTTTTGTTGGATAAGGGTTAAGAGCTGAAAATATTTTGGAGTTGATACATAGTGATGTATGTGGTCCATTTAAGGAAATGGCTAGAGGCAGTTTTCATTACTTTATTACTTTTACTAATGATAAATCAAGGTTTGGGTATTTGTATTTGATGAAATACAAACATGAATCCTTTGAAAAGTTCAAAGAATTTAAATGTGAAGTAGAAAATCAAACAGGAAAAAGTATTAAAACTCTTCAATCAGATCGTGGAGGTGAATACTTAAGTACTGAATTTGATGAATACTTGAAATAGTATGGCATTATCTCCCAGCTGACTTCTCCAGGAATGCCACAATTAAATGGTGTGTCTGAAAGGAGAAATCGTACCCTATTAGGTATGGTACGTAGTATGATGAACTATACTGATATGCCAGTATCCTTTTGGGATTTGCATTAGAATTATCTTTGCATATTCTGAATAGGATTCCATCAAAGCCAGTCTCTTCCACACCTTATGGGATATAGCATGGAAGAAATCCAAGTCTTAAACATGTTAAGATTTGGGATTGTCCAGCTTATATTAAAAAGCTGAAAACTAATAAATTGGAAATCAGATCAGGAAAAGGTTGATTTATTGGATATCCAAAAGAAAGTTTTGGATATTATTTTTATTTGCCTACCTCACAAAGGTTATGGTAAGCAAAGATGCCATATTTCTTGAACAATAGTTTATTCAAGAAGGTGGCAAAGGAAGGCAAATAGAGTTAGAATTGGAGAATTCTGACCAACCAACAGATCAAATGGATATAGATCCATCTAGTCAACCTACACCTATTGATGAAACATCTATAATAATTCCTCGCAGATCGACCAAGATATCTCACCCACCAGAGAGATATGGTTTTCTTCATGAAGATGAACAAGAGTTGTTTATTCATGAAGAAATAGATCATGGAGATGATCCTCTTACCTATGAAGAAGCTATATCAGATATAGACTCTTCAAAATGGATTGAAGCTATGAAATCTGAAATTGATTCTACGCATAAGAACCAAGTTTGGGACCTTATTAACCCACCTAAAGGTATTGTACCTATAGGGAATAAATGGGTTTTCAAGAAGAAAATTGATTCTGATGGAAAGGTAGAGACCTATAAAGCAAGGCTAGTTGCGAAAGGGTTTCGCCAAAGGCAAGGAATCGACAATGAGGAGACTTTCTCGCCTGTTGCCATGCTTAAATCAATTAAGATTTTATTAGCAATAGTTGCATACTATGATTATGAAATTTGACAAATGGATGTCAAAACAGCTTTTCTCAATTGAAACATTGATGAAAACATTTTCATGGAACAACCTAGGGGTTTTGAATCCCAAAATAGTTCCAAGGTGTGCAAGCTAAAGCGATCCATTTATGGGTTAAAACAAGCTTCGAGGAGTTGGAACATCCGTTTTGATGAAGTCATTAAATTATTTGGTTTTAGTAAAAATATGGATGAGCCATGTGTATATAAGAAGGTTAGTGAGAGTGCTGTCACTTGTTCTATATGTAGATGACATTTTATTGATAGGTAATTACATATGTATGTTAAAAACTGTCAAGGTATGGTTGTCAAATACATTCTCCATGAAAGACTTAGGGGAGACAACCTATATTCTTGGAATTCGCATCTATAGAGATGGAGCGAAAAGAATAGTTGATTTATCCTAAAGTCTATACTTGGAAAAGGTGTTAAAGAGGTTTAACATGCTTGATTCCAAGAGAGGATTGTTACCAGTGAGACATAGTATCCATCTTTCTAAGGAAATGTCTCCAAAGACACCTGAAGAAAGAGACAAGATGGCTAGGATTCCATATGCCTCGGCTATTGAAAGTTTGATGTATGCACTGTTGTGTACTAGGCCGGATATCGCATATTCTATTAGTTTGACTAGCAGGTTTCAATCCAATCCAGGTTTGGAACACTGAATAGCTGTCAAGAATATCCTTAAGTACTTGAGAAGAACTAAGGATTTATTCTTGATTTATGGAGGTGGTGACTTGCAATTGGATGGTTATACTGATTCTGATTTTTAATCAGATATCGATGATAGAAAGTCTACCTCTGGCTTTGTGTTCATTTGTAATAGAGGTATAATTAATTGGAAGAGTTCCAAACAGAGTACGACTGCTGATTCCACTACAGAGGCTGAGTACATTACTGCATCAGATGCTGAAAAAGAGGCTGTTTGGATAAAGAAGTTCATGACAGAACTTGCAGTAGTTCCTTCCATTGAGTTAGCAGTTCCTCTCTATTGTGACAATAATGGAGCGGCCATGCAGGCTAAGGAACCCCGGTCTCACTAGAAATCCAAACACATAGAAAGGCGCTACCACATTATCAGAGAGATAGTTGGGTGAGGCGATGTAACCATGCAGAAAATAGTATTAGCTGAAAATCCAGCTGATCCATTCACAAAGCCTATGTCACAAACTCAGTTAGACTGACATTTTGAGAAGATGGGTCTAAGATATTGTAATGAATGGCTCTAGTGCTAGTGGGAGATTATTAGTAGTATGCTCTAGAGCATATCATTTTGTATGTATCTTGTACATATCTTATTAATAAAAGGCAATTTCACTTTTCCGTTTATATAATGTATTTATGTGTAATAGAAAAGGTCTATTGATATTTTGTTAGAAATTCTATTCTTAAGTTGTTAAGAATATGAGTGACAGTATTTCTAGCATAAAGTATCATAAATTCGTTCACAATCGAGGATACTTCACACAGGACATGACTTATCCAGAAAGATTGTAATCATGTTTGTTCCCAAGGTATTTATATGAGATATAAATACGATAGAGTGGTGAGTCTCATGCCACATAACAAACATGATAGGCACTTATACATGATAAGTAGGCCGAACTAGTGACGATTATGACAAGCACATGGAGTTTACTCTTGTCAATACATTGTCATATATCATATCAATGCATATAATCTTTAAACCTGAGATAACACAGTTATCTTGTATATAGGTGGTTTGAGTTTGATACTACTTTCATACTTATACTGTGTATGGGAATATGGGCATGTGTTGGCTCTTACTAGTTATATATGGAGATAGGTGTTGATCAAGATAGAATCTGTTACCCTAAGTAAATAGGGATAAAATCCTATGTTCATTTAATTGTTCTTGATGTTTCAAGTTCCTGGCCAGGACAGACAGATTTAGTCAGAAAATAGTTTCTGACAAGAAAATCCAATTAATCAAGAACTGGAATTAAAAGAGAACATAATGTTCATAGCAAATAGGGTTTGACATTAACCATGACTTCAGCTCGAATTGGGATTTTATAACGAAGAGATTTTAGTGCATGGTAAGATATGATTAAAGGTTCATTTAAGGTATTCCTTATTACTGATTGGGTGGCCATGGCATACTATGCTAGGTGTCAACCATGGTCTATGAGATGCCTGAAATAATTTAGAGAAATCATTTACGGTAAGAAAGAGTTCTAATGATATTAAGAGTTAATATCATTTCTCATTGCCAATAAATAATAAGCCTAGTAAGTCACAAATCTACACAAGGTAATCACCATTTAAAATGTGATTTAATTGATTAATTAAAGTGTTTAATTAATTAATTAAAGAGGTTTGGTTTGCAATAAGATTGCAAAGTCCTTAGCATGACTTGAAACCAAATCTAGGTTATTAGACGTATAGTATAAATTAAATTTGTATTTAATTTGATTAAATATGAATTTAATTATGAGAAATTAATTAATGGAGATTAATTAATTAATTAATTTATATTTGATATAAATTGATTTAAAGAGGAGAAATTATAAGTTTGGGTTGAGAACTCAAATTAAAAAGTAAGGGCAAATTAGTCTTTTCACATGGTAACATGTGGCACCATGAGATGGTGACACATGGCACCATATGATATTGCCACTTGTCTTCCTATGATGGAAGACCACATATCATGATTTAAATGGAGCTTGACACTTGGCTTTATAGGACTAAATCAAATAATAACAAGATGGGATCTTGTGATGACATGTGACAAGAGAGTTAGGGTTTGACCTAAGTATATAAAGAAAAGTTATAAACAAAAGTCAGCCACCTCTCTCTTTTCTCTCAAGTTGGACGACAACTTGCTCTCTCCTTCTCCTCTTCAATTTCTCAATTGATTCAAGGGAAAAACTTTGATTTCCTCTTGAATTAAAATTATTAGAAAGTGTTTCTAACTCCCAATGCATTCATATAACCTTCACAAAACATAAACCCCATCTCAAAATTTGTTAACAAGGCCTGAAAAGCCAATCTAGGTGCTGCCATTGCAACTTTGGTGTGTGCTTGTGGTGGACAAATTAGAAGGACAACATTTGGGGTCCTAAGAACATCCTAAGAGGCTTTAATTATGCATCAAGAGGATAGTACCTAAAAATTCCTCTTTTAGTTAGGGTTTAATTGAATTAAATGTTAATTCACAATCTTTAATGGCAAATGAAATTTTAATGCATGCTAAAATATGTTTTGGTATGCAATTAGGCATTGAAAATTGATTAGGATCATAAGACACTTTGTATGGTGCATGTAACCTTAGAAATAATTTTTGAATTTCAAGGTTCTAATGCCCATTAATCCACGCTTCTACTCCTTCAACTAGGGGCTCAATTAAGAGACACCTCCAATTTGAATCACCATCTAGGATGTGGCCAGGTGACAGGTACCTGGGTGATAAGTACTACGGTGACAGGTACCAGAGTTACAATAGATACCAAGGTAAATGAATAACAAGAGAGTTGGTTACTAGCTAGACCACTTTCCTTAGAAGGTCAAATCCTGCACTTGGCACACCTGTTACACCTGTAATGAAATTCCAAAAGAAACAACTCAGGTTCGTAGCAACACCTCTGGTACAACTAAGCAAAAAATGGTAGGTAGTGTGCCATCCTAAATTCCTATAGCCATTGAGCCGAACACAGAAAAGGAGGCTTCAAAGGCAAAAGGCAGTAGAAAGAAGATGAACAGAAGTTAAGAAAGAAAAGCCTTTGCTAAAAAGCAAATTTAATAGAAAGGCAACAAAGGATTCAAAGTCAGTGTAAAGTTCAGAAGACAACAGTAAGGAAAAGGAGGTAAGAAACTACCTATTGATTTTAATATTACTTGTTTGCTGTTACCCGTTGCTTTTCAAAAGGTGATGTTGAAAGAACCTGAGGAGGTTCCTGAGAAACTAGTAGATCCCTTGGAAGCTGAAATGTGTAGTGGAGTTGCAATTCAATGCACTAACTTAGGGGAACCAAAGAAAGTTGTTATCAACAAACCATCTAAAGGAATGTCCAATCACCTGCGTCCTTTGTACATAATGGCTCACCTCAATAGCCACTCCACTTCTAAGGTGCTGATTAATAATGGGTTGGTAGTTAACATTATGCCACTTAGGATGTTATTAACCTTGGAAAAGATAGAAAAGCACTTGATCACAACTAATGCCTCGGTATCAGCTTTCACTAGGGTTGTATCTAAGACTCTTGGTGTCTTGCCAGTTGAGGTAACCATGGGAAGTAAGTCTTCTAATATTGCATTTTTTTGGTTGTTTGTTTTATTGTAACTTTTCAAGCTTTGTTGGGGAGGGATTGGATACATACGAATTGGTGCATTCCTTTCTCCCTTCACCAATTTTTACTATTTCGGAAAGAGAATGATGTAGAGGTGGTATGAGAAAATGCTAAGCCTTTTATGACTAACTCAGAGGCAATTGAGGGCCAATACTATAATGTAGATATTAGTCTCATTCAGTTCCTCAAGAAGAAAGCTCGAAGGGCATCAACTCAACATGCTCCTAGAGAAAGTCATGTGGTGTATGCTAAGACCACAGTAACCTCCTCACTTATAGAAAAGAAGTAGGAGGAGGAATTAGAGAAGCTAATAGAGAAAGATGGAGAAACACTTGCAATCGTGCCTTACCATTGGTCGATAAAAGAGACCTTAATTGAAAAGCTCTAGGATGAGTAGCAAACACACAGAGGAGGAGTTAACAATAGCTGCAGTTGCCATTTCTAGAGTTTAAATGCAGCAGCTCCTTGATAGAATAGAGATGGAAGAGAACTTGCAGGTTAAAGGAGCCAAGGTCATATATAAAGGAGAACCAGAAGAGGAGGAACCTAGAGAACTATAACTTTAGGACTTGGATCTAGCACCTATAAAGCTAGATGACATATTGACTAGTGTACAAGATCCTGTAGAAGAGATAAACCTTAGCTCACCTGTAGAACCACGGTAACTTATATTAGCTTTCTGTTAAGGAATGACTTAAAACAACAAATAATTTCTTTGCTTTATGAATACAAAGACTATTTTGCCTGGGATTACCATGAGATGTTAGGTCTCCAAAGAAGCTTGGTGGAGCACAGGTTACCAATTAAGCCTGAGTACAGACCTCACCACTAGGCACCTAGAAGAATGTTAAAGGAGGTAATCCTGAAGGTAAAAGATGAGATAGAAAAACTCTTGAAAGCAGGATTCATCAGACTAACTAGGTATAATCAATGTTATCTAACATCATACCTGTAGTTCAGAAAAATGGAACATTGTGGGTCTATATTGATTTCAATGACCTGAATGTTGCAACACTAAAGGACATGTATGCGATGCCAATTGTAAATATGCTCGTTGATGCTGCAGCCAAGAATGAACTGCTATCCTTCCTTGATGGCTTCTCAAGTTACAATCAAATCTTCATTACTCTAGAGGATGTGTCAAAGACTGCCTTTAGGTTTCCAGGTTCCATTGGGACATTTGAGTGGCTGGTCATGCCTTTCAGTTTGCAAAATGCAACTGCAACATACTAGAGGGCAATGAATGCAATATTCCATGACATGCTATGTGACACCCCTTACCTGTCTACAGTGTAGCCGAGCAAGGCATGTCATACTTAGAGCCGGTGTGTCTTAACTTATCTTATAACATTTCCTAATAATCACATTTAATTTTATTAAATTAGGTCTAATTAATTTATTAGAGAAACCGACGGAGTTTCCCCTAATTTGTTCAAAATTTGTCGATTTCCACCTGTTAAAAATCTCAATAGCAATTTCAAATATGGGCAACTTTTCTCAATCTCAATTCCCATCTCAATATTTCAAATTCAAATCTTCATTCATTCCATGCATAAACAAATAAATACTCATATTTATAAAGAAATAATCAATTTCATTAATATACAATATTTACAATAATTACATGAGTTTACAATTTACATTACAAAATGAAAGTCTAATTACAAAACACAAAACTACTATCAGGCCTAGTGGGTCCTACCAAAATGCACTGCAGATATAGTGACACTGGACACAATACAGATATGGACTTTGATTCCCAGTTTACAGTCTACTGGGCTCTCGCTCTGTATCTCCAGTACCTACGCGTGACAAAAAGCAACGCGCTAAGCAATACAGCTTAGTGGTGCCAATATAAAATAAAAATAAACTAAATAAATAAATATGCAAAATTTATGTTGTTATTTCATGCAGACTGAAATTTTTGATAATTATTAATAATATTATTAATTTAGCACTTTTTATGTTCATTATTTGGAAATAGATTATTAAGACTTATTTTAATTGCCTAAGTAACCTATACCAGTTGACAGGACTGGATAAACGGGTAAACTGGCACTGGATATCAAGTACCTCAGGCCATCACACCATCGGTTACATAGCGTCTGCCAGGTTTGCAACAGAACGGCTAAAAAGCCATAACAATCATCGGGCATAAAGCCAAGTATATCAAGAGTATCAAAATGGCCAAAAGCCATAATATCACTAAATGGCCACAGGAGCCATAAATCATGAAATGGCATGAAGCCACAGGCAGTACTACAATCAGAACCCTATTGGGATGTCAAACTATCCAAACCAATCATTCTAGGCATACTAGGGCATGTTGACAAAGTTAAGTATTTGGTTCTTTGCATTTAAAGTTGTGGTGGTTACTATTCATGCAAAAATGTTGACTTTTTCAATAATAATAGGTATGCAAGTTCTAATTACACTATAATACCACATTTTGGATTTTACATTTGTTAGCATTGATTGCCAATTTCAATTCAAAGCTGTTTAGAAGTAATTCTAAAATTTCAGATTTGGTCACTTAGGTTTACTGTTCCATTGGACCAATCTACAGTGGGAATTTGGCTAAACTTTTTTCATCAAAGTTGTTCCTTAATGTGTCTACTTTAATTTCCTTTTTGAATCACTCCATTTGGAGTTTTTAGCTCAAATTATAGCATTTTTACCATAACTAGCCGGATTGGTCCATTCCCAGATTTTCTGGGCATATTTTGGTTCTAGCAGTTTTGATAACCTAAATTTGGTTAGAAATTTGAATTGGTTAGAGTCAGAATTTGAGTTTCTATTCTTCATGAAAGTTGTTCTACAATATCTAAGCTTTCCATGGGTTCAAGAATCAGGTCATTTGGACGTCTCTACACAAAGTTATGGCCATATGAACAAATACTGTTCATTTGGTCATTTTCCAGGTCCAGAGTTTGGTTACCTAGATTTAGGTAAATTTTAGGTCACTCTAAGTTGGTTTTCTGGGCATCATCTCTTCATAAAAAATGTGGCATTATGTCCCTAGTTTCATCTCCAATTAGCCTTACACCAATTGAAGCTACACAACTCAAGTTATGGCTGCCTAGACCCACTGGAGTCAAAGTCCAGAATTTCCAGCTAGTGGGCAGCATCTCCAATTCATTATTCTAAGCCATAATTAATCCCCAAATTAAGGTCAATTCACCTCAAATGGTCACTAATTGACTATTAGAACACCAATTCACCATCAATTGAGCAAACCTTAATTCCCAATTTCTCCATCTTGCATCACACATGAAAATTCAAGGTTCTAATACATATAGTCTCATCATAGGCCATCACTACACACTTTAATTCCATTGAAATTCATCAAACCCATCTTTAATTCATGGTTGCTGAAAATTTAGGGGTGCCCTAACATGCATAATTTGTTTAAATTGTAACATTTTCTTACTCAATTCATGATCCTAACAAAGAATATATAGAAAGAGATAAGAGATTTGGCAGTAACCTCTTTTGGTGTTTTCCCAAACTTGCTAGAACTCTTTGTTTCCACTTCTTTTTGCTGCCTCAAGCTTGCTCAAGGTGCAAGGATTAATTTTTATGAAGGGAGGAAGAGTTTTTATGGTGAATTTAAGTGGGAGATGAAGCTTTGTTGAAAGAAAAATGGTGGAGGTTCTTAGAGTGAGGTTCGGCCAAGGGTAGGAAATGAAGAAGATGACTTATGTTTATCTCTTTTAATCCCCTTTTTATTTTTTTTAATTAATTTTATCAAGTTTTAATTGGTTGGAGCTTTTAATTGCATCATTATGACATGTATATGATGTCATAATTATGAATTACATTTCATTTTATTTTGTTTTTCTTTCTTCTTTCTTTTACTCATTTTTAATTAAATTTTCATTAATATTTATTCACATTTTATGTAATATACCTCACTTACTTAAATGGACAAGTTGGTAAAAAATCATCTCTGAAGGTGAAATGACCAAAATACCCTTTGTTTGGCTTATCAGGTTAAAATTGTATGTATCGATTTACAAAATTTTCTTAGTATTTTCTTAGCATTCTATTATCATCTAAGACTCAATAACTCTTCACTTGAGTCCCATAAATTATTTCACAGGGTTTCCCATGGGTCTAGGGTTGCTAACTGTCTTCACAGTCGTTTTTCGTTAGGGTTACCCATCGCCGGAGCTACGGCTCATTTAACCTTAGTGTATTTCATTGCTTAAATTTTTTCTTAATTTTTCTTATCATTAGTTAGGTTATTTTTGACTCCTCACTCTAGTTTAGATATAGTTCCAGACATTCTAGCTGTCCAGACAGACATTAGTCACTGAAACAGTAGAATGTACGGACTATCTAAAGTGAGGGCATTACATGCTAGGTCATTTCATGGAAGTCTATATTGACGACATAGTAGTAAAGTCCAATAGGTCTAATGAACACGTGGAACATCTAAGGAAAAGCTTCTAAAGAATGAGGTAGCACCAGCTGAAGATAAATCTCCTCAAGTGTGCCTTTGGTGTCAAAGCCAAAAACTTCTTGGGTTTCCTAATGCATCAATGGGGAATAGAGGTAGATTAGAACGAAACCAAAGCCATCTAGGAAGTAAAGCCACCTAAGACTAAGAAATAGTTGCAGAGATTCCTGAGGGAGGTAAACTACTTATGAAGATTCATATCTAACCTTTCAAGTAAAGCAAAAGAATTTTTTAACTTATTGAGGCTTAAACAAGAGAATGAATTCAGATGGAAAGAGAAGCACTAGCAAGCCTTTGACAAAATCAAGGAGTATCCCACCAGGCTGCTAATACTTGTTCCTCTAAGGTATGGTGATCCATTGAAGCTTTATTTGTCTATTGCTTTTGATTTTATTGGATGTTTACTGGCACAAGATATCCAAATGGGACATAAGCATGCAATTTATTACTTAAGTCAAAACTTGACAGATATAAAGACCAGGTATTCTCTAATTGAGAAGCTTTACTTGGCCTTGCATTTTTCCTATGCAAAATTAAGACATTATTTTATAGGTTCTAGGGTATATATAGTTTCACAAACAAATTTAATGAAATACATATTATCCAGACTACTGATTACTGGAAGGATTGGAAAGTGGTTATTAGCCTTATCAGAAATTACCTTAAGTTATTTTCCCTATAAATCTGTGAAGTGACAGGTACTGGCAGACTTCTTGGCTGACCACCCATGTCTAGAGACAACAGACTCGATGGAGTAAGGGTTGAATGTCTATAATACAGAGAAGGTACCATGGTCCCTATTGTTTAACGGCTCCAGTACAGAGGCTTCAGCATGTGCAGGGTCATTATTGTATCACCTGCTGGTACCAAGATGACTCTTTCCTTTAGTCTAAAATTCCAATGTACCAACAATGAAGCTGAGTATGAGGCATGAATCATCGATTTAGAGATCCTCAAAGAATTAGGAGCGGAGGAGGTGCACATCATGGGAGATTTATAACTGGTCGAAAAATAGCTTACTAGAGAGTTTAAGTGTGGTAGCTTTTCCCTTGCCCCTTATTTTATTACTACTATATAGATTCTAGATTGCTTCAAGGAAGTTTCTTTCATAAAGGAAGTTTCTTTCATACATATGCCAAGGAAAGCCAATTGGGAAGCTAATGAGTTAGCTAAGCTAGCATCTAGCTTGAGAATGCCCTAAGAGCTGACACACAGGATGATTCTAGTAAGAAAGAGGAAGCATCTTTCCATAGAAGAAAGAGGTATGCCCATTGATTTATTTAATACTAACTTAGATGTTACAGATGACTAGAGATGCTCATTGAAGAGGTACTTGGAGTCTCCATAAGCTAAAGTACCTCACCGCTCACTAGTCTATAGTGTAGCTGAGAAAGCATGTCACACTCTGTGCCTGAGCACCCTATCTTATCTTACTTTATTCCTTTAATAATTTGTTATCATTATATTTTAATATCAATTATTTTTTCATGGAGAAACCAATGGAGTTTCTCCTATTTTGCTTACAGTTGGCGTATTTTACTATTCACCTACTTGAAATTTTCAATAATATTTTACAATAAAAATCTCATCCATTATTCTCATAATCATCTCATATTTCAAATATCATCCATGTATTTCAATTTCATATTCATTTCCATGCACTTCCATTCATGCACAATTTATATATAAAAATTTTCAAGTTTCATTAATTTACATGATTTACAGACTGATTACATAAATTCATAATTTACATGATCTACAAATTAATTACAATTCCATAATCTATATTTAAACATATAATTCATAATTTACATTACAATTAATAACTAATTATAATGTACTGTAACATCCCCACTGTACGTGTTCTGTACGTTCTGTTGCTCTGGTGACCTAATGTCAGTCCGGGCAAGTCAGGATGTCTGGAACTACACTTTGGTGATAGTGAACAGACATATAATGATAAAATAAATACAAATAAAATACAAGAAAAATCAAAGAAAAATGAAAGAGAGAAAATGAAACTAGGTTAAACGAGCTGGCACCGCAGCGATGGGTGACCGCACCGGGAAGGCCGTTGCCGACCCCAGGACCGCGAGGAACCCTCAAAATTAAATTTCTGAACATAATTAAAGGTTTATTGAAATGTAATTGATACTAGAAATATCAAAGAAAAATTAATAAATTAGTACAAAGAAAAACGAAAAATCGAGAAACAAACAAAAATCAGTGTTACAAAAAAATCGGGAATACAATCCGAAGAGGGGCATTTTGGTCATTTGACACCAAGAGTTTCCTTTTGACCTCAATGTCCATTAAAAATAAATGATATTACACTTTGGAAATGTCATGAAAAATTAAAATGAGATACATTATGTAAATAGTAAAAGATTAGTGGCAAATGAGCAAATTAAGGAATTTAAGATTAATGAATTATTAATTCAAGTTAGTGCTCTACTAACTCAAGCTTTGGGACACATATTGAAGTCATTTTGGATAGAAATTAAGTCCATCTTCTCCCTCTCAAACAACCAGCTGAATTGTCCTCCATGAAAGCTCTATTGCTGCCCCACATGCAAAGCTCCATTGGTGCATGATCAAGCCATCATTTCCACTTGGATCCTTCATTAAAACTTGCCTACTCACCTTGGGAAAGATATTGGGAACAAAAAGGAAGAGATTTGGTGAAGTTTAAGGGAAGCTCTCAAGAGGTAAGTGTCCAAATCTTCTCCCTAGCTTTAGTAAACCTTGTGTTTAGGTTGAGGTAAGTAATTTGGTGAAGAGAAATAAAAAAAATATTGAGATATGAACTTGTCCATTTTTGGCAGCTATGAAAGTTTGTTGTATTTGAGTTTTTTTACCTCTAATGGATGGGAATCAAGGTTGATTAACTGAAATGGAAGTTGTAGCAGGTTAATGTCCAAGTATGTGCATGTTAGTGCTTGAATTAAGGATTTGAAAATGGGACTTTGATGCTTTGGTAAACTGCCATGTTTGGCAGCCTATAATATCATGAAATTGTATGTTAGTTTATGTAATTTATTGATGAGATGTCATGGTGTTAAATTGTGGGCAACATGTGTAGTTGCCATGGAAGTGTATGTGTAATATTGATATTGAGGTATGTTGAATTTTAGTGGAAGTAAATGTTGAACTTGAATGGTGTATTGTGTGCATTGAGCACTTGAGTGTTCTATTCAAAATACTTTTCTGGAATTGTGTACAATATACATAGAAGTGCCATGATTGAATATTGAAGTATTGGGAGGAGGAGGATTGTCAAAATTGGAAGTATAATTTTCAAATGCAGGTTGTATGTGTTGGTAGCACATAAATTAGGTCATAAGTGCAAAACTGTGAACCCAATTGGTATAAGGCCAATGGGAGGTGAAACTAGACACCAAATAGGCCAACTTTCATGTAGAAATGTTTTCAAAATTCTGCCTAGAAACTGACCTTAAAAATGACCAAATTCGGAATGGCAACCTTGCAAACCTAGATTTTTGACCATATGAACAGTAGTCATTAGGATAACCATAACTCACTCAAAACAGGTCCAATTGACCTGAAATTTTTACCATAGATAGCTTAGAAATAGAGCTACAATTCTTATGAAGAAACTAAAGCTAAAAAATGGCCAGAACCAAGTCAAATAGCTTGGACAATTTCGGGTACCAAAACTACCAGAACTAAATGTGACCTAAAATTGACCAAATTTTGCAATAAAGGTGCAATCTGTCCAGCTTTAGTAAATTGACCAAATCTTGGTCTATACAACTTAGAATGACCTGAAATTTTGCCAAAGGTTCAATAAGACATAGAGCTAGAATTTTGCTTCTTTGACCAGAAGCTAAAAACTAAGAGAAATAGGACATTAAGCTAGACCACTCTAGCACACTAAAACTAAAAATTTAACATTTACATACAATATTGCTTGAATAATTTGGCATTGAATGCCAACTTGCAAAAATGGTAAATTGCACTATTTTGGCAGCATATTGAATTACAAATTGTGACATGTTGATGCTAGAATCAACTTATCCATATTACCTAAAAAAGGTCAACATTTACATTGACTTGTGAATTATGTGATAATTAGTACACTAAAAAAAATGAAGAATTAAACAATTAATTTGTAATGTGCCTTAGTTTGCCTTGTTGACTAGTTTGGATAGGTTGGCATGCCAATAGGATTCTGACAGCTGTTCTATAAATGACTTTATGCCATACTGTGTTTTTACGGTAATATTATGCCGCACTGTGACTTTAATAGCCTATGGCTATACGTATTGTGTTATTATACTTGGCTTATCGCCAGATTGACTATATGGCTTTTTAGCTACACTGTTTGCACACCGGGAGACACCTTGTGACTGATGGTGTGACAGCCTAAGGTAATAGGTACCCAGTGCCAGTATATCCGTTTATCCAGTCTGGTCAGTATATAGGCTACACGGGCAGTTAATTTAAGCATTATTAAATTCAAATAGCTAAATTCAATTTATTGACATACAGCACCACCAAAATTAGCAAAAATGAAAGGTTAGCAAATAAAAGTAAAATCAACAACTGTAAAGAATATCGATGTCATAAATTTATAAATAATTCATTTACTTATTTTAGTGTATATTTCTTTATATTTGGCACCACTAAGCAAAATTGCTTAGCGCGTTGCTTTTGTAACGCTTAGGTATTGGAGACACAGATGGGGAGCCCAGCAGACGTACGACCGGGTGAGACATCAGATCTGCACAAGAGTCCAGAGTCATCTGCACTACACTGCATACATGGTAGGACTTAGGATCTTGTGTAATGACCATCAGTTGTATTTTGACATTTTGTTATGTAATAGATATCATAAAACTTTAAAGTTTGTAATAATTTGTATATATTAAACTCCTATGGATAGTGTTTTGATGAATGTAAAATATGATGGACTGTATTTTAAAATTATGAAATGGAGAGACTGAAAAATTAGTTGGATGGTTGAGATTTTGATATTATCATATTGAACTGTTTTTAACAGGTTTGGAAGGACAGTTTGTCCGAAATACAGATGGCACCTTGCCAGATTTCTATTACCATTTTTGAGAAACTGATTTTATTAAAGTATGAAAATAGTATTAGCATGATATGAATTTTACTTAAAGGACTTCTTAAAATTAAATTGAGTTCAGGAAATGAGATAATCACAGACTAGGTGCTCCAGCACACCGTGTGGCACGCCTTGCTTGGCTATACTATAGACGGGTGATGGGTGTTAAATTTAGTGGTATTAGAGCACAGTTTAGGCATTTCTGGACCTAGATAGTTTGCATATCATGCATTGTATTGTAAGTGTTAAGGTGACTCTAATGCAGATCTTTTGATTTGTTATTTTTATCAGAATATGGACTCCACATCGCAGAGAGAGGTCGATGAGGAGGTGGAGAGTCATGCTCCATCTATGATTGAACCAAGAGACAGGAGGGAACCTGCTCCACCAGTACCAGATGCACCAGTCATATTTCAACAAATGGCTGAGTTCTTTAGACAGATGGTAGGAGTTATGCCACCACCACCACCTCCACATCAAAAATCTCATATGAGAGACTCAGGAAGTTTGGAGCAGTGAATTTTCTGGGCAAAAGGAAAGATGATTCTGCCACAGCCGAAAACTAGTTGGACAGAACCGGAAGAGTCTTGAAACAACTTCATTGTACTCCAAAGCAGAATTTGGAAGCTGCTGTATCACTACTGCAAGATGATGCATACCAATAGTGGGATACAGTAACTAGTGAGGTACCACCAGAACAAATAACTTGGGATTTCTTTCTCACTGAGTTAAGAAAGAAGTATGTGGGCAGTGTATACCTAGAAGAGAAGAGAAGGGAATTTATTACCCTACGACAGAGACAGCTGACAGTGGCTGAATATGAAAGAGAATTTGTCAGACTGAACCGCTATGGGCGGGAAATAGTCCCTAATGAGGCCGAGAGATGCAAGAGATTTGAGGAAGGACTCAATGATAACATTAAAGTAATGATTATAGCCTTGGGGATTACAGAGTTTGCCAAGTTAGTGGAAGCTGCATTGAAGGTTGAAAAAGTTAGAATAAATGAGCAGAACAGAAGGGACAGACAACAGAAAAGAGGTCAGGGTCAGACCAGTACATCTTCTGCCCCTAGTAAGAAATTCAGAGGTTCGCCTACTCAGAGTTTCAGTAGAGCACCAAGTCAGGGTCAGTCATAGAGGCCCAAATCTCAGTTTTCACCGAGGAGAGGCCAGTCCACAGCTTCAGTGGCTAGCTCTCTAGGGACAGGGTTCAGGGGACCAGCCCCAACAGTATCTGTTGCTTGCCCACATTGCCAAAAATGGCATAAAGGTGAATGTTGGAGGATGATAGGTGCTTGTTTACGGTGTGGGTCTACAGACCACCTAGTCCGAGATTGTCCTCGCAGAAATGCTAAATCTACTCCGGTGTCAACTGATAGGCCTGCCCCTCTAGCTCCAAGGGGTAGAAAGCCGGATAAGGCTAAGGCAGCCGGTACTTCACAGAAACCTGTATCAGAGTCTGTGGAGAGAGCAGAAGGTAGAAAACCAGCCAGAGCCTATGCTATAAGGGCATAGGAGGAACAGGATGCTCCAGATGTCATCAAGGGTACGTTCCTCCTCTATAATACCTTTGTGCATGCATTAGTGGATCCTGGATCTACTCATTCATATATTTGTATCAAGTTGCCCGTAGAAAAGGGAATACCAGTAGAGGAAAGTGGCCAAGACATCTTGGTCACAAATCTGCTAGGCCACAGTGTGGTAATAAACAAGGTGTATAAGGGCTGTCCATTGAAGATTCAAGGGAAAGAGTTCTCAGCAGACTTAATCAAACTGCCTTTCCATGAGTTTGATGTGATTTTGGGAATGGATTGGTTATCCCATCATCAAGCAGTAGTAGATTGTAAATTGAAGAGAATCTCTCTGAAAATTGCTGAGAACGAAGAAATAACAGTTGTGGGTGAAAGGACAGATTTCTTGTCCAATGTCATCTCAGCTACAGTTGTAAGGAGATGGTTGAGAAATGGCTGTGAAGCCTATCTGGCACACGTGATTGACACTAGGCAGGGTAAACTTGACTTGTCTGACATGCCCATAGTAAGGGACTTCTCTGAGGTATTTCCTGAGGAATTGCCTAGTTTGCCACCAGAAAGGAAAGTTGAATTTGCTATTGAGATTTTGCCGGGTACAGCTCTGATTTCAATTGCTCCGTGTAGGATGGCACCTACTGAATTGAAAGAGTTAAAAATCCAGCTGCAAGAATTACTAGAAAAGGGGTTCATACGCCCCAGTGTGTCACCGTGGGGAGCTCTGGTACTATTTGTAAAGAAGAAAGATGGGACACTGAGGTTATGTGTTGACTACCGGCAGTTAAACAGAGTAACAGTGAAGAACAAGTATCCGTTGCCTAGAATTGACGATCTGTTTGATCAGTTGAAGGGAGCCGGTGTGTTTTCTAAGATTGATCTCAGATCAGGGTATCAGCTAAGGGTTAAGGATGCAGATGTGCCTAAGACTGTATTCAGAACCTGGTATGGGCATTATGAATTCCTGGTGATGCCGTTTGGGTTAACAAACGCTCTAGCAGCATTCATGGACCTTATGAACCGTATCTTCCATCCATATTTAGATCGGTTTGTAGTGGTCTTCATTGATGACATCCTGGTGTATTCCAAGGATAAAGCAGAACACGATGAACATTTGAGAATTGTTCTGCAGACTCTAAAAGAAAAGAAACTGTATGCTAAATTATCCAAGTGTGAGTTCTAATTGAATGAGATTGCATTCCTTGGACATGTAGTATCAGCTGAAGGGATTAGAGTGGATCCCAAGAAGATTGAAGCAGTGATGGAATGGAAGCCTCCCAAAAATACAACTAAGATCAAAAGTTTCTTGGGGTTAGCTCGATATTATGTAACACCCCTATGTTCAGTAGTGCATTCTACTGTTCCGGTGATTAGTGTCTGTCCGGACAGCTAGGATGCCTAGAACTAAATTTAAATATTAGTGAGGAGACATAAAATAATGAAATACAAGAAAGGAAAATACAAGAAAAATAAAGGAAAAATAATAGCAATGAAATGTAACCAAGTTAAACGAGCCGAAAATCGTAGCGATGGGTGACCGCACCGGGAAGTTGCGGCGAGGACCGTGTACTAGCCCTGGACTGCGGGGAACCCTGGAAAATATTTTTAAGACTTAAATAAACATCTATTGAAGTATAAATGTCATTAAAAATATCAAATAAAAATTAATTAATTAGTACAAAGAAAAACAAGAAATCGAGAAACCGATAAAAAACCGGTGTTATCAAAAAATTGAGAATACAACCCGAATAGGGGCATTTTGGTAAATTGACACCCCGAGTTGCCTTTTGACCTAAATGTTCATTAAAAATAAATGATATTAAACCTTGAAAATATTATGAAAATTAAAATGGTGGTACATATCTAAATAGTAAAAGAAATGAGAAAAATGTGGGAATTTAGAAACTTTGGAATAAATAACTATTCTTTTACATTAGTGCTCCCCTAACCTCACTTCATGGACACATATGTAAGCCATTTGGGATAGATTTTTCCACTAAGTAACCTTCTTCTTCTTTGTTCTTCTCCATTGCCGAACCAAAAAGCTCTTAAACTCTCCCATGGCCATCCAAGCTCCAACCTCCATGTATCCATGATCCAAGCTCCCAATGCTTAAGGTTTCTTCATTAATTTTTGCCTACACACCTTGGACAGTAATAAGGGAGCAAGAAAGATAAGTTTTGGTGGAGTTTTGAAGAAGTCCAAAAGAGGTAAGTGGTTATTTTCAATTCTTGTTTCATTAAAAGTGTAACTAAGGTTGTGTGTAGTTGAATTATGGTAGAAATTTTGAGGTTTGATGAATTATTGGTGATGTACTATTTTGGCAGCCATGAAAGTTAAAATGTTTAACTTGTTGTTTACATGTAAATGATGGGAAAATATGTTGATTAATGTTATAAGATGTTGTAGCCAATGTGTATTAAGTGTATGTGGTGATTGAGCAATTAATCTTGAAATTGAAGGAAGTGTGGGAAACTTTGGTAAGTTGGAGTATTTTGGTAGCCTTGAGAAAGTCATGAGGAATGCTTGAATTCATGAAGATTATTTGATCTAATGTGATTTTAGAGTTGCTAAGTATGTATGTAATTTATTAGTGAAATTATATGTAACAATTAGGAATGTTTATGTGTGTACATTGTTGGATTTGGACTTTGTGAATTGTGATTGCATTTGGTGCATTTTGAAGTGGTTATATTCTGTCCAAGTTGACCTATAATGTAAAGAAGTGAATGGTTTTGGTTAGTGCCAAATGCAGAATGATGTGGGGAAGTGAATATGTAATTGGTAAACATGTGTTTGGTTTGGTGTTTGAAAAGCATGTAGAGGGCAGTGTGCAAATGGACCAGTAACCCTAAGTGTGTGGCTCCAATTGGTATGAGGCCAATTGGAGGTGAAACTAGGCACAAAATGTGCCAACTTTCATGAAGAAAGCCTACCTAAATTCTGTCCAGAAAGTGACTTGAAAAATGACTAAATCCGGATTAGTGACTTGAAAGCCTGAAAATTTACCATTTGGGCAACAATTAGTGTTTTGGCCATAACTTACTCAAAACAGGTCCAAATGACCTGAAATTTTTACCATGAATAGATTAGACCTAGACCTACGAATCTTATGGAGACAAAAACCCAAAGATGACCATAAGCAAGTCAAATAGCTTGCATAAGTTCGGGTATAAAAACTGCCAGAACCAGAAATGACCTAAAAATGACCTAAAGTTGCCATTTTAGTGCAATTTGTCCAGCTTTAGTAAATTGACCATATCTTGGTCTATACAACTCAGAATGACCTGAAATTTTGCCCCGAGTGCAATAAGACATAGAGCTACAATTTTGCTTCTTTGACCAGAAGCTAAAAACCAAGAGAAATAGGACTTTAAGCTAGACTAATCTAGCACACAAAAATTAAGAACTTGACATTTACATACAATGATGCTTGAAATAATTTGGCAATGAATGCCAACTTGTAGAAATGGTAAGTTGCACTATATTGGTAGCATATTGAAATGCAAAATGTGACATATTGATAACATTAAACCTAATTCACCTAGAGTGCATCGAGGGTCAACATTTTAGGTTGACTAAGGAAAATAATAGAATTAAATAAATTAATTATTAAACCTTATTGTTAGAGACAGTTTAAATGAGTACTGAAACACTTCAAATTGTGTGTTTCAGTTAGCAAAGACTCAGGGAAGGAGAAGGAAACACTGAGTCAGGGCAAAGAGATTTCATTTCAGAGGTTTGTGCACAACAGTTATTTCTTTTGAATTTTCAATTGAAATAAATTATGACAATTTGTCTGTTATTGTTTAAATTGTGAAATTTTGTTTGAATGATATTTGATGGATACTTATTGCTTGAAAAACATTGTAAATGGTTTGAAACCACAGCTATCATGTATATTGATTGAATTCCTCACTAGCTTGTCTAGTGGGACGAATTGACTTTGAATTCCCTTTCTGGCTGTAGTATTGAGGTGTGTGCCTATTGAGGACGAATAGGATGAGTACTCATATTATTGCTAGCTAGCTATGTTATTCCTCACTAGCCATCGGCTTTTGGGATGAATTGGACTATGGGATTATGATTAAGCTGTGTGTATGATTTATTGACATTTATTGTGATATTGTGAAATGGGGTTTAATTCTTTATGACATTCACTGTCTTTTGACTTCAACTATAATTTTAAGTATCCACTGTTTATATGATTTATGGTTTATAGTTTTAAATTGTATTTTCTTAATGTTGTGCACCACTGAGACATTGGCTCAGTGATAGCTTTCATTCTTTGTCATGACGACAGACAGACGAAGCGAGTAAATTTGCTTGTGCTACATTTTGAGATTTCGTCGGGTATATTGAGTATACCATATTTTGTAGTTTTTGTTGTAATGTATGTACACTGTATGTATATATTGTACTTGATCTTGAGCAGTTGTAAACTAAAATTGTAAATTATTTTGGCTTGTAAAAATATTGTGATATATTTATTTTATCTCAGCTTTCGGAAACACTGGAAAATTGATTGTTGAACTGAGTTGATAATGTTGAGAAATTTATTGTGTTGATAAATTTATTGGAGTTTGGGATTGAACAAATTATTGAAAGTGCTTTTTACAGGTTTTTGAAGAACTGTTTTATTCAAAATATAGATGGCACTCTGCCAAAATTTTTACAGAAATTATTGATACTCAGAATTGTTATTTTGTTTCACTTCAGTTAAAAAAAAAAAAATTTAACACCTGTCAAAAGTGCTCACCACTGTAAAAAGAAATAAGAAAAGGTTTAAAATCCCTTGTAGTGTATTTAATGGGTTATTAGTAGGCAAAGTTTAGTAATTCATTAGGTATACTACAGGATCATGCCATGCCTTATAGAGGGGTAGGGTGTGACATGTTTTAGAGGTATCAGAGCTAGTTTTTAAATTCTATTTTTACCTGTAATTTGAATATTCTTTCTTCATAGTACAACTGCTCAATGTCATTATTTGATACATACAGTACATTACGTTATAAATATGCACTAACGGGAGGAAATCTCCTTGTGTTATTTGTTTAGGAGGTCTAAGATCCTCAAATTGACTATGGAAGAAGGGGATCGTTCAGTCGATCAATCAATAGAGGCTGAGGTACAAAGGGATTCCCCAGCCCTACACAATGTGAGTGGATCAGCTGCACCAGCCCCCTCAATATCGCAATTCCCTACTCATTTTGCTCAGCAGATGGCTGCAATGTTCCAACAGATGGCTGAAAACATGCATACTCAAGTCCCACTATAGACACCAGTGGTACAACCACAGTCTTCAGCTAGGCAGTATGACAAGCTGATTAAATATGGGGCTACTGAGTTCAAGGGGACAGTAGATCCTCTAGAGGCAGAATAATGGTTAGAGAGAATGGATAGGGTGTTCAAGAAACTACATTGTACAGAGAAGCTCAGATTTGAATATTCAGTGTCACTACTACAGGGACACGCATATGACTGGTAGAAAACCATTCCTCATAGTTTGGTGGAACCCCCAGTACTAACCTGGGATGACTTTCTGTGGGAGTTCAGACAAAAATATGTCCCAGATGCCTATGTGGACAAGAAGCTACAAGAGTTCTTAAGTCTGAAACAGGGAAGTAAATCAGCGGTAGAATATGAAAGAGAATTTTCTCGCTTGAGCCACTATGCAGGAAGTCTCCTTGCTACCAGCAAGGAAAGATGTAAGAGGTTTGAAACCGGTTTGAAGCCTAGTATCAGATTACAAGTGGTCGAATTCAAACATAGTAACTTCTCTGAGCTTATTTCTCAAGCACTGGAATTAGAAAGAATTGAGTCAGAAGCGGCCCCAGAGAACAAGAAATCAGAGAAGACAGAAAAAGAGAAAAAGGGAAAGTCAGTAGATCAGAGTTCCAGTGGTCCTACTGGAAAGAGAAAGAGCTTTGGGGGACACAACAAGTGTGGTAAAAAGTCTAGTAGGGGAAGATTTTCAGGACAGAGACCTCCTCCATCTGGTCAGCAAACTACCAAAAGTTCCTACCCTCCCCGCCAATGTGAAACTTGTGGTAGAAACCATGGTGGGGTATGCTATAAGGCCACAGGAGCCTGTTATAACTGTGGAGGCACAGGAGACTTTGCCAAGGACTGCATAAGTGCCCGTAGAGTTGGGCCACCTCCTACTACTACTGAAGGGTCAGTTCAAAAGCTTGCCACCAGAGGTTCACAACCACCTAGCAAAGGTAGAGGCAAGGGTAGAGGCAGTCCAGCAGGCAGCCAAGGCACAGTGAATCAATAAGAGCAAGGTAGTGCTCCAGTCAGAGTCTACGCAATGAGACAGAGAGAAGAGGCTGAGACATCTGACATTGTGGCTGGTACCTTCTCAACTTTTAATCAAGATGTGTTTGTGTTATTTGATCTGGGTTCTACCCATTCCTATGTGAGTACTAGCATCATTGATTGCATTGCTGTTCCATGTGTGAAAATGGACTTTGAGGTGCTAGTAACAAGTCCGCTAGGACAAGAGGTCAGGGTCAATAGACTGTATAGGGATTGTCCTTTGGTGATCCAAGGACATACTTTTCTGTCTAATCTCATTGAAATGCCCTTCAGAGATTATGATATCATCTTGGGCATGGATTGGTTAGCCAGGCATCACGCCATGATTGACTGTAGGCTGAAGACAGTCACTTTTGGTCTCCCTCAGTACAGTGATGTGGTAATACATGGGGAGAAGCGGCTATTGCCATCAAACTGAAGGAGCGGAAGCATGAAAAACACAAGTTTATACCAATGAATTCAAAAATTTTCACCTAGGGTCACATGCATCATGCAAGATTTATTTTTATCTATTTGATTTCAATGATAAACAACATATTAAAACTCTTTTAATATGTTTTTAGATCTTTATTTGCCATTTAAGATTTTAAAATTAATCAGATTAATTTTAGAACCCTAGATTAGATCAAGAACAAATACACTAACCTCTTGATGCACTGCAGTGTATTTGTGCCTTTCGGATGCGTCTTCAGGACACCAGATGTTGTCCCTCTAGCTTGTCCACACCAAGAACACCTACGGCAACTCTTGAACAGCTTCTAAAGCTTTTTCTATTAATTAGAAAATCAATTTTTTCCTTTTAAGAGATTAAAGATGTAAATAGGACACTAGAAACAATTTCTAGTATTTTTAATTCAAGAGATTGTTTTCTAATATCTTGGAATTGATGAGAGATGAAGAAGAAGAGAGGGAGAGGAGCCTTTGGGTGGCGGCACAAAGAGGATAGCTACTAGTTGTGTTGTTTTCTTTTCATAACAACACTTATATAGCTAGGTTAACACATTAAACCCTTGCCACATGTCACCCTCTGATTGGTTCTAGGTTTAATTGACCCAATCACATTGTGCCAAGTGTCAAACCTATATTTAATCTTAATTTTAATCATCTTACATGATTAAAAACATTTGGCAAGCTTATGTGTAATGCCATGTGTCACCATCTTATGGTGCCACATGTCACCCTGTGAAATGACCAAAATGCCCCTGTGTCTTAATTTTGAGTTTTCAACCCAAAATAATTATTTCTCTTCTTCTAATCAATTTATATCAAATATAAATCAATTACTTGATCTTTATTAATTAATTTCTCATTAATTAAATTCATATTTAAACACTTTAAATATAAATTTAACTTATACTGTACATGTAATAACCTAGATTTGGTTTCAAGTCATGCTAGGGACTTTGCAATCTAAATGCAAACCAAACCTATTTAATTAATTAATTAAACTCTTTAATTAATTAATTAAATCATATTTAATTAGGTGATAACTTGTGTATGTGTGTGACTTACTAGGCTCATCACTAATTAGCAATGAGACATGATATCAACTCTTAATATCATCGGAACTCTTTCTTACCATAAATGATTTCTCTAAATCATTTTATGCACCTCATAGACCATGGTTAACACCTAGCATAGCATGCCATGACCACCCAATTAGTAATAAGGTTTACCTTAAATGAACCTATAATCATACATTACCATGCACTAGAATCTCTCTGTTACAAAATCCCAACTCAAGCTGGAGTCATGGTTTATGTCAAACTCCATTTGCTATGAATATTATGTTCTCTTTTAATTCCAGTTCTTGATTAAAAAGATTTTCTCATCAGAAACTCTTTCTGAATAAATCTATATGTCCTGGCCAGGAACTTGAAACATCAAGAACAATTAAATGAACATAGGATTTTATTTCTATTTACTTAGAGGAACAGATTCCATCTTGATCAACACCTACCTCCATATATAACTAGTAGGAGCCAACACATGCCCATATACCCATACACAGTACAAGTATGAAAGCAGTATTAAACTCAAACCACCTATATACAAGATAACTGTGCTATCTCAGGTCTAAAGATTATATGCATTGATATGATTTATGACAATGCATTGACAAGAGTAAACTCCATGTGCTTGTCATAAGTGTCACTGGTTCAGCCTACTTATCATGTATAAGTGCCTATCATGTTTGTTATATGGCATGAGACTCACCATTCCATCTTATTTATATCTCATATAAATAACTTGGGAACAAACATGAATACAATCTTTCTGGATAAGTCATGTCCTTATTATGAAGTATCCTCGATTGTGAACCTATTTATGATACTTTGTACTAGAAATACTATCACTCATATTCTTAACAACTTAAGAATAGAATTTTTAACAAAATATCAATGGACCTTTTCTATTACACATAAATATATTATGTAAACGGAAAAGTGGAAATGCCTTTTATTAATAAAAACATGTACAAGATACATACTAAATGATATGCTCTAGGGCATACAACTAACAATCTCCCACTAGCACTAGAGCCATTCATTACAATATCTTAGACCCATCTTCTCAAGATGTCGGTCTAATTGAGTATGTGACATAGGCTTAGTGAATGGATCAGCTGGATTTTCAGCTGATGCTATTTTCTGCATGGCTACATCACCTCGTCCAACTATTTCTCTGATAATGTGGTTACGCCTTTCTATGTGTTTGGATTTCTGATGAGACCTTGGTTCCTTAACCTGTATGACTGCTCCATTGTTGTCATAGTGTAGTGGAACTGCTGACTTAATGGAAGGAACTACTACAAGTTCTGTCACGAACTTCTTTATCCAAACAGCTTCCTTTGCAGCATCTGATGCAGTAATATACTCAGCCTCTGTAGTGGAATCTACAGTCGTGCTGTGTTTGGAACTCTTCCAACTGACTGCACCTCCATTACAAATGAACACATACCCAAAGGCAAACTTTCTATCATCGAAATCTAATTGGAAATCAGAAGCAGTATAACCATCCAATTACAAGTCTCCACCTCCATAGATCAAGAATAAGTCCTTAGTTCTTCTCAAGTACTTAAGGATATTCTTGACAGCTATCCAGTGTTCCAAACCTAGATTGGATTGATACCTGCTAGTCAAACTAACAGCATATGCGATATCCGGCTTAGTACACAACATTGCATACATTAAACTTCCAATAAGCGAAGCATATGGAATCCTGGCCATTTTATCTCTTTCTTCAGGTGTCTTTGGAGACATCTCTTTAGAAAGGTGGATACCATGTCTCACTGGCAACAATCCTCTCTTGGAATCAAGCATGTTAAACCTCTTTAACACCTTTTCCAAGTATAGACTTTGGGATAAACCAATTATTCTTTTTGGTCTATCTCTATAGATGCGAATCTCAAGAATATAGGTTGCTTCCCCTAAGTCTTTCATGAAGAATGTAGTTGACAACCATACATTTACAGTTGTCAACATACCTGTGTCATTACCCATCAATAGTATATCATCCACATATAAGACAAGGAAAGTGATAGCACTGTCACTAACCTTCTTATATACAAATGGCTCATCCTCATTTCTGATAAAACCCAATGATTTAATGGCTTCATCAAAACAGATGTTCCAACTCCTCGAAGCTTGCTTCAACCCATAAATGGATCGCTTTAGCTTGCATACCTTGGAACCATCTTGGGATTCAAAACCCCTAGGTTGTTCCATGAAAATGTTTTCTTCAATGTATCCATTGAGAAAAGCTGTTTTGACATCCATCTGCCAAATCTCATAATCATAATATGCAGCTATTGCTAATAGAATCCTAATTGATTTAAGCATGGCAACAGGCGAGAAAGTCTCCTCATAGTCGATTCCTTGCCTTTGGCGAAACCCTTTCGCTACTAGCTTTGCTTTATAGGTCTCTACCTTTCCATCAGAACTAATTTTCTTCTTGAAAACCCATTTGTTCCCTATAGGTACAATACCTTCAGGTGGGTCAACAAGATCCCAAACTTGATTCTTATACATGGAATCAATTTCGGATTTCGTAGCATCAATCCATTTTGAAGAGTCTATATCTGATATAGCTTCTTCATAGGTAAGTGGATCATCTCCATGATCTACTTCTTCATGAGTAGACAACTCTTATTCTTCTTCATAAAGGAAACCATATCTCACTGGTGGGTGAGATACCCTGGTTGTTCTATGAGGAATAGCTGTAGATGTTTCATCAATGGGTGTAGGTTGACTAGATGGATCTATATCCATCTGATCTATTGGTTGGTCAGAATTCTCCAATTCTAACTCTATTTGCCTTCCTTTGTCTCCTTCTTAAACAAACTATTGTTCAAGAAATGTAGCATCTCTACTCACCACAACCTTTTGTGATGTAGGCAAATAAAATAATATCCAAAACTATCTTTTGGATATCCAACAAATCGACCTTTTTCTGATCTGGTTTCCAATTTATTAGTTTTCATCTTTTTTATATAAGCTGGACAACTCCAAATCTTAACATGCTTAAGACTTGGTTTTCTTCCATGCCATATCTCATAAGGTGTGGAAGAAACTGATTTTGATGGAATCCTATTCAGAATATACAAAGCTAATTCTAATGTAAATCTCCAAAAGGAGATTGGCATATCAGTATAGCTCATCATACTACATACCATATCCAATAGGGTACGATTTCTCCTTTCAGATACACCATTCAACTGTGGTGTTCCTGGAGGAGTCAGTTGGGAAACAATGTCGTGCTCTCTCAAGTATTCATCAAATTCAGTACTCAAATATTCACCTCCACGATCTGATCGAAGAGCTTTAATACTCTTTCCTGTTTGATTTTTTACTTCAGATTTAAATTTTTTGAACTTTTCAAAGGATTCATGTTTGTATTTCATCAAATACAAATACCCAAACCTTGATTTATCACCAGTAAAGGTAATAAAGTAATGAAAACCGCCTCTAGCCATTTCCTTAAATGGACCACATACATTACTATGTATTAGCTCCAAAATATTTTCAGCCCTTAGCCCTTGTCCAATACAGGGTGATCTAGTCATTTTGCCCTGAAGGCAAGATTCACAAGTTGGAGTAGGCTCAGAGCCCGATGAGGAAAGAATCCCCATTTTCTCCAGTTTTGTAATCCTATCTTCTGCAACATGACATAACCTTAAGTGCCAAATATATTTTGAACTTGAGTTGGTTTTCACCATGGCATTGCATTCATTTAGATCACTTGCATTCATTTTGTGTTTGTCATTATTATCCAAATAATAAAGACCATCATTCATATAACCTGAACCAACATATTTATTTCCAAAATAAATATTGCAAACATCATCTGTGAACTGAAATTCATAGCCATTTCTAGTCAAACTAGATATAGAAATGATGTTCTTAAAAGCATCAGGTACATATAAAATATTATCCAAACACAAAACATGTCCAGATATGTAAAAAGATTTAGATCCTATGGCTAAAGCTTGAACAGTTGAGCCATTGCCAATCCGGAGTCTAACATCTCGAGAATACAAGCTGCTACTATTTGCTAGTTCCTGCATATCATTAGAAATATGAGAACTGGCACCAGTATCTAAAACCCAAGCTGTAGATGAACTATGAGTATCATCAGAATCTAAATAACAAGATATGGATATACCTTCCGAAGGTGTATCCTTCTTGTCCTTCAGAGAAGCAAGATACTCTGGGCAGTTCCTTTTCCAGTGCCCATCCTTCTGGCAGTGGAAACACTTTCCTTTGCCTCCATCAGCTTTAGTCTTCCCTTTCTGTTTAGCTATTTTCTTAGAAGGACCAGGAATCTGAGGTTTCTTTTTCTTATTACCCTTCTTCTTGTTGGACTTTCCAGTAGAAGAAGATGCAATCAAAGCTACCTCTTTTCCTTTATTGCCCGGCATATTCTTTTGGGCAATAACCAGCATATTGAGTAAACCAGCTAAGGTGCATTCCTGTTTAGTCATATGGAAATTTGTCACAAAATTCCCAAAAGACTCAGGAAGGCACTGAAGGATCAAATCCGTCTGTAGTTGGAAATCCATGTTGAAATCAAGATGTTCCAGCTGCTCAATCAGCCGAATCATCTTGTGGACATGATCCCCAACATTCTGTCCCTTAGACATCCTCATGCGGAACAGCTGCCTAGATATCTCATACCTAGCATTCCTGCTGCGCTTACCATACAACTCTTATAGGTGAAGGAGGTTCTCACTCGCACTCTGCATGTTCTCATGCTGCTTCTGTAACTCATTACTCATGGAAGCAAGCATGTAACACTTAGCTCTCATATCATGCTCCTTCCACTTGTCGAAAGTTTCATGTTCCTCTTGAGTGGCCTTTGGAGGTAAGGGACCAGGAACATTTGAATCTAGCACATATCCTATATGTTCAAGGTTCAGGACAAGTTTCAAATTTCTTAGCCAATCAGACAGATTAGGTCCTGTAAACCTATTACGATCAAGTATGCTTGCAAGGATATTGGATGGTGGTGGTTGTTATGTGCTCATTATTATCAGAAAATTAATTATAGAAAATAACCAGATTAATTAGTAAATGTATCATGTAATTAACCAAAATGATTATGGTCTTTTAATCAAATTGGTCCTCCCACTAACTTGGCAAATCCTACACTTCCATAGTAGAAAACGAAAATCCTAGTTGGATGGATTTCTAGTGGGTGATTGAATTCTTATAATTCTATTGATCATCCTCAGGTACATCCATTTTTGGAATTACAATAAACTGTAAGTGAGCAACTCCTTGCCCATCACATCTCATGTGAGGTTCAATCCTTTACCTAGCCCCTAATGCTCAAAATCTCAGGTACATCCATCATTGACTTATCTTGCATTAGTTAAGTTGATCCCATTGAGCCAGTAATTATGCAAATAATTTTAATGTCCTCAGGTACATCCAATATTGGCCACCAAACCATTTACATATTTACAACATCTCATGCTTAACAATTATTCTTAAGAAAATCTCTTAAATTAATTGCATCTTATGCAACTATTTAAAATTTCTTAAAATAATTGCCCCAATGGAGGGCCCATGTTATAATTACTTTAATTATACCATTTCCAACTTAATCATTTGTTTGGAAGATTTTATAGTCATCCTAATTACTATTAAGGTCTTACTTTGCACATTATCCATTTAGCATGCATATATCATATAATTGCATACATTCCCATACATCTCATGCATTCATGGATAAGCAGTAAATATGGTATGATCATGGACTTTCTAAGGGATTCAATTCTGAGCCACCAAGAATTGAATCAGGGCATTCCTAGGTGCGTTTCATTCATTCATTTTACAAGAGTTGCTGAAGGAGTACATAATCAACACTTGATCTTGAATTCCTCCCACTGGTCCCACCAATGCTCTTGACCTCCTTGAACTTCTTGCAATCCAATTACATAGTAATCCTTGGCATACCAAGGCGAATTTACAAGAATTTAAATAAATGAAATTGCAACCCAAAATTATTACAACCACAATAATACATGCCCAAAATAAATTAAAATAAATTAATTAATTTACAATCCCAAAGAAACATAAAAGAAATAAATCCAATCATATTGGTCTTTTATAGTCCATGATCATTCATCATGCATATCACTATTTAACAATTAAATAAAACATACATACTTAAAGTAAATTGAATATCTCATATTCAACTTAAAAAACCAGATTTGAATATGATTCAAACAAATTTAAAAATTCATATTTGAATCTCATTCAAACAAATTTAAAAATTCATATTTGAATCACATTCAAACAATTTTTAAAAATCAGATTTGAATCACATTCAAACAATTTTTAAAAATTCAGATTTGAATATTATTCAAACAACTTTAAAAAATCAGATTTAAATATGATTCAAACAACTTCAAAAATTCAGATTTGAATCACATTTAAACAACTTTTAAAATTCAAATTTGAATCACATTGAAACAATTTTTTAAAATTCTGATTTGAATCAAAATTTAATTGTGTGATTAAAACTACTAATTAAACACTTTAATTAGTCATAGGAAAGGCCTTAGATTATACAATAATTGCAGAATTTAAAAAGCCAAACCTTGCACCACCCATGAAGCCACAAACATTGCGCACCATGTTGGTGTTCTTCAAGCATGCCGCCACACATCCATTGCAACCAGCAATGGATAAATCATCTCATGATCAAAACACACAATTAAATCATATATTGAATAATCTAAATGGCAAATATAGTGGCTCTGATACCAATTGAAGGAGCGGAAGCATGAAAAACACAAGTTTATACCATTGAATTCAAAAATTTTCACCTAGGGTCACATGCATCATACAATATTTATTTTTATCTATTTGATTTCAATGATAAACAACATATTAAAACTCTTTTAATATGTTTTTGAATCTGTATTTGCCATTTAAGATTTTAAAATTAATCAGATTAATTTTAGAAGCCTAAATTAGATCAAGAACAAATACACTAACCTCTTGATGCACTGTAGTGTATTTGTGCCTTTCGGATGCATCTTCAGGGCACCAGATGTTGTCCCTCTAGCTTGTCCACACCAAGAACACCTATGGCAGCCCTTGAACAGCTTTTAAAGCTTTTTCTATTAATTAGAAAATTAAGTTTTGCCTTTTAAGAGATTAAAGATATAAATAGGACACTAGAAACAATTTCTAGTATTTTTAATTCAAGAGATTGTTTTATAATCTCTTGGAATTGATGAGAGATGAAGAAGAAGAGAGGGAGAGGAGCCTTTGGGTGGTAGCACAAAGAGGATAGCTGCTGGTTGTGTTGTTTTCTTTTCATAACAATACTTATATAGCTAGGTTAACACATTAAACCCTTGCTACATGTCACCCTCTGATTCGTTCTAGGTTTAATTAACCCAATCACATTGTGCCAAGTGTCAAACCTATATTTAATCTTAATTTTAATCATCTTATATGATTAAAAACATTTGGCAAGCTTATGTGTAATACCATTTGTCACCATCTCATGGTGCCATATGTCACACTCTGAAATGACCAAAATGCCCCTGTGTCTTAATTTTGAGTTTTCAACCCAAAATAATTATTTCTCTTCTTCTAATCAATTTATAACAAATATAAATCAATTAATTAATCTTTATTAATTAATTTCTCATTAATTAAATTCATATTTAAACACTTTAAATATAAATTTAACTTATACTGTACATCCAATAACCTAGATTTGGTTTCAAGTCATGCTAAGGACTTTGCAATCTAAATGCAAACCAAACCTATTTAATTAATTAATTAAATCATATTTAATTAGGTGATAACTTGTGTATGTGTGTGACTTACTAGGCTCATCACTAATTGGCAATGAGACATGATATCAACTCTTAATATCATTAGAACTCTTTCTTACCATAAATGATTTCTCTAAATCATTTTATGCACCTCATAGACCATGGTTAACACCTAGCATAGCATGCCATGACCACCCAATTAGTAATAAGGTTTACCTTAAATGAACCTATAATCATATGTTACCATGCACTAGAATCTCTCTATTATACTATCCCAACTCAAGCTGGAGTCATGGTTTGTGTCAAACTCCATTTGCTATGAATATTATGTTCTCTTTTAATTCCAGTTCTTGATTAAAAAGATTTTTTCTCATCAGAAACTCTTTCTGAATAAATCTATCTGTCCTGGCCAGGAACTTGAAGCATCAAGAACAATTAAATGAACATAGGATTTTATCTCTATTTACTTAGAGGAACAGATTCCATCTTGATCAACACCTACCTCCATATATAACTAGTAGGAGCCAACACATGCCCATATACCCATACACAGTACAAGTATGAAAGCAGTATCAAACTCAAACCACCTATATACAAGATAACTGTGCTATCTCAGGTCTAAAGATTATATGCACTGATATGATTTATGACAATGCATTGATAAGAGTATTATTTGTTAAGAAAAAAGATGGCACTCTCCGCTTATGTATTGATTACTGGCAGTTGAATAAGGTGACAATAAAGAATAGATATCCATTGCCTCGCATTGATGATCTGTTTGATCAGTTGAAGGGTGCAGCTGTATTCTCCAAAATTGATTTGCAATCTGGTTATTATCAGTTGAAAGTGCAAGAGCAGAGTATTCCAAAAACTGCTTTCAGAATTTAATATCGCCACTATGAGTTTCTGGTAATGCCATTCGGGTTAACCAATGCTCCAACTGCTTTTATGGATCTGATGAACACTATCTTCAGACCATATCTCGACCAATTTGTGGTGGTGTTTATTGATGATATTTTGATATATTTGAGGAATGCAGAGGAGCATGACAGACATCTGTAGATTGTACTGTAGACTTTAAGGGAGAAGCAGCTATACGCCAAATTATCGAAATGTGAATTTTGGTTGAAAGAAATCTCTTTCTTGGGACATGTTGTGTCAGCTGAAGGGATCAAGGTAGATTCTAGCAAGGTAGAAGCTATCCTTAATCGAAAGCCACCTAGGAATATCACAGAAATTCACAGTTTTCTAGGTTTAGCTGGATATTACCGCCGGTTTGTGAAAGGGTTTTCTATGTTAGCTTCTCCACTGACCAAGCTGCTTCGAAAAGATGTAAAATTTCAGTGGACAGATAAATGCCAGTAGAGTTTTGATGAGTTGAAGAGGTGTTTAACTGAAGCTCCAGTCCTTACTTTACCTACCCCGGGTAAAGAATATACAGTTTATAATGATACTTCTCACAATGGGTTAGGCTGTGTACTGATGCAAGATTGAAATGACATTGTTTATGTATCACGCCAACTGAAACCGCATGAGAGGAACTACCCAACACATGGCTTGGAGCTTGCAGCTATTGTTTTTGCTCTGAAGATCTGGAGACACTATTTGTATGGGGAGAAATGCTACATTTACACAGATCACAAGAGCTTGAAGTACTTGGGCACCCAGAAGGAATTGAACTTGAGGTAGAGGAGATGGTTGGAACTAATTAAAGACTATGATTGCTTAATAGACTATCAGCCAGAGAAAGCAAATGTGGTGGCTGATGCCTTAAGTCGCAAGACTATGGCAAGTCTCAGAGTTTCTCCTTTGTCCATGGTACCTGAGTTGAAAGCACAGCATGCCAGTTTGGAGATTGATGATGAGGGATAGATAATAGTTGCATGGCATGTATAGCCAGTGTTGATTGATCAGATCAGAATGGTTGCTCAGAGTGTTGAAAAATATTAGAAGCTGTTGAAAGAAGTCCAGCAGGGCAAGAAACCTGAATTTTCTGTGAGAGATGATGATTTACTGCTACATCAGGGCAGAATGTGTGTTCCTAATGATGTGGAATTGAAACAGATCATTATGAAGGAAGCACATGAGTCTCCTTTTGCTATGCATCCTGGTGGAACTAAAATGTACAGAGGGCTGAAAGAGCATTACTGGTGGATGGGTATGAAAAGGGATGTAGCTAACTTTGTCTCCAAATGCCTAACTTGTCAGCAAGTGAAGGCAGAACATCAAGTACCAGCAGGTTTGTTACATCCATTGCCAGTACCAGAGTGGAAATGGGAACGGATAACTATGGATTTTGTGATGGGACTTCCGAGGACACAGAATAGTCATGATGCAGTATGGGTTATAGTTGATAGACTAACCAAGTCTACTCACTTTTTGCCAGTCCGGATGGACTATAGTTTGGAGAGATTGGCCAGATTGTACATAAATGAGATTGTAAAACTGCATGGAGTGCCAGTATCGATTGTTTCTGACAGAGATCCTAGGTTCACTTTTAGATTCTAGGGTAGTCTTTAGAGAGCCCTAGGAACTAGATTGAACTTCAAGATGAGATTCCACCCACGCATGGATGGCGATCCGAGAGGGTAATTCAGATATTGGAGGATATGCTATGGGCTTGTGTGATTGAGTTTAAAGGTAGTTGGGATACACACTTGCCTTTGATTGAGTTTGCTTATTACAATAACTACCAATCAAGCATTGAGATGCCTCCATATGAAGCATTGTATGGCAGAAAGTGCAAAACTCCCCTATGTTGGGATGAAGTAGGTGAAAGGAAGATGATTGGGCTGAAAATTATTCAGCAGACAGAGGAAAAGATCAGATTGATCAGAGATCGACTCAATGCTGCATCAGACCGTCAAAAGTCCTATGTTGATCTCAAGAGAAGAGATATTGAATATGCAGTGGGTGATAAGGTATTCCTTAAAGTTTCTCCTTAGAAGAGGATTATGAGATTTGGCAGAAAGGAGAAACTGAGTCCTCGTTTCATCGGACCATATGAGGTTCTGGAAAGAGTGGGTCCTTTGGCATATCGGTTAGCATTACCTCCAGAGCTAGAAAGGATACACAGTGTCTTCCATGTGTCCATGTTAAGGAGGTATAGATCTGACCTATCTCATATTCTATCAATTGAAGAGATTGAGATAAATTCAGACCTCTCATATAAGGAAGAACCCATGGAGATTCTGGCATATAAAGTGAAGCAGCTAAGGAATAAACAGATACACCTGGTTAAAGTGTTGTGGAAGCATCATTCAGGCCAGGAAGCTACTTGGGAACGTGAAGAGGATAAGAGGAGACAACACCCACAGCTGTTCAGAGACTGATGCCAGGTAAAATTTCGAGACAAAATTTATTTTAAAGGGGGGAGAATTGTAACACCCCTATGTTCAGTAGTGCGTTGTACTGTTCCGGTGACCAGTGTCTGTCCGGAAAGCTAGGATACCCAGAACTAAGTTTAAATATTAGTGAGGAGACATAAAATAATGAAATACAAGAAAAATAAAGAAAAAATAATAGCAATAAAATGTAACCAAGTTAAACGAGCCGAAAACCGTAGCGATGGGTGACCACACCGGGAAGTTGCGGCGAGGACCGTTTACTAGCCCTGGACTGTAGGGAACTCTGGAAAATATTTTTAAGACTTAAATAAACATCTATTAAAGTATAATTGTCATTAGAAATATCAAAGAAAAATTAATTAATTATTATAAAGAAAAATGAGAAATCGAGAAACCGATGAAAAACCAGTGTTACTGAAAAATCGGGGATACAACCCGAATAGGGGCATTTTGGTAAATTGATACCCCGAGTTGCCTTTTGACCTAAATGTCCATTAAAAATAAATGATATTAAACCTTGAAAATATCATGAAAATTAAAATGGTGGTACATAATCTAAATAGTAAAAGAAATGAGAAAAATATGAAAATTTAGAAACTTTGGAATAAAAAACTATTCTTTTACATTAGTGCTCCACTAACCTCACTTCATGGACACATATGTAAGCCATTTGGGACAGATTCTTCCACTAAGTAACCTTCTTCTTCTTTGTTCTTCTCCATTGCCGAACCAAAAAGCTCCTAAACTCTCCCATGGCCGTCCAAGCTCTAACCTCCATGTATCCATGATCCAAGCTCCCAATGCTTAAGGTTTCTTCATTAATTTTTTCCTACACACCTTGGGCAGCAATAAGGGAGCAAGAAAGATAAGTTTTGGTGGAGTTTTAAAGAAGTCCAAAAGAGGCAATTGGTTATTTTCAATTCTTATTTCATTAAAAGTGTAACTAAGGTTGTGGGTAGTTGAATTATGGAAGAAATTTTGAGGTTTGATGAATTATTGGTGATGTACTATTTTGGCAGCCATGAAAGTTAAAATGTTTAACTTGTTGTTGACATGTAAATGATGGGAAAATATGTTGATTAATGTTATAAGATGTTGTAGCCAATGTGTATTAAGTGTATGTGGTGATTGAGCAATTGATCTTGAAATTGAAGGAAGTATGGGAAACTTTGGTAAGTTGGAGTATTTCGGCAGCCTTGAGAAAGTCATGAGAAATGCTTGAATTCATGAAGATTATTTGATATAATGTGATTTTAGAGTTGCTAAGTATGTATGTAATTTATTAGTGAAATTATATGTAACAATTAAGAATGTTTATGTGTGTACATTATTGGATTTGGACTTTGTGAATTGTGATTGCATTTGGTGCATTTTGAAGTGGTTATATTCTGTCCAAGTTGACCTATAATGTAAAGAAGTGAATGGTTTTGGTTAGTGCCAAATGCAGAATGATGTGGGGAAGTGAATATGTAATTGGTAAACATGTGTTTGGTTTGGTGTTTGAAAAGCATGTAGAGGGCAGTGCGCAAATGGACCTATAACCCTAAGTGTGTGACTCCAATTGGTATGAGGCCAATTGGAGGTGAAACTAGGCATAAAATGTGCTAACTTTCGTGAAGAAAGCCTACCTAAATTCTGTCCAGAAAGTGACTTGAAAAATGACTAAATCCGGATTAGTGACTTGAAAGCCTGAAAATTTACCATTTGGGCAGCAGTTAGTGTTTTGGCCATAACTCACTCAAAACAGGTCCAAATGATCTGAAATTTTTACCATGAATATATTAGACCTAGAGCTACAACTCTTATGGAGACACCAAAACCCATACATGACCATAAGCAAGTGAAATAGCTTGCACAATTTCGGGTATAAAAACTGCCAGAACCAGAAATGACCTTAAAATGACCTAAAGTTGCCATTTTAGTGCAATCTGTGCAGCTTTAGTAAATTGACCATATCTTGGTCTATACAACTCTAAATGACCTGAAATTTTTCCCCGAGTGCAATAAGACATAGAGCTACAATTTTGCTTCTTTGACCAAAAGCTAAAATCTAAGAGAAATAGGACTTTAAGCTAGACCAATCTAGCACACAAAAATTGAGAACTTGACATTTACATACAATGATGCTTGAAATAATTTGGTAATGAATGCCAACTTGTAAAAATGGTAAGTTGCACTATATTGTTAGCATATTGAAATGCAAAATGTGACATATTGGTAACATTAAACCTAATTCACCTAGAGTGCATCGAGGGTCAACATTTTAGGTTGACTAAGGAAAATAATAGAATTAAATAAATTAATTATTAAACCTTATTGCTAGAGACAGTTTAAATGAGTACTGAAACACTTTAAATTGTGTGTTTCAGTAAGCAAAGACTCAGGGAAGGGGAAGGAAACACTGAGTCAGGGCCAAGAGATTTCATTTCAGAGGTTTGTGCACAACAGTTATTTCTTTTGAATTTTCAATTGAAATAAATTATGACAATTTATCTGTTATTGTTTAATTGTGAAATTTTGTTTGAATGATATTTGATGGATACTTATTGCTTGAAAAACATTGTAAATAGTTTGAAACCATAGCTATCATGTATATTGATTGAATTCCTCGCTAGCTTGTCTAGTGGGACGAATTGACTTTGAATTCTCTCTCTGGCTGAAGTGTTGATGTGTGTACCTGTTGAGGACGAATAGGATGAGTACTCATATTATTGCTAGCTAGCTATGTTATTCCTCACTAGCCATCGGCTTTTGGGATGAATTGGACTATGGGATCATGATTAAGCTGTGTGTATGATTTATTGACATTTATTGTGATATTGTGAAATGGGGTTTAATTCTTTATGACATTCACTGTCTTTTGAATTCAACTATGATTTTAAGTATCTACTGTTTATATGATTTATGGTTTTAAATTATATTTTCTTAATGTTGTGCACCACTGAGACATTGGCTCAGCGATAGCTTTTTCATTACTGTCGTAGGTAGACAGATGGACAGAGCAGCAGAGTAGGCTGCTTGTGCTACATTTTGAGATTTCACCGGGTATATTGAGTATACCATATTTTGTAGTTTTTATTGTAATATATGTGCACTATATGTATATATTGTACTTGGTCTTGAGCAGTTGTAAACTAAAATTGTAAATTATTTTGGCTTGTAAAAATATTGTGATATATTTATTTTATCTCAGCTTTTGGAAGCACTGGAAAATTGATTGTTGAACTGAGTTGATAATGTTGAGAAATTTATTGTGTTGACAAATTTATTGGAGTTTGGGATTGAATAAATTATTGGAAGTGCTTTTTGCAGGTTTTTGAAGAACTGTTTTATTCAAAATAGAGATGGCACTCTGCTAAAATTTTTATAGAAATTATTGATACTTAGAATTGTTATTTTGTTTCACTTCAGTTAAAAAAAAAAAATTTTAACACCTGTCAAAAGTGCTCACCACTGTAGAAAGAAATAAGAAAATGTTTAAAATCCCTTGTAGTGTATTTAATGGGTTATCAGTAGGCGAAGTTTGGTAATTCATTAGGTATACTACGGGATCATGTCATGCCTTATAGAGGGGTAGGGTGTGACATATTATAGAAGATTTGTAAAGGGATTTTCCCTGATAACTGCTCTAATGACCAAATTACTATACAAAAATATGAAATTTGACTGGAATGACAAGTGTCAAGCCAGTTTTGAGAGGCTAAAGGCTATGTTGACAGAGGCACCAGTGTTAACATAGCTAGTATCGGGAAAAGACTTTGTAGTCTACAGTGATGCCTCACATAATAGGTTAGGGTGTGTACTCATGCAAGAAGGGAAAGTGGTCGCATATGCTTCCAGGCAGTTAAGGCCACATGAAAAGAATTACCCTACTCATGATTTAGAGTTAGCAGCAATTATCTTCGCATTAAAGATATGGAGGCATTACTTGTATAGAGAAAAATGCTACATATACACAGACCATAAGAGTCTGATGTGTCTGCCAACCCAGAAGGAACTTAATTTGAGACAGAGTTGATGGATTGAATTCCTGAAAGATTATGATTGTTTGATTGACTACCACCTTGGGAAGGCAAACGTAGTTACTGATGCTTTAAGCAGAAAATCTATTGTAGCATTAAGATCTCTGAATGCCCAACTATCCTTAACTCATGATGGAGTTATTTTGGCTGAGTTGCAAGTGAAGCCGAATCTGTTACAACAGATACAAGATGGGCAGAAGACAAATGAGAAATTAATGGCTGTTATGGGCAAAATCACTGAGGGAAAGGAAACTGAATATGAAGTGAAAGAAAATGGGTGCCTGTACTATAAAGAAAGAGTATGTGTACCAAATGATAAAGAGTTGAAAACCAGTATTCTGAGAAAAGCACATAACAGTGTGTATACTATGCACCCAGGAAGCACAAAAATGTACCATGACCTGAAACTTCGATACTAGTGGCCAGGTATGAAGAAGGACATAGCTGACTATGTAACTAGATCCTTGACATGCCAGCAAGTCAAAGCAGAACATCAAGTTCCATCAGATTTATTACAGCCCATAAACATACCTGAATGGAAATGGGACCGAGTCACTATGGACTTTGTCAGTGGTCTACCTCTTACTCAGAAGAAGCATGATGTAGTGTGGGTGATTGTGGATAGGTTGAGCAAATTAGCACATTTTCTGCCATTCAGAACTGACTACTCACTGGAAAAGCTAGCAGAATTGTATATTAGTGAGATAGTTAGACTACATGGAATTTCGCTTTCCATTATATCTGATAGAGACCTAAGGTTTACATCTAGATTTTGGAAGAAATTACAAGAATCCTTGGGCACACAACTCCATTTTAGTATGGCTTTTCATCCTTAGACGGATGGACAGTCAGAAAGAATAATCCAGATAAATTTTGAAACTCATTGAGTTATTGCAAACAATAAATTAAACTGATAATGATAATAATAACCGAACATATGTGATAGGTCCTTGAGGATATGCTAAGAAGTTTTGTTATTGAGTTTGAGGGAAGTTGGGACAGATACCTTCCACTAGCAGAATTTGCATACAACAATAGCTATCAAGCTAGCATATAAATGGTACCCTATGAAGCACTGTATGGGAGAAAATGCAGAACACCTATATGTTGGGCTGAATTGAGTGAAGATAAGCTAGTGGGGCCAGACCTGGTAAAACAGACAGAGGAAAAGGTGAAACTGATAAAGGCCAATTTGAAAGTTGCCTCAGACAGACAGAAATCTTATGCTGACTTGAAAAGAAAGGATATTGAGTATGAAGTTGGCGAGAAGGTATTTCTCAAAGTATCACCATAGAAGAAAGTGTTGAGATTTAGGAAAAAGGGAAAATTAAGCCCTAGGTTCATTGGCCCATATGAAGTTATTGAACGTGTGGGACCAGTAGCCTACAGATTAGCCTTAAAACCTGAGCTGGACAAGATACATAATGTGTTCCATGTCTCGATGCTCAAAAGATACAGATCAGATCATTCACATGTCATCTCAGCAGAAGAAATTGTTGTACAACCTGACCTGACATATGAAGAAGAACCGATTAAAATCTTAGCACGAGAAGTAAAAGAGCTTAGAAACAAAACAATTCCACTAGTGAAAATCCTATGGAGGCACCACAACACGGAAGAGGCAACATGGGAAAGTGAGGAGACAATGAGGCAACAGTTCCCTCAGCTCTTCACATCAGGTAAATTTTGAGGATAAAATTTTTATTTAGAGGGGAAGAGTTGTAACATCCCCACTATACGTGTTCTATACGTTCTGTTGCTCCGGTAACCTAATGTCAGTCTGGGCAAGTCAGGATGTCTGGAACTACACTTCGGTGATAGTGAACAGACATATAATGATAAAATAAATAAAAAAAATACAAGAAAAATCAAAGAAAAATGAAAGAGAGAAAATGAAATTAGGTTAAACGAGCCGACACCGCAGCCATGGGTAACCGCACCGGAAAGGCCGTTGCCGACCTGAAGACCACGAGGAACCCTCAAAATTAAATTTTGGGACATAATTAAAGGTTTATTGAAATGTAATTGATGCTAGAAATATCAAAGAAAAATTAATAAATTAGTACAAAGAAAAACGAAAAATCGAGAAACAGACAAAAATCAGTGTTACCAAAAAATTGGGAATACAACCCAAAGAGGGGCATTTTGGTCATTTGACAGCAAGAGTTGCCTTTTGACCTCAATGTCCATTAAAAATAAATGATATTATACTTTGGAAATGTCATGAAAAATTAAAATGAGAAACATTATGTAAATAGTAAAAGATTAGTGGCAAATGAGAAAATTAAGGAATTTAAGATTAATGAATTATAAATTCAAGTTAGTGCTCCACTAACTCAAGCTTTGGGAAACCTATTGAAGTCATTTTGGGCAGAAATTCAGTCCATCTTCTCCCTCCCAAACAACCAACCGAATTGTTCTCCATGAAAGCTCCATTGCCGCCCCGCATGCAAAGCTCCATTGGTGCATGATCAAGCCATCATTTCCACTTGGATCCTTCATTAAAACTTGCCTACTCACCTTGGGGAAGATATTGGGAACAAAAAGCAAGAGATTTGGTGAAGTTTAAGAGAAGCTCTCAAGAGGTAAGTGTCCAAATCTTCTCCCTAGCTTTAGTAAACCTTGTGTTTAGGTTGAGGTGAGTAATTTGGTGAAGAGAAATAAAAAAAAAATATTGAGATATGAACTTGTCCATTTTCGGAAGCCTTGAAAGTTTGTTGTATTTGAGTTTTTTTTACCTCTAATGGATGGGAATCAAGGTTGATTAACTCAAATAGAAGTTGTAGTAGGTTAATGTCCAAGTATGTGCATGTTAGTGCTTGAATTAAGGGTTTGAAAATGAGACTTTGATGCTTTAGTAAACTGCCATGTTTGGCAGCCTATAATATCATGAAATTGTATGTGAGTTTATTTAATTTATTGATGAGATGTCATGGTGTTAAATTGTGGGCAGCATGTGTAGTTTCCTTGGAAGTGTATGTGTAATATTGATATTGAGGTATGTTGAATTTTGGTGGAAGTAAATGTTGAACTTGAATGGTGTATTGTGTGCATTGAGCACTTGAGTGTTCTGTTCAAAATACTTTGCTGGAATTGTGTACAATATACATAGAAGTTCCATGATTGAATATTGAAGTATTGGGAGGAGGAGGATTGTCAAAATTGGAAGTGTAATTTTCAAATGCAGGTTGTGTGTGTGTTGGCAGCGCCTAAATTAGGTCATAAGTGCAAAACTGTGAACCCAATTGGTATGAGGCCAATGGGGGGTGAAACTAGACACCAAATAGGCCAATTTTTATGTAGAAATATTGCCAAAATTCTGCCTAGAAACTGACCTTAAAAATGACCAAATCCGGAATGGCAACCTTGCAAACCCAGATTTTTGACCATATGAACATTAGTCATTAGGATGACCATAACTCACTCAAAACAGGTCCAATTGACCTAAAATTTTTATCATGGATAGCTTAGACATAGAGCTAAAATTCTTATGAAGACACCAAAGCCCAAAAATGGCCAGAACCAAGTCAAATAGCTTACACAAGTTCGGGTACCAAAACTGCCAGAACTAAATGTGACCTAAAATTGACCAAATTTTGCACTAAAGGTGCAATCTATCCAGCTTTAGTAAATTGACCATATCTTGGTTTATACAACTCAGAATGACCTGAAATTTTGCCAAAGGTTCAATAAGACATAGAGCTACAATTTTTTTTCTTTGACCAGAAGCTAAAAACCAAGAGAAATAGGACATTAAGCTAGACTAATCTAGCACACTAAAACTAAAAATTTGACATTTACATACAATAATAATGCTTGAAGTAATTTGGCATTGAATGCCAACTTGCAAAAATGGTAAATTGCACTATATTGGCAGCATATTGAATTACAAATTGTGACATGTTAATGCTAGAATCAACTTATCCATATTACCTAAAAAAGGTCAACATTTACATTGACTTGTGAATTACGTGATAATTAGTACACTCAAAAAAATGAGGAATTAAACAATTAATTTGTAATGTACCCTAGTTTGCCTTGTTGACTAGTTTGGATAGGTTGGCATGCCAATAGGATTCTGACAGCTGTTCTGTAAATGGCTTTATGCCATACTGTGTTTTTACGGCATATTATGCCACACTGTGACTTTAATAGCCTACGACTATACATATTGTGTTATTATACTTGGCTTATCGCCAGATTGACTATATGGCTTTTTAGCCACACTGTTTACATACCGGGAGACACTTTGTAACCGATGGTGTGATGGCTCGAGGTAATAGGTACCCAGTGCCAGTATATCCGTTTATCCAGTTTGGTCAGTATATAGGCTACACGGGCAGTTAATTTAAGCATTATTAAATTCAAATAGCTAAATTCAGTTTATTGACATACAGCACCACCAAAATTAGCAAAAATGAAAGGTTAGCAAATAAAAGTAGAATCAAAATTGCTTAGCGTGTTGCTTTTATAACGCGTAGGTATTGGAGACACAGTTGGGGAGCCCAGCAGACCTATGACCGGGTGAGACATCAGATCTGCACAGGAGTCCAGAGTCATCTGCACTACATTGCATACATGGTAGGACTTAGGATCTTGTGTAATGACCATCAATTGTATTTTGATATTTTGTTATGTAATATGTATAGATATCATAAAACTTTAAAGTTTGTAATAATTTTTATATATTAAACTCCTATGGATGGTGTTTTGATGAATGTAAAATATGATGGACTGTATTTTGAAATTATGAAATGGTGAGACTGAAAAATTAGTTGGATGGTTGAGATTTTGATATTATCATATTGAACTATTTTTAACAGGTTTGGAAGGACATTTTGTCCAAAATACAGATGGCACCTTGCCAGATTTCTATTAACATTTTTGAGAAACTAATTTTATTAAAGTATGAAAATAGTATCAACATGATATGAATTTTACTTAAAGGACTTCTTAAAATCAAATTGAGTTCAGGAAATGAGATAATCACAGACTAGGTGCTCCGGCACGCCGTGTGGCACGCCTTGCTCGGCTATACTGTAGATGAGTGAGGGGTGTTACATGTACAAAATACATAATATGACCTATATGGGCCCTATCTACATGCATTGCTAAGGAGGTGACAATCTTGAACACTCTACAGATTTGAACTCCAAAATCCTAGTCTAATGTCCACTGGGCTTTGTCTTCAGTACCTGCGCGAGGGAAACAAATCCATCGCGCTAAGCATTTCCGCTTAGTGGTGCAATAATATAACAAGAAAATAATATATACAAATAAAGAAAGAATGGATCATAATTAGGATACTCTAGAATTTAATCTAATTTAATATAATACTTCTAGTATCAACTATCTATTGTTCTAATTTATTCCTCTTTAGAAGCGCTTAATTCTTAAATTCACAGTAATAATATACCATCCCCAAAAATTCCAAGAATATTATTCTTAGCTTTATATTATTATGAAAAATTGCATTTGTAATGTTTATTGAAGTTATATTTCTATTGCTAATCTTTTTATCATTTCATTCAGTACTTTCTACTAAACAACTATTCTTATTTATTTTAGATCGTTTTACTCGTTTATTTAATTTCTAATATTTTTAATTGCTAATATTCTTAACTTATTTCAATAAATTTTACTGCCCAAGTAACCTAGGATAGGCTGACTATATTAGATAACGGGTCATGGGCACTGGACACCATGGTGTCTCGAGCCGTCATACCATGGGATGTGAAATACGGAACGTTAACCACGTATGTTGTCAGTATGGCTAAAAGCCATGATAACATATCAGTATGGCTAAAAGCCATTGTAATAAGTAATCGAGCATAAAAGCCATGAGTGCGAGCATAAAGCCATAAATATAGGCATAAAGCCTTACGCAGTACTGCTCAAACAATACCCTATTGGCATGCCAATCTATCTAATCTGTCACACGTGTCTAAGCAATACATAGGCACATTAGTACCATTAAGGGTTCATAAGTATCATTATTTCATTATATGTTCCAATTATAATTTATAACGTTTTAATTTTTATTACTAGCAGAAGTATAAATTTCTAAAATACAAATCTACATAAATTATGCATTCATCATAGTTTATACATTCTTTATATCACTCATATTCATCACAATTTATAGCAATGGTTTTTATAAACCATTATACTCAAAACATTCTTCTTGTTTCTCATATGCCATTAATTATGCAAGGTATTAATTTCTATTATTATTTCTTATGTCTTTGGAGTTACTATTTATACATTATTATTCTCTCAAATTGTTAACTTTTTTATACATAATATGTATACAAATGTTTGATACATAATTATACCACATTTTGGGTTCTAAATTTTTTTGCATTGATTGCTAATTGCAATTCAAAGCCTCCTAAAAGTATTTTCAAAAATTTAGTTTTTGTGTTTTATGTTTACTGTTCCATTGGTCTAAGCTACAGTGAGAATGTGGTAGACTTTTCTTCACCAAAGTTGTTCCTTTATGTGTCTTCTTTAATTTCCTTTTTGAATCACTCTATTTGGAGTTTTGTAGCTCAAGTTATGGACAAATTACCATAAGTGGCCGGATTAGTCTCTACCCAGAAATACTGGGCAAAACTGGTTCTGAAAGATTGGGTATCTTGACTTTGGCTAGCATTTCGGATGGGTTAAGTTTAGAATCTGAGTTGGTGTTCTTCATGAAAGTTTATCTAAATTGTCTAAGCTTTCCATTGATATAAAATTCAGATCAATTGGACATTTCTACACTGAGCTATGGCCAAATGAATAAATACTGTTCATTTGGTCACTTTTACCAGGTCCAGAATTGGTTACCCGGATTTGGTCAATTTTTAGGGTATCTTAAGTTTTTTTTCTGGGCAAAGTTTCTTCTTCAAAGTTGTGGAATTATGTGTCTAGTTTCATGCCCAATTGGCCTTGCACCAATTGAACCTACACATCTCTAGTTATAGCTACCCAAACCTGCTAGACTCACATCTAGCTCTGCAGGTCCTATGAGGCAGCATACCCAACCTCAAATCCAAAGCCACAATTCACTTCAATTCCTTATCAAACATAGATAAATGGTTACTAATTGACCATTAGGACTTCCATTCACCAACACATGAGCAAAACCCTAAGTTTGCCCTAAACCCTCACTCCAAAATTCCAATTTACTCAAACAACATGCAATCAAATGTTCTAATAATCAATTTCATGTTCAATTGCATTAATTCACAACTATAATTCACTTCAATCATTGAAGCCCTAAAGTACCCTAGGCTGTCGAAATTGGGGGGTTTTTCATACATGCATAATTTGTTTTCTTTCTTCCAAACTAACACTCAATTCATAATCTACACAAAGTAAACTCAAGGATTTATGGAAGAAGTAGCACTAACCTTGACTTAGCCAATTTCCAAGGCTTGAAAACTCCACTTTTTCTCTTTATTTTTGCTGTCCAAGTCTTGGTCTAGATGTGAGGATAAATTTTTGTGAAGGGAAGCTAGGGTTTTAAGGTAGTTTTGGGGGTAGAACACAAGCTTGAAGTGTGCTCCAATAGAGGTTTCTCTCTTCTCTCTTTCTTTCTCTTTGGTTCGGCTGGTTGAAGATGGGATTGCAGATTTTATTTTTTTAATTTTGTCTCTTTTTATTTAGTTTTTATCCCTTTTAATTAGTTTGTCAAGTTGTAATTGGGTGGAGAGTTTTTAATGACATCATAGTGATGTCATAAGTCCTATTTTAATTCATTTTCTTTTCTTTTCTTTTCTACTCGTTTTCAATTAATTTTTCATCAATATTATTTCACATTTTAAGTAATATAATTCACCTACTTAAAGTGACAAGTCGGTCAAAAATCGTCTCTAAAGGCGAAATGACCAAAATGCCTTTCATTTTACTTAACAGACTAAAATTATCTGTACCGATTTAAAAATTTTTCTAAGCATTTTTTTGGCATTCTAATGCTATCAAAACCTCAATGACTCTTCTCTGGAGTTCCAAAATTATTTCACGAAATTTTCCTCGGGATTAGGGCTACTAGCTATAATGACAACAACTTCCCGTTAGGATCACCCATCACCGGGGCACCAGTTCATTTAACTTCATTGTATTTTATTTCTAAAATTTTTCCTAAATTTTTCTTACCATTATTTCAATTATTTATGACTCCTCACTCTAGTTTACATATAATTCCAGTCATTCTAGCTCTCTGAACAGACATTAGACACCGGAACAATAGAATGTATAGACTATCTAAAGTGAGGGTGTTATAGTATGAGAGTGATATAGCAAGTGCATAAAGAGATTTATGGTGCACACCAAGTAGGTATCAAGAAGAGATGGCTCATCAAGAGACACGGGTATTACTAGTCGAAGATCCTTAATGATTGTATAACATATGCAAAGGTTGCCAGCAATGCCAAAGATATGGTGCAGTGAAGAGGAGACCAGCTGAAGAGATGCACCCTATCTTGAAGCCATGGCCATTTAGAGGTTGGGCTATTGACCTCATAGGTAAAATTCATCCATCTTCTTCAATGGGCCATATTTTTGTTATTACTATTTCACAAAGTGTGTGGAAGTAGTACCTACAAAGAAAGTGAAATAAAGTGACATGATTCAACTTATCAAAGAACACATCATCCATAGGTTCAGAATCCCTTAGACCATCAAAATTGACTAGGGAACAATGTTTGCCGATCATGGTATAAAAGACTTTGCAGAGGATCATGGCATAAAACTGCTTACCTTAACTTCATACTATGCCTAGGCTAATGGGCAAGCAAAAGCATCCAATAAGGTTTTAATTGGTATCCTAGAGAAGATGATTGATCAGAACCTAAAAGAGTGGCACCTGCTCTTGTTAGAGACCATGTGGGCATATAGGACCTCAAAACGGGATGTAACGTAGACAAGCCCTTTTGCCTTGACTTATGGGCATGATGCAATACTCCTAATGGAGGTAGTAGTTCCCCTTCTCAGAGTCTCTCTACAAAATGGCCTTACTCCAAATGAATAAACTTAGGCTATGGCCATGGAGTTGGAATACTTGGATGAAGTTCAGATGTAGGCATTCAACCACATGGCTACACATAAGAAAAAAGTGTCAAGGATCTATAATAAAAGGATAAAAAGGCAGAATTTTCAATAAGGAGACTTAGTCTAGAAGACTATGTTACCTGTTGGTGCCAGAGATAGACAATTTGGCAAATGGTCTCCAAACTAGGAAGGTCCTTTCCAGGTGCATCAGGTTTTTAGAGGTAACACTTATTGGTTAGCAAGCCTTGCAGGAGAGCCATGCAAGAAGTCAATCAATGGTAGGTACCTAAAGAAATATTTTTCCCACTCTGTGGGAAATGAAAGACAAATAGATAGAATAAAATGTGTAGGGTTGACCCACGGCCTCATTAAAAGCCAACCTTACAGTAGCATAGGGTTCCTGTACAAACAATGTAATTAAATTTGACATAAACAGCTAGACATTTAATGTAATCAGAAAAGAAAGGCTCTATAATCAAGGTTGGCTCCTTGGCCACTTGTAGCATATATAAATAAAAAAGGCCAATCTATGGCTTATCATTCAATAGCTATCTAAATCAATCATGCCATAAAAATAATATAAATATACTATAACTGGGGTCGAAACACTGGTTCATAAGACCAGGAATTAAGTAACAAGAATTTACAAATGAGAAAGAATAGAGTCACGAAGGATAACCTAATGGCTCCGGTAAGAAGCTAAAAAGTCTGAACATCTAGAATCTTTGCCTTTGTAGATATAGCCAGCTCTCTCAAAGCATCTCCCTTAGACAAGATCATGCCCCTATCTATCATGTGCTCAACCAACAGATTGTGACACCCCTTACCCGTCTACAGTATAGTCGAGCAAAGCATGTCATACTTGGTGTCGGAGCACTTTAACTTATCTTATTACATTCCTAATAATCACATTTAATTCATTTAATTTGGGGTCAACTTCTTAACCAGAGAAACTAATAGCGTTTCCCCTAAATTTATTAATATTTGACGTTTTCCCACCTGTTAAAAGTCTCAATAATATAATTACAAAAATGTAAATTTTTCATCACATTTAATTCCATTACTTCATTTCAATGTTGCAAACTCACAATTTTCATTCATACATAAATAAATAAATTGATACTCATTCATAAACAAACTACTCAATTTCAATTAATTTATAATAATTACATAAGTTCATAATTTACAATACAAAATGAATATTACAATACACCAAAAAAAAAATAACTAACATAGCCCAAGGAGCCCTACCAAAATGCACTGCACTATGAGATGACACAATCTGACATTGATGCAGATCAAAAATCTCTACTCCTAGTTTATAGTCTACTGGGCTCTCTGTCCTGATCTCCAGTACCTACGCGAGGCCAAAAGCGAAGCGCTAAGCATAAAGCTTAGTGGTGCCAATATAATATAAAAATAAACTAAATAATTAAATATGCAAAAATTATACTATTAATTAATGCAGACTGAAATTTTTTATAATTATGTGTGATATCCTAAATTTTGTGATTTTTATGTTTATTATTTAGTTGAAAATTTTAAGACTTATTTTAGTTGCCCAAGTAACCTGTACTAGTTGACTGGACTGGATAAACACATAAATTGGCACTGGGTACTAAATACCTCGGGCCGTCACACCATCGGTCACAGAGTATCTCCAGGTGTGCAAGAGAATGGCTAATAAGCCATAATAGCAATCAGGCATAAAGTCAAGTTTGTCAAAGAATAGCAAAATGGCCAAAGGCCATAATATTACAAAATGGCACTAAATGCCATAAATCATGAAATGGCATAAAGCCATAGGTAGTACTGTAATTGGAACCCTATTAGCATGCCAACCTATTCAAACCAATCACACTAGGCATATTAACTAAGTTAGGTGTTTAGTTCTTTACATTAAATGTTTTTGTGGTTACTATTCACATTACTATTCATGCAAAAATGTTGACTTTTTCAATAATAATAGGTATGCAAGTTCTAATTACATTATAATACCACATTTTGGATTATATATTTGCTGGCATTAGTTGCCAATTTCAATTTAAGGCTCATTAGAAGTTATTTCAAATTTTCAGATTTGGTCACTTATGTTTACTATTCCATTAAACCAATCTACATTGAAAATTTAGCTAAACTTTCTCCATCAAAGTTGTTCCTTAATGTGTCTAATTTAATTTTCTTTTTGAATCACTCCGTTTGGAGTTTTGTAGCTCAAGTTATGACATTTTTACCATAACTGGCCGGATTAGTCCATTCCCAGATTTTCTAGGCAAATTTGGTTATGGCAGTTTTGATAACCTAAATTTGGTTAGCAATTTGAATTGGTTAAGGTCAGAATTTGGGTTTCTATTCTCCATGAAAGTTGTTATACTATGTCTAATCTTTCCATGGGTTTAAGAATCAGGTCATTTGGACCTCTCTACACAAAGTTATGGCCATTTGAACAAACACTGTTCATTTGGTCATTTTCCAAGTCTAGATTTTTGGTTACCTGGATTTAGGAAAATTTTAGGTCACTTTAGGTTGGTTTTCTGGATAGGTTATCTTCATAAAAAATGTGGCATTATGTCCCTAGTTTCACCTCCAATTAACCTTACACCAATTGAAACTACACAAGTCAACTTATTGCTGCTCAAACACACTGGACTCAAGTCCAGAATTTCTTGCACCTAGGGCAGCTTGAACATTTTACAATTCAATGCCACAATTCACTCCAAATTAAGGTCAATTCACCTCAAATGGTCACTAATTGACCATTAGAACACCAATTCACCATCAATTGAGCAAAACCCTAATTTAATTCAAACCCTAATTCTCAATTTCTCCATCTTACACCACACATGAAGATCAAAGTTCTAATACATATATTCTCATTCATGGCCACCACTGCACACTTTAATTCCATTAAAATTTATCCAATCCATCTTTAATTCATGGCTGCCAAAAATTTAGGGAAAGTCTAACATGCACAATTTATTAGTAGTATGCCCTAAAGCATATCATTTTGTATGTATCTTGTACATATTTTATTAATAAAAGGTAATTTCACTTTTCCATTTACATAATGTATTTATGTGTAATAGAAAAGGTCTGTAACACCCTCACTGTAGCAAATCCATATATTCTACTGTTCCGGTGACCGATGTCAGTCCGGGCAGCTAGAACGTCTGGAAAAACATTTAAACTAAAGTGAGGAGCCATAATTAACTCAAATATTAATAAGAAAAATTTAGAAAAAATTTTAGAAATAAAATACAACCAAGTTAAATGAGCCGGTGCCGCAGCGATGGGTAACCCAGTGGGAAGTTGTGGTCCTCACAACTAGGAGCCTTAAACCCCAGAAAAAATTCATAAAATAATTTTTGGAACTCCAGAGAAGAGTCAATGAGGTTTCTATGTCATTAGAATGCCAAGAAAATGCTTAGAAAAAATTTTCAATTGGTACAGACAATTTTAGTCTATTAAGCCAAACGGAGGGTATTTTGGTCATTTCGTCTTCAGAGATGATTTTTGACCGACTTGTCCAGTTAATTAAATAATTATTATGATATAAAATGTAAATAAATATTACTAAAAATTAAATTGAAAATGAGTAGAGAAGAAAAGAAAAGAAAATGAAATAAAATGCCAATTATGACATCATTATGATGTCATTTAAAAAAATTCCACCAATCACATTTAATAGCCACTTAATTAACTAATAAAAGAGGATAATTGAGACAAATAAAAATCAAAATGGAATCTGCTTCTTCCTCCTTCAAACCAGTCTAAACCCTCTCTCTAACCCAACCTCCATGGAAGCTTGAGCAAGCTTGTGATAACCCACTAAAACAACCTAAAACCACTAACTTGCTTCACTAAAAATTGATCTTGCATCTTAAACAACCTCTAGCTAGCAAAAAGAAGAAGGAAAAAGGAAGTTTTGGAAACTTGGAAGAGTTATCAATTGAGGTTAGTGTCCAATCTCCTACCTCTTTTACTTAATTCATGCTTAATGCCATGAGATAACTGGAAATTGTAAGAAAAACAAAATAAAATTTATGTGTGTTCATCCCTATAATTTTGGCAGCTTAGGCATGGTTAGGGTTGATGAATTTACTTGAAGCAAAGTGGTTTAGGAGCTACCCTTGGCATGAGATGAGTGATTGAATATGTAAGTGTAAGTGAAATGCAAGTGTAATGCATGAATGGAACTTGAAAACTTGGACACTTGAATAACTTTAGGGTTTGCTCATGTAATGGTATATTAACATTGTAATGGTCAATTAGTGACCATTTGAATGTGTGTGAGGAGGAATTGAAGTGAGTAAGGATAATGGAGTTGAGCTTAGACATGCTGCCCTTGGTGACCTGCAAGATTGGGTGTGAGTCCAGCAGGTTTAGGCAGCTATAACTGGAGTTGTATAGGTTCAATTGGTGCAAGGACAATTGGATATGAAACTAGACACATAATGGCACAACTTTGGTGAAGAAATCCTGCCTAGAAAACCAAACCAAGTTGACCAAAAAATTACCCTAATCCGGGTGACCAACACGCTGTCCCTGGAAAATGATCAAATGAATAGTATTTGTTCAAATAGTCATAACTCAGTACAGAAAAGTTCAATTGATCTAAAATTTTACCATTAGAAAGATGAGACATAGCCCTACAACTTTCATGAAGAAAACAAACTCAAATTTTGATCATAACATGTCCAAAAACTGACCTGCTGTTAGTGTACAAAAACTGTAGAATTAGTTCTGTCCAAAAAGTTTGGAAAAAATTTCAATCCGGCCAGTTATGGTGTTTAGGGCATATCTTGAGTTAGAAAATTCCAAATGGAGTGATTCAAAAAGAGAATTAAAGAAGACATATAAAGGAACAGCTTTCATGAAGACAATTTTATTAAATTCCTACTGTACAAATGACCAATGGAACAATAAACTTAGTGCTCGAAATCTGAAAATTATAAATAACCAACACTAAGCTTTGAAATGGTATTGGCAACAAATACCAACAACTTTAGAATGCAAAATGTGGTATTTTGGGGATATTAGAACCAATATACCTATTATCTATGAAAGAGTCAACATTTTAGTTGACTAATGAAATGAATAGTAACAATTAAACTTCAATTTCAAAGAATTGTAAAATTTAAAAGTGTAACATGCCCTAGTAGGCCTAATGTGATTGGTTTGGATAGGTTGGCATGCCAATAGGGTTCAGTTAGCAGTACTGCACATAGCATTATGCCATTCTATGATTTTATGGCTTTTAGCTATTCTGATATTATGATGATACTTGGCCTTGTGCCTAATGTTTATTACAGCTTATCAGCTGTTCTATTGCACACCGAGAGATACATATGTGACCGATGGTGTGATGGCCTGAGGTACTTGATACCTAGTGCCAGTTTACCCGTTTATCCAGTCCAGTCATCCAGTATAGGTTACTTGGGCAGCCAAAAATGAAAGTTGATAAATTCAATGAAATAATGAATATGCCAAGTATCAAATAAATAGGACTACAAATAATTACCAAAAATTTGTCTGCATTAGACCAATACACTCACTACATATATATTTCCTTTTAGTTCTTTTTATTTTATTATTGGCACTACTAAGTATTATTGCTTAGCGCATCGCTTTTTGCCACACGTAGGTTCTGGAGAGACAGACAGAGAGCCTAGCAGACCATAGACTGGGTGAGGTCACAGATCTGCCTAGAGTCAGAATCACCTCTCATCTACAGTGTATCAGTGGTAGGACCTTGAGGTCCCTTTTGAAATTATGTTTTTGCATTTTGTAATAGGTAGTAGTTTGTGATTTGTAAATTATGAACTCATGTAAATAGTAAATTTATGTAATCATATGTTGATGTACATATTTTGTAAAATTTTGTTAATTAATATAATTTGAGAATATCTTCATGAAATTTTAGTTGATTTTGAATTTGAATAAAATTATGGATTCATGTTGAGAATTTGAGATGATTACTAATGTTGAGAATTGATGAGACCATGTTGATGGTTATTGGAGTTTGAGAATGATTGAAAATGATTATTGGAAGTGTTTTTCACAGGTTCCGAAAAACTGTTTTCTCCATTTTTAGCCGGTACTCTGTCGGATTTCCTATAAAATTTTTGGAACCTCAAATGAATTTATAATTTTTATAAATGACTTAAATGAGTTAAATTTCACAAATTGCACTTCATAACTATGAAGAAATAAATTAAGGAATGATAAAAATAATTGAGATAAAATATGGTGTTCCGATACACTGTGTGGCATTTCTTACTCGGCTATACTGTAGACAACATCTTTTTGAGGTAACTCATGCTCTTCTTTTTCAGATGAAAGTTCCTAAACACTTTTGGGCGGATGCAGTTTCTACAGCATGTTTTTTGATCAATCGTATGCCGTCTTCTATCCTTAATGGGGATATTCCTTATACTGCTTTGTTTCCTACAAAATCTTTATTCCCTATTGAAACCCGTATTTTTTGTTGTACCTGTTTTGTGCGTGATGTTCATCCACAGGTTACCAAATTGGATCTAAAATCTCTCAAATGTGTCTTCCTTGGGTACTCCTGGCTCTAAAAAGGGTACCTTTCTCTCCTACTCTTAATCATTATCTTGTTTCTGCAGATGTCACATTTTTTGAGTCCACTCCATTTTTTCCTCAATCATCTGTGTATGAGAGTCAGGGGGAGGAGGATGATCTCTTAATATATACTGTCCAACCAATATCTAGTCCTCTCCCACAGCCTGTTCCTTCTGTCTCTAGACCTACTCGACCTCCCGTTGTTTATGTTTATTCCAGGAGATTGGAGATTCCTGACTCAAATCCTCCACCAGCTACTTCGTTGGGAGATCCTGTACCTCATACTGATCATGATTCTGATTTAGACTTACCCATTGCTCTTCGTAAAGGTAAACGTTCATGTACTTACCCTATCTCTTCTTTTATTTCTTATAGTCAATTGTCTTCTTGTTCTCGGTGTTTTGTTACTTCTTTAAACTCTGTTTCTATCCCTAATACTGTTGGTGAGGCACTGTCTCATCCTGGCTGGTGTGCTGCTATGAAAGAGGAAATGGAGGCTTTAGATGCTAATGGTACATGGGAACTGTTGCCTTTGCCCACTGGTAAGAAAGCTATTGGTTGCAAATGGGTATTTACAGTAAAGGTAAATCCTGATGGTTCTGCGGCTAGGTTAAAAGCACACCTTGTAGCAAAAGGATATGCTCAGACATATGGGGTTGATTACTCTGACACTTTTTCTCCTGTAGCTAAACTTACTTCTATTCGCTTGTTTATCTCTTTAGCAGCTACATATGATTGGCCCCTGCATCAATTGGATATCAAGAATGCTTTCCTTCATGGTGATCTTCAGGAGGAGGTGTATATGGAGCAACCACCTAGGTTTGTTACTCAGGGGGAGTTGGGTAAAGTTTGTAGGCTTCGAAAGTCTCTTTATGGCTTGAAACAAAGTCCTAGGGCATGGTTTGGGAGATTCAGTGAAGCAGTATAGGAATTTGGTATGCAAAAGAGTAAGTGTGATCACTCAGTATTTTATAGGCAATCTAAGGCTGGTCTAATTCTCCTGGTAGTCTATGTGGATGACATTATCATCACTGGAAGTGACTCTGCAGGTATTTCATCTCTTAAAACCTTCCTCCAAACCCAGTTTCAGACCAAAGACTTGGGATTGTTAAAGTATTTCTTGGGTATCGAAGTTATGAGAAGTAAGAAGGGTATTTTCTTGTCTCAAAGAAAATATGTCCTCGATCTATTGACATAGACAGGAAAATTAGGTGCTAATCCTTATAGTGCACCAATGACTCCAACTTTACAACTATTAGCAGGGGATAGTGAGTTGTTTGAAGATTCAGAGAGATACAGGAGATTGGTAGGAAAATTGAACTACCTCACAGTCACTCGTCTTGACATTGCTTATGTCGTTAGTGTGGTAAGTCAGTTTATATCTTCCCCAACTGTTGCTCATTGGGAAGCCTTGGGACAAATTTTGTGTTATCTGAAGGGCGCTCCAGGAAGAGGTTTGCTATATGGTAATCATGGGCATTTGAATGTTGAATGTTTTTCAGATGCCGACTGGACTGGATCTAAGGTTGACAGGAGATCAACTACTAGATATTGCGTTTTTGTTGGAGGAAATTTGGTGTCTTGGAGAAGTAAGAAGTAGAGTGTAGTTTTTCGATCTAGTACTGAATCCGAATACAGAGCCATGGCACAATCAGTATGTGAGGTAAAGTGGATACTTCAATTACTAGATGAGACAGGTTTTAAGACCTCCCTGCCTGCGAAATTGTAGTGTGATAATCAAGCTGCTCTCCATATTGCTTCTAATCCGGTGTTTCATGAGCGGACCAAACATATTGAGATTGATTGTCACTTTATTCGTGAAAAGATTCAACAACAGATCATCTCAACAGGATACATCAAAACTGGAGAGCAGTTAGGAGATATTTTCACAAAAGCTCTGAATGGAGTTAGGATTGACTACATTTGAAACAAGTTGGGCATCATTAACATCTATGCTCCAACTTGAGGGGGAGTGTTATGGAAAGTCAATCACTATATTATTTCTCTGTATATTCTGTATTCTGTATTCCTATTTAGGATTTCTTATTTCGGATTTCTTCCTAATTAGTAGAACACAATTATAGGAATCAATTGTATATATATATATCCATGTACAGATTAATTGAAATTAAGGAGAATCATATCTTTCTACATATGCCATAGCAAAATCCAGGATGCTTTTTCCCTCCTCATTTCGACTTCCAAAACCAAAACCTCCATGAACATTCTCATAACCTTGTCTATCAGTTCCTACATGCCCATTCAAATCTCCACCAATGAAAACATTCTCTTCATTCGGTATGCTTTGCATTAAATCATCCATATCTTCCCAAAATCTTTGTTTACTCTCACTGTCTAGTCCTATTTGTGGGGCATAAGCACTAACTATATTTATTGTTTCTCCTTCTAATACTAGCTTTACTAGTATAATTCTATCTTCTACTCTTTTCACAGCTATTACTATGTCTTTTAATGTCTTATCTATGATTATGCCCACTCCGTTCTTATTTCTCTCCTTTCCAGTAAACCACAGTTTGTACCCTGAATTACCTACTTCCTTACTTTTCTCTCCTACCCATTTAGTCTCCTGAATGCAAGCAATATTCACCCTTCTCCTTTCCAAGGTATCCACAAGCTCCATTAATTTTCCTGTAAGTGAACCAACATTCCAAGTACCAACCCTGATCCTCCTCCTAACCTGCTCCTTTCTAATTGGTCTCCTTCTATGATATCTTCTATTGTTTTCTATGTCTATATTGTGTTCTATTTCACTATCTGTTCTACTATCTGTCCTATGGACTAACTTCTTTACCCACACCCGTCCATGATGTAGGAACCCTTGCTCACTTAACACCACACCCAGGCGCCGGCATAGCGCGTCGCTTTCGGTGAACGCCCTACACCCTTGCATATTTCTCACGACACCCGGGCTCAGATGTAGCGCGTTGTTAGTTGAGGACAAGAATCTTATTTGAAGACAGAAAGCTAATCTTAATTAATGAATACTTAATGGACAAGAATCCTAAATAAGGAACACAAAATTAAAATCTAGTAAATGGAAAACTAAGTGAAATCCAAAATTGAATAATATTTAAAATGCTCCTACATTAATCTCCCCTAGTTAAAGAACAACTTGGCTCCAACGAGTAAGGTTGGAGATATTCTGCATAGATGTCTAGATTAACTCATTTTAGCTCCTCTTCAGTAATCCAAGTGTTTTTAATTATTAGTTTTCCAAACCACTTCACTAGAAAACTTCTTTATGGGTTGCCATGTTTGGATCAGACTTCTTTGACATCTAACACTTATTCAATACATCAACCTTCACAGGCAAAAGCTGTTAGAAACCTTCACAGGCAAAAGCTGTTGGACTTTAGCTTCAATGGTAGAATCAATACCGGCAAATGCATCAAAGCGATATTAGTCAGAAACATTAAAGAGTTGACTAATTTGCAAACGAGATGGGAACTCAATCAAATAGGCATTTGGACTAATTTTCTTCAACACCTTACATGGCCCAAAACCTCCTCGACATGAGCTTGAGATACGTATCCTTTGGAAATCTTTCTCGTCTTAAGTGCACAAGTACTTGATCACCCTTAAATTCATGTGCAAGTTGCATTGCTAGCTTTTAGAGCACTCTACACTACTTTATAAATCTTCTAAATGTGGTTACCAAATATTTCTCCTTCATTACTCACTCTAGCTTCTTGTGGTGAAGGCACCGAGTCAAGAACTTGTTGAGGTTTCAATCAGTAGGAAGCCTTAAATGGTGTCTTTGTACTTTGATAGAATTATTTTAGGCAAATTCAGCTTGGGGCATAGTTATTAAAAGCTATAGGTGGATGCTGGTGGGTGTTTATATTGAAAGTAGGACCAGATGGGAAGGTTGATCACCTTAAAGCTTGGTTGGTGGCCAAAGGATATCTCAGATCTTTGGCTTTTATTATTGTGATACTTTTTTTCCTGTGGCAAAAATAACATATGTTTGCTTATTTATTTATAGGGCAGCCATGTTTCATTGGCCTTTCTATTCGTTGGACATAAAAAAATGCCCTCTTACATGGAGAACTTGTTGAAGAAGTCTACATAGAGCAACCACCAGGATTTGTTGCTTAGTAGAAGTCTGGATTACTTTGTTGACTACGCCGATCCTTTTATGGTTTGAAGCAATCTCCATGGGCATGGTTGGGTTGCTTTGGCACTATTGTCCAACAATTTGCATACTTCGAAGTGAAGTAGATCATTTAGTGTTTTATTAACATTCTTCTCATGGCAAACATGTTCTTGATTGTTTATGTTGATGATACTGTCATAACAAGTGATGATCATGAAGGTATTTCCCAACTTAAATAGCATCTCTTTAGTCATTTCTAGACTAAAGACATGAGGAAACTGAAATACTTCAAGGGCATTAAGGTGGCACAATCTAGCAGTGGTATTGTGCATTAGATATATTGGAAGAAAGTAGTTTGCTGGATTGCAAGCATGTAGATACTCCATGGATTCGAATGCTGAACTTATTCCTAGATAAGGGGAGCCTCTAATTGATCCAAGTTGATATCAAAGACTTATTAGCAAGCTTAATTTTTTAACACAATTACACGGCCTAACATCTCATTTGTTGTCATTTTGTCCTCCAAATGCCTTCTGATAGTCATTGGAATGTAGTAATTTGTATTCTCAAGTATATTAAAAGAGCTTCGGGATAAAGTTTTTTGTATGAAGACAGGGACACACATATTGTTGGGTATTTTGATGCAGATTTGGCAGGATCCCTTTCAAATAGACAGTCTACTTTAGGGTATTGGTATTGCATTCTAATTGGAGGTAATCTAATATCTTGGGAAGGTAAGGAGAAAGATGTGGTGGCTAGATCAAGTGTAAAAGTAGAATATCGAGCCATGGCTTTAGTCACATGTGAGCTTATATGGTTAACGCAACTTTTTCAAGAATTAAAGTGTGGAGATGGACAAATGAAACTAATTTTTGACAATTAATTTGCCCAGCATATTACTTCAAATCTCGTGTTTTATGAAAGAACGAAGTGCGTAGAAATAAATTGTCACTTTATTGGGCAAAAGATTGAGTCATGGTGTATTGCTACTAGTTTTATCAGTTCAAATGATCAATTAGCAAGCATCCTTACAAAATATCTTCGAGGGTCTAGGATTGATTATATCTATAACAAGTTTTGAGAATACAATATGTACGTTGCAACTTGAGGGGGAGTGTTAAGAATCTAGAAATAGATTAGAAATCCTTGTAAGCATGCATTAGATTAGGAAGTAATTACTAACTAGGAGGATTTTAGGCTTGTGATTATGTATGTTTTCCTTTTTTAGGGCTTCTGTAAAATATATTTTAATCCCCAAGAGCTTGAGAGAATAATCAAGCTAATTATTCCACAATTTCCTTCTCCTTCATCTCTATTTCTTCAATTCTTCTATATTTCTTCAAATTACATTAAGGATTCTCCTTAAGCTCTTACCCTTTTCCTTTTCTCATGGATGAGTTAAAAAAAATGCACATATAAAAGTATCTCTTTTGTTTACTTGTAGATGGCATGGTCTTAATAGATGAAACCTTGTTATTACTAGGAATTGGAACAATGAAGGAGCACCTTAGAGTCCTAAGGGATATTGAGATTGTTTGAGCATGTGCATCACAGACTAACAAATGTACCAATATTAAAGGTTGAGCATATTAAAGATATAAGAGTTAAGAAAGTGAGTGGTAGACCTAAGATGACTGGGCATTTTTTATTATTTGTTTATTTATTTTTTTTTTATTTTTTAGAAGAGGGAGGGAGGGAGGGGGAAGGGTTGGGGGAGTTGTGAGAAAGGATTTTGAGGCCCTAGATGCTTTTTAACAGCCCGATCTATCTCCAGTCAGTATTGTCCGCTTTGGCCCGTGGGCCTCACGGATTTGTCCCTTGGGAGGTTTCATTTCCAAAAGTGCGCTAACCAGGTGAGGAAGGCTCCCACATATATGGCCCAAATCTTTCCTTCCCGTTTCCGATGTGGGACACGAAGTTTCACCCCAGTACGTAGCTAGTTGAACAAGCACGTCACAACCCACCCCATCCCTGGGTCGTGACATGCTTAACCTTTAAATTGATTGGAATGGTGGAAATCAACCGATGTAGATTACTTTTATTTGGTACTTTCGAAATTTTTAAAGGGGTCGGGGTTGCTAAGGTTTGTGTTGGAATTGATGATATTTGCTCTTAATTCATGGGATATGATTATGAGAAATCATGTGATTGATTAGCAAAAACATTGGCTTGATTAATGCTTGTATTAAGGAGTGATTTGTGGGATGTGATATATAACTTGTGTCTTCTGTTATAAATATAGAATCTTACATATTATGCTAATACACAAGTGAATGAAATGCAATCCTTTGAGTTTGTGTCTGTGGATGTCAGCTCTCAATAACTAAACTACGTAAATCATTCTTTTGTTATTTTCTCTTTTTCTATTATTCTAAATTTCAATGGCTTAAACCCTTGGCCTCATGCATTATGAGATTGGTACTCAACTACTAGGCTACTGGCTTGGTGGCGATACAGCTGACTTCAACTAGTTTGGGATAATGCTTAGTTTAAGATTAGTTATTGAAAGAATGATTGTAGAAGTCAATGTTGTGGCATCCTTCCAAGTATAGAAGTTCTAAGTTCCTTTTATTATTATTCTTTTCAAGAGAGATTTTGTTTTCGGTGTGGATGTTTGCTTCTCTCTTTAGTAGGTAGTCATATGAATGTGTTATCAGAATGGGCAAAAGGATAATTAGCCCCTTTTTTCCCATTGATATCCTACGATCAATATTATTGGCTGAATCCTATAAACCATTTCACATAAGTTCATTGATATCTTCTTTCTACAAAGCAAGTTTTCTTATTTCTAGCTTTGTTATAAATTGTGCAATGTTGTTTCAGTTATTGCAAGAATTTGCATTAAAGATTTTGGTATTCTTCACACTTCTAAACTGCCATATATTTGTCGATGAATAAATTCTTCTCAAGCTGTACCACTCATGAATATGAAACCTCTAATTGCCTTTGAATTCCCTATGCGAAATTTCTAATTGCCTTAGCCTTATTTTGTAGGTATCCTTACATGGCAGTGGTTCTAAATTTCAGCCAGTCATGGGCTCTATACTGTTTAGTTCAATTTTACACTGCCACAAAGGCACACATAAAACCATTATACAAGTTCCTTACATTTAAGTCAATTGTGTTTTTGACTTGGTGGCAAGGAGTGGCAATTGCTCTTCTCTATTCCCTTGGATTATTCAAAAGTGCTATAGGTCAAGGCTTGCAATTTAAGTCAAGTGTTCAGGACTTCATCATTTGTGTAGAGGTACAGGTCTTTCATGGCCAATGATTTGTTTTCAGTGCATTATTTATGTTTGTTTTCATTGCATTATTTATATTTGCCATTGTTTCATTTCAAAGAAATTGAATTATCCTTTCTAAAATAGGGGCAAATTCTGTTAAAAAAAGGGAAGGAAGAAATAAATGGTTAATTAATTGGTGGAAAGTACTTTGCATCAACTGAGTTGGAAATAATCAACATGGGTTATGCAACTGATCTTTTTGTCTCATATTTATGACTTCTGCAATAACTGTTCCTGGCCTTATGGGATTATTTTTTTTGCTTCTTGATTATATATTCTACTTGTTGCTGTGATTGTCAATGTGTATCAGTGAAGTTTTTGCAATCAAATTTCTAAATTACTTGACATGTTCCACTCGTATCTGATGTCAGCTCTAGGTTGTGCCATGATTGTGTCAGTGTTTTACCATAACATGATGCAGGTTGTTGGAGGTTCTAAATAAGAAGCTGGAGGTTCTAAATAAGAAGCTGGACTCTGTTAATATGTGTGTGTGTGTGTGTGTGTGTGAGTGTATTTTATAATTTTCTTTTAAGCAAGAAAAGAAATACTCTGCTGCTCCTTCTCTGGAAACTTCCAAGTCTGACTAGTTTCTGTATGGATGATATCATGGACAGTTGGCTGTTAGAATAAGCTTACGGAGGTTAGCTCAAATATAAAGAAGTAGCATGTGCTGTTCTGTGATGTAGGGTTGGTGCAGCCTGGCTCAAGTTATTGAGAGAAGATTATGTTTAATGGTGAGAGGAACCCACTATCATATTCTGGTTCTGGATGAGAATAGGAGGGAGACTTAAGCAGTTTGGAAACTGGAAGGACTCAACCAGTTGCTTCTCTAGTGATATAATTATGCAACTTTGCTGAGGGTCCATTTGGGTAGGTGGGGTATTGAAATGAAGAGTATATGACTTTGACAGTATGTTGGTGGTTTGCAATTTTTCTCTTAGAAAATGAATCCAAATTCATCTTAATTTCAACTGCAAAGTGCAAACCAATCCAAATGGGCCCTAATAGACTTTTCCTGGTGAACAGGTAAATATAAAGAAGTAAAATGTGGTCTTCTGCTATGTAGAATTTGAGCAAGTAGTTGATGTAACGAATGTAGTTTGGTTAGCGAAGCAGATAACTAGTCCTACCTTCTTATAGTATATAAAAGGTGGTGGTCAATGGGTGGTTGCAATCTCCTTAACTGGTCAAGGGGTGGGATAATGTTCAGATAGGATTTTTTAAATCTTATTTATTAAAAGGAAAATAATTTCTATGTGGATAAGGTTGGATTTACGATGTCGTTACTTGACGACTCCAAACTAACATGCTGAACATGTGGCGTTGTGTGTTTTTTGTATGGTTCATACTAATAATTGTTTATTGATTCATAATGGTTTAAATTCATGTTTAGAACATTATATGGAAAAAACTGGATCTTTTTGTTGATTTATGGATCTCAAATTCTCAATCTCACTGCCTTTCGTTTTGGTATGCTTAAAGGAAAACCTGCTGTCTTTTATACTAGCATGAAAATGTATTACTGGAGTCAAGTTTTTTATTAATTCACCAAATTTGTTTGATGCAGAAATTTAAGTACATATATTTTATGGGAATGGAAGCCATGGATTAAATGGAATTGCATTTTTGGGCCCAGTCATAATTGCTAAGGGTTTATTCGACAATACTAGCTGTTTTAGTAATTGTTGGCTGTTCTAGTAGCCTTCAACTTTTAGCTGTTAGATATTAGCTATTCATATGGCGGTTTAACATAGAAGTGTTCGGTAAAATTAAACATAGAAGTGTTCTAGTTGCCGAACACAGCTTGACTGTTGGAATATGGCTTGTGAGAACAAGTCCTACATCGTTAGTGTATAAGAAAATTAGAGGGCATATAAGTGTTGGCAAATCAAACCAAAGGAGCTTAGGCCATTTTGGTGATGGGGAGTTCGAATTAGCTGAAAGATGAAAAAGAAAGAAGCATATTTATAAGCAAGCCCAGTTTAGTATGGAGGCCTACCTATTTAATGATCCACTCGTCTGGGCCTGTATTTCTCAACATGTTATTAAAGCAGTGAGGCCCAATGGCTGTAGATCTGGGACTGGAAAGCGTAGTGAGCTGAGCCCCAATATGCCAAGCCCATGAGTTGAGCTAATTGAACCACATTCAGTTAGATCCATGGGCTAGCTTAGTGAGCTAGACCTTGAGGGTAGAGCCAAAAGTAGCCAAACCTAAGTTAGATAGACCATCCCATGTAATGACAAGTGACAACTAGGCCTATTAGCCCCTGTGAATCTGAGCTGAACCTAGTTGCACTTGAGGGGAGTGTTGGAATTTGGCTTGTGGGAACAAGTCCCATATCAACAATTTACAAGAAAATTAAAGGGCATATAAGTGTTGGCAAACCAAACAAAAAGGGCTTAGGCCATTTTGGTGATGGGAAGCCTAGTTTCAAGCCTAATTCAGTATGGATGGAGGCCTGCTATTTGATGATCCACACTCTAGGCCCTGTATTTCTCAACACTAACAATTTTCAAGCTTTCATTTCGGAGTTGCTGGTGAACTTGCCTTATGAATTTCTATCTTTCAGTGCAACCTGATGAATATCATTAGCAGTGAAGGCTTAGATAAAGTTACTTATGATAGCCAAACTACAATGAGTAGGTGTCAAATGAACTTTATCTTTTTGCTTCCTCTCTCTTTTATTGCAGGATGGATATAGATTATTAAAGGTTAAAATTTCCTAAGTTAGTTCATTTTGTATTCTTTAAAATATTCTTGGGAATATAATAGGTGATTTCTTATGGATATTTTCCTGCAGTAAACTCTCTAATTGTTATTTCTCATTTAATCCATTAAAGTATAACAGGTCTATTTATTCATCCAGCACAGATGGGCATTGCTTCTATTGTTCATCTATATGTTTTCCTTGCAAAGCCTTATGAGCTGATGGGTGACCGCATTCCTGGAAGTGTTTCAGTTCTTGGAGATTATGCATCTGTTGATTGCCCTCTAGATCCAGATGAGGCTAGAGATAGTGAAAGACCCACAAAGTTACGCCTCCCTCAGCATGACATTGATGTGAAGAGTGGAATGACCATTAAAGAAAGTGTTCGGGATGTTGTTGTTGTTGGTGGTGGATATGTAAGTTTTCTTCGACTCATTATCTGAGAATTTTCGATTACTTTTCTGTGGAATTTTTATCTCACGATTGAGGAAAATGGTTAGTTTTCTTCCACTTGAAAACATGAGATTATACCAGCTCAAATAGATGCATTCTTGGCAATTCTTTGCTTGTGCAATTGATTATATGAGAATCTTTTTTTGGTTCACATATGCCCATGTTCTGTGAAGTTATTTACAGAAAAGTAACATTGTGAGATAGTATTTACTAGGAAATTTCACTTTCTGGTATCAGATTAACTTTTTTTTTTTTTCCTCATGAAGTGCACTAATATATATTTTGATTCATTAACCAACTTTTTAGGAGGTACATATGAAAAATACAATAATAATACTCTCATTCTCAAAGTCCCAGCATATATTTATATTGGCAAAATAATCTAATATTATTTTAGGTAATTTTGTCTCATTTCCACTTTGGAAGATGGAGTTACTCTTACCTTGGAAGATGGAGTTACTCTTACCTTCCTTCTAGCAAGTTAATTAGAATTGAGGAAGCTGAGTAGTCAAAGCGATTTCTACTGAAGCAAATGTGATAGCTGTTTGTGTTAACCAGTCAACTTCTCGAGCTTATTTCTGTGAAACAAAGATAACATAAGTTGTCAAATATTTAAGTGAGTTTTACACTCTATTTGGGAAGAGGTAAAGTAAGGCTTTTTTATTTCTTTTTTTTTTTTTTACTTTTTTTATTTAAAGTAAGGTTCTTCATATTTTTAAACCTTCATAATTTTTATTGTTTGAGGGGAGAAAGTCTTTTAAGATGTTTGGAGGTTTTAAAGAGAAAAAAACTTTGTAATCCGCCAATTTGGTGGATTGGAAAATAGAGTTTTTGGAGGTTTTCAAGACTTCCAAGAATCGTACTTTAAAAAAACCACATGTTCTCTTAACACAAATTCATGGTTTTCGAACCTTGAAAAACCTTCTATTACTTTAAAAAAACTTCCTTCCAAACAAGGGGTTAGGTGGCAATCATTTTTATTTTAGAGACGTCATAAAGTAGGGAAGGGTCCTCCCCCCAAGAAGAAAAAAAATGCCACAAATCAACTATTTTTATTATTGGGGTAATGATCTAATATTCCTTGAACTTTTTGGGCTTTCATAATGTATCATGTGCTTTTATTAGTTTAGTTCTTAGGTTGCTGATTTTATTTCTTGTATCTACTGGATCTGGGGTATGTGCACATCTTAATGTTTTGTTGAGATGAAAGGCAATCACTCATGTATTATAGGAGGTGTAGAACCAAGAATAGAGTAGGGGATCAACAGAGGTTGTTAATTGTGGAAGGAAAATTAGTTACTAGTCTGTTAGGGAGTTGGTATTATATGACTCTATTGGTGGGATTGGGGTAATAAATAAAGCTGTATGGCTCTTGTGTAGATCATTCAAGATCTGAATCAATTTTATCTTCAATATTCTCTAACTAATTTCTCTCTTCTCTATTTCTTTTATTCTGTTCTGTAACCGTCAACTTAGGGTTCCTACCCTAACACAAACATGGTCATAACTTCTTGTTTTGGAAAAAGAAGGCATCAAACTATGGTATTTGCAAATTTGTCATCTCTTATGAAAATGCTTAAAATGATTTTTGAGATGCAGTTTGCAAAACAATATTGTTTGGTGGCCCGTGGCACTTAGTAGAGACCCTATCATTAAAAGAGGCTTAGGTATGGATTAAACATTAGCATTGTATGCACCTAGATCCATTTGATATTATTGGAATAAAATAAGTTACTTATGAATCAAATTGATAAAATCAAAAGTATGGGGTACAATTGAAAAACAATGAAAAATTGGGGATATAGTTGATCATTAGCAGCGTGCACACGCGCACACACACACACACACACAAACGTGTATATGTGTATATATATATCCTTGTTTTTGTAAATTCTTCTGTTACCAATGGTAGTAGTATACTAGTAATATCGTGCCACTGTCAATGTGGATTTTGCATTTGACGTATTATTAATGAAGACAAGTCCCGGTGCTTGTGGTATCAGTGTTGCCTTTAGTATTACTTCCTTTGTTGTCAACAATAATAATTCAATGACAATTCAAACTAGAGAAATTGGTTGTTGAGAAGCTATATTACCGGCTTATTCAATAATTAAACTAAAAACTAATCAGCGTCTACGTGGACATCTGGGAGAATATGAAGCATGTCTCTGTTTAACAATGCCTTGAGAAATCTATTGATCAGTTCCTCTTTTTTCTTTCTGTGTTTTAGTAGGTGCTGAATTTGCTATTTATCTCCTATGTAGATTGTGAGTGATGTGAAGTTTACTGTTAACCAAGCAGTGGAGCCAGTGGAAAAGGGTATTGCAAAGTTTAATGAGAAATTGCATAAGATTTCTCAAAACATAAAGAGACATGATAAGGATAGGAGAAGAACAAAAGACGACAATTGCATATCTTCACCCACTCAGAAGGTGATTCGTGGGATAGATGATCCCCTCTTAAATGGGAGCTTTAGTGACAGTGGGGTAGCAAGGGGAAAGAAACATTGTCGCAAATCTGGATATACCAGTGGAGAGAGTGGGGGAGAAAGTAGTAGCGATCAAAGCTATGGTGGCTATCAGATCAGGGGCCATAGATGGGTTATAAAAGATTAACATTTGGAATGGAGAAGGGGATCAAATCCAAATGGTGCATTCCCGGATGTATAAGCAATGATTTTCATCTCATGGTTTGGCTGTTGATCTACATGTGTAGGAATATTTTACTGCTTCTCAGGAGATTGAAGGTTTTAGCTCATATTTTTCTTCTTGTGAAGAGTTTCTCGTCAAGTGCTAAGGCAATGGTATTTAATTATTGTTGACCCCACAAGCTCAAAGGAGCATAGATTTTGATGATACCAAAACTCAACTAGAATCAAACTAACATTATTTTAAGTGTTGTGCCTCTCAAAGAAAAAGACACAAGGATTTCATGATGGATTCGTGCTTTTGAAGAAAGGATGACATTCTAAGATAACACAGGACGAATCAAAAGAGATAAAAGAAGAAAAGATTACCTTCCAAGGCTGCATTGAAAATCAAATTTGAAGGTACATATAGTATAGAAGTTAGTTTTAATTTCTAGGATTGCTTGTGAAAAGAATTGAGGAGTAGAAGTCAATGATACTTATTTTCAATCACTCAAAAGATTTTTCCTTTATTGGCCTAAAAGTATTTGATTATGATTTGGTGTAAAGTTTTATAGTTTTGAAAGTTATGCAGAAAAGTTTTCCTGGTATGCTAACTGGTTTGCTACTTATTTTAGTATGCTAACTGGTTTGCTATTTTTTCCAGTATGCTAACTGTCTCAACTCTGCACAACATCGTAGAAAAAGACAAAATAACGGCTATTTTCTTGAAATTCATAACTGTAACATTCAAATGAGTTCTCAAACGGTCAAAAACATTCTAAAGCTATAAATACACCTACCCTTGGCCATTTTGCACTTAATGAAAGACTCTCCACTGTTCAAAATCATAAAAGCTTTCATTCAAAGTGCTCAAAGTGTTCTTATTGCTCATCATTGGCTTATCTACTCATTTCTTCTTTATAGATTCTGTTGTATTGAGTGAGAGTGAGTTTTAAACACTTTATTATCATTTATGAGAGGTCATTCAAGCACCTATTGAAGCTTGGTTGTGAAAAGTGTTTGGGATAACACTTGGTAGAAGTGTGAAGCTACTTGTAAAAGCTTTGGTGAGAAGATTTGTAAAAGGCTTTTTGTCTCTTGCCTTTAAAAGAGAAGAATAGTGAAGTGAAGACTCAAAGTGGGATCTTTGAGAGAGTGGATGTAGGCTAGTTGAGCCGAACCACTATAAAATTTCAGTGTTCTGTAACACCCTCCCGGTAGCAACTCCGTACATTCTATTGTTCCGTTGACCGGTGTCGGTCCGGACAGCTAGAACGTCCAGAAAAATATTTAAACTAAAGTCAGGAACCATAATTAACTCAAATATTAATAAGAAAAATTTAGTAAAAATTTTAGAAATAAAATACAACCAAGTCAAATAAGCTGGTGCCCAAGCGATGGGTAACCAGAGGTAAGTTGCGGTTCTCGCAACTAGGAGCCCTAGACCTGGGGAAAAATTCATAAAATAATTTTTGGGACTCCAGAGAAGGGTCATTGAGGTTCCTATGGCATTAGAATGCCGAGAAAATATTTAGAAAAATTTTTCAATCGGTACAGACAATTTTGACCCGTTAAGCCAAACGGAGGGCATTTTGGTCATTTCGCCTTCAGAGACGATTTTTGGCCGACTTGTCTAGTTGAGTAAATAATTATTATGACATAAAATATGAATTAATATTGATAAAAAATTAATTTAAAGTTAGTAGAAAAGAAAAGAAAAGAAAAATACAAAATAATGCCATTTAAAGAGTTCTCACCAATCACAATTAAACAACTATTTAAATAACTAATAAAAGAGACAAAAGAGACCAAAGGAATTAAAAAAACCTATCAGCCTTCTTCTTCCCCAACCAGCCGAAATCTATACCCTAAGCCAAACCCCCATTAACACCCCATTCAAGCTTAAAAATCTCTCAAATCTCACCCTAAAACCCTAAGTCACCTTCACTAAAACTTATCCACATACTCTTGGGAAGTGTTTGGCAGCCTAGAAAAGGAAAGAAAGTGAAGAATTTGAGCTCTTGAAAAGCTCTCAAGTGAGGTTAGTGCTTATTCATGCAAGTATTTCTCTTATTTCATGTTAGGAACTTGGAATTGTTAAGAAATGGTAAATTAAATGGACTAAACTCATGTGTATGTATACCATGAATTTCGGCAGCCTTAAGGAAGGAATGAGTTTGATTATTTTAATGGACTTAGAGTGAATTAGAGATTATGTTTAAAGTGTATATATATATATATATATATATATATATATATATATATATATATATATATATATACACTTTAAACATAATCTCTAATTCACTCTAAGTCCATTAAAATAATCAAACTCATTCCTTCCTTAAGGCTGCCGAAATTCATGGAATGAGTTTGATTATTTTAATGGACTTAGAGTGAATTAGAGATTATGTTTAAAGTGTATATATATATATATATATAAGGAATGAAAGAGTTAATTAAGGAAATTTGTGAAAACCTTGAATTTGAGCTAGGGTTTGGGAGTGAAAATTTGACTTTGCTTAGGAAATTGTTAAAGAACATTCTAATGGTCAATTAGTGACCATTTGGGGTAAGTTGACCATAATTAGGAGTGAACTATTGCATGGCAAACTGAAATGGGCATGCTGCCTAATGACAGCAGCAGGGAGGCTGTGAGTCCAGCCTGTTTGGACTGCCATATCTTTGGCTATGTAGGTTAAATTGGTATTTGGCCAATTGGACATGAAACTAGATAAAATGGCACAATTTTGCTGAAGAAACCATGCTCAAAAGACCAAAGCAAGAGGACCAAAAGTTGGCCCCAATCCGGATACCCTGCAAACAGGTTCTGCAGAATGACCAAATGAACAGTAACTGTTCATTTGGCCATAACTCACTGTAGAATGGTCCATTTGACCTAAAATTTTTACAGCAACAAGATAAGACATAGCAAAACAACTTTCATGAAGAAACCTACCCCAAATTCTGACCAGAACCTATCCAACAAGGCAGTGGTAGTCACTGTTCATGGTACTGTAGATTTGATAAATTCTGCAGAATTGAAATCCGGCCAGCTGTGGTTTTTGGACCATATCTAGAGCTAAAAAACTCCAAATGGAGTGATTCAAAAAAGGAAATTCAACTAGACAAAATAAGGAACAACTTTCATGTTTACCATTTCCTCAAATTCTTAATGTAATAGTCCCTAATGGAACAGTAAACTTATGATACAAAATCTGAAATTTCTGCCCCTTAGTGCTAAGCTTGGAAATGGATTTGGTGACTTATTCCAACAAGTTTTAAATGCAAAATGTGGTACATTGGGGGTGTTAAAACCAATGCACCTATTTTCTATGCAAAAGTCAACTTTTTGTTGACCAATGAAGTGAATAGTGACACCAAAACTTGAAATTCAAAAATTGAAGAATTCAAAAGTATCAAATGCCCTAGTATACCTAACAAGATTGGTTTGGATAGTTTGGCATGCCAATAGGTTCGATTAGCGATCTTGCACATGGCATTATGCCATTCTGTGATTTTATGGCTTTTAGCCATTTTGATATTGTGTTGAGACTTGGCCTCGTGCCTAATACTATTTACAGCTTGTTAGCTGTTCTGTTGCACAGCGGGAGATACATATGTGACCAATGGTGTGACGGCCCGAGGTACTAGATACCTAGTGCCAGTTTACCCGTTATCTAGTCTAGTCGTCCAGTATAGGTTACTTGGGCAACCAAATGAATGGAAGTGGATAAAGTTAACGAAATAAATGAATATAACAAATACAAAACAAATAAGACATATACATTCAATACATATTTGTTTTCTGCTATTTTCTTTTATTTTATTATTGCACCACTAAGCATCATTGCTTAGCGCGTTGCTTTTGCCACGCGTAGGTTCTGGAGATACTGATCGTGAGCCCAGTAGACCGCAGACTGGGTGAGTCCATCCTGCAGCTCTGCATAGTGTCCGTGTCACCTCACCTTCTACACTGCATTGGTAGGACACTAGGTTTCATTTTGGTATTTTGTATCTAACTTTTATTTTCTTATATGTATTTGAACTTATGTAATGTATTTTGATGTTCATGTAAATAATGAAAATTGTGTTTGTGAATGGAAAATGTGAATATCCATCTGTAAATTGTACTTGATTAGCACATGAGATGAATGATTGAGAAATGAAATTGAAAAATGTTGAGATTTTGATATTGGAGTTTGAGAGTGATGAGATATGAATATTGGAAGTGTTTTTCACAGGTTCCGAAGAACGATTTTCTCCATTTATAGCCGGTACTCTGCCGGATTTTCTATAAAATTTTCGGAACCTCAAATAAATAATAATTTCGATAAATGGTTTAAATAAATTATATTTCATAAATTATATTCAAAACTATGACAAGAATTGATTAAGGTAAAATAGAGTGTGCCGATACACCGTGTGACATTGCTTACTCGGATATACGGTACACGGGTAAGGGGTGTCACATTTAGTGGTATCAGAGCACGGTTTAGGCGTTTCTGGGCCTAGGTTGAGTCCATACCATGCATTGCATTTGTAAGAGTCGAGGTGACACTAATGCAGATCTGTTTGTCTTTCTTATTTTGAATAGGATATGGACCCTACATCACAGAGAGCAGTTGAGGAGGAAGTGGAGAGTCATGCTCTACCTGCAGCAGTTGAGACTGGGGGTATGGGAGAACCTACTCCGCCAGCTCAAGCAGAGCCTGCTCAGCATCCACAGGCCGTGTTTCAACAAATGGCCGAATTCTTCAAACAAATGGCTGGAGTAATGCCACCACCACCACCACCTCCACAACCAAAATCACACTTGGAAAAATTGAGAAAGTTTGGAGCAGTGGACTTCTTTGGTAAGAGAGAAGATGACTCTGTTGCAGCCGAAAATTGGTTGAACAGAACAGGCAGAGTGTTAAAACAACTCCACTGCACTCCAGAGCAAAACTTAGAATCTGCTGTATCTCTGCTGCAAGACGATGCATATGAATGGTGGGACACTGTGTCCGGTGAAGTACAGCCAAAAATAGTGACATGGGGCTTCTTTCTCTCCGAATTTAAGAAGAAATATGTGGGTAGTGTATACCTGAAAGAGAGAAGAAGAGAGTTCATAAATCTGAGGCAGAGACAGCTGTCAGTGGCCGAGTATGAGAAGGAATTTGTCCGATTAAGCGCCTATGGAAGGGAGATAGTCCCTAATGAAGCTGAAAGGTGCAAGAGATTTGAAGAGGGATTGAATGACAACATAAAGATCATGATCACTGCCTTGGGAATCACTGACTTCACCAAGTTAGTGGAAGCGGCAATAAAGGTTGAAAAAGTAAGAATCAGTGAGCAGACTAGAAGGGAAAGACAGCAGAAAAGGGGCCCGGGTCAGTCTAGTTCAGCTCCTGCATTTGGGAAGAAGTTCAAAGGTCCATCTACACAGAGTTCAGGGCAACCACAAGGTCAGGGTCAGTCTCAGGGGCCCAGGCCACAGTATACCCCTAGGAGAGGTCAGTCCACACCATCAGTGGGCAGCTCTCCAGGGATGGGGTGAGTCCATCCTGCAGCTCTGCATAGTGTCCGTGTCACCTCACCTTCTACACTACATTGGTAGGACACTAGGTTTCATTTTGGTATTTTGTATCTAACTTTTATTTTCTTATATGTATTTGAACTTATGTAATGTATTTTGATGTTCATGTAAATAATGAAAATTGTGTTTGTGAATGGAAAATGTGAATATCCATCTGTAAATTATACTTGATTAGCACATGAGATGAATGATTGAGAAATGAAATTGAAAAATGTTGAGATTTTGATATTGGAGTTTGAGAGTGATGAGATATGAATATTGGAAGTGTTTTTCACAGGTTCCGAAGAACGGTTTTCTCCATTTATAGCCAGATCACTGGATTTTCTATAAAATTTTCGGAACCTCAAATAAATAATAATTTCGATAAATGGTTTAAATAAATTATATTTCATAAATTATATTCAAAACTATGACAAGAATTGATTAAGGTAAAATAGAGTGTGCCGATACACCGTGTGACATTGCTTACTTGGATATACTGTACACGGGTAAGGGGTGTCACATGTTCATTTTCTCAACCCTTGCTCTTTACATTTATGCATTTTAACTTTATGATTGATATGCTTTTGCTGATATGAAAGTTGATATTATTTGCTGTTAACCTTGCTGCAAACTGAGAAAATTAGTTTACTGCTAAATCTGCTGATATCTGATATAATCTGCTTGTTATTTGATTTGCTGTCAATTAATATATACGGTATCTTGCTCACGGTTCTTTGTGTTAAAAACTTATCTAGATTACTGATATCTTTACTGAATGCTAATATAATTTGTTAGATCAGTATACTGATTGCATATAGCCTAACCTTGAATCAACTTGTCAATAGAGCTATATTGTTCATATTTCACATTAGTCAATTGAGTTGAACCTAGCTGCAATTTTCAAAGGTTTTGAGCAAGAACCGAAAATTATTTTTAAAGTCCAATTCACCCCCCTCTTGGACATATTTTGGGACATCAATTTGGTATCAGAGCTTGTCTCTCTTGCTTGAGGATTAAACCCCTTAGAGTGATCCATTTACATGGCTAGTTCATCTAGAAACTCAACTAGTATACCTGCCCCCTTAGCTAAAGGTTATTCTATCACTAGACCACCACTTTTTAATGTCACAAATTACTCCTTTTGGAAAACTAGAATGAGAAATTTTATACAATCTGTTGACATTAATGCTTGGAGAATAATTAAAGATTGTCCTTATATTCCTTATAAAACCAGTGAAGGAACTGTACAAATTCCTAAAGCTGAAGTTGAATTTGATGATAATGATTGGAAGAAAATTTCTACAAAAGCCAAGGCTATTAACATTCTTCATTGTGCTCTTGATATTAATGAGTATAATCGTATTTCAGGATGTCAAACTGCAAAAGAAATATGGGACAAACTAGAAGTCACATATGAAGGAACTGATGTGGTGAAAGAGTCAAAGGCAAACCTCCTCATCCGTGATTATGAGTTATTTGAGATGAAACCTGGTGAAACTATTGCTGAAATGAGTACAGTTCTGAGATCTTGTCAATCTTCTTAAAGCTCTTGGAAAGAGATTTGAGGAACAAGAACTTGTAAAGAAAATTTTGAGGTCTCTTCCAAAGTCATGGGAAGCAAAGACTACTGTTATTCAAGACACCAAGGATTTCAGAAAATACACCTATGATGAGCTAATTGGTTCTCTCATTGCACATGAGATGATTTATAAGAAAGATGAGAAAGAAGGTGATCAAAAGAAAAAGAAAGGTATAGCCTTCATATCCAAAAAGGTAGATGAGAAAAAGAAAAGTGTTGCTTTTAAAGCTAGTTCAAGTGATGATTCAAGTGCTTCAAGTGATGATGATGAAGATATGGCTATGATAGTCAAAAGATTCAAAAGAGCATTTAGAAAAGGTGGAAGCAAATACAAGAAGTTCACAAAGAAATATGCTCCAAAGACTCCAAATCATTCAAGTGAAATAGTTTGTTATGAGTGTAACAAACCAGGCCACATTAAGCCAAAGTGTCCTACATTGAAGAAGAAAAATAAGTTTAGAAAGGATATGTGACACCCCTTACCCGTCTACAGTGTAGCAGAGCAAGTTATGCCACTTAGTGTGCCGGAGCACCAATTTATGTTTCTATTACAATTTATCCCTTTATAATTCATTTATTTTCAATTTTGATAAATCTGAATTTATCCGCAAATTTTATAGAAAATCCGGCAGAGTGCCAGCTGTAAATTGGAAAAACAGTTCTTCCGAACCTGTTTAAAAACACTTCCAAAATAATTTCCAAATCCAAACTCCATTATATATATTCAAGTCAATCTCAAAATCTCAATCTCAATCACGATATTATTTTCAAAACTTTTCTGTTCACTTCATCACTTGAAGCATATTCACAAATAATTCTCAATATTTCATTTATCAACATACATAATGCAGAAAATCTCAATAATATGAAATTTCATATATTTACATTAATACATAATTACAGGAGTTTATAGTTACAATCCAAACTAATACAAAATGCAAAATACAAAAGGGCCACCTATAGTCCTAATGTCCTACCATATGCAGTGCAGATGTGAGGTGACTCTGGACTCCTGATACAGCTCTGAAGACTCACCCCGTCTGATGTCTGCTGGGCTCCCCAGCTAGGTCTCCAGTACCTGCGCGTGGCAAAAGCGACGCGCTAAGCAATTCTGCTTAGTGGTGACAATATAAAATAAAATAAAATAGAATAAAATAATTATGCAGAGTGTATGATTTCATTTTTGGGTAGACTTAATTTCTGGTATTGTTTGTAGTATTATTCACTTAAAATTTGATACGGTTTATTATCATTGCCCGAGTAACCCATACTAGTTGATTGGACTGGATAAACGAGTAAACCGACACTGGGTACTAAGTAACTCGGACCATCACACCATCGGTCACATTGTGTCTCCCGGTGTGCAACAGAACAGCTAATAAGCTGTAATAATTATCAGGGTCAAAACCCAAGCATATCAACTCAAATAACATAGCCAAAGGCTATTATTTCACACAATTTAATGGGAAAGCCATGAAACACAGAATGGCATAAAGCCATATGCGATCGCTATGAGAACCCTATTGGCATGCCAAGCTATCCAAACCAATCTTGTTAGGTATACTAGGGCATTTTACACTTTTAAGTTTTACAATTTTTGAATTTCAAGTTTTGGTGTTACTATTCACTTCATTAGTCAACCAAAATGTTGACTTTGGCATAGACAATAGGTACATTAGTTTTAATACTCCCAACATACCATATTTTGCATTCAAATTTTGTTGGTATTGGTTGCCAATACCATTTCTAGGCTTAATGTTAAGTAAGCAGAATTTTCAGTTTTCATGCCTCATTTTTACTGTTTCATTAGTCATTTTTGCAGCTGGAATTTGGTAAAATGATCAACATGAAAGTTGTTCCTTATTTTATCTAGTTGAATTTCCTTTTTTGAATCACTCCATTTGAAGTTTTTTAGCTCAAGTTATGGTCCAAAAACCACAACTGGCCGGATTGGAATTTTTTTGGACTGACCATATCTACAGTGCAGTGAACAGTGACTGCAACTCCCTTGTTGGATAGGTTCTGGTCATAATTTGGGATAGGTTTCTTCATGAAAGTTGATGGTCTATATCTTATCTTGTTTCTGGTAAAATTTCAGGTCAATTGGACCTTTCTACATTGAGTTATGGCCAAATGAACAATCACTGTTCATTTGGTCATTCTGCAGAATCAGACTGCAGGTCACCGAATTTAACTCACTTGTTGGATAGGTTCTGCTAATAATTTGGGGTAGGTTTCTTCATGAAAGTTGTTGTTCTATATCTTATCTTATTTCTGGTAAAATTTCAGATCAATTGGACCTTTCTACATTGAGTTATGGCCAAATGAACAATCACTGTTCATTTAGTCATTTTGCAGAAACAGCCTGCAGGTCACCCGGATTTTAGCAAGCTTTTGGTCCACTTGGTTTGGTTTTATGGGCATGGTTTCTTCACCAAAGTTGTGCCATTATGTGTCTAGTTTCATGTCCAATTGGCCTTGCACCAATTGAACTCGTAAAATTCAAGATATGGCTGCCCAAACTTGCTAGACTCATGTCCAATTCTGCAGGTCACCATGGGCAGCCACACCAACTGCAATTCCCACTAATCAAACCACTTCATTTATTGTTTACCCATATCCAAATGGTCACTAATTGACCATTAAAACTCACTTTAACCATTACATGATCAAAGTCTCCATTTTATACCCAAAACCTAACCCTAACATCTCAAATCATGCATTTACTTGCATTTCATCAATCCACTTAGTGGGTACATATTGTGGACTGCCATGATGGTCTTTTAATTTCATTTAACTCACCACAAACAAACCCTAACCATGGCTGCCAAAAATCTAGGGTTTCCATCCAAATGGTATTCAATAATTTTTCTTTGCAATTTACACATATTCAAAGTTCTTAACATGAATTTAAAGAAAAATTAATGGTTAGGTCACTAACCTTAAAAGAGTGAGCTTTCCAATTTGCTAAAGTTCTTCCTTTCCTTTTCTTTTTTCTCCCAAAAAGATCACCAAGGTGTAGGAGCAAGTTTTTGTGTTGAGAAATTTGAGTTTTAATGGATGAAAACCCAAGAAATCAAGCTTGGGTAAAGCTTGGTTATGGAGGGCAAAGGGGGAGGCAAGGAAGGAGAGAAGAAGATGAGAGAGTTCTGATTTTTCTTTTGTTTTTCCAGCCCATTTGTCTCTTTTATATATGTTTATGCCATGTGTCAAGATTGGGTTGGTTGGGAGAATTTTAAATGACATCATGGTGATGTCATAAATCCATTTTCTATCATTTTCTCTCCATTTCTTGTCTATTTAATTGCAATTAAATTTTTAACAATATTTAATCATATTTTATATTATATAAATTATTTATTTAACTGGACAAGTTGGCCAAAAATCATCTCTGAAGACGAAATGACCAAAATGCCCTCCGTTTGGCTTAACGAGCCAAAATTGTCTGTACCGATTGAAAAAATTTTCTAAGTATTTTCTTGGCATTCTAATGCCATAAGAACCTCTACGACCCTTCTCTGGAGTCTCAAAAATTATTTTATAATTTTTCCTAATTTTTTTTCTTATTAATTATTTGAGTTAATTTAATTTTTTTTTTTTGGTTCCTCACTTTAGTTTAAATATTTTTCCGAACGTTCTAGCTGTCCGGACTGACACTGGTCACCGGAACAGTAGACTTTACAGACTAGCTAAAATGAGGATGTTACAGGATAAAAGTGAAAAGGCAATGGCAGCAACATGGAGTGATAGTGACTCTTCATCAAATGATGAAACAAGTGACAAAGAAGCCGCAAACACTTGTATGATGGCAATTGAAGAAAAAGGTGAAAGTTCGCATATTGAAGATAGTGAAAATGAGGTAAATCTTGAACTTTTTAATGTTGATGAATTAGAACTTGCATTTGTAAAGACATATGATAAATATAGAACTTTTAAAAAGAAATGCAAAATTTTGGTTCATGAAAATTGTGCTTTAAGATCAGAAAATATTTCCTTGAGTATGGCTTCAAAGGAAAATGAATTTTACAAATCTCAAATGAAATTATTTAAGGAAGTTAATGATGAGCTTCAAAGATCAAAAGAAGTATGTAAACAACTTCTTGAGAAAAACAGAATTCTTGAAGCAAAAGTTGAATCTTTGACAAGAGATTTAACTAAATTTACAAAAGGAAAAGAAACACTTGATATACTTCTTGGGAATCAAAGATCCACAAATGAAAAATCTGGAATTGGTTATGATGGATTTATGAAATATGGAAAATACAAACAATTTTTTGTTAAAGCTACATCCTTTTCTCAACCAAGTATTACATGCTTTTATTGTAATCATAAAGGTCATATGATTAATGCTTGTCCTATTAGGAAAGGAACCTTTAAGGCAAAGAAAGTATGGGTGCCTAAAGGAACCCTACCTAATATTACTAACACATAAGGACCCAAAGTTGCTTGGGTACCTAAGAATAGTTAACTGATTTCAGGTCTGCCTAAGGAGTATGCTGGAAACAGAACATTGGTACATTGATAGTGCCTGCTCTAGGCACATGACAGGAAATAAAGGCAAGTTTTCCTCTCTTACTTTAAAAGAAGAAGGCTATGTCAAATTTGGTGATAAAAGTAAAGCTAAAATTATTGGATGTGGAACTATTGGTAAAAATCCTTGCATTGAGAATGTTGCATTAGTACAAGGATTAAAGTATAATCTTTTAAGTGTTAGTCAACTATGTGATAATGGTTTTAAAGTCATTTTTACTTCTACACATTGTGATATTCATGGAAACAATGTTATGTTTGCTGGTGCTAGAATAGATAATATTTACCTACTTGATTTAACAAGTCTTGAAGAAAATTGGGAAACATGCTCTATGACTTCAGATGATAGTACATGGTTATGGCACAGAAAATTAGGACATGCTAGCATGAGTACACTTGCTAAACTCTCTAGAAGGAATCTTGTTAGAGGACTTCCAAAGCTAAGATTTGAAAAAGAATTTCAATGCAAAGCATGTGCACTTGGTAAGCATACAAAATCATCTTTTAAATCAAAAAATGTTGTAACTACGTCTAGACTATTGGAATTATTACATCTTAATCTTTTTGGCCCAATCACACCTAGAAGTCTAGGAGGCAAGGCATATACATTTGTAAGTATTGATGATTTTTCAAGATTCACATGGACTTTCTTTCTTGCTCATAAAGATGAAACCTTTGATAAATTTGAATCTTTTTGCAAAAGAACTCAAAATGAAAAAGGATATTGCATTACATCTTTGAGGAGTGATCATGGAAAAGAATTTGAAAACAGTTTGTTTGAAAATTTCTGCTCTCAAAATGGTATTTATCATACATTTTCAGCTCCTAGAACTCCACAACAAAATGGAGTTGTTAAAAGGAAAAATAGATCTTTGCAAGAAATGGCAAGAACAATGCTGAATGAAAACAGTTTATCAAAATATTTACTCAAGCTGTAAATACAGCATGCTACATTTTGAACAGAGTTTCCATTAGAGCTATTTTAAAGAAAACTCCTTATGAACTATGGAAAGGAAGAAAACCCAATATTGCATATTTTCATGTCTTTGGTTGCAAATGTTACATTTTGAATAACAAAGATAGCAATCTCAAGAAATTTGATGCTAAATCTTGTGAAGGAATATTTCTAGGCTATTCAACAAATAGCAAAGCATATAGGATTTTCAATAGAAAAACATTGACCATGGAAGAATCAATGCATATACTTTTTGATGATGCTAACACTTCCTTGCAAAGGAAAGATTCTTGTGATGATGATATTGAGTAGATTCTAAATTCAAAGAATTCGAATAAAGATGAGCTTGAATCAAAAGAACTAGTGGAGGATGATCAAAATGACAAAGAAGAAGAACTTCCTTGCTCCACAAATGTTGAAATTCAAGAAGACTCCCAACCAAATGTGGAAGAACTACAAATTGAGGAACCTCAACATCAAGATATTCCACAAGAATGGAGGTACCATAGAAATCATTCCAAAGATGACATTCTTGATAGTCCATCACAAAGAATGATGACAAGAGCTCAACTTAGAAGTTATTTTGGTAATGTTGCTTTTGTTTCTCAATTTGAACCCAAAACATATGATGATGCTCAAAATGATGAAAATTGGCTTTTTGCTATGCAAGAGGAATTAAATCAATTTGAAAGAAATAAAGTGTTGACACTTGTTCCTAAACCTAAAAAACATTTTGTTATTGGAACTAAATGGGTATTTAGGAATAAGATGGATGAAAAAGGACATGTAATTAGAAATAAAGCTAGACTAGTAGCTCAAGGATACAACCAAGAGGAAGGTATTGATTTTGATGAAACCTTTGCTCCGGTTGCTAGAATTGAAGCTATTAGAATGTTGTGTGCATTTGCATGTTTTAAGAATTTCATGCTTTATCAAATGGATGTTAAAAGTGCATTCTTAAACGGATATATTGATGAAGAAGTTTATGTGGCTCAACCTCCTAGTTTTGAAGACCCTCATTTTCCAAATCATGTTTATAAGCTTACTAAAGCTCTCTATGGTTTAAAGCAAGCTCCTAGAGCATGGTATGAGAGACTTAGTAAATTTTTGCTTCAAAATGATTTTAAAAGAGGAAAAGTGGATACTACTCTTTTCATTAAGAAACTAGGAAAAGACATGCTTATTGTGCAAATCTATGTAGATGATATTATTTTTGGTGCTACTAACCATTCTCTTTGTAAGAAATTTTCCAATATGATGAAAAGTGAATTTGAAATGAGTATGATGGGTGAACTTACTTTCTTCCTTGGATTGCAAATTAAGTAAATGAAAGATGGAATTTTTATAAATCAGTCCAAGTACATAAAGGATATGCTAAAGAAGTTCAAAATGGAGGATATGAAAAGTATCGGGACTCCCATGAGCTCAACAATTAAATTGGAGAGAGATGAAAAAGGTAAAGAGGTAGATAACAAACTTTATAGAGGTATGATTGGTTCTTTACTCTACTTGACAGCATCTACACCAGACATTCATTTTAGTGTATGTTTATGTGCAAGATTTCAATCATGTCCAAAAAAATCTCATCTTATAGCTGTTAAAAGAATTTTTAAGTACCTCATTGGCACTCACAACATTGGCTTGTGGTATCCAAAATGTGAATCATTTGATCTTTTTGGTTATAGTGATTCAGATTTCGCTAGTAGTAGACTGGACAGAAAAAGCACTTCTGGAACTTGTCAATTTCTAGGTCATGCATTAGTTTCATGGCACAGTAAAAAGCAAACTTCTGTTGCACTTTCTACTGCAGAAGCTGAATATATTGCAGCTGGAAGTTGTGTTGTAAAGATTTTGTGGATGAAACAACAGCTTGAAGATTTTGAAATTAAATTTGATCACATTCCCATAAGATGTGACAATACTAGTGCTATAAACCTATTAAAAAATCATGTTCAACACTCTAGAAGCAAGCATATTGAAATTAGACATCATTTTATTAGGGATCATGTTCAAAATGGTGATATTCAAATTGAATTTGTCCCTTCTGAAAAACAGCTTGCTGACATTTTTACAAAGCCACTCAATGAAGAAATTTTTTGCAAAATAAGAAGAGAACATGGTATAATTGATGCTCTTGATTAAGTTTTGATGCATTCTCATGATTCTAAATGAAAATGAAGTGATAAATGTTGGTTTGTAGTGTTAAAGATGTGTTCTGATATTTTTAGTGCAATTTCAAAAATTCTAGGTCTGATCTGATATGAACAGTATTCTGCAGAATTTGATCACAGTGGCATACTAATTTGTTTGCTAATTTTCTTGTTTGCTAAATGCTTTACCACTGCTCCTAACTTTTCGTTGGCAAACTGGAAGTCAGGTTTGATTGTACTAAAACTCTAAAATCATTCTTACTTTTCAAGCGCCTATTCTGCATGTTTAAAGAGCGCATTACTTAAATACCCTTCTATCTAGAGCATTGCATCTCTATGTGGTTTAAGAGCAAAATAGACTTTTGACATATAAACTGACGCGGGACTCAAAATTTTTTTTCTCTCTGCTTCTCCACTAGTACACGGTATCCGTCTCTCTGCAAATGTCTCCATTTATGTCTTTTCATATTTAAAGTTCAAAATCTCTTCTCTTTTCTTCGCATCGCCTCCCAAAACCCGAACGAACGCGTCTTCGCTCCATTTGTTAACCCATTTCACTCGCAACTTTTACAACCATCGTCTCCCTTCATCGTTCTTAAAAATTTCCGAAACCCATTGGCTGTGAATCAAATCGATTGTTCCAAGTTAGAAAATCCCCAAAAAATTTTCTATTCATTCCCTGTTATTTGTCTAAATCTGCCGAAAGAAACCTCTTCTTGTTGGATTAAAATTTTCTAATGCATTTGGTATCGATTCGCATTCTCTGTCTCTATAAGTCTCAGGTATTGAATCTAAAACATTAATGGAATCGTGTTATACATTTTTTCTGTGATTGTTCTGTTTGTTTTACTTTTGCAATGAGCTGTTAAATTTTCTTATTTTGAAGCATTAACATTATGTAAAGTCATGAATCGGTTGCCATTGATTCTCAAAAACCCGAATACTTCTTACTGTCAGTCTTATTTTTTCATATACATGACATTGTGCTTAATCATGCTAAGAATGTGTTGATATGCTTCTAATGATTATATATTGAATACTCACATTGTTAAATTCGTGAACCTAGATTTCTCTGTCCCTTCTGCCAAATTTTTCTTCTGGATTGGTCATGGCACGAGGAAAAGGAAAAGGCAAAGCAAAAGTCACTACAGATTCATCATCTTCGGACTCCACTGGTGCAAGTGTTCCTGCATCTCCTCCTCCACAAAAAGACGCTCCTCTAGTAATTGGAAAATCAAAAGAAACGCCCAAGAAAAGAACAAGTGAGCCTATCCAAGAAAAAGGAACCATAAAGAAAAAGACTTCAAAAGCTCCAGTTATGCATATGGAAAGGGCCATTCATGAACCAAGGTATATCCACTGGCCTGCTTTTATTGAAGTTTCTGTTCCTTTACAATCCTTGTTTAAATATAAAAAATGGGACAAATTGTGCTCTGACACTGAAGGAGTATATGTGGACTTAGTTCAAGAATTCTATAAGAATTTAAGAGTTGATGATTCTGAAAGAGATGAGTCTTTTAAGGTGAAAATGAAAGGTAAAGTCTATGAAGTGACGGTAGATAGATTAGCCAAAGCCCTAGGAATCCCAAACAGTGGGAATAAAATTTGTTCTCACAAAGAAGTTTTTGCTATTGGTGGATTTAATAAAAGAGATTTTGAGGCTGAATTGTTTAAAGGGGAAGTAAAAGATAAGACTAGCATTACCCATGCTCACCAGCACATCAAAATTCTTCATAGCTTTATCATCTATGTGATGAATCCTAGAACTGGCAATCCAAACTATTTAAGTACACTTGATCTCTGCATTATCTGGCATATTGTGAATCAAATTGAATTTAATCTTGCCTACTTTATGCTGAAGCAAATTATAAAATGGAAACCACCTTACAAGCTACCCTATGCCCATCTTCTTAATGGTCTGTTTAGAGACCTTGGGATACCTCTGGAAACCGAGAAACTTAGGACAAATATGATCCCAATTACAAGTCTGCAAAAAGATGATGATGGGAGAAAACTTAGATTTGAACAAGGTGCTAGTTCCAAGGATAGTGCAAGCGGTACTGTCAATGTTGAAGGAATTTTGGAAGAAGTAAACAACTTAAGGGAATTTGTTGAAGTTGAACTTGGAGAAATACAGAAGTTTAGAGCTTTTCAAACTGTTCTTATGAATGCTCTTGATTCTAAAATTGATTGCACTTTGACATTGATGTATAAAATTGTGGAAGAACTATTTAAAATCAAAGTTCATCTGGGTATTTCAAGCACTGAAGCTGGAGAAACCAGTAAGGCTGCTACTGGTTCTGTTCCTCAAACAGAGAAAGAAGAAGAGGAAGAAGAAGAATCTACAGAAGAAGAGGAAGAACAAGAAACAGAGGAAGAAAAGGAATCAGAAAAAGAAGAAGAGGAAAAAGAAGAAAAGGAAACAGAAGAAGAAGAAGAGAAAGAGGAAGAAAAGGAAACAGAAGAAGAAGAAGAGAAAGAGGAAGAGAAGGAAGAAGAGGAAACTGAAAAAGATGATGATGATTCTGATGATGGTAATGGAGGGAGCAAAGAAGGAAATGGGAAGGATATGAGTGACTCAGAATCTGAGACAGAACCACAAACTCCTACTTCTGCTGCTCCTGCAAAAGAAAAGGCAAAAACAGCTCAAAAGGAACAAAGAAGCAAGTAGAAAGAGCAAACTGGTAAACCATCTGGCAAAAAGACTAAAATTGGCAAAAAGTTGACAGCAGAATCTGGTACTACTGCTGCAACTGAGTTAGTAGCTGGCCCTATTATTCCCTTAACACCAGGAACTAAAATGGCTGCTGAAATTCTTCAAACCTTGAGTGATAAACCTGTCAAGCCAAAAAAGGTGAAGATGGTTGCTCCAAAACCAATCAGAAGAAGCTCTAGGCTGAAAGGATAAACAACCATACTGCATGTTTACTGATTAAATTTTGTCTAACAGTCTGTCTCTTAATTTGCTACTTAGTTTGCTACTTTTAGTTTTTCTGAACTTTAATTAGTTTGCTATATCAGTTACTGTTTTGACTGTTTATTCACTGCACTTAAACTGAATTTTGATTTATACACATGTGCATGATTTCTCCCATGTTCTTTTGATGCTGAAAAAAAGGGGGAGAAAAGTAATGAATGATAAAGTTTGTGATTAGTATATTGTTGATATAACTTTATAGTGTGCATATTGTGCATAAGTATAACTTGATGGTATATCTTGATGGTATATCTTGTGAATGATATAGTTTGTGATTAGTGTGCATATTGTGCATATTTAGTTAGTATTTTTAGTCACACTTGACTCCTTAAGAAAATGCTTATGAATATTTCATTGAAATTATTAAGGGGTAGTTATTTGTGATTAATTGTTGATATAAGCACATACATAGGGGGAGTTATTCTCACATATATACTCACACTTATTAATATTTACATGGTGATTCGATTAAGTTTTGTCATCATCAAAAAAGGGGAGATTGTTGACCCCACAAGCTCAAAGGAGCATAGATTTTGATGATACCAAAACTCAACTAGAATCAAACTAACATTGTTTTAAGTGTTGTGCCTCTCAAAGAAAAAGACACAAGGATTTCATGATGGATTCGTGCTTTTGAAGAAAGGATGACATTCTAAGATAACACAGTACGAATCAAAGGAGATAAAAGAAGAAAAGATTACCTTCCAAGGCTGCATTAAAAATCAAATTTGAAGGTACATATAGTATAGAAGTTAGTTTTAATTTCTAGGATTGCTTGTGAAAAGAATTGAGGAGTAGAAGTCAATGATACTTATTTTCAATCCCTCAAAAGATTTTTCCTTTATTGGCCTAAAAGTATTTGATTATGATTTGGTGTAAAGTTTTATAATTTTGAAAGTTATGCAGAAAAGTTTTCCTGGTATGCTAACTGGTTTGCTACTTATTTTAGTATGCTAACTGGTTTGCTATTTTTCCAGTATGCTAACTATCTCAACTCTGCACAACATCGGAGAAAAAGATAAAATAACGGCTATTTTCTTGAAATTCGTAACTGTAACGTTGAAATGAGTTCTCAAACGGTCAAAAACGTTCTAAAGCTATAAATACACCTACCCTTGGCCATTTTGCACTTAATGAAAGACTCTCCACTGTTCAAAATCATAAAAGCTTTCATTCAAAGTGCTCAAAGTGTTTTTATTGCTCATCATTGGCTTATCTACTCATCTCTTCTTTATAGATTCTGTTGTATTGAGTGAGAGTGAGTTTTAAACACTTTATTATCATTTATGAGAGGTCATTCAAGCACCTATTGAAGCTTGGTTATGAAAAGTGTTTGAGATAACACTTGGTAGAAGTGTGAAGCTACTTGTAAAAGCTTTGGTGAGAAGATTTGTAAAAGGCTTTTTGTCTCTTGCCTTTAAAAGAGAAGAATAGTGAAGTGAAGACTCAAAGTGGGATCTTTGAGAGAGTGGATATAGGCTAGTTGAGCCGAACCACTATAAAATTTCAGTGTTCATTTTCTCAACCCTTGCTCTTTACATTTATGCATTTTAACTTTATGATTGATATGCTTTTGCTGATATGAAAGTTGATATTGTTTGCTGTTAACCTTGCTACAAACTGAGAAAATTAGTTTACTGCTAAATCTGCTGATATCTGATATAAACTGCTTGTTATTTGATTTGCTGTCAATTAATATATCTGGTATACTGCTCTGGTTGCTGTGTTAAAAACTTATCCAGATTTCTGATATCTTTACTGAATGCTAATATAATTTGTTAGATCAGTATACTGATTGCATATAGCCTAACCTTGAATCAACTTGTCAATAGAGCTGTATTGTTCATATTTCACATTAGTCAATTGAGTTGAACCTAGCTGCAATTTTCAAAGGTTTTGAGCAAGAACTGAAAATTGTTTTTAAAGTCCAATTCACCCCCCTCTTGGACATATTTTGGGACATCAATTATGAATCCACTGGACAGGTTGAGTTTTTTAAATTGTATAGTTTCTATAAGGCTTGCTTGGCTGTGAAAACGAATGCATCAAGCTGCATGACTAAGGATACTTCACACATTTCTTTCATAGTTGTCCATATGCAAATTGTTTTATGCTGTATTACTGAACTATATTGTTGCCAGATGGAAAATTTTTATTCATTGATGAATTGTAGACATTATTACAGATGAAAGTGTGAGACATTGCCTTTCTTATGCTAATTAATTCACCCATCATGATTTACATCAATATTTTATAACTTGGCACACGGTGAACTTGTACCTCATATCTGGCATTGAAGGAGATTGCCAACCAGTCATTCTTGTGGCAAAAGGTCTAACTGAACCTCAATCCTGTTTTACTGGCCCAATCTTTGACACAGGCCACTTGGTGTCAGGCCTTTCACAATGTCTTTAAAACTGGAATTGGGCAGCCCACTGTTTGGCTAAACAGGCCCTATCTAGTGATAAGTTCTTTGTGAACCCCCGTTGCTCAAGGGAGCTTTGTTCACAACCTACATGGATGTACTTGATTTCTATCAATGAATCATGTCTCTTTTAGGGGAAAGACAATGAACTTGTACCTATGGACATACGAAAAAATTGTCATGCTTGGAATTTAAAAAAAGAAATTGTTATTTTGGTGTGTTAATTAGGAGATTTCACCAACCTAATTCTGCTAAAAGCATTAGGAACTTTATAATAGACTCGGCCACTGGCCCGGTTCAAACGGAATCAGAACTTTGAATCTTCACTAGTCTAGTTTTATTCAATCTAAGTCTAAATGAAATGATCTAATTTAAATTTGTTTTTTTAAAATGAAAAAAAGGCAGTTCAGCTTAGAATCGTCTGATTTAGTTCTAGATCAAGTTCAATTTCGATCTGATTCATTTATAATTTGAGTCAAAGATGAGTTTGATTGATTTAAGTTCGGTTTAAACTGATCCAATTCTAATTCTAAACAGGTCCTTACTGGGTCTACTTTGTAGGATCTCCCAATTTGCTTGTTTGCTAGTGAGAAATTGGAGTAACTTGTTTAGATTAATTTTATATTAATGCCTCATCGCTTTGGACGCGATTCCAAGTATTATACTGAGAAAATTCATTGGTAACCTTTTTTAGATTTTTTTTTCTCTTTTAAGAAAAAGAAATAATTTTCATTTTAAAAATAAAATAATTATATAAAATTAAAAAAAAAAACAGTTCAAACTTTTTTTTCTTTCTTCTCAGCCAAAAGTTAGTACCAGGTTTGTATCGGTGGTTCATTAGAACAAGCTCTTCAGGGTTATTTTAATTTTGGTTTGTTTTTATTTCAATTTTAGTTTCAGTTTTGATCAAATCCAACAATTGAATTTTTTTTTTAAAGAAATCTGAGCGCAGCGTTGCATTTCCACAATCGGAACCAAGGTAGGTAGAGAACACCAAGTAGACGGATGAAGCATAAAGGAACAACAGACGACAATTCCTTCCAATATTTCTCTAGGAGGTTGAGTTGCTAGCAGGACCCCTAGATCACCAAAAACACCCAGCTGTGGCCTATAGCGTGATCTAAACCAAGGGAAAATGACAGATGGTGAGGCAGAGCTCTCTTAGCTCTTATTACCATCGAGAGACTGGGTGTCATGACAAGGACACGGGGAAACGTCTCCAAGAGGTACCGCGCCCACTAAAAGATTACAACCTGTCGATCCAAGCCGAAGACATGGTTACAAGACAGCGAAGAAACTCTCGTTGAATGATCCCCATCCCTGCATGCCAAACCCAACACAACACTAACCAAGCACACTCTAGGTAGATCACAAATGAAACCTCACCAAAAGAGCTAGATCTACTGCAAAACCAAAAGCAAGTTATTTATGCACAAAAGCCCCACTAGCAAGGGAGGAGGACAATCCACTTAATTGGACAGGGAAGTGAAGGAAGTCCTCCCTACCTAGATGGGGCATGGGACACTACTTGATTTGCAGAGCATGGAGGCCGAGTGCCATAGGGAAAAGAAAAAGTTCAGAGGAAAATCTCTCTTTAACCAAAAAGAGTTTTCTATACTAGTTAAATGTAACAACAATCTATTATATGAAATGATATCTCAATATTTTTAATAAGACTACCCATCCAGCTGTCGAAGTTTTTTTTCCTACTTGGGTGGTATAAAATTAATTCTAGGATCAAAACTCAAAATATTTTGCCAAAATCACAAGGTGGCAGAGTGTTGATTTTATGATCAGCCGAAGCTCTGAAGTTAGCAATGCAAACTTCCGTGGCTTATACAAGATTGATGGGATTTTGACTACTTGAATTCTTGATGTTAAGTTATCACAAATCAATCCATTGTATTGCTTCCCTGCATTCAGTATTGTTTGCAAGATTTGCAAGGATCACCATGCTCACAGTCAATAAAGCACATCCACATGAAAATCCATAAATTAAAACTAAGCCTTTGCGTTTGTTTCATCTTTCATTTAATCCTTTCCAAAAATAGTTTCAAAAGTGCAAGAACATGTGCCTTTATGAAGTGGAAAGAAATATCCTTTTGTCATGTTAAAATCCAATACATCAAATCCATTGAATTTCTTTGGCATATCAAATTTCAACCACTCAACATCTTCTTCACTTTCATTTTGAATATGCACGTCTTCTTTTTCTTCCTTGTCATAACAACACCAATTGGATTCCACACAATTGACATTTGTTCCTTGATCTATACGTTAACCTTATCATCCACATCAAAATCAAAGACCATGACAAGTCTTCCATAAAATCATCGTTCTTTCCATGTCCCTTAGTGAATTGGAAATAACCACTGACTTTCTCATCTTAAAAATCATTTACAATGGTAACCAACAATGGTGCTTTGTTACAACTATGGGCAAGTTTATACATTTCTTGACGGCTTAAGGCCTATCTTGACTCCTTAAAATATAGGTCAATAGTTATATAAATTCTTAAAGTGTTTTAGATTTTAAACAAGCCCTTTAAGTTTTAAAAAAGATTAAATAAGTCTTTCAAATTTTAAAAATAAATCAAATAAGCCTTTTTATAATTTTGGGGATAAATAACTCCTTTAACTTTTATAAATAGATAAAAAAAAAACTGAATTATAATTTGCTTCTAATATAAAGATAAGTTATTCTTTACCAAATGATTTAAGAAACTTCTCTATGGGTACAAGAAACTTTTGTAGATAAGCTTTTTGATCAATTCCATAAATAACAACTTATCAATCTATTTCAGAATGCAACAAATTTTCACCAGGATATTGCAATTCAGATACGCAATATATTGCTGATATGGACTCCATACACTAGAAGATTTTTATGCACAACCTTGGCCGGATTTATATTAAATGTAAATTATAATTCAGCATTTTTTTATCTATTTTTAAAAGTTAAAGGATTTATTTAATTTATTTTTAAAATTTGAAAGACTTATTTAATTTTTTTGTTAAATTAAAGGGCTTAATTTGATAGTAAAACACTTTTTTAAGGACCTATATGATTATTTAGCATAACTTTAAGAGTCTATATGCCTTTTGTCTTTCTTGACACTATAAACAAAGACATTTATCCCTTCTTTCATTTAATTCTGATAAAGTTTTTGTAGTTAAGAGAAATAATAATACTTGGCATATAAAGAGTTTCGTGTAATCAAATGATTTAAAAAAATTAACTCTTTGAAGAAAAAGAAGAAATCAAGAATAGAGAAAAGGCAAGATCAGATGCAAAAACCGTGTTTGAAAAAATGATTGACAAACATTCTTGATTATTGACGGCAATTATGAATGGGATGAGATGCAATGACAGAAGATTGGAGGTGAATCATGATGGATGGATAATCAGACTATTCGGTAAAAAGAGAAGAGGAGTAGAGAAATAGAATAGAAAGAGGAGGGAAGAACATATTTGGAGAGTAGAAAGAACGAAAAAGGAAGAACAGCGCAAGAACAAGAACAGGAGAGAAAGCAAGAGAAAGATTAGAAAGAACACAGGAGACAGCGCAAGAACAAGAACAGGAGAGAAAGCAAGAGAAAGATTAGAAAGAACACAGGAGAATTGGCAGAACACTATGTTCAAGAGAGGAGGAAGAAGAAGACGAAAGAAGAATTAGCGGCAGAACAAAGAAGATGCGGATTCCATCGCTCTGATACCATTGATACAAAGAGTTTTTGCATTAGTTTTTATAGAATTAGAGAACTAGGGTTCCTGTAGAGCAAGAAGAAAGGAAGGGAAGGAGGAAGAAGAAAGGAGAGAGAGAAAGAAAGAGAGAAGAGGGATTTCATTAATATAATTGTTCAAGATACAGCCATGGTTACAGATCAGCTATTAACAGAGACTCTTCAACTAGCTAATCGTCTAGCAAATTAACCACACGTGCTTAACAGAAAATCTAACAAAATAACCATTTTCAACAGATCACAACAGCTTCTCAACCATTTTCCTGCTTCTGCAACTGATTTATTCTTCTTCCTACAACTAGCAAGTGTGTGAAAAGACACCGTAGCAAGTAGCTTACTGATTCTCTGATATCAACGACATCATATCACAAACACAAGTATGAAATTAGATATTTATATTTTTGCCGCATGACAGATGTTACTAGAGAGAAGTTATGTTTTCACTAGTTCTCAACTAGTTTTATCTGTATGCCATCCCCGAATCCTAATATAGGATCTCTTCTAACCTCAGCTTCCTTGATCATTGTCCAGCTATCATCAGGAATTACAAAAATAAGTAAAGGATCAATAAAATCTTGTCAGCTATCTTCCTAGCAGCAAACAATGCTTGGAATTTACCTATATTTGGTGACCAAGACATGGAGGAATACAGACAATGTCACTTTACTGAACTCTGCTCCAGCACACTGTCTTGTTCCTTTGCCAAAAGGTGTGAAATTCTTAGACACGATTGCAGAGCCAATGTCCTACAGAGTCCATTCATCAATCACTCAAAATCAGATAATTAGATACAAGAAATGTAAATCCTAGTAATGGATGATATATTTTCATTGTATGTGAACTAAATAGCTTACCTTCCAGCGCCAGGGATTAAACACAAGTGGATCCTTGTATACATCAGGATTTATTTGACAAGCAGAAGTGACCATCATTATCGTCCAGTTAGCAGGAATAGTATATCCTTTGAGAAGGGAAAAAAAAGTATAAACTAATATTTTGAAAACAAGTATAAACTCTTTGAACTATATTAGAATGAATTAATTGCAATTCAGAAATTTTATGCCTTTGAATTGAAAATCTTTAATCGCTTTTCGCAATAGCCCTGGTACAACGTTTCCCAGCCTAAGAGTTTCGTTGATGACCTGTAAGCAGTGCTTAGACAATTGTTGAGAAAGAGAAAACGAAAGAAGATACTGTAGAGAGAATCACCTGATGGGTAAAAGTCATTGATTTATATTGTTCCCATGTGATTGATGAGGGATCTGAACCTTTTTTATTTTTGAGAATTTTGACATGCTCAGCCTGTGCCAAATTAATCACTGATATAAATAAACAGGATATCTATCTATTTGATAGCTAGAACATGGATTTATTTCATACATATACCTTCAACTCTTGAACTACTTCTGGATGGGCTGAAAGGAACTTGAACATTAGTGTTGTGATTGATGAAATTGACTCGGAGCTGGCAAACAGACCCCCAAACATAAGCATGCATATAAAATCATCTGTCAGGAACTTCTCCTTTTCCATATCATTCAGGCACCGATCGAGGACATCTGCTCCACGCTTCTCAACAGTGTTGCGTCTCTCTACAATAATCTTTTTCAAAATGCTCATGGCTTTCCGGTGGTCCTGTATTGATAAAACATGGCATTATTTTGAAAAAAAAAAAAGTCTATAAAGTCTCAAAGTTGCTAGCCACATAATATGTTTTTCACTCGAGAGATAAATATTGAAGAGATAGATTGTATTTTTTTAAAATACACTAAAATTCATCGGTAAAAAATTAATTTTAAAAATTTGGGGAGCAAACACTAGCTTTTTTTTTTGAAAAAAAATATTAAAATATATAGATAAAATTTTTAATTTTGAAAACTTTTGGGGGCATCGCCCCTTAAACTTCAAGGTAGTTTCATCCCTTCAAATATGTGTCTTGAGTCCACAAGGGAAGGATGGATGTACACAAAACTTCCACCCAAACTTACTCCACTCTTACCTGAAGACATTGGTGGTATGCAGTACCAGGAATATTCAAGGGAAATGATATAAGACCTTCTATAAATTTAGCAAAGGTCTCGCTAAGCTTTTCAGGTAATTTTTCAGCATCATAACTGAAGAAAATCTTCGCTGTAAAATCGCAAACTGCCTGGAACAGACAAGAGTAAAACTACTTGTATGTTTTATAACTAGAAAAATAGAAGAAAATATATATGAATATTGGGCAAGTAAAAGCTAGAATGAGCTTGAAATTTACCACAGAAGCAAAATATTTTACATCCACTGATGGTTGATTCGACCATGAGCGAAGAGTTTTGTTAATCATATCTTCTATTTGAGGAAGCAACTGTTCCTTAAGGTTCTCCGAACCAAAATTACTCAAGAAAAAGCTTCTTATGTACTTGTGAATATAACCAGCAGAATTAATTCTTGATTCACTTAAAAAAAGCTTTGAAAATGTGTCCAAATACCATATTTCCACTAATCTCTCTTCTTGACCCAAGATGTAATGGTTGAATTCAGGATCAGTTGAAACTACAATCGGTCGACCGGCCACGTTACTTCGGAATATAGGTCCATATCTGAGTAAAAAGAGAAAAAAAAAAAATTCATTATAACAATTTAATAATAAAAATTATTTTAAAATAATTCTAAATGCAACAGATCAATTTGGAAGAATGAGCCTTTAAATTATTAGAAGAAAGGACTTAATCTCAATATGTATTAATTGCCCGAGTATACCCCGGCTGTATGGAAAAAAAAAAAAAAAAAAAAAAAAAAAAAACAAAGATGAAACTATGGTAATGATATTGTTTACCTTTGAACTCTCTTTTTGATGAATGGATGAAGATCAAGAGAATAGCTAGTAGTTAACAGCTGAAGGGTCTCTCCAATAAGAGGAAATCCCATGGAACCTGGGGGCAGAATACCATTGCATTTCGGGTTCCTCCATTTGTTAATCCAGTACATATAGTATGTCAACAGTAATCCTACCAAGAACAATCCTATTGTCAACATTTCTAACCTTTCTTTGCTAGTGTATAAATGAGGAACTGCGAACTTTCAACTCAATCTTTCATCTATATATAGTAATAGGACTAGTGTTGGAGTCTTTTCCTTTGTGAACTAAGAGAGTATTTGGTTTGATTTATAAGTCGGTCATCTACCTATAAATATAAAATTATAATTAGATTAACATTTGATTTAACTTATAAATTAAAAAAGAAACTACTTAAAATAAATTAGAAGTCATAAATAAGGATTTTTTTTTATTTATTACTTAATTAGGACTTATTTATTTATTTTTAAACTATGTTTTGATTAAATAAAAGATTATATTATCCTAATAATTTTTAAAAATATTAAGAATATCCTCATTTTAATAACTAGAATACTCATGATATATCTTTTTTGATTGTTTTGATAAATTAAGTTTCTTTAAAGTACTTTTTAATCAAACACTTAAATTATTTAAAAATTAATTTCAAATAGTTTTACCAAATATTTAATTACTTATTTCTAAATTAATTTATAAGTTAATAACTACATTTTAAGTCAAAGAGTTAAAAAATAAGTAATCAAATCAAACACTTTCTAATCAGGACAAATATGATTAACTTGAATAACTAACTACTCTAAAATGTGGAAAATACTTTAGCAACTGTGAGGATTGAATAAGTTTACAAGACTCAATCAGTGCTTTCAATAAATTGAGAGTTTATTCCTTTTTAGTGGGTGATCAGTAAATCGATTTAATCCCTCAATCAACTATACCTTAGCCCTGAATTGGGGAGTCTCGTTTCAAGTAATCTTTAGAGGTAGATTAATGCTTCTTAGCATACATTAAAATTTCACTATTAATATTAAGTCCAATTGTTCTTTATATATTTATTTTGATTTATTCCATGATTCAGATTTATAATTAAACAAACATTTCAGTCCATAATTTCATTCTACTTTTTCATTTTCATTTTATTTCATAATTAAAAATGATAATTTCCTTTTGGAGAGTATTTATTAAGTTTTGATATTTAATTTGGTATTAGCTAATTTAGTATTAAAAAATAAAAAATTAATTTTCTATTAAAAAGTAATATATTTTAAATAAAATAAAAATATCTTAAAATTAAGATATATATATTTATTATATTAAATCATTAAATAAATATTATATATATATAAATAAATATAATACATTTTAATTTCATAATTATTTATTGATTAAGTATAGAACACTGCGAATACTTAGTAATATTCTATTGATTTGATGTAATATAATGAATATAGCTAGTCAAGTCGTGTCTAGTATTAATAGTCTAATAAATGATAAAATTCCATATTCTCCTTTAATTTGGAAATAAAAATATTTATTACAATACATATAAAAAGTGAAAAGGGAAAATAATGAAATAGTAAAAAAATATTTAATCATAAAAATATTAAAATAAAAAGTAGTTTTTTTTAAATAATTTTTTAATAGCATTTAAAAATGATAAGTTTTTTTTTAATTATTATTATTTTTTTATTTATATATATCTGTGGATCGTGTTTGTTTTGGTCCATGACCAATTCAGCCTCACCCATTGCCTTCATCTCAAAAGTTAAGCCTAAGCCTTGCATATTTATCCAAGAGATTTCCATGTACTCAACTCCACCGGTTGGATTTAGGGTTGGGCTAATCTTGGTGCATTGATGATTATTTATTTATTTATTTATATAAAGTAGATATATGCACACATTATTCAGAGAAAGAATGAATATCTCCTTAATAAAATTCTGATAATTTTATCAAAACACTTTAAGTATTGATGATTCATAACTATAACAATTTTAGTTTTTTTTTTCTTTAATTTACAAGTGACTCATTTATTTTATACATAAATTTTATAATTTAATCATCAAATATTTACTTGAAATAGTTAAGATTTTCAATATTGATGTAGGACTTACGCTTCATAATTGATTTCTGATATTTTACATTTTTAAAGTGATATAAATTGAGTGATTGAGAATATTTAGAAATTAGGTTTTGTTTGGATTTATTTTGTTGACAAGAAAAAGGACTTTTAAGGTATGGACAGAGACTAATGGGAGAGTCCATGGCGGTCCAAAACAAACAATTGACTTTGGCAGTAGCATGCGAATAATTCTTTTGTAAAGCAAAAATTCCATGGAATAATACACTGAAAAAAAAAAAATAGTAACCCTTTGAATTTATTGCTAATTCATTAAAATTGATTTCTAATTGATTTAACAATCGATTTAGTAATCGATTCAGTATGTTGCAATGATATTGGTTGCAAATAGTAATCAATAACTAAATCAGTTATAAATAGTAACCGGCAATTAAATCGATTGATAAATTAATTAAATTTAAAAAAAAAGAAAATTTTAGTAAAAAACCATCGGTTACTAGTAGCAACAGATTTACCAACTGAAATCAGTTGTTAATACCAAATGAAACATAATCCGTTGTAAAAAATTTGGTGTCTTTAATTTTATAAATTTACAATCATTTTGTAAATTGGATGTTATCTGTAACTAATTTAGTAACTAAAAAGTCAATTGCTAACTTAAAAAATATAAAAAAAAATAAATTTCCAAATAATAAATAAATAATTTAAATAAATAATTTTTTAAAAATTTATAAAATAATAAATTATTAATGAAAAATAGTACTGAAAAATTAATATAAAAATATTATAAAAAATTAGTAATCATAACTATTATAAAAAAATATTAACAAAAAATTAAATATAAAAAATTTTTGTAAGATAAATTAACAATAAATTACTAAAAATTAATACCACAAATAATTTACTAATAAAAAATATATTTGTACAAAAATTATTATTTTATGCCAAAGAAAAATAAATTAAATAAAAAAGAATAGAAAGAAAAAGATGATAAAGAAGAAAATAAATGAAAAAGAAAAAGATAATTAAGAAAATAGATCAGAAAAAAAATGATGAAAAAGAAAATAGATTAGAAAAAAAAATATGTAAAAAAGAAAAAAAACGATGAATAAAATATATAAGAATGAAAAAGATTATGGAGAAAATGAGAGAAAAGACAAGAAAGAGAGAAAAAATGAGTAGTAGGGAAGATAATAAGTAGTGGTGAAAAAAATGAGTAATGGTGAAAAAAAAAAGAGTAGTAGTTATATAAGTGAATTAGTAATAGATTTTAGCAACTGATTATTGATTACTAATTTTTTTAAATAAAATTGGGTGAGAATTTTTTTTAATAAAATTTACAGTCCGTTACCGTTAGCAACTAATTCACAAATTAATTACAAATAAAAATAAAAAAATAAAAAAATGGGCAGAAATTTTTGGAGGGTAAATTTAGTTCCAAAAATTGCTTGCTGTTGACAATCCATTCGCAAATTGGTTGTAAATTAAAAAAAAAAAAAAATAAATGGGTAGGAATTTTTTGGGAGAAAAAATCTGTTGTAAAATCAGTTGCTAATAGTAAACGATTTTAATTAGTTTCAAAAATTGATTGACGTTAGCAACCAATTCACAAATCATTTGCAAATAAAAAAAAAGAAAATAAAAAATTAGGTTGAAATTTTTTGGAGGAAAAATCAGTTACAAAATTAATTGCTATCAATTGTAAAAATCAATTGCTATTGGTAACTAATTCACAAATCAGTTATAAAAAAAAAAATTAGACGAAATTTTTGGGGAAAGAATTTAGCAACCAACATGTAATTGGTTACAATAATCAGTTGTTATTTGCAATCGACAAGAAATCAATTATAAACAACAACTGATTTTAACAATCGATTGCAAATCGATTGCTAACTGTAGAGCGAATTAAAATAATTCTTTAATTTAACAATTAATTCCCTAAATTGATTGCTGTTAGTAATAAATTTTAACAATGATTTTTTAATCAGTTGCTAATAGCAATCGATTTTAAAATCGGTTATTAATCATATATTTAAGATTTTTTAATATCGATTAACAACTGATTTAATAACTAAATATAAATCGATTGCTATTAGTAACTAATTTTAATAACCTATAATAAATTGATTGTTAATAACAAGCGATTTAACAACCGATTATTGAATCATTGCTAAATTTTTAAAATTGATTATTAAATCGTTTGTAATAATTGATTGCAAAACTATTTTTTTATGATAAATTAATAGAAAATTGACATATATAACTATAGTTATTTAAAAAAAAAAAAGAATCTAACCAATGTAATTATAATTACTGATTTTTATTTATAAATAAAAAAAAACTTATTGACATTTACACTTTTTTGCAATCTATTATACATAAACATCATTTTATAATTAATTTTTCTTTTTCATATAGGTTATCTTACATAAAATAATAGGGTAAAATATAATTCTTGTAGCATTGACCAAGCCACAACTTTTATATAGGACTGAACCCATTAATTAGAAAATTATTTAATATAATATGCATAATAATTTTATTTTAATAATTAATTGTGATAAAGATAATGAGTAAAAATATATATAAATAAAAAATTGAGAATTATATTAAATATTAAATTATTATATTATATCATTAATTAAATCTTATGTGATAAAATTTAGAATATAAAGTCATCTTAAGCAGCAAGTAGCTCATATAGCAAGGGATGCTTATGGATAATTTTGAAGAAATTTCTTTTGCAAAAAATAGGAAATAAAAATAAAATTGGAAAGAAAAGAAAAAGCAAAGTCAGCAGCATGGAGACCTCGAGATATTTTTAAATTCTTTTCATACATTTAAATTATTAATTATTTGTACCAAAAAAATCATTTTATGTATTAATTATTTTTAGGTTTAAGGATTAATTAAATTAATTTTTGTAAAATTAATTTAATTAATTTTATTTTATTAATTTTAATTAATTTGTGATATGAGATAATTAATAAGTGGATTAATGATGATTACTGGATGGTTATCTGAGAGAAGGAAGTTGACGACAGTTTGTAGCGGTTTCAAGTAGTTTCATGGAGTGGGCATGTAACTACAGGTAATCGCAGAATGTGGCAAAATGTGTTCCAGAGGTTTCCAGGAGATTTCCAGACACCTACAAGGTAGTTTGTAGCAGTTTTAAGAAGTTTCAAAAAGTGGGTAGGTAACCGTAGAACGTGGCAGCGTATGTTCCAAAGTCTTCCACGAGTCTTTCAGATACCTGCAGGTAGAACCATAAATGTAAGATACTTTGCAACGTGAAAAATGCCCAACCACTCAATCAATCAATAGCAACATACTCTACTAGTCTATTTATCTTTAATTTTATCTGTCTTTTTATTTTACAAAGCTTTGCATTTATTTTTTAAGCTTTGTACTTAAATTTCCAACTATTAATACAATTTCTAGTTACATTAATTATTTAGTTTAAGTGAGATTTTGACGAAATTACATTCAGTCTAATCAGGTTCTCACAACTATTTGAGAGAAGTCAGAAAAGCGCGCAGTTGATACACTTAGTATCTGGCACACTCGTAATTCTTAAGCTGTTAGCCAGTCAAATTATTTTCTAATGAAATAATTTTTGGCACATCTAGTGGAACCCATTCTCACACAATGTCAAAACAACAATCTACATCACTATTCTTTGTCAAAAATTAGCAAACAATTTTTGGCATGCCTAGTGGGATGAAAGTCTCATATCATTCGACATCATTGTTATCATTTTTGTTTTTTGCAGGCAACACCATGCCTCCAAACACTAGAAGTGTTCTTGGAAAAGAAACCATCGAGTCTCAGGACACAGAGGGAAGTCCTATTGCATAAGGCCTAAATTTGCAAGTTCCTCTTATGGTTGAACGCCTTAAAAGGAGATTAGACCCTCAAGAAGAAGGAAATCAAAATTTAGTTGTTACAGAAATTATACATCCATTGTCTACTAACCTAGTTCAGGGGTGAGATGAAATTTGCAAATGGATTCTTAGTTTATTGGAAACTCTTGCATCGACCATCACTGGTGTCTTGATGAAAGACATGGAACAGTGATTGGGAACTCTTAACCAATCAGTGGAGAGAATTGATATAAGTATGGAGAAAGCAGTTGATAAACTTAATTCACTAGTTCCAGTACTGTCTGATGGTCAGCAGAATCTGACATGGCATCTAGAGGTGTTAACGAGCCTAGGGAACAATCTCATCTTTGTACCCTTATGACAGTGCTGATGGAAGCCATGCTAGTAGTGAAAAAAGATACCGGCCATGTCACACCCTACCCCTCCGTAAGGCATAACATGATCCCGTAGTATACGTAATGAATTACCAACTTCGTCTACTGATAACCCATTAAATACACTACAAGGGATTTCAAAACTTTTTTTTATTTCTTTTTATAGTGGTGAGCACTATTGACAGGTGTTAAAAAATTTTTTAACTGAAGTGAAACCAAATAATACATTTGAAGTATTAATAATTTATGTAAAAATTTTGGCAGAGTGCCATCTATATTTTGAATAAAACAGTTCTTCAAAAACCTGTAAAAAACACTTCAAATATATAATTCCTCAATCCCAAACTCCAACAATTTGTTCAACACAATAAATTTCTCAAACATTATCAACACAGTTCAACAACCAATTTCCCAGTGTTTCCAAAAATCGAGATAAAAGAAATATATCACAATATTTACAAGCCAAAATAATTTACAAATTTAGTTTATAATTTTAATGTACAATTTTAATTTACAACTGCTCAAAACTAAGAACAATATATACATGCAGTGAACATACATTATAATACAAAATGCAAAAATATGGTATACTCAATATACCCGATGAACTCTCAATATAGCATTAACAGCCTAGTCTGCTGCCCTGTCAGTCTGTCTACCTGCGATAGCAATGAAAAACTATCGCTGAGTAAAATTTACTCAGTGGTGCACAATAACAATTTGAAATGCGATATATAAATCTTTTATTGACAATTCACAAATCAAATAATTCACAACTCCATTTCACAATTTACAAAGTTCATATAACACAAATTTGATCAAATAACTGAATAACACAGTTTTGCCAATCAATAACACAATTTGATCAAATAACTGAATAACACAGTTTTGCCAATCAATAATACAATTTGATCAAATAACTGAATAAAACAGTTTAGGCCATAACACAATTTTTCCGCACATGCCGTGTTGTACACCACGATAAGACACACTCACCCCAATAATCGAAATCAATGAGGGAGAAAGCTAGCTAAATAATGAGTACTCATCCACACTCACCTCAGACTGACAAGTCAAAGAGGGAGGAACATAATCACACTCACCCTAGACTAATAAGTCAAGAGGGAGGAATATAATCACACTCACCCTATAAATGGAGGAGGAACATAGTAACAGTGTCATGCCAAGTGTGAATTAAAATAATTCCAAATCACAATATTTCATACAATTCCCAAATCACATTTTATCTCAAAATTTCCATTTGCAAAGTAGGCAACACAATAATTTCCAAATAAGATTCTCAAGGCCAAAACAATAAAAAATTATTCATAACTCATTTCTCCAAATAAATTTTTTAGTAAAAGCAGTGAATATAAAAAGTATTGTGCACAGACACAATTTAAAACTATAATGTTCAAATAAATTTTTAAGTAGAAAATAAGAAATCAAAATTATTGTGCACAAACACAATTTAAAACAATAACATACAAATAATCATAATTTATTTCAATTGAAAAATTCAAAAGAAATAACTATTGTGCACAAACCTCTGATATATGCCTCTTGGCCCTGACTCAGTGTTCCTTATGCTTCTCAATATCCTTTTCAACTGAAACACACAATTTAAAGTGTTTCAGTACTCAATAAATTTGTTTCTAACAATAAAATCCAATATTTAAATTTTCTTGGTACTATTCCCTTCAATTCATTTCATTAGTCAACCTATAATATTAACCCTTGATGCAGTCAAAGCGAGTCAATTCTAATGTTACCAATATGTCACATTTAATAGCATTTTAGTGTTGGTGCATGTTACCAAATTCATTTTCAAGTATATTGCATTTTATTGCAATTTGCTGGATTTCGGTATACTAATTTGACCTAGCCGGATGACCTAGTTCCCTCGGTTTTCGGGTTTCGGTCCAAACTACAAACTTATAGGTCTATGTCTTATTGCACGCAGGGCAAAATTTCAAGTCATTCTGAGTTGTGTATACCATGTTATGGTCAATTTACCAATGCTGGACAGAATGTACCAAAATGGTAACTTTAGTTCATTTTTAGGTCACTTTTGGTTGGGCCAGTTTTGGTACTCAAAATTGTACAAGCTATTTGACTTGCTTATGATCATTTCTGGGTATTGGTGTCTTTATAAGAATTGTAGATATATGTCTAAACTATTCATGGTAAAAATTTCAGGTCAATTGGACCTATTTTGAGTGAGTTATGGCCAAAACACCAACTGCTGCCCAAATGGTCAATTTTCAGGCTTTCAAAGCACTAATTCGGATTTGGTCATTTTTCAAGTCATCTTCTAGGCAGAATTTTGGTAAGCTTCCTTCATGAAAGTTGGCACATTTTGTGCCTAGTTTCACCTCCAATTGGTCTCATACCAATTGGAGCCACACACTTAAGGTTCTAAGCCAAAACATACACTGCCCTATTACACATTGTTCACCACTCATCAATTACACATCCTATGCTTACCAAGTTAATTCTTCCATGTCATTTCTATTTTGTACCTTACCATTAACACATTTAACAACGCATTTTTGGTTATTTTGGCAGCTTATAACCATTCTCAATATGCACACTATAACCTAGAATTTTCCAAGTCCAATTACAACAATTAAACACATGAATGCACCCCAATTACATGTCCAAATTCAAACCTTTATACACACATACATGCTGCCATCCATAACAACATAATTCAATAATATAATTCTATAAAGCAAACCATGAAACAACACATTTTGATCTTCTTCATAAGGCTGCCACAAGTTTACACATACCCATCAATTTCCACTTTCACTTTTCAAGCTTACAATTCAAACCTTGCACATAGAATTCAACTTCAATACAATTAAACATTTAAATCATCATTCAAACCACTATTTACATGCAAGAATAAGCTACTCTTATTGAGGTTCCATGGCTGCCAAAATGTACATTTCCACTAATTCATCAAACTTCAAAAATTCTTCCACAAATCAACTACCCACAACATCCACTCAAAGTTTAATGAAGAATGGGAGAGGAAATGAGCACTTACTTAATTTGAAGCTTGTTAAAAACTCATCAAAACCCTTCCTTCTTGCTGCCAATCTCTTTTCCAAGTTGTGTAGGCAAGCTTTAATGAAGAAGTTGAGGTGAAATGAGGGCTTGAATGGAGGTGCATGGTGGTTGTTCATGTTTCGGCCATGGAGTTTCCATGGAGTTCCATTTGGCCATTGTTTTGAGAGGTTGAAGATGAATTCATCTTTTGTCCCAAATGGCTTTTACATCTGTCCACTTAAAGGTTTATTTAATCCCATAGTGCTCCACTAATCATCCTAAGCATTATAATAATCAACTTTAGTTAATTTCAATTACATCCCTTAGATTTCTTTCATTTATTCTATGTAATTGACTTCTAATTTTTATGGCATTTCCTAAGTGCAATATCATTTATTTTTAATGGAAATTTAGATCAAAGGTAACTCGGGGTGTCAATTGACCACAATGCCCCTATTCGGGTTGCATTCCTAATTTTTCGGTGACACCGAGTTTTATCGTTTTCTCAATTTCTCGTTTTTCTTTGTACTAATTAATTAAATTTTCTTTGATATTTCTAATGACATTTATACTTCAATAGATGTTTATTTAAGTGTAAAAAATATTTTTCAGGGTTCCCCGCAGTCCAAGGCTAGTCAACGGTCCTCGTTGCAACTTCCCGGTGCAGTCACCTATCGCTACGGTTTTTAACTTGTTTAACTTGGTTACATTTCATTGCTATTATTTTTCCTTTATTTTTCTTGTATTTTTCTTTCTTTTATTTCATTATTTTATGTATCCTCACTAATATTTAGATGTAGTTTTAGGCATCCTAGCTGTCCGGACAGACACTGGTCACCGAAACAGTAGAATGCACTACCGAACATAGGAGTGTTACAATTCTCCCCCCCTTAAAATAAATTTCATCCATGAAATTTTACTCAATAGCCATCTTACAATATTCACACGTTTATTTTCTCCTTTCTATATGATCGTATAATCTTCTTTCCTCTGAATTTGTGTAAAACTTTTAACAATCTAATATAACATTTACTTTATTTATATAGCACTAATCATTTCTTACTATCGTTCTGTCTAATATTTCGATTCATGTTCCCTTCTTGAATGACCATTATGGTTGTATTAGAATTATTTATCTAGTCATTGGTTCTCTGACCATTCTAGTCAACAATCTTACTCACATTCGTAATATTTCTTTGTTATATCTGAACCAACTGTTCAAATTTTTACTTTCACAACTCTTCTTATCGATTAATATTCTATAACTTGCTTCTTTTTGTATTAAATTATAACCTTTCGATATTCTAACTTTTGAGTTTTAACTCCCTAAGTAGGATTTTCAAAATTATTTCCAACAATTAAATTCTGTCCTGGCATAACTATACCAAAACAGATGCCGTTGGCAACTATTCTCATCTTGGTGTACTATCGAGTAGTACGTAGCTCTATACAAGAATCTCAAGTCATTACTATAATCTGCAGTTTACAGTATAAACATCAAGAACATTGCATAGTTACTACGATACATCCCAATAGATTAAACTTTCCTATCCTTTTATCCTTTTCGAATTTGCTAATATCCGAAACTTATTCTGATTACAATATCCATTGACAATTACTAACTGTAACATCTTTGCCCTCATCTAGAGCAATTCCATTACTGTAACTTAATTTTAGGTAACTAACAAATTTTTTTTTTTTTTTTTTTTTTTTTTTTTTTTTTTTTTTTGTATATGAGGGACATCAGGAAGGCAATCAATACTGGTACTAACATAAAAGTATGCAGACCCCAGGTCAAACAATACATATATATATTAGTTACTAGTTTAGAGAGTACCAGCAACGATGTCAAAAGTCTCAGCCTCTTCCCTCTGTTGTATAGCGTATACTCTAGCTGAAGCATCACCCTGTTCTGGCTGATTCACAGTACTCTGACTTCTAAGTGTACTACCCCTACCTCTACCTCTGCTTCTACTAACTGATGGTGAACTATTTAGGGTAGAAACTTGGGTTGACCCCTCTGGTGTAGTAAATGATTCAGAACGGCATGGATTTATACAATCCCTAGCAAAATGACCAATCTCTCCACAATTAAAACATGCTCCTATGGCTCTAAACATAACCCACTATGTGGTTTACCACAAGTTTCACAAAGTCGATTTGACAGTGCATTTTTGGGTTTCTATTGAGTTTGCTGATCGGATCGAGGTGGTTTCTATCCAGAAGATCTATCTCTACCTGTGACACCCCTTACCCGACTACAGTTTAGCCGAGCAAGTTATGCCACTCAGTGTGCCGAGCACTCTATTTTATCTTAATTCATTTTTATCATAGTTTTGAAAATAATTTGTGAAATATAATTCATTTATTGAAATTGTAATTTATTTGAGGTTCCGAAAATTTTATAGAAAATCCGGCGGAGTACCAGCTAAAAATGGAGAAAACAGTTCTTCGGAACCTGTGAAAAACACTTCCTATGATCATATTCAATCAATCCCAACTCCAATTATCAACAAAGTCTCAGAATAATTTCATCAATTTCATTTATTTCTCAATCATTCATCTCATGGTACCCATAATTCACATTTTGTATCACATCAATTTACAGCAATTTCTTAACGATTCCTCTATTTGTCATTTTACATCATCATTAGACTCAATCATAAATAAATTCTCACATGTGATTTATAATCACAAATTACAAGTACTTACATTAATACAAAATTATATTACATTTATTCAAATACATATGATAAAATAAGAGTTTAATTACCAAATTTACAAAAATCTCAAAATACAAAATGGGACCTAGTGTCCTACCAATGCACTGTAGTCTGTGAGGTGACACAGACACTATGCAGAACTGTGAATTGCCTTACGAATCGTGGTCTCTCTGGGCCTATGTCCAAATCTTGATTACCTACAGCGTTGCAAAGCGGCCGCTAAGCATAAAGCTTAGTGGTGCCAATAATACAAGAAAATATAATATACAAATAAAAATCATAATTTCTTAGCCATTGTGTTCATAAGAACTGAATAATTACCAGCTTAATGTTTAGTCGAGGGCTAATTACGTTTTATGATATTAACTTCTTCATGCATTTTGTTAATTATTTTCTTCATGATCTTGAGTTTCTTTGTATTCTATCGTAATCATTCCTGATATTTAATTTTCATATTTTCTTTAATAGTCAGTTCAATTACAGTTATACTTTTCCACGCCCAAGTAACCTATCTTTGGGCGATCGATCGATAACGGTCGTTGGCATGGACACCACGGTGCCTCGGGCGTCATACCATGGGACCTTGAGCGTCAACCACGTATGCAGTCAGTATGGCTAAAAAGCCATGATATCACATAATCGGCATAAAAGCCATGAATACGGGCATAAAGCCATGAATACGGGCATAAAGCCTTTCCTTTCGCAGTACTGCTAAAACAATACCCTATTGGCATGCCAAACTATCCAAACCAATCACATTAGGCCTACTAGGGCATTTTGCATTTTTAAGTTTCACAATTTTTGAATTTCAAGTTTTCATGTCACTATTCATTTCATTAGTCAACTAAAATGTTGACTTTTGCATAAACAATAGGTACATTGGTTTTAGTACTCCCAACATACCACATGTTGTATTCAAAACTTGTTGGTTTTGGTCACTTTCTCAAAGTTTAGGTCATTTTGGCAAAATTGCCAATTTTTGGTTTTGGTGTCACTATTCACCTCATTGGTCAACAAAAATATTGATTTTTGGATAGAAAATAGGTGTATTGGTCTTAACACCTCAAACATACCACATTTTGTATTTCAAACTTGTTGGTATTGGTTGCCAATACCATTTTTAAGCTTAATGCTAATTGAGCAAAATTTTTCGGTTTTCATGCTTCATCTTTACTGTTCCATTTGTTATTTTTACAGTGGGAATTTGAGGAAATGGTAAACATGAAAGTTGTTCCTTATTTTGTCTAGTTGAATTTCCTTTTTGAATCACTCCATTTGGAGTTTTGTAGCTCAAGTTATGGCCAAAATAAGTTTACTGTTCACGTGCACTGTTCATGCTGAGATTTTGGGTCTGGCAGATTTTTAGTCCAACTTTGGTCAGTAATTTGATCAAGTTAAGTTCATAATTTGGTCTAACTTTCTTCATATGAAATGTTCTACTATGCCTTAGGTTTCCAACGGTTCAAGAATCGCCTAAATCCGAGTTTTCTAGAGAGAGTTATAGTCCTCCAAACATTGCTGCTCAAATGAAAATTCTGGAAATCTCAGTACAGTAAACTTCACTTTGCTCAATGATTTGATTAGGTTCTGGTCATAATTTGGGGTAGGTTTCTTCATGAAAGTTGTTTTTCTATGTCTTAACTTGTTGCTGTAAAAATTTCAGGTCAATTGACCATATCTACAGTGAGTTATGGCCAAATGAACAGTTACTGTTCATTTGGTCATTTCTGCAGGGGCTGTTTGCAGGGTATCCGGATTGGGGGCAAGTTTTGGTCCTCTTGCTTTGGTCTTTTGGGCATGGTTTCTTCAGCAAAAATGTGCCATTATAAGCCTAGTTTCATGTCCAATTGGCCAAACATCAATTGGACCTACACAGCCAAAGTTATGGCAGTGCAAGTGGACTGAATTTTCAGTCCCTCTGCTGTCCTAGGGCAGCCTACAACTTCACTTTGCAATCCTATTTTTCAGTCCATAATATGGTCAACTTACCTAAAATGGTCACTAAGTGACCATTAAAATGTGCTCTAACAATTTCATAAGCCAAATCAAATTTTCACTTCTCAAAACCCTAATGTCCAATTCAATTTGCCCATAAACCTCAATTAGCACACTAGTTCAACATCCATGCATATTCATACCTTAAACATCATTTCTATCCACTCTAAATTCATTAAGACAATCAAACTCATCCTTCCTTAGGGCTGCCAAAAATTCAAGGGATGCATACACTTAACTTTTATTCATTTAATTTACAATTTCTCACTTATTTCAAGCTTCTAACATGGAATCAAAGAAGTATATATATAAGTAGGCACTAACCTCACTTTAACCTCTTGTAGGGCAGATTTTTCCAAGTTAAATCTTCATTTTCTTGTACTCTCATGGCTGCCAAACACTTCCTCTAGGTCCAAGGATTCATTTTAGTGTTGGGGTCTTGAGGAAATATGGTGAGGAAGCATGAGAAATGAAGCTTTTGTTTGAAAATCAATGGAGGGAGAAGAGGGAGAGATTCATGTTTTGGCTGAAGAAGAAGAAGGAAACAGCAGAATTTTGAGTCCATTTGTCTCTTTTAATTGTTTAAAAAAAGACTTATTGAATGGTGATTGGTGGAGGGTATGTAAATGACATCATGTGATGTCATTATCCCTAATTTCCTTCATTTTTCTTTTCTTTTCTTTTCTACCACATTTCAATTTAATTTTTAGCAATATTTTTTCATATTTTATGTCATATTAATTATTTAATTAACTGGACAAGTCGGCCAAAAATCACCTCTGAAGGCGAAATGACCAAAATGCCCTCCGTTTGGCTTAACGGGTCAAAATTGTCTGTACCGATTGAAAAATTTTTCTAAATATTTTCTTGGCATTCTAATGACATAGGAACCTCAATGAACCTTCTCTGGAGTCCCAAAAATTATTTTATAATTTTTCCCCCGGGTCTAGGGCTCCTCGTTGCGAGAACCGCAACTTACCTCTGGTTACCCATCGCTTGGGCACCGGCTCTTTTGACTTAACTGTATTTTATTTCTAAAATTTTTACTAAATTTTTCTCATTAATATTTGAGTTAATTATGGTCCCTCATTTTGATTTGAATATTTTTCAGGAAGTTCTAGCTGTCCGGACCGACACGGTCACCAGGAGCGATGGTCTTGAATTGCTACTGGGAGGATGTTACAACTCTTCCCCTCTTATTTAAATTTCGTCCTCGAAATTTACCCAATGTAAATAGCCAAGGAGCTAATACCTCTTTATTTCTTCACCTTTCCGTGTTATCCTACTTCACTTTCTCCTTAGTCTCAATCCTATCCTCAAACAGTTATGTACTCATCCTTTTTTATCTTAAATATAGTCTCCTTCTCATCTCCATTCGCTATCTCATTGTCTCTTCACTCTCTTATTCCATACCTTAACCTAAAATAAACAGGAAATACAGATCTGCATTAGTGTCACCTCGACTCTTATGAATGCAATGCATGATATGCAGTCTATCTAGGTCCAGAAACGCCTAAACCGCGCTCTGATACCACTAAATGTGACACCCCTTACCCGACTACAGTGTAGCCGAGCAAGTTATGCCACTCAGTGTGCCGAGCACTCTATTTTATCTTAATTCATTTTTATCATAGTTTTGAAAATAATTTGTGAAATATAATTCATTTATTGAAATTGTAATTTATTTGAGGTTCCAAAAATTTTATAGAAAATCCAGTGAGTCTGGCTAAAAATGGAGAAAACAGTTCTTCGGAACCTGTGAAAAACACTTCCTATGATCATATTCAATCAATCCCAACTCCAATTATCAACAAAGTCTCAGAATAATTTCATCAATTTCATTTATTTCTCAATCATTCATCTCATGGTACCCATATACAATTCACATTTTGTATCACATCAATTTACAGCAATTTCTTAACGATTCCTCTATTTGTCATTTTACATCATCATTAGACTCAATCATAAATAAATTCTCACATGTGATTTATAATCACAAATTACAAGTACTTACATTAATACAAAATTATATTACATTTATTCAAATACATATGATAAAATAAGAGTTTAATTACCAAATTTACAAAAATCTCAAAATACAAAATGGGACCTAGTGTCCTACCAATGCACTGTAGTCTGTGAGGTGACACAGACACTATGCAGAACTGTGAATTGCCTTACCGAATCTGTGGTCTACTAGGCCCTATGTCCAAATCTTCAGTACCTACGCGTTGCAAAAGCGACGCGCTAAGCATAAAGCTTAGTGGTGCCAATAATACAAGAAAATATAATATACAAATAAAAATCATAATTTCTTAGCCATTGTGTTCATAAGAACTGAATAATTACCAACTTAATGTTTAGTCGAGGGCTAATTACGTTTTATGATATTAACTTCTTCATGCATTTTGTTAATTATTTTCTTCATGATCTTGAGTTTCTTTGTATTCTATCGTAATCATTCCTGATATTTAATTTTCGTATTTTCTTTAATAGTCAGTTCAATTACAGTTATACTTTTCCATGCCCAAGTAACCTATACTGGACGACTGGACTGGATAACGGGTCGTTGGCACTGGACACCACGGTGCCTCGGGCCGTCATACCATGGGACGCAGAACGTCAACCACGTATGCAGTCAGTATGGCTAAAAAGCCATGATATCACATAATCGGCATAAAAGCCATGAATACGGGCATAAAGCCATGAATACAGGCATAAAGCCTTTCCTTTCGCAGTACTGCTAAAACAATACCCTATTGGCATGCCAAACTATCCAAACCAATCACATTAGGCCTACTAGGGCATTTTGCATTTTTAAGTTTCACAATTTTTGAATTTCAAGTTTTCATGTCACTATTCATTTCATTAGTCAACTAAAATGTTGACTTTTGCATAAACAATAGGTACATTGGTTTTAGTACTCCCAACATACCACATGTTGTATTCAAAACTTGTTGGTTTTGGTCACTTTCTCAAAGTTTAGGTCATTTTGGCAAAATTGCCAATTTTTGGTTTTGGTGTCACTATTCACCTCATTGGTCAACAAAAATGTTGATTTTTGGATAGAAAATAGGTGTATTGGTCTTAACACCTCAAACATACCACATTTTGTATTTCAAACTTGTTGGTATTGGTTGCCAATACCATTTTTAAGCTTAATGCTAATTGAGCAAAATTTTTCGGTTTTCATGCTTCATCTTTACTGTTCTATTTGTTATTTTTACAGTGGGAATTTGAGGAAATGGTAAACATGAAAGTTGTTCCTTATTTTGTCTAGTTGAATTTCCTTTTTGAATCATTCCATTTGGAGTTTTGTAGCTCAAGTTATGGCCAAAATAAGTTTCTTTGTTCACGTGCTTTATTCATCTTTGAGATTTTGGGTCTGGCAGATTTTTAGTCCAACTTTGGTCAGTAATTTGATCAAGTTAAGTTCATAATTTGGTCTAACTTTCTTCATATGAAATGTTCTACTACGCCTTAGGTTTCCAACGGTTCAAGAATCGCCTAAATCCGAGTTTTCTAGAGAGAGTTATAGTCCTCCAAACATTGCTGCTCAAATGAAAATTCTGGAAATCTCAGTACAGTAAACTTCACTTTGCTCAATGATTTGATTAGGTTCTGGTCATAATTTGGGGTAGGTTTCTTCATGAAAGTTGTTTTTCTATGTCTTAACTTGTTTTTGTAAAAATTTCAGGTCAATTGACCATATCTACAGTGAGTTATGGCCAAATGAACAGTTACTGTTCATTTGGTCATTTCTGCAGGGGCTGTTTGCAGGGTATCCGGATTGGGGGCAAGTTTTGGTCCTCTTGCTTTGGTCTTTTGGGCATGGTTTCTTCAGAAAAAATGTGCCATTATAAGCCTAGTTTCATGTCCAATTGGCCAAACATCAATTGGACCTACACAGCCAAAGTTATGGCAGTGCAAGTGGACTGAATTTTCAGTCCCTTTGCTGCTATCCTAGGGCAGCCTACAACTTCACTTTGCAATCCTATTTTTCAGTCCATAATATGGTCAACTTACCTAAAATGGTCACTAATTGACCATTAAAATGTGCTCTAACAATTTCATAAGCCAAATCAATTTTTCACTTCTCAAAACCCTAATGTCCAATTCAATTTGCCCATAAACCTCAATTAGCACACTAGTTCAACATCCATGCATATTCATACCTTAAACATCATTTCTATCCACTCTAAATTTATTAAGACAATCAAACTCATCCTTCCTTAGGGCTGCCAAAAATTCAAGGGATGCATACACTTAACTTTTATTCATTTAATTTACAATTTCTCACTTATTTCAAGCTTCTAACATGGAATCAAAGAAGTATATATATAAGTAGGCACTAACCTCACTTTAACCTCTTGTAGGGCAGATTTCTCCAAGTTAAATCTTCATTTTCTTGTACTCTCATGGCTGCCAAACACTTCCTCTAGGTCCAAGGATTCATTTTAGTGTTGGGGTCTTCAGGAAATATGGTGAGGAAGCATGAGAAATGAAGCTTTTGTTTGAAAATCAATGGAGGGAGAAGAGGGAGAGATTCATGTTTTGGCTGAAGAAGAAGAAGGAAACAGCAGAATTTTGAGTCCATTTGTCTCTTTTAATTGTTTAAAAAAAGACTTATTGAATGGTGATTGGTGGAGGGTATGTAAATGACATCATGTGATGTCATTATTCCTAATTTCCTTCATTTTTCTTTTCTTTTCTTTTCTACCACATTTCAATTTAATTTTTAGCAATATTTCTTCATATTTTGTGTCATATTAATTATTTACTTAACTGGACAAGTCGGCCAAAAATCACCTCTGAAGGCGAAATAACCAAAATGCCCTCCGTTTGGCTTAACGGGTCAAAATTGTCTGTACCGATTGAAAATTTTTTCTAAATATTTTCTTGGCATTCTAATGCCATAGGAACCTCAATGACCCTTCTCTGGAGTCCCAAAAATTATTTTATAATTTTTCCCCCGGGTCTAGGGCTCCTCGTTGCGAGAACCGCAACTTACCTCTGGTTACCCATCGCTTGGGCACCGGCTCTTTTGACTTAACTGTATTTTATTTCTAAAATTTTTACTAAATTTTTCTCATTAATATTTGAGTTAATTATGGTCCCTCATTTTGATTTGAATATTTTTCCGGACGTTCTAGCTGTCCGGACCGACACCGGTCACCGGAACAGTAGACTGTGCGGAATTGCTACCGGGAGGATGTTACACTATCGGACTTCTTACTACCTTTATTGTGTCCCCCAAAGTTTTTTCTCTTTCCAGTAGGACCACTGGAACTCTGTTTTACTGACTTTCTTTCTTTTTCTATCTTCTCTGATTTCTTTTTCTCAGGGGCCGCTTCAGATTCAATTCTTTCTAATTCTAGAGCTTGAGAAATAAGCTCAGAGAAGTTGTTATGTTTGAATCCGACCACTTGTAATCTGATACTAGGCTTCAAGCCGGTTTCAAACGTCTTAAATCTCTCCCTACTGGTAGAAAGTAGACTTACTGCATAATGGCTCAAGCGGGAAAATTCCCTTTCATATTAAACCACCGATCTACTCCCCTGTTTCAGACTTAGGAACTCTTGCAGCTTCTGGTCCACATAAGCATCAGGGACATATTTTTGTCTGAACTCCCATAGAAAATCATTCCATGTTAGCACTGAAGGTTCTACCAGACTATGGGGAATGGTTTTTCACCAGTCATATGCATCCCCACATGCGAGAGACCGAATATTCAAATCGAGCTCTTACATGCGGTCACGGTTTCTTGAACACCCTATCCATTCTCTCTAACCACTGGTTTGCCTCAAGAGGATCTACTGTCCCCTTGAACTCAATAGCCCCATATTTCATAAATTTGTGATACTGCCTAGTAGAAGACTGTGGTTGTACCACTGGTGTCTGTAGTGGGACTTGAGTAGGCACATTACCAGCCATCTGTTGGAACATTGCAGCCATCTCTTTGGCGAATGAGCAGGAACCGAGTGCTTGAAGGGTGGTGCGGCTGATCCACTGACATTGTGTAGGGCTGGGGCATCCCCTTACACCTCAGCCTCTATCGATTGATCGACTGAACGATCACCCTCTTCCATAGTCAATTCGAGGATCTTACACCTCCTGAACAAATAACACAAGGAGATTTCCTCCCGTTAGTGCATATTTATAATGTAATGTACTGTATGCATCAAACAATGACATTGAGCAGTTGTACTATGAAGAAAGAATATTCAAATTATACGTGAAAACAGAATTTTAAAACCAGGCTCTGATACCACTAAAACATGTCACACCCTACCCCTTCGTAAGGCATAACATGATCCCATAGTATACCTAATGAATTACCAACTTCGTCTACTGATAACCCATTAAATACACTACAAGAGATTTTAAAACTTTTCTTACTTCTTTTTATAGTGGTGAGTACTATTGACAGGTGTTAAAAATTTTTTTAACTGAAGTGAAACTAAATAACACATTTGAAGTATTAATAATTTCTGTAAAAATTTTGACAGAGTGCCATATATATTTTGAATAAAACAGTTCTTCAAAAACCTGTAAAAAACACTTCAAATATATAATTCCTCAATCCCAAACTCCAACAATTTGTTCAACACAATAAATTTCTCAAACATTATCAACACAGTTCAACAACCAATTTCCCAGTGTTTCCAAAAACCGAGATAAAAGAAATATATCACAATATTTACAAGACAAAATAATTTACAAATTTAGTTTACAATTTTAATGTACAATTTTAATTTACAACTGCTCAAAACCAAGAATAATATATACATACAGTGAACATACATTACAATATAAAATGCAAAAATATGGTATATGCAATATACCCGATGAACTCTCAATACAGCATTAGCAGCCTAGTCTGCTGCCCTGTCAGTCTGTCTACCTGCGACAGCAATGAAAAGCTATCGCTGAGTAAAATTTACTCAGTGGTGCACAATAACAATTTGAAATGCGATATATAAATCTTTTATTGACAATTCACAAATCAAATAATTCACAATTTTATTTCACAATTTACAAAGTTCATATAACACAAATTTGATCAAATAACTGAATAACACAGTTTTGCCAATCAATAACACCATTTGATCAAATAACTGAATAACACAGTTTTGCCAATCAATAACACCATTTGATTAAATAACTGAATAAAACAATTTTGCCAATCAATAACACCATTTGATCAAATAACTGAATAAAACAGTTTTGCTAATCAATAACACCATTTGATCAAATAACTGAATAACACAGTTTAGGCCATGACACAATTTTTTCGCACATGCCGTGTTGTACACCACGACAAGACACACTCACCCCAATAATCGAAATCAATGAGGGAGGAAGCTAGCTAAATAATGAGTACTCATCTACACTCACCTCAGACTGACAAGTCTAAGAGGGAGGAACATAATCACACTCACCCTAGACTGATAAGTCAAGAGGGAGGAATATAATCACACTCACCCCATAAATGGAGGAGGAACATAGTAACAGTGTCATGCCAAGTGTGAATTAAAACAATTCCAAATCACAATATTTCATACAATTCCCAAATCACATTTTATCTCAAAATTTCCATTTGCAAAGTAGGCAACACAATAATTTCCAAATAAGATTCTGAAGGCCAAAACAATACAAAATTATTCATAACTCATTTCTCCAAATAAATTTTTTAGTAAAAGCAGTGAATATAAAAAGTATTGTGCACAGACACAATTTAAAACTATAATGTTCAAATAAATTTTTAAGTAGAAAATAAGAAATCAAAATTATTGTGCACAAACACAATTTAAAACAATAACATACAAATAATCATAATTTATTTCAATTGAAAAATTCAAAAGAAATAACTATTGTGCACAAACCTCTGATATATGCCTCTTGGCCCTGACTCAGTGTTCCTTATGCTTCTCAATATCCTTTTCAATTGAAACACACAATTTAAAGTGTTTCAGTACTCAATAAATTTGTTTCTAACAATAAAATCTAATATTTAAATTTTCTTAGTACTATTCCCTTCAATTCATTTCATTAGTCAACCTATAATATTAATCCTTGATGCACTCTAAGTGAGTCAATTCTAATGTTATCAATATGTCACATTTAATAGCCTTTTAGTGTTGGTGCATGTTACCAAATTCATTTTCAAGTATATTGCATTTTATTGCAATTTGCCGGATTTTGGTATATTAATTTGACCTAGCCGAATGACCTAGTTTCCTCGGTTTTCGGGTTTCGGTCCAAACTAAAAACTTGTAGGTCTATGTCTTATTGCACGCAGGGCAAAATTTCAGGTCATTCTGAGTTGTGTATACCATGTTATGGTCAATTTACCAATGCTGGACAGAATGTACCAAAATGGTAACTTTAGTTCATTTTTAGGTCACTTTTGGTTCAGCTAGTTTTGGTACCCAAACTTGTACAAGCTATTTGACTTGCTTATGATCATTTCTGGGTATTGGTGTCTTTATAAGAATTGTAGATATATGTCTAAACTATTCATGGTAAAAATTTTAGGTCAATTGGACCTATTTTGAGTGAGTTATGGCCAAAAAACCAACTGCTGCCCAAATGGTCAATTTTCAGGCTTTCAAAGCACTAATCCGGATTTGGTCATTTTTCAAGTCATCTTCTAGGCAGAATTTTGGTAAGCTTCCTTCATGAAAGTTGGCACATTTTGTGCCTAGTTTCACCTCCAATTGGTCTCATACCAATTGGAGCTACACACTTAAGGTTCTAAGCCAAAACATACACTGCCCTATTACACATTGTTCACCACTCATCAATTACACATCCTATGCTTACCAAGTTAATTCTTCCATGTCATTTCTATTTTGTACCTTACCATTAACATATTTAACAACACATTTTTGGTCATTTTGGCAGCTTATAACCATTCTCAATATGTACACTATAACCCAGAATTTTCCAAGTCCAATTATAATAATTAAACACATGAATGCACCTCATTTATATGTCCAAATTCAAACCTTTATACACACATACATGCTGCTATCCATAACAACATAATTCAATAATATAATTCTATAAACCAAACCATGAAACAACACATTTTGATCTTCTTCATAAGGCTGCCACAAGTTTACACATACCTATCAATTTCCACTTTCACTTTTCAAGCTTACAATTCAAACCTTGCACATAGAATTCAACTTCAATACAATTAAACATTTAAATCATCATTCAAACCACTATTTACATGCAAGAATAAGCTACTCTTATTGAGGTTCCATGGCTGCCAAAATGTACATTTCCACTAATTCATCAAACTTCAAAAATTCTTCCACAAATCAACTACCCACAACATCCACTCAAAGTTTAATGAAGAATGGGAAAGGAAATGAGCACTTACTTAATTTGAAGCTTGTTAAAAACTCATCAAAACCCTTCCTTCTTGCTGCCAATCTCTTTTCCAAGTTGTGTAGGCAAGCTTTAATGAAGAAGTTGAGGTGAAATGAGGGCTTAAATGGAGGTGCAAGGTGGTTGTTCATGTTTCGGCCATGGAGTTTCCATGGTGTTCCATTCGGGCATTGTTTTGAGAGGTTGAAGATGAAGTCATCTTTTGTCCCAAATGGCTTTTACATCTGTCCACTTAAAGGTTTATTTAATCCCATAGTGCTCCACTAATCATCCTAAGCATTATAATAATCAACTTTAGTTAATTTCAATTACATCCCTTAGATTTCCTTCATTTATTCTATGTAATTGACTTCTAATTTTTATGGCATTTCCTAAGTGCAATATCATTTATTTTTAATGGACATTTAGGTCAAAAGGCAACTCGGGGTGTCAATTGACCACAATGCCCCTATTCGGGTTGCATTCCTTATTTTTCAGTAACACCGAGTTTTATCGTTTTCTCAATTTCTCGTTTTTCTTTGTACTAATTAATTAATTTTTCTTTGATATTTCTAATGACATTTATACTTCAATAGATATTTATTTAAGTCTAAAAAATATTTTCTAGGTTTCCCGCAGTCCAGGGCTAGTCAACGGTCTTCGCCGCAACTTCCTGATGCAGTCACCCATCGCTACGGTTTTTGGCTCGTTTAACTTGGTTACATTTCATTGCTATTATTTTTCCTTTATTTTTCTTTTATTTTTCTTTCTTGTATTTCATTATTTTATGTCTCCTCACTAACATTTAGATGTAGTTCTAGGCATCCTAGCTGTCCGGACAGACACTGGTCACCGAAACAGTAGAACGCACTATCGAACATAGGGGTGTTACAGGCCACCCCACAAGAGAGAAGAATAGCTAAACAAGAACACCAGTTCAGCCCAGCTGCCCCAGCAACAAAACTATTGTTCCCACCCAAGTCATCAGTAACTCTAAATCGATTAGTCACCCTAGTGTGTAAGATGCAAAAGTAATTGCAGGTCCTCAAGTGGTACCAACTCTCCTGCAATAGCAGGTGCATATGCCCCAGGTGACCTTTGATTCTTTTGGCTCAGGAGGCAACAACTTTAGAGGAACTACAATGTCTACTGTGCAGATACCTCAACCTGTACTAGCATCTTTTCCCCAGGTACTAGCTCCTGTAGTCCAGGTACTTGTCATTCCAGCTGCACCCAAAGTGTCAATGGATGATGAATGGTCCTGGCCTTAGACAGATTGGCCAACCAAAGTTCTATAATTTATATCCAGAATTTATTAACAGGAAGAACCATATCCAAGAGGGTACCAAATCTCGGACTTCATTGTCTTTTCAGGAGAAGATGGATAGTTGACTCTTAAGCACATAGCAAGGTTCTCAATATAGTGTGCTGAACTGGAGAATTACTAGAATTTTGCTAGTTACAAGCTGAGACTATTCCAAAACTCTCTCACTGGTACCGTGTTTACTTAGTATTCTACCCTTCTTAGAAACTTTGTGCATTTTGGGTAGGAGATAGATAGGCTATTTCACGCTCAGTTCTTTAGAGCTAAGCCAGAAGTATATGTTACTGAACTGTCAAGAATGATACAAAAAGGGGGAGAAACAGCTGATGCTTTTTATTTGCTTAGTTCAAGAAAATGAGGAATAGATTCTTATTAGAGATCGAGTATGTGAAGATGGCCCAACAAGGATTGGACATCAAGCTGAAGAAGAAGTTCCAGGGGATGGAGTTTAGGGATTTTTATGATCTTGTAGCCAAGGTAGATGAGTACGAGGAGTTATTAATGGAAAAGTCACATCAAAAGAGGACATTTACGAGAACCTACTACTAGGAGGTAAATAAACATGAACTTGTTGTAGCTGACTTGGTGACTATGGTACTTGTGTCTGTCCTACTTTAGGTGTTTCGAACAAGCCAGCTCTATAAAGGAAAACATAATCTACTTTAAATATACCCCTTCAGTACGCCTTTGATACTAATAAATAGAGGAGATATTCGAGTTCCTATTGAAGGAGAAGTTCATTAATCTCCCTCCTAACCATAAGCTACCAGCCAGAGAAGAAATGAAGCGGAGAGATTACTATAAGTACCATGACTCCTAGAATCACAACACCAACAGTTGTTGGGCTCTCATGGGAGTGATCTAAGACCCCATCAATAAGGGTATCTTGAAGTTCCTAGAGAAAAAGAAGCAATGATCATTGATGAAGAACTATTTCCTCTTATGGCTCCCATTAACATAGCCACTGTGGATTTAAGGGCTATCATTAATAAACTTAGAAGATTATAGGTTCAAACTGAGGCAATCCAGAAGTCTAGAGGTTCCTTTCATAACTATTCAACCTATGGCACTTTCCCAAGGGTTACTAGTGTTAGTAGTATGCCCTAGAGCATATCATTTTGTATGTATCTTGTACATATCTTATTAATAAAAGGCAATTTCACTTTTCAGTTTACATAATATATTTATGTGTAATAGAAAAGGTCCATTGATATTTTGTTAGAAATTATATTCTTAAGTTGTTAAGAATATGAGTGACGGTATTTCTAGTACAAAGTATCATAAATTGGTTCACAATTGAGGATACTTCACAAAGGACATGACTTATCCAGAAAGATTGTAATCATGTTTGTTCCCAAGGTATTTATATTAGATATAAATAAGATGGAGTGGTGAGTCTCATGCCACATAATAAACATGATAGGCACTTATACATGATAAGTAGGCCGAACTAGTGACACATATGACAATCATATGGAGTTTACTCTTGTCAATGCATTGTCATATATCATATCAGTGCATAATCTTTAGACCTGAGATAATACAGTTATCTTGTATATAGGTGGTTTGAGTTTGATACTGCTTTCATACTTGTACTGTGTATAGGTATGTAGGCATGTGTTGGCTCCTACTAGTTATATATGGAGATAGTTGTTGACCAAGATGGAATCTGTTACCCTAAGTAAATAGGGATAAAATCCTACGTTCATTTAATTGTTATTGATATTTCAAGTTTCTGGTCAGGACAGACAGATTTGTCAGAAAAGAGTTTCTGATAAGAAAATCTAATTAATCAAGAACTGGAATTAAAAGAGAACATAATGTTTATAGCAAATGGGGTTTGACATTAACCATGACTCCAGCTTGAATTAGGATTTTGTAACGGAGAGATTCTAGTGCATGGTAACATATAATTAAAGGTTCATTTAAGGTATTCCTTATTACTGATTGGGTGGCCATGGCATACTATGCTAGGTGTTAACCATGGTCTATGAGATGCCTGAAATGATTTAGAAAAATCATTTACGGTAAGAAAGAGTTCTAATGATATTAAGAGTTAATATTATTTCTCATTGCCAATAAGTAATGAGCCTAGTGTCACACACTACCCCTCTGTAAGGCATAACATGATCCCGTAGTATACCTAATGAATCACCAACTCCGTTTACTGATAACCCATTAAATACACTACAAGGGATTTTAAACCTTTTCTTACTTCTTTTTACAGTGGTGAGCACTATTTACAGGTGTTAAAAATTTTTTTTTAACTGAAGTGAAACTAGATAACACATATCACACCCTATCCCTTGTAAGGCACGACATGTTCCCGTAGCATACCTTATGAATTACCGAACTCCACCTACAGATAACCCATTAGTTATGCTACAAATGATTTTAAAACAAACCATAACTTTTTATCTTATCAATTCCTTTGCGAAAAACTGCATGAGAATAGTTAAAATTCCATGTAAACATTCATTGGAAATAATGATAGACTAAATATTGCAAAAGTTACATTTTCATAAGTCTCAAATTAAAATACAAAATAGTTACAAACTCAAAATGTGATAGCAATGCAATGCTTTTAAATACAAACTGCTCAATGTCCGTACATCCATACATATAGGTGCAAAATACATCAAAAGAAAATTACAGGGATATATCTACAATATATACCCACAAACAATACCAAAATGCTGCTTCCAAGTCTCTCACTCGGCAGCATTCTCCTTTCCCTTACCTGCGACAGCATAAAGAAGCTATCGCTGAGTATATCACTCAGTGGTGCACAACTAATAACTTTAAAACTTAAGGTAAAACACAATTTGTTAAAGCATAATAAATCACATTTTTCTTAAGCATGAAAACTTCACAATAGTTCTAAGTCCATAAAGGCCATTTATTGGAATAACATTTCAAATGAGAAATCACAATTCACAGAGCATTAGTGTTGCCAACATTAACACACAGTTTAGGCCATGACACAAAATTTCACGATCAGTGCCGTGTTGTATACCACGACAAAGCAATTTCAACCTCACTAACCGTTATTAATGAGGAAGGGCTAGCTAGCTAATGAGTATTCATGTAGTCTTACCCCACTAACCGTTATTAATGGGAGACATAATCAATATCAATTATAACCCCAAGTAGCCGTTACTACTGGGGAGTTTCGAAAGGGACTGTCATGCTAACTGTGGTTTCAAAACAGTTTCCAAAAATTTCTCACTCAACAATCACATTTATAAACCAATAAACACATTTAAATTCATTATAATATCCATATAAAGGTGGCAACACCCAAATTTCTTAAATGCAAGAGAAAAACCATATTTCAGTTAAAGTAAACTTGTTCAAAGCAAACTCATTCAATTTAACACATTCCAAGCAATTTACAAGTTTAAAAATGAAGAAAATGTTAGTTGTGCACAAACCTTCAATGCTCTCCTTTCTCTTTACTCACTATTCCTTGTCCGTCCCAACCTCTTACTCTATTGAAAATACACAAATAGAATGTCTCAATAGGCATCTCAATTGCTGCCAAGAACTCATAACATGAATGTCTAATGCATCCCAAATTAGCTTTGCAAATTTTTAAAAATTTTGATTTTGGACAACTTGGTGCCCCAATCTTTGAATCCAATTTTTACCTAGTTTCGATCATAATTTGATGAGGTGTCTTCATGAAAATTGTTCATCTAGGTCTTAACTTTATTTTCCTTTTTGAATCGCCTAATTTAGAGCTGTGTAGCTCAAGTTATGCCTAAAACACAATTACTGTTCACGTCACTGTTCATGCTGCAGATTTAGTTCTAGTAGATTTATCGATCCAACTTCGTTTAGCAGTTTGATCAAGTTAAGTCCATAATTTGATCTAATGTTCTGCATACAAAATGTTCTACTATTTCTTAGGTTTCCATCGGTTCAAGAATCGCATAAATTGGAGTTTTCTAGAGAGAGTTATGGCCATGCAAAGTTTACTATTTATATGGTAAATCTACAATTCTGCAAATTCAGTGATTCAAATTTGCTCAGCAATTTGATTGGGTTAAGTCCATAATTTGGTCTCAATTTCTTCATATGAAATGTTCTACTATGTCTTAGGTTTCCATCGGTTCAAGAATCGCCTAAATCGGAGTTTTCTAGAGAGAGTTATGGCCAAGAAAAATTTACTGTTCATATGGTCAAATTCTGCAGGTTCCAGATTTTTGTCTCTAAGTTCAAGGCTCATTTTGGATAGCTTAAGTTCATTTTCGGGGCAAGGTATCTTCATGAAAATTCTAGCCCTATGTCTTAAGTTTCGTTTCGAATTTGTTTCACACCAATTGGAGTTGTGTAGCTTAAGTTATGGGCTTCCAAACACACTAAATTCAGTGTGCAAAATTCTGCCCCAAGTTAAAATTTTCATTTCTTCAATTACTTCTACTAACCAATCTCAATTCACATTTAATTCACTCAAAATGACTATAATTTAGCATTAACACATCAATGGCACTTTCTAGCACAAAACCTATAATTTTCAAACACCAAAGTTTGCAATTTCCCTAATCCTACCATTTCATTATCTCCATTCATCAACCCAATGTCAATTCAAACTAAATAAACCTCAAATGACCATAATTTAACACTACACACACCAATTTCACTCTCTAGCACCAAAACCCAATTTTCCCATGAACCCTAATCTTCCATAATTTAATTTATGCAATCCCATGAAATCTTACTACTCTCAATCATGCATACTACCTCAATTTAACTTATATTTATCATCAATTTAATTAAAATACATAAAACCCCTAATTTTCCCTAAGTTGGCCAAAACCATAGTTTAGGTTCCATGCATGTATCCTTTCAATTTCTCATGAAATTTCATCATAAGTTAACTTCATTCAAGGCTTATACAACTAATCTAACATGAAAAGAAACTTACCTCAAGTGACCACTTCTAATCTTCAATTTCTTCTAACTCTTTTGTTCTCTTAGCTTCTAATCTCTCAATGAAAGATAAATTTGATGTTTTCTACCAATTAGATAGAAAACCCACGGAGAAAAAGTGGGGAAAATCAATGGTTGAGAGAGGTTGTAAGTGAAAGAATGAAGAGAGAAGAAAGAAAAGAGAGGGAGAGGAGGTGTGTGGGGGGGCAACTAAATGAGGGAGGGAGGAAGATGGCTTCCTTTTATACTTATCCCAATTATTTATTTATTTAATTAATTTTTATTGAGTTGTCCAAAACCCATTGGTCCTGAAATTTTAATTGGGTCAAAATGGACCTAAAATTCTAGATTTTTATTTCTTTTATTTTCCTTTCACTTTATACTTAAATTCTTTTCCTAAAAAAAAATTATTCCATTATTCAATTCATTAATTTCACTTAAATTAATTAACATTTTGGTCAAAAGTCAACTCTTGAGGTGAATTGACCAAAATGCCCCTCATCGGTTCATAATCCCTCTTTTTCAATATACCCGGTGAATCCTTATATTTTTGGGTCATTTGAATTTTTATTGTATCTATCTCCATTAATTTTCTATTTATTTTTGGTCCTCAAGGTGTCTTTGAATAGTACTAGTCACATGCCGAAAATGGTACTATTCACAACTCGGAGGTTCGGGATGTTACAACACATTTGAAGTATTAATAATTTCTGTAAAAATTTTAGCAGAGTGCCATCTGTATTTTGAATAAAAAAGTTCTTCAAAAACCTGTAAAAAAGCACTTTCTATATTTTGTTCAATCCTCAAACTCCAATATTCAATCAACACAATATGTTTCTCAACATTTGCTAACTCAAATCCGCAATAATTTTTCCAGTGTTTTCAAAAGCTAAGATAAAAGAAATATATCACAAATTTTACAAGCCAAAATAATTTACAATTTATTTTACAACTTCAATGTACAATTTTAATTTACAACTGCTTAAAACCAAGAACAATATATACATACAGTGAACATACATTACAATACAAAATCCAAAATATGGTATACTCAATATACCCGATGATCTCTCAGTGTAGTACTAGCAGCTTAGTCTGCTGCCCTGTCAGTCTGTCTACCTGCGACAGCAATGAAAAGCTATCGCTGAGCCAATGTCTCAGTGGTGCACAAAATTAACAAAATGCAACTTTAAATCACAAATCATAAGTCATATAAATAGTGGATACTTAAAACCATAGTTAAATTCAAGGACAGTGAATGTCATAAAGAATTTAAACTCCATTTCACAATATCATAATAAATATCAATAAATCACACACACAGCTTAATCATGTTCCAAAGTCCAATTCATCCCAAGAGCCGATGGCTAATGAGGAATAACATAGCTAGCTAGCAATAATATGAGTACTCATTCTATTCATCCTCAACAGGCACACACCTCAACACTTCAGCCAGAGAGGGAATTCAAAGTCAATTCATCCCACTAGATAATCTAGCGAGGAATTCAATCAATATACATGATAGCTGTGGTTTCAAACCATTTACAATGTTTTTCAAGCAATAAGTATCCATCAAATATCATTAAGACAATTTTTTCATAATTTAAACAATAATAGATAATTTGTCATAATTCATTTCAATTGAAAATTCAAAAGAAATAACTGTTGTGCACAAACCTCTGATAAATATCGCTTGGCCCTGACTCAGTGTTTCCTTCTCCTTCCCTGAGTCTTTGCTAACTGAAACACATAATTTGAAGTGTTTCAGTACTCATTTAAACCGTCTCTAACCATAATGCTTAATAATTAATTTATTGAATACTATTATTTTCCTTAGTCAACCTGAAATGTTGACCCTGGATGCACTCTAGGTGAATTAGGTTTAATGTTACCAATATGTCACATTTTATAGCCTTTTAGTGTTGGTACATGTTACCCAATTCATTTCCAAGTATATTGCATTTTATTGCAATTTGCCGGATTTCGGTATACTAATTTGACCTAACCAGATGACCTAGTTCCCTCGGTTTTTGAGTTTTGGTCAAAACTACAAACCAGTAGGTCTATGTCTTATTGCACGCGAGGCAAAATTTCAGGTTATTCTGAGTTGTGTAGACCAAGTTATGGTCAATTTACCAATGCTGGATAGAATGTACCAAAATGGTAACTTTAGGTCTTTTTTAGGTCACTTTTGGTTCGGCCAGTTTTTGGACCTAAACTTGTGCAAGCTATTTGGCTTGGTTCTGGCCATTTCTGGGCTTTGGTGTCTTCATAAGAATTGTAGATATATATCTAAAATATTCATGGTAAAAATTTCAGGTCAATTGGACCTGTTTTGAGTGAGTTATAGTCAAAACACTAACTACTGCCCAAATAGTCAATTTTCAGGCTTTCAAGTCACTAATCCGAATTTGGTCATTTTTTAAGTCACCTTCTAGGCAGAATTTTGGTAAGCTTCCTTCATGAAAGTTGGTACATTTTGTGCCTAGTTTCACCTACAATTGGTCTTATACCAATTGGAGTCACACACTTAAGGTTCTAAGCCAAAACATACACTGCCCTATTACACATTGTTCATCCTTACCAATTACACATCCAACACTTACCAAATTAACTCTTCCATGCCAATTCTGGTTTGTACCATAACATTAACACACTTTACTTCACATTTTTGGTCATTTTGGTAGCTTGTAACCACTCTCAACATACACACTATAATACATAATTTTCCAAAGTCCCATTTACAACAATTAAAGTCCCATTTACAACAATTCAACCACATGAACATACCTCATTTCCATGTTCAAATTCCAACAATTATTTATATACACATGCTGCCATCAATGACAACATAATTCAACAGTATTTCATGAACTCAAACACTTTAATCTTCTTCATAAGGCTGCCACAAGTTTACACATACCCATTAACCTCCATTTGCAATTTTCAAGCTTACAAATCAAACCTTACACATGGAATTTAACTTCAATACAATTAAACATTTAAATCAACCTTCAAACCACTATTTACATGCAAGAACAAACTGTTCATAGTGAAGTTTCATGGCTGCCAAAATGTACATTTCCACTAATTCATCAAACTTCAAAAATTCTTCCACAAATTAACTACCCACAACATTGGTTACACTTTTAATGAAAGAAGAATTGAAAATACACATTTACCACTTTTGAAGTTCTTCAAAACTCCACCAAAACTTTCCTTTCTTGCTCCCAAAATGTTGTCCAAGCTGTATAGAACAACTTTAGTAAAGGAACTTTAACAAATGGAAGCTTGGATCATGGTGAGAGAGAGCTTGTTTGTAAGGTGGCCATGGGAGGGTTTCTTCCAAGCTTTGGTTCGGCCAAGGCAAACTTTAAGGAAAAAGAAGGTTGCAGAAGATAATGGAAGGAAATTCTGTTTTTTTTAAGCTTTTATATGACACATACTCCTCCACTAACTCAAATTAAAATTAGTTTAATCTAAAGTTTTCATAATTATATTTAATTCCCCACATTTCCCTAAATTCCATTACATGTATAATTGAAATTTTTTCATAGATTTTCCAAGTGTAATATCATTTATTTTTAATGGACATTTAGGTCAAAAGACAACTCGGGGTGTCAAATGACCACAATGCCCCTGTTCGGGCTGTATTCCCGATTTTTCGGTAACACCGAGTTTTGTCGTTTTCTCGATTTCTCATTTTTTCCTTTGTACTAATTATTTAATTTTTCTTTGATATTTCTAATGACATTTATACTTCAATAGATGTTCATTTAAGTCTTAAAAATATTTTCCAGGGTTCCCCACTGTCCAGGGCTAGTCAACGGTCCACGCTGCAACTTCCCGGTACGGTCACCCATCGCTATAGTTCTTGGCTCATTTAACTTGGTTACATTTCATTGCTATTATTTTTCCTTTGTTTTTCTTGTATTTTCTTTTCTTTTATTTCATTATTTTATGTCTCCTCATCAATATTTAAGTGTAGTTCTAGGCATTCTAGCTGTCCGGATAGACACTGGTCACCGGAACAGTAGAACGCCCTACCGAACATAGGGGTGTTACAATTCTCCCCCCCTTTAAAATAAATTTTGTCTCGAAATTTTACCTGGCATCAGTCTCTGAACAGCTGTGGGTGCTGTCTCCTCATATCCTCTTCACGTTCCCAAGTAGCTTCATGGCCTGAATGATGGTTTCACAGCACTTTAACCAGGTGTATCTGTTTATTCCTCAGCTACTTCATCTCATATGCCAGAATTTCTATGGGTTCTTCCTCATATGAGAGGTCTGGATTTACCTCAATCTCTTTAACTGATAATACATGAGATGGGTCAGATCTGCACCTCCTTAACATGGACACTGTGTATCCTTTCTAGCTCTGGAGGTAATGCCAACCGATATGCCAAAGGACCCACTCTTTCCAGAACCTCATATGGTCTGATGAAATGAGGACTCAGTTTCCCCTTTCTACCAAATCTCATAATCCTCTTCCAAGGAGAAACTTTAACGAATACCTTATCACCCACTGCATATTCAATATCTCTTCTCTTCAGATCAACATAGGACTTCTGACGGTCTGATGCAGCCTTGAGTCGATCTCTGATCAATATGATATTTTCCTCTGTCTGCTGAACAATTTTTGGCCCAATCATCTTTCTTTCACCTACTTCATTCCAACATAGGGGAGTTCTGCACTTCCTGCCATACAAAGCTTCATATGGAGGCATCTCAATGCTTGATTGGTAGCTGTTGTTATATGCAAACTTAATCAAAGGCAAGTGTATATCCCAACTACCTTCAAACTCAATCACACAAGCCCTTAGTATATCCTCCAATATCTGAATTACCCTCTCAGACTGGCCATCTGTTTGTGGGTGAAATGCTGTGCTGAAGTTTAATCTAGTTCCTAGGGCTCTCTGAAGACTACCCCAGAATCTAGAAGTGAACCTAGATCTCTGTCAGATACAATCGATACTGGCACTCCATGCAGTCTTATAATCTCATTTATGTACAATCTGGCCAATCTCTCCAGGCTATAGTCCATCCAGACTAGCAAAAAGTGAGCAGACTTGGTCAGTCTGTCAACTATAACCCATACTGCATCATGACTATTCTGTGTCCTTGGAAGTCCCATAACAAAATACATAGTTATCTGTTCCCACTTCCACTCTGGTACAGGCAATGGATGTGACAAAACAGCTGGAACTTGATGTTCTGCCTTTACTTGCTGACAATTTAGGCATTTGGAAACAAATTCAGCTATATCCCTCTTCATACCCATCCACCAGTAATGCTCTTTCAGCCCTCTGTACATTTTAGTTCCACCAAGATGCATAGCAAAAGGAAACTCATGTGCTTCCTTCATAATGATCTGTCTCAATTCCACATCACTAGGAACACACATTCTGCCCTGATGTAGCAATAAACCATCATCTCTCACAGAAAATTCAGGTTTCTTACCCTGCTGGACTTCTTTCAGTAGCTTCTGATATTTTTCATCACTCTGAGCAGCCATTCTTATCTGATCAATCAGCACTGGCTGTACATGCCATGCAACTACTGTCTGTCCCTCATCATCAATCTCCAAACTGGCATGCTATGCTTTCAATTCATGTAGCATGGACAAAGGAGAAACTTTGAGACTTGCTATAGTCTTGCGACTTAAGGCGTCAGCCACCACATTTGCTTTCCCTGGCTGATAGTCTATTAAGAAATCATAGTCTTTAATCAGTTCTAACCATCTCCTCTGCCCCAAGTTCAATTCCTTCTGGGTGCCCAAGTACTTCAAGCTCTTGTGATCTGTGTAAATGTAGCATTTCTCCCCATATAAGTAATGTCTCCAGATCTTAAGAGCAAATACAATAGCTGCTAGGTCCAAGTCATGTGTTAGGTAGTTCCTCTCATGCGGTTTCAGCTGGCATGATGCATAAGCAATGACATTTTGATCTTGCATCAGTACACAGCCTAACCCATTGTGAGAAGCATCACTATAAACTGTGTATTCTTTACCCGGGGTAGGTAAAGTAAGGACTGGAGCTTCAGTCAAACACCTCTTCAACTCATCAAAACTCTGCTGGCATTTATCTGTCCACTGAAATTTTACATCTTTCCAAAGAAGCTTGGTCAGTGGAGAAGCTAACATAGAAAACCCTTTCACAAACCGGCGGTAATATCCAGCTAAACCTAGAAAACTGCGAATTTCTGTGATATTCCTGGGCGGTTTCCAATTAAGGATAGCTTCTACCTTGCTGGAATCTACCTTGATCCCTTCAGCTGACACAACAAGTCCCAAGAAAGAGATTTCTTTTAGCCAAAATTCACATTTCGACAATTTGGCGTATAGCTGTTTCTCCCTTAAAGTCTGCAATAAAATCCGCAGATGTCTGTCATGCTCCTCTGCATTCCTCGAATATATCAAAATATCATCAATAAACACCACCACAAACTAGTTGAGATATGGTCTGAAGATAGTGTTCATCAGATCCATAAAAGTAGCTGGAGCATTAGTTAACCCGAATGGCATTACCAGAAACTCATAGTGGCCATATCGAGTTTTGAAAGCAGTTTTTGGAATACTCTGCTCTTGCACTTTCAACTGATAATAACCAGATCGCAAATCAATTTTGGAGAATACAACTGCACCCTTCAACTGATCAAACAGATCATTAATTTGAGGCAATGGATATCTGTTCTTTATTGTCACCTTATTCAACTGCCGGTAGTCAATACATAAGCGGAGAGTGCTATCTTTCTTCTTAACAAATAATACTGGCGCTCCCCAAGGTGACACACTAGGGCGGATAAAGCCATTTTCAAGTAGTTCTTGCAACTGTACCTTTAACTCTGCTGGTGCCATTCTGTATGGTGTTATGGAGATTGGATCCACACCAGGCATAACATTAATTTCAAATTGCACTTCTCTTTCTGGAGGTAATCCTGGCAATTCATCAGGAAACACATTTGGAAAGTCATATACTGTAGGGATGTCCCTCAATGCTGGACTCCCCACTTGGGTGTCTACCATATGTGCCAAGTATGCTTCACACCCCTTTCTTATCATTTTTCTGGCTAGTACAGCTGAAATGATGTTTGATGGCAATAGCTGCCTCTCCCCATGTATTACCACATTACTGTACTGAGGAAGACCAAAAGTGACTGTCTTCAGTCTACAGTCAATCATGGCGTGATGCCTGGTTAACCAATCCATGCCCAAGATGATATCATAATCTGTGAAGGGCATTTCAATGAGATCAGACAGAAAAGTATGTCCTTGGATCACCAAAGGACAATCTCTATACATTCTATTGACCTTGACCTCTTGTCCTAGCGGACTTGTTACTAGCACCTCAAAGTCTATTTTTGTACATGGAACAACAATGCAATCAATGATGATAGCACTCACATAAGAATGGGTAGAACCCAGATCAAATGACACAAACACATCTTGATTAAAAGTTGAGAAGGTACCAGCCACAATATCAGATGTCTCGGCCTCTTCTCTCTGTCTCATTGCGTAGACTCTGACTGAAGCACTGCCTTGCTCTGATTGATTCACAGTGCCTTGGCTGTCTGCTAGACTACCTCTACCCCTGCCTCTACCTCTGCTAGATGGTTGTGAACCTCTGGTGACAGGATTCTGGACTGACCCTTCAGCAGTAGTAGGAGGTGGTCCAACTCTGTGAGTACTGGTGCAGTCTTTGGCAAAGTGCCCTGTGCCTCCACAGTTATAACAGGCTCTTATGGCCTTGTAGCACACCCGACCATGATTTCTTCCACAAGTTTCACATTGGTGGGGAGGGTAGGAACTTCTGGTACTTTGTTGACCAGATGGAGGAGGTTTCTGTCCTGAATATCTTTACCTACCAGACTTCTTACCACCTCTGCTGTGTCCCCCATGGTTCTTCCTCTTTCCAGTAGGACCACTGGAACTCTGTTCTACTGACTTTCCCTCTTTTTCTGTTTTCTCTGATTTCTTTTTCTCAGGGGCCGCTTCAGATTCAATTCTTTCTAATTCTAGTGCTTGAGAAATAAGCTCAGAGAAGTTGTTATGTTTGAATCCGACCACTTGTAATATGATACTGGGCTTCAAGCTGGTTTAAAACCTCTTACATCTCTCCCTACTGGTAGAAAGTAGACTCACTGCATAATGGCTAAGGCGGGAAAATTCCCTTTCATATTCAGCCACTGATCTACTCCCTTGTTTCAGACTTAGGAACTCTTGCAGCTTCTGGTCACATAAGCATCAGGGACATATTTTTGTCTGAACTCCCATAGAAAATCATTCCATGTTAGTACTGAATGTTCTACCAGACTATGGGGAATGGTTTTCCACCAGTCATATGCATCTCCCTGTAGCAGAGACACTGAATATTCAAATCTGAACTCCTCTGTACAATGTAGCTTCTTGAACACCCTATCCATTCTTTCTAACCATTGTTCTGCCTCTAGAGGATCTACTGTCCCCTTGAACTCAGTAGCCCTATATTTCATCAATTTGTCATACTACCAAGCAGAAGACTGTGGTTGTACCACTGGTGTCTGTAGTGGGACTTGAGTAGGCATATTACCAACCATCTGTTGGAACATTGCAGCCATCTGCTGAGCGAACTGAGCAGGAAACTGCGGTACTGAGGGGGCTGGTGTGGCTAATCCGCTCACATTGTGAAGGGTTGGGGCTTCCCCTTGTACCTCAGCCTCTATCGATTTATCGACTGAACGATCACCCTCTTCCATAGTCAATTCGAGGATCTTAGACCTCCTGAACAAAAAACACAAGGAGATTTCCTCCCGTTAGTGCATATTTATAATGTATTGTACTGTATGTATTAAACAATGACATTGAGCAGTTGTACTACGAAAAAAGAATATTCAAATTACAGGTGAAAATAGAATTTAAAAACTAGCTCTGATACCACTAAAACATGTCACACCCTACCCCTCCGTAAGGCATAACATGATCTTATAGTATACCTAATGAATTACCAACTCCGTCTACTGATAACCCATTAAATACACTACAAGGGATTTTAAACCTTTTCTTACTTCTTTTTACAGTGGTGAGCACTATTTACAGGTGTTAAATTTTTTTTTTTTAACTGAAGTGAAACTAGATAACACATTTGAAGTATTAATAATTTCTGTAAAAATTTTGGCAGAGTGCCATCTGTATTTTCAATTCGTCCCAAAAGCCGATGGCTAGTGAGGAATAACATAGCTAGCTAGCAATAATATGAGTACTCATTCTATTCGTCCTCAACAGGCACACACCTCAACACTTCAGCCAGAGAGGGAATTCAAAGTCAATTCATCCCACTAGACAAGCTAGCAAGGAATTCAATCAATATACATGATAGCTGTGGTTTCAAACCATTTACAATGTTTTTCAAGTAATAAGTATCCATCAAATATCATTAAGACAATTTTTTTACAATTTAAACAATAATAGACAATTTTTCATAATTCTTTTCAATTGAAAATTTAAAAGAAGTAACTGTTGTGCACAAACCTCTGATAAATATCTCTTGGCCCTGACTTAGTGTTTCCTTCCCCTTCCCTGAGTCTTTGCTAACTGAAACACATAATTTGAAGTGTTTCAGTACTCATTTAAACCGTCTCTAACCATAATGCTTAATAATTAATTTATTGAATACTATTATTTCCCTTAGTCAACCTAAAATGTTGACCCTTGATGCACTCTAGGTGAATTAGGTTTAATGTTACAAATATGTCACATTTTATAGCCTTTTAGTCTTGGTACATGTTACCTAATTCATTTCCAAGTATATTGCATTTTATTGCAATTTGCCGGATTTCGATATACTAATTTGACCTAACCGGATGACCTAGTTTCCTCAGTTTTCGGGTTTCGGTCAAAACTACAAACTTGTAGGTCTATGTCTTATTGCACGCGGGGCTAAATTTCAGGTTATTCTAAGTTTTGTAGGCCAAGTTATGATCAATTTACCAATGCTGGACAGAATGTACCAAAATGATAACTTTAGGTCATTTTTAGGTCACTTTTGGTTCGGCCAGTTTTTGGACCTGAACTTGTGCAAGCTATTTGGCTTGGTTCTGGCCATTTCTAGCTTTGGTGTCTTCATAAGAATTGTAGATATATGTCTAAACTATTGATGGTAAAAATTTGAGGTCAATTGGACCTGTTTTGAGTAAGTTATGGTCAAAACACTAACTACTGGCCAAATGGTCAATTTTCAGGCTTTCAAGTCACTAATCCAGATTTGGTCATTTTTCAAGTCACCTTCTAGGTAGAATTTTGGTAAGCTTCCTTCATGAAAGTTGGCACATTTTGTGCCTAGTTTCACCTTCAATTGGTCTCATACCAATTGGAGTCACACACTTAAGGTTCTAAGCCAAAACATACACTGCCCTATTACACATTGTTCATCCTTACCAATTACACATCCAACACTTATCAAATTAACTCTTCCATGCCAATTCTGGTTTGTACCATAACATTAACACACTTTAATTCACATTTTTGGTCATTTTGGCAGCTTGTAACCACTCTCAACATACACACTATAATACAAAATTTTCCAAAGTCCCATTTACAACAATTAAAGTCCCATTTACAACAATTCAACCACATGAACATACCTCATTTCTATGTCCAAATTCCAACAATTATTTATATACACATGCTGCCATCAATGACAACATAATTCAACAATATTTCCTGAACTCAAACACTTCAATCTTCTTCATGAGGCTGCCACAAGTTTACACATACCCATCAACCTCCATTTGCAATTTTCAAGCTTACAAATCAAACCTTACACATGGAATTTAACTTCAATACAATTAAACATTTAAATCAACCTTTAAACCACTATTTACATGCAAGAACAAACTGTTCATAGTGAAGTTCCATGGCTGCCAAAATGTACATTTCCACTAATTCATCAAACTTCAAAAATTCTTCCACAAATTAACTACCCACAACCTTGGTTACACTTTTAATGAAAGAAGAATTGAAAATACACATTTACCACTTTTGAAGTTCTTCAAAACTCCGCCAAAACTTTCCTTTCTTGCTCCCAAAATGTTGCCCAAGTTGTATAGAACAACTTTAGTGAAGGAACTTTAACAAATGGAAGCTTGGATCATGGTGAGAGAGAGCTTGTTTGTGAGGTGGCCATGGGAGGGTTTCTTCCAAGCTTTGGTTCGGCCAAGGCAAACTTTAAGGAAGAAGAAGGTTGCAGAAGATAATGGAAGGGAATTCTATTTTTTTAAGCTTTTATATGACACATACTCCTCCACTAACTCAAATTAAAATTAGTTTAATCTAAAGTTTTTATAATTATATTTAATTCCCCACATTTCCCTAAATTCCATTCCATGTATAATTGAAATTTTTTCGTAGATTTTTCAAGTGTAATATCATTTATTTTTAATGGACATTTAGGTCAAAAGACAACTCGGGATGTCAAATGACCACAATGCCCCTGTTCGGGTTGCATTTCCGATTTTTCGGTAATACCGAGTTTTATCATTTTCTCGATTTCTCATTTTTTTCTTTGTACTAATTATTTAATTTTTCTTTGATATTTCTAATGAAATTTATACTTCAATAAATCTTTATTTAAATCCTAAAAATATTTTCCAGGGTTTCTTGTGGTCCAGGGCTAGTCAACGGTCCACGCCACAACTTCCTGGTGCGGTCACCCATCGCTATGGTTCTCGGCTCGTTTAACTTGGTTACATTTCATTGCTATTATTTTTCCTTTGTTTTTCTTGTATTTCATTATTTTATGTCTCCTCATCAATATTTAAGTGTAGTTCTAGGCATTTTAGCTGTCTAGACAGACACTGGTCACCGGAACAGTAGAATGCACTACCGAACATAGGGGTGTTACACCTAGTAAGTCACACATCTACACAAGCTAATCATCATTTAAAATGTGATTTAATTGATTAATTAAATATTTTAATTAATTAATTGAAGAGGTTTGGTTTGTAATAAGATTGCAAAGTCCCTAGCATGACTTGAAACCAAATCTACGTTATTTGATGTATAGTATAAATTAAATTTGTATTTAATTTGATTAAATATGAATTTAATTATGAGAAATTAATTAATGGAGATTAATTAATTAATTAATTTATATTTAATATAAATTGATTTAAAGAGGAGAAATTATAATTTTGAGTTGAGAACTCAAATTAAAAAGTAAGGGCAAATTGGTCTTTTTATATGGTGACATGTGGCACTATGAGATGGTGACACATGGCATCATATGATCTTGCCACTTGTCTTCCTATGATAGAAGACCACATATCATGATTTAAATGGAGCTTGACACTTGGCTTCATAGGATTAAATCAAATAATAACAAGATGGGATCTTGTGATGACATGTGGCAACGGAATTAGGATTTGACCTAAGTATATAAAGAAAAGTTATAAAGAAAAATCAGCCACCTCTCTCTTTTCTCTCAAGTTGGCCGACAACTTTCTCTCTCCTTCTCCTCTTCAATTTCTCAATTGATTCAAGGGAAAAACTTTGATTTCCTCTTGAATTAAAATTATTAGAAAGTGTTACTAACTCCCAATACATTCATACAACCTTCACAAAGCATAAACCCCATCTCAAAATTGGTTGACAAGGCTTGAGAAGCTAATCTAGGGGCTGCCATTGCAATTTTGGTGTGTGCTTATGGTGGACAAACTAGAGGGACAACATTTGGGTCCTAAGAATATCCTAAGAGGTTTCAATTGTACATCAAGAGGTTAGTATCTAAAAATCCCTCTTTTAGTTAGGGTTTAATTGAATTAAATGTTAATTCACAATCTTTAATGGCAAATGAAATTTTAATTCATTGTCACACCTTACCCCTCCGTAAGGCATAACATGATCCCGTAGTATACCTAATAAATTATCAAACTTCGTATATTGATAACCCATTAAATACACTACAAGGGATTTTAAACCTTTTCTTATTCCTTTTTATAGTGGTGAGCACTTTAGACAGGTGTTAGAATTTTTTTTTTTTAAAACTAAAGTGAACCCAAATAACAAATATGAAGTATCAGTAATTTATGTAAAAATTGTGGTAGAGTGCCATCTGTATTTTGAATAAAACAGTTCTTCAAAAACTTGTAAAAAGCACTTCCAATATATTTGTTCAATCCCAAACTCCAACATGGTTCAACACAAATCAATTTCTCAACATTTGTCAAACTTAATTCAACATCAATTTCCAGTATTTCCAAAGATAGACTACAAAATGACTGAGTAGTTCAAAAGCTGAGATAAGAGAAATACATTACAACTTTAGTTTACAACTGCTCAAGACCAAGTATAATATATACATACAGTGCACATACATTACAATAAAAATTAAAAAAAGGTGGTATACTCAATATACCCGGCAGAATCCCAAAATGTAGTACAAGCAGCATACTCTGCTGCTCTGTCTGCCTGCCTACCTGCGACAACAATGAAAAAGCTATCGTTGAGCCAATGTCTCAGTGGTGTACAACATTAAGAAAATGCAATTTTAAACCATAAACCATAAATCATATAAACTGTGGATACTTAAAATCATAGTTAAATTCAAAAGACAGAGAATGTCATAAAGAATTAAACTCCATTTCACAATGTCTCAATGAATATCAATAAATCACACATACAGCTTAATCATATTTCCAAAGTCCAATTCGTCCCAAAAGCCAATGGCTAATGAGGAATAACATAGCTAGCTAGCAAATAAATGAGTACTCATCCTATTCGTCCTCAACTGACACACACCTCAACACTTCAGCCAGAGAGGGAATTCAAAACCAATTCGTCCCACTAGACAAGCTAGCGAGGAATTCAATCAAATATACATGATAGCTATGGTTTCAAACCATTTGCAATATTTTTCAAGCAATAAGTATCCATCAAATTCCATTCAAACAAATTTTCCACAATTTAAGCAATAACATACAAATTGTCATAATTTATTTCAATTGAAAATTTAAAAGAAATAATTGTTGTGCACAAACCTCTGATGAATAGCCTCTTGGCCTTGACTCAGTGTTTCTTGCTCCTTCCCTGAGTCTTTAATAACTGAACAAACAATTTAAAGTGTTTCAGTACTCATTTAAATTGTTTTTAACAATAAGGTTCAATAATTAAATTTATTTAATACTATTGTTTTCATTAGTCAACCTATAATGTTGACCTTTGATGCACTCTAGGGAAATAAATTTAAATGTTACCAATATGTCACATTTTATAGTCCTTTAGTGTTGGTATATGTTACCAATTTCATTTTCAAGTGTATTGCATGTTATTGCAATTTATCGGATTTTGGTATACTATTTTGACCTAGCCGGATGACCTAGTTCCCTCGATTTTTGGGTTCTAGTCAGAATTACAAACTTGTAGGTCTATGTCTTAGTGAACTTTTGCCACAAATTTTAGGTCATTTGGAGTTTACTAGACCAAGTTATGGTCATTTTACTATTGCTGGACAGATTGCACTAAAATGGCAAACTTAGGTCATTTCCGATTCTGGCAGTTTTTATACCCGAATTTGTGTAAGCAATTTGACTTAATTATGGTCATTTCTGGGCTTTTCTGTCTTCATAAGAGTTTTAGCTCAATGTCTAAGCTTTCCATGGTATAAATTTCAGATCATTTGGACCTGTTTTGAGTGAGTTATGGCCAAAATACTGACTGCTGTTCAAATGGTCAGTTTTCAGGTTTGCAATGTCACTAATCCGGATTTGGTCAATTTTCATGTCACTTTCTGGACAGAATTTAGGTAGGATTCCAACATGAAAGTTGGCACATTTTATGCTTAGTTTCACCTTCAATTGGCCTCATACCAATTGGAGTCACACACTTAGGGTTTTAGGCTCATTTACATACTGCCCTTGACATGTCTATCAAATACCAAACCAATCACACATTCACCAACTATATCTTCACTTCCCAAACAATTCTGCACTTGTACCATACGATACTCATTCATTAGTTTACATTATAGTAACTTTGGGCAGAATACAATGACCTTACATACACCAAATACGACTCCTAATTTACAATATCCCATTTTAAATAATTTTTCTACATAATACTCCTAACCAATACATATAATTTCCACTACCAATTTACATACATTATCACTACTATTTCATATACATATGCTGCCTTTTTTTGTACCATAATTTAACAGCTTTTCATGAATTTAAACACTATCAATCTTCACCATGAGGCTGCCCAAGTAATACATATACATCAAGTTTCCATTTTAACTTTTCAAACTTACAATTCAAACTTTATACATGGTAAATCACTCCTATACATATAAGAACTTACATCAACACCTCAAACTACCATTTACATGTAGAAACAAGCTAAACATGTTGAACTTCCATGGCTACAGAAATGGAACATCACCCTAACTCATTAAACCTCAATATTTCTTCCATAAATCAACTCACCACAACACCCACACAAGCTTTAATGAAGCAAAAATGGAAAATAAGCACTTACCTATTTTGAAGCTTCTTAAAAACTCATCAAAACTTATCTTTCTTGCTCCCTAAATGCTGCCCAAAGTGTGTACTCCAACTTTAATGAAGACAACTTGCAAGAACTATGGCTTGATCATGGAGATTGGAGCATGCAAATGGGGCGGCCATGGATGAGAACTTGGGAGAGAAATTTGGCTGGTTTGAAGTGAGAGGTTGAAGATGAAGTTTCTGTCCACAATTGTTATATTTTAATGTCCATTAACTTTATTTAGTGGAGCACTAAGTTTGGTTAAAGATTAATTAATCCAAAGTTTCTAAATTTGCCATTTTGTCACCTCACTTTCACTATTTACATTATGTACCATAACTTTAATTTTCATGACATTTTCAAAGTTTAATATCATTTATTTTAAATGGAGATTTAGGTTAAAAGGCAACTCAGGGTGTCAAATGATCACAATGCCCCTATTCGGGTTGTATTTTCGATTTTTCGGTAACACCGATTTTTATCGGTTTCTCGATTTCTCGTTTTTCTTTGTACTAATTAATTAATTTTTCTTTGACATTTCTAATGTCATTTATACTTCAATAGATGTTTATTTAAGTCTTAAAAATATTTCCCAGGGTTCCCTCCGGTCCAGGTCTAGTCAACGGTCCTCGCAGCAACTTCCCGGTGCAGTCACCCATCGCTACGGCTTTTGGCTCGTTTAACTTAGTTACATTTCATTGCTCTTATTTTTCTTTTATTTTTCTTGTATTTTCCTCTATTGTATTTCATTATTTTATGTCTCCTCACTAACATTTAAGTGTAGTTCCAAGCATTCTAGCTGTCACCGGAATAGTAGAACACACTATCGAATATAGGGGTGTTACAATTCTCCCCCCCTTAAAATAAATTTCATCTCAAAATTTTACCTGGCATCATTCTCTGAACAGCTGTGGATGCTGTCTCCTCATGTCCTCTTCACGTTCCCAAGTAGCTTCCTGGCCTGAATGATGGTTCCACAGCACTTTAACCAGGGGTATCTGTTTGTTCCTTAGCTGCTTCACCTCATATGCCAGAATTTCTATGGGTTCTTCCTCATATGAAAGGTCTAGATTTACTTCAATCTCTTCAACTGATAGAACATGAGATGGGTCAGATCTGTACCTCCTTAACATGGACACATGGAAGACACTGTGTATCCTTTCTGGCTCTGGAGGTAATGCCAACCGATATGCCAAAGGGCCCACTCTTTCCAGAACCTCATATGGTCTGATAAAGCGAGGACTCAGTTTCCCCTTTCTGCCAAATCTCATAATCCTCTTCCAAGGAGAAACTTTGAGGAATACCTTATCATCCACTGCATATTCAATATCTCTTCTCTTCAAATCAATATAGGACTTCTGACGGTCTGATGCAGCCTTGAGTTAATCTCTAATCAATCTGATCTTTTCCTCTATCTGCTGAACAATTTCTAGACCAATCATCTTTCTTTCACCTACTTCATCCCAACATAGGAGAGTTCTACACTTTGTGCCATACAAAGCTTCATATGGAGGCATCCCAATGCTTGATTGGTAGCTGTTGTTATAAGCAAACTCAATCAAAAGCAAGTGTGTATGCCAACTACCTTCAAACTCAATCACACAAGCTCGTAGCATATCCTCCAAGATCTGAATTACCCTCTCAGACTGGCCATCTGTTTGTGGGTGGAATGTCGTGCTAAAGTTCAATCTAGTTCCTAAGGCTCTCTGAAGACTACCCCAGAATCTAGAAGTGAACCTAGGATCTCTGTCTGATACAATCGATACTGGCACTCCATGCAGTCTTACAATCTCATCTATGTACAATTTGGCCAATCTTTCCAGGCTATAGTCCATACGGACTGGCAGAAAGTGAGCAGACTTGTCACACCTTACCCCTCTGTAAGGTATAACATGATCCCGTAGAATACCTAATAAATTACCGAACTTCACCTACCGATAACTCATTAAGTACCCTATAAGGGATTTTAAAACAATTTTCTTACTTTTGATAAGTGGTGAGCATTTTCTAATAGGTATTAAAATTATTTATTCAAAGTTGAAAACTAGTTAAAATTTTTGGCCCATTTTATTTTTCTGTAAATTTTATAAAAATTTCGGCAGAGTACCGTCTGTATTTTGAGAAAATAGTTCTTCAAATTCCTGTAAAAAAGCACTTCCAATTATTTATTTCAACCACTTCTTCAAATTCACAATCAATCTCAACCAATTTCTCAAGTTTCAAAATTCAACAATCATCATGATACTGTCAATCAATTTCATTCATTCATATTTCATTAAAGATAAATAATTTATATATACATCATACTAAAAATTTACATTAAAAGAAATTCAAACTAAATTTTATTATAAACTTTATACAAACTTTGTACAAGCTGCTCAAGACCAATTTTACATGTCCATACAATTACGTGGATTACATACATCAAAATAAATATTTACAGTTAGGGTATAAATTATACCTGATAGCTTCAAAGCAGGTAGTTCCTCTGTCCTCAGCAGCTCACTCTGCTGCTCTTCTAGTCTCTATATTTGCGACAGCAATAATAGCCATCGCTGAGTACTAGGACTCAGTGTAACACCCCTATGTTCGGTAGTGCGTTCTACTATTCCGGTGACCAGTGTTGTCCGGACAGCTAAGATGCCTAGAATTACACTTAAATATTGATGAGAAGACATAAAATAATGAAATACAAGAAAAGAAAATACAAGAAAAACAAAGGAAAAAAAATAGCAATGAAATGTAACCAAGTTAAAAGAGCCGAGAACCCTAGCGATGGGTAACCGCACCGGGAAGTTGCGGCGTGGACCGTTCACTCGCCCTGGACTGCGGAGAACCCTGGAAAATATTTTTAAGACTTAAGTAGACATCTATCGAAGTATAAATATCATTAGAAATATCAAAGAAGACTTAATTAATTAGTACAAAGAAAAATGGGAAATCAAGTAAATGACAAAACTCGGTGTTACCGAAAAATCGGGAATGCAACCTGAACAGGGGCATTGTGGTCATTTGACACCCCGAGTTATCTTTTGACCTAGATGTCCATTAAAAATAAATGATGCTACACTTGGAAAATGTCATGAAAAATTAAATTGATGGTACCTAATTCAATTAGCAAAAGATAGGAGCTTAATGTGAGAATTTGGAAATTTAAGAATAAACAAACATTAAATCTCCACTTAGTGGTCCACTAACACCTAAAGTGGACCATTAACCTTCATTTTGGACAGCAGAAACTCACCTTCTTCAACCTCTCAAAGACCAGCCGAAATGCTCCCAAAGAATCCTCTATGGCCGAATTCATGCAAGCTTCTATTTCCCATGATCCAAGCCATTTTTCCACTTGATTCCTTCACTAAAGTTGTTCTACACAACTTGGCAGTAGATAGGCAGCAAGAAGATCAAGTTTTGGTGAGGTTTTGAAGAGTTTCAAAAGTGGTAAGTATGTATTTTTTATGATTGTTTCGTTAAACTTGGTATGGATGTTATGGGTAGTTGAATTGTGGAAGGATTTTTGAAGTTTGATGAGTTAAGGGAGAGGTCTATTTTTGGCAGCCATGGAACTTCAATAAGGACAGTTTAACTTTGCATGTAAATGGTAGATTAAAGTGTTGATGTAAGTGTTTATGTGTGTAGGAATAAATTGGATAATGTATACTAAATGCATATGTGAAGTACACTTGATTTTGGAAGCTTGGAAGCGAATTGGAGAGATGTGCCAATCGGCAATTTGAAGTGTGGACCAAAATATATTATTTCATGGTTTGGTTTATGGAATTATATTGTTGAATTATGGTGCTTGTTATGGCAGCATGTATATGTGTATAAGGGTTTGAATGTGGACATGTAAATAAGCTAGGTTATGTGGTTAAATTGTTTGTAATTTGGACTTAGAAAATTCTGTACTATAATGTGCATATTGAGTGTGGTTATAAGCTGCCAAAATGACCAACAATGTGAAGTAAAATGTGTTTATGTTATGGTACAAACCAGAATTGGCATGGATGTGTAACTTGGTAAGTGTTAAATGTGTAATTGATGAGTGATGAACAATGTGCAATAGGGCAGTGTAGGTTTTGGCTTAGAACGTTAAGTGTGTGATTCCAATTGGTATGAGACCAATTGGAGGTGAAACTAGGCACAAAATGTGCCAACTTTCATGAAGGAAGCTTACCAAAATTCTACTTGGAAGGTGACTTGAAAAATGACCAAATCCATATTAGTGCATTGAAAGCCTGAAAATTGACCATTTGGGCAGCAGTTAGTGTTTTGGCCATAACTCACTCAAAACAAGTCCAATTGACCTGAAATTTTTACCATGAATAGTTTAGACATATATATACAAGTCTTATGAAGACACCAAAGCCCAGAAATGGCCAGAACCAAGCCAAATAGCTTGCACAAGTTCAGGTCCAAAAACTGGCCGAACCAAAAGTGACCTAAAAATGACCTAAAGTGACCATTTTGATGCATTCTGACCAGCATTGGTAGATTGACCATAACTTGGTCTACATAACTCAGAATGACCTGAAATTTTGCCCCGCGAGCAATAAGACATAGACCTACAAGTTTGTAGTTTTGACCGGAACCCGAAAACTGAGGGAACTAGGTCATCCGGCTAGGTCAAATTAGTATACCAGAATCCGACAAGTTGCAATAAAATGCAATATACATGGAAATGAATTTGGTAACATGTACTAATACAAAAAGGCTATAAAATGTGACATATTGGTAACATTAAAACCTAATTCACCTTGACTGCATCGAGGGTCAACATCTTAGGTTGACTAAGGAAATGATAGAATTCAATAAATTAAGTATTAAACCTTATTGTTAGAGATAGTTTAAATGAGTACTGAAACACTTCAAATTGTGTGTTTCAGTTAGCAAAGACTCAGGGAAGGGGAAGGAAACACTGAGTCAGAGCCAAGAGGCATATATCAGAGGTTTTTGCACAATAGTTATTTCTTTTGAATTTTTCAATTGAAATAAATTATGATTATTTGTATGTTATTGTTTTAAATTGCGTTTGTGCATAATAATTTTGATTTCTTATTTTCTACTTAAAAATTTATTTGAACATTATAGTTTTAAATTGTGTCTGTGCACAATACTTTTTATATTCACTACTTTTACTAGAAAATTTATTTGGAGAAATGAGTTATGAATAATTTTTGATTGTTTTGGCTTTGAGAATCTTATTTGGAAATTATTGTGTTGCCTACTTTGCAAATGGAAATTTTGAGATAAAATGTGATTTGGGAATTGTATGAAATATTGTGATTTGAAATTGTTTTGATTCACACTTGGCATGACACTGTTATTATATTCCTCCCTCTTTGACTTATCAGTATGGGGTGAGTGTGATTATGTTCCTCCCTCTTTGACTTGCCAGTCTGAGGTGAGTGTGGATGAGTACTCATTATTTAGCTAGCTTCCTCCCTCATTGATTTCGATTATTGGGGTGAGTGTGTCTTGACGTGGTGTATAACACGGCATGTGCGGAAAAATTGTGTCATGGCCTAAATTGTGTTATTGATTAGCAACACTGTATTATTCAGTTATTTGATCAAATGGTGTTATTGATTGGCAACACTGTATTATTCAGTTATTTGATCAAATGGTGTTATTGATTGGCAAAATTGTATTATTTAGTTATTTGATCAAATGGTGTTATTGATTGGCAAAACTGTGTTATTCAATTGTTTGATCAAATTTGTGTTATATGAACTTTGTAAATTGTGAAATGGAATTGTGAATTATTTGATTTGTGAATTGTCAATAAAAGGATTATATATCGCATTTCAAACTGTTATTGTGTACCACTAAGTAAATTTTACTCAACGATAGCTTTTCATTGCTGTCGCAGGTAGACAGACTGACAGGGCAGCAAACTAGGCTACTAATGCTATATTGAGAGTTCATCGGGTATATTGAGTATACCATATTTTGCATTTTGTATTGTAATGTATGTTCACTGTATGTATATAGTGTTCTTGGTTTTGAGCAGTTGTAAATTAAAATTGTACATTAAAGTTGTAAACTAAATTTATAAATTATTTTGGTTTGTAAATATTGTGATATATTTCTTTTATCTCAGCTTTTGAAAACACTGGAAAATTATTGTGGATTGAGTAGACAAATGTTGAGAAACTTATTGTGTTGATTTGGATGTTGGAGTTTGAGATTGAGAAATATATTTGAAGTGATTTTTATAGGTTTTTGAAGAACTGTTTTATTCAAAATACAAATGGCACTCCGCCAAAATTTTTACAGAAATTACTAATAATTCAAATGTGTTAGCTGTTTCACTTCAGTTCAAAAAAACTTTTTAACACCTGTAAATAGTGCTCACCACTGTAAAAAGAAGTAAGAAAAGTTTTAAAATCTCTTATAGTGTATTTAATGGGTTATCAGTAGAAGAAGTTGATAATTCATTAGGTATACTACGGGATCATGTTATGCCTTACAGAGGGGTAGGGTGTGACACTCAGTGGTGCACAATATACTAAAATAATCTTTATGCAGAGTTTAAATCATATTCATTCAAAAATTGGATTGAACATGAGAATTAAATACAAAACCTGAATTATGAGATTTTAATCCAAACAATTTCATTTCGAAGTATCAAAACACATTTCATAAAACCCACAGTTATATCATGCCATTCGAAACAAATATAATCTCAATAGCCAGAGGCTAAGGAGAAGTCACATTACAAGGCTAGCTAGCTCAAATATATGGATATCCATTCAATTTCTTCTTTTACTGGCATACACCTTAACACTTCAGCCAGAGAAGGAATCAAAATTCGAAACTGATTATCCCTACTAGTCATGCTAGTGAGGTGTTCAAATATATGGTCATGACACTGTAGTTTCAAAACTTATCTTAACAATTTACTAAACATTGCCATTTCAAATATACACAAATAACTTTCAACAATTTAAATCAAAAGCATAACAAACATTTCATCACAATGATATCACAATTAAATATTTAAAATTATTCAAAACAATATGCAGAAGATAAATTACAGAAATTATACGTTGTGCACACACCTTAAGCGAGTCGCCTCTTGGCCTTGACTCGATTCCTCGGGTTCTTTCCCGGTGTTCTTTTCCACTGAAACACATAGTTTCATAGTGTTTCAGTACCATAACTTAGCATAAATCCAAAAATAAATTTAATTTCACTTTTACCTAACTCTAATGTGCTAAACTTGACGTTCTTTAAAATTTGTGTTTTGGGGTTACTATTCACTACATTATTCAAGTCAATTTGTTGACTTTCTAAGGCTTAATAGCTATGGGAATTCCAACTTCACCCACATATCACATTTTGGTCACTAAATTTTTTGGTTTTGGTTGTTTACTCAAATTCTAAGTCTTTTAGGCAAATTTGAAAATTTTCAGTTTTGGTCTTAAGTTGCACTATTCCATTGGTCATTTTTCTGTTTGAATTTGGCAAAACTTCCCTCATAGAAAATGTTTCCTATTTTCTTAACTTTATTCTCCTTTTTGAATCACTCCAATTGGATTTTTGTAGCTCAAGTTGTAGCCATTTAAATCATGGCTACCGGATTGGACTTAACCCATATTTTTGGGCAAATTCTGGTTCTGGCAGTTTTAGGTTACCAACTTTGGGTGGCCAAATAACTTGGTTAATAGCATAATTTGGGTTTGTGTTCTTCATGAAAGTTTTAGGTCTATATCTCAACTGGCTACTGGTAAAATTTCAGGTCATTTAGACTTGCCTAGCTCAAGTTATGGCCAAATGAACAAACACTGTTCATTTGGACATTTTTGTATAGGTCAGACTGAGAAAATCCGGATTTGGTCAATTTGTTCACCAGGTTTTGGTCACTTTTTGGGCATGATTCCTAAATGAAAATTGTGTTATTTTGTGTCTATTTTCATTCCCAATTGGTCTCACACCAATTGGACTTGTAGAGTTTCATTTTTGGTCCCTCAAAGGGACCTTGGTCCTGCTGCCTGCAGCATGACCACATTCAATCCGAATTTAAACTCAACTCTAACACTTCCAACACACTTCATTTGGTCACAAATGACCATTTCTCACCTCAACTAGGTCAAACACATTATTTCACAATTTCTCACATTTTTGACTCTTAAACCCCAAGTGTCCAAAACCCTAACTCACTAAATTGTTGCATTTAGCTAATTCAAAGCATTTAACCATAATCATTCAACTCCTTGTTGTTCATATTCTCCTCTAATTCAATCAAACCATGCAAATCATACCCCCACACATGCTGGCCGAAATTCCCTCTCTTCCTAATCATGCAATTTTTTTCAATTTCTTCATATATTCTCATTCATTTCTGCCCTAAATCCATCATATATACTAAAAAGAAAGGTTGGATTAGCTTACCTTAAGTGAGTAGAATTTATCTCTCCAAATCTTCAAACTTTGCTTGATTTATTTACTCCCAACCTTCTTATCAAAGCTCAAACACAAGTTTTAGTTAAGGGATGCAGAGATTTCATGGCAAAATTTAGGGTTTAAGGGAGCTTTAGGTGGGCTTCAATGGAGGTTTCATGAAGGAAATGAAAGAGATGAGAGAGAGAGAGTGGACGGCTTGAAGATAAAGAAGAAGACCAAATTTTTTTCTTTTCTTAATTTGTCTTTTATTTGTTAGAAATTATCCCAAAATTTCAAATTTTAAAAATAAAAATTTATTGCATCATTATTATGTCACCACATGATGTCATAACTTTTTCAACTTTTCTTTTTCTTTCTTTTTTTTTTTAATTTTTCCATTAGTTCTTTAATTTAATTCCCAACTCCAAAATTTTCTTTTCTTCGATTTTATTTGAAAGTTAGGTCAGGAGTTAGCTCTCGGGGTTAATTGACCAAATTTCGTAATAGCCTTAAGGAACGCGGCGTCACATTTTACGATTTGAAATTTGAGTTTAAATCGACTTCGCAGTCCTTCCCGAGAAGGTCACCCATCGCTGTGACTCTCGGCTCGTTTAACTTCTTATGTTCTATTTTCCTTATTTATACTTAACTAATTGACAATTATTAATTATTTGTGTTCAGGGCTTATCTTGTTGTATTAAGTATGGTTATAATCCCCTTAATTATCCGGACTGACACCAGTCACCGGAATAGTGAAACATACCAGGATATACAAATAGGGGTGTTATAAGACTTGGTCAGTCTGTCAACTATAACCCATACTGCATCATGACTATTCTGTGTCCTCAGAAGTCCGATAACAAAATCCATAGTTATCCGTTCCCATTTCCACTCTGGTACTGACAATGGATGTAACAAACTAGCTGGTACTTGATGTTCTGCCTTCACTTGCTGGCAAGTTAGGCATTTGGAGACAAAATCAGCTATATCCCTTTTCATACCCATCCACCAGTAATGCTCTTTTAGCCCTCTATACATTTTAGTTCCACTAGGATGCATAACAAAAGGAGACTCATATGCTTCTTTCATAATGATCTGTCTCAAGTCAACATCATTAGGAATGCACATTCTGCCCTGATGTAGCAATAAACCATCATCTCTCACAGAGAATTCAGGTTTCTTGCCCTGCTGGACTTCTTTCAGTAGCTTATGATATTTTTCATCATTCTGAGCAGCCATTCTGATTTGATCAATCAACACTGGTGTATATGCCATGCAACTACTGTCTGTCCCTCATCATCAATCTCCAAACTGGCATGCTGTGCTTTCAACTCATGTACCATGGACAAAGGAGAAACTCTGCGACTTGCCATAGTCTTGTGACTTAAGGTGTCAACCACCACATTTGCTTTTCCTGGCTGATAGTCTATTAAGCAATCATAGTCTTTAATCAGTTCTAACCATCTCCTCTGTCTCAAATTCAATTCCTTCTAGGTGTAAAAATACTTCAAGCTCTTGTGATCTGTGTAGATGTAGCATTTCTCCCCATACAAATAGTGTCTCCAGATCTTCAGAGCAAAAACAATAGCTGTAAGCTCCAAGTCATGTATTGGGTAGTTCCTCTCATGCGGTTTCAGCTGGCGTGATGCATAAGCAATGACATTCCGATCTTGCATCAGTACACATCCTAACCCATTGTGAGAAGCATCACTATAAACTGTGTATTCTTTACCTGGGGTAGGTAAAGTAAGGACTGGAGCTTCAGTCAAACACCTCTTCAACTCATCAAAACTCTGCTGGCATTTATCTGTCCACTGAAATGTTACATCTTTCCGAAGCAGCTTGGTCAGTGAAGAAGCTAACATAGAAAACCCTTTCACAAACTGGTGGTAGTATCCAGCTAAACCCATAAAACTGTGAATTTCTGTGATATTCCTAGGTGGCTTCCAATTAAGGATAGCTTCTACCTTGCTAGAATCTACCTTGATCCCTTTAGCTGATACAACATGTCCCAAGAAAGAGATTTCTTTCAGCCAAAATTCACATTTCGACAATTTGGCGTATAGTTGTTTCTCCCTCAAAGTGTAACACCCCTATTTACATAGCCTGATACATTTTATTGTTTCGGTGATCGGTTTCGGTATGGACAATTAAGAGAATTAGAACCACGTCTAAGAAACCTAGTTAAGCCCTGAACACAAATAATTAGTACTTACCAATAGTTAAGTATAAAGAAGAAAAATAGAATACAAAAAGTTAAATGAGCCGGGAGTCATAGTGATGGGTGACCTTCTCGGGAATGACTGCGAGGCCAGTCTAAACTCAAATTTCGAACCGTAACATATGACGCCGCGGTCCTTAGGACCATTGCGAACACAGTGGAAAAGAGAAAATGACAAAAAAGAATTGTTAAGCAGGTCAAATAATTAGGTCAGGGATCCGAAAGAAATATTGAATTACTTGCAAATCGGATTGAACCAGTGAGGGGTAATTTAGTCAATTCACCCCTAGAGCTGACACCTGATCTAACTGTCCAATAAAATTGGAGAAAAGAAAATTTCAGGATTAAGAATTAAATTAAAGAAGTAAATGGAAAAGAAATGAAAAAGGAATGAAAAATCCAAAAAAAAAAAAATCAAAAAGTTATGACATCATGCATGACATAAGCATGATGCAATAAATCTAATATTTAAAAATTGAAAATTGTGGGATAATTATCTATTAAAAGAGCATAAAATAATAAAAAGAAAAAGAAAAAAAATTTCACTTCTCCTTCCATTTCCGTCACCCCTTTCTCTCTCATTTCTCTCATTCCTTTCCACCATTAACACCCATCTCAAGCTTTCAAAAGCTTGATTTTATTCTTTAAACTCTGTAACTCCTTTAAGTAAATCTTATTCTTGGATCTTGACAAGCATCTTGTGCACAAAAAGGAAGAAGAAAGTGGAGAATTGAAGAATTAGGGAATTCACAAATTGAGGTAAGTGTAACTTTAAGCTTAAATTTTTATCAAATGCATGAATTTAAGTTTAAATGTGATGAAATTTCATTAGAAATAAAGAAAACTATGCTTGAATAATGGGAGTGAGAATTTGGAAGCCATGGAGTTAGGAGATGTTAAAGTGTTTTAGTTCAATTACTTATGTATGTAAGTTTGATTAAGCATGTAAAGATGATTAGAACATTTTAATTATATGAATTATGAAGAATTTAGAAAATTAGGGTTCTTGACTTAGGGTTTGGGAGAAAAAAATTGAAGAAAAATTTGATAATAGGCCAAATGATGTTATTGACCTTATTTGAGTTGAGAAATGGTCAATTGTGACCATTTGTGATGTGTATGAATTGTTGGAAACAAGTTTAAAATCGGATTGGTGAGGGTCAATCTGCAGGCAGCATGACCTAGGTCCCTTTCAGGGACCAAAACTGAAAATTTACTAACCCAATTGGTGTGAGGCCAATTGGGAATGAAACTAGACACAAAATGACACATTTTTCATTTAGGAATCATGCCCAGAAAGTGACCATAACTTAGTGAACAATTAGGTTAAATCCGGAATTGGCAAATTGACCTGTACAAAAATGACCAAATGAACAGTAGTTACGTAAATGACCATAACTTGGTCTAGGAAGGTCCAACTAACCTGAATTTTTACCAGTAGAAATCTGAGACATAGCCATACAACTTTCATGAAGAAAACAAACCCAAATTTTGACCATAACCTATTTGAAAATCCACCTGCAGTCAACCACAAAAATTGCCAAAATCTAGAATTTGCCCAGAATTCTGGGTAACACCCAATCCGGCCAGCCATGTTCAAATGGCTATAACTTGGGCTAAAAAACTCCAAATGGAGTGATTCAAAAAGGAAAATAAAGTTAAGACAATAAGGAACAACTTCTATGAAGAAAACTTAGCCAAATTATCACAGCAACATGACCAATGGAGCAGTGCAATACTGAACACCAAAACTGAAAATTTAAAATTTGTGCCTAAGAGACTTGAAGTTTGAGGAAACAACCAAAACCAACAAATTAGATAACCAAAATGTGGTATGTGGGTGAAATTGGAATTCCCATACCTATTAAGCATTAGAAAGTCAATAAATTGACTTGAATAGTGTCATGAATAGTAACTCCGAAATACAAATTTTAAAGAACGTCAAGTTAAACATATTAACATTAGATATAAATAGATTTGAAATTATTTTTAGACTTATGATAATTTATAGTACTGAAATACTGTAAAATTATGTGTTTCAGTTGAAAAGAATACCGAGAAATAACCCGAAGCATCGAGTCAAGGCCAAGAGGCGACTCGCTTAAGGTTTGTGCACAACATCAATATTCTTTAAAATTCATTTACAAAATGCATGAAATGAATTACTTATATTGCAAAAAGAGTATTATGCTTTTGACTTAAATTGTTGAAAGTTACTTGTATGTGGTTGAAATGGCAATAAATGTCAGACCCTACCCCTCTGTAAGGCATAACATGATCCTGTAGTATACCTATTGAATTGCCAAATTTCGTCTACTGATAACCCATTAAATACACTATAAGGGATTTCAAACCTTTTCTTATTAGTGCAATGCAGCTTCCTAAAAACTCTCTCCATCCTTTCCAACCATTGTTCTGCTTCTAGCGGATCCACTGTCCCCTTGAATTTTGTAGCCCCATATTTAATCAACATGTCATACTGCCTAGCTGAAGGCTGTGATTGTACCACTGGTATCTGCAGTGGGACTTGAGTAGACATATTACCAGCCATCTGTTGGAACATTGCAGCCATCTGCTGTACAAATTGAGCAGGGAACTGCGGTACTGAGGAGACTGGTGCGGCTGATCCACTCACATTATGAAGGGCTGGGGCATCCCCTTGTACCTTAGCCTCTATTGATTGATCGACTAAACGATCCCCTTCTTCCATAGTCAATTTGAGGATATTATACCTCCTAAACAAATAACATAAGGAAATTTCCTCCCGTTAATGCATATTTATAATGTATTGTACTGTATGTGTCAAACAATGACATTGAGCAGTTGTACTATGAAGAAAGAATATTCAAATTACAGGTGAAAATAGAATTTAGAAACTAGCTCTGATACCACTAAACATGTCACACCCTACCCCTCCGTAAGGCATAACATGATCCCATAGTATACCTAATGAATTACCAAATTTCGTCTACTGATAACCCATTAAATACACTACAAGGGACTTTAAACCTTTTCTTATTTCTTTTTACAGTGGTGAGCACTATTGACAGGTGTTAAAATATTTTTAACTAAAGTGAAAACAATTAATAAATCTGAGTATCAGTGATTTCTGTAAAAATTTTGGCAGAGTGCCATCTTTATTTTTAATAAAACAGTTCTTCAAAAACCTGTAAAAAACACTTTCAATAATTTGTTCAATCCCAACTCCAATATTAGTTCAACACAATAAATTTCTCAACATTTATCAACTCAATTCAACATCAATTTTCTAGTGTTTCCAAAAGCTGAGATAAGATAAATATATCACAATATTTTTACAGGCCAAAATAATTTACAATTTTAGTTTACAACTGCTCAAGACCAAGTACAATATATACATACAGAGCACATACATTACAACAAAAACTACAAAATATGGCATACTCAATATACCTGGCGAAATCTCAAAATGTAGCACAAGCAGCCTACTCTCTTTGCTCTGTCTGCATCTACTGCGGCAATGATGAAAAAGCTATCGCTGAGTAAAATTTACTCAGTGGTGCACAATAACAATTTAAAATGCGGTATATAAAACTTTGTTGACGATTTACAATTCAAACAATTCATAATTTTTCAAAGCTCACATAACACAAATTTGATGAAACAATTGAATAACATAGTATTGCCAATCAATAACACAACTTAGGTCATGACACAAACATTTTCGAACATGCCATGTTGTACACCATGACAAGGCATACTCACCCCACTAATCGAAATCAATGAGGGAGGTGGCTAGCTAGCTAATGAGAACTCATCCATACTCATCTCAGACTGACAAGTCAAAGAGGGAGGAATATAATCATACTCACCCCATAAATGGAGGAGGAACATAGTAATATTTCCATGCCAAGTGTGAATCAAAATAATTCCAAATCACAATATTTAAATATTTCATACAAACCACAAATCGCATTTTAACTCAAAATTTCCATTTGCAAAGTAGGCAACACAATAATTTCCAAATAAAATTACCAAAGCCAAAATAATAAAAAATTATTCATAACTTATTTCTCCAAATAAATTTTCTAGTAAAAGCAGTGAATAAAAAAAATATTGTGCACAGACCTCGGATGAGTCGCCTCTTGGCCTTGACTCAATGTTCCTTATGCTCTTCAATATCCTTTTCAACTGAAACACACAAGTTAAAGTGTTTCAGTACTTAGTTAAATTGTTTCTAATCATAAGGTTCCATAATTAAATTTTATTGATACTACTCCTTTCATTAGTCAATCTATAATGTTGACCCTTGATGTACTCTAGGTGAATTAGGTTTAATTTTACCAATATGTCACATTTTTTATTTCAATATGCTACCAATATAGTGCAATTTACCATTTTTACAAGTTGGCATTCATTGCCAAATTATTTCAAGCATCATTGTATGTAAATGTCAAGTTCTCAATTTTTGTGTGCTAGATTGGTCTAGCTTAAAGTCCCATTTCTCTTGGTTTTTAGCTTCTGGTCAAAGAAGAAAAATTGTACTCGGGGCAAAATTTCAGGTGATTCTGAGTTGCATAGACCAAGATATGGTCAATTTACTAAAACTGGACAGATTGCACCTTTAGTGCAAAATTTGGTCAATTTTAGGTCACTTTTAGTTCTGGCAGTTTAAGTACCAGAACTTGTGCAAGCTATTTGACTTGCTTATGGTCATTTCTGGGTTTTGGTGTCTTCATAAAAGTTGTATCTCTATGTCTAATCTATTCATGGTAAAAATTTCAGGTCATTTGGACCTGTTTTGAGTGAGTTATGGCCAAAATACTAACTGCTGCCTAAATAGTCAATTTTCAGGCTTTCAAGTCACTAATCCGGATTTGGTCATTTTTAAGGTCAGTTTCTAGGCAGAATTTTGGCAACATTTCGACATGAAAGTTGGCCTATTTGGTGTCTAGTTTCACCCCCCATTGGCCTCTTATCAATTGGGTTCACATTTTTGCACTTATAACCTAATTTAGGTACTGCCAACAATACACAACCTGCACAAGACAATTACACTTCCAATTTGACATTCTTTCTCCTCCTCATGACTTCATTATTCATTCATAGCACTTCTACAAATACTAAACACAATTCCAGCAAGCATATTGGGCAGAACACTCAAGTGTTCAATGCACACAATTCACCATTCAAGTTCAACATTCACTTCCACCAAAATTCAACATATCTCAATATCAATATTACACAAACACTTCCATATACTCATACCTCAATATCAATTACACATGCTACCCACAATTTAACACTATCATATTTTATTAATAAACTTCATATTCACACACACAAATTCAGGATATTATAGGCTGCAAAACATGGCAGTTTGCCAAAGCATCAAAACCCATTTTCAAACCTTTAATTCAAGCACTAACATGCACATCCTTGGATATTAACTTACTATATCTTCCATTTGAGTTAATCAACCTTAATTTCCATCCATTAGAGGTAAGAAAAATTCAAACACTACAAACCTTCATGGCTGCCAAAAATGGCTCAACTCCAATACTCAACCATTCATCAAATTTTCTTCACCAAACAACGTCCCTTAACCTAAGCATCACTTTTACTAAAGGAAGGAAGAGAATTAGACACTTACCTATTTTTGTAGCTTGCTCAAACCTCACTAAACTTCCTTCTTTTTGCTCCAAGTATGCTGCCCAAGGTGTGTAGACAAGGTTTAGTGAAGGAGCCTAGTGAAAAAGGTGACTTGATCAAAGTTGCATGGAGGTAGAATGAGGTTTGGCTATGGAGCTTTAATGGAGGATGAATTCGGCCATTGTTTTGAGAGGTTGAAGAAGACCTTTTTTCTGTCCATTAAAACCATATTTATGTCTCTTATTATGTAGTTAGTGGAGCACTAGGATTAGTTTTATTATTTATTTATTCAAAGTTTCATTATTTGCACATTTATCTCAATTCTTTCACTATTTACATAATGTATCTCATTTTAATTTTTCATGACATTTCCAAAGTGTAATATCATTTATTTTTAATGGACATTGAGGTCAAAAGGCAACTTTAGGTGTCAAATGACGAAAATGCCCCTATTAGGGTTGCATTCCCGATTTTTCGATAACACCGAGTTTTATCTTTTTCTCGATTTCTCATTTTTCTTTGTACTAATTAATTAATTTTTCTTTGATATTTCTAATGACATTTATACTTCAATAAGTCTTTAATTATGTCTTGAAACTAAATTTCGAGGGTTCCCTGCAGTCCTGGGGTCGGCTATTGCCTGCACCATAACTTCCCTGTGTTGTCACCCATCGCTACGGTGCTGGCTTGTTTAACTTGGTTACATTTCATTGCTATTATTTTTCCTTTGTTTTTCTTGTATTTTCCTTTCTTGTATTTCATTATTTTATGTCTCCTCACTAACATCTAAGTGTAGTTCTAGGCATTCTAGCTGTCCGGACAGACACTGGTCACCGGAACAGTAGAACGCACTACCGAATATAGGGGTGTTACAATAAATGTTTAGTAAATGGTTAAGATAGTTTTGAAACCACAGTGTCATGACCATATATTTGAATACCTCACTAGCATGACTAGTGGGAAGAAATAGTTTCGAATTTTGATTCCCTCTCTGGCTGAAGTGTTGAGGTGTGTGCCAGTAGAGGAAGAAGTTGAATGGGTACCCATATATTTGAGCTAGCTAGCCTTGTGACTTCTCATAAGCCTCTGGCTATTGAAATGAATATGTTTCGAATGGCATGATATAACTGTGTGTTTTTCTGAAATTAATTTGAGAATTCCTAAATGAGATATTTGGACTAAAAATTTATAAATCATGTTTTGCATCTGTTTTTCATGTTCAGTTCAATATTTGAATAAATGTGATTTGAATTATGCATAAACTATTATTTTTAGTATGTTATGCACCACTGAGTCATAGTACTCAGCGATGGCTATTATTGCTGTTGTAGATATAGAGACTAGAGGAGCAGCAGAGTGAGCTACTGAAGATCTTGGAGCTACACCACCTGAAGTTCTGTCGGGTATATTTTATACCCTGTTTGTAATATTTATTTTGATGTATGTAAATGTATGTACATGTAATATGTAACGCTCCTAAGTTCGGTAGTGCGTTCTACTTTTCTAGTGACCAGTGTTGTGCAGACAACTAGGATGCCTAGAACTACACTTCGATATGAGTGAGGAGACATAAAATAATGAAATATAAGAAAAGAAAATACAAGAAAAAAACAAAGGAAAAATAATAGCAAAGAAATGTAACCAAGTTAAGCGAGCCGAGAACCCTAGCGATGGGTGACCGCACCGAGAAGTCACGGCGTGGACCGTTGACTAGCCCTGGACCGCGAGGAACCCTGGAAAATATTTTTAAGACTTAAAGAGACATCAATTTAAGTATAAATATCATTAGAAATATCAAAGAAAAATTAATTAATTAGTACAAAGAAAAAGTGAGAAATCGAAAAACGGACAAAACCCGGTGTTACCGAAAAATCAGGAATGCAACCCGAACAGGGGCATTGTGGTCATTTGACACCCCGAGTTGTCTTTTGACCTAAATATCCATTAAAAACACATGATATTACACTTGGAAAATATAATGAAAAATTAAATTAGTGGTACCTAATGTAAATAGCAAAAATGGGGTATAAATTGAGTAATTAACACTTTAAACATATAATATCATTATCTTATGGTGAGTGGAGCACTATGGGGTTAAAGTAATCCTTAAGTGGGCAGGTATAAATCCACTCACACTTCATCTTCAACCTTCCTCCCTTCCATGCCGAAATGAAGGTCTTCAAATCCTCCATGGCCAAATTGATTCAAGCTTCCTAAACCTCCACCATTTCCATCCTAAACACCAAAGTCACTTCACAAATTTTTATCCCCACATCACAAGGAAGAAATAGATACTAAATTTAAGGGATTTTGGTGAAGATTTAACAAGCCTCATCAATAGGTAAGTGTTTAAATTGTTTTCTTTCTTAAGTAAAGTTTATGGGAAGCTTGAGATGAATAAGTTGATGAAGAAATTTTGAGTTTTTGGTGAGTTATGATTATGTATTAGTTTAGGCAGCCATGGTAATTAAAGAGTTTGAATTATTTTCACATGAAATTGATGGGTATTGATGTTAATTAAAGTGAATAAAAGTTGTAGTAGGTTAATTATTGGTGTATGTTAAAGTTGAGCACTTGAGTTGGAAATTATGTTGAGTTTGAAATTCTATGCGTAAATGACTAAATGGATAGCCATGAAATTATATACTAAATAAACTATTCTTACATGTATTGTGGAGAATTAATGTTGACTAATATGATTTAAAATTTCAGTAAGTTAACTTCATGTATATGTGATGGTGGACCAAGTGAAAATTTGAGCTTGAAGGCAATTATGGAAGCTTTACAATTCGGCAGCTTGTTAACTCCTTGAAAAATGCTGGAATTCATGAAGTTGTTTGGTGAATTATGATCCTAAAGTTTGCCAAATGTGTATGTAAGATAGTGGTGAAGTTATATGTTATGATAGTGGAGAAGTTATATGTTATAATTAGGTGATTAAATTGTTGTAATTGAGTTTGACAAATTCTGCACTAAATGGTGTATGTTGAGTGCGATTGTAAGCTGCCAAAATGACCAACAATAATGTTGTGAATTATGTTTAGGTTATGGTACAAACCAGAATTGGCATGAATGTGTAGTTTGGTAATTGTTAAAAGTGTCCTTTGATGAGTAATGAACAAAATGCAATAGGGCAGTTTATGTTTTGGATCTAGAACCTTAAGTGTGTGGCTCCAATTGGTATGAGACTAATTGGAGGTGAAACTAGGCACAAAATGTGCCAACTTTCATGAAGGAAGCTTACCAAAATTCTGCTTGTAAGGTAACTTGAAAAGTGACCAAATCCGGATTAGTGCATTTAAGGCCTGAAAATTGACCATTTGGGCAGCAGTTAGTGTTTAGGCCATAACTCACTCAAAACAGGTCCAATTGACCTGAAATTTTGACCATGAATAGTTAAGACCTATATCTACAAGTCTTATGAAGACACCAAAGCCCAGAAATGACCATAAGCAAGTCAAACAGCTTGCACAAGTTCAGGTCCAAAAACTGGCCGAACCAAAATTGACCTAAAATGACCTAAAGTGACCAATTTTGATGCATTTTGACCAGCAATAGTAAAATGACCATAACTTGGTCTACATAACTCAGAATGACCTGAAATTTTGCCCTGCGTGCAATAAGACATAGATCTACAAGTTTGTAGTTTTGACCGAAACCCGAAAGCCAAGGGAACTAGGTCATCCGGCTAGGTCAAATTAGTATACCGGGATCCGACAAATTGCAATAAAACGCAATATACATGAAAATGAATTTGGTAATATGTACCAATACTAAAAGGCTACAAATGTGACATATTGGTAACATTAAAACCTAATTCACCTAGACTGCATCGAGGGTTGACATTTTAGGTTGACCAAGGAAGTAATAGAATTCAATAAGTTAATTATTAAGCTTTATTCTTAGAGACAGTTTAAATGAGTACTGAAACACTTTAAATTGTGTGTTTCAGTTAGCAAAGACTCAGGGAAGGGAAAGGAAACACTGAGTCAGAGTCAAGAGATAGTTATCAGAGGTTTGTGCACAGCTAGTTTTTAACTGATTTTGTTTTGAATATTTCATATGATTAAATGACATATTTTCTTATGTATTATGTTTAATAAGCATTGGATTTAATTCAATGATTATTGAAATTGTTATAGTATGTATGAATTTAGCTTTGTGAAATGGTATTTCCACAAGTATTAAGCATTGTTATGGATTGGATAAATTATGTTTTGGAAAATTGTGATAGAACATGTTTTGAATTGTGATGGTAATTTTCATGGAAAAATGCAAATTTATGATTTGAATTGTGATGAGCGTAAAAATTATTGGATATTGGGATTGACTATGAATCGAATTGTATTATGATTTAAGCTCACTAAAAGGATTGTGATATTGTTTTATATCTCACTATAGATGCTTGACTAGGTTATTACCCGTCTCTCTCATTTGTTGAGAAGACAATGGAGTTAGTTCTGTTTTGATTACCATGGTACATGCACAGGCTTAGATTTTCCTCTGATTTGAGGTTAGATCTAAGTTTTTATCGTTATGGCCCTTGCGGAAGATTCATTATTGTGATGTGTACTGTGCATGATGATTCGACCTCTCCGACCATAGGGAGTTAGAATCTGATTCGACCTCCCCGACCATAGGGAGTTAGAATCACTTCGAATATGGCCCTTTCGGATTAGTCTTGCATAGTTAGTGAGATAAAGAATGATTTTTGAGATACAGCATGATTTTTGAGATACAGCATGATTTTTGAGATACAACATGGTTTTTGACATACAGCATGGTTTTTGAGATACAGAATGTTTTTGAGACACAGAATGTTTTTGAATAGTAAAGAATTGTGATTTCAGTTATGATTTATGTATAATTGATTTTGTTGGAACTGAAGGAACGGAAGCATGAAAAACACAAGTTTATACCATTGAATTCAAAAATTTTCACCTAGGGTCACATGCATCATGCAAGATTTATTTTTATCTATTTGATTTCAATGATAAACAACATATTAAAACTCTTTTAATATGTTTTGGATCTGTATTTGCCATTTAAGATTTTAAAATTAATCAGATTAATTTTAGAACCCTAGATTAAATCAAGAACGATTACACTAACCTCTTGATACACTGCAGCGTGTCTGCGCCTTTGAGATTCGTCTTCAGGACACCAGATGTTGTCCCTCTAGCTTGTCCACACCAAGAACACCTATGGCAGCCCTTGAACAGCTTCTAAAGCTTTTTCTATTAATTAGAAATTCAAGTTCTGCCTTTTAAGAGATTAGAGATGTAAACAGGACACTAGAAACAATTTCTAGCGTTCTTAATTCAAGAGATTGATGGCTAATCTCTTTGAATTGATGAGAGATGAAGAAGAATAGATGAAGAGCCTCAAAATGGCGTGACAAAGGAGAGGAGTGGCTGCTGGTTGTTTTTCTTTTCATAACAACACTTAAATAGCTAGGTTAACACATTAAACCCTTGCCACATGTCACCCTTTGATTAGCTCTAGTTTTAAGTGACCCAATCACATTGTGCCAAGTGTCAAACCTATATTTAATTTTGATTTTAATCATCTTACATGATTAAAAAACATTTGGCAAGCTTATGTGTAATCCCATGTGTCACCATCTCATGGTGCCACGTGTCACACTGTGAAATGACCAAAATGCCCCTGTGTCTTAATTTTGAGTTCTTAACCCAAAATAATTATTTTTCTTCTTCTAATCAATTTATATCAAATATAAATTAATTAATTAATCTCTATTAATTAATTTCTCATTAATTAAATTCATATTTAAACATTTTAAATATAAATTTAATTTATACTACACATCCAATAATCTAGATTTGATTTCAAGTCATGCTAGGGACTTTGCAATTTAATTGCAAACCAAACCTATTTAATTAATCAATTAAACTCTTTAATTAATTAATTAAATCATATTTAAATAGGTGATAACTTATGTATGTGTGTGACTTACTAGGCTCATCAGTAATTGGCAATGAGACATGATATCAACTCTTAATATCATCAGAACTCTTTCTTACCATAAATGATTTCTCTAAATCATTTAATGAACCTCATAGACCATGGTTAACACCTAGCATAGCATGCCATGGCCACCCAATTAGTAATAAAGTTTACCTTAAATGAACCTATAATCATATGTTACCATGCACTAGAATCTCTCTGTTATAAAATCCCAACTCAAGCTGGAGTCATGGTTTATGTCAAACTCCATTTGCTATGAATATTATGTTCTCTTTTAATTCCAGTTCTTAATTAAAAAGATTTTCTCATCAGAAACTCTTTTCTGAATAAATCTATCTGTCCTGGCCAGGAACTTGAAACATCAAGCACAATTAAATGAACATAGGATTTTATCTCTATTTACTTAGAGGAACAGATTCCATCTTGATCAACACCTACCTCCATATATAACTAGTAGGAGCCAACAGATGCCCATATACCCATACACAGTACAAGTATGAAAGCAGTATCAAACTCAAACTACCTATATACAAGATAACTGTGCTATCTCAGGTCTAAAGATTATATGCACTGATATGATTTATGAAAAAAAATAGACAAGAGTAAACACCATGATCTTCTCATAAGTGTCACCGGTTGACCTACTTATCATTTATAAGTGCCTATCATGTTTGTCATATGGCATGAGACTCACCATTCCATCTTATTTATATCTCATATAAATAACTTGGTAACAAACATGAATACAATCTTTCTGGATAAGTCATGTCCTTATTATGAAGTATCCTCGATTATGAACCTATTTATGATACTTTGTGCTAGAAATATTGTCACTCATATTCTTAACAACTTAAGAATAATATTTCTAACAAAATATCAATGGACCTTTTCTATTACACATAAATATATTATGTAAACAGAAAAGTGGAAATGCCTTTTATTAATAAAATATGTACAAGATACATACTAAATGATATGCTCTAGGGAATACTACTAACAATCTCCCACTAGCACTAGAGCCATTCATTACAATATCTTAGACCTATCTTCTCAAGATGTCGGTCTAACTGAGTCTTTGATATAGGCTTAGTGAATGGATCAGCTGGATTTTCAGCTGATGCTATTTTCTGCAAGGCTACATCGCCTCGCCCAACTATTTCTCTGATAATGTGGTAGCGCCTTTCTATTTGTTTGGATTTCTGGTGAGACCTTGGTTCCTTAGCCTGTATGATTGCTCCATTGTTATCACAGTGTAGGGGAACTGCTGACTCAATGGAAGGAACTACTCTAAGTTCTATCATGAACTTCTTTATCCAAACAGCTTCCTTTGCAGCATCTGATGCAGCAATATACTTAGCCTCTGTAGTGGAATCTGCAATCGTGCTCTGTTTGGAACTCTTCCAACCGACTGCACCTCCATTACAAATGAACACATATCCAGAGGTAGACTTTCTATCATCGATATCTGATTGGAAATCAGAATCAGTATAACCATCCAATTGCAAGTCTCCACCTCCATAAATCAAGAATAAATCCTTAGTTCTTCTCAAGTACTTAAGGATATTCTTGACAGCTATCCAGTGTTCCAAACCTGGATTAAATTGATACCTGCTAGTCAAACTAACAGCATATGCGATATCCGGCCTAGTACACAACATTGCATACATTAAACTTCCAATAGCCGAAGCATATGGAATCCTGGCCATCTTATCTCTTTCTTCAGGTGTCTTTGGAGACATCTCTTTAGAAAGGTGGATACCATGTCTCACGAGTAACAATCCTCTCTTGGAATCAAGCATGTTAAACCTCTTTAACACCTTTTCCAAGTATAGACTTTGGGATAAACCAATTATTCTTTTCGCTCTATCTCTATATATGCAAATCCTAAGAATATAGGTTGCCTCCCCTAAGTCTTTCATGGAGAATGTATTTGACAACCATACCTTTATAGTTGTCAACATACCTGTGTCATTACCCATCAACAGTATGTCATCCACATATAAGACAAGGAAAGTGATAGCACTGTCACTAACCTTCTTATATACACATGGCTCATCCTCATTTTCTATAAAACAAAAGGATTTAATGGCTTCATCAAAACGGATATTCCAACTCCTCGAAGCTTGTTTCAACCCATAAATGGATCGCTTTAGCTTGCATACCTTGGAACCATCTTGGGATTCAAAACCCCTAGGTTGTTCCATGAAAATGTTTTCTTCAATGTAACCATTGAGAAAAGCTGTTTTGACATCCATCTGCCAAATCTCATAATCATAGTATGCAGCTATTGCTAATAAAATCCTAATTGATTTAAGCATGGCAACAGGCGAGAAAGTCTCCTCATAGTCGATTCCTTGCCTTTGGCGAAACCCTTTCGCTACTAGCCTTACCTTATAGGTCTCTACCTTTCCATCAGAACCAATTTTCTTCTTGAAAACCCATTTGTTCCCTATAGGTATAATACCTTCAGGTGGGTCAACAAGATCCCAAACTTGATTCTTATACATGGAATCAATCTCGGATTTCATAGCATCAATCCATTTTGAAGAGTCTATATCTGATATAGCTTCTTCATAAGTAAGTGGATCATCTCCATGATCTACTTCTTCATGAGTAGACAACTCTTGTTCTTCTTCATGAAGAAAACCATATCTCACTGGTGGGTGAGATACCCTGGTTGTTCTACGAGGAACAGCTGTAGATGTTTCATCAACGGGTATGGGTTGACTAGATGGATCTATATCCATATGATCTGTTGGTTGGTCAGAATTCTCCAATTCTAACTCTATTTGCCTTCCTTTGCTTCCTTCTTGAACAAACTGTTGTTCAAGAAATGTGGCATCTCTACTTATCACAACCTTTTTTGAAGTAGGCAAATAAAAATAATATCCAAAACTATCTTTTGGATATCCAACAAATCGACCTTTTTTCTGATCTGGTCTCCAATTTATTAGTGTTCAGCTTTTTGATATAAGCTGGACAACCCCAAATCTTAACATGCTTAAGACTTGGTTTTCTTCCATGCCATATCTCATAAGGTGTGGAAGAAACTGATTTTGATGGAATCCTATTCAGAATATACAAAGCTGATTCTAATGCAAATCCCCAAAAGAAGATTGGCATATCAGTATAGCTCATCATACTACATACCATATCCAATAGGGTACGATTTCTCCTTTCAGATACACCATTCAGTTGTGGCGTTCCTGGAGGAGTCAGCTGAGAAACAATGCCATGCTCTTTCAAGTATTCATCAAATTCAGTACTCAAATATTCACTTCCACGATCTGATCGAAGAGCTTTAATACTCTTTTCTGTTTGATTTTCTACTTCAGATTTAAATTCTTTGAACTTTTCAAAAGATTCATGTTTATATTTCATCAAATACAAATACCCAAACCTTGATTTATCATCAGTAAAGGTAATAAATAATGAAAGCCCCCTCTAGCCATTTCTTTAAATGGACCACATACATCACTATGTATTAGCTCCAAAATATTTTCAGCTCTTTGCCCTTGTCCAACAAAGGGTGACCTAGTCATTTTGCCCTGAAGGCAAGATTCACAAGTTGGAGTAGGCTCAGAGCCCAATGAGGATAGAATCCCCATTTTCTCCAGTTTTGCAATCCTATCTTCTGCAACATGACATAACCTTAAGTGCCAAATATATTTTGAACTTGAGTTGGTTTTCACCATGGCATTACATTCTTTTAGATCACTTGCATTCAATTTGTGTTTGTCATTATTATCCAAATAATAAAGACCATCATTCATATAACCCGAACCAACATATTTATTTCCAAAATAAATATTGCAAACATCATCTGTGAACTAAAATTCATAGCCATTTCTAGTCAAACTAGATATAGAAATGATGTTCTTAAAAGCATCAGGTACATATAAAATATTATCCAAACACAAAACATGTCCAAACATGTAAAAAGATTTAGATCCTATGGCTAAAGCTTCAACAGTACAGCCATTGCCAAACCGCACTCTAATATCTTGAGAACGCAAGTCGCTACTATTTGCTAGTTCCTGCATATCATTAGAAATGTGAGCGCACCAGATATCTAAAACCCAAGTCAGTAGATGAACTATGAGTATCATCAGAATCTAAATAACAAGATATGGACATACCTTCTGAAGGTGTATCCTTCTTGTCCTTCAGAGAAGCAAGATACTCTGGGCAGTTCCTTTTCCAGTGCCCATCCTTTTGGCAGTGGAAACACTTTCCTTTGCCTACATCAGCTTTAGTCTTCCTTTTATGTTTAGCTATTTTCTTGGAAGGACCAGGAATCTGAGGTTTCTTTTTCTTATTGCCCTTCTTCTTGTTGGACTTTCCAGTAGAAGAAGATGCAATCAAAGTTACCTCTTTTCCTTTATTGCCTGGCATATTCTTTTGGGCAATAACCAGCATGTTGAGTAAACCAGCTAAGGTGCATTCCTGTTGAGTCATATGGAAATTTGTCACAAAATTCCCAAAAGACTCGTGAAGGGATCAAGGATCAAATCCGTCTGTAGTTGGAAATCCATGTTGAAGTCAAGATGTTCCAACTGCTCAATCAGCCGAATCATCTTATGGACATGATCCCCAACATTCTGTCCCTCAGATATCCTCATACGGAATAGCTGTCTAGATATCTCATACCTAGCATTCCTGTTGTGCTCACCATACAACTCTTGTAGGTGAAGGAGGATCTCACTCGCACTCTGCACGTTTTCATGCTGCTTCTGTAACTCATTATTCATGGAAGCAAGCATGTAACACTTAGCTCTCATATCATGCTCCTTCCACTTGTCCAAAGTTTCATGTTCCTCTTGTGTGGCCTCTGGAGGTAAGGGACCAGGAACATTTGAATCTAGAACATATCCTATATGTTCAAGGTTCAGGACAAGTTTCAAATTTCTTAGCCAATCAGACAGATTAGGTCCTGTCAACCTATTGCGATCAAGTATGCTTGCAAGGATATTGGATGGTGGTGGTTGTTCAGTGCTCATTTTTATCAGAAAATTAACTGCAGAAAATAACCAGATTAATTAGTAAATGTATCATGTAATTAACCAAAATGATTATGGTCTTTTAATCAAATTGGTCCTCCCACTAACTTAGCGAATCCTACACTTCCAAAGTAGAAAACGGAAATCCTAGTTGGATGGATTTCTAGTGGGTGATGGAATTCTTATAATTCTATTGATCATCCTCAGGTACATCCATTATTGGAATTACAATAAACTATAAGTGAGCAACTCCTTGCCCATCACATCTCATGTGAGATTAAATCCTTTACCTAGCCCCTAATGCTCAAAATCTCAGGTACATCCATTATTGACTTATCTTGCATTAGTTAAGTTGATCCCATTGAGCCAGTAATTATGCAAATAATTTTAATGTCCTCAAGTACATCCAATATTGGCCACCAAACTATTTACATATTTACAACATCTCATGCTTAACAATTATTCTTAAGAAAATCTCTTAAATTAATTGCATCTTATGCAACTATTTAAAATTTCTTAAAATAATTGCCCTAATGGAGGGCCTATGTTATAATTACTTTAATTATAGCATTTCCAACTTAATCATTTGTTTGGAAGATTTTATGGTCATTCTAATTACTATTAAGGTCTCACTTTGCACATTATCCATTTAGCATGCATATATCATATAATTGCATACATTCCCATACATCTCATGCATTCATGGATAAGCAGTAAATATGGTATGATCATGGACTTTCTAAGGGATTCAATTCTGAGCCACCAAGAATTGAATCAGGGCATTCCTAGGTGCATTTTATTTATTCATTTTACAAGAGTTGCTGAAGGAGTACATAATCAACACTTGATCTTGAATTCCTCCCACTGGTCCCACCAATGCTCTTGACCTCCTTGAACTTCTTGCAATCCAATATTACATTGTAATCCTTGGCATACCAAGGCGAATTTACAAGAACTTAAATAAATGAAATTACAACCCAAAAATTATTACAAACTTAATAATACATGCCCAAAATAAATTAAAATAAATTAATTAATTTACAATCCCAAAGAAAAATAAAATAAATAAATCCAATCACATTGGTCTTTTATAGTCCATGATCATCAATCATGCATATCACTATTTAACAATTAAATAAAACATACATACTTAAATTAAATTGAATATCTCATATTCAACTTAAAAATCCAGATTTGAATATGATTCAAATAAATTTAAAAATTCAGATTTGAATCTCATTCAAACAAATTTTAAAATGCAGATTTGAATCACATTCAAACAACTTTAAAAATTCAGATTTGAATCACATTCAAACATTTTTTAAAAAATCAGATTTGAATCACATTCAAATATTTTTTCAAAAATCAGATCTGAATTTTATTCAATCAATTTTAAAAAATCAGATTTAAATATGATTCAAACAACTTTAATAATTCAGATTTGAATCACATTCAAACAACTTTTAAAATTCAGATTTGAATCACATTCAAACAATTTTTAAAATTCTGATTTGAATCATAATTTAATTGTGTGATAAAAATTCTAATTAAACAATTTAATTAGACATAAAATGGATCTTAGATCATACAACAATTGCACATTCACCATCCATTTACCTTTGCACACCATTGTGATGCATCAACCATGCGCACCATGGTGTTCATCATTTGTGCCGCCACCTTGGCTATGCAACCAGCAATAAACTTTTGATCTCATGATCAAACACACAATTAAATCATATAAACATCAATCTAAATGGCAAATATAGTGGCTCTGATACCAATTGAAGGAACGGAAGCGTGAAAAACACAAGTTTATACCATTGAATTCAAAAATTTTCACCTAGGGTCACATGCATCATGCAAGATTTATTTTTATCTATTTGATTTCAATGATAAACAATATATTAAAACTCTTTTAATATGTTTTGGATCTGTATTTTCCATTTAATATTTTAAAATTAATCAGATTAATTTTAGAACCCTAGATTAAATCAAGAACGATTACACTAACCTCTTGATACACTGCAGCGTGTCTGCGCCTTTGAGATTCATCTTCAGGACACCAGATGTTGTCCCTCTAGCTTGTCCACACCAAGAACACCTATGGAAGCCCTTGAACAGCTTCTAAAGCTTTTTCTACTAATTAGAAATTCAAGTTCTGCCTTTTAAGAGATTAGAGATGTAAACAGGACACTAGAAACAATTTCTAGCGTTCTTAATTCAAGAGATTGATGGCTAATCTCTTTGAATTGATGAGAGATGAAGAAGAATAGATGAAGAGCCTCAAAATGGCGTGACAAAGGAGAGGAGTGGCTGCTGGTTGTTTTTCTTTTCATAACAACACTTAAATAGCTAGGTTAACACATTAAACCCTTGCCACATGTCACCCTTTGATTAGCTCTAGGTTTAAGTGACCCAATCACATTGTGCCAAGTGTCAAACCTATATTTAATTTTGATTTTAATCATCTTACATGATTAAAAAACATTTGGCAAGCTTATGTGTAATCCCATGTGTCACCATCTCATGGTGCCACGTGTCACACTGTAAAATGACCAAAATGCCCCTGTGTCTTAATTTTGAGTTCTTAACCCAAAATAATTATTTTTCTTCTTCTAATCAATTTATATCAAATATAAATTAATTAATTAATCTCTATTAATTAATTTCTCATTAATTAAATTCATATTTAAACATTTTAAATATAAATTTAATTTATACTATACATCCAATAATCTAGATTTGATTTCAAGTTATGCTAGGGACTTTGCAATTTAATTGCAAACCAAACCTATTTAATTAATCAATTAAACTCTTTAATTAATTAATTAAATCATATTTAAATAGGTGATAACTTATGTATGTGTGTGACTTACTAGGCTCATCACTAATTGGCAATGAGACATGATATCAACTCTTAATATCATCAGAACTCTTTCTTACCATAAATGATTTCTCTAAATCATTTAATGAACCTCATAGACCATGGTTAACACCTAGCATAGCATGCCATGGCCACCCAATTAGTAATAAGGTTTACCTTAAATGAACCTATAATCATATGTTACCATGCACTAGAATCTCTCTGTTATAAAATCCCAACTCAAGCTGGAGTCATGGTTTATGTCAAACTCCATTTGCTATGAATATTATGTTCTCTTTTAATTCCAGTTCTTGATTAAAAGATTTTCTCATCGTAAACTCTTTTCTCAATAAATCTATCTGTCTGCCAGAACTTGAAACATCAAGAACAATTAAATGAACATAGGATTTTATCTCTATTTACTTAGAGGAACAGATTCCATCTTGATCAACACCTACCTCCATATATAACTAGTAGGAGCCAACAGATGCCCATATACCCATACACAGTACAAGTATGAAAGCAGTATCAAACTCAAACTACCTATATACAAGATAACTGTGCTATCTCAGGTCTAAAGATTATATGCACTGATATGATTTATGACAAAATATTGACAAGAGTAAACTCCATGTGCTTGTCATAAGTGTCACTGGTTCGGCCTACTTATCATTTATAAGTGCCTATCATGTTTGTCATATGGCATGAGACTCACCATTCCATCTTATTTATATCTCATATAAATAACTTGGTAACAAACATGAATACAATCTTTCTGGATAAGTCATGTCCTTATTATGAAGTATCCTCGATTGTGAACCTATTTATGATACTTTGTGCTAGAAATATTGTCACTCATATTCTTAACAACTTAAGAATAATATTTCTAACAAAATATCAATGGACCTTTTCTATTACACATAAATATATTATGTAAACGGAAAAGTGGAAATGCCTTTTATTAATAAAATATGTACAAGATACATACTAAATGATATGCTCTAGGGCATACTACTAACAGGAACTACCTTAAATGGTTAGTCATGATTTGATAAATTGAATTTCGTGATCAAAGTCATTTTATACAAATGATTTACATTATTGGCAATGAATATTTTGAGTTTTAGAATTTGATGAGTATTTAGATTTCCAAATTATTTACTGTAAATTTTGTCAATGCATATTGTACTATGTTTTAAATTATAGTTGCGCACCACTGAGTTCACCACTCAGCGATAGCTTTGTATGCTGTCGCAGGTAAGAAGAGCATAGAGCAGTGAGTAAGTTTCTTTGAAGACACATTCAGATCAGCTCCAGGTATATCATAGGTATACCCATGTACATAGGTTTTGATGTATGCATGTAATAATATATATGTAAATTATTTGAGCAGTTGTATAAAAACTCTTGTAAAATATTTTGGTATGTAATTAAATGTAAATTATTGTAAATGTAAATTTGGGATTTCATTTATCTGAATAGTTTTGTAATATTAATTTTGAGTCTTGTAATCAATGAAATGTTTCTTTTATGAAGAGATTGATTTGATTATTGAGATTTGAATTATGGGTTCAAATGAAGTTATTGAAATTGTATTTGAGAAAACATATCGGGAGTGTCTGCTTTGCAGGTTTTGAAGAACCGTTTTCTCAAAATACAACCGGCACTTTGCCGAAATTTAAAAAAAAAAATTATAACACCAGATTTTAATTGATGATTTAAATTTCATGAAAATTATTTTAAAATCCCTTGTAGTATATTTAATGGATTATCAGTAGGCGAAGTACGGTAATTCATTAGGTATACTACGGGATCATGTTACATCTTACAGGGGAGTAGGGTGTGACATAATAACTGGTCATGAGCAGTTGTATAGAGTTTGTAATAATAGTATTTTGGATTTGTAAATGTAAAGTTTGGTTGATTAATGTAAAGTGAATTTATTATAATGAAATATGAATGGAATTATTGAGTACTGTTTTTGATGACAATTGAATTGAGAAATGATATTGAATTGTGTTGAGGTAGTAGTGAGTTTAATGAAAAAGAATCATTGGAAGTGTTTTTACAGGTTTTTGAAGAACTATTTTCTTAAAATACAGACAGCACTCTGTCGAAATTTTTTCAAAATTTGCGGACAAATAAAAATGGACAAAAATTCTAACTAGTTTTCAAACTCCAATTAAATGTTTTTAATACCTATTAGAAAATGCTCACCACTTCCAAAAAGTAAGAAAATTATTTTAAAATCCCTTGTAGGGTACTTAATGAGTTATCGGTAGGTGAAGTTCGATAGTTCATTAAGTATTCTACGGAATTATGTTATGCCTTATAGAGGGGTAAGGTGTGACACAAAGTCTGCAGCACAATCCAAAGATGTCTATCATGCTCCTCTGCATTCCTCGTATATGTCAAAATATCATCAATAAACACCACCATAAATTGGTCGAGATATGGTCTGAAGATAGTGTTCATCAGATCCATAAAAGCAGCTGGAGCATTAGTTAAACCGAATGGAATTACCAGAAACTCATAGTGGCCATATCGAGTTCTGAAAGCAGTTTTTGGAATACTCTGCTCTTGTACTTTCAATTGATAATAACCAGACCGCAAATCAATTTTGAAAAACACAGCTGCACCCTTCAACTGATCAAACAGATCATCAATGTGAGGCAATGGATATCTGTTCTTTATTGTCACCTTATTCAACTGCCGGTAGTCAATACATAAGCGGAGAGTGCCATCTTTCTTCTTAACAAACAATACTGGCGCTCCCCAAGGTGACACACTAGAGCAGATGTGTAACATCCTCCCTGTACGTAGTCAGTACATTCTGTTGCTCCGGTAACCTAATGTCAATCCGGGCAAGTCAGGATGTTTGGAACTACACTTCGGTTGTGACACCCCTTACCCGTGTACAGTATATCCGAGTAAGCAATGTCACACGGTGTATCGGCATACTCTATTTTACCTTAATCAATTTTTGTCATAGTTTTGATTATAATTTATGAAATATAATTTGTTTTAGCCATTTATCAAAATTATTATTTATTTGAGGTTCCGAAAATTTTAAAGAAAATCCGGCAGAGTACCGGCTAAAAATGGAGAAAACCGTTCTTCGGAACCTGTGAAAAACACTTCCAATATTCATATCTCATCACTCTCAAACTCCAATATCAAAATCTCAACATTTTTCAATTCCATTTCTCAATCATTCATCTCATGTGATAATCAAGTACAATTCACATTTTCCATTCACAAACACAATTTTCATTATTTACATGAAACTCAAAATACATTACATAAGTTCAAATACATATGAGAAAATAGAAATTAGTTACAAAATACCAAAATGAAATCTAGTGTCCTACCAATGCACTGTGGAAGGTGAGGTGACACGGACACTATGCAGAGCTGCAGGAGGTTTCACCCAGTCTGCGGTCTACTGGGCTCACGATCAGTATCTCCAGAACCTATGCGTGGCAAAAGCAACGCGCTAAGCAATAATGCTTAGTGGTGCAATAATAAAATAAAAGAAAATAGCAGAAAATAAATATGTATTGAATGTATATGACTTATTTGTTTTGTATTTGTATATCCATTCATTTTGTTAGCTTTGTCCACTTTCATTCATTAGGTTGCCCAAGTAACCTATACTGGACGACTGGACTGGATAACGGGTAAACTGGCACTGGGTATCTAGTACCTCGGGCCATCACACCATCGGTCACATGTGCATCTCCCGGTGCAAATGTAACTAATAAGCTGTAATGACAATAGGCACAAGGCCAAATATCAACACAAGGTCAGAATGGCTAAAAGCCATGAAATCACAGAATGGCATAATGCCATGTGCAGTACTGCTAACTGAACCCTATTGGCATGCCAAACTATCCAAACCAATCTTGTTAGGTATACTAGGGCATTTAATGCTTTTAAATTCTTCAATTTTTGAATTTCAAGTTTTGGTGTCACTATTCATCTCATTGGTCAACAAAAATGTTGACTTTTGGATAGAAAATAGGTACATTGGTTTTGACACTCCCAACATACCACATTTTGCATTGAAAACTTGTTGGCATTAAGCATTAATACCATTTCTAAGCTTAAACTAAGAGAAGCAGAATTTTCAGTTTTTGTAACCCAAATTTACTGTTCCATTAGGCACTGTTGTAGTGGGAATTTGAGGAAATGGTAAACATGAAAGTTGTTCCTTATTTTGTCTAGTTGAATTTCCTTTTTTGAATCACTCCATTTGGAGTTTTGCAGCTCCAGATATGGTCCAAAAACCACAGCTGGCCGGATTTCCAATCTGCAGAATTTACCAAATCTACAGTATCATGAACAGTGACTGCCACTGCCTTGTTGAATAGGTTCTGGTCATAATTTGGGGTAGGTTTCTTCATGAAAGTTGTTTGTCTATATCTCATCTTGTTGCTGTAAAAATATCAGGTCAAATGGACCATTCTACAGTGAGTTATGGCCAAATGAACAGTACTGTTCATTTGGTCATTCTGCAGAATTGGCTTGCAGGGCATCCGGATTGGGGCCAACTTTTGGTCCACTTGCTTTGGTCTTTTGGGCATGGTTTCTTCAGCAAAATTGTGCCATTATAAGTCTAGTTTCATGTCCAATTGGCCAAACACCAATTGAACCTGCACAGCCAAAGTTATGGCTGTCCAAGTGGGCTGGAAACACAGCCTCATTGTTGCTGTCACTAGGCAGCCTACACATTTCACTTTGCCATCCTATATTTCAGTCCAAATTGTGGTCAACTTACCTCAAATGGTCACTAATTGACCATTAGAATGTTCTTTAACAATTTCATAAGCCAAGTCAAATTTTCACCCCCAAACCCTAGCCCAAATTCAAGGTTCACCCATATTACCTTAGTTTAACTCACTAATTCATTATCCACATGTATATATTCTTTAATCATGATCTTTAATCCACTTTAAGTCCATCAAAACAATCACTCTTATCCCTTCCTTAGGGCTGCCGAAATTCAGGGCATGCATACACATAAATTTCATTCATTTGGCTTTCAAATTCTTACTCCTTTTTAAGTCTTTAACATGAAAATAAAGAGTTCTAAGTATATATGTGCACTAACCTCTTGTAGGGCAGAATTTTCCCAAGCTTAACTTCACTTTCTTTCCTTTACTTGGCTGCCAAACACTTCCCCAAGAGGTATGGACAAATTTTAATGAAAGGTGTTTAGGGTTTAGTAGTGAAACAAAGAGAGAAATGAAGCTTTTTTTGAAGGTGTTAATGGAGGTTTGGGCAAGCTTGGATTTCGGCTGGTTAGGGAGGAAGAGGATGGCTGCTGTTGCTTTTTAATTTTTTTGATCTCAATTATCTCTTTTATTAGTTAGTTGAGTGTTTGTTTAATTGTGATTGGAGGGGGCTTTTAAATGACATCATAAAGATGTCATAATTTGCTTTATTTTGATTTTTCTTTTCTTTTCTTTTCTACTAACTTTAAATTAGTTTTTCATCAACATTAATTCATCTTTTATGTCATAATAATTATTTACTCAACTGGACAGGTCGGCCAAAAATCACCTCTGAAGGCGAAATGACCAAAATGCCCTCCGTTTGGCTTAACGGGTCAAAATTGTCTGTACCGATTGAAAAATTTTTCTAAATATTTTCTTGGCATTCTAATGCCATAGGAACCTCAATGACCCTTCTCTGGAGTCCCAATAATTATTTTATGAATTTTTCCCTGGGTCTAGGGCTTCTAGTTGCGAGAACCGCAACTTACCTCTAGTTACCCATTGCTTGGGCACCGGCTCATTTGACTTGGTTGTATTTTATTTCTAAAATTTTTACTAATTTTTTCTTATTAATATTTGAGTTAATTATGGTCCCTCACTTTAGTTTAAATATTTTTCCGGACGTTCTAGCTGTCCGGACCGACACTGGTCACCGGAACAGTAGAATGTACGGAGTTGCTACCGGGAGGGTGTTACAACTCTTCCCCTCTAATTTAAATTTCGTCCTCGAAATTTACCTGATGTAAACAGTTGAGGGAACTGTTGCCTCATCGTCTCTTCACTTTCCCAAGTTGCCTCCTCGGTGTTGTGGTGCCTCCAAAGCACTTTCACCAGTGGAATCTGCTTGTTCCTCAATTCTTTTACTTCCCGAGCTAGGATCCGTAGAGGTTCTTCTTCATAAGTCAAATCTGGTTGTATTTCAATTTCTTCCCTGGAGATGACATGTGAAGGATCTGAGCGGTATCTTCTGAGCATGGACACATGGAACACATTGTGGATCTTGTCCAGCTCTGGTGGTAAAGCTAGCCTATAGGCCACTGGACCCACACATTCAATGACTTCATATGGGCCAATGAACCTAGGGCTCAACTTACCTTTTCTTCCAAACCTCAATACCTTCTTCCACGGTGACACCTTGAGGAACACTTTGTCGCCAACCACATATTCTATTTCTTTTCTCTTCAGGTCGGCATAAGATTTACATGCATGCGAGGCAACCTTCAGGTTGGCTTTGATTAGTTTCACTTTCTCCTTAGTCTGTTTCACCAGGTCTGGCCCTATCAGTTTGTCTTCGCCCAATTCAGTCTAGCACACTGGAGTTCTACATTTTCTCCCATACAGTGCTTCATATGGGGCCATTTGGATGCTAGCTTGGTAGCTATTGTTGTATGCAAATTTTGCCAGTGGGAGGTATCTATCCCAACTTCCCTCAAACTCAATGACACAACTCCTCAGCATATCCTCAAGGACCTGACATATATTTCATGTTATTATTATCATTTTAATTCAATATTTGTATCAATTTCATTGGTTTCAATTGTTTACCCGATTACCCTTTTCTCGATTGCCCATCCGTCTCGAGGATGGAAAGTCATCTTGAAGTGGAGTTGTGTACCCAAGGATTCATGCAACTTCTTCTAAAATCTCGATGTAAACCTTGGGTCTCGATCAGATATAATGGAAAGTGGAATTCCATGCAGTCTAACTATCTCACTGATATACAATTCTGCTAACTTCTCCAGTGAGTAGTCAGTCCTAACTGGCAGAAAGTGTGCTAACTTCGTCAATCTATCCACTATCACCCATACTGCATCATGTTTCTTCTGGGTGAGAGGTAGACCACTTACAAAATCCATGGTGACCCGATCCCATTTCCATTCAGGTATGCGTATAGGCTGTAGCAATCCTGATGGAACTTGATGTTTTGCCTTGACTTGCTGACATATCAAGCATTTAGTCACATAGTCAGCTATGTCCCTCTTCATACCAGGCCACCAATACTGAAGCTTCAGATCATGATACATCTTTGTACTTCCTGGGTGCATAGCATAAACACTGGCATGTGCCTCTTTCAGAATACTGGCTTTTAATTCCCCATTATCTGGTGCACACAGTCTTCCTTTGTAGTACAGACAACCATCTGCTTTCACCCCATAGTCAGTTGCTTTTCCCTCTGAGATCTTGCTCACAATAGCCATTAACTTTTCATCTGCCTTTTGCCCATCTAAAATCTGCTGTAGCAGGTTTGGCCTCACTTGCAACTCAGCCAAAATAGCTCCATCTTGAACCAAGGATAGACGTGCATTCAATGATCTCAAAGCTGTCATGGATTTTCTGCTCAAAGCATCAGCAACTACATTTGCCTTCCCATGATGGTAGTCAATTACACAATCATAGTCCTTCAGGAACTCAATCCATCGCCTCTGTCTAAGGATGAGCTCCTTCTGGGTTGGCAAGTATTTCAGGCTTTTGTGGTCCGTGTAAATGTAACACTTTTCACCATACAAGTAATGCCTCCATATCTTCAGTGCGAAGATAATTGCTGCAAGCTCTAGATCATGGGTAGGGTAATTCTGTTCATGTGGCCTTAGCTGTCTAGAAGCATAAGCGACCACCTTCCCCTCTTGCATCAATACACACCCCAACCCATTATGAGAGGCATCATCAGAGACCACAAAGTCCTTTCTCGACACCGGTCAGTGTTAACACTGGTGCCTCTGTCAACATAGCCTTCAACTTCTCAAAAATGGTCTGACATTTATCATTCCAGTCAAATCTAACATTCTTGTGTAACAACTTGGTCATTGGAGCAGCTATTAGGGAAAATCCCTTCACAAATCTCCTGTAATACCCAGCTAGCCCCAAGAAGCTTCTGACCTCAGTTGTATTTCTGGGAGGCTTCCATTCCATCACTGCTTCTATTTTCTTGGGATCCACCCTAATCCCATCAGCTGACACTATGTGTCCAAGGAATGCAATCTCATTCAACCAAAAGTCACACTTGGACAACTTAGCATACAGCTTGTTTTCTCTCGTGGTTTGCGTAACAATTCTCAAATGTTCATCATGTTCTTCCTCAGTCCCGAATACACCAAAATATCATCAATAAAGACCACTACGAACCGTTCTAAGTGTGGATGGAAGATACAGTTCATAAGGTCCATGAATGCCGCTGGTGCATTTGTTAGGCCAAAGGGCATCACTAGAAACTCATAATGCCCATATCGGGTCCTAAATGCAGTCTTTGGCACATCTGCATCCTTCACCCTCAACTGATGATACCCGATGCGAGATCAATCTTAGAAAATACTCGCTTCCCTTCAACCGATCAAACAGATCATCAATTCTAGGCAACGGATATTTATTCTTCAGTCACTTTATTCAATCGCCAGTAATCAATGCAAAGCCTCAAAGTCCCATCCTTCTTCTTTACAAACAAAGACCTTTGAGCTCCCCATGGTGACACATCGGGCGTATAAACCCTTATCCAAAGAATCTCTTGCAATCGAAGTTTTCAACTCCCTTAATTCAGTGGGTGCCATCCTATAAGGAGCAATGGAAATGGGTGTTGTACCCGGCAGTGTCTCAATAGCAAATTCAACTTCCCTTTCTGGTGGCAAACCAGGCAATTCTTCAGGAAATACCTCTGGGAAGTCTCTTACTGTGGGTATATCACTCAGGTTTGTCTTAGCCTGCCTAGTATCCACCACATGTGCTAGGTAGGCTTCACAGCCTTTTCTCATCATTCTTCTTGCAACTGTGGCTGAGATAACATTGGACAGAAAATCTGTCCTTTCACCCACAACAGTGATCTCATTGCCCTCAGAAGTTTTCAGAGAAATTCTCTTCAATTTGCAATCAACTATTGCCTGATGACGTGACAACCAATCCATTCCCAAAATCACGTCAAACTCATGAAAAGGCAACTCAATTAAGTCTGCCAAGAATTCATACCCCTGAATCTTTAACGGGCAACCCTTGTACACTTTGTTCACTACTACACTGTGGCCCAATGGATTAGTGACCAGAATGTCTTGGTCACTCTCCCCTACTAGTATCCCCCTTTCTACGGGTAAGTTGATGCAGATGTATGAATGAGTGGATCCTGGATCCACCAATGCATGCACAGGTGTATTGTAGAGGGAGAACGTACCCCTAATGACATCCAGGGCATCTTGCTCCTCCTGAGCTCTCATGGCATAAGCTCTGGCAGGTGGTCTATTATCTGGCCTCTCTGCTGGCTCAGATGCAGGCCTCTGAGATGATCCTACTGCCTCAGATTTGCCAGATTTCCTACCCCTCTGTGGTGTAGGAGCAGGTCTGTTTGCTTGTGTTGGAGCAGCTGTAGTAGTTCTGCGTGGACAGTTCCTCAACTGATGCTCTGTTGACCCACACCTTAAGCAGGCACCAGTCACTCTCCAACACTCCCCCTTATGCCATTTCAAACAATGTGGACATGCAGAAGTTGCTGGGGCTGGTCCCTTGAACCCCATCCCTGGAGAGCTGCCCACTGATGGTGTGGACTGGCCTCTCCTAGGGGTAAACTGTGGCCTGGGCCCCTGAGACTGACCCTGACCTTGTGGTTGCCCTGAACTCTGTGCAGATGGACCTTTGAACTTCTTCCCAAATGCAGGAGCTGAACTAGACTGACATGGGCCCCTCTTCTGCTGTCTCTCTCTTCTAGTCTGCTCACTGATTCTAACTTTTTCAACCTTTATTGCCGCTTCCACTAACTTGGTGAAGTCAGAGATTCCCAAGGCAGTGATCATAATCTTTATGTTGTGATTTAGTCCCTCTTCAAATCTCTTGCACCTTTCAGCTTCATTAGGGACTATCTCCCTTCCATAGCGGCTTAATCGACAAATTCCTTCTCATACTCGGCCACTGACAGCTATCTCTGCCTCAGATTAATGAACTCTCTTCTTCTCTCTTCCAGGTATACACTACCCACATATTTCTTCTTAAATTCGGAGAGAAAGAAGTCCCATGTCACTATTTCTCGGTCAGATTTCATCTGGACACAGTGTCCCACCATTCATATGCATCCTCTTGCAGCAGAGATACAGCAGATTCCAAGTTTTGCTCTGGAGTGCAGTGGAGTTGTTTTAACACACTGCCTGTTCTGTTCAACCAATTTTCGGCTACAACAGAGTCATCTTCTCTCTTGCCATAGAAGTCCACTGCTCCAAACTTTCTCAACTTTTCCAGGTGTGATGCTGGCATTACCCCAGCCATTTGTCTGAAAAATTCGGCCATTTGATGGAACATGGCCTGTGGAGGCCGAAAGGTGCTCTGCTGAGTCAGGAGTAGGTTCTCCCATACCCCCAGTCTCAGCTGCTGCAGGTGGAGCATGACTCTCCACTTCCTCATCAACTGCCCTCTGTGATGTAGGGTCCATATCCTATTCAAAATAACAAAGACAAACAGATCTGCATTAGTGTCACCTCGACTCTTACAAATGCAATGCATGGTATGGACTCAATCTAGGCCCAGAAACGCCTAAACCGTGCTCTGATACCACTAAATGTGACACCCCTTACCCGTGTACAGTATATCCGAGTAAGCAATGTCACACGGTGTATCGGCACACTCTATTTTACCTTAATCAATTTTTGTCATAGTTTTGATTATAATTTATGAAATATAATTTGTTTTAGCCATTTATAGAAATTATTATCTATTTGAGGTTCCGAAAATTTTAAAGAAAATTCGGCAGAGTACCGGCTAAAAATGGAAAAAACCGTTCTTCGAAACCTGTGAAAAACACTTCCAATATTCATATCTCATCACTCTCAAACTCCAATATCAAAATCTCAACATTTTTCAATTCCATTTCTCAATCATTCATCTCATGTGATAATCAAGTACAATTCACATTTTCCATTCACAAACACAATTTTCATTATTTACATGAAACTCAAAATACATTACATAAGTTCAAATACATATGAGAAAATAGAAATTAGTTACAAAATACCAAAATGAAATCTAGTGTCCTACCAATGCACTGTGGAAGGTGAGGTGACACGGACACTATGCAGAGCTGCAGGAGGTCTCACCCAGTCTGCGGTCTACTGGGCTCACGATCAGTATCTCCAGAACCTACGCATGGCAAAAGCAACGCGCTAAGCAATAATGCTTAGTGGTGCAATAATAAAATAAAAGAAAATAGCAGAAAATAAATATGTATTGAATGTATATGACTTATTTGTTTTGTATTTGTATATCCATTCATTTTGTTAACTTTGTCCACTTTCATTCATTAGGTTGCCCAAGTAACCTATACTGGACGACTGGACTGGATAACGGGTAAACTGGCACTGGGTATCTAGTACCTCGGGCCGTCACACCATCGGTCACATGTGCATCTCCCGGTGTGCAACAGAACAGCTAATAAGCTGTAATGACAATAGGCACAAGGCCAAATATCAACACAAGGTCAGAATGGCTAAAAGCCATGAAATCACAGAATGGCATAATGCCATGTGCAGTACTGCTAACTGAACCCTATTGGTATGCCAAACTATCCAAACCAATCTTGTTAGGTATACTAGGGCATTTGATACTTTTAAATTCTTCAATTTTTGAATTTCAAGTTTTGGTGTCACTATTCATCTCATTGGTCAACAAAAATGTTGAATTTTGGATAGAAAATAGGTACATTGGTTTTGACACTCCCAACATACCACATTTTGCATTGAAAACTTGTTGGCATTAAGCATTAATACCATTTCTAAGCTTAAACTAAGAGAAGCAGAATTTTCAGTTTTTGTAACCCAAATTTACTGTTCCATTAGGCACTGTTGCAGTGGGAATTTGAGGAAATGGTAAACATGAAAGTTGTTCCTTATTTTATCTAGTTGAATTTCCTTTTTTGAATCACTCCATTTGGAGTTTTGTAGCTCTAGATATGGTCCAAAAACCACAGCTGGCCGGATTTCCAATCTGCAGAATTTACCAAATCTACAGTATCATGAACAGTGACTGCCACTGCGTTGTTGAATAGGTTCTGGTCATAATTTGGGGTAGGTTTCTTCATTAAAGTTGTTTTTCTATATCTCATCTTGTTGCTGTAAAAATTTCAGGTCAAATGGACCATTCTACAGTGAGTTATGGCCAAATGAACAGTTACTGTTCATTTGGTCATTCTGCAGAATTGGCTTGCAGGGCATCCGGATTGGGGCCAACTTTTGGTCCACTTGCTTTGGTCTTTTGGGCATGGTTTCTTCAGCAAAATTGTGCCATTAGAAGTCTAGTTTCATGTCTAATTGGCCAAACACCAATTGAACCTGCACAGCCAAAGTTATGGCTGTCCAAGTGGGCTGGAATCACAGGCTCATTGCTGCTGTCACTAGGCAGCCTACACATTTCACTTTGCCATCCTATATTTCAGTCCAAATTGTGGTCAACTTACCTCAAATGGTCACTAATTGACCATTAGAATTTTCTTTAACAATTTCATAAGCCAAGTCAAATTTTCACCCCCAAACCCTAGCCCAAATTCAAGGTTCACCCATATTACCTTAGTTTAACTCACTAATTCATTATCCACATGTATATATTCTTTAATCATGATCTTTAATCCACTTTAAGTCCATCAAAACAATCACTCTTATCCCTTCCTTAGGGCTGCCGAAATTCAGGGCATGCATACACATAAATTTCATTCATTTGGCTTTCAAATTCTTACTCCTTTTTAAGTCTTTAACATGAAAATAAAGAGTTCCAAGTATATAAGTGCACTAACCTCTTGTAGGGCAGAATTTTCCCAAGCTTAACTTCACTTTCTTTCCTTTTCTTGGCTGCCAAACACTTCCCCAAGAGGTATGGACAAATTTTAATGAAAGGTGTTTAGGGTTTAGTAGTGAAACAAAGAGAGAAATGAAGCTTTTTTTGAAGGTGTTAATGGAGGTTTGGGCAAGCTTGGATTTCGGCTGGTTAGGGAGGAAGAGGATGGCTGCTGTTGCTTTTTAATTTTTTTGGTCTCAATTATCTCTTTTATTAGTTAGTTGAGTGTTTGTTTAATTGTGATTGGAGGGGGCTTTTAAATGACATCATAAAGATGTCATAATTTGCTTTATTTTGATTTTTCTTTTCTTTTCTTTTCTACTAACTTTAAATTAGTTTTTCATCAACATTAATTCATATTTTATGTCATAATTGTCGACACCATATTTTGGCCGATCCCCAGAATCAATAAACTTCGAAACCGATCCTCAGCACTAGGTCTCTCCTTGCCATTTAACCACATTCCCGATCTCTCTTGTCAGACGAAATTGAACTGACACTAGATCTTTGTTACCAGTTTCATGGACGACCTCCCTTTTAAAAGTTTAGGTATAACCAAGTTAAGGTTCCAATCCGGTTTAATGAAGATCCCGATCTTAAATGTTCAAGCCAAATTTTCAATTTTAATTAAGTTCCGTTTAGCGTTGGTTCCTTACCGATCTCATGCACATTGTGTTTTCCGATCTCTCACACTTAGGTTAATAATCACTTTCAGTTATTTCAACATACTCAGACAATCAAGTGTTTAATAATTTAGAAATTTTCCGATCACAACCATTCATCGAACAAAAGAGGCATTCCATTTCATTTCATTTCAAAATTTGTACAAGTCATTCAGCTGGGGGATCACCCCCAGCCTGGTTTACATTTTGCTCACCTTCTCTCTCACCCTCAGCCTCATCCTCACTATCCCCACCCTCGTCCTCGGGAGCCAGGTCGACCATCTAGGAGAAGTCCTCTTCGGGGTAACGCTTTTTCAGTTCAGCCAAGAGATCCTTGTGAGCATTCACATAAGCACCGGCTATTCCTGTCACCATCTCTTCTTCTTTCACCTTGAGCTCCTCGGTAAGGTGAGCGATGTGAGCAGCTTCGTTGGCCCGGAGCGCCTGAACTTCTCCAAGAGCATGGTCCCGTTCTGCCAGAACATGAGCCTGTTCGGCCAGCTTGTCCTAGTAGTATTTCATCCGCCCCTCAATTTCACATATGTAATCCCGAGCGGATGAGAGTTGGGATTAGAGAGAAGACATATCCTGACTCATCTTCTCGACTTCCTTGCCAAGGCGATGAGCTTTCTCCCGAACAATGTGCTGGTTCACCAAGCACTCCACGTTCAGGCTCATGGATCTGGTCAAAATGTTATCAAGAGTATCCGGAGACAGCCTATCCCGATCCTCCCACAGGCAGATGGAAGACCCCAAGACTTTGGCAAAACATGGGTTCTCCCGAACAGTCCGGTTCTTCTCCAGGGAAGCGATCAGCACTTGAGCGCCACGAGGAGGGGGCCTCACAGAAGGTTGAGAAGGAACCCCTTCTGCGCTTGGAGCAACAGGAGGAGGTGGAGGCGGCTCTTCTTGGCGAGGAGGAGACCGAACCACTTCCATGACTGGAGGCCCCGAGGGTTGAGATGACCCTCCTTGTATCTCCCCAGGTTCATGGCTGGGTGTTTGAAGCAGTTCTGAACGCTTCATCTCTTTTACCTTCCGGGAAATCTCTCTTTCTTTCTTCCGCTTCTTGGAACCCTCACCACCCGCCATACCTGCACAAAGAAGAGGTCAGTGGGATCGCTAAGGTCTTGAGATCTGAGATGTAGAAAATACCGATGCTGAGGTCAGAGAGCGGAAGCTCGCGATCATGGCCGGTGATTAGCTGTATGGTCCAATGGTGCAGCTCGGCAGTCACCGCATCTAAACAGGAGAACTTTTGAGTGGCCGCCTGATTCTTCAGTTCCATCACTATCAGGCCTTCCTCCTTGTTCAGGGTAATACGCTTCGGAATCAAGGGCCCCTGATGCAACCAGCTACGGGGGAAGCCCTCAAAGCAGTTCGGATTTTTGCTCCTCAGAATGAAGAAGCGGTTCTTCCAATTCTTAAGGGAGGAGGGCAGATCGGTAAAGAGCCCACAATGAGGCTTCGCCTGAAAGAACCAGTACTCGTCGTCCTTTCGGTGAGTTAGCCTGTGCAGTTCGGCGAACACCTTAGCCGTAGGACTAATTCCCTTAGCTCGGCATAGGCCTCGAAAGGCTACTAAGATCCGCCATGAGTTCGGGTGAACTTGGGCAATGCACACTTGGAAAAATTTTAGGATCTCCTTGAAGAAGTTGTCCAGAGGGAACCGAAGGCCGGCCTTTAACTGTTCCTCGTATACCATAATCATGCCATTCCCTTTAAAGAAGTGATCGGCTCAGTGATTGCCACGACATCGGATGAGTTCGTACGAATCAGGACGAACATTGTACTCCTGGCTGAACGACTGCAGATTGGTTTCTTGAAAGATTGACGGCAGCTCGTCCATAGGAAGATTCTCCCTCCCCGAAGAAGGTACAAGCCTCGATGATGCTCGCCACTGAGCTGGAACTGAGACCCTAGGAGGTTCTGGTCGCGCGCTTGGCCCAACCACCTCTACTTCATCCGATGACCAGGAAACGTGAACGGAAAGGGGGCTTGCCACTCTCTGACCTTCGGTGCCGCTCATTTTCAAAGGAAGTAAAAAAAATTTTAAAGTACAAAGGATAAAAACCCTTACCGGAGCTTGATCGGTGTCGGAAGAGCTTGAAGAATCGAGAGAATTTTGAAGTTGCTTGCGAGAAACTGAAATGACACAAGAGAGTAGCGAGCTAACCCCACCCCTATTTATACTCGTCCGAGCATTTAATGCTCACGATATTCCAGGTGGTGCATCGGGTAGCGGGACTCGCCAGCTGTTCTGACACGTCTCACGCATATTCCCAAGATTCCGTGAAGAGATCAGTTAATTATAGAGCGGCAGACCAAGGTGTTTTGAATTACGGATCGGATAAGTGTCATTCAAATAAAGAATCAGATCGGACAAATATATCAGAGATCGGAAAATAATTAATGCAATAATAATAAGATGATAATCGATAAAATAAAATCTTTATTTCCAAAAGATGGGATTACATCATTTGGGCGATCTCAAGAGATCAGATTACATTTCCAAAAGTCAGATTACATCATTTGGGCGATCTCAAGATCGGATTACATTAAAAATCTGATTACATCGAAAGGCCGATCTCTAAAGATCAGCAAAACATCCTATCTAAAGAGGGCCTATGTCAAAGTCAACATTGTGACTGATCCAAAGGTGTAGCAAAACGAGCCCGGCGTGTCGGAACACTAATGTGGAGGAAGCATTGTCGGAACACCCAATGTGGTGAGAAGCCGAATAAACTTGGAAGAGCAACCGCCAAGGGTTGGCGGAACATTAGCAGTCTTCTCGGCCAAAATCGGTTTGCTGATTATACCGGTCGAACGACTCGAGATCAGCACGATCGAGGTCCGCAATCCAGATCGGTTAATTGATCCAGTTCTCTCACCACCATCAGATAAGGTTATCGCTATTATTCGATCACCGGGATCGTAAATTTTCAGTCGGGGAATAAAGAAGTCCATCGGAAAGGGATCAAAAGCCACAATCGTAGCCGGAACTACTGCCGGAACAGTTAGAACAAGAAAGTAAGAAGGAAGAGAGGAAAATCGAATGAGGGAAGTTTCTTCTGTCAGGGGTATATATAGGGAGAAACCAGGCATTTATTGCTAAGCAGAAAACGAAGCGGATGCTTCGGGAATCGAGGGGAAATTAATGCTTTGACCAGACCAGGCCTGAGTAAGGAAAGGATCGGAATGATAGAGATCGTAAGATGGGAGACCAGTATGAAAGATCGGAAAAGGAGAGTGTCAAGGAGATCAGAAAGAGGGAAGATCGGAAGGCAAAGAGGATAAGACAAATCCCAATAACCGTCGTCAGAATCAGAGCCAAGGTAGTTAAAGCGTTGCAGACGAAATCTCCACCGCACGCCTGAGAATCGCCCACAATCTTGTGGTGCCAGAGTATGTCATGACAGTCCTGTACATCCCAATCTCCACCGTTGGTCTCACTTGCAAGGACGAGTCCAGAGCCTTTGGATCAAAGAGGAAGACGACAAGACCGGCGCCTTTTATTCCCAGCCCTTGGATCGCCCAGGTCAATGAAGTTTTGGACCGTCAGATTAGAAGAAGAAAAGGACAAGTATCCTGAGAATGATCTCGGCCGTTCATTTTGATTCCCCTTAATTCTCAAGCATCCGATCATGTCCTTTGAAATCCTGACCCTCCGTCTCCCTCAAAATAGATCTTGACCCTTCATGGAGGGCACCCGGTTCCTATAAATACCAGCATGAAAAACTGTTCAGAGGACGAAAAATAGACAAAAAGGCAGTGACTGTAGTGGAAGAACTCTGAAACTTAATTCAGTTCGTTACTCTGCTATTTTTTTAGCTTTCATAAGAAAAACTTTGGAAACCAGTTTTCTGAAGTGTTTTCTTGCAAAGGGATTCTTGAATACTGAAATTCCTCATTTTCAGTCCGTTCATTATCCAGTGGCACTCTCACTTTCTGTCTTTGTTATCTCCTATTTCCATTCATATTGTCCAAGCTCAACTCCATTCAAGCTTGGTTATTTTGACCCGTTTACATTTTAGCAAAGAATCCTTCATTTCGAGGCGAACCTTAGTCCTCCAGCTATCAACCTGCAGTCCTATTACATTCGGTGATTCCATAGTTAGTTTAGTAGATTCGACTCCCTACAGGTGAGTGCTTATATCGCTATTTTATCAAATGTTCTTCTTTATTTACGTATTTCATTTATTCTTTTTATGTTTGTAATTTCCACCAAGTTCATACTATATTTTAAACACGAAGACTGTCATTCTCGAGTTTACTTCTTTGTTAATCAGTCCATTCTTTGGTTAATCTTTATTACCTCTTAACACAGGAGTTCTGGTCCCGAATAGTGTAGAAGTAACTAAACAAAATGTAGGTAACTGTATTTTTATGGTCTCTTTGAAAAGAGGGTCTAAATAACACGTCAGGGAAGTAGCAAAATTGAATCACTAGGCTGACGTAGAAGGCGATCCGGTATAATGCCATAAGGCGGAATAAAAGTCAAATCTCATATAAGTAAAATGGAACCGATAGGATACTGGTAAGGCGACCATACGGGAGGTCGGTAAAATTCAGTCCGGCATCCCTTATTTAGTCACAAAGTACCAACGAGTTAAAAGAAGTCTTATTTCGACCCTTGGCATCTTTAAATACTAGAACTCTTAAACTTAGACTCTTATAATATATAGCTGTGTCCAAATTTCGAAGAGATCGGAGGAGAGTTCTTATCCGATCCTCACCTAAAATTATAACAAATAATTTAAAAGAGATCGGAGGAGAGTTCTTACCCGGTTCTCAATCTAAAATTTTTAACAAATAATTTAAAAGAGATCGGAGGAGAGTTCTTATCCGGTTCTCAATCTAAAATTTAAAATAAATACTCAAAGGAGATCGGAGGAGAGTCCTTATCCGGTTCTCAAACTAAAATTTTAATAAACATTTAGAAAGGAGATCGGAGGAGAGTTCTTATCCGGTTCTCAAACTAAAAATTTTAATAAATATTTAGAAAGGAGATCGGAGGAGAGTTCTTATCCGATCCTCACCTAAAATTATAACAAATAATTTAAAAGAGATCGGAGGGAAGTTCTTATCCGATTCTCAAATCGAATTTTAACCAAAAGCCCCTTCCAAACAAAATTAACATACAACAGTAACTCACTAAGGTTGTCTCATTTACTTATGTATCTGGGTAATCCGAATTTAGTGAAAAATCAAATACTCCTTTTATTAAAAGGATTAACATTTCCATTCAAGCCCTCCTAACTAATTTATAAAGAATGCGAAGTTAAATCTACTCACCCTTATTAAGGGACGAGGTGGGGTGCCTAACACCTTCCCCACCCGTTTACGGACCCCGAACCTAGAATCTCTGTCTTGAAGTGGTTTCATTTCAATTTATCTTCACAAATGGTTTTCTTTAGTTTCCCTCAAAACTAAAGTGGCGACTCCTCACTCTTTCCCACTTCGGTGAGTGATCGTCCAGGCGACTGCAAAACACGTTGCGACAGCTTGGCGACTCCGCTGGGGAGCATTTGACTTAACCCCGGTCTAGAGGTCCAAAAGTAGATTTAATTTTTCGATCAAATTATAGTTAGGTGGGCTCACCCGGCAATATTTTATGTGTTAATCGTTGATTATTCCTACTAACTGTTTCGCTTGTTTTGCTTGTTTTGCTCCCTACAGTGCTCTTCGTTTTAAAAAAAAAGAGAAAAGAAGAAAAATGGGAAAAATAAAATCCCCCTGAATCGGGAAGAGGTGAAGGTGTCCCTTCACACACTGAACACTCACACGATGTCCTCACACACTTCGGCCCTATACCCGGGCTTTCTTACCTTTTTAGGAAAGTAGGAGGGGGTCATGTAGCGGTACCCGTGGGTTCTACCCCGTTAGTATTTGTGAAGGCTTCTGCTCAAATTGAAACTCGTTCTATTCACCGTGATACCCATGGAATTTTCCCGATAATATCATGGTTATAGAATGGGGCTCTCTTGTTCTGATGAGGGCAATTTGGGAACACGTGGCTTTTAGAAAATTAGATCTGAGCTAAACTATCACAATAGCCAAAAGCGTAGTAAGCTACCTTATAAGATAGAACTATCCAATTAGGTAGCACTCATCAGATCGTGAGTCTCCCTATTCTAGGGCAAAAGGGGCATACTTACTCTCACTCTATTCTGCCTTAATTTCCTTTTGTTCGTTTTTATGAGAGTAATCTGGAATTCTACTGAAACACCTACACATTTTCCTACTTTGATAAATGTGTATGTGTCACCTTGTCAACAGTATAATTCGAAGTTACCCAAATCTATCTTGCTAACGAGTTTTTCCGCAGGCATCACCAAACCAAGAGTCTGTAAAAAGGATAGGCATCATTTTTATCATGGCATCCTCGAGTCAGTCGGCAGAAGAGGTTCAGAATGCTAAACTTTGGTCCAAATCAGCTCATAGTCCAGTACCCCCGCAAAATGATGTTCCCAAGGCACATGCTAGCTTACTACCTTCATTGGATCTGAATAAAATTGAGGTCAGAACGAACAGCCTCGAGGGTCTGTCTAATGGTTGGAGGTCAAGGCACGATTTGAAGAGAAGTACAGGAGGATTGCAACCTTAATGTGAGTCAAGGTCCAAATCCCGACATTAAAGGCCATGATGTCAGTTTGGAGTACTGAGTACGGGGTATTCTCTTTCAATGATATTGATACAGTTCCCACTATGGAAGAATATCAGGCATTACTAGAGATTCCTTACTCAACGCAGAATCGGATCTACCTACATCTTGAGCATAGGCAGACCTGGAAACGATTAGTGCATTTGTTGGGTATTCCTTCGGAGGAAGCAAAGTCAAAAGAAACTGTCAAAGGGAACACGCATGGATGGTATTGGACCTACCTTGAGAAGTGGCTGGATCAATACATCCAAGAGAAACAATGGAATCGAGCTTCAGTGGCACTTACCTTGGGAATCTATGGCCTGATTTTGTTCCCGGGACCATTGGGAATCATAACCTGCAGCACGGTGGAAGTATTCTGGGCAGTAGAAAGGCAGGAGGTCAATCCGATACCGGCAATTCTTGCGGAGACCTTATTAACCCTTACCTACTGCAGACAACAGGGCAAAGGGTCCATTAAGTGTTGTTCTCAATTGTTATACCTCTGGATTATCAGTCACATGTGCCCTGTGGAGACAAAGGGATTGACTTGGTACCTTGACCAGCCTCCCATCGAGAAGATGACCTGGTTAGCAATCAGTCCGAAGAATGAATAGCAATGGCGGGAACGGATTTTGAGTTTCAATAGCCATGATTACTGTTGGAGGAAACTGTGGACGTCAGGCCAATCCGTTTTGATCATCACGGGAGGTAATCAGTCGGTATCCCTAATCGGAGTAACCGGATACACAAGTTACACTCCGGCATTGGTAATGAGGCAGTTTGGCTTAACACAGTCCAGAATCAACATTGAAAAATACCACCAAGGTCATTTCTACCATGAGCTCAAGGAAGAGGAAGGGTTGAAAGTGGCTCGCAGATCCTGGCAAAACATCTCTCTGATGGAAAGGTTGCCTAAAGGTCCAAGGGCCACACGCGATTATCTTGAATGGAGGGCTGACAGGGACCGAGAACACTCAACTACAGAATTCAAAGATAGCGACCCTCGCCGAAACATCCCATTAAAAGAAGCTGATAATCATCTGGCTGACTCACTACAAAAGGCAAATACCGAAAACTCACAACTGCAAGAACAAATAAAGCAGTTGGAGGACCAACGGCAGAACCTTAAAAGAAAGGTGAGAAGACTCAGGGAAGAGGCAAGGGCCGAAAAGATGGGGTTCGAAGGACAAGAGGAACGGTGGGAGAAGGAAAAAGACTCTCTCTAAGCTGTGGTGAAAGAAGTGGAAGCACAGAATAGGCACTACTCATCAGGAAATACCAGGAAATACTCGTTGAAGAGTATAAACAAGAAAACAAAAAGAAGAAGCTCGAATTGAAAGAACAGGCACTACTCATCAACGATATCTTGAAAGAGTGTACTAAGGAAAGGAAAGAGAAAGAAAAACAAGCTGCTCTCTATCAAGAACTGAAAGAGAATGTTGACCAGCTGGAGAGAACGATAGCACAGGGAAAACAAGAACTATTACCTGAATCCGAATATGCTCTGAAAGCATTCGACCCTGCCAAGCAAGAAGAAAGGCTATATGAGTATCTCAGGAAATGTCATCTCATTATAAAGAATCTCCCAGAGCCTAGGCCGATGTAAAGAATACGGTGTACAAATTATTCAGTTAATGAAATGATTTTTAGACCTTTGTTTAGTAAATTTGTGAATGAATAATATGACTCCCGTAGGAACTCCCTCGCTAGGGTTATGTGAAAAATTGAGTGCGCTATATGGACAGGTATCATAAATGCGCATTCAATCCAGTCATTCACGGTCAGACTATCGAACGATGCCATGATGAAGTTGATGCAATCATCCTTTCGCAGATTTCATTCTGGCTCCCAAATGCCACTGTATCCTTCGTCCGGACCAGGACTTTTTAGTTTTTTGCAAAATTCGAAATTCATTAAAAACCTTTTTTTACTCCCTACAGGAAATCAACATTGCTTCAAACAAGGCAAGTCCGACTAAGCACACGGTTCAACCCAAGCGAGTGTACTTAACAAGATCTCGAACAAAGAAGATAATGGAAGATCAGGAACAAGTACAGAACCTATAAGGGCAGGTTTCCGAATTGAAGGATCAGGTCTCAGAACTTATGAGACTAATGAGGGAAATGTCCCAGAATAAACCTGAAGGAACGGAAGCGTGAAAAACACAAGATTATACCATTGAATTCAAAAATTTTCACTTAGGGTCACATGCACCATGCAAGATTTATTTTTATCTATTTGATTTCAATGATAAACAACATATTAAAACTCTTTTAATATGTTTTTGGATCTGTATTTGCCATTTAAGATTTTAAAATTAATCAGATTAATTTTAGAACCCTAGATTAAATCAAGAACGATTACACTAACCTCTTGTTGTGCCGCAAATGTTCCGCGCTTTGAGATTCGTCTTGAGGACACCGGATGTTGTCCTCTAGCTTGTCCACACCAAGAACACCTATGGCAGCCCTTGAACAGCTTCTAAAGCCTTTTCTATTAATTAGAAATTCAAGTTCTGCCTTTTAAGAGATTAGAGATGTAAACAGGACACTAGAAACAATTTCTAGTGTTCTTAATTCAAGAGATTGATGGCTAATCTCTTTGAATTGATGAGAGATGAAGAGAAATAGCTGGAGAGGCTCAAAGTGGCATGACATATGAGAGGAGAGGCTGCTGGTTGTGTTTTCTTTTCATAACCCCACTTAAATAGCTAGGTTAACACATTAAACCCTAGCCACATGTCACCTTTTGATTAGCTCTAGGTTTAAGTGACCCAATCACATTGTGCCAAGTGTCAAACCTATATTTAATCTTGATTTTAATCATCTTACATGATTAAAAATATTTGGCAAGCTTATGTGTTATGCCATGTGTCACCATCTCATGGTGCCACGTGTCACACTGCAAATGACCAAAATGCCCCTGTGTCTTAATTTTGAGTTCTTAACCCAAAATAATTATTTTCTTCTTCTAATTAATTTATATCAAATATAAATTAATTAATTAATCTCTATTAATTAATTTCTCATCAATTAAATTCATATTTAAACACTTTAAATATAAATTTAATTTATACTATACATCCAATAATCTAGATTTGGTTTCAAGTCATGCTAGGGACTTTGCAATTTAATTGCAAACCAAATCTATTTAATTAATCAATTAAACTCTTTAATTAATTAATTAAATCATATTTAAATAGGTGATAACTTGTGTATGTGTGTGACTTACTAGGCTCATCACTAATTGGCAATGAGACATGATATCAACTCTTAATATCATCAGAACTCTTTCTTACCATAAATGATTTCTCTAAATCATTTTATGAACCTCATAGACCATGGTTAACACCTAGCATAGCACGCCATGGCCACCCAATTAGTAATAAGATTTATCTTAAATGAAACTATAATCATATGTTACCATGCACTAGAATCTCTCTGTTACAAAATCCCAACTCAAGCTGGAGTCATGGTTTATGTCAAACTCCATTTGCTATGAATATTATGTTCTCTTTTAATTCCAGTTCTTGATTAAAAGATTTTTCTCATGAGAAACTCTTTTCTGAATAAATCTATCTGTCCTGGCCAGGAACTTGAAACATCAAGAACAATTAAATGAACATAGGATTTTATCTCTATTTACTTAGAGGAACAGATTCCTTCTTGATCAACACCTACCTCTATATATAACTAGCAGGAGCCAACACATGCCCATATACCCATACATAGTACAAGTATGAAAGCAGTATCAAACTCAAACTACCTATATACAAGATAACTGTGCTATCTCAGGTTTAAAGATTATATGCACTGATATGATTTATGACAAAACATTGACAAGAGTAAACTCCATGTGCTTGTCATAAGTGTCACTGGTTCGGCCTACTTATCATTTATAAGTGCCTATCATGTTTGTTATATGGCATGAGACTCACCATTCCATCTTATTTATATCTCATATAAATAACTTGGGAACAAACATGAATACAATCTTTCTGGATAAGTCATGTCCTTATTATGAAGTATCCTCGATTGTGAACCTATTTATGATACTTTGTGCTAGAAATATTGTCACTCATATTCTTAACAACTTAAGAATAATATTTCTAACAAAATATCAATGGACCTTTTCTATTACACATAAATATATTATGTAAACGGAAAAGTGGAAATGCCTATTATTATTAAAAATATGTACAAGATACATACTAAATGATATGCTCTAGGGCATACTACTAACAATCTCCCACTAGCACTAGAGCCATTCATTACAATATCTTAGACCTATCTTCTCAAGATGTCGGTCTAATCGAGTCTGTGACATAGGCTTAGTGAATGGATCACCGGATTTTCACCGATGCTATTTTCTGCATGGCTACATCGCCGCCCAACTATTTCTCCGATAATGTGGTAGTGCCTTTCTATGTGTTTGGATTTTGGGTGAGACCTTAGTTCCTTAGCTCAGATGACTACTCCATTGTTGTCACGAGTGTAATGGAACCTGGCGACTCAATGGAAGGAACTACCGTAAGTTACATCACGAACTTTTAATCCAAATAAGCGACTTCCTTTGCGATCTCGATGCAGAATATACTCACCTCGAGTGGAATCTGCAATGCTCTGCTTGGAACTCTTCCAACCGATCGCACCTCCATTACAAATGAACACATATCCAGAGGTAGACTTTCTATCATCGATATCTGATTGGAAATCAGAATCAGTATAACCATCCAATTGCAAGTCTCCACCTCCATAAATCAAGAATAAATCCTTAGTTCTTCTCAAGTACTTAAGAATATTCTTGACAGCTATCTCCAAACCTGGATTGGATTGATACCTGCTAGTCAAACTAATAAAGATATGCGATATCCGCCTAGTACACAACATTGCATACATTAAACTACCAATAGCCTAAGCATATGGAATCCTGGCCATCTTATCTCTTTCTTCAGGTGTCTTTGGAGACATCTCTTTAGAAAGATGGATACCATGTCTCACTGGTAACAATCCTCTCTTGGAATCAAGCATGTTAAACCTCTTTAACACCTTTTCCAAGTATAGACTTTGGGATAAACCTATTATTCTTTTCGCTCTATCTCTATAGATGCGAATCCCAATAATATAGGTTGCCTCCCATAAGTCTTTCATGGAGAATGTATTTGACAACCATACCTTTATAGTCATCAACATACCTGTATCATTACCCATCAACAGTATGTCATCCACATATAAGACAAGGAAAGTGATAGCACTGTCACTAACCTTCTTATATACACATGGCTCATCCTCATTTTTGATAAAACCAAAAGATTTAATGGCTTCATCAAAACGGATGTTCCAACTCCTCGAAGCTTGTTTCAACCCATAAATGGATTGCTTTAGCTTGCATACCTTGGAACCATCTTAGGATTCAAATCCCTTAGGTTGTTCCATGAAAATGTTTTCTTCAATGTATCCATTGAGAAAAGCTGTTTTGACATCCATCTGCCAAATCTCATAATCATAGTATGCAGCTATTGCTAATAAAATCCTAATTGATTTAAGCATGGCAACAAAGTAGAAAGTCTCCTCATAGTCTATTCCTTGCCTTTGGCGAAACCCTTTCGCTACTAACCTTGCTTTATAGGTCTCTACCTTTCCATCAGAACCAATTTTCTTCTTGAAAACCCATTTGTTCCCTATAGGTACAATACCTTCAGGTGGGTCAACAAGATCCCAAACTTGATTCTTATACATGGAATCAATCTGGGATTTCATAGCATCAATCCATTTTGAAGAGTCTATATCCGATATAGCTTCTTCATAGGTAAGTGGATCATCTCCATGATCTACTTCTTCATGAGTAGACAACTCTTGTTCTTCTTCATGAAGAAAACCATATCTCACTGGTGGGTGAGATACCCTAGTTGTTCTACGAGGAACATCTGTAGATGTTTCATCAATGGGTATAGGTTGACTAGATGGATCTATATCCATTTGATCATTGGTTGGTCGAATTCTCCAATTCTAATTCTATTTGCCTTCCTTTGCCTCCTTCTTGAACAAACCGTTGTTCAAGAAATGTGGCATCTCTACTTATCACAACCTTTTGTGAAGTAGGCAATAAAAATAATATCCAAAACTATCTTTTGGATATCCAACAAATCGACCTTTTACGATCCGGTCTCCAATTTATCGTTGTTCAACTTTTGATATAAGCTGGACAAACCCAAATCTTAACATGCTTAAGACTTGGTTTTCTTCCATGCCATATCTCATAAGGTGTGGAAGAAACTGATTTTGATGGAATCCTATTCAGAATATATAAAGCTGATTCTAATGCAAATCCCCAAAAGGAGATTGGCATATCAGTATAGCTCATCATACTACGTACCATATCCAATAGGGTACGATTTCTCCTTCAGATACACCATTCATTGTGGCGTTCTGGAGGAGTCACCGAGAAACAATGCCATGCTCTCAAGTATTCATCAAATTCGACTCAAATATTCACCTCCACGATCCGATCGAAGAGCTTTAATATTTTGTGTTGGTTGATTTTCTACTTCAGATTTAAATTCTTTGAACTTTTCAAAGGATTCATGTTTGTATTTCATCAAATACAAATACCCAAACCTTGATTTATCATCAGAAAAGGTAATAAAATAATGAAAGCCCCCTCTAGCCATTTCTTTAAACGGACCACATACATCACTATGTATTAGTTCCAAAATATTTTCAGCTCTTAGCCCTTGTCCAATAAAGGGTGATCTAGTCATTTTGCCTTGAAGGCAAGATTCACAAGTTGGAGTAGGCTCAGAGCCCAATGAGGATAGAATTCCCATTTTCTCCAATTTTGCAATCCTATCTTCTGCAACATGACATAACCTTAAGTGCCAAATATATTTTGAACTTGAGTTGGTTTTCACCATGGCATTGCATTCATTTAGATTACTATACTCTGGCCAGTGGAAACACTTTCCTGTTGGCAATGGAAACACTTTCCTGTTGGCAGTGGAGACACTTTCCTTTGCCTTTATCAGCTTTAGTCTTCCTTTTCTGTTTAGCTATTTTCTTGGAAGGACCAGGAATCTGAGGTTTCTTTTTCTTATTGCCCTTCTTCTTGTTGGACTTTCCAGCAGAAGAAGATGCAACCAAAGCTACCTCTTTTCCTTTATTGCCTGGCATATTCTTTTGGGCAATAACCAGCATGTTGAGTAATTCAGCTAAGGTGCATTCCTGTTTAGTCATATGGAAATTTGTCACAAAATTCCCAAAAGACTCGTGAAGGATCAAGGATCAAATCCGTTTGTAGTTGGAAATCCATGTTGAAGTCAAGATGTTCCAACCGCTCAATCACCGAATCATCTTGTGGACATGATCCCCAACATTCTCATCCCTCGGACATCCTCATACGGAATAATTGTTTAGATATCTCATACCTATCATTCCTTCTGTTGCTCACCATACAACTCTTGTAGGTGAAGGAGGATCTCACTAGCACTCTGCATGTTTTCATGTTGCTTCTGTAACTCATTACTCATGGAAGCAAGCATGTAACACTTAGCTCTCATATCATGCTCCTTCCACTTGTCCAAAGTATCATGTTCCTCTTGTGTGGCCTCTGGAGGTAAGGGACCAGGAACATTTGAATATAGAACATATCCTATATGTTCAAGGTTCAGGACAAGTTTCAAATTTCTTAGCCAATCAGACAGATTAGGTCCTGTCAACCTGTTGTGATCAAGTATGCTTGCAAGGATATTGGATGGTGGTGGTTGTTATGTGCTCATTATTATCAGAAAATTAATTGCAGAAATAACCAGATTAATTAGTAAATGTATCATGTAATTAACCAAATATGATTATGGTCTTTTAATCAAATTGGTCCTCCCACTAACTTGGCGAATCCTACACTTCCAAAGTAGAAAACGGAAATCCTAGTTGGATGGATTTCTAGTGGGTGATTGAATTCTTATAATTCTATTGATCATCCTCAGGTACATCCATTATTGGAATTACAATAAACTATAAGTGAGCAACTCCTTGCCCATCACATCTCATGTGAGGTTCAATCCTTTACCTAGCCTCTAATGCTCAAAATCTGTGTACATCCATTATTGACTTATCTTGCATTAGTTAAGTTGATCCCATTGAGCCAGTAATTATGCAAATAATTTTAATGTCCTCAGGTACATCCAATATTGGCCACCAAACCATTTACATATTTACAACATCTCATGCTTAACAATTATTCTTAAGAAAATCTCTTAAATTAATTGCATCTCATGCAACTATTTAAAATTTCTTAAAATAATTGCCCCAATGGAGGGCTTATGTTATAATTACTTTAATTATAGCATTTCCAACTTAATCATTTGTTTGGAAGATTTTATAGCCATCCTAATTACTATTAAGGTCTCACTTTGCACATTATCCATTTAGCATGCATATATCATATAATTGCATACATTCCCATACATCTCATGCATTCATGGATAAGCAGTAAATATGGTATGATCATGGACTTTCTAAGGGATTCAATTCGAGCCACTAAGAATTGAATCGGGGCATTCCTAGGTGCATTTAATTCATACATTTTACAAGAGTTGCTGAAGGAGTACATAATCAACACTTGATATTGAATTCTCCCACCGGTCCCACCAATGCTCTTGACCTCCTTGAACTTCTTGCAATCCAATATTACATAGTAATCATTGGCATACCAAGGCGAATTTACAAGAACTTAAATAAATGAAATTACAACCCAAAAATATTACAAACTTAATAATACATGCCCAAAATAAATTAAATTAAATTAATTAATTTACAATCCCAAAGAAACATAAAAGAAATAAATCCAATCACATTGGTCTTTTATAGTCCATGATCATCCATCATGCATATCACTATTTAACAATTAAATAAAACATACATACTTAAATTAAATTGAATATCTCATATTCAACTTAAAAATCCAGATTTGAATATGATTCAAATAAATTTAAAAATTCAGATTTGAATCTCATTCAAACAAATTTAAAAATTCAGATTTGAATCACATTCAAACAACTTCAAAAATTCAGATTTGAATCACATTCAAACATTTTTTAAAAAATCAGATTTGAATCACATTCAAATATTTGTTAAAAAATCAGATCTGAATTTTATTGAATCAATTTTAAAAAATCAGATTTAAATATGATTCAAACAACTTTAAAAATTCAGATTTGAATCACATTCAAACAACTTTTAAAATTCAGATTTGAATCACATTCAAACAATTTTTAAAATTCTGATTTGAATCATAATTTAATTGTGTGATTAAAACAACTAATTAAACACTTTAATTAGTCAAATAATAGGCCTTAGATCATACAACAATTGCAGAATTAAAAGCCAAACCTTGAACCACCCAAGGAACCATTGTTGACGCAACCAATGGTGTCTTCACCAAGTGTGACTCCACATCTCATGATCCAACCAGCAATGAATCTCTTGATCTCATGATCAAACACACAATTAAATTATATAATCAACAATCTAAATGGCAAATATAGTGGCTCTGATACCAATTGAAGGAACGGAAGCGTGAAAAACACAAGATTATACCATTGAATTCAAAAATTTTCACTTAGGGTCACATGCACCATGCAAGATTTATTTTTATCTATTTGATTTCAATGATAAACAACATATTAAAACTCTTTTAATATGTTTTTGGATCTGTATTTGCCATTTAAGATTTTAAAATTAATCAGATTAATTTTAGAACCCTAGATTAAATCAAGAACGATTACACTAACCTCTTGATGTGCTGCAGTGTGTCTGCGGCTTTGAGATTCGTCTTCAGGACACCAGATGTTGTCCCTCTAGCTTGTCCACACCAAGAACACCTATGGCAGCCCTTGAACAGCTTCTAAAGCCTTTTCTATTAATTAGAAATTCAAGTTCTGCCTTTTAAGAGATTAGAGATGTAAACAGGACACTAGAAACAATTTCTAGTGTTCTTAATTCAAGAGATTGATGGCTAATCTCTTTGAATTGATAAGAGATGAAGAGAAATAGCTGGAGAGGCTCAAAGTGGCGTGACATATGAGAGGAGAGGCTGCTGGTTGTGTTTTCTTTTCATAACCCCACTTAAATAGCTAGGTTAACACATTAAACCCTAGCCACATGTCACCTTTGATTAGCTGTTTGTTTAAGTGACCCAATCACATTGTGCCAAGTGTCAAACCTATATTTAATCTTGATTTTAATCATCTTACATGATTAAAAATATTTGGCAAGCTTATGTGTTATGCCATGTGTCACCATCTCATGGTGCCACGTGTCACACTGCAAAATGACCAAAATGCCTCGTGTCTTAATTTTGAGTTCTTAACCCAAAATAATTATTTTCTTCTTCTAATTAATTTATATCAAATATAAATTAATTAATTAATCTCTATTAATTAATTTCTCATCAATTAAATTCATATTTAAACACTTTAAATATAAATTTAATTTATACTATACATCCAATAATCTAGATTTGGTTTCAAGTCATGCTAGGGACTTTGCAATTTAATTGCAAACCAAATCTATTTAATTAATCAATTAAACTCTTTAATTAATTAATTAAATCATATTTAAATAGGTGATAACTTGTGTATGTGTGTGACTTACTAGGCTCATCACTAATTGGCAATGAGACATGATATCAACTCTTAATATCATCAGAACTCTTTCTTACCATAAATGATTTCTCTAAATCATTTTATGAACCTCATAGACCATGGTTAACACCTAGCATAGCATGCCATGGCCACCCAATTAGTAATAAGATTTACCTTAAATGAACCTATAATCATATGTTACCATGCACTAGAATCTCTCTGTTACAAAATCCCAACTCAATCTGTAGTCATGGTTTATGTCAAACTCCATTTGCTATGAATATTATGTTCTCTTTTAATTCCAGTTCTTGATTAAAAGATTTTTCTCATGAGAAACTCTTTTCTGAATAAATCTATCTGTCCTGGCCAGGAACTTGAAACATCAAGAACAATTAAATGAACATAGGATTTTATCTCTATTTACTTAGAGGAACAGATTCCTTCTTGATCAACACCTACCTCCATATATAACTAGCAGGAGCCAACACATGCCCATATACCCATACATAGTACAAGTATGAAAGCGAGATCAAACTCAAACTACCTATATACAAGATAATCATGCTATCTCAGTCTAAAGATTATATGCATGATATGATTTATGACAAAACATTGACAAGAGTAAACTCCATGTGCTTGTCATAAGTGTCACTGGTTCGGCCTACTTATCATTTATAAGTGCCTATCATGTTTGTTATATGGCATGAGACTCACCATTCCATCTTATTTATATCTCATATAAATAACTTGGGAACAAACATGAATACAATCTTTCTGGATAAGTCATGTCCTTATTATGAAGTATCCTCGATTGTGAACCTATTTATGATACTTTGTGCTAGAAATATTGTCACTCATATTCTTAACAACTTAAGAATAATATTTCTAACAAAATATCAATGGACCTTTTCTATTACCCATAAATATATTATGTAAACGGAAAAGTGGAAATGCCTATTATTATTAAAAATATGTACAAGATACATACTAAATGATATGCTCTAGGGCATACTACTAACAAAACCCACTTCAGAGCCTAGCCTACCACTACCTCCTCCACCACCTACAACAATGGATCCCCATCAAGCTTCAACTTCTTTTGCCTTTCAGTCACCTATTCCGGACCCGACAATCACTGTCAATCCGGCTACCATAAATAATGACTTACCTTACTCTCATTACCCAGCTGTTTCAAACACCGACCCATACCCTTCAATCCTAATCCCACCAGTACACTCCGCCCCTCATCTCCCAACTGGGGGAGTATTTCATGCAGTGGGAGGAGAAAGTAAGACGAAAGAAAGCGAGAAACTAACTGCTCTAGAGGAGAGATTGAGAGCAATCAAAGGACTGAATATGTATGGTTCAGTCGATGTGGCATCGCTTAGATTGGTTCCTGATGTGGTGGTGCCGCCCAAGTTTAAGGTCCCTGATTTTGACAAGTACACTGGGAATTTAGACCTTCGCATTCACTTGGCCACCTATATCGCCAAGATGTCCACCCTGACAGAGGATGACAGACTGCTAGTTCACTTCTTTCATGAGAGCCTCTTCAGAGTAGCCCTGAGGTGGTGCATTCAGCTGGACAGGAGCAAATTGAGCTCCTGGAAAGATTTGGCAGATGCTTTCCTGAAACAGTATAAGTTTAATTGCGATGTGGCCCCCATAAGGAGGGACCTCCAGAACCTGGTGCAAAAAGACAGGGAAAGCTTCAATGAGTATGCCCAAAGATGGAGAGAAAAGGCGGCAGAAGTGCACCCCCCGGTGACCGACAATGAGCTATGCTCTCTGTTCATCGAGACTTTGAAAGCTCCTTACTTCAACTTGATGATTGGAAACACTTCCAACAGCTTCTCAGACATCATCCAGACTGGTGAGAGAATTGAAGCTAATTTAAGAATGGGACGACTGCAGGAGTTGGCTGAGAACCCTGCAAAGAAAGCTGTCAATTTTGGCAAGAAAAAGGAGGGTGATGTGCATTCCGTCACCCGGCAGAATAATTACTCCCCACTTCCCCAAAATAACTACCGGCCATATCCTTCCCCTCATGGCCAAACCATTGCAAACATCCCACCTCCTTTTCCAAATTATCCACACCCGCGCCCGCAATATCCCCCACCAACAAATTACCAACCTAGACCACCTCCTCCTCTTGCTCAACCAAGACCACCACAAAACAACCCAAGGCCCCCAAGAAACCTTGATCCACCTCTTCCCCTCCCGCTCAGTGAAATATACCGATATCTTGTCGGTATAAACCAGATAGTACCAGTTCCCCTAGACCCAATTCAGCCTCCATATCCCAGGTGGTATGATGCCACTGCCCGTTGTGAGTATTATGGAGGGGCACAAGGGCACTCAACTGACAACTGCGGAGCACTCAGGGGAAGAGTGCACGCTTTAATCCGGAACGGGTGGCTAAAAATTGAGGGAAATGGTTCCCTCCCCAATGTTACCTCAAACCCACTGCCCAACCATAATGCGGGCAGTGGTGTAAATATGATAGAGCCTGATGGAGAAAGGCCGACACCGGAGGTAGACAAGCTGATTCCTCACTTTGAGGAAATTTTTGCTGTGACAATGAGGGAAGGCTACCTTTGCCCTCAGATAACGGGATCGGAAGAAGGTACGGGGTGTCCTTACCATGGAGGGGCAGCTGATCATGAGCTGCGGGACTGTGAGGGATTCAAGCAAGAGGTTCGGAACTTGTTATCTCTCAAAGTTTTGAGATGCCAGACAAGGTCGAAGACGGAAGTGGGAGTAAACACAACTAGATACAGTCAGAATGATTCTGCCTCTAAACCTAGAATCACCTTCTCACCCCCAGTAGCCTCACCGCCAGTAACGGTTATCCGAACTCCTCCTCAGCTCCCTCTCACCAATACTCACGCTGTTCCTTGGAACTATAATTTTCAAGTCTTCACTCAGGGAGCGTCAAGCAGCACATCAGCTCCTAACCTTGCTTCACCTCCGGCACCTCCTAAACCATGCTTTACTCCTCATGAACACTTTAAGATGACTTATGCTGGACCCATCACCAGTGCTACTCCCCAGGTTAATCTTCAGCCCGTTGCTGCCACAAAATCCTCCTCGCTTGAGCAAGAAGTCGAGTTCATAACTCGAAGTGGGAGGTGTTACGGGAACGAAGAGAAAGAAAAGAGAAAAGGAAAAGTAAAGATGGGAGAGTAACTGAAAAATACTGAAGAGGAGGTTGAGAAGACAGAGGAAGTAGAGCCTACCGGACATAAAGAAGAGGAGGAATTGCTGCTCCAAATAATGAAACAGAGTGAGTATGACGTGGTGGAGCAGTTGAGGAAGACACCTGCCCGAATTTCGCTGTTATCGCTTATCCTGAGCTCAGAAGTACACCGACAAGCCTTGCAGAGAATCCTGGATCAGGCCTTCGTAAACCCCGACATCACTCTGGGGCAGTTTGAGAAGATAGTGGGACAAATCCAGGCATCCAGTTTTGTTGCTTTCTCGGAAGACGAGATAGACCCAGTAGGTTTAAGGCACACTAAAGCTCTGCATGTAACAGTGAAATGTAAGGGTTGTATAGTAGCCAAGGTACTTATTGATAACGGATCAGCTCTCAATGTACTCCCTAGTGCTACCTTGGCCAGGTTGCCAGTTGACCAATCAGATATACGTCAAAGTGCTATGGTGGTAAGAGCCTTTGATGGTACCAGAAGAGAAGTATTGGGAGATATTGACTTGCCACTTCAAATTGGCGCATGCACCTTCAACGTCACATTTCAAGTAATGAATATTGAACCGGCCTACACTATGTTGCTGGGGAGGCCGTGGATCCATTCTGCAAACGCCGTTCCCTCAACTCTGCACCAGAAGATAAAGTACATCATGGATGGCAAGATCATCACGGTAAGAGGGGAAGAAGCCATATTAGTCACCAAGCCACAATCACTTCCTTACGTGGAAGCTGCAGAGGAGTCGTTGGAAAGTTCTTTCCAGACCCTCAAATTACAAGAAACCGGAAATGAGAGGGCTATGGCTATGGTGGCCAAAGTGATGTCAAGAAATGGGTATGAAGAGGGCAAAGGCCTAGGGGCCGCATTACAAGGAATCGTTGAACCTATATCGGCTATCCAAAAGGTAGGCCGTTGTGGTTTGGGTTATGAGGAAGATGCCCTTATGGATGGGCGATTCTGGATGAGGAAAATGCTCCGGGATCAAAGGTTCAACTAGAAAATGGGAAAGATAAAAGTAGTCCCGAGAATCACAGAAGTCTTCGCTAAACCGGTCATTGAAAATCCGGCAGATGTGGAAGAATCACCTGATGAACCATCCATCGATGTCATCTATCTCGATTCCTTGTATGAAGCTCTGGTCTCGCCAATAGCTGAGGGGCAGGAACTAGACAACTGGACGGCAGAGGACATCCCTGTACTCAATTTCGAGTAAAGTACCTTTGGTTATCTACACTTGATCATTTTGTCCATGGTGACAAGTGTAACTCTGTAAATGGACCCTTTTCTTATGGCATAAACATTAATGAATTAATAGCGCATTTTAAATCCAATTCTCTCTTTCTTTCCTTTTGAATTCCACCTTGATAATATGTTCTATTTTCTTTCATTCAGGACCATTCATCAATTAATACCTAATAATTCAATAGACTCAGAAATTCCTCTGGTTAATTTTGAAATCCCCATAACTGCCATTACTTCAAGTGATTCTGAAGAAGAGCTCACAGAAGAAAGCGATGAAAGGGATGAACCTACCCTAGTGCCTTGCGAAGACAAAACGTGCACCATAAACTTGGGTACTGAAGAAGTAAAAAGGGAACTTAAGGTAGTAGAGAGTGAAGAATTGGGAGAAATAATCAGTTTGCTCAGAGAATTCTTGGACGTATTTTCCTAGAGTTATGATGATATGGTTGGTCTAGACCCCCAGATAGTAACACACAAAATTCCTCTAATTCCAGAGACAATCCCGGTAAAGCAGAAACTAAGAAGAATGAATCCGAACACACTGCTCAAAGTGAGGGATGAGGTCAAAAAACAGTATGACACTGGGTTCCTGGAAGTAGTCAAATATCCCAAATGGATAGCTAACGTTGTCCCAGTAATGAAGAAGGATGGGAGAGTTAGGGTGTGCGTCGATTACAGGGATCTCAATAAAGCAAGCTTGAAAGATGATTTCCCTCTCCCCCACATTGATGTGTTAGTAGACAATGCTGCGGGATTAGGTAGGTGTTCATGTATTGATGGGGCATCGGGGTACAATCAAATCCCAATGGATGGGGAAGACAAGGAGAAGACAACTTTTATCACTCAATGGGGAATATTTTGCTATCGGGTCATGTCTTTTGGACTAAAAAATGCTGGCGCCACTTACCAATGCGCTATGATCACATTATTCCACGATATGATGCATAAAGAAGTGGAGGTGTACGTGGATGATATGATCATTAAATCCCGGGGAAAAGAGATCCATGTGCAGGTGCTGAGAAAAGTATTCGAGAGACTCAGGAAATATCAGTTGAAACTGAACCCTGCCAAATGCATATTCGGGGCCAGATCTGGAAAGTTGTTGGGATTCATAGTAAGCGAGAGAGGAATAGAAGTTGACCCAGACAAAGTTCGAGCTATTCAAGAAATGCCATCCCCAAAAACAGAAAGGGAGGTGCGCAGTTTTCTGGGAAAGTTGAACTACATTTCGAGATTTATTTCTAATCTCACGGCCAAAGCTGAGCCTATTTTCAGATTACTCCGGAAGAACAACTCTACTCAATGGGATTCAGTTTGTCAAGAGGCTTTCGAGACAATCAAGCGGTATCTGTCAAGCCCACCAGTATTGGTTCCACCCGTGGCGGGGAGGCCTCTGATCCTGTATATGGCCATTCAACAGAACTCGATGGGATGTGTTTTGGGACAACATGATGATACTGGCTGAAAGGAAAGAGCTATTTATTACCTGAGCAAAAAGTTCAATGATTGTGAGTCAAAGTACTCTTTCTTAGAAAAGACTTGTTGTGCGTTAGCTTGGACAGCAAACCGCCTCAAACACTACATGTTGAATCACAAGACATGGTTCATCTCAAGGATGGATCCTATCAAATATGTATTCGAAAGCCCATTTGTGCCAGGAAGGATAGCCAAATGGCAGGTCATACTCTCCCAATATGACATAGTCTATATGACCCGGAAGGCGGTGAAAGGTAGCGTGATCGCTGACCTCCTAGCAGAAAATCCTATCCAGGATTATGAAGCTCTGGATTTTGAGTTCCCTGATGAGCATATTAATGAAATAGACTAAGAAGAAGAGGGGCCAGCCGATGTATGGGAAATGTATTTCAACGGAGCTGTCAATTTGTCCGGTAATGGAATTGGAGCTGTATTGATATCCCCGGATGGAAAACACTTTCCGATAGCCATTAAGTTGAGATTTGACTGCACCAACAACGTCGCAGAATACGAAGCTTGTGTGATGGGTCTACAGGCTGCCATCAAAATGAAAATCAAGAAGTTGGAGGTATATGGAGATTCAGCCCTGATTATTTATCAAGTCAAAGGGGAATGGCAAACCAAGGATCCGAAGCTAATCCCATATCAGAAGTACTTACTGGAGCTGATTAAGAAATTCGAAGAAATCTCTTTCACTCACCTTAGTAGAGACAAGAATCAATTTGCTGATGCCTTAGCTACTCTAGCTGTTATGGCCCAAATGGAAGAAGGGCAGATGACTCAGATGTTGAAAATTAAGGCAAGGAATGAGCCAGCTTATTGCTTCATGATTGAAGAAGAGCCCGATGGTAAGCCTTGGTATCATGACATCCTGGTCTACTGTGGAACCAGAGAATTTCCTGCGGGGGCAAGCAAAAATGAAAAGAGGATGATTCGGAGATTAGCACTGGGATACTTCCCTAGTGGAGAAGTCCTATACAAGAGGAGCTCCAACAGCGAATTGTTGAGATGTGTGGATGCAAAAGAGGCGAAGAGAATCCTTTTTGAGACTCATGAAGGAAATTGTGCAACCCATGCCAATGGGCACATGATGGCTAAGCAAATCATGCGACGTGGGTATTTTTGGACCACAATGGAAAAGGATTGCATCGAGTATTTTCGAAAGTGCCATAAGTGTCAGATTTATGCCGATCCGATAAATGTGCCACCTCACAAGTTGTTCAACCTCGTCTCACCGTGGCCTTTCGCAATGTCGGGCATCGATGTGATTAGTCCCATCAACCCCAAGGCATCCAATGGGCACAGATTTATCCTGGTAGCAATCGACTATTTTTCTAAATGGGTCAAAGCCACGTCATACGCCCATATTACACAGAACACGTTTCTCAAATTCCTCAGAAGCAACATCATCTGCCGGCATGGTCTCCCCAATGAAATCGTCACTGACAACGCTAAGAATCTCAATGGTCCAAGGATTCAAAAATTGTGTGATCAATACAAAATCCGACATCTCAATTCCTCCCCATACCGTCCCCAGATGAATGGAGCGGTGGAAGCTACGAAAAAAAATCTCAAGAGGATAATCCGGAAAATGACAGTCACATATAGGGATTGGCATGATATGCTTCCCTACGCTCTTCACGCATACCGGACTTCTGTAAGAACCTCAACCGGGGCAACTCCATACTCACTAGTCTACGGGATGGAAGCAGTATTACCCATTGAAGTTGAAATTCCTTCCCTAAGGATTCTGAAGGAATCAGGGATTGATGAGTCAGAATGGATCCAATCGAGGTTAGATCAATTAAACTTGCTGGACGAGAAAAGGCTAGCAGCAGCATGTCATGGGCAGTTATATCAGAGGAGAATGGCTAAGGCATTTGACAAAAACGTTCGCCCATACGAGTTCCAACCTGGGGACTTAGTTCTGAAGAAAGTGCTGCCAAATCAAAACGATCCCCGGGGCAAATGGTCACCAACCTACGAGGGACCCTATGTGGTTAAAAAGGCATTTTCTGGAGGAGCCTTGATCTTGACCCACATGGATGGAGAAGAATTTCCAAGACCGGTGAATGCTGACACTGTCAAGAGATACTATGCCTAAAAAAAAAAAAAAAAAGGAGTAGGGGTGAAATCCCGAAAGGGCGCTCCTAGCAAAATGTGTGAAAGAAGGCGAAAACCCCGAAGGGGCGCATTCTGTAAAATGAGTGAGGAATGAAAACCCGAAAGGGCGTCCTGAAAGAGCAAGCAAAAAAAAAAAAAAAAAATATATATATATATATATATAGGGGTGAAAACCCGAAAGGGCATCCCAAAAACCAAAAGGGAGAAATAAGGAAAGAAGCATGAAACCGAGAAGGGAAATAAACCATCATGGCATGAGACTTCAGAGTACTTGAAATAATGGCAGTTAAGGAACTTCAAAGCTAACCACAAGGAATATGTGAGGTCTAACCTTGTACCCATTTCTTTGAAACTCTATCTTTGTTTTTATTAAAACCGTAATAAAGTCATACTTCATTCCCAATGCTTTTATCTTTCCCTTATATTCATTCTTTAACATTATCCTTCTGCAATCTCGTTATTTAATGCGCTATTAATCAATTAAAATTTTTGCCATAAGATTAGGATTTAACAATTGATAACCTCACGTACTTTACTATGAGATTTGTAGGGAATGACCAGGAAAAGGGGGTGAAAACCCGAAAGGGCCTTAAAAAGAAAAAAAAAAAAAAAAAACTAGAGGTGAAAACCCAGAAGGGCGCTTCTAGTCATATAGACAAAGGGGAAGTGAAAACCCGTAAGGGCGCATCTCGGGAGAAAGTCAAAAAACAAAAGAGGGGCATTCGAAAAATGGGGTCATGGGTCAAGTTTTGCAACTCATCCTCCATTAATCATTGGCCTTCGGGATTCTGTTAAGTACACTTCATTGGGGAAGAACTACTTGTGTCCGGATTAGGATTGCTTTGTAAGTGCAATTTAAATTTCCTGTTATCAACCTCTGGTTCCTTGATCTAAGTTGATTTTAATTTCCTGCAATTTAAATTTCCTGTTATCAACCTCTGGTTCCTTGATCTAAGTTGATTTTAATTTCCTGCAATTTACATTTCCTGTTATCAATCTCTGGTTCCTTGATCTAAGTTGATTTTAATTTCCTGCAATTTAAATTTCCTGTTATCAACCTCTGGTTCCTTGATCTAAGTTGATTTTAATTTCCTGCAATTTAAATTTCCTGTTATCAACCTCTGGTTCCTTGATCTAAGTTGATTTTAATTTCCCGCAATTTAAATTTCCTGTTATCAACCTCTGGTTCCTTGATCTAAGTTGATTTTAATTTCCCGTAATTTAAATTTCCGGTTATCAACCTCTGGTTCCTTGATCTAAGTTGATTTTAATTTTACTGCATTTAAATTTCCTGTTATCAACCTCTGGTTCCCTGATCTAAGTTGATTTTAATTCCCGCAATTTAAATTTCTTGTTATCAACCTCTGGTTCCTTGATCTAAGTTGATTTTAATTCCCGCAATTTAAATTTCTTGTTATCAACCTCTGGTTCCTTGATCTAAGTTGATTTTAATTTCATGCATTTAAATTTCCTGTTATCAACCTCTGGTTCCTTGATCTAAGTTGATTTTAATTTCCCGCAATTTAAATTTCCTGTTATCAACCTCTGGTTCCTTGATCTAAGTTGATTTTAATTTCCTGCAATTTACATTTCCTGTTATCAACCTCTGGTTCCTTGATCTAAGTTGATTTTAATTTCCCGCAATTTAAATTTCCTGTTATCAACCTCTGGTTCCTTGATCTAAGTTGATTTTAATTTCCCGCAATTTAAATTTCCTGTTATCAACCTCTGGTTCCTTGATCTAAGTTGATTTTAATTTCCTGCAATTTACATTTCCTGTTATCAACCTCTGGTTCCTTGATCTAAGTTGATTTTAATTTCCTGCAATTTAAATTTCCTGTTATCAACCTCTGGTTCCTTGATCTAAGTTGATTTTAATTTCCGCAATTTACATTCCTGTTATTAACCTCTGGTTCCTTGATCTAAGTTTATTTTAATTTCCTGCAATTTAAATTTCCTGTTATCAACCTCTGGTTCCTTGATCTAAGTTGATTTTAATTTCCTGCAATTTAAATTTCCTGTTATCAACCTCTGGTTCCTTGATCTAAGTTGATTTTAATTTCCTGCAATTTAAATTTCCTGTTATCAACCTTTGGTTCCTTGATCTAAGTTGATTTTAATTTCCTACAATTTACATTTCCTGTTATCAACCTCTGGTTCCTTGATCTAAGTTGATTTTAATTTCATCAACCTCTGGTTCCTTGATCCAAGTTGATTTTAATTTAACTTCTGTTGCCAACTTCTAGGTCACTAACTTAGGTGTGCTTTAGTTCCCTAACTTCGAACACCTAATCGTCCAAAATATGAGTCTGAATCTTTACATAATTCCTACATGGGAAAATTTTTCCCTTTAATAGAAATTATGTAAAGAGGGGCAGCTGTCGACACCATATTTTTGCCGATCCCCAGAATCAATAAACTTCGAAACCGATCCTCAACACTAGGTCTCTCCTTGCCATTTAACCACATTCCCGATCTCTCTTGTCAGACGAAATTGAACTGACACTAGATCTTTGTTACCAGTTTCATGGTCGACCTCCCTTTTAAAAGTTTAGGTATAATCAAGTTAAGGTTCCAATCCGGTTTAATGAAGATCCCGATCTTAAATGTTCAATCCAAATTTTCAATTTTAATTAAGTTCCGTTTAGCATTGGTTCCTTACTGATCTCATGCACATTGTGTTTTCCGATCTCTCACACTTAGGTTAATAATCACTTTCAGTTATTTCAACATACTCAGACAATCAAGTGTTTAATAATTTAGAAATTTTCCGATCACAACCATTCATCGAACAAAAGAGGCATTCCATTTCATTTCATTTCAAAATTTGTACAAGTCATTCTACATTTTGCTCACCTTCTCTCTCACCCTCAGCCTCATCCTCACTATCCCCACCCTCGTCCTCGGGAGCCAGGTCGACCATCCAGGAGAAGTCCTCTTCGGGGTAACGCTTCTTCAGTTCGGCCAAGAGATCCTTGTGAGCATTCACATAAGCACCGGCTATTCCTGTCACCATCTCTTCTTCTTTCGCCTTGAGCTCCTCGGTAAGGTGAGCGATGTGAGCAGCTTCGTTGGCCCGGAGCGCCTGAACTTCTCCAAGTGCATGGTCCCGTTCTGCCAGAACATGAGCCTGTTCGGCCAGCTTGTCCTCGTAGTACTTCATCCGCCCCTCAATTTCACATATGTAATCCCGAGCGGATGAGAGTTGGGATCGGAGAGAAGACATATCCTGACTCATCTTCTCGACTTCCTTGCCCAGGCGATGAGCTTTCTCCCGAACAATGTGCTGGTTCACCAAGCACTCCACGTTCAGGCTCATGGATCTGGTCAAAATGTTATCAAGAGTATCCGGAGACAGCCTATCCCGATCCTCCCGCAGGCAGATGGAAGACCCCAAGACTTTGGCAAAACCTGGGTTCTCCCAAACAGTCCGATTCTTCTCCAGGGAAGCGATCAGCACTTGAGCGCCACGAGGAGGGGGCCTCACAGAAGGTTGAGAAGGACCCCCTTCTGCACTTGGAGCAACAGGAGGAGGTGGAGGCGGCTCTTCTTGGCGAGGAGGAGACCGAACCACTTCCATAACTGGCGGCCCCGGGGGTTGAGATGACCCTCCTTGTATCTCCCCAGGTTCATGGCCGGGTGTTTGAAGTAGTTCCGAACGCTTCATCTCTTTTACCTTCCGGGAAATCTCTCTTTCTTTCTTCCGCTTCTTGGAACCCTCACCACCCGCTATACCTGCACAAAGAAGAGGTCAGTGAGATCACTAAGGTCCTGAGATCTGAGATGTAGAAAATACTGAAGCCGAGGTCAGAGAGCGGAAGCTTGCGATCTTAGCCGGTGATCAGCTGTATGGTCCAATGGTGCAGCTCGGCAGTCACCGCATCTAAACAGGAGAACTTTTGAGTGGCCGCCTGATTCTTCAGTTCCATCACTATCAGGCCTTCCTCCTTGTTCAGGGTAATACGCTTCGGAATCAAGGGCCCCTGGTGCAACTAGCTACGGGGGAAGCCCTTAAAGCAGTTCAGATTTTTGCTCCTCAGAATGAAGAAGCGGTTCTTCCAATTCTTAAGGGAGGAGGGCAGATCGGTAAAGAGCCCACAATGAGGCTTCGCCTCAAAGAACCAATACTCATCGTCCTTTCGGCGAGTTAGCCTGTGCAGTTCGGTGAACACCTTAGCCGTAGGACTAATTCCCTTAGCTCGACATAGGCCTCGGAAGGCTACTAAGATCCGCCACGAGTTCGGGTGAACTTGGGCAATGCACACTTGGAAAAATTTTAGGATCTCCTTGAAGAAGTCGTCCAGAGGGAATCGAAGGCCGGCCTTTAACTGTTCCTCGTATACCATAATCATGTCATTCCCTTCAAAGAAGTGATCGGCTCGGTGATTGCCACGACATCGGATGAGTTCGTACGAATCAGGACGAATATTGTACTCCTGGCTGAACGACTGCAGATCGGTTTCTTGCAAGATTGACGGCAGCTCGTCCATAGGAAGATTCTCCCTCCCCAAAGAAGGTACAAGCCTCGATGATGCTTGCCCCTGAGCTGGAACCGAGACCCTAGGAGGTTCTGGTCGCTCGCTTGGCCCAACCACCTCTACTTCATCCGATGACCATGAAACATGAATGGAAAGGGGGCTTGCTGCTCTCTGACCTTCGGCGCCACTCATTTTCAAAGGAAGTAAAAAAAATTTTAAAGTAAAAAGGATCAAAACCCTTACCGGAGCTTGATCGGTGTCGGAAGAGCTTAAAGAATCGAGAGAATTTTGAAGTTGCTTGCGAGAAACTGAAATGACACAAGAGAGCAGCGAGCTAACCCCACCCCTATTTATACTCGTCCGAGCATTTAATGCTCACGATATTCCAGGTGGTGCATCGGGTAGCGGGACTCGCCAGCTGTTCTGACACGTCTCACGCATATTCCCAAGATTCCGTGAAGAGATCGGTTAATTATAGAGCGGCAGACCAAGGTGTTTTGAATTACGGATTGGATAAGTGTCATTCAAATAAAGAATTAGATCGGACAAATATATCAGAGATCGGAAAATAATTAATGCAATAACAATAAGATGATAATCGACAAAATAAAATCTTTATTTCCAAAAGATCGGATTACATCATTTGGGCGATCTCAAGAGATTAGATTACATTTCCAAAAGTAAGATTACATCATTTGGGCGATCTCAAGATTGGATTACATTAAAAATCTGATTACATCGAAAGGCCGATCTCTAAAGATCAGCAAAACATCCTATCTAAAGAGGGCCTATGTCAAAGTCAACATTGTGACTGATCCAAAGGGTGTAACCGACAGCGAACTGAGCCGCTGTCGGAACACCCAATGTGGAGGGAAGCCCCTGTCGGAACACCCAATGTGGTGAGAAGCCGAATAAACTTGGAAGAGCAACCGCCAAGGGTCAGCGGAACATTAGCAGTCTTCTCGGCCGAAATCGGTTTGCTGATTATACCGGTCGAACGACTCGAGATCAGCACGATCGAGGTCCGCAATCCAGATCGGTTAATTGATCCAGTTCTCTCACCATCATCAAATAAGGTTATCGCTATTATTCGATCACCGGGATCGTAAATTTTCAGTCGGGGAATAAAGAAGTCCATCGGAAAGGGATCAAAAGCCACAATCGTAGCCGGAACTACTGCCGAAACAGTTAGAACAAGAAAGTAAGAAGGAAGAGAGGAAAATCGAATGAGGGAAGTTTCTTCTGTCAGGGGTATATATAGGGAGAAACCAGGCATTTATTGCTAAGCAGAAAATGAAGCGGACGCTTCGGGAATCGAGGGGAAATTAATGCTTTGACCGGACCAGGCCTGAGTAAGGAAAGGATCGAAATGATAGAGATCGGAAGAAGGGAGACTAGTATGAAAGATCGGAAAAGGAGAGTGTCAAGGAGATCAGAAAGAGGGAAGATCGGAAGGCAAAGGGGATAAGACAAATCCCAATAACCGTCGTCAGAATCAGAGCCAAGGTAGTTAAAGCGTTGCAGACGAAATCTCCACCGCACGCCTGAGAATCGCCCACAATGCTGACAGGTGCCAGAGTATGTCATGACAGTCCTGTACATCCCAATCTCCACCGTTGGTCTCACTTGCAAGGACGAGTCCAGAGCCTTTGGATCAAAGAGGAAGACGACAAGACCGGCGCCTTTTATTCCCAGCCCTTGGATCGCCCAGGTCAACGAAGTTTTGGACCGTCAGATTAGAAGAAGAAAAGGACAAGTATCCTTAGAATGATCTCGGCCGTTCATTTTGATTCGCCTTAATTCTCAAGCATCCGATCATGTCCTTTGAAATCCTGACCCTCCGTCTCCCTCAAAATAGATCTTGACCCTTCATGGAGGGCACCCGGTTCCTATAAATACCTGCATGAAAAACTGTTCAGAGGACGAAAAATAGACAAAAAGGCAGTGACTATAGTGGAAGAACTCTGAAACTTAATTCAATTCGTTACTCTGCTATTTTTTTAGCTTTCATAAGAAAAACTTTGGAAACCAGTTTTCTGAAGTGTTTTCTTGTAAAGGGATTCTTGAATACTGAAATTCCTCATTTTCAGTCCATTCATTATCTAGTGGCACTCTCACTTTCTGTCTTTGTTATCTCCTATTTCCATTCATATTGTCCAAGCTCAACTCCATTCAAGCTTGGTTATTTTGACCCGTTTACATTTTAGCAAAGAATCCTTCATTTCGAGGCGAACCTTAGTCCTCCAGCTATCAACCTGTAGTCCTATTACATTCGGTGATTCCATAGTTAGTTTAGTAGATTCGACTCCCTACAGGTGAGTGCTTATATCGCTATTTTATCAAATGTTCTTCTTTATTTACGTATTTCATTTATTCTTTTTATGTTTGTAATTTCCACCAAGTTCATACTGTATTTTAAACACGAAGACTGTCATTCTCGAGTTTACTTCTTTGTTAATCAATCCATTCTTTGGTTAATCTTTATTACCTCTTAACACAAGAGTTCTGGTCCCGAATAGCGTAGAAGTAACTAAACAAAATGTAGGTAACTGTATTTTTATGGTCTCTTTGAAAAGAGGGTCTAAATAACACATCAGGGAAGTAGCAAAATTGAATCACTAGGCTGACGTAGAAGGCAATCCGGCATAATGCCATAAGGCGGAATAAAAGTCAAATCTCAGATAAGTAAAATGGAACCGATAGGATACTGGTAAGGGGACCATACGGGAGGTCGGTAAAATTCAGTCCGGCATCCCTTATTTAGTCACAAAGTACCAACGAGTTAAAAGAAGTCTTATTTCGACCCTTGGCATCTTTAAATACTAGAACTCTTAAACTTAGACTCTTATAATATATAGCTGTGTCCAAATTTCGAAGAGATCGGAGGAGAGTTCTTATCCGATCCTCACCTAAAATTATAACAAATAATTTAAAAGAGATCGGAGGAGAGTTCTTACCCAGTTCTCAATCTAAAATTTTTAACAAATAATTTAAAAGAGATCGGAGGAGAGTTCTTATCCGGTTCTCAATCTAAAATTTAAAATAAATACTCAAAGGAGATCGAAGGAGAGTCCTTATCCGGTTCTCAAACTAAAATTTTAATAAACATTTAGAAAGGAGATCGGAGGAGAGTTCTTATCCGGTTCTCAAACTAAAAATTTTAATAAATATTTAGAAAGGAGATCGGAGGAGAGTTCTTATCCGATCCTCACCTAAAATTATAACAAATAATTTAAAAGAGATCGGAGGGAAGTTCTTATCCGATTCTCAAATTGAATTTTAACCAAAAGCCCCTTCCAAACAAAATTAACATACAACAGTAACTCACTAAGGTTGTCTTATTTACTTATGTATCTGGGTAATCCGAATTTAGTGAAAAATCAAATACTCCTTTTATTAAAAGGATTAACATTTCCATTCAAGCCCTCCTAACTAATTTATAAAGAATGCGAAGTTAAATCTACTCACCCTTATTAAGGGACGAGGTGGGGTGCCTAACACCTTCCCCACCCGTTTACGGACCCCGAACCTAGAATCTCTGTCTTGAAGTGATTTCATTTCAATTTATCTTCACAAATGGTTTTCTTTAGTTTCCCTCAAAACTAAAGTGGTGACTCCTCACTCTTTCCCACTTCGGTGAGTGATCGTCCAGGCGACTGCAAAACACGTTGCGACAGCTTGGCGACTCCGCTGGGGAGCATTTGACTTAACCCCGGTCTAGAGGTCCAAAAGTAGATTTAATTTTTCGATCAAATTATAGTTAGGTGGGCTCACCCGGCAATATTTTATGTGTTAATCGTTGATTATTCCTACTAACTGTTTCACTTGTTTTGCTTGTTTTGCTCCCTACAGTGCTCTTCGTTTTAAAAAAAAGAGGAAAGAAGAAAAATGGGAAAAATAAAATCCCCCTGAATCGGGAAGAGGTGAAGGTGTCCCTTCACACACTGAACACTCACACGATGTCCTCACACACTTCGGCCCTATACCCGGGCTTTCTTACCTTTTTAGGAAAGTAGGAGGGGGTCATGTAGCGGTACCCGTGGGTTCTACCCCGTTAGTATCCGTGAAGGCTTCTGCTCAAATTGAAACTCGTTCTATTCACCGTGATACCCGTGGAATTTTCCCGATAATATCATGGTTATAGAATGGGGCTCTACTGTTTACAGTAGGGGCAATTTGGGAACCTGTGGCTTTTAGAAAATTAGATCCTGAGCTAAACTATCACAATAGCCAAAAGCCGTAGTAAGCTACCTTATAAGATAGAACTATCCAATTAGGTAGCACTCATCCGGTATCAGGAGTCTCCCTATTCTAGGGCAAAAGGGGCATACTTACTCTCACTCTATTCTGCCTTAATTTCCTTTTGTTCGTTTTTATGAGGGTAATCTGGAATTCTACTGAAACACCTACACATTTTCCTACTTTGATAAATGTGTATGTGTCACCTTGTCAACAGTATAATTCGAAATTACCCAAATCTATCTTGCTAACGAGTTTTTCCGCAGGCATCACCAAACCAAGAGTCTATAAAAAGGATAGGCATCATTTTTATCATGGCATCCTCGAGTCAGTCGGCAGAAGAGGTTCAAAATGCTAAACTTTGGTCCAAATCAGCTCATAGTCCAGTACCCCCACAAAATGATGTTCCCAAGGCACATGCTAGCTTACTACCTTCGTTGGATCTGAATAAAATTGAGGTCAGAACGAACAGCCTCGAGGGTCTGTCTAATGGTTGGAGGTCAAGGCACGATTTGAAGAGAAGTACGGGAGGATTGCAACCTTAATGTGAGTCAAGGTCCAAATCCCGGCATTAAAGGCCATGATGTCAGTTTGGAGTCCTGAGTACGGGGTATTCTCTTTCAACGATATTGATACAGTTCCCACTATGGAAGAATATCAGGCATTACTAGAGATTCCTTACTCATCGCTTGGGCACCGGCTCATTTGACTTGGTTGTATTTTATTTCTAAAATTTTTACTAAATTTTTCTTATTAATATTTGAGTTAATTATGGTCCCTCACTTTAGTTTAAATATTTTTCCAGACGTTCTAGCTGTCCGGACCGACACTGGTCACCGGAACAGTAGAATGTATGGAGTTGCTACCGGGAGGGTGTTACATCGGTGATAGTGAACAGACATATAATGATGAAATAAATAAAAAGAAAATACAAGAAAAATTAAAGAAAAATAAAAGAGAGAAAATTAAACTAAGTTAAATGAGCCGACACCGTAGCGAGGGGTGACTGCACCGGAAAGTTACGGCGAGGACCGTTGACTAGCTCTGGACTACGGGGAACCCTGAAAAATATTTTTGGGACATAATTAAAGGTTTACTGAGGTGTAATTGACATTGGAAATGTCAAAGAAAAATTAGTAAGTCAGTACAAATAAAAAACGAAAATTAAAGAAATCGGTGGTACAAGGAGTAAATCGGTAGCATCGAAAAATTCAAAATACAACCCAAAAAGGGACATTTTGGTCAATTGACACCTAGAGTTGACTTTTGACCTAAATGTCCATGAAAAATAAGTGGTATTAAATTTTTGAAATGCCATGGAAAGAAGAAATTTTACAAGTAATGTAATTAGAGGACTTATGTCACACCCTACCCCTCCGTAAGGCATGGCATGATCCTGTAGTATACCTAATGAATTACCAAACTTCGTCTACTGATAATCCATTAAATACACTACAAGGGATTTTAAAACTTTTCTTACTTCTTTTTACAGTGGTGAGCACTATTGATAGGTGTTAAAATTTTCTTTTACTGAAGTAAAAATAAATAACAAATTTGAGTATCAATAATTTCTGTAAAAATTTTGGCAGGGTGCTATCTGTATTTTGAATAAAACAGTTCTTCAAAAACCTGTAAAAAACACTTTAAATATATAATTCGTCAATCCCAAACTCCAATAATTTGTTCAACACAATAAATTTCTTAACGTTATCAACTCAGTTTAACAATTAATTTTCCAGTGTTTCCAAAAGCTGAGATAAGATAAATATATCACAATATTTTTACAAGCTAAAATAATTTACAATTTTAGTTTACAACTGCTCAAGACCAAGTACAATATATACATACAATGCAAATACATTACAACAAAAACTACAAAATATGGTATACTCAATATACCCAGTGAAATCTCAAAATATGGTACAAGCAGCCTACTCTGCTGCTCTATCTGTCTGTCTACCTACAACAGCAATGAAAAAGCTATCGCTGAGTAAAATTTACTCAGTGGTGCACAATAACAATTTGAAATGCGATATATAAAACTTTTATTGACAATTTACAAATCAAATAATTCACAATTCCATCTCACAATTTACAAAGTTCATATAACACAAATTTGATCAAACAATTGAATAACACAGTTTTGCCAATCAATGACACCATTTGATCAAATAACTGAATAACACAATTTTGCCAATCAATAACACAATTTGATCAAATAACTGAAAAACACAGTTTTGCCAATCAATAACACAATTTAGGTCATAACACAAACTTTTCCGAACATGTCGTGTTGTACACCACGACAAGGCACACTCACCTCAATAATTAAAATCAATGAGGGAGGAAGCTAGCTAGATAATGAGAACTCATCCACACTCACCTTAGACTGACAAGTCAAAGAGGGAGGAATATAATCACACTCACCCCATAAATGGAGGAGGAACATAGTAATATTGCCATGCCAAGTGTGAATCAAAACAATTTCAAATCACAATATTTAAATACTTCATACAAACCACAAATCATATTTTATCTCAATTTCCATTTGCAAACTAGGCAACACAATAATTTCCAATTAAGATTTCCAAAGCCAAAACAATAAAAAATTATTCATAACTCATTTCTCCAAATAAATTTTCTGATAAAAGCAGTGAATATAAAAAGTATTGTGCACAAACACAATTTAAAACTATAATGTTTAATTAAATTTTTAAGTAGAAAATGAGAAATCAAAATTATTGTGCACAAACCTCTGATATATGCCTCTTGGCCCTGACTCAGTGTTCCTTACGCTTCTCAATATCCTTTTCAACTGAAACACACAATTTAAAGTGTTTTAGTACTCAATGAATTTGTTTTTAACAATAAAATCCAATATTTAAATTTTCTTGGCACTATTCCCTTTAATTCATTTCATTAGTCAATCTATAATGTTAACCCTTGATGCATTCTAAGTGAATTAGGTTTAATGTTACCAATATGTCACTTTTATAGCCTTTTAGTGTTGGTACATGTTACCAAATTCATTTTCAAGCATATTGCATTTTATTGCAATTTGCCAGATTTCGGTATACTAAATTGACCTAGCTGGATGACTTAGTTTCCTCAGTTTTCGGGTTTTGGTCCAAACTGCAAACTTGTAGGTCTATGTCTTATTGCAAGCGGGGCAAAATTTCAGGTCATTCTGAGTTGTGTAGACCAAGTTATGGTCAATTTACCAATGCTGGATAGAATGCACCAAAATGGTAACTTTAGGTCATTTTTAGGTCACTTTTGGTTCGGCCAGTTTTAGTGCCTGAAATTGTGCAAGTTATTTGGCTTTGTTCTGGCCATTTTTGGGCTTTGGTGTCTTCATAAGAATTGTAGATATATGTCTAAAATATTCATGGTAAAAATTTCAGGTCAATTGGACCTGTTTTGAGTAAGTTATGGTAAAAATACTAACTATTACCCAAATGGTCAATTTTCAGGCTTTCAAGACACTAATCCGGATTTGGTCATTTTTCAAGTCACCTTCTAGGCAGGATTTAGGTAAGCTTCCTTCATGAAAGTTGGCACATTTTGTGCCTAGTTTCACCTCCAATTGGTCTCATACCAATTGGAGTCACACACTTAAGGTTCTAAGCTAAAACACACACTGCCCTACTACACACTTCTCATCACTTACCAATTACATATTCAACACTTACCAAACTACTTCCTTCATGCCAATTTTGGTTTGTACCTTACCATTAACTCATTTAACAACACATTTTGGTCATTTTGGATAGCTTGTAACCATTCTCAATATGCACACTATAACATAGAATTTTCCAAAGTCCATTTACACCATTTAACCACATGAACACACCCCATTTACATACCCAATTCCAAACCATTATACACATATCCATGCTACGATCAATGACAACTTCTTAAACAACCATAAACAAGTAAAAACAAGCTACATATACTGAATTTCCATGGCTGCCAAAATGTACATCTCTATTAAAACATCAAACTTCAAAAATTCTTCCATAAATCAACTACCCACAACCTTGGTTACACTTTTAATGAAACAAGAATTGAAAACACTCACTTACCACTTTTGAAGTTCTTCAAAACCTCACCAAAACTTAACTTTCTTGCTCCTAGTATGCTGCCCAAGGTATGGTGGTCAAGTTTAGTGAAGGAACCTAATGGAAAAAGTGGCTAGAACATGGTGAACTTGAGCTTGGAGTGTGGACGCCATGGATGGACCTTGGGAGAAAGGATTCGGCTGGTTCTCTTCCTAAGGTCGAAGATGAGTGCTGCACCTCCCTAGTGTCCCTTTAGGTGTCCAAATGCTAAAGTTAGTGGGGCACTAATGAAGATTATTACTTATTTAATCCAAGTTTTCCAATTTCTCACATTTAACATCTTTTCTTTTACTATTTAGATTATGTACCACCACTTTAATTTTTTATGACATTTTCCAAGTGTGATATCATTTATTTTTAATGGACATTTAGGTCAAAAGGCAACTTAGGATGTCAAATGACCACAATGCCCCTATTCGTATTGCCTTCCCAATTTTTCGGTAACACCGAATTTTGTCATTTTCTCGATTTCTCGTTTTTCTTTGTACTGATTAATTAATTTTTCTTTGATATTTCTAAGAACATTTATATTTCAATAGATGTTTATTTAAGTCCTAAAAATATTTTTCAGGGTTCCCTTCAGTCCAGGGCTAGTTAACGGTCCACGTCGTAACTTCCCGGTGCGGTCACCCATCGCTATGGTTCTCGGCTCGTTTAACTTGGTTACATTTCATTGCTATTATTTTTCCTTTGTTTTTCTTGTATTTTCTTTTCTTGTATTTCATTATTTTATGTCTCCTCACTAATATTTAAATGTAGTTCTAGGCATTCTAGCTATCCGGACAGACACTGGTCACCAGAACAGTAGAACGCACTACCGAACATAAGGGTGTTACAACTTATGAGGGATTAATTGAAATGTTAATAAGATTTGATTATTATAATGTTAATTATACTTAGTGGACAACTAGTGAAACACTAAGTGGGACTATAAAATGCCAAAATTCTGTCCACTTTCACCTTCATCTTCCTCATCACTTGATCTTGCTGAATCCATTTCCTCTCCATTGTCCTCCATGGCTGGCTACCCATGCAAAGCTCCAATCTTCACTTTCAAGCATAATTTCTTGTAAGTCTCTTCATTAAAAGTGATCCTTACACCATGGGCAGTAGATAGGCAGCAAAAAGAAAGGGATTTGGTGAAGTTTTGTCAAGCTCAAGTTAAGGTTAGTGCTAGTTTTTCATCCCTGACTTCATTAAACTTTGTTTTAAGGTTGTGATGAATTGAATTAACAAGAAATTTGAGAGAAATTGATGATTAATGATGAAGCATGAATTTGGCAGCCATGGATTTTAGAGGAGTTTAATCTTTTTTTACATGTAATTAATGGGTAATGAAGTTGATTAGGCTTATTACATGTATTAGTAGTTTGGTGTTATGTGTATGCTTGAAATGGGTACTTTGAAGTAAGTTGTGAAGTGTATATGGAAGATGGAAGCATATGTACAATTGGGCAGCCTTGTGGTTCATGGAAGAGTGCTTGATTTCATGAATTTATTTGATGAATTATGGTACTAAGGGATTAATGTCGGTGTATGTAAATTATTGTGGGAGTTTCATGTATTAGTTAGGTGATTTCATGTGTAAATTATGTGAACTTTGACTTTGTGAATTAGGATTGTATTTGGTGTATTGAGGATCGATATATTCTGCCCAAAATGAAAAAATTGAGATGTGATGAATGATATAGAAGTACCATGAATTCAGAATTGTAATTTTGGGAGGAGGAGGAATGACAATTAGAAGTGTTATTTCATGTGCAGGTTGTGTTGTGTTGAAAACAGTAGATAATTTGAGCCATAAATAAAAATGTGTGACCCCAATTGGTATGAGGCCAATTGGAGGTAAAAATTAGACTTGTAATGGACCAATTTTCAAGTAGAAGTTATGCCAAAATTTTTCCTAGAAATGACCTAAAGAAATGACCAAATCCGGATTTGCAACCTTGCAAACCTGAAAACTGACCATTTGAACAGTAGCCAGTATTTTGGCCATAACTCACTCAAAACAGGTCCAAATGACCTGAAATTTATACCATGGAAAGCTTAGACATAGAGCTACAACTTTGGTGAAGATCACAGAACCCAGAAATTTCATTTACTAAGTCAAATTGCTTGCACAAGTTTAGGTAACAAAACTGTCCAGAACCATTGCAACCCAGAATTTGGCCATATGAACAGTAGTCACTAAAATGACCATAACTCACTCAAAACAAGTCCAAATAACTTGAAATTTATACCATGGAAAGACTAGACATAGAGCTACAATTCTTATGAAGACATCAAAGCCCAGAAATGACCAGAACCAAGTCAAATTGCTTACCCAAGTTAGGGTACCAAAACTGCTAGAACTGAATTTGACCTAAAATTGACCAAATTTTGCACTAAAGATGCAATTTGTCCAACTTTAGTAAATTAACCATATCTTGGTCTATACAACTCAGAATGACTTGAAATTTGTGCCAAAAGTTCAATAAGACATAGAGCTACAATTTTGCTTCTTTGACCAGAAGCTAAAAACCAAGAGAAATAGGACATTAAGCTAGACCAATCTAGCACGCTAAAACTGAAAATTTGACATTTACATACAATGAAGCTTGAAGTAATTTGGCAATGAATGCCAACTTGTGAAAAGGGTAAATTGCACTATATTGGCAGCATATTGAATTACAAATTGTGACATATTGATGCTAGAATCAACTTATCCATATTTCCTAAAAAGGTCAACATTTACGTTGACTTGTGAATTACATGATAACTAGCAAACTCAAAAAAATAAAGAATTAAACAATTAATTTGTAATGTGCCCTAGTTTGCCTGGTTGACTAGTTTGGATAGGTTGGCATGCCAATAGGATTCTGACAGCTGTTCTGTTAATGACTTTATGCCATACTGTGTTTTTACGGCTTATTATGTCACACTGTGACTTTAATAGCCTACGGCTATACGTATTGTGTTATTATACTTGGCTTATCGCCGGATTGACTATATGGCTTTTTAGCCACACTGTTTGCATACCGGGAGACACTTTGTGACCGATGGTGTGACGGCCCGAGGTATTAGGTACCTAGTGCCAGTATATCCGTTTATCCAGTCTGGTCAGTGTATAGGCTACACAGGCAGTTAATTTAAGCATTATTAAATTCGAATAGCTAAATTCAGTTTATTGACATACAACACCACCAAAATTAGCAAAAATTGAAATGTTAGCAAATAAAAATATAAACAGCAACTGCAAAGAATATTGATGTCATAAATTCATAAACAATTCATTTATTTTATTTCAGTGTATATTTCTTTATATTTGGCACCACTAAGCAGAATTGCTTAGCGCATTGCTTTTGCTACGTGTAGGTATTGGAGACATAGCTGGGGAGCCCAGCAAACCTACGACCGGGTGAGACAGATCTGCACAGGAGTCTAGAGTCATTTGCACTACACTGCATACATGGTAGGACTTAGGATCTTGTGTAATGACTATCAGTTATATTTTGACATTTTGTTATGTAATTTTTATATATTCTAAAACTTTAAGGTTTGTAATAATTTGTATATATTAAACTCCTATGGAGAGTGTTTGGATGAATGTAAATTATGATGGATTGTATTTTAAAACTATGAAATTGTTGAGATTTTGAGAATATTATCATATTGAACTGTTTTTAACAAGTTTAGAAGGACAGTTTGTCCTAAATACAGACGGCACCTTGTCAAATTTTTACTTTTATTTTTGAAACACTGATTTTATTAAAGTATGAAAATAGATCCAGCATGATATGAATTTTACATAAAAGACTTTTTAAAATCAAATTGAGTTCAGGAAATGAGATAATCACAGACTTGGTGCTCCGGCACGCCGTGTAGCACACCTTGCTCGGTTATAGTGTAGACGAGTGAGGGGTGTTACATTTAATGATATCAGAGCATGGTTTAGGCGTTTCTGGACCTAGATAGATTGCATATCATGCATTGCATTGTAAGTGCTAAGATGACTCTAATGCAGATCTTTTGATTGGTTATTTTGATCAGAATATGGACTTCACATCGCAGAGAGCAGTCGATGAGGAGGTGGAGAGTCATTCTCCATCTATGACTGAGCCTGGAGACAGGAGGGAACCTGCTTCACCCTACCTGAGGCACCAGTACAGCCTCCACCAGCCACATTTCAGCAAATGGCTGAATTCTTAAGACAGATGGTAGGAGTTATGCCACCACCACCACCTCCACATCAAACATCTCATTTAGAGAAACTCAGGAAGTTTGGAGTGGTGGATTTTTTGGGAAAAAGGGAAAATGATTACATCACGGTGGCCAGTTGACAGAATCGAAGAGTTTTGAAACAACTTCATTGTACTTTGGAGTAGAGTTTGGAAGCTGCTGTATCACTACTGCAAGATGATGCATACCAATGGTGGGATACAGTGACTAGTGAGGTGCCACTAGAGCAAGTAACTTAGGATTTCTTTCTCACTGAGTTCAGAAAGAAATATGTGGGCAGTGTATACCTGGAAGAGAAAAGAAGGGAATTTATTACCCTACGATAGAGACAGCTGACAGTGGTTAAATATGAAAGAGAATTTATCAGACTAAGTCGCTATGGGAGAGAAATAGTCCCTAATAAGGCCGAGAGATGCAGGAGATTTGAGGAAGGGCTCAATGATAATATTAAAATAATGATTACAGCATTAGGGATTATTAACTTTGCCAAGTTAGTTGAAGCTGCACTGAAAGTAAAGAGAGTCAGAGTAAGTGAACAGAGCAGGAAAGATAGGCAGCGTAAGAGGGAAGTTGGACTAGGGCAGTCCAGTATATCAACTGATAATAAAAAGTTTAAAGGTTCACAAGACCAAACACAGAGTCAGAGAAGTCAGCTTGGAATATCTGTAGCTAGCTCCCCGGACACAGTAACAAGGGGATTAGCCCCAATGCTAGAATGTATGCACTGTGGTAAGAGACACAGAGGAGAATGTCGACTGTTAAAGGGAGAGTATTTCAAGTGTGGGGCTATGGATCATTTTATAAGAGATTGCCCCCAGAGGAGTGACTTAACACTCAAGACAAGGTGATGGACTGCCCCACAATGCAAAAGGGTAGAAGATCCGTAAATTAGAGATCTGAAATTTCACGTATATTATTTCGAGACGGTCGAAAGACCGTAAGTCAGAGTGACACCAAAAGTGTATGCCATGGAAGCTAGAGAGGAGCCAGACCTAGACATTGATAAAACAATATAAAGAAATGAAGAAGCAAGGAAATAACAGACACATCAGGTAAATATACTATATTATCTATAAAGAAAGAAATTCAAATTCAAATGGATAAATCTGAACAAGATATTCTAGTTATTAACCATTAGACCACAGTATGATGGGAAATAGGATCTGGTTTCTGAAAAATTGACCCAAGATGGGAGGTATTATAATTAACTGACAGAATTAGAGTGGATTTTAAGACAATAGTAACCATAGTTGAATGAAAATCACTTACAAATATTAAGTTGAGTGGAATAGCAAAAATTTAAAAAGGTAAATCAGTTCTAAAAAGTGAAGTCAAGAAAGATAAGATATTAGAAAATCTAATCTATTGGGATATACCGTGGTAACTACGCAATATTTTGGATGTTTGTACTGTAAGCTGCAGATTACAGTACCGACTTGGGACTATTGTGTAGAGCTACGTATTTTCGATAGTAAATCAAGATAAGGATAAAATTTAAAAACTAAGACTAGTGAGACAGATTAAAGAGGAAGTAAAGTATTATAATGCACAAAAATGCGAAAAGACAAAGAGATAACTGTTCCTCTATTATTTACACTGAGTAAATTTCGAGGACGAAATTTTTATTTAGAGGACGAAATTTTTATGTAGAGGGGAAGAGTTGTAACATCCTCCTTGTACGTAGTCTGTACGTTCTGTTGCTCCAGTGACCTAATGTCTGTCTGGGCAAGTCAGGATGTCTAGAACTACACTTCGGTGATAGTGAACAGACATATAATGATGAAATAAATAAAAAGAAAATACAAGAAAAATTAAAGAAAAATAAAAGAGAGAAAATTAAACTAAGTTAAACGAGCCGACATTGTAGCGATGGTTGACCGCACCGGGAAGTTACGGCGGGGACCGTTGACTAGCCCTGGACTGCAGGAAACCCTGAGAAATATTTTTGGGACATAATTAAAGGTTTACTGAGGTATAAGTAACATTGGAAATGTTAAAGAAAAATTAGTAAGTCAGTACAAATAAAAAACGAAAATTAAAGAAATCGGTGGTACAAGGAGTAAATAGAAAAATTTGAAATACAACCCGAAAAGGGGCATTTTGATCAATTGACACTTAGAGTTGTCTTTTGACCTAAATGTCCATGAAAAATAAGTGGTATTAAATTTTTAAAATGCCATGGAAATAAGAAATTTTACAAGTAATGTAATTAGAGGACTTATGGGGGATTAATTAAAATGTTAATAAGATTTGATTATTATAATGTTAATTATACTTAGTGGGCAATTAGTGGAACACTAAGTGGGACTATAAAATGCCAAAATTCTGTCCACTTTCACCTTCATCTTCCTCATCACTTGATCTTGCCGAATACATTTTCTCTCCATTGTCCTCCATGGCCGGCCACCCATGCAAAGCTCCAATCTTCACTTTCAAGCCATAATTTCCTGTAAGTCTCTTCATTAAAAGTGATCCTCACACCATGGGCAGTAGATAGGCAGCAAAAAAAAAAAAAAAAAGGGATTTAGTGAAGTTTTGTCAAGCTCAAGTTAAGGTTAGTGCTAGTTTTTCATCCCTTGCTTCATTAAACTTTGTTTTAAGGTTGTGATGAATTGAATTGATAAGAAATTTGAGAGAAATTCATGATTAATGATGAAGCATGAATTTGGCAGCCATGGATTTTAGAGAAGTTTAATTTTTTTTTACATGTAATTAATGGGTAATGAAGTTGATTAGGCTTATTACATGTATTAGTAGTTTGGTGTTATGTGTATGCTTGAAATGGGTACTTTGAAGTAAGTTGTGAAGTGTATATGGAAGATGGAAGCATATGTATAATTGGGCAGCCTTGTGGTTCATGGAAGAGTGCTTGATTTCATGAATTTATTTGATGAATTATGGAACTAAGGAATTAATGTAGGTGTATGTAAATTATTGTGGGAATTTCATGTATTAGTTAGGTGATTTCATGTGTAAATTATATGAACTTTGACTCTGTGAATTAGGATTGTATTTGGTGTATTGAGAATTGGTATATTCTGCCCAAAATGACAAAATTGAAATGTGACGAATGATATAGAAGTACCATGAATTCAGAATTGTAGTTTTAGGAGGAGGAGGAATGACAATTAGAAGTGTTATTTCATGTGCAGGTTGAGTTGTGTTGTGTTGAAAACAGTAGATAATTTGAGCCATAAATAAAAATGTGTGACCCCAATTGGTATGAGGCCAATTGGAGGTAAAAATTAGACTTGTAATGGACCAATTTTCATGTAGAAGTTATGCCAAAATTTTTCCTAGAAATGACCTAAAGAAATGACCAAATTCGGATTTGCAACCTTGCAAACCTGAAAACTGACTATTTGAACAGTAGCCAGTATTTTGGTCATAACTCACTCGAAACAGGTCCAAATGGCCTGAACTTTATACCATGGAAAGCTTAAACATAGAGCTACAACTTTGGTGAAGATCACAGAACCCAGAAATGTCATTTACTAAGTCAAATTGCTTGCACAAGTTGAGGTAACAAAACTGTCCAGAACCATTGCAACCCAGAATTTGGCCATATGAACAGTAGTCACTAAAATGACCATAACTCACTCAAAACAGGTCCAAATGACCTGAAATTTATACCATGGAAAGATTAGACATAGAGCTACAATTCTTATGAAGACACCAAAGCCCAGAAATGACCATAACTAAGTCAAATTGCTTGCCCAAGTTAGGGTACCAAAACTGCTAGAACTGAATTTGACCTAAAATTGACCAAATTTTGCACTAAAGATGCAATCTATCCAGCTTTAGTAAATTGACCATATCTTGGTCTATACAACTCAGAATGACTTGAAATTTGTGCCAAAATCTCAATAAGACATAGAGCTACAATTTTGCTTCTTTGACCAGAAGCTAAAAACCAAGAGAAATAGGACATTAAGCTAGACCAATCTAGCACACTAAAACTGAAAATTTGACATTTACATACAATGAAGCTTGAAGTAATTTGGCAATGAATGCCAACTTGTGAAAAGGGTAAATTGTACTATATTGGCAGCATATTGAATTACAAATTGTGACATGTTGATGCTAGAATCAACTTATCCATATTTCCTAAAAATGTCAACATTTACATTGACTTGTGAATTACATGATAACTAGCAAACTCAAAAAAATAAAGAATTAAACAATTAATTTGTAATGTGCCCTAGTTTGCCTAATTGACTAGTTTGAATAGGTTGGCATGCCAATAGGATTCTGACAGCTGTTCTGTAAATGACTTTATGCCATACTGTGTTTTTACAGCTTATTATGTTGCACTGTGACTTTAATAGCCTACGGCTATATGTATTGTGTTATTGTACTTGGCTTATCGCCGGATTGACTATATGGCTTTTTAGTCACACTGTTTGCACACCGAGAGACACTTTGTGACCGATGGTGTGATGGCCTGAGGTACTAGGTACCCAGTGCCAGTATATCTGTTTATCCAGTCTAGTCAGTGTATAGGCTACACGGGCAGTTAATTTAAGCATTATTAAATTCAAATAGCTAAATTCAGTTTATTGACATACAACACCACCAAAATTAGCAAAAATTGAAATGTTAGCAAATAAAAATATAAACAGCAACTGCAAAGAATATCGATGTCATAAATTCATAAATAATTCATTTATTTTATTTTAGTGTATATTTCTTTATATTTGGCACCACTAAGCAGAATTGCTTAGCGAGTTGCTTTTGCTATGCGTAGGTATTGGAGACACAGCTGGGGAGCCCAGCAGACCTACGACCGGGTGAGACAGATCTGCACAAGAGTCCAGAGTCATCTGCACTACACTGCATGCATGGTAAGACTTAGGATCTTGTGTAATGATTATCAGTTGTATTTTGACATTTCGTTATGTAATTTTTGTATATTCTAAAACTTTAAGATTTGTAATAATTTGTATATATTAAACTCCTATGGAGAGTGTTTGGATGAATGTAAATTATGATGGATTGTATTTTAAAACTACGAAATTGTTGAGATTTTGAGAATATTATCATATTGAACTGTTTTTAACAGGTTTAGAAGGACAGTTTGTCCGAAATACAGACAGCACCTTGCTGAATTTTTATTTTCATTTTTGAAACACTGATTTTATTAAAGTGTGAAAATAGAACCAGCATGATATGAATTTTACACAAAAGACTTCTTAAAATAAAATTGAGTTCAGGAAATGAGATAATAGCAGACTAGGTGCTCCGGCATGCTGTGTAGCATGCCTTGCTCGGCTATGCTGCAGACGGGTGAGGGGTGTTACAGGATGAAGCCCTTTTCAAGTAGTTCTTACAACTATACCTTCAACTCCTTCAATTCTGCTGGTGCTATTCTATATGGTGTTATGGAGATTGGATCCATACTAGGCATAATATTAATCTCAAACTGCACCTCTCTTTCTAGATGTAATCCTGGCAATTCATCAGGAAACACATATGGAAAGTCATATACTGTAGGGATGTCCCTCAATGCTGGACTCCCCACTTGGGTGTCTACCACATGTTCTAAGTATGCTTTACACCCCCTTTTGACCATTTTTTTGGCTAGTGAAGCCGAAATGATGTTTGATGGCAATAGCTGCCTCTCCCCATGTATTACCACATCATCAGATCGAGGAGGTCATAAGTGATCTGCTTTCGCCATACCAATCATGGCGTGATGCCTGGCTAACCAATCCATGCCCAAGATGATATCATAATCTCTGAAGGGCATTTCAATGAGATCAGATAAAAAAGTATGTCCTTGGATCACCAAAGGACAATCCTTATACATTCTATTAACCCTGACCTCTTGTCCTAGCGTACTTGTTACTAGCACCTCAAATTTCATTTTTGTACGCGGAACAGCAATGCAATCAATGATGCTAGCACTCACATAGGAGTGGGTAGAACCCGGATCAAATAACACAAACACATCTTGATTAAAAGTTGAGAAGGTATCAACCACAATATCAGATGTCTCAGCGTCTTCCCTCTGTCTCATTGCGTAGACTCTGACTGAAGCACTGCCTTACTCTGACTGATTCACTATGCGTTGGCTACATGCTAGACTACCTCTACCCCTGCCTCTACCTCTGCTATGTGATTGTGAACCTCTGGTGGTAGGATTCTGAACTAACCCTTCTGCAGTAGTAGGAGGTGGCCCAATTCTACGGGCACTAGTGTAGTCTTTGGCAAAGTATCTTGTACCCCTGCAGTTATAACAGGCTCCTGTAGCCTTGTAGCACACCCCACCATGATTTCTTCCACAAGTTTCACATTAACGGGGAGGGTAGGAACTTCTGGTAGTCTGCTGACCAGATGGAGGAGGTCTCTGTCCTGAAAATCTTCCCCTACTAGACTTTTTACCACCCCTGCTTTGTCCTCCAAAGTTCTTTCTCTTTCTAAGAGGACCACTAGAACTTTGATCTATTGACTTCCCCTCTTTCTCTTTATCTGTTTTCTCTGATTTCTTTTTCTCTGGGGCCACTTCTGACTCAATTCTTTCTAATTCAAGTGCTTGAGAAATGAGCTCAGAAAAGTTATTATGTTTGAATCCAACCACTTGTAATTTGAGACTAGGTTTCAAGCCGGTTTCAAACCTCTTACATCTTTCCCTGTTGTATAAAGGAGACTTCTTGCATAGTGGCTCAGGCAGGAAAACTCCCTTTCATATTCTGCCACTAATCTATTTCCTTGTTTCAGACTTAAGAACTCCTGTAGCTTCTGGTCTACATAGGCATCTGGGACATATTTTTGTCTGAATTCCCAAAGAAAGTCATCCCAGGTTAGCACTGGAGGTTCCACTAAACTATGGGGAATGGTTTTCCACCAGTCATATGCATGCCCCTGTAGTAGTGACACTGAATACTCAAATCTTAGCTCATCTGTGCAGTGCAGTTTCTTGAACACCCTATCCATTCTCTCCAACCATTGTTCTGCCTCTAGTGGATCTACTGTCCTCTTGAACTCAGTAGCCCCATATTTAATCAGTTTGTCATACTGCCTAGCTGAAGGCTATGGTTGTACCACTGGTATCTGCATTGGGGCTTGAGTAGGCATGTTACCAGCCATCTGTTGGAACATTATAGCCATTTGCTGAGCAAACTGAGCAGGAAACTGCGGTACTGAGGGGACTGGTGCGGCTGATCCACTCACATTGTGAAGGGTTGGGGCTTCCCCTTGCACCTCAGCCTCTATTGATTGATCAACTGAATGATCCCCTTCTTCCATAGTCAATTAGAGGATATTACACCTCCTGGACAAATAACACTAAGAGATTTCCTCCCATTAGTGCATATTTATAATGTAATGTACTGTATGTATCAAACCATGACATTGAGCAGTTGTACTATGAAGAAAGAATATTCAAATTACAGGTCAAAACAGAATTTAAAAACTAGCTCTGATACCACTAAAACATGTCACACCTTACCCCTCCGTAAGGCATAACATGATCCTGTAGTTGTTAGTAGTATGCCCTAGAGCATATCATTTAGTATGTATCTTGTACATGTTTTTATTAATAAAAGGCATTTCCACTTTTCCATTTACATAAGATATTTATGTGTAATAGAAAAGGTCCATTGATATTTTGTTAGAAATTCTATTCTTAAGTTGTTAAGAATATGAGTGACAGTATTTCTAGTACAAAGTATCATAAATAGGTTCACAATCGAGGATACTTCATAATAAGGACATGACTTATCCAGAAAGATTGTATTCATATTTGTTTCCAAGTTATTTATATGAGATATAAATAAGATGGAATCGTGAGTCTCATGCCATATGACAAACATGATAGGCACTTATAAATGATAAGTAGGCCAAACTAGTGACACTTATGCACATGGAGTTTACTCTTGTCAATGTTTTGTCATAAATCATATTAGTGCATATAATCTTTAGACCTGAGAAAGCACAGTTATCTTGTATATAGGTAGTTTGAGTTTGATACTGCTTTCATACTTGTACTGTGTATGGGTATATGGGCATGTGTTGGCTCATACTAGTTATATATGGAGGTAGGTGTTGATCAAGATGGAATCTGTTCCTCTAAGTAAATAGAGATAAAATCCTATGTTCATTTAATTGTTCTTGATGTTTCAAGTTCCTGGCCAGGACAGATAGATTTATTCAGAAAAGAGTTTCTGATGAGAAAATCTTTTTAATCAAGAACTAGAATTAAAAGAGAACATAATATTCATAGCAAACGGAGTTTGACATAAACCATGACTCCAGCTTGAGTTGAGATTTTGTACTAGAGAGATTCCAGTGCATGGTAACATATGATTATAGGTTCATTTAAGGTAAACCTTATTACTAATTGGGTGGCCATGGCATGCTATGCTAGGTGTTAACCATGGTCTATGAGGTGCATAAAATGATTTAGAGAAATCATTTATGGTAAGAAAGAGTTCTGATGATATTAAGAGTTGATATCATGTCTCATTGCTAATTAGTGATGAGCCTAGTAAGTCACACACATACACAAGTAATCACCTAATTAAATATGATTTAATTAATTAATTAAAGAGTTTAATTGATTAATTAAATAGGTTTGGTTTGCAATTAGATTGTAAAGTCCCTAGCATGACTTGAAACCAAATCTAGATTATTGGATGTATAGTATAAGTTAAATTTATATTTAAAGTGTTTAAATATGAATTTAATTAATGAGAAATTAATTAATAGAGATTAATTAATTAATTTATATTTGATATAAATTGATTAGAAGAAGAGAAATAATTATTTTGGGTTGAGAACTCAAAATTAAGACACAGGGGCATTTTGGTCATTGCACAGGGTGACATGTGACACCACGAGATGGTAACACATGACATTACACATAAGCTTGCCAAATGCCTTTTAATCATGTAAGATGATTAAAATTAAGATTAAATATAGGTTTGACACTTGGCACAATGTGATTGGGTCAATTAAACCTAGAACCAATCAGAGGGTGACATGTGGCAAGGGTTTAATGTGTTAACCTAGCTATATAAGTGTTGTTATGAAGAGAAAAAACTACAACCAGCAGCCACTCCTCCTTTGTCACGCCATTTTGAAGCTCTCCCTCTCTTCTTCTTCTTCATCTCTCATCAATTCAAAGAGATTAGCCATCAATCTCTTGAATTAAGAACACCAGAAATTGTTTCTAGTATCCTGTTTACATCCTTAATCTCTTAAAAGGCAGAACTTGATTTTCTAAATAATAGAAAAAGCTTTAGAAAAAGCTTTAGAAGCTGTTCAAGGGCTGCCATAGGTGCTCTTGGTGTGGAAAAGCTAGAGGGACAACATTTGGTGTCCTGAAGATGAATCTCAAAGGCGCAAATACACTGTAGTGCATCAAGAGGTTAGTGTGTTTATTCTTGATTTAATCTAGGATTCTAAAATTAATCTGATTAATTTTAAAATCTTAAATGGCAAATACAGATCCAAAAATATATTTAAAAAGTTTTAATATGTTGTTTATCATTAAAATCAAATAGATAAAAAGAAATCTTGCATGATGCATGTGACCCTAGGTGAAAATTTTTGAATTTAATGGTATAAACTTGTGTTTTTCATGCTTCCGTTCCTTCAATTGGTATCAGAGCCACTATATTTGCCATTTAGATTGTTGATTATATGATTTAATTGTGTGTTTGATCATGAGATGATTTATCCATTGCTGGTTGCAATGGATATGTGGCGGCATGCAAGAGATCACCATCAATGGTGCGCATGGTTTGGCTTCATGGGTGGTGCAAAGGTTTGGCTTTTTAATTTGCAATTGTTGTATGATCTAAAAGCTCATCCTATGTCTAATTAAATTATTTAATTAGAATTTTAATCACACAATTAAATTTTGATTCAAATCAAAATTTTAAAAATTGTTTGAATGTGATTCAAATCTGAATTTTAAAAGTTGTTTGAATGTGATTCAAATCTGAATTTTTAAAGTTGTTTGAATCATATTTAAATCTGATTTTTTAAAGTTGTTTGAATAATATTCAGATCTGAATTTTTAAAAAATTGTTTGAATGTGATTCAAATATGATTTTTTAAAAATTGTTTGAATGTGATTCAAATCTGAATTTTTAAATTTGTTTGAATGAGATTCAAATATGAATATTTAAATTTATTTGAATCATATTCAAATCTGGATTTTTAAGTTGAATGTGAGATATTCAATTTAATTTAAGTATGTATGTTTTATTTAATTTTTAAATAGTGATATGCATGATGGATGATCATGGACTATAAAAGACCAATGTGATTGGATTTATTTCTTTTATGTTTCTTTGGGATTGTAAATTAATTAATTTATTTTAATTTATTTTGGGCATGTATTATTAAGTTTGTAATAATTTTTGGGTTGTAATTTTATTTATTTAATTTCTTGTAAATTCGCCTTGGTATGCCAAGGATTACTATGTAATAATGGATTGCAAGAAGTTCAAGGAGGTCAAGAGCATTGGTGGGACCAGTGGGAGGAATTCAAGATCAAGTGTTGATTATGTACTCCTTCAGCAACTCTTGTAAAATGAATGAATGAAATGCACCTAGGAATGCCCTGATTCAATTCTTGGTGGCTCAGAATTGAATCCCTTAGAAAGTCCATGATCATACCATATTTACTGCTTATCCATGAATGCATGAGATGTATGGGAATGTATGCAATTATATGATATATGCATGCTAAATGGACAATGTGCAAAGTGAGACCTTAATAGTAATCAGGATGACTATAAAATCTTCTAAACAAATGATTAAGTTGGAAATGCTATAATTAATGTAATTATAACATGGGCCCTTCATTGGGGCAATTATTTTAAGAAATTTTAAATAGTTGCATAAGATGCAATTAATTTAAGAGATTTTCTTAAGAATAATTGTTAAACATGAGATGTTATAAATATGTAAATGGTTTGGTGGCCAATATTGGATGTACTTGAGGACATTAAAATTATTTGCATAATTACTAGCTCAATGGGATCAACTTAACTAATGCAAGATAAGTCAATAATGGATGTACCTGAGATTTTGAGCATTAGGGGCTAGGTAAAGAATTGAACCTCACATGAGATGTGATGGGCAAGGAGTTGCTCACTTATAGTTTATTGTAATTCCAATAACGGATGTACCTGAGGATGATCAATAGAATTATAAGAATTCAATCACCCACTAGAAATCCATCCAACTAGGATTTTCGTTTTCTACTTTGGAAGTGTAAGATTCGCTAATTTAGTGGTAGGACCAATTTGATTAAAAGACCATAATCATTTTCGTTAATTACTTGATACATTTACTAATTAATCTGGTTATTTTCTGCAGTTAATTTTCTGATAATAATGAGCACAGAACAACCACACCATCCAATATCCTTGCAAGCATACTTGATCGCAATAGGTTGACAGGACCTAATCTCTCTAATTGGCTAAGAAAATTGAAACTTGTCCTGAACCTTGAGCATATAAGATATGTTCTAGATTCAAATGTTCCTGGTTCCTTACCTCCAGAGGCCACTTAAGAGGAACATGAAACTTTGGACAAGTGGAAGGAGCATGATATGATAGCTAAGTGTTACATGCTTACTTCCATGAGTAATGAGTTATAGAAGCAGCATGAAAACATGCAGAGTGCAAGTGAGATCCTCCTTCACCTATAAGAGTTATATGGTGAGCACAGTAGGAATGCTAGGTATGAGATATCTAGGCAGCCGTTCCACATGAGGATGTCTGAGGGACAGAATATTGGGGATCATGTCCACAAGATGATTCAGCTGATTGAGCAGTTGGAACATCTTGACTTCAACATGGATTTCCAACTACAGACGGATTTGATCCTGCAGTCCCTTCCTGAGCCTTTTGGGAATTTTGTGACAAATTTCCATATGACTAAATAGGAATGCACCTTAGCTGATTTACTCAACATGCTGGTTATTGCCCAAAAGAATATGCCAGGCAATAAAGGAAAAGAGGTAGCTTTGATTGCATCTTCTTCAGCTGGAAAGTCCAACAAGAAGAAGGGCAATAAGAAAAAGAAACCTCAGATTCTTAGTCCTTCTAAGAAAATAGCTAAATAGAAAGGGAAGACTAAAGCTGATGGAGGCAAAGGAAAGTGTTTCCACTGCCAGCAGAATGGGCACTGGAAAAGGAACTTCCCAGAGTATCTTGCTTCTCTGAAGGACAAGAAGGATAAACCTTCGGAAGGTATGTCCATATCTTGTTATTTAGATTCTGATGATACTCATAGTTCATCTACAGCTTGGATTTTAGGCACTGGTGTCAGTTCTCACATTTCTAATGATATGCAGGAACTAGCAAATAGTAGCACCTTGCGTTCTCAAGATGTTAGAGTCCGGATTGGCAATGGTTCAATTGTTGAAGCTTTAGCCATAGGATCTAAATCTTTTTACATGTTTGGACATGTTTTGTGTTTGGATAATATTTTATATGTACCTGATGCTTTTAAGAACATCATTTCTATATCTAGTTTGACTAGAAATAGCTATGAATTTCAATTCACAGATGATGTTTGCAATATTTATTTTGGAAATAAATATATTGGTTCGGGTTATATGAATGAAGGTCTTTATTATTTAGATAATAATGACAAACACAAAATGAATGCAAGTGATCTAAATGAATGCAATGCCATGTTGAAAACCAACTCAAGTTCAAAACATATTTGGCACTTAAGGTTATGTCATGCTGCAGAAGATAGGATTGCAAAACTGGAGAAAATGGGGATTCTATCCTCATTGGGCTCTGAGCCTACTCCAACTTGTGAATCTTGCCTTCAGGGCAAAATGACTAGATCACCCTTTATTGGACAAGGGCTAAAGGTTGAAAATATTTTGGAACTAATACATAGTGATGTATGTGGTCCATTCAAGGAAATGGCTAGAGGCGATTTTCATTACTTTATTACCTTTACTGATGATAAATCAAGGTTTGGGTATTTGTATTTGATGAAATACAAATAAGAATCTTTTGAAAAATTCAAAGAATTTAAATCTGAAGTAGAAAATCAAACAGGAAAGAGTATTAAAGCTCTTTGATCAGATCGTGGAGGTGAATATTTGAGTACTGAATTTGATGAATACTTGAGAGAGCATGGCATTGTTTCCCAGCTGACTCCTCCAGGAACGCCACAGCTGAATGGTGTATCTGAAAGGAGAAATCGTACCCTATTGGATATGGTACGTAGTATGATGAGCTATACAGATAAGCCAATCTCTTTTTGGGGATTTGTATTAGAATCAGCTTTGTATATTCTGAATAGGATTCCATCAAAATCAGTTTCTTCCACACCTTATGAGATATAGCATGGAAGAAAACCAAGTCTTAAGCATGTTAAGATTTGGGGTTGTCCAACTTATATCAAAAACCTGAACACTAATAAATTGGAAACCAGATCAGAAAAGGGTCGATTTGTTGGATATCCAAAGATCGTTTTGGATATTATTTTTATTTGCCTACATCACAAAAGGTTATGGTGAGTAGAGATGCCACATTTCTTGAACAATAGTTTGTCCAAGAAGGAGGCAAAGGAAGGCAAATAGAGTTGGAATTAGAGAATTCTGACCAATCAACAGATCAGATGGATATAGATCCATCTAGTCAACCTATACCTGTTGATGAAACATCTACAACTGTTCCTCGTAGAACAACCAGGGTATCTCACCCACCAGTGAGATATGGTTTCCTTCATGAAGAAGAACAAGAGTTGTCCACTCATGAAGAAGTAGATCATGGAGATGATCCACTTACCTATGAAGAAGCTATATCAGATAAAGATTCTTCAAAATGGATTGATGCTATGAAATCTGAAATTGTTTCCATGTATAAGAATCAAGTTTGGGATCTTGTTGACCCATCTGAAGGTATTGTACCTATAGGGAACAAATGGGTTTTCAAGAAGAAAATTGGTTCTAATGGAAAGGTAGAGACCTATAAGGTAAGGCTAGTAGCGAAAGGGTTTCGCCAAAGGCAAGGAATCGACTATGAGGAGACTTTCTCGCCTGTTGCCATGCTTAAATCAATTAGGATTCTATTAGCAGTAGTTGCATACTATGATTATGAGATTTGGCAGATGGATGTCAAAACAGCTTTTCTCAATGGATACATTGAAGAAAACATTTTCATGGAACAACCTAGGGGTTTTAAATCCCAAGATGGTTCCAAGGTATGCAAGCTAAAGCGATCCATTTATGGGTTGAAGCAAGCTTCGAGGAGTTGGAACATCCGTTTTGATGAAGCCATTAAATCCTTTGGTTTTATCAAAAATGAGGATGAGCCATGTGTATATTAAAAGGTTAGTGACAGTGCTATCACTTTCCTTGTCTTATATGTGGATGACATACTGTTGATGGGTAATGACACAGGTATGTTGACAACTGTAAAGGTATGGTTGTCAAATACATTCTCCATGAAAGACTTAGGGGAGGCAACCTATATTCTGGGGATTCGCATCTATAGAGATAGAGCAAAAAGAATAATTGGTTTATCCTAAAGTCTATACTTGGAAAAGGTGTTAAAGAGGTTTAACATGCTTGATTCCAAGAGAGGATTGTTACCAGTGAGACATGGTATCCATCTTTCTAAAGAGATGTCTCTAAAGACACCTGAAGAAAGAGATAAGATAGCTAGGATTCCATATGCTTCGGCTATTGGAAGTTTAATGTATGCAATGTTGTGTACTAGGCCGGATATCGCATATGCTATTAGTTTGACTAGCAGGTATCAATCCAATCCAGGTTTGGAACATCGATAGTCACAAGAATATCCTTAAGTACTTGAGAAGAACTAAGGATTTATTCTTGATCTATGGAGGTGGAGACTTGCAATTGGATGGTTATACTGATTCTGATTTCCAATCAGATATCGATGATAGAAAGTCTACCTCTGGATATGTGTTCATTTGTAATGGAGGTGCAGTCAGTTGGAAGAGTTCCAAATAGAGCACGACTGCAGATTCCACTACCATGGCTGAGTATATTGCTGCATCAGATGCTGCAAAGGAAGCTGTTTGGATAAAGAAGTTCGTGACAGAACTTACAGTAGTTCCTTCCATTGAGTCAGCAGTTCCACTATACTGTGACAACAATGGAGCAGTCATACAGGCTAAGGAACCAAGGTCTCACCAGAAATCCAAACATATAGAAAGGCGCTACCACATTATCAGAGAAATAGTTGGACGAGGCGATGTAGCCATGCAGAAAATAGCATCAGCTGAAAATCCAGCTAATCCATTCACTAAGCCTATGTCACAGACTCAGCTAGACTGATATCTTGAGAAGATGGGTCTAAGATATTGTAATGAATGGCTCTAGTGCTAGTGGGAGATTGTTAGTAGTATGCCCTAGAGCATATCATTTAGTATGTATCTTGTACATGTTTTTATTAATAAAAGGCATTTCCACTTTCCCATTTACATAAGATATTTATGTGTAATAGAAAAGGTCCATTGATATTTTGTTAGAAATTCTATTCTTAAGTTGTTAAGAATATGAGTGACAGTATTTCTAGTACAAAGTATCATAAATTGGTTCATAATCGAGGATACTTCATAATAAGGACATAACTTATCCAGAAAGATTGTATTCATGTTTGTTTCCAAGTTATTTATATGAGATATAAATAAGATGGAATGGTGAGTCTCATACCATATGACAAACATGATAGGCACTTATAAATGATAAGTAGGCCGAACCAGTGACACTTATGACAAGCACATGGAGTTTACTCTTGTCAATGTTTTGTCATAAATCATATCAGTGTGACACCCCTTACCCGTCTACAGTATATCCGAGTAAGATATGTCACACAGTGTACCGGAACACTCTATTTTATCTCAATCATTTTTATTCTTCCTTAATTTATTTTTATCATAGTTTTGAATATAATTTGTGAAAAATAATTCATTTAAGTCATTTATTGAAATTATAATTTATTTGAGGTTTCGAAAATTTTATAGAAAATCCGGTAGAGTACAGGCTAAAAATGGAGAAAACAGTTCTTCAGAACCTGTGAAAAACACTTACAATAATCATTTCCAATCATTCTCAAACTCCAATAATCATCAAAATCTCAATATTTTTCAACAACATTTTCATTTCTCAATCATTCATTTCTCATGGTATTCATATATAAGCAATAGATAAATACTCAATTTTCCATTCATAAACACAATTTCCACTATTTACATTAACATCAAAATACATTACATAAGTCTCAATTACACGAGAAAATAAAAGTTGGTTACAAAATACCAAAATGAAACCTAGTGTCCTACCAATGCACTGAAGATGGTGAGGTGACACGGACACTATGCAGAGCTGCAGAAGGTCTCACCCAGTCTGTGGTCTACTGGGCTCTCGGTCGGTCTCTCCAGAACCTACGCGTGGCAAAAGCAACGCGCTAAGCAATAATGCTTAGTGGTGCCAATAATAAAATAAAAAGAAATAATAGAAAATAAATATGCAGTGAATGTATTGATGTCTCATTACAAATAAATTTTCGATGAGTATTTGTGGTTTTACTTATTTTGTACTGGTTATATTCATTATTTCATTAAATTTATCCACTTTCATTTTTGGTTGCCCAAGTAAACTATACTGGACGGCTGGACTGGATAAACGGGTAAACTGGCACTGGGTATCAAGTACTTCGGGCCGTCACACCATCGGTCACATATGTGTCTCCCGGTGTAATGCAGCTAATAAGTCAGATAACATTAGGCACAAGGCCAAGTATCAACATAATGTCAGAATGGCTAAAAGCCATGAAATCACAGAATGGCATAATGCCATGTGCAGTACTGCTAACTGAACCCTATTGGCTTGCTAAGCTATCCAAACCAATCTTGTTAGGTATACTAGGGCATTTCTTATTTTTAAGTTTCACAATTTTTGGAATTTAAGTTTTAGTGTTACTATTCCATTCATTGGTCAACAAAAATATTGACACTTGTATAGGCAATAGGTACATTGGTTTTAATATCATCAATATACCACATTTTGCATTCAAAATTTGTTGGTATTGGTTGCCAATACCATTTCTAAGCTTAATGTTAGTTGGGCAGAATTTTCAGTTTTTATGTCTTGTTTACTGTTCCATTGGTCAATTTTGCAGTGGGAATTTGGCAAAATGATCAACATGAAAGTTGTTCCTTATTTTGTCTAGTTGAATTTCCTTTTTCAAATCACTCCATTTGGAGTTTTTTAGCTCAAGTTATGGTCCAAAAACCACAACTGGCCGGATTGGAATTTTTCTAGACTGACCATATCTATAGTGCAGTGAACAGTGACTGCAACTCACTTGTTGGATAGGTTCTGATGATAATTTGGGTTAGGTTTCTTCATGAAAGTTGTTGGTCTATATCTTAACTTGTTGATGGTAAAATTTCAGGTCAATTGGACCATTCTACACTGAGTTATGGCCAAATGACCAAACACTGTTCATTTGGTCATTCTGCAGAAACAAACTGCAGGTCACCCGGATTGGGGCAAGCTTTTAGTCTACTTGGTTTGGTCTTATGGGCATGATTTCTTCACCAAAGTTGTGCCATTATGTGTCTAGTTTCATATCCAATTGGCCAAACACTAATTGAACCTCTACAATTCAAGTTATGGCTGCCCAAACCTGCTGGACTCATGTCCAATTCTGCAGGTCACCTAGGGTAGCCTAGCCAAACTCAATTCCAAGCTACAACTCACTTCAATTCTTCATCATACACAGACAAATGGTCACTAATTGACCATTTAAACTTTCATTCACCAACACATGAACAAGATCCAAGTTTTTGTGTCCAAACCCTAGCTCAAATTCAAGGTTCACACAACACATGTCAATTAGGCATACTAATCCATTTCAAATTTATGTCTACACATCAACACCATTTCTAAGCCATTTTAAATCCATTAAAACCATTAACAATATCCCTTCCTTAGGGCTGCCAAATTCCATGGTGTACATACACATAATTTTTATTTCATTTAACTTACAATTTCATACTCATTTTAAGTCCCTAATATGGAATAAAGAGAGAAATATGCATAAATAAGCACTAACCTCTTGTAGCTCAAATCCAAGCCAACCAAGACTTTAATTTTTCTTTACTTTCTTACTCTTTCTTGGCTGCCAAACACTTCTCCTTGGTGTGGGTATAATTTTTAGTGAAGGGAGGATAAGGTTTTGAGGTGAATTGAAGTGGGAAATGAAGCTTAATGGAGCTTTAATGGTGGTTTGGGTGGAAGGGAAAATGGGTTACGGCTGAAATGGGAAGAGAATTATAGAAATTGTGTTTGTTTTTCACTTCATTTTAGTTATATTTATCTCATTTTAATTGGCTTGTCAATTTCTAATTGGTGGGAAGCTTTTTAATGATGTCATCCTATGTCATAAATCTAATTTAATTCCATTTTCTTTTTCTTTTCTTTTCTACTCAATTTTAATTTAATTTTTAGCAATATTTATTCATATTTTAGGTAATATAATTATTTGCTTAACTGGACAAGTCGGCCAAAAGTCATCTCTAAAGACGAAATGACCAAAATGCACTCCATTTGGCTTAACGGGCCAAAATTGTCTGTACCGATTGAAAAATTTTTCTAAGTATTTTCTTGACATTCCAATGCCATAACAACCTCAATGACCCTTCTCTAGAGTTCCAAAAATTATTTTATAATTTTTCCCCAGGGTCTAGGGCTCCTAGTTGCGAGAACCGCAACTTCTCACTAGGTTACCCATCACTAGGGCACCGGCTCATTTAACTTGGTTGTATTTTATTTCTAAAATTTTTCCTAAATTTTTCTGATTAATATTTGAGTTAATTATGGTTCCTCACTTTAGTTTAAATATTTTTCTAGACGTTCTAGCTGTCCGGACCGACACTGGTCACCGGAACAGTAAAATGTACGGAGTTGCTATAGGGAGGGTGTTACAACTCTTCCCCTCTAATTTAATTTTCGTCCTCGAAATTTACCTGATGCAAACAGTTGAGGGAACTATTGTCTCATCGTCTCTTCACTTTCCCAAGTTGCCTCCTCGGTGTTGTGGTGCCTCCAAAGCACTTTCACCAGTGGAATCTGCTTATTCCTCAACTCTTTCACTTCCCGAGCCAGGATCCTTATGGGTTCTTCTTCATATGTTAAATCCGGTTGTACTTCAATTTCTTCCATGGAGATGACATGTGAAGGATCTGAGCGGTATCTTCTTAGCATAGACACGTGGAACACATTGTGGATCTTGTCCAGCTCTGGTGGTAAAGCTAACCTGTAGGCTACTGGTCCCACACGTTCAATGACTTCATATGGACCAATGAACCTAGGGCTTAACTTACCTTTTCTTCCAAACCTCAGTACCTTCTTCCACGGTGACACCTTGAGGAACACTTTGTCGCCAATCGCATACTCTATTTCCTTTCTCTTCAGGTCGGCATAAGATTTCTGTCTATCTGAGGCAACCTTCAGATTGGCTTTGATTATTTTACTTTCTCCTTAGTCTGTTTTACCAGGTCTGGCCCTACTAGTTTATCTTTGCCCAATTCAGTCCAGCACACTGGAGTTCTACATTTCCTCCCATATAGTGCTTCATACGGGGCCATTTGGATACTAGCTTGGTAGCTATTGTTGTATGCAAATTCTGCCAGTGGAAGGTATCTATCCCAACTTCCCTCCAACTCAATGACACAACTCCTCAGCATATCCTCAAGGACTTGACATATATTTCATGTTATTATTATCATTTTAGTTCAATATTTGTATTAATTCAATTGGTTTCAATTGTTTACCTGGATTACTCTTTCTGATTGCCCATCTGTTTGAGGATGGAAAGTTGTGCTAAAGTGGAGTTGTGTACCCAAGGATTCATGCAACTTCTTCCAAAATCTCGATGTAAACCTTGGGTCTCGATCAGATATGATGGAAAGTGGAATTCCATGCAGTCTAACTATCTCACTGATACACAGTTCTGCTAACTTCTCTAGTGAGTAGTCACCCTAATCGCAGAAGTGTGTCGACTTCACAATCTATCTACTATCACCCATACTGCATCATGTTTCTTCTGGGTGAGAGGTAGACCACTTACAAAATCCATAGTGACCCGATCCCATTTCCATTCAGGTATGCGTATAGGCTGCAGCAAACCCGATGGAACTTGATGTTCTGCCTTAACTTGCTGACATGTCAAGCATTTAGTCACATAGTCAGCTATGTTCTTCTTCATACCAGGCCACTAATACTGAAGCTTCAAATCATGATACATTTTTGTACTTCCTGAGTGCATAGCATAAACACTGGAATGTGCCTCTTTCAGAATGCTGGCTTTCAATTCCCCATTATCTGGTACATATACTCTTCCTTTGTAGTACAGACACCCATCTGCTTTCACCTCATAGTCAGTTGCTTTTCCCTCTGAGATTTTGCTCATAATAGCCATTAACTTTTCATCTGCCTTTTGCCCATCTAAAATCTGCTGTAGCAAGTTTGGCCTCACTTGCAACTCAGCCAAAATAGCTCCATCTCGAACCAAAGATAGACGGGCATTCAATGATCTCAAAGTTGTGATGGATTTTCTGCTCAAAGCATCAGCAACTACATTTGCCTTCCCAGAATGGTAGTCAATTACACAATCATTGTCCTTCAGGAACTCAATCCATCGCCTCTGTCTAAGGTTGAGCTCCTTCTGGGTTGGCAAGTATTTTAGACTTTTGTGGTCTGTGTAAATGTAGCACTTTTCACCATATAAGTAGTGCCTCCATATCTTCAGTGCGAAGATAATTGCTGCAAGCTCTAGATCATGGGTAGGGTAATTCTGTTCATGTGGCCTTAGCTGCCTGGAAGCATAAGCGACCACCTTTCCCTCTTGCATCAATACACACCCTAACCCATTATGAGAGGCATCAATGTAGACCACAAAGTCCTTTCCTGACACTGGCTGTGTTAACACTGGTGCCTCTGTCAACATAGCCTTTAACTTCTCAAAACTAGTCTGACACTTGTCATTCTAGTCAAATATGACATTCTTATGTAACAACTTGGTCATTGGAGCAGCTATTAAGGAAAATCCCTTCACAAATCTCCTGTAATACCCAGCTAGCCCCAAGAAGCTTCTGACCTCAGTTGTATTTCTGGGAGGCTTCCATTCCATCACTGCTTCTATTTTCTTGGGATCCACCCTAATCCCATCAGCTGACACTATGTGTCCAAGGAATGCAATCTCATTGAACCAGAAGTTACACTTGGACAACTTAGCATATAGCTTCTTTTCTCTCAGGGTTTGCAGAACAATCCTCAAATGCTCATCATGTTCTTCACTGGTCTTGGAATACACCAAAATATCATCAATAAAGACCACTACGAACCGATCTAGGTATGGATGGAAGATACGGTTCATAAGGTCCATGAATGCTGCTGGTGCGTTTGTTAGGCCAAAAGGCATCACTAGGAACTCATAATGCCCATATCGGGTCCTGAATGCAGTCTTTGGCACATCTGCATCCTTCACCCTCAACTGATGATACCCTGATCTGAGATCAATCTTAGAAAACACTCCTGCTCCCTTCAACTGATCAAATAGATCATCAATTTTAGGCAATGGATACTTATTCTTCACTGTCACTTTATTCAACTGCCGATAATCAATGCATAACCTCAAAGTCCCATCCTTCTTTTTCATAAATAGCACTGGAGCTCCCCATGGTGACACACTGGGGCATATGAACCCCTTATCCAGCAACTCCTGTAACTGGATTTTCAGTTCCTTCAATTCTGTGGGCGCCATCCTATAAGGAGTAATAGAGATTGTGCAGACTGAGATCTCAATAGCAAATTCAACTTCCCTTTCTGGTGGCAAACCAGGCAATTCTTCAGGGAACACATCTGGGAAGTCTTTTACTGTGGGTATGTCACACAGATCTGGCTTAGCCTGCCTAGTATCCACCACATGTGCTAGGTAGGCTTCACAGCCTTTTCTCATTAGTTTTCTTGCAACTGTGGCTGAGATGACATTGGACAAGAAATTTGTCCTTTCCCCCACAACTGTAATCTCATTACCCTCAGGAGTTTTCAAAGAAATTCTCTTCAATTTACAATCAGCCATTGCCTGATGACGTGACAACCAGTCCATTCCCAAAATCACATCAAACTCGTGGAAAGGCAACTCAATCAGGTCTGCCAAGAATTCATACCCCTGAATCCTTAACGGGCAACCTTTGTACACTTTGTTCACCACTACACTGTGGCCCAATGGATTAGTGACTAGAATGTCTTGGTCACTCTCTCCTACTAATATCCCCCTCTCTATGGGTAGGTTGATGCAGATGTATGAATGAGTGGATCCTGGATCCACCAATGCATGCACAGATGTATTGTAGAGGGAGAACGTACCCCTGATGATGTCCGGGGCATCTTGCTCCTCCTGAGCTCTCATGGCATAGGCTCTGGCAGGTGGTCTGCCCTTAGGCCTCTCTCGCCGCTCGCATGTGCCTCGTAATGGTCCCACCGCTCGCTTTGCTAGATTTCCTACCCCTTTGTGGTGTAGGAGTAGGTCTGTCTGCTTGTGTTGGAGCAGCTGTAGTAGTTCTGCGTGGACAGTTCCTCAGCTGATGCTCTGTTGACCCACACCTTAAGCAGGCACCAGTCACTCTCCAACACTCCCCCTTATGCCACTTCAGGCAATGTGGACATGCAGAAGATGCTGGGGCTAGTCCCCTGAACCCCATCCCTGGAGAGCTGCCCATTGATGGTGTGGACTGACCTCTCCTAGGGGTGAATCGTGGCACAGGTCCCCGAGATGCACTCGACCTTGTGGTTGACCTGAACTCAGTGCAGGTGGACCTTTGAACTTCTTTCCTGGTGTAGGAGATGAACTAGATTGACCCGGGCCCCTCTTCTGCTGTCTCTCTCTTCTGGTCTGCTCACTTATTCTAACCTTTTCAACTTTTATTGCAGCTTCCACTAACTTGGTGAAGTCGGTGATTCCCAAGGCAGTAATCATGATCTTTATGTTGTCATTTAATCCCTCTTCAAATCTCTTACACCTTTCGGCCTCATTAGGGACTATCTCCCTTCCGTAGCGGCTCAATCTGACAAATTCCTTTTCATACTCGCCATCACACTGCCTCGCTCAAAGTTAATGAACTTTCTTCTTCTCTCTTCCAGGTATACACTACCCACATATTTCTTCTTGAATTCTGAGAGGAAGAAGTCTCAAGTTATTACTTCTGGCTGTACTTCACTGGACACCGTATCCCACCATTCATATGCATCATCTTGCAACAGAGATATGGCAGCTTCTAGGTTTTTCTATGGAGTGCAGTGGAGTTGTTTTAAAACCCTTCCTGTTCTGTTCAACCAATTTTCAGCTGCAACAGAATCATCTTCTCTCTTGCCAAAGAAATCCACTACTCCAATTTTTCTTAGTCTTTCCAGGTGTGATTTCTGCTGTGGAGGTGGTGGTGGTGGTGGCATTACCCCAGCCATTTGCTTGAAGAATTCGGCCATTTGCTGGAACACAACCTGTGGAGGCTGAGCAGGCTCTGCTGGAGCTGGTGGAGCAGGTTCTCCCCTACCCCCAGTCTCAGCTACTGCAGGTGGAGCATGACTCTCCACTTCCTCCTCAACTGCCCTCTGAGATTTAGGGTCCATATCCTATTTAACAAAGACAAACAGATCTGCATTAGTGTCACCTTGACTCTTACAAATGCAATGCATGGTATGGACTCAATCTAGGCCCAGAAACGCCTAAACCGTGCTCTGATACTACTAAATGTGACACCCCTTACCCGTCTACAGTATATCTGAGTAAGATATGTCACACAGTGTACCGGAACACTCTATTTTATCTCAATCATTTTTATTCTTCCTTAATTTATTTTTATCATAGTTTTGAATATAATTTGTGAAATATAATTCATTTAAGTCATTTATTGAAATTATAATTTATTTGAGGTTCCGAAAATTTTATAGAAAATCCGGCAGAGTACCGGCTAAAAATGGAGAAAACAGTTCTTCAGAACCTGTGAAAAACACTTCCAATAATCATTTCCAATCATTCTCAAACTCCAATAATCATCAAAATCTCAATATTTTTCAACAACATTTCCATTTCTCAATCATTCATTTCTCATGGTATTCATATATAAGCAATAGATAAATACTCAATTTTCCATTCATAAACACAATTTTCACTATTTACATTAACATCAAAATACATTACATAAGTCTCAATTACACAAGAGAAAATAAAAGTTGGTTATAAAATACCAAAATGAAACCTAGTGTCCTACCAATGTACTGAAGATGGTGAGGTGACACGGACACTATGCAGAGTTGCAGAAGGTCTCACCCAGTCTGTGGTCTACTGGACTCTCGGTCGGTCTCTCTAGAACCTACGCGTGGCAAAAGCAACGCGCTAAGCAATAATGCTTAGTGGTGCCAATAATAAAATAAAAAGAAATAATAGAAAATAAATATGCAGTGAATGTATTGATGTCTCATTGCAAATAAATTTTCGATGAGTATTTGTAGTCTTACTTATTTTGTACTGGTTATATTCATTATTTCATTAAATTTATCCACTTTCATTTTTGGTTTCCCAAGTAACCTATACTGGACGACTGGACTGGATAAACGGGTAAACTGGCACTGGGTATTAAGTACCTCGGGCTGTCACACCATTGGTCACATATGTGTCTCCCGGTGTGCAACAGAACAGCTAATAAGCTGTAATAACATTAGGCACAAGGCCAAGTATCAACATAATGTCAGAATGGCTAAAAGCCATGAAATCACAGAATGGCATAATGCCATGTGCAGTACTGCTAACTGAACCCTATTGGCATGCCAAGCTATCCAAACCAATCTTGTTAGGTATACTAGGGCATTTCACATTTTTAAGTTTCACAATTTTTGGAATTTAAGTTTTAGCGTTACTATTCCATTCATTGGTCAACAAAAATATTGACTCTTGCATAGGCAATAGGTACATTGGTTTTAATATCATCAACATACCACATTTTGCATTCAAAATTTGTTGGTATTGGTTGCTAATACCATTTCTAAGCTTAATGTTAGTTGGGCAGAATTTTCAGTTTTTATGCCTTGTTTTACTGTTCCATTGGTCAATTTTGTAGTGGGAATTTGGCAAAATGATCAACATGAAAATTTTTCCTTATTTTGTCTAGTTGAATTTCCTTTTTTGAATCACTCCATTTGGAGTTTTGTAGCTCAAGTTATAGTCCAAAAACCACAACTGGCCGGATTGGAATTTTTCTGTACTGACCATATCTACAGTGCAGTGAACAGTGACTACAACTCACTTGTTGGATAGGTTCTGGTCATAATTTGAGTTAGGTTTCTTCATGAAAGTTGTTGGTCTATATCTTAACTTGTTTATGGTAAAATTTCAGGTCAATTGGACCATTCTACGCTGAGTTATGGCTAAATGACCAAATACTATTCATTTAGTCATTCTGCAGAAACAGACTGCAGGTCACCCGGATTGGGGCAAGCTTTTGGTCCATTTGATTTGGTCTTACGGGCATGATTTCTTCACCAAAGTTGTGCCATTATGTGTCTAGTTTCATGTCCAATTGGCCAAACACTAGTTAAACCTTTACAATTCAAGTTATGGCTGCCCAAACCTGCTGGACTCATGTCCAATTCTGCAGGTCACCTAGGGCAGCCTAGCCAAACTCAATTCCAAGCTACAACTGACTTCAATTCTTCATCATAAACAGCCAAATGGTCACTAATTGACCATTTAAACTTTCATTCACCAACACATGAACAAGATCCAAGTTTTTGTGTCCAAACCCTAGCTCAAATTCAAGGTTCACACAACACATGTCAATTAGGCATACTAATCCATTTCAAATTTATGTCTACACATCAACACCATTTCTAAGCCATTTTAAATCCATCAAAACCATCAACATTATCCCTTCCTTAGGGCTGCCAAATTCCATGGTGTACATACACATAATTTTTATTTCATTTAACTTACAATTTCATACTCATTTTAAGTCCCTAATATGGAATAGAGAAATATGCATAAATAAGCACCAACCTCTTGTAGCTCAAATCCAAGCTAACTAAGACTTTAATTTTTCCTTACTTTCTTACTCTTTCTTGGCTGCAAAACACTTCTCCTTGGTGTGGGTATAATTTTTAGTGAAGGGAGGATAAGGTTTTGAGGTGAATTGAAGTGGGAAATGAAGCTTAAGGGAGCTTTAATGGTGGTTTGGGTGGAAGGGAAAATGGGTTACGGCTGAAATGGGAAGAGAATTGCAGAAATTGTGTTTGTTTTTCACTTTATTTTAGTTATATTTATCTCATTTTAATTGGCTTGTCAATTTCTAATTGGTGGGAAGCTTTTTAATGATGTCATCCTATGTCATAAATCTAATTTAATTCCATTTTCTTTTTCTTTTCTTTTCTAATCAATTTTAATTTAATTTTTAGCAATATTTATTCATATTTTAGATCATAATAATTATTTGCTTAACTGGACAAGTCGGCCAAAAATCATCTCTGAAGACGAAATGACCAAAATGCCCTCCGTTTGGCTTAACGGGCCAAAATTGTCTGTACCAATTGAAAAATTTTTCTAAGTATTTTCTTGGCATTCCAATGCCATAACAACGTCAATGACCCTTCTCTGGAGTCCCAAAATTTATTTTATAATTTTCCCCTGGGTCTAGGGCTCCTAGTTGCGAGAACCGCAATTTCTCACTAGGTTACTCATCGCTAGGGCTCCGGCTCATTTAACTTGGTTGTATTTTATTTCTAAAATTTTTCCTAAATTTTTTTTATTAATATTTGAGTTAATTATGGTTCCTCACTTTAGTTTAAATATTTTTCCAGACGTTCTAGCTGTCCGGACCGACACTGGTCACCGGAACAGTAGAATGTACGGAGTTGCTACAGGGAGGGTGTTACAATCAGTGCATATAATCTTTAGACCTGAGATAGCATAATTATCTTGTATATAGGTAGTTTGAGTTTTATACTGCTTTCATACTTGTACTGTGTATGGGTATATGGGCATGTGTTGGCTCCTACTAGTTATATATGGAGGTAGGTGTTGATCAAGATGGAATCTGTTAGTAAATAGAGATAAAATCCTATGTTCATTTAATTGTTCTTAATGTTTCAAGTTTCTAGCTAGGACAGATAAATTTATTCAGAAAAGAGTTTCTGATGAGAATCTTTTTAATCAAGAACTGGAATTGAAAGAGAATATAATATTCATAGCAAATGGAGTTTGACATAAACCATGACTCTAGCTTGAGTTGGGATTTTGTAACAGAGAGATTCTACTGCATGGTAACATATGATTATAGGTTCATTTAAGGTAAACCTTATTACTAATTGGGTGGCCATGGCATGCTATGCTAGGTGTTAACCATAGTCTATGAGGTGCATAAAATGATTTAGAGAAATCTTTTATGGTAAGAAAGAGTTCTGATGATATTAAGAGTTGATATCATGTCTCATTGCCAATTAGTGATGAGCCTAGTAAGTCACACACATACACAAGTAATCACCTAATTAAATATGATTTAATTAATTAATTAAAGAGTTTAATTGATTAATTAAATAGGTTTAGTTTGCAATTAGATTGTAAAGTCCCTAGCATGACTTGAAACCAAATATAGATTATTGGATGTATAGTATAAGTTAAATTTATATTTAAAGTGTTTAAATATGAATTTAATTAATGAGAAATTAATTAATAGAGATTAATTAATTAATTTATATTTGATATAAATTGATTAGAAGAAGAGAAATAATTATTTTGGGTTGAGAACTCAAAATTAAGACACTGGGGCATTTTAGTCAATTCACAGAGTGACATGTGGCACCATGAGATGGTGACATATAGCATTACACATACGCTTTCCAAATGTCTTTTAATCATGTAAGATGATTGAAATTAAGATTAAATATAGGTTTGACACTTGGCACAATGTGATTGGGTCAATTAAACCTAGAACCAATCAGAGGGTGACATGCGGCAAGGGTTTAATGTGTTAACCTAGCTATATAAGTGTTGTTATGAAGAGAAAAAAATACAACCAGCAGCCACTCCTCCTTTGTCACGCCATTTTTAAGCTCTCCCTCTCTTCTTCTTCATCTGTCATCAATTCAAAGAGATTAGCCATCAATCTCTTGAATTAAGAACACCAGAAATTGTTTCTTATGTCCTGTTTACATCTTTAATCTCTTAAAAGGCAGAACTTGATTTTCTAAATAATAGAAAAAGCTTTAGAAGCTGTTCAAGGGCTGCCATAGGTGTTCTTGGTGTGGACAAGCTAGAGGGATAACATTTGATGTCCTGAAGACGAATCTCAAAGGTGCAAATACATTGCAGTGCATCAAGAGGTTAGTGTGTTTGTTCTTAATTTAATCTAGGGTTCTAAAATTAATCTGATTAATTTTAAAATCTTAAATGGCAAATACAGATCCAAAAACATATTAAAATAGTTTTAATATGTTGTTTATCATTGAAATCAAATAGATAAAAAACAAATCTTGCATGATGCATGTGACCCTAGGTGAAAATTTTTGAATTCAATGGTATAAACTTGTGTTTTTCATGCTTCTGTTCCTTCAGTAGTATACCTAATGAATTACCAAACTTCGTCTACTGATAACTTATTAAATACACTACAAGGGATTTTAAACATTTTCTTATTCCTTTTTACAGTGGTGAGCACTTTAGACAGGTGTTAGAATTTTTTTTTTTTTTTAACTGAAGTGAACCCAAATAAAAAGTATGAAGTATCAGTAATTTCTGTAAAAATTTTGATAGAGTTCCATATGCATTTTGAATAAAACAGTTCTTCAAAAACTTGTAAAAAGCACTTTCAATATATTTGTTCAATCTCAAACTCCAATATGGTTCAACACAAAGCAATTTCTCAATATTTTTCAAACTCAATTCAACATCAATTTCCAAAGATAGACTACAAAATGATTGAGTAGTTCAAAAGCTGAGATAAGAGAAATATATTACAACTTTAGTTTACAACTGCTCAAGATCAAGTACAATATATACATACAGTGCACATACATTGCAACAAAAATTACAAAAAGGTGGTATACTCAATATACCTGGAAGAATCTCAAAATGTAGTACAAGCAGCCTACTCTGCTGCTTTGTCTGTCTGTCTAACTGCGACAGTAATGAAAAAGCTATCGCTAAGCCAATGTCTCAGTGGTGCACAACATTAAGAAAATGCAATTTTAAACCATAAACCATAAATCATATAAACTGTGGATACTTAAAATCATAGTTAAATTCAAAAGACAGAGAATGTCATAAAGAATTAAACTCCATTTCACAATGTCTCAATGAATATCAATAAATCACACACACAGCTTAATCATGTTTCCAAAGTCCAATTCGTCCCAAAAGCCAATGGCTAATGAGGAATAACATAGCTAGCTAGCAAATGAATGAGTACTCATCCTATTTGTCCTCAACTGACACACACCTCAACACTTCAACCAGAGAGAGAATTCAAAGCCAATTTGTCCCACTAGACAAGATAGCGAGGAATTCAATCAAATATACATTATAGCTGTGATTTCAAACCATTTGCAATATTTTTTAAGCAATAAGTATCCATCAAATTCCATTCAAACAAATTTTTCACAATTTAAGCAATAACATACAAATTGTCATAATTTATTTCAATTGAAAATTCAAAAGAAATAATTATTATGCACAAACCTCTAATGAATAGCCTCTTGGCCTTGACTCAGTGTTTCTTTCTCCTTCCTTGAGTCTTTGCTAACTGAACACACAATTTAAAGTGTTTCAGTACTCATTTAAATTGTTTTTAACAATAAGGCTCAATAATTAAATTTATTTAATACTATTGCTTTCATTAGTCAACTTATAATGTTGACCTTTGATACACTCTAGGGGAATAAATTTTAATATTACCAATATGTCATATTTTATAGTCCTTTAGTGTTGGTATATGTTACCAATTTCATTTTCAAGTGTATTGCATGTCATTGCAATTTATCAGATTTTGGTATGCTGTTTTGACCTAGCCGGATGACCTAGTTCCCTCGGTTTTTGGGTTCTTGTCAGAATTACAACTTGTAGGTCTATGTCTTAGTAAACTTTTGCCACAAATTTTAGGTCATTTGGAGTTTACTAGACCAAGTTATGGTCATTTTACTATTGCTGGACAGATTGTATTAAAATGGCAAACTTAGGTCATTTTTAGGTCATTTCTGATTCTGGCAGTTTTTATATCCGAACTTGTGCAAGCATTTTGACTTGGTTATGGTCATTTCTGGTATAAATTTCAAGTCATTTGGACCTGTTTTGAGTGAGTTATGGCCAAAATACTGACTGCTGTTCAAATGGTCAGTTTTCAAGTTTGCAATATCACTAATCCGGATTTGGTTAATTTTCATGTCACTTTCTGGACAGAAATTAGGTAGGCTTCCAACATGAAAGTTGGCACATTTTGTGCCTAGTTTCACCTCCAATTGGCCTCATACCAATTGGAGTCACACACTTAGGGTTATAGGCTCATTTGCATACTGCCATTTACATGTCTCTCAAACACCAAACCAATCACACATTCACCAACTATATCTTCACTTCCCAAACAATTTTGCACTTGTACCATACCATACCCAGTCATTAGTTTACATTATAGTAACTTTGGGTAGAATACAATGACCTTACATACACCAAATATAACTCCTAATTTACAATATCTAATTTTAAACAAAATTTCCACGTAATACTCCTAACCAATACATATAATTTCCACTACCAATTTACATACATTATCACTACTATTTCATATACATATGCTGCCATTTTTTTGTACCATAATTCAATAAGTTTTCATGAATTTAAACACTACCAATCTTCACCATGAGGCTGCCCAAGTAATACATATACATCAAGTTTCCATTTTAACTTTTCAAACTGACAATTCAAACTTTATACATGGTAAATCACTCCTATACATATAAGCACTTACATCAACACCTCAAACTACCATTTACATGTAGAAACAAGCTAAACATGTTGAACTTCCATGGCTACCGAAATGGAACATCACCCTAACTCATCAAACCTCAATATTTCTTCCATAAATCAACTCACCACAACACCCACACAAGCTTTAATGAAGCAAAAATGGAAAATAAACACTTACCTATTTTGAAGCTTCTTAAAAACTATCAAAACTTATCTTTCTTGCTCCCTAAATGCTGTCCAAAGTGTGTACTCCAACTTTAATGAAGAAAACTTGCAAGAACAATGGCTTGATCATGGAGATTGGAGCATGCAAATGGGGCGGCCATGGATGAGAACTTGGGAGAGAAATTTAGCTGGTTTGAAGTGGGAGGTTAAAGATGAAGTTTCTGTCCAAAATTGTTATATTTTAATGTCCATTAACTTCATTTAGTGGAGCACTAAGTTTGGTTAAAGTTTAATTAATCCAAAGTTTCCAAATTTGCCATTTTGTCGCCTCACTTTCACTATTTACATTATGTACCACAACTTTAATTTTTATGATATTTTCAAAGTTTAATATCATTTATTTTTAATGGACATTTAGGTCAAAAGGCAACTCGGGGTGTCAAATGACCATAATGCCCCTATTCGGGTTGTATTCCCAATTTTTCGGTAACACCGATTTTTATCGGTTTCTCGATTTCTCGTTTTTCTTTGTACTAATTAATTAATTTTTCTTTGACATTTCTAATGTCATTTATACTTCAATAGATGTTTATTTAAGTCTTAAAAATATTTCCCAGGGTTCCTCGCAGCAACTTCCCGGTGCGGTCACCCATCGCTACGGTTTTTGGTTCGTTTAACTTAGTTACATTTCATTGCTCTTATTTGTCCTTTGTTTTTCTTGTATTTTCCTCTATTGTATTTCATTATTTTATGTCTCCTCACTAACATTTAAGTGTAGTTCCAGGCATTTTAGTTGTTCGGACAGACACTGGTCACCAGAACAGTAGAACACACTACCGAATATAGGGGTGTTACATTCATGCTAAAATATGTTTTGGTATGCAATTGGGCATTGGAAATTGATTAAGATCATAAGACACTTGGTATGGTGCATGTAACCTTAGAAATAAATTTTAAAATTCAAGGTTCTAATGCCCATTAATCCACGCTTCCACTCCTTCAATTGGTATCAGAGCCACTATATTTGCCATTAAGATTGTTTATGAGGCTTAATTGTGTGATTGAATCAAATTTGGATTGATTTGAAGCTGTTTGGGTGCTCAAGAGGGGCGGCTTGGGCAAGATACACGCCTCAAGGGTGTGTTTGGTTTTTGGGCTTGGTTTTTGAGCCCTTTATGCAATTATTGTATATCTTAAGGCTCATAATTAAGCCCATACCTAATTAAATTATTTAATTAGGAATTTTAATCACACAATTAATTTTTTGAAAATTGTTTTCAAGGTATTAAATTTGAAAAAAAGTTTCTAAATTTAAAATTATTTGAATGAGATTCAAATTTAATTTTGGTTGAATATGTGATATTCAATTTAATTTTTTAGTATGCATATTTTATTTAATTGTTAAATTTTAATATGCATGATGGATGATCATGGAAAATAAAAGACCAATGTGATTGGATTTATTTCTTTTATTTTTCTTTGGAATGTAAAATAATTAATTTTATTTTAGTGGCATGTATTATAAATGTTGTAATAATTTAGGTTGTAATCTCATTTATTTGAGGACTTTAAAGTCCATATTCTTGTAAACTCGTCTTGGTTTGCCAAGGATTGTAATGTAATTGGATTGCAAGAAGAACAAGAAGGTCAAAAGCATTGGTGGGATCAGTGGGATGAAATCAAGATCAAGGGTTGATTATGTACTCCTTCAGTAACTCCTGTAAAATGAATGAATGAAATACACCTAGGAATGCCCTGATTCAATTCTTGGTGGCTCAGAATTGAATCCCTTAGAAAGTCCATGATCATACCATATTATTTGTTTATCCATGTATGCATGAGATGTGTATGAATGTATGCAAGTATATGATATATGCATGTCAATTGGATAATGTGCAAAGTGAGATCATAATAGTAATTAAGTCGACCACAAAATCTTTCAAAGAAATGATTAAGTTGGAAATACTATAATTAAAGTAATTATATCATGACCTTCCATTGAGGCAATTATTTTAAGAAATTTTAAATACCTGCATGTGATGCATTTATTTAAGAGATTTTCTTAAGAATAATTGTTAAGCATAAGATGTTGTAAATATATAAATAGTTAGTGGCCAATAATGGATGTGCCTGAGGACATTAACATTATTTGCATGATTACTGGCTCAATGGGATCAACTTAACTAATGCAAGATAAATCAATAATGGATGTGCTCAAAGGGGCTAAATAAATAATTGAACCTCACATGAGATGTGATGGGCAAGATGTGATGGGCAAGAAGTTGCTCACTTATAGTTTATTGTGATTCCAATAATGGATGTACCTGAGGATGATCAATAAGACTATAAGAATTCAATCACCCACTAAAAATCCATCCAACTAGGATTTTTGTTTCCTACTTTGGAAGTGTAGGATTCGCTAAGTTAGTGGAAGGACCAATTTGATTAAAAGACCACAATCATTTTGGTTAATTACTTGATATATTTACTAATTAACCTAGTTATTTTTTGCAGTTAATTTTTCTGATAATAATGAGCACACAACAACTACCACCATCCAATATCCTTGCGAGCATACTTGATCACAATAGGTTGACAGGACCTAATCTTTCTGATTGGCTCAGAAATTTAAAACTTGTTCTGAACCTAGAACGTATTGGATATGTTTTAGACTCAAAGGTTCCTGGTCTCTTACCTCCAGAGGTCACTCAAGAGGAACTAGACACTTTGGACAAGTGGAAGGAGCATGATATGTCACACCTTACCCCTCTGTAAGGCATAACATGATCTCGTAGAATACCTAATGAACTATTGAACTTCACCTACTAATAACTCATTAAGTACCCTACAAGGGATTTTAAAACCATTTTTTTACTTTTTGGAAGTGGAAAGCATTTTCTTACATTTAATAGAAGTTTAAAAACTAGTTCAAATTTTTTTGTCCATTTAATTTTTACGCAAATTTTTTGAAAAATTTCGGCAGAGTGCCGTCTGTATTTTAAGAAATCAGTTCTTCAAAAATTTGTAAAACACTTCCAATATCTCATTTCATCAAATCAAAATATAACACTAAATAACTTCATTCATTTTTCATTAAAGTAAAATCAAATTACATTCATCATCCAAAATATACATGAGAAAATCCAAACTAATATTATTACAACTCTATACAACTGCTCATGACCAGTTTATATATGTACATACATTTACATACACTAAAATAAATATTACAATCAGGGTATAAAATATATCCGATAAAATTTCAGGGATGTGGCTCCAAGATCCTCAACAGCTCACTCTACTGCTCCTCTAGTCTCTATATCTGTGATAGCAATAACAACCATCACTGAGTACTATGACTCAGTGGTGCACAACATACTAAAATTACAGTTTATGCATAATTCAAATCACATTTATTCAAATACAGTACTGAAAATGAAAAATAGATACAAAACATGATTTATAAACTTTTAGTCCAAACAATTTCATTTAGGAAGTCTCAAAATGAATTTCATAAAAACACATAGTTATATCATGCCATTCAGAACAATACTCATCTCAATAGCCAGAGGCTTATAAGAAATCACAAGGCTAGCTAGCTCAAACTATGGGTACCCATTCAAATTTCTTCTTCTTCTGACATACACCTTAACACTTTAGCCAGAGAAGGAATCAAAATTCAAAACTATTTCCTCCCACTAGTCATGCTACTGAGGTATTCAAATATATAGTCATGACACTGTAGTTTCAAAATTGTCTTAGCAATTTACTAAACATTTATTGCCATTTCAAACACATACAAGTAAACTTTCAACAGTTTAAGTCAAAAGCATATTGTTCCTTTCAATCATAATTTTTAATACAATTAAGTCATAATTCATTTCACACAAATTGCAAAAGAAAATTTAAAGACAATTTTTATGTTGTGCACAAACCTTATGCGAGTCGCCTCTTGGCCTCGACTCGATACCTCGGGTTCTTTTCCAATATTCTTTTCAACTGAAACACATAATTTTACAGTGTTTAGTATCATAGTTTATCATAAGTCCAAAACTAAATTCAAATTTATTTATATCTAGCTTTATTATGCTTAACCTAATGTTCTTTAAAATTTATATTTCGGGGTTACTATTCACGACACTATTTAAGTCAATTTATTGACTTTCTAATGCTTAATAGGTATGGAAATTTCAATTTCACCCACATATCACATTTTGGTTACCTAATTTGTTGGTTTTGGTTGTTTTCTCAAACTTTAAGTTTCTTAGGTGAAACTTCCAAAATTTCAAATTTGGTGTCCTGTTTTACACTGTTTCATTGGTTAAGTTGCTGTGGTAATTTGGCTAAGTTTTCAACATAGAAGTTGTTCCTTATTGTCTTAACTTTATTTCCCTTTTTAAATCACTCCATTTGGAGTTTTTTAGCCCTAGTTATGGTCAAGTTGCTACCGGATTTGGTGGTACCCAGAATTCTGGGCATTTCCTAGATAATGGTAGTTTTTGTACACTGATTGCAGGTGAGTTTTTGGACAGGTTATGGTCAAAGTTTGGGTTTGTTTTCTTCATGAAAGTTGTAGGGCTATGTCTCAGCTTTCTATCGGTATAAAATTTAGGTCATTTGGACCTTCCTAGACCAAGTTACAGTCATTTACGTAACTACTGTTTATTTGGTCATTTTTGTACAGGTCAGTGTGCCTAATTTCGGATTTGGCCTAATAGTTCACTAAGTTATGGTCACTTTCCAGGCATGATTCCTAAATGAAAAGTGTGCCAATTTGTGTCTAGTTTCATTCCCAATTGTCCTCACACCAATTGGGTTGGTAAATTTTCAGTTTTGGTCCCTGAAAGGGACCTAGGTCAAGTTGCCTGTAAAATGACCCTAACCAATTCGAATTGAAACTTGGTTCCAACAATTCATACACACCACAAATGGTCACAATTAACCATTTCTCAACTCAAATAAGGTCAACTACATCAATTAACTAATTCTCAACTTTTTCTCCAACTTTTCACAAGCTCCAAACCCTAGTTATATACATTTCAACTCTAATGCAATTTAAAGTGTATATTCATGATCTATACACCTAATTCACTTCAAACAAACATTCAAATCCACCAAATTCATTCAATCCCAACCCCACCTACAGCTAGATGAATTCCATACTACTCCCCTAATAATTGTTTTGTTTTGATTTTTAAGTTGATTTCTAGTTTAATTAAGATACAAACACAACAAATAAACTAAGATTTCCAAATTCAATTACTTACCTCAATTAGAGCTTTTCCCTCTTCCCAAATTCCACTTCTTTTCTCTTCTTTTTATTGTTAATAGATGGATCAAGGTTCAAGGACAAGATTTACTTAAGAAATCTATAGTTTTTATGGCTAATTTTAGGGTTCACGAAAGCTTGGAATTGGGTTTCAATGGAGTTTTGAGAGAGAGAAGTGAGAAAGAGATGGGGCAGCTGAAATGGAAGAATAGAAATCAATTTTTTTTTTCTTTTTATATTTTCTTTTAATTATTAGGATTTATCCCCAAAATTTCAATTTTTTAAATATTAGATTTATTGCATCATGCTTATGTCATGCATGATGTAAATAAACCTTTTTCTTTCTTTTTTTTTCTTTGCATTTATTTTTTCATTAGTTCTTTAATTTAATTTCTGATTTTGAAATTTTCTTTTGTTCAATTTTATTGGACAGTTAGGTCAGGAGTCAGCTTTAGGGGTGAATGGACTAAATTTCCCCTTGCCGGTTCAATCCGGTTTGCAAGTAATTCAATATTTCTTCCAGATCCTTGACCTAATTATTTGACCTACTTAACAATTCTTTTATGTGATTTTCTCTTTTCCACTGTATTCGCAATGGTCCTAAGGACCGCGGCGTCACATTTTACGGTTCGAAATTTGAGTTTAGACTGACCTCGCAGTCATTCTCGAGAAGGTCACCCATCGCTATGACTCCCGGCTCCTTTAACTTTTTATGTTCTGTTTTTCTTATTTATACTTAACTATTTGGCAATTAGTAATTATTTGTGTTCAGGGCTTAACTAGGTGCCTTAGATGTGGTTCTAATTCTCTTAATTGTCCAGACCGACACCGATCACCAGAACAGTGAAATGTACCAGGCTGTGCAAATAGGGGTGTTACAATTCTCCCCCCCTTAAAATAAATTTCGTCTTGAAATTTTACTTGGTATCAGTTTCTGAACAGCTGTGGGTGCTGTCTCCTCATGTCCTCCTATTGTTCCTAGGTAGCCTCCTGGCCGGAATGATGGTTCCACAGCACTTTCACTAATGGTATCTGCTTGTTCCGTAGCTGCTTCACCTCATAAGCCAGAATCTCTATGGGTTCTTCCTCATATGTGAGGTCTAGATTCACTTCAATTTCTTCCACTGGTAGTACATGAGATGGGTCAGATCTATACCTCCTCAACATGGACACATGGAAGACATTGTGTATCTTCTCCAACTCTGGAGGTAGTGCCAATCGGTATCCCAAAAGACCTACTCTCTCCAGAACCTCATATGGCCCGATGAATTGAGGACTCAGTTTCCCCTTTCTGCCGAATATCATAATTTTCTTCTAAGGGGAAACCTTGAGGAATTATTTGTCATCCACTGTATACTCAATATCCCTTCTCTTCAGATCAATATAGGACTTTTGACGGTCTAATGCAGCTTTAAGTCGATCTCTAACCAATCTGATTTTCTCTTCAGTTTGCTGAACAATTTCTGGCCCAATCATCTTTCTTTCACCCGCGTCATCCTAACACAATGGGGTTCTACATTTTTTGCCATACAAAGCTTCATATGGAGGCATCCCAATGCTTGATTGGTAGCTGTTGTTGTAAGCAAACTCAATCAAAGGCAAGTATGTGTCCCAACTGCCCTCAAACTCAATCACACAAGCCCGTAGCATGTCCTCCAAGATCTGAATTACCCTCTTAGATTGGCCATCTGTCTGTGGGTGGAATGTCGTGCTGAAGTTCAATCTAGTTCCTAGGGCTCTCTGAAGACTACCCCAGAATCTAGAAGTGAACCTAGGATCTCTGTCTGATACGATGGATACTGGCACTCCATGCAGTCTTACTATCTCATCAATGTACAATTTGGCGAATTTTTCTAAACTATAGTCTATCCGGACAGGTAGAAAAAGAGCAGACTTGGTCAGTCTATCAACTATAACCCATACTACATCATGACTCTTCTGTGTCCTCGAAACTCCCATCACAAAATCCATCATTAATCTCTCCCATTTTCATTCCAGTACTGGTAATGGATGTAACAAACCAGCTGGTACTTGATACTCTGTCTTCACTTGCTGACAAGTTAGGCATTTGGAAATAAATTCTGCTATATTTCTTTTCATACCCATCCACCAGTATTGTTCTTTCAGCCCTCTATACATTTTTGTGCCACCAGGGTGCATAGCAAAAGGGGACTCATGTGCTTCCTTCAAAATGATCTGTCTCAAGTCAACATCATTAGGAATGCACATTCTACCTTGGTGTAGCAATAGACCATCATCTCTCAATGAGAATTCTGGTTTCTTACCCTGTCTGACTTCTTCCAATAGTTTTTGATATTTCTCATCATTTTGAGCAGCCATTCTAATCTGATCAATCAACACTGGCTGTACATGCCATGCAACTGTTGTTTACCCCTCATCATTAATCTCTAAGCTAGCATACAATACTCTGAACTCATGTACCATAGACAAAGGAGTAACCCGTAGACTTGCCATAGTCATATGACTTAAGGCGTCAGCCACCACGTTAGCTTTCCCTGGCCGATAGTCTATCAGACAATCATAGTCTTTTATTAACTCTAACCATCTCCTCTGTCTCAAATTCAACTCTTTCTGGGTGCCCAGATACTTCAAACTCTTATGATCTGTGTAGATGTAGCACTTCTCCCTGTACAAATAGTGCCTCCATATCTTAAGAGCGAACACAATAGCTGCAAGCTCCAAGTCATGTGTCGGATAATTCCTCTCATGCGGTTTCAGCTGGCGTGATGCATAGGCAATGACATTTTGTTCTTGCATCAGTACATAGCCTAACCCATTGTGAGAAGCATCACTATAAACTATGTATTCTTTACCCGGTGTAGGTAAAGTTAGGATTGGAGCTTCAGTCAAACACTTATTTAACTCATCAAAACTCTATTGGCATTTATCTGTCCACTGAAATTTCACATCTTTTTGAAGTAATTTGGTCAATGGAGATGCCAACATGGAGAACCCTTTCACAAATCGGTGATAGTATCCAGCTAAACCCAGAAAACTGTGAATCTCCATGATATTTCTGGGTGGTCTCCAATTAAGGACAGCTTCTATCTTACTTGGATCTACCTTGATGCCCTCTGCCGATACTATATGCCCCAAAAAGGATATTTCCTTCAGCCAAAATTCATACTTCAACAATTTGGCATATAGCTATTTCTCCCTCAAAGTCTGCAATACAATCCACAGATGTCTATCATGCTCCTCTGCACTTCTCGAGTAGACTAATATATCATCTATAAATACCACCACAAACTGATCGAGGTATGGTCTGAAGATAGTGTTCATCAGATCCATAAATGTAGCCAGAGCATTAGTTAACCCGAATGGCATGACCAAGAACTCATAATGGCCATAACGGGTTCTAAAGACAGTTTTAGGGATACTCTGTTCTTGTACTTTCAGCTGATAATAACTTGATCTCAGGTCAATTTTGGAGAACAGAGCTGCACCCCTCAACTGATGAAACAAGTCATCAATGCGGGGCAATGCATATCTATTCTTTATTGTCACCTTATTCAACTGTCGGTAGTTAATACATAAGTAGAGAGTGCCATCTTTCTTCTTAACAAACAACACTGGCGCTCACCAAGGTGACACACTAGGGCAGATAAAGCCCTTGTCAAGCAGCTCTTGCAACTACACTTTCAACTCTTTCAATTCTACTAGTGCCATTCGATATGGTGTTATCGAGATTGGATCCACACCAGGCATAACATCAATTTCAAATTGCACCTCTCTTTCTGGAGGTAATCCTGGCAATTCATCAGGAAACACATCCGGAAAGTCACATACTGTAGGGATGTCCCTCAGTGCTGGACTCCCCACTTGGGTATCTATCAAATGTGCCAAGTATGCTTCACACCTCTTTCTGATCATCCTTCTGGCTAGTGTAGCTGAAATGATGTTTGATGGCAGTAACTACCTCTCCCCATGTATTACCACATCACCATATAGAGGGAGACCAAAAGTGACTGTCTTCAGTCTATAGTCAATCATAGCGTGATGCCTGGCTAACTAATTCATGCCCAAGATGATATCATAATCTCTGAAGGGCATTTCAATCAAATCTGACAGAAAAGTGTGTCATTGGATCACCAAAAGACAATCTCTATACATTCTATTGACCCGGACCTCTTGTCCTAACGTACTAGTTACTAGCACTTCAAAATCCATTTTGGCACACGGAACCGTAAGGGAGCTAACTATGCTAACACTAACATATGAGTGGGTTGAACCTGGAACAAATAGTACAAATACATCTTGATCAGAGATAGAGAATCTACTGGCTATAACATCAGAAGTCTCATTCCCTTCCCGCTGTCTCATCATGTAAACCCTGGTCGGAGTACTCTCTTGTGCTGACTGGCTAACAGTACCCTGATTACCAGAAGCATTGCCTCTACCTCTACCTCTTCCTCTACTAACCGATTGTGAACCTCTGATAACAGGACTTTGAATGGATCCTTCTGCAGTAGTAGGAGCTGGACCAAATCTAGGGGCACTGGTGTAGTCCTTAGCAAGATGGCCCTTGCCTCCACAGTTAAAGCAAGCTCCTGTTGCCCAATAACATTCTCCCCCATAAGTCTTGCCACTGGTCTCACAGGGGCGGGGAGGATATGAAGCCCTGGTCGACTGCTGACCAGATCTAGGGGGTCTCTGTCTAGAGAATCTGCCCCTTCCAAACCTTTCACCTCTACCTCTGCTTAGTCCCTCAAATTTTTTCTTCTTTCCAGATGTACCACTAGGACTTTGCTTTACTGATTTTTTTCCTTTATCTTCTCTGATTTCTCAGTCTTCTCTGATTTCTCTTTCGCTGGTGTCACTTCTAATTCAATCCTTTCTAACTCAAGTGCCTGAGAGATGAGCTCAGAAAAGTTTCTGTGTCTGAATCCCACTACTTGCATCCTTAGACTGAGCTTCAAACTGGTCTTAATTCTCTTGCACCTTTCTTTGCTGGTAGATAGGAGACTCCCAGTATAGTGGCTTAAGCGGGAGAACTCCCTCTCATACTATGCCACTGATTTATTCCCTTGCTTCAGACTTAAAAATTCTTATTTCAGTCTGGGACATATGCATCTGGGACATATTTCACATATGCATCTGGGACATATTTCAGTCTGAACTCTCTGATGAAGTCATCCCAGGTCAATACTGGAGTTTTCTGCCAAGCTGTGGGGGATGGTCTTCCTCTAGTCATATGCATCCCCTTGTAGTAGTGATACCGAATACTCAAATTTCAGTTCATCTGGGCAGTGCAGCTTCTTAAACACTCAGTCCATTCTCTCTAGCCACTGCTCTGCCTCTAAAGGGTCTACTGTACCCTTGAATTCTGTCACCCCATATTTCAACAGCTTATTATATTGTATAATTAGAGCTTGAGATTGCACCATAGAAGTCTAGGGTAGAGCTTGAGCAGGCATACCCCTAGCCATCTGTTAAAACATTGTAGCCATCTGCTAGGCGAATTGTGCAGGAAACTGCAGCATTTGTGGGGCCGGTGCCACTGACCCACTGACTTTTTAGAGTGCTGGGGCTTCCCCTTGGGCCTCAGCCTCTACCGACTGCTTAATAGAGCGATCCCCTTCTTCCATTTTAGTCTAGAATTAGGATATCTCCTATAACACCCCTCACCCGACTACAGTATAGCCAAGCAAGGCGTGCTACATTCGGTGTCGGAGCACCCTAACTTATCTTACTTTATTTCTTTAATCATTTTCGAGTTATTATCTTTTAATATCAATTATTTTTCGATGGAGAAACTAATAGAGTTTCCCCTATTATATTAACGTTTGACGTATTTCACTATTCACCTGTTTGAAATTCAACAATATTTTCAAAATAAAATCTCATAATCATCTCATCAATCATTCTCATAATTTTCTCATATTTCAAATCTCATCCATATATTTCAATTTCATAATCATTTCCATACATTTCCATTCATACTCAATTCATATGTTAAAATTTTCAAATTACATAAATTTACTTGATTTATAAACTAATTACACAAGTTCATAATTTACATAATATACAAAATACATAAAATAACTTATATGGGCCCTATCTACATGCATTGCTGAGGAGGTGACAACTTTGAATACTTCAAACACTTATGCAGATCAGAACTCCAAAATCTCTGTTTAATATTCACTGGGCTTTACCTTCAGTACCTGTGCGAGGAAACAAATCCATTGCGCTAAGCATTTCTGCTTAGTGGTGCAATAATATAACAAAGAAAATAATATACAAAATACAGATGGAAATAAAACATGGTTCAGATAATTTAGATCTAATTATGCTTTAATAAGGTTTCTAAAATTTAATATCCCTTTTTTTTCTTTTCTTAATTTAGTCCTCTTTGGAGGTGCTTAGTTCATAAGGTTACAGAAAGAATATACACTATACTAATATTCTAATAGCATTATTCTTAACTTAATATTATTATTCAAGGTACATTTGTAACATTTATTTAAATTACATTTCTATTATTAATCTTTTTGTATCATTTAATTTAATGCCTTCTAGGTTATCTTAAATTATTTCATAATAATTAAAGTTCCCAGTGCATTCAATAATAAATATCTTTTTTTTTTTATCATCAGTCCAGTTCATTTCAATTCTTTCTAGCATTTTATTAATCATTTTCTTTGATGACTTTAAGCCTCATTTTATTGTAATTATTCTTGTTCTTTATCTTAATATTTAATTTTCTTACTTCCTTTAATAATCAATTCACTTACATTTATACTTTTCCATGCCCAAGTAACCTATACAAATTGACCGGACTGGATAAACGGGTAAACTAGCACTGGGTACCAGGTACCTCGGGCTGTCACACCATTGGTCACAATGTGTCTCCCAGTGTGCAAATAGAATGGCTAATGAACCATAAAAGCAATAAGGCATAAAGCCAAGTATAACATCATAATCAGTATAGCCATAGGCTATCATATCACAGAATGGCATGGAGCCATACATCATATGTAGTACTGCTATCAGAACCCTATTGGCATGCCAACCTATCCAAACCAATCACATTAGGCCTACTAGGGCATATTACAAAGTTGTTTCTTGAATATTTGTACTTAACATGTAAGGTTACTATTCATTTGGTCATTTAAGTCAAAATATTGACTTTCTCATATATAATAGTTACATGAGTTTTAATTACATAAATTTACCACATTTTGGTTTCCAAAAGTGTTGGCATTAGTTACCAATCAGTTTTGGGTGCTAGAGTTCACTGTTCTATTAGGTCATTCTGCAGTGAGAATTTGGCCAAGTGTACTAAATCAAAGTTGTTCTTTATTGTGTGTAGTTACATTTCACTTTTTGAATCACCCCATTTGGAGTTTTCTAACTCAAGTTATGACTATTTCACCATAACTGGTCCGATTGCCTTTACTCAGAATTTTTGGGCACTTTTTGGTTCTACTAGATTTGGTAGTCCAAATTTGGCTAGCAATTTCATTTAGTTAAGTCCAGAATTTGAGTTTGTGTTCTACATGAAAGTTGTTCTAATTTGTCTAAGCTTTTCATTGATATAAATTTCAGATCAATTGGACCTTTCTACACTGAGTTATGACCAAATGAATAAACACTGTTTATTTGGTCATTTTTGCCCAGGCAGAATTGGTGCTACCCGGATTTGGTCAATTTTTAGGGCATTCTAAGTTTGTTTTCTGGACAGATTTCCTTCATCAAAGTTGTGCCATTATGTGTCTAATTTCATGTCCAATTGTCCTTGCACCAATTGAACCTACACAACCGAAATTATAGCTGCCCAAATATGCTGAACTCACATCCAAACTTACAGGGCACTCATGGCAACACACCACTTTCAATTTCAAGGCCACAATTACTTCCAATTTAGGGTCAAACTTCATCAAATGGTCACTAATTGACCAATAGAACTCTAATTAACCATTCAAACACAATATCTCCAATTTTCATACTAACCCTAATTGATCAAATCTCATTCTCATGCAAACTCAAAAAAAAAATTCAACTGCATTCAACTACAATTCATATGTATACATTAATATACAAACTTAATTGAAACTAAACCATCCAAACCCTAACCCTCTCTTGGCTGCCACAATTCATACATACTCCTACATAAGTGTTTTATTCAATTTCTTAATAATTTCTCATTCACTTTAACTTCCTAACATGGAATAAAAAGAGAGATGTAAGAGTTAGCACTAATCTTTTTGAAATCAAACTTGAGCTTGTTATTCTTCAAGATTTCTCCTAGAATCATAATAATCATAATCAATTATAACTTCACTTTCCCAAATTAAATATCCAATAAAAATTCAACAGCATTTCCCCTTAAATTGGACTAAACTCCTATCATAAATCTCAAATCCACAAACCATTAATTCCCAATCTGGCAGCTTATGCATTCAAATTTATATATAATGATCTAACTGTCAGATAAATCCCAATTTTTAACCATATATTCAAGACATCCCTATACAATATCAGTAAAAATTTTAGCATCAAATCATCTCTATATCATGAGATATCAAAATATTCATTCAACCCTTCAAAATCTGAATTTTTGCAAAAATCTGTCTTACTCAGACAACTCATGCAAAACAATTTATATCTCATAAACCACAAGTCTAAAATTCACCAAATTTTAACACAACAGCCTCAACATCCAAAATATCATTTGTACCAAATTTCATAATTTTATAAGCATCCTAACTATTTATTTTTCTCAAATTTCAGTAGCTAAAATTCAGAATTCAACTTGCAAACAGCCTGTGTTCAACAATATATCTCTCCAAATTCAACCGTTGACCAATCACCAAATTTTAACCATAACTTCTACACATACATACCTCAAATATATCCAAAAATCAATGGTACAAGTTGAGCCAAACTCACCTGGACAGAAGAGAAACATGCTGCCCTGCTGAACTCCTGTTTCTGCTACTGTTCATCTCCTTCTCCTTCTTCCTTTCTTTCTTTCTTTTCCTTTTCTCTCTCTCTCTATCTTGATTCAGCTGATTGGGGAAGATGGATCATATTTCTTTTTCATTTTTGTCTCATTTTTATTTAGTTTTTATCCCTTTTAAGAGACTTGTCCATTTCCCATTGATTAGCAATTTTAATTACCTCATGCATGATGTCATTAATCTACTTATATTTTCTTTTTCTTTTTCTTTCTTTTTTAATCATTTTTAATTAAATTTTTAGCAATTTTTATTCATATTTTATGCCATAATAATTATTTACTTTATTGGACAAGTTGGCCAAAAATCATCTCTGAAGATGAAATGACCAAAATGCCCTCTGTTTGGCTTAACAGACTAAAATTGTCTGTACCGATCTAAAAATTTTTCTAAGCCTTTTCTTGGCATTCTAATTCCATAGAAACCTCAATGACTCTTCTCTGGAGTCCCAAAAATTATTTCATGAATTTTCCCCTAGGTTTAGGGCTCCTAGTCATGAGGACCGCACTTCCGATCAAGTTACCCATCGCTAGGGCACCGGCTCATTTAACTTGGTTGTATTTTATTTCTAAAATTTTTCTAAATTTTTCTTATTATTATTTGACTTATTTATGACTCGTCACTCTAGTCTAAATATTTTTCAAATGTTCTAGCTGTTCGGACCGACACCGGTCACCGGAACAGTAGAATGTACGGAATTGATACAGTGAGGGTGTTACATCTCCTGAACAAATAACACATGGAGATTTCCCTCCGTTAATTCATATGTATGATGTAATGCACTGTATATAACAAATAAGGACATTAAGCAGTTGTACTTATCAAAGAAAAGACACAAATTCACAAATTAAAACATACTTTAAAAATTCACTTTGATATCACAAAAATATGTCACACCTTACCCCTTTGTAAGGCATAATATGATATCATAGAATACCTAATGAACTACCAAACTTCACCTATGAATAACTCATTAAGTACCCTACAAGAGATTCTAAAACCATTTTCTTACTTTTTAAAAGTGGTGAGCATTTTCTTACATTTAATAGAAGTTTAAAAACTAGTTCAAATTTTTTTGTCTATTTTATTTTTACGCAAAATTTTTGGAAAAATTTCGGCAGAGTGTCGTTTGTATTTTAAGAAAACAGTTCTTCAAAAACCTGTAAAACACTTCCAATATCTCATTTCATCAAATCAAAATATAACACTAAATAACTTCATTCATTTTTCATTAAAGTAAAATCAAATTACATTCATCATCTAAAATATACATGAGAAAATCCAAACTAATATTATTACAACTCTATACAACTGCTCATGACCACTTTATACATGTACATACATTTACATACACCAAAATAAATATTACAATCAGGGTATAAAATATACCCGACAAAATTTCAAGGATGTGGCTCTAAGATCCTCAGCAGCTCACTCTGTTGCTCCTCTAGTCTCTATATCTGTGACAGCAATAACAGCCATCGCTGAGTTCTATGACTCAGTGGTGCACAACATACTAAAATAATAGTTTATGCATAATTCAAATCACATTTATTCAAATACAGTATTGAAAATGAAAAAACGGATACAAAACATGATTTATAAACTTTTAGTCCAAATAATTTCATTTAGGAAGTCTCAAAACGAATTTCATAAAAACACACAGTTACATCATGCCATTTAGAACAATACTCATCTCAATAGCGAAAGGCTTATAAGAAATCACAAGGCTAGCTAGCTCAAACTATGGGTACCCATTCAAATTTCTTCTTCTACTGGCACACACCTGAACACTTCAGCCAGAGAAGGAATCAAAATTCAAAACTATTTCCTCCCACTAGTCATGCTAGTGAGGTATTCAAATATATGGTCATGATACTGTGGTTTCAAAACTGTCTTAGCAATTTACTAAACATTTATTGCCATTTCAAACACATACAAGTAAACTTTCAACAATTTAAGTCAAAAGCATATTGTTCCTTTCAATCACAACTTTCAATACAATTAAGTCATAATTCATTTCACACAAATTATAAAAGAAAATTTAAAGACAATTTTTATGTTGTGCACAAACCTTATGCGAGTCGCCTCTTGGCCTTGACTCGATGCCTTGGGTTCTTTCCCAGTATTCTTTTTAACTGAAACACACAATTTTACAGTGTTTTAGTATCCTAGTTTATAATAAATCCAAAACTAAATTCAAATTTATTTATATCTAGCTTTATTATGCTTAACCTAATGTTTTATAAAATTTGTATTTTAGGGTTACTATTCACGATACTATTCAAGTCAATTTATTAACTTTCTAATGCTTAATAGGTATGGGAATTTCAATTTCACTCACATACCATATTTTGGTTACCTAATTTGTTGGTTTTGGTTGTTTTCTCAAACTTTAAGTTTCTTAGGTGAAACTTACAAAATTTCAGATTTGGTGCCCCATTTTGCACTGTTCCATTGGTCAAGTTGCTGTGGTAATTTGGCTAAGTTTTCTTCATAGAAGTTGTTCCTTATTATCTTAACTTTATTTCCCTTTTTGAATTACTCCATTTGGAGTTTTGTAGCCCTAGTTATGGCCATTTGAACATGCCTAGACAGATTTGGTGTTACCCAGAATTCTGGGCATTTCCTCGATAATGGTAGTTTTTGTACACTGATTGCAGGTAAGTTTTTGGATAGGTTATGGTCAAAGTTTGGGTTTGTTTTCTCCATGAAAGTTGTAGGACTATGTCTCAGCTTTCTATCGGTATAAAATTTAGATCATTTGGACCTTCCTAGACCAAGTTATGGTCATTTACATAACTACTATTCATTTGGTCATTTTTGTACAAGTCAGTGTGCCCAATTCCGGATTTGGCCTAATTGTTCACTAAGTTATGGTCACTTTCTGGGCATGATTCCTAAATTAAAAGTGTGCCATTTTTGTGTCTAGTTTCATTCCCAATTGGCCTAACACCAATTGGATTGGTAAATTTTCAGTTTTGGTCCCTGAAAGGGACCTAGGTTAAGCTGCCTATAGAATGACCCTAACCAATCTAAATTGAAACTTGGTTCCAACAATTCATACACACCATAAATGGTCACAATTGACCATTTCTCAACTTAAATAAGATCAACTACATCAATTGACCAATTCTTAACTTTTTCTCCAATTTTTCACAAGCTCCAAACCCTTGTTACATACATTTCAACTCTAATGCAATTTAAAGTGTATATTCATGATCTCTACACCTAATTCACTTCAAATAAACATTCAAATCCACCAAATTCATTCAATCCCAACCCCACCTATAGCTGGACGAATTCCATATTACTCTCCCAATAATTGTTTTGTTTTGATTTTTAAGTTGATTTCTAGTTTAAGTAAGATACAAACACAACAAATAAACTAAGATTTCCAAATTCAATTACTTACCTCAATTAGAGCTTTTCCCTCTTCCCAAATTCCACTTCTTTTCTCTTCTTTTTATTGTTAATAGATGGATCAAGGTTCAAGGAGAAGATTTACTTAAGAAATCTATAGTTTTTATGGCTGATTTTAGGGTTCACAAAAGCTTGGAATTGGGTTTCAATGGAGTTTTGAGAGAGAGAAGTGAGAGAGAGATGGGGCGGCTGAAATGGAAGAAGAGAAATGAATTTTTTTCTTTTTATTTTGTCTTTTAATTATTAGGATTTATCCCCAAAATTTCAATTTTTTAAATATTAGATTTATTGCATCATGCTTATGTCATGCATGATGTAAATAAACCTTTTTCTTTTTTTTTCTTTTATATTTATTTTTCCATTAGTTCTTTAATTTAATTCCCGATTTTGAAATTTTTTTTTTGCCCAATTTTATTGGACAGTTAGGTCAGGAGTCAGCTCTATGGGTGAATTGACCAAATTGCCTCTCGCTGGTTCAATCCGGTTTGCAAGTAATTCAATATTTCTTCTGGATCTCTAACCTAATTATTTGACCTGCTTAACAATTATTTGCTATGATTTTCTCTTTTCCACTGTGTTCACAATGGTCCTAAGGACCGCAATGTCACATTTTACGGTTCAAAATTTGAGTTTAGACTGACCTCGCAGTCATTCCTGAGAAGGTCACCCATCGCTATGACTCCCGACTCCTTTAACTTTTTGTGTTCTGTTTTTCTTATTTATACTTAACTATTTGGCAATTAGTAATTATTTGTGTTCAGAGCTTAACTAGGTGTCTTAGATGTGGTTCTAATTCTCTTAATTGTCCGGACCGACACCGATCACCGGAAAAGTGAAATGTCCCAGGCTGTGCAAATAGGGGTGTTACATGATATGAGAGCCAAATGTTACATGCTTACTTCTATGACTAATGAGTTACAAGAGCAGCATGAAAATATGCAGAATGCAAGCGAGATCCTCCTTCACCTGTAAGAGTTGTATTGTGAGCACAACAGGAATGCTAGGTATGAGATATCTAGATAGCTATTCCGCATGAGGATGTATGAGGGACATAATGTAGGAGATCATATCCACAAGATGATTCGGCTTATTGAGCAGCTGGAACATCTTGATTTTCACATGGATTTCCAACTGTAGACGGATTTGATCCTTTAGTCTCTGCCTAAGTCATTTGGGAATTTTGTGACAAATTTCCATATGACAAAGCAAGAGTGTACTTTGGCTGGGTTGCTTAACATGCTGGTTATTGCCCAAAAGAATATGTCGGGCAATAAAGGAAAAGAGGTGGCTTTGATTGCATCTTCTTCTTCTGCTGGAAAGTCCAAAAAGAAGAAGGGCAATAAGGATAAGAAACCTCAAATTCTTGGACCTTCCAAGAAGATAGCCAAATAGAAGGGCAAGTCCAAAGCTGAAAAAGGCAAGGGAAAGTGTTTCCACTGCCAAAAGGATGGGCACTGGAAAAGGAACTACCCAGAGTATCTTGCTTCTCTGAAGGACAAGAACAATAAACCTTCAGAAGGTATGTCTGTGTCTTATTATTTAGATTCTGATGATACTCATAGTTCATCTACAGCTTGGGTTTTAGATATTGGTGCTAGTTCTCACATTACTTATGATATGCAGGAACTAGCAAGTAGTAGTAGCTTGCAGTCACGAGATATTAGACTCCAGGTTGGCAATGGCTCAACTGTTGAAGCATTAGCCATAGGATCTAAATCTTTATACATGTATGGATATGTTTTGTATTTAAATAATATTTTGTATGTACCTGATGCTTTTAAGAACATCATTTCTATATCTAGTTTGACTAGAAATGGCTTTGAATTTCAGTTCACAAATGATGTTTGCAACATTTATTTTGGAAATAAATATGTTGGCTCGAGTTATATGCATGATGGACTTTATTATTTAGAAAATAATGTTAAATACAAATTTAATGCAAGCAATCTAAATGAATGTAATGTGATGATGAAAATTAACTCAAGTTCAAAATATATTTGGCACTTAAGATTAGTTCATGTTGCAGAAGATAGGATTGCAAAGCTGGAGAAAATAGGGATTTTATCCTTATTGGGTTCTGAACCTACTCCAACTTGTGAATCTTACCTTGAAGGCAAAATGACTAGATCACCTTTGTTGGATAAGGGTTAAGAGCTGAAAATATTTTGGAATTGATACATAGTGATGTATGTGGTCCATTTAAGGAAATGGCTAGAGGCAGTTTTCATTACTTTATTACTTTTACTAATGATAAATCAAGGTTTGGGTATTTGTATTTGATGAAATACAAACATGAATCCTTTGAAAAGTTCAAAGAATTTAAATGTGAAGTAGAAAATCAAACAGGAAAAAGTATTAAAACTCTTCGATCAGATCGTGGAGGTGAATACTTAAGTACTGAATTTGATGAATACTTGAAATAGTATGGCATTATCTCCCAGCTGACTCCTCCAGGAATGCCACAATTAAATGGTGTGTCTGAAAGGAGAAATCGTACCCTATTAGGTATGGTACGTAGTATGTGAAGGAACGGAAGCATGAAAAACACAAGATTATACCATTGAATTCAAAAATTTCACCTAGGTTCACATGCACCATGCAAGATTTTTTTTTATCTATTTGATTTCAATGATAAACAACATATTAATACTCTTTTAATATGTTTTTGGATCTGTATTTGCCATTTAAGATTTTAAAATTAATCAGATTAATTTTAGAACCCTAGATTAAATCAAGAACGATTACACTAACCTCTTGATGTGCTGCAGCGTGTCTGCGCCTTTGAGATTCGTCTTCAGGATACCAGATGTTGTCCCTCTAGCTTGTCCACACCAAGAACACCTATGGCAGCCCTTGAACAGCTTCTAAAGCCTTTTCTATTAATTAGAAATTCAAGTTCTGCCTTTTAAGAGATTAGAGATGTAAACAGGACACTAGAAACAATTTCTAGTGTTCTTAATTCAAGAGATTGATGGCTAATCTCTTTGAATTGATGAGAGATGAAGAGAAATAGCTGGAGAGGCTCAAAGTGGCGTGACAATTGAGAGGAGAGGCTGCTGTTTATGTTTTCTTTTCATAACCACACTTAAATAGCTAGGTTAACACATTAAACCCTAGCCACATGTCACCTTTTGATTAGCTCTAGGTTTAAGTGACCCAATCACATTGTGCCAAGTGTCAAACCTATATTTAATCTTGATTTTAATCATCTTACATGATTAAAAACATTTGGCAAGCTTATGTGTTATGCCATGTGTCACCATCTCATGGTGCCACGTGTCACAATCGTGAAATGACCAAAATGCCCTCGTGTCTTAATTTTGAGTTCTTAACCAAAAATAATTATTTTGTTCTTCTAATTAATTTATATCAAATATAAATTTATTAATTTCTCATCAATTAAATTCATATTTAAACACTTTAAATATAAATTTAATTTATACTACACATCCAATAATCTAGATTTGGTTTCAAGTCATGCTAGGGACTTTGCAATTTAATTGCAAACCAAATCTATTTAATTAATCAATTAAACTCTTTAATTAATTAATTAAATCATATTTAAATAGGTGATAACTTGTGTATGTGTGTGACTTACTAGGCTCATCACTAATTGGCAATGAGACATGATATCAACTCTTAATATCATCAGAACTCTTTCTTACCATAAATGATTTCTCTAAATCATTTTATGAACCTCATAGACCATGGTTAACACCTAGCATAGCATGCCATGGCCACCCAATTAGTAATAAGATTTACCTTAAATGAACCTATAATCATATGTTACCATGCACTAGAATCTCTCTGTTACAAAATCCCAACTCAAATTTGAGTCATGGTTTATGTCAAACTCCATTTGCTATGAATATTATGTTCTCTTTTAATTCCAGTTCTTGATTAAAAGATTTTCTCATCGAAACTCTTTTACGAATAAATCTATCTGTCCTTGCCAGGAACTTGAAACATCAAGAACAATTAAATGAACATAGGATTTTATCTCTATTTACTTAGAGGAACAGATTCCTTCTTGATCAACACCTACCTCCATATATAACTAGCAGGAGCCAACACATGCCCATATACCCATACATAGTACAAGTATGAAAGCGATATCAAACTCAAACTACCTATATACAAGATAATCTGTGCTATCTCAGTCTAAAGATTATATGCACGATATGATTTATGATAAAACATTGACAAGAGTAAACTCCATGTGCTTGTCATAAGTGTCACTGGTTGACCTACTTATCATTTATAAGTGCCTATCAAGTTTGTTATATGGCATGAGACTCACCATTCCATCTTATTTATATCTCATATAAATAACTTGGGAACAAACATGAATACAATCTTTACGGATAAGTCATGTCCTTATTATGAAGTATCCTCGATTGTGAACCTATTTATGATACTTTGTGCTAGAAATATTGTCACTCATATTCTTAACAACTTAAGAATAATATTTCTAACAAAATATCAATGGACCTTTTCTATTACACATAAATATATTATGTAAACGGAAAAGTGGAAATGCCTTTTATTATTAAAAATATATACAAGATACATACTAAATGATATGCTCTAGGGCATACTACTAACAATCTCCCACTAGCACTAGAGCCATTCATTACAATATCTTAGACCTATCTTCTCAAGATGTCGGTCTAACTGAGTGCGTGACATAGGCTTAGTGAATGGATCACCGGATTTTTAGTCGATGCTATTTTCTGCATGGCTACATCGCCTCGCCCAACTATTTCTCCGATAATGTGGTAGCGCCTTTCTATGTGTTTGGATTTACGGTGAGACCTTGGTTCCTTAGCTCAGTATGATCGCTCCATTGTTGTCACAAAGGTAATGGAACCGCTGACTCAATGGAAGGAACTACTGTAAGTTCATCACGAACTTCTTTATCCAACGACTTCTTTTGCGACATCGATGCGAGAATATACTCGACCTCGATGAGTGGAATCTGCGGTCATGCTCTGTTTGGAACTCTTCCAATCGATCGCACCTCCATTACAAATGAACACATATCCAGAGGTAAACTTTCTATCATCGATATCTGATTGGAAATCAGAATCAGTATAACCATCCAATTGCAAGTCTCCACCTCCATAAATCAAGAATAAATCCTTAGTTCTTCTCAAGTACTTAAGGATATTCTTGATACTATCCAGATGTTCCAAACTGGATTGGATTGATACCTGCTATTCAAACTAATAGCATATGCGATATCCGGCCTAGTACACAACATTGCATACATTAAACTTCCAATAGCCGAAGCATATGGAATCCTGGCCATCTTATCTCTTTCTTCAGGTGTCTTTGGAGACATCTCTTTAGAAAGGTGGATACCATGTCTCACTGGTAACAATCCTCTCTTGGAATCAAGCATGTTAAACCTCTTTAACACCTTTTCCAAGTATAGACTTTGGGATAAACCAATTATTCTTTTCGCTCTATCTCTATAGATGCGAATCCCAAGAATATAGGTTGCCTCCCCTAAGTCTTTCATGGAGAATGTATTTGACAACCATACCTTTATAGTCGTCAACATACCTGTATCATTACCCATCAACAGTCTGTCATCCACATATAAGACAAGGAAAGTGATAGCATTGTCACTAACCTTCTTATATACACATGGCTCATCCTCATTTTTAATAAAACCAAAAGATTTAATGGCTTCATCAAAACGGATGTTCCAACTCCTCGAAGCTTGTTTCAACCCATAAATGGATCGCTTTAGCTTGCATACCTTGGAACCATCTTGGGATTCAAATCCCCTAGGTTGTTCCATGAAAATGTTTTCTTCAATGTATCCATTGAGAAAAGTTGTTTTGACATCCATCTGCCAAATCTCATAATCATAGTATGCAGCTATTGCTAATAAAATCCTAATTGATTTAAGCATGGCAACAAGGGAGAAAGTCTCCTCATAGTCTATTCCTTGCCTTTGGCGAAACCCTTTCGCTACTAGCCTTGCCTTATAGGTCTCTACCTTTCCATCAGAACCAATTTTCTTCTTGAAAACCCATTTGTTCCCTATAGGTACAATACCTTCAGGTGGGTCAACAAGATCCCAAACTTGATTCTTATACATGGAATCAATCTCGGATTTCATAGCATCAATCCATTTTGAAGAGTCTATATCTGATATAGCTTCTTCATAGGTAAGTGGATCATCTCCATGATCTACTTCTTCATGAGTAGACAACTCTTGTTCTTCTTCATGAAGAAAACCATATCTCACCGTGGGTGAGATACCTCGGTTGTTCTACGAGGAACAAATTGTAGATGTTTCATCAATGGGTATAGGTTGACTAGATGGATCTATATCCATCTGATCTGTTGGTTGGTCAGAATTCTCCAATTCTAACTCTATTTGCCTTCCTTTGCCTCCTTCTTGAACAAACTGTTGTTCAAGAAATGTGGCATCTCTACTTATCACAACCTTTTGTGAAGTAGGCAAATAAAAATAATATCCAAAACTATCTTTTGGATATCCAACAAATCGACCTCTTTCTGATCTGGTCTCCAATTTATCAGTGTTTAGTTTTTTGATATAAGCTGGACAACCCCAAATCTTAACATGCTTAAGACTTAGTTTTCTTCCATGCCATATCTCATAAGGTGTGGAAGAAACTGATTTTGATGGAATCCTATTCAGAATATATAAAGCTGATTCTAATGCAAATCCCCAAAAGAAGATTGGCATATCAGTATAGCTCATCATACTACGTACCATATCCAATAGGGTACGATTTCTCCTTTCAGATACACCATTCAGCTGTGGCGGTCCTGGAGGAGTCAGCTGAGAAACAATGCCATGCTCTCTCAAGTATTCATCAAATTCAGTACTCAAATATTCACCTCCACGATCTGATCGAAGAGCTTTAATACTCTTTCCTGTTTGATTTTCTACTTCAGATTTAAATTCTTTGAACTTTTCAAAAGATTCATGTTTGTATTTCATCAAATACAAATACCCAAATCTTGATTTATCATCAGTAAAGGTAATAAAATAATGAAAGCCCCCTCTAGCCATTTCTTTAAATGGACCACATACATCACTATGTATTAGCTCCAAAACATTTTCAGCTCTTAGCCCTTGTCCAACAAAGGGTGATCTAGTCATTTTGCCCTGAAGGCAAGATTCACAAGTTGGAGTAGGCTCAGAGCCCAATGAGGATAGAATCCCCATTTTCTCCAATTTTGCAATCCTATCTTCTGCAACATGACATAACCTTAAGTGCCAAATATATTTTGAACTTGAGTTGGTTTTCACCATGGCATTGTATTCTTTTAGATCACTTGCATTCAATTTGTGTTTGTCATTATTATCCAAATAATAAAGACCATCATTCATATAACCCGAACCAACATATTTATTTCCAAAATAAATATTGCTAACATCATCTGTGAACTGAAATTCATAGCCATTTCTAGTTAAACTAGATATAGAAATGATGTTCTTAAAAGCATCAGGTACATATAAAATATTATCCAAACACAAAACATGTCCAAACATGTAAAAAGATTTAGATCCTATGGCTAAAGCTTCAACAGTTGAGCCATTGCCAATCCGGACTCTAATATCTTGAGAACGCAAGTCGCCATCTTGTTTGCTAGTTCTGCATATCATTAGAAATGTGAGAAGCGCACGATATCTAAAACCCAAGCTGTAGATGAACTATAAGTATCATCGAATCTAAACAACAAGATATGGACATACCTTTCAAGGTGTATCCTTCTTGTCCTTGAGAAGCAAGATACTCAGGCGGTTCCTTTTCCAGTGCCCATCCTTTTGGCGATGGAAACACTTTCCTTTGCCTCCATCACTTTAGTCTTCCTTTTCTGTTTAGCTATTTTCTTGGAAGGACCGAGAATCGAGGTTTCTTTTTCTTATTGCCCTTCTTCTTGTTGGACTTTCCAGTAAGAAGATGCAACAAAGCTACCTCTTTTCCTTTATTGCCCAGCATATTCTTTTGGGCAATAACCAGCATGTTGAGTAATTCAGCTAAGGTGCATTCCTGTTTAGTCATATGGAAATTTGTCACAAAATTCCCAAAAGACTCAGGAAGGGACTGAAGGATCAAATCCGTTTGTAGTTGGAAATCCATGTTGAAGTCAAGATGTTCTAACTGCTCAATCAGCTGAATCATCTTGTGGACATGATCCCCAACATTCTGTCCCTCAGACATCCTCATACGGAATAACTGTCTAGATATCTCATACCTAGCATTCCTGCTGTGCTCACCATACAACTCTTGTAGGTGAAGGAGGATCTCACTCGCACTCTGCATGTTCTCATGTTGCTTCTGTAACTCATTACTCATAGAAGCAAGCATGTAACACTTAGCTCTCATATCATGCTCCTTCCACTTGTCCAAAGTTTCATGTTCCTCTTGTGTGGCCTCTGGAGGTAAGGGACCAGGAACATTTGAATCTAGAACATATCCTATATGTTCAAGGTTTAGGACAAGTTTCAAATTTCTTAGCCAATCAGACAGATTAGGTCCTGTCAACCTGTTGTGATCAAGTATGCTTGCAAGGATATTGGATGGTGGTGGTTGTTTTGTGCTCATTTTTATCAGAAAATTAACTGCAGAAAATAACCAGATTAATTAGTAAATGTATCATGTAATTAACCAAAATGATTATGGTCTTTTAATCAAATTGGTCCTCCCACTAACTTAGCGAATCCTACACTTCCAAAGTAGAAAACGGAAATCCTAGTTGGATGGATTTCTAGTGGGCGATTGAATTCTTATAATTCTATTGATCATCCTCAGGTACATCCATTATTGGAATTACAATAAACTATAAGTGAGCAACTCCTTGCCCATCACATCTCATGTGAGGTTCAATCCTTTACCTAGCCCCTAATGCTCAAAATCTCAGGTACATCCATTATTGACTTATCTTGCATTAGTTAAGTTGATCCCATTGAGCCAGTAATTATGCAAATAATTTTAATGTCCTCAGGTACATCCAATATTGGCCACCAAACCATTTACATATTTACAACATCTCATGCTTAACAATTATTCTTAAGAAAATCTCTTAAATTAATTGCATCTCATGCAACTATTTAAAATTTCTTAAAATAATTGCCCCAATGGAGGGCTTATGTTATAATTACTTTAATTATAGCATTTCCAACTTAATCATTTATTTGGAAGATTTTATAGCCATCATAATTACTATTAAGGTCTCACTTTGCACATTATCCATTTAGCATGCACATATCATATAATTGCATACATTCCCATACATCTCATGCATTCATGGATAAGCAGTAAATATGGTATGATCATGGACTTTCTTAGGGATTCAATTCTGAGCCACCAAGAATTGAATCAGGGCATTCCTAGGTGCATTTCATTCATTCATTTTACAAGAGTTGCTGAAGGAGTACATAATCAACACTTGATATTGAATTCCTCCTTTGGTCCCACCAATGCTCTTGACCTCCTTGAACTTCTTGCAATCCAATATTACATAGTAATCCTTGGCATACCAAGGCGAATTTACAAGAACTTAAATAAATGAAATTACAACCCAAAAATATTACAAACTTAATAATACATGCCCAAAATAAATTAAAATAAATTAATTAATTTACAATCCCAAAGAAACATAAAAGAAATAAATCCAATCACATTGGTCTTTTATAGTCCATGATCATCCATCATGCATATCACTATTTAACAATTAAATAAAACATACATACTTAAATTAAATTGAATATCTCATATTCAACTTAAAAATCTAGATTTGAATATGATTCAAATAAATTTAAAAATTCAGATTTGAATCTCATTCAAACAAATTTAAAAATTCAGATTTGAATCACATTCAAACAACTTCAAAAATTCATATTTGAATCACATTCAAACATTTTTTAAAAAATCAGATTTGAATCACATTCAAATATTTTTTAAAAAATCAGATCTGAATTTTATTGAATCAATTTTAAAAAATCAGATTTAAATATGATTCAAACAACTTTAAAAATTCAGATTTGAATCACATTCAAACAACTTTTAAAATTCAGATTTGAATCACATTCAAACATTTTTTTAAAATTCTGATTTGAATCATAATTTAATTGTGTGATTAAAACAACTAATTAAACACTTTAATTAGTCAAAGAATAGGCCTTAGATCATACAACAATTGCAGAATTAAAAGCCAAACCTTGAACCACCCATGGAACCATTATTGCCGCCACCAATGGTGGCTTCACCATGTGTAACGCCACACCTCATGATCCAACCAGCAATGAATCTCTTGATCTCATGATCAAACACACAATTAAATTATATAATCAACAATCTAAATGGCAAATATAGCGGCTCTGATACCAATTGAAGGAACAGAAGCGTGAAAAACACAAGATTATACCATTGAATTCAAAAATTTCACCTAGGGTCACATGCACCATGCAAGATTTTTTTTTATCTATTTGATTTCAATGATAAACAACATATTAAAACTCTTTTAATATGTTTTTGGATCTGTATTTGCCATTTAAGATTTTAAAATTAATCAGATTAATTTTAGAACCCTAGATTAAATCAAGAACGATTACACTAACCTCTTGATGTCTTTGCAGTCTGCGCCTTTGAGATTCGTCTTCAGGACACCAGATGTTGTCCCTCTAGCTTGTCCACACCAAGAACACCTATGGCAGCCCTTGAACAGCTTCTAAAGCCCTTTCTATTAATTAGAAATTCAAGTTCTACCTTTTAAGAGATTAGAGATGTAAACAGGACACTAGAAACAATTTCTAGTGTTCTTAATTCAAGAGATTGATGGCTAATCTCTTTGAATTGATGAGAGATGAAGAGAAATAGCTAGAGAGGCTCAAAGTGGCGTGACAACTGAGAGGAGAGGCTGCTGGTTATGTTTTCTTTTCATAACCACACTTAAATAGCTAGGTTAACACATTAAACCCTAGCCACATGTCACCTTTTGATTAGCTCTAGGTTTAAGTGACCCAATCACATTGTGCCAAGTGTCAAACCTATATTTAATCTTGATTTTAATCATCTTACATGATTAAAAACATTTGGCAAGCTTATGTGTTATGCCATGTGTCACCATCTCATGGTGCCACGTGTCACACTGTGAAATGACCAAAATGCCCCTGTGTCTTAATTTTGAGTTCTTAACCCAAAATAATTATTTTCTTCTTCTAATTAATTTATATCAAATATAAATTAATTAATTAATTTCTCATCAATTAAATTCATATTTAAACACTTTAAATATAAATTTAATTTATACTACACATCCAATAATCTAGATTTGGTTTCAAGTCATGCTAGGGACTTTGCAATTTAATTGCAAACCAAATCTATTTAATTAATCAATTAAACTCTTTAATTAATTAATTAAATCATATTTAAATAGGTGATAACTTGTGTATGTGTGTGACTTACTAGGCTCATCACTAATTGGCAATGAGACATGATATCAACTCTTAATATCATCAGAACTCTTTCTTACCATAAATGATTTCTCTAAATCATTTTATGAACCTCATAGACCATGGTTAACTCCTAGCATAGCATGCCATGGCCACCCAATTAGTAATAAGATTTACCTTAAATGAACCTATAATCATATGTTACCATGCACTAGAATCTCTACATAAAATCCCAACTCAAGCCGGAGTCATGGTTTATGTCAAACTCCATTTGCTATGAATATTATGTTCTCTTTTAATTCCAGTTCTTGATTAAAAGATTTTTCTCATCATAAACTCTTTTCTGAATAAATCTATCTGTCCTGGCCAGGAACTTGAAACATCAAGAACAATTAAATGAACATAGGATTTTATCTCTATTTACTTAGAGGAACAGATTCCTTCTTGATCAACGCCTACCTCCATATATAACTAGCAGGAGCCAACACATGCCCATATACCCATACATAGTACAAGTATGAAAGCAGTATCAAACTCAAACTACCTATATACAAGATAACTGTGCTATCTCAGGTCTAAAGATTATATGCACTGATATGATTTATGATAAAACATTGACAAGAGTAAACTCCATGTGCTTGTCATAAGTGTCACTGGTTCGGCCTACTTATCATTTATAAGTGCCTATCAAGTTTGTTATATGGCATGAGACTCACCATTCCATCTTATTTATATCTCATATAAATAACTTGGGAACAAACATGAATACAATCTTTCTGGATAAGTCATGTCCTTATTATGAAGTATCCTCGATTGTGAACCTATTTATGATACTTTGTACTAGAAATATTGTCACTCATATTCTTAACAACTTAAGAATAATATTTCTAACAAAATATCAATGGACCTTTTCTATTACACATAAATATATTATGTAAACGGAAAAGTGGAAATGCCTTTTATTATTAAAAATATATACAAGATACATACTAAATGATATGCTCTAGGGCATACTACTAACAGTATGATGAGCTATACTGATATGCTAGTCTCCTTTTGGGGATTTGCATTAGAATCATCAGCTTTGTATATTCTGAATAGGATTCCATCAAAGCCAGTCTCTTCCACACCTTATGAGATATAGCATGGAAGAAATCCAAGTCTTAAACATGTTAAGATTTAGGATTGTCCAGCTTATTTTAAAAAGCTGAAAACTAATAAATTGGAAATCAGATCAGAAAAAGGTCGATTTGTTGGATGTCCAAAAGAAAGTTTTGGATATTATTTTTATTTGCCTACCTCACAAAGGTTGTGGTAAGCAAAGATGCCATATTTCTTGAACAATAGTTTATTCAAGAAGATGGCAAAGGAAGGCAAATAGAGTTAGAATTGGAGAATTCTGACCAACCAACAGATCAAATGGATATAGATCCATCTAGTCAACCTACACCTATTGATGAAACATCTACAATAATTCATAGCAGATCGACCAGCATATCTCACCCACCAGAGAGATATGGTTTTCTTCATGAAGATGAACAAGAGTTGTTTATTCATGAAAAAATAGATCATAGAGATGATCCTCTTACCTATGAAGAAGCTATATCAGATATATACTCTTCAAAATGGATTGAAGCTATGAAATTCGAAATTGATTCTATGCATAAGAACCAAGTTTGGGACCTTGTTGACCCACCTAAAGGTATTGTACCTATAGGGAATAAATGGGTTTTCAAGAAGAAAATTGATTCTGATAGAAAGGTAGAGACCTATATAGCAAGGCTTGTTGCGAAAGGGTTTCGCCAAAGGCAAGGAATCGACAATGAGGAGACTTTCTTGCCTGTTGCCATGCTTAAATCAATTAGGATTTTATTAGCAATAGTTGCATACTATGATTATGAAATTTGGCAAATGGATGTCAAAACAGCTTTTCTCAATGGAAACATTGATAAAAACATTTTCATGGAACAACCCAGGGGTTTTGAATCCCAAGATAGTTCCAAGGTGTGCAAGCTAAAGCGATCCATTTATGGGTTAAAACAAACTTCGAGGAGTTGGAACATCCATTTTGATGAAGTCATTAAATTATTTGGTTTTAGTAAAAATATGGATGAGCCATGTGTATATGAGAAGGTTAGTGAGAGTGCTGTCACTTTCCTTGTTCTATATGTAGATGACATTTTATTGATAGGTAATGACATATGTATGTTAACAACTATCAAGCTATGGTTGTCAAATACATTCTCCATGAAAGACTTAGGAGAGACAACCTATATTCTTGGAATTCGCATCTATAGAGATGGGGCGAAAAGAATAGTTGATTTATCCTAAAGTCTATACTTGGAAAAGGTGTTAAAGAGGTTTAACATGCTTGATTCCAAGAGAGGATTGTTACCAGTGAGACATGGTATCCATCTTTCTAAGGAAATGTCTCCAAAGACACCTGAAGAAAGAGACAAAATGGCCAGGATTCCATATGCCTCGGCTATTGGAAATTTGATGTATGCAATGTTGTGTACTAGGCCGGATATCGCATATTCTGTTAGTTTGACTAGCAGGTTTCAATCCAATCCAGGTTTGGAACACTGAATTGTTGTCAAGAATATCCTTAAGTACTTGAAAAGAACTAAGGATTTATTTATGATTTATGGAGGTGGTGACTTACAATTGGATGGTTATACTAATTCTAATTTTCAATCAGATATCGATGATAGAAAGTCTACCTCTGTCTTTGTGTTTATTTGTAATGGAGGTATAATTAATTAGAAGAGTTCCAAACAGAGTACGACTGTTGATTCCACTACAAAGGTCGAGTACATTGCTGCATCAGATGCTGCAAAAGAGGCTGTTTGGATAAAGAAGTTCATGACAGAACTTGCAGTAGTTCCTTCCATTGAGTTAGCAGTTCCTCTCTACTGTGATAATAATGGAGCGGTCATGCAGGCTAAGGAACCCCGGTCTCACCAGAAATCCAAACACATAGAAAGGCACTACCACATTATCAGAGAGATAGTTGGGCGAGGCGATGTAACCATGCAGAAAATAGCATCAGCCGAAAATCCAGCTGATCCATTCACAAAGCCTATGTCACAAACTTAGTTAGACTGATATCTTGAGAAGATGGGTCTAAGATATTGTAATGAATGGCTCTAGTGCTAGTGAGAGATTGTTAGTAGTATGCCCTAGAGCATATCATTTTATATGTATCTTGTACATATCTTATTAATAAAAGGCAATTTCACTTTTCCGTTTATATAATATATTTATGTGTAATAGAAAAGGTCTATTGATATTTTGTTAGAAATTCTATTCTTAAGTTGTTAAGAATATGAGTGACAGTATTTCTAGCACAAAGTATCATAAATTGGTTCACAATCGAGGATACTTCACACAGGACATGACTTATCCAGAAAGATTGTAATCATGTTTGTTCCCAAGGTATTTATATGAGATATAAATACGATGGAGTGGTGAGTCTCATGCCACATAACAAACATGATAGGCACTTATACAGGATAAGTAGGCCGAACCAGTGATGATTATGACAAGCACATAGAGTTTACTCTTGTCAATGCATTGTCATATATCATATCAGTGCATATAATCTTTAGACCTGAGATAACACAGTTATCTTGTATATATGTGGTTTGAGTTTGATACTGCTTTCATACTTGTACTGTGTATGGGTATATGGGCATGTGTTGGCTCCTACTAGTTATATATGGAGATAGGTGTTGATCAAGATAGAATCTGTTACCCTAAGTAAATAGGGATAAAATCTTATGTTTATTTAATTGTTCTTGATGTTTCAAGTTCCTGGCCAGGAGAGACAGATTTAGTCAGAAAAGAGTTTCTGACAAGAAAATCCAATTAATCAAGAACTGGAATTAAAAGAGAACATAATGTTCATAGCAAATAGGGTTTGACATTAACCATGACTTCAGCTCGAATTGGGATTTTGTAACGGAGAGATTTTAGTGCATGGTAAGATATGATTAAAGGTTCATTGAAGGTATTCCTTATTACTGATTGGGTGGCCATGGCATACTATGCTAGGTGTTAACTATGGTCTATGAGATACCTGAAATAATTTAGAGAAATCATTTACGGTAAGAAGGAGTTCTAATGATGTTAAGAGTTAATATCATTTCTCATTGCCAATAAATAATAAGCCTAGTAAGTCACACATCTACACAAGGTAATCACCATTTAAAATGAGATTTAATTGATTAATTAAAGAGTTTAATTAATTAATTAAAGAGGTTTGGTTTGCAATAAGATTGCAAAGTCCCTAGCATGACTTGAAACCAAATATAGGTTATTAGATGTATAGTATAAATTAAATTTGAATTTAATTTGATTAAATATGAATTTAATTATGAGAAATTAATTAATGGAGATTAATTAATTAATTAATTAATTAATATGTGATATAAATTGATTTAAAGAGGAGAAATTATAAGTTTGGGTTGAGAACTCAAATTAAAAAGTAAGGGCTAATTGGTCTTTTCACATGGTAACATGTGGCACCATGAGATGGTGACACATGGCACCATATGATCTTGCCACTTGTCTTCCTATGATGGAAGACCACATATCATTATTTAAATGGAGCTTGACACTTGGCTTTATAGGACTAAATCAAATAATAATAAGATGGGATCTTGTGATGACATATGAGAAGGGAGTTAGGGTTTGATCTAAGCATATAAAGAAAAGTTATAAACAAAAATCAGCCCCCTCTCTCTTTTCTCTCAAGTTGGACGACAACTTGCTCTCTCCTTCTCCTCTTCAATTTCTCAATTGATTCAAGGGAAAAACTTTGATTTCCTCTTGAATTAAAATTATTAGAAAGTGTTTCTAACTCCCAATGCATTCATATAACCTTTACAAAACATAAACCCCATCTCAAAATTGGTTAACAAGGCTTGAAAAGCCAATCTAGGGGCTGCCATTGCAACTTTGGTGTGTGCTTGTGGTGGACAAACTAGAGGGACAACATTTGGGGTCCTAAGAACATCCTAAGAGGCTTTAATTGTGCATCAAGAGGATGGTACCTAAAAATCCCTCTTTTAGTTTGGGTTTAATTGAATTAAATGTTAATTCACAATCTTTAATGGCAAATGAAATTTTAATGCATGCTAAAATATGTTTTGGTATGCAATTAGGCATTAAAAATTGATTAGGATCATAAGACACTTGGTATGGTGCATGTAACCTTAGAAATAATTTTTGAAATTCAAGGTTCTAATGCCCATTAATCCACGCTTCCACTCCTTCAACTAGGGTCTCATTCAAGAGACACCTCTAATTTGAATCACCATCCAGGATGTGGCCAGGTGATAGGTACTTGGGTGATAAGTACTACGGTGACAGGTACCAGATTTACAGCAGATACCAAGGTAAATGAATAACAAGAGAGTTGGTTACCAGCTTGACCACTTTCCTCAGAAGGTCAAATCCTGCACTTGCCACACCTGCTACACCTACAATGAAATTCCAAAAGAACCAACTCAGGTTCGTAGCAACACCTCTGGTACAACTAAGCAAAAAATGGTAGGTAGTGTGCCATCCTAAATTCCTATAGCCATTGAGCCGAACACAGAAAAGGAGGCTTCAAAGGCAAAAGGCAATAGAAAGAAGATGAACAGAAGTTAAGAAAGAAAAGCCTTTGCCAAAAAGCAAATTTAATAGAAAGGCAACAAAGGATTAAAAGTCAGTGTAAAGTTCAGAAGACAACAATAAGGAAAAGGAGGCAAGAAACTACCTATTGATTATAATATTACTTGTTTGCTGTTACCTGTTGCTTTTCAAAAGGTGATGTTGAAAGAACCTGAGGAGGTTCCTAAGAAACTAGTAGATCCCTTGGAAGCTGAAATGTGTAGTGGAGTTGCAATTCAATGCATTAACCTAGGGGAACCAAAGAAAGTTGTTATCAATAAACCATCTAAAGGGATGTCCAAGCACCTGCGTCCTTTGTACATAATGGCTCACCTCAATAGCCACTCCACTTCTAAGGTGCTGATTAATAATGGGTTGGTAGTTAACATTATGCCATTTAGGATGTTATTAACCTTGGAAAAGATAGAAAAGGACTTGATCACAACTAATGTCTCGGTATCAGCTTTCACTAGGGTTGTATCTAAGACTCTTGGTGTCTTGCCAGTTGAGGTAACCATGGGAAGTAAGTCTTCTAATATTGCATTTTTTTTGTTGTTTGTTCTATTGTAACTTTTTAAGCTTTGTTGGGGAGGGATTGGATACATACGAATTGGTGCATTCCTTTCTCCCTTCACCAATTTTTACTATTTTGGAAAGAGAATGATGTACAGGTGGTATGAGAAAATGCTAAGCCTTTTATGACTAACTCAGAGGCAATTGAGGCCCAATACTATAATGTAGATATTAGTCTCATTCAGTTCCTCAAGAAGAAAGCTCGAAGGGCATCAACTCAACATGCCCCTAGAGAAAGTCATGTGGTGTATGCTAAGACCACAGTAACCTCCTCACTTATAGAAAAGAAGTAGGAGGAGGAATCAGAGAAGCTAATAGAGAAAGATGGAGAAACACTTGCAATCGTGCCTTACCATTGGTTGATAAAAGAGCCCTTAATTGAAAAGCTCTAGGATGAGTAGCAAACACACAGAGGAGGAGTTGACAATAACTGCAGTTGCCTTTTTTAGAGTTTAAATGCAGCAGCTCCTTGATAGAATAGAGATGGAAGAGAACTTGCAGGTTAAAGGAGCCAAGGTCATATATAAAGGAGAACCAGAAGAGGAGGAACCTGGAGAACTATAACTTTAGGACTTGGATCTAGCACCTATAAAGCCAGATGACATATTGACTAGTGTACAAGATCCTTTAGAAGAGATAAACCTTAGCTCACCTGCAGAACCACGGTAACTTATATTAGCTTTCTGTTAAGGAATGACATAAAACAAAAAATAATTTCTTTACTTCATGAATACAAAGACTATTTTGCCTGGGATTACCATGAGATGTTAGGTCTCCAAAGAAGCTTGGTGGAGCACAGGTTACCAATTAAGCCTGAGTACAGACCTCACCACTAGGCACCTAGAAGAATGTTAAAGGAGGTAATCCTGAAGGTAAAAGATGAGATAGAAAAACTCTTGAAAGCAGGATTCATCAGACTAATTAGGTATAATCAATGTTATCTAACATCATACTTGTAGTTCAGAAAAATGGAAAATTATGGGTCTATATTGATTTCAATGACCTGAAGGTTGCAACACCAAAGGACATGTATGTGATGCCAATTATAAATATGCTCATTGATGCTGCAGCCAAGAATGAACTGCCATCCTTCCTTGATGGCTTCTCAAGTTACAATCAAATCTTCATTACTCTAGAGGATGTGTCAAAGACTGCCTTTAGGTTTCCAGGTTCCATTGGGACATTTGAGTGGCTGGTCATGCCTTTCAGTTTGCAAAACGCAATTGCAACATACTAGAGGGCAATGAATGCAATATTCCATGACATGCTATGTGACACCCCTTACCCGTCTACAGTGTAGCCGTGCGAGGCATGTCATACTTAGAGCCGGTGTGTGTGACACCCCTTACCCGTGTACAGTATACCCGAGTAAGTAATGCCACACAGTGTATTGGCACACTCTAATATACCTTAATTGATTTATATCATGTTTTTGAATATAATTTGTGAAATATAATTTATTTTAAGCCATTTACCGAAATTATTACTTATTTGAGGTTCCGAAAATTTTAAAGAAAATCCGGCAGAGTACCGGCTAAAAATGGAGAAAACAGTTCTTCGGAACCTGTTAAAACACTTCCAAATAATTTTCCAAATAATCCCAACTTCAAGTCATCAACAAAGTCTCAATATCAAGATCTCAACAATTTTCAATTTCAGTTCTCAACACCCTTTTCATTTTTCAACATCCATTTCTCATAATACTCATATACAAACAATAAATAAAGGCTCAAATTTTGCATTCATAACCATAACTTTCATTATTTACATGAACATCAAAATACTATACATAGATCCAAATACATATGAGAAGATAACAATTTAGTTACAAAATATCAAAATGACACATAGTGTCCTACCAATGCACTGCAGGTGATGAGGTGACACGGACACTGTGCAGAACTGCAGGATGGACTCACCCAGTCTGTGGTCTACTGGGCTCACGATCAGTATCTCCAGTACCTACGCGTGGCAAAAGCAACGCGCTAAGCAATAATGCTTAGTGGTGCAATAATAAAATAAAAGAAATTGCAAGAAAATAAATATGTAGTGAATGTTCTATATTTCATTTGTTTTGAATTTGTATATCATTAACTTTGTCCACTTTCATTCATTTGGTTGCCCAAGTAACCTACACTAGACGATCGGATCGATAAACGGTAACCGCACCGGGTATCAAGTACTCGCCGTCACACCATCGGTCACATATGCATCTCCCGGCAGGCAAATGTAATGCCTAACAAGTCAGAATATATCAGGCACAAGGCCAAAGCTCAATACAAGGTCAGAATGGCTAAAAGCCATGAAATCACAGAATGGCATATTGCCATGTGCAGTACTGCTAACTGAACCCTATTGGCATGCCAAACTATCCAAACCAATCTTGTTAGGTATACTAGGGCATTTGAAACTTTTAAATTCTTCAATTTGTGAATTTCAAGTTTTGGTGTCACTATTCACCTCATTGGTCAACAAAAATGTTGACTTTTGGATAGAAAATAGGTGTATTGGTTTTAACACCCCAAACATACCACATTTTGTATTTAAAACTTGTTGGAATTGATTGCCATTTCCATTTCTCAACTTAAATCTAAGAGGGCAGAAATTTCAGTTTTTGAGACCCAATTTTACTGTTCCATTGGGCCCTGTTGCAGTGGGAATTTGAGGAAATGGTAAACATGAAAGTTGTTCATTTTTTTGTCTAGTTGAATTTTCTTTTTTGAATCACTCCATTTGGAGTTTTGTAGCTCCAGATATGGTCCAAAAACCACAGCTAGCCGGATTGCCAATCTGCAGAATTGACCATATCTACAGTAACATGAACAGTGACTGCCACTGCCATTTGGGTTAGGTTCTGGCCATAATTTGGGGTAGGTTTCTTCATGAAAGTTGTTTGTCTATGTCTTAACTTGTTGCTGTAAAACTTTCAGGTCAATTGACCAAATCTACAGTGAGTTATGGCCAAATAAACAGTTACTGTTCATTTAGTTATTTTGCAGAATCAGTTGCAGGGTATCCGGATTGGGGCCAAGTTTTAGTCCTCTTGCTTTGGTCTTTTGGGCATGGTTTCTTCAGAAAAAATGTGTCATTATAAGCCTAGTTTCATGTCCAATTGGCCAAACACCAATTGGACTAACACAGCCAAAGTTATGGCTGTGTAATTGGACTGAAATTTCAGTCCATTGCTGCTGTCCTAGGGCAGCTTACACCTTCACTTTGCCATACTATTTTTTTAGTCCAAATTGTGGTCAACTTACCTAAAATGGTCACTAATTGACCATTAAAATGTTCTCTAACAATTTCCTAAGCCAAGTCAATTTTTCATTCCTCAAAACCCTAATGTCCAATTCAAATTACTCATAAACCTTAATTAGCATACTAGTTCAACATCCATGCATATTCATACCTTAAACATCATTTCGAGCCACTCTAAGTTCATTAAAACAATCAAAATAATTCCTTCACAAGGGCTGCTGAAAATTCATAGTATGTATACACATAATTCTTGTTCATTTTAGTTACAATTCTTACTCAATTCAAGTTGCAAATCATGAAAACAAAGAGTTTTAAGTATCTAATGCACTAACCTTGAATAGGGCAGATTTTTTCCAAGCTAAATCTTCACTTTCCTTCACTTTCTAGGCTGCCAAACACTCTCCCAAGATGAGTGGACAACTTTTAATGAAAGGGGTTTAGGGTTTATGGTGAAAAGAAGAGAGAAAGTAAGCTTTGGTTGAAAATCAATGGAGGTTTGGCTATGGAATTTGAGAGCTACGGGTGAGCTTTGTGAAGGTGAGGGCTGCTGGAATTTTAGGAGCTTTTGTTGTATTCTTATACATATTTTATTAGTTAATTTAAGTGTTGACTAAATGTGATTGGTGGGTAAGTGTTTAATGACATCATATGATGTCATAATTGGTATTTTCTTCTTTTTTTTTTCTTCTCTTCTCTACTCATTTTCACTTTAATTTTTGGTAATGTTTCTTCATATTTTATGTCATATTAATTATTTACTTAACTGGACAAGTCGGCCAAAAATCACCTCTGAAGGCGAAATGACCAAAATGCCCTCCGTTTGGCTTAACGGGTCAAAATTGTCTGTACCGATTGAAAAATTTTTCTAAATATTTTCTTGGCATTCTAATGCCATAGGAACCTCAATGACCATTCTCTGGAGTCCCAAAAATTATTTTATAATTTTTCCCCCGGGTCTAGGGCTCCTAGTTGCGAGAACCGCAACTTCCCTCTGGGTTACCCCTCGCTAGGGCACCGGCTCGTTTAACTTGGTTGTATTTTATTTCTAAAATTTTTACTAAAATTTTCTTATCAATATTTGAGTTGATTATGGTCCCTCACTTTAGTTAAATATTTTTCCGGACGTTCTAGCTGTCCGGACAGACACTGGTCACCGGAACAGTAGAATGTACGGAGTTGCTACCGAGAGGGTGTTACAACTCTTCCCCTCTAATTTAAATTTTGTCCTCGAAATTTACCTGATGCAAACAGTTGAGGGAACTGTTGCCTCCTCGGTGTTGTGGTGCCTCCAAAGCACTTTCACCAATGGAATCTGCTTATTTCTCAACTCTTTTACTTCCCGAGCCAGGATCCGTAGAGGTTCTTCTTCATATGTCAAATCCGGTTGTATTTCAATTTCTTCTCTGGAGATGACATGTGAAGGATCTGAGCGATATCTTCTGAGCATGGACATGTGGAACACATTGTGGATCTTGTCCAGCTCTGGTGGTAAAGCTAGCCTATAGGCCACTGGACCCACACGTTCAATGACTTCATATGGGCCAATGAACCTAGGGCTTAACTTACCTTTTCTTCCAAATCTCCATACCTTCTTCCATGGTGACACCTTGAGGAACACTTTGTCGCCAACCACATATTCTATTTCTTTTCTCTTCAGGTCGGCATAAGATTTCTGTCTGTCTGAGGCAACCTTCAGATTGGCTTTGATTAGTTTCACTTTCTCCTCAGTCTGTTTCACTGTGTCCGCCCCACCAATTTGTTCGCCAATTCACCCAAAGACACCTGAGTTCTACATTTTCTCCCATACAGTGCTTCATATGGGGCCATTTGAATACTAGTAGCTATTATTGTATGCAAATTCTGCCAGTGGGAGGTATCTATCCCAACTTCCCTCAAACTCAATGACACAACTCCTCAGCATATCCTCAAGGACCTGACAAATATTTCATGTTATTATTATCATTTCAGTTCAATATTTGTATTAATTTCATGGGTTTCAATTGTTTACCTGGATTACTCTTTCTGATTGCCCATCCGTCCGAGGATGGAAAGCTGTGCTGAAATGGAGTTGTGTACCCAAGGATTCATGCAACTTCTTCCAAAATATCGATGTAAACCTTGGGTCTCGGTCATATATGATGGAAAGTGGAATTCCATGCAGTCTAACTATCTCACTGATATACAATTCTGCTAACTTCTCCGGAGTAGTCACCCTAATCGCGTAAAGTGTGCTGACTTTGTCAATCTATCAACTATCACCCATACTGCATCATGTCTCTTCCGGGTGAGAGGTAAACCACTTACAAAATCCATGGTGACCCGATCCCACTTCCATTCAGGTATGCGTATAGGCTGTAGCAAACCCGATGGAACTTGATGTTCTGCCTTGACTTGCTGACATGTCAAGCATTTAGTCACATAGTCAGCTATGTCTTTCTTCATACCAGGTCACCAATACTGAAGCTTCAGATCATGATACATCTTTGTACTTCCCGGTGCATAGCATATACACCGTGTGTGCCTCTTTTAGAATACCGCCTTCAATTCCCATCATCCGGTACACAGTCTTCCTTTGTAGTACAGACACCCATCTGCTTTCACCCCATAGTCGCTGCTTTTCCTCCGAGATTTTGCTCATAATAGCCATTAACTTTTCATCCGCCTTTTGCCCATCTAAAATCTGCAGAAAGGTGTTTGGCCTCACTTGCAACTCAGCCAAAATAGCTCCATCTCGAACCAAGGATAGACGGGCATTCAATGATCTCAAAGTCGCTATGGACTTTCTGCTCAAAGCATCAGAATCTACATTTGCTTTCACAGGATGTTATTCAATTACACAATCATAGTAATTCATGAAATCAATCAATCGCCTATGTATTAGGTTGATCTGCTTCTGGGTTGGCAAGTATTTCAGGCTTTTGTGGTCTGTGTAAATGTAGCATTTTTCACCATACAGGTAATGCCTCCATATCTTCAGTGCGAAGATAATTGCTGCAAGCTCTAGATCATGGGTAGGGTAGTTCTGTTCATGTGGCCTTAACTGCCTGGAAGCATAGGCGACCACCTTCCCCTCTTGCATCAATACACACCCTAACCCATTATGTGAGGCATCACTGTAGACCACGAAGTCCTTTCCTGACACCGGCTGTGTTAACACTGGTGCCTCTGTCAACATAGCCTTCAACTTCTCAAAACTGGTCTGACACTTGTCATTCCAGTCAAATCTGACATTCTTGTGTAATAACTTGGTCATTGGAGCAACTATTAGGGAAAATCCCTTCACAAATCTTCTATAACACCCAGCTAGCCCCAAGAAGCTTCTGACCTCAGTTGTGTTTTTGGGAGGCTTCCATTCCATTATTGCTTCTATTTTCTTGGGATCCACCCTAATCCCATCAGCTGACACTATGTGTCCAAGGAATGCAATCTCATTCAACCAAAAGTCACACTTGGACAACTTAGCATACAGCTTCTTTTCTCTCAGGGTTTGCAGAACAATCCTCAAATGCTCATCATGTTCTTCCCTGGTCTTGGAATACACCAAAATATCATCAATAAAGACCACTACGAACCGATCTAGGTATGGATGGAAGATACGGTTCATAAGGTCCATGAATGCCGCTGGTGCATTTGTTAGGCCAAAGGGCATCACTAGGAACTCATAATGTCCATATCGGGTCCTAAATACAGTCTTGGGCACATCTGCATCCTTCACCCTCAACTGATGATACCCTGATCTGAGATCAATCTTAGAAAATACTCCTGCTCCCTTCAACTGATCAAACAGATCATCAATTCTAGGCAACGGATATTTGTTCTTCACTCACTTTGTTTAATCACAGTAATCAATGCAAAGCCTCAAAGTCCCATCCTTCTTTTTCACAAACAGACCTTTGAGCTCCCCATGGTGACACATCGGGCGTATGAACCCCTTATCAAGCAACTCTTGCAACTGAGTTTTCAACTCCCTCAATTCAGTGGGTGCCATCCTATAAGGAGCAATGGAAATGGGTGCTGTACCCGGCAGTGTCTCAATAGCAAATTCAACTTTCCTTTCTGGTGGCAAACCAGGCAATTCTTCAGGAAATACCTCTGGGAAGTCCTTTACTATGGGTATGTCACTCAGATTGGGCTTAGCCTGCCTAGTATCCACCACATGTGTTAGGTAGGCTTCACAGCCTTTTCTCATCATTCTTCTTGCAACAGTGGTTGAGATGACATTGGACAAGAAATCTGTCCTTTCCCCCACAACTGTAATTTCATTACCTTCAGGAGTTTTCAAAGAAATTCTCTTCAATTTGCAATCAACTATTGCCTGATGACGTGACAACCAGTCCATTCCCAAAATCACGTCAAACTCATGGAAGGGCAACTCAATCAAGTCTGCCAAGAATTCATACCCCTGAATCCTTAACGGGCAACCCTTGTACACTTTGTTCACTACCACATTGTGACCCAATGGATTAGTGACCAGAATGTCTTGGTCACTCTCCCCTACCAGTATCCCCCTTTCTACGGGTAGGTTGATGCAAATGTAGGAATGAGTAGATCCTGGATCTACCAATGCATGCACAGGTGTAGTGTAGAGGAAGAACGTACCCCTGATGACGTCCGGGGCATCTTGCTCCTCCTGAGCTCTAATAGCATAAGCCCTTGCTGGTGGTCTACTGTCAGGCCTCTCTGCTGGCTTAGCTGCAGGCCTCTGTGATGGTCCAACAGCCTCAGATTTACCAGATTTTCTACCTCTCTGTGGTGCAGGAGCAGGTCTATCTGCTTGTGTTGGAGCAGCTGTAGTAGTTCTGCGTGGACAGTTTCTCAGCTGATGCTCTGTCGACCCACATCTTAAGCAGGCACCAGTTACTCCCCAACATTCCCCCTTGTGCCATTTCAGGCAATGCGGACATGCAGAAGATGTTGGGGCTGGTCCCCTGAACCCCATCCCTGGAGAGCTGCCCACTGATGGTGTGGACTGACCTCTCCTAGGGGTGAACTGTGGCCTGGGCCCCTGAGACTGACCCTGACCCTGTGGCTGAGCTGAACTCTGTGCAGGAGGACCCTTGAACTTCTTCCCAAATGCAGGACCTGAACTAGACTGACCTGGGCCCCTCTTTTGTTGTCTTTCCCTTCTAGTCTGCTCACTGATTCTTACTTTTTTAACCTTTATTGCAGCTTCCACTAACTTGGTAAATTCTGTGATTCCCAAGGCAGTGAGCTGGATCTTGATGTTGTCATTTAGTCCCTCTTCAAATCTCTTGCACCTTTCAGCTTCATTAGGGACTATCTCCCTTCCATAGCGGCTTAATCGAACAAATTCCTTCTCATATTCGGCCATTGACAACTGTCTCTGCCTCAGGTTAATAAACTCTCTTCTTCTCTCTTCCAGGTATACAGTACCCACATATTTCTTCTTGAATTCAGAGAGAAAGAAGTCCCAAGTTCTGACTTCCGCTGCACTTCACTGGACACAGTGTCCCACCACTCATATGCATCGTCTTGCAGCAAAGATATGGCAGCTTCCAGGTTTTGCTCTGGAGTGCAGTGGAGTTGTTTTAGGACTCTGCCTGTTCTGTTAAACCAATTCTCGGCTGCAACAGAGTCATCTTCTCTCTTGCCATAGAAATCCACTACCCCAAACTTTCTTAGTCTTTCCAGGTGTGATTTCTGCTGTGGAGCTGGTGGTGGTGGTGGTGGTGGTGCTGGCATTACCCCCGCCATTTGTCTAAAGAAGTCGGCCATTTGTTGGAACATGGCCTGTGGAGGCTGAGCAGGCTCTGCTTGAGCTGGCGGAGCAGATTCTCCCATGCCCCCAGTCTCAGCTGCTGCAGGTGGAGCATGACTCTCCACTTCCTCCTCAACGGCTCTCTGAGATGAAGGGTCCATATCCTATTCAAAATAAGAAAGATAAACAAATCTGCATTAGTGTCACCTCGACTCTTACAAATGCAATGCATGGTATGGACTCAATCTAGGCCCAGAAACACCTAAACCGTGCTCTGATACCACTAAATGTGACACCCCTTACCCATGTACAGTATACCTGAGTAAGTAATGCCACACGGTGTACTGGCACACTCTAATATACCTTAATTGATTTATATCATGTTTTTGAATATAATTTGTGAAATATAATTTATTTTAAGCCATTTACCGAAATTATTACTTATTTGAGGTTCCGAAAATTTTAAAGAAAATCCGTGATCAGGCTAAAAATGGAGAAAACAGTTCTTCGGAACCTGTTAAAACACTTCCAAATAATTTTCCAAATAATCCCAACTTCAAGTCATTAACAAAGTCTCAATATCAAGATCTCAACAATTTTCAATTTCAGTTCTCAACACCCTTTTCATTTTTCAACATCCATTTCTCATAATACTCATATACAAACAATAAATAAAGGCTCAAATTTTGCATTCATAACCATAACTTTCATTATTTACATGAACATCAAAATACTATACATAGATCCAAATACATATGAGAAGATAAAAATTTAGTTACAAAATATCAAAATGACACCTAGTGTCCTACCAATGCACTGCAGGTGACGAGGTGACACGGACACTGTGCAGAACTGCAGGATGGACTCACCCAGTCTGTGGTCTACTGGGCTCACGATCAGTATCTCCAGTACCTACGCGTGGCAAAAGCAACGCGCTAAGCAATAATGCTTAGTGGTGCAATAATAAAATAAAAGAAATTGCAAGAAAATAAATATGTAGTGAATGTTCTATATTTCATTTGTTTTGAATTTGTATATCATTAACTTTGTCCACTTTCATTCATTTGGTTGCCCAAGTAACCTACACTAGGCATCGGATGGATAAGCAGTAAACCGCACTGGGTATCAAGTACCTCGGGCCGTCACACCATCGGTCACATATGCATCTCCCAGTGTGCAACAGAACAGCTAACAAGCTGTAAATATATCAGGCACAAGGCCAAAGCTCAATACAAGGTCAGAATAGCTAAAAGCCATGAAATCACAGAATGGCATATTGCCATGTGCGATCGCTAATCGAACCCTATTGGCATGCCAAACTATCCAAACCAATCTTGTTAGGTATACTAGGGCATTTGAAACTTTTAAATTCTTCAATTTGTGAATTTCAAGTTTTGGTATCACTATTCACCTCATTGGTCAACAAAAATGTTGACTTTTGGATATAAAATAGGTGTATTGGTTTTAACACCCCAAACATACCACATTTTGTATTTAAAACTTGTTGGAATTGATTGCCATTTCCATTTCTCAACTTAAATCTAAGAGGGCAGAAATTTCAGTTTTTGAGACCCAATTTTATTGTTCCATTAGGCCCTATTGCAGTGGGAATTTGAGGAAATGGTAAACATGAAAGTTGTTCGTTTTTTTGTCTAGTTGAATTTTCTTTTTTGAATCACTCCATTTGGAGTTTTGTAGCTCCAGATATGGTCCAAAAACCACAGCTGGCCGGATTGCCAATCTGCAGAATTGACCATATCTACAGTAGCATGAACAGTGACTGCCACTGCCATTTGGGTTAGGTTCTGGCCATAATTTGGGGTAGGTTTCTTCATGAAAGTTGTTTTTCTATGTCTTAACTTGTTGCTGTAAACATTTCAGGTCAATTGACCAAATCTACAGTGAGTTATGGCCAAATAAACAGTTACTGTTCATTTGGTTATTTTGCAGAATCAGTTGCAGGGTATCCGGATTGGGGCCAAGTTTTGGTCCTCTTGCTTTGGTCTTTTGGGCATCGTTTCTTCAGAAAAAATGTGTCATTATAAGCCTAGTTTCATGTCCAATTGGCCAAACACCAATTGGACTAACACAGCCAAAGTTATGGCTGTGTAATTGGACTGAAATTTTAGTCCATTGCTGCTGTCCTAGGGCAGCTTACACCTTCACTTTGCCATACTATTGTTTTAGTCCAAATTGTGGTCAACTTACCTAAAATGGTCACTAATTGACCATTAAAATGTTCTCTAACAATTTTCTAAGCCAAGTCAATTTTTCATTCCTCAAAACCCTAATGTCTAATTCAAATTACTCATAAACCTTAATTAGCATACTAGTTCAACATCCATGCATATTCATACCTTAAACATCATTTCGAGCCACTCTAAGTTCATTAAAACAATCAAAATAATTCCTTCACAAGGGCTGCTGAAAATTCATAGTATGTATACACATAATTCTTGTTCATTTTAGTTACAATTCTTACTCAATTCAAGTTGCAAATCATGAAAACAAAGAGTTTTAAGTATCTAATGCACTAACCTTGAATAGGGCAGATTTTTTCCAAGCTAAATCTTCACTTTCCTTCACTTTCTAGGCTGCCAAACACTCTCCCAAGATGAGTGGACAACTTTTAATGAAAGGGGTTTAGGGTTTATGGTGAAAAGAAGAGAGAAAGTAAGCTTTGGTTGAAAATCAATGGAGGTTTGGCTATGGAATTTGAGAGCTACGGGTGAGCTTTGTGAAGGTGAGGGCTGCTGGAATTTTAGGAGCTTTTGTTGTATTCTTATACATATTTTATTAGTTAATTTAAGTGTTGACTAAATGTGATTGGTGGGTAAGTGTTTAATGACATCATATGATGTCATAATTGGTATTTTCTTCTTTTTTTTTTCTTCTCTTCTCTACTCATTTTCACTTTAATTTTTGGTAATGTTTCTTCATATTTTATGTCATATTAATTATTTACTTAACTGGACAAGTCGGCCAAAAATCACCTCTGAAGGCGAAATGACCAAAATGCCCTCCGTTTGGCTTAACGGGTCAAAATTGTCTGTACCGATTGAAAAATTTTTCTAAATATTTTCTTGGCATTCTAATGCCATAGGAACCTCAATGACCCTTCTCTGGAGTCCCAAAAATTATTTTATAATTTTTCCCCCGGGTCTAGGGCTCCTAGTTGAGAGAACCGCAACTTCCCTCTGGGTTACCCCTCGCTAGGGCACCGGCTCGTTTAACTTGGTTGTATTTTATTTCTAAAATTTTTACTAAATTTTTCTTATCAATATTTGAGTTGATTATGGTCCCTCACTTTAGTTTAAATATTTTTCCGGACGTTCTAGCTGTCCGGACCGACACTGGTCACCGGAATAGTAGAATGTACGAAGTTGCTACCGGGAGGGTGTTACAGTGTGTCTTAACTTATCTTATAACATTTCCTAATAATCACATTTAATTTTATTAAATTAGGTCTAATTAATTTATTAGAGAAACCGATGGAGTTTCCCCTAATTTGTTCATAATTTGTCGATTTCCACCTGTTAAAAATCTCAATAGCCATTTCAAATATGTGCAACTTTTCTCAATCTCAATTCCCATCTCAATATTTCAAATTCAAATCTTCATTCATTCCATGCATAAACAAATAAATACTCATATTTACAAAGAAATAATCAATTTCATTAATATACAATATTTACAATAATTACATGAGTTTACAATTTACATTACAAAATGAAAGTCTAATTACAAAACACAAAACTACTATGGTCCTACCAAAATGCACTGCAGATATAGTGACACTGGACACAATACAGATCTGGACTTTGATTCCCAGTTTACAGTCTACTGGGCTCTCGCTCTGTATCTCCAGTACCTATGATTGATAAAAAGCGACGTGCTAAGTAATACAGCTTAGTGGTGCCAATATAAAATAAAAATAAACTAAATAAATAAATATGAAAAATTTATGTTGTTATTTCATGCAGACTGAAATTTTTGATAATTATTAATAATATTATTAATTTAGTACTTTTTATGTTCATTATTTGGAAATAAATTATTAAGACTTATTTTAATTGCCCAAGTAACCTATACCAGTTGACAGGACTGGATAAACGGGTAAACTAGCACTGGATATCAAGTACCTCGGGCCATCACACCATCGGTCACATAGTGTCTGCCAGGTTTGCAACAGAACAGCTAAAAAGCCATAATAATCATCGGGCATAAAGCCAAGTATATCAAGAGTATCAAAATGGCCAAAAGCCATAATATCACTAAATGGCCACAAGAGCCATAAATCACGAAATGGCATAAAGCCACAGGCAGTACTACAATCAGAACCCTATTGGGATGTCAAACTATCCAAACCAATCATTCTAGGCATACTAGGGCATGTTGACAAAGTTAAGTATTTGGTTCTTTGCATTTAAAGTTGTGGTGGTTACTATTCATGCAAAAATATTGACTTTTTCAATAATAATAGGTATGCAAGTTCTAATTACACTATAATACCATATTTTGGATTTTACATTTGTTAGCATTGATTGCCAATTTCAATTCAAAGCTGTTTGGAAGTAATTCTAAAATTTCAAATTTGGTCACTTAGGTTTATTGTTCCATTGGACCAATCTACAGTGGGAATTTGGCTAAACTTTCTTTATCAAAGTTGTTCCTTAATATGTCTACTTTAATTCTCTTTTTGAATCACTCCATTTGGAGTTTTTAGCTCAAGTTATGGCATTTTTACCATAACTGGTCGGATTGGTCCATTCACAGATTTTCTGGGCAAATTTTGGTTCTGGCAGTTTTGATAACCTAAATTTGGTTAGCAATTTGAATTGGTTAGAGTCAGAATTTGAGTTTCTATTCTTCATGAAAGTTGTTCTACTATATCTAAGCTTTCCATGGGTTCAAGAATCAGGTCATTTGGACCTCTCTACACAAAGTTATGGCCATATGAACAAATACTGTTCATTTGGTCATTTTCCAGGTCCAGAGTTTGGTTACCTAGATTTAGGTAAATTTTAGGTCACTCTAAGTTGGTTTTCTGGGAAGCATCTCTTCATAAAAAAATGTGGCATTATGTCCCTAGTTTCATCTCCAATTAGCCTTACACCAATTGAAGCTATACAACTCAAGTTATGGCTGCCCAGACCCACTGGAGTCAAAGTCCAGAATTTCCAGCAAGTGGGCAGCATCTCCAATTCATTATTCTAAGCCATAATTAATCCCCAAATTAAGGACAATTCACCTCAAATGGTCACCAATTGACCATTAGAACACCAATTCACCATCAATTGAGCAAACCCTAATTCCCAATTTCTCCATCTTGCATCACACATGAAAATTCAAGGTTCTAATACATATAGTCTCATCATAGGCCACCACTACACACTTTAATTCCATTGAAATTCATCAAACCCATCTTTAATTCATGGCTGCTGAAAATTTAGGGGTGCCCTAACATGCATAATTTGTTTAAATTTTAACATTTTCTTACTCAATTCGTGATCCTAACAAAGAATATATAGAGAGAGATAAGAGAATTGGCAGTAACCTCTTTTGGTGTTTTCCCAAACTTGCTTGGACTCTTTGTTCCCACTTCTTTTTGCTGCCTCAAGCTTGCTTAAGGTGCAAGGATTAATTTTTATGAAGGGAGGAAGGGTTTTTATGGTGAATTTAAGTGGGAGATGAAGCTTTATTGAAAGAAAAATGGTGGAGGTTCTTAGAGTGAGGTTCGGCCAAGGGTAGGAAATGAAGAAGATGACTTATGTTTATCTCTTTTAATCCCCTTTTTATTTTTTTTTAATTAATTTTATCAAGTTTTAATTGGTTGGAGCTTTTAATTGCATCATTATGACATGTATGTGATGTCATAATTATGAATTACATTTCATTTTATTTTGGTTTTCTTTCTTCTTTCTTTTACTCATTTTTAATTAAATTTTCATTAATATTTATTCACATTTTATGTAATATAGCTCACTTACTTAAATGGACAAGTTGGTAAAAAATCATTTCTGAAGGTGAAATGACCAAAATGCCCTTTGTTTGGCTTATCGGGTTAAAATTGTCTGTACCGATTTACAAAATTTTCTTAGTATTTTCTTAGCATTCTATTGTCATCTAAGACTCAATAACTCTTCACCTGAGTCCCATAAATTATTTCACAGGGTTTTCCATGGGTTTAGGGTTGCTAACGGTCTTCACAGTCGCTTCTCGTTAGGGTTACCCATCGCCGGAGCTACGACTCATTTAACCTTAGTGCATTTCATTGCTTAAATTTTTCCTTAATTTTTCTTATCATTAGTTGGGTTATTTATGACTCCTCACTCCAGTTTAGATATAGTTCCAGACATTCTAGCTATCCAGACAGACATTAGTCATCGGAACAGTAGAATGTATGGATTATCTAAAGTGAGGGCATTACATGCTAGGTCATTTCATGGAAGTCTATATTGATGACATAGTAGTAAAGTCCAACAGGTCTAATAAACACGTGGAACATCTAAGGAAAAGCATCCAAAGGATGAGGTAGCACCAGCTGAAGATAAATCTCTTTCAAGTGTGCCTTTGGCATCAAAGCCAAAAACTTCTTGGGTTTCCTAATGCATCAATGGGGAATAGAGGTAGATTAGAACGAAACCAAATCCATCTAGGAAGTAAAACCACCTAAGACTAAGAAATAGTTACAGAGATTCCTGAGGGAGGTAAATTACTTGTGAAGATTCATATCTAACCTTGCAAGTAAAGCAAAAGAATTTTTTTACTTATTGAGGCTTAAACAAGAGAGTGAATTCAGATGGGAAGAGAAGCACTAGCAAGCCTTTGACAAAATCAAGGAGTATCCCACTAGGCTGCTAATACTTGTTCCTCTAAGGTATGGTGATCCATTAAAGCTTTATATGTCTATTGCTTTAGATTTTATTGGATGTTTACTGGCACAAGATATCCAAATGGGACATAAGCATGCAATTTATTACTTAAGTCGAAACTTCACAGATATAGAGACTAGGCATTCTACAATTGAGAAGCTTTGCTTGGCCTTGCATTTTTCCTATGCAAAATTAAGACATTATTTTATAGGTTCTAGGGCATATATAGTTTCACAAACAAATTTAATGAAATACATATTATCCAGACTACTGATTACTGGAAGGATTAGAAAGTGGTTATTAGCCTTATCAAAAATTACCTTAAGTTATTTTCCCTATAAATCTTTGAAGTGACAGGTACTGGCAGACTTCTTGGCTGACCACCCATGTCTAGAGACAACAGACTCGATGGAGTAAGGGTTGAATGTCTATAATACGTAGAAGGTACCATGGTCCCTATTGTTTAACGGCTCCAGTACAAAGGCTTCAGCATGTGCAGGGTCATTATTGTATCACCTGCTGGTACCAAGATGACTGTTTCCTTTAGTCTGGAATTCTAATGTACCAACAATGAAGCTGAGTATGAGGCATGAATTATCGATTTAGAGATCCTCAAAGAATTAGGAGCGGAGGAGGTGCACATCATGGCAGATTTGTAACTGGTCGACAAATAGCTTACTAGAGAGTTTAAGTGTGGTAGCTTCTCCCTTACCCCTTATTTTATTACTACTATATAGATTCTAGATTGCTTCAAGGAAGTTTCTTTCATACATATGCCAAGGAAAGCCAATTGGGAAGCTAATGAGTTAGCTAAGCTAGCATCTAGCTTGAGAATGCCCTAAGAGCTGACACACAGGATGATTCTAGTAAGAAAGAGGAAGCATCTTTCCATAGAAGAAAGAGGTATGCCCATTGATGCCCATAATCTATATTTAAACATACAATTCATAATTTACATTACAATTAATAACTAATTATAATGTATTGTAACATCCCCATTGTACGTGTTCTGTACGTTCTGTTGCTCTGGTGACCTAATGTCAGTCCAAGCAAGTCAGGATGTCTGGAACTACACTTCGGTGATAGTGAACAGACATATAATGATGAAATAAATAAAAATAAAATACAAGAAAAATCAAAGAAAAATGAAAGACAGAAAATGAAACTAGGTTAAACGAGCCAGCACCGCAGCGATGGGTGACCGCACTGGGAAGGCCGTTGCCGACCCCAGGACCGTGGAGAACCCTCAAAATTAAATTTCGGGACATAATTAAAGGTTTATTGAAATGTAATTGACACTATAAATATCAAAGAAAAATTAATAAATTAGTACAAAGAAAAACGAAAAATCGAGAAACAAACAAGAATCAGTGTTACCAAAAAATCGGGAATACAACCCGAAGAGGGGCATTTCAGTCATTTGACACCAAGAGTTGCCTTTTGACCTCAACATCCATTAAAAATAAATGATATTACACTTTGGAAATGTCATGAAAAATTAAAATGAGATACATTATGTAAATAGTAAAAGATTAGTGGCAAATGAGCAAATTAAGGAATTTAAGATTAATGATAATTCAAGTTAGTGCTCCACTAACTCAAGCTTTGGGACACCTATTGAAGTCATTTTGGACAGAAATTAAGTCCATCTTCTCCCTCTCAAACAACCAGCTGAATTGTCCTCCATGAAAGCTCCATTGTCGCCCCACATGCAAAGCTCCATTGGTGCATGATCAAGCCATTATTTCCACTTGGATACTTCATTAAAACTTGCCTACTCACCTTGGGAAAGATATTGGGAACAAAAAGGTAGAGATTTGGTGAAGTTTAACGGAAGCTCTCAAGAGGTAAGTGTCCAAATCTTCTCCCTAGCTTTAGTAAACCTTGTGTTTAGGTTGAGGTGAGTGATTTGGTGAAGAGAAATAAAAAAAATATTGAGATATGAACTTGTCCATTTTCTGTAGCCATGAAAGTTTGTTGTATTTGAGTTTTTCTTACCTCTAATGGATGGGAATCAAGGTTGATTAACTCAAATGGAAGTTGTAGTAGGTTAATGTCCAAGTATGTGCATATTAGTGCTTGAATTAAGGATTTGAAAATGGGACTTTGATGCTTTGGTAAACTGCCATGTTTTGAAGGAACGGAAGCGTGAAAAACACAAGTTTATACGTTTGAATTCAAAAATTTTCGCCTAGGGTCACATGCATCATGCAAGATTTATTTTTATCTATTTGATTTCAATGATAAACAACATATTAAAACTCTTTTAATATGTTTTTGGATATGTATTTGCCATTTAAGATTTTAAAATTAATCAGATTAATTTTAGAACCCTAGATTAAATTAAGAACAAACACACTAACCTCTTGATGTACTGCAGTGTATTTGCGCCTTTAAGATTCATCTTTAGGACACCAAATGTTGTCCCTCTAGCTTGTCCACACCAAGAACACCTATGGCAGCCCTTGAACAACTTCTAAAGCTTTTTCTATTAATTAGAAAATCAAGTTTTGCCTTTTAAGAGATTAAAGATGTAAACAGGACACTAGAAACGATTTCTAGTATTTTTAATTCAAGAGATTGATGGCTAATCTCTTTGAATTGATGAGAGATGAAGAAGAAGAGATGGAGAACCTCAAAATGGCGTGACAAAGGAGGAGTGGCTGCTGGTTGCTTTTCTTTTTTCATAACTACACTTATATAGCTAGGTTAACACATTAAACCCTTGCCACATGTCACCCTTTGATTAGCTCTAGGTTTAAGTGACCCAATCACATTGTGCCAAGTATCAAACCTATATTTAATCTTAATATTAATCATCTTACATGATTAAAAACATTTGGCAAGCTTATGTGTAATCCCATGTGTCACCATCTCATGGTGCCACGTGTCACACTGTGAAATGACCAAAATGTCCCTGTGTCTTAATTTTGAGTTCTCAACCCAAAATAATTATTTCTCATCTTCTAATAAATTTATATCAAATATAAATTAATTAATTAATCTCTATTAATTAATTTCTCATTAATTAAATTCATATTTAAATACTTTAAATATAAATTTAACTTATACTACACATTCAATAAACTAGATTTGGTTTCAAGTCATGCTAGGGACTTTGCAATCTAATTGCAAACCAAACCTATTTAATTAATCAATTAAACTCTTTAATTAATTAATTAAATCATATTTAATTAGGTGATAACTTGTGTATGTGTGTGACTTACTAGGCTCATCACTAATTGGCAATGAGACATGATATCAACTCTTAATATCATCAGAACTCTTTCTTACCATAAATGATTTCTCTAAATCATTTTATGCACCTCATAGATCATGGTTAACACCTAGCATAGCATGCCATGGCCACCCAATTAGTAATAAGGTTTACCTTAAATGAACCTATAATCATATGTTATCATGCACTAGAATCTCTCTGTTACAAAATCCCAACTCAAGCTGGAGTCATGGTTTATGTCAAACTCTATTTGCTATGAATATTATGTTCTCTTTTAATTCCAGTTCTTGATTAAAAAGTTTTTCTCATCAGAAACTCTTTTCTGAATAAATCTATCTGTCCTAGTTAGGAACTTAAAACATCAAGAACAATTAAATGAACATAGGATTTTATCTCTATTTACTTAGAGGAACAGATTCCATCTTGATCAACCCCGACCTCCATATATAACTAGTAGGAGCCAACACATGCCTATATACCCATACATAATACAAGTATGAAAGTAGTATCAAACTCAAACTACCTATATACAAGATAACTGTGCTATCTCAGGTCTAAAGATTATATGCACTGATATGATTTATGACAAAACATTGACAAGAGTAAACTCCATGTGCTTGTCATAAGTGTCACTGGTTCGGCCTACTTATCATTTATAAGTGCCTATCATGTTTGTTATATGGCATGAGACTCACCATTCCATCTTATTTATATCTCATATAAATAACTTGGTAACAAACATGAATACAATCTTTCTGGATAAGTCATGTCCTTATTATGAAGTATCCTCCATTGTGAACCAATTTATGATACTTTGTACTAGAAATACTGTCAATCATATTCTTAACAACTTAAGAATAATATTTCAAACAAAATATCAATGGACCTTTTCTATTACACAAAAATATATTATGTAAACGGAAAAGTGGAAATGCCTTTTATTAATAAAAATATGTGCAAGATACATACTAAATGATATGCTCTAGGGCATACTACTAACAATCTCCCACTAGCACTAGAGCCATTCATTACAATATCTAAGACCTATCTTCTCAAGATGTCGGTCTAGCTGAGTCTGTGACATAGACTTAGTGAATGGATCAGCTGGATTTTCAGCTGATGCTATTTTCTGCATGGCTACATCGCCTCATCCAACTATTTCTCTGATAATGTGGTAGCGCCTTTCTATGTGTTTGGATTTCTGGTGAGACCTTGGTTCCTTAGCCTGTATGACTGCTCCATTGTTGTCACAGTGTAGTGAAACTGCTGACTCAATGGAAGGAACTACTGTAAGTTCTGTCACAAACTTCTTTATCCAAACAGCTTCCTATGCAAAGATCTCGATGCGAGAATATACTCAGCCTCTGTAGTGGAATCTGCAGTCGTGCTCTATTTGGAACTCTTCCAACTGACTGCACCTCCATTACAAATGAACACATATCTAGAGGTAGACTTTCTATCATCGATATCTGATTAGAAGTCAGAATCAGTATAACCATCCAATTACAAGTCTCCACCTCCATAAATCAAGAATAAATCCTTAGTTCTTCTCAAGTACTTAAGGATATTCTTGACAGCTATCCAGTGTTCCAAACCTGGATTGGATTGATATCTGCTAGTCAAACTAACAGCATATGCGATATCCGGCCTAGTACAAAACATTGCATACATTAAACTTCCAATAGCTGAAGCATATGGAATCTTGGCCATCTTATCTCTTTCTTCAGGTGTCTTTGGAGACATCTCTTTAGAAAGGTGGATACCATGTCTCACTGGTAACAATCCTCTCTTGGAATCAAGCATGTTAAACCTCTTTAACACCTTTTCCAAGTATAGACTTTGGATAAACCAATTATTCTTTTCGCTCTATCTCTATAGATGCGAATCCCAAGAATATAGGTTGCCTCCCCTAAATCTTTCATGGAGAATGTATTTGACAACCATATCTTTATAGTTGTCAACATACCTGTGTCATTACCCATCAACAGTATGTCATCCACATATAAGACAAGGAAAGTGATAGCACTGTCACTAACCTTCTTATATACACATGGCTCATCTTCATTTTTGATAAAACCAAAGGATTTAATGGCTTCATCAAAACGGATGTTCTAGCTCCTCGAAGCTTGCTTCAACCCATAAATGGATCGCTTTAGCTTGCATACCTTTGGAACCATCATGGGATTCAAAACCCCTAGGTTGTTCCATGAAAATGTTTTCTTCAATGTATCCATTGAGAAAAGTTGTTTTGACATCCATCTGCCAAATCTCATAATCATAGTATGCAGCTATTGCTAATAGAATCCTAATTGATTTAAGCATGGCAATAGACGAGAAAGTCTCCTCATAGTCGATTCCTTGCCTTTGGCGAAACCCTTTCGCTACAAGCCTTGCCTTATAGGTCTCTACCTTTTCATCAGAACCAATTTTCTTCTTGAAAACCCATTTGTTCCCTATAGGTACATTACTTTCAGGTGGGTCAACAAGATCCCAAACTTGATTCTTATACATGGAATCAATTTCAAATTTCATAGCATCAATCCATTTTGAAGAATCTTTATCTGATATAGCTTCTTCATAGGTAAGTGGATCATCTCCATGATCAGCTTCTTAGAAGACAACTCTTATTCTTCTTCATGAAGGAAACCATATCTCACTGGTGGGTGAGATACCCTGGTTGTTCTATGAGGAACAGCTGTAGATGTTTCATCAATGGGTATAGGTTGACTAGATGGATCTATATCCATCTGATCTGTTGATTGGTTAGAATTCTCTAATTCCAACTCTATTTGCCTTCATTTGCCTCTTTCTTGGACAAATTATTGTTCAAGAAATGTGGCATCTCTACTCAACACAACCTTTTGTGATGTAGGCAAATAAAAATAATATCCAAAATTATCTTTTGAATATCCAACAAATCGACCCTTTTCTGATCTGGTTTCCGATTTATCAGTGTTTAGCTTTTTGATATAAGCTGGACAACCCCAAATCTTAACATGCTTAAGACTTGGTTTTCTTCCATGCCATATCTCATAAGGTGTGGAAGAAACTGATTTTGATGGAATCCTATTCAGAATATACAAAGTTGATTCTAATGTAAATCCCCAAAAGGAGATTGGCATATCAGTATAGCTTATCATACTACGTACCATATCCAATAGGGTACGATTTCTCCTTTCAAATACACCATTCAACTGTAGTGTTCCTGGAGGAGTCAGTTGGGAAACAATGCCATGCTCTCTCAAGTATTCATCAAATTCAGTACTCAAATATTCTCCTCCACGATCTGATCGAAGAGCTTTAATACTCTTTCCTATTTGATTTTCTACTTTAGATTTAAATTCTTTGAACTTTTCAAAAGATTCATGTTTGTATTTCATCAAATACATATACCCAAACCTTGATTTATGATCAGTAAAGGTAATAAAGTAATGAAAATCACCTTTAACCATTTCCTTAAATGGATCACATACATCACTATGTATTAGCTCCAAAATATTTTCAGCCCTTAGCCCTTGTCCAACAAAGGGTGATCTAGTCACTTTGCCCTGAAGGCAAGATTCACAAGTTGGAGTAAGCTCAGAGCCCAATGAGGATAAAATCCCCATTTTCTCCAATTTTGCAATTCTATATTCTGCAACATGACCTAATCTTAAGTGCCAAATATATTTTGAACTTGAGTTGATTTTCATCATGGCATTGCATTCTTTTAGATTGCTATACTCTGGACAATGGAAACACTTTCCTGCTGGCAGTGGAAACACTTTCCTGCTGGCAGTGGAAACACTTTCCTTTGCCTTTGTCAGCTTTGGTCTTCCTTTTCTGTTTAGCTATTTTCTTGGAAGGACCAGGAATCTGAGGTTTCTTTTTCTTATTGCCCTTTTTCTTGTTGGACTTTCCAGCAGAAGAAGACGCAATCAAAGCTACCTCTTTTCCTTTATTGCCCGACATATTCTTTTGGGCAATAACCAGCATGTTGAGTAAACCAACTAAGGTGCATTCCTGTTTAGTCATATGGAAATTTGTCACAAAATTCCCAAAAGACTCAGGAAGGGACTGAAGGATCAAATCCATCTGTAGTTGGAAATCCATGTTGAAGTCAAGATGTTCCAACTGCTCAATCAGCCAAATCATCTTGTGGACATGATCCCCAACATTCTGTCCCTCAGACATCTTCATGCGGAATAGCTACCTAGATATCTCATACCTAGCATTCCTACTGTGCTCACCATAGAACTCTTGTAGGTGAAGGAGGATCTCACTCGCACTCTGCATGTTCTCATGCTGCTTCTGTAACTCATTACTCATGGAAGCAAGCATGTAACACTTAGCTCTCATATCATGCTCCTTCCACTTGTCCAAAGTTTCATGTTCCTCTTGAGCGGCCTCTGGAGGTAAGGGATCAGGAACATTTGAATCTAGAACATATCCTATATGTTCAAGGTTCAGGACAAGTTTCAAATTTTTTAGCCAATCAGAGAGATTAGGTCCTGTCAACCTATTGCGATCAAGTATGCTTGCAAGGACATTGGATGGTGGTGGTTGTTCTGTGCTCATTATTATCAGAAAATAACCAGATTAATTAGTAAATGTATCAAGTAATTAACCAAAATGATTATGGTCTTTTAATCAAATTGGTCCTCCCACTAACTTAGCGAATCCTACACTTCCAAAGTAGAAAACGGAAATCCTAATTGGATGGATTTCTAGTGGGTGATTGAATTCTTATAATTCTATTGATCATCCTTAGGTACATCCGTTATTGAAATTACAATAAACTATAAGTGAGCAACTCCTTGCCCATCACATCTCATGTGAGGTTCAATCCTTTACCTAGCCCCTAATGCTCAAAATCTCAGGTACATCCATTATTGACTTATCTTGCATTAGTTAAGTTGATCCCATTGAGCCAGTAATTATGCAAATAATTTTAATGTCCTCAGGTACATCCAATATTGGCCACCAAACCATTTACATATTTACAACATCTCATGCTTAACAATTATTCTTAAGAAAATCTCTTAAATTAATTGCATCTTATGCAACTATTTAAAATTTCTTAAAATAATTACCCCAATGGAGGGCCCATGTTATAATTACTTTAATTATAGCATTTCCAACTTAATCATTTGTTTGGAAGATTTTATAGTCATCCTAATTACTATTAAGGTCTCACTTTGCACATTATCCATTTAGCATGCATATATCATATAATTGCATACTTTCCCATACATCTCATGCATTCATGGATAAGTAGTAAATATGGTATGATCATGGACTTTCTAAGGGATTCAATTCTGAGCCACCAAGAATTGAATCAGGGCATTCCTAGGTGCATTTCATTCATTCATTTTACAAGAGTTGCTGAAGGAGTACATAATCAACACTTGATCTTGAATTCCTCCCACTGGTCCCACCAATGCTCTTGACCTCCTTGAACTTCTTGCAATCCAATTACATAGTAATCCTTGGCATACCAAGGCGAATTTACAAGAACTTAAATAAATGAAATTACAATCCAAAAATTATTACAAACTTAATAATACATGCCCAAAATAAATTAAAATAAATTAATTAAATTACAATTCCAAAGAAACATAAAAGAAATAAATCCAATCACATTGGTCTTTTATAGTCCATGATCATCCATCATGCATATCACTATTTAACAATTAAATAAAATATACATACTTAAATTAAATTGAATATCTCATATTCAACTTAAAAATCCAGATTTGAATATGATTCAAATAAATTTAAAAATTCATATTTGAATCTCATTTAAACAAATTTAAAAATTCAGATTTGAATCACATTCAAACAATCTTAAAAATTCAGATTTGAATCACATTCAAACATTTTTTAAAAAATTAGATTTGAATCACATTCAAACATTTTTTAAAAAATCAGATCTGAATATTATTCAATCAACTTTAAAAAATCAGATTTAAATATGATTCAAACAACTTTAAAAATTTAGATTTGAATCACATTCAAACAACTTTAAAAATTCATATTTAAATCACATTCAAACAATTTTTAAAATTCTGATTTGAATCATAATTTAATTGTGTGATTAAAACTACTAATTAAACACTTTAATTAGTCAAAGAATAGGCCTTAGATCATACAACAATTGCAGAATTAAAAGCCAAACCTTGAACCACCCATGGAAGCCAAACCATACGCACCATTGATGGTGTTTTTTCAAGCATGCCGCCAAAACTCCACTGCAACTAGCAATGGATAAATCATCTCATGATCATAACACACAATTAAATCATATAAACAACAATCTAAATGGCAAATATAGCGGCTCTGATACCAATTGAAGGAACGGAAGCGTGAAAAACACAAGTTTATACCATTGGATTCAAAAATTTTCACCTAGGGTCACATGCATCATGCAAGATTTATTTTTATCTATTTGATTTCAATGATAAACAATATATTAAAACTCTTTTAATATGTTTTTGGATTTGTATTTGTTATTTAAGATTTTAAAATTAATCAGATTAATTTTAGAACCCTAGATTAAATCAAGAACAAACACACTAACCTCTTGATGCACTACAGTGTATTTGCGCCTTTGAGATTCGTCTTTAGGACACCAAATGTTATCCCTCTAGCTTGTCCACACCAAGAACACCTATGGCAGCCCTTGAACAGCTTCTAAAGCTTTTTCTATTAATTTGAAAATCAACTTTTGCCTTTTAAGATATTAAAGATGTAAACAGGACACTAGAAACGATTTCTAGTATTTTTAATTCAAGATATTGATCGCTAATCTCTTTGAATTGATGAGAGATGAAGAAGAAGAGATGGAGAACCTCAAAATAGTGTGACAAAGGAGGAGTGGTTGCCGGTTGCTTTTCTTTTTTCATAACAACACTTATATAGCTAGGTTAACACATTAAACCCTTGCCACATGTCACCCTTTGATTAGCTCTAGGTTTAAGTGACCCAATCACATTGTGCCAAGAGTCAAACCTATATTTAATCTTAATATTAATCATCTTACATGATTAAAAACATTTGGCAAGCTTATGTGTAATCCCATGTGTCACCATCTCATGGTGCCACGTGTCACACTGTGAAATGACCAAAATGCCCCTGTATCTTAATTTTGAGTTCTCAACCCAAAATAATTATTTCTCTTCTTCTAATAAATTTATATCAAATATAAATTAATTAATTAATCTCTATTAATTAATTTATCATTAATTAAATTCATATTTAAACACTTTAAATATAAATTTAACTTATACTATACATCCAATAATCTAGATTTGGTTTCAAGTTATGCTAGGGACATTGCAATCTAATTGCAAACCAAACCTATTTAATTAATCAATTAAACTCTTTAATTAATTAATTAAATCATATTTAATTAGGTGATAACTTGTGTATGTGTGTGACTTACTAGGCTCATCACTAATTGGCAATGAGACATGATATCAACTCTTAATATCATCAGAACTCTTTCTTACCATAAATGATTTCTCTAAATCATTTTATGCACCTCATAGACCATGGTTAACACCTAGCATAGTATGCCATGGCCACCCAATTAGTGATAAGGTTTACCTTAAATGAACCTATAATCATATGTTATCATGCACTAGAATCTCTCTGTTACAAAATCCCAACTCAAGCTGGAGTCATGGTTTATGTCAGACTCCATTTGCTATGAATATTATGTTCTCTTTTAATTCCAGTTCTTGATGAAAAAGATTTTCTCATCAGAAACTCTTTTCTGAATAAATCTATCTGTCCTGGCCAAGAACTTGAAACATCAAGAACAATTAAATGAACATAGGATTTTATTTCTATTTACTTAGAGGAACAGATTCCATCTTGATCAACACATACCTCCATATATAACTAGTAGGAGCCAACACATGCCTATATACCCATACATAGTACAAGTATGAAAGCAGTATCAAACTCAAACTACCTATATATAAGATAACTGTGCTATCTCAGGTCTAAAGATTATATGCACTGATATGATTTATGACAAAACATTGACAAGAGTAAACTCCATGTGCTTGTCATAAGTGTCACTGGTTCGGCCTATTTATCATTTATAAGTGCCTATCATGTTTGTCATATGGCATGAGACTCACCATTCCATCTTATTTATATCTCATATAAATAACTTGGTAACAAACATGAATACAATCTTTCTTGATAAGTCATGTCCTTATTATGAAGTGTCCTCGATTGTGAACCTATTTATGATACTTTGTGCTAGAAATACTATCACTCATATTCTCAACAACTTAAGAATAATATTTCTAACAAAATATCAATGGACCTTTTCTATTACACAAAAATATATTATGTAAACGGAAAAGTGGAAATGCCTTTTATTAATAAAAATATGTACAAGATACATACTAAATGATATGCTCTAGGGCATACTACTAACATGTTTGGCAGCCTATAATATCATGAAATTGTATGTTAGTTTATGTAATTTATTGATGAGATGTCGTGGTGTTAAATTGTGGGCAGCATGTGTAGTTGCCATGAAAGTGTATGTGTAATATTGATATTAAGGTATGTTGAATTTTGGCGGAAGTAAATGTTGAACTTGAATGGTGTATTGTGTGCATTGAGCACTTGAGTGTTCTGTTCAAAATACTTTGCTGGAATTGTGTACAATATACATAGAAGTGCCATGATTGAATATTAAAGTATTGGGAGGAGGAGGATTGTCAAAATTGGAAGTGTAATTTTCAAATACAGGTTGTGTGTGTTGGCAGCACCTAAATTAGGTCATAAGTGCAAAACTGTGAACCCAATTGGTATGAGGCCAATGGGAGGTGAAACTAGACACCAAATAGGCCAACTTTCATGTAGAAATGTTGTCAAAATTCTGCCTAGAAACTGACCTTAAAAATGACCAAATTCGGAATGGCAACCTTGCAAACCCAGATTTTTGACTATATGAACAGTAGTCATTAGGATAACCATAACTAACTCAAAACAGGTCCAATTGACCTAAAATTTTTACCATGGATAGCTTAGAAATAGAGCTATAATTATTATGAAGAAACCAAAGCCCAGAAATAGCCAGAACCAAGTCAAATAGCTTGCACAATTTCGGATACCAAAACTGCCAGAACTAAATGTGACCTAAAATTGACCAAATTTTGCACTAAAGGTGCAATCTGTCCAGCTTTAGTAAATTGACCATATCTTGGTCTATACAACTCAGAATGACCTGAAATTTTGCCAAAGGTTCAATAAGACACAAAGCTACAATTTTTCTTCTTTGACCAGAAGCTAAAAAGCAAGAGAAATAGGACATTAAGCTAGACCAATCTAGCACACTAAAACTGAAAATTTGACATTTACATACAATAATGCTTGAAGTAATTTGGCATTGAATGCCAACTTGCAAAAATGGTAAATTGCACTATATTGGCAGCATATTGAATTACAAATTGTGACATGTTGATGCTAGAATCAACTTATCCATATTACCTAAAAAAGGTCAACATTTACATTGACTTGTGAATTATGTGATAATTAGTACTCAAAAAAATGAGGAATTAAACAATTAATTTGTAATGTGCCCTAGTTTGCCTTGTTGACTAGTTTGGATAGGTTGGCATGCCAATAGGATTCTGACAGCTATTTTGTAAATGGCTTTATGCCATACTGTATTTTTACGGCAATATTATGCTGCAATGTGACTTTAATAGCCTACAGCTATACGTATTGTGTTATTATACTTGGCTTATCGCCAGATTGACTATATGGCTTTTTAGCCACACTGTTTGCACACCGGGAGACACTTTGTGACTGATGGTGTGACGGCCTAAGGTACTAGGTATCCAGTGCCAGTATATCCATTTATCCAGTCTGGTCAGTATATAGGCTACACGGGCAATTAATTTAAGCATTATTAAGTTCAAATAGCTAAATTCAGTTTATTGACATACAGCAGCACCAAAATTAGGAAAAATGAAAGGTTAGCAAATAAAAGTAGAATCAACAACTGTAAAGAATATCAATTTCATAAATTTATAAACAATTCATTTACTTATTTTAGAGTATATTTCTTTATATTTGGCACCACTAAGCAAAATTGCTTAGCGCGTTGCTTTTGTAACGCGTAGGTATTGGAGACACAGATGGGGAGCCCAGTAAACCTACGACCGGGTGAGACATCAGATCTGCATAGGAGTCCAGAGTCATCTGCACTACACTTCATATATGGTAGGACTTAGGATCTTGTGTAATGACCATCAGTTGTATTTTGACATTTTGTTATGTAATATGTATAGATATCATAAAACTTTAAAATTTGTAATAATTTGTATATATTAAACTCCTATGGATAGTGTTTTGATGAATGTAAAATATGATGGACTGTATTTTGAAATTATGAAATGGTGAGACTGAAAAATTAGTTGGATGGTTGAGATTTTGATATTATCATATTGAACTGTTTTTAACAGGTTTGGAAGGACAGTTTGTCCGAAATACAGATGGCACCTTACCAGATTTCTATTACCATTTTTGAGAAACTGATTTTATTAAAGTATGAAAATAGTATCAGCATGATATGAATTTTACTTAAAGGACTTCTTAAAATTAAATTGAGTTCAGGAAATGAGATAATCACAGACTAGGTGCTCCAACACACCGTGTGGCACGCCTTGCTTGGCTATACTGTAGACGGGTGAGGGGTGTTATATTTAGTGGTATCAGAGCACGGTTTAGGCATTTCTGGACCTAGATAGTTTGCATATCATGCATTGCATTGTAAGTGTTAAGATGACTCTAATGCAGATCTTTTGATTTGTTATTTTGATCAGAATATGGACTCCACATCGCAGAGAGAGGTCGATGAGGAGGTGGAGAGTCATGCTCCATCTATGACTGAACCAAGAGACAGGAGAGAACCTGCTCCACCAGTACCAGATGCACCAATCACATTTCAACAAATGGCTGAGTTCTTTAGACAGATGGTAGGAGTTATGCCACCACCACCACCTCCACATCAAAAATCTCATATGAGAGACTCAGGAAGTTTGGAGCAGTGGATTTTCTGGGCAAAAGGGAAGATGATTCTGCCACAGCCGAAAACTGGTTGGACAGAACCGGAAGAGTCTTGAAACAACTGCAAAATTTGGACTCCAGAGCAGAATTTAGAAGCTGTTGTATCACTACTGCAAGATGATGCATACCAATTGTGGGATACAGTAACTAGTGAGGTGCCACCAGAACAAATAACTTGGGATTTCTTTCTCACTGAGTTCAGAAAGAAGTATGTGGGCAGTGTATACCTGGAAGAGAAGAGAAGGGAATTTATTACCCTACGACAGAGACAGCTGACAGTGGCTGAATATAAAAGAGAATTTGTCAGACTGAACCACTATGGGCGGGAAATAGTCCCTAATGAGGCGGAGAGATGCAAGAGATTTGAGGAAGGACTCAATGATAACATTAAAGTAATGATTATAGCCTTAGGGATTACAGAGTTTTCCAAGTTAGTGGAAGCCGCACTGAAGGTTGAAAAAGTTAGAATGAATGAGCAGAACAGAAGGGACAGACAACAAAAAAGAGTTCAGGGTCAGACCAGTACATCTTCTGCCCCTAGTAAGAAATTCAGAGGTTCTCCTACTCAGAGTTTCAGTAGAGCACCAAGTCAGGGTCAGTCATAGAGGCCCAAATCTCATTTTTTACCGAGGAGAGGCCAGTCCACAGCTTCAGTGGCTAGCTCTTTAGGGACAGGGTTCAGGGGACCAGCCCCAACAGTATCTGTTGCTTGCCCACATTACCAAAAATGGCATAAGGGTGAATGTTGGAGGATGATAGGTGCTTGTTTACGGTGTGGGTCTACAGACCACCTAGTCCGAGATTGTCCTCGCAGAAATGCTACATCTACTCTGGTATCAACTGATAGGCCTGCCCCTCCAGCTCCAAGGGGTAGAAAGCCGGGTAAGGCTGAGGCAGCCGGTACTTCACAGAAACCTGTATCAGAGTCTGTGGAGAGAGCAAAAGGTAGAAAACCAGCCAGAGCCTATGCAATAAGGGCACAGGAGGAACAGGATGCTCCAGATGTCATCAAGAGTACGTTCCTCCTCTATAATACTTTTGTGCATGCATTAGTGGATCCTGGATCTACTCATTCATATATTTGTATCAAGCTGCCCGTAGAAAAGGGAATACCAGTAGAGGAAAGTGGCCAAGACATCCTGGTCACAAATCCACTAGGCCATAGTGTGGTAATAAACAAGGTGTATAAGGGCTGTCCATTGAAGATTCAAGGGAAAGAGTTCTCAGCAGACTTAATCGAACAGCCTTTCCATGAGTTTGATGTGATTTTGGGAATGGATTGGTTATCCCATCATTAGGCAATAGTAGATTGTAAATTGAAGAGAATCTCTCTGAAAATTGCTGAGAACGAAGAAATAATAGTTGTGGGTGAAAGGACAGATTTCTTGTCCAATGTCATCTCAACTACAGTTGTAAGGAGATGGTTGAGAAAAGGCTGTGAAGCCTATCTGGCACACGTGGTTGACACTAGGCAGGGTAAACTTGACTTGTCTGACATACCCACAGTAAGGGACTTCTCTGAGGTATTTTCTGAGGAATTGCCTAGTTTGCCACCAGAAAGGGAAGTTGAATTTGCTATTGAGATTATGCTGGGTACAGCTCCGATTTCAGTTGCTCCGTGTAGGATGGCACCTGCTGAATTGAAAGAGTTAAAAATCCAGCTGTAAGAATTACTAGAAAAGGGGTTCATACGCCCTAGTGTGTCACTGTGGGGAGCTCCGATACTATTTGTAAAGAAGAAAAATGGGACACTGAGGTTATGTGTTGACTACCGGCAGTTAAACAGAGTAACAGTGAAGAACAAGTATCAGTTGCCTAGAATTAGTGATCTGTTTGATCAGTTGAAGAGAGTCGGTGTGTTTTCTAAGATAGATCTCAGATCAGGGTATCAACTAAGGGTTAAGGATGCAGATGTGCCTAAGACTGCATTCAGAACCCGGTATGGGCATTATGAATTCTTGGTGATGCCGTTTGGGTTAATAAACACTCCAGCAGTATTCATGGACCTTATGAACCGTATCTTCCATCCATATTTAGATCGGTTTGTAGTGGTCTTCATTGATGACATCCTGGTGTATTCCAAGGATAGAGCAGAACATGATGAACATTTGAGAATTGTTCTACAGACTCTAAAAGAAAAGAAACTGTATGCTAAATTGTCCAAGTGTGAGTTCTGGTTGAAAGAGATTGCATTCCTTGGAGATGTAGTATCAGCTGAAGGGATTAGAGTGGATCCCAAGAAGATTGAAGCAGTGATGGAATGGAAGCCTCTCAGAAATACAACTAAGATCAAAAGTTTCTTGGGATTAGCTAGATATTATGTAACATCGCTATGTTCAGTAGTGCATTCTACTGTTCTGGTGACCAGTGTCTGTCCGGACAGCTAGGATGCCTAGAACTAAATTTAAATATTTGTAAGGAGACATAAAATAATGAAATACAATAAAGGAAAATACAAGAAAAACAAAAGAAAAATAATAGCAATGAAATGTAACTAAGTTAAACGAGCCGAAAATCGTAGCGATGGGTGACCGCACCGGGAAGTTGCGGCGAGGACCGTTGACTATCCCTGGACTGCGGGGAACCCTGAAAAATATTTTTAAGACTTAAATAAACATCTATTGAAGTATAAATGTCATTAAAAATATCAAAGAAAAATTAATTAATTAGTACAAAGAAAAACAAGAAATCGAGAAACCGATTAAAAACCGGTGTTACCGAAAAACCAGGAATACAACCCGAATAGGGGCATTTTGGTAAATTGACACCCCGAGTTGCCTTTCGACCTAAATTTTCATTAAAAATAAATGATATTAAACCTTGAAAATATCATGAAAATTAAAATGGTGGTACATAATCTAAATAGTAAAAGAAATGAGAAAAATGTGGGAATTTAGAAACTTTGGAATAAATAACTATTCTTTTACATTAGTGCTCCCCTAACCTCACTTCATGGACACATATGTAAGCCATTTGGGACAGATTCTTCCACTAAGTAACCTTCTTCTTCTTCGTTCTTCTCCATTGCCAAACCAAAAAGGTCCTAAACTCTCCTATGGTCGTCCAAGCTCCAACCTCCATGTATCCATGATCCAAGCTCCCAATGCTTAAGGTTTCTTCATTAATTTTTGCCTACACACCTTGGGAAGCAATAAGGGAGCAAGAAAGATAAGTTTTGGTGGAGTTTTGAAGAAGTCCAAAAGAGGTAAGTGGTTATTTTCAATTCTTATTTCATTAAAAGTGTTACTAAGGTTGTGTGTAGTTGAATTATGGAAGAAATTTTGAGGTTTGATGAATTATTGGTGATGTACTATTTTGGCAGCCATGAAAGTTAAAATGTTTAACTTGTTGTTTACATGTAAATGATGGGAAAATATGTTGATTAATGATATAAGATGTTGTAGCCAATGTGTATTAAGTGTATGTGGTGATTGAGCAATTGATCTTGAAATTGAAGGAAGTATGGGAAACTTTGGTAAGTTGGAGTATTTTGGCAGCGTTGAGAAAGTCATGAGGAATGCTTGAATTCATGAAGATTATTTAATGTAATGTGATTTTAGAGTTGCTAAGTATGTATGTAATTTATTTAGTGAAATCATATGTAATAATTAGGAATGTTTATGTATGTACATTGTTGGATTTGGACTTTGTGAATTGTGATTGCATTTGGTGCATTTTGAAGTGGTTATATTCTGTCCAAGTTGAACTATAATGTAAAGAAGTGAATGGTTTTGGTTAGTGCCAAATGCAGAATGATGTGGGGAAGTGAATATGTAATTGGTAAACATGTGTTTGGTTTGGTGATTGAAAAGCATGTAGAGGGCAGTGTGCAAATGGACCTATAAACCTAAGTGTGTGGCTCCAATTGGTATGAGGCTAATTGGAGGTGAAACAAGGCACAAAATGTGCCAACTTTCATGAAGAAAGCCTACCTAAATTCGGTCCAGAAAGTGACTTGAAAAGTGACCAAATCCGGATTAGTGACTTGAAAGCCTGAAAATTTACCATTTGGGCAGCAGTTAGTGTTTTAGCCATAACTTACTCAAAACAGGTCCAAATGACCTGCAATTTTTACCATGAATAGATTAGACCTAGAGCTACAACTCTTATGAAGACACTAAAACCTAGAAATGACCATAAGCAAGTCAAATAGCTTGCAAAATTTCGGGTATAAAAACTGCCAGAACCAGAAATGACCTAAAGTTGCCATTTTAGTGCAATCTGTCCAGCTTTAGTAAATTGACCATATCTTGGTCTATACAACTCAGAATGACCTGAAATTTTGTCTCGAGTGCAATAAGACATAGAGCTACAATTTTTCTTCTTTGACCAGAAGCTAAAAACCAAGAGAAATAGGACTTTAAGCTACACTAATCTAGCACACAAAAATTGAGAACTTGACATTTACATACAATGATGCTTGAAATAATTTAGCAATGAATGCCAACTTATAAAAATGGTAAGTTGCACTATATTGATAGCATATTGAAATGCAAAATGTGACATATTAATAACATTAAACCTAATTCACCTAGAGTGCATCGAGGGTCAACATTTTAGGTTGACTAAGGAAAATAATAGAATTAAATAAATTAATTATTAAACCTTATTGTTGGAGACAGTTTAAATGAGTACTGAAACACTTTTAATTGTGTGTTTCAGTTAGCAAAGACTCAGGGAAGGAGAAGGAAACACTGAATCAGGGCCAAGAGATTTCATTTCAGAGGTTTGTGCACAACAGTTATTTCTTTTGAATTTTCAATTGAAATAAATTATGACAATTTGTCTGTTATTGTTTAAATTGTGAAATTTTGTTTGAATGATATTTGATGGATACTTATTGCTTGAAAAACATTGTAAATGGTTTGAAACCACAGTTATCATGTATATTGATTGAATTCCTCACTAGCTTGTCTAGTGGGACGAATTGACTTTGAATTCCCTCTCTGGCTGAAGTGTTGAGGTGTGTGCCTGTTGAGGACAAATAGGATGAGTACTCATATTATTGCTAGCTAGCTATGTTATTCCTCACTAGCCATCGACTTTTGGGATGAATTGGACTATGGGATCATGATTAAGCTGTGTGTATGATTTATTGACATTTATTGTGATATTGTGAAATGACGTTTAATTCTTTATGACATTCATTGTCTTTTGAATTCAACTATGATTTTAAGTATCCACTATTTATATGATTTATGGTTTATAGTTTTAAATTGTATTTTCTTAATATTGTGCACCACTAAGACATTGGCTCAACGATAGCTTTTTCATTGCTGTCGCAGGTAGACAGACGGACAGAGCAGCAGAGTAGGCTGCTTGTGCTACATTTTGAGATTTCGCCGGGTATGTTGAGTATACCATATTTTGTAGTTTTTGTTGTAATGTATGTGCACTGTATGTATATATTGTACTTGGTCTTGAGCAGTTGTAAACTAAAATTGTAAATTATTTTGGCTTGTAAAAATATTATGATATATTTATTTTATCTCAGCTTTCGGAAACACTGGAATATTTGATTGTTGAACTGAGTTGATAATGTTGAGAAATTTATTGTGTTGAAAAATTTATTGGAGTTTGGGATTGAACAAATTATTGGAAGTGCTTTTTACAGGTTTTTGAAGAACTGTTTTATTCAAAATATAGATGGCACTCTGCCAAAATTTTTACAGAAATTATTGATACTCAGAATTGTTATTTTGTTTCACTTCAGTTAAAAAAAAAAAATTTTAACATCTGTCAAAAGTGCTCACCACTAAAAAAAGAAATAAGAAAAGGTTTAAAATCCCTTGTAGTGTATTTAATGGGTTATCAGTAGGCGAAGTTTGGTAATTCATTAGGTATACTACGGGATCATGCCATGCATTATAGAGGGGTAGGGTGTGATATGTTTTAGTGGTATCAGAGCTAGTTTTTAAATTCTATTTTTACCTGTAATTTGAATATTCTTTCTTCATAGTACAATTGCTAAATGTCATTGTTTGATACATACAGTACATTACATTATAAATATGCACTAACGGGAGGAAATCTCCTTGTGTTATTTGTTCAGGAAGCCTAAGATCCTCAAATTGACTATGGAAGAAGGGGATCGTTCAGTCGATCAATCAATAGAGGTTGAGGTACAAAGGGATGCCCCAGCCCTACACAATGTGAGTGGATCAGCCGCACCAGCCCCCTCAGTATCGCGGTTCCCTACTCAGTTCGCTCAGCAGATGGCTGCAATGTTCCAACAGATGGCTGGAAACATGCCTACTCAAGTCCCACTACAGACACCAATGGTACAACCACAGTCTTCAGCTAGGCAGTATGATAAGCTGATTAAATATGGGGCTACTGAGTTCAAGGGGACAGTAGATCCTCTAGAGGCAGAACAATGGTTAGAGATAATGGATAGGGTGTTCAAGAAACTACATTGTATAGAGAAGCTCAAATTTGAATATTCAGTGTCACTACTACAGGGAGACGCATATGACTGGTGTAAAACCATTCCTCATAGTTTGGTGGAACCCCCAGTACCAACCTGGGATGACTTTCTGCGGGAGTTCAGACAAAAATATGTCCCAAATGCCTATGTGGACCAGAAGCTACAGGAGTTCTTAAGTCTGAAATAGGGAAGTAGGTCAGCGGCAGAATATGAAAGAGAATTTTCTCGCCTGAGCCACTATGCAGGAAGTCTCCTTGCTACCAGCAGGGAAAGATGTAAGAGGTTTGAAACCGGTTTGAAGCCTAGTATCAGATTACAAGTGGTCAGATTCAAACATTGTAACTTCTCTGAGCTTATTTCTCAAGCACTGGAATCAGAAAGAATTGAGTCAGAAGCGACACTAGAGAAAAAGAAATCAGAGAAGACAGAAAAAGAGAAAAAGAGAAAGTCAGTAGATTAGAGTTCCAGTGGTCCTACTTGAAAGAGAAAGAACTTTGGGGGACACAGCAAGGGTGGTAAAAAGTCTAGTAGGGGAAGATTTTCAGGACAGAGACCTCCTCCATCTGGTCAGCAAACTACCAGAAGTTCCTACCCTCCCCGCCAATGTGAAACTTATGGTAAAAACCATGGTGGGGTATGCTATAAGGCCACAAGAGCCTGTTATAACTGTGGAGGCATAGGACACTTTGCCAAGGACTGCACCAGTGCTCGTAGAGTTGGGCCACCTCCTACTACTGCTGAAGGGTCAATTCAGAATCTTGCCACCAGAGGTTCACAACCACCTAGCAGAGGTAGAGGCAGGGGTAGAGGCAGTCCAGCAGGCAGCCAAGGCATAGTGAATCAATCAGAGCAAGGTAGTGCTCCAGTCAGAGTCTATGCAATGAGACAGAGAGAAGAGGCTAAGACATCTGACATTGTGGCTGGTACCTTCTCAACTTTTAATCAAGATGTGTTTGTGTTATTTGATCTGGGTTCTACCCATTCCTATGTGAGTACTAGCATCATTGATTGCATTGCTGTTCCGTGTGTGAAAATGGACTTTGAGGTGTTAGTAACAAGTCTACTAGGACAAGAGGTCAGGGTCAATAGAATGTATAGGGATTGTCCTTTGGTGATCCAAGGACATACTTTTCTGTCTGATCTCATTGAAATGCCCTTCAGAGATTATGATATCATCTTGGGCATGGATTGGTTAGCCAGGCATCATGCCATGATTGACTGTAGGCTGAAGACAGTCACTTTTGGTCTCCCTCAGCACAGTGATGTGGTAATACACGGGGAGAGGAGGCTATTTCCATTAAACTGAAGGAGCGGAAGCATGAAAAACACAAGTTTATACCATTGAATTCAAAAATTTTCACCTAGGGTCACATGCATCATGCATGTAACACCCTTATTTGTATAGCCTTGTATATTTCACTGTTCCGGTGACCGGTGTCGGTCCGAACAATTAAGGGGATTAGAACCACACTTAAGACAACTAGATAAGCCTTGAATACAAATAATTAGTAATTATCAATTAGTTAAGTATAAATAAGAAAAACATAACATAAGAAGTTAAATGAGCCAAGAGTCATAGCGATGGGTGACCTTCTTGGGAAGGACTGCGAAGTCAATTTAAACTCAAATTTCGAACCGTAAAATGTAACGCTGCTGTCCTTAGGACCCTTACGAACACAGTGGAAAAGAGAAAATCATGAAAAAGAACTGTTAAACCAGTCAAATAATTAGATCAGGGAGCCGGAAGAGATATTGGATTATTTGCAAACCGGGTTGAACCGGCAAGGGGCAATTTGGTCAATTGACCCCGAGAGCTGACTCCTGACCTAACTGTTAAATAAAATCAGAGAAAAGAAAATTTCAGAGTCGGGAATTAAATTAAAGAACTAATAGAAAAATAAATGAAAAAAAAAGAAAATGAAAAAGTGAAGAGAGATGACATCATGCATGATGCCATAAATCCTATAATTAATAAATTTAATTATTTAGATATTTTGGTCTTTCATAAGTTAAAAATTCATAAAAGAAAAGAAAAGAAAAAAAAAACAAAAACATAAAAGTCATCTTCCTCATTATGCTGCCCTCTCTCCCTCTCTCCTTCTCCATTTCTAAACTCCATTAAAGCTTGAGTTCAAGCTTTTAAATCCCTACTAAACCCCAATTTCTTCCATATTTATTCCATAAAAACTTGTTTTAGTCACTTGAGAAAGAGATTTAGCAAGAAAGAAAGGAGAAAAGAGGAGAAAAATTGAAGATTGAATATCAAAGTTGAGGTAAGTTATTTATTTTGGAATTTTGAGTTTAATACATGTGTTTATGATTGAATGAACATAGAAACTAAAGAAATGAGATGAAATTAATTGTTGGAGGACCAAACCTAAATTTCAGTCAACTAGGGTTTTGATGTGTGTATGCATGAGTTTGATAGATTTAAAAGTGTATGTGAACTTATTTGAGATGAAGAAACATGTATATAAGCATTGAATTGGTTAAATGCAATAATTAGTGTGAATTAGGGTTTTGGACATTAGGGTTTAGAGAAAAAAATGTGAAAAATTAGTAAATGATGTTTTGGACCTAGTTTGAAGGGAGAAATCGTCAATTATGACCAAATGAAATGTGGTAGGAGTGTTTGAATCAAAAGCAAATTCGGATTCAATGTGGTCTTGCTGCTAGCAGCATGACCAAGGTCCCTTTGAGGGACCAAAAATAAAAATTTACAAGTCCAATTGGTATGAGACCAATTGAGAATGAAAATAGACACTAAATGACACAATTTTCATTTAGGAAGCATGCCCAAAAAGTGACCAAAACCTAGTGAACAAATTGACAAAATCTGGAAATTCTTAGTCTGCCCTGTACAAACTGACCAAATGAACAGTGTTTGTTCATTTGGCCATAACTTGAGATAAGCAGGTCTAAATGACCTGTAATTTTACCAGTGGATAGATGCGATATAGACCTAAAACTTTCATGAAGAACAAAAACCCAAATTATTCCATGAACCAAGTCATTTGGCCACCCAAAGTTGGTGACCTAAAACTGCCAGAACCAAAATTTGCCCAGAAATCTGGGTTGAGTCCAATTCGGCAGCCATGGTTCAAATGGCTATAACTTGAGCTACAAAACTCCAATTGGAGTGATTCAAAATGAAGAATAAAGTTAAGACAATAGGGAACATTTTCTATGAAGGAAGTTTTGTCAAATTCTAATAGAAAAATGACCAATGGAACAATGCAACTTTAGACACCAAAACTGAAAATTTGCAAATTTGCCTAAAAGACTTAGAATTTGAGAAAACAACCAAAACCAAAAAATTTAGTGACCAAAATGTGGTATGTGGTTGAAGTTGGAATTCCCATACCTATTCAGCCTTATTCAAGTCAACAAATTGACTTGAATAGTGTAGTGAATAGTAACCCCAAAACACAAATTTTGAAGAACGCCAAGTTTAGCATATTAAAGCTAGGTATAAGTGAATTTGAATTTATTTTTGGATTTACAATGAGTTATGATACTGAAACACTGTGAAACTGTGTGTTTCAGTTGAAAAGAATACCGGAAAAGAACCCGAGGGATCGAGTCAAGGCCAAGAGGTGACTCGTATAAGGTTTGTGCACAACTAACTCTTTTGTTAATTTTCAATTCCAAATTGATTTGAAATAAATTTATGGTATGATTTATGATTTTTGTTGTGTTGAGAATTTTAACTTATTGAATGAAATTGTATAATTTGAATATAAATTTTCTTATGCATTTAAGGATTTATTGCATTATTTTGAGAATTGTAAATTTTAAGTTTGATGTGTTGCCAACCTTGAGCATGAAATTATGTTGAATTTTAAACACTTTGTGATTAGAAAATTGTTTTGAATATGATTTGAAACCACAGTTGACATGACCAAATTTGTTGTGAATTCTCATTAGCTTGTCTAGTGAGATATCTCCTCCACTTGATGGGGCGAGTTACTTCCTCTCTGGCTTGCCAGTTGGGGAAGAATTTGAATGAGTACTCATATATACTAGCTAGTATTTGTTTCTCCCTTTTAGCCTCGGTTATTGGGAGAATGTGAAATGTCGTGGTGTACAACACGGCATCTATTTGAATTTTGGGCCATGAGATAAACTATGTGAATTGTTGGCAACGCCCTTTAAATTATGCATTATTTGATAAATTGTGATTGAAATAAAAAATTTGTTAGTGATCCAAAGTATTTTTGTATTGTTTTAGAATTTAAAAGAAATGTAAATAAATAGTTATTAATTGATCAAAATGTTATTCAAATGAATAATTTGCATGAATGAAAATAATGATTTTTGTATGTCATGGATTTTGAAGAATCTAGAAATTTTAAATTTTTATTCATTATGAATTGTTAAGAATAAATTGTATTAAGTTTTAAATTATTAGTTTGTGCACCACTGAGTTCACCACTCAGCGATAGCTTTGTATGCTGTCGCAGATATAGAGACTAGAGGAGCAGTAGATTGAGCTGCTGAGGACAGGGGAGCTACCTGCTTGAAGTTATCGGGTATAATTTATACCCTAACTGTAAATATTCATTTTGATGTATGTATTGCACATAATTGTATGGACATGTAAAATCGGTCTTGAGCAGCTTGTACAAAGTTTGTATAAAGTTGTAATAAATTTTAGTTTAGATTTTCTTAATGTAAATTTCTAGTATGATGTATATATAAATTATTTTGTCATTAATGAAATATGATTGGTAGTATTTTATTTTAAATTGAATAAAATTCAGTAATGGTATTTTGATAATTGTTGGATATTGGAAATGGTGAATTTGAATTTTGGAAGTTGAAATTGGTTGAGATGATTGTGACTTTTGAAGAAGTTGTTGAGAAAAATTATTGGAAGTGCTTTTTACAGGAATTTGAAGAACTGTTTTCTCAAAATACAAACGGCACTCTGCAGAAATTTTTATAAAGTTTGCAGAAAAATAAAATGGGCCAAAAATTTTAACTAGTTTTAACTTCAAATAAATGATTTCAATACCTATTAGAAAATGCTCACCACTTATCAAAAATAAAAAAATTGTTTTAAAATCCCTTGTAGGGTACTTAATGAGTTATCGGTAGGTGAAGTTCGGTAATTCATTAAGTATACTACGGTAGCATGTTACATCTTATGAGGAGTAGGGTGTGACATGTTTTAGTGGTATCAGAGCAAAATTTTTGAAGTATGTTTTAACTTGAGAATTTGTGTCATTCCTTGTTAAGTACAACTGCTCAATGTCCTTATTTGTTACATACAGTGCATTACATCATAAATATGAACTAACGGGGAGAAATCTCCTTGTGTTGGTTGTACCGAAAAAAAAAATCCTGTGAATAGATATGGACAAGGGGGATAAAACGGTAGAGCGATGACATCGACTAACGTACAAGGAGAGGCCCTGGGCCACGCAGGCGTTGGGCGTCCAACCGCACTGATCCCTCCTATACAAATTACGACACAAACGGCCTAGGAGATGGCCATGTTCTTTCAGCAAATGGCTGATAATCTGTCACCCCAGGCCTAAGTACAAGCCCAACCCCCTCAAGAACAGCATGAAAAAGAGAAAAGTGGGAAACTTATCGGTCAAAGTTCGGGTAGTAATTTGGGAAAGAGAAAATATGTTGAGGGACCCTAAACTCCTAAGTATGACAGAAGCGGATCTTCAGGGCGGAAGCAATCAAGAACCATTCGTCAAAGAACCAGAAGTTCCTACCCTACCCGTCTCTGTGACGTTTGTGGAAAATTTCACGGGGGTATTTGCCATAGAGTCACTGGAGCCTGTTTCAATTTTGGTGGAATTGGACATTTCGCCCGAGATTATACTAGCGCACGTTGATTTATGCCACATACTACACCAAAGGAATCAGTCCAAGGTTCTGATTTTAGAGGCTCATTAATAGTCAGTAGGGGCAGATGCAAAAGTAGAGACAACACTTCGGGTAATCCTTGCACAATGGACCAACCCGAGCAGAGGAATACATTAGAAAGAGGGAACGCCATGCATCAAGGGGAAGAAGCAGAGACTTCAGATGTAGTTGCCGGTATGTTCTTAACTTGTGAAGGGAATAATTATGTACTATTTGATTCCGACTCTACTTATTTATTTGCTAAAGCTAAAATTATATGTTCTACTGCTGTTCCCTTACATGGAAATAAATTTTAATGTGTTAGTAATTAGTCTTTTAGGATAAGAATTATGATAATAAGTGTGATTGGAATTAATTTTGGAAAAGTTTCTAGTGAGAGACATCTCCTAGACTACGATAAATTATAAAGTTAATTAGTAAGCCTAATTAGGTAAGGCAAGAGGACCAAAAAGTAAGTTATAGCAATATATCTGCCCTAGATGGAAGCAAAGGTATTACTGTTGATAGATATCAGTAAGTACCATAATCAAAATAAGTTTAAGATATTAGTGGATTTGAAAGAAATAAGACATAGGGAAGTTTGATCTATTGGGATGTATCGTAGTAACTATGCAATATTCTTGATGTTTGTACTATAAGCTGCAGATTACAGTACTGACTTGAGATTTATTGTGTAGAGCTACGTACTACCCAATAGTACATAAGGATAAGAATAGTTATAAATGACTTTCGCTCTGGTACAAATATACCAGAATAGAGTTTAATACTAGAACTGAGTTTGAAAATCCTAATTTGGGATTTAAAACTCTATAATTAGAATATCAAAAGATCATGGTTGCAAGGTAGTGAGAGTTAAAGACTCCGTTACCCTAGCATGAATTATAGTACATCAAGAATTGTTACGGGACTAGGAATTTTAGCATGGTAAAAATTTAAAAATAGCACCTATAGGGCTAAGTCATCCAGTCTCTGAGATGGGGTTTATAGTTGTTTTGATATTGCAATGGATCTTTTGCTCAAAGTTTAGTAAGGAACAGTATTCTATTTGTGTAGCAGTAAGACACAAAATATAATTTGGTTCCCCTATAAGAGACAGGATGCTATGGATGACAATTATAACTTATAAAATAGTTAAGAAATGATATTCTACTGATAACAGTAATTCGATATGAACTAGTTGGTCAAATATTCTTAGGGAGAGCACAATTTTATTGTGCGGATCATAAGAATTAGATTAGAATTCAAGCAAAACTTTTGAATAGCATGGGAAATAGGAGAGTCCGGTAGACTCCCTTCTTAAGATTACAAAATTGGTTATGAAAAAAAAAAGGTAATGATTGCAAACCAGTGAAAAATAAGCTAAAGAATATTGATAGATGAAAGAGTTGTGGAAGTAAAAATTACAATAGTTGGTGCGAATGTAATAAAGAAACATTATGAATATTAGTTAAAGTGTTGACTAGAATGGTCAGAGGACCAAATCAAAGTAATATTGAAGTATAGTGGATTTATTAGGGATGATAAGAGGTGCTAAATCATGACTCGACAGTCAAGTTAAGGAAGAAGATTAGATTAAGAAATAAAATAATTAAAGTTAAGTTATGGAATGAAAGAAGGAAACAAATAGAACATTAAGAAATGAGAAAAACACTAGATAAGGAATTGCCACCAGGGCAAACAACCTACTTAAGATGCGTAACGATATTCCGAACTATTTTATCAATAATAAAATAAGTTAAACAAAAGCAAACAAGATAGTGCAAAATGGCACATAGGGCTTGGTCATAAATGGAGATGGTAAGATAATGGTTATGGACCTATGGCTAAGAAAGAGATAAGCAGTTCATATATGACCAACAAGGTCACTTAAAAAAAAAAAGACTACAAAGGAAATTAATTGCTAAAACAACAGCAAGAAAAGACTAAAATATTCTAAACTAAATAGAAGGTCGCATCAAATGATCAAGAGATTTGATAAGAAAAGAGTAAAACTAAGTTCTCACCCATAGGATCATATGAGGTCCTAGAAAGAGTGGATTCACTAGCACACAGATTTGCTTACCTCTAAAATTGAAATGAATTTGAATCTAACTTATGACAAAAGCTCATAAGAAACTTGGCACACAAGGTGAGCAATTGATGAGTAAATAGTATATGTTAAAGTGCTAAGGAACCATCATTCAGGCCAGGAAGCTACTTGGGAGCGTGAATAGGACACGAGGAGACAGCACCCACAACTATTCAGAGACTGATACCAGGTAAAATTTCGAGGATGAAATTGTTTTAAGGGGGGGGGGGGGAGAATTGTAACACCCCTATTTGTATAGCTTGGTATATTCCACTGTTCCGGTGACCGGTGTCGGTCCGGACAATTAAGGGGATTAGAACCACACTTAAGATAACTAGATAAGCCCTGAACACAAATAATTAGTAATTGTCAATTAGTTAAGTATAAATAAGAAAAACAGAACATAAGAAGTTAAATGAGCCAAGAGTCATAGTGATGGGTGACCTTCTCGGGAAGGACTGCGAAGTCAATTTAAACTCAAATTTCGAACAGTAAAATGTGACGCTGCGGTCCTTAGGACCCTTACGAACACAGCGGAAGGGAGAAAATCATGAAAAAGAACTATTAAGCCAGTCAAATAATTAGGTTAGGAAGCCGGAAGAAATATTGGATTATTTGTAAACCGGCTTGAGTTCAAGCTTTTAAATTCCTGCTAAACCCCAATTTCTTCCATAGTTATTCCATAAAAACTTGTTTTAGTCACTTGAGAAAGAGATTTAGTAAGAAAGAAAGGAGAAAAGAGGAGAAAATTTGAAAATTGAATATCAAAGTTGAGGTAAGTTATTTATTTTGGAATTTTGAGTTTAATACATGTGTTTATGATTGAATGAACTTAGAAACTAAAGAAATGAGATGAAATTAATTATTGGAGGACCAAACCTAAATTTCGGTCAACTAGGGTTTTGATGTGTGTATGCATGAGTTTGATAGATTTAAAAGTGTATGTGAACTTATTTGAGATGAAGAAACATGTATATAAGCATTGAATTGGTTAAATACAACAATTGGTGTGAATTAGGGTTTTGGACATTAGGGTTTAGGGACAAAAATGCGAAAAATTAGTAAATGATGTCTTGGACCTAGTTTGAAGGGAGAAATGGTCAATTGTGACCAAATGGAATGTGGTAGGAGTGTTTGAATCAAAAGCAAATTCGGATTCAATATGGTCATGTTGCTAGCAGCATGACCAAGGTCTCTTTGAGGGACTAAAAATGAAAATTTATAAGTCCAATTAGTATGAGACCAATTGGGAATGAAAATAGACACTAAATAACACAATTTTTATTTAGGAAGCTACCCAAAAAGTGATCAAAACCTAGTGAACAAATTGACCAAATCCGAAAATTCTCAGTCTGCCCTGTACAAACTGACCAAATGAACAATGTTTGTTCATTTGGCCATAACTTGAGCTAGACAGGTCTAAATGACCTGCAATTTTACCAGTGGATAGATGAGATATACACCTAAAACTTTCATGAAGAATACAAACCCAAATTATGCCATTAACCAAGTCATTTGGCCACCCAAAGTTAGTGACCTAAAACTGTCAGAACCAAAATTTGCCCAGAAATCTGGGTTGAGTCTAATCCGATAGCCATGGTTCAAATGGCTATAACTTGAGCTACAAAACTCCAATGAGAGTGATTCAAAAAGGAGAATAAATTTAAGACAATAGGGAACATTTTCTATGAAGGAAGTTTTGCCAAATTCTAACAGAAAAATGACCAATGGAATAGTGCAACTTTAGACACTAAAACTAAAAATTTGCCTAAAAGACTTAGAATTTGAGAAAACAACCAAAACCAACAAATTTAGTGACCAAAATGTGGTATGTGGGTGAAGTTGGAATTCCCATACCTATTAAGCCTTAGAAAGTCAACAAATTGACTTGAATAGTATAGTGAATAGTAACCCCGAAACACAAATTTTGAAGAACGCCAAGTTTAGCATATTAAAGCTAGGTATAAGTGAATTTGAATTTATTTTTGGATTTACGATGAGTTATGATACTGAAACAATGTGAAACTGTGTGTTTCAGTTGAAAAAAATACCGAAAAAGAACCCGAGGGATCGAGTCAAGGCCAAGAGGCGACTCGTATAAGGTTTGTGCACAACTAACTCTTTTGTTATTTTTCAATTCCAAATTGATTTGAAATAAATTTATGGTATGATTTATGATTTTTGTTGTGTTGAGAATTTTAACTTATTGAATGAAATTGTATAATTTGAATATAAATTTTCTTATGCATTTAAGGATTTATTGCATTGTTTTGAGAATTGTAAATTTTAAGTTTGATGTGTTGCCAATCTTGAGCATGAAATTATGTTGATTTCTAAACACTTTGTGATTAGAAATTGTTTTGAATATGATTTGAAACCACAGTTGACATGGCAAAATTTGTTGTGAATTCTCATTAGCTTGTCTAGTGAGATATCTCCTCCACTTGATGGGGCGAGTTACTTTCTCTCTGGCTTGCCAGTTGGAGAAGAATTTGAATGAGTACTCATATATACTAGCTAGTCTTTGTTTCTCCCTTTTAGCTTCGGTTATTGGGAGAATGTGAAATGTCGTGGTGTACAACACGGCATCTATTTGAATTTTGGGCCATGAGATAAACTGTGTGAATTGTTGGCAACGCCCTTTAAATTATGCATTATTTGATAAATTGTGATTGAAATAAAAAATTTGTTAGTGATCCAAAGTATTTTTGTATTGTTTCAGAATTTAATAGAAATGTAAATAAATAGTTATTAATTGATCAAAATGTTATTCAAATGAATAATTTGCATGAATGAAAATAATGATTTTTGTATGTCATGGATTTTGAAGAATCTAGAAATTTTAAATTTTTATTCATTATGAATTGTTAAGAATAAATTGTATTAAGTTTTAAATTATTAGTTTGTGCACCACTGAGTTCACCACTCAGCGATAGTTTTGTATGCTGTCGCAGATATAGAGACTAGAGGAGCGATGAGATTGAGTCACGAGACAGGAGCTACTGCTTGAAGTTATCGGGTATAATTTATACCCTAATCAGAATATTCATTTTGATGTATGTATTGCACATAATTGTATGGACATGTAAAATCGGTCTTGAGCAGCTTGTACAAAGTTTGTATAAAGTTGTAATAAATTTTAGTTTAGATTTTCTTAATGTAAATTTCTAGTATGATGTATATATAAATTATTTTGTCATTAATGAAATATGATTGGTAGTGTTTTATTTTAAATTGAATAAAATTCAGTAATGGTATTTTGATAATTGTTGGATATTGGAAATGGTGAATTTGAATTTTGGAAGTTGAAATTGGTTGAGATGATTGTGACTTTTGAAGAAGTTGTTGAGAAAAATTATTGGAAGTGCTTTTTACAGGAATTTGAAGAACTGTTTTCTCAAAATACAAACGGCACTCTGCCGAAATTTTTATAAAATTTGCCGAAAAATAAAATGGGCCAAAAATTTTAATTAGTTTTAACTTCAAATAAATGATTTCAATACCTATTAGAAAATGCTCACCACTTATCAAAAATAAGAAAATTGTTTTAAAATCCCTTATAGGGTACTTAATGAGTTATCGGTAGGTGAAGTTCGGTAATTCATGAGGTATACTACGGGAGCATGTTGCATCTTACGAGAAGTAGGGTGTGATAATGCAAGATTTATTTTTATCTATTTGATTTCAATGATAAACAACATATTAAAACTCTTTTAATATGTTTTTGGATATGTATTTGCCATTTAAGATTTTAAAATTAATCAGATTAATTTTAGAACCCTAGATTAGATCAAGAACGAATACACTAACCTCTTGATGCACTGCAGTGTATTTGTGCCTTTCGGATGCGTCTTCAGGATGCCAAATGTTGTCCCTCTAGCTTTTCCACACCAAGAACACCTATGGTAGCTCTTGAACAGCTTCTAAATCTTTTTCTATTAATTAGAAAATCAAGTTTTGCCTTTTAAGAGATTAAAGATGTAAACAGGACACTAGAAACAATTTCTAGTATTTTTAATTCAAGAGATTGTTTTCTAATCTCTTGGAATTGATGAGAGATGAAAAAGAAGTGTAACACCCCTATTTGTATAGCCTGGTATATTTCACTATTCCGGTGACCGGTGTCAGTCCGGATAATTAAGGGGATTAGAACCACACTTAAGACAAATAGATAAGCCCTGAACACAAATAATTAGTAATTGTTAATTAATTAAGTATAAATAAGAAAAACAGAACATAAGAAGTTAAATGAGCCGAGAGTCACAGCGATGGGTGACCTTCTCGGGAGTGATTGCGAAATCAATTTAAACTCAAATTTCGAACGGTAAAATATGACGCCGTGGTCCTTAGGACTATTGCGAACACGGTGGAAAAGAGAAAATCACGAAAAAGAATTATTAAGCTAGTCAAATAATTAGGTGAGGAAGTCAGAAGAAATATTGAATTATTTACAAACAGGGTTGAACTGGTGAGGGGCGATTTGGTCAATTCACCCCTAGAGTTGACTCCTGACCTAACTCTCCAATAAAATCTGAGAAATGAAAATTTTGAAATATAGAATTAAATTAAAGAAGTATGAGAAAAATAAGAGAAAAAGAAAAGAAAAGAAAAAAAATTAATGACCTCATCAAGATGACATCATGCATGACTTCATATTTAATTTTAATTTAATTACTTAATTTGACTAAGTCAAATTAAGAGATAAATACACATAAAAAAAAAAAGAAAAAAATTTGTTATCTTCCATTTCCACTTTTCCGTCACTTTCTCATCTCCCTCTCTTCCTTCATCTTCCACCATTGTTAAAGAATAAAAAGCTTAAATTTCTTTGGTTCCCTTCCATAAATCCCTCAAATCCCAACACTAAATCTCACCCTTAGACCTAGATAAAATCTTTGGGAGCAAGAAGGAAAAGAAAAATTGGAGAATTGAAAAGCTCCATATGAGGTAAATCTCTCTCCTAACTTAAATTGATTTATGCTTATAGAATTAACATTGAACAAGTGAAAATAACTTAGAAATTGTGTAAAATTAAATTAAAAACAATTGTTGGGGGACCAAAAAGGAAATTTTGGCCAGCTTGTGTTAGGGTTTGATATGAATGAGTTTGATGATTTTGAATGATTAAGTGTATAGATGTTGATTATTTACTTTAAATTCATTAATTGAATGAATTGTGTAAGTTAGGGTTTGGCACCTAGAGTTTAGAAGACAAAAATGTGAGAATGTGTTAAATGCTGTGTTGGACTTGGTTTGAGGTGAGAAATGGTCATTTGTGACCAAATGAAGTGTGTTGGAAGTGTTGGAGTTGAGTTTAAATTCAGATTCAATGTGGTCATGCTGCTGGTAGCAGGACCAAGGTCCCTTTGAGGGACCAAAACTGAAAATTTACAGGTCCAATTGGTATGAGACCAATTGAGAATGAAAATAGACACAAAATGACACTATTTTCATTTAGGAAGCATGCCCAAAAAGTGACCAAAACCTAGTGAACAAATTGACCAAATCCAGAAATTCTCAGTCTGACCTGTACAAATTGACCAAATGAATAGTGTTTGTTAATTTGGCCATAACTTGAGCTAGGCAGGTCTAAATGACCTGAAATTTTACCAGCGGACAGTTGAGATATAGACCTAAAACTTTCATGCAGAACACAAGCCCAAATTTTGCCCTTAACCAAGTCATTTGGCCACCCAAAGTTGGTAACCTAAAACTGCCAAAATCAATTTGGTGCCCAGAAATCTGGGTTAAGTCCAATCCGGCAGCCATAATTCAAATGGCTATAACTTGAGCTACAAAACTCCAATTGGAGTGATTCAAAAAGGAGAATAAATTTAAGACAATAGGGAACATTTTCTATGAAGAAAGTTTTGCCAAATTCTAACATAAAAGTGACCAATGGAACAGTGCAACATAGGACACCAAAACTGAAAATTTGCAATTTTGCCTAAAAGACTTAGAATTTGAGAAAACAACCAAAACCAACAAATTTAGTGACCAAAATGTGGTATGTGGGTGAAGTTGGAATTCCCATACCTATTAAGCCTTAGAAAGTCAACAAATTGACTTGAATAGTGTAGTGAATAGTAACTCCAAAACACAAAATTTAAAGAACGTCAAGTTTAGCACATTAGAGCTAGGTAAAAACGAATTTAAATTAATTTTTGGATTTATGTTAAGTTATGATACTGAAACACTGTGAAACTGTGTGTTTCAGTGGAAAGGAACACCGGAAAAGAACCCGAGGAATCGAGTCAAGGCTAAGAGGCGACTCGTATAAGGTTTATGCACAACTAACTATTTTGTTAATTTTCACTTCTAAATTGATTTGAATAAGTTTATTTTATGATTTATAATTTTGTTGTGTTGAGGATTTTAAATTGTTGAATGAAATTGTATAAATTAAATGTAAATTTTTTTTATGCATTTTAAGATTTATTGCATGGTTTTGAGGATTGTAAATTTTAAGTTTGATGTGTTGCCAACCTTGAGCATGAATTTATGATGATTAAATATGTTGATGATTTGTATAACACCCCTATGTTCGATAGTGCGTTCTACTGTTCCAGTGACCAGTGTTGTCCGGACAGTTAGGATGCCTAGAACTACACTTTGATATGAGTGAGGAGACATAAAATAATGAAATACAAGAAAAGATTATACAAGAAAAACAAAGAAAAAATAATAGCAAAGAAATGTAACCAAGTTAAGCGAGCCGAGAACCCGAGCGATGGATGACCGCACCGGGAAGTTGCGGCGTGGACCGTTGACTAGCCTTGGACCTCGGAGAACCTGGAAAATATTTTTAGGACTTAAATAGACACCTATTGAAGTATAAATGCCATTAGAAATATCAAAGAAAAATTAATTAATTAGTACAAAGAAAAATGAGAAATCGAAAAACGGACAAAACTCGGTGTTACCGAAAAATCAGGAATGCAACCCGAACAGGGGCATTGTGGTCATTTGACACCCCAAGTTGTCTTTTGACCTAAATGTCCATTAAAAAATAAATAATATTACACTTTAAAAATATCATAAAAATTAAATTGTGGTATATTATAGGAATAGTAAAAGAAATGAGGTAAAATGAGTGAATTGTGAAACTTTGTATTATTAAATCTTAAATAATGGTTAGTGCTCCACTAACTCAGAATTGTGGGACACTTAAGAGCTAAATGGGCAGAAATGAGTTCATCTTCAACCTCATCTCAAACCAGCCGAATTCATCCTCCACGGGACTCCATGGCCACACCTTGAAGTCCTCGATGCATCCATGATCCAAGCTTCTAATGGTTATGGTTTCTTCACTAAAAGTTGTCCATACACCTTGGGCAGTAGATTGGCAGCAAGAAGACCAAGTTTTGGAGAGGTTTTGAAGAGTTTTCAAAGTGGTAAGTTTGTGTTTTTGGGTTATTGCTTCATTAAAGTTAGTAAGAATGTTATGGGTACTTGAATTGTGGAAAGAATTTTGGGGTTTGATGTTTAAAGGGAGATGTGTATTTTTGGAAGCCATGGAAACTCCTTGAGGACAGTTTATTATTGCTTGTAAATGGTAGATTAAAAGGTTGATTAAATGTTTAGGTGTGTAGGAATTAATTTGGGTGATGTATACTTAGTATATGTGAATGTGTATTTGAAATTGGAAGCTTGGAAATTAATGGAAAGTAAATGCATGAATCGGCAGCTTGGTTTGGTGAACCATAAGGATGTTATTTCATGTTTGGTTTATGGAATATTAATGTTGAATTGTAGTAGTTGTTATGGCAGCTTGGGTATATGTATGATTGTGTGAGGTTGGACATGTAAATGAGCATGATTAGGTGATTAAATTGTTGTAATTGAGTCTGACAAATTTTGCACTATATGGTGTATGTTGAGTGTGATTATAAGCTATCAAAATGATCAATAATATGTTGTAAAGTATGCTTAGGTTATGGTACAAACCAAAATTGGCATGAATGTAGAGTTTGGTAAATGCTAAAAGTGACCTTTGATGAGAAATGAAGGAAATGCAATAGGGCAGTGTGCATTTTGGCCTAGAACCTTAAGTGTGTGACTCCAATTGGTATGAGACCAATTGGAGGTGAAACTAGGCACTAAATGTGCCAACTTTCATGAAGGAAGCTAACCAAAATTCTGCTTGTAAGGTAACTTGAAAAGTGACCAAATCCGGATTAGTGCAATTAAGGCCTGAAAATTGACCATTTGGGCAGTAGTTAGTGTTTTGGCCATAACTCACTCAAAACAGGTCCAATTGACCTGAAATTTTGACCATGAAGAACTACATCTACAAGGCTTATGTAGACGCCAAAGCCCAGAAATGACCATAAGCAAGTCAAACAGCTTGCACAAGTTCGGGTCCAAAAACTGGCCGAACCTAAAATGACCTAAAGTGACCAATTTTGATGCATTTTGACCAGCAATAGTAAAATGACCATAACTTGGCCTACATAACTCAGAATGACCTGAAATTTTGCTCCGCGTGCAATAAGACATAGATCTACAAGTTTGTAGTTTTGACCGAAACCCGAAAACCGAGGGAACTAGGTCGTCCGGCTAGGTCAAACTAGTATCCCGAAATCCAGCAAATTGCAATAAAACGCAAAATACATGGAAATGAATTTGGTAACATGTACCAACCCTAAAAGACTATTGAATGTGATATATTAGTAACATTAAAACCTAATTTACCTAGACTGCATCGAGGGTTGACATCTTAGGTTGACCAAGGAAATAATAGAATTCAATAAGTTAATTATCAAGCATTATCGTTAGAGACAGTTTAAATAAGTACTGAAACACTTCAAAATTGTGTTTCACAGTTAGCAAAGACTCAGGGAAGGGGAAGGAAACACTGAGTCAGAGCCAAGAGACAGTTATTAGAGGTTTGTGCACAACTAGTTTTTAACTGATTTGTTATGAATATTTCATATGATTAAATGACATATTTTTCTTATGTATTATGTTTAACAAGCATTGGATTTAATTCAATGATTATTGAAATTGTTATAGTATGTATGGATTTAGCTTTGTGAAATGGTATTTCCATAAGTCTTAAGCATTGTTATGGATTGAATGAATTATGTTTTGGAAAATTGTGATAGAACATGTTTTGAATTGTGATGGCAATTTTCATGGAAAAATACAAATTTATGATTTAAATTGTGATGAGCATAAAAATTATTGGATATTGGAATTGACTTTGAATCGAATTATATTGTGATTTATGCTCACTAAAAGGATTGTGATATTGTTTTATATCTCACTATAGATGCTTGACTAGGTTATTACCCGTCTCTCTCATTTGTTGAGAAGACAATAGAGTTAGTTGTGTTTTGATTACCATGGTACGTGCACAGGCTTAGATTTCCTCTTATTTGAGGTTAGATCTAAGTTTATTTTTATCGTTATGGCCCTTGCGGAAGATTCATTATTGTGATGTGTACTATGCACGATGATTCGACCTCCCCGACCATAGGGAGTTAGAATCTGATTCGACCTCCCCGACCATAGGGAGTTAGAATCACATCAAATATGGCCCTTTCGGATTAGTCTTGCATAGTTAGTGAGATAAAGAATGATTTTTGAGATACAGCATGGTTTTTGAGATACATAATGATTTTTGAGATACATAATGATCTTTGAGATACATAATGATTGTTGAGATACATAATGGTTTTTGAGATACATAATGGCTTTTGAATGGTAAAGAATTGTGATTTCAATTATGATTTATGTATAATTGATTTTTTTGGAATTACCTAAATGATTAGTTATGATTTGATAAGTTGAATTTCATGATCAAAGTCATTTTATACAAATGATTGATTAGATAAATTGAATTTCATGATCAAAGTCATTTTATACAAATGATTCACATTATTGGCAATGAATATTTTGAGTTTTGAAATTTGATGAGTATTCAGATTTCCAAATTATTTGCAGTAAATTTTGTCAATGTATATTGTACTATATTTTAAATTATAGTTGTGCACCACTGAGTTCACCAATCAGCAATAGCTTTGTATGCTGTCGCAGGTAAGAAGAGCATAGAGCAGTGAGTAAGTTTCTTTGAAGACACATTCAGATCAGCTCCAGGTATATCATAGGTATACCCATGTACATAGGTTTTGATGTATGCATGTAATAATATGTATGTAAATTATTTGAGCAGTTGTATAAAAACTCTTGTAAAATATTTTGGTATGTAATTAAATGTAAACTTTTGTAAATGTAAATTTGGGATTTCATTCATCTGAATAGTTTTGTAATATTAATTTTGAGTCTTGTAATCAATGAAATGTTTCTTTTATGAGGAGATTGATTTGATTATTGAGATTTGAATTATGAGTGCAAATGAAGTTATTGAAGTTGTATTTGAGAAAAAATATTGGGAGTGTGTTCTTTGCAGGTTTTGAAGAACTGTTTTCTCAAAATACAACCTGCACTTTGCTGAAATTTTAAAAAAAATTTTATAACACCAGATTTTAATCGATGATTTAAATTTCATAAAAATTGTTTTAAAATCCCTTGTAGTATAATTAATGGATTATCGGTGGGCGAAGTACGGTAATTCATTAGGTATACTACGGGATCATGTTACATCTTACAGGGGAGTAGGGTGTGACATGTTTTGTGGTATCAGAGCAATAGTTTTAAAGTAAATTTCGAACTGTGAATTTGAAATCTTTTTATCGGTAACTATAACTGCTCAAATGTTTGATACATATAGTACATTTACATCATAAATATGAACTAATGGAGAGGAATCTCCTTGTGTTGGTTGTATAAGAAATAGAAAATCCTGTGAAAAAATATGGAAGAGAAGAATAAGACAATAGAACAGTCTGTTACGGCGAAAGTACAAGGTGAGGCCTCAGCCCCTCAGAGAGTCAGAAGTCCGACTTTATTAGCCCCACCTGTACAAATTACAATACTAATGACCCAGCAAATGGTCACTTTTTTTCAATAAATGGCTGATAATCTGTCAGCCTAAGCCCAAGTACAAATCCAACCCCACAAGGGCAACGTGAAATAGAGAAGAGGGAGAAACTTATGAGTCAAAGCTCAAATAGTCATTTGGGAAATAAAAGCAAGACATAAAAGAACAATTTCCTTTTAGGAAATGGGGCCAAACAGTGGCCACAAACTGTCTAAAGTGATATGCAAAGTGAAAATCTCGAAATTGAACCTAAAGAAAGGTTCTTGAAAAACATTATTGGCTTATCCCTACTAAGTCACTATATACTAAATTACTTGAAATAAGTATGTGGGACTCACTTTTCCACTGTACATTGACATAGAAATTTCGTTATCACTACATGCTAAATCACATGAAATAGTGATGTGGGACCCACCTTTTCTACAATACATGGATATGAAGATTTTGTTAGACAATTGATAATGCTTAATTGCTCAAAGTAAACCTAGGATTATGTATATTGTATGGATCGATTAGTATACCAATTAGGAATTACAGATAGCAGTACTGCCTACATGGAAAGTAATGGATTGACCACATATGGTGGATATGATTTTAAAAGACAATGAATATCGGTATCAGGGGGCTTGCAAGGATGGCGATACGTAATGCCTGCATAGTGCTCTGATAGGTACCACCCAAGGGCTTGCAGGGGGCGATCATGCGCTGCAGTGCTTTGATAGGTACCCTTAATTGCCACCAAAGACAGAGAAGGAAATAAGTGTGCAGATAAGATGTTAGAAAACTTAGTCCATGAGGTTATAACGTAGTGACTATGTAATGTTCTCGATATTTGTATTGTAAGCTGCAGATTACAGTACCGACACGGGATTATTGTGTAGAGCTACGTGCTTCCTCGTGGTACAATAAATAAGAATATTTGTAAGTAATCTATAAATTGATACAGTTGCGCCCGAATAGACTACTATTACGGGAAATAAATGTGAAAATTCTAGTAAAAAATTTAAAACTTTAGAACTAGCCTATCAAACGACTACACTTGTAAGGTAGCTAGAGTTAGTGACTCAGTTACATTAATGTGAACTAACTGTACTACAGTAATTGCTATAAGCTTAGAGATATCATTACAACTTATCATCCTCAGACGGATGGACAGTCGAAACAAATGATTCAGGTAAATTTTGAAACTCATTGAGTTTCTATAAATAATGAAATGAAATGATAATAATAACCTATAAAATGTAATAAGCCCTCGAGAATATACTGAGAACTTGTGTCCTTGAATCCGAGGGAAGATGGGATAGATACCTTCCACTAACAGAATTTGTATACAATAATAAGCATCGAACTAGCAAACAAACGGCACCCTATGAAACACTGTAAGGGAACAGATAACTATGGATTTTGTGATGAGACTTCCGAAGATACAGAATAGTCAAGATGCAGTATAGGTCATAGTTATCAGACTAACCAAGTCTGCTCACTTTTTGCCAATCCGGATGGACTATAGCCTGGAAAGATTGGCCAAATTGTACATATATGAAATTGTAAAATTGCATGGAGTGCCAATATCGATTGTATCTGACAAAGATCCTAGGTTCACTTCTAGATTCTGGGGTAGTCTTCAGAGAGCCCTAAGAACTAGATTGAACTTCAAAGACAAACATTCCACCCACGCAGACGGATGGCGATCTGAAAGGGTAGTCGGATATTGGAAGATATGCTACGGGCTTGTGTGATTGAGTTTGAAGGTAGTTGGGATACACACTTGCCTTTGATTGAGTTTGCTTATAACAGCAGCTACCAATCAAGCAATGGGATGCCTCCATATGAAGCTTTGTATGGCAGAAAGTGCAGAGCTCCCTTATGTTGGGATGAAGTTGGTGAAAGAAAGATGATTGGGCCAGAAATTGTTCAGCAGACATAGGAAAAGATCAAATTGATCAGAGATAGACTCAAGGCTGCATCAGACCGTCAGAAGTCCTATGTTGATATGAAGAGAAGAGATATTGAGTATGCAGTGGGTGATAAATTATTCCCCAAAGTTTCTCCTTGGAAGAGGATTATGAGATTTGGCAGAAAGGGGAAACTGAGTCCTCATTTCATCGGACCATATGAGGTTCTGGAAAGAGTGGGTCCTTTGGCATATCGGTTAGCATTACCTCCAGAGTTAGCAAGGATACACAGTGTCTTCCATGTGTCCATGTTAAGGAGGTACCGATCAGACCCATCTCATGTACTATCAGTTGAAGAGATTGAGGTAAATCTAGACCTCTCCTATGAGGAAGAACCCATAGAAATTCTGGCTTATGAGGTGAAGCAGCTGAGGAACAAACAGATACACCTGGTTAAAGTGCTGTGGAACCATCATTCAGGCTAGGAAGCTACTTGGGAACGTGAAGAGGATATGAGGAGACAGCACCCACAGCTGTTCAGAGACTAATGCTAGGTAAAATTTCGAGATGCAATTTATTTTAGGGGAGGAGAATTGTAACACCCCTATGTTCGGTAGTGCGTTCTACTGTTCTAGTAACCAGTGTTGTCCGGACAGTTAGGATGCCTAGAACTACACTTCGATATGAGTGAGGAGACATAAAGTAATGAAACACAAGAAAAGAAAATACAAGAAAAACAAAGAAAAAATAATAGCAAAGAAATGTAACCAAGTTAAGCGAGCCGAGAACCCGAGCAATGGGTGACCGCACCGGGAAGTTGCGGCGTGGAACGTTGATTAGCCTTGGACCACGGGGAACCCTGGAAAATATTTTTAGGACTTAAATAGACACCTATTGAAGTATAAATGCCATTAGAAATATAAAAGAAAAATTAATTAATTAGTACAAAGAAAAGTGAGAAATCAGAAAACGGACAAAACCCGGTGTTACCAAAAAATCGGGAATGCAACCCGAACAGGGGCATTGTGGTCATTTGACACCCCGAGTTGTCTTTTGACCTAAATGTCCATTAAAAATAAATGATATTACACTTTGAAAATATCATGAAAATTAAATTGTGGTATATTATAGGAATAGTAAAAGAAATGAGGTAAAATGAGTGAATTGTGAAACTTTGTATTATTAAATCTTAAATAATGGTTAGTGCTCCACTAACTTAGAATTGTGGGACACTTAAGAGCTAAAATGGACAGAAATGAGTTCATCTTCAACCTCCTCTCAAACCAGCCGAATTCATCCTCCATGGGACTCCATGGCCACACCTTGAACTCCTCCATGCATCCATGATCCAAGCTTCTAATGGTTATGGTTTCTTCACTAAAAGTTGTCCATACACCTTGGGCAGTAGATTGGTAGCAAGAAGACCAAGTTTTGGAGAGGTTTTGAAGAGTTTCCAAAGTGGTAAGTTTGTGTTTTTGGGTTATTGCTTCATTAAAGTTAGTAAGAATGGGTACTTGAATTATGGAAAGAATTTTGGGGTTTGATGTTTAATGGGAGATGTGTATTTTTGGCAGCCATGGAAACTCCTTGAGGACAGTTTATTCTTGCTTGTAAATGGTAGATTAAAAGGTTGATTAAATGTTTATGTGTGTAGGAATTAATTTGGGTGATGTATACTTAGTATATGTGAATGTGTATTTGAAATTGGAAGCTTGGAAATTAATGGAATGTAAATGCATGAATCGGCAGCTTGGTTTGGTGAACCATAAGGATGTTATTTCATGTTTGGTTTATGGAATATTAATGTTGAATTGTAGTAGTTGTTATGGAAGCTTGGGTATATGTATGATGGTGTGAGGTTGGACATGTAAATGAGCATGATTAGGTGATTAAATTGTTGTAATTGAGTTTGACAAATTCTGCACTATATGGTGTATGTTGAGTGTGATTATAAGCTGCCAAAATGATCAATAATATGTTGTAAAGTATGTTTAGGTTATGGTACAAACCAAAATTGGCATGAATGTAGAGTTTGGTAAATGCTAAAAGTGACCTTTGATGAGAAATGAAGGAAATGCAATAGGGCAGTGTGCATTTTGGCCTAGAACCTTAAGTGTGTGACTCCAATTGGTATGAGACCAATTGGAGGTGAAACTAGGCACAAAATGTGCCAACTTTCATGAAGTAAGCTAACCAAAATTCTGCTTGTAAGGTAACTTGAAAAGTGACCAAATCCGGATTAGTGCAATGAAGGCCTGGAAATTGACCATTTGGGCAGTAGTTAGTGTTTTAGCCATAATTCACTCAAAACAGGTCCAATTGACCTGAAATTTTGACCATGAATAGTTAAGACCTATATCTACAAGTCTTATGAAGACACAAAAGCCCAGAAATGACCATAAGCAAGTCAAACAGCTTGCACAAATTAGGATCCAAAAACTGGCCGAACCTAAAATGACCTAAAATGACCTAAAGTGACCAATTTTGATGCATTTTGACCAGCAATAGTAAAATGACCATAACTTGGTCTACATAACTCAGAATGACCTGAAATTTTGCCCCGCGTGCAATAAGACATAGATCTACAAGTTTGTAGTTTTGACCGAAACCTGAAAACCGAGGGAACTAGGTCGTCCGGCTAGGTCAAACTAGTATCCCGGTATCCAGCAAATTGCAATAAAACGCAAAATACATGGAAATGAATTTGGTAACATGTACTAACCCTAAAAGACTATTGAATGTGATATATTAGTAACATTAAAACCTAATTTACCTAGACTGCATCGAGGGTTAACATATTAGGTTGACCAAGGAAATAATAGAATTCAATAAGTTAATTATCAAGCATTATCATTAGAGACAGTTTAAATGAGTACTGAAACACTTCAAAATTGTGTTTCTCAGTTAGCAAAGACTCAGGGAAGGGGAAGGAAACACTGAGTCAGAGCCAAGAGACGGTTATCAGAGGTTTGTGCACAACTAGTTTTTAACTGATTTTGTTATGAATATTTCATATGATTAAATGACATATTTTTCTTATGTATTATGTTTAACAAGCATTGGATTTAATTCAATGATTATTGAAATTGTTATAGTATGTATGGATTTAGCTTTGTGAAATGGTATTTCCATAAGTATTAAGCATTGTTATGGATTGAATGAATTATGTTTTGGAAAATTGTGATAGAACATGTTTTGAATTGTGATGGCAATTTTCATGGAAAAATACAAATTTATGATTTAAATTGTGATGAGCATAAAAATTATTGGATATTGGAATTGACTTTGAATCGAATTATATTGTGATTTATACTCACTAAAAGGATTGTGATATTGTTTTATATCTCACTATAGATGCTTGACTAGGTTATTACTCGTTTGTCTCATTTGTTGAGAAGACAAAGGAGTTAGTTGTGTTTTGATTACCATGGTACGTGCACAGGCTTAGATTTCCTCTGATTTGAGGTTAGATCTAAGTTTATTTTTATCGTTATGGCCCTTGCAGAAGATTCATTATTGTGATGTGTACTGTGCACGATGATTCGACCTCCCCGACCATAGGGAGTTAGAATCTGATTCGACCTCCCCGACCATAGGGAGTTAGAATCACATCGAATATGGCCCTTCGGATTAGTCTTGCATAGTTAGTGAGATAAAGAATGATTTTTGAGATACAGCATGGTTTTTGAGATACATAATGATTTTTGAGATACATAATGATCTTTGAGATACATAATAATTTTTGAGATACATAATGATTTTTGAGATACATAATGGCTTTTGAATGGTAAAGAATTGTGATTTCAATTATGATTTATGTATAATTGATTTTGTTGGAATTACCTAAATGATTAGTTATGATTTGATAAGTTGAATTTCATGATCAAAGTCATTTTATACAAATGATTGATTAGATAAATTGAATTTCATGATCAAAGTCATTTTATACAAATGATTCACATTATTGGCAATGAATATTTTGAGTTTTGGAATTTGATGAGTATTTAGATTTCCAAATTATTTGCTGTAAATTTTATCAATGTATATTGTACTATGCTTTAAATTATAGTTGTGCACCACTGAGTTCTCCAATCAGCGATAGCTTTGTATGCTGTCGCAGGTAAGAAGAGCATAGAGCAGTGAGTAAGTTTCTTTGAAGACACATTCAGATTAGCTCCAGGTATATCATAGGTATACCCATGTACATAGGTTTTGATGTATGCATGTAATAATATGTATATAAATTATTTGAGCAGTTGTATAAAAACTCTTGTAAAATATTTTGGTATGTAATTAAATGTAAACTTTTGTAAATGTAAATTTGGGATTTCATTCATCTGAATAGTTTTGTAATATTAATTTTGAGTCTTGTAATCAATGAAATGTTTCTTTTATGAGGAGATTGATTTGATTATTGAGATTTGAATTATGAGTGCAAATGAAGTTATTGAAGTTGTATTTGAGAAAACATATTGGGAGTGTGTTCTTTGCAGGTTTTGAAGAACTGTTTTCTCAAAATACAACCGGCACTTTGCCGAAATTTTAAAAAAAAATTTATAACACCATATTTTAATCGATGATTTAAATTTCATGAAAATTATTTTAAAATCCCTTGTAGTATAATTAATGGATTATCGGTGGGCAAAGTACGGTAATTCATTAGGTATACTACGGGATCATGTTACATCTTACAGGGGAGTAGGGTCTGACATGTTTTGTGGTATCAGAGCAATGGTTTTAAAGTCAATTTCGAACTGTGAATTTGAAATCTTTTTGTCGGTAACTATAACTGCTCAAATGTTTGATACATATAGTACATTTACATCATAAATATGAACTAATGGAGAGGAATCTCCTTGTGTTGGTTGTATAAGAAATAGAAAATCCTGTGAAAAGATATGGAAGAGAAGAATAAGACAATAGAACAGTCTGTTACGGTGAAAGTACAAGGTGAGGCCTCAGCCCCTCAGAGAGTCAGAAGTCCGACTTTATTAGCCCCACCTGTACAAATTACTACACAAATGACCCAGCAAATGGTCACTTTTTTTCAACAAATGGCTGATAATCTGTCAGCCTAAGCTCAAGTACAAATCCAACCCCACAAGGGCAACATGAAATAGAGAAGAGGGAGAAACCTATGAGTCAAAGCTCAAATAGTCATTTGGGAAATAAAAGCAAGACATAAAAGAACAATTTCCTTTTAGGAAATGGGGCCAAACAGTGGCCACAAACTGTCTAAAGTGATATGCAAAGTGAAAATCTCGAAATTGAACCTAAAGAAAGGTTCTTGAAAAACATTATTGGCTTATCCCTACTAAGTCACTATATATTAAATTACTTGAAATAAGAATGTGGGACCCACTTTTCCACTGTACATTGACATAGAAATTTCGTTATCACTACATGCTAAATCACATGAAATAGTGGTGTGGGACCCACCTTTTCTACAATACATGGATATGAAGATTTTATTAGACAATTGATAATGCTTAATTGCTCAAAGTAAACCTAGGCTTATGTATATTGTATGGATCGATTAGTATACCAATTAGGAATTACAGATAGCAGTACTGCCTACATGGAAAGTCATGGATTGACCACATATGGTGGATATGATTTTAAAAGACAATGAATATCGGTATCAGGGGGCATGCAGGGATGGCGATACGTAACGCCTGCATAGTGCTTTGATAGGTACCACCCAAGGGCTTGCAAGGACGGCGATACGTAACGCCTGCAGGTGCTTTGATAGGTACCCTTAATTGCCACCAAAGACAGAGAAGGAAATAAGTGTACAGATAAGATGTTAGAAAACTTAGTCCATGAGGTTATAACATAGTGACTATGTAATGTTGTCGATATTTGTATTGTAAGCTGCAGATTACAGTACTGACACGGGATTATTGTGTAGAGCTACGTGCTTCCTCGTGGTACAATAAATAAGAATATTTGTAAGTAATCTATAATTTGATACAGTTGCGCACGAATAGAGTACTATTACGGGAAATAAATGTGAAAATTCTAGTAAAAAATTTAAAACTTTAGAACTAGCCTATCAAACGACTACACTTGTAAGGTAGCTAGAGTTAGTGACTCAGTTACATTAATGTGAACTAACTGTACCACAGTAATTTCTATAAGCTTAGAGATATCATTACAACTTATCATCCTCAGACGGATGGACAGTCAAAACAAGTGATTCAGGTAAATTTTGAAACTCATTGAGTTTCTATAAATAATGAAATGAAATGATAATAATAACCTGTAAAATGTAATAAGCCCTCGAGAATATACTGAGAACTTGTGTCCTTGAATTCGAGGGAAGATGGGACAGATACCTTCCACTAACAGAATTTGTATACAATAATAAGCATCGAGCTAGCATACAAACGGCACCCTATGAAACACTGTAAGGGAACTGATAACTATGGATTTTGTGATGAGACTTCCGAAGATACAGAATAGTCAAGATGCAGTATAGGTCATAGTTATCAGACTAACCAAGTCTGCTCACTTTTTGCCAGTCCGGATGGACTATAGCCTGGAAAGATTGGCCAGATTGTACATATATGAAATTGTAAAATTGCATGGAGTGCCAATATCGATTGTATCTGACAAAGATCCTAGGTTCACTTCTAGATTCTGGGGTAGTCTTCAGAGAGCCCTAAGAACTAGATTGAACTTCGGCACAGTATTCCACCCACAGACAGATGGCCAGTCTGAAAGGGTAATTCAGATATTGGAAGATATGCTACGGGCTTGTGTGATTGAGTTTGAAGGTAGTTGGGATACACACTTGCCTTTGATTGAGTTTGCTTATAACAACAGCTACCAATCAAGCATTGGGATGCCTCCATATGAAGCTTTGTATGGCAGAAAGTGCAGAGCTCCCTTATGTTGGGATGAAGTTGGTGAAAGAAAGATGATTGGGCCAGAAATTGTTCAGCAGACATAGGAAAATATCAAATTGATCAGAGATAGACTCAAGGCTGCATCAGACCGTCAGAAGTCCTATGTTGATCTGAAGAGAAGAGATATTGAGTATGCAGTGGGTGATAAGGTATTCCCCAAAGTTTCTCCTTGGAAGAGAATTATGAGATTTGGCAGAAAGGGGAAACTGAGTCCTCATTTCATCGGACCATATGAGGTTCTAGAAAGAGTGGGTCCTTTGGCATATCGGTTAGCATTACCTCCAGAGTTAGCAAGGATACACAGTGTCTTCCATGTGTCCATGTTAAGGAGGTACAGATCAGACCCATCTCATGTACTATCAGTTGAAGAGATTGAGGTAAATCTAGACCTCTCCTATGAGGAAGAACCCATAGAAATTCTGGCTTATGAGGAGAAGCAGCTAAGGAACAAACAGATACACCTGGTTAAAGTGCTGTGGAACCATCATTCAGGCCAGGAAGCTACTTGGGAACGTGAAGAGGATATGAGGAGATAGCACCCACAGCTGTTCAGAGACTAATTCCCGGTAAAATTTCGAGATGAAATTTATTTTAGGGGAGGAGAATTGTAACACCCCTATGTTCGGTAGTGCGTTCTACTGTTCCAGTAACCAGTATTGTCCGGACAGTTAGGATGCCTAGAACTACACTTCGATATGAGTGAGGAGACATAAAATAATGAAATACAAGAAAAGAAAATACAAGAAAAACAAAGAAAAAATAATAGCAAAGAAATGTAACCAAGTTAAGCGAGCTGAGAACCCGAGCGATGGGTGACCGCACCGGGAAGTTGCGGCGTGGACCGTTGATTAGCCTTGGACCACGGGGAACCCTGGAAAATATTTTTAGGACTTAAATAGACACCTATTGAAGTATAAATTCCATTAGAAATATCAAAGAAAAATTAATTAATTAGTACAAAGAAAAGTGAGAAATCGAAAAACGGACAAAACCCGGTGTTACCGAAAAATCGGGAATGCAACCTGAACAGGGGCATTGTGGTTATTTGACACCCCAAGTTGTCTTTTGACCTAAATGTCCATTAAAAATAAATGATATTACACTTTGAAAATATCATGAAAATTAAATTGTGGTATATTATAGGAATAGTAAAAGAAATGAGGTAAAATGAGTGAATTGTGAAACTTTGTATAATTAAATCTTAAATAATGGTTAGTGCTCCACTAACTTAGAATTGTGGGACACTTAAGAGCTAAAATGGGCAGAAATGAGTTCATCTTCAACCTCCTCTCAAACCAGCCGAATTCATCCTCCAGGGGACTCCATGGCCACACCTTGAAGTCCTCCATGCATCCATGATCCAAGCTTCTAATGGTTATGGTTTCTTCACTAAAAGTTGTCCATACACCTTGGGCAGTAGATTGGTAGCAAGAAGACCAAGTTTTGGAGAGGTTCTGAAGAGTTTCCAAAGTGGTAAGTTTGTGTTTTTGGGTTATTGCTTCATTAAAGTTAGTAAGAATGTTATGGGTACTTGAATTGTGGAAAGAATTTTGGGGTTTGATGTTTAAAGGGAGATGTGTATTTTTGGCAGCCATGGAAACTCCTTGAGCACAGTTTATTCTTGCTTGTAAATGGTAGATTAAAAGGTTGATTAAATGTTTATGTGCGTAGGAATTAATTTGGGTGATGTATAGTTAGTATATGTGAATGTGTATTTGAAATTGGAAGCTTGGAAATTAATGGAATGTAAATGCATGAATCGGTAGCTTGGTTTGGTGAACCATAAGGATATTATTTCATGTTTGGTTTATGGAATATTAATGTTGAATTGTAGTAGTTGTTATGGAAGCTTGGATATATGTATGATGGTGTGAGGTTTGACATGTAAATGAGCATGATTAGGTGATTAAATTGTTGTAATTGAGTTTGACAAATTCTGCACTATATGGTGTATGTTCAGTGTGATTATAAGCTGCCAAAATGATCAATAATATGTTGTAAAGTATGTTTATGTTATGGTACAAACCAAAATTGGCATGAATGTAGAGTTTGGTAAATGCTAAAAGTGACCTTTGATGAGAAATTAAGGAAATGCAATAGGGCAGTGTGCATTTTGGCCTAGAACCTTAAGTGTGTGACTCCAATTGGTATGAGACCAATTGGAGGTGAAACTAGGCACAAAATGTGTAACACCCTCACTGTAGCAATTCCGCATAGTCTACTGTTCCGGTGACCGGTGTCGGTCCGGACAGCTAGAACGTCCGAAAAAATATTTAAACTAAAGTCAGGGACCATAATTAACTCAAATATTAATAAGAAAAATTTAGTAAAAATTTTAGAAATAAAATACAGTTAAGTCAAATGAGCCGGTGCCCAAGCGATGGGTAACCCCGAGGGAAGTTGCGGTTCTCGCAACGAGGAGCCCTAGACCCGGGAAAAATTCATAAAATAATTTTTGGGACTCCAGAGAAGGGTCATTGAGGTTCTTATGGCATTAGAATGCCAAGAAAATATTTAGACAAATTTTTCAATCGGTACAGACAATTTTGACCCGTTAAGCCAAACGGAGGGCATTTTGGTCATTTCGCCTTCAGAGGTGTTTTTTGGCCAACTTGTCCAGTTGAGTAAATAATTAATATGACATAAAATATGAATAAACATTTCTAGAAATTAAATTGGAAATGAGTAGTAGAGGAAAGAAAAGAAAAATGAAATAAAATGCCAAATATTAGCTATTATGATGTCATTTAAAAAGCCTTCTCCAATCATAATAAAACAACCAATTAATTAAGTGATAAAAGGGATAAATAAAGACCAAAGGAAAAGAAAAAACGTGGGCAGCCCTTCTTCTCCTTCATGAAAACGTAACCCTCTCCTTTCCTCCCTCCATTGATGAGCTTGGCAAGCTCATGAAGCCCTAAACTCCCACCATATTTCCTCAAGTTCTCAACACAAAAATTTATTCTAGAAGATTGCTAAGGTGTTTGGGAGCAAAAGGGAGAAGAGAAATTAAAGTTGGCAAGCTTGGAGATTCTTCAAGTTGAGGTTAGTGCAACTATAAACATAAAACTCTTAAATTTCATGATTTTGGACTTGAACTTAGTAAGACTTGTAGTTTAAATGAACAAAAAAACCTTGTGTATGAACACTTGAATTTCGGCTGCCCTAGTAAAAGAATATGTAGGAATGTTTTGATGAGCTTGAAGTGAATTAGAAACCATATTTGAAGTTATAAACATATGAGTAATGCCTTAGTAGCTAACTAAGGTAAATGGCATAAATTATGGATTTGAATTAGGGTTTTGGGGAGTGAAAAATTGATTTGGCTTAGGAAATTGTTAGAGCACATTTTAATGGTCAATTAGTGACCATTTTAGGTATGTTGACCATAATTAGAACTGAAAAATAGTATGGTAAAGAGAAAGAGAAAACTGCCCTAGGGCAAAGATAGGGACTGAAAATTCAGTCCCTTTGCACTGCCATAACTTGGGCTGTGTTAGTCCAATTGGTGTTTGGCCAATTGGACATGAAACTAGGCTTATAATGGCACATTTTTGCTGAAGAAACCATTCCCAAAAGACCAAAGCAAGAGGACCAAAACTTGGCCCCAATCCGGATACCTTGAAACTGACTCTGCAGAATTGACCAAATGAACAGTAACTGTTCATTTGGCCATAACTCACTGTAGATTTGGTCAATTGACCTGAAATGTTTACAGCAACAAGTTAAGACATAGACAAACAACTTTCATGAAGGAACCTACCCCAAATTATGGCCAGAACCTAACCCAAATGGCTATGGCAGTCACTGTTCATGCTACTGTAGATATGGTATTTTCTGCAGAATGCAAATCCGGCCAGCTTGGGTTTTTGGGCCATATCTGGAGCTACAAAACTCCAAATGGAGTGATTCAAAAAAGGAAATTCAACTAGACAAAATAAGGAACAACTTTCATGTTTTGCATTTCTTCAAATTCCCACAGTAACAGTGTCCAATGGAACAGTGAAGTTGACTCACCAAAACTGAAAATTTTGCTTGTGTTGAGTTACACTTTGGAATGGTATTAACACTTAATGCCAACAAGTTTTAAACACCAAATGTGGTATGTTGGGAGTGCCAAAGTCAATGTACACATTTTTATTCTAAAAGTCAACATTTTTGTTGACCAATGATGAATAGTGACACCAAAAATTTGAAATTCACAAATTGAAGATTTTAAAAGTTTCAAATGCCCTAGTAGGCCTAATGTGATTGGTTTGGATAGGTTGGCATGCCAATAGGGTTCTGATAGCAGTACTGCGTATGATGTATGGCTTCATTGCCATTCTATGATGTGATAGCCTATGGCTATACAGATTATGATGTTTTACTTGGCTTTATGCCTTATTGCTTATATGGCTTATTAGCCATTCTGTTTGCACACCGGGAGACACATTGTGACCGATGGTGTGACGGCCCGAGGTACCTGGTACCCAGTGCTAGTTTACCCGTTTATCCAGTCCGGTCAATTTGTATAGGTTACTTGGGCATGGAAAAGTATAACTGTAATTGAACTGACTGTTAAAGAAAAAACGAAAATTAAATATCATGAATAATTACGATAGAATACAAAGAAACTCAAGATCATGAAGAAAATAATTAACAAAATACATGAAGAAGTTAATATCATAAAACGTAATTAGCCCTCGACTAAACATTAAGTTGGCAATTATTCAGTTCTTATGAACGCAATGGCTAAGAAATTATGATTTTTATTTGCTTATTATTTCTTTCTACTTTATTATTTGCACCACTAAGCTTTATGCTTAGCGCGTCGCTTTTGCAACGCGTAGGTACTGGAGATACAGATCGTGAGCCCAGTAGACCGCAGACTGGGTGAGTCCATCCTGCAGTCCTGCACAGTGTCCGTGTCACCTCAACTTCTGCAGTGCATTGGTAGGACATTAGGTGTCATTTTGACATTTTGTAACTTAACTTTGTTTTTCTCCTATGTAATTAAACTTGTGTAATGTATATTGATGTTTATGTAAATTATGAAAGTTGTACTTGTGAATGGAAAAGTAAATGTTTACTTGTGATTTATATGTGATCATCACATGTGATGGATGATTGAGAACTGGAATTGAAATGTTGTTGAGATTTTAATACTGAGATTTTGTTGATAAATTGAAGTTGGGATTGCTTGGAAATTATTTGGAAGTGTTTTTAACAGGTTCCGAAGAACGGTTTTCTCCATTTTTAGCCGGTACTCCGCCGGATTTTCTTTAAAATTTTCGGAACCTCAAATAAATAATAATTTCGATAAATGGCTTAAATAAATTATATTTCACAAGTTATATTCAAAAGGAAGAATAAAAATGAATTAAGATAAAATAGAGTGCTCGGCACACTGAGTAGCATAACTTGCTCGGCTACACTGTAGTCGGGTTAGGGGTGTCACAAAATGTGCCAACTTTCATGAAGGAAGCTAACCAAAATTCTGCTTGTAAGGTAACTTGAAAAGTGACCAAATCCGGATTAGTGCAATTAAGGCCTGAAAATTGACAATTTGGGCAGTAGTTAGTGTTTTGGCCATAATTCACTCAAAACAGGTCCAATTGACCTAAAATTTGGACCATGAATAGTTAAGACCTATATCTACAAGTCTTATGAAGACATCAAAGCCCAGAAATGACCATAAGCAAGTCAAACAGCTTGCACAAGTTCGGGTCCAAAAACTGGCCGAACCTAAAATGACCTAAAGTGACCAATTTTGATGCATTTTGACCAGCAATAGTAAAATGACCATAACTTGGTCTACATAACTCAGAATGACCTGAAATTTTGCCCTGCGTGCAATAAGACATAGATCTACAAGTTTGTAGTTTTGACCGAAACCCGAAAACCGAGGGAACTAGGTCGTCCGGCTAGGTCAAACTAGTATCTCGGTATCCAGCAAATTGCAATAAAACACAAAATACATGGAAATGAATTTGGTAACATGTACCAACCCTAAAAGACTATTGAATGTGATATATTAGTAACATTAAAACCTAATTTACCTAGACTGCATCGAGGGTTGACATCTTAGGCTGACCAAGGAAATAATAGAATTCAATAAGTTAATTATCAAGCATTATCGTTAGAGACAGTTTAAATGAGTACTAAAACACTTCAAAATTGTGTTTCTCAGTTAGCAAAGACTCAGGGAAGGGGAAGGAAACATGAGTCAGAGCCAAGAGACAGTTATCAGAGGTTTGTGCACAACTAGTTTTTAACTGATTTTGTTATGAATATTTCATATGATTAAATGACGTATTTTTCTTATGTATTATGTTTAACAAGCATTGGATTTAATTCAATGATTTTTGAAATTGTTATAGTATGTATGGATTTAGCTTTGTGAAATGGTATTTCCATAAGTATTAAGCATTGTTATGGATTGAATGAATTATGTTTTGGAAAATTGTGATAGAACATGTTTTGAATTGTGATGGTAATTTTCATGGAAAAATGCAAATTTATGATTTGAATTGTGATGAGCATAAAAATTATTGGATATTGGAATTGACTTTGCATCGAATTATATTGTGATTTATGCTCACTAAAAGGATTGTGATATTGTTTTATATCTCACTATAGATGCTTGACTAGGTTATTACCCGTCTGTCTCATTTGTTGAGAAGACAATGGAGTTAGTTGTGTTTTGATTACCATGGTACGTGCACAGGCTTAGATTTCCTCTGATTTGAGGTTAGATCTAAGTTTATTTTTATCGTTATGGCCCTTGCGGAAGATTCATTATTGTGATGTGTACTGTGCACGATGATTCGACCTCCCCGACCATAGGGAGTTAGAATCTGATTCGACCTCCCCGACCATAGGGAGTTAGAATCACATCGAATATGGCCCTTTCGGATTAGTCTTGCATAGTTAGTGAGATAAAGAATGATTTTTGAGATACAGCATGGTTTTTGAGATACATAATGATTTTTGAGATACATAATAATCTTTGAGATACATAATGATTTTTGAGATACATAATGGTTTTTGAGATACATAATGGCTTTTGAATGGTAAAGAATTGTGATTTCAATTATGATTTATGTATAATTGATTTTGTTGGAATTACCTAAATGATTAGTTATGATTTGATAAGTTGAATTTCATGATTAAAGTCATTTTATACAAATGATTGATTAGATAAATTGAATTTCATGATCAAAGTCATTTTATACAAATGATTCACATTATTGGCAATGAATATTTTGAGTTTTGGAATTTGATGAGTATTTAGATTTCCAAATTATTTGCTGTAAATTTTGTCAATGTATATTGTACTATGTTTTAAATTATAGTTGTGCACCACTGAGTTCACCAATCAGCGATAGCTTTGTATGCTGTCGCAGGTAAGAAGAGCATAGAGCAGTGAGTAAGTTTCTTTGAAGACACATTCAGATCAGCTCCAGGTATATCATAGGTATACCCATGTACATAGGTTTTGATGTATGCATGTAATAATATGTATGTAAATTATTTGAGCAGTTGTATAAAAACTCTTGTAAAATATTTTGGTATGTAATTAAATGTAAACTTTTGTAAATGTAAATTTGGGATTTCATTCATCTAAATAGTTTTGTAATATTAATTTTGAGTCTTGTAATCAATGAAATGTTTCTTTTATGAGGAGATTGATTTGATTATTGAGATTTGAATTATGAGTGCAAATAAAGTTATTGAAGTTGTATTTGAGAAAACATATTGGGAGTGTGTTCTTTGCAGGTTTTGAAGAACTGTTTTCTCAAAATACAACCGGCACTTTGCCGAAATTTTAAAAAAAATTTTATAACACCCGATTTTAATCGATGATTTAAATTTCATGAAAATTGTTTTAAAATCGCTTGTAGTATAATTAATGGATTATCGGTGGGCGAAGTACGGTAATTCATTAGGTATACTACGGGATCATGTTACATCTTACAAGGGAGTAGGGTGTGGCAATTTGTAAACACTTTGTAAATAGAAATTGTTTTGAATATGATTTGAAACCACAGTTGACATGGCAAAATTTGTTGTGAATTCTCATTAGCTTGTCTAGTGAGATATCTCCTCCACTAGATGGGGCGAGTTCCTTCCTCTCTGGCTTGCCAGTTGGGGAAGAGTTTGAATGAGTACTCATATATATTGGTTAGTCTTTGTTCCTCCCTTTTAGCCTCGGTTATTGGGAGAGTGTGAAATGTCGTGGTGTACAACACGACATCTATTTGAATTTTGGGTCATGGGCTCAACTGTGTGAATTATTGGCAACACCCTTTAAATTATGCATAGTTTGATAAATTGTGGTTGAAATAAATAATTTATCAGTGATTCAAAATATTTTTCGTATTGTTTCTAGATTTAAAAGAAATATAGATAAATAGTTACTATTTGATCAAAATGTTATTCAAATGAATAATTTGCATGAATAAAAATATTGATTTCTAAATGTTATGAATTTTGAAGAATTTAGAAATTTTAAATTTTTATTTGTTATGAATTGTCAAGCGTAACTTGTATTAAGTTTTAAATTATTAGTTTGTGCACCACTGAGTTCACTACTCAGCGATAACTTTGTATGCTGTCGCAGGTGAAAGAAAATATAAAGCAGCTGAGCAAGATTACTAAAAGGCATAGTGAGACTATCTTCGGGTATATCATAGGCATATCCTTGTACTTTAGATTTTGATGTTATTCTGTAATTATATGTATGAAATTTACTTTGAGCAGTTGTACCAACTCTTTTGTAATATATTTTTGGATTGTAATGAAAAACAAATTATTATAAGGTTATCTTGAGATTTTATGTATTTATAAAGTTTTGCACTACTAAATTTTTTATGATCCCATAATGTAAATATTAATTTCGTTACCTTAATGAGAGGTTTCAATGTTTGATTTAATTTAAACTGCGTATTGAGTTACTTGTGTTGAATTGTGAAATGAGATTGAATAATGGAGTTGTGATTGAGAAAAATATTGGGAGTGTCTTTATTTACAGGTTTTGAAGAACTGTTTTCTTAAATTACAAACGGCACTCTGCCGAAATTTTTGTAAAAATTGCAGAGATTTTAAATATCTAAAAATTTCATTTATGTTTGGACTTTAAATAAAGTTTTTTAATATTTGAAAAAAAAAAATTTTACCCACCAATTTAAAAATGAACGAAAATTATTTTAAAATCCCTTGTAGTGTATTTAATGGGTTACCAGTAGGCGAAGTACGATAATTCATTAAGTGTACTACGGGAGCATGTTACATCTTACGAGGAGTAGGGTGTGACAAGAAGAGAGGGAGAGGAGCCTTTGGGTGGCGGCACAAAGAGGATAGCTGCTGGTTGTGTTGTTTTCTTTTCATAACAACACTTATATAGCTAGGTTAACACATTAAACCCTTGCCACATGTCACCCTCTAATTGGTTCTAGGTTTAATTGACCCAATCACATTGTGCCAAGTGTCAAACCTATATTTAATCATAATTTTAATCATCTTACATGATTAAAAACATTTGGCAAGCTTATGTGTAATGCCATGTGCCACCATCTTATGGTACCACATGTCACCCTGTGAAATGACCAAAATGCCCCTGTGTCTTAATTTTGAGTTTTCAACCCAAAATAATTATTTCTCTTCTTCTAATCAATTTATATCAAATATAAAATCAATTAATTAATCTTTATTAATTAATTTCTCATTAATTAAATTCATATTTAAATACTTTAAATATAAATTTAACTTATACTGTACATCTAATAACCTAGATTTGGTTTCAAGTCATGCTAGGGACTTTGCAATCTAAATGCAAACCTATTTAATTAATCAATTAAACTCTTTAATTAATTAATTAAATCATATTTAATTAGGTGATAACTTGTGTATGTGTGTGACTTACTAGGCTCATCACTAATTAGTAATGAGACATGATATCAACTCTTAATATCATCAGAACTCTTTCTTACCATAAATGATTTCTCTAAATCATTTTATGCACCTCATAGACCATGGTTAACACCTAGCATAGCATGCCATGGCCACCCAATTAGTAATAAGGTTTACCTTAAATGAACCTATAATCATACGTTACCATGCACTAGAATCTCTCTGTTACAAAATCCCAACTCAAGCTAGAGTCATGGTTTATATCAAACTCCATTTGCTATGAATATTATGTTCTCTTTTAATTCCAGTTCTTGATTAAAAAGATTTTCTCATCAGAAACTCTTTCTGAATAAATCTATCTGTCCTGGCCAGGAACTTGAAACATCAAGAACAATTAAATGAACATAGGATTTTATCTCTATTTACTTAGAGGAACAGATTCCATCTTGATCAACACCTACCTCCATATATAACTAGTAGGAGCCAACACATGCCCATATACCCATACACAGTACAAGTATGAAAGCAGTATCAAACTCAAACCACCTATATATGAGATAACTATGCTATCTCAGGTCTAAAGATTATATGCACTGATATGATTTATGACAATGCATTGACAAGAGTAAACTCCATGTGCTTGTCATAAGTGTCACTGGTTCAGCTTACTTATCATGTATAAGTGCCTATCATGTTTGTTATATGGCATGAGACTCACCATTCCATCTTATTTATATCTCATATAAATAACTTGGGAACAAATATGAATACAATCTTTCTGGATAAGTCATGTCCTTGTTATGAAGTATCCTCGATTGTGAACCTATTTATGATACTTTGTACTAGAAATACTGTCACTCATATTCTTAACAACTTAAGAATAGAATTTCTAACAAAATATCAATGGACCTTTTCTATTACACATAAATATATTATGTAAACGGAAAAGTGGAAATGCCTTTTATTAATAAAAACATGTACAAGATACATACTAAATGATATACTCTAGAGCATACTACTAACAATCTCCCACTAGCATTAGCACCATTCATTACAATATCTTAGACCCATCTTCTCAAGATGTCGATCTAATTGAGTCTGTGACACAGGCCTAGTGAATGGATCAATTGGATTTTCAGCTAATGCTATTTTCTGCATGGCTACATCTCCTCGTCCAACTATTTCTCTGATAATGTGGTAGCGCCTTTCTATGTGTTTGGATTTCTGGTGAGACCTTGGTTCCTTAGCCTGTATGACTGCTCCATTGTTGTCACAGTGTAGTGGAACTGCTGACTTAATGGAAGGAACTACTGCAAGTTTTGTCACTAACTTCTTTATCCAAACAGCTTCCTTTGCAGCATCTGATGCAGTAATATACTCAGCCTCTGTAGTGGAATCTACAATCGTGCTTTATTTGGAACTCTTCCAACTTATTGCACCTCCATTACAAATGAACACATAACCAGAGGTAGACTTTCTATCATCGATATCTGATTGGAAATCAGAATCAATATAACCATCCAATTATAAGTCTCCACCTCCATAGATCAAGAATAAATCCTTAGTTCTTCTCAAGTACTTAAGGATATTCTTGACAGCTATCCAGTGTTCCAAACCTGGATTGGATTGATACTTACTAGTCAAACTAACAGCATATGCGATATCCGACCTAGTACACAACATTGCATGCATTAAACTTCCAATAGCCGAAGCATATGGAATCCTGGCCATTTTATCTCTTTCTTCAGGTGTCTTTGGAGACATCTTTTTAGAAAGGTGGATACCATGTCTCACTGGCAACAATCCTTTCTTGGAATCAAGCATGTTAAACCTCTTTAACACCTTTTCCAAGTATAGACTTTGGGATAAACCAATTATTCTTTTCGCTCTGTCTCTATAGATGCGAATCCCAAGAATATAGGTTGCCTCCCCTAAGTCTTTCATGAAGAATGTATTTGACAACCATACCTTTACAGTTGTCAACATACCTGTGTCATTACCCATCAACAGTATATCATCCACATATAAGACAAGGAAAGTGATAGCACTGTCACTAACCTTTTTATATACAAATGGCTCATCCTCATTTTTGATAAAATCAAATGATTTAATGGCTTCATCAAAATAGATGTTCCAACTCCTCGAAGCTTGCTTCAACCCATAAATGGATCGCTTTAGCTTACACACCTTGGAACCATCTTGGGATTCAAAACCCCTAGGTTGTTCCATGAAAATGTTTTCTTCAATGTATCCATTAAAAAAAGCTGTTTTGACATCCATCTGCCAAATCTCATAATCATAGTATGCAGCTATTGCTAATAGAATCCTAATTGATTTAAGCATGGCAACAGGCGAGAAAGTCTCCTCATAGTCGATTCCTTACCTTTGGCGAAAGCCTTTCGCTACTAGCCTTGCTTTATAGGTCTCTACCTTTCCATTAGAACCAATTTTCTTCTTGAAAACCCATTTGTTCCCTATAGGTACAATACCTTCAGGTGGGTCAACAAGATCCCAAACTTGATTCTTATACATGGAATTAATTTCGAATTTCATAGCATCAATCCATTTTGAAGAGTCTATATCTGATATAGCTTCTTCATAGGTAAGTGGATCATCTCCATGATCTACTTCTTCATGAGTAGACAACCCTTGTTCTTCTTCATGAAGGAAACCATATCTCACTGGTGGGTGAGATACCCTGGTTGTTCTACGAGGAATAGCTGTAGATGTTTCATCAATGGGTGTAGGTTGACTAGATGGATCTATATCCATCTGATCTATTGGTTGGTCAGAATTCTTTAATTCTAACTCAATTTTCCTTCCTTTGTCTCCTTCTTGAACAAACTATTGTTCAAGAAATGTAGCATCTCTACTCACCACAACCTTTTGTGATGTAGGCAAATAAAAATAATATCCAAAACTATCTTTTGGATATCCAACAAATCGACCTTTTTCTGATCTGGTTTCCAATTTATCAGTGTTTATCTTTTCGATATAAGCTAGACAACCCCAAATCTTAACATGCTTAAGACTTGGTTTTCTTCCATGCCATATCTCATAAGGTGTGGAAGAAACTGATTTTGATGGAATTCTATTCAGAATATACAAAGCTAATTCTAATGCAAATCCCCAAAAGGAGATTGGCATATCAGTATAGCTCATCATACTACATACCATATCCAATAGGGTACGATTTCTCCTTTCAGATACACCATTCAACTGTGGTGTTCCTGGAGGAGTCAGCTGGGAAACAATGCCGTGCTCTCTCAAGTATTCATCAAATTCAGTACTCAAATATTCACCTCCATGATCTGATCGAAGAGCTTTAATACTCTTTCCTGTTTAATTTTCTACTTCAAATTTAAATTTTTTAAACTTTTCAAAGGATTCATGTTTGTATTTCATCAAATACAAATACCCAAACCTTGATTTATCACCAGTAAAGGTAATAAAGTAATGAAAACCGCCTCTAGCCATTTCCTTAAATGGACCACATACATCATTATGTATTAGCTCCAAAATATTTTCAGCCCTTAACCCTTGTCCAATAAAGGGTGATCTAGTCATTTTGCCCTGAAGGTAAGATTCACAAGTTGGAGTAGGCTCAGAGCCCAATGAGGAAAGAATCCCCATTTTCTCCAGTTTTGTAATCCTATCTTCTGCAACATGGCATAACCTTAAGTGCCAAATATATTTTGAACTTGAGTTGGTTTTCACCATGGCATTGCATTCATTTAGATCACTTGCATTCATTTTGTGTTTTTCGTTATTATCCAAATAATAAAGACCATCATTCATATAACCCGAACTAACATATTTATTTCCAAAATAAATATTGCAAACATCATCTGTGAACTGAAATTCATAGCCAATTCTAGTCAAACTAGTATAGAAATGATGTTCTTAAAAGCATCAGGTACATATAAAATATTATCCAAACACAAAACATGTCCAGACGTGTAAAAAGAGTTAGATCCTATGGCTAAAGGTTCAACAGTTGAGCCATTGCCAATCCGAAGTCTAACATCTCGAGAATACAAGCTGCTACTATTTGCTAGTTCCTGCATATCATTAGAAATGTGAGAACTGGCACCAGTATCTAAAACCCAAGCTGTAAATGAACTATGAGTATCATCAGAATCTAAATAACAAGATATGGATATACCTTCCGAAGGTGTATCTTTCTTGTCCTTCAGAGAAGCAAGATACTCTGGGCAGTTCCTTTTCCAGTGCCCATCCTTCTGGCAGTGGAAACGCTTTCCTTTGCCTCCATTAGCTTTAGTCTTTCCTTTCTGTTTAGCTATTTTCTTAGAAGGACCAGGAATCTGAGGTTTCTTTTTCTTATTGCCCTTCTTCTTGTTGGACTTTCCAGTAGAAGAAGATGCAATCAAAGCTACCTCTTTTCCTTTATTGCCCGGCATATTCTTTTGGGCAATAACTAGCATGTTGAGTAAACCAGCTAAGGTGCATTCCTGTTTAGTCATATGGAAATTTGTCACAAAATTCCCAAAAGACTCAGGAAGGGACTAAAGGATCAAATCCATCTGTAGTTGGAAATCCATGTTGAAATCAAGATGTTCCAGCTGTTCAATTAGCCGAATCATCTTGTGGACATGATCCCCAACATTCTGTCCCTCAGACATCCTCATGCGAAACAGCTGCCTAGATATCTCATACCTAGCATTCCTGCTGCACTCACCATACAACTCTTATAGGTGAAGGAGGATCTCACTCGCACTCTGCATGTTCTCATGCTGCTTCTATAGCTCATTACTCATGGAAGCAAGCATGTAACACTTAGCTCTCATATCATGCTCCTTCCACTTGTCCAAAGTTTCATGTTCCTCTTGAGTGGCCTCTGAAGGTAAGGGGCCAGGAACATTTGAATCTAGAACATATCCTATATGTTCAAGGTTCAGGACAAGTTTCAAATTTCTTAGCCAATCAGACAGATTAGGTCCTGTAAACCTATTACGATCAAGTATGCTTGCAAGGATATTGGATGGTGGTAGTTGTTATGTGCTCATTATTATCAGAAATTAACTGTAAAAAATAACCAGATTAATTAGTAAATGAATCATGTAATTAACCAAAATGATTATGGTCTTTTAATCAAATTGGTCCTCCCACTAACTTAGCGAATCCTACACTTCCATAGTAGAAAATGGAAATCCTAGTTGGATGGATTTCTAGTGGGTGATTGAATTCTTATAATTCTATTGATCATCACCAGGTACATCCATTATTGGAATTACAATAAACTATAAGTGAGCAACTCCTTGCCCATCACATCTCATGTGAGGTTCAATCCTTACCTAGCCCCTAATGCTCAAAATCTTAGGTACATCCATTATTGACTTATCTTGCATTAGTTAAGTTGATCCCATTGAGTCAGTAATTATGCAAATAATTTTAATGTCCTCAGGTACATCCAATATTGGCCACCAAACCATTTACATATTTACAACATCTCATGCTTAACAATTATTCTTAAGAAAATCTCTTAAATTAATTGCATCTTATGCAACTATTTAAAATTTTTTAAAATAATTGCCCCAATGGAGGGCCCATGTTATAATTACTTTAATTATAGCATTTCCAACTTAATCATTTGTTTGAAAGATTTTATGGTCATCCTAATTACTATTAAGGTTTCACTTTGCACATTATCCATTTAGCATGCATATATCATATAATTGCATACATTCCCATACATCTCATGCATTCATGGATAAGCAGTAAATATGGTATGATCATGGACTTTCTAAGGGATTCAATTCTGAGCCACCAAGAATTGAATCAGGGCATTTCTAGGTGCATTTCATTCATTCATTTTACAAGAGTTGCTGAAGGAGTACATAATCAACACTTGATCTTGAATTCCTCCCACTGGTCCCACCAATGCTCTTGACCTCATTGAACTTCTTGCAATCCAATTACATAGTAATCCTTGGCATACCAAGGAGAATTTACAAGAATTTAAATAAATGAAATTGTAACCCAAAATTATTACAACCATAATAATACATGCCCAAAATAAATTAAAATAAATTAATTAATTTACAATCCCAAAGAAACATAAAAGAAATAAATCCAATCACATTAATCTTTTATAGTCCATGATCATCCATCATGCATATCACTATTTAACAATTAAATAAAACATACATACTTAAATTAAATTGAATATCTCATATTCAACTTAAAAAATCAGATTTGAATATGATTCAAACAAATTTAAAAATTCATATTTGAATCTCATTCAAACAAATTTAAAAATTCAGATTTGAATCACATGCAAACAATTTTTAAAAATCAGATTTGAATCACATTCAAACAATTTTTAAAAATTCAGATTTGAATATTATTCAAACAACTTTAAAAAATCAGATTTAAATATGATTCAAACAACTTTAAAAATTTAGATTTGAATCACATTCAAACAACTTTTAAAATTCAAATTTAAATCACATTCAAACAATTTTTTTAAATTCTGATTTGAATCAAAATTTAATTGTGTGATTAAAACTACTAATTTGTAACACCCCTATGTTCGGTAGTGCCTTCTACTGTTCCGATGACCAGTGCTGTCCGGACAGTTAGGATGCCTAGAACTACACTTTGATATGAGTGAGGAGACATAAAATAATGAAATACAAGAAAAGAAAATACAAGAAAAACAAAGGAAAAATAATAGCAAAAAATGTAACCAAGTTAAGCGAGCCGAGAACCCTAGCGATGGGTGACCGCACTGGCAAGTCACGGTGTGGACCGTTGACTAACCCTGGACCGCGGGGAACCCTGGAAAATATTTTTAGGACTTAAATAGACCCCTATTGAAGTATAAATATCATTAGAAATATCAAAGAAAAATTAAATAATTAGTACAAAGAAAAGTGAGAAATCGAAAAATAGACAAAATCTGGTGTTACCGAAAAATCGGGAATGCAACCCGAACAGGGGCATTATGGTCATTTGACATCCCGAGTTGTCTTTTGACCTAAATGTTCATTAAAAATAAATAATATTACACTTGGAAAATATAATGAAAAATTAAATTGGTGGAATATAAAGTAAATAACAAAAATTATGGGTTTAATGTGGAATAAATGAAAGTTAAACATATAATATGATTAATATGTGTAAGTGGACCACTAAGGAATAAACTAAACACTAAATGGGCAGGTGTAAACCCATTACACAATCTGAAATCTTCATCTTCTCCAATTCTCTCATCCATGCCGAAATGGAAAGGTGAAAACCTCCATTGCCGTTTTGCTCCAAGCTCCATCAACCACTTCATTTCACCTCCAAACACCTAGGTGGCTTCATTAAAGATTATCTCCACATCACAAGGAAGAGTTTGATAGCAAAATCAAGGAAGTTTAGTGAAGGTTTAACAAGTCCTAACAATAGGTAAGTTTGTATTTTTGAATATTGCTTTGTTAAAGTTTGAAAACATGTTATGGGTGTTTGATTTGTGAAGAAAATTTTAAAGTTTGAGGAGTTATTGATATATCCAATTTTGGACAGCCATGGAGTTCTATATTTAATGAAGTATTCTTACATATATTTGATGTGAATTCATGTTGAGTAGGGTGATTTAATATCCTAGTAAGTTATTTCCATGTATATGTGGTGATTGTGCAATTGGGATTGAAGTTGACGAAATTATGGGAGACTTTGGCAATGTGAGCATTTCGGTAGCCTTGGGACTCCTTGATGAATGGTTGAATTCATGAAGATATTGGATGAATTATGATATTGAGGATTGATGAATATGTATGTATATTGGTTGTGGAAATTGTGTGTAATAATTAGGAGTGTTTATGTGTATATATGGTTGTATTTGGACTTTGTGAATTAGAGTTTCAATTGGTGTATTGAGGATATTTGTATTATGCCCAAAGTGACTTTAAAGTAAAGTGATATATGGTTTTGGTAATGTACCAAATCAAAATTAGGTTGAGAAGTGGATTTGTAGCAAGGTAAATGTGTAATTGATACTTGTATAAGCAATGTAATTAAGGATAGCATACATTTTAGCCTATAACACTAAATGTGTAACTCCAATTGGTATGAGACCAATTGGAGGTGAAACTAGGCACAAAATGTGCCAACTTTCATGAAGGAAACATACCAAAATTCTGCTTGCAAGGTAGCATGAAAAATGACCAAATCCGGATTAAGTACAATTGTGTCCTGAAAATTGACCAATTGGGCAGCAGTTAGTGTTTAGGCCATAACTCACTCAAAACAGGTCCAATTGACCTGAAATTTTAACCATGAATAGCTAAGACCCATACCTACAAGTCTTATGAAGACACCAAAGCCCAAAAATGACCATAAGCAAGTCAAACAGCTTGCACAAGTTCGGGTCCAAAAACTGGCCGAACCAAAGTTGACCAAATTGACCTAAAATGACCAAATTTTATGCCATTTGACCAGTAATAGTAAAATGACCATAACTTGGTCTACATAACTCGGAATGACCTGAAATTTTGCCCCGCGTGCAATAAGACATAGATCTACAAGTTTGTAGTTTTGACCGAAACTCGAAAACCGAGGGAACTAAGTCGTCCGGCTAGGTCAAACTAGTATCCCGGAATCCAGCAATTTGCAATAAAATGCAGTATACACAGAACTGAAATTGGTAACATGTACCAACCCTAAAATACTATTGAATGTGACACATTAGTAACATTAAAACCTAATTTACCTAGAACGCATCGAGGGTCGACATATTAGGTTGACTAAGTAAATATTTGAATTCAGTGAATTACTTATCAAACATTATCGTTAGAGACAATTTAATTTAGTACTGAAACACTTCAAATTGTGTTTTTTAGTTACCAAAGACTCAGGGAAAGGGAAGGAAACAATGAGTCCAGACCAGGAGACAGTTATCAGAGGTTTGTGCACAACAACTATTACTTTTGAATTATTTTCAATTGAAATAAATTATGACTATTTGTATATTATTGTTTTAACTTGTGAAACTGTGAAAAATTGTTTGAATGATATTTGATGGATACTTATTGATTGAAAAGCACTGTAAATGGTTTGAAACCACAGCTATCATGTATATTAATTGTATTCCTCGCTAGCTTGTCTAGTGGGACGAATTTAATTCACTCTCTGGCTGAAGTGTTGAGGTGTGTGCCTGTTGAGGACGAATTGGATGAGTACTCATATTTTTGCTAGCTAGCTATGTTATACCTCATTAGCCATCGGCTTTTGGGATGAATTGAATACCTCATTAGCCATCGGCTTTTGGGACGAATTGAACTTTGGAACATGATTAAGCTGTGTGTGATTTATTGATTTGTATTATGAGATTGTGAAATGGAGTTAAATCCTTATTGACATTCACTGTCGTTTGAAGTTAACTATGTTTTAATCTCTGAGATTTATTGTGATATTGTGTTAAATTCCTTCTGACACTCATTGTCTATAATTTAACTATGATTTTACATATCCATCATTTAAATGATTTATGAATTGTGATTTAAAGTTGTATTTGGTTAATGTTGTGCACCACTGAGACATTGTCTCAGCGATAGCTTTTTATTGTCGCCACAGTAGACGTACGCATGTGGCAGACTAGGTTGCTAGTACCTCCAGCAAGAGATTTTCGGGTATAATGAGTATATCACATTTTGCATTTTGTACTGTAATGCATGACCACTGTATGTACATATTGTTTTTGATTTTGAGCAGTTGTAAATTCAAATTGTACCTTGAAGTTGTAAAATAATTATGAGTTATTTTGGCTTGTAAAAATTGTATTATATTTCTTGTATCTCAGTCTTTGAAAAATCACTGCAGATTTGAGTTGAGAAATATGTTGTGTTGAGAAATATGTTGGAGTTGAGATTTGGAAATATATTGAAGTGCTTTTTACAGGTTTTCTGAAGAACTGTTTTATCCAAAATACAGATGGCACTCTGCCAAAATTTTTACAGAAATTCCAAATAATTCAAATGTGTTAGTTCTATCACTTCAGTTCAAAAAGGTTTTTAACACCTGTAAATAGTGCTCACCACTGTAAAAGAAGTAAGAAAAGTTTTTAAAATCCCTTGTAGTGTATTTAATGGGTTATCGATGAAGCGGAGTTGGTAATTCATTAGGTATACTACGGGATCATGTTATGCCTTACAGAGGGGTAGGGTGTGACATGTTTTAGTGGTATCAGAGCTAGTTTTTAAATTTTGTTTTCACCTATTATTTGAATATTCTTTCTTCATTGTACAACTACTCAATATCATTGTTTGATACATACAGTACATTACATTATAAATATGCACTAACGGGAGGAAATCTCCTTGTGTTATTTGTTCAGGAGATCTAGAATCCTCGCATTGACTATGGAAGAGGGTGATCGTTCAGTCGATCAATCTATTGAGGTTGAGGTGTAAGGGGATGCCCCAGGCCTACATAATGTCAGTGGTTCAAGAACACCACTGCAGATCTGCGATTTCTGCTCGATTCGCTCGTCGCAATGTTCCAACAAATGGCTGGTAGTGTGCCTACTCAAGTCCCAATACAGACACCAGTGGTACAACCACAGTCTCGTACTAGGCAGTATGACAAATTGATGAAATATGGGGCTACAGAGTTCAAGGGGACAGTAGATCCTCTAGAGGCTGAACAGTGGTTAGAGAGGATGGATAGGGTGTTCAAGAAGCTACATTGTACAGAGGAGCTCAGATTTGAATACTCAGTATCCTTACTACAGGGGGATGCTTATAACTGGTGGAAAACCATTCCCCACAGTCTGGTAGAACCTGCAGTGTTAACATGGAATGACTTTCTCAGGGAATTCAAACAAAAATATGTCCCTGATGCTTATGTAGACCAGAAACTGCAAGAATTCCTAAGTTTGAAACAGGGGAGCAGATCAGTGGCTAAGTATGAAAGAGAATTTTCCCGCCCGAGCCATTATGCAGTAAGTTTACTTGCTACCAGCAGGGAGAGATGCAAGAGGTGTGAAATCGGCTTGAAGCCCAGTATCAGATTACAAGTGGTCGGATTCAAACACACTAACTTCTCTGAACTTGTTTCTCAAGCCCTAGAGTTGGAAAGAATTGAGTTTGAAGCTGCTCCTGAGAAAAAGAAATCAGAGAAGACAGAGAAAGAGGGAAAATCAGTAGAACAGAGTTCCAGTGGTCCTACTGGAAAGAGGAAGAACTATGGGGGACATGGCAGAGGTGGCAAGAAGTTTGGTAGGGGAAGATATTCAGGACAGAAACCTCCACTATCTGGTCAGCAGAGTACCAGAGGTTCCTATCCTCCCCGCCAATGTGAAACATGTGGAAGAAATCATGGTGGGATCTGCTATAAGGCTATTGGAGCCTGTTATAACTGTGGAGGCACATGACACTTTGCCAAGGACTGCACCAGTAGTCGCAGAGTTGGACCACCTCCTACTACTGCAAAGGGTCGATTCGAGCCTGTCACGAAGTTCACAACCACCCACAGAGGTAGAGCGGGGGTAGAGGTAGCCAGTGACCAAGGTACAATGAAACATTCAGAACAAGACAGTGCTCCGGTCAGAGTCTATGCCATGAGACAGAGGGAAGAGGCCGAGACATATGATGTTGTGGCTGGTACCTTCTCAACTTTTAACCAAGATGTGTTTGTGTTATTTGATCCGGGTTCTACCCATTCTTATGTGAGTGCTAGCATCATTGATTGCATTGCTGTTCCATGTACAAAAATGGACTTTGAGGTGCTAGTAACAAGTCCACTAGGACAGGAGGTCAGGGTTAATAGAATGTATAGAGATTGTCCTTTGGTGATCCAAGGACACACTTTCCTGTCTGATTTCGTTGAAATGCCCTTCAGAGATTATGATATCATCTTGGGCATGGATTGGTTAGCTAGGCATCATGCCATGATTGACTGTAGGCTGAAGACAGTCACTTTCGGTCTCCTCGATGCTGATGATGTGGTAATACATGGGGAAAGGCAGTTATTGCCATCAAACATCATTTCGGCTGCACTAGCCAGAAAAATGATCAGGAAGGGGTGTGAAGCATATTTGGCACATGTGATAGACACCCAAGTGGGGAGTCCAGCATTGAAAGACATCCCTACAGTACATGATTTTCCAGATGTATTTCCTGATGAATTGCCAGGATTACCTCCGGAAAGAGAAGTGCAGTTTGAAATTAATGTTATGCCTGGTGTGGAACCAATCTCCATAACACCATACAGAATGGCACCAGTAGAGTTGAAGGAGTTGAAGATACAGTTGCAAGAATTACTTGAAAAGGGCTTCATCCGCCCTAGTGTGTCACCTTGGGGAGCACCAGTGTTATTTGTTAAGAAGAAGGACGGTACTCTCCGCTTATGCGTTGACTACCGGCAGTTGAATAAGGTGACAATAAAGAACAGATATCCATTGCCTCGCATTGATGATCTGTTTGATCAATTGAAGGGTGCAGCTATATTCTCCAAAGTTGACTTGCGATCTGGTTATTATCAGTTGAAGGTGCAAGAGCAGAGTATTCCAAAAACTACTTTCAGAACTCGGTATGGCCACTATGAGTTTCTAGTAATGCCATTCGGGTTAACAAATGCTTCAGCTGCTTTTATGGATCTGATGAACACTATCTTCAGACCATATCTTGATCAATTTGTGGTGGTGTTTATTTATGACATTTTGATATACTCGAGGAATGCAGAAGAGCATGACAGACATCTGCGGATTGTACTGCAGACTTTAAGGGAGAAACAGCTATACGCCAAATTGTCGAAGTGTGAATTTTGGCTGAAAGAAATCTCCTTTTTGGGACATGTTGTGTCAGCTGAAGGGATTAAGGTAGATTCCAGCAAGGTAGAAGCTATCCTTAATTGGAAGCCGCCCAGGAACATCACAGAAATTCGCAGTTTTCTGGGTTTAGCTGGATATTACCGTCGGTTTGTGAAGGGGTTTTCTATGTTATCTTCTCCACTGACCAAGCTGCTTCGGAAAGATGTAAAATTTCAGTGGACAGATAAATGTCAGCAGAGTTTTGATGAGTTGAAGAGGTGTTTAACTGAAGCTCCAGTCCTCACTTTACTTACTCCGGGTAAAGAATACACAGTTTATAGTGATGCTTCTCACAATGGGTTAGGCTGTGTACTGATGCAAGATCGGAATGTCATTGCTTATGCATCACGCCAGCTGAAACCGCATGAGAGGAACTACCCAACACATGATCTGGAGCTAGCAGCTATTGTTTTTGCTCTGAAGATCTGGAGACACTATTTGTATGGGAAGAAATGCTACATTTACACAGATCACAAGAGCTTGAAGTATTTGGGCACCCAGAAGGAATTGAATTTGAGGCAGAGGAGATGGTTAGAACTCATTAAAGATTATGATTGCTTAATAGACTATCAGCCAGGGAAAGCAAATGTGGTGGCTGACGCCTTAAGTCGCAAGACTATGGCAAGTCTCAGAGTTTCTCCTTTGTCCATGGTATATGAATTGAAAGCACAGCATGCCAGTTTAGAGATTGATGATGAGGGACAGACAGTAGTTGCATGGCATGTACAGCCAGTGTTGATTGATCATATCAGAACGGCTGCTCAGAGTGATGGAAAATATCAGAAGCTACTGAAAGAAGTCCAGCAGGGCAAGAAACCTGAATTCTCTGTGAGAGATAATGGTTTATTACTACATCAGGGTAGAATGTGCGTTCCTAGTGATGTGGAATTGAGACAAATCATTATAAAGGAAGCACATGAGTCTCCATTTGCTATGCACCCTGGTGGAACTAAAATGTACAGAGGGCTGAAAGAGCATTACTAGTGGATGGGTATGAAGAGAGATATAGCTGAATTTGTTTCCAAATGCCTAACTTGTCAGCAAGTAAAGGCAGAACATCAAGTTCCAGTTGGTTTGTTACATCCTTTGTCAGTACCAAAGTGGAAATGGGAACGAATAACTATGGATTTTGTTACAAGACTTCCAAGGACACAGAGTAGTCATGATGCAGTATGGGTTATAGTTGACAGATTGACCAAGCCTGCTCACTTTTTGCCAGTTCGAATGGATTATAGCCTGGAAAGATTGGCCAGATTGTACATATATGAGATTGTAAAACTGCATGGAGTGCCAGTATCAATTGTGTCTGACAGAGATCCTAGGTTCACTTCTAGATTTTGGGGTAGTCTTCAGAGAGCCCTAGGAACTAGAATGAACTTCAGCACAGCATTCCACCCACAGACAGATGGCCAGTCTGAGAGGGTCATTTAGATATTGGAGGATATGCTACGGGCTTGTGTGATTGAATTTGAAGGTAGTTGGGATACACGTTTGCCTTTGATTGAGTTTGCTTATAACAACAGCTACCAATCAAGCATAGGGATGCCTCTATATGAAGCTTTGTATGGCAGAAAGTGCAGAACTCCCTTATGTTGGGATGAAGTAGGTGAAAGGAAGATGATTGGACCAGAAATTGTTCAGCAGACAGAGGAAAAGATCAGATTGATCAGAGATAGACTCAAAGCTGCATCAGACCGTCAGAAGTCCTATGTTGATCTGAAGAGAAGAGATATTGAGTATGCAGTGGGTGATAAGGTATTCCTTAAAGTTTCTCCTTGGAAGAGGATTGTGAGATTTGGCAGAAAGGGGAAACTGAGTCCTCGTTTCATCGGACCATATGAGGTTCTGGAAAGAGTGGGTCCTTTGGCATATCGGTTGGCATTACCTCCAGAGTTAGCAAGGATACACAATGTCTTCCATGTGTCCATGTTAAGGAGGTACAGATCTGACCCATCTCATGTACTATCAGTTGAAGAGATTGAAGTAAATCCAGACCTCTCATATGAGGAAGAACCCATAAAAATTCTGGCTCATGAGGTGAAGCAGCTGAGCAACAAACAGATACACCTGGTTAAAGTGCTGTGGAACCATCATTCAGGCCAGGAAGCTACTTGGGAACGTGAAGAGGATATGAGGAGATAGCACCCACAGCTGTTCAGAGACTAATACCAGGTAAAATTTCGAGACGAAATTTATTTAAGGGGGGGAGAATTGTAACACCCCTATGTTCGGTAGTGCGTTCTACTGTTCCGATGACCAGTGCTGTCCGGACAGTTAGAATGCCTAGAACTACACTTCGATATGAGTGAGGAGACATAAAATAATGAAATACAAGAAAAGAAAATACAAGAAAAATAAAGGAAAAATAATAGCAAAGAAATGTAACCAGTTAAGCGAGCCGAGAACCCTAGCGATGGGTGACCGCACCGGGAAGTCACGGCGTGGACCGTTGACTAACCTGGACATGGGAACCACGGAAAATATTTTTTGGAATTAAATAGTCGCCTTTTGTAGTATAAATATCATTAGAATTATCAAAGAAAAATTAAATAATTAGTACAAAGAAAAGTGAGAAATCGAAAAATAGACAAAATCGTGTTCTGAAAAATCGGGAATGCAACCCGAACAGGGGCATTATGGTCATTTGACATCCCGAGTTGTCTTTTGACCTAAATGTTCATTAAAAATAAATAATATTACACTTGGAAAATATAATGAAAAATTAAATTGGTGGAATATAAAGTAAATAGCAAAAATTATGGGTTTAATGTGGAATAAATGAAAGTTAAACATATAATATGATTAATATGTGTAAGTGGACCACTAAGGAATAAACTAAACACTAAATGGGGCAGGTGTAAACCCATTACACAATCTGCAATCTTCATCTTCTCCAATTCTCTCATCCATGCCGAAATGGAAAGGTGAAAACCTCCATTGCCGTTTTGCTCCAAGCTCCATCAACCACTTCATTTCACCTCCAAACACCTAGGTGGCTTCATTAAAGATTATCTCCACATCACAAGGAAGAGTTTGATAGCAAAATCAAGGAAGTTTAGTGAAGGTTTAACAAGTCCTAACAATAGGTAAGTTTGTATTTTTGAATATTGCTTTGTTAAAGTTTGAAAACATGTTATGGGTGTATGATTTGTGAAGAAAATTTTAAAGTTTGAGGAGTTATTGATATATCCAATTTTGGACAGCCATGGAGTTCTATATTTAATGAAGTATTCTTACATATATTTGATGTGAATTCATGTTGAGTAGGGTGATTTAATATCCTAGTAAGTTATTTCCATGTATATGTGGTGATTGTGCAATTGGGATTAAAGTTGACGAAATTATGGGAGACTTTGGCAATGTGAGCATTTCGGCAGCCTTGGGACTCCTTGATGAATGGTTGAATTCATGAAGATATTGGATGAATTGTGATATTGAGGATTGATGAATATGTATGTATATTGGTTGTGGAAATTGTGTGTAATAATTAGGAGTGTCTATGTGTATATATGGTTGTATTTGGACTTTGTGAATTAGAGTTTCAATTGGTGTATTAAGGATATTTGTATTATGCCCAAAGTGACTTTAAAGTGAAGTGATATATGGTTTTGGTAATGTACCAAATCAGAATTAGGTTGAGAAGTGGATTTGTAGCAAGGTAAATGTGTAATTGATACATGTATAAGCAATGTAATTAAGGACAGCATACATTTTAGCCTATAACACTAAATGTGTAACTCCAATTGGTATGAGACCAATTGGAGGTGAAACTAGGCACAAAATGTGCCAACTTTCATGAAGGAAACATACCAAAATTCTGCTTGCAAGGTAGCATGAAAAATGACCAAATCCGGATTAAGTACAATTGAGGCCTGAAAATTGACCAATTGGGTAGCAGTTAGTGTTTAGGCCATAACTCACTCAAAATAGGTCCAATTGACCTGAAATTTTAACCATAAATAGTTAAGACCCATACCTACAAGTCTTATGAAGACACCAAAGCCCAGAAATGATCATAAGCAAGTGAAACAGCTTGCACAAATTCGGGTCCAAAAACTGGCCGAACCAAAGTTGACCAAATTGACCTAAAATGACCAAATTTTATGCCATTTGACCAGCAATAGTAAAATGACCATAACTTGGTCTACATAACTCGGAATGACCTGAAATTTTGCCCCGCGTGCAATAAGACATAGATCTACAAGTTTGTAGTTTTGACCGAAACCTGAAAACCTAGGGAACTAGGTCGTCCGGCTAGGTCAAACTAGTATCCCGAAATCCAGCAATTTGCAATAAAATGCAGTATACACGGAACTGAAATTGGTAACATGTACCAACCCTAAAATACTATCGAATGTGACACATTAGTAACGTTAAAACCTAATTTACCTAGAACGCATCGAGGGTCGACATATTAGATTGACTAAGTAAATATTTGAATTCAGTGAATTACTTATCGAACATTATCGTTAGAGACAATTTAATTTAGTACTGAAACACTTCAAATTGTGTTTCTCAGTTACCAAAGACTCAGGGAAAGGGAAGGAAACACTGAGTCCAGACCAGGAGACAGTTATTAGAGGTTTGTGCACAACAACTATTACTTTTGAATTATTTTCAATTGAAATAAATTATGACTATTTGTATATTATTGTTTTAACTTGTGAAACTGTGAAAAATTGTTTGAATGATATTTGATGGATACTTATTGATTGAAAAGCACTGTAAATGGTTTGAAACCACAGCTATCATGTATATTAATTGTATTCCTCGCTAGCTTGTCTAGTGGGACGAATTGAATTCCCTCTCTGGCTGAAGTGTTGAGGTGTGTGCCTGTTGAGGACGAATTGGATGAGTACTCATATTTTTGCTAGCTAGCTATGTTATACCTCATTAGCCATCGGCTTTTGGGATGAATTGAATACCTCATTAGCCATCGGCTTTTGGGATGAATTGAACTTTGGAACATGATTAAGCTGTGTGTGATTTATTGATTTGTATTATGAGATTGTGAAATGGAGTTAAATCCTTATTGACATTCACTGTCGTTTGAAGTTAACTATGTTTTAATCTCTGAGATTTATTGTGATATTGTGTTAAATTCCTTCTGACACTCATTGTCTAGAATTTAACTATGATTTTACATATCCATCATTTAAATGATTTATGAATTGTGATTTAAAGTTGTATTTGGTTAATGTTGTGCACCACTGAGACATTGTCTCAGCGATAGCTTTTTATTGCTGTCTCAGGTAGACAGACAGAGTGACTAGGCTGCTAGTACCTCCAGCGAGAGATTTTCGGGTATAATGAGTATACCACATTTTGCATTTTGTACTGTAATGTATGACCACTGTATGTACATATTGTTTTTGATTTTGAGCAGTTGTAAATTCAAATTGTACCTTGAAGTTGTAAAATAATTATGAGTTATTTTGGCTTGTAAAAATTGTATTATATTTCTTGTATCTCAGTCTTTGAAAAATCACTGCAAATTTGAGTTGAGAAATATGTTGTGTTGAGAAATATGTTGGAGTTGAGATTTGGAAATATATTGAAGTGCTTTTTACAGGTTTTCTGAAGAACTGTTTTATCCAAAATACAGATGGCACTCTGCCAAAATTTTTACAGAAATTCCAAATAATTCAAATGTGTTAGTTCTATCACTTCAGTTCAAAAAGGTTTTTAACACCTGTAAATAGTGCTCACCACTATAAAAGAAGTAAGAAAAGTTTTTAAAATCCCTTGTAGTGTATTTAATGGGTTATCAGTAGACGGAGTTGGTAATTCATTAGGTATACTACGGGATCATGTTATGCCTTACAGAGGGGTAGGGTGTGACATAATTAAACACTTTAATTAGTCATAGGATAGGCCTTAGATCCTACAACAATTGCATAATTAAAAAGCCAAACCTTGCACCACCCATGAAGCCACAAACATTGTGCACCATGTTGGTGTTCTTCAAGCATGCCGCCACACATCCATTGCAACTAGCAATGGATAAATCATCTCATGATCAAAATACACAATTAAATCATATATTGAATAATCTAAATGACAAATATAGTGGCTCTGATACCAATTGAAGGAGCGAAAGCATGAAAAACACAAGTTTATACCATTGAATTCAAAAATTTTCACCTAGGGTCACATGCATCATACAAGATTTATTTTTATCTATTTGATTTCAATGATAAACAACATATTAAAACTCTTTTAATATGTTTTTGGATCTGTATTTGCTATTTAAGATTTTAAAATTAATCAGATTAATTTTAAAACCCTAGATTAGATCAAGAATAAATACACTAACCTCTTGATGCACTGCAGTGTATTTGTGCCTTTTGGATGCATCTTCAGGGCGCCAGATGTTGTCCCTCTAGCTTGTCCACACCAAGAACACCTATGGCAACCCTTGAACAACTTTTAAAGCTTTTTCTATTAATTAGAAAATCAAGTTTTGCCTTTTAAGAGATTAAAGATGTAAACAGGACACTAGAAACAATTTCTAGTATTTTTAATTCAAGAGATTGTTTTCTAATCTTTTGGAATTGATGAGAGATGAAGAAGAAGAGAGGGAAAGGAGCCTTTGGGTGGCAGCACAAAGAGGATAGTTGCTGGTTGTGTTGTTTTCTTTTCATAACAACACTTATATCGCTAGGTTAACACATTAAACCCTTGCCACATGTCACCCTCTGATTGGTTCTAGGTTTAATTGACCCAATCACATTGTGCCAAGTGTCAAACCTATATTTAATCTTAATTTTAATCATCTTACATGATTAAAAACATTTGGCAAGCTTATGTGTAATGCCATGTGTCACCATCTCATGGTGCCATATGTCACCCTCTGAAATGACGAAAATGCCCCTGTGTCTTAATTTTGAGTTTTCAACCCAAAATAATTATTTCTCTTCTTCTAATCAATTTATATCAAATATAAATCAATTAATTAATCTTTATTAATTAATTTCTCATTAATTAAATTCATATTTAAACACTTTAAATATAAATTTAACTTATACTGTACATCCAATAACCTAGATTTGGTTTCAAGTTATGCTAGGGACTTTGCAATCTAAATGCAAACCAAACATATTTAATTAATTAATTAAATCATATTTAATTAGGTGATAACTTGTGTATGTGTGTGATTTACTTAGCTCATCACTAATTGGCAATGAGACATGATATCAACTCTTAATATCATCAGAACTCTTTCTTACCATAAATGATTTCTCTAAATCATTTTATGCACCTCATAGACCATAGTTAACACCTAGCATAGCATGCCATGGCCACCCAATTAGTAATAAGGTTTACCTTAAATGAACCTATAATCATATGTTACCATGCACTAGAATCTCTCTGTTATACTATCCCAACTCAAGCTGGAGTCATGGTTTATGTGAAACTCCATTTGCTATGAATATTATGTTCTCTTTTAATTCCAGTTCTTGATTAAAAAGATTTTCTCATCAGAAACTCTTTCTGAATAAATCTATCTGTCCTGGCCAGGAACTTGAAACATCAAGAACAATTAAATGGACATAGGATTTTATCTCTATTTACTTAGAGGAAATAATTCCATCTTGATCAACACCTACCTCCATATATAACTAGTAGGAGCCAACACATGCCCATATACCCATACACAGTACAAGTATGAAAGCAGTATCAAACTCAAAACCACCTATATATAAGATAACTGTGCTATCTCAGGTCTAAAGATTATATGCACTGATATGATTTATGACAATGCATTGACAAGAGTAAACTCCATGTGCTTGTCATAAGTGTCACCGGTTCAGCTTACTTATCATGTATAAGTGCCTATCATGTTTGTTATATGGCATGAGACTCACCATTCCATCTTATTTATATCTCATATAAATAACTTGGGAACAAACATGAATACAATCTTTCTGGATAAGTCATGTCCTTATTATGAAGTATCCTCGATTGTGAACCTATTTATGATACTTTGTACTAGAAATACTGTCACTCATATTCTTAACAACTTAAGAATAGAATTTCTAACAAAATATCAATGGACCTTTTCTATTACACATAAATATATTATGTAAATGGAAAAGTGGAAATGCCTTTTATTAATAAAAACATGTACAAGATACATACTAAATGATATGCTCTAGGGCATACTACTAACACAAACATCATTTCGGCTGCACTAGCCAGTAAAATGATCAGAAAGGGATGTGAAGCATACTTGGCACATGTTGTAGACACCTAAGTAGGGAGTCTAGCATTGAGGGACATCCCTACAGTATATGACTTTCCAGATGTGTTTCCTGATGAATTGCCAGGATTACCTCCAGAAAGAGAGGTGCAGTTTGAAATTAATGTTATGCCTGGTGTGGATCCAATCTCCATAACACCATACAGAATGGCACCAGCAGAGTTGAAGTAGTTAAAGGTACAGTTGCAAGAACTACTTGAAAAGGGCTTCATCCATCCTAGTGTGTCACCTTGGGAAGCGCCAGTATTGTTTGTTAAGAAAAAAGATGGCACTCTCCGCTTATGTATTGATTACCGGCAATTGAATAAGGTGATAATAAAGAATAGATATCCATTGCCTCGCATTGATGATCTGTTTGATCAGTTGAAGGGTACAGTTGTATTCTCCAAAATTGATTTGCAATCTGGTTATTATCAGTTGAAAGTGCAAGAGCAGAGTATTCCAAAAACTACTTTCAGAACTCGATATGGCCACTATGAGTTTCTGGTAATGCCATTCGGGTTAACCAATGCTCCAACTGCTTTTATGGATCTGATGAGCACTATCTTCAGACCATATCTCGACCAATTTGTGGTGGTGTTTATTGATGATATTTTGATATATTCAAGGAATGCATAGGATCATGACAGACATCTGCAGATTATACTGTAGACTTTAAGGGAGAAACAGCTATACGCCAAATTGTCGAAATGTGAATTTTGGCTGAAAGAAATCTCTTTCTTGGGACATGTTGTGTCAGCTAAAGGGATCAAGGTAGATTCCAGCAAGGTAGAAGCTATCCTTAATCAGAAGCCACCTAGGAATATCACAGAAATTCACAGTTTTCTGGGTTTAGCTGGATATTACCGCCGGTTTATGAAAGGGTTTTCTATGTTAGCTTCTCTTACTGACCAAGCTGCTTCGGAAAGATGTAAAATTTCAGTGGACAGATAAATGCCAGCAGAGTTTTGATGAGTTGAAGAGGTGTTTGACTCAAGCTCCAATCCTTACTTTACCTACCCCGGGTAAAGAATATACAATTTATAGTGATGCTTCTCACAATGGGTTAGGCTGTGTACTGATGCAAGATCGGAATGTCATTGTTTATGCATCACGTTAGCTGAAACCGCATGAGAGGAACTACCCAACACATGACTTGGAGCTTACAGCTATTGTTTTTGCTCTGAAGATCTGGAGACACTATTTGTATGGGGAGAAATGTTACATTTACATAGATCACAAGAGCTTGAAGTACTTGGGCACCTAGAAGGAATTGAACTTGAGGTAGAGGAGATGGTTGGAACTGATTAAAGACTATGATTGCTTAATAGACTATCAGCCAGGGAAAGCAAATGTGGTGGCTGACGCCTTAAGTCGCAAGACTATGGCAAGTCTCAGAGTTTCTCCTTTGTCCATGGTACATGAGTTGAAAGCATAGCATGCCAGTTTGGAGATTGATGATGAGGGACAGACAACAGTTGCATGGCATGTACAGCCAGTGTTGATTGATCAGATCAAAATGGCTGCTCAGAGTGATGAAAAATATTAGAAGCTATTGAAAGAAGTCCAGGAGGGCAAGAAACCTGAATTTTCTATGAGAGATGATAGTTTACTGCTACATCAGGGCAGAATGTCCATTCCTAATGATGTGGAATTGAGACAGATCATTATGAAGGAAGCACATGAGTCTCCTTTTGCTATGCATCCTGGTGGAACTAAAATGTACAAAGGGCTGAAAAAGCATTACTGGTGGATGGGTATGAAAAGGGATGTAGTTGACTTTGTCTCCAAATGCCTAACTTGTCAGCAAGTGAAGGCAGAATATCAAGTACCAGTAGGTTTGTTACATCCATTGCCAGTACCAGAGTGGAAATGGGAATGGATAACTATGGATTTTGTGATGGGACTTCCGAGGACACATAATAGTCATGATGCAGTATGGGTTATAGTTAATAGACTAACCAAGTCTGCTCACTTTTTACCAGTCCGGATGGACTATAGTTTGGAGAGATTGGCCAGATTGTACATAAATGAGATTGTAAAACTGCATGGAGTGCCAGTATCGATTGTATCTGGCAGAGATCCTAGGTTCACTTTTAGATTCTGGGGTAGTCTTCAGAGAGCCCTAGGAACTAGATTGAACTTCAGCACAGCATTCCACCCATAGACAGATGGCCAGTCTGAGAGGGTAATTCAGATATTGGAGGATATGCTATAGGCTTGTGTGATTGAGTTTAAAGGTAGTTGGGATACACACTTGCCTTTAATTGAGTTTGCTTATAACAACAGCTACCAATCAAGCATTGGGATGGCTCTATATGAAGCATTGTATGGCAGAAAGTGCAAAACTCCCCTATGTTGGGATGAAGTAGGTGAAAAGAAGATGATTGGGTCGAAAATTGTTCAGCAGATAGAGGAAAAGATCAGATTAATCAGAGATCGACTCAAGGCTGCATCAGACCGTCAGAAGTCCTATGTTGATCTAAAGAGAAGAGATATTGAATATGCAGTGGGTGATAAGGTATTCTTTAAAGTTTCTCCTTGGAAGAGGATTATGAGATTTGGCAGAAAGGGAAAACTGAGTCCTCGTTTCATCGAACCATATGAGGTACTGAAAAGAGTGGGTCCTTTGGCATATCGGTTAGCATTATCTCCAGAGCTAGAAAGGATACACAGTGTCATCCATGTGTCCATGTTAAGGAGGTACAGATCTGACCTATCTCATATTCTATCAATTGAAGAGATTGAGATAAATCCAGACCTCTCATATGAGGAGAACCCATAGAGATTCTGGCATATGAGGTGAAGCAGCTAAGGAATAAATAGATACACCTGGTTAAAGTGCTGTGGAACCATCATTCAGGCCAGGAAGCTACTTGGGAACGTGAAGAGGATATGAGGAGACAGCACCCACAATGCTCGTAGATCGATGCTGTAAAATTTCAAGACGAAATTTATTTTAAGGAGGGGAGAATTGTAACACCCCTATGTTCAGTAGTGCGTTCTACTGTTTCGTTGACCAATGTCTGTCTGGAAAGCTAGGATGCCCAGAACTAAATTTAAATATTAGTGAGGAGACATAAATTAATGAAATACAAGAAAGGAAAATACAAGAAAAACAAAGGAAAAATAATAGCAATGAAATGTAACCAAGTTAAACGAGCCGAAAATCGTAGCGATGGGTGACCGCACCGGGAAGCTGCGGCGAGGACTGTTGACTAGCCCTGGACTGTGGGAAACCCTGAAAAATATTTTTAAGACTTAAATAAATATCTATTGAAGTATAAATGTCATTAGAAATATCAAAGAAAAATTAATTAATTAGTAGAAAGAAAAATGAGAAATCGAGAAACTGATAAAAAACTGGTGTTACTGAAAAATCGAGAATACAACCCGAATAGGAGCATTTTGGTAAATTGACACCCCGAGTTGCCTTTTGACCTAAATGTCCATTAAAAATAAATGATATTAAACCTTGAAAATATCATGAAAATTAAAATGGTGGTACATAATCTAAATAGTAAAAGAAATGAGAAAAATATGGAAATTTAGAAACTTTAGAATAAATAACTATTCTTTTACATTAGTGCTCCACTAACCTCACTTCATGGACACATATGTAAGCCATTTGGGATAGATTCTTCCACTAAGTAACCTTCTTCTTCTTTGTTCTTCTCCATTGCAGAACCAAAAAGCTCCTAAACTCTCCCATGGCCGTCCAAGCTCCAACCTCCATGTATCCATGATCCAAGCTCCCAATGCTTGAGGTTTCTTCATTAATTTTTGCCTACACACCTTGGGCAGCAATAAGGGAGCAAGAAAGATAAGTTTTGGTGGAGTTTTGAAGAAGTCCAAAAGAGATAATTGGTTATTTTCAATTCTTATTTCACTAAAAGTGTAACTAAGGTTGTGGGTAGTTGAATTATGGAAGAAATTTTGAGGTTTGATGAATTATTGGTGATGTACTATTTTGGCAGCCATGAAAGTTAAAATGTTTAACTTATTGTTTACATGTAAATGATGGGAAAATATGTTGATTAATGTTATAAGATGTTGTAACCAATGTGTATTAAGTGTATGTGGTGATTGAGCAATTAATCTTGAAATTGAAGAAAGTATGGGAAACTTTGGTAAGTTGGAGTATTTCAGCAACCTTGAGAAAGTCATGAGGAATGCTTGAATTCATGAAGATTATTTGATGTAATGTGATTTTAGAGTTGCTAAGTATGTATGTAATTTATTAGTGAAATTATATGTAATAATTAGGAATGTTTATGTGTGTACACTGTTGGATTTGGACTTTGTGAATTGTGATTGCATTTGGTGCATTTTGAAGTGGTTATATTCTGTCCAAGTTGACCTATAATGTAAAGAAGTGAATGGTTTTGGTTAGTGCCAAATGCAGAATGATGTGGGGAAGTGAATATGTAATTGGTAAACATCTGTTTGGTTTGGTGTTTGAAAAGCATGTAGAGGGCAGTGCGCAAATGGACCTATAACCCTAAGTGTGTAGCTCCAATTGGTATGAGGCCAATTGGAGGTGAAACTAGGCATAAAATGTGCCAACTTTCATGAAGAAAGGCTACCTAAATTCTGTCCAAAAAGTGACTTGAAAAATGACTAAATCCGGATTAGTGACTTGAAAGCCTGAAAATTTACCATTTGGGCAGCAGTTAGTATTTTGGCCATAACTCACTCAAAACAGGTCCAAATGACCTGAAATTTTTACCATGAATAGATTAGACCTAGAGCTACAACTCTTATGAAGACACCAAAACCCATAAATGATCATAAGCAAGTCAAATAGCTTGCACAAGTTTGGGTATAAAAACTGCCAGAACCAGAAATGACCTAAAAATGACCTAAAGTTGCCATTTAAGTGCAATCTGTCCAGCTTTAGTAAATTGACCATATCTTGGTCTATACAACTCTGAATGGCCTAAAATTTTTTCCCGAGTGCAATAAGACATAGAGCTACAATTTTTCTTCTTTGACCAAAAGCTAAAAACCAAGAGAAATAGGACTTTAAGCTAGACCAATCTAGCACACAAAATTTGAGAACTTGACATTTACATACAATGATGCTTGAAATAATTTGGCAATGAATGCCAACTTGTAAAAATGGTAAGTTGCACTATATTGGTAGCATATTGAAATGCAAAATGTGACATATTGGTAACATTAAACCTAATTCACCTAGAGTGCATCGAGGGTCAACATTTTAGGTTGACTAAGGATAATAATAGAATTAAATAAATTAATTATTAAACCTTATTGTTAGAGACAGTTTAAATGAGTACTGAAACACTTCAAATTGTGTATTTCAGTTAGCAAAGACTCAGGGAAGGGGAAGGAAACACTGAGTCAGGGCCAAGAGATTTCATTTCAGAGGTTTGTGTACAACAGTTATTTCTTTTGAATTTTCAATTGAAATAAATTATGACAATTTGTCTGTTATTGTTTAAATTGTGAAATTTTGTTTGAATGATATTTGATGGATACTTATTGCTTGAAAAACATTGTAAATGGTTTGAAACCACAGCTATCATGTATATTAATTGAATTCCTCGCTAGCTTGTCTAGTGGGACGAATTGACTTTGAATTCCCTCTCTGGCTGAAGTATTGATGTGTGTACCTGTTGAGGACGAATAGGATGAGTACTCATATTATTGCTAGCTAGCTATGTTATTCCTCACTAGCCATTGGCTTTTGGGATGAATTGGACTATGGGATCATGATTAAGCTGTGTGTATGATTTATTGACATTTATTGTGATATTGTGAAATGGGGTTTAATTCTTTATGACATTCACTGTCTTTTGAATTCAACTGTGATTTTAAGTATCCACTGTTTATATGATTTAAGGTTTATGGTTTTAAATTGTATTTTCTTAATGTTGTGCACCACTGAGACATTGGCTCAGCGATAGCTTTTTCATTACTGTCGCAGGTAGACAGACGGACAGAGCAGCAGAGTAGGCTGCTTGTGCTACATTTTGAGATTTCACCGGGTATATTGAGTATACCATATTTTGTAGTTTTTGTTGTAATGTATGTGCACTATATGTATATATTGTACTTGGTCTTGAGCAGTTGTAAACTAAAATTGTAAATTATTTTGGCTTATAAAAATATTGTAATATATTTATTTTATCTCAGCTTTTAGAAACACTGAAAAATTGATTGTTGAACTGAGTTGATAATGTTAAGAAATTTATTATGTTGACAAATTTATTGGAGTTTGGGATTGAACAAATTATTGGAAGTGCTTTTTGCAGGTTTTTGAAGAACTGTTTTATTCAAAATATAGATGGCACTCTGCCAAAATTTTTATAGAAATTATTGATACTCAGAATTGTTATTTTGTTTCACTTCAGTTTTAAAAAAAAAAAAAATTAACACCTGTCAAAAGTGCTCACCACTGTAAAAAGAAATAAGAAAATGTTTAAAATCCCTTGTAGTGTATTTAATGGGTTATCAGTAGGCGAAGTTTGGTAATTCATTAGGTATACTACGGGATCATGCCATGCCTTACAGAGGGGTAGGGTGTGGCATATTATAGAAGATTTGTAAAGGGATTTTCCCTGATAGCTGCTCTAATGACCAAATTACTACACAAGAATATGAAATTTGACTAGAATGACAAGTGTCAAGCCAATTTTGAGAGGCTAAAGGCTATGTTGACAGAGGCACCAGTGTTAACACAGCTAGTGTCAGGAAAAGACTTTGTAGTCTACAGTGATGCCTCACATAATGGGTTAGGGTGTGTACTCATGCAAGAAGGGAAAGTGGTCGCATATGCTTTCAGGTAGTTAAGGCCACATGAAAAGAATTACCCTACTCATGATTTAGAGTTAGCAGCAATTATCTTCGCATTGAAGATATGGAGGTATTACTTGTATAGAGAAAAATGATACATATACACAGACCATAAGAGTCTGAAGTATCTGCCAACCCAGAAGGAACTTAATTTGAGACAGAGGTGATGGATTGAATTCCTGAAAGATTATGATTGTGTGATTGACTACCACCCTGGGAAGGCAAATGTAGTCACTGATGCTTTAAGCAGAAAATCTATTGTAGCATTAAGATCTCTGAATGCCCAACTATCCTTAACTCATTATGGAGTTATTTTGGCTGAGTTGCAAGTGAAGCCGAATCTATTACAACAGATACAGGATGGGCAAAAGACAGATGAGAAATTAATGGCTGTTATGGGCAAAATCACTGAGGGAAAGGAAACTAAATATGAAGTTAAAGAAAATGGGTGCCTGTACTATAAAGAAAGAGTATATGTACCAAATGATAAAGAGTTGAAAACTAGTATTCTGAGAAAAGCACATAACAATGTGTATACTATGCACCCAGGAAGCACAAAAATGTACCATGACCTAAAACTTCGATACTAGTGGCCAGGTATGAAGAAGGACATAGCTGACTATGTAACTAGATGCTTGACATGTCAGCAAGTCAAAGCAGAACATCAAGTTCCATCAGGTTTGTTACAGCTCATAAACATACCTGAATGGAAATGGGACCGAGTCACTATGGACTTTGTCAGTGGTCTACCTCTCACTCAGAAGAAGCATGATGTAGTATGGGTGATTGTGGATAGGTTGACCAAATCAGCACATTTTCTGCCAGTCAGAACTGGCTACTCACTGGAAAAGCTAGCAGAATTGTATATTAATGAGATAGTTAGACTACATGGAATTTCGCTTTCCATTATATCTAATAGAGACCCGAGGTTTACATTTAGATTTTGGAAGAAATTACAAGAATCCTTGGGCACACAACTCCATTTTAGTACGGCTTTTTATCCTTAGACAGATGGACAGTCAGAAAGAATAATCCAGGTAAATTTTGAAACTCATTGAGTTATTGCAAACAATAAATTGAACTGATAGTGATAATAATAATCGAACATATGTGATAGGTCCTCGAGGATATGCTAAGAAGTTGTGTTATTGAGTTTAAGGGAAGCTGGGACAGATACCTTCCACTGGCAGAATTTGCATACAACAATAGATATCAAGCTAGCATATAAATGGCACCTTATGAAGCACTGTATGGGAGAAAATGCAGAACACCTATATGTTGGACTGAATTGATTGAAAATAAGCTAGTGGGGCCAGACCTGGTAAAACAGACAGAGGAAAAGGTGAAACTGATAAAGGCCAATTTGAAAGTTGCCTCAGACCGATAAAAATCTTATGCTGACTTGAAAAGAAAGGATATTGAGTATGAAGTTGGCGAGAAGGTATTTCTCAAAGTATCACTGTGGAAGAAAGTGTTGAGATTTGGGAAAAAGGGAAAATTAAGCCCTAGGTTCATTGGCCCATATAAAGTTATTGAACGTGTGGGACAAGTAGCCTACAGATTAGCCTTACCACCTGAGCTGGACAAGATACATAATGTGTTCTATGTCTCGATACTCAGAAGATACAGATCAGATCATTCACATGTCATCTCAGCAGAAGAAATTGTTGTACAACCTGACCTGACATATGAAGAAGAACCGATTAAAATCTTGGCATGAGAAGTAAAAGAGCTTAGAAACAAAACAATTCCACTAGTGAAAATCCTATGGAGGCACCACAACACGAAAGAGGCAACATGGGAGAGCGAGGAGACAATGAGGCAACAGTTCCCTCAGCTCTTCACATCAGGTAAATTTTGAGGACAAAATTTTTATTTAGAGGGGAAGAGTTGTAACATCCCCACTATACGTGTTTTATACGTTATGTTGCTCCGGTGACCTAATGTCAGTCCGGGCAAGTTAGGATGTCCAGAACTACACTTCGGTGATAGTGAACAGACATATAATAATGAAATAAATAAAAAGAAAATACAAGAAAAATCAAAGAAAAATAAAAGAGATAAAATGAAACTAGGTTAAATGAGCCAGCACCGCAGCGATGGGTGACCGCACCGGGAAGGCCGTTGCCTACCCCAAGACCGCGGGGAACCCTCGAAATTAAAATTCAAGACATAATTAAAGGTTTATTGAAATGTAATTGACACTAGAAATATCAACGAAAAATTAATAAATTAGTACAAAGAAAAACGAAAAATCGAGAAACAGACAAAAATCAGTGTTACCAAAAAATTGGGAATACAACCCAAAGAGGGGCATTTTGGTCATTTGACACCAAGAGTTGCCTTTTGACCTCAATGTCCATTAAAAATAAATGATATTACACTTTGAAAATGTCATGAAAAATTAAAATGAGATACATTATGTAAATAGTAAAAGCTTAGTGGCAAATGAGCAAATTAAGGAATTTAAGATTAATAAATTATTAATTCAAGTTAGTGCTCCACTAACTCAAGCTTTGGGACACCTATTGAAGTCATTTTGGACAAAACTTCAGTCCATCTTCTCCCTCCCAAACAACCAGCCGTATTGTCCTCCATGAAAGCTCTATTGCCGCCCCACATGCAAAGCTCCATTGGTGCATGATCAGGCCATCATTTCCACTTGGATCCTTCATTAAAACTTGCCTACTTACCTTGGGGAAGATATTGGGAACAAAGAGGAAGAGATTTGGTGAAGTTTAAGGGAAGCTCTCAAGAGGCAAGTGTCCAAATCTTCTCCTTAGCTTTAGTAAACCTTGTGTTTAGGTTGAGGTGAGTAATTTGGTGAAGAGAAATAAAAAAAAAATATTGAGATATGAACTTGTCCATTTTCGGAAGCCATGAAAGTTTGTTGTATTTGAGTTTTTCTTACCTCAAATGGATGGGAATCAAGGTTGATTAACTCAAATAGAAGTTGTAGTAGGTTAATGTCCAAGTATGTGCATGTTAGTGCTTGAATTAAGGGTTTGAAAATGGGACTTTGATGCTTTGGTAAATTGCCATGTTTGGCAGCCTAAAATATCATAAAATTGTATGTGAGTTTATGTAATTTATTGATGAGATGTCATGGTGTTAAATTGTGGGCAGCATGTGTAGTTTCCATGGAAGTGTATGTGTAATATTGATATTGAGGTATGTTGAATTTTGGTAGAAGTAAATGTTGAACTTGAATGGTGTATTGTGTGCATTGAGCACTTGAGTGTTCTGTTCAAAATACTTTGCTGGAATTGTGTACAATATATATAGAAGTGCCATGAATGAATATTGAAGTATTGGGAGGAGGAGGATTGTCAAAATTGGAAGTGTAATTTTCAAATACAGGTTGTGTGTGTGTTGGCAGCACCTAAATTAGGTCATAAGTGCAAAACTGTGAACCCAATTGGTATGAGGCCAATGGGAGGTGAAACTAGACACAAATAGGCCAACTTTCATGTAGAAATGTTGCCAAAATTCTGCCTAGAAACTGACCTTAAAAATGACCAAATCCGGAATGGCAACCTTGTAAACCCAGATTTTTTATCATATGAACAATAGTCATTAGGATGACCATAACTCACTCAAAACAGGTTTAATTGACCTAAAATTTTTACCATGGATAGCTTAGACATAGAGCTACAATTCTTATGAAGACACCAAAGCCCAAAAATTGCCAGAACCAAGTCAAATAGCTTACACAAGTTCGGGTACCAAAACTGCCAGAACTAAATGTGACCTAAAATTGACCAAATTTTGCACTAAAGGTGCAATCTGTCCAACTTTAGTAAATTGACCATATCTTGGTCTATACAACTCAGAATAACCTGAAATTTTGCCAAAGGTTCAATAAGACATAGAGCTACAATTTTTCTTCTTTGACCAGAAGCTAAAAACTAAGAGAAATAGGACATTAAGCTAGACCAATCTAGCACACTAAAACTAAAAATTTGACATTTGCATACAATAATAATGCTTGAAGTAATTTGGCATTGAATGCCAACTTGCAAAAATGGTAAATTGCACTATATTGGTAGCATATTGAATTACAAATTGTGACATGTTAATGCTAGAATCAACTTAACCATATTACCTAAAAAAGGTCAACATTTACATTGACTTGTGAATTACATGATAATTAGTACACTAAAAAAAATGAGGAATTAAACGATTAATTTGTAATATACCCTAGTTTGCCTTGTTGATTAGTTTGGATAGGTTGGCATGCCAATAGGATTTTGACAGCTGTTCTGTAAATGGCTTTATGCCATACTATGTTTTTACGGCATATTATGCCACACTGTGACTTTAATAGCCTACGGCTATATATATTGTGTTATTATACTTGGCTTATTGCCAGATTGACTATATGGCTTTTTAGCCACACTATTTGCATACCGGGAGACACTTTGTAACCGATGGTGTGATGGCTCGAGGTACTAGGTACCCGTGCCAGTATATCCATTTATCCAGTCTGGTCAGTATATAGGCTACACGGGCAGTTAATTTAAGCATTATTAAATTGAAATAGCTAAATTCAGTTTATTGACATACAACACCACCAAAATTAGCAAAAATGAAAGGTTAGCAAATAAAAGTAGAATGAAAATTGCTTAGCGAGTTGCTTTTATAATGCGTAGGTATTGGAGACATAGCTGGGGAGCCCAGCAGACCTACGACCGGGTGAGACATCAGATCTGCACAGGAGTCCAGAGTCATCTGCACTACACTGCATATATGGTAGGACTTAGGATCTTGTGTAATGACCATCAATTGTATTTTGATATTTTGTTATGTAATATGTATAGATATCATAAAACTTTAAAGTTTGTAATAATTTTTATATATTAAACTCCTATGGATAGTGTTTTGATGAATGTAAAATATGATGATGGTTGAGATTTTGATATTATCATATTAAACTATTTTTAACAGGTTTGGAAGGACATTTTGTCCGAAATACAGATGGCACCTTGCTAAATTTCTATTACCATTTTGAGAAACTGATTTTATTAAAGTATGAAAATAGTATCAACATGATATGAATTTTACTTAAAGGACTTCTTAAAATCAAATTGAGTTCAGGAAATGAGATAATCACAGACTAGGTGCTCCGGCACGCCGTGTGGCACGCCTTGCTCGGCTATACTGTAGACGGGTGAGGAGTGTTACATGTACAAAATACATAATATGACCTATATGGGCCCTATCTACATGCATTGCTAAGGAGGTGACAATCTTGAACACTCTGCAGATTTGAACTCCAAAATCCTAGTCTAATGTCCACTGGGCTTTGTCTTCAGTGCCTGCGCGAGGGAAACAAATCCATCGCGCTAAGCATTTCTGCTTAGTGGTGCAATAATATAACAAGAAAATAATATATACAAATAAAGAAAGAATGGATCATAATTTGGATACTCTAGAATTTAATCTAATTTAATATAATACTTCTAGTATCAACTATCTTTTGTTCTAATTTATTCCTCTTCAGAAGCGCTTAATTCTCAAATTCACAGTAATAATATACCATCCCCAAAAATTCCAAGAATATTATTCTCAGCTTTATATTATTATGAAAAAGTGCATTTGTAATGTTTATTGAAGTTATATTTCTATTGCTAATCTTTTTATCATTTCATTCAGTACTTTCTACAAAACAACTATTCTTATTTATTTTAGATCGTCTTACTCGTTTATTTAATTTCTAATATTTTTAATTGCTAATATTCTTAAATTATTTCAATAAATTTTACTGCCCAAGTAACCTAGGATAGGCTGACTAAACTAGATAACGGGTCATGGGCACTGGACATCGTGGTGTCTCGGGCTGTCATACCATGAGACGTGAAATACGGAACGTTAACCATGTATGCAGTCAGTATGGCTAAAAGCCATGATAACATATCAGTTTGGCTAAAAGCCATGGTAACAAGTAATCGAGCATAAAAGCCATGAGTGCGGGCATAAAGCCTTACGCAGTACTGCTCAAACAATACCCTATTGGCATGCCAATCTATCCAATCTGACACACGTGTCTAGGCAATACATAGGCACATTAGTACCATTAAGGGTTCATAAGTATCATTATTTCATTATATGTTCCAATTGTAATTTATAACGTTTTAATTTTTATTACTAGCAGAAGTATAAATTTCTAAAATACAATTCTACATAAATTATGCATTCATCATAGTTTATACATTCTTTATATCACTCATATTCATCACAATTTACAGTAATGGTTTTCATAAACCATTATACTCAAAACATTCTTCTTCTTTCTCATATGCCATTAATTATGCAAGGTATTAATTTCTATTATTATTTCTTATGTCTTTGGGGTTACTATTTATACATTACTATTCACTCAAATTATTGACTTTTTTATACATAATATGCATAAAAATGTTTGATACATAATTATACCACATTTTGGGTTCTAAATTTGTTTGCATTAATTGCTAATTGCAATTCAAAGCCTCCTAAAAGTATTTTCAAAAATTCAGTTTTTGTGTTCTATGTTTACTGTTCCATTGGTCTAAGCTACAGTGAGAATGTGGTAAACTTTTCTTCACCAAAGTTGTTCCTTTATGTGTCTTCTTTAATTTCCTTTTTGAATCACTCTATTTGGAGCTTTGTAGCTCAAGTTATGGACAAATTACCATAACTGGCCGGATTGGTCTCTACCCAGAAATACTGGGCAAAACTAGTTCTGAAAGATTGGGTATCCTGACTTTGGCTAGCATTTCGGATGGGTTAAGTTTAGAATCTGAGTTGGTGTTCTTCATGAAAGTTTATCTAAATTGTCTAAGCTTTCCATTGATATAAAATTCAGATCAATTGGACATTTCTACACTGAGTTATGGCCAAATGAACAAATACTGTTCATTTGGTCACTTTTACCAGGTCCAGAATTGGTTACCCGGATTTGGTCAATTTTTAGGGTATCTTAAGTTTTTTTTCTGGGAAAAGTTTCTTCTTCAAAGTTGTGGAATTATGTGTCTAGTTTCATGCCCAATTAGCCTTGCACCAATTGAACCTACACATCTCTAGTTATAGCTACCCAAACCTGCTAGACTCACATCTAGCTCTGCAGGTCCTATGAGGCAGCATACCCAACCTTAAATCCAAAGCCACAATTCACTTCAATTCCTCATCAAACATAGATAAATGGTTACTAATTGACCATTAGGACTTCCATTCACCAACACATGAGAAAAACCCTAAGTTTGCCCCAAACCCTAACTCCAAAATTCCAATTTACTCAAACAACATGCAATCAAATGTTCTAATCATCAATTTCATGTTCAATTGCATTAATTCACAACTATAATTCACTTGAATCATTGAAACCCTAAAGTACCCTAGGCTGTCAAAATTGGGGGGGTTTTCATATATGCATAATTTGTTTTCTTTCTTCTAAACTAACACTCAATTCATAATCTACACAAAGTAAACTCAAGGATTTATGGAAGAAGTAGCACTAACCTTGACTTAGCCAATTTCCAAGGCTTGAAAACTCCACTTTTTCTCTTTATTTTTGTTGTCCAAGTCTTGGTCTAGATGTGAGGATAAATTTTTGTGAAGGGAAGCTAGGGTTTTAAGGTAGTTTTGGGGGTAGAACACAAGCTTGAAGTGTGCTCCAATGGAGGTTTCTCTCTCTCTCTCTCTCTCTTTCTCTTTGGTTCGACTGGTTGAAGATGGGAGTGTAGATTTTATTTTTTCATTTTGTCTCTTTTTATTTAGTTTTTATCCCTTTTAATTAGTTTGTCAAGTTGTAATTGGGTGGAGAGTTTTTAATGACATCATAGTGATGTCAAAAGTCCTATTTTAATTCATTTTCTTTTCTTTTCTTTTCTACTCATTTTCAATTAATTTTTCATCAATATTATTTCACTTTTTAAGTCATATAATTCACTTACTTAAAGTGACAAGTTGGTAAAAAATTGTCTCTAAATGCAAAATGACCAAAATGCCCTTCATTTTACTTAACAGACTAAAATTATCTGTACAGATTTAAAAATTTTTCTAAGTATTTTTTTGGCATTCTAATGCCATCAAAACCTCAATGACTCTTCTCTGGAGTTCCAAAAATTATTTCACAAAATTTTCCTCAGGTTTAGGGCTACTAGCTATAAAGACAACAACTTCCCGTTAGGATCACCCATTATCGGGGCACCGGCTCATTTAACTTCATTGTATTTTATTTCTAAAATTTTTCCTAAATTTTTCTTACCATTATTTCAATTATTTATGACTCCTCACTCTAGTTTACATATATTTCCAGTCATTCTAGCTCTCCAAACAAACATTAGTCACCGGAACAATAGAATGTATGGACTATCGAAAGTGAGGGTGTTACAGTATGAGAGTGATATAGCAAGTGCATAAAGAGATTTATGGTGCACACCAGGTAGGTATCAAGAAGAGATGGCTCATCAAGAGACACGAGTATTACTAGTCGAAGATCCTTAATGATTGTATAACATATGCAAAGGTGGCCAGCAATGCCAAAGATATGGTGCAGTGAAGAGGAGACCAGCTAAAGAGATGCACCCTATCTTGAAGCCATGGCCATTTAGAGGTTGGGCTATTAACCTCATAGGTAAAATTCATCCATCTTCTTCAATGGGCCATATTTTTATTATTACTATTTCATAAAGTGTGTGGAAGCAGTACCTACAAAGAAAGTGAAATAAAGTGACATGATTCAGCTTATCAAAGACTACATCATCCATAGGTTCAGAATCCCTTAGACCATCAAAATTGACTAGGGAACAATGTTTACCAATCATGGTATAAAAGACTTTGTAGAGGATCATGGCATAAAATTGCTTGCCTTAACTTCGTACTATGCCTAGGCTAATGGGTAAGCAAAAGCATCTAATAAGGTTTTAATTGGTATCCTAGAGAAGATGATTGATCAGAACCTAAAAGAGTGGCACCTGCTCTTGTTAGAGACCATGTGGGCATATAGGACCTCAAAGTGGGATGTAACGTAGACAAGCCCTTTTGCCTTGACTTATGGGCATGATGCAATACTCCCAATGGAGGTAGTAGTTCCCCTTCTCAGAGTCTCTCTACAAAATGGCCTTACTCCAAATGAATAAACTTAGGCTATGGCCATGGAGTTGGAATACTTGGATGAAGTTCAGATGCAGGCATTCAACCACATGGCTACACAGAAGAAAAAAGTGTCAAGGATCTATAATAAAAGGATAAAAAGGCAGAATTTTCAATAAGGAGACTTAGTCTAGAAGACTATGTTACCTGTTGGTGCCAGAGACAGACAATTTGGCAAATGGTCTCCAAACTAGGAAGGTCCTTTTCAGGTGCATCAGGTTTTTAGAGGTAACACTTATTGGTTAGCAAGCCTTGCAGGAGAGCTATGCAAGAAGTCAATCAATGGCAGGTACCTAAAGAAATATTTTTCCCACTATGTGGGAAATGAAAGACAAATAGATAGAATAAAATGTGTAGGGTTGACCCACGACCTCGTTAAAAGCCAACCTTACAGTAGCATAGGGTTCCTGTACAAACAATGTAATTAAATTTGACATAAACAGCTAGACATTTAATGTAATCAGAAAAGAAAGGCTCTATAATCAAGGTTGGCTCCTTGGCCACCTGTAGCATATATAAATAAAAAAGGCCAATACATGGCTTATCATTCAATAGCTATCTAAATCAATCATGTCATAAAATTAAAATAAATATACTACAATTGGGGTCAAAACACTGGTTCATAAGACCAGGAATCAAGTAACAAGAATCTACAAATGAGAAAGAATAGAGTCACGAAGGATAACCTAATGGCTCTGGTAAGAAGCTAAAAAGTTTGAACATCTAGAATCTTTGCCTTTATAGATGTAGCCAGCTCTCTTAAAGCATCTCCCTTAGACAAGATCATGCCCCTATCTATCATGTGCTCAACCAGTAGATTGTGACACCCCTTACCCGTCTATAGTATAGTCGAGCAAAACATGTCACACTTGGTGTCGAAGCACTTTAACTTGTCTTATTACATTCCTAATAATCACATTTAATTCATTTAATTTGGGGTCAACTTCTTAACCGAAGAAACTAATAGAGTTTCCCCTAAATTTATTAATATTTGACATTTTCCCACCTATTAAAAGTCTCAATAATATAATTACAAAAATGTAAATTTTTCATCACATTTAATTCCATTACTTCATTTCAATGTTGCAAACTCACAATTTTCATTCATACATAAATAAATAAATTGATACTCATTCATAAATAAACTACTCAATTTCAATTAATTTACAATAATTACATAGGTTCATAATTTACAATACAAAATGAATATTACAATACACCAAAAAAAATTAACTAACATAGCCCAAGGAGCCCTACCAAAATGCACTGCACTGTGAGATGACACAATCTGACGCTGATGCAGATCAAAAATCTCTACTCCTAGTTTATAGTCTACTGGGCTCTCTGTCCTGATCTACAGTACCTACGCGAGGCAAAAAGCGACGCGCTAAGCATAAAGCTTAGTGGTGCCAATATAATATAAAAATAAACTAAATAATTAAATATGCAAAAATTATACTATTAATTAATGCAAACTGAAATTTTTTATAATTATGTGTGATATCCTAAATTTTGTGATTTTTATGTTTATTATTTAGTTGAAAATTTTAAGACTTATTTTAGTTGCCCAAGTAACCTATACTAGTTGACTGGACTGGATAAATGCATAAATTGGCACTAGGTACCAAGTACCTCGGGCCGTCACACCATCGGTCACAAAGTATCTCCAGGTGTGCAAGAGAACGGCTAATAAGCCATAATAGCAATCAGGCATAAAGTCAAGTTTGTCAAAGAATAGCAAAATGGCCAAAGGCCATAATATTACAAAATGGCACTAAATGCCATAAATCATGAAATGGCATAAAGCCATAGGCAGTACTGTAATCGGAACCCTATTGGCATGCCAACCTATTCAAACCAATCACACTAGGCATATTACGGCATATTAACTAAGTTAGGTGTTTAGTTCTTTACATTAAATGTTTTTGTGGTTACTATTCACATTACTATTCATGCAAAAATGTTGACTTTTTCAATAATAATAGGTATGCAAGTTCTAATTATACTATAATACCACATTTTGGATTTTATATTTGCTGGCATTAGTTGCCAATTTCAATTTAAGGCTCATTAGAAGTTATTTCAAATTTTCAGATTTGGTCACTTATGTTTACTATTCCATTAGACCAATCTACATTGAAAATTTGGCTAAACTTTCTCCATCAAAGTTGTTCCTTAATGTGTCTAATTTAATTTTCTTTTTGAATCACTCCATTTGGAGTTTTGTAGTTCAAGTTATGGCGTTTTTACGATAACTGGTCGGATTGGTCCATTCCCAGATTTTCTGGGCAAATTTGGTTATGGCAGTTTTGTTAACCTAAATTTGGTTGGCAATTTGAATTGGTTAGGGTTAGAATTTGGGTTTCTATTCTCCATGAAAGTTGTTATACTATGTCTAATCTTTTCATGGGTTTAAGAATCAGGTCATTTGGACCTCTCTACACAAAGTTATGGCCATTTGAACAAACACTGTTCATTTGGTCATTTTCCAGGTCCAGATTTTTGGTTACTTGGATTTAGGCAAATTTTAGGTCACTTTAGGTTGGTTTTATGGGTAGGTTATCTTCATAAAAAATGTGGCATTATGTTCCTACTTTCACCTCAAATTAGCCTTACACCAATTGAAACTACACAAGTCAACTTATTGCTGCTCAAACACACTGGACTCAAGTTCAGAATTTCTAGCACCTAGGGCAGCTTGAACATTTTACCATTCAATGCCACAATTCACTCCAAATTAAGGTCAATTCACCTCAAATGGTCACTAATTGACCATTAGAACACCAATTCACCATCAATTGAGAAAAACCCTAATTTAGTTCAAACTCTAATTCTTAATTTCTCCATCTTACACCACACATGAAGATCAAAGTTCTAATACATATATTCTCAGTCATGGCCACCACTGCACACTTTAATTCCATTAAAATTTATCCAATCCATCTTTAATTCATGGCTGCCAAAAATTTAGGAAAAGTCTAACATGCACAATTTATTAGTAGTATGCCCTAGAGCATATCATTTTGTATGTATCTTGTACATATTTTATTAATAAAAGGAAATTTCACTTTTCTGTTTACATAATGTATTTATGTGTAATAGAAAAGGTCTGTAACACCCTCACTGTAGCAAATCCGTACATTCTACTGTTCCAGTGATCGGTGTCAGTCCGGACAGTTAGAACATCTGGAAAAACATTTAATCTAAAGTGAGGAGCCATAATTAACTCAAATATTAATAAGAAAAATTTAGAAAAAAATTTAGAAATAAAATACAACCAAGTTAAATGAGCCGGTGCCCTAGCGGTGGGTAACCCAGTGGGAAGTTGTGGTCCTCGCAACTAAGAGCCCTAAACCCTAGAGAAAATTCATAAAATAATTTTTGGGACTCCAGAGAAGAGTCAATGAGGTTTCTATGGCATTAGAATGCCAAGAAAATGCTTAGAAAAAATTTTCAATCGGTACAGACAATTTTAGTCTGTTAAGCCAAACGGAGGGCATTTTGGTCATTTCGTCTTCAGAAATGATTTTTGGCCGCCTTGTCCACTTAATTAAATAATTTTTATGATATAAAATGTAAATAAATATTATTAAAAATAAATTGAAAATGAGTAGAGAAGAAAAGAAAAGAAAATGAAATAAAATGCCAATTATGACATCATTATGATGTCATTTAAAAAAATTCCACCAATCACATTTAATAGCCACTTAATTAACTAATAAAAGAGGATAATTGAGACAAAGAAAAATCAAAATGGAATCTGCTTCTTCCTCCCTCAAACCAATCTAAACCCTCTCTCTAACGCAACCTCCATGGAAGCTTGAGCAAGCTTGTGATAACCCACTAAAACACCCTAAAACCACTAACTTGCTTCACTAAAAATTGATCTAGCATCCTAAACAACCTCTAGCCAGCAAAAATAAGAAGGAAAAAGGAAGTTTTGGAAACTTGGAAGAGTTATCAATTGAGGTTAGTGTCCAATCTCCTACCTCTTTTACTTAATTCATGCTTAATGCCATGAGATAACTAGAAATTGTAAGAAAAACAAAATAAAATTTATGTGTGTTCATCCTTATAATTTCGGCAGCTTAGGGATGGTTAGGGTTGATGAATTTACTTGAAGCAAAGTGGTTTAGGAGCTACCCTTGACATGAGATGAGTGATTGAATATGTAAGTGTAAGTGAAATGCAAGTGTAATGCATGAATGGAACTTGAAAACTTGGACACTTGAATAACATTAGGGTTTGCTCATGTAATGGTATATTAACATTGTAATGGTCAATTAGTGACCATTTGAATGTGTGTGAGGAGGAATTGAAGTGAGTAAGGATAATGGAGTTGAGCTTAGGCATGCTGCCCTTGGTGACCTGTAGGACTGGGTGTGAGTCCAGTAGGTTTGGGTAGTTATAACTGGAGTTGTATAGGTTCAATTGGTGCAAGGACAATTGGATATGAAACTAGACACATAATGGCACAACTTTAGTGAAGAAACCCTGCCTAGAAAACCAAACTAAGTTGACCAAAAAACTACCCTAATCCGGGTGACCAACATGCTGTCCCTGGAAAATGATCAAATGAATAATATTTGTTTAAATGGTCATAACTCAGTGTAGAAAAGTTCAATTGATCTGAAATTTTACCATTAGAAATATGAGACATAGCCCTACAACTTTCATGAAGAAAACAAACCCAAATTTTGATCATAACATGTCCAAAAACTGACATGCTATCAGTGTACAAAAACTGCAGAATTGGTTATGTCCAGAAATTTTAGAAAAAATTTCAATCCGGCCAGTTATGGTGTTTAGGGCATATCTTGAGTTAGAAAACTCCAAATGGAGTGATTCAAAAAGAGAATTAAAGAAGACACATAAAGGAACAGCTTTCATGAAGACAATTTTGTCAAATTTCTACTGTACGAATGACCAATGGAACAGTAAACTTAGTGCTAGAAATCTGAAAATTGTAAATAACCAACACTAAGCTTTGAAATGGTATTGGCAACCAATACCAACAACTTTAGAATGCAAAATGTGGTATGTTGGGGATATTAGAACCAATATACCTATTGTCTATGAAAGAGTCAACATTTTAGTTGACTAATAAAATGAATAGTAACAATTAAACTTCAATTTCAAAGAATTGTAAAATTTAAAAGTGTAATATGCCCTAGTAGGCCTAATGTGATTAGTTTGGATAGGTTGGCATGCCAATAGGGTTCAGTTAGCAGTACTGCACATAGCATTATGCCATTCTGTGATTTTATGGCTTTTAGCCATTCTGATATTATGATGATACTTGGCCTTGTGCCTAATGTTTATTACAGCTTATTAGCTATTCTGTTGCACACCGAGAGATACATATGTGACCGATGGTGTGACGGCCCGAGGTACTTGATACCCAGTGCCAGTTTACCTGTTTATCCAGTCCAGTCATCCAATATAGGTTACTTGGGCAACCAAAAATGAAAGTTGATAAATTCAATGAAATAATGAATATGACAAGTATCAAATAAATAAGACTACAAATAATTACCAAAAATTTGTCTGCATTAGACATCAATACACTCACTGCATATATATTTCCTTTTAGTTCTTTTTATTTTATTATTGGCACCACTAAGCATTATTGCTTAGCGCGTTGCTTTTTGCCACACGTAGGTTCTGGAGAGATAGACAGAGAGCCTAGCAGACCATAGACTGGGTGAGGTCACAGATCTGCCTAGAGTCAGAGTCACCTCTCATCTACAGTGCATCAGTGGTAGGACCTTGAGGTTCCTTTTGAAATTATGTTTTTGCATTTTGTAATAGGTAGTAGTTTGTGATTTGTAGATTATGAACTCATGTAAATAGTAAATTTATGTAATCATATGTTGATGTACATATTTTGTAAAATTTTGTTAATTAATATAATTTGAGAATATCTTCATGAAATTTTAGTTGATTTTGAATTTGAATAAAATTATGGATTCATGTTGAGAATTTGAGATGATTACTAATGTTGAGAATTGATGAGACCATGTTGATGGTTATTGGAGTTTGAGAATGATTGAAAATGATTATTGGAAGTGTTTTTCACAGGTTCCGAAGAACTGTTTTCTCCATTTTTAGCCGGTACTCTGTCGGATTTCCTATAAAATTTTCGGAACCTCAAATGAATTTATAATTTTTATAAATGACTTAAATGAGTTAAATTTCACTAATTGCACTTCATAACTATGAAGAAATAAATTAAGGAAGGATAAAAATAATTGAGATAAAATATAGTGTTTCGGTACACTGTGTGACATTTCTTACTCGGCTATACTGTAGACGGGCAAGGGGTGTCACAAGGTCCATTGATATTTTGTTAGAAATTCTATTCTTAGGTTGTTAAGAATATGAGTGACAGTATTTCTAGCACAAAGTATCATAAATTGGTTCACAATCGAGGATACTTCACACAGGACATGACTTATTCAGAAAGATTGTAATCATGTTTGTTCCCAAGGTATTTATAAGAGATATAAATAAGATGGAGTGGTGAGTCTCATGCCACATAACAAACATGATAAGCACTTATACATGATAAGTAGGCCGAACCAGTTACGCTTATGACAAGCACATGGAGTTTACTCTTGTCAATGCATTGTCATATATCATATTAGTGCATATAATCTTTAGACCTGAGATAACATAGTTATCTTGTATATAGGTGGTTTGTGCATGATACTGCTTTCATACTTATACTGTGTATGGGTATATGGGCATGTGTTGGCTCCTACTAGTTATATATGGAGATAGGTGTTGATCAAGATGGAATCCGTTACCCTAAGTAAATAGGGATAAAATCCTATTTTCATTTAATTGTTCTTAACGTTTCAAGTTCCTGGCCAGGACACACAGATTTAGTTAGAAAAGTGTTTTTGATAAGAAAATTTAATTAATTAAGAACTGAAATTAAAAGAGAACATAATGTTCATAGCAAATGGGGTTTGACATTAACCATGACTCCAGCTCGAATTGGGATTTTGTAACGGAGAGATTCTAGTGCATGGTAACATATGATTAAAGGTTCATTTAAGGTACTCCTTGTTACTGATTGGTTGGCCATGGCACGCTATGCTAGGTGTCAACCATGGTCTATGAGATGCCTAAAATGATTTAGAGAAATCATTTATGGTAAGAAAGAGTTATGATGATATTAAGAGTTAATATCATATCTCATTGCCAATTAGTGATGAGCCTAGTGAGTCACACACATACACAAGTTAATCACCAAGTAAAATGTGATTTAATTGATTAATTAAAGAGTTTAATTGATTAATTAAATAGGTTTGGTTTGCAATGAGATTGCAAAGTCCCTAGCATGGCTTGAAATCAAATCTAGGTTATTGGATGTATAGTATAAGTTAAATTTATATTTAAAGTGCTTAAATATGAATTTAATTATGAGAAATTAATTAATAGAGATTAATTAGTTAATTTATATTTGATATAAATTGATTAGAAGAGGAGAAATAATGATTTTGGGTTGAGAACTCAAAATTATAACATAAGGGTAATTTGGTCATTTCACTTGGTGACATGTGGCACCATAAGATGGTGACACATGGCACCATATAAACTTGCCATTTGTCTTCCTATCATGCAAGATGATCAAAGTCAAGATTACGTCTAGCTTTGACACTTGGCTTAATGAGATTAAGTCAATTAAAAATAAGATGCAATGTGGTGGTGACATGTGGCAAAGGGTTTAAGTGATTATTTGACCTAATTATAAAAGGAAAAGAAAGAAGAATTAAAAATATAACTCTCACTATTCTAAGGGTGGCAGCAGCCACAATTCCCTCTCCCTCTTCTTATTTTCTTCATCAATTCAAAGAGAATCATTCATTCCCTTTGAATTAAAATTGCTAGGAATTATTTTTAGTGTCTTATACACACATATAACCTCTCTAAAAGCAAAACCACAAATTATAATTGGTTAGCAAGGCTTGAGAAGCAAAATTGGGGGGTGCCATTGGTGATCTTGGTGTGGACAAGCTAGAGGGACAACACTTGGGGTCCTAGGAGCTTCCTAAAGATGTCAATTGCATCCATAGTGCATCAAAAAGGTTAGTTCCCAAATTCCTCTTTCAAATTAGGGTTTAATTGAATTAATTTGTTAATTCACAATCTTAAATGGAAAATGAAGATCCTAATATATATTAAAAGTGCTTTAATATGCAATTGAGCATTGAAATTAATTAGGCACATGAGAGATGTGGCATGATGCGTGAAACCCTATAAGAAAAATTTTGAAATTCAATGCACCAATTACCATGCTTCCGCTCTTTCAATTAGTATCAGAGCCACTATATTTGCCATTAGGATTGAATATGAGGTTTAATTGTGTGATTGGATCAAATTTGGATTGATCTCAAGCTGTTTGGATCTCACCTTGGTGGCGGCATGAAAGTGAATCACACCCTAAGGGTGTGTTTGATGTATGCGCATGGTTTATGGGCCCTTTTTGCAATTGTTGTATATTTTAAGGCCCATAATTAGGCCCATACCTAATTAAATTATTTAATTAGGAATTTTAATCACACAATTAATTTTTAAAAAATGTTTTCAAGGTATTAAATTTGGAAAGGGTTTTTAAATTTAAACTTATTTAAATGAGATTCAAATCTGAATTTTTTGGTTGAATATGTGATATTCAATTTAATTTTTTAGTATGTATATTTTATTTAATTGTTAAATTTTAATGTGCAAGATGGATGATCATGGACAATAAAAGACCAATGTGAATGGATTTATTTCTTTTATTTTTCTTTGGGTTGTAAAATAATTAATTTTATTTTAGTGGCATGTATTATAAATGGTGTAATAATTTGGGTTGTAATTTCATTTATTTGAGGACTTTAAAGTCCATATTCTTGTAAATTTGCCTTGATATGCCAAGGATTACAATGTAATTGGATTGCAAGAAGATCAAGGAGGTCAAAAGCATTAGTGGGACCAGTGGAAGGAAATCAAGATCAAGTGTTGATTATGTACTCCTTCAGCAACTATTGTAAATGAATAAATGAAATACACCTAGGAATGCCCTGATTCAATTCTTGGTGGCTCAGAATTGAATCCCTTAGAAAGTCCATGATCATACCATATTATTTGTTTATCCATGTATGCATGAGATATATGGGAATGTATGCAAGTATATGATATATGCATGCCAATTGGATAATGTGTAAAGTGGGACCATAATAGTAATTAAGCCGACCACTAAATCTTCCAAACAAATGATTAAGTTGGAAATGGTATAATTAAAGTAATTATATCATGGCCCTCCATTGAGGCAATTATTTTAAGAAATTTTAAATACTTGCATGTGATGCATTTAATTCAAAAGATTTTCTTAAGAATAATTGTTAATTGTGAGATGTTGTAAATATGTAAATAGTTGATGGCCAATAATGGATGTGCCTGGGGATATTAAAATTATTTGCATGTTTACTGGCTCAATGGGATCAACTTAACTAATGCAAGATAAATCAATAATGGATGTGCCTGAGATTTTGAGCATTAGGGGCTAGATAAATGATTGAACCTCACATGAGATGTGATGGGCAAGGAGTTGCTCACTTATAGTTTATTGTAATTCCAATAATGGATGTGCCTAAGGATGATCAATAAGACTATAAGAATTCAATCACCCACTAGAAATCCATCCAACTAGGATTTCTGTTTCCTACTTTGGAAGTGCAAGATTCGCCAAGTTAGTGGGAGGACCAATTTGATTAAAAGACCATAATCATTTTGGTTAAATTGCTTGATACATTTACTAATTAATCTAGTTATTTTCTGCAGTTAATTTTCTGATAATAATGAGCACACAACAACCACCATCATCTAATATCCTTGTGAGCATACTTGATCACAATAGGTTGACGGGACCTAATCTTTCTGATTGGCTAAGAAATTTAAAACTTGTCTTTGTCACACCCTACTCCCCCGTAAGATGTAACATGATCCTGTAGTACACCTAATGAATTATCGTACTTCGTCTACCGATAACCCATTAGATATACTACAAGGGATTTTAAAACAATTTTCATGAAATTTAAATCATCGATTAAAATCTGGTGTTATAAAATTTTTTTCAAAAGTTCGGCAAAGTGCTGGCTGTGTTTTGAGAAAACAGTTCTTCAAACCTGAAAAGGAAAAATACTCCCAACATGTTTTCTCAAATAAAACTCCAATAACTTCATTTCAACTCACAATTCAAATCTCAATAATCAAATCAATTCACTTTCAAACCAATCTCATCATAAAGAACATTTCATTGATTATAAGACTCAACATTAATATTACAAAACTATTCGTGTAAATGAAATCTCAAATTTTCATTTACAATAATTTACATTTAATTACATACCAAAATATTTTACAAGAGTTTTTATACAACTGCTCAAATAATTTACATACATATTATTACATGCATACATCAAAACCTGTGTACATGGGTATACCTGGAGCTGATCTGAATGTCTCTTCAAAGAAGCTTACTCAATTGCTCTATGCTCTTTTCACTTGCGATAGCATATAAAGCTATCGCTGAGTGGTGAACTTAGTGTTGCACAACTATAACTTAAAACACAGTTCAATATACCTTAGCAAAAGTATAGCAAATAATTTGGAAATCAGGATACTCATCAAATTCCAAAAATCAAATTATTCATTGCCAATAACATAAATCATTTGTATGAAATGACTTTGATCGTGAAATTCAATTTATCAAATCACAACCAAACATTTTAGGTAATTCCAACAAAATCAATTATACATAAATCATAATTGAAATCACAATTCTTTACTATTCAAAACCATTCTTTATCTCAAAAGCCATTCTTTATCTCAAAAACCATTCTTTATCTCACTAACTATGCAAGACTAATCTGAAAGGGCCATCTTCGGGGTGATTCTAACACCCTATGGTCGGGGAGGTCGAATCATCGTGCACAGTATACACCACAATAACAAAACTTCCGAAAGGGCCATAACATAAAAAAAACTTAGATCTAACCTCTAATAAGAGGAGAATCTAAGCCTGTGCACGTACCATGGTAATCAAAACACAACTAACTCCATTGTCTTCTCAACAAATGAGAGAGACGGGTAATAACCTAGTCAAGCATCTATAGTGAGACATAAAATAATATCACAATCCTTTTAGTGCGCATAAATCATGTCACACCTTACCCCTCTGTAAGGCATAATATGATCCCGTAGAATACCTAATGAACTACCGAACTTCACCTACCGATAACTCATTAAGTACCCTACAAGGGATTTTAAAACAATTTTCTTACTTTTGACAAGTGGTGAGCATTTTCTAATAGGTATTTAAAACATTTAGTTAAAATTAAAACTAGTTAATATTTTTGGTCCATTTTAGTTTTCCGCAAATTTTATAAAAATTTTAACAGAGTTCTGTCTGTATTTTGAGAAACCAGTTGTTCAAATACCTGTAAAAAGCACTTCTAAAAATTTCTCTCAACAACTACTTCAATTTCACAATCAAACTCAATCCATTTCAACAACTCCACAATGATTTTAATCAATTTCTCAAGTTCAAAATTCAATAATCCTCAAAATACTAGCAATACATTTCATTCAAATTAAATAAAATAGTTCCACTCGTTTTTCACTAGAGACAAAACAATTTATATTCATAATACTAGAAATTTTCATTAAGAAAATCCAAACTAAATTTATTACAATTTTATACAAACTTTGTACAAACTGCTCAAGACCTATTTTACAAGTCCATACAATTACGTGCAATACATATATCAAAATGAATATTTACAGTCAGGGTATAAATTATACCCGATAACTTCTAGCAGGTAGCTCTTCACACCTCAGCAGCTCAGTCTGCTGCTCATCTAGTCTCTATATCTGCGACAGCATGCAAAGCTATCGCTGAGTGGTGAACTCAGTGGTGCACAAACTAATAATTTAAAACTTAATACAATTTATGCTTGAAAATTCATAACAAATAGAATTTTAAAATTTCTAAATTCTTCAAAATCCATGACCTTCAGAAATCAACATTTTCATTCATGCAACTTATTCATTCGAATAACATTTTGATCAAATAGTAACTATTTATTTGCATTTCTTTTAAATTCCGAAACAATACAAAAATTTTTGAATCACTGACAAATTATTTATTTCAATCACAATTTATCAAATCATGCATAATTTAAAGGGCGTTGCCAACAATACACAGTAGAACCCATGACCCAAAATTCGAATAGATGCCGTGTTGTACACCACGACATTTCACATTCTCCCAATAACCGAGGCTAAAAGGGAGAAACAAAGACTAGCTAGTATATATGAGTACTCATTCACATCATTCCCCAATGGCAAGCTGGAGAGGAAGAAACTCGCCCCATCAAGTGGAGGAGTTATCTCACTAGACAAGCTAATGAGAATTCACAACATATTTTGTCATGTCAACTGTGGTTTCAAATCATATTCAAAACAATTTCTATTTACAAAGCATTTACAAATCAACATATTTAATCATCATAAATTCATGCTCAAGGTTGGCAACACATCAAACTTAAAATTTACAATCCTCAAAATAATGCAATAAATCCTTAAATGCATAAGAAAATTTATATTCAAATTATACAATTTCATTCAATAAGTTAAAATTCTGAACACAACAAAAATCATAAATCATACAATAAATTTATTTTAAATCAATTTGGAATTGAAAAATAACAAAAGAGTTAGTTGTGCAAAAACCTCAAACGAGTCGCCTCTTGGCCTTGACTCGGTTCCTCGGGTTTTTTCCCGGTATTCTTTTCAACTGAAACACACAATTTTACAATGTTTCAGTACTAGAACTTAACATAAATCCAAAATAAATTTAGTTTCACATTTACCTAGCTCTAACGTGTTAAATTCGACGTTCTCGAAATTTTGTGTTTCGGGTTACTATTCACTACACTATTCAAGTCAAATTGTTGACTTTTTAAGGCTTAATAGGTATGGGAACTCCAACTTTACCCACATACCACATTTTGATCATTAAACTTGTTGGTTTTGGTCACTTTCTCAAAGCTTAAGTCATTTTGGCCAAATTGTCAAATTTTCGGTTTTGGTGCTCCTAGTTGTACTGTTCCATTGGTCGATCTACTGTTGGAATTTGACAAAACTTCCTTCATAGAAAATGTTCCTTATTGTCTTAAGTGTATTCTCATTTTTCGATCATCTCAATCGGAATTTTGTAGCTCAAGTTATGGCCAAAATACAATTACTGTTCACGTGCACTGTTTATACTGGTATTCTGGTTCTGGCAGATTTTTGATCCAACTTTGTTCAGTAATTTGATCAAGTTAAGTTCATAATTTGGTCTAACTTTCTTCATATGAAATGTTCTACTTTGTCTTAGGTTTCCATCGGTTTAAGAATCGCCTAAATCCAAGTTTTCTAGAGAGAGTTATAGCCCTTCAAACATTACTGCTCAAATGGAATTCTGCAGAATCGCAGGTACAGTAACTCAACTTTGCTCAATGATTTGAATGGGTTAATGGCATAATTTGGGGTGGTGTTCTTCATGAAAGTTTTAGATCTATGTCCTATCTAATTGCTGGTAAAATTTCAGGTCAATTTGACCTGTCTAACTCGAATTATGACCAAATGAACAGTTACTGTTCATTTGGTCAGTTTGGTGCAGTGGCAGCCTGCTCTCATTTCACTTTGGTCAATTGTTTCACTAAGTTTTGGTCAGTTTTTGGGCGTAGTTCCTTGATGAAAATTGTGCTATTTTATGTCTATTTTCATCTCCAATTAGTGGCATATCAATTGGACTTGTAAAATTTCCGTTTTGATCCTTCAAAGTAGGTTTGGTCATGCTGCAATTGACCTACGAATTTGTCTTCCATTCTAACAATTCCCATACATTTCCTTTGGTCATTATTGACCATTTTTCAGTCCACAATTGGTCAAAGATATCATTTATGCATTTCTCCAAAATTTGGTTCACAAACCCTAGCCTCCTAACCCTAATCCCAATAATTGTCCAGACCGACACCGGTCACCGGAACAGTGAAATATACCAGGCTATGCCAATGGGGGTGTTACAATTCTCCCCTACTTAAAATAATTTCGTCCTCGAAATTCTGTTCACTATCTGTCCTCAAATAGTCATACATATTGTTTTCTCGTGTTTTTCTCATATTTCTGCGTAGCTTCATAATCGGAATAATGGTCTGTAGCACTTTAACCAACACTATTTACTCATCAATTGCTTACCTCGTGTACCAAGTTTCTTATGAGCTTCTGTCATAAGTTAGATTCAATTTCATTTCAATTTTAGAGGTAAGCAAATCTGTGTGCTAGTGGATTCACTCTTTCTAGGACCTCGTATGATCCTATGGGTGAGAACTTAGTTATACTATTTTCTTATCAAATCTCTTGATCATTTGATGCAACCTTCCGTTTAGTTTAAAATATTTTAGTCTTTTCTTGCTGTTGTTTTAGCAATTATTTTCCCTTGTAGTATTTTTTTTGTCTTTTTTTTTTAAATGACCCTGTTGGTCATATTTGAACTATTTATCTCTTTCTTAGCCTTAGGTCCATAACCATTATCTTACCATCTCCATTTATGACCAAGGCCTATGTGCCATTTTGCACTATCTGGTTTGCTTTTGTTTAATTTATTTCCTTCTTAATAAAATAGTTTGGGATATCGTTACGCATCTTAAGTAGGTTGTTTTCCCTGGTGGCAATTCCTCGTCTAGTGTTTTTCTCATTTTTTTACTGTTCTATTTGTTTCTTTTCATTTCACAACTTAACTTTAATTATTTTATTCCTCAATCTTATCTTCTTCCTTAACTTGGTTGTCGAGTCGTAATTTAGTACATCTTATCGTCCCTAATAAATCCACTATACTTCAATATTACTTTGATTTGGTCCTCTGACCATTCTAGTCAACACTTTAACTAATATTCATAATGTTTCTTTATTACATTCGCACTAACCATTCTAATTTTTACTTCCACAACTCTTTTATCTATCAATATTCTATAGCTTAATTTCCGCTGATTTGTGATCATTACCCCCTTTTTTTTTTTAACCATAAACAATTCTTTAATCTTAAGAAGGGAGTCTACCGGACTCTCCCATTTCCCATGCTATTCAAAAGTCCCACTTGAATTCTAATCTAATCCTTATGATCCGCACAATAAAATTGTGCTCTTCCTAAAGAATACCTGGCCAACTAGTTCCTATTGAATTACTGTTATCAGTAGAATATCATTTCTTAACTGTTTTATAAGTTATAATTGTCATCCATAGCATCCTGTCTCTTCTAGGGAAAACAAAATTATATTTTGTGTCTTACCGTTACACAAATAGAATACTGTTCCTTACTAAACTTTGAGCAAAAGATCCATTGCAATACCAGAACAACTATAAACCCCATATCGGAGACTGGATGACTTAGCCCTATAGGTGTATTTTTAAATTTTTACCATGCTAAAATCTCCAGTCCCATAACAATTCCTGATGTACTGTAATTCATGCTAGGGTAACGGAGTCTTTAACTCTCACTACCTTGCAACCATGATATTTTGATATTCTAATCATAGAGTTTTAAATCCTGAATTAGGATTCTCAAACTCAGTTCTAGTAATAAAACTCTATTCTGGTATATTTATTCCAGAGCGAAAATCATTTATAACTAGTCTTATCCTTATGTACTATTAAGTAGTACGTAGTTCTACACAATAAATCTCAAGTCAATACTGTAATCTGCAGCTTACAATACAAACATCAAGTATATTGCATAGTTACTACAATACATCCCAATAGAGCAAACTTCCCTATGTCTTATTTCTTTCAAATCCACTAATATCTTAAATTTATTTTGATTATGGTACTTACTGACATCTATCAACAGTAATACCTTTACTTCCATCTAGGGCAGATATTTTACTACAACTTACTTTTAGGTCCTCTTGCCTTACCTATTAGGCTTACTAATTAACTTTATAATTTATCATAGTCTAGGAGATGTCTCTCACTAGAAACTTTTCCAAAATTAATTCCAATCATGCTTATTATCGCAATTCTTATCCTAAAAGACTAATTACTAACACATTAAAATTTATCTCCATGCAAGGGAATAGCAGTTGAACATATAATTTTAGCATTAGCATATAAACAAGTAGAGCCGGAATCAAATAGTACATAATTATTCCTTTCACAAGTTAAAGACATACCGGCAACTACATCTGAAGTCTCTGCTTCTTCCCCTCGATGCATGGCGTTCCCTTTTTCTAGTGTATTCCTCTGCTCGGGTTGGTCCATTGTGCGAGGAATACCCGAAGTGTTGTCTCTACTTCTGCCTCTGCCCCTACTGACTATTAACGAGCCTCTAAAATCAGAACCTTGGACTGATTCCTTTGGTGTAGTATGTGGCATAACTCGACGTGCGCTAGTACAATTTCGGGCGAAATGTCCAATTCCACCATAATTGAAGCAGGCTCCAGTGACTCTATGGCATATACCTCCGTGTAATTTCCCACAAACATCACAAAAACGGGTGGGGTAGGAACTTCTGGTTCTTTGACGAATGGTTCTTGATTGCTTCCGCCCTAAAGATCCACCTCTATCATACTTAGGAGCTCGGGGTCCCTCAAAATCTTTTCTCTTTCCCAAATTACTACTCGAACTTTGACCGATGGGTTTCCTACTTTTCTCTTTTTCATTCTGCTTTTGAGGGGGTTGGGTTTGTACTTGGGCACTGGTGTGATTATCGACCATTTCTTTGAAAAAATATGGCCATCTGCTGGGCCGTTTGTGCAGTAATTTGTATAGGAGGGACTGGTACAGTTGGACCTTCAACGCTCTGTGAAACTGGGGCTTCTCTTTGTACGTTAGCTATATCAGATTGCTCTACCATTTTATTACTCTTGTCCATATCTATTCACAAGATTTTTTTTTTGTACACCCAACACAAGGAGATTTCTCCCCGTTAGTTCATATTCATGATGTAATGCACAGTATGTAACAATTATGGACATTGAGCAGTTGTACTTAACAAGGAAAGACACAAATTCACAATTTAAAACATACTTCAAAAACTTGCTCTGATACCACTAAAACATGTCACACCTTACCCCTCTGTAAGGCATAACATGATCCCGTAGAATACCTAATGAACTACCGAACTTCACCTACCGATAACTCATTAAGTAACCTACAAGGGATTTTAAAACAATTTTCTTACTTTTGACAAGTGGTGAGCATTTTCTAATAGGTATTTAAAACATTTAGTTAAAATTAAAACTAGTTAATATTTTTGGTCCATTTTAGTTTTCATAAATTTTATAAAAATTTTGTGAGTTCATCTGTATTTTGATAAACCAGTTCTTCAAATACCTGTAAAAAGCACTTCTAAAAATTTTTCTCAACAACTACTTCAATTTCACAATCAAACTCAATCCATTTCAACAACTCCACAATGATTTTAATCAATTTCTCAAGTTCAAAATTCAATAATCCTCAAAATACTAGCAATACATTTCATTCAAATTAAATAAAATAGTTCCACTCGTTTTTCACTAGAGACAAAACAATTTATATTCATAATACTAGAAATTTTCATTAAGAAAATCCAAACTAAATTTATTACAACTTTATACAAACTTTGTACAAACTGCTCAAGACCTATTTTACAAGTCCATACAATTACGTGCAATACATATATCAAAATGAATATTTACAGTCAGGGTATAAATTATACCCGATAACTTCTAGCAGGTAGCTCTTCACACCTCAGCAGCTCAGTCTGCTGCTCCTCTAGTCTCTATATCTGCGACAGCATGCAAAGCTATCGCTGAGTGGTGAACTCAGTGGTGCACAAACTAATAATTTAAAACTTAATACAATTTATGCTTGAAAATTCATAACAAATAGAATTTTAAAATTTCTAAATTCTTCAAAATCCATGACCTTCAGAAATCAACATTTTCATTCATGCAAATTATTCATTCGAATAACATTTTGATCAAATAGTAACTATTTATTTGCATTTCTTTTAAATTTCGAAACAATACAAAAATTTTTGAATCACTGATAAATTATTTATTTCAATCACAATTTATCAAATCATGCATAATTTAAAGGGCGTTGCCAACAATACACACAGTCGAACCCATGACCCAAAATTCGAATAGATGCCGTGTTGTACACCACGACATTTCACATTCTCCCAATAACCGAGGCTAAAAGGGAGAAACAAAGACTAGCTAGTATATATGAGTACTCATTCACATCATTCCCCAACTGGCAAGCCAGAGAGGAAGAAACTCGCCCCATCAAGTGGAGGAGTTATCTCACTAGACAAGCTAATGAGAATTCACAACATATTTTGTCATTTCAACTGTGGTTTCAAATCATATTCAAAACAATTTCTATTTACAAAGCATTTACAAATCAACATATTTAATCATCATAAATTCATGCTCAAGGTTGGCAACACATCAAACTTAAAATTTACAATCCTCAAAATAATGCAATAAATCCTTAAATGCATAAGAAAATTTATATTCAAATTATACAATTTCATTCAATAAGTTAAAATTCTGAACACAAAAAAAATCATAAATCATACAATAAATTTATTTCAAATCAATTTGGAATTGAAAAATAACAAAAGAGTTAGTTGTGCACAAACCTCAAACGAGTCGCCTCTTGGCCTTGACTCGGTTCCTCGGGTTTTTTCCCAGTATTCTTTTCAACTAAAACACACAATTTTACAATGTTTCAGTACTAGACTTAACATAAATCCAAAATAAATTTAGTTTCACATTTACCTAGCTCTAACGTGTTAAATTCGACGTTCTCGAAATTTTGTGTTTCGGGTTACTATTCACTACACTATTCAAGTCAAATTGTTGACTTTTTAAGGCTTAATAGGTATGGGAACTCCAACTTTACCCACATACCACATTTTGGTCATTAAACTTGTTGGTTTTGGTCACTTTCTCAAAGCTTAAGTCATTTTGGCCAAATTGTCAAATTTTCGGTTTTGGTGCTCCTAGTTGCACTGTTCCATTGGTCGATCTACTGTTGGAATTTAACAAAACTTCCTTCATAGAAAATGTTCCTTATTGTCTTAAGTATATTCTCATTTTTGGATCACCTCAATCAGAGTTTTGTAGCTCAAGTTATGGCCAAAATACAATTACTGTTCACGTGCACTGTTTATACTAGTATTCTGGTTCTGGCAGATTTTTGATCCAATTTTGTTCAGTAATTTGATCAAGTTAAGTTCATAATTTGGTCTAACTTTCTTCATATGAAATGTTCTACTATGTCTTAGGTTTCCATCGGTTCAAGAATTGCCTAAATCCGAGTTTTCTAGAGAGAGTTATAGCCCTTCAAACATTACTGCTCAAATGGAATTCTGCAGAATCGCAGGTACAGTAACTCAATTTTGCTCAATAATTTGAATGGGTTAATGGCATAATTTGGGGTGGTGTTCTTCATGAAAGTTTTAGATCTATGTCCTATCTAATTTCTGGTGACATTTCAGGTCAATTTGACTTGTCTAGATCGAATTATGACCAAATGAACAGTTACTGTTCATTTGGTCAGTTTGGTGCAGTGGCAGCCTGCTCTCATTTCACTTTGATCAATTGTTTCACTAAGTTTTGGTCAGTTTTTGGGCATGGTTCCTTGATGAAAATTGTGCTATTTTATGTCTATTTTCATCTCCAATTGGTGGCATATCAATTGGACTTGTAAAATTTCCATTTTGATCCTTCAAAGTAGGTTTGGTCATGTTGCCAGCAGCATGACCAATTGACCTACGAATTTGTCTTCCATTCTAACAATTCCCATACATTTCCTTTGGTCATTATTGACCATTTTTCAGTCCACAATTGGTCAAAGATATCATTTATGCATTTCTCCAAAATTTGGTTCACAAACCCTAGCCTCCTAACCCTAATCCCAATAATTGTCCGGACCGACACCGGTCACCGGAACAGTGAAATATACCAGGCTATGCAAATGGGGGTGTTACAAATCACAATACAATTCGATTCAAAGTCAATTCCAATATCCAATAATTTTTATGCTCATCACAATTTAAATCATAAATTTGCATTTTTCTATGCAAATTGCCCATCACAATTTAAAACATGTTCTATCACAATTTTCCAAAACATAATTTATTCAATTCACAACAATGCTTAATACTTGTGGAAATACCATTTCACAAAGCTAAATTCATACATACTATAACAATTTCAATAATCATTGAATTAAATCCAATGCTTGTTAAACATAATACATAAGAAAAATATGTCATTTAATCATATGAAATATTCAGAACAAAATCAGTTAAAAACTAATAGTGCACAAACCTGATTTAAGTCGCTCCTAGGCCTTGACTCAATGTTCCTTATCATTCCAAATATCCTTTTCAACTAAAACACACAATTTAAAGTGTTTCAGTACTCAATGAATTTGTTTCCAACCATAAAATCCAATATCTAAATTTTCTTGGTATTATTCCTTTCAATTCATTTCATTAGTCAACTTATAATGTTGACCCTCGATGCACTCTAAGTGAGTCAATTCCAATGTTACCAATATGTCACATTTTATAACCCTTTAGTGTTGGTATATGTTACCAAATTCATTTTCAAGTGTATTGCATTTTATTGCAATTTGCCAGATTTCAGTACACTATTTTGACCTAGCCGGACGACCTAGTTCCCTTGGTTTTCGGGTTTCGATTCAAACTATAAACTTGTAGGTCTATGTCTTACTGCACGCGGGGCAAAATTTCAGGTCATTCCGAGTTGTGTAGACCAATATAGGGTCAATTTACCAATGCTGGACAAAATGTACCAAAATGGTAACTTCAGGTCATTTTTAGGTCACTTTTGATTCGGCCAGTTTTCGTACCTGAACTTGTGCAAGCTATTTGGCTTGGTTCTGGCCATTTCTGGGCTTTGATGTCTTCATAAGAATTGTAGATATATGTCTAAAATATTCATGATAAAAATTTCAGATCAATTGGACCTGTTTTGAGTAAGTTATGGTCAAAACACTAACTACTGCCCAAATGGTAAATTTTCAAGCTTTCAAGTCACTAATCCGAATTTGGTCATTTTTCAAGTCACCTTCTAGGCAGAATTTTGGTAAGCTTCCTTCATGAAAGTTGGCACATTTTGTGCCTAGTTTCACCTCCAATTGGTCTCATACCAATTGAAGTCACACACTTAAGGTTCTAAGCCAAAACATACACTGCCCTACTACACACTTCTCATCACTTACCAATTACATATTCAACACTTGCCAAATTACTTCCTTTATGTCAATTCTGGTTTGTACCTTACCATTAACACCTTTAACAACACATTTTTGGTCATTTTGGATAGCTTGTAACCATTCTCAATATGCACACTATAATACAGAATTTTCCAAACTCCATTTACATCATTTAACCACATGAACATACCCGATTTACATACCCAATTCCAAACCATTATATACATATCCATGCTGCCATCAATAACAACATCTTAAACAACCATAAACAAGTAAAAACAAGCTACACATACTGAATTTCCATGGCTACCAAAATGTACATCTCCATTAAAACATCAAACTTCAAAAATTCTTCCATAAATCAACTACCCACAACCTTGGTTACACTTTTAATGAAACAAGAATTGAAAACACTCACTTACCACTTTTGAAGTTCTTCAAAACCTTACCCAAACTTCATCTTTTTGTTGCCAATGTTTTCCCCAAGCTGAGTATGCAAGGTTTAATGAAGGATTTATGGTGAAAGGAAGCTTGAATCATGGATGCATGGGTGTGGGTGTGAGTTTGGCCATGGAGTCTCCCATGGAGTTCATTTCGGCCACTCTTTCAAAGGTTGAAGGTGACATAATTTTTTGTACAAAGGTTGATTAAAGGTCCACTTAAGTGATGTTAGTGGAGCACTAATTGATTAAAAATCTATTTTAATGTTAAACTTTCCAATTTTTGCAATTTGGCCACCACACTTTCACTATTTATATAATGTATCTCATTTTAATTTTTCATGGTATTTTCAAAGTTTAATATCATTTATTTTTAATGGACATTTAGGTCAAAAGGCAACTCGGGGTATCAAATGACCATAATGCCCCTATTCGGGTTGCAATGCCGATTTTTCGGTAACACCGAGTTTTGTCGTTTTCTCAATTTCTCGTTTTTCTTTGTACTAATTAATTAATTTTTCTTTGATATTTCTAATGACATTTATACTTCAATAGACGTTTATTTATGTCTTAAAAATGTTTTCCAGGGTTCCCCGCAGTCCAGGGCTAGTCAACAGTCCACGCCGCAACTTCCTAGTGCGGTCACCCATCGCTATGGTTTTCAGCTCATTTAACTTGGTTACATTTCATTGCTATTATTTTTCCTTTGTTTTTCTTGTATTTTCTTTTCTTGTATTTCATTATTTTATGTCTCCTCACCCATATCTAAGTGTAGCTCTAGGCATCCTAGCTGTCCAGACAGACACTGTCACCGGAACAGTAGAACGCACTACCGAACATAGGGGTGTTACAGTCTTGAACCTAGAATGTATTGGATATGTTTTAGACTTAAAGGTTCCTGGTCCCTTACCTCCAGAGGCCACTCAAGAGGAACTAGAACTTTGGACAAGTGGAAGGAGCATGATATGAGAGGCAAATGTTACATGCTTGCTTCTATGAGTAATGAGTTACAGAATCAGCATGAAAATATGCAAAGTGCAAGTGAGATCCTCCTTCACTTGCAAGAGTTATATGGTGAGCACAACAGGAATGCTAGGAATGAGATATCTAGACAGCTATTCCGCATGAGGATGGCTGAGGGACAGAATGTAGGAGATCATGTCCACATGATGATTCGGCTTAATGAGCAGCTAGAACATCTTGATTTTCACATGGATTTCCAACTGCAGATGAATCTGATCCTTCAGTCCCTGCTTGAGTCATTTGGGAATTTTGTGAAAAATTTCCATATGACAAAGCAAGAGTATACTTTGGCTGGGTTGCTTAACATGCTGGTTATTGCCTAAAAGAATATGCCGGGCAATAAAGAAAAAGAAGTGGCTTTGATTGCATCTTCTTCTTCTGCTGGAAAGTCTAAAAAGAAGAAGGGCAATAAGAATAAGAAACCTCAAATTCCTAGACCTTCCAAGAAGATAGCCAAATAGAAAGGCGAGACAGAAGCTGACAAAGGCAAGGGAAAGTGTTTTCACTGCCAGAAGGATGGGCACTGGAAAGGAACTGCTCAGAGTATCTTGCTTCTCTGAAGGACAAGAAGGATAGAACTTCAGAAGGTATGTCTGTGTCTTGTTATTTAGATTATGATGATACTCATAGTTCATCTATAGCTTGGGTTTTAGATACTGGTGCTAGTTCTCACATTACTTTTGACACGCAGGAACTAGCAAGTAGAAGCAGCTTGCAGTCATGAGATATTAGACTCCGGGTTGGCAATGGCTCAACTGTTGAAGCTTTAGCCATAGGATCTAGATCTTTGTACATGTATGAACATGTTTTGTATTTAAATAATGTTTTGCATGTACCTGATGCTTTTATAAACATCATTTCGTTATCTAGTTTGACTAGAAATGGCTATGAATTTCAGTTCACAAATGATGTTTGCAATATTTATTTTGGAAATAAATATGTTCGCTCGGGCTATATGCATGATGGACTTTATTATTTAGATAATAATATTAAATACAAATCTAATGCAAGCAATCTAAATGAATGTAATGCCATGATGAAAATCAACTCAAGTTCAAAATATATTTGGCACTTAAGATTAGGTCATGTTGCAGAAGATGGGATTACAAAGCTAGAGAAAATGGGGATTTTATCCTCATTGGGTTCTGAACCTACTCCAACTTGTGAATCCTGCCTTCAAGGCAAAATGACTAGATCACCTTTTGTTGGACAAGGGCTAAGAGCTGAAAATATTTTGGAATTGATACATAGTGATGTATGTGGTCCATTTAAGGAAATGGCTAGAGGCGGTTTTCATTACTTTATTACCTTTACTAATGATAAATCAAGGTTTGGGTATTTGTATTTGATGAAATACAAACATGAATCCTTTGAAAAGTTCAAAGAATTTAAATGTGAAGTAGAAAATCAAATAGAAAAAAGTATTAAGACTCTTCGATCAGATCATGGAGGTGAATATTTAAGTGCTAAATTTGATGAATACTTGAAAGAGCATGGCATTATCTCTCAACTGACTCCTCCAGGAGCGCCACAACTGAATGGTTTATCTGAAAGGAGAAATCGTACCCTATTAGATATGGTACGCAGTATGATGAGCTATACTGATGCCAATCTCCTTTTGGGGATTTGCATTAGAATCAGCTTTGCATATTCTGAATAAGATTCTATCAAAATCAGTTTTTTCCACACCTTATGAGATATGGCATGGAAGAAAACCGAGTCTTAAGCATGTTAAGATTTGGGGTTATCCAGCTTACATTAAAAAGCTGAACACTAATAAATTGGAAACCAGATCAGAAAAAGGTCGATTTGTTAGATATCCAAAAGAAAGTTTTTGATATTATTTTTATTTGCCTACATCATAAAAGGTTGTGGTAAGCATAGATGCCATATTTCTTGAACAATAGTTTATTCAAGAAGGTGGCAAAGGAAGGCAACTAAAATTAGAATTGGAGAATTCTGACCAACCAACAGATCAAATGGATATAGATCCATCTAGTCAACCTATACCTAATGATGAAACATCTACAGTAATTCCTCACAGATCAACCAGGATATCTCACCCACCAGTGAGATATGGTTTTCTTCATGAAGATGAGCAAAAGTTGTTTACTCATGAAGAAGTAGATCATGGAGATGATCCTCTTACCTATGAAGAAGCTATATGAGATATAGATTTTTCAAAATGGATTGAAGCTATGAAATCCGAAATTGATTCCATGCATAAGAACCAAGTTTGGGACGTTGTTGACCCACCTGAAGGTATTGTACCTATAGGGAATAAATGGGTTTTCAAGAAGAAAATTGGTTCTGATGGAAAGGTAGAGACCTATAAAGCAAGGCTAGTAGCGAAAGGGTTTCATCAAAGGCAAGGAATCAACTATGAGGAGACTTTCTCGCCTGTTGCCATGCTTAAATTGTAACACCCTCACCCGACTACAGTGTAGCCGAGCAAGGCTTGCTACATTCGGTGCCGGAGCACCCTAACTTATCTTACTTTATTTCTTTAAAAATTTTGTTCTCATTATATTTATGACGAAAGATATATTGTATGGAAAATTTCATATGAACCCAGTAAAAATTCTTGAGTATAGAAAATATGCTCTAATTATTTTTACTTGTTATATTATTTCCTTGTTATATTATTGTACCACTAAGCAGCAATGCTTAGCGCGATGGATTTGTTTTCCTCATGCAGGTACTGAAGTTAAAGCCTAGCGAATACTAAATAGAGATTTTGGAGTCTGATCTGCAGAGTGTTCAAGGTTATTATCTCCTCAGCAATGCATGTAGATAGGGCCCATATAGATCATATTATGTATTTTGTACATTATAATTAATTATTATTTGTAATGTAAACTATGAATTGTATGTTGAAATATAGATTATGGAACTGTAATTAATTTGTAGATCAAATTAATGAAACTTGAGAACTTATATATATAAATTGTGCATGAATGGAAATGCATGGAAATGAATATGAAATTGAGATATATGAATGAGATGTGAATAATGAGAATAATTGATGAGATTTTTATTGTAAAATATTATTAAAATTTTCAAACAGGTAAATAATAAAATACGTCAACTGGTAATAAAATAGGAAAAACTCCGCTGGTTTCTCCATCGAAAAATAATTGATATTAAAATATAACGAGATCAAATTATTAAAGGAATAAAGTAAGATAAGATAGGGTGCTCCGGCAACGAATGTAGCACACTTTGCTCGGCTATACTGTAGTCAGATGAGGGGTGTTACATAAATCAATTAGGATTTTATTTTTAATAGCTGCACACTATGATTATGAGATTTGGCAGATGGATGTCAAAACAGCTTTTCTAAATGGATACATTGATGAAAACATTTTCATGGAACAACCTAGGGGTTTTGAATCCCAAGATGGTTCCAAGGTGTGCAAGCTAAAGCGATCCATTTATAGGTTGAAACAAGCTTCGAGGAGTTAGAACATCTGTTTTGATGAAGCCATTAAGTCATTTGGTTTTATAAAAAATATGGATAAACGATGTGTCTATAAGAAAGTTAGTGATAGTGCTATTACTTTCCTTGTCTTATATGTGGATGATATTCTATTGATAGGTAATGACATAGGTATGTTGACAACTGTCAAGGTATGATTGTCAAATACATTCTCCATGAAAGACTTAGGGGAGGCAACCTATATTCTTAGAATTCGCATAAATAGAGATAGAGCGAAAAGAATAATTGGTTTATCCCAAAGTCTATACTCGGAAAAGGTGTTAAAGAGATTTAACATACTTGATTCCATGAGAGGATTGTTACCAGTAAGACATGGTATCCACTTTCTAAAGAGATGTCTCCAAAGACACCTGAAGAAAGAGATAAAATGGACAGGATTCCATATGCTTCGGCTATTGGAAGTTTGATGTATGCAATGATGTGCACTAGGCCAAATATCGCATATGCTGTTAGTTTGACTAGCAGTTTTCAATCAAATCCAGGTTTGGAACACTGGATAGCTGTCAAGAATATCCTTAAGTACTTGAGAAGAACTAAGGATTTATTCTTGATTTATGGAGGTGTTGACTTGCAATTGGATGGTCATACTGATTCTGATTTTCAATCAGATATCGATGATAGAAAGTCTGCCTCTGGGTATGTGTTCATTTGTAATGAAGGTGCAGTTAGTTGGAAGAGTTCCAAATAGAGTACGACTGCTGGTTCCACTACAGAGGTTGAGTATATTGCTGCATCAGATGCTACAAAAAAGGCTGTTTGGATAAAGAAGTTCGTGATAGAACTTGCAGTAGTTCCTTCCATTGAGTCAGTAGTTCCACTCTACTGTGACAACAATGGAGCGGTCATACAGGTTAAGGAACCCCGGTCTCACCAGAAATCCAAACACATAGAAAGGCGCTACCACATTATCAGAGAGATAGTTGGGCGAGGCAATGTTATAATGAATGGCTTTAGTGCTAGTGGGAGATTGTTAGTAGTATGCCCTAGAGCATACCATTTTGTATGTATCTTGTACATATTTTATTAATAAAAGGAAATTTCACTTTTCCGTTTACATAATGTATTTATGTGTAATAGAAAAGGTCCATTGATATTTTGTTAGAAATTTTATTCTTAAGTTGTTAAGAATATGAGTGACAATATTTCTAACACAAAGTATTATAAATTGGTTCACAATCGAGGATACTTCACACAGGATATGACTTATCTAGAAAGATTGTAATCATGTTTGTTCCTAAGGTATTTATATGAGATATAAATAAGATGGAGTGGTGAGTCTCATGCCACATAACAAACATGATAGACACTTATACATGATAAGTAGGCCGAACTAGTGATGCTTATGACAAGCACATAGAGTTTACTCTTGTCAATGCATTGTCATATATCATATCAATGTATATAATCTTTAAACCTGAGATAACACAGTTATCTTGTATATAGGTGGTTTGAGTTTGATACTGCTTTTATACTAGTACTGTGTATGGGTATATGGGCATGTGTTGGATCCTACTAGTTATATATAGAGATAGGTGTTGATCAAGATGGAATCCGTTACCCTATGTAAATAGGAATAAAATTCTATGTTCATTTAATTATTCTTGATGTTTTAAGTTCTTGAACAGGACAGACAGATTTAATTAGAAAAGAGTTTCTGATAAAAAAAATCTAATTAATCAAGAACTGGAATTAAAAGAGAAGATAATGTTCATAGCAAATATGGTTTGACATTAACCATGACTTCAGCTCGAATTGAGATATTGTAACGGAGAGATTCTAGTACATGTTAACATATGATTAAAGGTTCATTTAAGGTATTCCTTGTTATTGATTGGGTGGCCATAGCATGCTATGCTAGGTCTATGAGATGCCTAAAATGATTTAGAGAGATCATTTATGGTAATGTCGCAAGGTGTTTTGCGGTCGCCTGGACGAACACTCACCGAAGTGGGAAAGAGTGGGGAGTCGCCACTTTAATTTTGAGGGAAATTAAAGAAAACCATTTGTGAAAATAAATTAAAATGAAACCACTTCAAAACAGAGATTCTAGATTCGGGGTCCGTAAACGGGTGGGGAAGGTGTTAGGCACCCCACCTCGTCCCTCAATAAGGGTAAGTAGATTTAACTTCGCGTTCTTCATAAATTAGTTAGGAGGGCTCGAATGGAAATGTCAATCCTTTTGACAAAAGGAATATTTGATTTTTCACTAATTCGGATTACCCAGATACATAAGTAAATGAGACAACCTTAGTGAGTTACTATTGTATATTAGTTTTGTTTGAAGGGCTATTTTATTATAATTCAATTTGAGAATCGGATAAGAACTCTCCTCCGATCTCTTTTGAGTATTTATTAAAATTTTGGTTGAGAACCGGATAAGAACTCTCCTCCTATCTCTTTAATATTTATTAAAAAATTTTAAGCTTGAGGATAGGATAAGAACTCTCCTCCGATCTCTTTTAAATTATTTGTTAAAATTTTAGGTAAGAATCGGATAAGAACTCTCCTCCGACTTCTTTTAAATTATTTGTTAAAATTTTAGGTGAGGATCGAATAAGAACTCTCCTCTGATCTCTTTTAATATTTACTGAAATTCTTGTTGAGGATTGGATAAGGACTCCTTTCCGCTCTCTTTTATTTAAACGGTAGTCGGATAAGGATTTTTCCGATCTCTCTAAATTTTACCTATCGAGAGGACCTAAGGTTAAGGGTTCTGACGTTCAAAGGTGTCAGGGTGTCTGAGCAAGACTTCTTTGGCTTGTTGGTATCTTAGGACTGGGCAGGGGATACCAAACCGAATCCTCCGACCTTCCTATATGATCACCTCACCCGCATTTTCGATAGCCGATCTATTTCATTTAGTTATCCAGGGCTTGGTTTTACTCTGTCTTATGACGTCTTGCCCAATGACCTCTTGAGTTATTCTAGTGACTCGGCTTCCACCATTTCCTTGTCTTATTATTCAGACCTTTCATTATTTCAAAGGGACTCTGAAGTTGCTGTTACCTACATTTCCTCCAACCACTTATACATTACTCGGGACTAGAAGACTTGCGTTCAGAAATAATAAAGATTAACAAAAATATGGATTGGCCGACGCGGAAGCAAACTAGAGCACAACCTACCTTTGTATTTTCAAGCGTGATATGATCTTAAAGAAAATAACATGCATAAAAAGAAGAAAGGAAATACGTAAAACAAGAACTAAACTTAATAAAATGGCAATATGAACACTGACCTGTAAGGAGTCGAATCTAGTGAACTAACTACAGAATCACAAAACGTAATAAAATCGCAAGTTGATAGCCGGAAGACTAAGGTTCGCCTTGGAACAAAGAGTACTTCACTAAATGCAATCGAGTCAGAATTGTACCCGAGTTTAAATGAGATTGAGCATGGACGATGGAAGTGAAAATAAAGATAACAAGGAACTGAAAAATATGAACTCTACGGGATAATGAACGAGCTGAAAATAGAGAGTTTCAGTGCTCAAAATCTTTTAAGAAAACACTTCAGGAAACTGGTTCCAAAAGTCCTTCTTATGAAAGCAGAGTAACGATCTGAATTAAATTTCAGAGTTCTTCCGCTATAGTAACTACCTCCTTTTTTTCGTCCTCTTTTGAACAGTTTTCATGCAGGTATTTATAGGAATCGGGTGCTCCATCTAAAGGGTTAAGATCTATTTTGAGGGAGATGGAGGGTCAAGATTTCAAAGGATATGATCTGAGGCTCGAGAATTAAAGAGAATCAGAACGGACGGCAGAGATCTCTTTCAGAATATTTGTCCTTTTCCTCTTCTAATCTGACGGTCCAAAACTTTGTTGACCTGGGCAATCCAAGGGCTGGGAATAAAAGGCGCCGGTCTTGTCGTCTTCTCCTTTGATCTAAAGGCTCTGGACTCGTCCTTGCAAGTGAGATCAATGGTGGAGATTGGGATGTACAGGACTGTCATGACATACTCTGGCACCTGTCAGCATTGTGGGCGATTCTCAAGCGTGCGGTGGAGATCTCGTCTGTAATGCTTTAACTACCTTGGTTCTGATTCTGACGATGGTTATTGGGATTTGTCTTATTCTCTTTGCCTTCCGATCTTCCCTCTTTCTGATCTTCTTGACACGCTCCCTTTTCGATCTTTCATACCAGTCTCCCCTCTTCCGATCTCTATCATTCCGATCCTTTTCTTAATCAGGCCCGGTCCGATCAAAGCATTAATTTCCCCTCGATTCCCGAAGCGTCCACTTCGTTTTCTGCTTAGCAATAAATGCCTGGTTTCTCCCTATATATACCCCTGACAGAAGAAACTTCCCTCATTCGATTTTCCTCTCTCCCTTCTTACTTTCCTGTTCTAGCTGCTCCGGCGGTAGTTCCGGCCACGATTGTGGCTTTTGATCCCTTTTCGATGGGCCTCTTTATTCCCCGACTGAAAATTTACGATCCCGGTGAACGGGGAATCGTGATGACCTTATCTGATAACAGTGAGAGAACTAGACTAATTGACCGATCTGGATCGAGGACCTCGATGATATTGACCTCGAATCCTTCGACCGATACAAACGGCGAACTGATTTCGAGCGAGAAGACTGCTAATATTCCCCTAATCTCCGGTGACTGCCCCTTGGCGTTCATCCGGCTCCTCTCCGCACTGGGTGTTCCGACAGCTGCTCGGTTTCGAGCGGTAACATCAATGACGACGTCTCTCATCCTCATGGGAGTCATAGTCACCCCATCTGAGCTGTACATCTATCCGATGTCAACAGCCGGTCTCCTAGTCAAACGCATCTTTTGACTCAACCACGAGACTAGGCTTTGACATAGGCCTTTTAGATAGGATGTTCCACCGATCTCTAGAGATCGCCCAAATGGTGTAATTAGACCTTTAATGTAATCTGATCTCTAGAGATCGCCCAAATGATGTAATTAGACCTTTAATGTAATCCGATCCCTAGAGATCGCCCAAATGTAATCCGATCATTTTGGAAATAAAAATCTTATTTTGTCAATTATCATTTTATTGATTATTTTTCGATCTCTGATGTGTTTGTCCGATCTGGTTCCTAACTGAACAATCCTTAACTGATCCACAATTCGAAATATTTATCTTAATTTGCCGATCTTTAATTAGCCGTTCTCTTTATGGAATTTTGGAATATTCGAGAGACGTGTCAGAACAGCTGGCGAGTCCCGCTAACCGATGCTTTGCCTGGAACATCGTGAGCATTAAATGCTCGGATGAGTATAAATAGGAGTGGGGGTTAGCCAGTTGCTCTCTTACGTCCTTTTCAGCACCTCGCGAGCGACTTCAAAATTCTCTCGATTTTTCAAGCTCTTCCGACACTGATCAAGCTCCGGTAAGGGTTTTGATCCTTCTTTTACTTTAAATTCTTTACTTCCTTTGAAAATGAGCGGCGTCGAAGGTCAGAGAGCGGCAAGCCCCCTTTCCATTCACGTTTCATGGTCATCGGATGAAGTAGAGGTGGTTGGGCCAAGCGTGCGACCCGAACCTCCTAGGGTCTCGGTTCCAGCTCAGGGGCAAGCATCATCATCAAGGCACGCGCCTTTGTCAGGGAGAGAGAACCTTCCTATGGACGAGCTGCCGTCAATCTTGCAAGAAACCGACCTACAATCATTCAGCCAGGAGTACAACATCCGGCCCGATTCATATGAACTCATCCAGTGTCACAGCGATCACCGAGCCGATCACTTCTTTGAAGAGAACGATATGATCATGGTTTACGAGGAACAATTAAAAGCCGGGCTGCGGTTCCCTCTCGATGACTTCTTCAAAGAAGTTCTAAAATTTTTCTAAGTGTGCATCGCCCAAGTTCATCCGAACTCGTGGCGGATATTAGTAGCCTTCCGAGGCCTCTGCCGAGCTAAAGGATTCCGTCCTATGCCTAAAGTGTTCGCCGAACCGCATAGATTAACCCGTCGAAAGGATGACGAGTACTGGTTCTTCCAGGCGAAGCCACATTGCGGGCTTTTCACTGACCTGCCTTCTTCCCTGAAAAATTGGAAGAACCGCTTCTTCATTTTAAGAAGCAAAATTTCGAACGGCTTTGAGGGTTTCCCTCGTAGCTGGCTACACCAAGGCCCCTTAATTCCGAAGCGTCTCGTATTGAATAGGGAGGAAGGCCTGATGGTGATGGAGCTGAAAGAACAGGCGAGCAGGGAGAAGTTCTCTTGCCTGGATGCAGTGACTGCCGAACTTCATCACTGGACAATGGAGTTGATCACCGGCCAAGATCGCGAGCTTCAGCTCTCTGACCTCGGCATCGGTATTTTCTACATCTCAGATCTCAGGACCTTAGCGATCTCACTGACCTCTTCTTTGTGCAGGTATGGCAAGAGACGAAGCCTCCAAGGAGAACCGGAAGCGAAAGAGGGAGATCTCCCAGAAAGTATGGGAGATGAAGCAAGCTGAGGAAATGCAGACACCTAGGCATGAGCCCGGGGAAATACGAGAGGGCCCGCCTCAACCTTCGGGACCACTGGTCGTAGAAGCTATTCGATCTCCTCCTCGCCGAGAAGAGCCGCCTCCACCTCCTCCAGTTGCTCCAAGCGCAGAAGGGGGTCCTTCTCAACCTTCTGTGAGGCCCCTTTCTCGTGGCGCTCAAGTGCTGGTCGCTTCCCTGGAGAAGAACCGGATTGTTCGGGAGAACCCAGGTTTTGCCAAAGTCTTGGGGTCTTCCATCTGCCTGCGGGAGGATCGGGACAGGCTGTCTCCAGACAACCTTGACGACATCCTGACCCGATCCATGAGTCTGAACGTAGAGTGCTTGGTGAATCAGCACATAGTCCGGGAAAAAACTCACCGCCTGGGTAAGGAGGTTGAGAAGAAGAGTCAGGAAGTGGCTTCCCTCCGATCCCAACTCTCATCCGCTCGGGATTACATATGTGAAATTGAGGGGCGGATGAAGTACTATGAGGACAAACTGGCCGAACAAGCTCATGTTCTGGCTGAACGGGATCATGCTCTTGGAGAAGTTCAGGCACTCCGGGCCAACGAAGCTGCTCACATCGCTCAACTTACTGAGGAGCTTAAGGCAAACGAAGAAGAGATGGTGACAGGAGTGGCCGGTGCTTATGTGAATGCCCACAGAGATCTCCTGGCTGAGCTCAAGAAGCGTTATCCTGAGGAGGACTTCTCTTGGATGGCCAACCGGGCTCCCGAGGATGAAGGTGAGGAGAGTGAGGAGGAGGCTGAGGGTGAGAGGGGAGACGGACAAAATGTAGATCAGGCTGGGGGTAATCCTCTAACTGAATGACTTGTACAAATTCTTGAAATGAAATGAAATGAAATACCTCTTTTGTCCGATGAATAGCTATGATCGGAAAATTTCTAAATTTTTGAACACTTGATTGTCTGAGTATGTTGAAATAACTGAAAGTGATTATTAACCTCAGTGTGAGAGATCGGAAAACACAATGTGCATGAGATTGGTAAGGAACCAACGCTAAACGGGACTTAATTAAAATTGAAAATTTGGCTTGAACACTTAAGATCAGGATCTTCATTAAACCGGATTGGAACCTTAACTTGATTATTCCTAAACTTTTAAAAGGGAGGTCGACCATGAAACTGGTGACATGAAGATCTGGTGTTGGTTCAATTTTATTTAACAGGAGAGATCGGGAATGTAGTTGACTGGTCAGGAAGTTTGACAATTGGCTTGAGAGATCGGTGAGTGATTTGAAAGACCGGTAAGGCTTTAACTAATATGAGGACTTAGCATTGATTCAATTCTTTGTGGAGAGAGATCGGAAAGGTGGTTAACTGACAAGGAGAGATCGGAAATGTAATTGGCTGGCAAAAGGAGACTTAGTGCTGAGGATCGGTTTTGAAGTTTATTGATTCTAGGGATCGGCCGAAATATGGTGTCGACAGCTGCCCCTCTTTACATAATTTCTATTAAAGGGGAAAATTTTTCTCGCGTAGGAATTATGTAAAGATTCAGACCCATATTTTGGACGATTAGGTGTTCGAAGGTTAGGGATTAAAATGAACTTGGATCAAGGAACCAGAGGTTGATAACAGGAAATTTAAATTGTAGGAAATCAAAATCAACTTAGATCAAGGAACCAGAGGTTGATAACAGGAAATTTAAATTGCAGGAAATCAAAATCAACTTAGATCAAGGAACCAGAGGTTGATAACAGGAAATTTAAATTGCAGGAAGTTAAAATCAAAAAATCAACTTAGATCAAGGAACCAGAGGTTGATAACAGGAAATTTAAATTGCGGGAAGTTAAAATCAACTTAGATCAAGGAACCAGAGGTTGATAACAGGAAATTTAAATTGCGGGAAATTAAAATCAACTTAGATCAAGGAACCAGAGGTTGATAACAGGAAATTTAAATTGCAGGAAGTTAAAATCAACTTAGATCAAGTAACCAGAGGTTGATAACAGGAAATTTAAATTAAAGGAAATTAAAATCAACTTAGATCAAGGAACCAGAGGTTGATAACAGGAAATTTAAATTGCGGGAAATTAAAATGAACTTAGATCAAGGAACCAGAGGTTGATAACAGGAAATTTAAATTGCAGGAAATTAAAATCAACTTAGATCAAGGAACCAGAGGTTGATAACAGGAAATTTAAATTGCAGGAAGTTAAAATCAACTTAGATCAAGGAACCAGAGGTTGATAACAGGAAATTCAAATTGCAGAAAATTAAAATGAACTTAGATCAAGGAACCAGAGGTTGATAACAGGAAATTTAAATTGCAGGAAATTAAAATCAATTTAGATCAAGGAACCAGAGGTTGATAACAGGAAATTTAAATTGCAGGAAATTAAAATCAACTTAGATAAAGGAACCAGAGGTTGATAACAGGAAATTTAAATTGCAGGAAATCAAAATCAACTTAGATCAAGGAACCAGAGGTTGATAACAGGAAATTTAAATTGCACTTACAAAGCAAGCCTAATCAGGACACAAGAAGTTCTTCCCCAATGAAGTGTACTTAACAGAATCTCGAAGGCCAATGATGAATGGAGGACGAGTTGCAAGACTTGACCTATGACCCCATCTCTTCAAATGCCCCCCTTTTGACTCTCTCCCGAAAACGCCCTTGCGGGTTTTCACTTCCCCTATGTCTATATGACTAGAGGCGCCCTCCCGGGTTTTCACCTCTAGTTTTTTTTTTTTTTTTTTTTTTGTATCCTTTTCCTGGCCATTCCCTGCAAATCTCATAGTAAAGTACGTGAGGTTATCAATTTTCATGTCCTAATCTTATGGCAAAATTTTAACTGATTAATAGCGCATTAGATAAAGAAACAGGAAAAATAAAAGCAGAGGGAATAAAGTATAACTTTATTACGGTTTTAGGAAAAACAAGGATAGACTTTCAAAGAAAAAGGGTGCAAGGATAGATCTCACATATTCCTTATGGTTGGTTTTGAAGTCTTTTAACTGCTATTATTTCAAGTTCTCTGAAGCCTCATGTCGTGACAGTTTCCTCTTCATCCCGGTTTCATGCCCCATTCTTTATTTCTCCCTTTTTGTTCTTGGGATGCCCTTTCGGGTTTTCACCCCTAGTCTCCCCCTCTTTTTTTTTTTTTTTTTTTTTTTTTTTTTTTTTTTTTGGCTCGCTCTTTCAGGACGCCCTTTCGGGTTTTTATCCTTCACTCCTTTTACAGAAAGCACCCCTTCGGGGTTTTCGCCTTCTTTCCCACATTTTGCTAGGAGCGCCCTTCTGGGTTTTCACTCCTACCACCCTTTTTTTTTTATTTTTTTTTTAGGCATAGTATCTCTTGACGGTGTCAGTATTCACAGGTCTTGGGAATTCTTCACCGTCCATGTGGGTCAAGATCAAGGCTCCTCCAGAAAATGCCTTTTTAACCACATAGGGTCCCTCGTAGGTTGGTGACAATTTGCCTCGGGGATCATTTTGATTTGGCAGCACTTTCTTCAAAACTAGGTCCCCGGGTTGGAATTCGCGTGGGCGTACGCTTTTATCAAAGGCCCTAGCCATTCTCCTCTGGTATAACTGCCCATGACACGCTGCTGTTAACCTTTTCTCATCCAGTAAGTTTAACTGATCCAACCTTGACTGGATCCATTCTGACTCATCAATCCCTGATTCCTTCAGAATCCTTAGGGAAGGAATTTCAACTTCAATAGGTAATACTGCTTCCATCCCGTAAACCAGTGAGTATGGGGTTGCCCCGGTTGAGGTTCTTACAGAAGTCCGATATGCGTGAAGAGCGTAGGGAAGCATATCATGCCAATCCCTGTATGTGACCATCATTTTTCGGATTATCCTCTTGAGATTTTTATTTGCGACTTCCACCGCTCCATTCATCTGGGGACGGTATGGGGAGGAATTGAGATGTCGGATTTTGTATTGATCACGCAATTTTTGAATCTTTGGACCATTCAGATTCTTGGCATTGTCAGTGACGATTTCATTGGGGAAACCATGCCGGCAGATGATATTGTTTCTGAGGAATTTGAGAAATGTGTTCTGTGTAATATGGGCATATGACGTGGCTTCAACCCATTTGGAGAAATAGTCGATGGCTACTAGGATAAATCTGTGCCCATTGGATGCCTTAGGTTTGATGGGACCAATAACATCGATGCCCCACATAGCGAAAGGCCATGGTGAGACGAGGTTGAACAACTTGTGAGGTGGAACATTTATCGGATCCGCATAAATATGACACTTATGGCACTTTCGAAAGTATTCAATGCAATCCTTTTCCATCGTAGTCCAAAAGTACCCACGTCGCATGATTTTCTTAGCCATCATATGCCCGTTGGCATGGGTTGCACAGTTTCCCTCATGAGTCTCGAAAAGGATTTTCTTTGCCTCCTTTGCACCCACACATCTCAATAATTCACCGTTGGAACTCCTCTTGTATAGAACTTCTCCACTGGGGAAATATCCCAATGCTAACCTCCAAATCATCCTTCTTTCATTTCTGCTTGCCCCTGAGGGAAATTCTCCGGTTCTGATGTAGACCAGGATGTCATGATACCAAGGTTTACCGTCGGATTCCTCCTCAATCATGAAGCAGTATGCTGGCTCACTTCTTGCTTTAATCCTTAATAACTGAGTTGTCTGTCCTTCTTCTATTTAAGCCATAACAGCTAGAGTACCTAAGGCATCAGCAAATTGATTCTTGTCTCTACTAAGATGAGTGAAAGAGATTTCTTCAAATTTCTTAATCAGCTCCAACAAGTACTTCTGATACGGGATCAGCTTTGGATCCTTAGTTTTCCATTCCCCTTTGACTTGATAAATGATCAGAACCGAGTCTCCGTATACCTCCAACTTTCTGATTTTCATTTTGATAGCAGCTTGTAAACCCATTACACAAGCTTCGTATTCCGCAATGTTGTTGGTGCAGTCAAATCTCAACTTAATAGCTATCGGAAAGTGTTTTCCATCCGGGGATATCAATACAGCTCCAATTCCATTACCGGACAAATTGACAGCTCCATCGAAATACATTTCCCATACATCGGCTGGCCCCTCTTCTTCGCAGTCTACTTCATTAATATGCTCATCGGGGAACTCAAAATCCAGAGCTTCATAATCTTAGATAGGGTTTTCTGCTAGGAGATCGGCGATTACACTACCCTTCACCGCTTTCTGGGTCATATAGACTATGTCATATTGGGAGAGTATGACCTGCCATTTAGCTATCCTTCCTGGCACGAATGGGCTTTTGAATACATACTTGATAGGATCCATCCTGGAGATGAGCCATGTCTTGTGGTTCAACATGTAGTGTTTGAGGCGATTTGCTGTTCAGGCTAGTGCGCAGCAAGTTTTCTCTAGGAAAGAGTACCTTGACTCACAATCGCTGAACTTCATGCTCAAGTAATAAATGGCTCTTTCCTTTTGGCCAGTATCATCATGTTGCCCCAAAACGCATCCCATTGAGCTTTGTTGGACTGCCATATACAGAATCAGAGGCCTTCCCGTGACCGGAGGAACCAATACTAGTGGGTTTGATAGGTACTGCTTAATTTTATCAAAGGCCTCTTGGCAAACTGAATCCCATTGAGTAGAGTTGTTCTTCCGGAGTAGTCTGAAAATAGGCTCAGCTTTGGCAGTGAGGTTGGAAATAAACCTTGATATGTAGTTCAACTTTCCTAAGAAACTGCGCACCTCCCTTTCTGTTTTTGGGGATGGCATCTCTTGAATAGCTCGAACTTTATCTGGGTCAACTTCTATTCCTTTCTCGCTTACTATAAATCCCAACAATTTCCCAGATCTAGCTCCGAATATGCATTTGGCAGGATTCAGTTTCAGATGATATTTCCTGAGTCTCTCAAATACTTTCCTCAGCACCCGCACATGGCTTTCCTCTCCCCGGGACTTAATGATCATATCATCCACATATACCTCCACTTCTTTATGCATTATATCGTGGAATAATGTGACCATTGCGCGCTAGTAGGTAGCGCCAGCATTCTTCAACCCGAAAGGCATGACCTGATAGCAAAATACTCCCCATTGAGTGATGAAAGCAGTTTTATCCTTGTCTTCCTCATCCATTGGGATCTGATTGTACCCTGATACCCCATCAATACACGAACACCTGCCCAATCCCGCAGCATTGTCAACTAACACATCAATGTGAGGGAGAGGGAAATCGTCTTTCAAGCTTGCTTTATTAAGATCCCGGTAGTCAACGCACACCCTGACTCTCCCGTCCTTCTTCATTACCGGGACGACGTTAGCTACCCATTGGGGATATTTGACTACTTCCAGGAACCCAACGTCATACTGTTTCTTGACTTCATCCCGAACTTTGAGCAGTGTGTTGGGATTCATTCTCCTTAACTTCTGCTTTACCGGGATTGTCCCCGGAATAAGGGGAATCTTGTGCGCCACTATTTGGGGATCCAAACCAACCATATCATCATAGCTCCAAGAAAATACGTCTAGGAACTCCCTGAGCAAACTGATCATATTTTCTAATTCTTCACTCTCCACAACCTTAAGTTCCCTTTTCTCTTCTTCCGTGCCTAAGTTTATGGTGCACGTTTTGTCTTCACAAGGCACTAGGGAAGGTTCATCTCTTTCGTCCCTTTCTTCTGCGAGATTTTCCTCAGAATCACTTGAAGTAATGGCAGTTATGGGGATTTCAAAATTAACCGGAGGAATTTCTGAGTCTATTGGATTATTAGGTGTTAATTGATGAATGGTCCTGAATGAATAAAAATAGAACATATTATGAGGATGGAATTCAAAAGGAAAGAAAGAGAGAATTGGATTTAGAATGCGCTATTAATTCATTAGTATTTATGCCATAAAAAAAGGGTCCATTTACAGTATTACACTTGCCACCATGGACAAAATGATCAAGTGTAGATAACCAAAGGTACTTTACTCGAAATTGAATACAGGGATGTCCTCTGCTGTCCAGTTGTCTAGTTCTTGCCCCTCAGCTATTGGCGAGACCAGAGCCTCATACAAGGAATCCAGGTAGATGACCTCGACGGATGGTTCATCAGGTGATTCTTCAACCTTAGCTGGATTTTCAATGACCGGTTTAGTGAAGACCTCTGTGATTCTCGGGACTACTTTCATCTTTCTTTGATCCCGGAGCATTTTCCTCATCCAGAATCGCCCATCCATAAGGGCATCTTCCTCATAACCCAAACCACAACGGCCTACTTTGTGGATAGCCGATATAGGTTCAACGATTCCTTGTAACGCGGCCCCTAGGCCTTTGCCCTCTTCATACCCATTCTTTGACAGCACTTTGGCCACCATAGCCATAGCCCCCTCATTTCCGGTTTCTTGTAATTCGAGGGTCTGGAAAGAACTTTCCAACGACTCCTCAGCAGCTTCCACGTAAGGAAGTGATTGTGGCTTGGTGACTAATATGGCTTCTTCTCCTCTCACCGTGATGATTTTGCCGTCCATGATGTACTTTATTTTCTGATGCAAAGTTGAAGGAACGGCATTCGCTGAATGGATCCAAGGCCTCCCCAGCAACATAGTGTAGGCCGGTTCAATATTCATCACCTGAAACGTGACATTGAAGGTGCATGCGCCAATTTGAAGTGGCAAGTCAATATCTCCCAATACTTCTCTTCTTGTACCGTCAAAGGATCTTACCACCATAGCACTTTGACGTATATCTGATTGATCAACTGGCAACCTAGCCAAGGTAGCACTAGGCAGTACATTGAGAGCCGATCCGTTATCAATAAGGACCTTGGCTACTATACAACCCTTACATTTCACTGTCACATGCAGAGCTTTAGTGTGCTTTAAACCTGTAGGGTCTATCTCGTCTTCTGAGAAAGCAACAAAACTGGATGCCTGGATTTGTCCTACTATTTTCTCAAACTGCCCCGGTGTGATGTCGGGGTTTACGAAGGCCTGATCCAGAATTCTCTGCAAGGCTTGTCGGTGCACTTCGGAGCTCAGGATCAGCGATAATAGTGAAATTCGGGCAGGCGTCTTTCTCAACTGCTCCACCACATCGTACTCACTCTGCTTCATTATTTGGAGCAACAGTTCCTCCTCCTTTTTAGGCCCGGCATGTTCTACTTCCTCTGTCTTCTCATCCTCTTCTTCTGTATTCTTTAGTGACTCTCCCATTTTTACTTTCCCTTTCCTCTTTTCTTTCTCTTCATTCCCATAACACCTCCCACTTCGAGTTATGAACTCGACTTCTTGCTCAAGCGAGGAGGATTTTGTGGCAGCGACGGGCTGATGATTAACTTGGGGAGTAGTACTGGTGATGGGTCCAGCATAAGTCATCTTAAAGTGTTCATGAGGAGTGAAATGCGGTTTCAGAGGTGCTGAGGGTGAAGCAAGATTAGGAGCTGATGTACTGCTTGACGCTCCTTGTGTGAAAACTTGGAAATTATAGTTCCAAGGGACAGCATGAGTATTTGTGACAGGGAGCTGAGGCGGAGTTCGGATAACCGTTACTGGCGGTGAGGCTACTGGGGATGAGAAGGTGATTTTGGGTTTGGAGGTAGAAGCATCTTGGCTGAATCTAGTTGTGTTCACTCCCCCTTCCGTCCTCGACCTTGTCTGGCATCTCAGAACTTTGAGAGATAACAAGTTCTGAACCTCTTGTTTGAATCCCTCACAGTCCTGCAGCTCATGATCAGCTGCCCCTCTATGGTAAGGACACCCCGTACCTTCTTCCGATCCTGTTACCTGAGGGCAAAGGTAGCCTTCCCTCATTGCCACAGCAAAAATTTCCTCAAAGTGAGGAATCAGCTTGTCTACCTCCGGTGTCGACCTCTCTCCATCTGATTCCATCATATTTACTCCATTGCCCGCATTATGATTGGGCAACGGGTTTGAGGTAACATTAGGGAAGGAACCATTTCCCTCAATTTTCAGCCACCCGTTCTGAATTAAAGCGTGCACTCTCCCCCTAAGTGCCCCGCAATTGTCAGTTGAATGCCCTTGTGCCCCTCCATGATACTCACAACGGGCAGTGGCATCATACCACCTGGGGTATGGTGGCTGGACTAGGTCAAAGGGAACTGGCACTATCTGGTTTATACCGACGAGGTATCGGTATATTTCCCTCAGTGGGAGGGGAAGGGGTGAATCAGGATTTCTTGGTGGTCTTGGGTTATTTTGAGGTGGTCTGGGTTGAATAGGTGGAGGAGGAGGTTTGGGTTGATAATTTGCTGGTGGTGGGTATTGTGGGCGCGGGTGTGGATAATTTGGGAAAGGAGGTGGGTCGTTTGCAACCGTTTGGCCATGAGGGGAAGGATATGGCTGATAGTTATTCTGGGGAAGTGGAGAGTAATTATTCTGTCGGGTGATGGAATGCACATCACCCTCCTTTTTCTTGCCAAAATTGGTAGTCTTCTTTGCAGGATTCTCAACCAACTGCTGCAGTCGTCCCATTCTTAAATTAGCTTCAATTCTCTCACCAGCCTGGATGATGTCTGAGAAGCTGTTGGAAGTGTTTCCAATCATCAAGTTGAAGTAAGGAGCTTTCAAAGTCTCGATAAACAGAGAGCATAGCTCATTGTCGGTCACCGGGGGGTGTACTTCTGCCGCCTTTTCTCTCCATCTCTGGGCATACTCCTTGAAGCTTTCCCTGTCTTTCTGCACCAAGTTCTGGAGGTCCCTCCTTGTGGGGGCCACATCGCAATTAAATTTGTACTGTTTTAAGAAGGCATCAGCTAAATCCTTCTAGGAACGCAGTTTGCTCCTGTCCAACTGAATGCACCACCTCAGGGCTGCCCCGGAGAGGCTCTCATGAAAGAAGTGGACTAATCAGTCTGTCATCATCTGTCAGAGCGGACATCTTGGCGATATAGGTGGCCAAGTGAATGCGAGGGTCTGAATTCCCAGTGTACTTGTCGAAATCAGGGACCTTAAACTTGGGCGGCACCACCAGATCAGGAACCAATCTGAGCGATGCCACATCGACTAAACCATACATATTCAGTCCTTCGATTGCTCTCAATCTCTCCTCTAGAGCAGATAGTTTCTCGCTTTCTTTCGTCTTATTTTCTCCTCCCATTGCATGAAGTGCTCCCCCAGCTGGGAGATGAGGGGTGGAGTGGACTGGAGGGATTAGAATTGAAGGGTATGGGTCGGTGTTTGAAACGGCTGGGTAATGAGAGTAGGGTAGTGAAGGAACGGAAGCGTGAAAAACACAAGATTATACCATTGAATTCAAAAATTTTCACCTAGGGTCACATGCACCATGCAAGATTTATTTTTATCTATTTGATTTCAATGATAAACAACATATTAAAACTCTTTTAATATGTTTTTGGATCTGTCTTTGCCATTTAAGATTTTAAAATTAATCAGATTAATTTTAGAACCCTAGATTAAATCAAGAACGATTACACTAACCTCTTGATGTGCTGCAGCGTGTCTGCGCCTTTGAGATTTCTCTTCAGGACACCAGATGTTGTCCCTCTAGCTTGTCCACACCAAGAACACCTATGGCAGCCCTTGAACAGCTTCTAAAGCCTTTTCTATTAATTAGAAATTCAAGTTCTGCCTTTTAAGAGATTAGAGATGTAAACAGGACACTAGAAACAATTTCTAGTGTTCTTAATTCAAGAGATTGATGGCTAATCTCTTTGAATTGATGAGAGATGAAGAGAAATAGCTGGAGAGGCTCAAAGTGGCGTGACAATTGAGAGGAGAGGCTGCTGGTTATTTTTCTTTTCATAACCACACTTAAATAGCTAGGTTAACACATTAAACCCTTGCCACATGTCACCCTTTGATTAGCTCTAGGTGCAAGTGACCCAATCACATTGTGCCAAGTGTCAAACCTATATTTAATCTTGATTTTAATCATCTTACATGATTAAAAAAACATTTGGCAAGCTTATGTGTTATGCCATGTGTCACCATCTCATGGTGCCACGTGTCACACTGCAAAATGACCAAAATGCCTCGTGTCTTAATTTTGAGTTCTTAACCCAAAATAATTATTTTCTTCTTCTAATTAATTTATATCAAATATAAATTAATTAATTAATCTCTATTAATTAATTTCTCATTAATTAAATTCATATTTAAACACTTTAAATATAAATTTAACTTATATTATACATCCAATAATCTAGATTTGGTTTCAAGTCATGCTAGGGACTTTGCAATCTAATTGCAAACCAAACCTATTTAATTAATCAATTAAACTCTTTAATTAATTAATTAAATCATATTTAAATAGGTGATAACTTGTGTATGTGTGTGATTTACTAGGCTCATCACTAATTGGCAATGAGACATGATATCAACTCTTAATATCATCAGAACTCTTTCTTACCATAAATGATTTCTCTAAATCATTTTATGGACCTCATAGACCATGGTTAACACCTAGCATAGCATGCCATGGCCACCCAATTAGTAATAAGGTTTACCTTAAATGAACCTATAATCATATGTTACCATGCACTAGAATCTCTCTGTTATAAAATCCCAACTCAAGCTGGAGTCATGGTTTATGTCAAACTCCATTTGCTATGAATATTATGTTCTCTTTTAATTCCAGTTCTTGATTAAAAGATTTTTCTCATCAGAAACTCTTTTCTGAATAAATCTATCTGTCCTGGCCAGGAACTTGAAACATCAAGAACAATTAAATGAACATAGGACTTTATCTCTATTTACTTAGAGGAACAGATTCCTTCTTGATCAACACCTACCTCCATATATAACTAGCAGGAGCCAACACATGCCCATATACCCATACATAGTACAAGTATGAAAGATCAAACTCAAACTACCTATATACAAGATAACTGTGCTATCTCAGGTCTAAAGATTATATGCACTGATATGATTTATGACAAAACATTGACAAGAGTAAACTCCATGTACTTGTCATAAGTGTCACTGGTTCGGCCTACTTATCATTTATAAGTGCCTATCATGTTTGTTATATGGCATGAGACTCACCATTCCATCTTATTTATATCTCATATAAATAACTTGGGAACAAACATGAATACAATCTTTCTGGATAAGTCATGTCCTTATTATGAAGTATCCTCGATTGTGAACCTATTTATGATACTTTGTGCTAGAAATATTGTCACTCATATTCTTAACAACTTAAGAATAATATTTCTAACAAAATATCAATGGACCTTTTCTATTACACATAAATATATTATGTAAACGGAAAAGTGTAAATGCCTTTTATTATTAAAAATATGTACAAGATACATACTAAATGATATGCTCTAGGGCATACTACTAACAATCTCCCACTAGCACTAGAGCCATTCATTACAATATCTTAGACCTATCTTCTCAAGATGTCGGTCTAATCGAGTCCGTGACATAGGCTTAGTGAATGGATCACCGGATTTTCACCGATGCTATTTTCTGCATGGCTACATCGCCTCGCCCAACTATTTCTCTGATAATGTGGTAGCGCCTTTCTATGTGTTTGGATTTCTGGTGAGACCTTGGTTCCTTAGCTTGTATGACTGCTCCATTATTGTCACAGTGTAATGGAACTGCTGACTCAATGGAAGGAACTATTGTAAGTTCTGTCACGAACTTCTTTATCCAAACAGCTTCTTTTGCGACATCGATGCGAATATACTCGACCTCGATGAGTGGAATCTGCAATCGTGCTCGCTTGGAACTCTTCCAACCGATCGCACCTCCATTACAAATGAACACATATCCAGAGGTAGACTTTCTATCATCGATATCGATTGGAAATCGTAATCAATATAACCATCCAATTGCAAGTCTCCACCTCCATAAATCAAGAATAAATCCTTAGTTCTTCTCAAGTACTTAAGGATATTCTTGATGACTATCGATGTTCTAAACTCGATTGGATTGATACCGCTAGTCAAACTAACGAGATATGCGATATCCGCCTAGTACACAACATTGCATACATTAAACTTCCAATAGCCAAGCATATGGAATCCTGCCATCTTATCTCTTTCTTCTTGTGTCTTTGGAGACATCTCTTTAGAAAGGTGGATACCATGTCTCACTTGTAACAATGCTCTCTTGGAATCAAGCATGTTAAACCTCTTTAACACCTTTTCCAAGTATAGACTTTGGGATAAACCAATTATTCTTTCGCTCTATCTCTATAGATGCGAATCCCAAGAATATAGGTTGCCTCCCTAAGTCTTTCATGGAGAATGTATTTGACAACCATACCTTTATAGTCGTCAACATACCGTATCATTACCCATCAACAAGATGTCATCCACATATAAGACAAGGAAAGTGATAGCATTGTCACTAACCTTCTTATATACACATGGCTCATCCTCATTTTTGATAAAACCAAAAGATTTAATGGTTTCATCAAAACGGATGTTCCAACTCCTCAAGCTTGTTTCAACCCATAAATGGATCGCTTTAGCTTGCATACCTTGGAACCATCTTGGGATTCAAATCCCTTAGGTTGTTCCATGAAAATGTTTTCTTCAATGTATCCATTGAGAAAAGCCGCTTTGACATCCATCCGCCAAATCTCATAATCATAGTATGCACTATTGCTAATAAAATCCTAATTGATTTAAGCATGGCAACAAAGTAGAAAGTCTCCTCATAGTCTATTCCTTGCCTTTGGCGAAACCCTTTCGCTACTAGCCTTGCCTTATAGGTCTCTACCTTTCCATCGTAACCAATTTTCTTCTTGAAAACCCATTTGTTCCCTATAGGTACAATACCTTCGTGTGGGTCAACAAGATCCCAAACTTGATTCTTATACATGGAATCAATCTCGATTTCATAGCATCAATCCATTTTGAAGAGTCTATATCCGATATAGCTTCTTCATAGGTAAGTGGATCATCTCCATGATCTACTTCTTCATGAGCAAACAACTCTTGTTCTTCTTCATGAAGAAAACCATATCTCACCGTGGGTGAGATACCCCGGTTGTTCTACGAGGAACAAATGTATATGTTTAATCAATTGGTATAGGTTGACTAGATGGATCTATATCCATCGATGCATTGGTTGGTCGAATTCTCCAATTCTAACTCTATTTGCCTTCCTTTGCCTCCTTCTTGAACAAACCGTTGTTCAAGAAATGTGGCATCTCTACTTATTACAACCTTTTGTGAAGTAGGCAATAAAAATAATATCCAAAACTATCTTTTGGATATCCAACAAATCGACCTTTTTACGATCTGGTCTCCAATTTATCGTTGTTCACTTTTGATATAATTTGGACAACCCCAAATCTTAACATGCTTAAGACTTGGTTTTCTTCCATGCCAAATCTCATAAGGTGTGGAAGAAACTGATTTTGATGGAATCCTATTCAGAATATACAAAGCTGATTCTAATGCAAATCCCCAAAAGGAGATTGGCATATCAGTATAGCTCATTATACTACGTACCATATCCAATAGGGTACGATTTCTCCTTTCAGATACACCATTCAGCTGTGGCGTTCCTGGAGGAGTCAGCTGAGAAACAATGCCATGCTCTCTCAAGTATTCATCAAATTCAGTACTCAAATATTCACCTCCACGATCTGATCGAAGAGCTTTAATACTTTTTCCTATTTGATTTTCTACTTCAGATTTAAATTCTTTGAACTTTTCAAAGGATTCATGTTTGTATTTCATCAAATACAAATACCCAAACCTTGATTTATCATCAGTAAAGGTAATAAAATAATGAAAGCCCCTTCTAGCCATTTCTTTAAATGGACCACATACATCACTATGTATTAGCTCCAAAATATTTTCAGCTCTTAGCCCTTGTCCAACAAAGGGTGATCTAGTCATTTTGCCTTGAAGGCAAGATTCACAAGTTGGAGTAGGCTCAAAGCCCAATGAGGATAAAATCCCCATTTTCTCCAATTTTGCAATCCTATCTTCTGCAACATGACATAACCTTAAGTGCCAAATATATTTTGAACTTGAGTTGGTTTTCACCATGGCATTGTATTCTTTTAGATCACTTGCATTCAATTTGTGTTTGTCATTATTATCCAAATAATAAAGACCATCATTCATATAACCTGAACCAACATATTTATTTCCAAAATAAATATTGCAAACATCATCTGTGAACTGAAATTCATAGCCATTTCTAGTCAAACTAGATATAGAAATGATGTTCTTAAAAGCATCAGGTACATATAAAATATTATCCAAACACAAAACATGTCCAAACATATAAAAAGATTTAGATCCTATGGCTAAAGCTTCAACAGTTGAGCCATTGCCAATCCGGACTCTAATATCTTGAGAACGCAAGTCGCTATCGCTTGCTAGTTCCTGCATATCATTAGAAATGTGAGAACTGCACCAGATCTAAAACCCAAGTGTAGATGAACTATGAGTATCATCGAATCTAAATAACAAGATATGGACATACCTTCCGAAGGTGTATCCTTCTTGTCCTTCAGAGAAGCAAGATACTCTGGGCAGTTCCTTTTCCAGTGCCCATCCTTTTGGCAGTGGAAACACTTTCCTTTGCCTCCATCAGCTTTAGTCTTCCTTTTCTATTTAGCTATTTTCTTGGAAGGACCAGGAATTTGAGGTTTCTTTTTCTTATTGCCCTTCTTCTTGTTGGACTTTCCAGCAGAAGAAGATGCAACCAAAGCTACCTCTTTTCCTTTATTGCCTGGCATATTCTTTTGGGCAATAACCAGCATGTTGAGTAATTCAGCTAAGGTGCATTCCTGTTTAGTCATATGGAAATTTATCACAAAATTCCCAAAAGACTCAGGAAGGGACTGAAGGATCAAATCCGTTTGTAGTTGGAAATCCATGTCGAAGTCAAGATGTTCCAACTGCTCAATCAGCCGAATCATCTTGTGGACATGATCCCCAACATTCTGTCCCTCAGACATCCTCATACGGAATAGCTGTCTAGATATCTCATACCTAGCATTCCTGCTGTGCTCACCATACAACTCTTGTAGGTGAAGGAGGATTTCACTCGCACTCTGCATGTTCTCATGTTGCTTCTGTAACTCATTACTCATGGAAGCAAGCATGTAACACTTAGCTCTCATATCATGCTCCTTCCACTTGTCCAAAGTTTCATGTTCCTCTTGTGTGGCCTCTGGAGGTAAGGGACCAGGAACATTTGAACCTAGAACATATCCTATATGTTCAAGGTTCAAGACAAGTTTCAAATTTCTTAGCCAATCAGACAGATTAGGTCCTGTCAACCTGTTGTGATCAAGTATGCTTGCAAGGATATTGGATGGTGGTGGTTGTTTTGTGCTCATTTTTATCAGAAAATTAACTGCAGAAAATAACCAGATTAATTAGTAAATGTATCATGTATTTAACCAAAATGATTATGGTCTTTTAATCAAATTGGTCCTCCCACTAACTTAGCGAATCCTACACTTCCAAAGTAGAAAACGGAAATCCTAGTTGGATGGATTTCTAGTGAGTGATTGAATTCTTATAATTCTATTGATCATCCTCAGGTACATCCATTATTGGAATTACAATAAACTATAAGTGAGCAACTCCTTGCCCATCACATCTCATGTGAGGTTCAATCCTTTACCTAGCCCTTAATGCTCAAAATCTCAGGTACATCCATTATTGACTTATCTTGCATTAGTTAAGTTGATCCCATTGAGCCAGTAATTATGCAAATAATTTTAATGTCCTCAGGTACATCCAATATTGGCCACCAAACCATTTACATATTTACAACATCTCATGCTTAACAATTATTCTTAAGAAAATCTCTTAAATTAATTGCATCTCATGCAACTATTTAAAATTTCTTAAAATAATTGCCCCAATGGAGGGCTTATGTTATAATTACTTTAATTATAGCATTTCCAACTTAATCATTTGTTTGGAAGATTTTATAGCCATCCTAATTACTATTAAGGTCTCACTTTGCACATTATCCATTTAGCATGCATATATCATATAATTGCATACATTCCCATACATCTCATGCATTCATGGATAAGCAGTAAATATGGTATGATCATGGACTTTCTAAGGGATTCAATTCTGAGCCACCAAGAATTGAATCTGGGCATTCCTAGGTGCATTTCATTCATTCATTTTACAAGAGTTACTTAAGGAGTACATAATCAACACTTGATATTGAATTCCTCCCACTGGTCCCACCAATGCTCTTGACCTCCTTGAACTTCTTGCAATCCAATATTACATAGTAATCCTTGGCATACCAAGGCGAATTTACAAGAACTTAAATAAATGAAATTACAACCCAAAAATATTACAAACTTAATAATACATGCCCAAAATAAATTAAAATAAATTAATTAATTTGCAATCCCAAAGAAACATAAAAGAAATAAATCCAATCACATTGGTCTTTTATAGTCCATGATCATCCATCATGCATATCACTATTTAACAATTAAATAAAACATACATACTTAAATTAAATTGAATATCTCATATTCAACTTAAAAATCCATATTTGAATATGATTCAAATAAATTTAAAAATTCAGATTTGAATCTCATTCAAACAAATTTAAAAATTCAGATTTGAATCACATTCAAACAACTTCAAAAATTCAGATTTGAATCACATTCAAACATTTTTTAAAAAATCAGATTTGAATCACATTCAAATATTTTTTAAAAAATCAGATCTGAATTTTATTGAATCAATTTTAAAAAATCAGATTTAAATATGATTCAAACAACTTTAAAAATTCAGATTTGAATCACATTCAAACAACTTTTAAAATTCAGATTTGAATCACATTCAAATAATTTTTAAAATTCTGATTTGAATCATAATTTAATTGTGTGATTAAAACAACTAATTAAACACTTTAATTAGTCAAAGAATAGGCCTTAGATCATACAACAATTGCAGAATTAAAAGCCAAACCTTGAACCACCTAAGGAACCATTGTTGCCGCCACCAATGGTGGCTTCACCATATGTGCCGCCACACCTCATGATCCAACCAGCAATGAATCTCTTGATCTCATGATCAAACACACAATTAAATTATATAATCAACAATCTAAATGGCAAATATAGTGGCTCTGATACCAATTGAAGGCAGGCGTGAAAAACACAAGATTATACCATTGAATTCAAAAATTTTCACCTAGGGTCACATGCACCATGCAAGATTTATTTTTATCTATTTGATTTCAATGATAAACAACATATTAAAACTCTTTTAATATGTTTTTGAATCTGTATTTGCCATTTAAGATTTTAAAATTAATCAGATTAATTTTAGAACCCTAGATTAAATCAAGAACGATTACACTAACCTCTTGATGTCTTTGCAGCGTGTGCGCCTTTGAGATTCGTCTTGAGGACACGGATGTTGTCCCTCTAGCTTGTCCACACCAAGAACACCTATGGCAGCCCTTGAACAGCTTCTAAAGCCTTTTCTATTAATTAGAAATTCAAGTTCTGCCTTTTAAGAGATTAGAGATGTAAACAGGACACTAGAAACAATTTCTAGTGTTCTTAATTCAAGAGATTGATGGCTAATCTCTTTGAATTGATGAGAGATGAAGAGAAATAGCTGGAGAGGCTCAAAGTGGCGTGACAATTGAGAGGAGAGGCTGCTGGTTATTTTTCTTTTCATAACCACACTTAAATAGCTAGGTTAACACATTAAACCCTTGCCACATGTCACCCTTTGATTAGCTCTAGGTGCAAGTGACCCAATCACATTGTGCCAAGTGTCAAACCTATATTTAATCTTGATTTTAATCATCTTACATGATTAAAAAAACATTTGGCAAGCTTATGTGTTATGCCATGTGTCACCATCTCATGGTGCCACGTGTCACACTGCAAAATGACCAAAATGCCCCTGTGTCTTAATTTTGAGTTCTTAACCCAAAATAATTATTTTCTTCTTCTAATTAATTTATATCAAATATAAATTAATTAATTAATCTCTATTAATTAATTTCTCATTAATTAAATTCATATTTAAACACTTTAAATATAAATTTAACTTATATTATACATCCAATAATCTAGATTTGGTTTCAAGTCATGCTAGGGACTTTGCAATCTAATTGCAAACCAAACCTATTTAATTAATCAATTAAACTCTTTAATTAATTAATTAAATCATATTTAAATAGGTGATAACTTGTGTATGTGTGTGACTTACTAGGCTCATCACTAATTGGCAATGAGACATGATATCAACTCTTAATATCATCAGAACTCTTTCTTACCATAAATGATTTCTCTAAATCATTTTATGAACCTCATAGACCATGGTTAACACCTAGCATAGCATGCCATGGCCACCCAATTAGTAATAAGGTTTACCTTAAATGAACCTATAATCATATGTTACCATGCACTAGAATCTCTCTGTTACAAAATCCCAACTCAAAATTTGGAGTCATGGTTTATGTCAAACTCCATTTGCTATGAATATTATGTTCTCTTTTAATTCCAGTTCTTGATTAAAAGATTTTCTCATCGAAACTCTTTTACGAATAAATCTATCTGTCTGGCCAGAACTTGAAACATCAAGAACAATTAAATGAACATAGGATTTTATCTCTATTTACTTAGAGGAACAGATTCCTTCTTGATCAACACCTACCTCTATATATAACTAGCAGGAGCCAACACATGCCCATATACCCATACATAGTACAAGTATGAAAGCGAGATCAAACTCAAACTACCTATATACAAGATAAGCTGTGCTATCTCGTGTCTAAAGATTATATGCACTGATATGATTTATGACAAAACATTGACAAGAGTAAACTCCATGTGCTTGTCATAAGTGTCACTGGTTCGGCCTACTTATCATTTATAAGTGCCTATCATGTTTGTTATATGGCATGAGACTCACCATTCCATCTTATTTATATCTCATATAAATAACTTGGGAACAAACATGAATACAATCTTTCTGGATAAGTCATGTCCTTATTATGAAGTATCCTCCATTGTGAACCTATTTGTGATACTTTGTGCTAGAAATATTGTCACTCATATTCTTAACAACTTAAGAATAATATTTCTAACAAAATATCAATGGACCTTTTCTATTATACATAAATATATTATGTAAACGGAAAAGTGTAAATGCCTTTTATTATTAAAAATATGTACAAGATACATACTAAATGATATGCTCTAGGGCATACTACTAACAGGTAGGTCATTATTCATGGTAGCCGGATTGACAGTGATTGTCGGGTCCGGAATAGGTGACTGAAAGGTAAAAGAAGTTGAAGCTTGGTGCGGATCATTTGTTGTAGGTGGTGGAGGAGGTAATGGCAAGTTTGGTTCTGAAATAGGTTTATTCTGGGACATCTCCCTCATTAGTCTCATAAGTTCTGAGACCTGATCTTTCAGTTCGGAAACCTGCCCTTGTAGGTTATGTACTTGTTCCTGATCTTTCATTATCTTCTTTGTTCGAGATCTTGTTAAGTACACTCGCTTGGGTTGAATCGTGTGCTTGGTCAGACTTGCCTTGTTTGAAGCAATGTTGATTTTCTGAAGGGAATAAAAGAAATTTTTAGCGAATCTTGATCAAAATTAAATAGGGTCCTGACGTGGACAAAGGATACGGTGGCATCGGAGAGCCAGAAATGAAATCTGCAGAAGGATAATTGCATCACTTTTATCATGGCATCATTTGATAGTCTGGCGGTAAATGACTGGACTGAACACGCCTCTATGGTACTTGTCCATATGGCGCTTTCAATTCTTCGCATAACTCTAGCGAGGGAGTCCCTACGGGAGTCATACTATTCATTCAAAATTTTGCTAAACAGTGGTCCAAAGTCATTCCATTAATTGATTAGTTCATACATGGCATTCTTTACATTGGCCTAGGCTCAGGGAGGTTCTTTATAATGATATTACACTTTCTGAGATACTCATATAACCTTTCTTCCTGCCTGGCGGGGTCAAATACTTTCAGAGCATATTCGGACTCAGGTAGGAGTTCTTATTTCCCTTGCACTATTACTTTTTCTAGCTGATCAACGTTCTTTTTCAGCTCTCGATAAAGAGCAGCTTGCCTTTCTCTTTCCTTTCTTTCTTTGGCACATTCCTTCAGAACGTCGTTGATGAGCTGTGCCTGTTCCTTCAGTTCAAGCCTCTTCTTTTTATTTTCTTGTTTATGCTCCTCTATGAGTATATCCTGATATTTCATCTTCTCCTGAAGCTCGCCATTCCGTACTTCTACTTCTTTTATGACAGCTTGGAGGGAACTTCTTTCTTTCTCCCACTGTGTCTCTTGTTCTTCAACCTCCATCTCCTTGGTCCTAGCCTCTTCCCTGAACCTCCTTAATTTTCTCTTGAGGATATGCTGTTGGCCCTCCAACTGTTCTATTTGTCTTTGCAGTTGCGAGTTTTCGATGTTTGCCTTTTGTAGGGAATCGGCCAAATGATTGCTAGCTTCTTCTGATAAGATGTCCGTGAGAATTTACGCTGTCGAATTTTGTTGAATCCTCAGCTAAGTGTTCCTGGTCCCTGTCGGTCCTCCACTTAAGATAATCGCCCGTGGCGCTTGGACCTTTAGGCAACCTCTCTGTCAGAGTGATGTTTTCCCAAGATTTGCGAGCCTTTTTCAACCCTTCTTCTTCCTTGAGCTCATGGTAGAAATGACCTTGGTGGTATTCCTTAATGTTGATTCTGGACTGTGTTGAGCCAAACTGCCTCATTACCAATGCCGGAGTATAACTTGTGTATCCAGTCACTCCGATTAGGGATACCGATTGATCACCTCCCGTGCTGATCAAAATGGATTGGCTCGACGTCCACAGTTTCTTCCAACAGTAGTCATGGCTATTGAAACTCGAAATCTGTTCTTGCCACTGCGGTTCATTCTTCGGGCTGATCACTAATCGGGTCATTTTCTCGATGAGAGGCTGGTCGAGGTACCAAGTCAATCCCTTTGTCTCCATAGGACACATGTGACTGATAATCCAAAGGTACAACAGTTGAGAACAACACTTAATAGACCCTATGCCCTGTTGTCTGCAGTAGGTAAGGGTTAATAAGGTCTCTGCAAGAATTGCCGGTATCGGATTGACCTTCTATTTTTCTACTGCCCAGAATATTTCTACAACACCGCAGGTTATGATTCCAGAAGGTCCTGGGAATAAGATCAAGCCGTAGATTGCCAAAGCGAGCATCAATGAAGCTCGGTCCCACTGCTCCTCTTAGATGTATTGATCCAGCCACTTCTCGAGGTAGGTCCAATACCATCCATGCGTGTTCCCTTTGACAGTTTCTTTTGACTTTGCTTCTTTCGGAGGAATACCCAACAAATGTGTTAATCGTTTCCAGGTCTGCCTATGCTCAAGGTGTAGGTAGATTCGATTCTGCGTCGAGTAAGGAATCTCTAGTAACGCCTGGTATTCTTCCATGGTGGGAACAGTATCGACATTGTTGAAAGAGAAAACCCCATACTTAGGATTCCATACCGCCAACATGGCCTTTAATGCCGAGGCTTGAACTTTAACTCGCATCAAAGTTGCAATCTTCCCATACTTTCCCTCAAATCGTGCCTTGACCTGATCAGGAAATGACCTCCAACCATTAGATAGACCCTCGAGATTGTTCATCCTGACCTCAACTCTGCTCAGGTCCAACGAAGGCAATGAACTAGCATGTGCTTTGGTGACATCATTCTGTGGGGGTACTGAGTTATGAACTGATCTGGACCATAGTTTAGCATTTTGAACCTTCTCTGTCGACTGACTCGAGGATGCCATGGTAAAAATGATGCTTATCCTTTCTCAGACTTTAATTTGGTGATGCCTGAAGGGAGAATTTGTTAGCAAGGGAAGTTCGGGTGATTTTGAATTATACTGTTGACAAAATGCCACCCACACATTTATCAAAGTAGGAAAAGTGTGTAGGTTTTTCCAACAGTATGATTCAAGATTACCCTTAAAATAAAAACAAAAGAAAACAGAAGCAGAGTAGGGTAAGGATAAGCATGCCCCTTTTGTCCTAAGATGGGGAAAGTCCTGACACCGGATGGGTGCTACCTAATTGGATAGTTCTATCTTACAAGGTAGCTTACTACGGCTTCCAGCTATCGTGATAGTTTAGCTCAAGGTCTAATTTTCTAAAAGCCACAGGTTCCCAAATTGCCCCTACCATAAACAGTAGAGCCTCATTCTATCCCCATGATACTGTCGGGAAAATTCCACAGGTATCATAGTAAATAGAACGAGTTTCAATCTGAGCAGAAGCCTTCACGGATACTAACGGGGTAAAACCCACGGGTACCGCTACATGACCCCCTCCTATTTTCCTAAAAGGGTAAGAAAGCCCGGGTATAAGGCTGAAGTGTGTGAGGACTTCGTGCGAGTGTTCAGTGTGTGAAGGGACACCTTTACCTCTTCCCAATTCAGGGGGATTTTATTTTTCCTTTTTTTCTTTTTTTAAACAAAGAGCGCTGTGGAAAATAAAACAAGCAAGACAAACAAAACAGTTAGCAGGAATAACAATAATTAACGTATAAAATATTGCCGAGTGAGCCCACCTAACTATGATTTAACAGGAAAATTAAATCTACTTTTGGACCTCTGGACCGGGGTTAAGTTAAAACTAGTCCCCAGTGGAGTCGTTAAGCTATCGCAAGGTGTTTTGCGGTCGCCTGGACGAACACTCACCGAAGTGGGAAAGAGTGAGGAGTCGCCACTTTAATTTTGAGGGAAATTAAAGAAAACCATTTGTGAAAATAAATTAAAATGAAACCACTTCAAAACAGAGATTCTAGATTCGGGGTCCGTAAATGGGTGGGGAAGGTGTTAGGCACCCCACCTCGTCCCTCAATAAGGGTAAGTAGATTTAACTTCGCTTTCTTCATAAATTAGTTAGGAGGGCTCGAATGGAAATGTCAATCCTTTTGACAAAAGGAATATTTGATTTTTCACTAATTCGGATTACCCAGATACATAAGTAAATGAGACAACCTTAGTGAGTTACTATTGTATATTAGTTTTGTTTGAAGGGCTATTTTATTAGAATTCAATTTGAGAATCGGATAAGAACTCTCCTCCGATCTCTTTTGAGTATTTATTAAAATTTTGGTTGAGAACCGGATAAGAACTCTCCTCAGATCTCTTTAATATTTATTAAAAAATTTTAAGCTTGAGGATCGGATAAGAACTCTCCTTCGATCTCTTTTAAATTATTTGTTAAAATTTTAGGTGAGAATCGGATAAGAACTCTCCTCCGACCTCTTTAAAATTATTTGTTAAAATTTTAGGTGAGGATCGGATAAGAACTCTCCTCCGATCTCTTTTAATATTTACTGAAATTCTTGTTGAGGATTGGATAAGGACTCCTTTCCGCTCTCTTTTATTTAAACAGTAGTCGGATAAGGATTTTCCCGATCTCTCTAAATTTTACCTATCGAGAGGACCTAAGGCTAAGGGTTCTGACGTTCAAAGGTGTCAGGGGGTCTGAGCAAGACTTCTTTGGCTTGTTGGTATCTTAGGACTGGGCAAGGGATACCAAACCGAATCCTCCGACCTTCCTATATGATCACCTCACTCGCATTTTCGATAGCCGATCTATTTCATTTAGTTATCCAGGGCTTGGTTTTACTCTGTCTTATGACATCTTGCCCAATGACCTCTTGAGTTATTCTAGTGACTCGGCTTCCACCATTTCCTTGTCTTATTATTCAGACCTTTCATTATTTCAAAGGGACTCTGAAGTTGCTGTTACCTACATATCCTCCAACCACTTATACAATACTCGGGACTAGATGACTTACGTTCAGAAATAATAAAGATTAACAAAAATATGGATTGGCCGACGCGAAAGCAAACTAGAGCACAACCTACCTTTGTATTTTCAAGCGTGATATGATCTTAAAGAAAATAACATGCATAAAAAGAAGAAAGGAAATACGTAAAACAAGAACTAAACTTAATAAAATGGCAATATGAACAATGACCTGTAAGGAGTCGAATCTAGTGAACTAACTACAGAATCACAAAATGTAATAAAATCGCAAGTTGATAGCCGGGAGACTAAGGTTCGCCTTGGAACAAAGAGTACTTCACTAAATGCAATCGAGTCAAAATTGTACCCGAGTTTAAATGAGATTGAGCATGGACGATGGAAGTGAAAATAAAGATAACAAGGAACTGAAAAATATGAACGCTACGGGATAATGAACGAGCTGAAAATAGAGAGTTTCAGTGTTGAAAATCTTTTAAGAAAACACTTCAGGAAACTGGTTCCAAAAGTCCTTCTTATGAAAGCAGAGTAACGATCTGAATTAAATTTCAGAGTTCTTCCACTATAGTAACTACCTCCTTTTTTTCGTCCTCTTTTGAACAGTTTTCATGCAGGTATTTATAGGAATCGGGTGCTCCATCTGAAGGGTCAAGATCTATTTTGAGGGAGATGGAGGGTCAGGATTTCAAAGGACATGATTTGAGGCTCGAGAATTAAAGAGAATCAGAACGGACGGCCGAGATCTCTTTCAGAATATTTGTCCTTTTCCTCTTCTAATCTGACGGTCCGAAACTTTGTTGACCTGGGCGATCCAAGGGCTGGGAATAAAAGGCGCCGGTCTTGTCGTCTTCTCCTTTGATCTAAAGGCTCTGGACTCGTCCTTGCAAGTGAGATCAACGGTGGAGATTGGGATGTACAGGACTGTCATGACATACTCTGGCACCTGTCAGCATTGTGGGCGATTCTCAGGCGTGCGGTGGAGATCTCGTCTGCAACGCTTTAACTACCTTGGTTCTGATTCTGACGACGGTTATTGGGATTTGTCTTATTCTCTTTGCCTTCCGATCTTCCCTCTTTCTGATCTTCTTGACACGCTCCCTTTTTGATCTTTCATACCGGTCTCCCCTCTTCCGATCTCTATCATTCCGATCCTTTCCTTAATCAGGCCCGGTCCGGTCAAAGCATTAATTTCCCCTCGATTCCCGAAGCGTCCGCTTCGTTTTCTGCTTAGCAATAAATGCCTGGTTTCTCCCTATATATACCCATGACAGAAGAAACTTCCCTCATTCGATTTTCCTCTCTCCCTTCTTACTTTCCTATTCTAGCTGCTCCGGCAGTAGTTCTGACCACGATTGTGGCTTTTGATCCCTTTCCGATGGACCTCTTTATTCCCCGACTGAAAATTTACGATCCCGGTGAACGGGGAATCGTGATGACCTTATCTGATAACAGTGAGAGAACTGGACTAATTGACCGATCTGGATCAAGGACCTCGCTTCTATTGACCTCGAATCGTTCGACCGATACAAACGGCAAACTGATTTCAGGCGAGAAGACTGCTAGTATTCCCCTAATCTCCGGTGACTGCCCCTTGGCGTTCATCCGGCTCCTCTCCGCACTGGGTGTTCCGACAGCGGCTCGGTTTCGAGCGGTAACATCGATGACAACGTCTCTCATCCTCATGGGAGTCATAGTCATCCCATCTGAGCTGTACATCTATCCGATGTCAATAGCCGGTCTCCTGGTCAAACGCATCTTTTGACTCAACCACGAGACTAGGCTTTGACATAGGCCTTTTAGATAGGATGTTCCACCGGTCTCTAGAGATCGCCCAAATGATGTAATTAGACCTTTAATGTAATCCGATCTCTAGAGATCGCCCAAATGATGTAATTAGACCTTTCATGTAATCCGATCTCTAGAGATCGCCCAAATGATGTAATTAGACCTTTAATGTAATCCGATCCCTAGAGATCGCCCAAATGTAATCCGATCATTTTGGAAATAAAAATCTTATTTTGTCAATTATCATTTTATTGATTATTTTTCGATCTCTGATGTGTTTGTCCGATCTGGTTCCTAACTGAACAACCCTTAACTGATCCACAATTCGAAATATTTATCTTAATATGCCGATCTTTAATTAGCCGTTCTCTTTATGGAATTTTGGAATATTCGAGAGACGTGTCAGAACAGCTGGCGAGTCCCGCTAACCGATGCATTGCCTGGAACATCGTGAGCATTAAATGCTCAGATGAGTATAAATAGGAGTGGGGGTTAGCCAATTGCTCTCTTACGTCCTTTTCAGCACCTCGCGAGCGACTTCAAAATTCTCTCGATTTTTCAAGCTCTTCCGACACCGATCAAGCTCCGGTAAGGGTTTTGATCCTTCTTTTACTTTAAATTCTTTACTTCCTTTGAAAATGAGCGGCGCCGAAGGTCAGAGAGCGGCAAGCCCCCTTTCCGTTCACGTTTCATGGTCATCGGATGAAGTAGAGGTGGTTGGGCCAAGCGTGCGACCCGAACCTCCTAAGGTCTCGGTTCCAGCTCAGGGGCAAGCATCATCATCAAGGCACGCGCCTTCTTCAGGGAGAGAGAACCTTCCTATGGACGAGCTGCCGTCAATCTTGCAAGAAACTGACCTGCAATCGTTCAGCCAGGAGTACAACATCCGGCCCGATTCATATGAACTCATCCGGTGTCACGGCGATCACCGAGCCGATCACTTCTTTGAAGAGAACGATATGATCATGGTTTACGAGGAACAATTAAAAGCCGGGCTGCGGTTCCCTCTCGATGACTTCTTCAAAGAAGTTCTAAAATTTTTCCAAGTGTGCATCGCCCAAGTTCATCCAAACTCGTGGAGGATATTAGCAGCCTTCCGAGGCCTCTGCCGAGCTAAAGGATTCCGTCCTACGCCTAAAGTGTTCGCTGAACCGCATAGATTAACCCGTCGAAAGGACGACGAGTACTGGTTCTTCCAGGCGAAGCCACATTGCGGGCTTTTCACTGACCTGCCTTCTTCCCTGAAAAATTAGAAGAACCGCTTCTTCATTTTAAGAAGCAAAATTCCGAACGGCTTTGAGGGTTTCCCTCGTAGCTGGCTACACCAAGGCCCCTTAATTCCGAAGCGCCTCGTATTGAATAGGGAGGAAGGCCTGATGGTGATGGAGCTGAAAGAACAGGCGAGCAGGAAGAAGTTCTCTTACCTGGATGCAGTGACTGCCGAACTTCATCACTGGACAATGGAGTTGATCACCGGCCAAGATCGCGAGCTTCAGCTCTCTGACCTCGGCATCGGTACTTTCTACATCTCAGATCTCAGGACCTTAGCGATCTCACTGACCTCTTCTTTGTGCAGGTATGGCAAGAGACGAAGCCTCCAAGGAGAACCGGAAGTGAAAGAGGGAGATCTCCCGGAAAGTACAGGAGATGAAGCAAGCTGAGGAAATGCAGACACCCAGGCATGAGCCCGGGGAAATACGAGAGGGCCCACCTCAACCTTCGGGACCGCCAGTCGTAGAAGCTGTTCGATCTCCTCCTCGCCGAGAAGAGCCGCCTCCACCTCCTCCAGTTGCTCCAAGCGCAGAAGGGGGTCCTTCTCAACCTTCTGTGAGGCCCTTTTCTCGTAGCGCTCAAGTGCTGGTCGCTTCCCTGGAGAAGAACCGGACTGTTCGGGAGAACCCAGGTTTTGCCAAAGTCTTGGGGTCTTCCATCTGCCTACGGGAGGATCGGGATAGGCTGTCTCCAGACAACCTTGACGACATCTTGACCCGATCCATGAGTCTGAACGTAGAGTGCTTGGTGAATCAGTACATAGTCCGGGAAAAAACTCATCGCCTGGGTAAGGAGGTTGAGAAGAAGAGTCAGGAAGTGGCTTCCCTCCGATCCCAACTCTCATCCGCTCGGGATTGCATATGTGAAATTGAGGGGCGGATGAAGTACTATGAGGACAAGCTGGCCGAACAAGCTCATGTTCTGGCTGAACGGGATCATGCTCTTGGAGAAGTTTAGGCGCTCTGGGCCAACGAAGCTGCTCACATCGCTCAACTTACTGAGGAGCTTAAGGCAAAAGAAGAAGAGATGGTGACAGGAGTGGCCAGTGCTTATGTGAATGCCCACAGAGATCTCCTGGCTGAGCTCAAGAAGCGTTACCCTGAGGAGGACTTCTCTTGGATGGCCAACCTGGCTCCCGAGGATGAAGGTGAGGAGAGTGAGGAGGAGGCTGAGGGTGAGAGGGGAGACGGACAAAATGTAGATCAGGCTGGGGGTAATCCTCTAGCTGAATGACTTGTACAAATTCTTGAAATGAAATGAAATGAAATGCCTCTTTTGTCCGATGAATAGCTGTGATCGGAAAATTTCTAAATTTTTGAACACTTGATTGTCTGAGTATGTTAAAATAACTGAAAGTGATTATTAACCTAAGTGTGAGAGATCGGAAAACACAATGTGCATGCGATCGGTAAGGAACCAACGCTAAACGGGACTTAATTAAAATTGAAAATTTGGCTTGAACATTTAAGATCGGGATCTTCATTAAACCGAATTGGAACCTTAACTTGATTATTCCTAAACTTTTAAAAGGGAGGTCGACCATGAAATTGGTGACATGAAGATCTGGTGTTGGTTCAATTTTATTTAACAGGAGAGATCGGGAATGTAGTTGACTGGTCAGGAAGTTTGACAATTGGCTTGAGAGATCGGTGAGTGATTTGAAAGACCGGTAAGGCTTTAACTGATATGAGGACTTAGCATTGATTCAATTCTTTGTGGAGAGAGATCGGAAAGGTGGTTAACTGACAAGGAGAGATCAGAAATGTAATTGGCTGGCAAAAGGAGACTTAGTGCTGAGCATCGGTTTTGAAGTTTATTGATTCTAGGGATCGGCCGAAATATGGTGTCGACAGGTAAGAAAGAGTTCTGATGATATTAAGAGTTAATATCATATCTCATTGCTAATTAGTGATGAGCCTAGTGAGTCACATACATGCACAAATTAATCACCAAGTACAATATGATTTAATTGATTAATTAAAGAGTTTAATTGATTAATTAAATAAGTTTGGTTTGCAATGAGATTGCAAAGTCCCTAGCATGGCTTGAAACTAAATTTAGGTTATTGGATGTATAGTATAAGTTAAATTTATATTTAAAGTGTTTAAATATGAATTTAATTGTGAGAAATTAATTAATAGAGATTAATGAAGGAACGGAAGCATGAAAAATCAAGTTTATACCATTGAATTCAAAAATTTTCACCTAGGGTCACATGCATCATGCAAGATTTATTTTTATCTATTTGATTTCAATGATAAACAACATATTAAAACTCTTTTAATATGTTTTTGGATCTGTATTTGCCATTTAAGATTTTAAAATTAATCAGATTAATTTTAAAACCCTAGATTAAATCAAGAACAAATACACTAACCTCTTGATGCACTGCAGTGTATTTGCGCCTTTAAGATGCGTCTTCAGGACACCAGATGTTGTCCCTCTAGCTCGTCCACACCAAGAACACCTATGGCAGCCCTTGAACAACTTCTAAAGCTTTTTCTATTATTTAGAAAATCAAGTTCTGCCTTTTAAGAGATTAAAGATGTAAACAGGACACTAAAAATAATTTCTAGTATTTTTAATTCAAGAGATTATTTGTTAATCTCTTGGAAAGATGAGAGAAGAAGATGAAGAAGACATAAACCTTCTTGGGTGGCGGCACCAAAGAAAGAGGCTGCTGGTTGTGTTATTTTTAATTCATAACAACACTTATATAGCTAGGTCAACACATTAAACCCTTGCCACATGTCACCCTCTGCTTGGTTCTAGGTTTAATTGACCCAATCACATTGTGCCAAGTGTCAAACCTATATTTAATCTTAATTTTAATCATCTTACATCATTAAAAGATATTTGACAAGCTTATGTGTAATGCCATGTGTCACCATCTCATGGTGGTGCCACATGCCACCCTGTGAAAAGACCAAAATGCCCCTGTGTCTTAATTTTGAGTTCTCAACCTAAAATAATTATTTCTCTTCTTCTAATCAATTTATATAAAATATAAATTAATTAATTAATCTTTATTAATTAATTTCTCATTAATTAAATTCATATTTAAACACTTTAAATATAAATTTAACTTATACTGTACATCCAATAATCTAGATTTGGTTTCAAGTCATGTTAGGGACTTTGCAATCTAATTGCAAACCAAACCTATTTAATTAATCAATTAAACTCTTTTATTATTTAATTAAATCATATTTAATTAGGGGATAACTTGTGTATGTGTGTGACTTACTAGGCTCATCACTAATTGGCAATGAGACATGATATCAACTCTTAATATCATTAGAACTCTTTCTTACCATAAATGTTTCTCTAAATCATTTTATGCACCTCATAGACCATGGTTAACACCTAGCATAGCATGCCATGGCTACCCAATTAGTAATAAGGTTTACCTTAAATGAACCTATAATCATATATTACCATGCACTAGAATCTCTCTGTTACAAAATCCCAACTCAAGCTGGAGTCATGGTTTATGTCAAACCCCATTTGCTAAGAATATTATGTTCTCTTTTAATTCCAGTTCTTGATTAAAAGATTTTCTCATCAGAAACTCTTTTCTGAATAAATCTATCTGTCCTGACTAGGAACTTGAAACATCAAGAACAATTAAATGAACATAGGATTTTATCTCTATTTGCTTAGAGGAACAGATTCCATCTTGATCAACACCTACCTCCATATATAATTAGTAGGAGCTAACACATGCCCAAATACCCATACACAGTACAAGTATGAAAACAGTATCAAACTCAAACCACCTATATACAAGATAACTGTGCTATCTCAGGTCTAAAGATTATACGCACTGATATGATTTATGACAATGCATTGACAAGAGTAAACTCCATGTGCTTGTCATAAGTGTCACTGGTTCGGCCTACTTATCATTTATAAGTGTCTATCATGTTTGTCATATGGCATGAGACTCACCATTCCATCTTTTTTATATCTCATATAAATAATTTGGAAACAAATATGAATATAATCTTTCTGGATAAGTCATGTCCTTATTATGAAGTATCCATGATTGTGAACCTATTTATGATACTTTGTACTAGAAATACTGTCACTCATATTCTTAACAACTTAAGAATAGAATTTCTAACAAAATATCAATGGACCTTTTCTATTACACATAAATATATTATGTAAACGGAAAAGTGGAAATGCCTTTTATTAATAAAACATGTACAAGATACATACTAAATGATATGTTCTAGGGCATACTACTAACAATCTCCCACTAGCACTAGAGCCATTCATTACAATATCTTAGACCCATCTTTTCAAGATGTCAGTCTAGCTGAGTCTGTGACATAGGCTTAGTGAATGGATCAGCTGGATTTTTAGCTGATGCTATTTTTCGCATGGCTACATCGCCTCGTCCAACTATTTCTCTGATAATGTGGTAGCGCCTTTCTATGTGTTTGGATTTCTGGTGAGACCTGGGTTCCTTAGCCTATATGACTGCTCCATTGTTGTCACAGTGTAGTGGAACTGCTGACTCAATGGAAGGAACTACTGTAAGTTCTGTCATGAACTTCTTTATCCAAACAGCTTCCTTTGCCGCATCTAATGCAGCAATATACTCAGCCTCTGTAGTGGAATTTGCAGTCGTGCTCTGTTTGGAACTCTTCCAACTGACTGCACCTCCATTACCAATGAACATATATCCAGAGGTAGAGTTTCTATCATCGATATCTGATTGGAAATCAGAATCAGAATAACCATCCAATTGCAAGTCTCCACCTCTATAGATCAAGAATAAATTCTTAGTTCTTCTCAAGTACTTAAGGATATTCTTGACAGCTATCCAGTGTTCTAAACCTGGATTGGATTGATACCTGCTAGTCAAACTAACAGCATATGCGATATCCAGCCTAGTACACAACATTGCATACATTAAACTTCCAATAATCGAAGCATATGGAATCCTAGCCATCTTATTTCTTTCTTCAGGTGTCTTTGGAGACATCTCTTTAGAAAAATGGATACCATGTCTCACTGGTAACAATCCTCTCTTGGAATCAAGCATGTTAAGCCTCTTTAACACCTTTTCCAAGTATAGACTTTGGGATAAACTAATTATTCTTTTCGCTCTATCTCTATAGATGCGAATCCCAAGAATATAGGTTGCCTCTCCTAAGTTTTTCATGGAGAATGTATTTGACAACCATACATTTACAGTTGTTAACATACCTGTGTCATTACCCATCAACAGTATGTCATCTACATATAAGACGAGGAAAGTGATAGCACTGTCACTAACCTTCTTATATACACATGGCACATCCTCATTTTTGAGAAAACCAATTGATTTAATGGCTTCATCAAAACGGATGTTCCAACTCCTCGAAGCTTGCTTCAACCCATAAATGGATCGCTTTAGCTTGCATACCTTAGAACCATCTTGGGATTCAAAACTCCTAGGTTGTTCCATGAAAATATTCTCTTCAATGTATCCATTGAGAAAAGCTGTTTTGACATCCATTTGCCAAATCTCAGAATCATAGTATGCAGCTATTGCTAATAGAATCCTAATTGATTTAAGCATGGCAACAGGCGAGAAAGTCTCCTCATAGTCGATTCCTTGCCTTTGGCGAAACCCTTTCACTACTAGCCTTGCCTTATAGGTCTCTACCTTTCCATCAGAACCAATTTTCTTCTTGAAAACCCATTTATTCCCTATAGGTACAATACCTTCAGGTGGGTCAATAAGATCCCAAACTTGATTCTTATATATGGAATCAATCTCGGATTTCATAGCATCAATCCATTTTGAAGAGTCTATATCTGATATAGCTTCTTCATAGGTAAGTGGATCATCTCCATGATCTACTTCTTCATAAGTAGACAACTCTTGTTCTTCTTCATGAAGGAAACCATATCTCACTGGTGGATAAGATACCCTGGTTGTTCTACGAGGAATAACTGTAGACGTTTCATCAATGGGTGTAGGTTGACTAGATGTATCTATATCCATCTAATCTGTTGGTTGGTCAGAATTCTCCAATTCCAACTCTATTTGCCTTCCTTTGCCTCTTTCTTGAACCAACTGTTGTTCAAGAAATGTGGCATCTCTACTTACCACAACCTTTTGTGAAGTAGGCAAATAAAAATAATATCCAAAACTATCTTTTGGATATCCAACAAATCGACCTTTTTCTGATCTGGTTTTCAATTTATTAGTGTTCAGCTTTTTGATATAAGATGGACAACCCTAAATCTTAACATGCTTAAGACTTGGTTTTCTTCCATGCCATATCTCATAAGGTGTGGAAGAAACTGATTTTGATGGAATCCTATTCAGAATATACAAAGCTGATTCTAATGCAAATCCCCAAAAGGAGATTGGCATATCAGTATAGCTCATCATACTACGTACCATATCCAATAGGTACGATTTCTCCTTTCAGATACACCATTCAACTGTGGCGTTCCTGGAGGAGTCAGCTGGGAAACAATGCCGTGCTCTCTCAAGTATTCATCAAATTCAGTACTTAAATATTCACCTCCACGATCTGATCGAAGAGCTTTAATACTCTTTCCTGTTTGATTTTCTACTTCAGATTTAAATTCTTTGAATTTTTCAAAGGATTCATGTTTGTATTTCATCAAATACAAATACCCATACCTTGATTTATCATCAGTAAAGGTAATAAAGTAATGAAAACTGCCTCTAGCCATTTCCTTAAATGGACCACATACATCACTATGTATTAGCTCTAAAATATTTTCAGCCCTTAGCCCTTGTCCAATAAAGGGTGATCTAGTCATTTTGCCCTGAAGGAAAGATTCTCAAGTTGGAGTAGGCTCAGAGCCCAATGAGGATAGAATCCCCATTTTCTCTAATTTTGCAATCCTATCTTCTGCAACATGACATAACCTTAAGTGCCAAATATATTTTGAACTTGAGTTGGTTTTCACCATGGCATTGCATTCATTTAGATCACTTGCATTTATTTTGTGTTTGTCATTATTATCTAAATAATAAAGACCTTCATTCATATAACCCAAACCAATATATTTATTTCCAAAATAAATATTGCAAACATCATCTGTGAATTGAAATTCATAGCTATTTCTAGTCAAACTAGATATAGAAATGATGTTCATATAAAATATTATCCAAACACAAAACATGTCCAAACATGTAAAAAGATTTAGATCCTATGGCTAAAGCTTCAACAGTTGAACCATTGCCAATCCAAACTCTAACATCTTGAGAACGCAAGCTGCTACTATTTGCCAGTTCTTGCATATCATTAGAAATGTGAGAACTGACACCAGTATCTAAAACCCAAGCTATAGATGAACTATGAGTATCATCAGAATCTAAATAACAAGATATGGACATACCTTCTGAAGGTTTATCCTTCTTGTCCTTCAGAGAAGCAAGATACTCTAGGCAGTTCCTTTTCCAGTGCCCATCCTTCTGGCAGTGGAAACACTTTCCTTTGCCTCCATCAGCTTTAGTCATCCCTTTCTGTTTAGCTATTTTCTTAGAAGGACCAGGAATCTGAGGTTTCTTTTTCTTATTGCCCTTCTTCTTGTTGGACTTTCCAACAGAAGAAGATGCAATCAAAGTTAACTCTTTTCCTTTATTGCCCGGCATATTCTTTTGGGCAATAACCAGCATGTTGAGTAAACTAGCTAAGGTGCATTCCTGTTTAGTCATATAGAAATTTGTCACAAAATTCTCAAAAGACTCAGGAAGGGACTGAAGAATCAAATCCGTCTGTAGTTGGAAATCCATGTTGAAGTCAAGATGTTCCAGCTGCTCAATTAGCCGAATCATCTTGTGGACATGATCCCCAACATTTTGTCCCTCAGACATCCTCATGCAGAACAGCTGCCTAGATATCTCGTACCTAGCATTCCTACTGTGCTCACCATACAACTCTTGTAGGTGAAGGAGGATCTCACTTGCACTCTGCATGTTCTCATGCTGCTTCTGTAACTCATTACTCATGGAAGCAAGCATGTAACACTTAGCTCTCATATCATGCTCCTTCCACTTGTCCAAAGTTTCATGTTCCTCTTGAGTGGCCTCTAGAGGTAAGGGACTAGGAACATTTGAATCTAGAACATATCCTATATGTTCAGGGTTCAGGATAAGTTTCAAATTTCTTAGCCAATCAGAGAGATTAGGTCCTGTCAACCTATTGCGATCAAGTATGCTTGCAAGGATATTGGATGGTGGTGGTTGTTCTGTGCTTATTATTATCAGAAAATTAACTGCAGAAAATAACCAGATTAATTAGTAAATATATCATGTAATTAACCAAAATGATTATGGTCTTTTAATTAAATTGGTCCTCCCACTAACTTAGCGAATCCTACACTTCCAAAGTAGAAAACGGAAATCCTAGTTGGATGGATTTCTAGTGGGTGATTGAATTCTTATAATTCTATTGATCATCTTCAGGTACATCCATTATTGGAATTACAATAAACTATAAGTGAGCAACTCCTTGCCCATCACATCTCATGTGAGGTTCAATCCTTTACCTAGCCCCTAATACTCAAAATCTCAGGTACATCCATTATTGACTTATCTTGCATTAGTTAAGTTGATCCCATTGAGCCAGTAATTATGCAAATAATTTTAATGTCCTTAGGTACATCCAATATTGGCCACCAAACCATTTACATATTTACAATATCTCATGCTTAATAATTATTCTTAAGAAAATCTCTTAAATTAATTGCATCTTATGCAACTATTTAAAATTTCTTAAAATAATTGCCCTAATGGAGGGCCCATGTTATAATTACTTTAATTATAGCATTTCCAACTTAATCATTTGTTTGGAAGATTTTATAGTCATCCTAATTACTATTAAGGTCTCACTTTGCACATTATCCATTTAGCATGCATATATCATATAATTGCATACATTCCCATACATCTCATGCATTCATGGATAAGCAGTAAATATGATATGATCATGGACTTTCTAAGGGATTCAATTCTGAGCCACTAAGAATTGAATCAGGGCATTCCTAGGTGCATTTCATTCATTCATTTTACAAGAGTTACTGAAGGAGTACATAATCAACACTTGATATTGAATTCCTCCCACTGGTCCCACCAATGCTCTTGACCTCCTTGAACTTCTTGCAATCCAATATTATATAGTAATCCTTGGCATACCAAGGTGAATTTACAAGAACTTAAATAAATGAAATTACAATCCAAAAATTATTACAACCTTAATAATACATGCCCAAAATAAATTAAAATAAATTAATTAATTTACAATCCCAAAGAAACATAAAAGAAATAAATCCAATCACATTGGTCTTTTATAGTCCATGATCATCCATCATGCATATCACTATATAACAATTAAATAAAACATACGTACTTAAATTAAATTGAATATCTCATATTCAACTTAAAAATCCAGATTTGAATATGATTCAAATAAATTTAAATATTCAGATTTGAATCTCATTCAAACAAATTTAAAAATTCATATTTGAATCACATTCAAACAACCTTAAAAATTCATATTTGAATTACATTCAAACAATTTTTAAAAAATCATATTTGAATCACATTCAAACAATTTTTAAAAATTTAGATCTGAATATTATTCAAACAACTTTAAAAAATCAGATTTAAATATGATTCAAACAACTTGAAAAATTCATATTTAAATCACATTTAAACAATTTTTAAAATTCTGATTTGAATCAAAATTTAATTGTATGATTGAAATTCTAATTAAACAATTTAATTAGACATAGGATGAGCTTTTAAATCATACAACAATTGCAAATTAAAAAGCCAAACCTTGAGCCACCCATGAAGCCACAAACCTTGCGCACCATGAAGGTGTTCTCTTGCATGCCGCCACACATCCATTGCAACCAGCAATGGATAACTCATCTCATGATCAAAACACATAATTAAATCATATAATCAAAAATCTAAATGGAAAATAAAGTGGCTCTGATATCAATTGAAGGAACGAAAGCGTAAAAAATAAAGTTTATACCATTGAATTCAAAAATTTTCACCTAGGGTCACATGCATCATGCAAGATTTATTTTTATCTATTTGATTTCAATGATAAACAACATATTAAAACTCTTTTAATATGTTTTTGGATCTGTATTTGCCATTTAAGATTTTAAAATTAATCAAATTAATTTTAGAACCCTAGATTAAATCAAGAACAAACACACTAACCTCTTGATACACTGCAGTGTATTTGCGCCTTTGAGATGCATCTTCAGGATACCAGATGTTGTCCCTCTAGCTTGTCCACACCAAGAACACCTATGGCAGCCCTTGAACAGCTGCTAAAGCTTTTTCTATTATTTAGAAAATCAAGTTCTGCCTTTTAAGAGATTAAAGATGTAAACAGGATACTAGAAATAATTTCTAGTATTTTTAATTCAAGAGATTGTTTATTAATCTCTTGGAAAGATGAGAGAAGAAGATGAAGAAGAGAGAAACCTTCTCGGGTGGTGGCACCAAAGAAAGAGGCTGCTGGTTGTGTTATTTTTAATTCATAACAACACTTATATAGCTAGGTCAACACATTAAACCCTTGCCACATGTCACCCTCTGATTGGTTCTAGGTTTAATTGACCCAATCACATTGTGCCAAGTGTCAAACCTATATTTAATCTTAATTTTAATCATCTTACATGATTAAAAGACATTTGGCATGCTTATGTGTAATGCCATGTGTCACCATCTCAAAGTGCCACATGTCACCCTGTGAAAAGACCAAAATGCCCCTATGTCTTAATTTTGAGTTCTCAATCCAAAATAGTTATTTCTCTTTTTCTAATCAATTATATCAAATATAAATTAATTAATTAATCTTTATTAATTAATTTCTCATTAATTAAATTCATATTTAAACACTTTAAATATAAATTTAACTTATACTGTATATCCAATAATCTAGATTTGGTTTCAAGTCATGCTAGGGACTTTGCAATCTAATTGCAATGAGACATGATATCAACTCTTAATATCATCAGAACTCTTTCTTACCATAAATGATTTCTCTAAATCATTTTATGCACCTCATTGACCATGGTTAACACCTAGCATAGCATGCGATGGCTACCCAATTAGTAATAAGGTTTACCTTAAATGAACCTATAATGATATCTTACCATGCACTAGAATCTCTCTGTTATAAAATCCCAACTCAAGCTGGAGTCATGCTTTATGTTAAACCCCATTTGCTAAGAATATTATGTTCTCTTTTAATTCCAGTTCTTGATTAAAAGATTTTCTCATCAAAAACTCTTTTCTGAATAAATCTATCTGTCCTGGCCAGGAACTTGAAACATAAAGAACAATTAAATGAACATAAGGTTTTATCTCTATTTACTTAGAGGAACAGATTCCATCTTGATCAACACCTACCTCCATATATAACTAGTAAGAGCTAACACATGCCCATATACCCATACACAGTACAAGTATGAAAACAGTATCAAACTCAAACCATCTATATACAAGATAACTGTGCTATCTCAGGTCTAAAGATTATATGCACTGATATGATTTATGACAATGCATTGACAAGAGTAAACTCCATGTGCTTGTCATAAGTGTCACTGGTTCGGCCTACTTATCATTTATAAGTGCCTATCATGTTTGTCATATGGCATGAGACTCACCATTCCATCTTATTTATATCTCATAAAAATATTTTGGGAACAAACATGAATACAATCTTTATGGATAAGTCATGTCCTTATTATGAAGTATCCATGATTGTGAACCTATTTATGATACTTTGTACTAGAAATACTGTCACTCATATTCTTAACAACTTAAGAATAGAATTTCTAACAAAATATCAATGGACCTTTTCTATTACACATAAATATATTATGTAAACGGAAAAGTTGAAATGCCTTAATTAATAAAACATGTACAAGATACATACTAAATGATATGCTCTAGGGCATACTACTAACAATTAATTAGTTAATTTATATTTGATATAAATTGATTAGAAGAGGAAAAATAATGATTTTGGGTTGAGAACTCAAAATTACAACACAAGGGTAATTTGGTCATTTCACATGGTGACATGTGGCACCATGAGATGGTGACACATGGTATCATATAAACTTGCCATTTGTCTTCCTATCATGTAAGATGATCAAAGTCAAGATTAAGTTTAGCTTTGACACTTGGCTTAATGAGATTAAGTCAATTAAAAATAAGATGAAATGTGGTAGTGACATGTGGCAAAGGGTTTAAGTGATTATTTGACCTAATTATAAAAGGGAAAGAAAGAAGAATTAAAAATATAACTCTCACTATTCTAAGGGTGGTGGCAGCCACTATTCCCTCTCCCTCTTCTTGTTTTCTTCATCAATTCAAAGAGAATCATTCATTCCCTTTGAATTAAAATTGCTAGGAATTGTTTCTAGTGTCCTATACACACATATAACCTCTCTAAAAGTAAAACCCCTAATTATAATTGGTTGGAAAGGCTTGAGAAGCAAAATTGGGGGCTGCCATTGGTGATCTTGGTGTGGACAAGCTAAAGGGACAACACTTGGGGTCCTAGGAGCTTCATAAAGGTGTTAATTGCATCCATAATGCATCAAAGAGGTTAGTGCCCAAATTCCTCTTTCAAATTAGGGTTTAATTGAATTAATTTGTTAATTCACAACCTTAAATGGCAAATGAAGATCCTAATACATATTAAAAGTGTTTTAATATACAATTGAGCATTAAAATTAATTAGGCACATAAGAGATGTGGCATGATGCATGAAACCCTAGAAGAAAAATTTTGAAATTCAATGCTCTAATGCACTAATTACCATGCTTTCGCTCCTTCACAATTTGTTTCAATTTCTACAGTTTCTCACTTAATTCATGATCCTAACATAGAATATAAAGAGGGAGAGAAAGGAATTGGCACTAACCTTCAAGTGAGCCAATCCTAAGCTTACTAAACTTCCCTTTTCTTACTTCTTTTTGCTGCCTTAAGCTTGCTCCAAGTGCAAGGTTAAATTTTTGTGAAGGTAAGAAGGGCTTTTATGGTGAAATTAAGTGGGAGATGAAGCTTGGTTGAAAGAAAATGGAGGAGGCTTCTTAGAGTGAGGTTCGACCAAGCATGAGGTAGAAGAAGATGAAGTGATTTTTTTTTATTTTAATTAATCCCTTTTTGGCTTTTATACTTAAGCTTGTCTAAATGTGATTGATGGAAAAAATTTTAATTGCATCATCATGACTCATACTTATGTCATAATTAGGGCTAAGCACTATTCGGTTCAAACCGAATTAACCAAACCGAATTGTCCTATTTCGGTATTTCGGTTCGGTTTTAGGAGTGGTTCAATTCGGTTCGGTTTTATTTTTTAAAAAATTTCGGTTATTTCAGTTCGATTTGGTTTTATTAACCAAAAAGTTCTGTTGAACCAAACCAAACTGAAATTTATTAGAACACATCGTTTTGGCCTTGAGATTTAGGGTTAAGTAAATATCTCTTGTTAACTTCTTCAGTCCCTTCGCTCACTGCGCGATTCCTGATTCTCCATAGCAGCCAGTCATTCGATTCTCACTCAGTCGTCTCGTCGTCAGTCTTTACACTCCTCACTCATTCCTCTCCTCTCTTCTCTCTCAACTCATTCTTCTTGGCAGCAATTCTATTCTATCTAAAATTCAACATAAAAATCTTCTAAAATCACCAAAAACAAAACAACAGAGCTCACCACTTCGATGATTAGGGTCAGAAACGTAGTCAAGTTTTTCCATCTCGTAGTCGTCGAGTAGCGCCATGTTCCTCTCTGGCTTTTCACTTAGTGACAAAATATTGGACTCTTCTTCTTCTTCTTCTTCTTCTTCCTCCTCCTTCTCTTCTAAGTAATAGTCGTCATCGAATTCTGGTTCGTTAATCCAAAGCTGCTGCTGCTGCTGCTTCTTTGACATGGAGAAAATAAGGTTCTTATCCCTTGTACTATTACTGATCTTGGCTTGAAATCGAAATTGATTACTTCTTGTGAACAGGTCTCTAGAATAGGAATAGCAAAAGGGTGAAATTGTGTGATATTGCAAGGGAGAGAGGTATAAAGCTAGCTCCATCATAGAAGCTTGCTTCTTCAGTGTTGTTGCCAATGGCTTCATTCCCATTCCTTTCTGTCATCTTTCAAATATACTCGCTTAGTGGCACAGTTCTTGCAACTTGAGGCTGTCGTCGCTGTCTTGGAGTGCTTGGTCTCTCGCTCTCATTCTCCAGTCCACGGTAGGTTTAACTCTCCTTAGTTCTTTTCTTACTTTCAATCTCAAATACAATTGAGTAGTTTGAATGTTTGATTGATACACGATATTATAAATTTATATCTACTGCATGTTTAATTAAATGCTTGATTTATACTAAAATTTCTCTATGATTATATATCTTCCTTCCATCCCTCTGTATGTGAATGACAAAGAAAATTCTTGCTTTATTTGGAATATCACTTGTGAAATTTAAGGGCATAATGATGAATGTGAAAATATTCATATTATACGCATAGCATTAGCACTAAGGGAGCAAACACTTCAGATAATTGCCAAGCATTTAGTTAAGCATAACAATATTGTGTCGTTTATTATCATTGGAAAAGAAATAAACATTGAGGCACATTTTCATGAATTTGTACCTCAGGTTCTGTAAGCCCCACCAGAGACAATAGAAATACTTCTCTAGAAATTCATAGGAGATAACATTCTGTGTCACAGCATTTGCAAATATCCCATAATAAAAAACAGTACTATTTTCTGGATCGGCTACTAAAGACTTGAGTGCTGTTTTGCCACAGTTTGCATTCATCTTTGGTCAAACTACTACAATGCAAGAAAGGAAGTTTGCACTTTAAAGGACTAAATTCATGTGTGCAAACAGATTTCCAGCATGTTGCATGAAGCTCAATTGACAACAAATACCACGACGCCCCTAAGACCTACAAGATCAGAAGGCAGTGCATAACTGCTTTAAAATGATTGATAGTACAAACAATATTTAGATAGAGCAGCATGTAAACCAAAAGCACATTCATATAGAAGTGGTTAAATAGAAATAAGTCATATAAAATTCCAATATTGAATTATGATCCTACTTCAGCATTTTTGCATGAAGTGGGTGCTGCTCTTAGGAATTGAACCTATACCCTTGTGGTTGCAAGTCCAAGATTTTTACCATTGCAACATGCAATGGCCCCGTGTATTGATAAATAATGTTATGCAAAATTTGAGTAGAAATACATACATGACTAGCCAACATGTATGGTAGGAGATTGTAAGTAGCCCCAGCCTAAGCAGTTTTTGTAACTACTCCAGTGGCTTTGATGATCTGAGAACTCAAAGGAAAAATCAGATATAAACTTGGAACATATTGGAGCAGAACAATCAGTACAAGGGCACTATTGGTATGATCAGAATGAGAGCTTCTAATTATTGGAATGATGAACCATATTACAATTTGCCAAAAAGAACAATCTGAAGAAATGAAATAACTCCACAGGCAAGTAAAGAATGCATGCAAGCCAAAACTCATGCCACTTCTATGTTTAATCTAAGGAGTAGGAATGCTGAAATTCAATTAATTATTTGTCTTTGATTAGATTAATGAGCTGATAAATATATATATATATATATATATATATATATATATATATATATATATATATATATATAAGTAGATGTATTATGTTTAAGTTTCATTCCTTCATAAAACATATTAAATGACATGTAATTGTATATTATATGTAATTATATATTTTGATTTCATATGCAGGTTAATTTTTAAATTTCAAAGATGGCACAATAAGAAACAACAAATGATCTTCTTGTGGAACCTTCTCATCCACCTCCAGTTGCTTCAAGTCAAACCGAAGTCGACGAAGCAACTTCTAAAATGAAGAGGAAGGGCATGAAGCCAAGATCAGCTGTTTGGAATCACTTTTCAAAGTTTGTTGATGGTAGTGGCATACAAAAAGGCAAGTGCAATTACTGCTATAAAGAATTTTTTTGTGACCCCAAAAACAATGGAACTACTGCACTTAAAAATCACATTTTTGCATGCATAAAGAACCCACATGGTATGACTACTAGGCAATCACAATTATATTTACAACCATCTTCTAGTATACAAAAAGGAGGGGGAAGTCATTGTGGTACACTAAATACTTGGAATTTTAATCAAGAGAGGTCAAGGCGGAACCTAGCTAAAATGATAATTGTTGATGAGCTTCCATTTATGTTTGTGGAAGGGGAAGGGTTTAAGGAATTTATGGAAGTTACACAACCTAGGTTTCGAATTCCATCCCATTGGACAGTTTCAAGGGATTGTTATGACTTGTACATGGAAGAGAGAAAAAAATTGAAGAATTACTTTCAAAATTCTAATCAAAGGGTTTGCATTACCACAGATACATGGACTTCATTGCAAAGAATCAATTATATGTGTATCACTGTACATTATGTTGATGATAATTGGAAATTGCATAAAAAAATTCTTAATTTTTGTCCAATTACTAGTCACAAGGGTGATGATATTGGTATGGCAGTTAAGAGTTGTTTGCTAAATTGGGGAATTAAGAGAGTGTTTACAGTAACTGTTGATAATGCAAGTTCAAATGATGTTGCTATTGCCTATTTGAAAAAGAAAATAGTTGGTTGGGGGTTTAGCATTTTAAATTGCAAGTACCTTCACATGAGATGCATTGCACACATAATTAACTTGGTTGTTATTGATGGATTGAAGGAAACTAATGTTTCAGTGAAAAGGGTTAGGGAAGCAGTGAGTTATATTAGGCAATCTCCTGCTAGGTTGCAAAAGTTTAAATCATGTTGTGAGATGGAGGGGATTGAAAGTAAAAGTTCTTTATGCTTAGACGTGTGCACTAGGTGGAATTCTACTTATTTGATGTTAAATGTTGCACAAAAGTTTGAAAATGAATTTGATAGATATGCTACTATAGATCCATGCTTTAAATTTGATCTTCAGTCAAGTGATGGTTTGTCAGATAGTTTGGATTGGGAAAATGTTAGGAGACTTATAGATTTTTTGGGCCACTTTTATGATCTTACCTTGAGAATATCAGGATCTCGATATGTCACTTCTAATATATTTTTTAATGAGATCAGTTCAGTTGATTGTTTATTGCAAGAGTGGCAAGGGAGTAATGACATAGAATTGGCATGTATGGGTGATAGGATGAAGGTAAAATTTGATAAATATTGGGGGGATCCTGATAAGATGAATAAAATAGTTTATATTGCAGTGGTGGTTGATCCTCGATATAAGTTGGAATTTATGGAATTTGCTCTTTCAACTGTGTATGGGAAAGAAAAGGGTATGGAATTGGCAAAGAAAATTAAATTGACTGTATATGAGTTGTTTGATGAATACAAGAAAACATATCAAGCTGAACATGAACGTGGTAGCAATGTAGCTGGGAATACAAGTGAAAACAATGAAAGTGAAGGAGCAAAAAAGAAATCACGGTTGAATTTGGGGGATCAATTCTTGAAACATAAAATGGAGACTGGAGAAGCTAATCGCAAGTCTGACTTAGATTGCTATTTGAATGAGGGCATTAAAGTGGTGGATGAAAAAGAAGAATTTGATATATTAAAGTGGTGGCAACTTAATTCCGGTAGGTTTCCCATCCTTTCAATTATGGTAAGAGATATATTGGCAATGCCTATATCTACAGTTGCTTCGGAATCAGCCTTTAGTACTGGAGGTAGAGTACTTGATCCTTTTAGAAGTTCTTTAACTCCTAAAATTGTTGAAGCATTAATATGTGCACAAGATTGGTTGCGGAAGTCCCATTGTTGCAAATCCATTGAAGAGCAAATTGCTGACCTTGAAAGGCTTGAAGAGGGTATGTGTTTCGATTAATTTGCTTTTATTTGTTTCTAATTTATTTGCTAAATTATATTTATTTATTTTTCAGCATTTTCACTTTGTGAAATAAGTAGCATCAATGATAACACTGTGAACCTGGATAGTTGATATTACAGGTAAATATGGCTATAATTGTTTAGTTTGTTTATTTTTTTAAATTTTTTTTACCAATTCTAATCCTTTTCATGTTTGCATATCCATCAATTGGTATTTGAAGCATTCAGGCTTGCTAGTTGGAGACAAAGTGATGGAACTATTGTAATATTTTAATTTGTAATTATATGATTTTTTATGTTGGACACTTGTTTATTTGCTTTCATGTTTGATGTATTTTATGGAGTTTGTTTAATGTGGACTGTATAAGAACTTTTATTTTATTGTTTTGGATGGCTTTCATTTTATGTATTTAGATTGTCAAGGACTTATCCATTTGCTTTATGATGATTTTTTTTAATTATTTTATTTTTATAGAGATTTTGAGTACTATATGTTTAATTTTATTGATTAATGTGAAATCAGGTCTAAGTAGGGTAAAAATCAAATCAAAAAAGCAAAAATCAAGTTCAAGTAAGGTGAAATCGGGTCCAAAACATAAGCCCATTTAGAGCCCAAACCGATTGAACCGAACCGAACAGAACCAAAATTTTTCGGTTCAGTTCGGTTTATTATATATTTTGGTTCGGTTCGGTTCATAATATTATGTAATTCAGTTTATTCGGTTTTTTTGGTTCGGTTCGGTTCGGTTTGAATGCTCAGCCCTAGTCATAATTGAATTTTAATTTCATTTGTTTTATTTTTCTTTCTTCTCTCTTTTACTTATTTTTAATTAAATTTTTTAGCAATATTTATTCATATTTTAGGACATAAACCTCACTCACTTAAATAGACAAGTTGGTCAAAAATCATCTCTGAAGATGAAATGACCAAAATGCCCTTCGTTTTGCTTACCGAGTTAAAATTGTCTGTACCGATTTACAAAATTTTTTTCATATTTTCTTGGCATTCTATTGCTATCTAAGCCTCAATAATCCTTCACTAGAGTCCCAAAAATTATTTCATAGGGTTTTTCCATGGGTTTGGGGTTGCTAACTGTCTTCACAGCCGCTTCCCGTTGGGATTACCTATCACCGTAGCTTCGGCTCATTTAACCTTATTGCATTTCATCTCTTAAATTTTTTCTTAATTTTGCTGAATAGTATTTGAGTTATTTATGGCTCCTTACTCTAGTTTAAATATAGTTCTAGACATTCTGTCTGTCCAGACAGACGTTGGTCACCGGAACAGTAGAATGTACGGACTATCTAAAGTGAGGGCGTTACAACTCTTTCCCTCTAACAAAAATTTTGTCCTCAAAATTTACCTAATGCAAACAGTTGAGGGAACTGTTACCTCATCATCTCTTCGCTCTCTCAGGTCACCTCTTCAGTGTTGTGGTGTCTCCAAAGCGCCAGTGGAATATGCTTGTTTCTCAATTCCTTCACTTCCCTAGCCAGAATCCTTATTGGTTCCTCTTCATATGTCAAATCTAGTTGGATTTGGATCTCTTCCATGGAGATGGCATGTGAAGGGTCTGATATGTACTTTCTCAGCATGGACTCATGAAACACATTATGGATCTTATCCAGCTCTGATGGTAAAGCTAGCCTATAGGCCACTGGACCCACACGTTCAATGACTTCATATGGGCCAATGAACCTAGGGCTTAACTTTCCTTTTCTCTCAAATCTCAATACGTTCTTCCATGGTGATACTTTGAGAACACCTTGTCGCCAACTTCGTATTCTATGTCTTTTCTCCTCAAGTCAGTATAAGACTTCTGTCTGTCTGAGGCAACTTTCAAATTAGCTTTGATTAACTTCACTTTCTCCTCAGTCTGTTTCACCAGGTTTGGTCCTACAAGCTTATCTTCCCCCAGTTCTGTCCAACATATCGGTGTTCTACACCTCCTCTCATATAGTGCCTCATATAGAGCCATTTGTATGCTAGCTTGGTAGCTATTATTGTAGGCAAATTCTACCAGTGGGTGGTATCTGTCCCAACTTTCCTCAAACTCAATGACACAACTCCTTAGCATATCCTCAAGCACCTATCACATATTTCACGTTATTACTATCATTTCAATTTAATGTTTACGATAATTCAATAAGTTTTAAAATTTACCTGAATTACTCGTTCCGACTGTCCATCCATTTGAGGATGAAAAGCCATGCTAAAATGGAGTTGTGTGCTCAAGAATTCTTGCAACTTCTTTCAAAATCTGGATGTGAACCTTGGGTCTCTATCAGATATGATGGAAAGTGGGATTCCATGCAGTCTAACTATCTCACTGATATACAACTCTGCTAGCTTCTCCAGTGAGTAGTCAGTTCTGACTTGCAAAAAATGTGCTGATTTAGTCAATCTATCAACTATCACCCATACTGCATCATGTTTCTTCTGGGTGAGAGGTAGACCACTAACAAAATCCATAGTGACCTGATCCCATTTCCATTCAGGTATGCTTATAGGCTATAACAAACCCTAATGGAACTTGGTATTATGCCTTGACTTGTTGACATGTCAAGCATCTAGTCACATAGTCAGTTATGTCCTTCTTCATACCAGGCCACTAATAATGAGGCTTCAGATCATGGTACATTTTGGTACTTCCTGGGTGCATAGCATAAACACTGTATTGTGCCTTTTTCAGAATGTTTGTCTTTAATTTCCTATCATCTAGTACACAGATTCTTCCTTTGCAATATAAACACCCAATCTCTCTCACCTCATATTCAGTCTCCTTCCCCTCTGTGATTCTGCCCATGATAGCCATAAGCTTCTCATCTATCTTCTGCCCATCTTGTATTTGCTGTAGCAGGTTTGGCTTCGCTTGTAACTCGGCCAAAATAGCTCCATCATGAGCTAAGGACAAACGGGCATTTAAAGATCTTAATGTTGCAATAGACTTTCTACTCAAGGCATCAGTAACTACATTTGCCTTCCCAGGATGATAGTCTATCACACAGTCATAGTCTTTCAAGAACTCAATCCATCGCCTGTCTAAGGTTGAACTCCTTCTAGGTTGACAAGTATTTTAGACTTTTTGTGGTCTGTGTATATGTAGCACTTTTCACCATACAAATAGTGCTTCTGTATCTTTAATGCGAAGATAATTATCACTAAATCCAGATCATGGGTGGGGTAGTTCTTTTCATGTGGCCTTAGCTGTCTGGAAGCATAGGCGACCACTTTCCCTTCTTGTATCAGGACACACCCTAGCCCATTATGAGAAGCATCACTGTAGACCACAAAGTCTTTTCCTAACACTGGCTGTGTTAACCCTGGTGCCTCTGTCAACATAGCCTTCAACCTTTCAAAACTAGCTTGACACTTGTCATTCCAGTCGAAGTTTGCATTTTTATGCAGCAACTTAGTCAATGGAGCAGCTATAAAAGAAAACCCCTTCACAAACCTTCTGTAATATCTAGCTAGCCCCAAGAAACTTCTGACTTCAATTGTATTTCTGGGAGGCTTCCATTCCATCACTGCTTCTATCTTCTTGGGATCCACTCTAATCCCATCAACTAATGCTATGTGTTTAAGAAAAGCAATCTCACTCAGCCAGAATTCACACTTGGATAACATAGCATACAGTTTCTTCTCTCTCAGTATCTGCAGAACGATCCTCAAGTGTTCATCATGTTCTTCTCTGTTCGTAGAATGCACTAGGATGTCGTCAATAAAGACCACTACAAACCGATCTAAGCATGGATGGAAGATATGGTTCATAAGGTCCATGAATGTCGCTGGTGTATTTGTCAAACCAAACAGCATCACTAGAAATTCATAGTACCCATATCGGGTCCTGAATGCAGTCTTAGGCACATCTGTATCCTTTACCCTCAGCTGATGATACCCTGATCTGAGATTAATCTTGAAAAATATGCTTGCTTCCTTCAATTGATCAAACAAATAGTTAATTCTTGGCAATGGGTACTTGTTCTTCATAGTCACTTTATTTAACTGCCAGTAGTCAATGCATAACCTCAAAGTCCCATCCTTCTTCTTCACAAACAGCACCGGAGCTCCCCATGGTGACACACTGGGGCGTATAAACCCCTTATCCAGTAACTCCTGCAACTAGATTTTCAGCTCCTTCAATTAAGTAGGTGCCAACCTATAAGGAGCAATGGAGATTGGTGTTGTATCCGACATTACCTCAATAGCAAATTCTACTTCCCTTTCTGGTGGCAAACCAGGTAATTCCTTAGGAAAGACATTGAGAAAATCACTTACAGTAGGTATGTCACACAGTTCAAGCTTCGCCTGCCTAGTGTCAACTATGTGTGACAAGTAGGCTTCACAGCCTTTTCTCATCAATTTCCTTACAGCAGTGGCTGAGATGACATTAGGCAGAAAATCTGTTCTTTCCCCCATAACTATTATCTCACCATTCTCAGGAGTTTTCAATGTAATTCTCTTCAATCTACAATCCACTATTTCACGAATGCATGGCAACCGATCCATTTCCAAGATCACGTCAAACTCATGGAAGGGCAATTCAATTAGGTCTACTGAGAACTCATACCCCGGAATCCTCAACGGGCAATCTTTACACACTCTATTTACCACTACACTGTGGCTTAGTGGGTTAGTGACTAAAATGTCTTAGTCACTTCCCTCTACTTAAATTCCCCTTTCCATGGGTAACTTAATGCAGATGTATAAATGCATTGATTCTAGATCTACCAATGCATGCACAGGTATGTCATAAAGAGAGAACATACCCCTGATGACATCTAGAGCATCCTGCTCCTCTTGATCCCTCATAGCATATGCCCTAGCTAGTGCCCTTGCCTCTGGCCTTTCAGCTGACTCCGATGCCAGCCCCTGTGAAGTTCAAGCTACCTCAGATTTACTTGGCCTTCTACCTCTTTGAGCTACAAGGGCAGGCCTATCTGCTAGTGCTGGAGCAGCTGTAACAGTCCTCCGTGGGCAATCTCTTATCTGGTGCTCAATAGACCCACACTGAAAGCATCCCCCAGTCACTCACCTCTTATGGTAGTGTGGACATGCTGAAGAGACTGCTAGGGATGGTCCTCTATACACCGTCCTTGGAGAGTTGCCCATTGATGGTGAGGACTGACCTCTCTTAGGTGTGAACTGGGATCTGGGCCTCTAGGACTAGCCCTGACCTTGTGTCTGACTAGAACCCTGAGCCGGGGGACCCTTGAATTTCTTCCTGAGTGCAGAGGATGAACTGGTCTGACCCGAACCTCTCTTCTACTGTCTCTCTCTTCTGCTCTGCTCACTTACTCTGACCTTTTTCACTTTCAGTGCAGCTTTAACTAACTGAGCAAATTCTATTATCCTCAATGCAGTAATGAGTAGCTTGATATTATCATTTAACCCTTCTTCAAATCTTCTGCACCTCTCAGCCTCTATGGGTACTATCTCTGCTCCATATCTGCTCAACCTCACAAATTCCCTTTCATATTCTGATACTGATAGCTGTCTCTGTCTCAAACTAATGAATTCCCTTCTTCTCTCTTCCATATACACATCACTAACATATTTCTTTCTAAACTCTGTGAGAAAAAATTCCCAGGTGATTTGGTCTAGTTGCACCTCCCTGGATACTGTGTCCCACCACTGATAGGCATCATCCTAATGTAGGGACATAGCACCCTCTAAATTCTGCTCTGGGGTGCAATGGAGTTGTCTCAGTACTCTTTTCGTTCTTTCTAACCAATTTTCAGCTGCCATGGGATCATCTTCTTTCTTACCCAGGAAATCCACAGCCCCATACTTTCTGAGTTTCTACAAATAGGACTTCTGTGGTGTTGGTTGTGGTGGCAGAATTGTTGGGATTGCCCCTGTCATTTGTCTGAAAAAGGCTATCATCTGCTCAAACAGCACTTGTTGGGGTTGTGCAAGTCCCTCAGGTATTGGTGGAGTAGGAGCTCCCCCGCCTCCAGCTTCAACCACAGGTGGAGCATGACTCTCCACCTCTTCGTCTGCTGCTCTCTGCGAGGTTGGATCCATATGCTAACCAAAATAATAAAAAACAAATAGATCTGCATTAGTGTCACCTCAACTCTTACAAATGCAATGCATGGTATGTATTCTATCTAATCCTAGAAACGCCTAAATCGTGCTCTGATACCACTAAATGTGACACCCTTTACCCGTCTATAGTATAGTCAAGTAAAGTATGTCACACTTGGTGTCAGAGTGCTTTAACTTATCTTATTACATTCCTAATAATCACATTTAATTCATTTAATTTGGGGTCAACTTCTTAACCAAAGAAACTGACGGAGTTTCCCCTAAATTTATTAATATTTAACGTTTTCTCACCTGTTAAAAGTCTTAATAATATAATTACAAAAATGTAAATGTTTCATCACATTTAATTCCAGTACTTCATTTCAATGTTGCAAACTCACAATTTTCATTCATACATAAATAAATAAATAAATTGATACTCATTCATAAACAAACTACTCAATTTCATTTAATTTACAATAATTACATAGGTTCATAATTTATAATGCAAAATGAATATTACAATACACTAAAAAAAATAACTAACATAGCCCAAGGAGCCGCACCAAAATGCACTGCACTGTGAGGTGACATAATCTGACACTGATGCAGATTAAAAATCTCTACTCCTAGTTTATAGTCTACTGGGCTCTCTGTCCTGATCTCCAGTACCTACACGTGGCAAAAAATAACGCGCTAAGTATAAAGCTTAGTGGTGCCAATATAATATAAAAATAAACTAAATAATTAAATATGCAGAAATTATGCTATTAATTAATGCAGACTGAAATTTTTTATAATTATGTGTGATATCCTAAATTTTGTGATTTTTATGTTTATTATTTAGTTGAAAATTTTAAGACTTATTTTAGTTGCCAAGTAACCTATACCAATTGACTGGACTGGATAAATGTATAAACTGGCACTGGCTACCAAGTACCTCGGACCGTCACACCATCGGTGACAGAGTGTCTCCAGGAGTGCGATAGAACGGCTAACAAGCCATAATAGCAATCAGGCATAAAGCCAAGTATGTCAAAGAATAGCAAAATGGCCAAAGGCCATAATATCACAAAATGGCACTAAATGCCATAAATCACGAAATGACATAAAGCCATAGGCAGTACTGTAATTGGAACTCTATTGGCATGCCAACATATCCAAACCAATCACACTAGGCATACTAGGGCTTATTAACTAAGTTAGGTGTTTAGTTCTTCTCATTGAATGTTTTGGTGGTTACTATTCACATTACTATTCATGCAAAAATATTGGCTTTTTCAATAATAATAGGTATGCAAGTTCTAATTACACTATAATACCACATTTTGGATTTTACATATATTGGCATTGATTGCCAATTTCAATTTAAGGCTCATTAGAAGTTATTTCAAATTTTCAGATTTGGTCACTTATGTTTACTATTCCATTGGACCAATCTACATTAGAAATTTGGCTAAACTTTCTTCATCAAAGTTGTTCCTTAATGTGTCTAATTTAATTTCTTTTTTGAATCACTCCATTTGGAGTTTTGTAGCTCAAGTTATGGTATTTTTACCATAACTGGCCGGATTGGTCCATTCCCAGATTTTCTGGGTAAATTTGGTTCTAGCAGTTTTGATAACCTAATTTTGGTTAGCAATTTGAATTGGTTAGGGTCATAATTTGGGTTTCTATTCTTCATGAAAATTGTTCTACTATGTCTAAGCTTTCCATGGGTTCAAGAATCAGGTCATTTGGACCTCTCTAAACAAAGTTATGGCCATTTGAACAAACACTGTTCATTTGGTCATTTTCCAGGTCCAGATTTTTGGTTACCCGAATTTAGGCAAATTTTAGGTTACTTTAGGTTGGTTTTCTAGGCAGGGTCTCTTCATAAAAAAATGTGGCATTATGCCCCTAGTTTCACCTCCAATTAGCCTTACACCAATTGAAATTACAAAAGTCAACTTATTGCTACCCAAACACACTAGACTCAAGTCTAGAATTTTTGGCACCTAGGGCAGCTTGAACGTTTTATCATTCAATGACACAATTAACTCCAAATTATGGTCAATTCACCTCAAATGGTCACTAATTGACCATTAGAACCGCAATTCACCATCAATTTAGGAAAACCCTAATTTAGTTCAAACCCTAATTCTCAATTTCTCCATCTTACACCACACATGAAGATCAAAGTTCTAATACATATATTCTCATTCATGGCCACCACTACACAATTTAATTCCATTAAAATTGTCACACTTTACCCCTCTGTAAGGCATAATATGATCCCGTAGAATACCTAATGAACTACCGCACTTCACCTACCGATAACTCATTAAGTACCCTACAAGGGATTTTAAAATAATTTTCTTACTTTTTATAAGTGGTGAGCATTTCTAAATAGATATTAAAACATTTAATTAAAGTTGGAAACTAGTTAAAATTTTTGGCCCATTTTATTTTTTCGCAAATTTTATAAAAATTTCGGCAGAGTACCGTCTGTATTTTGAGAAAATAGTTCTTCAAATTCCTGTAAAAAGCACTTCCAATTATTTATTTCAACCACTTCTTCAAATTCACAATCAATCTCAACCAATTTCTCAAGTTTCAAAATTCAACAATCCTCATTTCTCAATTTCCAAAAATTCAGTAATCATTAAGATACTGTCAATCAATTTCATTCATTCATATTTCATTAAAGATAAACAATTTATAAGTACATCATACTAAAAATTTACATTAAAAGAAATTCAAACTAAATTTTATTACAAACTTTATACAAACTTTGTACAAGCTGCTCAAGACCAATTTTACATGTCCATACAATTACGTGCATTACATACATCAAAATAAATATTTACAGTCGGGGTATAAATTATACCCGATAACTTCAAGCAGGTAGGTCCTCAATCCTCAGCAGCTCAGTCTGCTGCTCCTCTAGTCTCTAAATCTACGACAGCAATAACAGCCATCGCTGAGTAATAGGACTCAGTGGTGCACAACATACTAAAATAATCTTTATGCAGAGTTTAAATCATATTTATTCAAAAATTGGATTGAACATGAGAATTTAATACAAAACATGAATTATGAGATTTTAATCCAAACAATTTCATTTCGAAGTATCAAAACACATTTCATAAAACCCACAGTTATATCATGCCATTCGAAACAAATATAATCTCAATAGCCAGAGGCTAAGGAGAAGTCACATCACAAGGCTAGCTAGCTCAAATATATGGATATCCATTCAATTTCTTCTTCTACTGGCACACACCTCAACACTTCAGCCAGAGAAGGAATCAAAATTCGAAACTGATTACCCCCACTAGTCATGCTAGTGAGGTGTTCAAATATATGGTCATGACACTGTGGTTTCAAAACTTATCTTAACAATTTACTAAACATTGCCATTTTAAATATACACAAATAACTTTCAACAATTTAAATCAAAAGCATCATAAATACTTCATCATAGTAATGTCACAATTCAATATCTCAAATTATTCAAAACAATATGCAGAAGATAATTTATAAAAATTATACATTGTGCACAAACCTTAAGCGAGTCGCCTCTTGGCCTTGACTCGATTCCTCGGGTTCTTTTCCACTGAAACATACAGTTTCACAGTGTTTCAGTAATATAACTCATCATTAGTCCAAAAATAAATTTACATTCACTTATACCTAGCTCTAATATGCTAAACTTGACGTTCTTTAAATTTTGTGTTTCGGGGTTACTATTCACTACACTATTCAAGTCAATTTGTTGACTTTCTAAGGCTTAATAGGTATGGGAATTCTAACTTCACCCACATACCACATTTTGGTCACTAAATTTGTTGGTTTTGGTTGTTTACTCAAATTCTAAGTCTTTTAGGCAAACTTGCAAATTTTCAGTTTTGGTGTCTTAAGTTACACTGTTCCATTGGTCATTTTTCTGTTAGAATTTAGCAAAACTTTCTTCATAGAAAATGTTTCCTATTGTCTTAAATTTATTCTCCTTTTTGGATCACTCCAATTGGAGTTTTGTAGCTCAAGTTATAGCAATTTGAACCATGGCTGCCAGATTAGACTTAACCCAGATTTCTGGGTACCAAACTGGTTCTGGCAGTTTTAGGTCACCAATTTTGGGTGGCCAAATGACTTGGTTAATGGCATAATTTGGGTTTGTGTTCTTCATAAAAGTTTTAGGTCTATATCTCAACTATCCACTGGTAAACTTTCAGATAATTTAGACCTGCCTAGCTCAAGTTATGGCCAAATAAATAAACACTGTTCATTTGGTCATTTTTGTTCAGGTAAGACTGAGAAAATCCGGATTTGGTCAATTTGTTCACTAGGTTTTAGTCACTTTTTGGGCATGATTCCTAAATGAAAATTGTGTCATTTTGTGTTTATTTTCATTCCCAATTGGTCTCATACCAATTGGACTTATAAATTTTCAGTTTGGTCCCTCAAAGGGACCTTGGTCCTGCTGCCAGCAGCATGACAGCATTCAATCCGAATTTAAACTCAATTCAAACACTTCCAACACACTTCATTTTGTCACAAATGACCATTTCTCAATTCAAACTAGGTCAAACACATCATTTCACCATTTCTCCAAATTTTGTCTCCCAAACCCTAGGTCTCCAAAACCCTAATTTACATAATTCATTCCACTAATGACATTAAAGTGTAAAATCAACATCTACACACTTAATCTAACTTCTCTAACACTTAAATTCCAAAATTTTCCATCAAATCCACTATCTCCCTAGGCTGGCCGAATTCCTTATGATCCCTTATCTTATCATTTTGTTTCAATTTTCATCAAATTCCAACTTAATACAAGTATTTAATCATTAAAATAGAGAAAAGTTGAAGGGATAAACACTAACCTTGCTTGAAGGGTTTCTAAGCTTTCTTTTCTTCAAGTCTTTCTTCTCCTTTTTACTCTCTAATGCTTCCTCAACATGTAAGGAGAATTTTTAATGTTGGGACTTTGTGAATTTATGGAAGAAAGTAGGGATATTCAAGCTTTCTATCTCTTAAAAATGGTGGAACAAGGTGAGTGAGAAGGAAGAGAGAGAGTGGACGGCTTGAAGAAGGAAGGAAGACCATTTTTTTTTTCTTTATTAATTTGCCTTTTAATTGTTAGCAATTATCCCAAAATTTCAATTTTTAAAAATAAAAATTTATTGCATCATGCTTATGTCACCACATGATGTCATTACCTTTTCAACTTTTCTTTTTCTTTTTTTTTTCATTTATTTTTCTATTAGTTCTTTAATTTAATTCCCAACTCCAAAATTTTCTTTTCTCCAATTTTATTTGACAGTTAGGTCAGGAGTCAGCTCTCGGGGTTAATTGACCAAATTGCCCCTCGTCGGTTCAACCCGGTTTGTAAATAATTCAATATTTCTTCCGGCTCCCTGACCTAATTATTTGACTGACTTAACAATTCTTTTTCGTGATTTTCTCTTTTCCACTGTGTTCGTAATAGTCTTAAGGACCGCGGCTCACATTTTATGGTTCAAAATTTGAGTTTAAATCGACTTCACAGTCCTTCCCGAGAAGGTCACCCATCGCTGTGACTCTCGGCCGTTTAACTTCTTATGTTCTGTTTTTCTTATTTATACTTAACTAATTGACAATTACTAATTATTTGTGTTCAGGGCTTATCCAGTTGTCTTAAGTATGGTTCTAATCCCCTTAATTATCCGGACCAACACCGGTCACCGGAATAGTGAAATATACCAGGCTATACAAATAGGGGTGTTACAAAAATTCATCCAATCCATCTTTAAATCATGGCTGCTAAAAATTTAGGGAAAGTCTAACATGCATAATTTGTTTCAATTTCTACAATTTCTCACTTAATTCATGATCCTAACATAGAACATAAAAGAGAGAGAGAAAGGAATTGGCACTAACCTTCAAGTGAGCCAATCCCAAGCTTGCTAAACTTCCCTTTTCCTACTTCTTTTTGCTGCCTCAAGCTTGCTCAAGGTGCAAGGTTAAATTTTTGTAAAGGCAAGAAAGGGCTTTTATGGTGAAATTAAGTGGGAGATGAAGCTTGGTTGAAAGAAAATGGAGGAGGCTTCTTAGAGTGAGGTTCGGCCAAGCATGAGGTAGAAGAAGATGAAGTGATTTTTTTTTATTTTAATTAATCCCTTTTTGGCTTTTATACTTAAGCTTGTCTAAATGTGATTGGTGGAAAAAATTTTAATTGCATCATCATGACTCATACTTATGTCATAATTGAATTTTAATTTCATTTGTTTTATTTTTCTTTCTTCTCTCTTTTACTTATTTTTAATTAAATTTTTTAGCAATATTTATTCATATTTTAGGACATAAACCTCACTCACTTAAATGGACAAGTTGGTCAAAAATCATCTCTGAAGATGAAATGACCAAAATGCCCTTCATTTTGCTTACTGTGTTAAAATTGTCTGTACCGATTCACAAAATTTTCTTCGTATTTTCTTCGCATTCTTTTGCCATCTAAGTCTCAATAATCCTTCTCTGGAGTCCCAAAAATTATTTCATAGGGTTTTCCCATGGGTTTAGGGTTGCTAACTGTCTTCATAGCAGCTTCCCATTGGGATTACCTATCACCGTAGCTTCGGCTCATTTAACCTTATTGCATTTCATCTCTTAAATTTTTCCTTAATTTTTCTTATCAGTATTTGAGTTATTTATGACTCCTCACTCTAGTTTAAATATAGTTCCAGACATTCTGTCTGTCCGGATTAACGCTGGTCATCAGAACAGTAGAATGTACAAACTATCTAAAGTGAGGGCGTTTCACAGATCATACTCAGCCATATGAGAGAGGCCTCACTGGCCTTTAACTCAGTGACCTCTGCCTTCATGGTGAGATATCTGCTCCCCTAGATTAGTTACCTTGCCCCTAATGTCTTTTACCCTATCCTCCCTCTCCCTGGCCTACACCAGATATGAATGAGCCTTCTAAATAAGCTTTTTTAGCTCACAGTGCCTGGTGGAGAAGTCTATAATAGAAGTAGAGAGTATTGTAAAAGATTGAATCTTCTCAGCATAAGCAAGTAGGATCTTAGCAACCAGTGTATATGCATTTTAGAGTGGTGTGCTTGTTGCAATTAGGGTATCAGAAAGTAGTATTGACCTCTACTCCTTTACATGAGAACCAAGCTTTATAGAGAGCAAGTAACGTAGTTGGTTCTTGGCCACTATGATTGTGGTATTAGATGGTCTGGCTATAAGGTGAGCATTGGAGTTGCTAAAAAACTATGCTAAAAATGAAAAGTCAAGATCTTAAAGAGGATCAACTATATTGGCCAAAGGGAGGGCTTACTAGCCTAAAATAGTAGAGGAGCTTGGAATAAAATAAGTCATAGGGGCTAAAGCTGAGGTAGTAAGTACCTATAAAAAGAAAGGTAAGCTCTTGCTCAGATTATGGAAAAATTGACTCAATAAACAATAATACATACCTCAAGAGAAGTAAGTAAAGGAATATCTCCCAGTGGATCTCAGTTATTTCCTAGGTGGTGACTTTTATTAATCCTTTGCGTCGTACTCTCATGCATCATAGTAGTGCCAGGGAAAATAGTGCTAAATATTTTGGGATCAAAACCACATCGCTTATAGGTATAGATCAATTAACAACAAAGATAGCCCACGATATTAGAGAAGGTTTCTTATACATGAAGCAACCAGTGCAATCTATGATGCTCTTGACATGACTAAACACAAATCCAATGAATAATCATTTTAGCCACCTTGTCACTCAACATAAATATCTGCCAATCTTCTCAAGAGAAGAATTGGTGGTTCAAAGCGTTATCTCATTTTTGGCATGAATCTTTCACCTTGACACCATCAGCCATACCAAAACTCTTATTAGAGAAATGAGATCAAAATCCTCCTAAAAGTTCATCTCTCAAATCTAACCTTAGGGTGGGAGGGGGAACAAATGATATGGTCTAAAACAAGTCAATCTCTAAGATATTAACAGGTGTTATCACTCACACTACTAAATGAATGTTTAAGTGTCCAATTTGAGATCTCATTCGATTACCATATAATATTAGTGATATGCCTAAAGAACATTAAAGATGACAGATCCTTTTGGTAGCAAAGAAATAACAAAGACTAAACAAACTATGAGTGATTTAAACACTTAAAATAGGATTAAACAACTAAAAAAGATTAAACAACTAAAAACAATGGAAACAATCATATCTACATAATTGAAATCAAAGACATGCCTAAAGAAGAACTTTGGTATGCCAACTTGCAAACTCCATATCTAAACTCTCTTCAATACACACACTAACTTTAAACAATTCATGATCATGAATCTTAATCAATCTTGAACAGACGATGCACTTGAACACAACTTGAACAATTCAATCTTTATATGATTGAAACAATCTCCAAGCTAAGGATGTAATTAATGTTCACAGAAAGGTATAAAAAAGAAAGAACATAACTTGAAGCTTTCTTAGATAAGTATAACGCCACTAAGGAAAACACTAAGGATCTTGATAATTCAATCTTTTATAAGCAAGCATGACAAAGAAAGAATAATCGATGCAAGACGCCACACCCAATTGGTAATAAGTCTCTTAAAGCTCACGCCACTCTTAATGAAGAGATAAGTAGAGGAATTGTTAAGCAAAGCCTAAAACTTGAAATTATTTCAAAATTATCATAAAACTAAAATAATGAAAGAGTTTAGGCCTATTTATAACCTTTATAAAGTAAACCAAATCCCACGAGGAAAAGTAATAAAATAAACCAACTAGAACTAGGAAAACCAAAGCAGCCAATCAACTCCCTTTAAAAATGCAAAAATGTCACTTTGGAGTAAGGTAGAATGCTTGGACTCTTCTTCCTTATTTAGTTAGGAATTAGGTATGATTGGATAAGCTTCAGGTGAATCAAGATAAGCCTTCTACCAATTAAGCCTTAAATTTAGGTATTTCCCTAAATTAAGCTTAATTTTTTTGCAAAGGATAAAAACAACTCCTATCTCTTCTAGGAACCTTCCAAAACATCCAAGAAGCTTATTTGAGCATATTTGTCTTCCTTTTGGGCCCACGAAGCCAACCTAACACCTGCCTCCAACTTGGACCCTTTTTAGTTCTTATTCTCCTAACTCTAAATAGACTTAAATTTTTGCCATAATTCTAGCCCACTTTACTGTCTTCTATGCGCCTAATTCATGGTGTTCAAGAAAGTAGCCAAAGTGAATGCCATGTTGTGGCACATCAATTAGCCATGACCAATAGAGGGTTATAAGGTTCGAGGCTCAATTGAAGCAACTGAAATGCCAAACATGTAACACCCCCATTTGCATAGCCTGGTAGATCTCACTGTTCCGGTGATCGGAGTCGGTCCAGATAATTAAGGAGATTAGAGCCACACTTAAGACAACTAGATAACCTATAAACACAAATAATTAATAATTGCCAATTGGTTAAGTATAAATAAGAAGAACAAAACATAAGAAGTTAGACGAGCCGAGAGTCACAGCGATGGGTGACCTTCTCGGAAACGACTGCGAAGTCGATTTAAACTCAAATTTTGAATTGTAAAATGTGATGCCGCGGTCCTTAGGACCATTACAAACACAGTGGAAAAGAGAAAATCACGAAAAAGAATTGTTAAGTCAGTCAAATAATTAGGTCAGGGAGCCGAAAGAAATATTGAATTATTTGCAAACCGGGTTGAACCGGCGAGGGGCAATTTGGTCAATTGACCCCGAGAGCTGACTCCTGACCTAACTGTCAAATAAAATCGGAGAAAAAAAATTTCAGAATCGAGAATTAAATTAAAGAACTAATAGAAAAATAAGGAAAAAAAAAGAGAAAATGAAAAAGGTGTAGGAAGATGACATCATGCATGACATCATGCATGATGCCATAAATCCCATAATTTATAAACTAATTAAATTGAATTTTTGGGTCTTCCATAAGACAAATTACATAAAAGAAATAAAAAGAAAAAAAAAAGTAAAAGTCATCTTCCTCATCTCATTTGCCGCCCCATCTCTCTCTCCATTCCTTCACCATGTTCCACCATTGTTATGAGAAAGAAAGCTTAAATTTTGCCTACTCTCTTCCATAAATTCACAAAGTCCCAACATTAAAAATTCTCTTTACATGTTGAGGAAGCATTAGAGAGTAAAAAGAAGAAGAAAGACTTGAAGAAAGGAAAGCCTAAAAACCCTCCAAGCAAGGTTAGTGATTTAAGATACAAAAATTAGTTTATTTGTTGTGTTTTAGCTTGATTCACTTGTAAATAAACTTAAAATGAAAAAAAAAATTTGTTGAGGGACTAAACTGAATTTCAGCCAGCTTGGGTTACTATACATATGTTTGAGTTTTGATTGAAATTAAATGGTAGGCAAGCTTGTATGGATGTGCTAATGAGATTGGTATGCTTAAATGTGGTTAAATGCAACAAGTTAGTAAGTTAGGGTTTTGGGACACTTAAGGTTAGAGACAAAAATGTGAGAAACTTGTAAATGATGTCTTGGACCTAATTTGAAGTGGGAAATGGTCAATGGTGACCAAATGAAGTGTGTTGGAATGGTTAGAGTAAAGGCCAAATTCTGATGGGGTGTGGTCATGCTGCTGGCAGCATGACCAAATTACCTTTGAGGGACCAAAAATGAAATTTTACAAGTCCAATTGGTATAAGACCAATTGGGAATGAAAATAGACACTAAATGACACAATTTTCATTTAGGAAGCATGCCCAAAAAGTGACCAAAACCTAGTGAACAAATTGACCAAACTTGAAAAATCACAGTCTGCCCTGTACAAACTAAGCAAATGAACAGTGTTTGTTCATTTAGTCATAACTTGAGCTAGGAAGGGCTAAATGATCTGAAATTTTACCAGTAGTTAGATGAGATATAGACCTAAAACTTTCATAAAGAACACAAATCCAAATTATGCCATTAACCAAGTCATTTGGCCACCCCAAGTTGGTGACCCAAAACTGCCAGCACCAAAAATTACCCAGAATTCTGGGTTGAGTCCAATCCGGCAGCCATGGTTCAAATGGCTATAACTTGAGCTACAAAACTCCAATTGGAGTGATTCAAAAAGGAGAATAAACTTAAGACATTAGGAAACATTTTCTATGAAGAAAGTTTTGCCAAATTCCAACAGTAAAGTGACCAATGGAACAGTACAACCTAAGGCACTAAAACTGAAAATTTGCAATTTTGCCTAAAGGACTTAAATTTTGAGAAAATGACCAAAACCAACAAGTTTGGTGACCAAAATGTGGTATGTGGGTGAAGTTGGAATTTCCATACCTATTAAGCCTTAGAAAGTCAACAAATTGACTTGAATAGTATAGTGAATAGTAACCCCGAAACACAAATTTTAAAGAACGTCGAGTTTAGTAGATATAAGCTAGGTAAAAGTGAAATTGAATTTATTTTTAGATTTATGCTAAGTTATGATACTGAAACACAGTGAAACTGTGTGTTTCAGCTAAAAAAGACTTGGAAGGTCTGAGAGACTAAGTCAAGGCCTAGAGGCGACTCACGTCAGGTCTGTGCACAATAATTCTTGTTTAAATATTTTATTCTCGAAAATTTGACTTCTGTGATTAATTATGTATTGTGTTGCCATTTTATGATCGCAAATATGACTTTGGAAATTGATCAGATTTCTCACAAATTATTTGATTAAATTGTTTTGAATTGATTTTGTGTTCACACTTAGCATGACAGTGCCTTATTATTCTTCCTCCATTTATGGGGTGAGATCGATTATTTTTTCTCCCTCTCTGGTTTACCAATTGAGGTTGTAGATTGGATGAGTACTCATTAGCTAGCTAGCCACCTCCCTCATTGATTTCGATTAGTGGGGTTGTAGATTGCTTTGTCGCGGTGTACAACATGGCATTGATCGAAAATTTTGTGTCATGGCTTAAGTTGTGTATGACTTGGCAACACTGTGTTTATTAAATTATTTGACTAAATTGTGTTATTATGAGTTTTGATAATTTGTGAAATGTGATTGAGAAATATTTAAATTGTGTTTTGTTAATGAATGATTTATGTATTGTATTTTAAAATTTTATTGTGCACCACTGAGTATTTTTATACTCAGCGATAGCTTATTTTGCTGTCGCAGATATGAGCAAAACGAAAGCAGTAGAGTGACCTGCTATTGAATTGAGGACTACACTGATCTTTTTGTACGGGTATTGTTTTATACCCTTGTAGTTAATTTTGATGTAAATATTGTAATTTTTTATGTATCAATGTAAAGTTGAGCAGTTGTATAATAAATTGTAATAATATTATTTTTGGATTTTCTTCTGTAAATTAAGATTTATATTTGTGAATTTCATACTATATGCACTGTGGATGGAATTATGAAATATCTTAAGTTGATAAATTGTTGGTTGAACTGTGAAATGATTTGAATTGTGTTGATTTGAGATTATTTGGAGGTTGGGAGTTGAGAAAATTATTGGAAGTATTTTTTTTTTCAGGTATTTGAAGAACTGTTTTCTCCAAATACAAACGGAACTCTGTCAAAATTTTTATAAAAATTGCAGAAAAATAAAAATGGACAAAAATTTTTACTAGTTTTTAAGTTTTGAATAAATGATTTTAATTCATACCAAAATGCTCACCACTTCCAAAATGTAAGAAAATAGTTTTAAAATCCCTTGTAGTGTACTTAATGAATTATCGGTAGGTGAAGTTCGGTAGTTCATTAGGTATTCTACGGGAACATGTCATGCCTTACAGAGGGGTAAGGTGTGACAAAACATGCTTTTTTCCCCATAGGCCTCTTTATCTTGTAGGTTCCATGATGAGCCATCAAGACTTGAATATTATCAACTTGTATCGTTATTTACATCTTTAATAACAAAAAGTGAGAAAAGGGAAAGGCACATTTTATAAAGAGACTAAAATGGCTACCTCACATCATTTTTCTCCTTCATATTGGTAATTGCATATTTTGGCTTATGTTCATACAACTACTTTGATAGCCGCAAACCATTTCCTTGTAACATGCCGAAAATAAGTCCTAAGTGTCATATCACCTAAAAATATAAATGCAAGTATATTCTCATAAATAGGCAATATCATGAAAATTGTAGTGCCATGTTACTAGAAGAAATCAAAAATAATTAATAAAAGAATTCAAGATTTAAGAATCGGAAATAAGCTCAAATATGCCCCTAAACTTTTTGGGAAAATTCAAATATGCCCATTTTAAACTTTTTGGCCAAATAAACCCTAAAACTTTCAATTATGTTCAAACTAATCTTGCTTTAATAAAATATTATAGTTTTAAGAATAAGATATTATTTTCTATAGTCTTCATATTTTCAATTTATTTATTATTTTAATTAAATTAAAAAAATAAAAATCTCCAACAAGAACATATTCAAGGACACTTTCAAAACCTAGAAATTCAATAAAAATTTTCACCAAAAAATCCTCTAAAGAACAAGAACACCTTTAAATCCCTAAGAACACCTTCAAAACATATTCAACAACACTTTCAAAACCTAGAGATTCAATAAAAAACTTGAACCAAGCTTACAATAAAAAACCCAAAAATACAACAAATTAAATATTGAAACCCAGAAAATTAAACCCAAAACAAAAACATCCAAACCAAAAACTCAAATACCAAACAACAATTCACCACCCCTTATACTTCAAATCCCCAAACTCTGCTATCCAACCCAACAAACCTAGATCAATTTGTTGTGGAATGGGCATCAGCTGAATGCATAAGTGAGAGGTCTCTCATAAACTTGCACTAGGTGGTTGACAGTGTCGTCTCTCGTGGTGGAGCCATGGTGTTAACACGAGGTCGTGGGTGGTGTAATCTCTCACGATGGAGCCATGGATATCGACTAAAGCCACTTGTCAATGCAATGGACATGAAAAGCATGGCAACATAGTAGAAGGAGATGAAGTTGATCTTGCGATTCAAAGTTGGACAAACAGATAAAGCTGATTCTTGACTGAACCAACTCTACATCGCTTCACAGCACTTGTTTAGATTGCTTGATGTTAGTGCGGGTAAGGTTTTATAGTTTTGATAATTGCTAAATGAGGTGGTGCAAAGTGGGTCAATTTGGATTGTTCATCTGGGTTCCGTGAGGGGAAAAAGATGAAGAAGGAAGAAATCTAGGTTGTATAGTTTCATGAAGAAATATGGAATGCAAAGTTCGTGATTTCTTTCTATTTTTTATTTTAATTAAAAATAAGAAATAATTTTAATATTTAAAATATAAATATTAAAATATATTTTATTAATAAGAATTTCAAAATATTTTTTGGTCAAAAATTGGACTTATTTGGATTTAATTGAAAGGTTGAGGGTTTATTTGGCCAAAAGTTCAAAATGGGTTTATTTGAACTTTCCCAAAAATTCAGGGTTATATTTGAGCTTATGTCCTCTAAAAATCTATGCAACTAGGTTCTATTGAATATTAAACTCCTTTGATATAGAAATAAATCTTTTTTTGGGGTTTAAAGTAAATTTGTAATGAGTTGTAAATTACTAAAATTTTTGAATCAAGGATTAAAAGTATAATTTTGTCCTATAAGGAAGGAGTAAAAGTTTAAATCACCATTTTTTGTCTGTATTGGGACACTTGTCACTATGAATTTTTTACATGTGTAAAGAGAGAGATAATATTAGGAAAGAGAGGCCTTGTGGCCAGCGAAAATGGGAGGGCTTCTCCTCCTTTTCTTTCTCTCTCTCTCTCTCTCTCTTTCTCTCTCTTTCTTTTCTTCTTACTTATGCATATTTTCTTTCTAGCCTTCCTCCACCATTTGAAATTGAAAGCCTCCTCTCCCCATTCACCCTCCTTTCAAACTCTCTCTTGATAACACACACCTCCCATCCTTTAAGAGATATATGAAATAATGGAAGGAGATGACTTAATCAAAGAAAACAATGGCCTTTGAGTGGAAGTTGTGTTTCCATTTTGGGAAGGGTAAGCTAAATTATAAACCTAAGGTTTTGCTAAGGTATGGGAAAACAAGAATTCTTGCTTTATTTAAATTTTTTTGTTAAATTTTCTCTTTTATGCTTTTGTGTGAGAATTTGAGAAGAATCAGTTAAATTCTCTTCTGAGTAGGCATGAGTTGAGATTATTAAATTTCAAAAATTGAGATTTGGGTTAGTAAATTAAATTACAAAATAGTGGGTATATAAATGCCTAATTGGGATTGAAATGTTTAAATTGGTGTAAATGTTGCTACCCTGTGTTTACTTAAATTGTAGTGTTGAATATATTGTGCATTATATGTGAAAGTGGTCTTAATTGATGTTATAAATAGCATAAAGTATTGCATATGAGCAATGCAAATGATGACATATTTAGAGACTTAATTCTCATCAATTTCTAATGATTTGTTGGTTGCCTTTCTATGCTAATGATTCTAAGTTTGCAAGTGAATATTGTGAGATGAAAGCTATAATGGTATTAGTTATTGTTCTTAAATAAATAGTAAGTGAAAATGATGCGTGGTAGGTATATATATGTATATTTTAAATAAATGAAGATATATAGATGTGTTATTTTTTACAGTAAATCCTTCCTTTACTAAAGTAAGGAAAATTTCAATTAGAGTAATTTGGATTGATGTATACTATAATCATTCTCATTTGCTTTACCCAAACTATGACATATAAAATCACATGGGAATAGGTGGTAACTTTTAGAATACCAAAAGTGAAATGAATTATTGTATACCTAATTATAAGTTGGGAATTTCTTACAAGGGAATTCATTGGGACAAAATGGGGGGTTCAGATTATTTTTGTCATTATTATTATTATGGAAAATGGACTATAGATTTTAAACTTTGTAAATCTATTGATGTATGGAATGAGGTAAATTTCAAGATGAACTAGTTTTGGCCTTGATGGTTATGAGAATTTATCTGAGTGCTCATACTCTAATTTCTTTTATTAATTAGTTAGTATAATAAATTGAAATATGAGATTTTGTAATATAGTTGTCTATTTTTTTCATTTCATGAGTCCCTTTTTCTTTCCTTTACTCCTTGGAAGAAATAATCAAACCCCAAAAACAAGGTAACCAACTTGCACAATTTCAACAATGATGTTCATAAACGTGATGAAAGAAACGAAATAGCAAGAAAAATAGTATGTGACACTAAAAGCAAAAAAAAAAAAAAAAAAAAAAAAAAAGGACACTAAAGTTGATGAAATGACAAGCAAATGACCTAATTTTGAGAAACTGATTTAAATGGACTATAATGAGATGAAATAAAGAGAACAATCAAATTTGGGAAGAATTAAAAACACACTTGAAAGTTCCAAACAGTAGATTTCACAACTTGTTCACAATGGGAAATGTAAGTTGTGATTTTGGTTCTGCAAGCAAACAATGGAATTTTTGCACCAAATTTTACCTAGAGTTCCCAAATGATAAAATTAGATGACCTATAAAATTTCAGTTAAATCTAGGTTGATTTGGTATAGGTTCTAAAAAAATACTCCTAATATACTCAAAATTAGCAAATAGTGCTTAAGAACAACAAGATTGTGATTCTTCTTTCCTTTTTTCTTTTTAACTTAGCTACTAACAACTATAAATGCAGCACTTGAATTCTTTTCCTTTTCTTTTTTTTTTTTAAATCACAATCAACACAAACTAATTCAAGCCAAATATGCAACAATCCATAAAATTGTAACACCCTCCCTGTAGCAATTCCATACATTCTACTGTTTCGGTGACCAGTGTCGGTCCGGACAGCTAGAACGTCCGGAAAAATATTTAAACTAAAGTGAGGAACCAAAATTAACTCAAATATTAATAAGAAAAATTTAGGAAAAATTTTAAAAATAAAATACAACCAAGTTAAATGAGCCGGTGCCCTAGCGATGGGTAATCTAGTGAGAAGTTGCGGTTCTCGCAACTAGGAGCCCTAGACCCGGGGGAAAAATTATAAAATAATTTTTGGGACTCCAGAGAAGGGTTATTGAGGTTCTTATGGCATTAGAATGCCGAGAAAATACTTAGAAAAATTTTTCAATCGGTATAGACAATTTTGGCCCGTTAAGCCAAACGGAGGGCATTTTGGTCATTTTCGCCTTCAGAGGTGATTTTTGGCCGACTTGTCCAGTTAAGTAAATAATTATTATGACATAAAATGTGAATAAATATTACTAAAAATTGAATTGAAAATGAGTAGAAAAAAAAAGAAAAAAAATGAATTAAATGGGAATTTATGACATCACATGATGTCATTAGTGTGCCTTCACCCAACCCAATGTTGACACATGGCATAACTATATTTAAAAGAGACAAATGGGCTGAAAAATGAGAGAAAAACCAGAATTCCCTTTCTTCTTTATTTCCTTACCGTAAACCATTCTTCCCTAACCTCCATGGACAAGCTTTTTCAAGCTTGATTTTCCCTAGCTTTCACACCATAAAAGCCCTAGTTGTCTTCACAAAAAATTTACCCCACACCTTGAGGAAGCTTTGGGCAGCAAAATTTTGAAGAAAAATTAAAGTTTTGGTTGGCTTGGATTTGAGCTAAAAGAGGTTAGTGACCTAAACCTTGAATTTCACTTTAATTTCATGTTTGAGAACTATAAATATGTGTAAATGACAAAGAAATTTGATGAAACACCATTGGTATGTTAACCCTAAATTTTGGCAGCCATGGCTAGGGTAATATGGTGATGATATTTGGGAGTTAACATGCTAGTATGGCTGCCCTTAATGTGTATCTTATAAGTGAATTGATAAATGCAATGATAATGCATGGTTTTGAAATGTTGAGTTAGGGTTTGGGTTGAAGAATGAGACTTTGATCTTGTGATGATGGGAGTAGGTTTTAATGGTCAATTAGTGACCATTTGGTTTGGTTTGAATCAAAAATGAAGTGAATTGGGTTGTGGGATTTGAGGTTGGAGTGGCTGCCTTATGTGACCTGCAGGTTTGGATGTGAGTCCAGCCTGTTTGGACAGCCATAACTTAAATTGTAGAGGTTCAATTGGTGTTTGGCCAATTGGACATGAAACTAGACACATAATGGCACAACTTTGGTGAATAAATCATGCCCATAAAACCAAACCAAGTGGACCAAAAACTTGCTCAAATCCGGGTGACCTGCAGGCTGTTTCTGCAGAATGACCAAATGAACAGTGATTGTTCATTTGGCCATAACTCAATATAGAAAGGTCCAATTGACCTGAAATTTTACCAGAAATAAGCTGAGATATAGACCAACAACTTTCATGAAGAAACCTACTCCAAATTATGACCAGAACCTATCCAACAATTGAGTTGCAGTCACTGTTCACTGCACTGTAGATATGGTCAGCCCTGAAAATTTTCAATCCGGCCAGTTGTGGTTTTTGGACCATAACTTGAGCTACAAAACTCAAAATAGAGTGATTCAAAAAAGGAAATTCAACTAGATAAAATAAGGAACAACTTTCATGTTGATCATTTTTCCAAATTCCCACTGGAACAGTAACTAATGGAACAGTAAATCCAGAGCTTGAAAACTAAAAATTCTTTCCAATTCACATTAAGCTTAGAGATGGTATTGGCAACCAATACCAACAAGTTTAAAATGCAAAATGTGGTATGTTGATGATACTTAAACTAATTTACCTATTACCAATGCAAAAGTCAACATTTTGGTTGACCAATGAAATGAATAGTAATCATAAAAATTCAATTTCAAAGAATTACATAAATAAAAAGTGTTAAATGCCCTAGTAGGCCTAATGTGATTGGTTTGGATAGGTTGGCATGCCAATAGGGTTCTGTTAGCAGTACTGCATATGGCTTCATGCCATTCTGTATTTCATGGCTTCCCATGCCATTCTGTGACATAATAGCCTTTGGCTATGATATTGAGTTATTATACTCGGGTTTAATCCCCGATAATTATCATAGCTTATTAGCTGTTCTGTTGCACACCGGGAGACACAATGTGACCGATGGTATGATGGTCCGAGGTACTTAGTACCCAGTACCAGTTTACCCGTTTATCCAGTCCAGTCAACTAGTATAGGTTACTCGGGCAGTATTAATAAATTTTACCAAACTTCAATTGAATAATATTGCAATAAATATTTGAGACTTAGTTCACCCAAAAATGTAAACATACATTCTGTACACATGTTTTTATTTTATTTTATTTTATTTTATTTTATTTTTTATTGTCACCACTAAGCAGAATTGCTTAGTGCATCGCTTTTGCCATGCGCAGGTACTGGAGACATAGCTGGGGAGTCCAGCCGACCTCATACAGGGTGAGCCTTCATATCTGCACTCCGAGTTCAGAGTCACCTCACATTGCAGTGCATTTGGTAGGACATTAGGCCATTTTGATATTTTGATATTTTGATATTTTGTATTTTGTAACCTTCTATAATGTATATTATAAACTCATGTAATTATGCTTTTAATGTAAGCATCTATGAAATATGTTCAGTAATAAATTGAGCATTTTTCATTGAGTTGATTGTGTTTTGAATTGAATTGAATTTTTGAGATACTGAAGTGAATTGAGAAATTGTTGAGAATATATTGGAGGTTGATTGAGAATAATGTGATGATATTATTGGAAGTGTTTTTTATGCCCTAGAGCATATCATTTAGTATGTATCTTGTATATATTTTATTAATAAAAGGCATTTCCACTTTTCCGTTTACATAATATATTTATGTGTAATAGAAAAGGTCCATTGATATTTTGTTAGAAATATTATTCTTAAGTTGTTAAGAATATGAGTGACAATATTTCTAGCACAAAGTATCATAAATAGGTTCACAATCGAGGATACTTCATAATAAGGACATGACTTATCCAGAAAGATTGTATTCATGTTTGTTCCCAAGTTATTTATATGAGATATAAATAAGATGGAATGGTGAGTCTCATGCCATATAACAAACATGATAGGCACTTATAAATGATAAGTAGGCCGAACCAGTGACACTTATGACAAGCACATGGAGTTTACTCTTGTCAATGTTTTGTCATAAATCATATCAGTGCATATAATCTTTAGACCTGAGATAGCACAGTTATCTTGTATACAGGTAGTTTGAGTTTGATACTGCTTTCATACTTGTACTGTGTATGGGTATATGGGCATCTGTTGGCTCCTACTAGTTATATATGGAGGTAGGTGTTGATCAAGATGGAATCTGTTCCTCTAAGTAAATAGAGTTAAAATCCTATGTTCATTTAATTGTTCTTGATGTTTCAAGTTCCTGGCCAGGACAGATAGATTTATTCAGAAAAGAGTTTCTGATGAGAAAAATCTTTTAATCAAGAACTGGAATTAAAAGAGAACATAATATTCATAGCAAATGGAGTTTGACATAAACCATGACTCCAGCTTGAGTTGGGATTTTGTAATAGAGAGATTCTAGTGCATGGTAACATATGATTATAGGTTCATTTAAGGTAAACCTTATTACTAATTAGGTGGCCATGGCATGCTATGCTAGGTGTTAACCATGGTCTATGAGGTTCATAAAATGATTTAGAGAAATCATTTATGGTAAGAAAGAGTTCTGATGATATTAAGAGTTGATATCATGTCTCATTGCCAATTAGTGATGAGCCTAGTAAGTCACACACATACACAAGTTATCACCTATTTAAATATGATTTAATTAATTAATTAAAGAGTTTAATTGACTAATTAAATAGATTTGGTTTGCAATTAAATTGCAAAGTCCCTAGCATGACTTGAAACCAAATCTAGATTATTGGATGTGTAGTATAAATTAAATTTATATTTAAAGTGTTTAAATATGAATTTAATTGATGAGAAATTAATTAATAGAGATTAATTAATTAATTTATATTTGATATAAATTAATTAGAAGAAGAAAATAATTATTTTGGGTTAAGAACTCAAAATTAAGACACGAGGGCATTTTGGTCATTTCACGATTGTGACACGTGCCACCATGAGATGGTGACACATGGCATAACACATAAGCTTGCCAAATATTTTTAATCATGTAAGATGATTAAAATCAAGATTAAATATAGGTTTGACACTTGGCACAATGTGATTGGGTCACTTAAACCTAGAGCTAATCAAAAGGTGACATGTGGCTAGGGTTTAATGTGTTAACCTAGCTATTTAAGTGTGGTTATGAAAAGAAAACATAACCAGCAGCCTCTCCTCTCAATTGTCACGCCACTTTGAGCCTCTCCAGCTATTTCTCTTCATCTCTCATCAATTCAAAGAGATTAGCCATCAATCTCTTGAATTAAGAACACTAGAAATTGTTTCTAGTGTCCTGTTTACATCTCTAATCTCTTAAAAGGCAGAACTTGAATTTCTAATTAATAGAAAAGGCTTTAGAAGCTGTTCAAGGGCTGCCATAGGTGTTCTTGGTGTGGACAAGCTAGAGGGACAACATCCGTGTCTCAAGACGAATCTCAAAGGCGCAGACACGCTGCAGCACATTAAGAGGTTAGTGTAATCGTTCTTGATTTAATCTAGGGTTCTAAAATTAATCTGATTAATTTTTAAAATCTTAAATGGCAAATACAGATCCAAAAACATATTAAAAGAGTTTTAATATGTTGTTTATCATTGAAATCAAATAGATAAAAATAAATCTTGCATGGTGCATGTGACCCTAGGTGAAAATTTTTGAATTCAATGGTATAATCTTGTGTTTTTCACGCTTCCGTTCCTTCACAACTCAACTCAACTCAACTAAGCCTTTATCCCAAAAATTTGGGGTCGGCTATATGGATTCGCTTTTTCCACTATAAACGATTTTGGGTTAAATCCTCAGAAATGTGTAATGCTTCTAAGTCATGCTGTACTACTCTCCTCCAAGTCAATTTAGGTCTACCCCTTTTTTTCTTTCTATCCTCTAGCCTAATGTGCTCTACTTGTCTAACTGGAGCCTCCGTATGTCTACGCTTCACATGACCAAACCACCTCAATCTCCCTTCTCTCAATTTATCTTCAATTGGCACCACTCCTACCTTTTCTCTAATACTTTCATTACGGACTTTATCTAGTCTAGTATGACCACTCATCCACCTTAACATTCTCATCTCTGCAACTTTTATCTTAGATGCATACGACTCTTTCAGTGCCCAACACTCACTACCATATAGCATAGCCGGTCGTATGGTCATGCGGTAAAATTTTCCTTTTAATTTATTGGGAATCTTACGATCACATAAAACTCCCGTGGCACGTCTCCACTTCAACCATCCGGCTTTAATCCTATGACTAACATCCTCCTCACATCCCCCATCTACTTGAAGGACTGAGCCTAGATATTTAAAGTGATTACTTTGGGACAGTGCCACTCCATTCAAACTAACTCCTTCCCTATCACCAGTTTGGCCTTCACTGAACTTGCAATGCATGTATTCTGTCTTCGTTCTACTTAACTTAAAACCCTTTGACTCTAGAGTACTTCTCCAAAGTTCTAGCTTCCTATTGACTCCTTCTCGTGTCTCATCTATCAGAACAATATCATCCGCAAACATCATGCACCAAGGAATACTCTCTTGTATATGTTACTTCAGTTAATCTAAAACTAATGTAATAAGGTATGGGCTTATGTGTGATCATTGGTGTTATCAAATTGAGATCGAATAATCTCTTGTGTCCCCTCCCTTATGCGCACAATAGTAGTTGCTCCTTCATACATATCTTTCAATACTTGTATGTACCTAATAGATACCCTCTTTTGTTCTAACGCATTCCATAAGACCTCTCTTGGAACACTATCATAAGCCTTCTCCAAATCAATAAAAACCATGTGTAGATCTTTCTTCCCATCTCTATATTTCTCCATCAAGCTTCTAATGAGAAAGATCGCTTCCATAGTTGAACGACCAGGCATGAAACCAAATTGATTGAGAGAGATAGAAGTATCATGACGTAGTCGATGCTCCACAACTCTCTCCCACAACTTCATAGTATGGCTCATGAGTTTAATTCCCCTATAGTTTGAGCAACTCTGTATGTCTCCCTTATTTTTAAAAATAGGTACTAAAATACTCTTCCTCCATTCATCATGCATTTTCTTTGAGTTTAGAATCTTATTAAATAATTTAGTTAACCATGCCACTCCCATATCTCCCAAATACTTCCACACTTCAATTGGTATTTCATCGGGTCCACAGGCTTTACCTACTTTCATTCTCTTAAGTGCTTCCTTTACTTCTAAAGATCTAATCCTTCTAGTATAATTTACATTCTTTTCTATTGTTCTATAATCTATATTCACGCTATTTCCATTTTGACTATTATTAAAGAGATCATTAAAATAATTTCTCCATCTTTCTTTAATGTCCTCATCTTTCACCAACACTTTTCCTTCTTTATCCTTAATGCACCTAACTTGATTGAGATCTTGACATTTCCTTTCTCTACTCCTTGCTAATCTATAAATATCTTTCTCCCCTTCTTTAGTTCCAAGTTTCTCATATAACTTTTCAAATGCTCGTGCTCTTGCTTGGCTAATCGCCTTTGCCTCTTTCTTTGCTATCTTATACTGTTCATATGCCTCATTATTATCACATTTAGGTAATTTCTTATACCATTCCCTTTTTCTCTTCACTGCCTTTTGTACTTCCTCATTCCACCACCATCTCTCTTTTGAGGGTGGTCCATGTCCTATAGACTCCCCAAGTACTTTTCTAGCTACTTCTCTAATCTTTGATGCCATCTGAATCCACAAATCATTGGCCTCCAAAGCTAGCTTCCATACTTGGACTCAAGAAGCTCATTTTTGAACTTCACTTGCTTTACTCCTTTGAACTCCCACCACTTTGTTCGAGCTACACTATTTCTTCTGACCTTACTTGAATTGTTCCTAAACTTGACATCCAAGACCACCAACCTATGTTGACTTGTTAAAGCCTCTCCTGGAATGACCTTGCAATCCTTGCATAGAGCTCTATTTGTCTTCCTGGTTAAGAGGAAGTCGATTTGACTTCTATGTTGCCCACTTTTGAAAGTCACTAAATGTGACTCTCTTTTTATAAAGTAGGTATTTGCTAGTATTAGGTCGTATGCCATAGCAAAATCCAGGATGCTTTTTCCCTCCTCATTTATTTGCCAAAACCAAAACCTCCATGAACATTCTCATAACCTTGCCTATCACTTCCTACATGTCCATTCAAATCTCCACCAATGAAAACATTCTCTTCATTCGGTATGCTTTGCATTAAATCATCCATATCTTCCCAAAACCTTTGTTTACTCTCACTGTCTAGTCCTATTTGTGGGGCATAAGCACTAACTATATTTATTGTTTCTCCGTCTATTACTAGCTTTACTAGTATAATTCTATCTCCTACACATTTAAGGTAGGTACGCTTCCGTTCCTTCATTAACAGGTTCAGAAGAACTGTTTTTCCAATTTATAGCCGGCACTCTACCGGATTTTATATAAAATTTACGGAAAGATTTAGATTTATCAAAAATTATAAATAAATGAATTAAAAAGGATTAATTGAAATTGAAACATGAATTGGTGTTCCGACACGCTGAGTGGCATAACTTGCTCGGCTACACTGTAGACGGGTAAGGGGAGTCACATTTAGTGGTATCAGAGCATCGGTTTAGGCGTTTATGGGTCTAGATAGAGTACATTCCATTGCATTGCATTTGTAAGTGTTGAGGTGACACTGATGCAGATCTGTTGTTTTCTTATTTTGAATAGGTTATGGATCACCTTGCATGAAGCGATTGATGAAGAGGTGGAGAGTCATGCTCCACCAAGGGCTGAGTCTGGGGGCAGGGGAGAATCTGCTCCACCAGCAGCTGAGGCACCTGCTCAACCTCAGTTTGCTCTATTCCAGCAAATGACCGAGTTTCTACCGGCAAATGATGGGGGCAATTCCACCACCACAACCACAACCACAACCTCCACCAGCACCACAGAAGTCCCATTTGGAGAAATTACGAAAACATGGGGCTGTAGACTTCTTTGGAAAGAGGGAGGATGATCCATAGCTGCAGAAAATTGGTTGGACAGAACCATCAGAGTACTAAAACAGCTAAACTGCACCCCCGAGCAGAACCTGGTGGGTGTTGTATCCCTACTTCAGGATGATGCATATCAGTGGTGGGACACGAGAACGATGAGGTGCAACACGAACGGATCACTGGAATTCTTCCTCACGAGTTCGGGAAGAAATATATTAGTAAAGTGTATTTAGAAGAGCGAAGAAGGGAATTCATCGATTTGAGACAGAGACGGTTGTCGATGGTGAGTATGAGCGTGAGTTTATTAGGCGAGCGGTATGGGAGGAGATAGTCCCTACCAAGCGTAGAAGTGCGGATGGTTTGAGGAAGGGCTCAATGACAACATCAAAGTCATGATCACAAAGACCGAGATCACGGATTTTTCTAAAGCGGTGGATCTTTGCATCAAAAGTGGAAAGGGTTAGAATCAATGAACAAAATAGAAGGAAAAAGGCAGAAGAGGGGTCAGTCGATCCGGTGCATATTCCGCTCCCGAGAAGAAGAGTAAGGGTCCTCCTGCTCAGAGTTCGGGACCACCACAGGGTCAGGGTCAGTCTCAGGGGCCCAGACCATAGTTCACACCTAGGAGAGGCCAATCCACACCATCAATGGGCAGCTCTCTAGGGACGGTGTTTAGGGGACCAGCCCCTGCATCTTCTGCTTGTCAGTACGGTCAGAAGTGGCACAAGGGGGAATGTTGGCGAGTGACCGGTGCATGCTTGCGGTGTGGATCTACAGAACACCAGATCAAGAATTGTCCGAAGAGTGTCGCAACGTGTTTTGCGATCGCCTGGACAATCACTCACCGAAGTGGGAAAAAGTGAGGAGTCGCCACTTTAGTTTTGAGGGAAACTAAAGAAAACCATTTGTGAAGATAAATTGAAATGAAACCACTTCAAGATAGAGATTCTAGGTTCGGGGTCTGTAAACGGGTGGGGAAGGTGTTAGGCACCCCACCTCGTCCCTTAATAAGGGTGAGTAGATTTAACTTCGCATTCTTTATAAATTAGTTAGGAGGGCTTGAATGGAAATGTTAATCCTTTTAACAAAAGGAGTATTTGATTTTTCACTAAATTCGGATTACCCAGATACATAAGTAAATGAGACAACCTTAGTGAGTTACTGTTGTATGTTAATTTTGTTTGGAGGGGCTTTTGGTTAAAATTCAATTTGAGAATCGGATAAGAACTTCCCTCCGATCTCTTTTAAATTATTTGTTATAATTTTAGGTGAGGATCGGATAAAAACTCTCCTCCGATCTCCTTTCTAAATATTTATTAAAATTTTTAGTTTGAGAACCGGATAAGAACTCTCCTCTGATCTCCTTTCTAAATGTTTATTAAAATTTTTAGTTTGAGAACCGGATAAGGACTCTCCTCCGATCTCCTTTGAGTATTTATTTTAAATTTTAGATTGAGAACCGGATAAGAACTCTCCTCCGATCTCTTTTAAATTATTTGTTAAAAATTTTAGATTGAGAACTGGGTAAGAACTCTCCTCCGATCTCTTTTAAATTATTTGTTATAATTTTAGGTGAGGATCGGATAAGAACTCTCCTCCGATCTCTTCGAAATTTGGACACAGCTATATATCATAAGAGTCTAAGTTTAAGAGTTCTAGTATTTAAAGATGCCAAGGGTCGAAATAAGACTTCTTTTAACTCGTTGGTACTTTGTGACTAAATAAGGGATGCTGGACTGAATTTTACTGACCTCCCATATGGTCGCCTTACCAGTATCCTATCGGTTCCATTTTACTTATCTGAGATTTGATTTTTATTCCGCCTTATGGCATTATGCCGGATCGCCTTCTACGTCAGCCTAGTGATTCAATTTTGCTACTTCCCTAACGTGTTATTTAGACCCTCTTTTCAAAGAGACCATAAAAATACAGTTACCTACATTTTGTTTAGTTACTTCTACGCTATTCGGGACCAGAACTCTTATGTTAAGAAGTAATAAAGATTAACCAAAGAATAGACTGATTAACAAAGAAGTAAACTCGAGAATGACCGTCTTCGTGTTTAAAATACAGTATGAACTTGGTGGAAATTACAAACATAAAAAGAATAAATGAAATACGTAAATAAAGAAGAACATTTGATAAAATAGCGATATAAGCACTCACCTGTAGGGAGTCGAATCTACTAAACTAACTATGGAATCATAGAATGTAATAGGACTGCAGGTTGATAGCTGGAGGACTAAGGTTCGCCTCGAAATGAAGGATTCTTTGCTAAAATGTAAATGGGTCAAAATAACCAAGCTTGAATGGAGTTGAGCTTGGACAATATGAATGGAAATAGGAGATAACAAAGACAAAAAGTGAGAGTGCCACAGGGTAATGAACGGACTGAAAATGAGGAATTTCAGTATTCAAGAATCCCTTTGCAAGAAAACACTTTAGAAAACTGGTTTCCAAAGTTTTTCTTATGAAAGCTAAAAAAAATAGCAGAGTAACGAACTGAATTAAGTTTCAGAGTTCTTCCACTATAGTCACTGCCTTTTGTCTATTTTTTCGTCGTCTGAACAGTTTTTCATGCAGGTATTTATAGGAACCGGGTGCCCTCCATGAAGGGTTAAGATTTATTTTGAGGGAGACGAAGGGTCAGGATTTCAAAGGACATGATCGGATGCTTGAGAATTAAGGCGAATCAAAATGAATGGCCGAGATCATTCTTAGGATACTTGTCCTTTCCTTCTTCTAATCTGATGGTCCAAAACTTCGTTGACCTGGGCGATCCAAGGGCTAGGAATAAAAGGCGCCGGTCTTGTCGTCTTCCTCTTTGATCCAAAGGCTCTGGACTCGTCCTTGCAGGTGAGACCAACGGTGGAGATTGGGATGTACAGGACTGTCATGACATACTCTGGCACCTGTCAGCATTATGGGTGATTCTCAGGCGTGCGGTGGAGATTTAAATGCGCAATGATTTAACTACCTTGGCTCACGATTACGGCGGCGATTATTGGGATTTGTCTTATCCTCTTTGCCTTCTGATCTTCCCTCTTTCTGATCTCCTTGACACGCTCCTTTTCCGATCTTTCATACTGGTCTCCCCTCTTCCGATCTCTATCATTCCGATCCTTTCCTTACTCAGGCCTGGTCCGGTCAAAGCATTAATTTCCCCTCGATTCCCGAAGCGTCCGCTTCGTTTTCTGCTTAGCAATAAATGCCTGGTTTCTCCCTATATATACCCCTGACAGAAGAAACTTCACTCATTCGATTTTCCTCTCTTCCTTTTTACTTTCTTGTTCTAACTGTTCCGGCAGTAGTTCCGGCTACGACTGTGGCTTTTGATCCCTTTCCGATGGACTTCTTTATTCCCCGACTGAAAATTTACGATCCCGGTGATCGAATAATAGCGATAACCTTATCTGATGATGGTGAGAGAACTGGATCAATTAACCGATCTGGATTGCGGACCTCGATCGTGCCGATCTCGAGTCATTCGACCGGTATAATCAGCGAACCGATTTCGGCCGAGAAGACTGCTAATGTTTCGCCGACCCTTGGCGGTTGCTCTTCCAAGTTTATTCGGCTTCTCACCACATTGGGTGTTCCGACAGCGGCTTCCCTCCACATTGCGTGTTCCGACAGCTGCTCAGTTCGCTGTCAATTACACCCTTTGGATCAGTCACAATGTTGACTTTGACATATGCCCTCTTTAGATAGGATGTTTTGCTGATCTTTAGAGATCGGCCTTTTGATGTAATCAGATTTTTAATGTAATCCGATCTTGAGATCGCCCAAATGATGTAATCTGACTTTTTGGAAATGTAATCCGATCTCTTGAGATCGCCCAAATGATGTAATCCGATCTTTTGGAAATGAAGATTTTATTTTGTCGATTATCATCTTATTATTATTGCATTAATTATTTTTCGATCTCTGATATATTTGTCCGATCTGGTTCTTCATTTGAATGACACTTATCCGATCCGTAATTCAAAACACCTTGGTCCGCCGCTCTATAATTAACCGATCTCTTCACGGAATCTTGGGAATATGCGTGAGACGTGTCAGAACAGTTGGCGAGTCCCGCTACCCGATGCACCACCTAGAATCTCGTGAGCATCAAATGCTCGGACGAGTATTAATAGGGGTGGGTTAGCTAGTTGCTCTCTTATGTCCTTTTCAACACCTCGCGAACGCCTTTAAAATTCTCTCGATTTTCAAGCTCTTCCGACACCGATCAAGCTCCGGTAAGGGTTTTGATCCTTCTTTTACTTTAAATTTTTTACTTCCTTTGAAAATGAGTGGCGCCGAAGGTCAGAGAGCGGCAAGCCCCCTTTTCGTTCACGTTTCCTGGTCATCGGATGAAGTAGAGGTGGTTGGGCCAAGCGCACGACCAGAACCTCCTAGGGTCTTCGTTCCAGCTCGGGGGCGGACCGCACCGTCAAGGCTTATACCTTCTTCAGGGAGGGAGAATCTTCCTATGGACGAGCTGCCGTCAATCTTGCAAGAAACCGATCTGCAGTCGTTCAGCCAGGAGTACAATATTCGCGTCTGATTAAATGCGAACTCATCCGATGTCATGGCAATCACCGAGCCGATCACTTCTTTGAAGGGAATGACATGATTATGGTATACGAGGAACAGTTAAAGGCCGGCCTTCGGTTCCCTCTAGATGACTTCTTCAAGGAGATCCTAAAATTTTTCCAAGTGTGCATTGCCCAAGTTCACCTGAACTCGTGGCGGATCTTAGTAGCCTTCCGAGGCCTATGCCGAGCTAAGGGAATCAGTCCTACGGCTAAGGTGTTCGCCGAACTGCACAGGCTAACTCATTTGAAAGGGCGGCAGTCTTGGTTCTTTCAGGCGAAGCCTCATTGTGGGCTCTTTACCGATCTGCCCTCCTCCCTTAAGAATTGGAAGAACCGCTTCTTCATTCTGAGGAGCAAAAATCCGAACTGCTTTGAGGGCTTCGCCCGTAGCTGGTTGCACCAGGGGCCCTTGATTCCGAAGCGTATTACCTTGAACAAGGAGGAAGGCCTAATAGTGATGGAACTGAAGAATCAAGCGGCCACTCAAAAGTTCTCCTGTTTAGATGTGGTGACTGCCGAGCTGCACCATTGGACTATACAGCTGATCACCGGCCAAGATCGCGAGCTTCCGCTCTCTGACCTCGGCATCGGTATTTTCTACATCTCAAATCTCAGGACCTTAGCGATCTCACTGACCTCTTCTTTGTGCAGGTATGGCGGGTGGTGAGGGTTCCAAGAAGCGGAAGAAAGAAAGAGAGATTTCCCGGAAGGTAAAAGAGATGAAGCGTTCGGAACTGCTTCAAACACCCGGCCATGAACCTGGGGAGATACAAGGAGGCTCATCTCAACCCTCGGGGCCGCCAGTCATGGAAGTGGTTCGGTCTCCTCCTCGCCAAGAAGAGCCACCTCCACCTCCTCCTGTTGCTCCAAGCGCAGAAAGGGGTCCTTCTCAACCTTCTGTGAGGCCCCCTCCTCGTGGTGCTCAAGTACTGATCGCTTCCCTGGAGAAGAACCGGACTATTCGGGAGAACCCAGGTTTTGCCAAAGTCTTGGGGTCTTCCATTTGCCTTCGGGAGGATAAGGACAGACTGTCTCCGGATAATCTTGACGACATCCTGACCCGATCCATGAGTCTGAATGTAGAGTGCCTGGTGAACCAGCACATAGTCCAGGAAAAGGCTGACCGCCTAGGTAAGGAGGTCGAGAAGAAGAGTCAGGAAGTGGCTTCCCTCCGATCCCAACTCTCATCCGCTCAGGATTACATATCTCAAATTGAGGGGCAGATGAAGTACTATGAGGACAAGTTGGCCGAACAAGCTCATGTTCTGGCTGAACGGGATCATGCTCTTGGAGAAGTTCAGGCGCTCCGGGCCAACGAAGCTGCTCACATCGCTCACCTTACCGAGGAGCTCAAGGCGAAAGAAGAAGAGATGGTGACAGGAATAGCCGGTGCTTATGTGAATGCTCACAAGGATCTCTTGGCCGAACTAAAGAAGCGTTACCCCGAAGAGGACTTCTCTTGGATGGTCGACCTGGCTCTCGAGGACAAGGGTGGGGATAGTGAGGATGAGGCTGAGGATGAGAGAGAAGGTGAGCAAAATGTAGATCAGGCTACGGGTGATCCCCCAGCCGAATGACTTGTACAAATTTTGAAATGAAATGAAATGGAATGCCTCTTTTGTTCGATGAATGGTGGTGATCGGAAAATTTCTAAATTATTAAACACTTGATTGTCTGAGTATGTTGAAATAACTGAAAGTGATTATTAACCTAAGTGTGAGAGATCGGAAAACACAATGTGCATGAGATCGGTAAGGAACCAACGCTAAACGGAACTTAATTAAAATTGAAAATTTGGCTTGAACATTTAAGATCGGGATCTTCATTAAACCGAATTGGAACCTTAACTTGATTATACCTAAACTTTTAAAAGGGAGGTCGACCATGAAACTGGTAACAAAGATCTAGTGTCAGTTCAATTTCGTCTGACAAGAGAGATCGGGAATGTAGTTGACTGGTCAGGATATTTGACAATTGGCTTGAGAGATCGGTGAATGATTTGAGAGACCGATAAGGCTTTAACGGATATGAGGACTTAGCATTGATTCAATTCCTGGTGAAGAGAGATCGGAAATGTGGTTAAATGGCAAGGAGAGACCTAGTGCTGAGGATCGGTTTCGAAGTTTATTGATTCTGGGGATCGGCCAAAATATGGTGTCAACAGCTGCCCCTCTTTACATAATTTCTATTAAAGGGAAAAATTTTCCCGTGTAGGAATTATGTAAAGATTCAGACTCATATTTTGGACGATTAGGTGTTCGAAGTTAGGGAATTAAAGCACACCTAAGTTAGTGACCTAGAAGTTGGCAACAGAAGTTAAATTAAAATCAACTTGGATCAAGGAACCAGAGGTTGATGAAATTAAATTCAACTTAGATCAAGGAACCAGAGGTTGATAACAGGAAATGTAAATTGCAGGAAATTAAAATCAACTTAGATCAAGGAACCAGAGGTTGATAACAGGAAATGTAAATTGCAGGAAATTAAAATCAACTTAGATCAAGGAACCAGAGGTTGATGACAGGAAATTTAAATTGCAGGAAATTAAAATCAACTTAGATCAAGGAACCAGAGGTTGATAACAGGAAATGTAAATTGCAGGAAATTAAAATCAACTTATATCAAGGAACCAGAGGTTGATAACAGGAAATTTAAATTGCAGGAAATTAAAATCAACTTAGATCAAGGAACCAGAGGTTGATAACAGGAAATGTAAATTGCAGGAAATTAAAATCAACTTAGATCAAGGAACCAGAGGTTGATAACAGGAAATTTAAATTGCAGGAAATTAAAATCAACTTAGATCAAGGAACCAGAGGTTGATAACAGGAAATGTAAATTGCAGGAAATTAAAATCAACTTAGATCAAGGAACCAGAGGTTGATAACTAGAAATGTAAATTGCAAGAAATTAAAATCAACTTAGATCAAGGAACCAGAGGTTGATAACAGGAAATGTAAATTGCAGGAAATTAAAATCAACTTAGATCAAGGAACCAGAGGTTGATAACAGGAAATTTAAATTGCAGGAAATTAAAATCAACTTAGATCAAGGAACCAGAGGTTGATAACAGGAAATGTAAATTGCAGGAAATTAAAATCAACTTAGATCAAGGAACCAGAGGTTGATAACAGGAAATGTAAATTGCACTTACAAAGCAATCCTAATCCGGACACAAGTAGTTCTTCCCCGATGAAGTATACTTAACAGAATCCCAAAGGCCAATGATTAATGGAGGACGAGTTGCAAGACTTGACCCATGACCCCATTTTTCGAATGCCCCTCTTTTGTTTTTCGACTTTCTCCCGAGATGCGCCCTTACGGATTTTCACTTCCCCTTTGTCTATATGACTAGAAGCGCCCTTCTGGGTTTTCACCTCTATTTTTTTTTTTTTTTTTTTTTTTTTTTTTTTGAGGCCCTTTCGGGTTTTCACCCCTTTTTCTGGTCATTCCCTGCAAATCTCATAGTAAAGTACGTGAGGTTATCAATTGTTAAATCTTAATCTTATGGCAAAAATTTTAATTGATTAATAGTGCATTAAATAACGAGATTGCAGAAGGATAATGTTAAAGAATGAATATAAGGGAAAGATAAAAGCATTGGGAATGAAGTATGACTTTATTACGGTTTTAATAAAAATAAAGATAGAGTTTCAAAGAAATGGGTACAAGGTTAGACCTCACATATTCCTTGTGGTTAGCTTTGAAGTTCCTTAACTATCATTATTTCAAGTACTCTGAAGTCTCATGCCATGACGGTTTATTTCCCTTCTCGGTTTCATGCTTCTTTCCTTATTTCTCCCTTTTGGTTTTTGGGATGCCCTTTCGGGTTTTCACCCCTATATTTTTTTTTTTCGCTCTTTCAGGACGCCCTTTCGGGTTTTCATTCCTCACTCATTTTACAGAAAGCACCCCTTTGGGGTTTTCGCCTTCTTTCACACATTTTGCTAGGAGCGCCCTTTCGGGTTTTCACCCCTACTCCCTTTTTTTTTTTTTTTTAAGGCATAGTATCTCTTGACAGTGTCAGCATTCACAGGTCTTGGAAATTCTTCACCGTCCATGTGGGTCAAGATCAAGGCTCCTCCAGAAAATGCCTTTTTAACCACATAGGGTCCCTCGTAGGTTGGTGACCATTTGCCCCGGGGATCATTTCGATTTGGAAGTACTTTCTTCAGAACTAGGTCCCCAAGTTGGAATTCGCGTGGGCGAACGCTTTTGTCAAATGCCCTAGCCATTCTCCTTTGGTATAATTGTCCATGACATGCCGCTGTTAACCTTTTCTCATCCAGCAAGTTTAACTGATCCAACCTTGACTGAATCCATTCTGACTCATCAATCCCTGATTCCTTCAGAATCCTTAGGGAAGGAATTTCAACTTCAATGGGTAATACTGCTTCCATCCCATAGACCAGTGAGTATGGAGTTGCCCCGGTTGAGGTTCTTACAGAAGTCCGGTATGCGTGAAGAGTGTAGGGAAGCATATCATGCCAATCCCTATATGTGACTGTCATTTTCCGGATTATCCTCTTGAGATTTTTGTTCGCAGCTTCCACCGCTCCATTCATCTGGGGACGGTATGGGGAGGAATTGAGATGTCAGATTTTGTATTGATCACACAATTTTTGAATCTTTGGACCATTGAGATTCTTAGCGTTGTCAGTGACGATTTCATTGGGGAGACCATGCCGGCAGATGATGTTCGCATCATGTGCCCATTGGCATGGGTTGCACAATTTCCTTCATGAGTCTCAAAAAGGATTCTCTTCGCCTCTTTTGCATCCACACATCTCAACAATTCGCCGTTGGAGCTCCTCTTGTATAGGACTTCTCCACTAGGGAAGTATCCCAGTGCTAATCTCCGAATCATCCTCTTTTCGTTTTTGCTTGCCCCCGAAGGGAATTCTCTGGTTCCGCAGTAGACCAGGATGTCATGATACTAAGGCTTACCATCGGGCTCTTCTTCAATCATGAAGCAATAAGCTGGCTCATTCCTTGCCTTACTTTTCAACATCTGAGTCATCTGCCCTTCTTCCATTTGGGCCATAACAGCTAGAGTAGCTAAGGCATCAGCAAATTAATTCTTGTCTCTACTAAGGTGAGTGAAAGAGATTTCTTCGAATTTCTAAATCAGCTCCAGTAAGTACTTCTGATATGGGATTAGCTTCGGATCCTTGGTTTGCCATTCCCCTTTGACTTGATAAATAATCAGGGCTGAGTCTCCATATACCTCCAACTTCCTGATTTTCATTTTGATGGCAACCTGTAGACCCATCACACAAGCTTCATATTCTGCGACGTTGTTGGTGCAGTCAAATCTCAACTTAATAGCTATCGGAAAGTGTTTTCCATCCGGGGATATCAATACAGCTCCAATTCCATTACCGGAAAAATTGACAGCTCCGTCGAAATACATTTCCCATACATCGGCTGGCCCCTCTTCTTCGTAGTCTACTTCATTAATATGCTCATCAGGGAACTCAAAATCTAGAGCTTCATAATCCTGGATAGGATTTTCTACTAGGAGGTCAGTGATCACGCTACCTTTCACCGCTTTCCGGGTCATATAGACTATGTCATATTGGGAGAGTATGACCTGCCATTTGGCTATCCTTCCTGGCACAAATGGGCTTTCAAATACATATTTGATAGGATCCATCCTTGAGATGAGCCATGTCTGGTGATTCAACATGTAGTGTTTGAGGCGGTTTGCTGTCCAAGCTAACGCGCAGCAAGTCTTTTCTAAGAAAGAGTACCTTGACTCACAATCATTGAACTTTTTGCTCAGGTAATAAATAGCCCTTTCCTTTTGGCCAGTATCATCATGTTGTCCCAAAACACATCCCATCGAGTTCTGTTGGACTGCCATATACAGGATCAGAGGCCTCCCCGCCACGGGTGGAACCAATACTGGTGGGCTTGACAGATACTGCTTGATTGTCTCAAAAGCCTCTTGACAAACTGAATCCCATTGAGTAGAGTTGTTCTTCCGGAGTAATCTGAAAATAGGCTCAGCTTTGGCCGTGAGATTAGAAATAAATCTCGAAATGTAGTTCAACTTTCCCAGAAAACTGCGCACCTCCCTTTCTGTTTTTGGGGATGGCATTTCTTGAATAGCTCGAACTTTGTCTGGGTCAACTTCTATTCCTCTCTCGCTTACCATGAATCCCAACAACTTTCCAGATCTGGCCCCGAATATGCATTTGGCAGGGTTCAGTTTCAACTGATACTTCCTGAGTCTTTCGAATACTTTTCTCAGCACCTGCACATGGCTCTCTTTTCCCCGGGATTTAATGATCATATCATCCACGTACACCTCCACTTCTTTATGCATCATACCGTGGAATAATGTGACCATAGCGCGTTGGTAAGTGGCGCCAGCATTTTTTAATCCAAAAGGCATGACCCGATAGCAAAATATTCCCCATTGAGTGATAAAAGCTGTCTTCTCCTTGTCTTCCCCATCCATTAGGATTTGATTGTACCCCAATGCCCCATCAATACACGAACACCTACCTAATCCAGCAGCATTGTCTACTAACACATCAATGTGGGGGAGAGGGAAATCATCTTTCAAGCTTGCTTTATTGAGATCCCTGTAATCGACGCACACCCTAACTCTCCCATCCTTCTTCATTACTGGGACAACGTTAGCTATCCATTGGGGATATTTGACTACTTCCAAGAACCCAGCGTCATACTGTTTCTTGACCTCATCCCTAACTTTGAGCAGTATGTCCGGATTCATTCTTCTTAATTTCTGCTTTACCGGGATCGTCCCTGGAATTAGGGGAATTTTGTGCGTTACTATCTGGGGGTCCAGACCAACCATATCATCATAACTCCAGGAAAATACGTCCAGGAATTCTCTGAGCAAACTGATCATTTCTCCCAATTCTTCACTCTCTACTACCTTAAGTTCCCTTTTTACTTCTTCAGTACCCAAGTTTATGGTGCACATTTTGTCTTCGCAAGGCACTAGGGTAGGTTCATCCCTTTCATCGCTTTCTTCTGTGAGCTCTTCTTCAGAATCACTTGAAGTAATGGCAGTTATGGGGATTTCAAAATTAACCAGAGGAATTTCTGAGTCTATTGAATTATTAGGTATTAATTGATGAATGGTCCTGAATGAATGGAAATAGAACATATTATCAAGGTGGAATTCAAAAGGAAAGAAAGAGAGAATTGGATTTAAAATGCGCTATTAATTCATTAATGTTTATGCCCAAAGAAAAAAGGTCCATTTACAGAGTTACACTTGTTACCATGGACAAAATGATCAAGTGTAGATAACCAAAGGTACTTTACTCGAAATTGAGTACAGGGATGTCCTCTGCCGTCCAATTGTCCAGTTCCTGCCCCTCAGCTATTGGTGAGACCAGAGCTTCATACAAGGAATCCAGGTAGATGACATCGATGGATGGTTCATCAGGTGATTCTTCCACATCTGCCGGATTTTCAATGACCGGTTTAGTGAAGACTTCTGTGATTCTCGGGACTATTTTCATCTTTCCCATTTTCTGGTCGAACCTTTGATCCCGGAGCATTTTACTCATCCAGAATCGCCCATCCATAAGGGCATCTTCCTCATAACCCAAACCACAATGGCCTACTTTTTGGATAGCCGATATAGGTTCAACGATTCCTTGTAATGCGGCCCCTAGGCCTTTGCCCTCTTCATACCCATTTCTTGACATCACTTTGGCCACCATAGCCATAGCCCTCTCATTTCCGGTTTCTTGTAATTCGAGGGTCTGGAAAGAACTTTCCAACGACTCCTCCGCAGCTTCCACGTAAGGAAGTGATTGTGGCTTGGTGACTAATATGGCTTCTTCCCCTCTTACCGTGATGATCTTGCCATCCATGATGTACTTTATTTTCTGATGCAAAGTTGAAGGAACAGCATTTGCGGAATGGATCCATGGCCTCCCCAGCAACATAGTGTAGGCCGGTTCAATATTCATAACTTGAAATGTGACATTGAAGGTGCATGCGCCAATTTGAAGTGGCAAGTCAATATCTCCCAATACTTCTCTTCTGGTACCATCAAAGGCTCTTACCACCATAGCACTTTGACGTATATCTGATTGGTCAACTGGAAACCTAGCCAAGGTAGCACTAGGCAGTACATTGAGAGCCGATCCGTTATCAATAAGGACCTTGGCTACTATACAACCCTTACATTTCACAGTAACATGCAGAGCTTTAGTGTGCCTTAAACCTGCAGGGTCTATCTCGTCTTCCGAGAAAGCAACAAAACTGGATGCCTGGATTTGTCCAACTATCTTCTCAAACTGCCCCGGTGTGATGTCGGGGTTTACGAAGGCCTGATCCAGGATTCTCTACAAGGCTTGTCGGTGTACTTCTGAGCTCAGGATCAGCGATAACAGCGAAATTCGGGCAGGTGTCTTCCTCAACTGCTCCACCACGTCATACTCACTCTGTTTCATTATTTGGAGTAGCAGTTCCTCCTCTTCTTTATGTCCAGCAGGCTCTACTTCCTCTGTCTTCTCAACCTCCTCTTCAGTATTCTTCAGTGACTCTCCCATCTTTACTTTCCCTTTTCTCTTTTCTTTCTCTTCGTTCCCGTAATACCTCCCACTTCGAGTTATGAACCGACTTCTTGCTCAAGTGAGAAGGATTTTGTGGCAGCAACGGGTTGAAGATTAACCTGGGGAGTAGCACTGGTGATGGGTCCAGCATAAGTCATCTTAAAGTGTTCATGAGGAGTAAAGCATGGTTTAGGAGGTGCCGGAGGTGAAGCAAGGTTAGGAGCTGATGTGCTACTTGACGCTCCCTGAGTGAAGACTTGAAAATTATAGTTCCAAGGAACAGCGTGAGTATTGGTGAGAGGGAGCTGAGGAGGAGTTCGGATAACTGTTACTAGCGGTGAGGCTACTGGGGGTGAGAAGGTGATTCTAGGTTTAAAGGCAGAATCATTCTGACTGTATCTAGTTGTGTTCACTCCCACTTCCGTCTTCGACCTTGTTTGGCATCTCAGAACTTTGAGAGATAACAAGTTCCGAACCTCTTGCTTGAATCCCTCACAGTCCCGCAGCTCATGATCAGCTGCCCCTCCATGGTCAGGACACCCCGTACCTTCTTCCGATCCCGTTATCTGAGGGCAAAGGTAGCCTTCCCTCATTGTCACAGCAAAAATTTCCTCAAAGTGAGGAATCAGCTTGTCTACCTCCAGTGTCGGCCTTTCTCCATTAGGCTCTATCATATTTACACCACTGCCCGCATTATGGTTGGGCAATGGGTTTGAGGTAACATTGGGGAGGGAACCATTTCCCTCAATTTTTAGCCACCCGTTCCGAATTAAAGCGTGCACTCTTCCCCTGAGTGCTCCGTAGTTGTCAGTTGAGTGCCCTTGTGCCCCTCCATGATACTCACAACGGGCAGTGGCATCATACCACTTGGGATATGGAGGCTGAATTGGGTCTAGGGGAACTGGTACTATCTGGTTTATACCGACAAGATATCGGTATATTTCACTGAGCGGGAGGGAAAGAGGTGGATCAGGGTTTCTTGGGGGTCTTGGGTTGTTTTGTGGTGGTCTCGGCTGAGCAGGAGGAGGAGGCGGTCTAGGTTGGTAATTTGTTGGTGGGGGATACTGCGGGCGCGGGTGTGGATAATTTGGAAAAGGAGGTGGGATGTTTGCAATGGTTTGGCCATGAGGGGAAGGATATGGCCGGTAGTTATTTTGGGGAAGTGGGAGTAATTATTCTGCTGGGTGACGGAATGCACATCACCCTCCTTTTTCTTGCCAAAATTGGCAGCTTTCTTTGCAGGGTTCTCAGCCAACTCCTGCAGTCGTCCCATTCTTAAATTAGCTTCAATTCTCTCACCAGCCTGGATGATGTCTGAGAAGTTGTTGGAAGTGTTTCCAATCATCAAGTTGAAGTAAGGAGCTTTCAAAGTCTCGATGAACAGAGAGCATAGCTCATTGTCGGTCACCGGGGGGTGCACTTCTACCACCTTTTCTCTCCATCTCTGGGCATACTCCTTGAAGCTTTCCCTGTCTTTTTGCACCAGGTTCTGGAGGTCCCTCCTTGTGGGGGCCACATCGCAATTAAACTTATACTATTTCAGGAAAGCATCTGCCAAATCTTTCCAGGAGCGCAATTTGCTCCTGTCCAGCTGAATGCACCACCTCAGGGCTGCTCCGGAGAGGCTCTCATGAAAGAAGTGGACTAGGAGTCTGTCATCATCTGTCAGGGCGGACATCTTGGCGATATAGGTGGCCAAGTGAATGCGAGGGTCTGAATTCCCAGTGTACTTGTCAAAATCAGGGACCTTGAAATTGGGCGGCACCACCACATCAGGAACCAATCTAAGCGATGCCACATCAACTGAACCATACATATTCAGTCCTTCGATTGCTCTCAATCTCTCCTCTAGAGCAGATAGTTTCTCGCTTTCTTTCGTCTTATTTTTTCCTCCCACTGCATGAAATACTCCCCCAGTTGGGAGATGAGGGGCGAAGTGTACTGGTGGGATTAGGATTGAAGGGTATGGGTCGGTGTTTGAAACAGCTGGGTAATGAGAGTAAGGTAAGTCATTATTCATGGTAGCCGGATTGACAGAGATTGTCGGGTCCGGAATAGGTGACTGAAAGGTAAAAGAAGTTGAAGCTTGATGGGGATCCATTGTTGTAGGTGGTGGAGGAGGTAGTGGTAGGCTAGGCTCTGAAGTGGGTTTATTCTGGGACATTTCCCTCATTAGTCTCATAAGTTCTGAGACCTGATCCTTCAATTCAGAAACCTGCCCTTGTAGGTTCTGTACTTGTTCCTGATCTTCCATTATCTTCTTTGTTTGAGATCTTGTTAAGTACACTCGCTTGGGTTGAACCGTGTGCTTGGTCAGACTTGCCTTGTTTGAAGCAATGTTGATTTCCTGTGGGGAGTAAAAAAAGGTTTTTAATGAATTTCGAATTTTGCAAAAAAACTAAAAAGTCCTGGTCTGGACGAAGGATACAGTGGCATTTGGGAGCCAGAATGAAATCTGCGGAAGGATGATTGCATCAACTTTATCATGGCATCGTTCGATAGTCTGACCATGAATGACCGGATTGAATGCGCATTTATGATACCTGTCCATAAAGCGCACTCAATTTTTTCACATAACCCTAGCGAGGGAGTTCCTACGGAGTCATATTATTCATTCACAAATTTACTAAACAAAGGTCCAAAAATCATTTCATTAACTGAATAATTTGTACACCGTATTCTTTACATTTGCCTAGGCTCTGGGAGATTCTTTATAATGAGATGACATTTCCTGAGATACTCATATAGCCTTTCTTCTTGCTTGGCAGGGTCGAATGCTTTCAGAGCATATTCGGATTCAGGTAATAGTTCTTGTTTTCCCTGTGCTATCATTCTCTCCAGCTGGTCAACATTCTCTTTCAGTTCTTGATAAAGAGCAGCTTGTTTTTCTTTCTCTTTCCTTTCCTTAGCACACTCTTTCAAGATATCGTTGATGAGTAGTGCCTGTTCTTTCAATTCGAGCTTCTTCTTTTTGTTTTCTTGTTTATACTCTTTAACGAGTATTTCCTGGTATTTCATTTTTTCCTGAAGCTTACTATTCTGTGCTTCCACTTCTTTCACCACAGCTTGGAGAGAGTCTTTTTCCTTTTCCCACCGTTCCTCTTGTCCTTCGAGCCCCATCTTTTCGGCCCTTGCCTCTTCCCTGAGTCTTCTCACCTTTCTTTTAAGGTTCTGCCGTTGGTCCTCCAACTGTTTTATTTGTTCTTGCAGTTGTGAGTTTTCGGTATTTGCCTTTTGTAGTGAGTCAGCCAGACGATTATCAGCTTCTTTTAATAGGATGTTTCGGCGAGGGTCGCTATCTTTGAATTCTGTAGTTGAGTGTTCTCGGTCCCTGTCAGCCCTCCATTCAAGATAATCGCATGTGGCACTTGGACCTTTAGGCGACCTTTCCATTAGAGAGATGTTTTCCCAGGATCTGTGAGCCACTTTCAACCCTTCCTCTTCCTTGAGCTCATGGTAGAAATGACCTTGGTGGTATTTTTCAATGTTGATTCTGGACTGTGTTGAGCCAAACTGCCTCATTACTAATGCCGGAGTGTAACTTGTGTATCCGGTTACTCCGATTAGGGATACCGACTGATTACCTCCCATGCTGATCAAAACGGATTGGCCTGACGTCCACAGTTTCCTCCAACAGTAATCATGGCTATTGAAACTCAAAATCCGTTCCCGCCATTGCTGTTCATTCTTCAGACTGATTGCTAACCAGTTCATCTTCTCGATGGGAGGCTGGTCAAGGTACCAAGTCAATCCCTTTGTCTCCACAGGGCATATGTGATTGATAATCCAGAGGTACAACAATTGAGAACAACACTTAATGGACCCTTTGCCCTGTTGTCTGCAGTAGGTAAGGGTTAATAAGGTCTCCGCAAGAATTGCCGGTATCGGATTGACCTCCTGCCTTTCTACTGCCCAGAATACTTCCATTGTGCTGCAGGTTATGATTCCCAATGGTCCCGGGAACAAAATTAGGCCATAGATTCCCAAGGCGAGTGCCACTTCGATTCCATTGTTTCTCTTGGATGTATTGATCCAGCCACTTCTCAAGGTAGGTCCAATACCATCCATGCGTGTTCCCTTTGACAGTTTCTTTTGACTTTGCTTCCTCCGAAGGAATACCCAACAAATGTGTTAATCGTTTCCAGGTCTGCCTATGCTCAAGGTGTAGGTAGATCCAATTCTGCGTTGAGTAAGGAATCTCTAGTAATGCCTGATATTCTTACATAGTGGGAACTGTATCAATATCATTGAAAGAGAATACCCCGTACTCAGGACTCCAAACTGACAGCATGGCCTTTAATGCCGGGATTTGGACCTTGACTCACATTAAGGTTGCAATCCTCCCGTACTTCTCCTCAAATCATGCCTTGACCTGATCGGGAAGCGACCTCCAACCATTAGACAGACCCTCGAGGCTGTTCATTCTGACCTCAATTTTATTCAAATCCAATGAAGGTAGTAAGCTAGCATGTGCCTTGGGAACATCATTTTGCGGGGGTACTGGACTATGAGCTGATTTGGACCAAAGTTTAGCATTCTGAACCTCTTCTGCCGACTGACTCGAGGATGCCATGATAAAAATGATGCCTATCCTTTTTACAGACTCTTGGTTTGGTGATGCCTGCGGAAAAACTCGTTAGCAAGATAGATTTGGGTAACTTCGAATTATACTGTTGACAAGGTGACACATACACATTTATCAAAGTAGGAAAATGTGTAGGTGTTTCAGTAGAATTCAAGATTACCCTCATAAAAACGAACAAAAGGAAATTAAGGCAGAATAGAGTAAGAGTAAGTATGCCCCTTTTGCCCTAGAATAGGGAGACTCCTGATACCAGATGAGTGCTACCTAATTGGATAATTCTATCTTATAAGGTAGCTTACTACGGCTTTCGGCTATTGTGATAGTTTAGCTCAGGATCTAATTTTCTAAAAGCCACAGGTTCCCAAATTGCCCCTACTGTAAACAGTAGAGCCCCATTCTATAACCATGATATTATCGGGAAAATTCCACGGGTAACACGGTGAATAGAACGAGTTTCAATTTGAGCAGAAGCCTTCATGGATACTAACGGGGTAGAACCCACGGGTACCGCTACATGACCCCCTCCTACTTTCCTAAAAGGGTAAGAAAGCCCGGGTATAGGGCCGAAGTGTGTGAGGACATCGTGTGAGTGTTCAGTGTGTGAAGGGACACCTTTACCTCTTCCCAGTATGGGGGAATTTTCTCTTTTTTCCTTTTTTTTTTTTTTTAAAAACAAAGAGCGCTGCTAAAAATAAAACAAACAAGACAAATAAAACGGTTAGCAGGAATAACAATAATTAACATATAAAACATTGCCGAGTGAGCCCACCTAACTATGGTTTGATCGAAAAAATTAAATCTACTGTTGAACCTCTAGACCGGGGTTAAGTCGAATGTAACCTGACTCCCCAGTGGAGTCGCCAAGCTGTCGCAACGTGTTTTGCGGTCGCCTGGACGATCACTCACCGAAGTGGGAAAGAGTGAGGAGTCGCCACTTTAGTTTTGAGGGAAACTAGAGAAAACCATTTGTGAAGATAAATTGAAATGAAACCACTTCAAGACAGAGATTCTAGGTTCGGGGTCCGTAAACGGGTGGGGAAGGTGTTAGGCACCCCACCTCGTCCCTTAATAAGGGTGAGTAGATTTAACTTCGCATTCTTTATAAATTAGTTAGGAGGCCTTGAATGGAAATGTTAATCCTTTTAACAAAAGGAGTATTTGATTTTTCATTAAATTCGGATTACCCAGATACATAAGTAAATGAGACAACCTTAGTGAGTTACTGTTGTATGTTAATTTTGTTTGGAGGGGCTTTTGGTTAAAATTCAATTTGAGAATCGGATAAGAACTTCCCTCCGATCTCTTTTAAATTATTTGTTATAATTTTAGGTGAGGATCGGATAAAAACTCTCCTCCGATCTCCTTTCTAAATATTTATTAAAATTTTTAGTTTGAGAACCGGATAAGAACTCTCCTCCGATCTCCTTTCTAAATGTTTATTAAAATTTTTAGTTTGAGAACCGGATAAGGACTCTCCTCCGATCTCCTTTGAGTATTTATTTTAAATTTTAGATTGAGAACCGGATAAGAACTCTCCTTCGATTTCTTTTAAATTATTTGTTAAAAATTTTAGATTGAGAATCGGGTAAGAACTCTCCTCCCATCTCTTTTAAATTATTTGTTATAATTTTAGGTGAGGATCGGATAAGAACTCTCCTCCGATCTCTTTTAAATTATTTGTTATAATTTTAGGTGAGGATCGGATAAGAACTCTCCTCCGATCTCTTCGAAATTTGGACACAGCTATATATCATAAGAGTCTAAGTTTAAGAGTTCTAGTATTTAAAGATGCCAAGGGTTGAAATAAGACTTCTTTTAACTCGTTGGTACTTTGTGACTAAATAAGGGATGCCGGACTGAATTTTACCGACCTCCCATATGGTCGCCTTACCAGTATCCTATCGGTTCCATTTTACTTATCTGAGATTTGATTTTTATTCCGCCTTATGGCATTATGCCGGATTGCCTTCTACGTCAGCCTAGTGATTCAATTTTGCTACTTCCCTGACGTGTTATTTAGACCCTCTTTTCAAAGAGACCATAAAAATACAGTTACCTACATTTTGTTTAGTTACTTCTACACTATTCGGGACTAGAACTCCTGTGTTAAGAAGTAATAAAGATTAACCAAAGAATGGACTGATTAACAAAGAAGTAAACTCGAGAATGACCGTCTTCGTGTTTAAAATACAATATGAACTTGGTGGAAATTACAAACATAAAAAGAATAAATGAAATACGTAAATAAAGAAGAACATTTGATAAAATAGCGATATAAGCACTCACCTGTAGGGAGTCGAATCTACTAAACTAACTATGGAATCACAGAATGTAATAGGACTGCAGGTTGATAGCTGGAGGACTAAGGTTCGCCTCGAAATGAAGGATTCTTTGCTAAAATGTAAACGGGTCAAAATAACCAAGCTTGAATGGAGTTGAGCTTGGACAATATGAATGGAAATAGGAGATAACAAAGACAGAAAGTGAGAGTGCCACAGGATAATGAACGGACTGAAAATGAGGAATTTCAGTATTCAAGAATCCCTTTGCAAGAAAACACTTCAGAAAACTGGTTTCCAAAGTTTTTCTTATGAAAGCTAAAAAAAATAGCAGAGTAACGAACTGAATTAAGTTTCAGAGTTCTTCCACTATAGTCACTGCCTTTTTGTCTATTTTTTCGTCGTCTGAATAGTTTTTCATGCAGGTATTTATAGGAACCGGGTGCCCTCCATGAAGGGTCAAGATTTATTTTGAGGGAGACGGAGGGTCAGGATTTCAAAGGACATGATCGGATGCTTGAGAATTAAGGCGAATCAAAATGAACGGCCGAGATCATTCTCAGGATACTTGTCCTTTCCTTCTTCTAATCTGACGGTCCAAAACTTCGTTGACCTGGGCGATCCAAGGGCTAGGAATAAAAGGCGCCGGTCTTGTCGTCTTCCTCTTTGATCCAAAGGCTCTGGACTCGTCCTTGCAGGTGAGACCAACGGTGGAGATTGGGATGTACAGGACTGTCATCACATACTCTGGCACCTGTCAGCATTATGGGCGATTCTCAGGCGTGCGGTGGAGATTTCGTCTGCAAAGCTTTAACTACCTTGGCTCTGATTCTGACGACGGTTATTGGGATTTGTCTTATCCTCTTTGCCTTCCGATCTTCCCTCTTTCTGATCTCCTTGACATGCTCCTTTTCCGATCTTTCATACTAGTCTCCCCTCTTCCGATCTCTATCATTTCGATCCTTTCCTTACTCAGGCCTGGTCCGGTCAAAGCATTAATTTCCCCTCGATTCTCGAAGCGTCCGCTTCGTTTTCTGCTTAGCAATAAATGCCTGGTTTCTCCCTATATATACTGCTGACAGAAGAAACTTCCCTCATTCGATTTTCCTCTCTTCCTTTTTACTTTCTTGTTCTAACTGTTCCGGTAGTAGTTTCGGCTACGACTGTGGCTTTTAATCCCTTTCCGATGGACTTCTTTATTCCCCGACTGAAAATTTACGATCCCAGTGATCGAATAATAGCGATAACCTTATCTGATGATGGTGAGAGAACTGGATCAATTAACCGATCTGGATTGCGGACCTCGATCGTGCCGATCTCGAGTCATTCGACCGGTATAATCAGCGAACCGATTTCGGCCGAGAAGACTGCTAATGTTTCGCCAACCCTTGGCGGTTTCTCTTCCAAGTTTATTCGGCTTCTCACCACATTGGGTGTTCCGACAGCGGCTTCCCTCCACATTGGGTGTTCGGCGACTCGATTCATTGTCGGTTACCTACTGGATCAATCACAATCTTGACTTTGACATAGGCCCTCTTTAGATAGGATGTTTTGCTGATCTTTAGAGATCGGCCTTTTGATGTAATCAGATTTTTAATGTAATCCGATCTTGAGATCGCCCAAATGATGTAATCTGACTTTTTGGAAATGTAATCCGATCTCTTGAGATCGCCCAAATGATGTAATCCGATCTTTTGGAAATGAAGATTTTATTTTGTCGATTATCATCTTATTATTATTGCATTAATTATTTTCCGATCTCTGATATATTTGTCTGATCTGGTTCTTCATTTGAATGACACTTATCCGATCCGTAATTCAAAACACCTTGGTCCGCCGCTCTATAATTAACCGATCTCTTCACGGAATCTTGGGAATATGCATGAGACGTGTCAGAACAGCTGGCGAGTCCCGCTACCCAATGCACCACCTGGAATATCGTGAGCATTAAATGCTCGGACGAGTATAAATAGGGGTGCGTTAGCCAGTTGCTCTCTTACGTCCTTTTCAACACCTCACGAACGCCTTTAAAATTCTCTCGATTTTCAAGCTCTTCCGACACCGATCAAGCTCCGGTAAGGGTTTTGATCCTTATTTTACTTTAAATTTTTTACTTCCTTTGAAAATGAGTGGCGCCGAAGGTCAGAGAGCGGCAAGCCCCCTTTCCGTTCACGTTTCCTGGTCATCGGATGAAGTAGAGGTGGTTGGGCCAAGCGCGTGACCAGAACCTCCTAGGGTCTCCGTTCTAGCTCGGGGGCGGACCGCACCGTCAAGGCTTATACCTTCTTCAGGGAGGGAGAATCTTCCTATGGACGAGCTGCCGTCAATCTTACAAGAAACCGATCTACAGTCGTTCAGCCAGGAGTACAATATTCGTCCTGATTCGTACGAACTCATCCGATGTCATGGCAATCACCGAGCCAATCACTTCTTTGAAGGGAATGACATGATTATGGTATACGAGGAACAGTTAAAGGCCGGCCTTCGGTTCCCTCTAGATGACTTCTTCAAGGAGATCCTAAAATTTTTCCAAGTGTGCATTGCCCAAGTTCACCTGAACTCGTGGCGGATCTTAGTAGCCTTCCGAGGCCTATGCCGAGCTAAGGGAATCAGTCCTACGGCTAAGGTGTTCGCCGAACTACACAGGCTAACTCGCCGAAAGGACGACGAGTACTGGTTCTTTCAGGTGAAGCCTCATTGTGGGCTCTTTACCGATCTGCCCTCCTCCCTTAAGAATTGGAAGAACCGCTTCTTCATTCTGAGGAGCAAAAATCCGAACTGCTTTGAGGGCTTCCCCCGTAGCTGGTTGCACCAGGGGCCCTTGATTCCGAAGCGTATTACCCTGAACAAGGAGGAAGGCCTAATAGTGATGGAACTGAAGAATCAAGCAGCCACTCAAAAGTTCTCCTGTTTAGATGTGGTGACTGCCGAGCTGCACCATTGGACTATACAGCTGATCACCGGCCAAGATCGCGAGCTTTCGCTCTCTGACCTCGGCATCGGTATTTTCTACATCTCAGATCTCAGGACCTTAGCGATCTCACTGACCTCTTCTTTGTGCAGGTATGGCGGGTGGTGAGGGTTCCAAGAAGCGGAAGAAAGAAAGAGAGATTTCCCGGAAGGTAAAAGAGATGAAGCGTTCGGAACTGCTTCAAACACCCGGCCATGAACCTGGGGAGATACAAGGAGGGTCATCTCAACCCTCGGGGCCGCCAGTCATGGAAGTGGTTTGGTCTCCTCCTTGCCAAGAAGAGTCGCCTCCACCTCCTCCTGTTGCTCCAAGCGCAGAAAGGGGTCCTTTTCAACCTTCTGTGAGGCCCCCTCCTCGTGGCGCTCAAGTGCTGATCGCTTCCCTGGAGAAGAACCGGACTGTTTGGGAGAACCCAGGTTTTGCCAAAGTCTTGGGGTCTTCCATCTGCCTTCGGGAGGATCGGGACAGACTGTCTCCGGATAATCTTGATGACATCCTGACCCAATCCATGAGTCTGAATGTAGAGTGCCAGTGAACCAAAGACATAGTCAGGAAAAGGCTCCTTTGCCTAGGTAAGGAGGTCGAGAAGAAGAGTCAGGAAGTGGCTTCCCTCTGATCCCAACTCTCATCCGCTCAGGATTACATATCTCAAATTGAGGGGCAGATGAAGTACTATGAGGATAAGCTGGCCGAACAAGCTCATGTTCTGGCTGAACGGGATCATGCTCTTGGAGAAGTTCAGGCGCTCCGGGCCAACGAAGCTGCTCACATCGCTCACCTTACCGAGGAGCTCAAGGCGAAAGAAGAAGAGATGGTGACAGGAATAGCCGGTGCTTATGTGAATGCTCACAAGGATCTCTTGGCTGAACTGAAGAAGCGTTACCCCGAAGAGGACTTCTCTTGGATGGTCGACCTGGCTCCCGAGGACGAGGGTGGGGATAGTGAGGATGAGGCTGAGGGTGAGAGAGAAGGTGAGCAAAATGTAGATCACCCCCAGCCGAATGACTTGTACAAATTTTGAAATGAAATGAAATGGAATGCCTCTTTTGTTCGATGAATGGTGGTGATCGAAAAATTTCTAAATTATTAAACACTTGATTGTCTGAGTATGTTGAAATAACTGAAAGTGATTATTAACCTAAGTGTGAGAGATCGGAAAACACAATGTGCATGAGATCGGTAAGGAATCAACGCTAAACGGAACTTAATTAAAATTGAAAATTTGGCTTGAACATTTAAGATCGGGATCTTCATTAAACCGAATTGGAACCTTAACTTGATTATACCTAAACTTTTAAAAGGGAGGTCGACCATGAAACTGGTAACAAAGATCTAGTGTCAGTTCAATTTCGTCTGACAAGAGAGATCGGGAATGTAGTTGACTGGTCAGGATATTTGACAATTGGCTTGAGAGATCGGTGAATGATTTGAGAGACCGGTAAGGCTTTAACGGATATGAGGACTTAGCATTGATTCAATTCCTGGTGAAGAGAGATCGGAAATGTGGTTAAATGGCAAGGAGAGACCTAGTGCTGAGGATCGGTTTCGAAGTTTATTGATTCTGGGGATCGTCCAAAATATGGTGTCGACAAAGAGGACTACTACTGTTGCTCCAACAAAAACTGACAGACCTGCTCATGCACCACAAAGGGGTAGGAAACCTGGTAAACCTGAGGCAGCTGGTCAATCACTGAGGCCTGCATCCGAGTCAACTGAGAGGCCAGACACTAGAATACCAGCCAGGGCTTATGCCATCAGAGCCCAAGAGGAGCAAGATGCCCCGGATGTCATCAGGGGTACGTTTTCCCTCTACAACACTTCTGTACATGCATTGGTGGATCCAGGATCCACTCGTTCCTACATTTGCATCAAACTACCCATAGAGAGGGGAGTTCCAGTAGAGGAGAGTGATCAAGACATTCTGGTCACAAATCCACTAGGCCACAGTGTGATAGTGAATAAGGTGTATAATGGTTGCCCGTTGAGGATTCAGGGGTATGAATTCTCGGCAGACCTAATTGAATTGCCCTTCCACGAGTTTGACGTGATTTTGGGAATGGACTAGTTGTCACGTCATCAGGCAATAGTTGATTGTAAATTGAAGAGAATTTCTCTGAAAACTTCTGAGGGTAATGAGATCATCATGTGGGTGAAAGGACGATTTCTGTCAATGTTATCTCAGCTATAGTTGCAAGAAGAATGATGAGAAAAGGCTGTGAAGCTTACCTAGCACACGTGGTTGATACTAGGCAAGCTAAGCCAAACCTGAATGATATACCCACAGTAAGAGACTTCCCAGACGTATTTCCTGATGAGTTGCCTGGTTTACCACCAGAAAGGGAAGTCGAGTTTGCTATTGAGGTAATGTCGGGTACAGCACCCATTTCCATTGCTCCTTATAGGATGGCACCCACTGAATTGAGGGAGTTGAAAACTCAGTTGCAAGAGTTGCTTAATAAGGGGTTCATACGCCCCAGTGTGTCACCATGGGGAGCTCCAGTGCTGTTTGTGAAGAAAAAGGATGGAACTTTGAGATTGTGTATTGATTACCGGCAGTTGAATAAAGTAACTGTGAAGAATAAATATCCATTGCCCAGAATTGACGATCTGTTTGATCAGTTGAAGGGAGCCGGTGTATTTTCAAAAATTGACCTCAGATCAGGGTATCATCAGTTGAGGGTAAAGGATGTAGATGTGTCAAAAACTGTATTCAGAACCCGGTATGGGCACTATAAATTTCTAGTGATGCCGTTTGGGTTAACAAATGCACCAGCAGCATTTATGGACCTTATGAACCGTATCTTCCATCCATACTTAGATCGGTTTGTAGTGGTATTTATTGATGATATTCTGGTGTATTCCAAGACCAGGGAAGAACATGATGAACATTTGAGGATTGTTCTGCAAACCCTGCGAGAAAAGAAGCTGTATGCTAAGTTGTCCAAGTGTGACTTCTGGATGAGTGAAATCTCTCTCCTTGGACACATAGTATCAGCAGAGGGGATTAGAGTGGATCCCAAAAAGATAGAAGCAGTGATGGAATGGAAGCCTCCCAGAAATACAACTAAGGTCAGAAGTTTCTTAGGGCTAGCTGGGTATTACAGAAGATTTGTGAAGGGATTTTCCTTAATAGCTGCTCCAATGACCAAGTTGTTACACAAGAATGTCAGATTTAACTGGAATGACAAATGTCAGGCTAGTTTTGAGAGGTTAAAGGCTATGTTGACAGAGGCACCAGTGTTAACACAGCCAATGTTGGGAAACGACTTTGTGGTCTACAGTGATGCCTCACATAATGGGCTAGGGTGTCACACCCTACCCCTCTGTAAGGCATAACATGATCCCGTAGTATACCTAATGAATTACCAACTCCGTTTACTGATAACCCATTAAATACACTACAAGGGATTTTAAAAACTTTTCTTACTTCTTTTACAGCGGTGAGCACTATTTACAGGTGTTAAAAACCTTTTTGAACTGAAGTGATAGAACTAACATATTTGAATTATTTGGAATTTCTGTGAAAATTTTGGTAGAGTGCCATCTGTATTTTGGATAAAACAGTTCTTCAGAAAAACCTGTAAAAAGCACTTCAATATATTTCCAAATCTCAACTCCAACATATTTCTCAACACAACATGTTTCTCAACTCAATTCCACAGTAATTTTTCAAAGACTGAGATATAAGAAATATAATACAATTTTTACAAGCCAAAATAACTCATAATTATTTTACAACTTCAATGTACAATTTGAATTTACAACTGCTCAAAATCAAAAACAATATGTACATACAGTGGTCATACATTACAGTACAAAATGCAAAATGTGGTATATCATTATACCCGAAAATCTCTCGCTGGAGGTACTAGCAGCCTAGTCTGCTGCCCTGTCTGTCTGTCTACCTGCGACAGCAATAAAAAGCTATCGCTGAGACAATGTCTCAGTGGTGCACAACAATAACCAAATACAACTTTAAATCACAATTCATAAGTTAAATAAATAGTGGATACTTAAAACCATAGTTAAATTCAAGACAATAATTGTCAACAAGAATTTAAACTCCATTTCTCAATATCATAATAAATTTCAATAAGTCAGATCATGGTTGAATTCAAAAGACAGTATATGTCAATAAGAGTTTAAATTCATTTCACAATCTCACAATACATATCAATAAATCACACACAGCTTAATCATGTTCCAAAGTTCAATTCGTCCCAAAAGTCGATGACTAATGAGGAATAACATAGCTAGCTAGCAAAAATATGAGTACTCATCCAATTCGTCCTCAATAGGCACACACCTCAACACTTCAGCCAGAGAGGGAATTCAATTCGTCCCACTACACAAGCTAGCGAGGAATACAATCAATATACATGATAGCTGTGGTTTCAAACCATTTCCAATGCTTTTCAATCAATAAGTATCCATCAATATCATTCAAATAATTTCTCATAATTTCAAACCATTTACAATGATTTTCAAGCGATAAATATCCATTCAAACACATTTCCACAATTTAAAATAATAATATGCAAATAGTCATAATTTATTTCAATTGAAAAATTCAAAAGAAATAGGTGTTGTGCACAAACCTCTAATAACTATCTCTTGGTCTGGACTCAGTGTTTCCTTCTCTTTTCCTGAGTCTTTGGTAACTGAGAAACACAATTTGAAGTGTTTCAGTACTAAATTAAATTGTCTCTAACGATAATGTTCGATAAGTAATTCACTGAATTCAAATATTTACTTAATCAACCTAATATATCGACCCTCGATGCGTTCTAGGTAAATTAGGTTTTAGTGTTACTAATGTGTCACATTCGATAGTATTTTAGGGTTGGTACATGTTACCAATTTCGTTTTCTTGTTTAGTGCATTTTATTGCAACTTGCTGGATTCTGGGATACTAGTTTGACCTAGCCGGACGACCTAGTTCCCTCGGTTTTCGTGTAACACCCCCGTTGCATAGCCTGGTATATTTCACTGTTCCGGTGACCGGTGTCGGTCCAGACAATTAATGGGATTAGGGCCACACTTAAGACAATTTGAGAAGCCATAAACACAAATAATTAGTAATGTTTAATTAGTTAACTATAAATAAGAAAAACAGAACATAAGAGGTTAAACGAGCCGAGAGTCACAGTGATGAGTGACCTCCTCGGGAACGACTGCGAAGTCATTTTAAACTCAAATTTCGAACCGTAAAAAGTGACGTTGCGGTCCTTAGGACCCTTATGAACACAGTGGAAAAGAGAAAATCACGAAAAAGAACTGTTAAGTCAGTCAAATAATTAGGTCAGGGAGCCGGAAGAAATATTGGATTATTTGCAAACCGGGATGAACCGGCGAGGGGCGATTTGGTCAATTGACCCCGAGAGCTGACTCCTGACCTAACTGTCAAATAAAATCAGAGAAAAGAAAATTTCAGAATCGAGAATTAAATTAAAGAACTAATAGAAAAAAATAAATAGAAAAAAAAAAGAGAAAGAAGTTAGAAAAGTCAAAGGTGATGACATCATGAATGATGTCATAAAAGAATTAATTAAATATTTATTAAATTTGATTTTTATGGTCTTCCAAAGCAAAATAAATAAAAGGAAACAAAAGAAAAAAAAATCAGAAAAGTCTCATTTTCTTCTTCCTTGTGCCGCCCCATCCTCTCTCATTTTCCTCCATGAAAAGCCACCATTAAAGCTTGCATACAAGCTTTAATTTTTCCACTCAATTCTCATAACTCCCCTAAAAATTCTACTAAAGCTTGTTATTACTACTTAAGAAGGAGATTACAAGAAGAAAGAAGAGCAAAAGTTAGGGTTTTGAAGATTTAAGAAAGGTTAGTGTGTTAACTTGTTATTTTACTTCTTTAAATGCATATGAAAATGTTGACATGAGCTTAGAATTTATGAAATGAAATAAAAACATGGGAGAAGGACCAAACTGAATTTCGGCCAGCATTGTGGAGAGTGTGATTTGCATGGCTTGATTGACTTGGATAGGAATATGAACCTTAGTGAGTTAAGTGATGATAGTTAAAGGCATTGAAATGGTTAAATGCAAGAGTTAGTGAGATTAGGGTTGAATGCTAGGGTTTGTGAACCAAATTTTGGAAAAATGCTTAAATGATGACTTTGGTCTATTATGAGATGAAAAATGGTCAATAATGACCAAAAGAGATGTGTGGGAATTGTTGGAATGAAAACCAAATTCGTAGGTCAATTGGTCATGCTGCTGGCAGCATGACCAAACCTACTTTGAAGGACCAAAATGGGAATTTTACAAGCCCAATGGATATGCCACCAATTGAGGATGAAAATAGACATAAAATAGCGCAATTTTCATTAAGGAACCATGGCCAAAAACTGACCAAAACTTGGTGAAACAATTGACCAAAGTGAAATGAGAGCAGGCTGCCACTGCACCAAACTGACGAAATGAACAGTAACTGTTTATTTGGTCATAATTCGAGCTGGGTAGGTCAAATTGACCTGAAATTTTAACCGTAATTAGATAAGATATAGATCTAAAACTTTCATGGAGAACATAAACCCAAATTATGCCATTAACCCTTTCAAAATCATTGAGCAAAGTTAAACTACTGTACCTGCGATTCTGCAGAATTACCATTGAGCAGTAATGTTTGAAGGGCTATAACTCTCTCTAGGAAACTTTGATTTAGGTGGTTCTTGAACCAATGGAAACATAAGACATAGTAGAACATTTCATATGAAGAAAGTGAGACCAAATTATGAACTTAACTTGACCAAATTACTGAACGAAGTTAGATCAAAATCTGCCAGAACCCAAATTCTCAGCATGAACAGTGCACGTGAACAGTAATAGTATTTTGGCCATAACTTGAGCTACAAAACTCCGATTGAGGTGATCCAAAAATGAGAATACACTTAAGACAATAAGGAACATTTTCTATGAAGGAAGTTTTGTCAAATTCCAACAGTAGATCGACCAATGGAACAGTGCAACTTCGGAGCACCAAAACCGAAAATTGGCAATTTTGCCAAAATGACCTATGCTTTGAAAAAATGACCAAAACCAACAAGTTTGGTGACCAAAATGTGGTATGTGGGTGAAGTTAGAGTTCCCATACCTATTAATCCTTAAAAAGTCAACAATTTGACTTGAATAGTGTAGTGAATAGTAACTCAAAACACTAAAACTTCGAGAACGTCGAATTTAACGCAATAGAGCTAGTTAAAGTGAAGTTAAATTTATTTTTGGACTTATGTTAAGTTATGGCACTGAAACACTATGAAATTGTGTGTTTCAGCTGAAAAAGACTTGGAAGCTCGGAGAGACTGAGTCAAGGCCTAGAGGCGACTCCAGTCAGGTTTGTGCACAATAATAATTGTTTAAATATTTTAATCTCAAAATTTTGACTTCTTTGATTAATTATGTACTGTGTTGCCATTTTATAATTGTAAATGTGACTTTGGAAATTGATCAGATTTCTCGTAAATTGTTTGAATAAATTGATTTGAATTGATTTTATGTTCACACTTAGCATGACAGTATCACATTATTCCTCCTCCATTTATGGGGTTGAGATCATTTATTTTCCTCCCTCTCTGGCTTGCCAGTTGAGGTTGTAGATCGGATGAGTACTCATTAGCTAGCTAGCCACCTCCCTCATTGATTTCGATTAATGGGGTTGTAGATTGCTTTATCGTGGTGTACAACGCGGCATTGATCGAAAATTTTGTGTCATGGCTTAAGTTGTGTATGATTTTGGCAACACTGTGTTTATGAAATTGTTTGACTAAACTGTGTTTAATATATTATTTGACAAAATGAGTTGTTATGAGCTTTGATATTTGTGAAATGTGATTGTGAAGTATTCAAATTATGTTTCATCAATAAATGATTTATGTATCGCAATTTAAATTTTTATTGTGCACCACTGAGTATGTTTATACTCAGCGATAGTTTAATTTACTGTCGCAGATAAGAGCAAGGAGAAAGCAGCATAGTGAGCTGCGGGATTGATAAGAACTTCTTGATCCCTTTTGTACGGGTATTGTTTTATACTCTTGTGGTTATTTTGATGTAAATACTGTAATGTCATAAGTATCAATGTAAATTGAGCAGTTGTAAATAAATTGTAATAATATTATTTTGGGTTTGTTTTTGTAAATTTAATATTTGTAAATATGAATTTTCTACTTTATGCCTTGTTAATGAAGTATTAAAAATTTTGTGATGACCAAATTTGATTAATTTGTGGAAATTGCTTTGAAGTGATTTGAATTGGGTTGATTTGAGTTTTATTCGAGATTGGGAGTTGTGGAAAATTTTTAGAAGTGCTTTTTACAGGTATTTGAAGAACTGGTTTCTCAAAATACAGAGGGAACTCTGTCAAAATTTTTATAAAATTTGCGGCAAAATTTAAATGGACAAAAATTTTTACTAGTCCTTAAGCTTTGAATACATGGTTTTTAATTCACTAAAATGCTCACCACTTCCAAAATGTAAGAAAATTATTTTAAAATCCCTTGTAGGGTGTAACATCCTCCAGGTAGCAATTCAAGATCTCTCATATTCTGGGTGTCGGTCCGGACAGCTAGAACTTCTGGAAAAAAAATATTTAAACTAAAGTGAGGAACCATAATTAACTCAAATATTAATGAGAAAAATTTAGTAAAAATTTTAGAAATAAAATACAGTTAAGTCAAATGAGCCGGTGCCCAAGCAATGGGTAACCCAGAGGGAAGTTGCGGTTCTCGCAACTAGGAGCCCTAGACCCGGGAAAAATTTCATAAAATAATTTTTGGGACTCTAGAGAAGGGTCATTGAGGTTCCTATGGCATTAGAATGCCAAGAAAATATTTAGAAAAATTTTTCAATCGGTACAGACAATTTTGACCCGTTAAGCCAAACGGAGGGCATTTTGGTCATTTCGCCTTCAGAGGTGATTTTTGGCCAACTTGCCCAGTTAAGTAAATAATTATTATGATCTAAAATATGAATAAATATTGCTAAAAATTGAATTAAAAATGAGTAGAAAAGAAAAGAAAAAAAAATGAATTAAATGGGAATTTATGATATCACATGATGTCATTAGTGTACCTTCACCCACTCAAGTGTTGACACATGGCATAAACTAATTTAAAAGTGGTCAAATGGGCTGGAAAATGGAGAAAAACCAGAATTCCTTTTCTCCTTCAATTCCTTGCCGTGAACCATTTTTCCCTAACCTCCATGGACAAGCTTTTTCAAGCTTGATTTTCCCTAGCTTCCACACCATAAAAACCCTAGTTGTCTTCACAAAAAATTCACCCCACACCTTGAGGAAGCTTTGGGCAGCAAAAAGAAGTGAAAATAAAGAATTTTATCAAGCTTGGGAGTTAGCTCCAACAAGGTTAGTGCTATCTTTCTCCATCTTCCTTTGGATATTCATGTTAAAACATTAAGTTAGGCTAAGAAATTGTGAGATTTGAAGGGAATTATGCATACTAGGGTAGAGGTAAATTTTGGCAGCCTATTGGGAGTGGGGATTTGATTGTTTTGATGGGCTTAGAGTGGAATAGAAATGGTGTTTGAAGTGTATATACATGTTGATAATGAATTAATGTGCTTAACTAATGCATCTTGTGTAAATTCATAATGGGGATTAGGGTTTTGGGAGTGAAAATTGACTTGGCTTAGGAAATTGTTAGAGCACATTTTAATGGTCAATTAGTGACCATTTTAGGTAAGTTGACCATAAAATGGACTGAAAAATAGGATTGCAAAGTGAAGTTGCAGGCTGCCCTAGGACAGCAGCAGAGGGACTGAAAATTCAGTCCAATTACACAGCCATAACTTGGGCTGTGTTGGTCCAATTGGTGTTTGGCCAATTGGACATGAAACTAGGCTTATAATGCCACATTTTTGCTGAAGAAACCATGCCCAAAAGACCAAAGCAAGTGGACCAAAACTTGGCCCCAATCCTGACACCCTGCAACAGCCCCTGCAGAAATGACTAAATGAACAGTAACTGTTCATTTGGCCATAACTCACTGTAGATTTGGTCAATTGACCTGAAATTTTTACAGCAACAATTTAAGACATAGAAAAACAACTTTCATGAAGAAACCTATCCCAAATTATGACCAGAACCTAACCCAAATGGCAGTCACAGTTACTGTTCAAACCTGCAACTCTGCAGATTTTCATTTGAGCAGTAATGTTTGGATGGCTATAACTCTCTCTAGAAAACTCGGATTTAGGCAATTCTTGAACCGATGGAAACCTAAGGCATAGTAGAACATTTCATATGAAGAAAGTTAGGCCAAATTATGAACTTAACTTGACCAAATTACTGACCAAATTTGGACCAAAATCTGTCAAAACCCAAAAGTGCAGCATGAACAGTGCACGTGAACAGTAAACTTGTTTTGGCCATAACTTGAGCTACAAAACTCCGATTGAGGTGATCCAAAAATGAGAATACACTTAAGACAATAAGGAACATATTCTATGAAGGAAGTTTTGTCAAATTCCAACAGTAGACCGATCAAGGGAACAGTGCAACCTCGGAGCACCAAAACCCAAAATTGGCAATTTTGCCAAAATGACCTAAGCTTTGAGAAAGTAACCAAAACCAACAAGTTTTGAATGCAAAATGTGGTATGTTTGAAGTGCCAAAGTTAATGTACCTATTTTCTATGCAAAAGTCAACTTTTTTGTTGACCAATGAAGTGAATAGTGACACCAAAACTTGAAATTTAAAATTTGAAATTAGAAATGCATCTAGGGGACTTTAAATTGCAATGGGCAATTACTACTAGCAAATGTAAAACTCAAAATGTGGGATCTTGGTGTAATTAGAATTAATATATCCATTAAGTATAAAAAGGTCAACATTTTGGTTGACTAGTATGGTAAATAGTAATCAAAATGATTAGTGAATTAAGATGAAGACCTAGAACCAATTCTAAGCTTAAATGCTTAGAATTGTATGACAAATATGGACTATGCATCCTAGTCAAAATTGTTAAAAAGAAATTTAGGCCATAAATTTGAAATCCATGAAATATTCATGGATTACTTGAAACATGAAAAATAAGTCACCTAATTGATGTGAATAGATAGTTAGGGCATATATGCCCATCACAAATGGAATTCATAAAATATTAGTAACTCAACTTGAAATATAAAATTTGTAATTACAAGTAGACTCTTGAATGTATAAATGAGAAAGGAAAAATGTTTTGAATACAATGGTACATGTGAACCATTGTTTAGAATTGGGATCAATATGAATAACATAATGAATGGATAAATAAACCGTATTAATGTATGAATGAGACATTAGTTCTCATTATTGTAAAGAGGAGAAGTATTTTGAGTACAATGGTATAAAAGGATAATTGATGTGAATTGTGATCATATAAATGATCAAATGAATGTATGAATTATGATTGAAATTTATCATGAAATAATGAAGTCATAAAGCACAATATATTAATATTTTAAAATATTAAATGCCCTAGTATACCTAACAAGATTGGTTTGGATAGTTTGGCATGCCAATAGGGTATTGTTTTAGCAGTACTGCGAAAGGCTTTATGCTTGTATTCATGGCTTTATGCCCGTATTCATGGCTTTTATGCCCGTATTCATGGCTTTTATGCCAATTATGTGATATCATGGCTTTTTAGCCATACTGACTGCATACATGGTTGGCGTTACGCGTCCCATGGTATGACGCCCGAGGCAATCGCGGTGTCCAACGACCCGTTATCGATCCGATCGTCTAGTATAGGTTACTTGGGCGATCAATTAAAGTATTATTCAATTCAGCTAAGTTAAGTTAAGTATAATGAAAATCCAGACAATAAAATTAAGTATTGAATGAATAAGCAAAAGAGATTAGCAAAAGAAACATAACAAAAATATAAATTGCAGAACCGTACAGACTTGAAATACAATACAGATAGAATAAATTATATACCTTCTAGTATTACTGAAAAGTTATAAACTAAGCACTTCCAAAGAGGAACAAACTAGTATATAAGATCGTTGATACTAGAAATACCATACCAAATTAAATTGATTCTTGAGTATCTGAATTATCATTTATTTCTTTCTTTACTTGTATATATTATTTCTGGTTATATTATTGCACCACTAAGCAGAAATGCTTAGCGCGATGGAATTGCTTCCTCGCGCAGGTACTGAAGGTAAAACCAGTAGACTGTCGACTGAGATTTTTTGGAGTCCAGATCTGCAGAAGTGTCAGAAGAGTTCAAGATTGTCACCTCCTCAGCAATGCATGTAGATAGGGCTCATTTTATACATGTTATGTATATTGTTCATTCCTAGCACATTGTAAATTATTTGTATATCTTGTACAAAATAAACTCATGTAATTAACCGATGAATTATGGAAGCTATTCAAAGTAAGTATTTTAGTATGTGAATTGAATTTGAGTTATAATGAGATTATACTTGTGAATATTGAGATATTGAAAATCTAATGAGATTTCTGAGAAATCTAGATACTGTATTGAGATACATTATGTTTGAAATTTTTGAGACTATTAAGTTTGAGAAATTGAGTATATATTGAAATTGTCTTTGGTAGGTTCAGAAGAACTGTTAGTCCAAATTACAGCCGACACTTTGTCGGATTATCGTTAAAATTTTTGAAATTTCCAATTTAGTTAGATTTTGATAAAAGTAAAAATAGCCTAAATCTTCAATAAAGTTTTTGAATAAATAAATCAAGGACTGTAATGAAATCAGATAAAATAGAGTGCTCCGGCACACTGAGTGGCATAACTTGCTCGGCTACACTGTAGTCGGGTAAGGGGTGTCACATAGGGTACTTAATGAGTTATCAGTAGGTGAAGTTCGGTAGTTCATTAAGTATTCTACAGGATCATGTTATGCCTTACTGAGGGGTAAGGTGTGACATTTCGGGTTTCGATCAAAACTACAAACTTGTAGATCTATGTCTTACTGCACGTGGGGCAAAATTTCAGGTCATTCCGAGTTATGTAGACCAAGTTATGGTCATTTTATTATTGCTGGTCAAATGGCATCAAATTAGGTCATTTTAGGTCAACTTTGGTCAACTTTGGTTCGGCCAGTTTTTGGACCCGAACTTGTGCAAGTTGTTTGACTTCCTTATGGTCATTTCTGGGCTTTGGTGTCCTCATAAGACTTGTAGGTATGGGTCTTAACTATTCATGGTTAAAATTTCAGGTCAATTAGACCTGTTTTGAGTGAGTTATGGCCTAAACACTAACTGCTGCCCAATTGGTAAATTTTCAGGCCCTATTGCACTTAATCCGCATTTGGTCACTTTTCATGCTACTTTGCAAGCAGAATTTTGGTATGTTTTCTTCATGAAAGTTGGCACATTTTGTGCCTAGTTTCACCTCCAATTGGTCTCATACCAATTGGAGTTACACATTTAGAGTTATAGGCTGAAATGCACACTGTCCTTAATTACATTACTTAACATGTATCAATTACACATTTACTTGCTATAAGTCCACCTCTCTTACCAATTCTGATTTGGTACATTACCAAAACCATATACCACCTTACCTTAAAGTCATTTTGGGCAGAATACAAACATCCTCAATACACCAAATGAAGCTTTAATTCACAAAGTCCAAATAAAACAATACATCCACATGAACATTTCTAATTCTTACATACACTTTACATAATCAATTTACATACATATTCATCAATCCTCAATATCACAATTTATCCAATATCTTCATGAATTCAAACATTCATCAAGGGGTCCCAAGGCTGCCGAAATGTTCCACAATGCCAAAGTGTCCCACAATTCGTCAACTTCCATTTCAAGTGCACAATCACCATATACATGTGGAATTAACTTACTAGGACATTAAATCACCCTACTCAACATGAATTCACATCAAATATATGTAAGAATAAATCATCAAATATACAACTTCATGGCTGTCCAAAATTAGATATGTCAATAACTCCTCAAAACTTAAAAATTCCTTCACAAAGCAAACACCCATAACATGTATACAAACTTTATCAAAGAAATATTCAAAAACTCAAACTTACCTATTGTTGGGACTTGCTTAATCTTCACTAAAACTTCTGAATATTGGTATCTACTTCTTCCTTGTGAAGTGGGGATAAATTTTAATGAAGATAGGTGTGGGAAAAGGAGGCTTGATCATGGGATTGTTAAGCTTTGAAGGTGGGCGGCCATGGGAGCTTTTTTTGGAGAATTTGTTTCGGCATGGTGATTCCCAAGCTTGAAGATGAAGTGTTTAGTGGAGCAATCTGCCCACTAAACACATATTATAATCCTAAGTGGTCCACTTACCCCAAATCAAATATATTTTATGTTTAACTTTCATTTATCTCATATTAAACCCATAATTTTTGCTATTTACTTTAGGTATCCTCAATTAAATTTTTCATTATATTTTCCAAGTGTAATATTATTTATTTTTAATGGACATTTAGGTCAAAAGACAATTCAGGATGTCAAATGACCATAATGCCCCTGTTCGGGTTGCATTCCCGATTTTTCGGTAACACTGGGTTTTGTCCGTTTTTCGATTTCTCACTTTTCTTTGTACTAATTAATTAATCTTTCTTTGATATTTCTAATGATATTTATACTTCAATTGATGTCTCTTTAAGTCCTAAAAATATTTTCCAGGGTTCCCATGATCCGAGCTAGTCAACGGTCCACGCCGTGACTTCCTGATCACCCATCACTAGGGTTCTCGGCTCGCTTAACTTGGTTACATTTCTTTGCTATTATTTTTCCTTTGTTTTTCTTGTATTTTCTTTTCTTGTATTTTATTATTTTATGTCTCCTCACTCATAACGAAGTGTAGTTCTAGGCATCCTAGCTGTCCGGACAACACTGGTCACCGGAATAGTAGAACGCACTACCGAACATAGGGGTGTTACAATTCTCCCCCCCTTAAATAAATTTTGTCTCGATATTTTACCTGGCATTAGTCTCTGAATAGCTGTGGGTGCTGTCTCCTCATATCCTCTTCACGTTCCCAAGTAGCTTCTTGGCCTGAATGATGGTTCCACAACACTTTAACCAGGTGTATCTGTTTATTCCTCAGCTGCTTCACCTCATATGCCAGAATTTTTATGGGTTCTTCCTCATATGAGAGGTCTGGATTTACCTCAATCTCTTCAACTGATAGTACATGAGATGGGTCAGATCTGTACCTCCTTAATATGGACACATGGAAGACATTGTGTATCCTTGCTAACTCTGGAGGTAATGCCAACCGGTATGCCAAAGGACCCACTCTTTCTAGAACTTCATATGGTCCGATGAAACGAGGACTCAGTTTCCCCTTTCTGCCAAATCTCACAATCCTCTTCCAAGGAGAAACTTTGAGGAATACTTTATCACCCACTGCATACTCAATATCTCTTCTCTTCAGATCAACATAGGACTTCTGACGGTCTGATGCAGCGTTGAGTCTATCTCTGATCAATCTGATCTTTTCCTCTGTCTGCTGAACAATTTCTGGTCCAATCATCTTCCTTTCACCTACCTCATCCCAACATAGGGGAGTTCTACACTTTCTGCCATACAAAGCTTCATATGGAGGCATCCCAATGCTTGATTAGTAGCTGTTGTTATAAGCAAACTCAATCAAAGGCAAGTTTGTATCCCAACTACCTTCAAATTCAATCACACAAGCCCATAGCATATCCTCCAATATCTGAATTACCCTTTCAGACTGGCCATCTGTCTGCAGGGTGGAATCTTTGTCTTGAAGTTCAATCTAGTTCCTAGGGCTCTCTCAAGACTACCCCGAATCTAGAAGTGAACCTAGGATCTGTCGACACAAATGATACTGGCACACCATTCAAATTTACAAACTCATAAATGTACAAACTGGCCAATCTTTCCGTGCTATAGTCCATCCGAATCGGCAAAAGTGAGCAGACTTGGTCAATCACAACTATAACCCATACTACATCATGACTACTCGTGTCCTTGGAAGTCCTGTAACAAAATCCATAGTTATTCGCTCCCATTTCCACTGCATCGACAAAGGATGTAACAAACCAGCTGGAACTTGATGTTCTGCCTTTACTTGCTGACAAGTTAGGCATTTGGAAACAAATTCAGCTATATCTCTCTTCATACCCATCCACCAGTAATGCTCTTTCAGCCCTCTGTACATTTTAGTTCCACCTGGGTGCATAGCAAATGGAGACTCATGTGCTTCCTTCATAATGATTTGTCTCAATTCTACATCACTAGGAACGCACACCCTGCCCTGATGTAGTAATAAACCATCATCTCTCACAGAGAATTCAGGTTTCTTGCCCTGCTGGACTTCTTTCAGTAGCTTCTGATATTTTTCATCACTCTGAGCAGCCATTCTGATCTGATCAATCAACAATGGCTGTACATGCCATGCAACTACTGTCTGTCCCTCATCATCAATCTCTAAACTGGCATGTTGTACTTTCAATTCATATACCATGGACAAAGGAGAAACTCTGAGACTTGCCATAGTCTTACGACTTAAGGCGTCAGCCACCACATTTGCTTTCCCTGGCTGATAGTCTATTAAGCAATCATAGTCTTTAATGAGTTCTAACCATCTCCTCTGCCTCAAATTCAATTCCTTCTGGGTGCCCAAATACTTCAAGCTCTTGTGATCTGTGTAAATGTAGCATTTCTCCCCATACAAATAGTGTCTCCAGATCTTCAGAGCAAAAACAATAGCTGCTAGCTCCAGATCATGTGTTAGGTAGTTCCTCTCATGCGGTTTCAGCTGACGTGATGCATATGCAATGACATTCCGATCTTGCATCAGTACACAGCCTAACCCATTGTGAGAAGCATCACTATAAACTGTGTATTCTTTACCCGGAGTAGGTAAAGTGAGGACTGGAGCTTCAGTTAAACACCTCTTCAACTCATCAAAACTCTGCTGACATTTATCAGTCCACTGAAATTTCACATCTTTCCGAAGTAGCTTGGTCAGTGGAGAAGATAACATAGAAAACCCCTTCACAAACCGACGGTAATATCCAGCTAAACCCAGAAAACTGTGAATTTCTGTGATGTTCCTGGGTGGCTTCCAATTAAGGATAGTTTCTACCTTGCTGGAATCTACCTTGATCCCTTCAGCTGACACAACATGTCCCAAAAAGGAGATTTCTTTCAGCCAAAATTCACACTTTGACAATTTGGCGTATAGCTGTTTCTCCCTTAAAGTCTGCAGTACAATCCGCAGATGTCTATCATGCTCTTCTGCATTCCTCGAGTATATCAAAATGTCATCAATAAACACCACCACAACTTGATCAAGATATGGTCTGAAGATAGTGTTCATCAGATCCATAAAAGCAGCTGGAGCATTTGTTAACCCGAATGGCATTACTAGAAACTCATAGTGGCCATACCGAGTTCTGAAAGCAGTTTTTGGAATACTCTGCTCTTGCACCTTCAACTGATAATAACCATATTGCAAGTCAATTTTGGAGAATATAGCTGCACCCTTCAATTGATCAAACAGATCATCAATGCGAGGCAATGGATATCTGTTCTTTATTGTCACCTTATTCAACTGCCGGTAATCTATACATAAGCGGAGAGTACCATCCTTCTTCTTAACAAACAACACTGGTGCTCCCCAAGGTGACACACTAGGGCGGATGAAGCCCTTTTCAATTAGTTCTTGCAACTGTATCTTCAACTCCTTCAACTCTGCTGGTGCCATTCTGTATGGCATTATGGAGATTGGATCCACACCGGGCATAACATTAATTTCAAACAGCACTTCTCTTTCCGGAGGTAGTCCTGGCAATTCATCAGGAAATACATCTGGAAAATCATGTACTGTAGGGATGTCTTTCAATGCTGGACTCCCCACTTGGGTGTCTATCACATGTGCCAAGTATGCTTCACACCCCTTTCTAATCATTTTTCTGGCTAGTGCAGCTGAAATGATGTTTGATGGCAATAACTGCCTTTCCCCATGTATTACCACATCACTGTACTGAGGGAGACCAAAAGTGACTGTCTTGACCTCTGATTAATCATGGCATGATGCCTAGCTAACCAATCCATGCCCAAGATGATATCATAATCTCTGAAGGGCATTTCAATGAAATCAGATAGGAAAGTGTGTCCTTGGATCACCAAAGGACAATCTCTATACATTCTATTAACCCTGACCTCCTGTCCTCGTGGACTTGTTACTAGCACCTCAAAGTCCATTTTTGTACATGGAACAGCAATGCAATCAATGATGCTAGCACTCACATAAGAATGGGTAGAACTCGGATCAAATAACACAAACACATCTTGGTTAAAAGTTAAGAAGGTACCAGCCACAACATCAGATGTCACGACCTCTTCCCTCTGTCTCATTGCATAGAGTCTGACCGGAGCACTGTCTTGCTCTGAATGTTTCATTGTACCTTGGCTGCCTGCTGGGATACCTCTACCCCTGCCTCTACCTCTGCTGGGTGGTTGTGAACTTCTGGTGACAGGGCTCTGAACTGACCCTTCTGCAGTAGTAGGAGGTGGTTTAACTCTGCGACTCATCGGTGCGCCTTGGCAAAGTGTCCTGTGCCTCCACAGTTATAACAGGCTCCAATAGCCTTGTAGCATATCCCACCATGATTTCTTCCACAAGTTTCACATTGGCGGGGAGGGTAGGAACCTCTGGTACTCTGCTGACCAGATAATGGAGGTCTCTGTCCTGAATATCTTCCCCTACCAGACTTCTTGCCACCTCTGCCATGTCCCCCATAGTTCTTCCTCTTTCCAAGAGGGACCACCGAACTCGTTTCTCTTGATTTTCCCTCTTTCTCTGTATTCTCTGATCTATTTTTCTCAGGAGCATCTTCAGACTCAATTCTTTCCAACTCTAGGGCTTGAGAAACAAGCTCAGAGAAGTTAGTGTGTTTGAATCCGACTACTTGTAATCTGATACTGGGCTTCAAGCCGCCAAACCTTTGCATCTCTCTCACTGGTAGCAAGTAAACTTACTACATAATGGCTCAGGCGGGAAAATTCTCTTTCATACTCAGCCACTGATTTGTTCCCCTGTTTCAGACTTAGAAATTCTTGTAGCTTCTGGTCTACATAAGCATCAGGTACATATTTTTGTCTGAATTCCCTGACAAAGTCATTCCATGTTAGCACTGCAGGTTCTACCAGACTGTGGGGAATGGTTTTCCACCAGTCATAAGCATCCTCAGAGCAAAGATACCGAGTATTCAAATCCGAGCTCCTCTCAGACAATGCAGTTTCTTGAATACCCTATCCATCCTCTCTAACCACTGCTCACCTTCTAGAGGATCTATCGCCCCTTGAACTCTGTAGCCCCATACTTCATCAATTTGTCATATCGCCTAGTAGGAGATCGTGGTTGTACCACCGTGTCTCAGATTGGGACTTGAGTAGGCACATTACTAGCCATTTGTTGGAACATTGCGACCATCTGTTGAGCGAATCGAGCAGAAATCGCAGATCGCTGGGCCGGTGTCTTGAACCACTGACATTATGTAGGCCTGGGGCATCCCCTTGCACCTCAGCCTCAATAGATTGATCGACTGAATGATCACCCTCTTCCATAGTCAATGCGAGGATTCTAGATCTCCTGAATAAATAACACAAGGAGATTTCCTCCCGTTAGTGCATATTTAAAATGTAATGTACTGTATGTATCAAACAATTATATTGAGCAGTTGTACTATGAAGAAAGAATATTCAAGTAACAGGTGAAAACAGAATTTAAAAACTAGCTCTGATACCACTAAAACATGTCACACCCTATCCCTCTGTAAGGCATAACATGATCCCGTAGTATACCTAATGAATTACCAACTCCGTCTACTGATAACCCATTAAATACACTACAAGGGATTTTAAAAACTTTTCTTACTTCTTTTAAAGCGGTGAGCACTATTTACAGGTGTTAATAACCTTTTTGAACTGAAGTGATAGAACTAACACATTTGAATTATTTGGAATTTCTGTGAAAATTTTGGCAGAGTGCCATCTGTATTTTGGATAAAACAGTTCTTCAGAAAAACCTGTAAAAAGCACTTCAATATATTTTCAAATCTCAACTCCAACATATTTCTCAACACAACATGTTTCTCAACTCAATTCCACAGTAATTTTTCAAAGACTGAGATATAAGAAATATAATACAATTTTTACAAGCCAAAATAACTCATAATTATTTTACAACTTCAATGTACAATTTGAATTTACAAATGCTCAAAATCAAAAACAATATGTACATACAGTGGTCATACATTACAGTACAAAATGCAAAATGTGGTATACTCATTATACCCGAAAATCTCTCGCTGGAGGTACTAGCAAATTTCATACGTCTGTCTGTCTACCTGCGACATCAATAAAAAGCTATCGCTGAGACAATGTCTCAGTGGTGCACAACAATAACCAAATACAACTTTAAATCACAATTCATAAGTTAAATAAATAGTGGATACTTAAAACCATAGTTAAATTCAAGACAATAATTGTCAACAAGAATTTAAACTCCATTTCTCAATATCACAATAAATTTCAATAAGTCAGATCATGGTTGAATTCAAAAGACAGTATATGTCAATAAGAGTTTAAATTCATTTCACAATCTCACAATACATATCAATAAATCACACACAGCTTAATCATGTTCCAAAGTTCAATTCGTCCCAAAAGTCGATGACTAATGAGGAATAACATAGCTAGCTAGCAAAAATATGAGTACTCATCTAATTCGTCCTCAACAGGCACACACCTCAACACTTCAGCCAGAGAGGGAATTCAATTCGTCCCACTAGACAAGCTAGCGAGGAATACAATCAATATACATGATAGCTGTGGTTTCAAACCATTTCCAATGCTTTTCAATCAATAAGTATCCATCAATATCATTCAAATAATTTCTCACAATTTCAAACCATTTACAATGATTTTCAAGCGATAAATATCCATTTAAACACATTTCCACAATTTAAAACAATAATATGCAAATAGTCATAATTTATTTCAATTGAAAATTTCAAAAGAAATAGCTGTCGTGCACAAACCTCTGATAACTGTCTCTTGGTCTGGACTCAGTGTTTCCTTCCCTTTTCCTGAGTCTTTGGTAACTGAGAAACACAATTTGAAGTGTTTCAGTACTAAATTAAATTGTCTCTAACGATAATGTTCGATAAGTAATTCACTGAATTCAAATATTTACTTAATCAACCTAATATATCGACCCTCGATGCGTTCTAGGTAAATTAGGTTTTAGTGTTACTAATGTGTCACATTCGATAGTATTTTAGGGTTGGTACATGTTACCAATTTCGTTTTCTTGTTTAGTGCATTTTATTACAACTTGCTGGATTCCGGGATACTAGTTTGACCTAGCCGGACGACCTAGTTCCCTCGATTTTCTGGTTTCGGTCAAAACTACAAACTTGTAGATCTATGTCTTACTGCACGCGGGGCAAAATTTCAGGTCATTCCGAGTTATGTAGACCAAGTTATGGTCATTTTATTATTGCTGGTCAAATGGCATCAAATTAGGTCATTTTAGGTCAACTTTGGTCAACTTTGGTTCGGCCAGTTTTTGGACCCGAACTTGTGCAAGCTGTTTGACTTGCTTATGGTCATTTCTGGGCTTTGGTGTCTTCATAAGACTTGTAGGTATGGGTCTTAACTATTCATATTTAAAATTTTAGGTCAATTGGACCTGTTTTGAGTGAGTTATGGCCTAAACACTAACTGCTGCCCAATTGGTAAATTTTCAGGCCCTATTGCACTTAATCCGCATTTGGTCACTTTTCATGCTACCTTGCAAGCAGAATTTTGGCATGTTTTCTTCATGAAAGTTGGCACATTTTGTGCCTAGTTTCACCTCCAATTGGTCTCATACCAATTGGAGTTACACATTTAGAGTTATAGGCTGAAATGCACACTGTCCTTAATTACATTACTTAACATGTATCAATTACACATTTACTTGCTATAAGTCCACCTCTCTTACCAATTCTGATTTGGTACATTACCAAAACCATATACCACCTTACTTTAAAGTCATTTTGGGTAGAATACAAACATCCTCAATACACCAAATGAAGCTTTAATTCACAAAGTCCAAATAAAACAATACATCCACATGAACATTTCTAATTCTTACATACACTTTACATAATCAATTTACATACATATTCATCAATCCTCAATATCACAATTTATCCAATATCTTCATGAATTCAAACATTCATCAAGGGGTCCCATGGCTGCCGAAATGTTCCACAATGCCAAAGTGTCCCACAATTCGTCAACTTCCATTTCAAGTGCACAATCACCATATACATGTGGAATTAACTTACTAGGACACTAAATCACCCTACTCAACATGAATTCACATCAAATATATGTAAGAATAAATCATCAAATATACAACTTCATGGCTGTCCAAAATTAGATATGTCAATAACTCCTCAAAACTTAAAAATTCCTTCACAAAGCAAACACCCATAACATGTATACAAACTTTATCAAAGAAATATTCAAAAACTCAAACTTACCTATTGTTGGGACTTGCTTAATCTTCACTAAAACTTCTGAATATTGGTATCTACTTCTTCCTTGTGAAGTGGGGATAAATTTTAATGAAGATAGGTGTGGGAAAAGGAGGCTTGATCATGGGATTGTTAAGCTTTGAAGGTGGGCGGCCATGGGAGCTTTTTTTGGAGAATTTGTTTCGGCATGGTGATTCCCAAGCTTGAAGATGAAGTGTTTAGTGGAGCAATCTGCCCACTAAACACATATTATAATCCTAAGTGGTCCACTTACCCCAAATCAAATATATTTTATGTTTAACTTTCATTTATCTCACATTAAACCCATAATTTTTGCTATTTACTTTAGGTATCCTCAATTAAATTTTTTATTATATTTTCCAAGTGTAATATTATTTATTTTTAATGGACATTTAGGTTAAAAGACAATTCGGGATGTCAAATGACCATAATGCCCCTGTTCGGGTTGCATTCCCAATTTTTCGGTAACACCGGGTTTTGTCCGTTTTTCGATTTCTTACTTTTCTTTGTACTAATTAATTAATTTTTCTTTGATATTTTTAATGATATTTATACTTCAATTGATGTCTCTTTAAGTCCTAAAAATATTTTCTAGGGTTCCCCGTGGTCCAGGGCTAGTCAACGGTCCACGCCGTGACTTCCCGGTGCGGTCACCCATCGCTAGGGTTCTCGGCTCGCTTAACTTGGTTACATTTCTTTGCTATTATTTTTCCTTTTTTTTTCTTGTATTTTCTTTTCTTGTATTTCATTATTTTATGTCTCCTCACTCATAACGAAGTGTAGTTCTAGGCATCCTAGCTGTCCGGACAACACTGGTCACCGAATAAAGAGAACGTTACACGAACATAGGGGTGTTACAATTCTCCCCCCTTTAAATAAATTTCGTCTCGAAATTTTACCTGGCATTAGTCTCTGAATAGCTGTGGGTGCTGTCTCCTCATATCCTCTTCACGTTCCCAAGTAGCTTCCTGGTCTGAATGAAGGTTCCACAGCACTTTAACCAGGTGTATCTGTTTATTCCTCAGCTGCTTCACCTCATATGCCAGAATTTTTATGGGTTCTTCCTCATATGAGAGGTCTGGATTTACCTCAATCTCTTCAACTGATAGTACATGATATGGGTCAGATCTGTACCTCCTTAACATGGACACATGGAAGACATTGTGTATCCTTGCTAACTCTGGAGGTAATGCCAACCGGTATGCCAAAGGACCCACTCTTTCCAGAACTTCATATGGTCCGATGAAACGAGGACTCGCTTTCCTTTCTCGCCAAATCTCACAATCCTCTTCCAAGGAGAAACTTTGAGGAATACTTTATCACCCACTGCATACTCAATATCTCTTCTCTTCAGATCAACATAGGACTTCTGACGGTCTGATGCAGCGTTGAGTCTATCTCTGATCAATCTGATCTTTTCCTCTGTCTGCTGAACAATTTCTGGCCCAATCATCTTCCTTTCACCTACCTCATCCCAACATAGGGGTGTTCTGCACTTTCTGACATACAAAGCTTCATATGGAGGCATCCCAATGCTTGATTGGTAGCTGTTGTTATAAGCAAACTCAATCAAAGGCAAGTGTGTATCCCAACTACCTTCAAATTCAATCACACAAGCCCGTAGCATATCCTCCAATATCTGAATTACCCTTTCAGACTGGCTATCTGTCTGTGGGTGGAATGCTGTGCTGAAGTTCAATCTAGTTCCTAGGGCTCTCTGAAGACTACCCTAGAATCTAGAAGTGAACCTAGGATCTCTGTCAGACGCAATTGATACTGGCACTCCATGCAATTTTACAATCTCATATATGTACAATCTGGCCAATCTTTCCAGGCTATAGTCCATCCGAACTGGCAAAAAGTGAGCAGACTTGGTCAATCTGTCAACTATAACCCATACTGCATCATGACTACTCTGTGTCCTTGGAAGTCCTGTAACAAAATCCATAGTTATTCATTCCCATTTCCACTCTGGTACTGACAAAGGATGTAACAAACCAGCTGGAACTTGATGTTCTGCCTTTACTTGCTGACAAGTTAGGCATTTGGAAACAAATTCAGCTATATCTCTCTTCATACCCATCCACCAGTAATGCTCTTTCAGCCCTCTGTACATTTTAGTTCCACCAGGGTGCATAGCAAATGGAAACTCATGTGCTTCCTTCATAATGATTTGTCTCAATTCCACATCACTAGGAACGCACACCCTGCCCTGATAGAGGCATTATTTATATGGTGAAAAATGCTACATCTATACAGACCACAAGAGTCTAAAATATTTGCCAACCCAGAAGGAGCTCAATCTTAGACAAAAGCGATGGATTGAGTTCCTAAAGGACTATGATTGTGTGATAGATTATCATCTTGGGAAGGCAAATGTAGTTGCTGATGCTTTGAGCAGGAAGTCCATCACAGCTTTAAGAACACTCAATGCCTGTCTGTCCTTAGCTCAAGATGGAGCTATTTTGGCTGAGTTGCAAGTGAGGCCAACCCTACTACAGCAAATACAAGATGGGCAGAAGGAAGATGAAAAACTAATGGCAATTATGGCTAAAATTCCTGAGGGGAAGGAAACTGAATATGAGGTGAAAGCAGATGGGTGTCTATACTACAGAGGAAGAGTGTGTGTACCAGATGATGGGGAACTGAAGACTAATATTCTGAATGAAGCACACACGAGTGTTTATGCTATGCACCCGGGGAGCACAAAAATGTATAATGATTTGAAGCCTCATTATTGGTGGCCTGGTATGAAGAGGGATATAGCTGACTATGTGACTAAATGCTTGACATGTCAGCAAGTTAAAGCAGAACATCAAGTTCCATCGAGTTTGTTATAGCCTATAAACATGCCTGAATGGAAATGGGACCGGGTCACTATGGATTTTGTTAGTGGTCTACCTCTCACCCAAAGGAAGCATGATGCAGTGTGGGTGATAGTGGACAGATTGATGAAGTCAGCACATTTTCTGCCAGTTAGGACTGACTACTCACTGGAGAAGCTAGCAGAATTGTATATCAGTGAGATAGTTAGGCTGCATGGAATCCCACTTTCCATCATATCTGATCGAGACCCAAGGTTTACATCGAGATTTTGGAAAAAGTTGTAAGAAGCCTTGGGCACACAACTCCGCTTTAGCACGGCTTTCCATCCTCAGACAGATGGGCAATCAGAAAGAGTAATCCTGTAAACAATCAAACCAATTGAACTAATGCAAATATTGAACTGAAATGATAATAATAACATGAAATATATGTCAGATCCTGGAGGATATGCTAAGGAGTTGTGTCATTGAGTTTGAGGGGAGTTGGGATAGATATCTCCCATTGGCAGAATTCGCATACAATAATAGCTACCAAGCTAGCATTCAAATGTGTAACACCCTCCCGATAACAACTCCGTACATTCTACTATTTCGGTGACCGGTGTCGGTCCGGACAGCTAGAACGTCCGAAAAAATAATTAAACTTAAGTGAGAGACCATAATTAACTCAAATATTAATAAGAAACACTTAGTAAAAATTTTAAAAATAAAATACAGCCAAGTCAAATGAGCCAGTGCCCAAGCGATGGGTAACCGGAGGGAAGTTGCGGTTCTCGCAACAAGGAGCCTTAGACCCGAGGAAAAATTCATAAAATAATTTTTGGGACTCCAGAGAAGGGTCATTGAGGTTCCTATGGCATTAGAATGCCAAGAAAATACCTAGAAAAATTTTTCAATCGGTACAGCCAATTTTGACCCGTTAAGCCAAACGGAGGGCATTTTGGTCATTTCGCCTTCAGAGGTGAATTTTGGCCGACTTGTCCAGTTAAGTAAATAATTATTATGACTCAAAATATGAATAAATATTGCTAAAAATTAAATTGAAATGTGGTAGAAAAGAAAAGAAAAGAAAAATGAAATAAAAAGCAAATTATGACAAATTATGATGTCATTTAAAAATTTCCTCCAATCACAATAAAATAACCAATTAGTTAACCAATAAAAGAGACTAAAAATGGGCTAAAGGAATTAAAAACCAGCTGCTCTTCTTCTCCTTCTTCTCCACCAAAACGTGAACCCTTCCCTTCCACCCTCCATTGGAGCTCAACCAAGCAAGCTTGATTTCCTACCTTGTCTCACCATAAAATCCTAACCTAGCTTCACTAAAACTTGCCCTAGCACCTTGCTAAAGCCTTTGGCAGCCAAGAAAAGCCAAGAAAGTGAAGGAATTGCTTGGGAAAATTCTGCCCAAACAAGGTTAGTGCATATATACATCTAAATCTTTTTAAATTCTATGTTAGAGACTTGGAATAAGTAGGAATTTGTGACTAAAATGAATGAAATCTATGTCTATCCATGCCCTAGGTTTCGGCAGCCCTATTGAATAAAAAGGAATGAGTGTTTTGATGGACTTAAAGTGGACTAGAGATCAAGATTAAACCATGTATGCATGTGATTATGGAATGAGATAGTTAATTAAAGCATATTGTAAAAATTCATATGGAAATTTGGGTTTGGAAAGGTGAAAGTGTGACTTGGCTTAGGAAATTGTTAGGGCACATTGTAATGGTCAATTAGTGACCATTTTAGATGTGTTGACCATAAATGGGACAGAAAAATGAGATTGCAAAGTGAGGATTGCAGGCTGCCTAGGACAGCAGCATAGGGACTGAAAATTCAGTCCCTTTGCACTGCCATAACTTGGGCAGTGGTAGTCCAATTGGTGTTTGGCCAATTGGACATGAAACTAGGCTTATAATGGCACATTTTTGCTGAAGAAACCATGCCCAAAAGACCAAAGCAAAAGGGTCAAAACTCAGCCACAATCCGGATGCCCTGCACTGAATTCTGCAGAATTTGCCAAATGAACAGTAACTGTTCATTTGGCCATAACTCACTGTAGATTTGGTCAATTGGCCTGAAATTTTTACAGCAACAAGTTAAGACATAGACAAACAACTTTTATGAAGGAACCTACCCCAAATTATGGCCAGAACCCATTCAACCAAGTGACTCAAGTTACTGTTCATGCACTGTATATATGGTAAATTTCTGCAGAATGCATATCCGGACAGCTTGGGTTTTTGAGCCATATCTGGAGCTACAAAACTCCAAATGGAGTGATTCAAAAAAGGAAATTCAACTAGACAAAATAAGGAACAACTTTCATGTTTTACATTTCCTCAAATTCTAACAGTAACAGTGTCCAATGGAACAGTGAAGTTGACTCACCAAAATTGAAAAATCTGTTTGTGTTGAGTTACACTTTGGAATGGCAAAAACACTTAATGCCAACAAGTTTTAAACACCAAATGTGGTATGTTGGGAGTGCCAAAGTTGATGTACACATTTTTATTCTAAAAGTCAACATTTTTGTTGACCAATGATGAATAGTAACACAAAAAAAATTGAAATTCACAAATTGACAAATTTAAGAGTTTCAAATGCCCTAGTATACCTAACAAGATTGGTTTGGATAGTTTGGCATGCCAATAGGGTTCAGTTAGCAGTACTGCACATAGCAATATGCCATTCCGTGATTTCATGGCTTTTAGCCATTCTGACCTTGTATTGAGCTTTGGCCTTGTGCCTGATATATTTACAGCTTGTTAGCTGTTCTGTTGCACACCGGGAGATACATATGTGACCGATGGTAGAAATTAAGGAGTTTATCATCTTGTATAACACAAGACGAATCAAAGTCCATGAAGAAATATGATAGAAATTAAGTTCTTAGGTCCATTGTACAAGATAGGAGAATTTATGCCATTTGAGAACTAAAATCAATTTTGTTTTTAGATTAAGAGTTTAGAAAGTGTTTTTATATCATTTCTAAGGTTTTTGAATGGTCAAAATAATTTTTACAACCTTTCTTCAAAAACTCAAAATTTCAATTTTTAAGTCAGGCAGTAGCGAAATTAGTTAACCCGTTGTGAAAATTAGTTAACTAGTTTTGATGTCTAAAATTCTCTGTCTTACAAAACTAGTTAACCGGTGAAAATTTTAGTTAACTATTTTTATGACCTGACCTGACTCAACTCTGCTACACGACTTTCTAAGCAATAACGGCTAGTTTTTTTGAAAATTAAAGAGCCGTTAGACACACTCTCCAGCAGACATTTTTGGCAATGAAAAGCACCTATAAAAGGCATCATTTACTACAATTCTAACTAATGAAAGTGCTCTTATTCATAGTGAATTTATTGTGGTTCTTAAAGCTTTCATTCAATTTCTCTTGAGCTTAAGTGGCAAATCTTCTCTCTCAATCTTCTAGCATTAAATTCTGTATCTGAGAGTTATTGAGAGTGATTTCTTCTACACCAAAACCTATTTAAGGTTGTGTAAGTGTGAGGACACACTTGTGTAAGGTTTTCAAGCACCTTGTAAAGCTTGTGGGAGGTTTTCAAGCACCTTGTGAAGCTTGTGGTCTTTTGTGGGAAGTAAAGACGTTGTAAAGGTCCTCAAGCACCTGGGAAGCTTGTTGATATTGTAAAGGCTTTGAATCTTGCCTGTTGAAAAGATCAAATAGTGGAGTGACTCTCAAAGTGAGACTTTGGGACGAGTGGATGTAGGCTAAGAGAGCCGAACCACTATAAACATTGTGTTTGATTCTCTTCTTCCCTTAACTCTTTAATTTTCAGCACTTTGATTTTCTGATTATATATTGAATGTGTTGAGAATTTGTTTATTGAGCTAATATTGCAAACTCTGAATTTTATGTGAGAAAATACACTTGATATCAAGTAATTATTTTGTGTATGAACTAGTATTTGTGCATAACTTGATTGATTACTTAAATTACACCCTAGGAACAGAGTTATACACATACATAGAAGTGCAAAGCCTCAATTTTTCATTAAGTCTAGAGCAAGGGCTGAAAAATTGTCTAAAGTGTCCAATTCACCCCCCTCTTGGTCACTTTCTTTGGGACAACACTCAAGAACTTAGTGAAGGAGCAGAAGCATGAAAATTATTAGATTAGAACATTGAATTCAAAAATTTTCTTCTAGGGTCTCATGCATCATGCAAGATTCATTATTTACCTATTGATTTCAATGTTCAATAGCATATTAAAACACTTTTAATATGTATTTGGATCTATATTTGCCATTTAAGATTTTAGAATTAACATATTATGTAACACCCTCACTGTAGCAATTCCGTACATTCTACTGTTTCGGTGATCGGTATCGGTCAGGACAGCTAGAATGCCTGGAAAAATATTTAGACTAGAGTGAGAAATCATAAATAACTCAAATATTAATAAGAAAAATTTAGGAAATAAAATACAACCAAGTTAAATGAGCCGGTGCCCTAGCGATGGATAACCCAGTGAGAAGTTATGGTTTTTGCAGCTAGAAGCCCTAAACCCAGGAGAAAATTCATAAAATAATTTTTGGGACTCCAAGGAAGAGTCATTGAGGTTTCTATGGCATTAGAATGCCAAGAAAAGGCTTAGAAAAATTTTTAGATTGGTACAGACAATTTTAGTCTATTAAACAAAACGAAGGGCATTTTGGTCATTTCGTCTTCAGAGATAATTTGTGGCCGACTTGTCCAGTTAAGTAAATAATTATTATGATATAAAATATGAATAAATATTGCTAAAAATTTAATTAAAAATGAGTAGAAAATAAAAGAAAAGAAAAATAAAGAAAATTAGAATTATGACATCATGATGATGTCATTTAAAGTCTACCCACCAATCACCATTCAACAAATATATTTAAAACACATAAAAAAGGATAAAAAACCACCCAAAAATCTGCTTCTTCATTTCTTTCCTTCCATGGCCAGAATTTGTTTTTCTCTCCCCCATTTTCTTCATTTTTCAAACTTAATTCCCTTGATAAATGTCCATAAAAACCCTAATCTCCAAAACAAAAACTTAATTCTAGACCTTGCCTAAGAGATTTGAAGCAAAAGGGAGAGGAGAAAGTGGAGTTGGCAAGCTTGAGAATTTCTTCAATAGAGGTTAGTGCATATTAACCTTTAAAACTTGTTTATTCCTTGAAAGTTAGCTTAAATATAAGTAAATGATTAAGAGATTGAAAGAAATCATGTATAAAAGTGAGAGGTAAAATTTGGGCAGCAACCATAAGAGGAGGAATTGATGTGTTTTGTTGAATTAAAACTTGAATACAAGCTTAGATAAGGATATATATATATATGATTGATAACCTTGATTGGTATGAATTTACATGAGAGTTGATTTTGGAAATTGGAGTTAGGGTTTAGGGCACAAATTTGAGATTTGCTCATGTATTGGTGAAAGGAAGTTCTAATGGTGAATTAGTGACCATTTGGCTATATGTGATTAGGAAGTGAAGTGATTTGTGCCATGGGAATTGAGGTTAGGTATGCTGTCCAATGTACCCTGTAGGTCTAGATGGGAGTCCAGCAAGGTTGGACAGTTATAACTTGAGTTGTGTAGGTTCAATTGGTCCAAGGCCAATTGGACATGAAATTAGACACATAATGGCACAACTTTGATGAAGGAACCCTGTCCAGAAACCAAACTTAGGATGCCCTAAAAATTGACCAAATCCGGGTAACACACATTCTGCCTGGGCAAAATGACCAAATGAACAGTGTTCATTCATTTGGTCATAACTCGGTGTAGAAAGCTCCAATTGACCTGAAATTTATGTCAATGAAAAGCTTAGACAATTTAGAACAACTTTTATTTTGAACACAAACTCTAATTCTGGACTTAACCAAATGAAATTATTTGTAACATGTTAGTAGTATGCCCTAGAGCATATCATTTAGTATGTATCTTGTACATATTTTATTAATAAAAGGCATTTCTACTTTTCCGTTTACATAATATATTTATGTGTAATAGAAAAGGTCCATTGATATTTTGTTAGAAATATTATTCTTAAGTTGTTAAGAATATGAGTGACAATATTTCTAGCACAAAGTATCATAAATAGGTTCACAATCGAGGATACTTCATAATAAGGACATGACTTATCCAGAAAGATTGTATTCATGTTTGTTACCAAGTTATTTATATGAGATATAAATAAGATGGAATGGTGAGTCTCATGCCATATGACAAACATGATAGGCACTTATAAATGATAAGTAGGCCGAACCAGTGACACTTATGACAAGCACATGGAGTTTACTCTTGTCAATGTTTTGTCATAAATCATATCAGTGCATATAATCTTTAGACCTGAGATAGCACAGTTATCTTGTATATAGGTAGTTTGAGTTTGATACTGCTTTCATACTTGTACTGTGTATGGGTATATGGGCATGTGTTGGCTCATACTAGTTATATATGGAGGTAGGTGTTGATCAAGATGGAATCTGTTCCTCTAAGTAAATAGAGATAAAATCCTATGTTCATTTAATTGTTCTTGATGTTTCAAGTTCCTGGCCAGGACAGATAGATTTATTCAGAAAAGAGTTTCTGATGAGAAAATCTTTTTAATCAAGAACTGGAATTAAAAGAGAACATAATATTCATAGCAAATGGAGTTTGACATAAACCATGACTCCAACTTGAGTTGGGATTTTGTAACAGAGAGATTCTAGTGCATGGTAACATATGATTATAGGTTCATTTAAGGTAAACCTTATTACTAATTGGGTGGCCATGGCATGCTATGCTAGGTGTTAACCATGGTCTATGAGGTTCATAAAATGATTTAGAGAAATCATTTATGGTAAGAAAGAGTTCTGATGATATTAAGGGTTGATATCATGTCTCATTGCCAATTAGTGATGAGCCTAGTAAGTCACACACATACACAAGTTATCACCTATTTAAATATGATTTAATTAATTAATTAAAGAGTTTAATTGATTAATTAAATAGGTTTGGTTTGCAATTAAATTGCAAAGTCCCTAGCATGACTTGAAACCAAATCTAGATTATTGGATGTGTAGTATAAATTAAATTTATATTTAAAGTGTTTAAATATGAATTTAATTGATGAGAAATTAATTAATAGAGATTAATTAATTAATTTATATTTGATATAAATTAATTAGAAGAAGAAAATAATTATTTTGGCTTAAGAACTCAAAATTAAGACACAGGGGCATTTTGGTCATTTCACAGTGTGACACGTGGCACCATGAGATGGTGACACATGGGATTACACATAAGCTTGCCAAATGTTTTTTTAATCATGTAAGATGATGAAAATCAAGATTAAATATAGGTTTGACACTTGGCACAATGTGATTGGGTCACTTAAACCTAGAGCTAATCAAAGGGTGACATGTGGCAAGGGTTTAATGTGTTAACCTAGCTATTTAAGGGTGGTTATGAAAAGAAAAAATAACCAGCAGCCACTCCTCTCCTTTGTCACGCCACTTTGAGGGTTTTCATCTATTTTTCTTCATCTCTCATCAATTCAAGGAGATTAGCCATCAATCTCTTGAATTAAGAACGCTAGAAATTGTTTCTAGTGTCCTGTTTACATCTCTAATCTCTTAAAAGGCAGAACTTGAATTTCTAATTAATAGAAAAAGCTTTAGAAGCTGTTCAAGGGCTGCCATAGGTGTTCTTGGTGTGGACAAGCTAGAGGGACAACATCTGGTGTCCTGAAGATGAATCTCAAAGGCGCAGACATTGCGATTACATCAAGAGGTTAGTGTAATCGTTCTTGATTTAATCTAGGGTTCTAAAATTAATCTGATTAATTTTAAAATCTTAAATGGCAAATACAGATCCAAAAACATATTAAAAGAGTTTTAATATGTTGTTTATCATTGAAATCAAATAGATAAAAATAAATCTTGCATGATGCATGTGACTCTAGGTGAAAAATTTTGAATTCAATGGTATAAACTTGTGTTTTTCATGCTTTCGTTCCTTCACAACACCCCTATGTTCGGTAGTGCATTCTACTATTCCTGTGACCAGTGTTGTCCGGACAGCTAGGATGCCTAGAACTACACTTAGATATTGATGAGGAGACATAAAATAACGAAATACAAGAAAAGAAAATACAAGAAAAACAAAGGAAAAATAATAGCAATGAAATGTAACCAAGTTAAACGAGCCGAGAACCCTAGCGATGGGTGACCGCACCGGGAAGTCGCAGCGTGAACCGTTGACTAGCCCTGGACCACGAGGAACCCTGGAAAATATTTTTTGGACTTAAATAAATGTCTATTGAAGTATAAATACCATTAGAAATATCAAAGAAAAATTAATTAATTAGTACAGAGAAAAGTGAGAAATCGAGAAAACGACAAAACTCGGTGTTACCGAAAAATCGGGAATGCAACTCGAACAGGGGCATTGTGGTCATTTGACACCCCGAGTTGTCTTTTGACCTAAATGTCCATTAAAAATAAATGATATTACACTTGAAAAATGTCATGAAAAATTAAATTGGTGGTACCTAATGTAAATAGCAAAAATTGGAAGTTAAATGTGGGAAAATGAAACTTTAGAGTAAACTAACATTTAATTTTAACACAGTGCTCCACTAACTCATCTAAGTGGACCAATACCTCTTCATTTGGATAGATTTCATCTTCTTCCTCAAGCTCTCAAAGAACCAGCCGAATTGCTCCCAGGTAAATTCCTCCATGGCCGCATGGTTTGAAGCTTCATGCAAGCATGATCCAAGCTTCTTTCCTTGCACTTTCCTTCATTAAAAGTTGTCCATACACCTTGGGCAGTAGATAGGCAGCAAGAAGACCAAGTTTAGTCAAGGTTTTGAAGAGTTTCCAAAGTGGTAAGTAAGTATTTTTTATGCTTGCTTCATTAAAGTTTGTGTGGATGTTATTGGTACTTCAATTGTGGAAAGATTTTTGGAGTTTGATGTTTTAAGGGAGATGTATATTTTTGGCAACCATGGAAACTCCATAAGAACAGTTTATCCTTGCTTGTAAATGGTAGATTAAAGGGTTGATTAAGTGTTTATATTTGTAGGAATAAATTGGGTGATGTATACTAAGTATATTGTGAATGTACACTTGATTTTGGAAGCTTAGAATTTAATTGAGAGAGATGTATGAATCGGCAGCTTGAAGTGTGGACCTAATGTGTTATTTCATGGGTTGGTTTATGGAATATTATTGTTGAATTATGGTACTTGTTGTGGCAGCTTGTGTATGTGTATAAGAGTTTGAGTTTAGACATGTAAATGAGCCATATTATGTAGTTAAATTGTGTGTAAATTGGACTTGGTAAATTCTGTGCTATAAGGTGCATATTGAGTGTGGTTATAAGCTGCCAAAATGACCAAAAATGTGTTGTAAAATGTGTTTAGGTTATGGTACAAAACAAAAATGGCATGAATGTGTAATTTGGTAAGTGTTAAATGTATCCTTTGATTGAGTGATGGACAATGTGGAATAGGGCAGTGTGCATTTTGGCCTAGAACCTTAAGTGTGTAGCTCCAATTGGTATGAGACCAATTGGAGGTGAAACTAGGCACAAAAAGTGCCAACTTTCATGAAGGAAGCTTACCAAAATTCTGCTTGTAAGGTAACTTGAAAAATGACCAAATCCGGATTAGTGCATTTAAGGCCTGAAAATTGACCATTTGGGCAGCAGTTAGTGTTTTGGCCATAACTCACTCAAAACATGTCCAATTGACCTGAAATTTTTACCATGAATAGTTTAGACATATATCTACAAGTCTTATGAAGACACCAAAGCCCAGAAATGACCATAAGCAAGTCAAATAGCTTGCACAAATTGGGGTCCAAAAACTGGCCGAACCTAAAATGACCTAAAATGACCTAAAGTGACCAATTTTGGTACATTCTGACCAGCAATAGTAAAATGACCATAACTTAGTCTAGTAAACTCAGAATGACCTGAAATTTTGCCCCACGTGCAAGAAGACATAGATCTACAAGTTTGTAGTTTTGATCGAAACCCGAAAACCGAGGGAAGTAGGTCGTCCTGCTAGGTCAAACTAGTATACCGGAATCCGACAAATTGCAATAAAACGCAAAATACATGGAAATGAATTTGGTAACATGTACCAATAACAAAAGGCTACAAATGTGACATATTGGTAACATTAAAACCTAATTCACCTAGAATGCATTGAGGGTCGACATCTTAGGTTGACTAAGGAAATAATAGAATTCGATAAATTAATTATTGAACCTTATTCTTAGAGACAGTTTAAATGAATACTGAAACACTTCAAATTGTGTTTCTCAGTTAGCAAAGACTCAGGGAAAGGGAAGGAAACACTGAGTCAGAGCCAAGAGACAGTTATCAGAGGTTTGTGCACAACAGTTATTTCTTTTGAATTTTTCAATTGAAATAAATTATGACTATTTGTATATTATTGTTTTAAATTATGGAAATGTGTTTGAATGGATACTTATTGCTTGAAAAGCATTGTAAATGGTTTGAAACTGTGAGAAATTGTTTAAATGATATTTGATGGATACTTATTGATTGAAAAGCATTGTAAATGGTTTGAAACCACAGCTATCATGTATATTGATTGAATTCCTCGCTAGCTTGTCTAGTGGGACGAATTGAATTCCCTCTCTGGCTGAAGTGTTGAGGTGTGTGCCTGTTGAGAACGAATTGAATGAGTACTCATATTTTTGCTAGCTAGCTATGTTATTCCTCATTAGCCATCGGCTTTTGGGACGAATTGAATTCCTCATTAGCCATCGGCTTTTGGGACGAATTGAACTTTGGATCATGATTAAGCTGTGTGTGATTTATTGATATGTATTGTGAGATTGTGAAATGGAGTTTAAATTCTTATGACATTCATTGTCTTTGAATTTAATTATGGTTTTAAGCATCCACTATTTGTATGAACTATGGTTTTAAGTATCCACTATTTATATGACTTATGATTTGTGTTTTAAAGTTGTATTTGGTTAATGTTGTTCACCACTGAGACATTGTCTCAAATGATAGCTTTCATTCTTTGTCGCAGTAGACAGGTGTGAGGGTAGTAGACTAGGCTGCTAGGGCAACACTGAGAGATCATTGGGTATATTGAGTATACCATATTCTGCATTTTGTATTGTAATGTATGTTCACTATATGTATATAGTGTTCTTGGTTTTGAGCAGTTATAAATTAAAATTGTACATTGAAGTTGTAAAATAAATTGTGAATTATTTTGGCTTGTAAAATTTATACTATATTTCTTTTATCTCAGCCTTTGGAAATATTGAAAAATTATTGTGGATTTGAGTTGAGAAACATATTGTGTTGATTAAATGTTGGAGTTTGAAATTGAGAAATATATTTAAAGTGCTTTTTACAGGTTTTTTAAGAGCTACTTTATTCAAAATACAGACGGCACTCCGCCAAAATTTTTACAAAAATTACTAATAATTCAAATATGTTAGCTGTTTCACTTTAGTTCAAAAAAATTTTTAACACCTGTAAATAGTGCTCACCACTGTAAAAAGAAGTAAGAAAAGTTTTAAAATCCCTTGTAATATATTTAATGGGTTATCAGTAGACGAAGTTGGTAATTCATTAGGTATACTACGGGATCATGTTATGCCTTACAGAGGGGTAGGGTGTGACATTATTAGCCAAAGTTGAACTACCAAATCTGGCAGAATACCAGAATTTCTGAGTAGATACCAATCCGGCCAGCCTTACTCAAAGTTGCATATCTTGAGCTAGAAAACTCCAAATGGAGTGATTTAAAAAGTGAATTAAAGAAGACACATAAAGGAACAACTTTCATGAAGACAATATTGCCAAATTCTTACTGAAAAATTGACCAATGGAACAGTAAACCAAGTATTTGAAATCTGAAAATTTTAAATAACCAACCGTAAGCTTTGAAATGGAATTGGCAACCAATGCCAACAACTTTAGAATGAAAAATGTGGTATATTGGTGATATTAGAACCAATATACCTATTGTGTATGAAAAAGTCAACATTTTAGTTGACTAATGAAATGAATAGTAGCCATAAAATTTCAATTTCAAAGAATTGCATAAAGTAAAAGTGTTAAATACCCTAGTAGGCCTAGTGTGATTGGTTTGGATAGGTTAGCATGCCAATAGGGTTCTGATAGCAGTACTGCGTATGTATGGCTTCATGCCATTCTGTGATATGATAGCCTATGGCTATACTGATTATGATGTTATACTTGGCTTTATGCCTTATTGCTTTTATGGCTTATTAGCCATTTTATCTGCACACCGGGAGACATATTGTGACCGATGGTGTGACGGCCCGAGGTATCTGGTACCCAGTGCTAGTTTACCCGTTTATCCAGTCCGGTCAATTTGTATAGGTTACTTGGGCATGGAAAAGTATTAATAAAAATGAAATTAAGTTTAAAGGCAACAAATTGATGAAATATTAAGTTAAGAAACAAGAATGATTCCAATAAAAATAAATATTCTTAAGGGTCAGAAAATGAAGATAAATAAATACATGAGGCTTAAAATCATTATGAGATCAATAAATAACATGCTAGGAAGAGTTAATATCATAAGATTTAATTAGCCATAAACAAAACAAAAATTTGGAAATTATTTATTATTCTTATAAGCACAATAACTAAGAAATTATTATTTTTATTTGTATATTATATTTTCTTGTATTATTGGCACCACTAAGCTTTATGCTTAGCGCGTCGTTGTTTGCAACACGTAGGTACTGAAGATTTGGCCAGAGAACCCAGTAGACCACAGACTGGGATTTTGGAGTCCGAATCTGCAGAAATGTCAGAAGTGTATAAGGTTGTCACCTCCTCAGCAATGCATGTAGATAGAGCTCACATTAGTCATATTATGTAATTTATGCATTATAATTATTTATTGTGTTGTAATGAAAATTAGGAAATTTTATGTAATATGCACCTGATGTAAATTATGAATTTATGCAATTAGTTTGCAAATTATGTAAACTAATGAAATTGAGAATTTTGATATATGTAATAAGCATGAATGAATTTGTACAAATGAGTATGGATTTGAATTACATAATGATTTTTGAAATGATGATATGAGTATGGATGAATTATTGTATTGAAAATATTATTGAGATTTTTAAACAGGTAAATATTGAAATACACTAAAAGATAATAAAATAGGGGAAACTCCGCTGGTTTCTCCTTAGAAAAATAATTGATATTAAAATATAATGAGAACAAAATTATTAAAGGAATAAAGTAAGATAAGATAGGGTGCTCCGGCACCAAATGTAGCACGCCTTGCTCGACTACACTGTAGTCGGGTGAGGGGTGTCACATATTAATTCATTAGAACCCTAGATTAATTCAAGAACATGTGCACTAACTTTTTGATGCACTGTAGATGTGTTTGGTACCTTTGGGAAACACCTAGGACCCCAAATGTTGTCCCTCTAGATTGTCCACACAAAGATCACCAATGGCAGCCCCTTGAACAGCTTCTAAAGCTTTGCCAACCAATTAGAAAATAGGGATTTGCCTTTAGAGAGATTGTAGATATATACAGGATATTAGAAACGATTTTCAGCAATTTTAATTCAAGAGAATGTGGGCAATTCTCTTTGAATTGATGAGAGATGAAGAAGAAGAGAGGAAGAAGGCTTCAAGGGTGGCGGCACTCTTTTGATAAAATCAGAATGTTCTTTCATTCTTTCATAACAACACATTATATAATTAGGTCATGCCACATGTCATCTTCTGATTGGTTCAGAATTTTAATTGACCTAATCACATTAAGCCAAGTATCAAAGCTAGATTTAATCTTGACTTTGATCATCTTACATGATTGGAAGACAAATGGCAAGCTTATATGGTGCCATCTGTCACAATCTCATGATGCCACATGTCACCCTGTGAAATAACCAGATTACCCTTGCGTTGTAATTTTGAGTTCTCAATCCAAAATAATTATTTCTCCACTTTTAATCAATTTATATCAAATATAAATTAATTAATTAATCTCTATTAATTAATTTCTCATAATTAAATTCATATTTAAATACTTTAAATATAAATTTAACTTATACTATACATCCAATAACCTAGATTTGGTTTCAAGCCATGCTAGGGACTTTGCAATCTAATTGCAAACCAAACCTATTTAATTAATCAATTAAACTCTTTAACTAATTAATTAAATCACATTTAACTTTGTGATTACTTGTGTATGTGTGTGACTCACTAGGCTCATCACTAATTGGCAATAAGATATGATATTAATTCTTAATATCATCAAAACTCTTTCTTACTATAAATGATTTCTCTAAATCACTTTAGACACCTCATAGACCATGGTTAACACCTAGCATAGCATGCGATGGCCACCCAATTAGTAATAAGGAATACCTTAAATGAACCTTTAATCATATGTTACCATGCACTAGAATCTTTCGGTTACAAAATCCCAATTTGAGCTGGAGTCATGGTTTATGTCAAACTCCATTTGCTATGAATATTATGTTCTCTTTTAATTCCAATTCTTGATTAAAAAGATTTTCTCATCATAAACTATTTTCTGATTAAATCTATCTGTCCTGGCCAGGAACTTGAAACATCAAGAACAATTAAATGAACATAGGATTTTATCCCTATTTACATAGGGTAACAGATTCCATCTTGATCAACACCTACCTCCATATATAACTAGTAGGAGCCAACACATGCCCATATACCCATACACAGTACAAGTATGAAAGCAGTATCAAACTCAAACTACCTATATACAAGATAACTATGCTATCTCAGGTCTAAAGATTATATGCATTGATATGATTTATGACAATGCATTGACAAGAGTAAACTCCATGTGCTTGTCATAAATGTCACTGGTTCGGCCTACTTATCATGCATAAGTGCCTATCATGTTTATTATGTAGCATGAGACTCACCATTCCATCTTATTTACATCTCATATAAATAACTTAGGAACAAACATGATTACAATCTTTCTGGATAAATCATGTCCTGTGTGAAGTATCCTCGATTGTGAACCAATTTATAATACTTTGTGCTAGAAATACTGTCACTCATATTCTTAACAACTTAAGAATAGAATTTCTAACAAAATATCAATGGACCTTTTCTATTACACATAAATATATTATGTAAATAGAAAAGTGAAAATGCCTTTTATTAATAAAACATGTACAAGATACATACTAAATAATATGCTCTAGGGCATACTACTAACAATCTCGCACTAGCACTAGAGCCATTTATTACAATATCTTAGACCCATCTTCTCAAGATGTCGGTCTAGCTGAGTTTGTGACATAGGCTTAGTGAATGGATCAGCTGGATTTTCAGCTGATGCTATTTTCTGCATGGCTACATCACCTCGCCTAATTATTTCTCTGATAATGTGGTAGCGCCTTTCTATGTGTTTGGATTTCTAGTGAGACTGGGGTTCCTTATATCCAAACAGCCTCTTTTGCAGTATCTAATGTAGCAATAAACTCAGCCTCTGTAGTGGAATATGCAGTCATACTCTGTTTGGAACTCTTCCCACTGACTGCACCTCCATTACAAATGAACACATACCCAAAGGTAGACTTTCTATCATTGATATCTGATGGAAAATGAGAATCAATATAACCATCCAATTGCAAGTCACCACCTCCATATACCAAGAATAAATCCTTAGTTCTTCTCAAGTACTTAAGGATATTCTTGACAGTTATCCAGTGTTCCAAACCTGGATTGGATTGATACCAGCTAGTCAAACTAACAGCATACACGATATCCGGCTTAGTACACAACATTGCATACATCAAACTTTCAATAGCCGAAGCATATGGAATCCTAGCCATTTTATCTCTTTCTTTAGATGTCTTTGAAGACATCTCTTTAGAAAGGTGGATACCATGTCTCACTGGTAACAATCCTCTCTTGGAATCAAGCATGTTAAACCTCTTTAACACCTTTTCCAAGTGTAGACTTTGGGATAAACCAATTATTCTTTTCGCTCTATCTCTATAGATGCGAATCTCAATAATATAGGTTGTCTCCCCTAAGTCTTTCATGGAGAATGTATTTGACAATCATACCTTTTATAGTTGTCAACATACCTATGTCATTACCCATTAACAAAATGTCATCCACATATAAGACAAGGAAAGTGACAGTACTATCACTAACCTTCTTATATACACATGGCTCATCCTCATTTTTGATAAAACCAAATGACTTAATGGCTTCATCAAAATGGATGTTCCAACTCCTCGAAGCTTGTTTTAACCCATAAATGGATCGCTTTAGCTTGCACACTTTGAAACCATCTTGGGATTCAAAAACCCCTAGGTTGTTCCATTAAATTTTTTCTTCAATGTATCCATTGAGAAAAGCTGTTTTGACATCCATCTGCCAAATCTCATAATCATAGTATGTAGCTATTGCTAATAGAATCCTAATTGATTTATGCATGGCAACAGGCGAGAAATTCTCCTCATAGTTGATTCCTTGCCTTTAGCGAAACCCTTTCGCTACTAGCCTTGCTTTATAGGTCTCTACCTTTCCATCAAAACCAATTTTCTTCTTAAAAACCCATTTGTTCCCTATAGGTACAATGCCTTTAGGTGGGTCAATAAGATCCCAAACTTGATTCTTATACATGGAATCAATCTTGGATTTCATAGCATCAATCCATTTTAAAGAGTCTATATCTGATATAGCTTCTTCACAGGTAAGTGGATCATCTTCATGATCAACTTCTTCATGAGTAGACAACTCTTATTCTTCTTCATGAAAGAAACCATATCTCACTAGTGGGTGAGATATCCTGGTTAATCTGCGAGGAATAATTGTAGATGTTTCATCAATAGATGTAGATTGACTATATGGATCTATATCTATCTGATCTGTTGGTTGGTCAGAATTCTCCAATTCTAACTCTATTTGCCTTCCTTTGCCTCCTTCTTGAACAAACTGTTGTTCAAGAAATGTAGCATCTCTACTTACCACAATCTTTTGTGATGTAGGAAAATAAAAATAATATCCAAAACTATCTTTGGGATATCCAACAAATCGACCCTTTTCTGATCTGGTTTTCAATTTATCAGTGTTCAATTTTTTTTTTTTTTGATATAAGCTGGACAACCCCAAATCTTAACATGCTTAAGACTTGGTTTTCTTCCATGCCATATCTCATAAGGTGTGGAAGATACTGATTTTGATGGAATCCTATTTAGAATATGTAAAGCTGATTCTAACGCAAATCCCCAAAAGGAGATTGGCAAATCAGTATAGCTCATCATACTACGTACCATATCCAATAGGGTATGATTTCTCCTTTCAGATACACCATTCAATTGTGGTGTTCCTGGAGGAGTCATCTTGGAACCAATGCCATGCTCTTTCAAGTATTCATCAAATTCAGTACTCAAGTATTCACCTCCACGATTTGATCGAAGAGCTTTAATACTTTTTCTTATTTGATTTTCTACTTCAGATTTAAATTCTTTAAACTTTTCAAAGGATTCATATTTGTATTTCATCAAATACAAATACCCTAACCTTGATTTATCATCATTAAAGGTAATAAAATAATGAAAACTGCCTCTAGCCATTTCTTTAAATGGACCACAAACATCACTATGTATTAGCTCCAAAATATTTTTAGCTCTTAGCACTTGTCTAACAAAGGGTGATCTGGTCATTTTGCCCTGAGGGCAGGATTCACAAATTGGAGTAGGCTCAGGGCCCAATGAGGATAAAAACCTCTTTTTCCCTAGTTTTGCAATCCTATCTTCTGCAACATGACCTAATCTTAAGTGTCAAATATATTTTGAACTTGAATTGATTTTCATCATGGCATTGCATTCTTTTAGATTGTTATACTCTGGGCAGTTCACTTTTCCAGTGCCCATCCTGCTGACAGTGGAAACACTTTCCCTTGCCTTTGTTAGCTTTGGTCTTTGTTTTCTGTTTGGCTATCTTCTTGGAAGATCCTGGAACTTGAGGTTTCTTTTTCTTATTGGCCTTCTTCTTGTTGGACTTTCTAGCATAGGAAGATGCAATCAAAGCTACCTCTTTTCCTTTATTGCCCGGCATATTCTTTTGGGCAATAACCAGCATGATAAGTAAACCAGCCAAGGTGTATTCCTATTTAGTCATATGGAAATTTGTCACAAAATTCTCAAATGACTCAGGTAGGGATTGAAGGATCAAATCTGTCTGCAGTTGGAAATCCATGTTAAAGTCAAGATTTTCCAGCTGCTCAATAAGCCAAATCATCTTGTGGACATGATCCCCAACATTCTGCCCCTTAGACTTCCTCATTCGAAATAGTTGCCTAGATATCTCATACCTGACATTCCTGCTATGCTCACCATACAACTCTTGTAAGTGAAGAAGGATCCACTCGCACTCTGCATGTTCTCATGCTGCTTCTGTAACTCATTACTCATAAAAGCAAGCATGTAACACTTGGCTCTCATATCATGCTACTTCCACTTGTCCAAAGTATCATGTTCCTCTTGAGTGGCCTCTGGAGGTAAGGAACCAGGAACCTTTGAGTCTAGAACATATCCTATATGTTCAAGGTTCAGGACAGGTTTCAAATTTCTTAGCCAATCAGAAAGATTAGGTCCTGTCAACCTATTGTGATCAAGTATGCTCGCAAGGATATTGGGTGGTGGTGGTTGTGGTGTGCTCATTATTATCAGAAAATTAACTGCAGAAAATAACCAGATTAATTAGTAAATGTATCATGTATTTAACCAAAATGATTATGGTCTTTTAATCAAATTGGTCCTCCCACTAACTTAGCGAATCCTACACTTCCAAAGTAGAAAATGGAAATCCTAGTTGGATGGATTTCTAGTGGGTGATTGAATTCTTATATTCTTAATGATCATCCTCAGGCACATCCATTATTGGAATTACAATAAATTATAAGTGAGCAATGCCTTGCCCATCACATCTCATGTGAGGTTCAATCCTTTTACCTAGCCCCTAATGCTCAAAATCTCAGGCACATCCATTATTGACTTATCTTGCATTAGTTAAGTTGATCCCATTGAGCTAGTAAACATGCAAATAATTTTAATGTCCTCAGGCACATCCATTATTAGCCACCAAACCATTTATATATTGACAACATCTCATGCTTAATAATTATTCTTTAAGAAAATCTCTTAAATTAATTACATCATATGTAAGTATTTAAATTTTCTTAAAATAATTGCCTCAATGGAGGGTCCATGATATAATTACTTTTAATTATACCATTTCCAACTTAATCATTTGTTTGGAAGATTTTGTGATCGTCCTAATTACTATTATGGTCTCACTTTGTACATTATCCAATTAGCATGCATATATCATATACTTGCATACATTCCCATACATCTCATGCATTCATGGATAATAATAAATAGGGTATGATCATGGACTTTCTAAGGGATTCAATTCTGAGCCACCAAGAATTGAATCGGGCATTCCTAGGTGCATTTCATTTATTCATATTACAAGAGTTGCTGAAGGAGTACATAATCAACACTTGATCTTGAATTCCTCCCACTGGTCCCACCAATGCTCTTGACCTCCTTGATCTTCTTGCAATCCAATTACATAGTAATCCTTGGCATACCAAGGCAAATTTACAAGAACCAAATAAATGAAATTACAACCAAAATATTACAACCTTTATAATACATGCCACCAACATAAATTAAAATAAATTAATTAATTTACAACTCAAGAAACATAAAAGAAATAAATCCAATCACATCGGTCTTTTATTGTCCATGATCATCCATCATGCATATCACTATTTAATAATTAAATAAAACATACATACTTAAATTAAGTTGAGTATCTCATATTCAACTTAAAAAACCAGATTTGAATATGATTTAAACAAATTTAAAAATTCAGATTTGAATCACATTCAAACAAATTTAAAAATTCAAATTTGAATCACATTCAAACAAATTTAAAAATTCATATTTGAATCAAAATTTAATTATGTGATTAAAACTCTTAATTAAACATTTTAATTAGTCATGGGCCTAATTATGGGCCTTTGAAACCAAGCCCATAAACAAGCCCAAAGCCATGCGCATGGTTGGATGCACTAAATCATGCGCACCAATGGAGTTCATCTCCATGCTGCCACCTATTCCTTGCAACCAGCAATGAATCAATCATCTCATGATCAAATCACACAATTAAATCATATAATCAACAATCTAAATGGCAAATATAGTGGCTCTGATACCAATTCAAGGAGCGGAAGCATGAAAATTATTAGATTAAAATATTGAATTCAAAAATTTTCTTCTAAGATCTCATGCATCATGCAAGATTCATTATTTACCTATTGATTTCAATGTTCAATAGCATATTAAAACACTTTTAATATGTATTTGGATCTACATTTGCCATTTAAGATTTTAGAATTAACATATTAATTCATTAGAACCCTAGATTAATTCAAGAACATGTGCACTAACCTTTTCATGCACTGTAGATGTGTTTGGTAACTTTGGGAAGCACCTAGGACCCCAAATGTTATCCCTCTAGATTGTCCACACCAAGATCACCAATGACAGCCCCTTGATCAGCTTCTAAAGCCTTGCCAACCAATTAGAAAATAGGGATTTGCCTTTAGAGATGTTGTAGATGAATACAGGACACTAGAAACGATTTCTAGCAATTTTAATTTAAGAGAATGTGGGCAATTCTCTTTGAAATGATGAGAGATGAAGAAGAAGAGAGGAAGAATGCTTCAAGGGTGGCGGCACACTTTTGATAAAATCAGAATGTTCTTTCATTCTTTCATAACAACACATTATATAATTAGGTCATCACTTAAAACCCTTGCCGCATGTCATCTTCTAATTGGCTCAGAATTTTAATTGACCTAATCACATTAAGCCAAGTGTTAAAGCTATATTTGATCTTGACTTTGATCATCTTACATGATTGGAAGACAAATGGCAAGCTTATATGGTGCCATCTGTCACCATCTCATGATGCCACATGTCACCCTGTGAAATGACCAAATTACCTTTGTGTTGTAATTTTGAGTTCTCAATCCAAAATAATTATTTCTCCTCTTCTAATCAATTTATATAAAATATAAATTAATTAATTAATCTCTATTAATTAATTTCTCATAATTAAATTCATATTTAAATACTTTAAATATAAATTTAACTTATACTATACATCTAATAACCTAGATTTGGTTTCAAGCCATGCTAGGGACTTTGCATTCTAATTGCAAACCAAACCTATTTAATTAATCAATTAAACTCTTTAACTAATTAATTAAATCATATTTAACTTTGTGATTACTTGTGCATGTGTGTGACTCACTAGGCTCATCACTAATTGGCAATGAGATATGATATTACCTCTTAATATCATCAGAACTCTTTCTTACCATAAATGATTTCTCTAAATCATTTTAGGCACCTTATAGATCATGGTTAACACCTAGTATAGCATGCGATGGCCACCCAATTAGTAATAAGGAAAACATTAAATGAACCTCTAATCATATGTTACCATGCACTAGAATCTTTCTGTTACAAAATCCCAATTCGAGCTGGAGTCATGGTTTATGTCAAACTCCATTTGCTATGAATATTATGTTCTCTTTTAATTCTAATTCTTGATTAAAAAGATTTTCTCATCAGAAACTCTTTTCTGATTAAATCTATCTGTCCTGACGAGGAACTTGAAACATCAAGAACAATTAAATGAACATAGGATTTTATCCCTATTTACTTAGGGTAACAGATTCCATCTTGATCAACACCTACCTCCATATATAACTAGTAGGAGCCAACACATGCCCATATACCCATACACAGTACAAGTATGACAACAATATCAAACTCAAACCACCTATATATAAGATAACTGTGCTATCTCAGGTCTAAAGATTATATGCACTGATATGATTTATGACAATCCATTGACAAGAGTAAACTCCATGTGCTTGTCATAAATGTCACTGGTTCGGCCTACTTGTCATGCATAAGTGCCTATCATGTTTGTTATATAGCATGAGACTCACCATTCCATCTTATTTACATCTCATATAAATAACTTGGGAACAAACATGATTACTATCTTCTGGATAAGTCATGTCCTGTGTGAAGTATCCTCGATTGTGAACCAATTTATGATACTTTGTGCTAGAAATACTATCACTCATATTCTTAACAACTTAAGAATAGAATTTCTAACAAAATATCAATGGACCTTTTCTATTACACATAAATATATTATGTAAATGGAAAAGTGAAAATGCCTTTTATTAATAAAACATGTACAAGATACATACTAAATGATATGCTCTAGGACATACTACTAACACTTAGGGTTTCAGAGTTAGAGAAATAAGTTAAGGTTTACAGGAAGATTTTAAGAAGAATAAGGAGGAATTGCGAGGGGAAATCAAGCAATCTATAATAAAATTAAGGGAGGAAATCAAGCAATCTGCAATTGATACTAGGAAAATTATCTTGGAGGAGTTTCGATCCTTGTTTGGTGTAAATTTGCCTAAGAAAGCTAGGGGAACACAGCATGGAGGTAATAAGGAGGCTGGTACTTCTATGGCTACTCTTGGAGGAAGGGGAATTCTTCCTGTGCCAAGGAAGAACATTAATCCAAATAAGAGAGGGGCTAATAGTGCTAGATCTATAACTGAAGTGGAAGGTATGTCTAAATTTTTGCCCAAAGTTAAGTTGATTACTTTTGATGGCAAAGAACTTAAGGCTTGGTTTAGGAAATGTATTAAATACTTTGAAGTGTATGATGCTCCTAAGGATCAAAAGGTAGGAATAACAAGTTTATTTTTGGTGGATAGGGCTGATTCATGGTACCATAATTGGATTAAGGGGGATGAAGGACATTCTTGGGAAGATTTTGAAAAGGAATTATGTGGTAGGTTTAGAGATGAAGGATTGGGGATATAATTGAAACATTTATGAGAATGAGGCAAGAAGGTACTCTTGAAGAGTATCAAAGACAAATTTGAAGATATTAGAATTAGATTAGAAAGGGAAATGCCTCTTTTAGGAGAAACATATTTTCTGTCTAGCTTTATAAGTGGATTGAAGGATGATATTCTACCTATGGTCAAAATGTTCAAACCAATAACTCTTTCTCAAGCTATTGAAACTACAAGATTGCAAGAGCAGCTTTTGAATAATACCAAAAAAATTAATGCCTATTCCAGACATTACCAAACCAATTACAGACCTAATAATTATCTGTCTTCATTACCTACTACCTATAAAATTGTTCAAAATTCTCAACAATATCCTTATGCCCCTAAACCACCTAATGCAAACCAGAAATCCAATCTGAAATAGCTTAATTCCACCAATCAAAATACTCTGCATAGATAATTTTACTTGTTACCAGTTAATCTTCTATCAACCAACCAGTTAATAAACTCAATTCCACCAGTTCCAATGCTATTAACTCCATTAAACAGCCCAAACCTTGCTTTAAATGTGGAGAAAAATATTTCTTTAGCCATTAATGCAAGAAAAAAACATTAATGTCCTTGCAAATATTTGAAAAAGAAGGAGAAGTTTTTCAATTACAAGGATTAGAGGAAAGAGAGGAGGAATGGCATGATGCAATGGAAGCGGATATACCTGATTATGCAGAGGCAATATCTCTTTCAATCCATGCTATTAAGGGAATTCAAGGAGTTGAAACTATAAGGGTCATTAGTAAGCATCAAAATAGGGAGCTACTGATTTTGGTAAATAGTGGTAGTACTCACAGTTTTTTGGATGCTAAAGTAGCAAGAGAATCAAAGGTTCCATTGGTATAAATCCCTTCAATATCTGTTACAGTAGCAAATGGCAGAAAGAGTACAAGCACCAGTGTGTGCCCTACATTTAGCTAGAAGATTCAGCAATACTCTTTCAGTTTTGACTTGAGGTTGTTGGAAATGGGAAGTTTTGATATGATCTTGGGAGTTGACTGGATGAAAACATTTTATCCCATTCTATTTGATTTTCAGAATTCAAAGATCAGTTTTAAGAAGGATGGGAAATCAGTAACCTTTTAGGGAGTTGGTGATTTGGGGTATCACTCTAAGCTACTAAATTTTTATGAGTTGTCAGTAGCTTTTGCATAAGCAGGGGAAGGATTTTCAAACTCCCTTATTTTGTATACAAGTTTTTCAGTCACATTCTTCAGTAATTCCAGATACTGCAACATCCTCAAGTAATTCAGTTGCATTTTAAGGTATTACAGCACCCTCAAGTCCTTATTCAGTTGAATTGTAGTCCTTATTGGATGAGTATCATGGGATTTTTGAGGATTCAAAAGCCCTGCTACCTTTCAGAAGTCACAACCATTCAATTCCCTTAGTACCTTCAGCAATGCCTATCAATATTAGGCCTTATAGGTACCCACATTTTCGAAAGGCAGAAATAGAGAAACTTGTGGATGAAATGTTGCAAAATGAGGTCATTCAGTCTAGCACTAGTCGATATTCTTCTCCAGTACTACTTATCAAGAAGAAAGATGGCTCTTAGAGATTTTTGCATTGATTATAAGAAGTTGAATGATCTTAGTGTTAAAAACAAGTTCCTAATTCCTATTATAGATGATCTTCTATATGAGCTTCATGGTGCTTCAATCTTTTCCAAGATTGATTTGAAAGCTAGATACCATTAAATTAGGATGAATCCTTCCGATATCCACAAAACAGCTTTTAGAACACATCATGGACATTATGAATTTACTATCATGCCCTTTGGGCTAATAAATGCCCCTGCAACATTTCAAGAACTCCTGAACCACATCTTCTAGTCTCATTTGAAGAAGTTTGTGTTAGTGTTCTTTGATGACATTTTGATCTATAGCTCACCTTAGGAACAACATTTGCAACATTTGGAATTAGTCTTTCAAGTTTTGCAATAGCAACAATTGTTTGCAAAACTCAATAAATGTTCATTTGGCAAGGCTAAAATTAATTATTTAGACTATATTATATCAAGGAAAGGGGTAGCAACAGACCCTACCAAGATCAAAACTGTTCTGTCTTGGCTAGTACCTATTTCAATCAAAGAGTTAAAGAGTTTTTTGGGATTAATTAGGTGTTACAGAAAATTTGTTTAAAACTATGGCATTATCAGTAAACCACTCACTAACATGCTCAATAAAGATGCTCTTCAGTGGGATGAGGTAGCTCAGAAAGCATTTGATAATCTTAGAATAGCCATGTCTCAAGCTCCAATTCTAGCACTTTCAGATTTCATTGAGCTTTTCATTGTTGAAACTAATACTAATGGGTCAAGTATGGGGCAATTTTTTAGCAAAATGGACATCCTATAGCCTTTATCTCTAAGGCTTTTGGCCTAAGAACTAAAACATTATCAATCTATGAGAGAGAGCTATTAGCCATTACTTTTGCTATCTCTAAATGGAGACATTACCTAGAGTAAGGGCCATTCTTTATTGTGACTAACCATGAGAATATCAAACATTTACTGGAGCAAAGGTTGCACACCAATTTGTAATTAAGGGGTGTTTCAAAATTATTAGGGCTAAAATATAAAATTATATATAGAAAGGGGGTGGAAAACAAAGTTATTGATGCCTTATCAAGGAAACTTGTAGTAGTGGATGGTCAACTTTATTCTTTACACTCTTCATTATAGCCTACTTGGATGGCATAATTGCTCCATAGCTATGAAGGGGATATTACAACTGCTGAATTCATTTCTCACCTGTTAATAGATGAGCAGGCCCATCCTAGTCATTCCTATAAAAATGGGTTGGTATTCCATAAGGATATGTTGCATGTGGGCAGCAATGGTAATTTGAGAGAGCATTTGTTTGTTCTTTACTATAATTCGCATTTTGGGACCAATGCTACTTGTGTGAGACTGAGTAGACATTTTTACTTGAAATCAATGGTGGACCAGATTAAAAGCCATGATACTTATGCTAGGTGTAAAACAGAAACATGTGCCTCTCTAAGTGTAACGATCGGGAACCAACCACTAGAGGAATTGTCCGCTTTGGCCATAAGCCTCACGGTTTTGTCCCATAGGTGGAATGGAGAACTTCCCAGGAGGTCACCTATCCTAGGATTTCTCTCAAGCGAGCACGCTTAACCCTGGAGTTCTTCCAACTCTCCAGGCCGTTCCACCAAAAGGCGCCTCTAGTGATTAGTTCCCCCATCTTATATATCATTACTTTTGAGCCCAAGACCATCTCCGTGCTTTGCCGATGTAGGATTTGCCTAAGGGACCTTTCTCCCCCCCTTTCGGGACTCAGCGTCCTCGCTGAGGTTTGCCCCACCATCGCCCAAGAGGACACGCGAGCGGCTTTGATACCAATAAATGTGACACCCCTTACCCGTCTACAGTATATCCGAGTAAGATATGTCACACGTGTTAGTAGTATGCCCTAGAGCATATCATTTAGTATGTATCTTGTACATAATTTTATTAATAAAATGCATTTCCACTTTTTCGTTTACATAATATATTTATATGTAATAGAAAAGGTCCATTGATATTTTGTTAGAAATATTATTCTTAAGTTGTTAAGAATATGAGTGACAATATTTCTAGCACAAAGTATCATAAATAGGTTCACAATCGAGGATACTTCATAATAAGGACATGACTTATCCAGAAAGATTGTATTCATGTTTGTTCCCAAGTTATTTATATGAGATATAAATAAGATGGAATGGTGAGTCTCATGCCATATAACAAACTTGATAGGCACTTATAAATGATAAGTAGGCCAAACCAGTGACACTTATGACAAGCACATGGAGTTTACTCTTGTCAATGTTTTGTCATAAATTATATCAGTGCATATAATCTTTAGACCTGAGATAGCACAGTTATCTTGTATATAGGTAGTTTGAGTTTGATAATGCTTTCATACTTGTACTATGTATGGGTATATGGGCATGTGTTGGCTCCTACTAGTTATATATGGAGGTAGGTGTTGATCAAGATGGAATCTGTTCCTCTAAGTAAATAGAGATAAAATCCTATGTTTATTTAATTGTTCTTGATGTTTCAAGTTCCTGGCCAGGACAGATAGATTTATTCAGAAAAGAGTTTCTGATGAGAAAAATCTTTTAATCAAGAACTGGAATTAAAAGAGAACATAATATTCATAGCAAATGGAGTTTGACATAAACCATGACTCCAGCTTGAGTTGGGATTTTTAAAAAGAGAGATTCTAGTGCATGGTAACATATGATTATAGGTTCATTTAAGGTAAATCTTATTACTAATTGGGTGGCCATGGCATGCTATGCTAGGTGTTAACCATGGTCTATGAGGTTCATAAAATGATTTAGAGAAATAATTTATGGTAAGAAAGAGTTCTGATGATATTAAGAGTTGATATCATGTCTCATTGCCAATTAGTGATGAGCCTAGTAAGTCACACACATACACAAGTTATCACCTATTTAAATATGATTTAATTAATTAATTAAAGAGTTTAATTGATTAATTAAATAGATTTGGTTTGCAATTAAATTGCAAAGTCCCTAGCATGACTTGAAACCAAATCTAGATTATTGGATGTGTAGTATAAATTAAATTTATATTTAAAGTGTTTAAATATGAATTTAATTGATGAGAAATTAATTAATAGAGATTAATTAATTAATTTATATTTGATATAAATTAATTAGAATAAGAAAATAATTATTTTGGGTTAAGAACTCAAAATTAAGACACAGGGGCATTTTGGTCATTTCACAGTGTGACACGTGGCACCATGAGATGGTGACACATGGCATAACACATAAGCTTACCAAATGTTTTTTTAATCATGTAAGATGATTAAAATCAAGATTAAATATAGGTTTGACACTTGGCACAATGTGATTGGGTCACTTAAACCTAGAGCTAATCAAAAGGTGACATGTGGCTAGGGTTTAATGTGTTAACCTAGCTATTTAAGTGTGGTTATGAAAAGAAAACATAACCAGCAGCCTCTCCTCTCAATTGTCACGCCACTTTGAGCCTCTCCAGCTATTTCTCTTCATCTCTCATCAATTCAAAAAGATTAGCCATCAATCTCTTGAATTAAGAACGCTAGAAATTGTTTCTAGTGTCCTGTTTACATCTCTAATCTCTTAAAAGGCAGAACTTGAATTTCTAATTAATAGAAAAGGCTTTAGAAGCTGTTCAAGGGCTGCCATAGGTGTTCTTGGTGTGGACAAGCTAGAGGGACAATATCTGGTGTCCTGAAGACGAATCTCAAAGGCGCATACGCTGCAAAGACATCAAGAGGTTAGTGTAATCGTTCTTGATTTAATCTAGGGTTCTAAAATTAATTTGATTAATTTTAAAATCTTAAATGGCAAATACAGATCCAAAAACATATTAAAAGAGTTTTAATATGTTGTTTATCATTGAAATCAAATAGATAAAAATAAATCTTGCATGGTGCATGTGACCCTAGGTGAAAATTTTTGAATTCAATGGTATAAACTTGTATTTTTCACGCTTCCGCTCCTTCAATTGGTATTAGAGCCACTATATTTGCCATTTAGATTGTTGATTATATAATTTAATTGTGTGTTTGATCATGAGATCAAGAGATTCATTGCTGGTTGGATCATGAGGTGTGGCGTCACACATGGTGAAGCCACCATTGGTGGCGGCAACAATGGTTCCTTGGGTGGTTCAAGGTTTGGCTTTTAATTCTGCAATTGTTGTATGATCTAAGGCCTATTCTTTGACTAATTAAAGTGTTTAATTAGTTGTTTTAATCACGCAATTAAATTATGATTCAAATCAGAATTTTAAAAATTGTTTGAATGTGATTCAAATCTGAATTTTAAAAGTTGTTTGAATGTGATTCAAATCTGAATTTTTAAAGTTGTTTGAATCATATTTAAATCTGATTTTTTAAAAATTGATTCAATAAAATTCAGATCTGATTTTTTAAAAAATATTTGAATGTGATTCAAATTTGATTTTTTAAAAAAATGTTTGAATGTGATTCAAATCTAAATTTTTGAAGTTGTTTGAATGTGATTCAAATCTGAATTTTTAAATTTGTTTGAATGAGATTCAAATCTGAATTTTTAAATTTATTTGAATCATATTCAAATCTGGATTTTTAAGTTGAATATGAGATATTCAATTTAATTTAAGTATGTATGTTTTATTTAATTGTTAAATAGTGATATGCATGATGGATGATCATGGACTATAAAAGACCAATGTGATTGGATTTATTTCTTTTATGTTTCTTTGGGATTGTAAATTAATTAATTTATTTTAATTTATTTTGGGCATGTATTATTAAGTTTGTAATATTTTTGGGTTGTAATTTCATTTATTTAAGTTCTTGTAAATTCGCCTTGGTATGCCAAGGATTACTATGTAATATTGGATTGCAAGAAGTTCAAGGAGGTCAAGAGCATTGGTGGGACCAGTGGGAGGAATTCAATATCAAGTGTTGATTATGTACTCCTTCAGCAACTCTTGTAAAATGAATGAATGAAATGCACCTAGGAATGCCCTGATTCAATTCTTGGTGGCTCAGAATTGAATCCCTTAGAAAGTCCATGATCATACCATATTTACTGCTTATCCATGAATGCATGAGATGTATGGGAATGTATGCAATTATATGATATATGCATGCTAAATGGATAATGTGCAATGTGAGACCTTAATAGTAATTAGGATGGCTATAAAATCTTCAAAACAAATGATTAAGTTGGAAATGCTATAATTAAAGTAATTATAACATAAGCCCTCCATTGGGGCAATTATTTTAAGAAATTTTAAATAGTTGCATGAGATGCAATTAATTTAAGAGATTTTCTTAAGAATAATTGTTACGCATGAGATGTTGTAAATATGTAAATGGTTTGGTGGCCAATATTGGATGTACCTGAGGTCATTAAAATTATTTGCATAATTACTGGCTCAATGGGATCAACTTAACTAATGCAAGATAAGTCAATAATGGATGTACCTGAGATTTTGAGCATTAGGGGCTAGGTAAAGGATTGAACCTCACATGAGATGTGATGGGCAAGGAGTTGCTCACTTATAGTTTATTGTAATTCCAATAATGGATGTACTTGAGGATGATCAATAGAATTATAAGAATTCAATCACCCACTAGAAATCCATCCAACTAGGATTTCCGTTTTCTACTTTGGAAGTGTAGGATTCGCTAAGTTAGTGGGAGGACCAATTTGATTAAAAGACCATAATCATTTTGGTTAATTACATGATACATTTACTAATTAATCTGGTTATTTTCTGCAGTTAATTTTGTGATAAAAATGAGCACAAAACAACCACCACCATCCAATATCCTTGCAAGCATACTTGATCACAACAGGTTGACAGGACCTAATCTGTCTGATTGGCTAAGAAATTTGAAACTTGTCCTGAACCTTGAACATATAGGATATGTTCTAGATTCAAATGTTCCTGGTCCCTTACCTCCAGAGGCCACACAAGAGGAACATGAAACTTTGGACAAGTGGAAAGAGCATGATATGAGAGCTAAGTGTTACATGCTTGCTTCTATGAGTAATGAGTTACAGAAGCAACATGAGAACATGCAGAGTGCGAGTGAGATCCTCCTTCACCTACAAGAGTTGTATGGTGAGCACAAGAGAATGCTAGGTATGAGATATCTAGACAGTTATTCCATATGAGGATGTCCGAGGGATGTAATGTTGGGGATCATGTCCACAAGATGATTCGGTGATTGAGCAGCTTGGAACATCTTGACTTCAACATGGATTTCCAACTACAAACGGATTTGATCCTTCACCCTTCCCGAGTCTTTTGGGAATTTTGTGACAAATTTCCATATGACTAAACAGAATGCACCTTAGCCGAATTACTCAACATGCTGGTTATTGCCCAAAAGAATATGCCGTGCAATAAAGGAAAAGAGGTAGCTTTGGTTGCATCTTCTTCTCACTGGAAAGTCCAACAAGAAGAAGGGCAATAAGAAAAAGAAACCTCGATTCTGGTCCTTCCAAGAAAATAGCTAAATAGAAAAGGAAGACTAAAGTCGATGGAGGCAAAGGAAAGTGTTTCCACCGCCAAAAGGATGGGCACTGGAAAAGGAACCGCCTGCAGTATCTTGCTTCTCTGAAGGACAAGAAGGATACACCTTCTAAGGTATGTCCATATCTTGTTATTTAGATTCGATGATACTCATAGTTCATCTACTTGGGTTTTAGATATCGTGCCGCTTCACATTTCTAATGATATGCGAGAACTAGCAAACGATGTAGCTTGCGTTCTCAAGATATTAGAGTCCTGGATTGGCAATGGCTCAACTGTTGAAGCTTTAGCCATAGGATCTAAATCTTTTTACATGTTTGGACATGTTTTGTGTTTGGATAATATTTTATATGTACCTGATGCTTTTAAGAACATCATTTCTATATCTAGTTTGACTAGAAATGGCTATGAATTTAAGTTCACAGATGATGTTTGCAATATTTATTTTGGAAATAAATATGTTGGTTCGGGTTATATGAATGATGGTCTTTATTATTTGGATAATAATGACAAACACAAATTGAATGCAAGTGATCTAAAAGAATACAATGCCATGGTGAAAACCAACTCAAGTTCAAAATATATTTGGCACTTAAGGTTATGTCATGTTGCAGAAGATTGGATTGCAAAATTGGAGAAAATGGGGATTCTATCCTCATTGGGCTCTGAGCCTACTCCAACTTGTGAATCTTGCCTTCAAGGCAAAATGACTAGATCACCCTTTGTTGGACAAGGGCTAAGAGCTGAAAATATTTTGGAACTAATACATAGTGATGTATGTGGTCCGTTTAAAGAAATGGCTAGAAGGGGCTTTCATTATTTTATTACCTTTACTGATGATAAATCAAGGTTTGGGTATTTGTATTTGATGAAATACAAACATGAATCCTTTGAAAAGTTTAAGGAATTTAAATCTGAAGTAGAAAATCAAACAGGAAAAAGTATTAAAGCTCTTCGATCAGATCGTGGAGGTGACTATTTGAGTAATCGAATTTGATGAATACTTGAGAGAGCATGGCATTGTTTCACCGACTCCTCCAGAACGCCACAATTGAATGGTGTATCTGAAAGGAGAAATCGTACCCTATTGGATATGGTACGTAGTATGATGAGCTATACTGATATGCCAATCTCCTTTTGGGGATTTGCATTAGAATCAACTTTATATATTCTGAATAGGATTCCATCAAAATCAGTTTCTTCCACACTTTATGAGATATGGCATGGAAGAAAACCAAGTCTTAAGCATGTTAAGATTTGGGGTTGTCCAGCTTATATCAAAAAGCTGAACACTGATAAATTGGAGACCAGATCAGAAAGAGGTCGATTTGTTGGATATCTAAAAGATAGTTTTGGATATTATTTTTATTTGCCTACTTCACAAAAGGTTGTGATAAGTAGAGATGCCACATTTCTTGAACAACAGTTTGTTCAAGAAGGAGGCAAAGGAAGGCAAATAGAGTTAGAATTGGAGAATTCTGACCAACCAACAGATCAGATGGATAAAGATCCATCTAGTCAACCTATACTCATTGATGAAACATCTACAGCTGTTTCTCGTAGAACAACCAGGGTATCTCACCCACCAGTGAGATATGGTTTTCTTTATGAAGAAGAACAAGAGTTGTCTACTCATGAAGAAGTTGATCATGGAGATGATCCACTTACCTATGAAGAAGCTATATCAGATATAGACTCTTCAAAATGGATTGATGCTATGAAATCCGAGATTGATTCCATGTATAAGAATCAAGTTTGGGATCTTGTTGACCCACCTGAAGGTATTGTACCTATAGGGAACAAATGGGTTTTCAAGAAGAAAATTGGTTCTGATGGAAGGGTAGAGACCTATAAGGCAAGGCTAGTAGCGAAAGGGTTTCGCCAAAGGCAAGGAATAGACTATGAGGAGACTTTCTCGCCTGTTGCCATGCTTAAATCAATTAGGATTTTATTAGCAATAGCTGCATACTATGATTATGAGATTTGGCAGATGGATGTCAAAACAGCTTTTCTCAATGGATATATTGAAGAAAACATTTTCATGGAACAACCTAGGGGATTTAAATCCCAAGATGGTTCCAAGGTATGCAAGCTAAAGCGATCCATTTATGGGTTGAAACAAGCTTCGAGGAGTTGGAACATCCGTTTTGATGAAGCCATTAAATCTTTTGGTTTTATCAAAAATGAGGATGAACCATGTGTAAATAAGAAGGTTAGTGACAGTGCTATCACTTTCCTTGTCTTATATGTGGATAACATACTGTTGATGGGTAATGATACAGGTATGTTAACGACTATAAAGGTATAGTTGTCAAATACATTCTCCATGAAAGACTTAGGGGAGGCAACCTATATTCTTGGGATTCGCATCTATAGAGATAGAGCGAAAAGAATAATTGGTTTATCCCAAAGTCTATACTTGGAAAAAGTGTTAAAGAGGTTTAACATACTTGATTCCAAGAGAGGATTGTTACCAGTGAGACATGGTATCCACCTTTCTAAAGAGATGTCTCCAAAGACACCTGAAGAAAGAGATAAGATGGCCAGGATTCCATATGCTTCGGCTATTGGAAGTTTAATGTATGCAATATTGTGTACTAGGCCGAATATCGCATATGCTGTTAGTTTGACCAGCAGGTATCAATCCAATCCAGGTTTGGAACATCGATAGTCACAAGAATATCCTTAAGTACTTGAGAAGAACTAAGGATTTATTCTTGATTTATGGAGATGGAGACTTACAATTGGATGGTTATACGATTACGATTTCCAATCGGATATCGATGATAGAAAGTCTACCTCGATATGCTCATTTGTAATGGAGGTGCATCGGTTGGAAGAGTTCCAAACAGAGCACGCATCGCAGATTCCACTATCGAGGTCGAGTATATTGCCGCATCGATGTCGCAAAAGAAGTCGCTTGGATAAAGAAGTTCGTGATGTAACTTACAGTAGTTCCTTCCATTGAGTCAGCAGTTCCACTACACTGTGACAATAATGGAGCAGTCATACAAGCTAAGGAACCAAGGTCTCACCAGAAATCCAAACACATAGAAAGGCGCTACCACATTATCAGAGAAATAGTTGGGCGAGGCAATGTAACCATGCAGAAAATAGCATCAGCTGAAAATCCAGCTGATCCATTCACTAAGCCTATGTCACAGACTCAGTTAGACCAACATCTTGAGAAGATAGGTCTAAGATATTGTAATGAATGACTCTAGTGCTAGTGGGAGATTGTTAGTAGTATGCCCTAGAGCATATCATTTAGTATGTATCTTGTACATAATTTTATTAATAAAAGGCATTTCCACTTTTCCGTTTACATAATATATTTATGTGTAATAGAAAAGGTCCATTGATATTTTGTTAGAAATATTATTCTTAAGTTGTTAAGAATATGAGTGACAATATTTCTAGCACAAAGTATCATAAATAGGTTCACAATCGAGGATACTTCATAATAAGGACATGACTTATCCAGAAAGATTGTATTCATGTTTGTTCCCAAGTTATTTATATGAGATATAAATAAGATGGAATGGTGAGTCTCATGCCATATAACAAACTTGATAGGCACTTATAAATGATAAGTAGGCTGAACCAGTGACACTTATGACAAGCACATGGAGTTTACTCTTGTCAATATTTTGTCATAAATCATATCAGTGCATATAATCTTTAGACCTGAGATACAGCTTATCTTGTATATAGGTAGTTTGAGTTTGATACTGCTTTCATACTTGTACTATGTATGGGTATATGGGCATGTGTTGGCTCCTACTAGTTATATATGGAGGTAGGTGTTGATCAAGATGGAATCTGTTCCTCTAAGTAAATAGAGATAAAATCCTATGTTCATTTAATTGTTCTTGATGTTTCAAGTTCTTGGCCAGGACAGATAGATTTATTCGTAAAAGAGTTTCGATGAGAAAAATCTTTTAATCAAGAACTGGAATTAAAAAGAACATAATATTCATAGCAAATGGAGTTTGACATAAACCATGACTCGGCTTGAGTTGGGATTTTGTAACAGAGAGATTCTAGTGCATGGTAACATATGATTATAGGTTCATTTAAGGTAAATCTTATTACTAATTGGGTGGCCATGGCATGCTATGCTAAGTATTAACCATGGTCTATGAGGTTCATAAAATGATTTAGAGAAATCATTTATGGTAAGAAAGAGTTCTGATGATATTAAGAGTTGATATCATGTCTCATTGCCAATTAGTGATGAGCCTAGTAAGTCACACACATACACAAGTTATCACCTATTTAAATATGATTTAATTAATTAATTAAAGAGTTTAATTGATTAATTAAATAGATTTGGTTTGCAATTAAATTGCAAAGTCCCTAGCATGACTTGAAACCAAATCTAGATTATTGGATGTGTAGTATAAATTAAATTTATATTTAAAGTGTTTAAATATGAATTTAATTGATGAGAAATTAATTAATAGAGATTAATTAATTAATTTATATTTGATATAAATTAATTAGAAGAAGAAAATAATTATTTTGGGTTAAGAACTCAAAATTAAGACACAGGGGCATTTTGGTCATTTCACAGTGTGACATGTGGCACCATGAGATGGTGACACATGGCATAACACATAAGCTTGCCAAATGTTTTTTTAATCATGTAAGATGATTAAAATCAAGATTAAATATAGGTTTGACACTTGGCACAATGTGATTGGCTCACTTAAACCTAGAGCTAATCAAAATGTGACATGTGGCTAGGGTTTAATGTGTTAACCTAGCTATTTAAGTGTGGTTATGAAAAGAAAACATAACCGGCAGCCTCTCCTCTCAATTGTCACGCCACTTTGAGCCTCTCCAGCTACTTCTCTTCATCTCTCATCAATTCAAAGAGATTAGCCATCAATCTCTTGAATTAAGAACACTAGAAATTGTTTCTAGTGTCCTGTTTACATCTCTAATCTCTTAAAAGGCAGAACTTGAATTTCTTATTAATAGAAAAGGCTTTAGAAGCTGTTCAAGGGCTGCCATAGGTGTTCTTGGTGTGGACAAGCTAGAGGGACAACATCTGGTGTCCTGAAGACGAATCTCAAAGGCGCAGACACGCTGCAGCACATCAAGAGGTTAGTGTAATCGTTCTTGATTTAATCTAGGGTTCTAAAATTAATCTGATTAATTTTAAAATCTTAAATGGCAAATACAGATCCAAAAACATATTAAAAGAGTTTTAATATGTTGTTTATCATTGAAATCAAATAGATAAAAATAAATCTTGCATGGTGCATGTGACCCTAGGTGAAAATTTTTGAATTCATTGGTATAAACTTGTGTTTTTCACGCTTCCGCTCCTTCAACACGGTGTACCGGAACGCTCTATTTTATCTTAATTAATTTTTATCATAGTTTTGAATATAACTTGTGAAATATAATTCATTTAAGTCATTTATTGAAATTATAATTTATTTGAGGTTCCGAAAATTTTATAGAAAATCCGGAAGAGTACCAGCTAAAAATGGAGAAAACAGTTCTTCGGAACCTGTGAAAAACACTTTCAATAATCGTATCCAATCATTCTCAAACTCCAATATCAAAATCTCAATATGTTTTTCAACAACATTTCCATTACTCAAACATTCATTTCTCATAGTATTCATATATATGCAATAAATAAATACTCAAATTCTTCTATTTATAACCACAATTTTCATTATTTACATGAACATCAAAATACATTACATAAGTTTCATTTACACAAAGGTAAATAAAAGTTAATTACAAAATACCAAAATAAAACCTAGTGTCCTACCAATGCACTGAAGATGGTAAGGTGACACGGACACTATGCAGAGCTGCAGGAGGTCTCACCCAGTCTGTGGTCTACTAGGCTCTCGGTCAGTATCTCCAGAACCTACTCGTGGCAAAAGCAACGCGCTAAGCAATAATACTTAGTGGTGTAAATAATAAAATAGAAAGAAATAACAGAAATAAATATGCATTGAATGTATCGATGTCTTACTTGTTTTGTACTTGTTATATTCATTATTTCGTTAAATTTATCCACTTTCATTCTTTTGGTTGCCCAAGTAACCTATTCTGGACGACTGGACTGGATAAACGGGTAAACTGGCACTGGGTATCTAGTACCTCGGGCCGTCACACCATCGGTCACATATGCATCTCCCGGTGTGCAACAGAGCAGCTAATAAGCTATAATGACAATAGGCACAAGGCCAAATATCAACACAATGTCAAAATGGCCAAAAGCCATGAAATCACAAAATGGCATAATGCCATATGCAGTACTGCTAACTGAACCCTATTGGCATGCCAAACTATCCAAACCAATCTTGTTAGGTATACTAGGGCATTTGATACTTTTGAATTTTGTAATTTTTGAATTTCAAGCTTTGGTGTTACTATTCACTTCATTAGTCAATAAAAATATTGACTTTTGCATAGAAAATAGGTACATTGGTTTTAACACTCCCAACATACCACATTTTGCATTCAAAACTTGTTGGCATTAATCACCAATACCATTTCTAAGCTTAAAACTAATGGAGCAGAATTTTCAGTTTTTATACCCTAACTTTACTGTTCCATTAGTTACTGTTGCAATGGGAATTTGAGAAAATGATAAACATGAAAGTTGTTCTTTATTTTGTCTAGTTGAATTTCTTTTTTTGAATCACTCCATTTGGAGTTTTGTAGCTCAAGTTATGGTCTAAAAACCACAACTGGTCGGATTGAAAAATTTCAGAACTGACCATATCTACAGTACAGTGAACAGTGACTGCAATTGCCTTGTTGGATAGGTTCTGGTCATAATTTGGGGTAGGTTTCTTCATGAAATTTTTTGGTCTATATCTTAACTTGTTGCTGTAAAAATTTCAGGTCAATTGGGCCATTCTACAATGAGTTATGGCCAAATGAACAATCACTGTTCATTTGGTCATTTTGCAGAATCTGGTTGCAGGACATCCGGATTGGGGCAAGTTTTTGGTCCACTTGCTTTGGTCTTTTGGGCATGGTTTCTTCACCAAAATTGTGCCATTATGTGTCTAGTTTCATGTCCAATTGACCAAACACCAATTGAACCTACACAGCCCAAGTTATGGCTGTCCAAACAGGCTGGAATCACAGCCACACCTGCTGCTCTCACTAGGCAGCATACCAATTCAGTTTGTCATGCTATACTTCACTCCAATTTATGGTCAACTTACCTCAAATGGTCACTAATTGACCATTAGAATTTTCATTCACCATTACATAAGCAAAGTCCAAGTTTCTCTCCAAAACCCTAATTCCATTTCAATTTCACACAAGTTACCTTAGTTAAACTAACTAATTCATTATCCATATATATATATAAACTTTAAACATCATCTCTAGTCCACTCTAAGTCCATCAAAACAATCAATCTTATCCTTTCCTTAGGGCTGCAGAATTCCATGGTGTACATACACATAAATTTTATTCATTTAATTTACAAATTCTTACTCATTTTAAGTCTCTAACATGGAAAAAGAGAGATATATGTATAAATAGGCACTAACCTTAGTAGGGCAGAATTTTCTCAAGCTTAAACTTCACTTTCTTTCCTTTTCTAGGCTGCCAAACACTTTCCCAAGAGGTATAGACAAGTTTTAATGAAAGATGTCTAGGGTTTAGTAGTGAAAATTCATGGGAAAATGGAAGTGATGAAAGAAATTTTTATGGAGGGAGATGGAAGAGAGGGTCACGGCTTGAGGAAGAAGAAGAAACCAGAAATTGGTTTCTTAATTTGTCATTTTTCCCTTTTTAAAGAATTTTTGTTGTGTTGTTGAATGGTGATTAGTGGAGGGCATTTAAATGACATCATAGTGATGTCATAATTAAGGATTTAAGTTATTTTCTTTTTCTTTCTTTTCTATTCATTTTTAATTTAATTTTTAGCAATATTTATTCATATTTTAGATCATAATAATTATTTACTTAACTGGACAAGTCGGCCAAAAATCGTCTCTGAAGGCGAAATGACCAAAATGCCCTCCGTTTGGCTTAACGGGTCAAAATTGTCTGTACCGATTGAAAAATTTTTCTAAATATTTTCTTGGCATTCGAATGCCATAGGAACCTCAATGACCCTTCTCTGGAGTCCTAAAAATTATTTTATGAATTTTTTCCCGGGTCTAGGGCTCCTAGTTGCGAGAACCGCAACTTCTCACTAGGTTACCCATCACTTGGGCACCGGCTCATTTAACTTGGTTGTATTTTATTTCTAAATTTTTTTCTAAATTTTTCTTATTAACATTTGAGTTAATTATGGTTCCTCACTTTAGCTTAAATATTTTTCCGGACGTTCTAGTATCGACATGATCGTCACGGGACGATAGAATGTACGGAGTTGCTACAGGGAGGGTGTTACAACTCTTCCCCTCTAATTTAAATTTCGTCCTCAAAATTTACCTAATGCAAACAGTTGAGGGAACTGTTGCCTCATCGTCTCTTTACTTTCCCAAGTTGCCTCCTCGGTGTTGTGGTGCCTCCAAAGCACTTTCACCAGTGGAATCTGCTTATTTCTCAACTCTTTCACTTCCCGAGCCAGAATCCGTATGGGTTCTTCTTCATATGTCAAATCCGGTTGTACTTCAATTTCTTTCCTGGAGATGACATGTGAAGGATCTGAGCGGTATCTTCTTAACATAGACACGTGGAACACATTGTGGATCTTGTCCAGCTCTGGTGGTAAAGCTAGCCTATAGGCCACTGGACCCACACGTTCAATGATTTCATATGGGCCAATGAACCTAGGGCTTAACTTACCTTTTCTTCCAAACCTCAGTACTTTCTTCCACGGTGACACCTTGAGGAACACTTTGTTGCCAACCACATATTCAATTTCTTTTCTCTTCAGGTCGGCATAAGATTTCTGTCTGTCTGAGGCAACCTTCAGATTGGCTTTGATTAGTTTTACTTTCTCCTCAGTCTGTTTCACCAGGTCTGGCCCCACCAGTTTGTCTTTGCCCAATTCAGTCCAAAGACACCTGAGTTCTACATTTTCTCCCATACAGTGCTTCATACGGGGCCATTTGGATGCTAGCTTGGTAGCTATTGTTGTATGCAAATTCTGCCAGTGGGAGGTATCTATCCCAACTTCCCTCAAACTCAATGACACAACCCCTCAGCATATCCTCAAGGACCTGGCATATATTTCATGTTATTATTATCATTTTAATTCAATATTTGTATCAATTCCATTGGTTTCAATTGTTTACCTGGATTACTCTTTCTGATTGCCCATCCGTCTGAGGATGGAAAGCTGTGCTGAAGTGGAGTTGTGTACCCAAGGATTCATGCAACTTCTTCCAAAATCTCGATGTAAACCTTGGGTCTCGATCAGATATGATGGAAAGTGAAATTCCATGCAGTCTAACTATCTCACTGATATACAATTCTGCTAACTTCTCTAGTGAGTAGTCACCCTAATCGCGAGAAAGTGTGCTGACTTCGTCAATCTATCTACTATCACCCATACTGCATCATGTTTCTTCTGGGTGAGAGGTAGAACACTCACAAAATCCATGGTGACCCGATCCCATTTCCATTCAGGCATGCGTATAGGCTGTAGCAAACCTGATGGAACTTGATGTTCTGCCTTGACTTGCTGACATGTCAAGCATTTAGTCACATAGTCAGCTATGTCCCTCTTCATACCAGGCCACCAATACTGAAGCTTTAGATCATGATACATCTTTGTACTTCCTGGGTGCATAGCATATACACTGGTGTGTGCCTCTTTTAGAATACTGGCCTTCAATTCCCCATCATCTGGTACACACAGTCTTCCTTTGTAGTACAGACACCCATCTACTTTCACCCCATAGTCAGTTGCTTTTCCCTCTGAGATTTTACTCATAATAGCCATTAGCCTCTCATCTACCTTCTGCCCATCTAAAATCTGCTGTAACAGGTTTGGCCTCACTTGCAACTCAGCCAAAATAGCTCCATCTCGAACCAAAGATAGACGGGCATTCAATGATCTCAAAGCTGTCATGGATTTTCTGCTCAAAGCATCAGCAACTACATTTTCCTTCCCAGGATGGTAGTCAATTACACAATCATAGTCCTTCAGGAACTCAATCTATCGCCTCTGTCTAAGGTTAAGCTCCTTCTGGGTTGGCAGGTATTTCAGGCTCTTGTGGTCTGTGTAAATGTAGCACTTTTCACCATACAAGTAATGCCTCCATATCTTCAGTGCGAAGATAATTGCTGCAAGCTCTAGATCATGGGTAGGGTAATTCTGTTCATGTGGCCTTAGCTGCCTGGAAGCATAAGCGACCACCTTTCCCTCTTGCATCAATACACACCCTAACCTATTATGAGAGGCATCACTGTAGACCACAAAGTCCTTTCTCGACACCGTGTTAACACTGGTGCCTCTGTCAACATAGCCTTCAACTTCTCAAAACTGGTCTGACACTTGTCATTCCAGTCAAATCTGACGTTCTTGTGTAACAACTTTGTCATTGGAGCAGCTATTAAGGAAAATCCCTTCACAAATCTCCTGTAATACCCAGCTAGCCCCAAGAAGCTTCTGACCTCAGTTGTATTCCTGAGAGGCTTCCATTCCATCACTGCTTCTATTTTCTTGGGATCCACTCTAATCCCATCAGCTGACACTATGTGTCCAAGGAATGCAATCTCATTCAACCAAAAGTCACACTTGGACAACTTAGCATACAGCTTCTTTTCTCTCAGGGTTTGCAGAACAATCCTCAAATGTTCATCATGTTCTTCCCTGGTCTTGGAATACACCAAAATATCATCAATAAAGACCACTATGAACCGATCTAAGTGTGGATGGAAGATACGGTTCATAAGGTCCATGAATACCGCTGGTGCATTTGTTAGGCCAAAGGGCATCACTAGAAACTCATAATGCCCATATCGGGTCCTGAATGCAGTCTTTGGCACATCTGCATCCTTCACCCTCAACTGATGATACCCTGATCAGAGATCAATTTTAGAAAATACTCCTGCTCCCTTCAACTGATCAAACAGATCATCAATTCTAAGCAACGGATATTTGTTCTTCACAGTCACTTTATTCAACTGCCGGTAATCAATGCAAAGCCTCAAAGTCCCATCCTTCTTCTTTACAAACAGCACTGGAGCTCCCCATGGTGACACATCAGCGTATAAACCCCTTATCAAGCAACTCTTGCAACCGAAGTTTTCAACTCCTCAATTCATGGGTGTCATCCTATAAGGAGCAATGGAAATGGGTCCTGCATCCGGCAGTTGTCTCAATAGCAAATTCAACTTCCCTTTCTCGTGGCAAACTGTGCAACTCTTCAGAAATACCTGCAGGAAGTTTCTTCGTGGGTATATCACTCAGTTTGGCTTAGCTCGCCTAGTATCCACCACATGTGCTAGGTAGGCTTCACACCTTTTCTCATCATTCTTCTTGCAATCGTGGTCGAGATAACATTGGACAGAAATCATCCTTTCACCCACAACAGTTGATCTCATTACCCTCGAAGTTTTCAGAGAAATTCTCTTCAATTTGCAATCAACTATTGCCCGATGACGTGACAACCACCCATTCCCAAAATCACGTCAAACTCGTGGAAAGGCAATTCAATCAGTCCGCCAAGAATTCATACCCTGAATCCTTAACCGCAACCCTTGTATACTTTGTTCACCACTACACTGTGGCCCAATGGATTAGTGACCGTAATGTCTTGGTCACTCTCCCTACTAGTATCCCCTTTCTACGGGTAAGTTGATGCAGATGTATGAATGAGTGGATCCTGGATCCACCAATGCATGCACAGATGTATTGTAGAGGAGAACGCACTCGATGACATCCGGCATCTTGCTCCTCCCGAGCTCTCATGGCATAAGCTCCGCAGTGGTCCGTTATCGAGCCTCTCTGGCTCGGATGCAGCCTCGTGATGGTCCCACTGCCTCAGATTTACCAGATTTCCTACCCCTTTGTGGTGCAGGAGTAGGTCTGTCTGCTTGTGTTGGAGCAGCTGTAGTGGTTCTACGTGGACAGTTCTTCAACTGATGCTCTGTTGACCCACACCTTAAGCAGGCACCAGTCACTCTCCAACACTCCCCCTTATGCCATTTCAAACAATGTGGACATGCATAAGATGCTGGGGCTGGTCCCCTGAACCCCATCCTCGAGAGCGCCACCGATGGTGTGGACCGACCTCTCCTAGGGGTAAACCGTGGCTGGGCCCCGAGATCGACCACGACCTTGTGGTTGACCTGAACTCGTGCGGTGGACCCTTGAACTTCTTCCCAAATGCAGGGATGAACTAGGCGACCGAGCCCCTCTTCTCATGTCTTTCCCTTCTAGTCCGCTTCACCGATTCTTACTTTTTCAACTTTTATTGCGGCTTCCACTAACTGTGTGAAGTCTGTTATTCCCAAGGCAGTGATCATGATCTTTATATTATCATTTAATCCTTCTTCAAATCTCTTACACCTTTCGGCCTCATTAGGGACTATCTCCCTTCCATAGCGGCTTAATCGGACAAATTCCTTTTCATACTCAGTCACAGTCAGCTGTCTCTGCCTCAGATTAATGAACTCTCTTCTTCTCTCTTCCAGGTATACACTACCCACATATTTCTTCTTAAATTCGGAGAGGAAGAAGTCCCAAGTTATTACTTCAGTACTTCATCGACACCGTATCCCACCATTCATATGCATCATCTTGCAACAGAGATACAAAGACTTCTAGATTTTGCTCAAGTGCAGTGGAGTTGTTTTAAAACCTCACTGCTGTTTCAACCAATTTTCTACGCAATGTAATCATCTTCTCTCTTGCCAAAGAAGTCCACTGCTCCAAATTTTCTCAATTTTTCCAGGTGTGATTTCGGTTGTGGAGGTGGTGGTGGTGGTGGCATTATCCCAGCCATTTGTTTGAAGAATTCGGCCATTTGTTGGAACACGGCCTGTGGAGGTTGAGCAGGCTCTGCTTGAGCTGGCAGAGTAGGTTCTCCCCTACCCCCAGTCTCAGCTGCTGCAGGTTCTCCCACATCGGCAAAGCACAGAGATGGTCTTGGGCTCAAAAGTAATGATATATAAGATGGGGGAACTAATCACTAGAGGTGCCTTTTGGTGGAACGGCCTGGAGAGTTGGAAGAACTTCAGGGTTAAGCGTGCTCGCTTGAGAGAAATCCTAGGATGGGTAACCTCCTGGGAAGTTCTCCATTCCACCTATGGGACAAAACCGTGAGGCTTATGGCCAAAGCGGACAATTCCTCTAGTGGTTGGTTCCCGATCGTTACACTAAGGCTTTTATAGCCTTTACCTATTCCAACTCAAGCATGGCTGCTTGTTACAATGGATTTGTGGAGCACCTACTAAAATCTCATGGCAAGGATACTATTCTGGTGGTGATTTGTAGAATTACAAAGTATGGGTACTTCATTCCATTACAACATCCTTTCATAGCCTCAATTGTTGCTAAATTGTTTTTCGATACTATTTTTAAACTCCATGGCCTTCTTTTTTCTATTATCACTGATAAAGACAAGATTTTTACAAGTTTATCCTCGAAAGATTTGTTTAAAATAATGGGGACCAAGTTTGCTTATAGTACAGCCTATCACCCTCAGTCAGATGGCTAATCTAAGAGTTTGAATTAGAGTATGGAAGGTTATTTGAGGTGTTTTTGTTATTAAACACCTCATTCTTAGGTTAAATGGCTTCCTTTAGTTGAATGGTGGTATAACACTAGCCATCACAGTGCCTTGAAGTTGTCTCTATTTGAAGCTTTATATGGTTGCAAGCCAGCTCCATTGATTTTTCTACCTCTTAAGAATACTTCAGTAGGTGTAGTGACTAATTTTGTGCAAGATAGGCAGCATATGTCTCAGCTCATTAAAGATAACTTCTTAGTAGCACAGAATAGAATGAAGCAATATGCTAATAAAAAGATGTCTGAAAGAATTTTTGAAGTGGGGATAGGGCGTATGTCAAATTGCAACCCTATAGGCAAAGTTCTATAGCTTTGAGGAAAAACTTTAAGCTAGCAGCAAGATATTATGGGCCTTTTTCAGGTGGAAGCTAAAGTTGGTATTGTGGCTTACAAACTGAAACTATCCCTAATTCCACTATTTATCATGTGTTTCATGTTTCGTTATTAAAGAAGAAGTTGAAGACAATAGTGTGATTGTTCAGAATCTCTTTCTTTCCAGGATGATATAGTGATAGTGGCTCCAGAAAATGTTTTTCAGATCAGAGTAATTACCAGGCATGATCAACAAGTTCTTCAGGGACTTATCAAGTGGAAGAATTTACCTGAAGAAGAAGCTACCTGAGAAGATAAGACCTTTATTCTTTCTCAATTTCCTGAGTTTCAATATTCTTAGGGACAAAAAGATACTATTGGAGGGGGGGGGGGGTGTATTGTTACATATTATAAGAAGAGGAAGAATAATAGTAATAAGTAGTGAGAGTTGGATAGCTGAGATTTTGGAGGGAAAAAGATACTTTAGTAATTGACTTTTCTACTGTTTGTTAGAGGCAATTATACTGCTCGATTGTACAAGTAGTTACACTTCTCTTGTATAAAAGGTAAGTCTCTTTTTGTATTCATTCACTCAAAAATCAATAACAGAAATACATTTCTCTTCTTCAATGTTCTCTATTCTCTTCTTTTTCCATCCAATCTTCCACAATTATGCTTTAATATCTATTCCAGAGACTATTTCAGATCTGATCTTTAACATAATGATATTAATTAACCCAATATCAGCAATGTGATGAAAACTAAGTACTTAATCCAATATCAACAATGCGATGGAAAACTAACTAAATAATCAATTGGAAATCAATGATTCATAACTCGGTATTAACTAGTGATAGAAAACTATGAATACCAAATTAAAATTTAACAAGATGATTAATCTTGCTAAGGGTGTAGTTTTAGTTCTTACAAGAACAAGGTTAGAAAACCTCATAGCACAAATAGTGTATTCTCTAAAATGAGCAAAAGTTTCTAAAAGAAGAATAAAAGTAACCTTATATAGGTGGCTACTAACAAGAAATAAAACCCTAGAGAATAAATCCTATTACAACATAAAAACATTAATTAAATACATGACAAAAGCATAAAGTCCTAGAGGACAGCAAGAAATAAGGCATGGATGGCACATATGGGCTGATGGGGGACCACAAGCATAGTAGTATAGGTGCCTGACGTGAGTCGAAACACAGCCATGCTCTAAGGGTGTGCACCATTCTGCCCAACTTTGAATTGTTCTTGTTTCCATGGCACAGCCATGCTTTTTATGTGTGCACCATTCTATCTAGTTCATGTGCACCTAATCCTCTCCAATGGACACTTTTACAAGAACAATCCATTTGAGCTCCTTAGGCATGCCTACCTTGTCAACTTCATGTTCAATGCAAAAATGCTCTTGAATTAATCCTCAAAGTGTCTTTGCTCTTGACCTTGTAATTGGACCCTTGAAAACATCAATGGAGTTGGCTACATGATTTCCATCACGCACGGCAAGAAAAAACTAGTAATCTATTAAAAAATCAGAAAAAACTTAGGTTAAAAGGTCTACACTTATCTCAATAGATCCACCGCAGACACCCAACCTAGGACCAAGAAAGCTAAGTGAAAAAACTGGAAGAAGAACATCAGACTAAATTACATGAAATAAAAATGAAGGGATCTCATCCCAAACATGAACATTTGCATGGCTTATAGAGGCTCTAGCTATACTATGGGCAGCCTTATTAACATGCCTACTAACCCAAGAAAGAGTGAAACCATCACAAGAGGACAACAAATCAAACCAAACTCTGACATATTTTCTTCTTGAGAAGAATCAACTTGAATAACCTCAAGAGCATCAACTTCAATATCCACATTGAAAGAAAAACAAGATAGAAGCCATCTCAAAACCTCTCTCAAACCTAAAATTTTTGCCATTTTCGATAAGTACAAACATGGAATAATTCCCGACATTACAAACACAAAAGCTCCTTCATCATCTATTATAACAACTACAAATCTCAAAGCGTTAATCTCCAAGAAGCAGGCAGCATCTATGCTGTATTTGAGTCTGCCCGAATCAGCTTTCCTCCACAAAGAAATCGACTGAGAACCTCCTCTCAAAGAGCTAGAGTTCACATCGCCCTCCTAGCTATCAAACCGCTCATTTAGATACTGACGAGCTGAACCCATTATTTTATTTGCAGAATGAACAATAACCTACCACAATAATTGATTTCTGGAAGACCAGAGCATCCATAACACAACTCCAACTGATGCACAGATGTGCCCATCAACATGCTTTGTTAAAAGAAAAAATAACTCAGCAGAAGAACCAGCATTTTGATTCGAAAACATCCGACAGTTGCCAACACGCAAGCAATTTTGGGCAAGATACCAAAACATGAATAATGTCCTAACCACCACAAACACTGCGCTGAGGATCAACAACACCTTTGAACAACAATTTAGTGGGTAAGATGTCTCTACAAGCTCGCCAAAGAAAGTTTTTAACTTTCAAAGAAACATTCAAACCGCAAATCTGATTCTAATCACCTTCCACCACCACCTTGGCACCTTCCCGCCCAACCCCATAGACATAAGATAGCAGATTTCATAATGTAGAAGCCCTTAAGAAAAATTTCCTGATTAAGTTAGGCGAGTTAGAAATCACTAAATAATTCATGCTCTTTAATAAATTATTAAAAAGGTTTTATGATTTCATGCAGGCTTTTGTTAGGTTGAAGTTTGATTTTCAAGACGTGTGATGCAATGGACTTTCGATTTGCTATAAGAGAAGAACGAAAAATCTGGTAGATAAGAAGCAGCTAAATTTTAACTATAAAAATTGGAGCCGTTTGCATAAACATGTTCATATTAATTTTTATTATAAACAAATTATGGTTCTGTTACTCTTAGTTTACATTTTATAAAATGAATGAAATAAATTTTGGTTAGTTTGAATATATATAATTATGAAAAAAATCACAGCAGTTTCAAAAAAAATTTGTGCTGAATTTTCTGTAGGGTCAACACTCGTGGAGTTGAGTGATCAAGTAAATAAAATGAAAGAAACAGTGTTATGTTAAACTTGTAATGCGAACAATAATTGTAATGATCCATACTAAGGTAGGACTTAATTGTTACATTTCTATTATAAAAATCAATTCTATTAAGAATGATCAACCCGTCATGGAACCAAACCCATATCCTATAACCAACATTATGTATATAACAGTACCACCAATTGGGTTTCATGCTGATTGTAACGTCTAAACATTTGGCGGAAGTTGATCCGTGTTGGAATATCATTTATGGAAATAAATCCCATATCGGCATCCAAGAAAATTAGAAGACATGTAAATGGTAATAAATCAAATTAAAATGGTTTAAACCATTTTGGCAATGAGAGTTCATTTTCAAGCTTAATCAACATGTAGTCGACCAATTTCATATTCACTCGAGTCCTTAATTTTCCAGTATTATCATTGCATTTCAATTTCAGGTTTCCAGTATTAATCGGATATAAAATACTAATTGAGCGGAAGTGTTGGATTGTCATTTGTAGGAAATAAGTCACACATTAATAGTGTACAAGAAATTGTTAGCAAATGAAGCCTAATTCATTTTGGTGACAATGAACTCAATTTCAAACCCAATTCAAAGTGTAACTTGTCAATTTAACATTCAAACTCATGGTTCCATAGTTCTCAACAATCGGCAATAAAGATTGAATACTTAAGGAAGCCGCATACAATAAGAACGTGGGAGTCTCAACTTATTTGCTAAGGTGAAATGGCATAAAGTTAACTAGAGGCAGAAGGAAATTATTTGCCACAGTTTGAGCGAAGTTGTTAGTGGATGATAGAATTAATGCCTTAATCTGTAGATGATGGGAGCTGTTTGGATATAAAAGTAGAATGCTTAGAAAGGAAACATAGTAAAAACATGCAATCAGAACTTACAATGAAGCTAAAGGAAATTATTAAAATGAAGCTAAATCAGCTGTATGGTTTGTAAACATATTTAATGGATTTAGCAACATGTGAAGGCCAAAATCAGCAATATTGGTGTTGAAAGTAGAAAGTAACTTAAAATTAAGAGCTGCAGATGAAGCATCTTTCAAACAACACAGCATCACACAATTACACATATTTCACATACATACTAGATGAAAGCAGTGTAATAACAAGGGCATTTAATTTTTATTTTTTCTTTTAATTATAAAAAAAAAAATTGTGAGAATGATGATATTCAATTAACAAATATCAACATATACGATGCTCACTCAAATTGAATACCTTGAAATGCAAAAAAGTAAAAATAAATAAATAAATAAATTGAGTTCAAAGGCCAAAATAATCTGGAAATGATTCATGTTGCAACATATGACTAACTATCAAGTAAATGAGTGGCTAATCCTATAAAACACTACAATGATTGCACATGAAAAATGAAATGAAATGATTGCACAAAATCTGGGGAAATTTGAAAGAAATAGTAGAATTTTTTTGTAACAATCTCTATGAAGAGATTGGCGGTGCCAAATTAGCAGCACTGAGCATTTGAAGCATAATCTTGTTGCAAGTCTTTTAGGGTACAGTTCCAGTTTGTCTTCCAGTCTTCCTTGTATTTAAATATTGCATCAAAACATGAGGCAATCTCTAAATTACGACTCTAAGCTTGCAATTTGATCTGTTATTTCTATCTATAAAAGTCATTATTTCAGATCTAGAATCCAATTGATTGTGACAATTCCTTCATTTCCATAACATTCATTATGGTAGGTAAACACATCGTCGACTGGTTTTCCATAAACCAAACAAAGCAATTATGTCACCAATAATTTCTACTACACTAGGAAAAACCCATATAAATAGACTGAACAGAATTCATCCTTGGCTCATCTGTTTAAAGATGAATGAAAATCTTCAATATAACTAGAGATCTAGAGAGGAGAGATTTACAGCAATCATTTATACACAACAAAATATTTCTGCCAAAGGAAAGGCAATCTGCAGGTTCTGTTGGTAGCCCGTGGAACAACTGCTTGTGATTCTGGTAGCCCAAAGGATGATTTTCCAGTGGCATGGTAAACCATAAACCAATTAACAACAGTTTAAAGGGCATGAGTAGCATAATAATCATATTAGCAGCCTAGTGAACAACTATCTGCTAGTGGCAAGGGTATAAAACATGCTGAAATAAGGCATAGATACCAAGCAAGTCTATCACCCTGAAGATTTCCGTTTCTTCCTTCTCTGTTTCTTTGCAGTTTGCTTTTCCTCATCTTCCTCTGTTCTCTGACGCCTGCAAATCAAGAAGTTCAGACAGTTGATTCAACTAATTAACTTGAGAAACAACATCATCCAATTGAAAAATGAAAGTCAAAAGAGCTCGAAATGGTTCCTATATTAATGAAAAATGTACAACCTAATTGTAAGTGATTCCGGCTGAACAACATTGAAGATACCTTATCCAATCGAAACCACATTATCCATTCATATTTGTGTGCAAGTTTCAAGAGCAGCATCAAGCTATTGATCAAAACTGCCAGCTCCATAATTTTGGAGAGGAAAAACTGTGCATTTCATTTAGAAATAACAAGATAAATATATGTATATAAAATTTTCCTAAAATCCTTCTCTGACTAGGATATATACAAATCCCTACAAATAAGGGACTCCTAATTATCATGCAATCCTAAATAAGTAGAAATATAAGCAGTCAACAACTCTTTCTCATAACATTCCCCCTTGAGCTGGAGCAGAGACATTAATCATGTCTAGCTTGTTACAGATGTAGCCAACCCGAGCTCCATTAAGAGCATTCATAAAGATATCTCCCAACGGCTCTCTAGTTTTAACATAACTGATGGAAAAAAGTTTTTCCTGAATCTTGTCACGAATAAAATGACAATCAATCTCAATATGTTTGTTTCATTCGTGAAATATAGGATCTAAAGCAATATGAAGGAGCAGCTGATTGTCACACCACAACTTGGTTGGCAATGTAGTCTTAAGACCAACCTCATTCAATAATTGGTACAACCACATTGTCTAACTCATAGACTGTGCCATAGCACTGTACTCCGATTCCGCACTAGATCTACACATCACATTCTGCTTCTTACCACTATTATCAGAGGTGCGCGCCCCAGGCGCCTCGGGACAGGCAAGGCACACCACCTCACCGAGGCGCGTCCCAATGACTGGATATATAAGCTAGGGTTTTTTTTTTAAAGCTTGTCCAGACCAGTAGCCAGCAAAAACGAAAAAGAAGAAGAAGAAGAGGGAAGGGAGAGATCAAACAAACCTGGTATGTATATTTTAATTTTACTGTTTTCTTATTCTTCTTCTTCTCCTCTATCTATTTCCTCTGCTCTCTTCTCCTGTTTCCTGTGCTGCATTTTTTTCTTCCTATTTCTTTTTTTTTTGGGCTGCCAATGCCATGCTCTCTCCCTTTCCTGTGCTGCACTTTCATTTTCTGCTTCTTTTTTTCTTTTGGGGCTGCCATACTCTTTCTCTCTCTCTCTCTTTCCTGCACTGCACTTTCTTCTTCTGCATCTTTTTTTTTTTGAACTGCCATGCTCTCTCTCTCTCTCTCTCTCTCTCCTGCACTGTTTCTGCAGTGCACGTTCTTCCTCTGCATCTTTTTTTTTTTTTTTTGGCTACCAATGCCATGCTCTCTCTGTTTCTGCACTGTTCCAGCAACTGCAATTTTCCATTTTTTCTTTTTTTTTTGCCATACTCTCTCCTTACCCTGCAAAGTTTTTCTTTTTCTTTTCTTTTTAGTATAAATTTGTGATTTTGACATTTTTTATTGTGAATATATGAAAATATGTTGAGACTTGACTACTTGAGATGCTATTATGCTAATTCAATTACTCTTAATTAGCTTTTAGTTTTATTATTGAATTAAAAACATTTTATTACTTTATTTTCTTATTACCAATTGCTATTAGGTCTTATTATAGATTATTAGAAATATTGTAATTGAGTTTGTGTTATTAGTGTTTTTAATTTTTAGTAGTTTATTTTTACCTCTTTTGGATTATCAACTTATTATTACTTGCATATTTGTTAGTTATTATTATGTAATTTTATGTTACTTGAGGTGTGATAGCATAATTATTTTTTTTTAACTTTTTTTTTATTTTGGCACCTTGGCTCGCTCAGGCGCACGCTTGTGCCTTGGCTCTAAGACACCTTGGCGCCTTTGATAACTACACTTCTTACTTTTCCATGATGCCAAATTTCCGCCCACAAAAACACAATTCGCTATGGTAGATCTCCTATCAACTTTAGATCTTACCCAGTCAGCATCTGAAAAACAATCAATATTAAATTGTCCATGATTCCCAAACAACAAACCTCATCCTGGAGGTTGTTCTAGTGCTTCCCAATAATTGATTGTTGGAGAAGACATAAATTGACTTATAACACTAACAGAGTATGCAATGTCGGGCTAGGTTATTGTAAGATAATTCAATTTACCAACCAATCTTCTATATCATTCAAGTCTTCAAATGATTCACTATCTTCCATTGTAAGCTACATATTGGGAGGGAGCCATGGGAGTACTACAAGGCTTAACACTCAATTTGTCTATTTTTGCTAGCATTAGAACAGAAAGATACCCTTCTTACACCTTGCTGCTTCAATACTCAGGAAATATTTCAGCAACCCCAAATCATTTGCTTGAAAATGAGTGCGAAGGAAAGATTTAAAAGATGAAATTCCTGTAGTGTTGCTTCTGGTAATAAAAATATCATCAACATACACAACCAATAAAATTATGCAAACCTTGGACTATCTAAACACGACTGAATGATCATGTGCTTTTCTGCATCCCAAATTCTTGAGTGACCTCAGTAAACCATCCAAACCAAGCACGAGGACTCTACTTTAAACCATATAGAGATTTGCGAAGCTAACAAACTTTCCCATACTCTCCCTGAGCGACAAAGCATGTGGTTGCTCCATATAAACTTCCTCTTGAAGATCACCCTCAAGAAAAGTATTCTTAATATCTAATTGGTGTAAAGGCCAGTTACAATTAGTTGCTAGGGAAATGAATAGGTGAACTAAAGCCATTTTTGATACATAAGAGTGTCAGAATAATCAACACCATAAATTTGAGCATATCCCCTAGCAACAATACAAGCTTTAGGGCGAGCCAGAGAACCGTCAGGATTAACCTTTACTAAAAACACCCACTTACATCCAATGGCCTTCTCAAATTCCAAGTACCTGGTGGAACCCCTTGATTTTAGGAATACAGATTATTGGGCATTAATTGTATTTTCCTATTATAATTAGCTTCCTATTATTTAGTTTCCTACTTGGGTTCGATTCTTTGTATATAAATAGGAGTCTTGTATATCATTTTTTACCATTAAGAAATACATAGAAAATTCCCTCAAATATCAATTTCTTTCATTATGACATCAAAGCTTTCAATTCATTAGGGTAGTCTTTAGTACTATTCATCGATACTGTTCCCAGGGTATTATTCACCGACACTGTTCACAGGTACTGTTCACAATACGTGGACCTTTTTCTGGCTTTTTTTCAACTGTTCCTTGTGTGCCGTGCCTCTACCCAGCCCTTGTCCTTGTCCTTGACCTAACCATAAGCGATAATGTCAAACAATAGATTACTCTAAAGGAACAAATGATATTGAGATTTTTTTCAATGAAGAAGTTTCAATACCTAAGATGTTTTTTTGTCGCTTGAATCTCAATCTTCTACGGTTATCTCTTTCAATTATGTCAAATCATGCAATGCTTCTTGCCAATCTTGATAAATCTCGTTGGATTATAGATTCTGGAGTAAACAAATATATGACAAGCTCTACAAATTAATTCTCCACCTATTTCCCATGCTCAGAAAAAGAAAAGGTCTGTATAGCGAACAAATCTTTTACCACAATTTTTGGTACAGGTTCTATTACATGCACTCGTAGTATAAATCTCAATTCAGTTCTTTATGTTCCTTACTTTCCTATTAATCTTTTATCTGTCAGTTTCATTATCCAAACTCTTAATTGCCAAATTGAATTTTCCTTGTTTATCCCATATTTAAGGATTTGACAACAGGGAAAACAATTGACAATGATAGATTGCGAGATGGTCTATATCTGCTAGATGACATGTGGTCCCTCAAATCTTTGAGCAAACCAAGCTTTGATAGGAAAGTCCAGGAGTGTTATGACATAAAATATTAGGACATCCATATTTTTCTACTCTAGAAAGGTTATATCCTAATTTTGTGATTCTTGAGAATTTGCTACACACATAAGACAGTCTTACCCTTTCATAAATAATAAAAGTTTGGTCTTTTTTATGACTATCCATTTTAATGTGCAGAGACCTACTCAAATATTTTCTTTGTCTGGTTATAGATTGTTTATCACTTTTATTGACTATTCAATAGGCTAACATGCGTCTATTTGATGAAAGCAAAATGTGAAATGTTTTCTTGCTTTTAGTAGATTCACAAAATGATTGGCACACAGTTTGATACCAAGGTTAAAATTTTAAAAACTGATAATAGCACAGAATATGTTAATATTTTTTTTGTGCTTATTTGGATTCAAATGGTAAGTGCATCAAACTAGTTCTATGAATACTAGTGAACAAAATGAAGTATCTGAAATCGATATATTATGTTTACTATGAAACTTCCTACACCTTGTTAGAGGATGCAATTCTTACTGCAACATATCTCATCAATAGAATGGCTTTGAGAATACTTAACTTTAAAAGTGTAGAAAGAGATGTAGAAAGAGATGATTCTCATTGATTTCAATTAATCTGTACATGGGTATTTATATACAATTGATTCCTATAATTGTGTTATACTAATTAGGAAAAGATCCTAAATAAATCTGTACATGGGTATTTATATACAATTGATTCCTATAATTGTGTTATACTAATTAGGAAAAGATCCTAAATAAGAAATCCTAAATAGGAATACATAATACAGAATATACACAGAAATAATATAATGATTGACTTTCCATAACACTCCCCCTCAAGTTGGAGCATAGATGTTAATCATGCCCAACTTGTTACAAATGTAGTCAATCCTAGCTCCATTCAGAGCTTTTGTGAAAATATCTCCTAACTGCTCTCCAGTTTTGATATGTCCTGTTGAGATGATCTGTTGTTGAATCTTTTCACGAACAAAGTGGCAATCAATCTCAATATGTTTGGTCCGCTCATGAAATACCGAATTAGAAGCAATATGGAAAACAGCTTGATTATCACACCACAATTTCGCAGGTTGGGGGGTCTTAAAACCTGTCTCATCTAGTAATTGAAATATCCACATTACCTCACATACTGATTGTGCCATGGCTCTGTATTCGGATTCAAAGACTAGATCGAGAAACTACACTCGCTTCTTGCTTTTCCAAGACACCAAATTTCCTCCAACAAAACGCAATATCCAAAGAGTTGACCTCCTATCAACCTTAGATCCGGCCCGATCGGCATCGAAAAACATTCAACATTCAAATGCCCATGATTACCATATAACAAACCTCTTCCTGGAGCTCCTTGGATAGCACAAGATTTGTCCCAAGACTTCCCAATGAGCAACGGTTGGGAAGACATAAACTAACTTACCACACTAACGGCATAAGCAATGTCGGGACGAGTGTGATGAAGGTAGTTCAATTTTCCTACCAATCTCCTGTATCTCTCTGGATCTTCAAACAACTCACTATCCCTTGCTAACAGTTGTAAATTTGGAGTCATTGGTGCACTACTAGGCTTAGCACCTAATTTTCCTGTCTCTGTCAATAGATCGACGACATATTTTCTTTGAGACAAGAAACCCTTCTTACTTCTCATAACTTCAATACCCAAGAAATACTTTAACAATCCCAAGTCTTTGGTCTGAAACTAGGTTTGGAGGAAGGTTTTAAAAGATGAAATACTGCAGAGTCACTCCCGGTGATGATAATGTCATCCACATAGACTACCAAGAGAATTAGACCAGCCTCAGATTGCCTATAAAATACTGAGTGATCACACTTACTCTTTTGCATACCAAATTTCTGTACTGCTTCACTGAATCTCCCAAACCAGGCCCTAGGACTTTGTTTCAAGCCATAAAGAGACTTCCGAAGCCTAAAAACTTTACTTAACTCCCCCTGAGCAACAAACCCAAGTGGTTGCTCCATATACACCTCCTCCTAAAGATCACTATGAAGGAAAACACTCTTGATATCCAAATGGTGCAGGGGCCAATCATATGTAGCTGCTAAAGAGATAAACAAGCGAACAGAAGTAAGTTTAGCTACAGGAGAAAAAGTGGCAGAGTAATCAACCCCATACGTCTGAGCATATCCTTTTGCCATAAGGCGTGCTTTTAACCTAGCCACAGAACCATCAGGATTTACCTTTACTGTAAATGCCTATTTGCAACCAATAGCTTTCTTACCCGGTGGGCAAAAGGCAGTTCCCATGTACCATTAGCATCTAAAGCCTCCATTTCTTCTTTCATAGCAAAGACACCGGCCCGGGATGAGACAAGTGTCTCACCAACAATATTAGGGATAGGAGCAGTCTAAAGAAGTAACAAAACACCGAGAACAAGAAGACAATTGATTATAAGAAACAAAAGAAGAGATAGGGTAAGTACATGAACGTTTACCTTTCGAAGAGCAATGGGTAAATCTAGATCGTAATCATGATCGAGTGAGGTGCAGGATCTCCCAACGAAGTAGGCGGTGGAGGATCTGAGTCGGTAATCTCAATCTCCTGGAATAAACATGAACAACGGAGGCCGAGTAGGTCTAGAGACGTAAGAAAAGCAGTGTGAGAGAGGACTAGACATTGATTGGGCGGTATATATTAAGATATCATCCTCCTCCCGACTCTCATACACGGATGATTGAGAAAAAATGGAATGGACTCAAAAATGTGACATCTGCAGAAACAAGATAACGATTAAGAGTAGGAGAGAAAGCAGGTACCCTTTTTGAATCAGAGTACCCAAGGAAGACACATTTGAGAGACTTTGGATCCAATTTAGTAACTGTGACGAACATCACGTACAAAACAAGTACAACCAAAAATACGGGGTTCAACAGAAACAAAGATTTTGTAGGGAACAAAGCGGTATAAGGAATATCCCCATTAAGGATGAGGTAAGACGGCATACGATTGATCAAAAACATGCCGTAGAAACAGACATCGCCCAAAAGTGTTTAGGAACTTTCATCGAAAAGAAGAGCACGAGTTACCTCAAGAAGATGCCGATTTTTCTTTCGCCACGCCATTTTGGGATGGGGTATCCACACAGAAGATCGATGAAGAATGCCATTTTGTGTCATGTAAGACGAAATTGTCTTTGAAAAATATTCTTTAGCATTGTCACTTCTTAATATGCGCATTTAAATATTAAATTGAGTTTTGATTTCATTACAAAAGGCACAAAAGATAGAAAACAACTCGTAGCGATTCTTCATTAAATATAACCAGTAACACGAGTAATCATCAACAAAAGTAACAAAATAACGAAATCCGGTTTAGAAGTAATGAGAACAAGGACCCCAAACATCGAATGAACCAACTCAAAGGGGATGAAGCCCGTTTATTGACTCTAGACACGTAAGGCAAGCGATGATGTTTTGCAAGCGACACGACTCACATTCTAGTCTTGATAAATCTGAAATTGAGGACACAACTTCTTCATGGTAGACAAAGAAGGATGACCCAATCTACAATGAGCTTCAAGAGGTGTTACGACCTTTGGAGCAAACAAGCGACCGCGGTACATGATTTTCGAATGTAGAGACCAACTGACTCACGTCCTCTACCAATAATCTGCTTAGTCGTAAGATCATGAAAAAAACAATGATCAGAAAAAAAAGAAATAGAACAAATAAAGGTACGAGTAAGTTTACTAACAGAAAGTATATTAAAAGAGAAATTTGGTAGACACAAAGCAGATGACAAAGAAATTGTGAAGTCGGATTCGCGATTCGAACCCATGACACAAGAAGTAGAACCATCGGCTAAAGTAACGATAGATGAAGTGGGATTAGGTCAAGCGGATAGAAGACTAGAATTACTGTCATGTGATCTGTTGCACCGTAATCAATAACCCATTTGGATGAGGAAGACACAAGGCATGTAGTGGATTTACTCGACTCAACGATCGCGTTGATAGGGGCTGGTAGGCTTTAGAGATGCACGATCTTTGGGAAAAGCGTGCAAAATCCTCTGCAGATACCAAAACAGTTTTCTCAGAGGAAGATACCGTAGAATCCTCTGCTGCCATATTTGCCATCTGTGATCGCTGATTTTTCCTCTGAAGTTGCGGACAATTATATTTTGTATGGCCAGGCTCATGACAATAATAACAAATGACTCCTCTTGAGTCCTGATTAGAACTAGCCTCTCCATTACGCTGATTACTTCTGTTGCCTGTAATTCCTCCTCTACTTCCTCTTCTATTACCCTGTTGTCCATTTGGATTACGGCTAATAAGAGCACTACTGGCAGGCTGTGAAGATTGGGTACTCTCTGTACGAAGGACCCGTGTGAATGTTTCATGCAAAGAGGAAATCTCAGGCTCGAAAGAATCGAGATTTAGCGATCTCATACTCAAGGAAGGCACAAGAAAACTCATAACGACGTTGCTCCGTTGGGCTCTTTGAACTTTCACATCAGAACTAAAAGGCAACAATACATTAAGTTCCTCATATACCCGTTTAAAATCCATAAAATAAGCCGTGAGAGACTTATTCTCTTTCTCAGCACGGTAGAATGCCTTACAAACATCATAAATACGGGAGATATTCCCTTTACCAGAATACAGAAAATCTAAGTAATCCATCAATTCTTTAACAAATTCACAGTGATTAATTAAACTAATTACCTCACTGTGAATCGAGTTCCGAAGCTGCAAAAACAACCGAGCGTCCTCCCTTAGCCAAGTTTGTTGTGTATCATCAGTAGGTGGATCTTTAGTAAGGTGATCATCCTTATCAATGCTACGCAAATAGACCCTAACAGTCTTACTCCACTCCAGGTAATTTGAACCATTAAGTTTGTGTTCCGTGATCTTAGTCATCATCGGAATCACATCAGAAATAACATTCTTATTGTCTGTCATTTGTTGAGACAAAGAAACTAACCGAAACGCTAATCCAAAGTGCTGATAGCAACAAAATAATCCAAAATCACAAATCAAGTAAATACCGAAATAGGATCTGAGAGCCAAACCTCAGAAGTCCTTGAATGGTGTACTGGATCAGGCAACAGCACACAGCGATGGAATGAGGGGATTGAGGCGACGCTGGCAATGTTGATCGGAATCGAAACGGCCGGTCGGCGGCCAAGGTCTCTCCTGAGCTGGGTGGTGAGGACAAATAGTCACCCTAGATGGCCTGCTCTGATACCATGTAGAAAGAGATGTAGAAAGAGATGATTCTCATTGATTTCAATTAATCTGTACATGGGTATTTATATACAATTGATTCCTATAATTGTGTTATACTAATTAGGAAAAGATCCTAAATAAGAAATCCTAAATAGGAATACATAATACAGAATATACACAGAAATAATATAATGATTGACTTTCCATAACAAAAAGCATTTAGAGGTTTTATAAGTTCATAATTCTGATTTTGTTCCTCCAACAATTTCTGGATGTGCTTATTTTGTCCACAAAACAAATGTTAGGAAGTTAGAACCTAAAACTCTTAAATGTGTGTTTGTATGATACTTTGGTACTCAAAAGGGCTACAAGTGTTATCATCCTCCTGCGAGGAAATATTTTGTCAGTATAGATATTACCATTAGAGAATTTGAGTCTTATATCTCTATCAAGTCACCACTTTAGGGAGAGCATAAAGAGAAAGAGGAAGAGGTCATTTTTCATAACTAGGTTATTAAGCTTCACAGGTATATTCTTAGGCTTGGGTCACACCTTAGTAATGAGTCATTTAACCAAGACCAACCACCTCCTCAAACCTCAAAGAGATTGAATAGATTAGATTTAAAAACATACATGCGTTGGAATAAGACAGATATAACCATTAAGCTTGATACACCTAATCAACCAGCATCCCTCGAATTAGTTCTTGAAAAATGTGGTGAGTCTTCTTTAATTCCTAATTACCCTAATTTTGTTTCTGAGTTTAATTATAATTATACTATTGATGATCTTAATATTTCCATTGCTCTTATGAAAAAAGTTAGGTCTTGTACTAAGCATCCCATTTCTAATTTTATTTCTTAACTTCTTGTCTCCTCCTCCAATGGCGAAACTTGCCTCGGTTCTTCTATTCATTTCTATGACAGCCACCTACAATTGGCTTTCGTATCAGTTAGACATCAAGAATGCTTTTTTGGATGGTGATCTACATGAAGAGGTCTACATGAGGAAAAAACCTAGGTTTGTTGATCAGGGAGAGTATGGGAAGGTTTGTCTTTGCAAATCTCGGTATGATTTCAAACAGGGTTTGCTAGATTCAATGACGTAGTTCAAGTATTTGGGATGCAAAAGAGCAAGTGTGATCACTCAGTTATTTATATATAGTCTGAGGCTAGGATAATTCTAGTAGTTGTATGTGTTGATGCTATTGTTATTACAGGGAGTAATAGTGGAGGCATTTCATCTCTAAAATCCTTTCTAACAAAGGATTTGGGGTTGCTGATGTACTTGGGTATTGAGATGTAATGTCCTAGCTAATTAATTCAATGCAACCACAAATAGCCCGTGGATATTTGCTTTTGAATAGTGCTACTGCAATCTAGAATGTTGTGGCTCAAACTTATTCCCAAATGAGCAATGATGCACAGATCTATGAGATACAAAACAAGATTCATAATACAAAACAAGGAGAGATGACCATTGCTCAATACTTTGCTGAACTGAGTGGTATGTGTCAGGAACTGGACTATTACTAAGATTTTCAAGCCACCTGTACTGTTGATACTGTTAAATTCCAAAAGTTGACTGAAAATGAACGAATCTATGACTTCCTAGTTGGATTGAATATAAAATAAGATCAGATTCGGATCCAAGTGCTGGGTAAGGACCCTATGCCTTCCCTAAGACAGACTCGTTCATATGTGCAACAAGAAGAAAGCCGAAGGAGTGTCGTGATTCACTCTATATCTACTGAGAAGGCAGGGTTAGTAGCTACTTCCTCAAGTGAACAGTCACATAATGGTCCGTCAAATAAGAATCATTTACATTGTGATTATTGTGGAAAATCTCGGCATACAAAGGAACATTGTTGGAAGTTACATGGTCAGCCATCCAAAGGGCGTGGAGGGAAACGGACAGACTTAGCAAGACCACAAGCAAATATATCTGAGACAATATAATTTTCTGAAGACATTGCCCCTACTGCCAACACTGAGATCCTCTCCAATGAAAAAGTACAATCCCCAAGGTGTTTGTTGTCACAGCTAGAATCTCAAAATGCCACAACTGCCTCTTCTAATTTTGTTAAATCAAGTAATGCTTTTCTTGTCAATTTTGAAAAATCTCCTTGGGTTATAAATTCTTGAGCAAATAAGCACATGACAGGCTTTTCAAACAAATTTACAACATATTACCCATGTTCAGAGAAAGATAAAGCCCGTATAGCGGATGGATCCTTAAGCAATATCTCAGGAACAGATTCTGTTAAATGTACTCCCACTATAAATCTCACTTTAATTTACATTTGCCCAGTTTTTCTATTAACCTTTTATCTGTTAACTCTATTACTAAAGCCCTTAATTGTAAAATTGAATTTTTTCCTACCCATTGCATATTTCAGAAACTGAAAACGGGGAGAACAATTGGCAGTGGTAGAATGCAAAATGGCTTGTATCTGCTGGATGACAGTGTTGGTTTCTCAAATCCTAAAGCTTTGCTAGGAAATTTAATAGGAGCTTATCAGGAGATTATTCAGTGGCATAGAAGATTAGGATATCCTTCCTTTTCAACCTTAGATTATTCAGTGGATGCAAATGGGTGTTTACTGTGAAGCATAAAGCAGATGATTCTATTGAAAGATATAAGATTAGGCTAGTTGCAAAAGGCTTTACTCAGACATATGGGATAGATTATCAGGAGACCTTTGCCCTTGTTGCAAAGATGAATACTATCAGGATTGTTATGGAAAGTCGATCACTATATTATTTATCTGTATATTCTGTATTCCTATTTAGGATTTCTTATTTAGGATTTCTTCCTAATTAGTAGAACACAATTATAGGAATCAATTGTGTATATATACCCATGTACAGATTAATTGAAATTAAAGAGAATCATCTCTTTCTACATGGTATCAGAGCAGGTCATCTATCTAGGGTGACTATTTGTTCTCACCACCCAGCTCAGGAGAGACCTTGGCCGCCGACCAACCATTTCGACTCCGATCAACATCGCCGGCGTCGCCTCAACCCCCTCATTCCACCACTGTGCTCTGTTGCCTGATCCAGTACACCATTAAAGGATTTCTGAGGTTTGGCTCTCAGATCCCATTTCGGTATTTGCTTGATTTGTGATTTTGGGTTATTTTGTTGCTGTAAGCACTTTGGATTAGCGTTTCGGTTAGTTTTCTTTGTCTCAACAAACGACAGACAATAAGAATGTTATTTTTGATGTGATTCCGGTAATGACTAAAATCACGGAACACAAACTTAATGGTTTATTACCTGGAGTGGAGTAAGACTGTTAGAGTCTATTTGCGTAGCATTGATAAGGATGATCACCTTACTAAAGATCCACCTACTGATGATACACGACAAACTTGGCTAAGAGAGGATGCTCGGTTGTTTTTGCAGCTTCGGAACTCGATTCACAGTGAGATAATTAGTCTAATTAATCACCGTAAATTTGTTAAGGAATTGATGGACTACTTAGATTTTTTGTATTTTGATAAAGAGAATATCTCCTGCATTTATGATGTTTGTAAGGCATTCTACCGTGCTTAAAAAGAGGATAATTCTCTCACGGCTTATTTTATGGATTTTAAACGGGTATATGAGGAATTTAATGTATTGTTGCCTTTTAGTCCTGATGTGAAAGTTCAGCAGGCCCAACAAGAGAAACTAGCTGTTATGAGTTTTCTTGCAAGCCTTTCTTCAGAGTATGAGACTGCTAAATCTCAGATTCTCTCCAATTCTGAGATTTCCTCTTTGCATGAAACGTTCACACGGGTCTTTCGTACAGAGAGTACCCAATCTTCACAGTCTGCCAGTAGTGCTCTTATTAGCCGTAATCCAAATGGACAACAGGGTAATCGAAGAGGAAGTAGAGGAATTACAGACAACAGAAGTAATCAGCGTAATGGAGAGGCTAGTTCTAATCAGGACTCAAAAGGAGTCATTTGTTATTATTGCCATGAGTCTGGCCATACAAAATATAATTGTCCGCAACTTCAGAGGAAAAATCAGCGATCACAGATGGCAAATATGGCAGTAGAGGATTCTACAGTATCTTCCTCTGAGAAAACTATTTTGGTATCTGCAGAGGATTTTGCACAATTTTCCCAGTATCAAGCATCTCTAAAGCCTACCAGTTCCCCTGTCACTGCGATCGCTAAGTCAGGTAAATCCACTACATGCCTTGTGTCTTCCTCATCCAAATGGGTTATTGATTCTGGTGCGACAGATCACATGACAGGTAATTCTAGTCTTCTATCTGCTTTTCAGTCTAATCTCACTTCCTCTACTGTTACTTTAGCTGATGGTTCTACTTCTTGTGTCATGGGTTCTGAAACTGCAAACCCGACTTCGTCAATTTCTTTGTCATCTGTTTTGTGTCTACCAAAATTCTCTTTTAATCTACTTTCTGTTAGTAAACTTACTCGTATCTTAAATTGTTCTGTTTTCTTTTTTCCTGACTAGTGTTTATTTCAGGATCTTACCACGAAACAGATTATTGGTAGAGGACGTGAGTCAGGTGGCCTCTACATTTTGAAAAATCATGTACCGCGGTCGTTTGTTTGCTCCAATACCTTAACACCTCTTGAAGCTCATTATAGATTGGGCCATCCTCCTTTATCTACCATGAAGAAGCTGTGTCCTCAGTTTCAGTCTTTATCAGTACTAGAATGTGAGTCGTGTCAGTTTACAAAACATCATCGTTTGCCTTCTGTGTCTAGAGTCAATAAACAGGCTTCATCCCCTTTTGAGTTAGTTCATTCTGATGTTTGGGGTCCTTATTCTGTTACTTCTAAAACTAGATTTCGTTATTTTGTTACTTTTGTTGATGATTACTCTCGTGTTACCTGGTTATATTTAATGAAGAATCATTCTGAGTTGTTTTTTATCTTTTGTGCCTTTTGTAATGAAATCAAAACTCAATTTAATATTTCTATGCGCATATTAAGAAGTAACAACGCCAAAGAATACTTTTTAGCACAATTTCAGTCTTACATGACACAAAATGACGTTCTTCATCAGTCTTCCTGTGTGGAAACCCCATCCCAAAATGGCGTGGCCGAAAGAAAAAATCGGCCTCTTCTTGAGGTAACTCGTGCTCTTCTTTTTCATATGAAAGTTCATAAACACTTTTGGACGAATGCAATTTCTACGGCATGTTTTTTTATCAATCGTATGTCGTCTTCTGTCCTTAATGGGGATATTCCTTATACTTCTTTATTTCCTACAAAATCTTTGTTCCCTGTTGAACTCCGTATTTTTTGTTGCACCTGTTTTGTGCGTGATGTTCATCCACAGGTTACTAAATTGGATCCAAAGTCTCTCAAATATGTTTTCCTTAGGTACTCCCGGCTCCAAAAAGCGTACTGTTGTTTCTCTCCTACTCTTAATCGTTATCTTGTTTCTGCAGATGTCACATTTTTTGAGTCCACCCCATTTTTTCCTCAATTATCTGTGTATGAGTCAAAGGGAGGAGGATGATCCCTTAATATATACTGTCCAACCAATGTCTAGTCCTCTCCCACAGCCTGTTCCTTCTGTCTCTAGACCTACTCGACCTCCTGTTGTTCATGTTTATTCCAGGAGATTGGAGATTCCTGACTCAGATCCTCCACCAGCTACTTCGTTGGGAGATCCTGTACCTCATACTGATCATGATTCTAATCTAGACTTACCCATTACTATTCGTAAAAGTAAACGTTCATGTACTTACCCTATCTCTTCTTTTGTTTCTTATAATCGTCTTCTTGTTCTCGGTGTTTTGTTACTTCTTTAGACTTTATTCCTATCCCTAATACTGTTGGTGAGGCACTGTCTCATCTTGACTAGTGTGCTGCTATGAAAGAGGAAATGAAGGTTTTAGATGCTAATGGTACATGAGAACTGTTGCCTTTACCCACTGGTAAGAAAGCTATTGATTGCAAATGGATATTTACAGTATAGGTAAATCCTGATGGTTCTGTGGTTAGGTTAAAAGCACGCCTTGTAGCAAAAGGATATGCTCAGACATATGGGGTTGATTACTTCTGTTCGCTTGTTTATCTCTTTAGCAGCTACATATGATTGGCCCCTGCACCAATTGGATATCAAGAATGCTTTCCTTCATGGTGATCTTCAGGAGGAGGTATATATGGAACAACCACTTGAGTTTGTTGCTCAGGAGGAGTTGAGTAAAGTTTGTTGGCTTCGGAAGTCTCTTTACGGCTTGAAACTTGAGGGGGAGTGTTATGGAAAGTCAATCACTATATTATTTCTCTGTATATTTTGTATTCTGTATTCCTATTTAGGATTTCTTATTTAGGATTTCTTCCTAATTAGTAGAACACAATTATAGGAATCAATTGTATATATATACCCATGTACAGATTAATTGAAATTAAGGAGAATCATCTCTTTCTACAAGGATCTTATTGTTATGTGTCGTAAACCTTGAATGGGACCTACAACAGTCTGATATTAAAAATGCTTTTTTGCATGAAGATTTGGAAGAGGAAGTACACATGAAGATTCCTCCAGGATTTGAGGATGAAAAGACAAAAGGAAAAGCATGTAGATTGAACAAGGCATTACATGGCTTGAAGCATTCACCAAGAGCATGGCTTGAAAGGTTTAGTAAAGCCATGATTTTCTTTGGGAACTATCAAAGCAATGCTAATCACACTCTATTTATATAACATCGTAGAGGGAAGATCACACTGCTTATTGTCTATGTTGATGATATACTTGTAACAAGAAATGATAAGGAAGAAATTGCTTATCTAAAGGAACGCTTGGCCCAAGAATTTGAAATTAAAGACTTGGACAAATTAAGGTACCCCCTGGGAATAGAAGTTGTCAGATCAGACAAAGGGATCTTTATTTCTCAAAGCAAATATATATTAGATCTCTTAGATGAGACCAGCATATTGGGATGTAAACCAGCAGAATCTCCTATTGAAGCTAATCATAAGTTGCAAGCAAGAGTTGGGGAGTCAGTTGACACGGAGATATCAGAGGTTAGTTGGGAGATTGATTTATCTCTCTCATACTAGACCAGACATAGCATATGCTGTAAGCTTAGTGAGCCAGTACATGCATGATCCTCGAAAACCTTGCTTAGAGGCTGCCTTCTGCATCTTAAGGTATTTAAAATCTGCACCAGGAAAGAGACCTCTTTTTTCAAAGAATGGTCATCTCCAAATAAAAGCCTTTATAGATGCAGATTGGGCTGGATCTCTTGATGATGGGAGATCAACATCAGGTTATTGTACCTTTGTTGGTAGTAATTTAGTCACTTAGAGAAGTAAGAAGCAGAATGTAATAGCAAGATCCAGTGCAGAAGTAGAATACAGAGCTATGGCACAGGGTATTTGTGAGTTACTGTGGTTGCAAAAATTGATGGAAGAAATGAGACTATTAGAAAAAAACAGATTGTCCTTATTCTGTGACAACAAAGCTGCTATCAGTATAGTTTATAATCCAGTTCAACATAATCGGACCAAGCATATAGAGATTGATTGACACTTCATAAAGGAGAAAATAGTGGATAGATCTTTATGTCTCTCATGTTACTTCAAAGGAACAAGTTGCCGATGTGTTTACTAAAGGATTAAGCAACAAATCATTCCATACTTTGGTCTGCAAGTTGAGCATGTATAACATATATGAACCAACTTGAGGGGAAGTGTTGGAATCCTGTGTTTTATTCCTTGCAGGAGTGTCTCAATCATTGTAGAGTTTGTATGTAATTGTAATTGCCTTCTTCCTTCTGTGATTAGTCTTCTAATGCGTCTAAGTCTCTTTTTTTAGTTCTAAAATTATTGTATAAATAGGAGGGAGTGTTCAAAATTTTTTCACACACAGAAATAAAGATTTTTTCTCTCAAAATACCAATTTCAACAATAATGTTCCTTCATATGATGTTGGGTCTACTGAAGGTGAGTGTGAATTTCCTTCAAAACCACATCCCGCCACATAAGACAATAACAAGGGTGTGTTGTGGCCATAGACCACTTTAAAAGGTTAAGTGAGAAAAGCTGTGTGAATAAAGGTGTTGTAACAATATTCAACCCATGGAATCCGTCAACCCATATGCTTGGCCTATCTCCGACAAAGCAACGTAAATACATCTCGATTCTTCTGTTCACCACCTCGGTTTGGCCATCTGTCTACAGATGGTAGGCGGAGGAGAAAGCTAACTTGGCACTGCATAACAGAAAAAGCTCCTTGCAAACATTACTCGTATACCCATATTTGTGTAGGTATGAAAAGTGGTTGAAATAATCCTAGTAGGCACAAATGTTTGGCCTTATTCCGCTGGCAAACTGGACAAGCCGCGACATATTCTTGAGCCGTTGTTTTCATGCCTTGCCTATAAAAGACATTCCGCAGCCGCTATAAAGTTTTATGGACACCCTCATAGGAATTGCCATGCATACTCAAGAGAACAGAAGATAACAAGGGGGATGATACTAGCAAATAAATTCGATCCTTGTAAAGGAGAGAGTCATCCAGCACTGACCAAGAAGCGTCCACATTCCCTTGCTGCACCTTCGTCATCAGCTCATGCAAAACATCAGACCCTACAATTCCTTCCCTAATAGCATCAAATAACTAGAGCTTGGGTTGAGAGATGGCATATAACAGGTTCTCTTCACATCAGCAAGATAGAGCATCTACCTCCTTTCTTAAATGTCCAGCCTTGTATTCTACTTGTAAATCAAAGCTCATGAGTTTGCTTATCCAATGTTGCTACGGTGAAGTGGTAAGCTTCCCATAGGTACTTCAAGCTGAAGTGGTCAGTGCGAATTAGGAAGCCTCGACCCCATAAATAAGGCCTCCAATGTTGCAATGCTTTTGCTAACCCTATTAATTCTCGATCATATGCTAGCAATTCAAAGTGTCTTTTAGCCAATTTCCTGCTAAAGAAAGCAATGGGATGCTCATGTTATTTATATTACTTCCTGCTACACCATATTCAACAACAAATTCATCATTAAAATTGGGTAATTGCAACACTAGTGCCGTAGTAAGAGCTTTCTTTACTTCAAAAAAAGCCAGTATAGCTGATTCAGTCGATTAAAATGAGTCCCGTTTAAGCATGCTTGTCAATGGAGCTGCAATTTGACCATAGTTTTTTTTATGCATTTTAGGTAGTGGCCTGTTAAGCCTAAAAAACACAAAGTTGTTGGGGATTGTGGTGCAAGCCATTCAGTCACAGCTTGAATTTTATTCGCATTGGCAAACAAACCTACAAAAGAAAAAATGTGCCCTAAATATGCAACTTGCTTTTCTCCAAAAGATGATGAGCCCGAAGCAAAGTGAAAAGCAACTTAATGTGCCTCAAATGGTCTTCCCCTATTTTTCTATAAATTAAGATGTCATTGAAGAAAACAAGAACAAATTGATGCAAGTGTTTGCAACATACCTCATTCATAAGATCTTGAAATGTGGATGGCGCATTGGTTAAGCCAAAAGGCATCACCAAAAACTTAAAGTGGCCATGGTGGGTTCTGAAGCAGTCTTTTCAATGTAATTAGGGTCCATCCGAACCTGATGTAGCCTAACTTGAGATCCAATTTAGTGAAATAAGTCACACCATGGAGTTTATCTATCAATTTTTCCACCACTGGAGTGGGAAATTTATCTTTTATGGTGCGGGAAATGAGTTCTTTGTAATCAACACAAAAGCGCCATGTTGCATCTTGCTTGCAAACCAGTAAAACAGGTGATGAGAATGGAGATCTGCTAGGTTGAATTATGCCTTGGAGCATTTGTTCACATGGCGCATCTATTTCATCTTTTTAAAGATGAGGATACCGATATGGTTAAACCACTATCGGTCCAAAACATGGTCGGAGGACCTCAGCGGTGGTAACTCTGTTGGCTCCTGGAATAAATCATTGAATTCTTCCAATAACTAGTTTAACATGTGGTAGAGGTCCTGTTTCCTAGAAACACTTGCACCCGCTATTCCTTGATGGATTGCTGCACTTGAAGAATAATTTGTTTACCTTTTAACCCAAAACTCATGGTGAGTGAAGTAAAATCCCATAAAATTGGTCATAATGTGGTCGGCCATTGGACACCTAAAATAATATCAAATCCATCCAAAGGAATAATAAAAAAATCAGCACTAAAGTAATCATGATCAACATTAAAGGTTACCACATTGAATATTCCTTCGTTGTGGATTTTATCTCCATTGGCAATAAAGACACTCATTCTTATTTGAGGTTGAGCCAATAGCTCCAACTTTTTTGTTGCTGTACAACTTACAAAGTTATGCGTGCTTCCCAAATCAACTAGTACCCAAAATGGATGATCTTTAATAACTGCCTTCAACTGCATAGTGTGAGCAATTTGTTTGCCTACTATTGCCTACAATGAGATTTTAGGCTCCCTTGTTTCAAGTTGACCCGTGTCATTGGCGTCTTCTCACAAATAATTTTTTGCATTGATGCCTATGGTAATAAGGTTCATCGCAATTGTAGCACAGCCTCTAGGCTTGATGTTTTGCCATCTCCACTCGACTAAGCAATTTCATAAAAAGGGTGGAAGCACTCCCTATGTTGCTGGTTCTTAAAGTTGGTGCCCCTCTTGTGATTTTGGTAGTGGTACGAGGTAGTGAATGAGTGGTTATTTGACTAGCTGTTATGTTGGTTCCCCAATTACTATTACCAGGACGTTCCAACTGCTGTCGTTTTTAATAGCTCATGCTAGATTCATGGCCATCACCAAATTTGGTGGATTCAACAATTCCACATCCATTCTAATATTATCAGTTAGCCCAACTGTAAAAAGATCTACCTGTTGATCCGGGGGAACAATGAGGCTCTAGCCAATAATGACTGGATTTGGCGTTGATATTCATCTATTGTGCTTGTTTGTTTCAAATTTACCAATTCTCCCAATGGATTGCTTTGTACAGGAAGCGCAGGTTACATAGGACTTGAAAGGTATTCCAAGTTAATCCCAACTCTTCCTACTCCGGCCTATAGAACCACATCTGAGCTTCACCCAACATATGGAATGCCACTAGCCCAACCTTACCTGTCTCCTGCGTTCGTTGCTTATAGAAAAAAATGTTATACTTGTTGAGCCACCCTAAAGGGTCTTCAGAGCCATCAAAAGAGGGAAAATCTAATTTTGTGTACCTAGGCTTCAAGTTGCCGAATCACCTGTTACTTCCCTTGTTGCTACTGACTTCTTTGGGTGGACCACGTCTCTCACAGGTCTGGCCTACAATGCATCCGTTATATGTTCCAACTAGAGGAGTGCTAAAGAGAGCCAATCTAGACTCCTAATTAGTGTGTATTCCTTGTACATTTTAGTAAAGACTTAAAATTAGGGATTTAGTTGGTATTTGGATTCTTATTCTAAATTAGAGTAGAAGTCTCTAGTCAGTTGTACGTATACTTATATAGATTCTTTCACAAAATACAAAGAAAAAACACATTCGTAACAATCCTCACTTTCCGTTTATAACTCACAACTCCTATCAATCAAGAAAAATCAACATGTATTTAATTTAACACCACTCCCTATCTATCAAGAAAAATCATAACACATTTAATTGAGAGTTGCATCATCTAAAACTGACAATCAACATAAGTTTCGTCATCAAACTTCTATAGCTGATAGTTTAATGGGAAAAAGAAAAAAAAAAAGAGGATGAAGCAAGCCAATGCATGCTTGAGATATAATAATTAATTTATAAGTTAGAATGTATCATTAGCTACTCACTCTCCACCGTGATCCAAAACTTCCACAGCCCAATTCATAGCATGAAGACACATTTTCTTCACCGGTTTCAAAAAACCAAATTGCAACAACTCAACTCATGACCAAAACAAGCAACATTTAAAGAGTAAAATTGAAATACCATAAAAAAATTATATTCAAAAAATAAGAAATAAATAAAGACTTCGACATTAGAAAGGGCATTATGGTGCCATAGCTAGAAAATTCCAAATTTGATGTAGGAATTGGATGGTATATTTGAGTTGTGACTTAAAAAGGAACACAGCGAGAATTTGGCTATGCAGGGATAAAAATTCAAAAGATGCTAGTGGTCCAATCATAATAGTTTGGTTTTACTATGCTATTTGGTATACATATTTTATTGTTCATATATTATTCATATTTTTGTTTATTAAAGAAATGTAAATCTACAACGATCCTACTGTTGAATCAAGGAATTTATTAAATGAATAGTCAGCATTTGGTTAGCTTGAAATTCCTTTCTTGTTGTTGTTATCCTTTTTGTCATTTTTTGAATAAATGGTCTTTGTTTGGTTAGCTTGTAATAAATTCACATTGTAATTACGTTTCTTTTTCTTTGACTAAAGAAAACTATATGTGATCAGTATGCTATGCGATCGTAGGATCCCTGACAAAGTGAAAAGTAATATAAAACGGTGGTCAAGCCAATTGTGTTCTATTGGAATGCATGCTTTGCATCTAAGGTACATACTCACAAGTGTAGCAGAATGCAAATGTTAAGATGAATGTGCAATAGACTAGGAATGACCACATTTGTCAAAGAGTATATATAGCACACATTGAAAATAAAATGAGAAAGGGTCAATTAAGATGAATTAGTCACGTCCTACATAGAATATCAATGCACCAATATGGAACTCTGACAAGTTAGTGGTTGACAAAGCGAGAAAGGAATGAGGGAGACCTTTAATGATGTGCAAAGAAGTATCAAATGAATAACACTTTTACATGCTGATGTGGAATTAATTTTAGACAGAGTTGAACGTCAAAAAGGATATATATAGCCAATCCTAACTAATTTGAGATTGGTAAGATTATTGTCAAAATATGTACCATAAATAGCTAGAACATGTATATCTGTAGTGATTGTGTGAATATATTTAGGTGCTAGAATCGTGACTATAATTAAGTATTTAATTAGGATTGTATTTCCCATTTAGTTTTCTTGTACAGATTATAAATTGACACCATTGACTTGAGGGAATAATCAAGATTTTCAATCATTCTCAATTTTCTTCTTCTGTTCTATTTTTCACATGGTAGTAGAGTCCTTGGTGGATCTGATTTAAAATCTGAAACAAAGTTCTCATATGGAGGAACTTTCCCCCTTTTTACGGTCACTTTCTAGGAGTCCGTGGCTGTCACAGCCTAGCCTAGTGGATTACCCAGCCCAGGATCGCCCTCTCCACCGACCATCGACAAATGACTCCTGTACACGCGCCTTCATGCGCCGTCAGCCTGCCGTCACACGAGCAAGCGCGTGAGCCCTCTCTGGCGACCATCTCTCGTCGACACTTCTTCCCGTCGACTCGCTGGCCTCGGGCGACCTCAACCACACTAGTCTCGTCACCTGTTTCTCACTTTTTTGTCACTACCTCTTTATACAGTAAGCTTTTCTGACGTATTTCTGAGCAACATTTCAATGTGCTTCTCTTGCCAACATGTCTGAGATTGAGGAGTCCTCCAATATAGCCTCCAACACAGGTTCTGAGATTCTCAAACCCATATTTTCTTCCATTGGTAATTCACCAGCTATTACCACTGTTAAGTTAGTAGGAAGTCAAAATTATATGTCTTAGGATGCATCAGTGAAATTATAGTTTATGGGGCAGGGGTATGATGACCACTTAGTTAAAAATGCCATAGATATAGCTTTAACAAATAGAGCTAATTGGACTAAGATTGACGCTCAATTATGTAGTCTCTTGTGGCATTCTCTTGACCCAAAATTACTTAATATTTTTCAGTCTTGTAAAACCTGTTGCAAAATCTGGACTAAAGCAAAAACCATATATACAAATAATGTGCAGTGTATTTATAAGGTAGTATCAGATATGGTTCATCCGCAGCAAAATCAACAAGATATGCCTAGTTATTTAGGACAGGTAGAATCACTAAAAGATGAATTTCATTCTATCATGCCATGTACTGATAATATTTCTGAGCAACAGCGGGACAGGTTTGTAAAAAGAGATGATCCCCTTAATTTCAATTAATCTGTACATGGGCATATATATACAATTGATTCCTATAATTGCGTTCTACTAATTAAGAAGAAATCCTAAATAGGAATACAGAATACAGAATATACAAAGAAATAATATAGTGATTGACTTTCCATAACACTCCCCCTCAAGGTGGAACATAGATGTTAATCATGCCCAACTTGTTACAAATGTAGTCAATCCTAGCTCCATTCAGAGCTTTTGTGAAAATATCTCCTAACTGCTCTCCAATTTTGATGTGTCCTGTTGAGATAATCTGTTGTTGAATCTTTTCACGAATAAAGTGACAATCAATCTCAATATGTTTGATCCGCTCATGAAACACCGGATTAGAAGCAATATGAAAAGCAGCTTAATTATCACACCACAATTTCTCAGGCAGGGAGGTCTTAAAACCTGTCTCATCTAGTAATTGAAGTATCCACATTACCTCACATACTGATTGTGCCATGGCTCTGTATTCGGATTCAGCACTAGATCGAGAAATTACACTCTGCTTCTTGCTTCTCCAAGACACCAAATTTCCTCCAACAAAAACGCAATATCCAGTAGTTGACCTCCTGTCAACCTTAGATCCAAATTTCAGTCAAGATCTCAAAACATTCAACATTCAAATGCCCATGATTACCATATAACAAACCTCTTCCTGGAGCGCCCTTCATATAACACAAGATTTGTCCCAATGCTTCCCAATGAGCAACAGTTGGAAAAGACATAAACTGAATTACCACACTAACAGCATAAGCAATATCAGGACGAGTGACTGTAAGGTAGTTCAATTTTCCTACCAATCTCCTGTATCTCTCTGGATCTTCAAACAAATCACTATCCCCTACTAACAGTTGTAAATTTGGAGTCATTGGTGCACTACAAGGCTTAGCACCTTATTTTCCTGTCTCTGTCAATAAATCGATGACATATTTTCTCTGAGACAAGAAAATACCCTTCTTACTTCTCATAACTTCAATACCCAAGAAATACTTTAACAATCCTAAGTCTTTGGTCCAAAACTGGGTTTGGAAGAAGGTTTTAAGAGATGAAATACCTGCAGAGTCACTCCCAGTGATGACAATGTCATCCACAGAGACTACCAGGAGAATTAGCCCAGCCTCAGATTGCCTATAAAATACTGAGTAATCACACTTACTCTTTTGCATACCAAATTCCTATACTGCTTCACTGAATCTCCCAAACCAGGCCCTAGGACTTTGTTTCAAGCCATAAAGAGACTTCCGAAACCTACAAACTTTACCCAACTCCCCCTGAGCAACAAACCCAAGTGGTTGCTCCATATACACTTCCTCCTGAAGATCACCATGAAGAAAAGCATTCTTGATATCTAATTGGTACAGTAGCCAATCATATATAGCTGCTAAAGAGATAAACAAGCGAACAGAAGTAAGTTTAGCTACAGGAGAAAAAGTGTCAGAGTAATCAACCCCATATGTCTGAGCATATCCTTTCGCTACAAGGCGTGCTTTTAACCTAGCCACAGAACCATCAGGATTTACCTTTATTGTAAATACCCATTTGCAACCAAAAGCTTTCTTACCAGTGGGCAAAGGCAACAGTTCCGCTGTACCATTAGCATCTAAAGCCTCCATTTCCTCTTTCATAGCAGCACACCAGCCAGGATGAGACAGTGTCTCACCAACAGTATTAGGGATAGGAACAGAGTCTAAAGAAGTAACAAAACACCGAGAACAAAAAAAAAAATTGATTATAACAAACAAAAGAAGAGATAGGGTAAATGAACGTTTACCTTTACGAAGAGCAATAGGTAAGTCTAGATCAGAATCATGATCAGTATGAGTTACAGGATCTCCCAACGAAGTAGCTAATGGAAGATCTGAGTCAGAAATCTCCAATCTCCTGGAATAAACATGAACAATGGGAGGTCGAGTAAGTCTAGAGACAAAAGGAATAGGCTGTGGGAGAAGACTAGACATTGGTTGGACAGTATATATTAAGAGATCATCCTCCTCCCCCTGACTCTCATACACAGATGATTGAGGAAAAAATGAAGTGAACTCAAAAAATGTGACATCTGCAGAAACAAGATAACGATTAAGAGTAGGAGAGAAACAGCGGTACCCTTTTTGCAGTCGGGAGTACCCAAGGAAGACACATTTGAGAGACTTTGGATCCAATTTAGTAACCTGCGGACGAACATCACGCACAAAACAGGTATAACAAAAAATACGAGGTTTAATAGTGAACAAAAATTTTGTAGGAAACAAAGCAGTATAAGGAATATCCCCATTAAGAACAGAAGACGGCATACGATTGATCAAAAAATATGCCGTAGAAACTGCATCCGCCCAAAAGTGTTTAGGAACTTTCATCTGAAAAAGAAGAGCACGAGTTACCTCAATAAGATGCCGATTTTTTCTTTTGGCCACGCCATTTTGGGATAGCGTATCCACACAGGAAGACTGATGAAGAATGCCATTTTGTGTCATATAAGACTGAAATTGTGCTGAAAAGTATTCTTTGGCATTGTTACTTCTTAATATGCGCACAGAAATATTAAATTGAGTTTTGATTTCATTACAAAAGGCACAAAAGATAGAAAACAACTCAGAACGATTCTTCATTAAATATAACCAGGTAACACGAGAATAATCATCAACAAAAGTAACAAAATAACGAAATCCAATTTTAGAAGTAACAGAACAAGTACCCCAAACATCAGAATGAACTAACTCAAAAGGGGATGAAGCCCGTTTATTGACTCTAGACACAGAAGGCAAACGATTATGTTTTGCAAACTGACACGACTCACATTCTAGTACTGATAAAGACTGAAACTGAGGACATAGCTTTTTCATGGTAGATAAAGAAGGATGGCCCAACCTACAATGAGCTTCAAGAGGTGTTAAGGTACTAGAACAAACAAGCGACCACAGTACATGATTTTCCAGAATGTAGAGACCACCTAACTCATGTCCTCTACCAATAATCTGCTTTGTTATAAGATCCTGAAACAAACGCTGGTCAGGAAAAAAAAGGAAATAGAACAATTTAATGTACGAGTAGGTTTACTAACAGAAAGTAGATTAAAAGAGAATTTTGGTAGACACAAAACAGATGACAAAGAAATTGACGAAGTTGGATTTGCAGTTCCAGAACCCATGACACAAGAAGTAGAACCATCAGTTAAAGTAACAGTAGAAGAAGTGAGATTAAACTTAAAAGCAGATAGAAGACTAGAATTACCTGTCATGTGATCTGTCGCACCAGAATCAATAACCCTTTTGGATGAGAAAGACACAAGACATGTAGTGGATTTACCTGACTCAGCAATTACAGTGACGGGAATTGGTAGGCTTTAGAGATGCCTGATACTAGAAAAACTGTGCAAAATCCTCTACAGATACCAAAATAGTTTTTTCAGAGGAAGATACTGTAGAATCCTCTGCTGCCATATTTGCCATCTGTGATCGCTGATTTTTCCTCTGAAGTTGCGGACAAGTATATTTTGTGTGGCCAAGCTCATGGCAATAATAACAAATGACTCCTCTTGAGTCCTGATTAGAACTAGCCTATCCATTACGCTGATTACTTCTGTTGCCTGTAATTTCTCCTCTACTTCCTCTTCTATTACCCTGTTGTCCATTTGGATTACAGCTAATAAGAACACTACTGGCAGGCTATGAAGATTGGGTACTCTCTATACGAAGGACCCATGTGAACGTTTCATGCAAAGAGGAAATCTCAGAACTGAAGAGAATCTGAGATTTAGCAGTCTCATACTCTGAAGGAAGGCCTGCAAGAAAACTCATAACAGCCAGTTGCTCCCGTTGGGCTTGCTGAACTTTCACATCAGGATTAAAAGGCAATAATACATTAAGTTCCTCATATACCCATTTAAAATCCATAAAAAAAGCCGTGAGAGACTTATCCTCTTTCTCAGCACGGTAGAATGCCTTACAAACATCATAAATACAGGAAATATTCCCTTTACCAGAATACAGAAAATTAAGCAAAACAAAAATTTTTTACTCCACTGAATCAAATTTCTAGCTCCGCCTCAATAGAAAAGACTTTCTAGAAAGCAAAAGACATAAAGTTGAATTTCAATACATGTCCATAGATTATGTTAGTGGTGCACCAAGAATTTCTCTGCTATGTGAAACTCAAAGTCCTTTGTGTGATTTGAAAAACAGGCCCTTGGTACTGTTCATGACATCTGTTCAGCCTGCACAGTCCAGTTTCAGCCCAAATCTTATTGAGTCCAATTAAAGTTCCAATTAAAACTTAATTTCTCAAACCACAAAATATGTTAGAATTTAGCAACAGCTGACCTCTGTTGATAACAAAATAACCCTACAATATGCATATCAAGGACGTACCACACAAACTATGGAATTAAAATAGCAGCTAGCTACCAAATCATGAAGTACAAGAACTTTTCTTTTCCATTATGAAGCCGGATAAAGAAAAAAATCAGTACTAGACCAAGAAAAAATACACAGCACAAAGAATCATATCAGCACTGTTTCAACAATTCTACCACCACTGTATGATAACACAACATAAAATGCATATGAGATAAGAATTATAATCTAGAAGCAAGTTATACCTCCAACTTGTCTTCTTTAGCCCAATGATTTGGGGGAAGTAAACGGAATTCCTCTGTCAAACGGATACACTCACCAACGTTTTCCGGTGAAACAAAGTCCAATGCTACCTTTATACATGACTATAACATATGGAAACAATCGTTAAGAGACACTTTATCATGCATACACACGCACGCCACCTGGGGCAAGCCAATTGACAAAATAAACAAATATATGGATTTACTTGAGCATGAAATTAGCAAATGCTTCAGAAATTATTTAAGAAACCCCTTATGATGCTTGAAAATGTGCAAAAACATTCAATGATGATGTCCAAAGATGAGTCAACACGAACAAAATGAATGCAACATGCCACACTCGTCAATTTTCAACTTGAAATCATTTGATTCCTAAAAGCAATGTCTTTCCGGTACATGCATGACACTTAGCACCGTATAACAAACACATGAAGGAAGCAAACCTCATTGTAACTCATTGAACAACAAAATTCTTAAAAGCTAAATGATAAAAATTTGAGAAGTTCCCTGGAATCTTGTCAAGATTATCATAATTTAAATTTTTTGATGCCCAAACAAATGCTAAATATAAATTTTATTTTACCTTCAAGTTTCTCACTTGATGAGGACAACCTGCAGGAATAAAGACCGCATCTCCAAGCTTCTGGACAAATGTCCATGGCTCAATAGCTGCATGATATAGTAAAAGCACATAACCAGATCCTCAAATTAAAAATAAATGATAAAATAAAATACATGCAACTATGACAGATAATATAAATGAGATGGCTAACCATATTCCTCTTTCAGCTTCCTCTTATGTTCTAGAGTCAAATAAAAGGTCTGATCATGTATAGGATGAACAACCTACAGAAGAAGAAACAGTAGCTCGCAAAGAAAAAGATCAAAAAAGCAATGGCCACCACAACACATGCAGCAATTAATTGGCTTAGTTTATTTAACTTCAACAAGTCCCTAATTTGCACTGTAAGTCATCATAATTCCCAACTTTGTCATCCAATTCATAACTTCCACTTGCCCATAGACAGCCACCCATTTGAAAATATTTACCACACCATTTCAATAGCATTACTGTAAAATAGCTTCCCAAAGCATTATTGCACAATAATTATTTAATTAAGGATGAAACACTAGGACTTCTTTAAAAGTTGTAGTTCATAATTTTTTAATAATCAATTACAGTGATTAATTTATCTTTCTTTAGTGCAATTATTTTGACAGCATTGATGCAAAAACCTTGATTGGAAGAAGCACAAATTAAAAATTATAAGACATAATTCAATGGAAAAGAACCATATATAGCCATATTTATTATTCCATCAAAATACCTTCTGCAATGGGCAACAGTGAATGTGCCTAAATTCTTTGAAGTGTTTGCTAAGATATTCCTGCAACTTAGGAACATCTTCTCTTCGGAAAATGTCCCAAACAGCACCTCCCTCATCTGACCGCAATGACACATTTCCAGAACTTGATGGCCCACTATTCTCAGTGCCTCTACCTTGAACAGCATCTGCCTCGCAACATTTCAGCTCTAATTTATCTGAAAAGACATGTTCAATTAACACAGAATCCTTATTCTTTCCATACACCTTAACAGTCATTTCCATCACTCTCAGTGCTTATACCTTGACATACTTCTGCCTGCTTGCTAATTTTCAACTCTGATTTACTTGAAAAGGCACAATCAGTAAACTGAGAATCCTCAGTTTGGTTGTCAACTTCCCCAGTTTCCTTATCAGTAGTCGGTAAGCTACCACAAAAACTACCATGCATTTTGCCATCAATATCTTCCTCTACAACCTGATTGTTTCCAAAAATTTCTCTTTGGTCTTGCTCTCTGTGTAATTTTTTCAATTGTTCTATAGTAGCAAGTTGTGTACGACCAAGGGTCACTTCAGCTGTATGTGTTAAAACATTCACCTGAAACAGACAATTTTAGCATAGATATATAAGACATACACATATGTGCCTATATACAAACACGTGCACAAGCAAGTAAATTGTAGGGAGAAGATTTGAAGAGAAAAAAAAAAAGTACCATGATTTAAATATAGTATTAGAACACTGTATAATTTTATTTTCTAAGAATTTCCTAACCTTCTAGGTAAAGAGTGAAGAAGGAAAAAATATATATTTAAATGTACATTTAGCTTTAGCTTCCATAATACCACTAGAAGGATAATGAATTTAGTCCAAAACCCAAGCTACATCTTTTAGGGTTTTATTCAATTTTTTTCCACCAATTTGAAAATGATCTAACTATCTGCACATTAAACTGATGAGTCACAATGAAAATGTAAGAAAGAGTAATTGAATGCAAACTTAAACACACTACTAAGGAATCAGAGAACCAGTTTGGCTTTATGCATGATAGATCCACAATAGAGCATATCTTTCTTCTAAGAACATTAAAGTAAATTCATGGGAAGAAGAAAAAGGATCTCTACACAGTATTCATTGACTTTGTCATTAAGGACATGTATGAGGAAGCAATTACAAGTGTAAGAACATTTATTTATAAGAAGAAGAAAAAAGATCTCTACATGCTATTCATTAACCTTGTCATTAAGGATATGTATGAGCAAAAAATTACAAGTGTAAGAACAGTGTGAAGGCATACGAATGAGTTCCCCAAAACAGTGGGTTTACATCAATGATCAGTTTTGAGTCCATACCTATTTGCCTTAGTTATTGTAAATGTCTTTTATTTGTACCCTCAAATGTGTGCATGGTCGGAGCAGGTGAGAAGACCAAAGATGGAAATATTAAAGGTTCAAAGACCTCACGACACAAAAGGATGACAGAGCACTAAAGCTAGAGATTCAGAAACAAAAAGAGAAATTAGGCATTAGAAATGATGATTACGGCTAGGGTTGGACCTAGACTAAGGCCAGAGGCATGTGCCATACGGTCAAGGCTTGCCTTAGGCCCCCAAAATCTTGAATTGGTCCAAGGGAGCCTTAAGGCCTTACCTTGGCTGAAGGCCAAGCCAATGGACCCATGCTTCAAAGCCCATATAAGGAGGGAGAAGAAAGGTGTGAACATGCATTTGACTTTCTAGGCAACTATGAAACCACTTTGGAAAGAAATTAAAAGGAAAAATAGAAAAATAAAACAAAATAAAAAGGAAGAGGGAGAGATGCTTGGCCAGTAAACATGGAGGAAAAGGGAAGGGAATAAATCAAAAGAGGAAGGAGATTTGCTTCCCCTTTGAGAGAAATCTCCTTCCCATTTTTTTTTACCAAACCCTACTTGTCCCATCCCCTATTTAAACATCATTTTCTTCCCCTTTAAATACTTTTTCACTAATCTAGAAGTTTTAAAGAAAACTTAACATCCACCACACACTAGGGCGTGTTCCCAAGTCACGGAACACGCATAGGGCGTGTTTGCCTCCGTCCCAGATTGTGAATTTTTCTCTTTTCAATCCAAACATGCCTCCAAAGCAGCCTGAGACACATTTTACTTCCTGTTTTGTTAAATTAAAACGGCAAATTTATCTTTCTTGGAATTTTCAATTTTAATTAGGATCTGTCTTAATTTCCTATTCCAACTAAGATTCGATAAATTCCTATATTATCTAGATTTCCTAATGTATTTAGTTTAATCTAAACTTCCTAGTTAGTAGCGACATTCCTGATGGGCTAGGAGCCTAAAAACTATAAACTCCCAAAAATAATGTAATTCAGTTTTAGATTTCATTCAATGAAATTCTAGCTAAGATTATTTTCTCTCAAACTCCTTGAGTGCAAGTGAGTTTTTCCAATAGCTTCGTTGTGTCAAAATTAATTGCTTAACTTCAAATAAGACAATTTCAAAGAAATCAAATTTCAAGTGTACTAAACTAAACTCAAACTAATCCTTCTCAGCCAAATTCATAGCTATTAAAGACACGCCTCAAGCACAAGGCTTATTAGGCTCCAACCCTAATGTCTCCATAGGAGAGACATGCAACATTCACCAAGCACTCAACTTGCAGCCAAGCATGCACCTTGTTCCAAGCACAAGACCCTATAAAGGCATGCCTTTTCCATTTTCATTTTCAGCAAGCACTTTAAACAGCTTTCCAGAATCTGATATTGATACACTAAAAAGTTTTCAAAATTAGTATCATTGGTAATATCTAGTCATCAAATTCTCATAAAACCACTACACCTAGGACTGTAAACCTCCCATATTTCCATTTTCAACCCTCATGGTCCTTTTAATCACCCTTCTCATACGTTGTTTTCAACATTCTCTTATTATCTTTCTCATCTTAATTGCTTTTTGGACCCCTCTATTTTTGTTTTGTTCTTTTGAATAAGACTCATTTATTTCTAGTTTATCTGAAATTGTCCTTCTTTAAATACCATTGAAATGAAACATGGACCCTTTATTTTAGCATTGTTCAAATATTGCTTATTTATTTTTTTCAAAAAAGGCACTAACTTGCTATTTAGGCAATCTATTCTTAATTACTTACCATATATTTCCAAAGAAAAGAAATATTAACATGTTATTTAGGTCCTCTACTTATGGGTTATCTAAAATTACTTTTTCTCTTTTTTTTTTCTAACTCTATATTGGTATTTGGATTTCTTTGTGAATACAAAAAATCTATGGTTTATTTTTGAATGTTCAAAATTTGAGTTTATTCTATTTTAGGTTCTAAAAAAAGTAATGTTAATGGTAAAGTATATATTTATGTTATATTTTTCATGTTTCTAGTATTTTGCAGATACGTAATTTTGACGAGTATGGTTAAACAAAGCTACATCTATTATTATTTTAATTTAATTTTAATTTTTTACTAATTCTTTTCTAAGCCTCGCATCATTCAGGAGCTCTCCTGTGCCTTGCTCCTTAATGTCATTTATGGCTTTAATAACTATGCCCCAATTTCTAGAACGCACATACTAATGAGGAGGCTATCCAAACTTCCTAATTGCATATTGTAGATCCATTAAAAGATATGTATTCATGAAAATGAGATATTATGGTTATTGCAACGGGAAAATAGGGATTAATTATGAACTCGCGGCAAGATTAGAAAACCATTTCTTTCTTTGTGATAAAAGGAAAGCATTCAGTTAGGTTCGGTTATCGAGAAACAGAAAAACCGGCTTCATCTAGGAATCAATGTTACCAAGGCGACAGAGTACCATATGGCCTTAGGCGAGAGGCAAGGGCCTTTTTGAAGTAAGGCGCCATCACCTAAATTGCTTAAATCATATATATATATATATATATATATATATATATATATATATACAACTCAACTCAACTCAACTCAACTAAGCCTTTATCCCAAAAATTTGGAGTCGGCTATATGGATATACACACACACACACACACACACACTTCTAACAAAATAATTCATACATTTAACTAGTTTAATAAGTAACAAGACAATACAAGTAGATCAAAAGAAGCATGATTTTTAATTATAGCTAAATTTCACAACCTACATATACTCACCAAATTAACAAATTAACAAGAATAAAAAGTATAAGTAACAAGATATTAACAACAAACTAACAATACCCATATAAATTCGCCTCCGACCCTCTAGCACCTCGCCTCACCTCGCCTCGTCACCTCACTCGCCTTTAGTAACACTGCTAGAGATGGCAACAAGTCGGGTTTTTACGGGTACCCAACCCGGCAGAACTCTAATAAGACGAGTTTGGATTGCATATAATCAGATTTTGGATAGATTTAGATTTCAGTAGTAATACCCGTAACGGGTTCGAATTTCAGCTTTGCAAGTTGGGTATCCGTTACCAAAACTTGTTTATTAAATACTTAATTAAGTATAAAATATAAGTTTTTTAAATAATATTTTTATACATTTTAAAAATTGCTTAATTTTATTTTGATTAGAAATATATTTTTTGTTAACCAATTTTCTAAATACATCATTATGTTATCACACTTTATTTTATCATAAATAAATTCAAAGAGAAAGATTTACAAGTTTAATAGAACGAGAGAGATTTTTAAGAGTTTAAGAGAGAACGAGTGCTTACTACTTAGAGAGTGCTCAGAGAGAGGGATATTGGGAAAGGAACATAGACTAATAATAATTAATAGCTTAGGAGATTGGGAGAGGAACACTAATAATAATGGATAGCTTAGTATTAAACTTGAATTGTTTATGCGTCTCCAAATTACGTTGTTTTGTAATTATAATATGGATTTTATTTAATTAATAATTAAAATTTGAATTATTTCTTTTCTTTTGATTAATTTTATTCTAATAAAATATATAGTAATTTTTATATTATTAATTAATTACAACTCAATTACATAATTATACACACACACACACACACACACACACACACTCTCAATATCTAATGTCATGACTCTTTACTACATAATACATATTAATATAATTATAATCAACTTAATTACAAAATTATATATATACATTATACATATAAAATAGAAAAGAGAAAAGAGAGAGATTTGGAAGGAAAAATTATGTCACTTTTGTTTAAACCATAAACAGCTATATATAGACATTACAAGAGAAATTTTAGGAAAAATAGCACTAAACCAACTCAAATACTGCTCTCCTATTAGACTTAGGAAACTATAGCAGAATGGGATAATCTCAACACACTCTCCCTCAAGCTAGAGCGTACGTGTTATATGCTCCAAACTTGTTACAAATATGTTTAATCCAGGAGCTTTTAAGAGACTTTAGTAAAGACATCTGCTAGCTGATCATTCAAATTAACAAAACTAGTAGTAATGCACCCTAATTCGATCTTCTCTCTAATAAAATTGTAGAAAGAGATGATTCTCCTTAATTCAAATTAATCTGTACATGGTTATATATATACAATTGATTCCTATAATCGTGTTCTACTAATTAGGAAGAAATCCTAAATAAGAAATCCTAAATAGGAATACAGAATACAGAATATACAGAGAAATAATATAGTGATTGACTTTCCATAACACTCCCCCTCAAGTTAGAGCATAGATGTTAATCACGCCCAACTTGTTACAAATGTAGTCAATCCTAGCTCCATTCAGAGCTTTTGTGAAAATATCTCCTAACTACTCTCCAGTTTTGATGTGTCCTGTTGAGATGATCTGTTGTTGAATCTTTTCACGAATAAAGTGACAATCAATCTCAATATGTTTGGTCCGCTCATGAAACACCGGATTAGAAGCAATATGGAGAGCAGCTTGATTATCACACCACAATTTCCCAGGCAGGGAGGTCTTAAAACCTGTCCCATCTAGTAATTGAAGTATCCACATTATCTCACATACTGATTGTGCCATGGCTCTGTATTCAAATTCAGCACTAGATCGAGAAACTACACTCTGCTTCTTGTTTCTCCAAGACACCAAATTTCCTCCAACAAAAACGCAATATCCAGTAGTTGACCTCCTGTCAACCTTAGATCCAGCCCAATCAGCATCTGAAAAACATTCAACATTCAAATACCCATGATTACCATATAACAAACCTCTTCCTAGAGCACCCTTCATATAACACAAGATTTGTCCCAAGGCTTCCCAATGAGCAACAGTTGGGGAAGACATAAACTGAATTACCACACTAACGGCATAAGCAATGTCAGGATGAGTGACTGTAAGGTAGTTCAATTTTCCTACCAATCTCCTGTATCTCTCTGGATCTTCAAACAACTCACTGTCCCCTGCTAACAGTTGTAAATTTGGAGTCATTGGTGCACTACAAGGCTTAGCACCTAATTTTCCTGTCTTTGTCAATAAATTGAGGACATATTTTCTTTGAGACAAGAAAATACCCTTCTTACTTCTCATAACTTCAATACCCAAGAAATACTTTAACAATCCCAAGCTTTGGTCCGAAACTGGGTTTGGAGGAAGGTTTTAAAAGATGAAATCAATCACTCCCAGTGATGACAATGTCATCCACATAGACTACCAGGAGAATTAGACCAGCCTCAGATTGCCTATAAAATACTGAGTGATCACACTTACTCTTTTGCATACCAAATTCCTGTACTGCTTCACTGAATCTCCCAAACCAGGCCCTAAGATTTTGTTTCAAGCCATAAAGAGACTTCCGAAGCCTACAAACTTTAGCCAACTCCCCCTGAGCAACAAACTCAGGTGGTTGCTTCATATACACCTCCTCCTGAAGATCACCAAGAAGGAAAGCATTCTTGATATCCAATTGGTGCAGGGGCCAATCATATGTAGCTGCTAAAGAGATAATCAAGCGAACAGAAGTAAGTTTAGCTACAGGAGAAAAAGTGTCAGAGTAATCAACCCCATATATTTGAGCATATCCTTTTGCTACAAGGCGTGCTTTTAACCTAACCACAAAACCATCAGGATTTACTTTTACTGTAAATACCCATTTGCAACCAATAGCTTTCTTACCAGTGGGCAAAGGCAACAGTTCCCATGTACCATTAGCATCTAAAGCCTCAATTTCATCTTTCATAGCAGCACACCAGCCAGGATGAGACAGTGCCTCACCAACAGTATTAGGGATAAGAACAGAGTCCAAAGAAGTAACAAAACACCGAGAACAAGAAGACAATTGATTATAAGAAACAAAAGAAGAGATAGGGTAAGTACATGAACGTTTACCTTTACGAAGAGCAATGGGTAAATCTAGATCAGAATCATGATCAATATGAGGTACAGGATCTCCCAACGAAGTAGCTGGTGGAGGATGCAGTCGGTAATCTCAATCTCCTGGAATAAACATGAACAACGGGAGGCCGAGTAGGTCTAGAGACAGAAGAAACAGGCTGTGAGAGAGGACTAGACATTGATTGGGCAGTATATATTAAGATATCATCCTCCTCCCCCTGACTCTCATACACAGATGATTGAGAAAAAAATGGAGTGGACTCAAAAAATGTGACATCTGCAGAAACAAGATAACGATTAAGAGTAGGAGAGAAACAATGTACCCTTTTTGAATCCGGAGTACCCAAGGAAGACACATTTGAGAGACTTTGGATCCAATTTAGTAACTCATGAACGAACAACACGTACAAAACAATAACAACCAAAAATACGGGTTCAACAGAAACAAAGATTTTGTAGGGAACAAAGCGGTATAAGGAATATCCCCATTAAGGATGTAAGACGGCATACGATTGATCAAAAACATGCCGTAGAAACAAGATTCGCCCAAAAGTGTTTAGGAACTTTCATCTGAAAAAGAAGAGCACGAGTTACCTCAAGAAGATGCCGATTTTTTCTTTCGGCCACGCCATTTTGGGATGGGGTATCCACACAGGAAGACTGATGAAGAATGCCATTTTGTGTCATGTAAGACTGAAATTGTGCTGAAAAATATTCTTTAGCATTGTCACTTCTTAATATGCGCACAGAAATATTAAATTGAGTTTTGATTTCATTACAAAAGGCACAAAAGATAGAAAACAACTCAGAACGATTCTTCATTAAATATAACCAGGTAACACGAGAGTAATCATCAACAAAAGTAACAAAATAACGAAATCCAGTTTTAGAAGTAACAGAACAAGGACCCCAAACATCAGAATGAACCAACTCAAAAGGGGATGAAGCCCGTTTATTGACTCTAGACACAGAAGGCAAACGATGATGTTTTGCAAACTGACACGACTCACATTCTAGTACTGATAAATACTGAAATTGAGGACACAACTTCTTCATGGTAGACAAAGAAGGATGACCCAATCTACAATGAGCTTCAAGAGGTGTTACGGCACTGGAGCAAACAAGCGACCGCGGTACATGATTTTCCAGAATGTAGAGACCACCTGACTCACGTCCTCTACCAATAATCTGCTTCGTCGTAAGATCCTGAAACAAACACTGATCAGAAAAAAAGGAAATAGAACAATTAAAGGTACGAGTAAGTTTACTAACAGAAAGTAGATTAAAAGAGAAATTTGGTAGACACAAAACAGATGACAAAGAAATTGACGAAGTCGGGTTCGCAGTTCCAGAACCCATGACACAAGAAGTAGAACCATCAGCTAAAGTAACAGTAGAGGAATTGAGATTAGACTGAAAAGCAGATAGAAGACTAGAATTACCTGTCATGTGATCTGTCGCACCAGAATCAATAACCCATTTGGATGAGGAAGACACAAGACATATAGTGGATTTACCTGACTCAGCGATTGCAGTGACAGGGGAACTGGTAGGCTTTAGAGATGCCTGATACTGGGAAAACTGTGCAAAATCCTCTGCAGATACCAAAATAGTTTTCTCAGAAGAAGATACTATAGAATCCTCTGCTGCCATATTTGCCATCTGTGATCGCTGATTTTTCCTCTGAAGTTGCGGACAATTATATTTTGTATGGCCAGGCTCATGGCAATAATAACAAATGACTCCTCTTGAGTCCTGATTAGAACTAGCCTCTCCATTACGCTGATTACTTCTGTTGCCTGTAATTCCTCTACTTCCTCTTCTATTACCCTGTTGTCCATTTGGATTACGACTAATAAGAGCACTACTGGCAGGCTGTGAAGATTGGGTACTCACTGTACGAAGGACCCGTGTAAACATTTCATGCAAAGAAGAAATCTCAGAACTGGAGAGAATCTGAGTTTTAGCAGTCTCATACTCTGAAGAAAGGCCTGCAAGAAAACTCATAACAGCCAGTTGCTCCCGTTAGGCCTACTGAACTTTCACATCAGAATTAAAAGGCAATAATATATTAGGTTCCTCATATACCCGTTTAAAATCCATAAAATAAGCCGTGAGAGGCTTTTCCTCTTTCTCAGCACGGTAGAATGCCTTACAAACATCATAAATACGGGAAATATTCCCTCTACCAGAATACAAAAAATCTAAGTAATCCATCAATTCCTTAACAAATTCACAGTGATTAATTAAACTAATTACCTCACTATAAATCGAGTTCCGAAGCTACAAAAATAATCGAGCATCCTCCCTTAGCCAAGTTTGTCGTGTATCATCCGTAGGTGGATCTTTAGTAAGGTGATCATCCTTATCAATGCTACGCAAATAGATCCTAACAGCCTTACACCACTCCAGGTAATTCGAACCATTAAGTTTGTGTTCCGTGATCTTAGTTATCACCGGAATCACATTAGAAATAATATTCTTATTGTCTGCCATTTGTTGAGACAAAGAAAACTAACCGAAACGCTAATCCAAAGTGCTTGCAGCAGCAAAACAACCCAAAATCACAAATCAAGCAAATAACGAAATAGGATCTGAGAGCCAAACCTCAGAAGTCCTTTAATGGTATACTGGATCAGGCAACAGCACACAGTGGTGGAATGAGGGGGTTGAGGCGATGCTGGCGATGTTGATTGGAGTCGAAATGGCCGGTCGACGGCTAAGGTCTCTTCTGAGCTGGATGGTGAGAACAAATAGTCACCCTAGATAGATGACCTGCTCTGATACCATGTAAAAAGAGATGATTCTCCTTAATTCAAATTAATCTGTACATGGGTATATATATACAATTGATTCCTATAATTGTGTTCTACTAATTAGGAAGAAATCCTAAATAAGAAATCCTAAATAGGAATACAGAATACAGAATATACAGAGAAATAATATAGTGATTGACTTTTCATAACAAAAATGACAATCCACCGCTATACCTTTTGTTCTTTCATGAAATACTGGATTTGAGGCGATATGAAAGACAACTTGATTGTCACATACTAGCTTCATTTGTTTAACCTCCCCACACCTCAATTCTTGGAGAAGCTATTTTAGCCAAATAAGCTCACAAATTGCTAGGGCCATAGCTCTATATTCTGGTTCTGCACTTGATCTAGCAACTACGTCCTACTTTTTACTCTTCCAGGATATTAGATTCCCTCCAATCATAACACAGTATCCTGAAGTATATCGTCTATCTACAGGAGAACCTACCCGATCTGCATTAAAGCACCCAACAACTTGTGTATGACCCTTATCTTCATGGAGTAGACCTTGTCCAGGAGATCCTTTAATATACCTGAGAATGCGAATTACTACATTCCAATAATCACTACTTGAAGCCTGGAGAAACTTACCACACTAACAGCAAACGAGATATCTGGTCGTATAATAGTAAGATAATTCACCTTACCAACCAGCTTTCGATATCTGCCAGGATCTTCCAATGGCTCTCCTTGTCTCGGAACAAGTTTTACAATTGGATTCATACGAGTGTCTAGGGGTTTGCAATCTATCAAGCTAGTCTCTTCAAGTATGTACAATGCATATTTTCATTGGGAAATGGCGATAGCTGTTGTGGATTGTGCTACCCTAATTCCCAAAAAAATATTTTAGTTTTTTTGAATCTTTAGTTTGAAAATGACTGAACAAATATTGTTTGAGACGACCAATCCCATCATGGTCATTTCTTTTTATGACAATATCATCAACATAGACCACTAGATAAATGCATTTACCATGATTATCATAGCGACAGAAAACTGTGAATGGAGAAGATAAGTATTCTTTTGCATTATCACTGCATTAATATCTTAATTGTAGCACCAAATTTATAACGGATTTTAGCACCAAATTTTTGAAAAAATAAAAAACAATTCATAACGATTTTTATTAAAAATACCCAAGTGCAACAAGAATAGTCATAAATAAAAGTAACAAAACAACGAAATCCGAAAGTTGAACTGACACTACTCGATCCTTATATGTCTGAGTGGACAATAACAAACATAGAGGTAACACTACTATTGACTCGCTTGGGAAAGAAAACTCCAGTTTGTTTCCCAAGTTGACATGACTCACATTCTAAAGAATGCAATGTAGAAAGAGTAGATACTAATTTTTTAAGTTTTGTAAAACTTGGATGAACCAAACAGCTATGGAGAAGACCGACGAACGCAACTGAAGTGAAAGCAACTGGTGATCTGGAAATAGATAGATGATACAATCCTTATGACTCATGTCCTATTCCAATCGTCTTCCCCATGCCCCGGTCCTGCACAATAATAGAGTCGGCCATAAAAGTGACAGAGCAATAAAGATTTTTGGTTAATTTGCTTATGGAAATCAGATTGCATGGACACTCAGGTACAAATAAAACTGAATTTAAAGAAACAGACAAAAGAGGTCGAACTTCTCCTATTCCTTTAACCACAGTTTGTGTTCCATTAGCAAGTGTAACTCTAGAGGGAATTGAAGGGAAACTAAGGTTGGAGAAAACGTTCTTATTACCAAAGATATGATCAGATGCACCGAAGTCTAATATCCATGGGCCAATGGGTGTAGACTTGATCAAATAAACAAAGGAATTGCCAGAATGAGAAGCGCCAGATGAGGATGACTGTTGTTTAGTGGTTTGATACTGTAAGTACTCATTGTAGTCAACTCCAGTTAAAACAATGGAATTGGATTGTTGATCTTTTTGCATCAAGTATTGGAAGAAGTCCATCACCATAGGTTTGAGCCACATGTTGTGGGTCGGCTTGTGTTGGACTGATTGATGCGTGGTGGTCGACCATGCAATGTGGTCATTTTTGTCACAATAGATACAATGGGATTTAGAGCCATACAATGACCAACAAGTATCTTGAGTGTGGCCAATTTTATCACAGTAGATACCATGCGATTTAGAGCCTTTTTCCTTTCCTTTTTCGGAAACTGCTCTGCCATATTGATTTCCAGCTTGCACAGCTAACACAGATATTTCAATTTCATTAGTATTGGTTGCACTTAAAAAAATGCACAACAACCGAGCAAAGACATCTTCCAAAGAAGGAATAACAAGACTTGTTAAGATTTGATCGCATACAAAACCAAGGTTAGATCGAAGTCCTATCAAAGCCAAGACCACAAAAACTTGCCTCGCCGTTGTTCCTATGCAATAACACTATCAGAGAATGGCATAAGAGAATTGAACTCATCCTTCAGTGTTTCTATTTGCCCTAAATAACTCTCCATATCTTTCGATTCTATTAGAGATGGACAATATATGAGATGATTTTATATACACATTGTATGTCATTAGTATTTAAAGTCTTAGCCTTAGTCCAAACGTTCCAACTAGTTCTATCAACTATATCATTTTCACTAGCATTGTTAACTAAATGATCATCGCAACCTTGTCCCATAAACCACAACTCTACTTAGGCTGACATGACATATAATTATTACTGCCTTGCAATTTAACAATAGTAATTGTTGGAGAATAAGAAAAAGAGGATAAAATTGACTTAGAGCCACCTGTATCAGAGGAGCTGCTCTTCTCAGTCATGCTGAGAGTGCTACTACTTAAAATTACACTTGAAAAGAATTGTTTGAATGAAACCTTCTAAACAGGTTCGAAACAGAGTGAATAAATAAAAGCTTTTGGCATTAGAGTTGAGGGACCAGGGACACCCGAAACTGTTTTGTAGCTAAGAAGACTCACTGATCAAGGACGAATTGATCGAAGTTGACTCTGGCAAGAAAGGTGGCCGGAGTATATGTCACATGCCAACTTGTGTGATAAGTTTAGTGAGGTTGCGGCAGCGCTTGAAAGTTAACAGTGAGGATTCCAGCAACAGGATTCAGAAGCACTCTTCGGCAATTCTAGTTGCGCCCTAGATGGATGGTGCAGCCCACCTCCCTCTAGAAAAGGGTGTATAGAAAGGCAGTGTTGTTTTCAACAAAAGACAGGGGAACACAGGTTAAGGCTTTCTCTAGCTCTGATACCATATAAAATAGAAAGGAAGGAGAAAAGAGAGAGATTCAGGACGAAAAATTCTATCACTTTTATTCAAGCCGCACACAGCTATATATACACATTACGAGAAGAGAAAGTCTAGGAAAACTAATCCTAAACCAACTCAAATGCTACTCTCCTCTTAGACTTAGTAAACCATAGCAGTACAAGATAATCTCGACAATACACACTCAACTCAACTCAACTCAACTCAACTCAACTGAGCCTTTATCCCAAAAATTTGGAGTCGGCTATATGGATTCGCTTTCTCCACTCTAAACGATTTTGGGTTAAATCCTCAGAAATGTGTAATGCTTCTAAGTCATGTTGTACTACTCTCCTCCAAGTCAATTTAAGTCTACCCCTTTTTTTTCTTTCTATCCTCTAACCTAATGTACTCTACTTGTCTAACTGGAGCCTCCGTATTTCTACGCTTGACATGACCAAACCACCTCAATCTCCCTTCTCTCAACTTATCTTCAATTGGCACCACTCTTACCTTTTCTCTAATACTCTCATTACGGACTTTATCTAGTCTAGTATGGCCACTCATCCACCTTAACATTCTCATCCCTGCAACTCTTATCTTAGGCGCACACGACTCTTTCAGCGCCCAACACTCACTATCATATAACATAGCCAGTCGTATAGCTGTACGGTAAAATTTTCCTTTCAACTTATTGGGAATCTTACGATCACATAAAACTCCCATGGCACATCTCCACTTCAATCATCCGGCTTTAATCCTATGACTAACATCTTCCTCACATCCCCCATTTACTTGAAGGACTGAGGCTAGATATTTAAAGTGATTACTTTGGGACAGTACCACTCCATTCAAACTAACTCCTTCCCTATCACCAGTTTGGCCTTCACTGAACTTGCAATGCATATATTTTGTCTTCGTTCTACTTAACTTAAAACCCTTTGACTCTAGAGCACTTCTCCAAAACTCTAGCTTTCTATTGACTCCTTTTCGTGTCTCATCTATCAGAACAATATCATCCGCAAACATCATGCACCAAGAAATACTCTCTTGTCTATGTTTCATCAATTCATCTAAAACTAATGTAAAAAGGTAAGGGCTTATGGCTGATCCTTGGTGTAATCCAATTGAGATCGGAAAATCTCGTGTCCCCTCCCACCGTGCGCACAATAGTAGTTGCTCCTTCATACATATCTTTCAACACATGTATGTACCTAATAGATACCCTCTTTTGTTCTAACACATTCCATAAGACATCTCTTGGAACACTATCATAAGCCTTCTCCAAATCAATAAAAACCATGTGCAGATCTTTCTTCACATCTCTATATTTCTCCATCAAGCTTCTAATGAGAAAAATCGCTTCCATAGTTGAACGACCGGGCATGAAACTAAATTGATTGAGAGAGATAGAAGTATCATGACGTAGTCGATGCTCCACAACTCTCTCCCACAACTTCATAGTATAGCTCATGAGTTTAATTCCCCTATAGTTTGAGCAACTCTGTATGTCTCCCTTATTTTTAAAAATAGGTACTAAGATGCTCCTCCTCCATTCATCAGGCATTTTCTTTGAGTTTAGAATTTTATTAAATAATTTAGTTAACCATGCCACTCTGATATCTCCCAAACACTTTCATACTTCAATTGGTATTTCATCGGGTCCACAGGCTTTACCCACTTTCATTCTCTTAAGTGCTTCCTTTACTTCTAAAGATCTAATCCTTCTAGTATAATTCACATTCTTTTCTATTGTTCTATAATCTATATTCACGCTATTACCATTTTGACCATTATTAAAGAGATCATTAAAATAATTTCTCCATCTTTCTTTAATATCCTCATCTTTCACCAACACTTTTTCTTCTTTATCCTTAATGCACCTGACTTGATTGAGATCTAGAAATTTCCTTTCTCTCCTCCTTGCTAATCTATAAATATCTTTCTCCCCTTCTTTAGTTCCAAGTTTCTCATATAACTTTTCAAAGGCCTGTGCTCTTGCTTGACTAACTGCCTTTTTTACCTCTTTCTTTGCTATCTTGTACTGTTCATATGCCTCATTATTATCACATTTAGGTAATTTCTTATACCATTCCCTTTTTCTCTTCACTACCTTTTGTACTTCCTCATTCCACCACCAAACTCTCTTTTGAGGGTGGTCTATGTCCTTTAGACTCTCCAAGTACTTTTCTAGCTACTTCTCTAATCTTTGATGCCATCTGCATCCACATATCATTGGCCTCCATATCCAGTTTCTATACTTCGGACTCGAGAAGCTCATTTTTGAACTTCACTTGCTTTACTCCTTTGAACTCCCACCACTTTGTTCGAGCTACACTATTTCTTATGACTTTACTTGAATTGTTTCTAAACTTGATATCCAAGACCACCAACCAATGTTGACTTGTTAAAGCCTCTCCTGGAATGGCCTTGCAATCTTTGCATAAAGCTCTATTTGTCTTCCTGGTTAAGAGAAAGTCGATTTGGCTTTTATGTTGTCCACTTTTAAAAGTCACTAAATGTGACACTCTTTTTATAAAGTAGGTATTTGCTAGCATTAGGTCGTATGCCATAGCAAAATCCAGGATGTTTTTTCCCTCCTCATTTAGACTTCCAAAACCAAAACCTCCATAAACATTCTTATAACCTTGTCTATCACTTCCTACATGTCCATTCAAATCTCCACCAATGAAAACATTCTCTTCATTCGGTATGTTTTGTATTAAATCATCCATATCTTTCCAAAACATTTATTTACTCTCACTGTCTAATCCTATTTGTGGGGCATAAGCACTAACTATATTTATTGTTTCTCCTTCTAGTACTAGCTTTACTAGTATAATTCTATCTCCTACTCTTAATTTAATTTTATGACTCTTTACTAAATAGTATTATGATTGATATTTAAACTCATGAACAATATAATTTTTGTGGAATAAGTGGGCAATATTAAGTAGTATTAGACTATAGCCTAGTGGTAAACTTTATCGTTAACCTTTTAAATGATCAAGGTTCACCAAAAGAGAGAAAACTAGAGAGAGATTTAAAGGTTCAACAGAGAGAGATTTAACGAGTTTAAAAGAGATTTTTAAAGGTTCAAGAGAGTGCGCTGAGAGAGATAGAGATTGGAAGAGGGATAGAAAGTAATAATAATGTATGAATGATGTTTGGTGATACTAAGGGTATTGCAGATTGATGACACGTGGATTAGTGTCAAGAGTATTAGGATTGATGTACGTATAAGGAGACAGTTTGTGGGCAATCTTGACGCATTCGACCGGTATCCCTCTCGACACACCCATAATTCTCGCGCCCGATCGGTCAACTCGTATAAATTCCCATCATTCGTCCGATTGGTAGTCCTAGTGTGTGAACGCAGTATCTATTGGCTCAGGCATATTCTATGTCTCTCAAAGGTATAGGCGTCATCAATCTTTAAGTTGAATATTTAAGTATATCAATGAACAATTTACTTAGTGTTAAATAAAAATATAATATTTAATTAACATATTACTTTATATTGAGAGCATATTTTTATTATATGATAGACTAATTTTATTTCTCATATAAAAATAGACTTAATTTTTATAACAAAATTATATTTGAAATATAAATAACTATATTTTATAAATATATTTTATATATTGATTATATCATATTTTTAAATAATATATTATTTTTAAAAGAATCATAAATAAAATAAATATATTTATAACAATATGAAATACAATAATTAATATAAATGTTGTTGCAATGAGCTTAAAAACGAGCCTATATAACAAGCCATCTCATGTGCTTATATAATGAGCAAGCTCATGAGCCTACTAAACGAGCTAACTCGCAAACTTGTTTAACAAGCCAACTCGCAAGCTTAAAAATGAACTGAGCTCAATCTTTAGTTCAAGCAAAATACTATTGTTGAGAAGGATTCTCAATAAGAAAAAGTTGTATTTCTACGTATATTTTTGTTATACACTCTTTCCTATTTATATACAATAGTCCTAGATACAAAAAAAGCCTAGATATTCTAGGAAACTAATAAAAAGAAAGAAGATAACAACCAGGAAAGAAGAAATTCAATCCCTTTAATTTAGGGATTTACAATCTGGTAGAATTCCAACACTCTCCCTCAAGTTGGTTCATGTATGTTACACATGCCCAACTTGCAAACTAGAGTGTGAAATATCTTGCTGTGTAAACCTTTAGTAAACACATCGTCTACTTCTTCTTTTGAAGTCACATAAGAGACACTTAAGGCCCCATCTACTATTTTCTCTTTTATGAAGTGTCGATCAATCTCTATATGTTTGGTCCAATCATGTTGAACTAGGTTATGAACTATACTGATAGCAGCTTTGTCATCGCAAAACAAGGACACATTTTTTGTTTCTGACAATTGCATTTCGTCCATCAATTTTCTCAACCATAATAGTTCACATATACTTGTGCCATGGCTCTATATTCAGCCTTTGCACTTGATCTGGCTATTACATTCTGTTTCTTACTTCTCCAAGTGACCAAATTGCCACCAACAAAGGTGCAATAACCTGAGTCGATCTCCTATCATCAAGAGATCTAGCCCAATCCACATCTATAAAGGCTTTTATCTGGAGATGACCATGCCCTGAAAACATAAGTCCCTTTCTAGGTGTAGATTTTAAATATCTCAAAATACGAAAAATAGCCTCTAAGTGAGGTTTTCGAGGATTATGCATATACTGGCTCACTAGGCTTATAGCATAAACTATATATGGTCTAGTATGAGAGAGATAAATCAATCTCCCAACTAACCTCTGATATCTTCCTATGTCAACTGCCTCTCCAAATCCAGCTTGCAGCTTGTGATTAGCTTCAATAGGAGATTCTATCGGTTTACAACTCAACATGCCTGTCTCATCTAAGAAGTCTAGTATGTACTTCCTTTGAGAGATAAAAATCCCTATCTGATCTGGCAACTTCTATTTCAAGAAAGCACCTTAATCTTCCCAATTCTTTAATCTCAAATTCCTAAGCCAAGCACTCCTTTAGATGAGCAATCTCTTCCTTGTCATCTCCTGTCACCACTGTATCATCAACATAAACAATAAGCAGTGTGATCTTACCTCTACGGTGTTTTATGAATAGGCTATGATCGACATTGCTTTGATAGAACCCAAAGGAAATCATGGTCTTACTAAATCTGTCAAAACATGCTCTGAGTGACTATTTCAAGCCATATAATGCCTTTTTCAATTTACAGGCTTTTCCTGTTGTCTTTTCACCCTCAAACCCTAGAGGGATTTTCATGTATACTTCTTCTTCTAAACCTCCATACAAAAAGGCATTCTTCACATCAAACTGTTGTAGGTCCCATTCAAGGTTTGCAGCACATGACAGCAAGATCCTAATTGTATTCATTTTAGCAACCGATGCAAAAGTCTCCTAATAATCCACCCCATATGTCTGAGTAAATCCTTTTGCCACTAACCTGGCTTTATACCTTTTAATGGAACTATCTGTTTTATGTTTTACAGTGAACACCCATTTGCATCCAATCAGTTTCTTCCCCAGAGGAAGAGGTACAAGATCCCATGTCTCATTTTTGCCAAGGCCTTCATCTCTTCTACCATAGCTGCCTTCCATTTTGGATCAATATACGCTTCCTTCCAATCCTATGAAATAGAAATAGAAGAAACAGACAAGACATAGACTCTATAGGAAGGAGATAAAGAATCATAGGAAACAAACTTGGATATAGGATGTTTAGTGCAAGTCCTAACTCCTTTTCTGAGAGCAATGGGTATATCAAGATTATTAACAGAAATATTAGGAGTATTAGAAGGAGACTCACCACATAATTCTTTCGGCTCAGAATGTTCAAGAGCTGAATCCAGAGGTTCTGATTGATCAGTTATATTATGCTCAATGGTTGTATCTGTCTTGCTCCGACGAGTGTAAGTTCTTAAATCTAACCTATTCAATCTCTCTGTAGTTTGAGGTTGGGTTTAAGGAAATGATGGTGATGTTTTATCCACATCCTCAATATCCTTATCCTCAATGCTATGATTGGGTTCAAAAAACATCTCTCCCCGGACAGGTAAAAAAGTCACCCCTTCCTTATTATGCTCCCCCTGAAGAGGTGGCTGAAAATAAGGTTCATGTTCCCTAAAGGTAATATCTATACTTACAACGTATTTCTTAGAGGGAGGATGATAACATTTATAACCCTTTTAACTGCTAGAATAACCCACAAATACTCATTTTGGGGCTCTTGATTCTAGTTTCCCAACATTTGATCTATGAACAAAGCAAACACACCCAAAAACTTTCAGAGGAATAGTATAGAAATTCTTAGCTTTAAGAACTTCCAGAGGACTCTTAAAGTTTAGTGTATGAAGAGGCATTCGATTTATGAGACATGCTGCAGAAAGAACAGCATCCCCCCAATATGATGTGGGAAGGTTCATTGTAAACATAAGTAATCGGGCCACTTCAAGTAAGTGCCTATTTTTTCTTTCAAATACTCCATTTTGTGCACTTGTATTCACACAACTAGTTTGATGTAGGATCCCATGAGACTCTGAGTAAGACTGAAAGATTCTGTTTGTATACTCTGTCCCATTGTCAATTCTTAGAATTTTGACCTGTGCATGAAACTGCACGTAAATCATTTTATGAAATTGCTGAAAATAAGAAAAAACTCCATGTTTAGTTCTCATCAAATAAACCCAAGTCAACCTAGTGCAACAGTAAATAAAAGTGAAACCATTTATAACCAGATAAAGAGGTTGTTTGAGCAAAACCCCATACATCAGAATGGATGGTCAAAAAAGGAACCAAAGCTTTATTATTTATTGAAGGATAAGAATGTCTTGTGTGTTTGGCAAGTTCACAAGCATCACAAACTAACAATTCATATTTGCATTGTCTAAACAAAATGGGATATAACCTTTCTAAGGTTGAAAAAGAGGGATGTCCTAATCTCCTATGCCATTTAATGATCTCATGATCAGTTATTATTGAATTTCTTACCAAAGCTTTAGAGTTTGAGAAACTAGTACCGTCATCCAACAAATACAAGCCATCTTGCAATCTACCAGTGCCAATCATTCTCCCTATTTTCAGTTTCTGAAACACACAATGAGTAGGAAAAAAATCAATTTTGCAATTAAGGGCTTTAGCAATGGAGCTAACAGATAAAAGATTAATGAGAAAACTAGGCACATGCAAAACTGAGGTTAGATTTATAGTAGGAGTACAATCAACAGAACCTGTTCCAGAGATATTGGCTAAGGATCTGCCCGCTATGCGGACTTTTTTCTTTTCCTGAACATGGGGAATAGGTTGTAAATTTATTTGAAGAGCCTGTCACGCGCTTGTTTGTTCCAAAATCTGTAACCCAAAGTGATTTTTCATGATTGGCAAGAAAATCATTACCTAATTTAACAAAGTTAAAAGAGGCAACTGTGGTAGTTTGAGATTCTAGCTGTGACAGCAAACGCCTCAGGGATTGTACTTCTTCATTGGAGAGAATCCCAGTGGTGGCAGTAGAATTATTATTTTCAGAAAAATCCACTGTCTCATAAATATTTGCTTGTGGCCTTGCTAAACTCGTCTGTTTACCTCCAGGTCCTCCACGCCCTTTGGATGGGCGACCATATAGCTTCCAACAATGTTCTTTGGTGTGACGAGATTTTCCATAGTAATCACAATGTAAATGATCCTTATCTGATGGACCGTTAAGAGGGACATGTGATTGTTCTCGGGAGGATGCAGCTACTAATCCTACCCTGTCAGTAGGTAAAGAGTGGATCATGACACTCCTGCTTTCCTCTTGCTGTACATATGAATAAGTTTGTCTTAGGGAAGGCATGGGATCCTTACCAAGTACTTGGACCCAAATTTGATCATACTCTACATTTAACCCAGCAAGGAAATCATAGATCCACTCTTTTTCAATTAATTTTTGGAATTTAATAGTATCCGCAGTACAGGTGGCTTAAAAGTCTTGGTAATAGTCTAGTTCCAGCCACAAACCACTCAATTCAGCAAAGTATTGAGCAATGGTCATCTCACCTTGTTTCGTATTATGAACCTTATTCTGTATCTCATAAATCTATGCACCATTGCCCATTTGAGAATAAGTTTGGGACAAAGCACTCCAAATGGCAGCAGCACTATTTAAAAGCAGATATCCACGGGCAATATGGGGTTGCATTGAATTAATTATCCAGGACATTACAAGAGAATTCTCCGATTCCCATTGGCTATGAGCAAAACTACCCGTTTCTTTTGTTTCGTCTTCGATAACATATCCTTATAACCCTCTAGCTTGAATAAACAATAAACAGGATCTTGACCATGCAAGATAATTTGTACCGTCAAGCTTTACGAGGCTAATCTGTAGGGAAGGATTGTCATTCATTTGGTTTATTTTTGTTTTAGTCACACCCTTTTTTCCATCAGCCACTTTAATCAATCAAGCCACAAAACCCAGTAGCAATAAGCAAGAAAGAAGGGCAGAGTAGGCCAGCAGAACAAGAAAAGAATACCCAAAAAAAGGAAAGTGCAAACCAGGGTGTGCAAACCAGCTGAGCAGAGGCTCAACACTCCAGGGAGATCGTCGAAAACAGAAGTAGACAGAAAAGATCGCCTGAGGAAGCTCCACGCGCCGGCGCGTAACAAGTGGCCGAAAATTTGTATCGGCGCGTATGCACACACACGACACCGGACGGCGGCATTCTCTCTAGGAAAGGACCGATCGGCGGCTGGACTTCCTGTGCAGGCGGTGTAAGCCAACTCCTCCTTGAAACGTTGCCTAGAAGTTTGCCCAACTCTAAACCCTAACACTGTCAGTGATGGAAACACGCCGAAGAAGGTTGGCAGTGCTCTGATACCATGTTGAGAAGGATTCTCAATAAGAAAAAATTGTATTTTTGTGTATATTTATTTTGTACACTCTTCCTATTTATATACAATAGTCCTACATACAAAAGAAGTCTAGATATTCTCTGAAACTAATGAAAAGAAATAAGATAACTACAACTAGGAAAGAAGAAATTCAATCCTTTTAATTTACAGATTTACAATCTGGTAGAATTCCAACAACTACTGATTAAAATTTGAGTTCGAGCTAAGCTCATTTAACAAATGAGCCGAGTCGAGAGTAGCTTGCGAGCAGTTTAGTTCATTTACACCCTAGTTGTGTGTGCTTGTCATAAATATGATTTAATTTTCTTTATATGCAATTTTAGAAAAATTTTGATGTTAGTTAACTAATAAACCTTAAACTAATAGAAATTTTACACTAGAGAAAGTATAATAATACAACAAAATTAAGAAAACTAAAGTAAGGATCTAAATCAAAACTATGAAAACATTCAAAAGACAATTTCATTACATTCTACTTGTAAGTAAACAATTATTTATAAAAAATTAGGATCATATAAATATAATTTAATTAAAAAATTATTTTATTTTATTGGTTTTGGAAAAACGCGACTAATTATTGAAAGAAGGCCATCCACTTGCTAGGCATGCTTATAATTAAATATGAATAAATGGAAATATGAATCAGGGTCATGAATTTTAATGGAATATGAATTAATTAAATAATAAATTTGAATATATGAATATTCAACGTAATATCTTTTTTTTTTAAATCTCTCTGTTTCTTTAATTTGGAAATGTGATTATTAACCTAAGATGAGCATAGGTAGCTGACGATACCAACTAAAGTATTTTTAATAGAAATAGGGATTCAATAATAAAAATAGAATTAAGTATCAGCAATTTTAATTAAATTAAGGGTATTTTTGTTGGTTCACAAATTCACCCTCTCATTCATACTTTTATATATATTATAGATAGAATTTAGATTATAAATTATTATAGATATAAATTATAGAATTATAGTTTATACTATACACTAATTTTTTTAAGCACATATAATTATTTTTATTTCTTAATTATTATCTTTATAATTATTTTATAAATATTAAATTAATAATTTATATATTCATATTTTAAAAAAAAATTACTCATGAATCACAATATAATATATTATAAATTAAATGCATAGATAGAATATAGGTTAGCAGCTAGTCAATTATTTAAGTCTCGGGGTTTGTAATTTCCAGATTTTCTGCAAAATCTGTCCAGATATTTTGTAAGAGTCTTTTTTTAATTTGAGTCCTTATTGGTTTAGGTTAATAGACAACAAGTATTTTTCTTAGTTTTCTTTGGGAGTCCAAATCCTTAAGAGGATGAGAACTAGTTTTTAAGTCCAATGTTTTAACTTTTAAAGGTTTAAATCCTAGGAATTATGCTAGTAACGAGTGCATGAAGCAATTCAACCCTTGGTGTAATGCAAAGGAAATTTAGGCGGGAAGCCTTAAACACTAATTATTATTGTTCAACATCCCTTTGGCAATATCAACCGACATCCCCATGCTCTTATCATGTATTCCCTACTCACTTGTTTATTTAGGAAGGAAACTTACCTTCCTTGTACCTATATTAAATCGCTTAATCCACTCTTAATCACCCTCCATGATCAGTACACTTACACTCCCCATTTCTTCCACCAAAAGACTCTTAATTACTTCCCATCACCCAGCACATGCAAATGACCTCATTAGGATGCATGTTCTTCCAAGTTCCAGGCATGCCCCTCCCTAACTCATCCCTTCCTGTTGGGTATTACTTGTGCCCTACACTATTTTCCCCAATCCACTGACATTAAAAACCCTCCTATAAAAATGCCAATTTTGCCAAATTGGTTGAGCTACAATTTCTTTACATAAAACAGTTTGACCTTATTAGTTGCCTTTTTCCTCCAATTCATTTAGTTCCTAATTGGCAGTGTTATACATCAAATGCATGAGCAGGACTTTTGCTGAAGCTACTCCCATTCCATTTAAGTTCAAATTCTAGTTACAGGAAACAAAAACTATAAAAGAGAAGGGAAAAAAAACTGAACTTACTGCATCAGACATGTCACAATGAAGCTTGGTAACAGAATCTCCACGTCCAAGCTCTTGAGCACAACCGTAAGCAATATATGTCTTTGGCCCCATATCTGGCTTCAACGACTCCTTAGGTAATCGGACAGCAAGGTTCAAAGGTCCTTTATGAGGATGTGTGTACTCCTTAAAGGGCAAACAAAATGTAAATTCAGCACCATGTCGTGGCATAAGTTCATCAAACATAGTAGATGGAGGCCAGTCTTTCAATTTCAGTATCTGAGGCCACATCTTTGTGTCAAACCGACCGTCCAAGTATCCGGTAAAGAATTGGTGAACATTAATATCTACCTGCATATCGTCAAGAATTCATCATCACTAGCTAGGATTGTAACTTGCAGCGGTAACATTACAATAGGACAATATACTTATAATGTCGGGACAAAAAGAAAAAAGCAGCAGTAACTAACAAGGGGACAAAGTGCTAATCATAAAAGCATCTGTATTTGTCACCTCATACAGGAAAGAATTTATGTTTCCAATAATGGTGCTAGAAGGCTTAGGTCAAAGAGGAATAAAAATTTAGAAGCCAATAATGGGAAAAAAAATTCACAATCAGTATATATAAGGAACAAAACCTTAATAAAGGAGCACTATAGTATATCCCAATTTTTTACCACATGATTCTCCAACCTGACATGGCACAACAGCCTTTACCTCCCCATGCTAAAAACTCACTTATAGATGTGGGTTATCATTAATAAATGGCATTAAATAGTTCATGCAGATGAAAGATAATAATGCAAATAATTACATAAATTTATTGCTAGAATTACATACCATTCACATGCTGGAACCATTCACTTATGCTATAATTGGATACTAAAATTTGAAATAAGGTACTTAGATTTGATTTTAGTATAAATTGTTGATAAATTGTGATTTTCAACAATTAAGAACTTTTTTTAAGTGGATTCCAAATAACACCATTTTATAAAACACTTCAAATCCACACTTAAATAATATGTTATCCATACCTATGAGCCTAGTATAAATTCATGACTTTAATCAATTAAAGAAAATTTATAATTTTATCACATTCAAATCTCACATTTAAATTTTTCATCCAAACACAAAGTTAATGAAAAATATTACACAATTATGCAAAAGGAAAAAATAATCAACATGCACATTGTTGAAAAGCACATCAAGTTTTTTATTAAAATTCGATAAACATGTGGCAAAACTGTGTGTGTGTGTGTGTGTGTGTGTGTGTGTGTGTGTGTGTGTGTGTGTGTGTATTTTGAACTAGCCCTTTTAAGGAAAATAAGATGCATTTCAAGAAAAGCAATCTACCTCAATTTCTAGAATGGGGACAAGAGACTTGGCTTCTAAGGAATTTTCGAGGGTCATTGATGATTAACTTTATGTCTTCAAATCAATTTTTAAACACTTGAAACTCATTGAAGAAATAATATCACTCCAAGACAAGATAAAATCAAAGTGCATACTAGCACATCACCATAAAGACAACAAAGCTTCTGTACCTTTTCTTTTAGAAACATGTTTTGATGGCAGGATGTGCAAACGATCACATCACCATAAAGATAGCAAGCTCCACCAAACTATTATTAAGGCTGAAGCTTTGTCAGAAACTAAAGTGTTCCATACTAGAACACAACCACAATTAAAGACATAAAAATCCTCTCTTTGCAGATTATGCATTAACACTCTTGATGAATATCAGAACGAAATATTATGACTAAACGCAAACATTACACCAAGTAATTATGTTAGCAACATTTTCTTTAGTGTATTGCAACAAATGATGAACCACACTGACCTCACACCATGCTAAACATTCAATGGCCTTCACATCCAAAAGTGTGTCACGTTTTTCATTTCTTATCTGGCGGAAGGCACGCCACATGACCGTTGGCTCCCAACTTAAGCCAGTTCCAGTTTCAAGAACATTACTAACTACCACAGGTTCAGCTCTCATCCAATGGTATTGAAAATGCTTCAAATCCTCCTCTTTGATATTGATGGCCCTTGGATAGTATAAATAATTGTCATCAGAATTCTCTCGAGATGCTGCTTTTAGCAACTCATTACTTCCCATGTCAACATCCCCTAAGGAATTAAAACATGCACATCGCTCAACAGGAGTTGTAGCCATGTCAAGTTCATATCTTCGTGCAACATCTTCTGCTCTCTTCATTAACTCTAGAGCCCAATTTCCTGAGAACAAACATTTCAATTCCAGGTTGCTAAAACCGCAACGACAAACAATGCTTCCATCTTCATTTTTTTTCCATCCAAAGTTTGACCTTGGAGGATCCTTAGAGCTAGTTCCAAGTAACACCTCATCTTGTAAAATAACTTCACTCTTTCCGCCATGTAAATAATCAAACCCTCTGTTAATATACTCCACAACCAGCTCTTGGCCTCCACCATTTAGGTGTCCGTCACGAATCTCCCAACAACAGATAAGGCAAAGATCAGAAAAGCAGTTTGAACAACTTCTGTGATAATCAAAGATGGAGGTTCTACAGTTGTCGCTGCAATAAAATAAAATAAAAAAGAGGGACAAGGGAAAAGAGAGAGAATGAAAAACATGATTTAATACCAAAGTTTTAGGGAAAGTAGAAAAATATGACACCTAGAGAAGGCCTTACCAATAAATGCGTTCATCCGTAGGACAATTAGCATTTTGTATCTGTAACTCTGCAAGTGATACACCTGCACAAATGAAATTTGTCATTTCACAATGTCAAATACAACATTTCTCACACAAGCCCGCAAGCTAACTTAAACATTCATACATGGGCAGAAGTTCAGCAAATCAAATTTGCTGCATCCACCCTCTTCTCCAAAACAAGCTCAGAAACATTCATGTTCATACAATAAAAATTAAAAATTAAAAAAAAAATCAATATGAATATGTTACATATAGAAGAAAAGTCAACTAGAAAAATGGAGGGGAAAAGCTGTTAACTGAGAATCATTTTGTTAGGGGCAGTTAGTAGAGTATCCAGCTGTGCCTGTTAGTTCTGGAGGGAATACATAGGAATTGGTGTATAAAAAATGATGAAAAACTCATAACTAACTCATTCCAAGATCCTTTAATAAAATCTCTATCTTTTTGGTGTGTTCATATTCTATATAGGTTTAGGGCATAATTTGCATGAGTTTCATTCATTTTTTATCATGTTTTAGTTACTTTTTATGAGTTCTAGTTTATTACTTCTTTCTTGCTTAATTTAAGTTTTAAATGATTATTTTTTTTACTTTTACAGGGTTAATTTGTTGCTTAGGAGAATTCATGCATTCAATGAGAAGGAATGACACTTAAATTCATTGTTCAGAAGGCGTTCAGACAGACCGTTCCACAAAAGATGGTTTTTGGATCAAATTTCAGAAGTGCAGAATTACACACCCTGATGGTGTGTAAACTTCCATGGGAGCGTAAATCACCTGTGCAATTTACCCTTGGGTGGTGTAAAATGCCTATGTGAATTTAAAGTGAAGCAGAAGGTTACACACGGGCCTGTAAATTGGCCTAAATCACACACCCATGCTAAGGTCAAAGACAACACTTAAAAGACGGGTTTTTCTTCCTTTCTAGTGGTTTTTGGGAATCTTCTAAGCTATTTGGGACTCCAACTTAGGGTTTCCAAAAGGGAGTTGTTACACATTATAGTAAAAGTAGAAGGAATGTTAGGAAAGTAGTGTAACTGCTTTTGGAGGGAAATACCTAAAATAGTTCAGGTTTGATGTTAGTTTTGGATGTCTGAATCTGTTAGAGAGCAGTTACTGCTGTGTGTATAAAGGGTCAGCTCATACCTGTATGGATTCATTCAAGATTCATTTCAATAATATACTCTCTTCTCTTCTGTAAACCTCTGTTCTCTTCTCTTCTCATCTCATTTCTCTATTCTCTTCCCATCTCATTCTTTTCTCTTCTCATCTAATTCTTTTCTCTTCTCATCTCATCTTTCTTCTCTGTTCTGAGTTCCAATCTCTGTTATCAGATCTGATCCATAACAGGAATAAAAGGGGAGATGGTCTCTAACACAAGGGGGAGCCAATTTTCCAAAAGAAATCAAAGCAAATATTCAAGATTGAGAAGAAATCTGCAATTTTCTACATGAGGGAGTTCAACTGAAGTTCCAAAAGCTCAAAACTGCAATTCTCATATAGGTTTTCCTATTCTTATTATTCTTATATCTTGTTTCCTTTCTTTGACACAATTGGTTGATATTCTCACCATGAGTGAGCGCATATTTCAATTCTTGGATTAGGAATGTATCACTTTCAATTTAATTATGGATTTGTTCTGATTTTTATTCAATAAAATTAGGGATTATTTACTTTGATTGATTATCTTGTGTTCTTAACACTTGCTATGTGTTGGTACCCACTTGGCATTGATTTTAGATGCCAAATGGAGAACTAAAAGGTGAAAATTAGTATTAGATGAACATGATTTTGAACCTAGAATTCTTGACCTAGAAATAGGCTAGAATTTTATAAGGAATTTTATGATTAATAACAAAACTTAATTGGGTTTTAATTGACTTAAATACCACAAAAGTAAGGTTTAATTTAATTAAGACACAACTTAAGTTCCTTGAGAAAAGACTTTGGATAATCTAGGATTAATCTCCTTCAAAGCGGTAATTTCCCACTAATTGAATGTATAAATTTCAACAACTATCCCTCAACTTATGAGATTGTACCACCGTAGTTTCTCAACTTAAAAATGTAACATAAAATACCTTCAACTTTTAAATTTTGTATAGCAAAATTCCTCTAACCTCTAATAATTTTTTTCCCAATTAAACGATGATGGTGACAAATCCAATATGGCGCTTAGTCAACATTTCTCTCCTCTCTCTCAAGCCACATGTAACAAGACCATCTTTCAACTTTGCTAGTTGTAATATCATTGTCCTTCAACTTTGTGGATGGACTAAGGATCATCTTTTGCAATTTGGAGATACTCGAATGTCCTAGTCAACTATGTTGAGGATAAAAAAGTGGCATCAAAAGTAAATGCAACAAGTGGTTTTGGGTTGGACAGCTAATACAAGCCCTGTGACTCATGTCCTATTTCAATCATCTTCCCTGAACCCCAACCTACCAAGAACAAAATCAGCCAAAAAAGTTACATAACAATTTAAGTGTTTGGTTAATTTACTACTAGATATCAAATTATATGAACACTTAAGCGCAAACAAAACTAAAGTTAAAGGTAAAGATGGAAAAGGGTGTGCCCCACCTATTCCTTTAACCACAATTTTTGATCCAACAACTAGGGTAACATTGCAAAAGGTTGATGGAGAATTAAGAATAGAGAAACAACTTTTACTACCGGAGATGTGATTGGAGACACCATAGTCAAAAATCCATGACCCAATAGATGAAGACTGTGTCAGATAAGCAAATGAATTACCCAGAATGGGTTGCAAAGGATGAGAATGTTGTTTTGATGTTTGGCACCGCAAATAGTCATCATAATCAACTCCAGTCAGAGTAACAAAATACAGTGCCCGGTCCATGGAGGTAAGAGGCCATCATATTAGTTGTAGGAGAAGGTCGATTAGTATGGCGAGGAGGTTTACTATGAAGTGACCGACATGTATCTCTGTGTGTCTTGCCTTGTCACAATATGTACAATGCTTTGAACTCTTTCCTTTCCCCTTTTTTGTACCCATTCTGTTGATTATTAGACTATACTTCCACTATAGAAGTCATTAGGTATTACCTCATTAGCAATTAAAGAGATGTGAAGAAGCCTAGCCGAAACATCTTCCAGGGTTTGGCGGCAGAGAAAGGCTTGGCATTCAGGCGAGCTGCCGATGGTGTGGCACGTAGTGGTTTTAGTATGCCCCGCCAAAACAGCTCTCTTCTATCTCAATGTGTGTGCATCGCGCGATGGATGTAAAGAAGTAGACCATTATTTCAGCAATAATGAGCCAAGCTAGTCTTTGTAGTGAATCCCCTGTTAAGTAGTCATGCATTATGGAGAAAGATTTATTTCATATAATGAGACCAACGGAATGCAAATTCAGCAGTGTAGTCTCATTCCTGAAGCTTTGGGTGATTCTATTCTCTCTATTACAAGATTCATAGCAATTTTATGGTCATGCCAATTAAACAAATAAATCTTCGCCCTCCCCTTATCAGTAGCATCTAGGTCATATTGCCAATAACAAGACTAGTGAGACTTTGATCTTGAAATGATCCAAGGTCTGATCGTAGTCCAATTAGAGCAAGAACCGTGAAAATTTTCTCTCTGTCATTCCTAATCACTTAAATTATCTATGAGAGGCATAAGGGAATTAAATTCATCTCTGAGGGTCTCTACCTGCCCTAAGTAGCTTGCCATACCTTGATAGTCCTGTTGCAAGTGAACAATATCAGACACAACTTCATAAATGTGATGTCTATCGTTCGTGCATAATGCTCTAGCTTTGGTCCAAACTTTGCAGCATGTTTTATAGTGTTGAAACAAACTATGTAATTTGGGATCAAAAGATTGCCATAGTAGACTGCAAAGTTGTGCATCTACTTTTGTCCATGTTGCACGATCAAGAGATGCAATATCCATAGAATTCTTAAAAAAGTTCATCATACCCTTGACCCATGAACCATAATTCCGCTAAGGCTCCATGTTGCACGATCAAGAGATGCAATCTCTATACAATTCTTAAAAAAAGTTCATCATACCCTAGACCCATGAACCATAATTCCACCAAGGCTGCCCAAGAAACATGATTATTACTACCTTACAACTTTACAGTATTAATTGTTGGAAAGGGGGTAATTGAAGAGAAAATTTGGTTTTTCAATAATTGGGTTTGAGGTGTTTTCTCTCATTTTTTTTTTTTACAGCGAAAGAAAAGAAGGTACTATTTAAGAAAGGTGTAGGTATTCAGGTACTTTTTAAAAAAGGGTTTAGGAGACTTGGGATTCCACTGCAGTTGATGCACCAGGATGTTAGTAGTATGCCCTAGAGCATATCATTTAGTATGTATCTTGTACATATTTTTAATAATAAAAGGCATTTCCACTTTTCCGTTTACATAATATATTTATGTGTAATAGAAAAGGTCCATTGATATTTTGTTAGAAATATTATTCTTAAGTTGTTAAGAATATGAGTGACAATATTTCTAGCACAAAGTATCATAAATAGGTTCACAATCGAGGATACTTCATAATAAGGACATGACTTATCCAGAAAGATTGTATTCATGTTTGTTCCCAAGTTATTTATATGAGATATAAATAAGATGGAATGGTGAGTCTCATGCCATATAACAAACATGATAGGCACTTATAAATGATAAGTAGGCCGAACCAGTGACACTTATGACAAGCACATGGAGTTTACTCTTGTCAATGTTTTGTCATAAATCATATCAGTGCATATAATCTTTAGACCTGAGATAGCACAGTTATCTTGTATATAGGTAGTTTGAGTTTGATACTGCTTTCATACTTGTACTCTGTATGGGTATATGGGCATGTGTTGGCTCCTACTAGTTATATATGGAAGTAGGTGTTGATCAAGATGGAATCTGTTCCTCTAAGTAAATAGAGATAAAATCCTATGTTCATTTAATTGTTCTTGATGTTTCAAGTTCTGGCAGACAGATAGATTTATTCGTAAAAGAGTTTACGATGAGAAAAATCTTTTAATCAAGAACTGGAATTAAAAGAGAACATAATATTCATAGCAAATGGAGTTTGACATAAACCATGACTCGGCTTGAGTTGGGATTTTTGTGAGAGAGATTCTAGTGCATGGTAACATATGATTATAGGTTCATTTAAGGTAAATCTTATTACTAATTGGGTGGCCATGGCATGCTATGCTAGGTGTTAACCATGGTCTATGAGGTTCATAAAATGATTTAGAGAAATCATTTATGGTAAGAAAGAGTTCTGATGATATTAAGAGTTGATATCATGTCTCATTGCCAATTAGTGATGAGCCTAGTAAGTCACACACATACACAAGTTATCACCTATTTAAATATGATTTAATTAATTAATTAAAGAGTTTAATTGATTAATTAAATAGATTTGGTTTGCAATTAAATTGCAAAGTCCCTAGCATGACTTGAAACCAAATCTAGATTATTGGATGTGTAGTATAAATTAAATTTATATTTAAAGTGTTTAAATATGAATTTAATTGATGAGAAATTAATTAATAGAGATTAATTAATTAATTTATATTTGATATAAATTAATTAGAAGAAGAAAATAATTATTTTGGGTTAAGAACTCAAAATTAAGACACAGGGGCATTTTGGTCATTTCACAGTGTGACACGTGGCACCATGAGATGGTGACACATGGCATAACACATAAGATTGCCAAATGTTTTTTAATCATGTAAAATGATTAAAATCAAGATTAAATATAGGTTTGACACTTGGCACAATGTGATTGGGTCACTTAAACCTAGAGCTAATCAAAAGGTGACATGTGGCTAGGGCTTAATGTGTTAACCTAGCTATTTAAGTGTGGTTATGAAAAGAAAACATAACCAGCAGCCTCTCCTCTCAATTGTCACGCCACTTTGAGCCTCTCCAGCTATTTCTCTTCATCTCTCATCAATTCAAAGAGATTAGCCATCAATCTCTTGAATTAAGAACACTAGAAATTGTTTCTAGTGTCCTGTTTACATCTCTAATCTCTTAAAAGGCAAAACTTGAATTTCTAATTAATAGAAAAGGATTTAGAAGCTGTTCAAGAGCTGTCATAGGTGTTCTTGGTGTGGACAAGCTAGAGGGACAACATTTGGTGTCCTGAAAACAAATCTCAAAGGCGCAGACACGCTGCAGTGCATCAAGAGGTTAGTGTAATCGTTCTTGATTTAATCTAGGGTTCTAAAATTAATCTGATTTAATTTTAAAATCTTAAATGGCAAATACAGATCCAAAAACATATTAAAAGAGTTTTAATATGTTGTTTATCATTGAAATCAAATAGATAAAAATAAATCTTGCATGATGCATGTGACCCTAGGTGAAAATTTTTGAATTCAATGGTATAATCTTGTGTTTTTCACGCTTCCGTTCCTTCAATTGGTATCAGAGCCACTATATTTGTCATTTAGATTGTTGATTATATAATTTAATTGTGTGTTTGATCATGAGATCAAGAGATTCATTGCTGGTTGGATCATGAGGTGTGGCGGCATACATGGTGAAGCCACCATTGGTGGCGGCAACAATGGTTCCATTGGTGGTTCAAGTTTTTGCTTTTAATTCTACAATTATTGTATGATCTAAGGCCTATTCTTTGACTAATTAAAGTGTTTAATTAGTTGTTTTAATCACACAATTAAATTATGATTCAAATCAGAATTTTAAAAATTGTTTGAATGTGATTCAAATCTGAATTTTAAAAGTTGTTTGAATGTGATTCAAATCTGAATTTTTAAAGTTGTTTGAATCATATTTAAATCTGATTTTTTAAAATTGATTCAATAAAATTCAGATCTGATTTTTTTAAAAATATTTGAATGTGATTCAAATCTGATTTTTTAAAAAATGTTTGAATGTGATTCAAATCTGAATTTTTGAAGTTGTTTGAATGTGATTCAAATCTGAATTTTTAAATTTGTTTGAATGAGATTCAAATCTGAATTTTTAAATTTATTTGAATCATATTCAAATCTGGATTTTTAAGTTGAATATGAGATATTCAATTTAATTTAAGTATGTATGTTTTATTTAATTGTTAAATAGTGATATGCATGATGGATGATCATGGACTATAAAAGACCAATGTGATTGGATTTATTTCTTTTATGTTTCTTTGAGATTGTAAATTAATTAATTTATTTTAATTTATTTTGGGCATGTATTATTAAGTTTGTAATATTTTTGGGTTGTAATTTCATTTATTTAAGTTCTTGTAAATTCGCCTTGGTATACCAAGGATTACTATGTAATATTGGATTGCAAGAAGTTCAAGGAGGTCAAGAGCATTGGTGGGACCAGTGGGAGGAATTCAATATCAAGTGTTGATTATGTACTCCTTCAGCAACTCTTGTAAAATGAATGAATGAAATGCACCTAGGAATGCCCTGATTCAATTCTTGGTGGCTCAGAATTGAATCCCTTAGAAAGTCCATGATCATACCATATTTACTGCTTATCTATGAATACATGAGATGTATGGGAATGTATGCAATTATATGATATATGCATGCTAAATGGATAATGTGCAAAGTGAGACCTTAATAGTAATTAGGATGGCTATAAAATCTTCCAAACAAATGATTAAGTTGGAAATGGTATAATTAAAGTAATTATAACATAAGCCCTCCATTGGGGCAATTATTTTAAGAAATTTTAAATAGTTGCATGAGATGCAATTAATTTAAGAGATTTTCTTATGAATAATTATTAAGCATGAGATGTTGTAAATATGTAAATGGTTTGGTGGCCAATATTGGATGTACCTGAGGACATTAAAATTATTTGGATAATTACTGGCTCAATGGGATCAACTTAACTAATACAAGATAAGTCAATAATGGATGTACCTGAGATTTTGAGCATTAGGGGCTAGGTAAAGGATTGAACCTCACATGAAATGTGATGGGCAAGGAGTTGCTCACTTATAGTTTATTGTAATTCCAATAATGGATGTACCTGAGGATGATCAATAGAATTATAAGAATTCAATCACCCACTAGAAATCCATCCAACTAGGATTTCCGTTTTCTACTTTGGAAGTGTAAGATTCGCTAAGTTAGTGAGAGGACCAATTTGATTAAAAGACCATAATCATTTTGGTTAATTACATGATACATTTACTAATTAATCTGGTTATTTTCTGCAGTTAATTTTCTGATAAAAATGAGCACAAAACAACCACCACCATATATTCTTGCAAGAATACTTAATCGCAATAGGTTGACAGGACCTAATCTCTATGATTGGCTAAAAAATTTGAAACTTGTCCTGAACCTTGAACATATAGGATATGTTCTAGACTCAAATGTTCCTGGTCCCTTACCTCCAGAGGCCACACAAGAGGAACATGAAACTTTGGACAAGTGGAAGGAGCATAATATGAGAGCTAAGTGTTACATGCTTGCTTCCATGAGTAATGAGTTACAGAAGCAGCATGGAAACATACAGAGTGCAAGAGAGATCCTCCTTCACCTACAAGAGTTGTATGGTGAGCACAGCAGAAATGCTAGGTATGAAATATCTAGGCAGCTATTCCGCATGAGGATGTCTGAGGGACGAATGTTGGAGATCATGTCTACAAGATGATTCGACTGATTGAGCAGTTGGAACATCTTGACTTCCACATGGATTTCCAACTACTAACGGATTTGATCCTTCAATCCCTTCCTGAGTCTTTTGGGAATTTTGTGACAAATTTTCATATGACTAAACAGGAATGCACCTTAGCTGAATTACTCAACATGCTGGTTATTGCCCAAAAGAATATGCAAGGCAATAAAGGAAAAGAGGTAACTTTGGTTGCATCTTCTTCTGCTGGAAAGTCCAACAAGAAGAAGGGCAATAAGAAAAAGAAACCTCAGATTCCTGGTCCTTCCAAGAAAATAGCTAAACAAAAAGGGAAGACTAAAGCTGATGAAAGGCAAAGGAAAGTGTTTCCACTGCCAAAAAGGATGGGCACTGGAAAAGGAACTGCCCAGAGTATCTTGCTTCTCTGAAGGACAAGAAGGATACACCTTTGGAAGGTATGTCGATATCTTGTTATTTAGATTCTGATGATACTTATAGTTCATCTACAGCTTGGGTTTTAGATACTGGTGCCAGTTCTCACATTTCTAATGATATGCAGGAACTAGCAAGCGATGGCGACTTGCATTCTCAAGATATTAGAGTCCGGATTGGCAATGGCTCAACTGTTGAAGCTTTAGCCATAGGATCTAAATCTTTTTACATGTTTGGACATGTTTTGTGTTTGGATAATATTTTATATGTACCTGATGCTTTTAAGAACATCATTTCTATATCTAGTTTAACTAGAAATGGCTATGAATTTCAGTTCACAGATGATGTTTGCAATATTTATTTTGAAAATAAATATGTTGGTTCGGGTTATATGAATGATGGTCTTTATTATTTGGATAATAATGACAAACACAAATTGAATGCAAGTGATCTAAAAGAATACAATGCCATGGTGAAAACCAACTCAAGTTCAAAATATATTTGGCACTTAAGGTTATGTCATGTTGCAGAAGATAGGATTGCAAAATTGGAGAAAATGGGGATTCTATCCTCATTGGGCTCTGAGCCTACTCCAACTTGTGAATCTTGCCTTCAGGGCAAAATGACTAGATCACCCTTTATTGGACAAAGGCTAAGAGCTGAAAATATTTTGGAGCTAATACATAGTGATGTATGTGGTCCATTTAAAGAAATGGCTAGAGGGGGCTTTCATTATTTTATTACCTTTACTGATGATAAATCAAGGTTTGGGTATTTGTATTTGATGAAATACAAACATGAATCTTTTGAAAAATTCAAAGAATTTAAATCTGAAGTAGAAAATCAAACAGGAAAGAGTATTAAAGCTCTTCGATCAGATCGTGGAGGTGAATATTTGAGTACTGAATTTGATGAATACTTGAGAGAGCATGGCATTGTTTCTCGGTGACTCCTCCGAGAGCATACGGCTGAATGGTGTATCTGAAAGGAGAAATCGTACCCTATTGGATATGGTACGTAGTATGATGAACTATACTGATATGCCAATCTCCTTTTGGGGATTTGCATTAGAATCAGCTTTATATATTCTGAATAAGATTCCATCAAAATCAGTTTCTTCCACACCTTATGAGATATGGCATGGAAGAAAACCAAGTCTTAAGCATGTTAAGATTTGGGGTTGTCCAGCTTATATCAAAAAGCTGAACACTGATAAATTGGAGACCAGATCAGAAAAAGGTCGATTTGTTGGATATCCAAAAGATAGTTTTGGATATTATTTTTATTTGCCTACTTCACAAAAGGTTGTAATAAGTAGAGATGCCACATTTCTTGAACAACAGTTTGTTCAAGAAGGAGGCAAAGGAAGGCAAATAGAGTTAGAATTAGAGAATTCTGACCAACCAACAGATCAGATGGATATAGATCCATCTAGTCAACCTATACCCATTGATGAAACATCTACAATTTGTTCCTCGTAGGACAACTGTGGTATCTCACCCACGGTGAGATATGTTTTTCTTCATGAAGAAGAACAAGAGTTGTCTACTCATGAAGAAGTAGATCATGGAGATGATCCAATTACCTATGAAGAAGTTATATCTGATATAGACTCTTCAAAATGGATTGATGCTATGAAATCCGAGATTGATTCCATGTATAAGAATCAAGTTTGGGATCTTGTTGACCCACACAAGGTATTGTACCTATAGGGAACAAATGGGTTTTCAAGAAGAAAATTGGTTCTGATGGAAAGGTAGAGACCTATAAGGCAAGGCTAGTAGCGAAAGGGTTTCGCCAAAGGCAAGGAATAGACTATGAGGAGACTTTCTCACCTATTGCCATGCTTAAATCAATTAGGATTTTATTAGCAATAGCTGCATACTATGATTATGAGATTTGGCAGATGGATGTCAAAACAGCTTTTCTCAATGGATACATTGAAGAAAACATTTTCATGGAACAACCTAGGGATTTGAATCCCAAGATGGTTCCAAGGTATGCAAGCTAAAGCGATCCATTTATGGGTTGAAACAAGCTTCGAGGAGTTGGAACATCCGTTTTGATGAAGCCATTAAATCTTTTGGTTTTATCAAAAATGAGGATGAGCCATGTGTATATAAGAAGGTTAGTGACAGTGCTATCACTTTCCTTGTCTTATATGTGAATGACATACTGTTGATGGGTAATGATACAGGTATGTTGACGACTATAAAGGTATGGTTGTCAAATACATTCTCCATGAAAGACTTAGGGGAGGCAACCTATATTCTTGGGATTCGCATCTATAGAGATAGAGCGAAAAGAATAATTGGTTTATCCCAAAGTCTATACTTGGAAAAGGTGTTAAAGAGGTTTAACATGCTTGATTCCAAGAGAGGATTGTTACCAGTGAGCCATGGTATCCACCTTTCTAAAGAGATGTCTCCAAAGACACCTGAAGAAAGAGATAAGATGGCCAGGATTCCATATGCTTCTTCTATTGGAAGTTTAATGTATGCAATGTTGTGTACTAGGCCGGATATCGCATATGCTGTTAGTTTGACTAGCAGGTATCAATCCAATCGAGTTTGGAACATGGATAGCTGTCAAGAATATTCTTAAGTACTTGAGAAGAACTAAGGATTTATTCTTGATTTATGGAGGTGGAGACTTGCAATTGGATGGTTATACTGATTATGATTTCCAATCAGATATCGATGATAGAAAATCTACCTCTGGATATGTGTTCATTTGTAATGGAGGTGCGATCGGTTGGAAGAGTTCCAAGCAGAGCACATTGCAGATTCCACTCGAGGTGAGTATATTCTTTGCATCAAATCTTTGCAAAAGAAGTCATTTAGATAAAGAAGTTCGTGTGAGAACTTACAGTAGTTCCTTCCATTGAGTCGCCGGTTCCATTACCTGTGACAACAATGGAGCGATCATACTGAGCTAAGGAACCAAGGTCTCACGAGAAATCCAAACACATAGAATGGCGCTACCACATTATCGGAGAAATAGTTGGGCGGCGATGTAGCCATGCAGAAAATAGCATCGGTGAAAATCCAGCTGATCCATTCACTAAGCCTATGTCACAGACTCAGTTAGACCGACATCTTGAGAAGATAGGTCTAAGATATTGTAATGAATGGCTCTAGTGCTAGTGGGAGATTGTTAGTAGTATGCCCTAGAGCATATCATTTAGTATGTATCTTGTACATATTTTTAATAATAAAAGGCATTTCCACTTTTCCATTTACATAATATATTTATGTGTAATAGAAAAGGTCCATTGATATTTTGTTAGAAATATTATTCTTAAGTTGTTAAGAATATGAGTGACAATATTTCTAGCACAAAGTATCATAAATAGGTTCACAATCGAGGATACTTCATAATAAGGACATGACTTATCCAGAAAGATTGTATTCATGTTTGTTCCCAAGTTATTTATATGAGATATAAATAAGATGGAATGGTGAGTCTCATGCCATATAACAAACATTATAGGCACTTATAAATGATAAGTAGGCCGAACCAGTGACACTTATGACAAGCACATGAAGTTTACTCTTGTCAATGTTTTGTCATAAATCATATCAGTGCATATAATCTTTAGACCTGAGATAGCACAGTTATCTTGTATATAGGTAGTTTGAGTTTGATACTGCTTTCATACTTGTACTATATATGGGTATATGGGCATGTGTTGGCTCCTACTAGTTATATATGGAGGTAGGTGTTGATCAAGATGGAATCTGTTCCTCTAAGTAAATAGAGATAAAATCCTATGTTCATTTAATTGTTCTTGATGTTTCAAGTTCTGGCCAGACAGATAGATTTATTCAGAAAAGAGTTTCTGATGAGAAAAATCTTTTAATCAAGAACTGGAATTAAAAGAGAACATAATATTCATAGCAAATGGAGTTTGACATAAACCATGACTCCAGCTTGAGTTGGGATTTTGTAACAGAAAGATTCTAGTGCATGGTAACATATGATTATAGGTTCATTTAAGGTAAATCTTATTACTAATTGGGTGGCCATGGCATGCTATGCTAGGTGTTAACCATGGTCTATGAGGTTCATAAAATGATTTAGAGAAATCATTTATGGTAAGAAAGAGTTCTGATGATATTAAGAGTTGATATCATGTCTCATTGCCAATTAGTGATGAGCCTAGTAAGTCACACACATACACAAGTTATCACCTATTTAAATATGATTTAATTAATTAATTAAAGAGTTTAATTGATTAATTAAATAGATTTGGTTTGCAATTAAATTGCAAAGTCCCTAGCATGACTTGAAACCAAATCTAGATTATTGGATGTGTAGTATAAATTAAATTTATATTTAAAGTGTTTAAATATGAATTTAATTGATGAGAAATTAATTAATAGAGATTAATTAATTAATTTATATTTGATATAAATTAATTAGAAGAAGAAAATAATTATTTTGGGTTAAGAACTCAAAATTAAGACACGAAGGCATTTTGGTCATTTCACGATTGTGACACGTGGCACCATGAGATGGTGACACATGGCATAACACATAAGCTTGCCAAATATTTTTAATCATGTAAGATGATTAAAATCAAGATTAAATATAGGTTTGACACTTGGCACAATGTGATTGGGTCACTTAAACCTAGAGCTAATCAAAAGGTGACATGTGGCTAGGGCTTAATGTGTTAACCTAGCTATTTAAGTGTGGTTATGAAAAGAAAACATAACCAGCAGCCTCTCCTCTCAATTGTCACGCCACTTTGAGCCTCTCCAGCTATTTCTCTTCATCTCTCATCAATTCAAAGAGATTAGCCATCAATCTCTTGAATTAAGAACACTAGAAATTGTTTCTAGTGTCCTATTTACATCTCTAATCTCTTAAAAGGCAGAACTTGAATTTCTAATTAATAGAAAAGGCTTTAGAAGCTGTTCAAGGGCTGCCATAGGTGTTCTTGGTGTGGACAAGCTAGAGGGACAACATTTGGTGTCCTGAAGACAAATCTCAAAGGCGCAGACACGCTGCAGTGCATCAAGAGGTTAGTGTAATCGTTCTTGATTTAATCTAGGGTTCTAAAATTAATCTGATTAATTTTAAAATCTTAAATGGCAAATACAGATCCAAAAACATATTAAAAGAGTTTTAATATGTTGTTTATCATTGAAATCAAATAGATAAAAATAAATCTTGCATGATGCATGTGACCCTAGGTGAAAATTTTTGAATTCAATGGTATAATCTTGTGTTTTTCACGCTTCCGTTCCTTCAATGGTACGAAAGGGTCAGGCTACCTTGAAGGAGTGATCGGTAGCTAGAGAATTGGGCGGAAACTAGGTCACATATTGACACGTGTATCGATATTGGAAGAGCTATTTTGACGTGTGGAGCTTTTCGAAAAAGAGTCCAGTAACCTACGCTGTAGTTTCTCCCTAGAATGGTGTAGTCCACCTCCTTCTAGAACAAGGTGAACTAAGGAAGGCAAGGGGTTTTCGGGATAAAAGAACGATGAATAATCAGGCCTTTTAGAATCTGATACCATGTAAAATTAGGAAGAAGAAGAAAAAGAAAATAAGAAGAGATTTATGTAGAATTGTAGCATAATAATTTTCTCAAGCAATGAACTATATATATATATATATATATATATATATATATATATATATATGTACACAGACATACACACACACAATTAATTACAAGATAGGAAGATATACATAATCAAGGAAACCCTTGATTATAAGGATTGAGTTAATTCCCCAATTTACAAGATATATACAATCATATTTTAACAAACCCCTCCAAGAATCTCAACATCAAAAGATTTAGTTTTGGGAGTGAATTGTGCATACCCAAAATTTTTTAATGACACTCCTAATTCTCTTTCTGAAACTTCAATAGATTCAAAGGCCAGAATCATACCCTATGAATCTTCACCTTCAATTAGGATTGCTAACTTTCTTACAGCTGACAACAATTATAGAATCATTTTCTTTAAAACACTTATGTTTCTTTTCTTCTTGAATTTGCAATCCTACTCCAAATCTTGAAACCGATCATTGGGTTGTGCAGCTTGAATCGACTCCTCCAATTGATCAATTTTCTGATCCAACACTTCTTCAAATTATTTAAATCCTCTTTCAATCGTTTCATGCATTCCATGTTCCAAACCAAGAATCTTTTGTTCCCAAGATATTATTTTCTTGACCTGATTATTGTAACACCCAAAACAGAAAAAAGATCAATAGAAAAATATATGTTTCCAGAGAAAGAACAAGGTTTTAATTCTCCAAAAGAAGAATAGGAAGACAAAAAGAGACTTTTAAAGGGAAATCAAGAAAAGAAGGCAGAAAGAAGAATTTCAAGAAAGAAAAAAGCGAAGAAGAGAAAAGATTTTAGAAAGAAGAATTTCAAGAATTTGTAGAAAAAAAAAAAGAAAGAAAAAAGTGATGAGAAAAGATAACAGAGAAGAGAGGAGAAAAGAAATAAAGAGAATATTAAGGAGGAGAGAATGTAATGCAGTATGGGAAGATAAAATTTAAAAATTATTCTCATTGTAAAATTAGGAAATTTAAGAGTTATTATTTAGGAATTTTATTCTTATTAGATATATTATTTAGAAATTTTATTGTTCCCTAATTTATTTTGGTTTAATTCAGCATTCCTAATTAGGATTGAATTAAAATTCTAAAATCCTAATGTGATCAGGACTCCTAATTCTATAAATAAGACTTAGGGTTTCCATTACTATTAGATAAAAAAGCTTAGTTATGATGATTTTTATGCGATCAATATCTTGAAAATTAGTTCTCTCTTCAAAGACTGGTCCTTGATTTCTCCTAATTCTTTATTCTTCTTTATTTGTTCTACATCAATTTTGATATCAGAACCCAAAATCGAATTAAATTTCCAGCTTCCACAAATCTCTAAAACCATCCAACCTGTGTTAGCCTCCTTTGAAATACTACCTTAGTTTACTGTTTTGGGGAAAAAAAAAGCCACTAGAGAAATAGACCCAAAAGCCAACGCCACTACCCCTTCACCATACACTACCATCTGGCCATTAAACCCAAGCACCGCCACTGCCAATCCACCGGCGACATCCAGGCAACCCTTCCAGCGCCTTTCCGATCACCTGCAACTTCCCTAAAAAGAAGATATAACGGATCAGATATTGACCCAAATCTAGACCTGTAAGTTTTCCTGATTTCTCTAGCATCTGACCCCCCCAACCCTTCTCCAGTCGCCGATCTACCCATCTCTGTTGTCCGAACTGTGTCCAACTTCCCAGCTGCAAAAATCCACTGCACCAGTTCAAGGAATCTTCTAGATTCTTTTTTTTTTTTTCCCGATGAAAATGACTCATAAATTCCTAAAATTTCAGTTTTCTTCAATGAAGTATACTCATAAATTCCTAAATTTTCAGTTTTCTTCAATGAAGTATACTTCCTTAATTTGAAATCATAATGTGAACTGAAAGATTAGAAGATGATATTGATGATTCTAGGGTACAAGATGAGTGATGCAATTCAAAGAATACAAGATAAAGTTGAGGATTATTATGAACAACTTGATGAAGTGTGTTATTTGATTGATTTATATGGAAGCCCTAATTATGCCCATTGTGGCTTATTTAATGAGTATCAAGTTATACAAATATACAAATAATCTTACAATATCGGGAGAAAGCACTTGAAAAATGTAAGAATGAATATCATGTTCAACAAACTCATCAACAAGTTAAGAATAAAGAACTTAAAGAGTTTGAAGCATGAAAAGAAGTGCATATGTTTCAATTGAGAGCGCAAATGGATACAAAAAAAAGTATTGAAAATATAAAAGTACGAAGTCTTGAAAATGCAAAGAAACTGCAAGAAGAGCAAGAAAATAAACTTGAAATTGAAGAACAAAATGAGCAAGTTGAAGATGAAATTGAAGAAGTGCAACTTAAAATTGAAGACGATCAAGTTATAGAGCTAATAATGCACATTGAAGAATCGGAAGTTATGGTTATTGAGCCTTCACCATTTGAAGAGTCTATTTTAGAGCAAAAAGTCAATCAAGTCTCAGCTATTGTTCTAATTGATTTTATTTGCCCAGATGTTTCCAGGAATACAAAAGAGAGTGCAAACTTCTTCAAGTCATTCTTGTTGCTACCATCCAAGATGATCGTAGTGTTTGTTCTCCTCACTTGGTTCTTGATCTTTCAACACTTCAGACCTCGAGGATGAGTTTTTCCCAACCAAGGGAGAATAATGCAGTATGAGAAGATAGAATTTAAAAATTATTCTCATCGAAAAATTAGGAAATTTAAAAGTTTTATTATTTAGGAATTTTATTCTTATTAGGTCTACTATTTATAAATTTTATTATTTCCTAGTTTATTTTGGTTTAATGCAGTATTCCTAATTAGGATTGACTTAGGATTCTCAAATTCTAATGTGATTGGGACTCCTAATTTCATAAACAAGACTTAGGGTTTCTATTGCTATTAGAAAAAAAGCTTAATTATGACAATTTCTATGAGATCAATAATATCTTGAGAATTAATTCTCTATTCAAGTGGTCCTTGATTTCTGCCACTTTTTTTTTCTTCTTTATTTGTTCTACATCAGAATGCAAAAGCAATCGCCAAGATTGTACTGCTCTGATACAATCCTAGCGATTACAAAGAAGAATTTCAAGAAAGAAAGAAAGAAAGATAGAAGAGAAAAGATTTTAGAAAGACGAATTTCAAGAAAGAAGAAGAAGAAGAAATCTAAAAAAGGGAGAGAAAAGAGAAGAAACAGCATGAAAGAGATGAAAAAGGAAGATAGGGAAGAGAGGAGAAAAGAAACTAAGAGAATAGAACGAAAGAGAGAATGCAGAAGCAATTACTAGGATTGTTTTGCTCTTACACCAATTGTTAGGATTAAACCCTAATAATTCAATTATTTAAGAGAAATATGATGCAATACACAACAAGAATTAAAGGGAAAGGATGATTAAAATTCTGGAGTTGTTGTCGAGTGTCCAACTCAACCATCCGTTAGACAAGCAGTTGTAGTTGTTGGGTTTGATAGAGTTTAGTTAGGGATTTCTTAAATGGGCGGGAGATCATTTTGGTACTTACTGATTGAGATATATAAAGAATGATACTTGTATAATGATCCATGACTTGATTCTTCAATAAATAAATAAAATTCTCGTCAGTTTCCCTTGTTCCGTAAAATTCTTTCTTTGATTCTTTTGCTACACATCAAAATAGAAGAAATAGGACAGGTCATAAGGGAAAAGAACAGAGAAGAAAAGAGAAGAAGAAAAGAAAGATATTTGAGAGAAAAAGATAGAGACCTTATTAAATAATATTGGAATGAATCAATTATGAGCCTTCCAGCTTATTTTATACACCAATTACTTCTTATTCCCACCAGAACTAACAACAGGACACTCCAGTGTAAATAGCTCCTTCCCTCCATTTTCCTAGTTGTCTTTTCTCCTATATGTAACAGAATCACAACACAAATCAATCACTTTTTCTGAAAATAGGAATGACTTTGGAAGCAACTGCAAAAACTAGTCATGGGAAAAAAATCTCCTGCCTAAATAAATAAAGGAGTAATTTGTCAGATTCAGGCATCTACCCATTTAAACAATGGAAACAACACACTTAAGTATACCTTTCACATGAATAGAATTTTTTTTTTCCAAGTGTCTGTTTGGAAGAGTGATTGGGAACCAACGGTTGGCATTGTTGTTCTCAACATCTAATTTGGGGTATTTGCCAAACGTAGTAATTGGAACAGCATTTTCATATTCAGTGGTAAACAGTTCAAAATCATAACTAGACAGCTAAAAGTTGGAATTTCTAACTGTTACTACTTGGGCCTTCAACTGGCAACTGCTAATAGCTTACTAAAACCATTGATCCATAGAAGCCCTAAATTTTCAAAAGAACCTAAAAGCACTTTTGGAATCCAAAATAAGCTGGCGCACACAAAATACCTTGTTTCCTAGCTTCAATCTTTCTCTCCATCATTTGTTCTTCATTCAACTGTTTCAGGTATGGGAGAAGTGCTTGGAGCAAGTACTTAGAATACAGTACTTTCCTATCATCACTGACAACCAGGCTTTTCAGTTTGTCCAGGCACTGCAAGTATAACCAAACCAAGGCAAAAAAACAAATAATGTGCCAAGTGCATGCATAGTTCGAGCATATGATGAAAATACAGATGAATCATTATTGCAAGGTGGAAGAACTAACTTTTTTTGAAGTATCACGCAAGCAAGCTTTACAATTGCAATTTCCGCGACAAACTGGACAAGCAGCAGCAACTTCATCCATTGTCATCTTAGGATACCTACAACATGAACAAAAAAAATGACTTCAATAGCAGAAACACTAATAGGGAAATTAAACAAAGCAATGTTAACAGCATCTTTCAGCAACATGTAAAACATTTTCCTGTTCAACAAAAATTTTAGCATATGCACATTATGCTATCATCTTCAATGGAATGAAAACAAGTCCTAAGCTTAATTGACTCATGTTCACATGCAGATTATCGAAAGTTTAGCTCAGAGATATCAGCACATACAACTCACACAAGACATCTCCTGCACAAATCGATAAGCATTTCCTCATATAGGTTGCATTTAGGACAAGAATATCAAAGCAAAATTAAGTTAGTACAAGTATATCATGCAATATACATTTATATAATATATACATTATAATATATTAATACACAATATATCGTATAAGCAACAGATAATATTTAACTATAAGGTACATTTATATTAGTTAAAAGAGCATTGAAAATTAATTAAAATTTAAATATTAAAAAATAAATTTAATATGATTTAGCCGAACACTAATATCTAAAATTTCTAAAAAGTGCAGGAAGACAGTAAGAAGAAAGAAAGTAATTAGATCGTTAAACTAAACCAGTTAGTCAAGCAGGGGATGCAGTATCGCTTCGTCTCGCATTTCTGGCAACAAACAACAGAACCTTTATCATTCCGCTTGCACTGATGGCAGTTAGTTAAGCAAAGCTCCGCAATAAACTGCAAACCCAAAAATCAGAAACACAAACCTCCAAGAATAACAAATAGGCAATATTAACGATCCACAAGATACATCAAGTTAGAACCTCATCACTGTGCTTGTTAATTTCAAGCTCCTTCGCATCTTGCCGCAACGAATTAACCATGCCACCGTTGATTGTCAGAGATTCCCTTTTACCATCATTCCTCTCCTTATTATGCTTCTTTCGCCCTCTTTTTGTCACTTCCTTTCCGTTTCCTTCAGCTAAATCTCCATTTTCATTAACTGTCTCTATTTCTGAACCCTCTTTTCCTGTGACTTTAGCCACCTTCCTGCTCTTTCTACCACGCTTCTTCCTGACTGAAACCTCTTCATCTTCTTCACCTTTCTCAGCATAGCTCACCTTCTTTTCATTAGCTCTCAGTTTCTTCCGGTAAGAATTTTCGTTGACTTCGATAGAACCACCATTCTCCTGATTTACCATATCAGTTCCCTCATTCCCAGGCGTTACAACTTCTTCGTCCTGCTTCAGAAAAACTTCATTTTTCAAATCTAGAGTTCTCTGTCTCCCCATATTGTCCCACTTCTCACCATCTTTTACAACACTGTCTTGCAATTCTTCACCATCTTCTGCTCCTTTCTCAGCCACAAAAGCATTTTGTTTCTGATTTAAGCCAGCAACTTTGCCGCCATTTCTGCTTCCTTTCTTTCTACCTCTTCTACGAATACACTTCGCAGCAGCCTCTTCAACTTCACCTTTCTCTTTCATCGTCTGACCATTCGCTAGGCTTTCCTCTTCAACCTTTTCCACTTTTTCACCACTCCGTTCAACAGATCCACACTCAGCATCCTGAACATGCAATCTTTCCTTATTTTTCTTGGGCTTCCTACCACGCTTCTTCCCCATCCTCATACCTCCATCCTTCCCAGAATCACAATTTTTCACCGCTTTCTCACTACTTTCTTTCCATTTCTCCTCAATTTCCACCGCCTTCTTTTCCCCAACCTCAATAATTAATTTATTATTTATAAACCCACCTCCAATTTCCTCCACATAACCATAAATTTCCGTCCCACTCTCTTCAATTCCTTCCGGTTTCTCCCGGTTTACGTCGCCGATTACACTGTAGTGTTCTTGATTTTCCAAAGATTGCTCCTTTCCCTGTGGCAAAACATCGCCGCCTCCATCTTCCTCGGTTTCCGGCAGTTCCGACGATATATCGAGGGTTAACTGCGGTAGCTGCCGCTTTCTACCACGTCCCATGGCCAAAGGACCGAGAACGAGAGATGACCAGAGAACGAGAGCACAGAGAAAGTATTTATCATAGAAAGAAATGAAATTATGGAAGAATAAAGAAGAGAGGGTTTCATAGGGAAATGTGAGGAAAGAATGAAAAGGGGTTTTGGATTTAAGACAACGAAAACAATGGGTAGGGATTTCTCGTTTTCAATTCTGGCGCCAAATTGTGGTTTTAGGGTTTCTTCTACTCCCACTATGTTCGACAGTTCCATTACACAATCTTTTAGGCCCTGTTTGGATCGGGAGAAAATAAAAGAGAGAAAAAAATTTGAGGGTAAAATAATTTTATTTTATACTATTTTATGTTTAGATTAATAAAAAACAAAAGATAAGAAAATTTTAAGAGAAAAACATAAGTTTTTTTATTTACTTCCATTTTTTTCTAGGATGAAAAAAAATATAAAAATTTAAAATATATTTTATATTATATAATTTTTTTTATTTAATTGTAAAATTATAATTTTATTATTTATAAAATAATTTTTTCTCTTATAAATTATAATTTTATTATTTATAAAATAACTTTCTTTCTTATATTTTTCTTTCTCTATTCAAATATAAGAGTCTCTCATTATTATTAATTTTTTCATTTTTCTCTTATTATTTTTCTTCTTCTACTCCAAACACAATGTCATTTAAATCAATTACGAGCATAGAATTTATTTTAAATCAATTTTAATTATATTTTTTAAAATTAATTTTATTGTTTATATAATACAAATATAAAATTTAATTAAAATTCATATAATTTAATTTTATTCGTTTTTTTTAAATATTTTTATATATTTTAATTTTTTAATAATTTAAAGTGAATATTAATTTTTAATTTAATAATATTCTATTAATTAAGTAAAGAATAATTTTTTATAAAATAGAAAATATAATAATTTCAAAATATATCATATAGTATAGTACATTATTAATTAAGGAATATAAATTTCATTTTCATCTAATTGGTAATTTGAAATTTTATAACCTCACAATATTATTTAAGTTCAAATTAAATAAAAAATTATAAATATGTGATAATAGTTAAAAAAAAAAAGAGATGAGTATAAAAGTTTTATATTTCATAATTTTAGAAATTTTTAAAAATGCATAAACTTTTTTGAGCTTATAAATGTATAAACTTAATCATGTATTTTTTCTTCAGCAATATGTACTATCCTATATTAGTTTATTTTATTGGCGGATTATTATAACTTGATAAGATTTATATAATAAAGTAATGGATAAATACTTTTGAATAAAAATGCAATATCTTAAATTCATTAATTAATTGAAATAAAAAAATATTAAAACTAAATTATTAATAGATAAAAAAAATTTTTATTGTTTATAATAAAGGAGTGAAAGCATGGTAAACATAAGTTTATATCATTAAATTCAAAAATTTTTCTTCTAGGGCCATATGCATCATGCAATAATCATTTTTATCTATTTGATTTCAATGATAAACAGCATATTAAAACTCTTTTAATATATTTTTGGATCTATATTTGCTATTTAAGATTTTATAATTAACATATTAATTCATTAGAACCTTAGATTATATCAATAATAAGTGCACTAACCTTTTGATGCACTACAGTTATGTTTGGCACCTTTGGGATGCACCTAGGACACTAGATGTTGTGCCTCTAGCTTTTCCACACCAAGATCACCAATGGCAGCCCCTTGAACAGCTTCTCAAGCCTTTCCAATTAATTAGAAAATCAGGTTTTGCCTTTAGAGATATTATAGATGCATACAAGACACTAGAAACGATTTCTAACATTTTTAATTCAAGAGAATGTTGGCAATTCTCTTTGAATTGGTAAGAGATGAATAAGAAGAGAAGGGAGAGATGCTTTGGATGGCAGCACCAATGAAACAAAAACATATTGTTTTTTTTTTCTTTTCATCATTTCCCTTATATAGCTAGGTCACCACTTAAAACCCTTGCAACATGTCACCTTCTGATTGGCTCTAGGTTTAATTGACCCAATCACATTGTGTCAAGTGTTAAACCTAGATTTAATCTTGACTTTGATCATCTTACTTGATTAAAAGACAATTGGCAAGCTTATGTGTAGTGCCATACGTCATCATCTCATGGTGCCACATGTCATCCAGTGAAATGACCAAAATACCCCTGTATCTTAATTTTAAGTTCTCAACTCAAAATAATTATTTCTCTTCTTCTAATCAATTTATATCAAATATAAATTAATTAATTAATATTTATTAATTAATTTCTCATAATTAAATTCATATTTAAACACTTCAAATATAAATTTAACTTATACTATACATCCAATAACATAGATTTGGTTTCAAGCCATGCTAGGGACTTTGCAATCTAATTGCAAACCAAACCTATTTAATTAATCAATTAAACTCTTTAATTAATTAATTAAATCACATTTAACTTGGTGATTACTTGTGTATGTGTGTAACTCACTAGGCTCTTCACTAATTGACAATGAGATATGATATCAACTTTTAATATCATCAGAACTCTTTCTTACCATAAACGATTTCTCTAAATCATTTTAGGCAGCTCATAGACTATGGTTAACACCTAGCATAGCATGCCATAGCCACCCAACTAGTAATAAGGTTTACCTTAAATGAACCTATAATCATATGTTACCATGCACTAGAATCTCTCAGTTACAAAATCCCAATTCGAGCTGGAGTCATGATTTATGTCAAACCCCATTTGCTATGAATATTATGTTCTCTTTTAATTTTAGTTCTTGATTAAAAAGATTTTCTCATCAGAAACTCTTTTCTGATTAAATTTATCTGTCCTGGCCAGGAACTTGAAACATCAAGAACAATTAAATGAATATAGGATTTTATCCCTATTTACTTAGGGTAACAGATTCCATCTTGATCAACACCTACCTCCATATATAACTAGTAGGAGCCAAGTAGCTTCTTGGCCCGAATGATGGTTCCACAGTTGTTTTACTAACGGAATTTGCTTGTTCCGTAGCTGCTTCACCTCATAAGCCAGAATCTCTATGGGTTCTTCCTCATATGTGAGGTGCGGATTCACTTCAATTTCCTCTACTGGTAGTACATGAGATGGGTCTGATCGATACCTCCTCAACATAGATACATGGAAGACATTATGTATCTTTTCTAACTCTGGAGGTAGTGCCAACTGATATGCCAAAGGACCCACTCTTTCCAGAACCTCATAAGGCCCAATGAAGCGAGGACTCAGTTTCTCCTTTCTGCCGAATCTCATAATCCTCTTCCATGGGGAAACCTTGAGGAATACTTTGTCACCCACTGCATATTCAATATCCCTTCTCTTCAGATCTGCATAGGACTTCTGACGGTCTGATGCAGTCTTAAGGCGATCTCTGATCACCCTGATTTTCTTCTCAGTCTGCTGAACAAATTCAGGCCCAATCATCTTCCTTTCACCCACGTCATCCCAACACAACGGGGTTCTATATTTTCTGCCATACAAAGCTTCATATGGAGGCATCTCAATGCTTGATTGGTAGCTGTTGTTGTAAGCAAACTCAATCAAAGGCAAGTGTGTGTCCCAACTACCCTCAAACTCAATCACACAAGCCCGTAGCATGTCCTCCAAGATCTGAATTACCCTCTCAGATTGGCCATCTGTCTATGAGTGGAATGCAGTACTGAAGTTCAATCTAGTTCCTAGGGCTCTCTGAAGACTACTCCAGAATCTAGAAGTGAACCTAGGATCTCTGTCAGATACGATGGATACTGGCACTCCATGCAGTCTCACAATCTCATCAATGTACAACTTGTAACACTCCTCACCCGACTACAGTGTAACCGAGCAAGGCGTGCTACAATCAGTGCTGGAGCACCCTAACTTATCTTACTTTATTTTTTTTTAATAATTTTGAATTCGTTTAATTTAACATCAATTATTTTTCGATGGAGAAACTAGCAGAGTTTCTCCCATTTTATTATCGTTTGACATATTTCAATATTCACCTGTTTGAAATTCAATAATATTTTCAAAATAAAATCTTATCCATGCTAATTATAATTATCTCATCAATCATTCTCATAGTTTTCTCATATTTCAAATCTCATCCATACATTTTAATTTCATAATCATTTCCATACTCATATCATCATTTGAAAAATCATTATGTAATTCAAATCTATACTTATTTGTACAAATTCATTCATGCTCCATTCTTATAGCAAAATTCTCAAATTTGCATTAATTTACATCATTTGCAATAATTAAATAAATCCTTAATTTACATGATATACAAATTAATTACAATTTGCTAATTTATATTACAATATAAGAAATAAATAACATACACAAAATACATGATATGCTTAATGTGAGCCCTATCTACATGCATTGCTGAGGAGGTGACAACTTTGAACGCTCTGCAGATCAGAACTCCAAAATCTCTGTTTAGTATTCGCTGGGCTTTAACTTCAGTACCTGCGCGAGGAAACAATTCCATCGCGCTAAGCATTACTGCTTAGTGGTGCAATAATATAATAAGGAAATAATATACAAATAAATATATAAATAAAACATAATTTAAATAATTAAGATTTATTTATACCTCACATGCGATTCTAAAATTTAATATGTTTTATCGTAATTTAGTCTTCTTTGGAAGTGTTTATTTCGCCAATGTACAGTAATAATGTACAAAGAAAAATGATCTAAAAATAATAAATATATGCTTATATTATCATGTAAGTCACATTTGCAATATTTATGTGTGTTATAATTTTCTTTGCTAATCTTTTAGCATTTTCTCAATACTTTCTAGGTTGTCTCAGATTATTTCATAATAAGTAAATTTTGATATCGGTCCAGTTCATTGCGATTCTTTCTAATAAATAATTATTTTAATTTATTTTAGGTCATCTTACTCATTTATTTAATTTCTAATATTTTTTTATTACTAATATTCTTAACTTATTTCAATAAATTTCACTGTCCAAGTAACCTATGACAGGCTGACTAAACTGGATAACGGGTCGTTGGCATTGGACACCACGGTGTCTCGGGCCGTCATACCATGGGACGCAGAACGTCAACCACGTATGCAGTCAGTATGGCTAAAAAGCCATGATAACACATAATCAGGCATAAAAGCCATGAATGTTGGCATAAAGCCATGAATACGGGCACAAAGCCATGAATACAGGCATAAAGCCTTTCGCAGTACTGCTAAAATAATACCCTATTGGTATGCCAAACTATCCAATCTGACACACATGTCTAGGCAATACAATGGCACATAATATCATTAAATATTAATATATTGTGTTTTATGACTTCATTATTTCATGATAAATTTCATAATTTATACATTCATCATAATATTCATACATTCCTTACATCATTCATATTGATCACAATTCATAACAATGGTGTTCATATACCATTGTACTCAAAACGTTCTTCCTTTCCCTTATAAAGAATCTAATGTTGCATTCATATTTTCATGCGATTCATTTATTCATTACAATATTTATATGAATTCATAACTCATACAAGGTGTTATTATCTTATTTGTAATGCAAACATAAATCCTAATGTAAACCTCATCCCATTTATACTCAACAATCCATCTAGGGTAATGTCATTTCATATTCAAGTGGTATTACTTATGTTTTATTAGACCTACTAGTAATGGAAATAAATCTTAACTATATACTCACATAACTTAAATGTTCATTAAGCCATTTAGGTGAATTACTATTTCTATTCCAAATAATCCATGAATGTTTCATGGATTCCAAATTTCATACCTTAATTTCCTCTACCAATTTAGTTATTATACTTTGTGTCTTTGTATTACTATTCACATTACTATTCACTCAAATTGTTGACTTTTTAATACATAATAAATTTATTGAACCTAAGTTCTCTAAGATACCACATTTTGCATTCAAAATTTGTTGGTATTGGTTGCCAATACCATTTCTAAGCTTAATGTTAGTTGGGCAGAATTTTCAGTTTTTATGCCTTGTTTACTGTTCCATTGGTCAATTTTACAGTGGGAATTTGGCAAAATGATCAACATGAAAGTTGTTCCTTATTTTGTCTAGTTAAATTTCTTTTTTTGAATCACTCCATTTGGAGTTTTGTAGCTCAAGTTATGGTCCCAAAACCACAACTGGCCGGATTGGAATTTTTCTGGACTGACCATATCTACAGTCACGATGAGCAGGATCGCAACTCCCTTATTGGATAGGTTCTGGTCATAATTTGGGGTAGGTTTCTTCATAAAAGTTGTTGGTCTATATCTTAGCTTGATGCTGGTAAAATTTCAAGTCAATTGGACCTTTCTACATTGAGTTATGGCTCACTGTTCATTTGGTCATTCTGCAGAAACAGACTGCAGGTCACCCGGATTGGGGCAAGCTTTTGGTCCACTTGGTTTGGTTTTATGGGCATAGTTTCTTCACCAAATTTGTGCCATTATGTGTCTAATTTCATGTCCAATTGGCCAAACACCAATTGAACCTCTACAATTCAAGTTATGGCTGCCCAAACCTCCTGGACTCATATCTAATTCTGCAGGTCACCTAGGTCAGCCACACTAAACCTAAATCCCCTCACTAAACACACTTCATTTCTTGTTTACCAATAACCAAATGGTCACTAATTGACCATTAAAACTCACTTTCATCATTACATGATCAAAGTCTCAATTTCATGCTCAAACCCTAACTCCAATTTCCAATTCATGGCATACACACACTAAACTCATATCAAATCACTTTATGCATCATCTATACTCATCAATAACATAATTAAGCCACTTAATTTCATCAAAAACCAACAATCCTTAAACTTTCTCATGGCTGCCAAATTTATAGATTTCATTTACTCAAGTTTTTCTTTTAATTTCACACAATTTCTACTTGATTTAGCATGCTTACAAGATTAAAGAAAGAAAAGAAATTATTTAGGGCACTAACCTCTTGTAGCTCAAATCCAAGCCAACCAAGACTTTAATTTTTCTTCACTTTCTTACTCTTTCTTGGCTGCCAAATACTTCTCCTTGGTGTGGGTATAATTTTTAGTGAAGGGAGGATAAGCTTTTAAGGTGAATTGAAGTGGGAAATGAAGCTTAAGGGAGCTTTAATGGTGGAACTTCTTCTCTCTCTCTCTCTCTCAACGTTTTTTAGGCTGCCCAAGGTTGAAGATGCAGATTGGTTTTTCATATTTTTGGTCTCTTTTATCTCTTTTAATGAGTTTAACAAATTGTGATTGGTGGAGGAAATTTAAATGACATCATATGATGTCATAATTAGCATTTTCTTTCATTTTCTTTTCTTCTCTTCTCTACTCATTTTCAATTTAATTTTTTAGCAATATTTATTCATATTTTAGATCATAATAATTATTTGCTTAACTGGAAAAGTCGGCCAAAAATCATCTCTGAAGACGAAATGATCAAAATGCCCTCCGTTTGGCTTAACGGGCCAAAATTGTCTGTACCGATTGAAAAATTTTTCTAAATATTTTCTTGACATTCTAATGCCATAGGAACCTCAATGACCCTTCTCTGGAGTCCCCAAAATTATTTTATGAATTTTTCCCCGGGTCTAGGACTCCTAGTTGCGAGAACCGCAACTTCCAACTAGGTTATCTATCGCTTGGGCACCGGCTCATTTGACTTAGTTGTATTTTATTTCTAAAATTTTTGCTAAATTTTTCTTATTAATATTTGAGTTAATTATGGTTCCTCACTTTAGTTTAAATATTTTTCCGGATGTTCTAGCTGTCCGGACCGACACTGGTCACCGGAACAGTAGAATGTACGGAGTTGCTACAGTGAGGGTGTTACACAACTTGGCCAATCTTTCTAGACTGTAGTCCATTCGAACTGGCAGAAAATGAGCAGACTTGGTCAGTCTGTCAACAATGACCCAAACTGCATCATGACTCCTCTGTGTCATCGGAAGTCCCATCACAAAATCCATAGTTATTCTCTCCCATTTCCATTCTGGCACTGGTAGTGGATGTAATAACCCAGTTGGTACTTGGTGCTCTGCCTTCACTTGCTGACAAGTTAGGCATTTGGAAATGAATTCGGCCACATCTTTTTTCATACCCATCCACCAGTAATGCTCCTTTAGCCCTCTATACATTTTTGTACCACCAGGATGCATGGCAAAAGGAGACTCATGTGCTTCCTTTAAAATGTTCTACCTCAAATCAACATCATTAGGAACACACATTCTGCCCTGGTGTAGCAATAGTCCATCATCTCTTATTGAGAATTCTGGTTTCTTGCCCTGCTGGACTTCTTCCAACAGTCTCTGATACTTCTAATCATTTTGAGCAGCCATTCTAATCTGATCAATCAACACTGGCTGTACATGCCATGTAACTGCTGTCTGCCCCTCATCATTAATCTCTAAGCTGGCATGTAATAATCTTAACTCATGTACCATGGACAAAGGAGTAACCCGTAGACTTGCCATAGTCTTGCGGCTTAAGGCGTCAGCCACAACATTAGCTTTTCCTGGCTGATAGTCTATCAGACAATCGTAGTCTTTTATCAACTCTAACCATCTCCTCTGTCTCAAATTCAACTCTTTCTAGGTGCCCAAATACTTCAAACTCTTATGATTTGTGTAGATATAACACTTCTCTCTATACAAATAATGTCTCCATATCTTAAGAGCAAACACAATAGCTGTAAGCTCCAAGTCATGTGTCGGATAATTCCTCTCATGTGGTTTTAGCTGGCGTGATGCATAAGCAATAACATTTCGATCTTGCATCAACACACAGCCTAACCCATTTTAAGAAGCATAGCTATAAACTGTATATTCTTTACCTGGTGTAGGTAAAGTCAGGACTGGAGCCTCGGTCAAACATTTCTTCAATTCATCAAAACTCTGTTGGCATTTATACTTCCACTGAAATTTCACATCTTTCCTAAGCAGCTTGGTCAATGGAGATGCCAACATGGAGAATCCCTTCACAAAACGGCGGTAGTATCCAGCTAACCCCAGAAAACTGTGAATCTCTGTGATATTTCTGGGTGGCTTCCAATTAAGGATAGCTTTTATCTTGCTAAGATCCACCTTAATACCCTCTACCGATACTACATGCCCCAAGAAAGATATTTCTTTTAGCCAAAATTCACACTTCGATAATTTGGCATATAGCTGTTTCTCCCTCAAAGTTTGCAGTACAATGTGCAGATGTCTATCATGCTCTTCTGCATTCCTCGAATAGACCAATATATCATCTATGAATACCACAACAAACTGGTCGAGGTATGGTCTGAAAATAGTGTTCATCAGATCCATAAAAGCAGCCGGAGCATTAGTTAACTCGAATGGCATAACCAAGAACTCATAATGGCCATAGCGGGTTCTAAAGGCAGTTTTAGAAATACTCTGCTCTTGTACTTTTAGCTGATAATGACCTGATCTCAGGTCAATTTTGGAGAACACAGCTGCACCCCTCAACTGATCAAATAAGTCATCAATGCGGGGCAATGGGTATCTGTTCTTTATTGTCACCTTATTCAACTGCCGATAGTCAATGCATAACCGGAGAGTGCCATCCTTCTTCTTTACAAACAACACTGGTGCTCCCTAAGGTTACGCACTAGGGCGGATAAAGCCCTTGTCAAGCAGCTCTTGCAACTGCACTTTCAACTCTTTCAATTCTGCAGGTGCCATTCTATATGGTGTTATAGAGATTGGATCCACACCAAGCATAACATCAATTTCAAACTGCACTTCCCTTTCTGGAGGTAATCCTGGCAATTCATCAGGAAATACATTCGGAAAGTCATATTGTAACACCCCTAAGTTCGGTAGTGCGTTCTGCTGTTCCGGTGACCAGTGCTGTCCGGACAGCTAGGATGCCTAGAACCACACTTCAATATGAGTGAGGAGACATAAAATAATAAAATACAAGAAAAGAAAATACAAGAAAAACAAAGGAAAAATCATAGCAAAGAAACGTAACCAAGTTAAGCGAGCCGAAAACCCTAGCGATGGGTGACCGCACCGGGAAGTCACGGCGTGGACCGTTGACTAGCCCTGGACTGCGGGGAACCCTGGAAAACATTTTTAGGACTTAAATAGACCCTTGTTGAAAAATAAATATCATTAGAAAGATCAAAGAAAAATTAAATAATTAGTACAAAGAAAAGTGAGAAATCGAAAAACGGACAAAATCCGGTGTTACCGAAAAATCGGGAATGCAACCCTAACAGGGGCATTATGGTCATTTGACATCCCGAATTGTCTTTTGACCTAAATGTACATTAAAAATTAATAATATTACACTTAGAAAATAAAATGAAAAATTAGTTTAGTGGTACCTAAAGTAAATAGCAAAAATGAAGGGTTTAATGTGGAATAAGTGGAAATTCAACATATTATATGATTTAAAGTAAGTAAGTGGACCGCTAAGAATCATAAAATGAATTAAAAATAAGCATAAGTGGGCAGATTGCTCCACTAAAAGATCATCTTCAACATTGAAACCTCCATTGCCGTGAAGGAAAAACTCCCCAAAACCTCCATGGCCGTTTCTCTTCAAGCTCCATGCACTCCTCCATTTCAACTCCAATCACCTAGGGTTCTTCATTAAAGTTTGTCTACTCATCACAAGGAAGAGTTTGATACCAAATTTGAGAAGTTTAAGCAAGGTTTAACAAGCTCCAACCATAAGGTAAGTTAGCATTTTTGAAGATGGCTTTGTTAAATTTTGTGTGCATGTTATGGGTGTTGGATTTGTGAAAAAAATATTTGAGTTTGAAGAGTTATTGTTGTGTTCATTTTGGACAGCCATGAAGTCATGTATTTGATGAAATAATTGTGCATATGTTTGATGAGAAATGATATTGATCATGATGATTTAATAACCTAGGGAATTACTTCATATTTATATGGTGATTTTTTGCACTTAGATGGGAATTGATGAATTGTAGGACAAATTGGTGTTGAAGAAGATTTTCGGCAGCTTGGGGACACTTGAATAAATGTATGTATTCATGGAAGTGTTGGCAGAATATTGACATAGAAGGATTGATGGATATGTATATTAACTTGTTGTGTAAAGAGTATGTAAAAACTAGTAATGTTATGTGTATGTGTAATTGTGTTTGGACTTTGGGAATTAGAGTTATATTTGGTGTATTGAAGATAATTGTAATATGCCCAAAGTGAGGATAATGTAAAGTGGGATGTGGTTTTGGTAATGAACCAAAACAGAAATGGTAGGAAAGTAAACATATTGCAAGGTAAATGTGTGTAATTGATGTGTGTTAAGCAAAGTAACTAAGGGCAGTGTACATTTTAGCAAATAAGTTTAAATGTGTAACCTCAATTGGTATGAGACCAATTGGAGGTGAAACTAGGCACAAAATGTGCCAACTTTCATTGAGAAAACATACCAAAATTCTGCTTGCAAGGTGACCTAAGAAAATGACCAATTCGGATTAGGTGCAATTAGGACCTGAAAAATGACCAATTGGGCAGCAGTGAGTGTTTAGGCCATAACTCACTCAAAACAGGTCCAATTGACCTGAAATTTTGACCAAGAATAGTTAAGACCCATACCTACAAGTCTTATGAAGACACCAAAACCCAAAAATGACCATAAGCAAGTAAAAAAGCTTGCACAAGTTCGGGTCCAAAAACTGGCCGAACCAGAGTTGACCAAATTGACCTAAAATTTACCTAATTTGATACCATTTGACCAGCAATAGTATAATGACCATAACTTGGTCTACTTAACTCGGAATGACTTGAAATTTTGCACCGCGGTCCATAAGACATAGATCTACAAGTTTGTAGTTTTGACCGAAACCCGAAAACTGAGGGAACTAGTTCGTTCGGTTAGGTCAAACCAATATTCCGGAATCTAGCAATTTCAATGAAATGCAAGAAAATGCACTAAACCAGGAAATGAGATTGGTAACATGTACCAACCCTAAAACATTATCGAATGTGACATATTAATGACACTAAAACCTAATTTACCTAAAACGCATCGAGGGTCGGTATATTAGGTGATTAAGCAAATAAAGGTATTCAGTGAATAATAACTTTCAGTGAATTAATTACCAAACATTATCGATAGAGACAATATAAATTAGTACTGAAACACTTCAAATTGTGTTTCTCAGTTACTAAAGACTCAGGGAAAGGGAAGGAAACACTGAGTCCAGACCAGGAAGACAGTTATCAGAGGTTTGTGCACAACTAGTTTTTAACTGATTTTGTTTGAATATTTCATATGACTAAATGACATACTTTCTTATGTATTATGTTTAACAAGCATTGGATTTAATTCAATGATTATTGAAAATTGTTATAGTTTGTATGAATTTATCTTTGTGAAATGGTATTTCCACAATTATTAAACATTGTTATGGATTGAATAAATTATGTTTTGGAAAATTATGATAGAACATGTTTTGAATTGTGATGGTAATTTTCATGGAAAAATGCAAATTTATGATTTGAATTGTGATGAGCATAAAAATTATTGGATATTGGAATTGACTTTGAATCGAATTATATTGTGATTTATGCTCACTAAAAGGATTGTGATATTGTTTTATATCTCACTATAGATGCTTGACTAGGTTATTACCCGTCTCTCTCATTTGTTGAGAAGACAATGGAGTTAGTTGTGTTTTGATTACCATGGTACGTGCACAGGCTTAGATTTTCCTCTGATTTGAGGTTAGATCTAAGTTTATTTTATCGTTATGGCCCTTGCGGAAGATTCATTATTGTGATGGTGCATGCACGATGATTCGACCTCCCCGACCATAGGGAGTTAGAATCTGATTCGACCTCCCCGACCATAGGGAGTTAGAATCACATCGAATATGGCCCTTTCGGATTAGTCTTGCATAGTTAGTGAGATAAAGATTGATTTTTGATATACAACATGGTTTTTGAGATACATAATGATTTTGAGATACATAATGGCTTTTGAATGGTAAGGAATGGTGATTTCAATTATGGTTTATGTATAACTGATTTTGTTAGAATTACTTAAATGGATAGTCATGATTTGATAAATTGAATTTTGTGCTCCAAGTCATTTATACAAATGATTTACATTATTGGAAATGAATAGTTTGAGTTGTGAAATTTGATGAGTATTCAGATTCCCAAATTATTTACTGTAAATTTTGTCAATGTATATTGTATTATGTTTTAAATTATAGTTGTGCACCACTGAGTTCACCACTCAGCGATAGCTTTGTATGCTGTCGCAGGTAAGAAGAGCATAGAGCAATAAGTAAATTTCGTTGAAGATATATTCAGATCAGCTCCAGGTATATCATAGGTATACCCATGTACATAGGTTTTGATGTATGCATGTAATAATATGTATGTAAATTATTTGAGCAGTTGTATAAAAACTCTTGTAAAATATTTTGGTATGTAATTAAATGTAAATTATTGTAAATGTAAATTTGAGATTTCGTTTACTTGCATAGTTTTGTATTATATTTCTTGTATCTTAGTTTTTGAAAAATCACTGCAGATTTGAGTTGAGAAATATGTTGTGTTGAGAATTATATTGGAGTTGAGATTTGCAAATACAGATTGAAGTGCTTTTTACAGGTTTTCTGAAGAACTGTTTTATCCAAAATACAGATGGCACCCTGCCAAAATTTTTACAGAAATTCCAAATAAATTAAATGAGTTAGTCGTTTCACTTCAGTTCACCAAAGTCTTTAACATCTGTAAATAGTGCTCACCACTGTAAAAGAAGTAAGAAAAGTTTTTAAAATCCCTTGTAGTGTATTTAATGGGTTATCAGTAGACGGAGTTGGTAATCCATTAGGTATACTACGGGATCATGTTATGCCTTACAGAGGGGTAGGGTGTGACACATATACCGTAGAGATGTCCCTCAATGCTGGACTATCCCCTTGTGTGTCTATCACATGTGCTAAATACGCCTCACACCCCTTCCTAATCATTTTTCTAGCCAGTGCAGCTGAAATGATGTTTGATGGCAATAACTGCCTCTCCCCATGTATTACTACATCACCATACTGAGGGAGACCAAAAGTGACTGTCTTCAGTCTACAGTCAATCATTGCATAATGCCTGGCTAACCAATCCATGCCCAAGATAATGTCATAATCTCTGAAGGGCATTTCAATCAAATTAGACAGAAAAGTGTGTCCTTGGATCACTAAAGGACAATCCCTATATAGTCTATTTACCCTGACCTCCTGGCCTAATGGACTAGTTACTAGCACATCATAGTCCATTGGTACATACTGAATAGCAGTAGAATACATCACACTAGCACTAACATACGAATGTGTGGAGCCAGGATCAAATAACACATATACATATTGGTCAAGGATGGAGAAAATACCAGATACTACGTCTGATGTTTCAGCCTCCTCCTTCTGACGTTGGTATACACTCTGATTGGTGCGCCACTGGGTACTGGCTGGTTAGCAGTGCTTTGACTTCCAGAAGTGTTACCAAGACCCCTACCTTTGCCTCTACCTCTAGCAGCTGACTGTGACCCTCTAGGTGCAGAGACTTGGGCTGATCCTTCAGATGTAGTAGAAGGTCCAGATCGGCATGGACTAATACAATCCTTAGCAAAATGTCCGCTCCCTCCATAGTTAAAACATGCACCTATGGCCTTGAAACAAACCCCACCGTGTGTTCTACCACAAGTCTCACACTGCCAGACTGATAAAGATCCTCGAGAAGCTTGTTGGGCCTGCTGACCAGACCGAGGTGGTCTTTGGCCAGAGAATCTGCCTCTGCCAGATCTGCGAGAGCTAGATCCCCCAGACTGTTTCCTCTTCCCTGAACCACTTTCAGGTGCTTGACCAGTAGTCTTTTTAGTCTTCTCTTTCTCTTGTGTACCCTTCTTCACTGCCCCTTCTGATTCTATCCTTTCCAGTTCCAGGGTCTGTGAGATCAACTCAGAGAAATTCTGATGTCGGAAACCCACAACTTGCATTCTCAGATTCGGCCTTAACCCAGCCTCAAACCTCTTACATCTATCTCTGGGGGTGGAGATTAAGCTTCCAGCGTAGTGGCTCAGTCAAGAGAAGTCTCTCTCATTTTCTGCTATGGTTCTGTCCCCTTGTTTCAAACTCAGGAATTCTTGTAACTTCATATCCACATATGTATCGGGGACCCACTTCTGTCGAAACTCCCTCAAAAAGTTTGACCAAGTAAGGACTGGAGGTTCTACCAGGCTATGGGGGATGGTCTTCCACCATTCATATGCATCCCCTTGCAATAAAGAAACAGAATACTCGAACTTCAGCTCTTCTGCACACTGCAGCTTCCTGAAAACCCGTTCCATTCGCTCTAACCACTGTTCTGCCTCCAGTGGATCCACAGTGTCCTTAAACTCGGTGGCCCTAAATTTCATCAATTTTTCATATTATCGAGCCGAAGGCTGTGGTTGTGCTATAGGTGCTTGCATCTGAGCTTGGGGTGGCACATTTCCCGCCATTTGTTGGAAAAATACAGCCATCTGCTGTGTAAACTGAGTAGGAAACTGCGGTGCTGGAGTAGGAGCTGGAGTGGCTGACCCACTCACGTTCTGGAGTGCTAGGACTTCCCCTTGAACCTCAGCCTCAACAGATTGTTCCACGGAATGATCTCCTTCTTCCATTCCGTTTCCTAAAAATTTCTACTTCCTGAGATCAAACACAAGGAGGTTGACCTCCGTTAATGCATATTCATGATGTAAATATGTCATATGTATCAATTAAAGACACTTAAGCAGTTATACTTATCAAAGAAATATTCACATAAATAGTCAAAATTTATTGCAAAACTATGCTCTGATACCACTAAAACATGTCACACCTTACCTCTCTGTAAGGCATAACATGATCCCGTAGAATACCTAATGAACTACCGAACTTCACCTACCGATAATTCATTAAGTACACTACAAGGGATTTCAAAACCATTTTCTTACATTTTGGAAGTGGTGAGCGTTTTGGTAGGAATTAAAATTATTTAATTGAAGTTTCAAAACTAGTAAAAATTTTTGTTCATTTTTATTTTTCTGCAAATTTTATAAAAATTTCGGCAGAGTGCCGTCTGTATTTGGAGAAAACAGTTCTGAGAAAACCTGTAAAAACACTCCCAATAAATCTTTCCACAACTCCCAACCTCCAAATAATCTCAATTCAACATAACTCAAGTCAATTCCACTTCAAAATAATTCTACAATTTAATCTAAGTTTGTCATCTCAAAACATTTCATCATTTTATTCAATAAAGCTAATTTACATTCATAAGTTTAATTTACAGATATTAAATATAAAAAATAATATTATTATAATTTATTATACAACTGCTCAACTTTACATTGATACATAGAACACTACCATATTTACATCAAATAATTACAAGGGTATAAATAAATACCCGTACAAAAAGGATCAGTGAAGTCCACTATCTCAGTAGCAGCTCACTCTGCTATTTTCTCCTTACTCTTATCTGCGACAATAAAATAAGCTATCGTTGAGTATAAAAATACTCAGTGGTGCACAATAAAAATTGAAATACAGTACATAAAAGATTTCTTGACAAATTCACAATTTGAATATTTCATAATCGCAATTCACAGTTTATCAAAACTCATTATAGCATAATTTTGGTCAAACAATTTAGTAAACATAGTGTTACCAATTCATACACAACTTAAGTCATGACACAAAATTTTTGATCAATGCCGTATTGTACACCACGACAAAGCAATCTACAACCCCACTAATCGAAATCAATGAGGGAGGTGGCTAGCTAGCTAATGAGTACTCATCCGATCTACAACCTCAACTGGTAAACCAGGGAGGAAGGAAAATAATCGATCTCAACCCCATAAATAGGGGAATAATATGGTACTGTCATGCTAAGTGTGAATCCGAAATCAAATTAAAATAATTTATTCAAATATTGCATACTCAATTTTCAAAGTTACATTTTCATTCACAAAGTGGCAATACAAAAGTTCTTAAACTCATAATGCATACTAAATCCATTTTTCAAGGATAAAATGCTTAAATAGGGTTTATTATGCACAAACCTGACATTAGTCGCCTCTAGGCCTTGACTCAGTCTCTCAGACTTTCCAAGTCTTTTTTAGCTGAAACACAAAATTTATAGTGTCTCAGTATCTTTACTTCATAACAATTCCAATATGTTTAAACTTACATTCTTGCAAATTTCATGTTGAGGTTACTATTCATTATACTATTCAAGTCAATTTGTTGACTTTCTAAGGCTTAATAGGTATGGAAACTCCAACTTCACCCACATACCATATTTTGGTTACCAAACTTGTTGGTTTTGGTCATTTTCTCAAAACTTAAGTCTTTTAGGCAAAATTGCAAATTTTCAGTTTTGGTGTCTTAGGTTGCACTGTTCCATTGGTCATTTTGGTGTTAGAATTGGGCTATAGTTTCTTCATAGAAATTGTCCCTTAATGTCTTAACTTTATTCTCCTTTTTAAATCACTCCTTTTGGAGTTTTGTAGCTCAAGTTATAGCCATTTGAATCATGGCTTCCGGATTGGACTTAACCCAGATTTCTGGGCACCAAATTGGTTCTGACAATTTTAGGTCACCAACTTTGGGTGGCCAAATAACTTGGTTAAGGGCATAATTTGGATTTATGTTATTCATGAAAGTTTTAGGTGTATATCTCAGCTGTCCACTGGTAAAATTTCAGGTCATTTAGACCTGCCTAGCCCAAGTTATGGCAAAATGAACAAACATTGTTCATTTGGTCATTTTTGTACAGGTCAATTGCCAATTCCGGATTTGGTCAATTTGTTCACTAGGTTTTGGTCACTTTTTGGGCATGATTCCTAAATGAAAAATGTTCCATTTTGTGTCTATTTTCATTCCCAATTGGTCTCATACCAATTGGACTTGTAAATTTTCAGTTTTGGTCCCTCAAAGGGACCTTGGTCCTGTTGCCAGCAGCATGACCTTAAACCATCCGAATTTGCAATTGGTTCCAACACTTCTAACATACTCCAATTGGTCACAAATGACCATTTCTCACCTCAAACCAAGTCCAACACACCATTTAACATATTCTCACTTTTTTGTCTCCAAAACCCTAGATGCCAAACCCTAATTCACCAATTTGTTACACTTAATTAATTCTAAGCATACCAACATCACTTCCACATTCATACAAACTTACCTACTCTTTTAATTCAATCAAAACACATGTATATTCATATCAAACCCTAGCTGGCCAAAATTTCATATAGTTCTCCAAAGATGTTTTCATTTCATTTTAAGTATATTTCTAAGTTTATCCAACTATAAATACAATTAATTCAACTAGAAATTCAAGTTTAGCTTACTAACCTTGGTGTAGATTTCCAATCTTCACTTCCTTCAATTTTCCTTCAAATTTTCTCTTTTCAATCTTCTTAACAAGACTCAACTACAAGTTTTAACTAAGAAATTTATAAATTTTATGGCTCAATTTTTGGGTTTAAGAAGCTTTTTAATGAGCTTCAATGGAGGAAGATAAAACAAATGAGAGAGATGAGAGAAAGAAGTGAAACAGCAATGAAGAAGAAAACCCACAAAAAAATGATTTTTGTTTTAATTTAATTTCTTTTTTTTTATTGGTCACTTAAGTAGATAATTATCCTACTTTTCAAAATTTAAAATTAGATTTATTATGTCATGCATTATGTCATGCATGATGATGTCATCACTTTTTCACTTTTTCTTTTTCTTTTTTTTTTCTATTTATTTTTCCATTAGTTCTTTAATTTAATTCTCGACTCTGAAATTTTATTTTCTCCGATTTTATTTGACAGTTAGGTCAGGAGTCAGCTCTCGGGGTTAATTGACCAAATTGCCCATCGCCGGTTCAACTCGGTTTGCAAATAATTCAATATTTCTTCTGGCTCCCTGACCTAATTATTTGACTGGCTTAACAATTCTTTTTCGTGATTTTCTCTTTTCCACTGTGTTCGTAATAGTCCTAAGGACCGCAGCGTCACATTTTACGGTTCAAAATTTGAGTTTAAATTTACTTCGTAATCCTTCCCGAGAAGGTCACCCATCGCTGTGACTCTCGGCTCATTTAACTTCTTATGTTCTGTTTTTCTTATTTATACTTAATTAATTGGCAATTACTAATTATTTGTGTTCAGGGCTTATCTAGTTGTCTCCAGTGTGGTTCTAATCCCCTTAATTATCCGGACCGACACCGGTCACCGGAATAGCAAAATATACCAGCCTATGCAAATAGGGGTATTACATGTTAAACCTCTTTAACACCTTTTTCAAGTATAGACTTTGAGATAAACCAATTATTCTTTTTGCTCTATCTCTGTAGATGCGAATCCCAAGAATATAGGTTGCCTCCCCTAAGTCTTTCATGGAGAATGTATTTGACAACCATGCCTTTACAGTTGTCAACATACCTGTGTCATTACCCATCAACAAAATATCATCCACATATAAGACAAAGAAAGTGACAACACTATCACTTACCTTCTTATATACACATGGCTCATCCTCATTTTTTATAAAACCAAATGACTTAATGGCTTCATCAAAATGGATGTTCCAACTCCTCGAAGCTTGTTTTAACCCATAAATGGATTGCTTTAGCTTGTGCACTTTGGAACCATCTTGGGATTCAAAACCCCTAGGTTGTTCCATGAAAATGTTTTCTTCAATGTATCCATTGAGAAAAGCTGTTTTGACATCCATCTGCCAAATCTCATAATCATAGTATGCAGCTATTGCTAATAAAATCCTAATTGATTTAAGCATGGCAACAGGTGAGAAAGTCTCCTCATAGTCGATTCCTTGCCTTTGGCGAAACCCTTTCGCTACTAGCCTTGCTTTATAGGTCTCTACCTTTCCATCAGAATCAATTTTCTTCTTGAAAAACTATTTGTTCCCTATAGGTACAATACCTTTAGGTGGGTCAACAAGATCCCAAACTTGATTCTTATACATGGAATCAATCTCAGATTTCATAGCATCAATCCATTTTGAAGAGTCTATATCTGATATAGCTTCTTCATAGGTAAGTGGATTATCTCCATGATCAACTTTTTCATGAGTAGACAACTCTTGTTCTTCTTCATGAAGGAAACCATATCTCACTAGTGGGTGAGATACCCTGGTTGTTCTACGAGAAACAGCTGTAGATGTTTAATTAATAGGTGTAGGTTGACTAAATGGATCTATATCCATCTGATCTATTGGTTGATCAGAATTCTCCAATTCTAACTCTATTTGCCTTCCTTTGCCTCCTTCTTGAACAAACTGTTGTTCAAGAAATGTGGCATCTCTACTTACCACAACCTTTTGTGATGTATGCAAATAAAAATAATATCCAAAACTATCTTTTGGATATCCAATAAATTGACCCTTTTCTGATCTGGTTTCCAATTTATCAATGTTCAGCTTTTTGATATAAGATGGACAACCCAAAATCTTAACATACTTAAGACTTGGTTTTCTTCCATACCATATCTCATAAGGTGTGAAAGATACTGATTTTGATGGAATTCTATTCAGAATATGCAAAGCTGATTCTAATGTAAATTCCCAAAAGGAGATTGGCATATCAGTATAGCTCATCATACTACGTACCATATCCAATAGGGTATGATTTCTCCTTTCAGATACACCATTCAGTTGTGGTGTTCCTGGAGAAGTCAGCTGGAAAACAATGCCATGCTCTCTTAAGTATTCATCAAATTCAGTACTCAAGTATTCACCTCCACAATCTGATCAAAGAGCTTTAATACTTTTTCTTGTCTGATTTTCTACTTCAGATTTAAATTCTTTGAACTTTTCAAAGGATTCATGTTTGTATTTCATCAAATACAAATACCCAAACTTTGATTTATCATCAGTAAAGGTAATAAAGTAATGAAAACCACCTCTAGCTATTTCTTTAAATGGACCACATATATCACTATGTATTAGCTCCAAAATATTTTCAGCTCTTAGCCCTTGTCCTACAAAGGGTGATCTAGTCATTTTGCCCTGAAGGCAGGATTCACAGGTTGGAGTAGGTTCAGAACCCAATGGGGATAAAATCCCCATTTTCTCCAGTTTTGCAATTCTATCTTCTATAACATGACCTAACCTTAAGTGCCAAATATATTTTGAACTTGAGTTGATTTTCACCATGGCATTGCATTCATTTAGATCACTTGCATTCATTTTGTGTTTGTCATTATTATCTAAATAATAAAGGCCATCATTCATATAACCCGAAGTAACATATTTATTTCCAAAATAAATATTGCAAACATCATCTGTGAACTGAAATTCATAGCCATTTCTAGTTAAACTAGATATAGAAATGATATTCTTAAAAGCATCAGGTACATATAAAATATTATCCAAACACAAAATATGTCCAGACATGTAAAAAGATTTAGATCCTATGGCTAAAGCTTCAACAGTTGAGCCATCGCCAATTCGGAGTCTAACATCTCGAGAACGCAAGCTGCTACTATTTGCTAGTTCCTGCATATCATAAGAAATGTGAGAATTGGTACCAGTATCTAAAACCCAAGCTGTAGATGAACTATGAGTATCATCAGAATCTAAATAACAAGATATGGACATACCTTCCGAAGGTGTATCCTTCTTGTCCTTCAGAGAAGCAAGATACCCTGGGCAGTTCCTTTTCCAGTGCCCATCCTGCTAGCAGTGGAAATACTTTCCTCTACCTCCATCAGCTTTAGTCTTCCCTTTCTGTTTAGCTATTTTCTTGGAAGGACCAGGAATCTGAGGTTTCTTTTTCTTATTGCCCTTTTTCTTATTGGACTTTCGAGTAGAAGAAGATGCAATCAAAGCTACCTCTTTTTCTTTATTGCCCGACATGTTCTTTTGGGCAATAACCAGCATGTTGAGTAAACCAGCCAAGGTGCATTGCTGTTTAGTCATATGAAAATTTGTCACAAAATTCCCAAAAGACTCAGGAAGGGATTGAAGGATCAAATCCGTCTGCAGTTGGAAATCCATGTTAAAGTCAAGATGTTCCAACTGCTCAATCAGCCGAATCATCTTATGGACATGATCCCCAATATTCTGTCCCTCAGACATCCTCATGCGGAATAGCTGCCTAGATATCTCATACCTAGCATTCCTGCTATGCTCACCATATAACTCTTGTAGGTGAAGGAGGATCTCACTCGCACTCTGCATGTTCTCATGCTACTTCTGTAACTCATTACTCATAGAAGCGAGCATGTAACACTTGGCTCTCATATCATGCTCCTTTCACTTGTCCAAAGTTTCATGTTCCTCTTGAGTGGCCTCTAGAGGTAAGTGACCATGAACATTTAAGTCTAAAACATATCCTATATGTTCAAGGTTCAGGACAAGTTTCAAATTTCTTAGCCAATCAGATAGATTAGGTTCTGTCAACCTATTGCGATCAAGTATGCTTGTAAGGATATTGGATGGTGGTGGTTGTGGTGTGCTCATTATTATCAGAAAATTCACTACAGAAAATAACCAGATTAATTAGTAAATGTATCATGTAATTAACCAATATGATTTTGGTCTTTTAATCAAATTAGTCCTCCCACTAACTTAGCGAATCCTACACTTCCAAAGTAGAAAACGGAAATCCTAGTTGAATGGATTTCTAGTGGGTGATTGAATTCTTATAGTCTTATTGATCATCTTCAGGTACATCCATTATTGGAATTACAATAAACTGTAAGTGAGCAACTCTTTACCCATCACATCTCATGTGAGGTTCAATCCTTTACCTAGCTCCTAATGCTCAAAATCTCAGGTACATCCATTATTAACTTATCTTGCATTAGTTAAGTTGATCCCATTGAGCCAGTAATTATGTAAATAATTTTAATGTCCTCAGGTACATCCAATATTGGCCACCAAACTATTTATATATTTATAACATCTCATGCTTAACAATTATTCTAAAGAAAATCTCTTAAATTAATTGCATCTTATGCAAGTATTTAAAATTTCTTAAAATAATTGCCTCAATGGAGGGCCCATATTGTAATTACTTTAATTATATCATTTCCAACTTAATCTTTTGTTTGGAAGATTTTGTGATCGTCCTAATTACTATTAAGGTCTCACTTTGCACATTATCCAATTAGCATGCATATATCATATACTTGCATATATTCTCATATATCTCATGCATTCATGGATAATAAATAAATATGGTATGATTATGGACTTTCTAAGGGATTCAATTCTGAGCCACTAAGAATTGAATCAGTGCATCCCTAGGTGCATTTTATTCATTCATATTACAAGAGTTGCTGAAGGAGTACATAATCAACATTTGATCTTGAATTCCTCCCACTGGTCCCACCAATGCTCTTGATCTCCTTGATCTTCTTGCAATCCTATTACATAGTAATCCTTGGCATACCAAGGTGAATTTACAAGAACTAAATAAATGAGATTACAACCTAAAAATATCACAACCTTAATAATACATGCGCAAAATAAATTAAACTAAATTAATTAATTTACAACCCAAAGAAACATAAAAGAAATAAATCCAATCACATTGGTCTTTTATTATCCATGATCATCCATCATGCATATCACTATTTAACAATTAAATAAAATATACATACTTAAATTAAATTAACTATCTCATATTCAACTTAAAAATTCAGATTTGAATATGATTCAAACAAATTTAAAAATTCATATTTGAATCACATTCAAACAAATTTAAAAATTCAGATTTGAATCATATTCAAACAAATTTAAAAAATTCAGATTTGAATCACATTCAAACAAATTTAATTGTGTGATTATATTTCTAATTAAACAATTTAATTAGACATAAAATGGACCTTAGATCATATAACAATTGCACATTTATCATCCATTTACTTTACGCACCATTGTGGTGTTACAACCATGCGCACCATGGTGTTCATCAATGAAGCCGCCACCTTTGCTTTGCAATCAGCAATGAACTAATCATCTCATGATCAAATCACACAATTAAATCATATAATCAATAATCTAAATGGCAAATATAGTGGCTCTGATACCAATTGAAGGAGCGGAAGCATGAAAAACATAAGTTTAGATCATTGAATTCAAAAATTTTTCTTCTAGAGCCACATGCATCATGCAAGATTCATTTTTATCTATTTGATTTCAATGATAAACAGCATATTAAAACTCTTTTAATATATTTTTGAATCTATATTTGCCATTTAAGATTTTATAATTAACAGATTAATTTATTAGAACCCTAAATTAGATCAAGAATAAGTGCACTAACCTTTTGATGCACTGCAGTTGTATTTGGCACCTTTGGGATGCGCCAAGGACACCAGATGTTGTCCCTCTAGCTTGTCCACACCAAGATCACTAATGGCAGCCCCTTGAACAGCTTCTCAAGCCTTTCCAATTAATTAGAAAATTAGGTTTTATCTTTAGAGATGCTATAGATGCATACAGGACACTAGAAAAGATTTCTAGTATTTTTAATTCAAGAGAATATTGGCAATTCTCTTTGAATTGGTGAGAGATGAAGAAGAAGAGAAGGGAGAGATGCTTTGGGTGGCGGCACCAATGAAACAAAAACAGATTGTATTTTTTTTTTCTTTTCATCCTTTCCCTTATATAGCTAGGTCACCACTTAAAACCCTTACCACATGTCACCTTCTAATTGGCTCTAGGTTTAATTGACCCAATCACATTGTGCCAAGTGTCAAACCTAGATTTAATCTTGACTTTGATCATCTTACATGATTAAAAGACAATTGGCAAGCTTATGTGTAGTGCCATGCGTTATCATCTCATGGTGCCACATGTCATCCTGTGAAATGACCAAAATATCCCTGTGTCTTAATTTTGAGTTCTCAATCCAAAATAATTATTTCTCTTTTTCTAATAAATTTATATCAAATATAAATTAATTAATTAATCTTTATTAATTAATTTCTCATAATTAAATTCATATTTAAATACTTAAAATATAAATTTAACTTATACTATACATCCAATAACATAGATTTGGTTTCAAGCCATGTTAGAGACTTTGCAATCTAATTGCAAACCAAACCTATTTAATTAATCAATTAAACTCTTTAATTAATTAATTAAATTACATTTAACTTGGTGATTACTTGTGTATGTGTGTGACTCACTAGGCTCATCACTAATTGGCAATGAGATATGATGTCAACTCTTAATATCATCAGAACTATTTCTTATCATAAACGATTTTTCTAAATCATTTTAGGCAGCTCATAGACTATGGTTAACACCTAGCATAGCATGCCATAGCCACACAACTAGTAATAAGGTTTACCTTAAATGAGCCTACAATCATATGTTACCATGCACTAGAATCTCTCTGTTACAAAATCTCAATTCGAGCTAGAGTCATGGTTTATGTCAAACCCCATTTGCTATGAATATTATGTTCTCTTTTAATTTTAGTTCTTGATTAAAAAGATTTTCTCATAAGAAACTCTTTTCTGATTAAATCTATCTGTCCTGGCCAGGAACTTGAAATATCAAGAATAATTAAATGAACATAGGATTTTATCCCTATTTACTTAGGGTAACAGATTCCATCTTGATCAACATCTACCTCCATATATAACTAGTAGGAGCCAACACATGCCCATAGACCCATACACAGTACAAGTATGAAAGCAGTATCAAACTAAAAACACCTATAAACAAGATAACTGTGCTTTCTCAGGTCTAAAGATTATATGCACTGATATGATTTATGACAATACATTGACAAGAGTTAACTCCATTTGCTTGTCATAAATGTCACTGGTTTGGCCTACTTATCATATATAAGTGCCTATCATGTTTGTTATATGGCATGAGACTCACCATTCCATCTTATTTATATCTTATATAAATAACTTGAGAATAAACATAATTACAATATTTCTGGATAAGTCATGTCCTTATTGTGAAGTATCCTCGATTGTGAACCAATTTATGATACTTTGTGCTAGAAATACTGTCACTCATATTCTTAACAACTTAAGAATAGAATTTCTAACAAAATATCAATGAACCTTTTTTATTACACATAACTATATTATGTAAACGGAAAAGTGAAAATGCCTTTTATTGATAAAACATGTGCAAGATACATACTAAATAATATGCTCTATGGCATACTACTAACATATACTATTTATAAAAATACCATAAAAAAATTATCTTTAGCAATAGTTGGTCACTAATAAGAATTTTTAGCCATAATTAGTGTATCATTAATATATGCAAACATATCACTAATGGAAAATATAATAATTTCAAAATATATCATATGGTTTAGTACATTATTAATTGAGGAATACAAATTTCACTTTCATCTAACTAATAATATTATCTAAGTTCAAATTAAATAAAAAGTTATAAATATATGATAATAATAAAAAAATATATTAGTATAAAAATTTTATATTTCATAATTTTAGATTTTTTTAAGAATACATAAACTTTTTTAGGTTATGAATGCATTAAATTAATCATGTATTTTTTTTTTATTTAGAAGTGTGAAAGAGTATATTCAAGCTTTGAAGTTTTGGTTCTCTCATCTCCAAGTTTCATGAAAAGAGGATCGAGCTTGTGAGACTAGGACAGTTAATGATCCGAGAATAGCTTCTGTTCAAGTAAGGTGGTTGATAGGTTTCAAGAGGTGAGTAACTCTAACCTTTATAAAAGGGAAACTATTTACAGTTAATTAATGATCATCCTCATGCATCATGTCATATTTATTTAGAATGTATGTATTTAAAATACGAAGATGTTGCATAATTGCATAATTTGCTGTTGGTAAATTGATGGATATTGGATGACTCACTGACTCTCCCCATGTTTATGATAATGTAATGTTACGTATGTTTTGGATCCATAAGTAAATCCCATGGGAAGATCTTTAAGTTGTCCTGTCAGGGGAGATTTGTAAGTTGCCTCAGGATGCATGACACATGTAATGTTTTAAAGAAAAGTTTTGAGAGTTATTGGTGACAAGTCCATCATACGTGAAATGTTTGTGCTATTAAAACCCATGTGAATGATGCAATGCACGTGTATTAATTAAATGATATAATTTTAATGATGGTTAGTTTACTCACTGAGCTTGTGTAAGCTTACCCCCTTCCCCTAACCCCCAGATGCAGGGTTGTAGGACTAGAAGAATTCTTGAAAAGAGAGCTTTAGGGGTAGCTTTATTATTTTCCTTATGTATGATCAATGGGTAGATGGGCATGTAAATTATGAATGGATAGCACTGTGCTGGTGATTAAAGAAAATTGGAGCCCTGTAATTATTTTGAGTGTGATGATGATGATGTATACGTTATGTTAACCCTTTATGAGAGTAAGCATGTGAAACCATTACACTTTGGAACTATGTATATTAAGGTTCAAATCCTAAACCAAATTTATGTTATGAATGTCTAAATATATATGAAAAGACTAAAGTGTAATGATTTGGAGTATGTTTAAATGGTGAGATAAAGGAATGTATGTGTGCTTTACAGGTTTTAGGCTTACTACTGGTTTTAACAGCCTTAAGCTAGCCCAATCCCTAGCGCTAATAATGTTCCCTAATTTAGGTCATTACAAGGTTGGTATCATAGCTCTAGGTTAGATGAGTGGACCTAGATGTTATTAAAAGTATAGAAGAGAGGTGAAAGGAAGTATGTTAACCAGCACCGTTAGGAAAATACATGTCCAATAGGGTAGAGTCCCTGTATGTTATGTGATGAATGTTATGTGCATGTTAGGTTTCATATTATGCTTGATTATATGATGTGTGTTCATGTGAATGCACATGAACTTTTTATGTGCTCAACGCTTTTTTTTTACTTTCAGAAATGCGAAGTTCAATACACTCCACTAGGTTGACCAGCGCTTCACTTGAGAATGAGGGTATTGGAGCACTACCTGCTAACCCTGTTGTCAGGAAGAGAGTAAGCAGAGGTGAAAGGGGAGAATCTTTAAGAGGTCCTAGAAGGTCCTTTGAAGTGAGTAAGGAGATTGCACAGGCACCCAAAATGTCTTTAGATGCACAAAGGAGTTCTTATAGCTTCTCCCAATAATAAGAGAATCTCGAGCCCTTTGGTGTAGGAAGGTTGGGAGAAGACGATTTTGAGGAAGGAGGAGATGAGTCAGAGTTTGTATCTCCTCCATAATTGGGACTGAAGCATGGGTTTGAATATCAGTATCCTTAATTAGGAAGTTTTGGAAACCCTGAATTTGTGAGCTATCTCCAATATCCTCCTTTTATGCCCTACCCACCTTACTTTCCACTGTACAACCCATATCTCATGTGCCCTCCACAACAGTGCCCTCAAAGTTCTTCAACTACCATGGGAACTCATAATCCCACGGAGAGAGTTATAAGGGAGCAAGTACCACCACCACCCCTTGCAGTTCTTATACTTCCTATATGAGAAACTGAGACAAGTAATCGAGGTAAAGTAAAGATGACAAACTATTTAAAGCCAGATGCTTCTAAGTACAAAGAAGGAGATAACCCTTTCGAGTACGTTAGGGCAGTCAAAATGATAATCGATGAATTGGACTCCAGTGATAGTAGGGCCATACAGATGGTCGACTTTTACCCTAAAGTGTAAGAAGGCGAAGAAATGGTACAAGTTTGATATTGTTGATAGGGTCAATAGTATAACCTGGTATCAGTTTGTGACAGAGTTTACTAATTGGGCTTTCTTAGAAAGTTTTAAAAAACTGAAGGTGGTAGAGTTTGAGAAATTGAGGCAGATTACAGATATGAGCATTGACGAGTATACAGACAAGTTTGTTAAGCTTCTACAGTGTGTGGGGCAGGAGTGTGATATGGATAAGAAGAAGGCAAAAAGGTGTACACAAAGATTACATTCCCGATACTCTTCATTGATTTTGACTGCAGAAACCCATAGCTTCCATTTCATAGTAGATGCAGTAAGAAAGATGGAGACTGGGGCTATCATTAAAGGGAGTCTAATGCTAAAAAGTACAAAAGCCAAGCAATATGCAATTCCTAAGGCTACGGATGTAGGGAGTTTCAATCATTTAACTAAGATTGTTTCCTTATCCAGTACTAAGAAAGATAAAGGAGGGGAGTTTGGTGAGAAGCCAAAGAAGAATAAGTTTTGGAACAGAATCAAGTCAGGCCTTGGGATGGGAGGTGGATCTAGTTCGAATTCAGACACCTCTAATTGTGTCAAATGTGGGAAACCCATTAATCCATGATACAATAATATCCCCACCTTTTCTAGGCATGTTATATTTGTTATGTTTGCTTTTTTTGTATTTGTTTTAAATATTCGAGGCTGAATGTTCCTAAGAAGGGAGAATGCAATACCAACCATTTTCTGATATCGAAATATTTGTCCTTAATGAAATATTTTGGTGAAAAGTAAAACCTCACTGGTAAAGGAGTGGCGGTAAAATGTGAAAATATATTCATATACGTGGGTTTGAGATATTCAAAATATCTTTAAAAATAAAAAATATTTTAAAGGTTTTATTTTCTAAAAGTTTTTAAGTATTTCTGGCAAAAGGATTTTCGACAGCCGAAGCCTTTTTTCTTGCTCAAAAGCAATTTTGGACAGAATAGACTCCAGTAACAAAAAACTAGACTTTTGACAGCTGAAAGTCCCTTAACAGAAAGGGTATAAAAAGGGGTCGAAAGCTTATTTTGCTGCCAAAAATACTTAAGGTTTTCTTCTCTCTCTCTCTCTCTCTCTCTCAAATTTTAGGCATACAAAGAGCTCTTGGAAGAAATTTCCTTGAGTTTTTAAAGATCTAGAGGTAGATTCTTCTATTTAGAAGTGTGAAAGAGTAGATTCAAGTTTTAAAATTTTTGTTCTCTCACCTCCAAGCTTCAAGGAAAGAGGATCGGGCTTGAGGAACTTAAAAGTTTAAGGATCCGAAGATAGCTTTCGTTCAAGTAAGATGATTGATAGGCTTCAAGAGATGAGTAACTCTGACCTTAATAAAATAGAAACTATTTACAGGTAATTAATGATCATCCCCATGCATTATGTCATATTTATTTAGGATGTATGCATGTAGAACAATAAGATATTGCATAATTGCATAATTTCCTATTGGTGCATTGATGGATATTGGATGACCCACTGACTCTCCATGTTTTATGACGATGTAATGTTACGAATGTTATGGATCCATAAGTAAATCCCATGGGAAGATCCTTGAGTTGCCTCATCAAGGGAGATCTGTAAGTTGCTCAAGGGTGCATGACACAAGTCATGTTTTAAAGGAAAGTTTGGGGAGTTACTGGTGATAAGTCCATCCTATGTGAAATGTTTATGCTATGAAAATCTATGTGAATGATGCAATACACGTGTATGAATTAAATGATATAATTTTAATGATGGTTAGTTTATTCACTAAGTTTATGTAAATTTACCCTCTTCCCCTAACCCCTAGATGTAGGATTGCAGGACTAAAAGAGTTTTTAAAAAAGAGAGCTTTAGGGGTAGCTTTAGCATTTTCTTTATATATGATATATGTATAGATGAACATGTAAATTATGAATGGATGGCACTGTGCTAGTGATTGAAGAAAATTGGAGTCCTATGATTATTTTGAGTGTGATGATGATGATGATGATGATGATGACGATGTATATGTTATGTTAATCCTTTACGGAAGTAAGCATGTCAAACTATTACGCTTTACAACTATGTATATTAAGGTTCAAATTTTGAACTAAATTTATGTTATGAATGTCTAAATATGTATGAAAATACTAAAGTGTAATGGTTTGGAGTATGTTTAAAAAATGAGATAAATGAATTTATGTGTGCTTTAGAGATTTTAGGCTTGCTACGAGTTTCAACAATCTTAAGCTGAACCGATCCCTACACTATGTTTCGATAAATTTTAGGAGAGGAAGAAAAATAAAAGAAGTAAAATATTTTTTATTTTCCATTCTTTATTTTCTCTTCTTGTGTTTGGATGAGTGGAAAATAAAAGAGGGAAAGTAAAAGAGTTGGCACTAAAATCTAATTTTTTTTTCTTTGATTTCTTACTTTCTCTCCAATTTGGAGAGAAAATAACTAGAGGAAAATAAAATTTATTTTTCTTCTCTCATTTATTTTCCTTCTCTTATCCAAACAAAGAAAAAATCTTTTTAAAGTTATTTTTTCCTACTTATTTTCTTCTTCTCCTTTTTCCACCTATCCAAATATAGTATTAGTGTCTGTAATGGCCTCTGGTTTGAGTCATTACATAGTAGAATTATATTATAAAATAAACTTCTATCTTTTATTTTTTTTTAATTTTGGGATATTATCATTTAGTTTAAAATATATTAATTTTAATAACCAATCAAATTTAATCTTCATTATTATAATACAAAATTAGTAAGATTAGAAATTTAAAATTTATATAAATTCTAAAAGATATTTTTATTGATATTTTTATAAATAATATAAGTCCTGAAAAGAATTTTTGACAAAATCAATATCTTCCTTCAAACATTTATATATAATAGTTTTTGCGAACTTGTATTGCACGTTTGTATACTTATTATAAAAACTCATAAATTAATTTTTTATATAAGTTTTTATTAATTTTTTTTATATATTATATAATATTATCATGGTATTGCAAATATTAAATTTTAATTTTAACTTTAATGTCATTTCAATTAATTATATAAATAAAAATATTTATCAATTTAAAATTTAATTTTTTATTCAAAAGTTATTTGTTATATTATTAATATATAATATTAACTTAATTATAGACTTAAATATAATATAATAAAGAAATTTTAATTATAAATTTTAAAAATATAAATAGGTGAAAAATTTTAAAAATTAAAATAAATTAATAATAAATGAAAATTGGCTTATTAAATTTAATTTATTTAAACTCTATTAATTTACCTTTTTTAAAAAATTTTATTTATATATATTTTATTTTAATTTTTCATAGTTTAAAATAATATTTACTTACCTAATAAAAATTTATATCTAAATTAATATGAAAGAAAATTATTTGTAAAATTAAAAAATAAAATAATTTTTAAGATGAATTTTTATTTGTTTAGAGCATTATCATTATAAAATTTTTATTTTTATTATATTAATATTTTAAAATTTTGTATTCTCATACTGTTTAATATAAAAAATTTTAAAATCTATTTAATATATTAATTGTTTAATATATTTAATAAATATTTTTATTTTTTAAAATTATATATTATATTATATATGTTTCGAATATATTATTAATTAAAATATAAATATAAATCCAATCATGCATATTCTAATTAAAATTGAATTTACAAGCGTTATATATATATAAAATTCTAAATAAAAATTATAACAAAATTTTAGTAAAACAATTTTTGAAAAATAAAATTTATAAAAGAAAAATTATGCATTAATATTATTAATATTTACAATAACATTTGTTCAAAAAATTGGATCCTTAATCGTATTTATATATATTGTAGTACACATAGTCTATCATTGTAAATGCAGTATATGTATTATGTATTTAAATTTTAATTATATTAAAATTATATTACATTCCTAAAAAAATTATAAAAATATTTTTACAAAATTAATTTCAACTTTAATTATTTATTTATTTGATATTCAATATGATTAGATATAATATGATTTTTTAATTCAATTATTAATAAAAAATTAAAACTATATCAATATAATAAAATAAATTTAGTCCAATTAGATTTGATCCTTATAATTTTTTTGTGTTTTCATTCTTATTGATTTTTTTCATTCAAAAGAATAATAATCATGAACAACATCATTTTCAATGCTGAAAAATAACATAAATAAAAAACGTTAATAACGTAATAATATAAATATAAATCTAATTAATTAATATATTATTAATATTACTCCTTTATTTATTATTAATTCAAAGGATAATATTTAATAAGTAGTATAATATTCGCTCTATAATAAAAATTTTTAAGAAATCATACTTGTTATAATATAGATATATATAGAAATAAATTAATTAGGTTTAAATTTAATTATTATTTATTTTTTTTTAGTATTGATCTTTAATTAAAATTAAAAAAAAATCCATTTAAGTTATTCATTTAATAAATTTTAAAAGTAATAATAATTTTTGAATGATTTATATTATTTTTATTTTCATTTTTATAGATTATAGTTGTAACATCCCCACTATAGGTAGTCCGCATATTCTACTGTTCTGCCGAGTAACATCTATTTGGACAGACTGGTATGTCTGGAACAACCCTTAAATTTAAGTAAGGAGTCATAGTTTAAATTAATAAAGATCAAGTGAGGTTGAAAGAAAAAAAATAAAAGAAGTGAAATATAATCTGTTAAATAAGCACAAGTCCCAAAGATGGGTAACTCCACTGGGAAAAGATGAGCAAAAATTCGGTACGAGACAAAATTGATTAATTAAATTTAAAGGTCAAATATTGACCAAAGATTTGAGTAATTAAGTTAATGAAGTGGATTAGTTTAATTAATTTTGATTATGAAAAATTAAACATAAATATTTAATTAGTTAAACCTAATGATTAAAGATTTTCATATATTTATAAGCTTGTCATTTTCCAATATTTACAACTTTGCTATTTGGGATTAAAATAATATAAATACCAATTGGAAGAAGACAAACAACATCATCTTCTTCTTCTTCCATTCATTGCCGTCCCCTTCTCTCTCCCAATCCCTCCATGAAAGCTTCATTCCAAGCTTGAATCCCATAAATTCCTTCATAATTTTCAAGGAAAATTGAGAAAAAATCAAGCATCAAGCCCTAATTTGAAGAGAGCAAGCAAGAAGTCAAAGAAATTTGGAAGATTAGTGAAGAAAAAGGAATCTTGGTTTGGGGAGACCAAGAAGGAGAATCAAAGTTTTGATAATTTGAAGGTTGATTAGACCTTGAAATCAAGGTTGGTGCTAAGAATTTCATAAATTTTTAAAGTTATTACTAATTAGTTAGGGTTTTTATACAATTAGGGTTTTCTTGGTATGAAGCCTATTTAATACTATTATGGTTGTATTATGACTATTTAATGTGTATTGATTGAGAAACAATAATGATTTGTTGAAAAAATTAAATGAAATGGGTATTGGACATTATGGGTGAATCTGGACAGCTTAAGTCCAATGGAATTGAATGCTCATACCTTGAGCTATATAACTCCAATTGATGTGAAACCAATGGCAACTTAAAGATAATATAATATACTAAAACTTTCATAAAGACAAGTTACCCTAATTTTGTGTGTAGATACTTGAAATACTTGCTAGAAGTTGAGTTACAATACCTGAAACCTAGGTGCAGGGCACCATGAACAATCTATATTAGAATAAATATAACTCACTCTAGGAAACTCCAAATTAGGTGATTCTTAGTTTATTGAAAAGCTAAGACATAACGAAACAACTTTCCTGAAGAATAAAATAACAAATTCAAAGTGCAACTTATTCAAATCTGGATTCCAAAAACTGCCCAAAACCTATCCTGCAATTAGTTAAGTAGTGCATTTGAAACTGTCCTGGTTACCTGAACATAACTCATTGTATATAATTCTAAATGAGGTGAATTTTGCCTTGTTGGAAAGCTAAGACACAGAGGAATAACTTTCATAAAAACTGTTGACCTGAAACTGGCCAAAATATACCTAAATGTTGGCTAGAATTCGGAAATGCAAATTCTAAAACCCTAAAAAATGATCAAATGAATAATACACACTAAATTGAGCATAACTCAATTTACAAAACTCCAAATTATGTAATTTTTGAACCTGTGTAATCCTGAGATACAGGAAAACAATTCATATGAAGACCATGATGTTAAATTATGACTGTAACTTATCCAAATTTGCTTGATAAAATGAGTACAGAAATCTGCCTAGATTTTGGAAGTGACTTAAAAACTAGAAACTAGTCACTTGAACAGTTTTGGTAAAATGGTCATAACTCAAGCTACACAAATCTGTAACACCCCTCACTCGTCTACAGAATAGCTGAGCAAGGCATGCTACACGGCGTGCCGGAATACCTAATCTGTGATTATTTCATTTTCTGAGCTCAATTTGATTTTAAGAAGTCTTTTATGTAATATTCATATCACGCTGATACTATTTTCATACTTTGATAAAATCAGTGTTTCAAGATTGGTAATAAAAATTTGGCAAGGTATCGTCTATATTTCGAACAAACTGTCCTTCCAAACCTGTTGAAAACAGTTTAATATGATAATATCAAAATCTCAAATATTTCACAGTCTCTATTTCTCAGTAAAGTCAATAGACTTTTACAGTCATTAAACAGTTCCATAATACAGTCATAATAATTTAAATATATCTAGAAAATCTCCATGTTATTTAATATGTACAAGATATTACAAACTTTAGAGCTTTCATAATATTACAAAATACAAGGCCGAATTTCAAAAATACAACAAAAGTACAAAATACAAGATATCCTAAGTCCTACCATGTATGCAATGCAGTGCAGATGACTCTGGACTTTTGTACAGATCTGATGTCTCACCCGGTCATAGGTCTGCTGGGCTCCCCAGCTGTATCTCTAATACCTACGCGTTACAAAAGCAACGCACTAAGCAATTTTGCTTAGTGGTGCCAAATATAAAGAAATATACACTAAAATAAAGTAAATAAAGTGTTTACGAATTTTTGGTGGTGCTGTATGTCAGTAGACTAGATTTAGGTATTTGAATTTAATAGTACTTGAATTACTGCCCGTGTAGCCTATATACTGACCAGACTGGATAAACAGATATACTGGCACTGGGTACCTAGTACCTCGAGTCGTCACACCATCGATCACAAAGTGTCTCCCGGTGTGCAAATAGCGTAGCTAAAAAGCCATATAGTCAATCTGGCGATAAGCAAAAAATAAATACACAATATGTATAGCCGTAGGCTATTAAAGTCACAGTGCGGCATAATAAGCCGTAAAAACACAGTATGGCATGAAGCCATTTCTGAGCAGTAATCGTCGAATCCTATTGGCATGCCAACCTATCCAAACTAGTTAACTAGGCAAACTAGGGCACATTATAAATTAATTGTTTAATTCATCAATTTTTTTGAGTTTACTAGCTATTATGTAATTCATAAGTCAATGCATATGTTGACCTTTTTAGGTACTATGGATAAGTTATTTCTAGCATCATCATGTCACATATTGTAATTCAATATGCTGCCAATATAGTGCAATTTACTATTTTTACAAGTTAGCATTCATTGCCAAAGTGCTTCAAGCATCATTGTATGTAAATGTCAAATTCTCAATTTTTAGTGTGCTAGATTAGTCTAGCTCAAAGTCCTATTTCTCTTGGTTTTTAGCTTTTGGTCAAAGAAGCAAAATTGTAGCTCTATGTCTTATTGCACGCGGGGCAAAATTTCAGGTCATTTCGAGTTGTATAGACCAAGATATGATCAATTTACTAAAACTGGACAGATTACACCTTTAGTGCAAAATTTAATCAATTTTAGGTCACTTTTAGTCCTAGCAGTTTTGGTACCCGAACTTGTGCAAGCTATTTGACTTGGTTCTGGTTATTTCTAGGCTTTGGTGTCCTCATAAGAATTGTAGCTCTATGTCTAAGCTAACCATGGTAAAACTTTCAGGTCAATTGGACTTGTTTTGAGTGAGTTATGGTCATCCTAATGATTACTATTCATATGGTCAAAAATCTGAGTTGCAAGGTTGTTATTTCGGATTTGGTTATTTTTAAGGTCAGTTTCTAGGTAGAATTTTGGCAACATTTCTACATGAAAGTTGGCCTATTTGGTGTCTAGTTTCACTCCTCATTGGCTTCATACCAATTGGGTTTACAGTTGGCACTTATGACCTAATTTAGGTACTGCCTTCAATACACAACCTGCACAAAGCACATACACTTCCAATTTGATATTCCTTCTCCTCCTCATTACTTCAATATTCAATCAATGACACTTCCATATATATATTGTACACAATTCCAGCAACAATTTTGGGTAGAACATTCAAGTGCTCAATACACACAATTCACCATTAAGTTCAACATTCACTTCTACCAAAATTCAACATAGCTCAATGTCAATATTACACATATACTTTAACATAATCATACTTTAATATCACTTACACATGCTGTCCACAATTTAATACTAGCATATTTCATTAATAAACTACATATTCACACACAAATTCATGGTTTAATAGGCTGCCAAACATGGCAGTTTGCCCAAAGCATTAAGGTTCCATTTCACACCCTTAATTCAAGCACTACATGCACATACTTAGATTTTAACTTATTACTTAATCAACCATAATTTCCATCCATTAGAGGTAAGAAAAACTCAAATACAACACATAATGATGGCTGCCGAAAATAGACCATTTCATTTCTCAAGATTTTCTTCATTTCTCTTCACCAAAATACTTACCTCAACCTAAACACAAGGTTTACTAAAGCAAGGAAGAGGTTTTGGACACTTAGCACTTTTGAAGCTTATCAAAAATTCACCAAATTTTGTTTTTCTTGTTGCTAATATCTTCCCCAAGCTGAGTATGCAAGGTTTAATGAAGGAATTATGGTGAAAGATGGCTTGAAGATGGTTGCATGGTGATGGAACTCATTTGGCCATGGTGGACTTCAATGGAGTTTCTCTCGGCTGGAAATTTCTCAAGGTTGAAAATGATGGTTTCTGTCCACAAATGACTTGTATAGCTGTCCCAAATTAGGAGTTAGTGGAGCACTAGGTAATAGTCTAATGGTTAATTAGTTAAAGTTCCACTATTTGCACATTTAGCTAAATTCTTTTACTATTTACATATTGTATCCCATTTTAATTTTTCATGACATTTCCTAAGTGCAATATTATTTATTTTTAATGGACATTGAGGTCAAAAGACAGCTCTTGGTGTCAAATGACCAAAATGCCCCACTTCGGGTTATATTCCCGATTTTTATCTGTTTCTCGATTTTTCTTTGTACTAATTTATTAATTTTTTTAATATTTCTAGTGTCAATTACATTTCAATAAACTTTTATTTATGTCTCAAAATTAAATTTCAAGGGTTCTCCGCGGTCCTGGGGTCGGCAACGGCCTTACTAGTGCGGTCACCCATCACTGCGGTGCCGGCTCGTTTAACTTAGCTTCATTTTCTCTCTTTCATTTTTCTTTGATTTTTCTTGTATTTTCTTTTTATTTATTTCATCATTATATGTCTGTTCACTATTACCGAAGTGTAGTTCCAGACATCCTGACTTTCTTGGACTGATATTTGGCCACTGGAGCAACAGAATGTACAGAACACGTACAATGGGGATGTTACAAATGCAAATTGAATGACTCCAAAGACAAAATTAACATAAGTCATAGATCTACAATTCTCATAAAGAAGGTATGGACTAATTCCTGTTGTACCTTAGCTAAATCTATTAGTGAAGTTAAGGTACCAAAATTAGAATTTATGAAATACAAGCATAATTGTGTAAATTATGAATTGTGATTAATGCCAATAACATGTGAAGCATGAATGGCTTGTGAAATTGTGTTTGGCACTTATGTTCCCATGATGATTAAGATTATGACAGAATTATGAAAGAATGATACCTAAATGATGAAATAATGAGAACTTGAATTGCTAATAATAATAAATTAGCTCGAGTATGCCTAGATAATAGTGCACGGATTGGATAGATTAGCATGTCAAGAAGGGATGAGATTATCAGTACTGCCTATAACTTCTATGCCCGGATATCATTGGTAAACACCGAGTGTCTGATATAGTTATCCCTTATCCATGATTGCTTTGAATAATGTCACACCTTATCCTCCATTAGGCATGACATGATCCCGTAATATATCTAATGAATTACCGAATTTTGCCTATCGATAACCCATTAAATATACTACAAGAGATTTTAAAACAAATTCGACTCATTTTAAACTTTGAAGTGATGATAAATAATTATTAGAGAGCTTTTAAATGAGGTTTATATCATAAATTATAATTTGAATTAAGTTGGTATTTCTAAAATTTTATAGAAATTTTGGTAGAGTAACAGTTAAAATTCGAGAAAACAATTTTTCTAAACCTGTAAAAAAAAATAATTTATAAGAATATCATTCACAACCCAGTTCGATCAAATTTAATTCATCACATTACTTTCCATCATTCCACAAATCATTTCTCATTCTCATCTCAAAAGGAGATAATAATTATTTATAAAAATCAAAAGAGTTCAGGTTACTACAATTTACATAGTTCATGTCACAAAGAAATACAATTACAATAATTATAATTTCAAAATGTTATACAAAACTTTTTATACAACTGCTCATCTGTCTTAATATACATAAAGATCTATTTACATAAAAAAGAAAATTACAAAGGGTATAACTGATATACCCGAGAATAGTCAAAATCTAGCTCTAATCCCTGTTACAAGCAGCTTACTCTGCTGCTTTTTCTATCTCCTTACCTGCGACAACATTAACAAGCTATCGTTGAGTGGTGAACTTAGTGGTGCACAACTTAAAAATTTTAAAGCTCAATATAAATCATAATTCACTAAAATTTAATCAATCATAATGTTAAACACATGTAAAATATTACAATATTTCTAAAACGAGAGAATAATTTAATAAAAGAAAATTTTTATTTCAAACAATCATAAAATACAAATTTTTCTGAAAATCACATAGTTTAGAACATAACATAATTACCCAATTCATCCCAATAACCAAAGGCGAATGGGGAATACAAGGGCTAGCTAGCAAATATATGAGTACTCATTCAATCCATCCTCAACTGGCAACACACCTCAACACTTCAGCCAGAAAGAAAAAATAAATCCAATTCATCTCACTAGGCAAGCTAGTGAGGAATACAAATCACATAGTCATGTCAACTGTGGTTTCAAATCATATTCAAACACTTTCCCATTCATCAAATATATTTCATTCAAAGCAATTACCTCAAAAAGGTTTAGCAATACACAATATCTCAAATTAAGATTCTCAAGGCAATAAGAGTCATAAATCATTTACAAAACTCATTCAAATCAATTTCAATTTGAAAAACAAAGAGATAGTATTAGTTGTGCACAAACCTCTTTATTCTCTTCTTATTTAGTTCAACTTTCTCTCTCTTTAGGAGGCTCCTTCTCAACTGAAAATACATAATGGAGATGTATTAATACTCAATTTAACTACCACTAATAGTCAATTAATTAAATGCTTAATGAATGCCTAAGTTACTTAAGCAATTTCAAAGAGTTTGAGTTCTAGACAGATTTATGCCTTGACTTTTGAACCCAAATTCAACCTAGTTCTAATCATAATCTAGTGAGGTGTTCTTCATGAAACTTGTCTCTCTATGTCTTAGTTTTATTTTCCAATTTGAATCACTCCATTTGGAGTTTTGTAATTCTAGATATGGTTAATTTATCAAGACTAGTTCACTGACCCGTTGCTGTTCCAGAACCTGGCAGATTTTGGAACCTCACTTTGTCCAGCCAATTGGGCCAGCTACGATTATATTTTGGCCTAATGTTATCCATATGAGTTGTTTCCCTATGTGTCCAGGTCACACATGTTCAAAATCATAAATTTTCAAGTTATGTATGGTGTGTTATAGCAATTTAACTTACCTGGACTCATAAACCATGTGCATCAGGATTTTAGGTTCAGGTCAGTACTTAGCATTTCACATTTATGATCCCTATCCTTAGGATTTGGGTAAGGTTTCTAAACCAAAATTGTAGCCCTAGGTCTTAGGTTTTTAGATCATTTTGGCTCATCCCATTTGGAATTTTCAAGTGAAAGTTATGGTATAATTACTGTCCTGAGGTCAAATAGCTAAATTGGTTTCAATGTAGGAATTCCAGATTGTGAAGTCCTAATTTGTCCTAATAATTTCATTAAGTTCTTTTAGGATCTAGGTTCTGGCCAAAACATCAAAGTTGTAATTTTAGGTCTTACGAAGATTTTGGTTCTTGAATCATAACATTTGCAATTTTGTAGCCCAAGTTATGGCATTTTTGCCAAAACTAGTCGGATGGCCATTTGTTTAGGATTTCTTGGTCAAATTTGGTTCTGGCAGATTTGTTGGACTAAATTTGCTCAGTAATTTGATAAACTTAGGGTCATCATTTAGGTTCATGATCTGCATAAGAAGTGTTCTACCATGTTTCAGGTTTCCATTAGTTCAAGAATCACCTAATTTGAAGTTTTCTAGTGTGAGTTATGCCTAATTGAAGATGTATTGTTTATTTTGTCAATTCTGGTTAGGTCTAGAATACCAATTTTGGATTCAAGCAAATTTTAGACCAACTCATGGTCATTTTCTAAATAAGGTTTCTTCATGAAATTTGTGGCTTTAGGTCTTAAGTTTCATCTCCAATTGGCCTCATACCAATTGGAGCTATATAATTCAACTTATAACCATCTAAGTGGACTGGACTCAAGCTATTCCAGATTCCAGTATAAGGCACCCCACTAATTCATCAATTCCATTCCTCAATTCAACATCAATTCTCACTCAAAACATGTCAAATGGCTAATAATTAGGCCTTATAACCATCAATGGCATATCATAATATAAAAGCCCAAAATTCCATAAACCCTTGATTTTCCATCTTACTAATTCAAACAATCCATGCAATTTCACTTCACTAATTAGGTATGTTACATCATAACACATCCTAATTCATGTTTAATTTTGATTAAACCTACCAAACCTCTAAGTCTCTATGGTTGGCCGAAATTCATGGTCTACCCTCCATGCATGATTTTTCAATTTCTCATGTAATTTCCACTTATTCAACATCATTTCTATAACAATGTACCAATTTAAGTTAGAAGAGAGAGACTTACCTCTATGGAGCTTCTCAATCTTCTATTTCCCTTACTTATTTCTTGAATTTCTCTCCTCTAATCTCTCACCCAAGGTGAAATATCAACTTATTATTGAATTGGCTAGGGATTTTATGGACTAAAACTAGAGTTATAAAAGCTCAAGATGGTCATCAATAGTGGAAAGGAAAAGAATAGAGAGAGAGAGGGAAGAGAGGGAAGAGAGGGATAAGCCGGCCAAAGGAAATGGGAAGAAGGAAATTTTTATTTTTAATAAATTTTGTCCCTTTTAAAGTTATAATTATCTCCACAATTTATAATTTAAAATTTAAAATTTTTAATGGTATCATGCTTGTGTAATGGTGATGTCATAATTCCACTTTAAACTTGAATTTTATTTCTTTCATTTTCATTTCCCATGCTTCTTTATATTTTTAATTACTTTTAATTATTTTAATCTTATACATTTTAATGTACATTTAGTTTAAAAGTCACCTCTAAGAGTGAATTAACCAAAATGCCCCTCATCAGCTACCATCTGTCTTTTAAATAATACTCGATGAGTCCTTAAGCTCTGATTCACTTATTTAAACTTGTTCTCTTTTCTTTTCTATGGTTTTCTAATTTCCAATAGTTTCATAATTATCCCTTGGCCTAGGATGTCATGGGCTCCCACACGAATTTAGGGTTGCAATTGAGCTCACAGTCGCTTGCTGGGTTGGTCAACCATCTTTGGAACCTCGGCTCATTTAACCCAATTGAGTTTCGTTTCTTTTATTTTTATCCACCTTCATTTAATCTTTATCAATGTTATTTATAACTTTTCTATGAGATTTATGTTTAACTCTAGACATTCTAACTGTCCAGACAGACATTGGTCACCGAAACAGTGGAATGCATAGGACTGCTTATTATGAGGGTGTTACAATTCTCCCCTCCTTAAAAGAAAATTTCATCTCTAAATTTTACCTGGTATCAGTCTCTGAATAGTTATGGGTGTTGTCTCCTCATATCCTCCTCGCGCTCCCATGTAGCCTCCTGGCTTGAATGATGGTTCCACAGCACCTTGACCAATGGTATCTGCTTGTTCCTCAGTTGCTTCACCTCATGTGCCAAGATCTTTATGGGCTCTTTATCATAAGTGAGGTTTGGATTCACCTCAATCTCCTCTACTAGTAAAATATGTGAGTGGTTTGATCTATATCTCTTTAACATAGAGACATGGAAGACGTTGTGAATCTTCTCCAACTCCAGAGGCAATGCCGGTCTATATGCCAAATGACCCACTCTTTCCAGAACCTCATATGGCCCGATGAAATGAGGACTCAGTTTCTCCTTTTTGCCAATCCTCATAATTTTCTTCCAAGGGGAAAACTTTAAGAAGACCTTGTCACGCACAAAATATTCATATATTGTCTCTTAAAATCTATGTAGGACTTCTGTCTGTCTGATGCAGCCTTAAGCTTGTCTCAGATGCTCTTAATTTTCTCCTCAGTCTGCTGTACATTCTCTGGGCCATTCATTTTTCTCTCGCCCATTTCATCCCAACACAAGGGAGTTTTACACTTCTTACCATACAAAGCTTCATATGGAGGCATCTCAATACTTGACTGATAACTGTTGTTGTAGGCAAATTCAATTAAAGACAAGTGTGTATCCCAACTTCCTTCAAACTCAATCACATAAGCCCGAAGTATGTCCTCCAAAATTTGAATTACTCTCTCAAACTGGCCATCTATCTATGGATGGAATGTAGTGCTGAAGTTCAATCTAGTTCCTAGGGCTTTTTGAAGACTACCCCAGAATCTAGAAGTGAACCTTGGATCTTTATCTGACACAATGAACATTAGCACTCCATGTAGTCTCACTATCTCATCAATATACAGTTTAGCCAGTTTGTCCAGGCTGTAGTCCATTCTCACTGGTAGAAAGTGTGCAGACTTAGTTAATCTGTCCACAACAACCCAAATTGCATCATGATTCTTCTGTATTCTAAGAAGTCCTATCACAAAATTCATCGTAATTCGTTTCCATTTCCACTCGAGAATTGGCAATGGCTATAACAAACCAGCTGGCACTTGGTGTTCTGCCTTCACTTGCTAATAAGTTAGGCATTTGGATACGTATTCAGTTATGTCTTTCTTCATACCCATCCACCAGTAGTACTCTTTAATAGTTTTGTACATTTTTGTTCCACCAGGGTGCATGGCAAATGGTGAGTCATGTGTTTTCTTCATAATAACTTGCCTTAATTCCGCATAATTAGGAATGCACATTCTACCCTGGTATAGCTGTGAGCCATCTTCATTCACTAAAAACTCTGGTTTCTTGCTATCCCGAGCCTCTTCCATCAATTTTAGGTACTTCTCATCATTCTAAGCAGTTGTTTTAATCTGATCAATCAACATTGGCTTCACTTGCCAAGTAGCTACCATTCGTCCCTCGTCATCAATCTCCAAATTAGCATGCAATGCCTTCAACTCATACACCATGGACAAATGTGATACTTTCAAACTAGCCATAATTTTGTGACTCAAAGCGTCAACTACCATATTTACTTTCCCAAGCTGGTATTCTATCAAGCAGTCATAGTCTTTTATTAACTCCAGTCATCTCCTTTGTCTCAAATTTAACTCCTTCTGGGTGCCCAAATACTTCGAGCTCTTATGATCTATGTAAATGTAGCACTTCTCCCCATACAAATAATGTCTCTAGATCTTCAGAGCAAATATACTAGCTGCTAGCTCCAAGTCATGTGTAGGATAATTCCTCTCATGTGGTTTTAGCTGGCGTAAAGCATATGCAATAACATTTCTATCTTGCATTAACGCACAGCCTAACCCATTGTGAGAAGCATCACTGTATACAGTATACTCTTTACCCGGAGTAGGTAAAGTCAGGACTGGAGCTTCAATTAAACATCTCTTTAACTCATTAAAACTCTGCTGGCATTTATCAGTCCACTGAAAATTTTCATCTTTCCGAAGTAACTTGGTCAGTGGAGATGCTAACATGGAGAATCCCTTCACAAAATAATGGTAGTACCCAGCTAGCCCAAGAAAACTGCGAACTTCAGTGACATTTCTAAGCGACTTCTAGTTAAGGATAGCTTCTTCCTTGCTGGGATCTACCTTAATACCTTTAGCTGATACTATATGCCCTAAAAATGCAATTTCTTTCATCAAAAACTCACATTTCGACAGTTTGGTATACAACTGCTTCTCCCTTAAAGTTTACAATACTATTCTCAGGTGCTTATCATACTCCTCTGCATTCTTTGAATACACCAAAATGTCATTAATGAATACCACAACAAATTAATCTAAATATGGCCTAAAGATAGTGTTCATCAGGTCCATAAAAGTAGCTGAAGCATTAGTTAACCCGAATGGCATTACTAAGAACTCGTAATGGGTTGCGAGTCCTGAAAGTAGTTTTTGGAATACTCTACTCTTGCACCCTCAACTGATAATATCCCGATCTCAAGTCAATTTTGGAGAACACAACTGCATCCTTCAATTGATCAAACAAATCATTTATTCGAGGTAGTGGATATCTATTTTTTATGGTCACCTTATTCAACTGTCTATAGTCAATACACAGACGGAGAGTACCATCCTTCTTTTTAACAAACAAAATTGGTGCTCCCCAAGGTGACACACTGGAGCTAATGAAATCCTTGTCAAGTAATTCTTGCAACTGCACCTTTAACTCTTTTAACTCAGCTGTTGCTATTCTATATGGAGTGATGGAGATTGGTTCCACACTAGGCATAACCTCAATTTCAAACTGCACCTCTCTTTCTGGAGGTAATCTTGACAATTCTTCAGGAAAGATGTTCGGAAAGTCACATACAGCAGGAATATCCCTCAATTCAAGACTCCCTACTTGTGTGTCGATCACATGGGTCAAATATGCTTCACACCCCTTCCGAATCATTTTTCTAGCAAGTGCAGCCGAAATGAGATTTGATGGCAATAACTGCCTCTTCCCATGTATTACCACATCACCATATTGAGGGAGACCAAAAGTGACTGTCTTCAGTCTGCAGTCAATCATGGCATGATGCCTGGCTAACCAATCCATGCCCAAGATGATATCGTAATCTTTGAAGGGAATTTCAATCAGATCAGACAAAAAAGTATGTCATTGGATCACCAAAGGACAATCCTTATATAATCGGTTCACCCTAACCTCCTGGCCTAATGGACTAGTACTAGCACATCAAAGTCCATTTTCATGCAAGGCATAGCAGCAAAGTAAACAATACTAGCACTAACATACGAATATATGGAGCCAGGATCAAATAACATATATACATCTTTACCAAAGATAGAGAAATTACTAGCAACCACATCTGAAGTTTCAGCTTTCTCCCTCTGGTGTATAGTATATTCTCTAGCTGAAGTAACACCCCGCTCTGGCTGATTAACTGTGCCCTGGCTGCCAGAGGTGCTGCCCCTTCCTCTACCTTTGCGTTTGCTGGTGGATTGTGAACCTCTGGTGGCAAAACCTTGAACAGATCCTTCAGCTGTGGTAGTAGGTGGCCCAGATCTATAGGCACTAGTACAGTCTTTAGCAAAGCGTCCTGTACCACCACAATTGTAATAGGCACCAATGGCCTTATAACATACCCCTCTATGGGTCTTGCCACATGTCTCATAGGGACGGGGAGAGAAGGAACTCCTGGATGTCTGTTGACTGGATTTAGGTGGCCTCTGTCCTGAGAATCTTCCCCTACCAGATTTTCTACTATCCTGTCCTCTAAAGTTTTTTCTCTTACCAGAATTACCACTTGAACTCTGACCCACTGATTTTCCACTCTTCTCTTTTTCTGTCTTCTCCTTCTCAGGTGCCCCTTCTGATCCTATTCTCTTTAACTCTAAGGCTTGAGATATCAGTTCAGAAAAGTTCTCATGCCAGAACCCAACCACTTGTAACCTCAAACTGGGCTTCAAACTAGACTCAAACCGCTTGCATCGATCTCTACTAATAGTAAGTAAGTTCCCCACATAGTGGCTCAAACGGGAAAAATCTCTCTCATACTGGGCCACCGTTCTGTTCCCTTGTTTCAGACTTAAAAATTCCTGTAGCTTCATGTCTACATAAGTGTTTAGGATGTATTTCTGTCTGAACTCTCTGAGGAAGTCATCCCAAGTCAACATTGGGGGTTCCACCAAACTGTGGGGGATGGTCTTCCACCATTCATACGCAACCCAATGCAGTAAGGAAACTGAGTATTCAAATTTTAAGTCATCCGTGTAGTGTAGCTTCTTGAAAACCCTTACCATCCATTCTAGCTACTGCTCTGCTTCCAGTGGATCCACGGTTCCTTTAAACTTCGTTGCCTCATACTTAATCAGCTTATCATATTGTCTGGCTAGAGGTGATGGCTGCACTATCGATGCTTGCACTAGGGCCTGTGTTTGCATGTTCCCAGCCATTTGTTGGAATAGAACAACCATTTGTTGAACAAATTATGCAGGGAACTGCTGCATTGGTGGGTAGTCTTCTTGACCACCGGCGTTACGAGGAGGGCTTCCCCTGTGCCTCAGTGCAATCGCTCTCTCTTGGCGATCTCCTTCTTCCATTTCAATTAAAGGGTATTCTATCTCCTGAACAAACAACATAAGGAGATTTTCCTCCGTTAGTTTGTATTCATAATGTAATACACTATATGTATCAGTTAATGACATTGAGTAGTTGTACTTATTAAGAAAATATTTTAAATTCACAGTTCAAAACATGCTTGAAAAACTAGCTATGATACCACTAAAACATGTCATACTTTATCCCTCCATAAGGCATGACATGATCCTGTAATATATCTAATGAATTACCGAACTTCGCCTACCAATAACCCATTAAATATACTATAAGGGATTTTAAAATAAATTCTATTCATTTTAAAGTTTGAAGTGATAATAAATAATTATTAGAGAGCTTTTAAATGAGGTTTATATCATAAATTGTAATTTGAATTAAGTTGGTATTTCTAAAATTTTACAAAAATTTTAGCAGAGTAACAACTAAAATTAGAGAAAACAGTTCTTCTAAACCTGTGAAAAAAAACAATTTATAAAAATATCATTCACAACCCAGTTCAATCAAATTTAATTCATCACATTGCTTTCCAACATTCCAAAAATCATTTCACATTCTCATCTCAAAAAGAGATAATAATTATTTATAAAAATCAAATGAGTTCAGGTTACTGCAATTTACATAGTTCTTGTCACAAAGAAATACAATTACAACAATTACAATTTCAAAATGTTATACAGAACTTTTTATACAACTGCTTATCTGTCTTAATATACATACAGATCAATTTACATCAAAAAGAAAATTATAAAGGGTATAACTGATATACTCGGGAATAGTCAAAATCTAACTCTAATCCCTGCTACAAGCAACTCACTCTACTGCTTTTTCTATTTTCTTACCTGCGACAGCATAAACAAGCTATCGTTGAGTGGTGAACTCAGTGGTGCACAACTTAAAAATTTTAAAGCTCAATATAAATCATAATTCACCAAAATTTAATCAATCATAATGTTAAACACATGTAAAATATTATAATATTTCTACAATGAGGGAATCATTTAATAAAAGCAAATTTTTATTCCAAACAATCATAAAACACAATTTTTTCTAAAAATCACATAGTTTAGAACGTGACACAATTATCCAATTCATCCCAATAACCCTGCTATTGAGGAATACAAGGGCTAGCTGACAAATATATGAGTACTCATTCAATCTATCCTCAACTGGCAACACACCTCAATACTTCAGCCAGAGAAGGAAACAAATCCAATTCATCTCACTAGGCAAGCTAGTGAGGAATACAAATCACATAGTCATGTCAACTGTGGTTTCAAACCATATTCGAACACTTTCCCATTCATTAAATATATTTCATTCAAAATAATTACCCCAAAATGGTTTAGCAATACACAATATCTCAAATTAAGATTCTCAAGGCAATAAGAGTCATAAATCATTCACACAACTCATTCAAATCAATTTCAATTTGAAAAATAAAGAGATAGTATTAGTTGTACACAAACCCCTTTATTATCTTCTTATTTAGTTCAACTTTCTCTCTCCTTAGGAGGCTCCTTCTCTACTGAAAATATACAATAAAGATGTCTCAATACTTAATTTAACTACTACTAATAGTCAATAAATTAAATGCCTAATGAATGCCTAAGTTACTTAAGCAATTTTAAAGAGTTTTGGTTCTGAACAAATTTATACCCAAACTTTTGAACCCAATTTCAACCTAGTTCTATTCATAATCTAGTGAGGTGTTCTCCATGAAAATTATCCCTCTATGTCTTAGTTTTATTTTCCAATTTGAATCACTCCATTTGGAGTTTTATAGCTCTAGATATGGTCAATTTATCAAGACTGGTTCGCTAACCCATTGCTGTTCCAGAACCTAGCAGATTTTAGAACCTCAGTTTGTCCAGCCAATTGGACCAGTTACAATCATATTTTTACCTAATGTTCTTCATAAGAGTTGTTCTCCTATGTGTCCTGATCACACAGGTTCAAAATCATAAATTTTCAATTTATGTATGGTGTGTTATAGCAATTTAATTGACCTAGACTCATAAACCCTGTGCATCAGGATTTCAGGTTCAGGTCAGTGCATTGCATTTCACATTTGAGGTCCTTATCCTTAGGATTTGAGTAAGGTTTTTAAACCAAAATTTTAGCCCTAAGTCTTAAGTTTTCAGATCATTTTGGCTCATTCCATTTGGAATTTTCTAGTGAAAGTTATGATCTAATTACTGTCCAGGGGTCAAATGGCTGAATTGGTTTCAATGCAGGAATTCCATATTGTGAAGTCCTGATTTGTGCTAACAATTTCATTAAGTTCTTTTAGGATCTAGGTTCTGGCCAAAACATAAAAGTTGTAATTTTAGGTCTTATGAAGATTTTGGTTTTTGAATCACTATATTTGTAGTTTTGTAACCCAAGTTATGGTATTTTTGCCAAAAACTAGTCGGATGGCAATTTGTTCAGGATTTCTAGGTCAAATTTGGTTCTGGCAGATTTGTTGTACTAAATTTACTTAGCAATTTGACCAACTTAGGGTCATTATTTGGGTTCATTATCTTCATAAGAAGTGTTCTACTATGTTTCAGGTTTCCATTAGTTCAAGAATCACCTAATTTGGAGTTTTCTAGTGTGAGTTATGCCTAATTGAAGATATACTATTCATTTGGTCAATTCTGGTTAAGTCCAGAACACTAATTCCGAATTAAAGAAAATTGTAGACCAACTAATAGTCATTTTATGGACAAGGTTTCTCCATAAATATTGTGGCTTTAGGTCTTAAGTTTCATCTTCAATTACCCTCACACCAATTAGAGCTATATAATTCAACTTATAACCATCTATGTGGACTGGACTCAAGCTATTCTAGATTTCAGCATAAGGCACCCCACCAATTCATCAATTCCATTCCTCAATTCAACTTCAATTCTCACTCAAAACATGTCAAATGGCCATAATTAGGCCTTATAACCATCAATGGCATATCATAATACAAAAGCCCTAAATTCCATAAACCCTAGATTTTCCATCTTACTCATTCAAACAATCCATGCAATTTCACTTCAACAATTAGGTATATCACATCATAACACATCCTAATTCATGTTTAATTTTGATCAAACCTACCAAACCTCTAAGTCCCTATGGCTGGCCGAAATTCATGGTCTACCCTCCACGCATGATTTTTCAATTTCTCATGTAATTTCCACTTATTCAATATCATTTCTAAAAGTGTGTACCAATTTAAGTTAGAAGAGAGAGACTTACCTCTATGGAGCTTCTTAATCTTCTATTTCCCTTACGTATTTCTTGAATTTCTCTCCTCTAATCTCCCACCTAAGGTGAAATATCAACTTTTTATTGAATTGGCTAGGTATTTTATGGAGTAAAACTAGAGTTATAAAAGATCAAGATGGTCATCAAATGTGGAAAGGAAAAGAATAGAGAGAGAGGGAAGAGAGGGATGAGTTAGCCAAAGGAAATGAGAAGAAGGAAATTTTGATTTTTAATAAATTTTATCCCTTTTAAAGTTATACTTATCTTCACAATTTATAATTTAAAAATTAAAATTTTTAATGGTGTCATGCTTGTGTAATGGTGATGTCATAATTCCACTTTAAACTTGAATTTTATTTCTTTCATTTTCATTTCCCATGCTTCTCTATATTTATAATTGCTTTTTATTTTTTTAATCTCATACATTTTAATGGAAATTTAGGTCAAAAGTCACCTCTAAGAGTGAATTAACTAAAATGCCCCTCATCGGCTACCATCCATCTTTTAAATAATACCCGATGAGTTCTTAAGCTCTGATTCACTTATTTTAACTTGTTCTCTTTTATTTTCTATAGTTTCTAGTTCCTAATAGTTTCTCAATTATCCCTTGACCTAGGATGTCACTGGGTCCCACACAAATTTAGGGTTACAACTGAGCTTGCAGTCGCTTCTTGAGTCGGTCATCCATCCCCGGGACCTCGGTTCATTTAACCCAATTGTACTTCATTTCTTTTATTTTTATCCACCTTCATTTAATCTTTATCAATGTTATTTATAACTTCTCTATGTGATTTAAGTCTAACTCTAGACATTCTAACTGTCCGGACAAACATTGGTCACCTAAATAGTGGAATGCACGGGACTGCTTATTATGAGGGTGTTACAAATAATTATTGGCAGGCACTGAGTGTTTGATATAATTATTCCCATGGCTTTTTTGCCTACTTATATTGCATACCCAACAAGCACTGATGTGTCCGATGGTATGACGGCCCGAGGCACCGAGCGTCCAGTGCCAGTAAAACCAGTGTATCCATTCCAAATAGTCCTGTTAAATGTTACTTTGGGCACTGAATAAATTAAGAAAGTTGAACATCAAATTAAAGAAAAGGAAAGATCCTATGACAATGACTATTTTCAAAGATCGTGAAAATATGAAAATATGAGAAAATGAGAGAAAAATATTGTAAAATGACTGCAAAGATTTGATGTTATAGACTCTATATTCTTCTTAAAATGATTTATGAGTATTTAAATGTGCATTTTCTTAGTTTATATAAGCATGAAATTATTTTTGTTTGTATACTGTATTTTCATTATGCTAGTGCACCACTAAGCAGAAATGCTTAGCGCAATGGTTTCTCCTCGTGTAGGTCCAAGTGATAAGACCCAATAGACATTGAATAGGGATTGTGGTTGGATCTATAGTAGTAGTCTTTGTCACCTCAGCACGTCATTTTGGTATAGATTTTTTTAGCCCACAGTAGTGCATGACTATGTACATTGTAATTAAGCAAAGATGTAATTAAATTTTTGGATTGTATGATAAATGTGTACATATTTTGTAAATGAATGTAATGAATAAATTTATGTATAGAAATGAAAGTGATTAGAAAAGGAAATATGAATTGTGATGTTGAAATTGATATAGATTTGATACTTTTCAATGTAGATGATTTGAACAGGTCAATTCTTTAACAGGTCAATTGTTAAAAATATAGGGAAACTCTTGCAGTTTTCCATTTAGAATTCCCTTAATTAAATTATGATGAAATTAAAATTGATCATCAATTGAATAGGATAAGATTAGGTGCTTTAGCATAGGATGTAGCATTCCTTTACTCGACTACATTGTAGATCGGGTATAGGGGTGTTACGTTTAGTGCTATCAGAGCAAAGGTTTTGGCGTTCCTAGACCTCGATCAGTAGAAGCACATAGAGTGCATGTCATGCATTACATTTATTAAGAGTCGAGGTAACGCTAATGCATATTTGTTCTCCTGTCTATTATTGGTTAATATGGAGTCTGACCCCACCGAGTCCTAATTTCCTCAGCTGGTGGATAAGGAGGTAGAAAACCGTGCTTCTGCCAGTTCTAGTGGAGGCAGGAGAGAGGTAACAACAGCCCAGGCAGCAGCAGGCAGGGATCAGCAGACCTCTCTTGAGCAAATGATCGGGATGCTTTGGCAGGTCACCAGAGCTATTCCACGAGCTCGATCCCCACAAAGGTCCCACTTGCACAAGTTGAGGAAGTATGGGGCTGTTAACTTCAAGGGCAAGAAAGATGTTGATCCGACTACCACCGAGCATTGGCTGGAGATGATAGAGTGGGTTCTCAAGCAATTACACTTCATTCCATAGCTGAGTTTAGAGGGTGCAGTCTCCCTTCTTCAGGAGGATGCCTACTAGTGGTGGGACACGGTGTCTAAGGTAGTGCAGCCTACAACAGTGACATGGGGGTACTTCTTGGTTGAGTTGAGGAAAAAGCACATCAACCATATATATCTGGAGGCCAGTAGGAGGGAGTTCATTAGTTTGAGGTAGAGACAGTTGACGGTGTCAGAGTATGAGTGAGAGTTTGTGCGGTTGAGCTGATATGCCTACGAGATTATACCCACCGAGGCTAACAAATGCCGTAGGTTTGAGGAGGGGCTGAATGATAATGTGAAGCTCCATATTACGGCATTGCGAATCACAGATTTTTCATAGATGGTGGAAGCGGCTCTAAATGTATAGAGTGTTAGAGACAGTAAGCAGAGTCGCAGAGACATACAGTATAAGAGAGGCCCAGGGCAGTCTAGCTCCGTAGCCATAGCTAGTAAGAAGCCCAAGAGATCCTAGAGTAAGAGCCAGTCACAGAGGCTGAGGTCATAGACCATACCCAGGAGAGGCAAGTTAGCAGCATTAGTGGCCAGTTTTCCAGGGGTAGCAGCTAGGGAAGTAGCCCCATGAAGGAGAGAAAGCATGGTAATTGGTGCATTGGAGCATTAAATTTCAAAATTTTTCTTTTAGGGTTTCATGCATCATGCCATATCTCTTATGTGCCTAATTAATTTCAATGCTCAATTGTATATTAAAACACTTTTAATATGTATTAAGATTTATGTTTGCTATTCAAGATTGTGAATTAACAAATTAATTCATTTAAACCCTAGTTTAAAAGAGGAGTTTGAGCATTAACCTTTTTGATGCACTATGGATGCAATTGGCACCTTTAGGAAGCACCTAGGACCCTAAGTGTTGTCCCTCTAGCTTGTCCACACCAAGATCACCAATGGGCAACCCCCAACTTTGCTTCTTAAGCCTTGCCAACCAATTATAATTTGGAGTTTTGCTTCTAGAGAGGTTGTATGGGTATATAGTGTTAGTAGTATGCCCGAGAGCATATCATTTAGTATGTATCTTGTACATATTTTGTTAATAAAAGGCAATCTCACTTTGGAGTTTTGCTTCTAGAGAGGTTGTATGGGTATATAGTGTTAGTAGTATGCCCGAGAGCATATCATTTAGTATGTATCTTGTACATATTTTATTAATAAAAGGCAATCTCACTTTTCCATTTACATAATTTATTTATGTGTAATAGAAAAGGTCCATTGATATTTTGTTAGAAATTCTATTCTTAAGTTGTTAAGAATATAAGTGATAGTATTTCTAGCACAAAGTATCATAAATTGATTCACAATTGAGGATACTTCACAATAAGGACATGACTTATCCAGAAAGATTGTAATCATGTTTGTTCCCAAGGTATTTATATGAGATATAAATAAGATGGAATGGTGAGTCTTATGCCATATAACAAACATGATAGGTACTTATACATGATAAGTAGGTAGAACCAGTGACGCATATGACAAGCACATGGAGTTTGCTCTTATCAATGCATTGTCATATATCATATTAGTGCATATAATCTTTAGACCTGAGATAACACAGTTATCTTGTATATAGGTTGTTTGAGTTTGATACTGCTTTCATACTTGTACTGTGTATGGGTATATGGGCATGTGTTGGCTCCTACTAGTTATATATGGAGGTAGGTGTTGATCAAGATAGAATCTGTTACCCTAAGTAAATAGGGACAAAGTCCTATGTTCATTTAATTATTCTTGATGTTCAAGTTCCTGGTTAGGACAGACAGATTTAGTCAGAAAAAAGTTTCTGACAAGAAAATCTAATTAATCAAGAACTGGAATTAAAAGAGAACATAATATTCATAGCAAATGGGGTTTGACATAAACCATGACTCCAGTTCTGTGATGGCCCTCACCCGACTGCAGTGTAGCCGAGCAAAGTATGTCACACTTGGTGCCGGAGCACCCTATTTTATCTTACTTTATTCCTTTAAAAATTTTGTTCTCGTATATTTTAATATCAATTATTTTTCTATTGCTAATCTTTTTTCTCATTTCATTTAATACTTTCTAATATTTTTAATTACTAATATTCTTAAATAATTTCAATAATTTACACTGCCCAAGTAACCTATGACAGGCTGACTAAACTGGATAATGGGTCGTTGGCACTGGACACCGCGGTGCCTCGGGCCGTCATACCATGGGATGTAAAACGTCAACCATGTATGCAGTCAGTATGGCTAAAAAGCAATGATAACACATAATCGGGCATAAAAGCTATGAGTGCAGGCATAAAGCCATGAGTGCGGGCATAAAGCCATGAATACAGGTATAAAGCCTTACGCAGTACTGCTAAAACAATAACTTATTGGCATGCCAATCTATCCGATCTGACACACATGTCTAGGTGATACATGGGCATATAGTACCATTAAGTGTTCATAAGTTTCATTATTTCATTATAGGTTCTAATTATAATTTCTAGCATTTTAATCTTTTTCATAATAGAAACATAAATATCTAAGTCTAATATTTATATAATTTATGCATTCATCGTAATTTATATATTCATTATGTTATCCATAATGATCACAATTCAAAATAATGGTTATCATGTATCATTGTACTCAAATAATTTTTCCCTTTTACAATAATGAGAACTCATGTCTCATTCATACATTAATATGGTTCATTTATTCATTACACTATTTATATAATTTATCATTTGAAATTCAAGAAATGTTTTTGCTTACTAAGTATTTATGATTACTCTTAATTTCACTCATGTACCATTAAGTGTCAATAGGTTTTATTTTATTTCCTAGTGGGAATACAATGTCCAAATTCATTTGTCTAATGCATCTATTCATAAATTTCATTTGTATAGTTTATTTACAATTTCATCTCTAATTTATCACCCCAATTTACATGTACCTAGGTTCAAGCAAATTTTCATTTTTATTCAATAAAAAGGGAAAGTTTCCAAATATTATTTACACATCATTTATACATTTAATATTTCATTTATAGTAATTTACAATTCACATTTCAAATTATATCAACTATTTCTCCTAAGTTCTATTTGTGATGAGCCTACAAATTCCATCAAACTAATCATATGATTTAAACAAACCTTAAATCATTTAAGTAAGGTATCATTAGCAATTTAAGTTTTGGTCCTTTGCATTCATTTCATTGAGGTTACTATTTACTTAACTATTCCTACACAAAAGTTGACTTTTTAATACATAATAGATTTGTTGAACCTAAGTTCACCAAGATACCACATTTTGCATTTTATTTTTGTTGGCATTGATTTCCAATACCATTTCAAAGCTTATTTTATTTTATTCAAAATTTTTAGATTTCATACCTTAAGTTTATTATTCTATTGGTCATTGTTACAGTGGAAATTTGGCACAATTTTCTTCATCAAAGTTTTTCCTTTATGTGTCTTCTTTAATTTTCTTTTTGAATCACTCCATTTGAAGTTTTGTAGCTCAAGTTATGGTTAATTTACCATAACTGGTCGGATTAGTCTTTACCTAGATTTTTTGAGCAAATTTGGTTCTGTCAGATTTAGTGTTCTAATTCAGACTAGCAATTTGAATTGGTTGTGGTCATAATTTGAGTTGCTATTCTTCGTGAAAGTTGTTCTAAATTGTCTAAGCTTTCCATTTCCACAAAAATCAGGTCATTTGGACCTCTCTACACAAAGTTATGGCTAAATGAACAAATACTATTCATTTGGTCAATTTTTCCAGGTTCAGAATTGGTTACTCGGATTTGGCAAATTTTTAGGTCATCCTAAGTTTATTTTCTGGGCAAGCTTTCTTCATCAAAGTTGTGCCATTATGTGTCTAATTTCACCTTTAATTGGCCTTGCACCAATTAAAGCTACACAAACCAAGTTATGGCTACCCAAACACACTAGACTCAAGTCCAGACCTGTTAGCACAATAGGGTAGCATACCAAATCCCTAACCTAATGCCACAATTCACCTCATTTTGTAGTCAAGCCTTACCAAATGGTCAATAATTGACCATTAAAACACCAATTGAACCTCCAAGCACAAAATTCCCAATTTAGTCCCAAAACTCTAACTTCCAACTTCCTACTCATGCATAACACTTGGACTTCAACCTCTAATCCATACACACTCCTCAAACACCATCATTAAACCAATTTAATTCAATTTAAATCATGAAAATCATCACTCACTTAAAGCTACCAAAATTCATGGGTGGTTATACATACATATTTTCTTTTATTCTTCAACAAATTGAACTCAATTTAGCTTTCTAAACAAAAGATAGGAAGGAAGGAAAGAAGTATATGCACTAACCTCTTCAGTGCAGAATTTTTCCAAGGTATAACTTCACTTTTTCCTCTTCAAATTGCTACCCAAATAATGTGCTAATAGTAAGGATCAATTTTTGTGAAGGGATGGTAGGGTTTTATGGTGGGATGAAGGGGGAAATCAAGCTCACAAGGGAGCTTTAATGGAGGTTAAGAGAGAAAAGAGAGAGAAAATGAAGGCTGCCGAAAATGGAGAAGAAAGTGAGCAGAATTTGTGTTTCATTTTTGACTCATTTTCCCCTTTTTAAATGAATTTAATGGTGTTGTTAAATGGTGATTGGTGGAGAGCACACTAATGACATCATGTGATGTCATAATTCCAAATTTTTTTTCATTTTCTTTTCTTTTCTTTTCTACTCATTTTCAATTAAATTTTTAGCAATATTTATTCATATTTTATGTTATAATAGTAATTTATTTAACTGGACAAGTTGGCAAAAAATCATCTCTGAAGACGAAATGACCAAAATGCCCCCTGTTTAGCTTATTGAGCCAAAATCGTCTGTACCAATCTAAAAATTTTTCTAAGCATTTTCTTGGTATTCTAATACCATCGAGATCTCAATGACTCTTCTCTGGAGTCCCAAAAATTATTTCATGAATTTTCTCCCGGGTTTAGGGCTCCTAGCTGCGAGGACCGCGACTTCCCACTGGGTTACCCATCGCTAGGGCACCGACTCATTTAACTTGATTGTATTTTATTTCTAAAATTTTTCATAAATTTTTCTTACACTTATTTGGTTTTTTTAAGACTTCTCACTCTAGTTTACATATAGTTCCAGTCATTCTAGCTGTCCGGACAGACATTGGTCACCAGAACAGTCAAATGTTCGGACTAGCTAAAGTGAGGGTGTTGCAAGCTCGAATTGGGATTTTATAACAGAGAGATTCTAGTTCATGGTAACATATGATTAAAGGTTCATTTAAGGTATTTCTTATTACTGATTGGGTGGCCATGACACGCTATGCTAGGTGTCAACCATGGTCTATGAGATGCCTAAAATGATTTAGAGAAATCATTTATAGTAAGAAAGAGTTCTGATGAAATTAGGAGTTAATATCATATCTCATTGTCAATTAGTGATGAGCCTAGCAAGTCACACATATACACAAGTTAATTACCAAGTAAAATATGATTTAATTAATTAATTAAAAAGTTTAATTGATTAATTAAATAGGTTTGGTTTGCAATAAGATTGTAAGGTCCCTAGCACAGCTTGAAACCAAATCTAGGTTATTGGATGTATAGTATAAGTTAAATTTATATTTAAAGTGTTTAGATATGAATTTAATTATGAGAAATTAATTAATTTATATTTAATATAAATTGATTTGAAGAGGAGAAATAATGATTTTGGGTTGAGAACTCAAAATTACAACATAAGGGTAATTTGGTCATTTCACATGGTGACATGTGGCACCATGAGATGGTGACACATGGCATCATAGTTTGTCATTTTTCTTCCTATCATGCAACTTGATCAAAGTCAAGATTAAGTCTAGCTTTGACACTTGGCTTAATGTAATTAAGTCAATTAAAAATAAGATGCAATGTGGTGGTGACATGTGGCATAGGGTTTAAGTGATTACTTGACCTAATTATATAAAGTGATGTTATAAGAAAATAAAATCAGCCAACACTCTTATATTCTCTCAAAGGTGGCGGCACTTCTTCATCTTTTCTCATCAATTTAAAGAGAATTGCCTAAATTCCTTTGAATTAAAATTGTTAGAAATTGTTTCTAGTGTCTTATACACACATACAACCTCTCTAAATGTAAGAACCCAATTTATAATTGGTTGGCAAAAGCTTAAGAAGCAAATTAGGGGCTGCCCATTGGTGATCTTGGTGTGGACAAGCTAGAGGGACAACACTTGGGGTCCTAGGTGCTTCCTAAAGGTGCCAATCACATCCATAGTGCATCAAAGAGGTTAGTGCTCTAACTCATCTTTTAAACTAGGGTTTAAATGAATTAATTTGTTAATTCACAATCTTGAATGGCAAACATAGATCCTAATACATATTAAAAGTGTTTTAATATGTAATTGAGCATTGAAATTAATTAGGCACATAATGGATGTAGCATGATGTATGAAACCCTAGAAGAAATTTTTAAAATTCAATGCTCTAATCTAACAATTTACATGTTCTGCTCCTTCATATAGGACACTAGAAATAATTTCTAGCAATTTTAATTCAAAGGGAATGGAGTGATTCTCTTTGAATTGATGAGAAAACAAGAAGAGGAGATGAAGAACCCTTTGTGCCGTCACACATGAGAGAAAGAGAGGTGGCTGATTTTTCTTATAACTTCTCTTTATATACTTAGGTCAAATAATCACTTAAACCCTTTGCCACATGTCACCACCACATTGCATCTTATTTTTAATTGACTTAATCTCATTAAGCCAAGTGTCAAAGCTAGACTTAATCTTGACTTTGATCATCTTATATGATAGGAAGACAAATGGCAAGCTTATATGATGCCATGTATCACCATCTCATGGTGCCACATGTCACCATGTGAACTGACCAAATTACCCTTATGTTTTAATTTTGAGTTCTTAACCCAAAATCATTATTTCTCCTCATCTAATCAATTTACATCAAATATAAATTAATTAATTAATCTATATTATTTAATTTCTCACAATTAAATTCATATTTAAACACTTTAAATATAAATTTAACTTATACTATACATCCTATAACCTAGATTTGGTTTCAAGCCATGCTAGAGACTTTGCAATCTTATTGCATACCAAACCTATGTAATTAATCAATTAAAATCTTTAATTAATCAATTAAATCGCATTTTACTTAGTGATTAACTTGTGTATGTGTGTGACTCACTAGGCTCATCACTAATTGGCAATGAGATATAATATTAACTCTCAATATCATCAGAACTCTTTCTTACCATAAATAATTTCTCTAAATCATCTTAAGCTTCTCATAGACCATGGTTAACACCTAGCATAGCGTGCCATGGCCACCCAATCAGTAACAAGGAATACCTTAAATGAACCTATAATCATATGTTACCATGCACTAGAATCTCTCTGTTATAAAATCCCAATTCGAGCTAGACTCAAGGTTAATGTCAAACCCCATTTGCTATGAACCTTATGTTCTCCTTTAATTCCGGTTCTTGATTAATTAGATTTTCTTTTCAGAAACTCTTTTCTGATTAAATCTGTCTGTCTTGGCTAGGAACTTAAAACATCAAGAACAATTAAATGAATATAGGATTTTATCCCTATTTACTTAGGGTAACAGATTCCATCTTGATCAATACCTATCTCCATATATAACTGGTAGGAGCCAACACATGCCCATATATCCATACAGAGTATAAGTATGAAAGCAGTATCAAACTCAAACCACCTATATATAAGATAACTATATTATCTCAGGTCTAAAGATTATATGCACTGATATGATATATGACAATGCATTGACAAGAGTAAACTCCATGTGCTTGTCATATGCGTCACTAGTTCGACCTACTTGTCATTTATAAGTGCCTATCATGTTTATTATATGGCATGAGACTCACCATTCCATCTTATTTATATCTCATATAAATACCTTGGGAACAAACATGAATACAATCTTTCTGGATAAGTCATGTCCTGTGTGAAGTATCATCGATTGTGAACTAATTTATGATACTTTATGCTAGAAATACTGTCACTCATATTCTTAATAACTTAAGAATAGAATTTCTAACAAAATATCAATGGACCTTTTCTATTATACATAAATATATTATGTAAACGGAAAAGAGAAATTGCCTTTTATTAATAAAATATGTACAAGATACATACTAAATGATATGCTCTAGAGCATACTACTAATAATCTCCCATTAGCACTAGAGCCATTCATTTTAATATCTTAGACCCATCTTCTCAAGATGTCAGTCTAACTGAGCTTGTGACATAGGCTTCGTGAATGGATCAGCTGAATTTTTAGCTGATGCTATTTTCTACATGGCTACATCGCCTCGCCCAACTATCTCTCTAATAATGTAGTAATGCCTTTCTATGTGTTTGGATTTCTGGTGAGACCAGGGTTTCTTAGCCTGTATGACTGCCCCATTGTTGTCACAGTAGAGTGGAACTGTTGACTCAATGGAAGGAACTACTGCAAGTTATGTTACGAACTTCTTTATTCAAATAGCCTCTTTTACAGCATCTGATGCAGCAATATACTCAGCCTCTGTAGTGGAATCAGCAGCCGTACTCTGTTTGAAACTCTTCCAACTGACTGCACCTCCATTACAAATGAACACAAATCCGGAGGTAAACTTTCTATCATCGATATCATATTGGAAATCAGAATTAGTATAACCATCCAATTGCAAGTCACCACCTCCATAAATCAAGAATAAATCCTTAGTTCTTCTCAAGTACTTAACGATATTCTTGACAGCTATCCAGTATTCCAAACCTAGATTGGATTGAAACCTACTAGTCAAACTAACAGCATATGTGATATCCAGCCTAGTACACATCATTGCATACATCAAACTTCCAATAGTCGAAGCATATGGAATCCTAGCCATTTTATCTCTTTCTTTAGGTGTCTTTGGAGACATCTCTTTAGAAAGGTGGATACTATGTCTTACTGGTAACAATCCTCTCTTGGAATCAAGCATGTTAAACCTCTTTAACACCTTTTCCAAGTATAGACTTTGGGATAAATCAATTATTCTTTTTGCTTTATCTCTATATATGTGAATTCCAAGAATATAGGTTGCCTCCCTAAGTCTTTCATGGAGAATGTATTTGACAACCATACTTTTACAGTTGTCAACATACCTATGTCATTACCTATTAACAGAATATCATCCACATATAAGACAAGGAAAGTGATAACACTATCCCTAACCTTCTTATATACACATGGTTCATCCATATTTTTGATAAAACCAAATGACTTAATGGCTTCATCAAAATGGATGTTCTAACTCCTCGAAGCTTGTTTCAACCCATAAATGGATCGCTTTAGCTTGCACACCTTGGAACTATCTTGGGATTCAAAACCCCTAGGTTGTTCTATGAAAATGTTTTCTTTAATATATCCATTGAAAAAAGCTATTTTGACATCCATCTACCAAATCTCATAATCATAGTATGCAGCTATTGCTAATAGAATCCTAATTGATTTAAGCATGGCAACAAGTGAGAAAGTCTCCTCATAGTCGATTTCTTGCCTTTAGCGAAACCCTTTCGCTACTAACCTTGCTTTATAGGTCTCTACCTTTCCATCAGAACCAATTTTCTTCTTTAAAACCCATTTATTCCCTATAGGTACAATACCTTCAGGTGGGTCAACAAGGTCCCAAACTTGATTCTTATACATGGAATCAATTTCGGATTTCATAGCTTCAATCCATTTTGAAGAATCTATATCTGATATAGCTTCTTCATAGGTAAAAGGATCATCTCTATGATCTACTTCTTCATGAGTAAACAACTCTTGTTCATCTTCATGAAGAAAACCATATCTCACTGGTGGGTGAGATATCCTAGTCTATCTGCGAGGAATTCCTGTAGATGTTTCATCAATAGGTGCAGGTTGACTAGATGGATCTATATCCATTTGATCTGTTGGTTGGTCAGAATTCTCCAATTCTAACTCTATTTGCCTTCTTTTGCCATCTTCTTCAATGAACTATTATTCAAGAAATATGACATCTCTGCTTATCACAACCTTTTGTGATGTAGGCAAATAAAAATAATATCCAAAACTTTCTTTTGGATATCCAATAAATTGACATTTTTTTGATCTGCTTTCTAATTTATCAGTGTTCAGCTTTTTGATATAAGCTGGACAACCCCAAAGTTTAACATGCTTAAGACTCGATTTTCTTTCATGCCATATCTCATAAGGTGTGGAAGAAACTGTTTTTGATGGAATCCTATTCAGAATATGCAAAGTTGATTTTAATGCAAATCCTCAAAAGAAGATTGACATATCAGTATAGCTCATCATACTACGTACCATATCTAATAGGGTACGATTTCTCCTTTCAGATACACCATTCAGCTGTGGCATTCCTGGAGGAGTCAGCTGGGAAACAATGCCATGCTCTTTCAAGTATTCATCAAATTCAGTACTTAAGTATTCACCTTGTAACACCCTCACTATAGCAATTCCGTACATTCTACTATTCGAGTAACCGGTGTCAGTCCAGACAGATAGAACGTTTGGAAAAATATTTAGACTAGAGTGAGGAGCCATAAATAACTCAAATAATAATAAGAAAAATTTAGAAAAAATTTTAGAAATAAAATAGAACCAAGTTAAACGAGCCGACACCCTAGCGATGGGTAACCCAGTGGAAAGTTGCGGTCTTCATAGCTAGGAGCCCTAAACCCGGGAGAAAATTTATAAAATAATTTTTGAGACTCCAGAGAAGAGTCATTGAGGTTTCAATGGCATTAAAATGCCAAGAAAAGGCTTAAAAATTTTTTTCAATCGATACAGATGATTTTGGCTCAATAAGCCAAACGGAGGGCATTTTGGTCATTTCATCTTCGGAGATGATTTTTGATCAACTTGTCCTGTGACATCCCTTACCCGTTTATAGTGTAGCCAAGCAAGATATGTCACACAATGTGTCGGAGCACTATATCATATTTTCATTACAATTTACCCTTTTTAATTCATTTATTTATAATTTTGATTAATCTGAATTTTCCGCAAATTTTATAGAAAATTCGGCAGAGTGCTAGCTGTAAATTGGAAAAAAAGTTCTTCTGAATCTGTTAAAAATACTTCTAATATAATCATAATATCAATCTCAGTCAACCACCAATATATTTTCAACAATTTCTCAAATGACTTCATTATCTCAAATTTCAATTCATTTCATATCATACTCAATTTATTACTGAACATGGTTCATAAATAATTACCTCAAAAGCATAATTACATGAGTTTAAAATATAAATAACAAAAGTTTACAAAACACAAAAGACCAAAAGTAGCCTAATGTCCTACCAATGCACTGCAAATGTGAGGTGACTCTGGACTCTGTGTGCAGATCTGAAAGTTCACCCGGTATGAGGTCTGCTGGACTCCCCAGCTATGTCTCCAGTACCTGCGCGTGGCAAAAGTGATGCACTAAGCAATTTTGCTTAGTAGTGACAATATAAAATAAAATAACTAAAATAAAGTGAATATGCAGAATGTATGTTTACATCTTTAGTGGACTTAATATCTGGCATTTATTGCAGTATTATTCGATTAAAATTTGGAAAGATTTATTATCATTGCCCGAGTAACCTATACTAGTCGACTGGACTGGATAAATGGGTGAACTTGCACTGGGTACTAATTACCTCGGACTATCACACCATCGGTCACATTGTGTCTCCCGGTGTGCAACAGAATAGCTAATAAGCTGTAATAATTATCAGGAATAAAACCCAAGTATAATAACTCAATCAACATAGCCAAAGGCTATTTTATCACAGAATGGCACGTGAAGCCATAAAACACAGAATGGCATGAAGCCATATGCAGTACTGCTAACAGAACCCTATTGGCATGCCAACCTATCCAAACCAATCTTATTAGGTGTACTAGGGCATGTTACACTCTTAAATTGTACAATTCTTGAAATTTAAGTTTAGGTGTTACTATTCATTCCATTAGTCAACAAAAATGTTGACTTTTGCATAGACAATAGGTGCATTAGTTTTAATACTCCCAACATACCACATTTTGCATTCTAAAATTGTTGGTATTGGTTGCCAATACCATTTCTAAGCTTAATGTTAATTGTCAAAAATTTTTAGATTTTAAGCCTTGTATTTACTGTTCCATTAGTCACTTTTGTAGTGGGAATTTGGAAAAGTTGTCAACATGAAAGTTGTTCCTAATTGTGTCTAGTTACATTTCTTTTTTTTAATCTCTCCATTTGGAGTTTTGTAGCTCAAGTTATGGCCTAAATACCATGACTGGCCGGATTACCAACTTCTTAGATTTTCTGGACTGACCAAATCTACAGTGTTTTGTGCAGTGACTGCAGGTCACCTTTTGAACATGTTATGGCCAAAATTCGGGTTAGGTTTCTTATGAAAGTTGTAGGTCTATGTCTCAGATATTTTTTGGTAAAATTTTAGGTTTATTGGACCTTTCTACACTGAGTTATGACCAAATGAATAAACACTGTTCATTTGATCATTTTGCCCAGGCAGAATGCAGGTCACCCGGATTAGGGCAATCTTTAGGTCAACTTGTTTGATTTTCTGGGCATGGCTTCTTCACCAAAGTTGTGTCATTATGTGTCTAATTTCATGTCCAATTGGCCTTGCACCAATTAAACCTCTACAACTCTAGTTATTGCTGTCCAAACCTGCTGGACTCATGCCCAATCCTGCAGGTCACCAAGGGCAGCCACACTAACTTCAATTCCCATTAAACCAACCACTTCATTTCTTATTCATACATAACCAAATGGTCACTAATTGACCATTAAAACCTACTTTCACCATTACATGATCAAAGTGTCAATTCCATCCCAAACCCTAACTCAACTATCTCAAAACATGCATTTAACTTGCATTTCATTATTCCACTCAAGAGACTAATACTAAGGGCAGCCATACTACCATTTTAGTTCCATGAAATCGTCAAAACCTTACCACATCCAAGGCTTCCAAAAATCTAGGATGGGCATACACATGATATTTATTAAATTACTTTGTAAATTTACACTCAATCATACTCCTTCAACATGAATTGAAAGAGAAAAGGAAAGTTAAGTCACTAACCTCTAATGGAGCTAATCCCAAGCTTGTAAAAGTTCCTTCTTTCTACTTCTTTTTGTTATCTTTAGCTTGCCCAAGGTGCAGTGAATTTTTTTTGTGAAGACAAGTATAGCTTTTATGGTGAAAAGCTTGAAATACTCAAGTTTGAAAGAAAAAAAAATAGTGGAATGCTTAGGAAGAGATTTTCGGCTGCCATGGAAGGAAGAGGAAGATGAAGTGATTTTTTTTTCTTCCTTATCCCTTATAAAATGTTTACTCAATTTTGATTGGTGGAAGAATTATATTGACATCATAATGATGTCATAAGTCTAATTTCTCTCATTTTCCATCCTTTTCTTGTCTATTTAATTTCAATTCAATTTTTAGCAATATTTATTCACATTTTGTGTCATAATAATTATTTACTTAACTGGATAAGTCGGCCAAAAATCACCTCTGAAGGTGAAATGACCAAAATACCCTCCGTTTTGCTTAACAGACTAAAATTGTCTGTACCGATTGAAAATTTTTTCTAAGCATTTTCTTGGTATTCTAATGTCATAGGAACCTCAATGACCCTTCTCTGGAGTCCCAAAAATTATTTTATGAATTTTCCCTTGGGTCGAGGGCTCCTAATTGCAAGAACCGCAACTTCCCACTAGGTTACCCATCGCTAGGGCACCGGCTCATTTAACTTGGTTGTATTTTATTTCTAAAATTTTTCCTAAATTTTTCTTATTAATATTTTAGTTAATTATGGTTCCTCACTTTAGTTTAAATATTTTTCCGGACGTTCTAGCTGTCCGAACGGATACTGGTTACCGGAACAGTAGAATGTACGGAGTTGCTACAGGGAGGGTGTTACATGTCCAGTTAAGTAAATAATTATTATGACATAAAATGTGAATAAATATTGTTAAAAATTGAATTGAAAATGAGTAGAAAAGAAAAAGGAAAGAAAATGGATTAAATAGGAATTTTGACATCATTATGATGTCATTAAAATATTTTTATCCAATCACATTGTGACACATGGCTATAACTCACTTAAAATGAGTTAAATGGGCAGAAATGAAAGAAAAAAAAATCAGTTTTCATATTCCTTCTTCAAAGTTGCCGAAACCTCACTTCTCTCTCCCTCCATTGATTCTCAACCAAAGCTCCATTTCCCTCTCCATTTCACCATAAAACCACTAGCTTGCTTCACTAAAATTCATCCTTACAACTAGAGCAAGCTTGAGGCAGCAAAAAGGAAGAGGAAAGAAAGAGTTTTACAAGCTTAGAAATTTCATCAAACAAGGTTAGTGCTAGAGTTTTTCTTTCTCTCTTTTAATTCTTGATTAGAACTAGGAATTGAACTAAGAATTGAAGAAATTGTGTAAAAATATGCATGGAGGGACACTATCCAATTTTTGGCAGCCTTAAATCTTCTTGAGTTTGATAGCTTTTAATGGATTTAAAATGGTGTAGGGCTGTCCCTTGACATGTATAAGTGAATTGAAAACTTTAATTATGAGTATAATGTAAAATTTGAGAATTGAGATTGTTGGAGTTAGGGTTTGAGCACCAAAATTAGGATTTTGTTTATGTATTGATGAAAAGAAGTTATAATGGTCAATCAGTGACCATTTAGTCATGTTTGAGTAGGAAATTGAGTGAGTGGTACCAAGGAAATTGAGGTTGGTATGCTGTCCAATGTGCCCTACAGGTCTGGATGGGAATCCAGCAAGGTTGGACAGCTTTAATTTGAGTTGTGTAGGTTCAATTGGTGCAAGGCCAATTGAACATGAAATTAGACACATAATGGCACAACTTTGATGAAGGAACTCTGTCCAAAAAACAAACTTAGGATGCCCTAAAAATTGACCAAATCCGGGTAACACACATTCTGCTTGGGCAAAATGATCAAATGAATAGTGTTCATTCATTTGTTCATAACTCAGTGTAGAAAGGTCCAATTGACCTAAAATTTATATCAATGGAAAGCTGAGGCAATTTAGAACAACTTTCATGGAGAACACAAACTCAAATTCTGGACTTAAGTAAATAAAATTGCTAGCCAAATTTGGACTACCAAATCTGGCAGAACCAAAAATTGCCCAGAAATTGTGGGTAAAGGCAATCCGACTAGTTATGGTGCAATAGCCATAAATTGAGCTAGAAAACTCCAAATATGGTGATTCAAAAAACCAAATGTAACTAGACACAATAAAGAACAACTTTGATTAAGAACACTTGGCCAAATTCTCACTGTAGAATGACTTAATGAAACAGTGAACTCTAGCACCAAAAAACTGAAATTTTTGATTTATTTTCTATTAGTTAGGAATATGGATTGGCAACTAATGCCAATACTTTTGGGAACCAAAATGTGGTAAATCTATGTGATTAAAATGCATATAACTATTATATATGAGAAAGTCAATATTTTGACTTAAATGATTAAATAAATAGTAACCTTACATGTTAAGTACAAATATTCAAGAAATAACTTTGTAATATGCCATAGTAGGCCTAGTGTAACATCCTCCCTATACGTGTTCTGTATGTTCTGTTGCTCCGGTGACCTAATGTCAGTCCGGCCAAGTCAGGATGTCTGGAACTACACTTCGGTGATAGTGAACAGACATATAATGATGAAATAAATAAAAAGAAAATACAAGAAAAATTAAAGAAAAATAAAAGAGAAAAAATGAAACTAAGTTAAACGAGCCGGCACCGTTGCGATGGGTAATCGCATCGGGAAGTTACGGCGAAGGCAATTGTCAACCCCAGGACCACGGGGAACCCTCGGAATTAAATTTCGAGATATAATTAAAGTTTTATTGAAATGTAATTGACACTAGAAATATCAAAGAAAAATTAATAAATTAGTACAAAGAAAAACGAAAAATAGAAAAATAGACAAAAATCGGTGTTATCGAAAAATCGAGAATACAACCCGAAGAGGGGCATTTTGGTCATTTGACACTTAGAGATGGCTTTTGACCTAAATATCCATGAAAAATAAGTGATAGTACATTTTCAAAAATTGAATGAAAAATGAGATTAAAAATAAAATGTGATTAAGAGAAATTAAGTGGAAAAATATGGGAATAATTAAAAGTTTAATTATAATATTCTTAATCTACCTTTAGTGGACAATTAGTGGACCTTAGTGGGATATATATATACATATAAAATGTTAAACTTCTGTCCATTTCCACCTTCTTCTTCCTGATATTTTCACTTTGCCAAAATTGTTCCTCTCCCAAAAATCACTATAGCCGCCCCATATGCAAAGCTCCATTCTTCCATCTTCATGCCATAATCTTTATAATTTCTTTCATTAAACTTGGTCCACACCTCTTGGGCAGATTATAGGGAGCAAAAAGGAAGAGATTTGGTAAAGTTTTTAACAAGCTCTCAAGAGGTAAGTGTCCAAATCCTCTCCCTTGCTTCAGTAAACTTTGTGTTTAGGTTGAGGTGAGTAATTTGGTGAAGAGAAAGGAAGAAAATATTGAGATATGAACTTGTCCATTTTTGGCAGCCATGAAAGTTTGTTGTGTTTGAGTTTTTCTTACCTCTAATGGATGGGAATTGAGGTTGATTAACTCAAATGGAAGTTGTAGTAGGTTAATGTCCAAGTATGTGCATGTTAGTGCTTGAATTAAGGGTTTGAAAATGGGACTTTGATACTTTGGTAAACTGCCATGTTTGGTAGCCTATAATATTATGAAATTGTATGTGAGTTTATGTAATTTATTGATGAGATGTGACGGTGTTAAATTGTGGGCAGCATGTGTAGTTGCCATGGAAGTGTATGTGTAATATTGGTATTGAGGTATGTTGAATTTCGGTGGAAGTAAATGTTGAACTTTAATGGTGTATTGTGTGCATTGAGCACTTGAGTGTTTTGCCCAAAATGCTTTGCTGGAATTGTGTACAATATATATAGAAGTGCCATGATTGAATACTGAAGTATTGGGAGGAGAAGGATTGTCAAAATTGAAAGTATAATTTTCAAATGTAGGTTGTGTGTGTTGGCAGTACATAAATGAGGTTATAAGTGCAAAATTGTGAACCCAATTAGTATGAGGCCAATGGGAGGTGAAACTAGACACAAAATAGGCCAACTTTCATGTAGAAATGTTGCCAAAATTCTACCTAGAAACTGACCTTAAAAATGACCAAATCCGGAATTGGTAAGTGCAGGCCCAGATTTTTGACCATATGAACAGTAGTCATTAGGATGATTATAACTCACTCAAAATAGGTCCAAATGACCTAAAATTTTTACCATGGATAGCTTAGACAAAGATCTACAATTCTTATGAAGATACCAAAGCCCAGAAATGGCTAGAACCAAGTCAAAGTGCTTGCACAATTTCGGGTATCAAAACTGCCAGAACTAAATGTGACCTAAAATTGATCAAATTTTGCACTAAAGGTGCAATCTGTCCAGCTTTAGTAAATTGACCATATCTTGGTCTATACAACTCAGAATGACCTGAAATTTGTGCCAGAAGTTCAATAAGACATAGAGCTACAATTTTACTTCTTTGACCAGAAGCTAAAAACTAAGAGAAATAAGACATTAAGCTAGACTAAACTAGCACATTAAAACTGAAAATTTGACATTTACATATAATGAAGCTTGAAGTAATTTGGCAATGAATGCCAACTTGTGAAAATGGTAAATTGCACTATATTAGCAGCATATTGAATTACAAATTGTGACATGTTAATTCTAGAATCAACTTATCCATATTTCCTAAAAAGGTCAACATTTACATTGACTTGTGAATTACATGAAAATTAGCAAACTCAAAAAAATGAAGAATTAAACAATTAATTTGTAATGTGCCCTAATTTGCCTAGTTGACTAGTTTGGATAGTTTGGCATGCCAATAGGATTCTAACAGTTGTTCTGTAAATGGCTTTATGCCATATTGTGTTTTTACGGCATATTATGCCGCATTATGACTTTAATAGCCTACGGCTATACGTATTGTGTTATTATACTTGGCTTATCGCCAGATTGACTATATGGCCTTTTAGCCACACTGTTTGCAGACCGGGAGATACTTTGTGACCGATGGTGTAACGGCCCGTGGTACTAGATAGCCAGTGCCAGTATATCCGTTTATTCAGTTTGGTCAGTATATAGGCTACACGGGCAGTTAATTTAAGCATTATTAAATTCAAATAGCTAAATTCAGTTTATTGACATACAGCACCACTAAAATTAGCAAAAATGAAAGGTTAGCAAATAAAAGTAGAATCAACAACTGTAAATAATATCGATGTCATAAATTCATAAACAATTCATTTACTTTATTTTAGTTTATATTTCTTTATATTTAGCACTACTAAGCAAAATTGCTTAGCGCGTTGTTTTTGTAACGCGTAGGTATTAGAGACACAGCTGGGGAGCCCAGCAGACCTACGACCGGGTGAGACATCAGATCTGCACAGGAGTCCAGAGTCATCTTCACTACACTGTATACATGGTAGGACTTAGGATCTTGTGTAATGACTATCAGTTGTATTTTGACATTTTGTTATGTAATTTTGTATGTTCTAAAACTTTAAGGTTTGTAATAATTTGTATATATTAAACTCTTATGGAAAGTATTTGGATGAATGTAAATTATAATGGATTGTATTTTGAAACTATGAAATAGTTGAGATTTTGAGAATATTATCATATTGAACTGTTTTTAACAGGTTTAGAAAGACAGTTTGTTCGAAATACAGACGGCACCTTGCCGGATTTTTATTACCATTTTTGAAACATTGATTTTATTAAAGTATGAAAATAGAACCAGTATGATATGAACTTTACATAAAAGACTTCTTAAATCAAAATTGAGTTCAGAAAATGAGATAATCACAGACTTGGTGCTCCGGCACGCCTTGCTCAGCTACATTGTAGACGGGTGAGGGATGTTACACCTAGTGTGATCAGTTTGGATAGGTTGGCATGCCAATAGGGTTCTGATAGCAGTACTACGTATGGCTTCATGCCATTCTGTGATATAATAGCCTATGGCTAAACTGATTATGATGTTATACTTGGCTTTATGCCTTATTGCTTTTATGGCTTATTAGCCATTCTGTCTACATACCGGGAGACACATTGTGATCGATGGTGTGATGGCCTGAGGTACCTGGTACCCAGTGCTAGTTTACCCATTTATCCAGTTCGATCAATTTGTACAGGTTACTTGGGCATGGAAAAGTATAAATATATTTGAATTGATTATTAAAAGAAGTAAGGAGATTAAATATCAAGATAAAGAATGATTACAATAAAATGAGACTCAAAATCATCAAAGAAAACGATTAATAAAATGCTAGAAAGAATTGAAATGAACTGGACTGATGATAAAAAAAAAAGTTATTTATTATTGAATGCACTGGGAATTTTAATTATTATGAAATAATTTAAGATAACCTAGAAGGTATTGAATTAAATAATACAAAAAGATTAATAATAGAAATATAATTTAAATAAATATTACAAATGTACCTTTCATAATAACATTAAGTTAAGAATAATGCTATTAAAATATTAGTATATTATATATTATTACTGTAACCTTATGAACTAATGATGTGAACCTTCAAGTAATTGGTAACTTGAAAACCCACATTCAAGAATTAAAGGAACAATATGGAAAGCACCAAATCAAGATGTATGAATTTGATTCTTTGAACCAGCACAATCAGATTGCTGTGTAATTCAAAAAAAAATATCAGAAATGGGATTCTTGACCTAATTCATATGGAGAATGAATAAACCAAGAATAATATGCACATTAAACCTTGCAAGATAGAAATCTCAGCAAGTTAATGAGCTTCACAAGAACAAAGGCAACAGCCAATTTACTCACTAAAGGAGCAGAAATAATCTTTCATTAATATTCAAAGTGTGTCCTCCACTCTCTCATTACACTTGTGTTTATAGTCTCTTGGCTCCAAAGCTAAAGACAAAAATATTCTTACTTCTGCAAGGAGCTTTAAGTCCAAACAAAAATTAATCTATCAAAAGACTAAAAACTCCTAACAAAAAGCAAATTTAATACAATAGCAAATAAGGGCATTTAAGTCCCAAAGAGAGGTGGTTATAACAGCAAGGAATATTCTTTCAAAAAGGTGCCAGCAGATGCATGTACATGGGTTGGATCTGGTACATGCATGTCCACAGGTTATTCCATGTAACCTAATGCTCCACATGACACTTGGTCACTTCTAAGCTTAATTTTCACCAAATTTAATCCTTTATAATTTTTTTCATGCCATTCCAGCTTATAATCCTTGCTCCTTAAGATTCTACAAATTAAATTCTGAAGTGATTTAGCTCTAGCTCTAGTAATTGGACCTTGGATGAAATCCTTTGGCGTGGATGTAGCTTGATTCTCATCATTTCCCTCCGCTTCAAAAGGATTCGTCCTCAAATCTGTTCCTGTATCAACACAAGGCGACAAATCAGCAACATTAAAGGTGGCACTGACATTATACTCACTGGGCAGGTTTATTTTGTAGGCATTGTCATTAATTTTGGTCAGCACTTGGAAAGGTCCACAACATCTTGGTTGTAATTTTGATTTCCTTCGAGAGGGAAACCTTTCTTTGCGTAAGTGAACCCATACCCAATCTCCAGGTTGAAATGTAACTTTCTTCCTTCCTTTGTTGTTGGCTTGACTAGCATATTTTTTATTTTTCTTTTCAATTTGAAGCTTGGCTAGTTCATGGATTTTCTTCACCAATTCTGCTTTTCTTTTTCCATCTAAACTAGCAAGCTTGTTCACAGGCAAAGGTAAAAGATCCAAAGGAGTTGAAGGATTGAAACCATACACAATTTCAAATGGAGAATAGCTAGTAAAAGAATGCACATTTCTATTGTATGCAAATTCAACAAGTGGAATGCAATCTTCCCATGACTTCAAATTTTGCTTAACCACAGCACGCAAAAGAGTAGTTAGTGTCCTATTTACTACTTCAGTTTGACCATTGGTTTATGGGTGACAAGTGGTGGAAAATAACAACTTGATGCCCAATTTTCCCCACAAAACCTTCTAAAAGTGACTAAGGAATTTAACATCCCTATCACTAACTAAACTTTTAGGTATGCCATGCAACCTAACAATATCTCTAAAGAATAAATTTGCAACATTTGTAGCATCATCAGTTTTATGGCATGGAATAAAATGTGCCATTTTTGAAAACCTATCAACAATAACAAAAATTGAATCATAGCCTTGTTTAGACCTCGGTAATCCTAACACAAAATCCATAGACAAATGAACCCAAAGATCACTAGGGGTAGGTAAAGGTGTATACAAACCTTATGGCAAAACTCTAGATTTAGCCTTATCACACACAACGCACCTAACACATACTCTTTCAACATCTCTTTTCATATTCGGCTAATAAAAATGTTCCTTCAACACATCTAAAGTTTTGGCAACACCAAAATGACCCATTAATTCACCAGCATGAGACTCATTCACAAGTAATTCACGCATGGAACTCTTAGGCACACACAATCTATTTTCTCTAAACAAATATCCATCATGCCTATAAAACTTCTCAAAAGCATTCTTTTCACAAGCTGCATACACTCTAGCAAAGTCATCATCTTTAGCATATAATTCTTTCACATATTCGAATCCCAATAACTTTGCATCAAGAAGGGCAAGAAGGTTATACCTTCGAGATAAGGCATCAGCAACCACATTTTCTTTCCCATGTTTGTATTGAATCATATATGGAAGGTCTCAAGGAACTCAACCCATTTTGCATGACGCCTACTCAACTTATTTTGCCCCTTGATATGTTTCAATGACTCATGATCTGTGTGGATGACAAATTGCTTTGGCCAAAGGTAATGTTGCCACATTTCCAAGGCACGTACTAATGCATACAACTCTTTGTCATATGTAGAATAGTTCAAAGCTGCTCCATTAAGCTTCTCACTAAATTATGCTATTGGTCTCTTATCCTGCATTAAAACGGCTCCAATACCTATTCCTGATGCGTCACACTCAATCTCAGAAGTGTTAGAAAAATCAGGTAAAGCCAACACAGGAGCGGAACATAACATGTCTTTAATTTTGTGAAAAACATCATCTTGTTTCTGTTCTCAAACAAAATTAACATTCTTTTTGACAAGATCATTCAATGGTGCTGCAATGGTACTGAAATTCTTAATAAATCTTCTATAGAAACTAGCTAGTTCATGGAAACTACGTACTTCAGATGCAGACTTTGGAATGGGCCAGTCTTTAATAGTTCTAATTTTTTCATCATCAACTTCAACACCATTAGCACAACACCATTAGCACTAATGACAAATCCTAAAAAGACAATGTCACACCTTATCCCTTGTAAGGCACGACATGTTCCCGTAGCATACCTATTGAATTACCGAACTCTACCTACCGATAACCCATTAGTTATGCTACAAAGGATTTTAAAACAAACCATAGCTTTTTATCTTATAAATTCTTTTACGGAAAACTGCATGAAAATAGTTAAAATTCCATGTAAACATTCATTGGAAATAATGATAAACTAAATATTGCAAAAGTTACATTTTCATAAGTCTCAAAGTAAAATACAAAATAGTTACAAACTCAAAATGTGATAGCAATGCAATGCTTTTAAATACAAACTGCTCAATATCCGTACATCCATACATATAGGTACAAAATACATCCAAAGGAATCACAAGGGTATACCTAATGTAAATACCCATAAACAATACCAAAATGCTGCTTACAAGTCTCTCACTCGACAGCCTTCTCCTTTCCCTTACCTGTGACAGAATAAAGAAGCTATCGCTGAGTATATCACTCAGTGGTGCACAACTAATAACTTTAAAACTTAAGGTAAAACATAATTTGTCAAAGCATAATAAATCACATTTTTCTTAAACATGAAAACTTCACAATAGTTCTAAGTCCATAAGAGCCATTTATTGGAATAACATTTCAAATGAGAAATTACACTTGATAAATCACAATTCACAAAGCATTAGTCTTGCTAATATCAACACATAGTTCAGGCCATGACACAAAATTTCACGATCAGTGCCGTGTTGTACACCACGACAAAGCAATATCAACCTCACTAACTGTTATTAATGAGAGAAGGGCTAGCTAGCTAATGAGTACTCATGTAGTCTTACCCCACTAACCGTTATTAATGGGAGACATAATCAATATCAATTATCAACCCCAAGTAGCCGTTACTACTGGAGAGTTTCGAAAGGGACTGTCATGCTAACTGTGGTTTCAAAACAGTTTCCAAAAATTTCCCACTCAACAATCACATTTATAAACCAATAAACACATTTAAATTCATCATAATATCCATATAAAGGTGGCAACACCCAAATTTCTTAAATTCAAGAGAAAAGCCATATTTCAATCAAAGTAAACTTGTTCAAAGCAAACTCATTCAATTTAACACATTCCAAGCAATTTACAACTTTAAAAACGAAGAAAAGGTTAGTTGTGCACAAACCTTCAATGCTCTCCTTTCTCTTTACTCACTATTCCTTGTCCGTTCCAACTTCTTTTTCTATTGAAAATACACAAATAAAATACCTCAATACCAGTCTCAATTGCTGCCAAAAACTCATTATATGCATGTCTAATGCATTCCAAGTTAGCTTTACAAATTTTAGAAAATTTTGATTTTGGACAACTTGGTGCCCTAATTTTTGAACCCAATTTTTACCTAGTTTCGATCATAATTTGGTGAAGTTTTCTTCATGAAAATTGTTTATCTAGGTCTTAACTTTATTTTCCTTTTTGAATCGCCTAATTCGGAGCTGTGTAGCTCAAGTTATGCCCAAAACACGATTACTGTTCACGTCACTGTTCATGCTGCAGATTTAGTTCTGGCAGATTTATCGATCCAAATTCGTTCAATAATTTGATCAAGTTAAGTCCATAATTTGGTCTAATGTTCTTCATACGAAATGTTCTACTATGTCTTAGGTTTCCATCGGTTCAAGAATTGTCTAAATTGGAGTTTTCTAGAGAGAGTTATGATCATGCAAAGTTTACTATTCATATGGTAAATCTGCAATTCTGCAGATTCAGTGATTCAATTTTGCTCAGCAATTTGATTGGGTTAAGTCCATAATTTGGCCTAACATTCTTCATATGAAATGTTCTACTATATCTTAGGTTTACATCGGTTCAAGAATCACCTAAATTAGTCTAGAGAGAGTTATGGCTGTTTAAACTTTACTATTCACGTGCATAATTTTGCAGGTTCCAGAATTTTATCTCCCATTTCAAGGCCCATTTCGGGTAGCTTAAGGTCATTTTCGGGGCAAGGTATCTTCATGAAAATTCTAGCCCTATGTCTTAAGTTTTGTTTCCAATTCGTTTCACAACAATTGGAGTTGTGTAGCTTAAGTTATGGGCTTCCAAACACACTGATATCAGTGTGCAAAATTCTGCCCTAAGTTCAATTTTTCATTTCTTCAATTACTTCCATTAACCAACCTCAATTCACATTTAATTCACCCAAAATGACTTTAATTTAGCATTGACACATCAATGGTACTTCCTAGCACAAATCCCACAATTTTCAAACACCAAAGTTTACAATTTTCCCTAATTCTACCATTTCATTACTTTCATTCATCAACCCAATGTCAATTCAAACTAAATAAACCTCAAATGATCATAATTTAATACTACACACACCAATTTCACTCTCTAGCACCAAAACCCAATTTTCCCATGAACCCTAATCTTCCATAATTTAATTTATGCAATCCCATGAAATCTTACTACTCCCAATCATGCATACTACCTCAATCTAACTTAGATTTATCATCAATTTAACTAAAATACATCAAAATCCTAATTTTCCTTAGGTTGGCCAAAACCCTAGTTTAGGTTCCATGCATGTTTCCTTTCAATTTCTCATAAAATTTCATCATAAGTTAACTTCATTCAAGGCTTATACAACTAATCTAACATGAAAAGAAACTTACCTCAAGTGACCACTTCTAATCTTCAATTTCTTCTAACTCTTTTGTTCTCTTAGCTTCTAATCTCTCAATGAAACATAAATTTGATGTTTTCTACCAATTAGATAGAAAACCCATGGAGAAAAAGTGGAGAAAATCAAGGTTTGAGAGAGGTTGTAAGTGGAAGAATGAAGAGAGAAGAAAGAAAAGAGAGGGAGAGGAGGTATGTGGGGGGCAACTAAATAAGGGAGGGAGGAAGATGGCTTCCTTTTATACTTATCCCAATTATTTTTTTATTTAATTAATTTTTATTGAGTTGTCCAAAGCCCATTGGTCCTAAAATTTTAATTGGGTTAAAATGGACCTAAAATTCTAGATTTTTATTTCTTTTATTTTCCTTTCACTTTATACTTGAATTCTTTTCCTAAAAAAAATTATTCCATAATTCAATTCATTAATTTCACTTAAATTAATTAACATTTTGGTCAAAAGTCAACTCTTGAGGTGAATTGACCAAAATGCCCCTCATCGGTTCATAATCCCTCTTTTTCAATATACCTGGTGAATCCTTATATTTTTGGGTCATTTGAATTTTTATTGTGTCTATCTCCATTAATTTTCTATTTATTTTTGGTCCTCAAGGTGTCTTTGAATAGTACTGGTCACATGCCAAAAATGGTACTATTCACAACTCGGAGGTTCGGGGTGTTACAGACAACCTTTTCCATGCAAAATGAACATTTCTTCAAGTTAGCATATAATTTTTCCTTTCTTAACACATCAAATACAGCTCTTAAATGATGCATATGTTCATTCATGTCTCTACTGTAAACCAATATATCATCAAAATAAACAACAATAAATTTTCTAATAAAAGCACGTAACACATGATTCATCAATCTCATAAAAGTGCTAGGAGCATTAGTTAGCCCAAAAGGCATCAATAACCACTCATATAGTCCATGCTTTGTTTTAAATGCAGTCTTCCATTCATCACCTACTTTCATGTGAATTTGATGATATCCGCTTTTCAAGTCAATTTTGGTAAAAACACAAGCACCACAAAGTTCATCCAATATATCAACCAATCTAGGTATAGGGTGGCGATATTTATAGTGATTTTGTTGACCGCCCTACAATCCACACACATGCACTATGTGCCATCTTTCTTTGGTACCAAAAGGACGGGTACAACACAAGGGCTCCTACTTTCTTTCACGTAACCCTTAGCTAGCAATTCCTCAATTTGCTTTTGTAATTCTTTGGTTTTTTCAGGATTAGTTCTATAGGCCGGATGGTTAGGAATAACTGCTCCAGGTACAAAATCAATCTGGTGCTCAATCCCTTGAATAGGTGGTAGTCCAGCTGGCATCTCCTCAGGTAGCACATCCTCATATTCCTTCAAAAGGGAGACAACAACACTAGGCAAATTGGGGTCAAGGTCAGATGTGGATAAACAAGAGTCCTTAAACACAATTAATAACATTTGCTTGTTGGCAAACATGGCATTCCTCACATCTCTTCCTTTAGCATACAAGCTTAATTTTCTCTCCCTTCTTTCCGCACAGCTCTCCTTTTGCGCCTAAGATTCACCTTTTTCAAGCACTCTTGGAATGTTTTCTTTACTCTCTTTTCTTTCCTCACAACCACCCTTGTCTTGCTCACTCACAACATTTTCAATCAATTTCTTTTCACTCTTTCTTTTCTTCTCTGCTCTCTTTTCGGCCACTCTTGATTTTACCTCACCCATTGCTTGCTTAAGCCTTGTTCGGTCTTCATAAATCTGTTTTGGTGTCATAGGTGCTAAAATGATTTTCCTTCCATTCATTTCAAAAGAATACCTATTTTTATAGCCATCGTGGATCACCTTTCTATCAAATTGCCATGGTCGGCCAAGTAATAAATGGCCAGCTTGCATTGGAACCACGTCACACATAACCTCATCTTGATACTTTCCTATTGCAAAGGAAATCAGCACTTGTTTTGTTACTTTCACCTCTCCGCATTCATTCAACCACTGTAATTTATAGGGTCTAAGGTGTTTCAAAGTCCTCAACCCTAATCTCTGCACCAAAATAGTACTAGCAACATTGACACAACTTCCCCCATCAATAATGACACTACAAGCTTTATCTTGGATAAGACACCTTGTATGGAAAATTGTTTCTCTTTGCAATTTATCACCAACATCCTCCTTTACTTGAGTATTTAATGCTCTCATAATCACTAGAGCACTTCCTTCAGCAGCATATTCTACCTCTACATCCTCCTCCCCTAAAGATGTGGAATCACTCACAATTTCCTCCTCCATTTCTATCTCACCATTTTCTTTCATGACCATGACTCTCTTGTTAGGGCATTAAGAAGCTATGTGTCCACTGCCCAAACACCTAAAACACTTCACATCTCTATTTCGGGTAGTAGTTGCAACCTCCTTTCCTTTACTTTCTACTAATTTCTTCTCCACCTTCTTTTCATTTTCCTCATTTTTCTTATATTTTCTAGCAGCCTTTTCCCTATCCTCCTTCTTCCAGTTAGACTTCCAAGATAAAGAAGTACCTACATTTCCTCCAAATTTTGACTTGCTTTTAAGTTGCCTTTCTACCTTCATAGCCATGTGGACCATATCCTCCAACTCAACATAGTGATGTAACTCAACCATATGAGCAATCTCCTTATTTAGCCCATTCAAGAATCTAGCCATGGTGGCTTCTCTATCCTCCTCCACATTTGCTCTAATCATAGCAATTTCCATTTCTTTATGATAATCTTCAACACTTTTAGAACCTTGAGTCAATCTTTGTAACCTCTGATGTAGCTCTCTATAGTAATGACTAGGAACAAATCTCTTCCTCATTATAGTTTTCATCTCACCCCAGGTTGCAATTGATTGCTCATAATTTCTCCTTCTACTAATCAACACCTGATCCCACCATACCAAAGCATAATCAGTAAATTCTACTGCTGCTAACTTTACTTTCTTCTCCTCTGAATAGTGATGGCAATCAAACACAGCTTCTACCTTCCTTTCCCATTCTAGATACACATCTGGATCATTTTTCCCTTGGAAAGAAGGGATGCTCATTTTAATACTTTTGATATTGTCATCTATCCTATTCCTCTCTCTTTCCTCTCTTCTTATCCTCCTATCCCCATTCCTCCTATCTTCAGCTCTTCTCTCATACCTACCCCTCCTAGGTCTTTCAACCTCAAAATCATAGTTATCAACCTCATCTTCATCAGATTCAACTACTGGAGGTACAAGATCCCTCCTATTTGGCCTTCTCTCATTTTGCCTATCTCTTTGCTCCAGTCTTTCCAACCTATCTATGATTCCATTGCATACAACATTCATTCTTTCAAATTGTTATCTAACAGCCTGCATATAGAATGGATTTTCACCTTCCCCCTCACTATCATCACCCCTTCTAGACATGTTTTCAGACCTGCAAGAAAATGGTTAGTGTAAAGAAAACACCTCACTCACTCACTCCCTTACGTGTTTACACTCAGCAGGGGACACTCCACTCGTGTTTAACTCAACAAGGCTTTTCCCCTCTTATGAACTCACCACTCTGTGCCTTTTACCTCTCTTGGCTATGTCCACAAGTTCTTATCAAACTCAAGTAACTCAAACTAAGACTGTACTCACAAAAATTTAACACATAATAAAATTCTTGAACGTGACGGATCAAAACGAGTAATCAAGAAAGCAATAATGTGACTCAAGAAGTTAAGAAAAGAAAAGCTCAAGTATGGAAATGTAATGCAATAAGGAATCAAGAAAGAAAACACCAAAATAAAAGAGTAGTAAGCTAGAAAAGAGACAACCTAAAGAAGAGATATCAAGCTTAAATATCCAAGTTTGCTACCAACTTATCACAATTACCAGCAGTTTACACAATACACAAAGAATTGCATAAATTTAGGATCACCAAGCAAACGACTGTATTTTGATATGAAATTGAGTAGGCAAATGCAACCCAATACTGACTAATTGCTACTAGAATTTCAGGCTTTTCTTGATAGGTTTACTATGTAAACCAAATTTAATCATGTCTGCCGCAAAATTTTGGTTCCCCACACAAACGGTTAAATTTTGAGCTGAGATTTAATTTGAGAATAGCTCAAATGTGGCACAAAACAATCTGTAAATTTTCAGGAATTTCTGGGCTGATTTGCTATGTGAATTTAATTTGATCGGGTCTACCGTAAAATTTTGGTTTCCCACACAAACGGTAGAATTTTAAGCTGAAATTTAATTTGTGAACTACTGAAATGGGGTATAAACAGCTGGTAAATTTTCAGAAATTTCTGGGTATATTTGCTATGTGAACTTAATTTGATCGATTCTGCCACAAAATTTTGGTTTCCCACACAAACAGTTGAGTTTTAAGCTAAAATTTAATTTGAGAACTACTGAAGTGGGGTATAAACACCCTGTAAATTTTCAGGAATTTCTGGGTCTATTTGCTATGTGAACATAATTTGATCGGGCCTGCCATAAAATTTTGGTTCAGCAGGCAAACAATATCAAACAACCCCAAAAATTTACACCCAACGTCTTAAACACACCCAAATAATGCTGGTACAGTTTCAGGCCAAATAGGTAAGCCAAACTCAATGACCCAAATAAGCTCTCATGCTTGATATCAAAATGAAGGAAGCAAAATAGATAGCTAGAATAATGGCTTTAGCTTGATTAACCCAAAACCCTAAGACAAACTCAACAAAACAAATTTTTAAACAAACAGATCATACCAAACCCCAAAAGCCAATTTCGGTCAAGCATACAATGAACAAAAATGTGAATAACAGAAACACAATAAGAAGCAAAACAAGGTTTAGAAAGAAAAAACCAGGTGCAAGATGAAGAAGTAGAAGCAAATATGGAACTAGAGCCAAACAGCAAATATGAAAAAGGTAACAAACACAAAGTAAGCACAAAGAATAAGAAGGAAATAGAGAATCTACCTTGTTTGGACGTCCCTTTGCTTTGATACCAAAAACTGATGTGAATCTTTAAGTAATTGGTAACTTGAAAACCCACATTCAAGAATTAAAGGAACAATATGGAAAGCACCAAATCAAGATGTATGAATTTGATTCTTTGAACCAGCACAATCAGATTGCTTTGTAATTCAAAGAAAATATCAGAAATGGGATTCTTGACCTAATTCATATGGAGAATGAATAAACCAAGAATATTATGGACATTAAACTTTGCAAGATAGAAATCTCAACAAGTTAATGAGCTTCACAAAAACAAAGGCAACAACCAATTTACTCACTAAAGGAGCAGAAACAATCTTTCATTAATATTCAAAGTATGTCCTCCGCTCTCTCATTACACTTGTATTTATAGTCTCTTGGCTCTAAAGCTAAAGACAAAAATATCCCTACTTTAGTAACAGCTACAAGGAGCTTTAAGTCCAAACAAAAATTAATCTAACAAAAGACTAAAAACTCCTAACAAAAAGCAAATTTAATACAGCAGCAAATAAGGGCATTTAAGTCCAAAAGAGAGGTGGTTATAACAGCAAGGAATATTCTTTCAAAAAGGTGCCAGCAGATGCATGTACATGGGTTGGATCTGGTGCATGCATGTCCACAGGTTATTCCATGTAACCTAATACTCTACATGACACCTGGTCACTTCCAAGCTTAATTTTCACCAAATTTAATCCTTTATAATTTTCTTCATGCCATTCCAGCTTATAACCCTTGCTCCTTAAGATTTCATAAATTAAATTCTGAAGTGATTTAGCTCTAGCTTTAGTAATTGGACCTTGGATGAAATCCTTTGGCGTGGATGTAGCTTGATTCTCATCAACTAAGCATCTCCAAAGAGGACTAAATTAGAAAAAAAAAGGATATTAAATTTTAGAAACCATATTGAAGCATAATTACATCTAAATTATCTGAACCATGTTTTATTTCCATCTGTATTTTGTATATTATTTGCTTTGTTATATTATTGTACCACTAAGCAGTAATGCTTAGCGCGATGGATTTGTTTCCTCGTGCAGGTACTGAAGGTAAAGCCCAACGAATATTAAACAGAGATTTTGGAGTTCTGATCTGCAGAAGTGTTTGACGTATTCAAGGTTGTCACCTCCTCAGCAATCCATGTAGATAGGGCTCATATAGGTCATAATTTGTATGTTATATAAAATGTTTAGTTATAGTATTGTAATGCAAATTATGAAATTGTAATTAATAGGTATGTGATGTAAATTAATAAATCGGTTAATTGATATGTGATTAAATTGTATATCAAGTAAATTAATAAAGATTGAAAATTTTCATATATGAGTTGAGCATGAATGGGAATGTATCCAATTGGATATGAATGAAATTGTATGGATTTGAATATGGAATTGAAATATATAGATGATGCATGAAATGATGAGATTTTTATTTGAAAATATTGTTGAAATTTCAAACAGGTGAATAGTGAAACACGTCAAATGATAATAAAAAAGGGAAAACTCCGTTAGTTTCTCCGTTGAAAAAAATAATTGATATTAAATTAAACGAATTCAAAAATTTTTAAAGAAATAAAATAAGATCAATTAGGGTGCTTCAGCACCGAATGTAGCACACCTTGCTTGGCTACACTGTAGACGGGTGAGTGGTGTTACACACCTCCATGATCTAATCGAAGAGTTTTAATACTTTTTCCTATTTGATTTTCTACTTCAGATTTAAATTCTTTGAACTTTTCAAAGGATTCATGTTTGTATTTCATCAAACACAAATACCAAACCTTGATTTATCATCAGTAAAGGTAATAAAGTAATGAAAATCGCCTCTAGCCATTTCCTTAAATGGACCACAAACATCACTATGTATCAGCTCCAAAATATTTTCAGCTCTTAGTCCTTGTCTAACAAAGGGTGATCTAGTCATTTTACCTTGAAGGCAGGATTCACAAGTTGGAGTAGGTTCAGAACTCAATGAGGATAAAATCCCCATTTTCTCCAGTTTTGCAATCCTATCTTCTGCAACATGGCCTAATTTTAAGTGCCAAATATATTTTAAACTTGAGTTGATTTTCATCATGGCATTACATTCATTTAGATTGCTTGCATTCAATTTGTGTTTATCATTATTATCCAAATAATAAAGTCCATCGGGCATATAACCCGAGCCAACATATTTATTTCCAAAATAAATATTGCAAACATCATTTGTGAACTGAAATTCATAACCATTTCTAGTCAAACTAGATATAGAAATGATATTCTTAAAAGCATCAGGTACATATAAAATATTATTCAAACACAAAACATGTCCACACATGTAAAAAGATTTAGATCCTATGGCTAAAGCTTCAATAGTTGAGCCATCGCCAATCCGGAGTCTAACATCTCTAGCATGCAAGCTGCTACTGTTTGCTAGTTCCTGCATATCATAAGAAATGTGAGAACTGGCACCAGTATCTAAAACCCAAGCTGTAGATAAACTATGAGCATCCTCAGCATCTAAATAACAAGATATAGACATACCTTCTGATGGTGTATCCTACTTGTCCTTCAGAGAAGCAAGATACTCTGGGTAGTTCCTTTTCCAGTGTCCATCCTTCTGGCAGTGGAAACACTTTCCTTTGTCTCCGTCAGCTTTGGTCTTCCCTTTCTATTTGGCTATCTTCTTGAAAGGTCCTGGAACTTGAAGTTTCTTATTCTTATTACCCTTCTTCTTCTTGGACTTTCCAGCAAAAGAAGATGCAATCAAAGCTACCTCTTTTTCTTTATTGCCCGGTATATTCTTTTGGGCAATAACAAGCATGTTAAGTAAACCAACCAAGGTGTATTCCTGCTTAGTCATATGAAAATTTATCACAAAATTTCCAAATGACTCAGGTAGGGACTGAAGGATCAAAACTGTCTAAAGTTGGAAATTCATATTAAAGTCAAGATGTTCCAGCTGCTCGATAAGCTGAATCTTCTTGTGGACATGATCTCCAACATTCTGTCCCTCAGACATCCTCATTCGAAATAGCTACCTAGATATCTCATACCTAACATTTCTGCTATGCTCACCATATAACTCTTGTAGGTGAAGAAGGATCTCACTTGCATTTTGAATGTTCTCATGCTGCTTCTGTAACTCATTACTCATAGAAGCAAGCATGTAACATTTGGCTCTCATATCATGCTCTTTCCACTTATCCAAAGTGTCATGTCCCTCTTGAGTGGCCTCTGGAGGTAAGGGACCAGGAACCTTTGAGTTTAGAACATATCCAATACGTTCTAAGTTAAGAACAAATTTTAAATTTCTTAGCCAATCAGAAAGATTAGGTCCTGTCAACCTATTGTGATCAAGTATGCTCACAAGGATATTGGATGGTGGTGGTTATTGTGTGCTCATTATTATCAGAAAATTAACTGTAGAAAATAACTAAATTTATTAGTAAGTGTATCAAGTAATTAACCAAAATGATTTTAGTCTTTTAATCAAATTGGTCCTCCCACTAACTTGGTGAATCCTACACTTCCAAAGTAGGAAACGAAAATCCTAGTTGGATGGATTTCTAGTGGGTGATTGAATTCTTATAGTTTTATTGATCATCCTCAGGCACATCCATTATTGGAATTACAATAAACTATAAGTGAGCAACTCCTTGCCCATCACATTTCATGTGAGGTTCAATCATTTATCTAGCCCCTAATGCTCAAAATCTCAGGCACATCCATTATTGATTCATCTTGCATTAGTTAAGTTGATCCCATCAAGTCAATAAACATGAAAATAATTTTAATGTCCTCAGGCACATCCGTAATTGGCCATTAATTATTTACATATTTACAACATCTCATGCTTAATAATTATTCTTAAGAAAATCTCTTAAATTAAATGCATCACATACAAGTATTTAAAATTTCTTAAAATAATTGCCTCAATGGAGAGCCCATGATATAATTACTTTAATTATACCATTTTCAACTTAATCATTTGTTTGGAAGATTTAGTGGTCGGCTTAATTACTATTATGGTCTCACTTTGCACATTATCCAATTAGCATGCATATATCATATACTTGCATACATTCCCATACATCTCATGCTTATATGGATAAACAAATAATATGGTATGATCATGGACTTTCTAAGAGATTCAATTCTGAGCCACCAAGAATTGAATCATGGCATTCCTAGGTGTATTTCATTCATTCATTTTTTAAGAGTTGCTGAAGGAGTACATAATCAACACTTGATCTTAATTTCCTTCCACTAGTCGCACCAATGCTCTTGACCTCCTTGATTTTTTTGCAATCCAATTACATTGTAATCCTTAGCATACGAAGGTGAATTTACAAGATCATGGACTTTGAAGTCCTCAAATAAATGAAATTACAATCCAAAATTATTACAACATTTATAATACATGTCACTAAAATAAAATTAATTATTTTACAACTCAAAGAAAATAAAAGAAATAAATCCAATCACATTGGTCTTTTATTGTCCATGATCATCCATCATGTATATTAAAATTGAACAATTAAATAAAACATACATACTAAAAAATTAAATTGAATATCACATATTCAACTAAAAAATTCAGATTTGAATCTCATTCAAATAAATTAAATTTAGAAACCCTTCTCCAAATTTAACTCTATGAAAACAATTTTCATAAATTAATTGTGTAATTAAAATTCCTAATTAAACAATTTAATTAGGTATGGGCCTAATTATGGGCCTTAAATACACAACAATTGTATAATGGGCCCAAGAAATCATGCGCACCATTAGGTTAGGTTCATTCTCTTGATGCCGCCACCTTTGAGGCACTTCAACATGCATGCCGCCACACATATGGCACCTAAACAGTTTTAGATCAATTCAAATTTAATCCAATCACACAATTAAATCTCATATTCAATCCTAATGGAAAAAATAATGGCTCTGATACCAATTGTAGGAATGGAAGCATGGTGATTAGTTCATTGGAGAATTGAATTTCAAAATTTTTCTTCTAAGGTTTCATGCATCATGCCACATCTCTTATATGCCTAATTAATTTTAATGCTCAATTGCATATTAAAACACTTTTAATATGTATTAGGATCTATGTTTGCCATTCAAGATTGTGAATTAACAAATTAATTCATTTAAACCCTAGTTTAAAAGAGGAGTTTGAGCACTAACCTCTTTGATGCACTATGGATGCAATTGGCACCTTTAGGAAGCACCTAGGACCCCAAGTGTTGTCCCTCTAGCTTGTCCACACCAAGATCACCAATGGGCAGCCCCCAACTTTGCTTCTGAAGCCTTGCCAACCAATTATAATTTGGGGTTTTACTTCTAGAGAGGTTGTATGGGCATATAGGACACTAGAAACAATTTCTAGTAATTTTAATTCAATGGGAATAGAGTGGTTCTCTTTGAATTGATGAGAAAATAAGAAGTGGAGATGAAGAACCCTTTGTGCTGTCACACATGAGAGAAAGAGAGGTAGCTGATCTTTCTTATAACTTCTCTTTATATACTTAGGTCAAATAATCACTTAAACCCTTTGCCACATGTCACCACTACATTGCATCTTATTTTTAATTGACTTAATCTCATTAAGCCAAGTGTCAAAGCTAGACTTAATCTTGACTTTGATCATCTTACATAATAGGAAGACAAATGGCAAGCTTATAAGATGTCGTGTTTCACCATCTCATGGTGCCACATGTCATCATGTGAAATGACCAAATTACCCTTATGTTTTAATTTTGAGTTCTCAACCCAAAATCATTATTTCTCCTCTTCTAATCAATTTATATCAAATATAAATTAATTAATTAATCTTCATTAATTAATTTCTCACAATTAAATTCATATTTAAACATTTTAAATATAAATTTAACTTATACTATACATCCTATAACCTAGATTTGGTTTCAAGCCATGCTAGGGACTTTGCAATCTTATTGCAAACCAAACCTATTTAATTAATCAATTAAAATCTTTAATTAATCAATTAAATCACATTTTACTTGGTGATTAACTTGTGTATGTGTGTGACTCACTAGGCTCATCACTAATTAGCAATGAGATATAATATTAACTCTTAACATCATTAGAAGTCTTTTTTACCATAAATGATTTCTCTAAATCATCTTAGACATCTCATAGACCATGGTTAACACCTAGCATAGCTTGCCATGCCTACCCGATCAGTAACAAGGAATACCTTAAATGAACCTATAATCATATGTTACCATGCACTAGAATCTCTCTGTTACAAAATCCCAATTCGAGCTGAAGTCATGGTTAATGTCAAACTCCATTTGCTATGAAGCTTATGTTCTCTTTTAATTCCAGTTCTTAATTAATTAGATTTTCTTATTAGAAACTCTTTTCTGACTAAATCTGTCTGTTCTGGCCTGAAACTTGAAACATCAAGAATAATTAAATGAACATAAAATTTTATCCCTATTTACTTAGGGTAACAGATTTCATCTTAATCAACACCTATCTCCATATATAACTATTAGGAGCCAACACATGCCTGTATACCCATACATAGTACAAGTATGAAAGCAGTATCAAACTCAAACCACTTATATACAAGATAACTATGTTATCTCAGGTCTAAAGATTATATGCACTGATATGATATATGACAATGCATTGACAAGAGTAAACTCCATGTGCTTATCATATGTGTCACTGGTTCGACGTACTTATCATGTATAAGTGCCTATCATGTTTATTAATGGCATGAGACTTACCATTCCATCTTATTTATATCTCATATAAATATTTTGGGAACAACATGAATACAATCTTTCTGGATAAGTCATGTCCTGTGTGAAGTATCCTTGATTGTGAACCAATTTATGATACTTTGTGCTAGAAATATTGTCACTCATATTCTTAACAACTTAAGAATAGAATTTCTAACAAAATATCAATGGACCTTTTCTATTACACATAAATATATTATGTAAATGGAAAAGTGAAATTGCCTTTTATTAATAAAATATGTACAAGATATATACTAAATGATATGCTCTAGGGCATACTACTAACACCCCAGCCGTATGTAGTCATTGCGGCAAGAGACATAGGGGAGAGTGCTGGTACTTGACTAGGGGTTGCTTCAGTTGTGGGGCTACAGACCATTTCCAGAGAAATTGCCCCCGAGGGAGCGCTTTTTATCACACCTTATCCCTCTGTAAGATATGACATGATCCCGTAGTATACCTAATAAATTACTGAATTTCGCCTACCGATAATCTATTAAATATACTACAAGAAATTTTAACAAAACAAATTCATTTTTAAGTTTAATGTGGTGGTAAAAGAATTATTTAAGTGTCTTCAATTCAAGTGTATGTCATAAAATTTTTTTGAAAGGAATAAGCATTTTTAAAATTTTTGCCGAAAATCTGCTTGATGGTGGCTTAAAATTCAATAAACCAATTTTTACACCTGTTAAAAAATAACTTGTGATAGCTTGTGTAATTCAATTTCTATCATAAAAAAAAAACATTTCATCATTTACATAATCCAAATAGGAATTTAAGCATTTATATTCATTAAAAATGTGGAAGATTAACATTACAAAGATTTACATTCGATTTAAGATACAAAATAATATTACAACAATTTACATGATTAAGGTTACAAAAATATTATTACAATATTTATGTACAACCTATTTTATACAACTACTTAACTGACTGTTTCATACATATAGCTATAAATACATCAAAATGGAAATTATAAAGGGTATACCAAATATATACCCGAAGATAACTCCAACTCAGTTTTAAGTTACAGCTTCAAGTAGGCTCACTCAATTGCTCTATCTTTTCTTTTACCTGCAACAGCATACAAAAGCTATCGCTGAGTGGTGAACTCAGTGGTGCACAACTAATAATTTAAAACTCAAGGTAGAACATAATTCGTCAAATCATAACAAAAGATTTGCAATATTCAATTTTCTTTTTTCATAAGGCAATGAAACCAATATCATAACTTTGCAAACATTACAAATCATTTGTTTCAATCCTATTTTATGTACTAAATCATCATAAAGCATTTTTAATATTCCCATTTTTCTTCACATTCCCATGAAATTATCATAACATTTTGCAATCATTGACAAAATATTTATTTTTCAATCCCATGTTTATCAAGTAATCACAATTTAAGGGTATTACTAACAATTCACACAGTTAGACCCGTGACACAAAATTTCCAATCAATGTCATATTGTACATCACAATAAAGCAAATTTCCCCCAATAATCGAGGCTAAAGGTAGGCATCAAAGGTTAGCTAGCATATATGAGTACTCATCTGAATCAACCTTAACTGGCAAGCCAGGGAGGGAAACTCAACCCCACAAGTAGAGGAGATCACATCCAATACGTCTCACTAGGCAAGCTAATGAGGAACACAAATCACATTGCCATGTCAACTGTGGTTTTAAAATATATTCAAAGTAATTTCCATTAACAAAATGCATTTACAAATCAATAAACATATTTAATTATTCAAAATTCATGCACATGATTGGCAACACATCAAGTTAGTAAAAACACTTTAAAACACATTCAAATACCAGCCCACCCCCTTACTATATTGAAATTAAGGGCCAACATCCACCTTTCCATAATATAAAATCATTTCACAATTCAAAATCTTCAAAACAATGCAAATAATTCTTAGATGCATAAGAAAAATCATATTTGAATCATTCAAATTCATTCAACAAATTAAAGTTCTCAAATGTAAATAAAAAGCACAATTAATTCATTCAGTCCCAATAAAAATATAAAAATAAAGGAAAAGCTAGTTGTGCACAAACCTTCTTATACTTCTCTTGACTTAGTTCCACTTCTCTCTTCTTTGGAAGGCTCCTTTTCTACTGAAAACACACAATTGAAGTGTCTCAATACTCATCCCAATATCACTAATAGCTAATCAAAGAAATGCCTAATAAATCCCTAAGTTAACTATGGAAGTTAAATAAATTCTGGGTTCTAGACAGGTTTGAAGCCTCACTGTAGAATCCAATTTCAACCTAATTTCAGTCCTTATTTACTAAAGTGATCTTCATGAAAATTGTTCCTTTATGTGTTAGGTTTAATTTTCAATTTGAATCACTTAATTTGAAGTTCTGTAGCTCAAGTTATGGTCAATTTACTAAGTACTGCTCCAGGGTATTAAGCACTGTCCTTTTCCAGTTTTCTAGAATTTCACCAAATTTTGTATCTAATATCTTAGCACCTTAGGCTTAGAATTGGCATCAGGTCCCTGAAACAATATTTTAGGCCTTTGTCTTAGTTTTTCAAATCATTTTAAATCACTTTAATTAGAGTTATGTAGATAAGAATTCAATAAGACTATAAGAATTCAATCACCCACTAGGAATCCATCCAACTAGGATTTTTGTTTCCTACTTTGGAAGTGTAGGGTTCGCCAAGTTAGTAGAAGGACCAATTTGATTAAAAGACCATAATCATTTTGGTTAATTACTTGATACATTTACTAATTAATCTAGTTATTTTCTGTAGTTATTCTTCTGATAATATTGAGCACACAACAACCACCACCATCCAATATACTTGCGAGCATACATGATCACAATAGGTTGACAGGACCTAATCTTTCAGATTGGCTAAGAAATTTAAATCTTGTCCTGAACCTAGAATGTATTGGATATGTTCTAGACTCAAATGTTCCTGGTCCCTTACCTCCAGAGGCCACTCAAGAGGAACATGACACTTTGGACAAGTGGAAGGAGCATGATATGAGAGCCAAGTGTTACATGCTTGCTTCTATGAGTAATGAGTTATAGAGGCAGCATGAAAATATGAAAAGTGCTAGTGAGATCCTCTTTCACCTACAAGAGTTGTATGGTGAGCATAGTAAGAATGCTAGGTATGAGATGTCTAGGCAGCTATTCTGCATGAGGATGTCTGAGGGATAGAATGTTGGGGATCATGTCCACAAGATGATTCAACTTATTGAGCAGCTAGAACATCTTGACTTTAACATGGATTTCCAACTGCAGACGGATTTGTTCTTTCAGTCCCTACCTGAGTCATTTGGGAATTTTGTAACAAATTTCTATATGACTAAGCAGGAATATACCTTGGCTGGTTTATTTAACATGCTTGTTATTGCCCAAAAGAATGTGCTAGGCAATAAAGGAAAAGAGGTAGCTTTGATTGCATCATCTTCTACTGAAAAGTCCAACAAAAAGAAGGGCAATAAGAAAAAGAAACCTCAAGTTCTAGGACCTTCCAAGAAGATAGCCAAACAGAAAGGGAAGACCAAAGCTGATGGAGGCAAAGGAAAGTGTTTCCACTACAATAAGGATGGGTACTGAAATAGGAATTGCCCAGAGTATAGCAAGTAGTAGCAGCTTGCAGTAACGAGATATTAGACTCTAGGTTGGCAATGGCTTAACTGTCGAAGCTTTAGCCATAGGATCTAAATCCTTATACATGTGCGGACATGTTTTGTATTTAAATAAGGTTTTGCATATACCTGATGCTTTTAAGAACATCATTTCTATATCTAGTTTGACTAGAGATGGTTATGAATTTCAGTTCATAAATGATGTTTGCAATATTTATTTTGGAATAAATATGTTGGTTTGGGTTATATGCATGATGGACTTTATTATTTAGATAATAATGTTAAATACAAATCTAATGCAATCAATCTAAAAGAATGCAATGCCATGATGAAAATCAACTCAAGTTCAAAATATATTTGGCACTTAAGATTAGGTCATGTTGCAGAAGATAGGATTGCAAAATTGGAGAAAATGGGGATTTTATCCTCATTAGGTTCTAAACCTAATCCAATTTGTGAATCCTGCTTTTAGGGAAAAATGACTAGATCACCCTTTGTTGGACAAGGACTAAGAGCTGAAAATATTTTGGAGTTAATACATAGTGATGTATATAGTCCATTTAAGGAAATGGCTAGAGGCGGTTTTCATTACTTTATACCTTTACTAATGATAAATCAAGGTTTGGGTATTTGTATTTGATGAAATACAAACATGAATCCTTTGAAAAGTTCAAAGAATTTAAATCTGAAGTAGAAAATAAAACAGAAAAAAGTATTAAAACTCTTCGATCAGATCGTGGAGGTGAATACTTAAGTACTGAATTTGATGAATACTTGAAAGACCATGGCATTGTTTCCCGGCTGACTCCTCTAGGATCACCATAGTTGAATGGTGTATCTGAAAGGAGAAATCATACCCTATTAGATATGGTACGCAGTATGATGAGCTATACTGATATGCTAGTCTCCTTTTGGGGATTTGCATTAGAATCAACTTTGCAAATTCTGAATAGGAGTCCATCAAAATCAGTTTCTTCTACACCTTATGAGATATGGCATGGGAGAAAACTAAGTCTTAATCATCTTAAGATTTGGGGTTGTCCAACTTATACCAAAAAGCTGAACACTAATAAATTGGAAACCAGATCAGAAAAAGGTCGATTTGTTGGATATCCAAAATAGAGTTTTGGATATTATTTTTATTTGCCTACATCACAAAAGGTTGTGGTAAGTAGAGATGCCACATTTCTTAAACAACAGTTTATTCAAGAAGGAGGCAAAGGAAGGCAAATAGAGTTAGAATTGGAGAATTCTGACCAACAGATCAAATGGATATAAATCCATCTAGTCAACCTACACCTATTGATGAAATATCTACAGTAATTCTTAGCAGATTAACCAGGATATCTCACCCACCAGTGAGATATGGTTTCCTTTATGAAGATGAACAAGAGTTGTTTACTCATGAAAAAGTAGATCATGAAGATGATCCACTTACCTATGAAGAAGCTATATCAGATATAGACTCTTCAAAATGGATTGAAGCTATGAAATCTGAAATTGATTCAATGTATAAGAATCAAGTTTGGGATCTTATTGACCCACCTGAAGGTATTGTACCTATAGGAAATAAATGGGTTTTCAAGAAGAAAATTGGTTCTGATGGAAAGGTAGAGACCTATAAAGCAAGGCTAGTAGCGAAAGGGTTTCGCCAAAGGTAAGGAATCGACTATGAGGAGACTTTCTCGCTTGTTGCCATGCTTAAATCAATTAGGATTCTATTAGCAATAGCTGCATACTATGATTATGAGATTTGACAGAGGGATGTCAAAACAGCTTTTCTCAATGGATATATTGAAGAAAACATTTTCATGGAACAACCTAGGGGTTTTGAATCCCAAGATGGTTCCAAGGTATGCAAGCTAAAACGATCCATTTATGGGTTAAAACAAGCTTCGAGGAGTTGGAATATCCGTTTTGATGAAGCCATTAAGTCATTTTGTTTTATAAAAAATGTGGATGAACCATGTGTATATAAGAAGGTTAGTTATAGTGCTATCACTTTCCTTGACTTATATGTGGATGATATTATGTTGACAGGTAATGACATAGGTAAGTTGACAGCTGTAAAGGTATGTTGTCAAATACATTCTCCATGAAAGACTTAGGGGAGGCAACCTATATTCTTGGAATTCACATATATATTCTTGCAATCTTTGACAAAATATTTATTTTTCAATCCCATGTTTATCAAGTAATCACAATTTAAGGGTGTTACTAACAATTCACACAGTTAAACCCGCGATACAAAATTTCTGATCAATGCAGTATTGTACATCACGATAAAGCAAATTCCCCCAATAACCGAGGCTAAAGGGAGGCATCAAAGGTTAGCTAGCATATATGAGTACTCATCTCAATCAACCTCAACTGGCAAGCCAGAGAGGGAAACTCAACCCCACAAGTAGAGGAGATCACATCTAATATGTCTCACTAGGCAAGCTAATGAGGAACACAAATCACATTGCCATGTCAACTGTGGTTTTAAAACATATTCAAAGTAATTTCCATTAACAAAATGCATTTACAAATCAATAAACATATTTAATTATTGCAAATTCATGCACATGATTGGCAACACATCAAGTTAGTAAAAACATTTTAAAACACATTCAAATACCAGCCCACCCCTTTACTACATTGAAATTAAGGGCCAACATCCACCTTTCCATAATATAAAATCATTTCACAATTCAAAATCTTCAAAACAATGTAAATAATTCTTAGATGCATAAGAAAAATCATATTTGAATCATTCAAATTCATTCAACAAATTAAAGTGCTCAAATGTAAAGAAAAAGCACAATTAATTCATTCTGTCCCAATAAAAATATAAAAATAAAGGAAAAGCTAGTTGTGCACAAACCTTCTGATACTTCTCTTGACTTAGTTCCACTTCTCTCTTCTTTGGAAGGCTCCTTTTCTACAGAAAACACACAATTGAAGTGTCTCAATGCTCATCTTAACTATCACCAATAGCTAATCAAAGAAATGCCTAATGAATCCCTAAGTTAACTATGGAAGTTAAATAAATTCTGGGTTCTAGACAGGTTTGAAGCCTCAATGTAGAATCCAATTTCAACCTAATTTCAGTCCTTATTTGCTAAAGTGATCTTCATGAAAATTGTTCCTTTATGTGTTAGGTTTAATTTTCAATTTGAATCACTTAATTTAAATTTTTGTAGCTCAAGTTATGGTCAATTTACTAAGTACTACTCCAGGGTATTAAACACTGTCCTTTCTAGTTTTCTAAAATTTCACCAAATTTTTTATCTAATATCTGAGCACCTTAGGCTTAGAATTGACATCAGGTCCCTGAAACAATAATTTAGACCTTTGTCTTAGGTTTCCAAATCATTTTAAATCACTTTAATTGAAGTTATGTAGAGGAATTTATGACCTGAGAACCATTCAGAGGTCACAGGGCAAAAAGGCTGATTTGCAGGAATCCCAGATTTTGCATTCCTGATTTGTTCTTACATTTTCTCTAATTTGCCTTAAGAACTGGTTTAGGTCAAAGCATGAAATTTGTAGTTCTATGTCTTATGGTTAATTTAGTTTTAGAATTACCTAATTTGCTATTGTGTAGCTTAAGTTATGGCAATTTTGCCAAAACTGGTTGGATGACCAATCACTCAAATTTTTCAGGTTCAGTCCAGAATTAGGGTAGATTTACTGGACTAAATTTATCTAACAATTTGATTAAGTTAGGGTCATAATTTGACTTTATGATCTTCATGTGGATTGTTCTTCTATGTCTCAGAATTCCATAGGTTCTAGAATTACCCAAATTGGAGTTTTCTAGAGTGAGTTATGCCTAATTGAATAAGTACTGTTCATATGATCATTTTCTCCAGTCTAGAATTACAATTCAGGATTCAGGCCTTAATTTGGGGAACTTATGGTCATTTTCTGGGAAACCTCTCTTCATGAAAATTTTAGTCTTATGTCTTATGTTTCATTTTCAATTAGTTTCACATTAATTGGAGTTGTGTAGCTCAACTTATGAGCTTCTAAACACACTAGACTCTAGTGTCCTGATTCAACACCAATTGTGCAATTTCACTACCACTAATTCCTTCATCAATTCAACTTCATTCCACATTCAATACACCTCAATTGACCTTAATTTAACCTTAGGAACACTAATTGCACTCATATCAAAGAAACTCTAATTTCACCAAACCCTAATTTCACATCTTCCAATTTCATACAAGTTCATATAAACTCAACACATAAATCATACATACCACTTCATCTAAGCTACAATTCATATTTAATTTCATCAAAGACATCAAAACCCTAAATTTCCAAAGCTGGCTGAAAATCCATACCCCCATATCATGCATGATTTTCATGCTTTCCTAAGTAATTTCCCCACAATCAACCCTAATTTCATGTATAAATAACAATTTCAAGCTTGTAAGATGACTTACCTCTAATGAAGCTTTTCCAATTCTCTAATTCTTCAAGTTTTTCCTAAATTTCTTGTTCTCAATCTTCTAATTTATGGTTAATTTGAGGTTCGCTACTAGTTTAGAGGGGAATTTATGGAAGGAAAGTAGAGATTCAAAGCTTGAAGTTGTATGAAAATGGAGGAAAGAGAGAGGTATGATGGCCGGCCAAGCTAAGGGAGAAGATGAAGATTTTTGTTTCATTTTTACTTCTTTTGTCTTCTTATATAATAGATAATTATCCTAAAATAATTTAATTAATAATTATTGTTATTATTTTTTTAATACAATTTATTTAATTCCTTCCATGTCCCTTTTTTTAATTTCCATACACATAACACTTTATTTAACTCCATTCTAATATTTTAGTCTTACTCATTTTAATTGGACATTTAGGTCAAAAGTTAACTCTTGAAGTGAATTGACCAAAATACCCCTCATCGATTTATTGTCCATTTTTTTCCATAATACCCGATGAAATTAGGTTCACTTATTTATGCTTCTTCAATAATTTCTCCATATCAGTCTCTACAAGGTTCCTTATGAAATTAGGGTAGCAACTGAACTCACAGTCGCTTCCTGTGTCAATCACCCATCGCCGGGACCTAAACTCATTTAACTAATTTGTGCTTTATTTCTCTTATTTTTATCCAATCTTTTTTAATCTTTATTAATTTAATTTATGACTTCTCTCTGTAATTTAATTATGGTTCTAGATATTCTAATTGTCCGAACAGACATTAGTCACCGAAATAGTGGAATGTACGTGACTACCTAATATGAGAGTGTTACACTTTTACTGCTCCAGCACAAACTTAGTGTGACACCCCTTACCCGACTATAGTGTAGCTGAGCAAGACATGTTACACTCGGTGCCGGAGCACCTTATTTTATCTTAAATTATTCCTTTAAAAATTTTGTTCTTGTTATATTTTAATATCAATTATCTTTCTATGGAGAAATCAGCGGAGTTTCCCCTGTTTTTATTACCATTTGGTGCATTTTACTATTCATCTGTTTGAAATTCAACAATATTTTCAAAATAAAATCTCATAATCATCTCATATTTCAATATTATCCATGTATTTCAATTCTCATATTCATTTCCATCCACTTTCCTTTATACTCTATTCACATATCAAAATTCTCATATTTCCATTAATTTACATAATTTGCAAACTAATTGAATAAATTTACAATTTACATAATATACAAATTAATTACATATGAACTATTCAATTTATTAATTTACATCACATAAATATTACTTACAAATTCTTAGTTTACAATTCTTAGTTTACATTACAACATACAAAATATTTATAATATACAAAATACATAAAATGACTTATATGGGCCCTATCTACATGCATGGTTGAGGAGGTGACAACCTTGAACCCTTCTGACACTTCTGCAGATCTAGACTTCAAAATCCCAGTCTAATATCTACTGGGTTTTGCCTTCAGTACTTGCGCGAAGGAAACAAATCCATCGTGCTAAGCATTTCTGCTTAGTGGTGTAATAATATAACAAAAAATAATGTATACAAATAAAAAAAGAATCAAGCATTCTAAATATTCAAGTATCAATTTGATTTAAAATGACATTTCTAGTATTAACTATCTTATATGCTAATTCGTTCCTCTTTGGAAGTACTGAGTTTATAGCCTTACAGTAATAATATTCAATATATATTTTATTCTAGGAGTATTGTATTTGTGGTCTCTCTACGATTCTGCAATTGTATTTTTGTTATGTTTCTATTGCTAATCTTCTTTTTTTTTTTTCATTCAATACTTTCTAATGTTTTTAATAACTAATGTTCTTAAATAATTTCAATAATTTACACTGCCTAGGTAACCTATGACAGGCTGACTAAACTGGATAACGGGTCATTGGCACTGGACACAGCATTGCCTCGGGCCGTCATACCATGGGACGCAGAACGTCAACTAAGTATGCAGTTAGTATGGCTAAAAAGCTACGATAACACATAATCGGGCATAAAAGCCATGAGTGCGGGCATAAAGCCATGAGTGTGGGCATAAAGCCATGAATACAGGCATAAAGCCTTTCGCAGTACTGCTAAAATAATACCCTATTGGCATGCCAATCTATCCAATCTGACACACATGTCTAGGCGTTACATAGGCACATAGTACCATTAAGTGTTCATAAGTTTCATTATTTCATTATAGGTTTTAATTATAATTTCATTATAGGTTTTAATTATAATTTCTAGCATTTTAATCTTTTTCATAATAGAAACATAAATCTCTAAGTCTAATATTTACATAATTTATGCATTCATCGTAATTTATATATTCATTATGTTATCCATAATTATCACAATTCAAAACAATGGTTCTCATGTACCATTGTACTCAAAATATTTTTCCCTTCTATAATAATGAGAACTCATGTCTCATTCATACATTAATATGATTCATTTATTCATTACACTATTTATATAATTTATCATTTGAAATTCAAGAAATATTTTTTCTTACTAAGTATTTATGATTACTCTTAATTTCACTCATGTACCATTAAGTGTCAATAGGTTTTATTTTATTTCCTAGTGGGAATACAATGTCCAAATTCATTTTTATCTAATGCATATGTTCATAAATTTCATTTGTATAGTTCATTTACAATTTCATCTCTAATCTATCACACCAATTCACATGTACTTAGGTTCAAGCAAATTTTCATTTTTATTCAATAAAAAAGGAAAGTCCCCTATCACACCAAATATTATTTATACATCATTTATACATTTAATATTTCATTTATAGTAATTTACAATTTACATTTCAAATTATATCAACTATTTCTCCTAAGTTCTATTTGTGATGAGCCTACAAATCCCATCAAACTAATCACATGATTTAAACAAACCTTAAATCATTTAAGTGAGGTATCATTAGCAATTTAAGTTTTGGTCCTTTGCATTCATTTCATTGAGGTTACTATTCACTTAACTATTCCTACACAAAAGTTGACTTTTTAATACATAATAGATTTGTTGAACCTAAGTTCACCAAGATACTATATTTTGCATTTTATTTTTGTTGGCATTGATTTCCAATACAATTTCAAAGCTTATTTTATGTTATTCAAAATTTTCAGATTTCATACCTTAAGTTTATTGTGCCATTAGTCATTGTTACAGTGGAAATTTGATAAAATTCTCTTTATCACAGTTGTTCATTTATGTGTCTTCTTTAATTTTCTTTTTTAATCACTCCATTTGGAGTTTTGTCGCTCAAGTTATGGTCAATTTACCATAACTGGCCGGATTAGTCTTTACCCAGATTTTCTGGGCAAATTTGGTTCTGCCAGATTTGGTGTCCTAACTTTGACTAGCAATTTGAATTGGTTAAGTTCAGAATTTGAGTTTATATTCTTCATGAAAGTTGTTCTAAATTGTCTAAACTTTATATTGATATAAAATTCAGGTCATTTGGATACTTTTACACTGAGTTATGGCCAAATGAACATTCATTTGGTCATTTTTACCAGGTCCAGAATTTGTTACCCGGATTTGGCCAATTTTAAGGTCATTCTAAGTTTGTTTTCTGGGCAAGGTTTCTTCATTAAAGTTGTGCCATTATGTGTCTAGTTTCATGTCCAATTGGCCTTGCACCAATTCAACCTACACAACTCAAGTTACAGCTGCCCAAACTTGCTGGACTCACATCCAGCCCTACAGGTCCTATGAGGCAGCATACCCAACCTCAAATTCAAAGCCATAATTCGCTTCAATTCCTCATCAAACACAGCCAAATGGTCACTAATTGACCATTAGGACTTCCATTCACCAACATATGAGCAAAACCCTAACTTAATGCCTCAAACCCTAATTTTCAAATGTCCATTCATACACATACATCGATTAAACATACTAATTCATTATCACTCTACATATACACTTCAAATACCACCTCTAATCCACTTTAATCCATCAAAATAATCAAAACTACTTCCCCCCATAAAGATGCCAAAATTTGTAGAGGCCCATAAATGCACATATTTATTCAATTTTATCAATTTCCTAGCATAAATAATGTTACTAGCACAAAATCTAAAGAAAAAGAGAAGAAATAGGCACTAACCTCAACTTGACCTATCCCAAACTTGTTAAATCTTCTTAATTTCCCCTTCAAATTGCTGCCTAGAGGTAATCTAAGGTGTGAGGAGAAGTTTTAATGAAGAAAGGTTAGGGTTTTATGGTGGAAGTGAAGGAGAGAGAAAACTCTTATTGAGCAAAAATGGTGGAGAGTGTGAAAGGAGAGGAACGGCTGGGTTATGAGAGGAAGAAGGAGCAGAAATTCCTTTTTATTTTCAGCCCATTTAACTATTTTTAGATTGGTTTAATAAGGCTTAATTTAATTTGATTGGTGGAGGCTTTTTTAAATGACCTCATAATGATGTCATAATCCCATTTAACTCATTTTCTTTCCTTTTCTTTTTTACTCATTTTTAATTTAATTTTTAGCAATATTTATTCATTTTTTTGTCATATAATTCACTTACATAAGTGGACAAGTTGGTTAAAAATGGTCTCTGAAGGCAAAATAATAAAAATGCCCTCTGTTTGGCTTAATAGACTATAATTGTCTGTACCAATTGAAAAATAATTTTTCTAAGCATTTTCTTGGCATTCTAATGCCATCGAAACCTCAATGACTCTTCTCTGAAGTTCCAAAAATTATTTCATGAATTTTTCCCGGGTTTAGGGCTTCCAGCTGCGAGGACCGCAACTTCCCACTGGGTTACCCATCGCTAGGGCACCGGCTCATTTAACTTGGTTGTATTTTATTTCTAATTTTTTTTTAAAATTTTTCTTATTAATATTTGAGTTATTTATGACTCTTCACTCTAGTCTAAATATTTTTCCAGATGTTCTAGCTGTCCGGACTGACACCGGTCACCGGATACGGAATAGCTACAGTGAGGGTGTTACACTTAGAGATCCGTCCCTACAGCTCAGAGGGGTAAGAGACCTAGTAGGACGGAGGTAGTAGATAGTTCACAGAAAGCTACTTCTGAGACAGCGCAGAGACCAGAGGCTAAGGCACCAACACATGCCTATGCTATGAGAGCCCGGGAGGAGCAGGATGCGCCTGATGTGATCCGGGGTACTTTCCTTCTCTATGATATGCCTGTACATACATTGGTAGACCCAAGATCCACACATTCATATATTTCTATTGCCTTGCCTGTAAAGAGAGGAGTTCAGGTAGATGAGACTGAGTAGGATATTTTGGTCACTAACCCTTTAGGCCATAGTGTAGTGGTGAATAAGGTCTATGAGGGTTATCCCTTAAGAATTCAGGGACATGAGTTTTTGGCCTACTTAATTGAGCTACCATTCCATGAATTTGACATGATACTGGGGATGGATTGGTTATCGCTTCATCAGGTAATGGTAGATTGTCGGTTGAAACAGATCACCTTGAAAACTACCCGTAATGAAGAAGTGACGGTTATAGGTGAAACGATGGGCTATCCTTCCAATGTCATATTGGCCACGGTAGCTAGGAAACTGATAAGAAAAGGTTGTGAAGTGTACCCAGCACATGTGGTTAATACTAGGAAGGCTAGGTCTAGTCTTCAGGATATGCTCACCATATGTAACGTTTTGGATGTATTTCCAAGGAATTACCTGGTTTACCACCGAAAAGAGAAGTAGAGTTTGCAATTGAAGTGATGCCGGGTACAACACCAATATCGATTGCTCTTTATAGGATGGCACCGATGGAGTTAAATGAATTAAAAGTACAGTTACAAGAACTGTTAGATAAGGGGTCTAGTGTGTCTCCATGGGGAGCACCAGTATTATTTATAAAGAAGAAGGATAGGACATTGAGATTGTGCATAGACTACCGGTAATTGAATAAAGTGATGGTAAAGAATAAGTATTTTTTGCCCAGGATAGATGATCTGTTTGATCAATTGAAGGGAGCAAGTGTTTTATCCAAGATTGATCTCAGATTGGGGTATCATCAGCTATGGGTAAAGGAGGCGGATGTACCTAAGACTGCTTTCAAGACCCGATATGGGCATTATGAATTTTTGGTGATGCCATTAGGGTTGATAAATGCACCAGCGGCATTCATGGACCTTATAAACAGTATCTTTCATTCTTATTTGGATCGATTTATAGTGGTGTAACACCCTCCCTGTAGCAACTCCATACATTCTACTGTTTCGGTGATCAGTATCGGTCCGGATAGCTAGAACGTCCAGAAAAATATTTAAACTAAAGTAAGAAACCATAATTAACTCAAATATTAATAAGAAAAATTTAGAAAAAATTTTAGAAATAAAATACAACTAAGTTAAATGAGCCGGTGCCCTAGAGATGGATAACTTAGTGGGAAGTTGCGGTTCTCGCAACTAGGAGCCCTAGACCAGAGGGAAAATTCATAAAATAATTTTTGGGACTCCAGAGAAGGATCATTGAGGTTCCTATGGCATTAGAATGCCAAGAAAATGCTTAGAAAATTTTTTCAATTGGTACAGACAATTTTGGTCTGTTAAGCCAAACGGAGGGCATTTTGGTCATTTCGCCTTCAGAGGTGATTTTTGGCCGACTTGTCCAGTTAAGTAAATAATTATTTTGACATAAAATGTGAATAAATATTGCTAAAAATTAAATTGAAATTAAGTAGACAAGAAAAGGAAAGAAAATGAAAGAAATTTGAATTATGACATCATTATGATATCATTAAACATCCTCCCACCCAATCAAATTTTGACACATCATTATAAACTACTTAAAAATGAATAAAAGGAGATAAAAATTAAAGAACTAAACAGCTATCTTCAACCTTTGGGGCAGCCAAAAACGTAGAGAGAGAGAGAGAGAGAGGAAGGAAGGAAAACTCCATTAAAGCTTCACAAAGCTTGAGTTCACCACCCAAATCACTCCAAAACCCTAGCTTCCCTTCACAAATATTTACCCTTACACCTAGAGCAAGTCTTGACCAGCAAAAAGAAAGAGAAAAAGAGGAGTTCCCAAGCTTTGGGAATTAGCTAAATCAAGGTTAGTGTCCAAACTTTTGCTATTTTGATTAAATTCATGTTTAATGGCATGAAGTAAGTAGGAAATGTAAGAAAACAAGATAAAAATGTGTGTGTGTGCACTCTAAAAATGTTGGCAGCTAGGGTTAGCTAGGGTTTGATGATTTTGCTTGGTAGAAAAATGGTTATGAGCAGCCCTTGGTATTAAATGAGTGATTGAACCTAGTTGTGTAAGTGAAATGCAAAGTTTAGGCATGTATGAACATGGAAAATGTGGACACTTAACAACATTAGGGTTTGCTCATGTAATGGTTTATTAACCTTGTAATGGTCAATTAGTGACCATTTGAATGTGTGTGAGAAGGAATTGAAGTGAGTAAGGATGTTGGATTTGAGTTTAGGTGAGCTGCCTTGGCTGACCTGCAGGATTGAGTATGAGTCTAGCAGATTTGGGCAATTATAAATGGAGTTATAGAGGTTCAATTGGTGCAAGGCCAATTGGACATGAAACTAGACACATAATGACACAACTTTGGTGAAGAAACCCTACCCAGAAAACCAAACCAAGTTGGCTTAAAAATTGCCCTAATCCCGGTGACCTGCATTCTGCCTAGGCAAAATGATCAAATGAACAGTATTTATTCATTTGGTCATAACTCAGTGAAGAAAGGTCCAATTGACCTGAAATTTTACCAACCGAAAGCTGAGATATAGACCTAAAACTTTTATGAAGAACACAAATCCAAATTCTAACCATAACCTAGTCAAATTGCCAACCAAACTTAGGTTACCAAATCTGGCAGAACCAGTTTTGCCCAGAATTTTGGATTATGTCTAATCCGGCCAGTTATGGTGTTTAGGCCATAACTTGAGCTAAAAAACTCCAAATGGAGTGATTAAAAAAAGGAAATGTAACTAGACAAAATAGGGAACAACTTTCATGAAGACAATTTTGCCAAATTCCTACTGTAAAAATGACCAATAGAACAGTAAACACAAGGCTTGAAATTTGAAAATTTTGAACAAATAGCACTAAGCTTAAAAATGGTATTGGCAACCAATACCAACAATTTTAGAATACAAAATGTGGTATGTTGGGAGTATTAGAACCAATGTACCTATTGTCTATACAAAAGTCAACATTTTAGTTGACTAATGATGTCACACCCTACCCCTCTGTAAGGCATAACATGATCCCGTAGTATACCTAATGAATTACCAACTCCGTTTACTGATAACCCATTAAATATACTACAAGGGATTTTAAAAGCTTTTCTTACTTCTTTTACAGTGGTGAGCACTATTTACAGGTGTTAAAAACCTTTTTGATCTGAAGTGATAGAACTAACACATTTGAATTATTTGGAATTTCTGTAAAAATTTTGGCAGAATGCCATCTGTATTTTGGATAAAACAGTTCTTCAGAAAACCTGTAAAAAGCACTTCAATTATTTTCCAAATCTCAACTCCAACATTTTTTTCAATACAACATATTTCTCAACTCAAATCCACAGTGATTTTTCAAAAGCTGAGATATAGGAAATATAATACAATTTTTACAAGTCAAAATAACTCATAATTATTTTACAACCTCAAGTTACAATTTGAATTTACAACTGCTCAAACCAAAACAACATGTACATACAGTGGTCATACATTACAGTACAAAATGCAAAAAGCGGTATACTCGTTATACCCGAAAAATCTCTCGCTGGAGGTACTAGCAGCCTAGTCTGCTGCCCTGTCTGTCTGTCTACCTGCGACAAAGAATAAAGCTATCACGAGACAATGTCTCAGTGGTGCACAACATTAACCAAATACAACTTTAAATCACAACTCATAAACCATATAAATAGTGGATACGTAAAACCATAGTTAAATTCAAGACAATGAATGTCATAAGGAATTTAAACTCCAATTCACAAATTATCAAAATTCATAATAACACAATTTAGTCAAATAGTTTAAGAATACCGTATTGCCAATTCATACACAATTTGATCAAATTACTGAATAACACAGTGTTGCCGATCAATATCACAATTTGATCAAATAACTGAATAATATCGTTTTGCAAATCAATAACACAATTCGATCAAATAACTGAATAATATCGTTTTGCAAATCAATAACACAATTCGATCAAATAACTGAATAATATCGTTTTGCAAATCAATAACACAATTCGATCAAATAACTGAATAATATCGTTTTGCAAATCAATAACACAATTCGATCAAATAACTGAATAATACAATGTTGCCAATCAATAACACAATTTAGGCCATGACACAATTTTTTCCATACATGCCGTGTTGTACACCACGACAAGACATACTCACCCCAATAATCGGAATCAATGAGGGAGGAAGCTAGCTATATAATGACTACTCATCCACACTCACCTCAGACTGATAAGTCAAAGAGGGAGGAACATACTCACCCCAGACTGATAAGTCAAAGAGGGAGGAATATATCACACTCACCCCATAAATGGAGGAGGAACATAGTAACAGTGTCATGCCAATTGTGAGTCAAAACAATTCCAAACATTTTATTCAAATGATCCGTAAGAATCCAATAAATTTCCAAAGTTATAATTTCATTCACAAAATGGCAACACAATTCGTAATTCACTTCAATTTCCACAAAAATCATTTACAGTGCTTTTCAATCAATAAGTATCCATCGATATCATTCAAACAATTTTTCATAGTTTCAAACCATTCACAATGTTTTTCAATCAATAAGTGTCCATCAAACACATTTCCACAATTTAAAACAATAATATACAAATAGTCAATATTTATTTCAATTGAAAAATTCAAGAGAAATAGTTGTTGTGCACAAACCTCTGATGACTGTCTTCCTGGTCTGGACTCAGTGTTTCCTTCCCTTTCCCTGAGTCTTTAGTAACTGAGAAACACAATTTGAAGTGTTTCAGTACTAATTTATATTGTCTCTAACGTTAATGTTCGATAAACAATTCACTGGATGCCTTTATTTGCTTAATCAACCCATATATCGACCCTCGATGTTTTCTAGGTAAATTAGGTCTTAACGTTATTAATATGTCATATTCGATAGGGTTTTAAGGTCGGTACGTTTTACCAAACTCATTTCCTTGTTCAGTGCATTTTAATGCAACTTGCTGAATTCCGGGATACTAGTTTGACCTAGCCGGACGACCTAGTTTCCTCGGTTTTCGGGTTTCGGTCAAAACTACAAACTTGTAGATCTATGTCTTATGGACCGTGGTGCAAAATTTTAGGTCATTCCGAGTTAAGTAGACCAAGTTATGGTCATTATACTATTGCTGGTCAAATGGCATCAAATTAGGTCATTTTTAGGTCAATTTGGTCAACTCTGGTTCGGCCAGTTTTTGGACCCGAACTTGTGCAAGTTGTTTGACTTGCTTATGGTCATTTTTGGGCTTTGGTGTCTTCATAAGACTTGTAGGTATGGGTCTTAACTATTCATGTTTAAAATTTCAGGTCAATTGGACCTGTTTTGAGTGAGTTATGGCCTAAACACTCACTGCTGCCCAATTGGTCATTTTTCAGGTCCTAATTGCACCTAATCCGAATTGGTCATTTTCTTAGGTCACCTTGCAAGCAGAATTTTGGTATGTTTTCTCAATGAAAGTTGGCACATTTTGTGCCTAGTTCCACCTCCAATTGGTCTTATACCAATTGAGGTTACACATTTAAAGTTATAGGCTAAAATGTACACTGCCCTTAGTTACTTTGCTTAACACACATCAATTACACATTTACCTTGCAATATGTTTACTCCCCTACCAAATCTGTTTTGGTACATTACCAAAACTATATACCACTTTACATTAACATCACTTTGGGCAGATTACAATTATCCTCAACACACCAAATATAATTCACATTTACAAGTTCTAAGTACAATCACATACACACCTAACCATTACAAATCTTACATACACTTTACACAATCAATCTATATACATATCCATCAAACTTCTATGTCAATATTCTGCCACCACCTTCATGAACACACACATTTATTCAAGCATCCCCAAGCTGCCGAAATTCTTCCTCAATACCAAAGTGTCCTACGATCATCAATTTTCATCCAAGTGCAAAAATCACCTTATACATATGAAATATTTTACTAGGATACTACATCACCATAACCAATATAATTCTCATCAATTATATGTACAAATACTTCATCAATACATGACTACATAGCTGCCCAAAAATGGATATCTCAATATGTGACACCCCTTACCCGTGTACAGTATACCCGAGTAAGTAATGCCACACGGCGTACCGGCACACTCTAATATACCTTGATTAATTTATATCAAGCTTTTGCATATAATTTATGAAATATACTTTATTTAAGCCACTTAGCAAATTTCTTTATTTATTTAAGATTCCGAAAATTTTATAGAAAATCCGGCGGAGTACCGGCTAAAAATGGAGAAAACAGTTCTTCGGAACCTGTTAAAAACACTTCCAATAAACAAATTCATTCATTCTCAACTCCAATATCATCACAAAACTCAATATCAAGATCTCAACATTTTTTCAATTTCAGGTCTCAACAACCTTTTCATTTCTCAAACATCTCTTTCTCAGGGTTCTCATATATAAACAACAATTAAATACTCAAATTTCTTCCATACATAACCATAAATCTTTATTATTTACATGAACCTCAAAATACATTACATAAATCCCAAATACATATGAGAAAATAAAAATTTAATTACAAAATGACAAAATGACATCTAGTGTCCTACCAATGCACTGCAGGTGACGAGGTGACACGGACATCGTGAATCTGCCGGATGGACTCACCCAGTCTGCGGTCTACTGGGCTCACGATCTGTATCTCCAGAACCTACGCGTGGCAAAAGCAACGCGCTAAGCAATAATGCTTAGTGGTGCAATAATAAAATAACAAGAAATAACAGAAAATAAATGTGTATTGCATGTGCATGTTTTGTTTGTTTTGTATATGTATATCCATTCATTTCATTAATCTTGTCCACTTTCATTCATGTAGTTGCCCCAAGTAACCTACACTAGATGACTGATGGATAAACGGTAACCGCACCTTTGGGTATCAAGTACCTCGGGCCGTCACACCATCGGTCACATATGCATCTCCAGGTGTGCATCAGAACAGCTAACAAGCTGTGACAACATCAAGCACAAGGCCAAAGCTCAATACAAGGTCAGAATGGCTAAAAGCCATGAAATCACAGAATGGCATATTGCCATGTGCAGTACTGCTAACTGAACCCTATTGGCATGCCAAACTATCCAAACCAATCTTGTTAGGTATACTAGGGCATTTGAAACTTTAAAATTCTTCAATTTGTGAATTTCAAGTTTTGGTGTCACTATTTACCTCATTGGTCAACAAAAATGTTGACTTTTGGATAGAAAATAGGTGTATTGGTTTTAACACCCCAAACATACCACATTTTGTATTTAAAACTTGTTGGAATTGATTGCCATTTCCATTTCTCAACTTAAATCTAGGAGGGCAGAATTTTCAGTTTTGGAGACCCAACTTTACTGTTCCATTGGGCCCTGTTACAGTGGGAATTTGAAGAAATGGCAAACATGAAAGTTGTTCCTTACTTTGTCTAGTTGAATTTCCTTTTTTGAATCACTCCATTTGGAGTTTTTTAGCTCCAGATATGGTCCAAAAACCACAGCTGGCCGGATTACCATTATGCAGAAATTACCATATCTACAGTAACATGAACAGTGACTGCCACTGCCATTTGGGTTAGGTTCTGGCCATAATTTGGGGTAGGTTCCTTCATGAAAGTTGTTTGTCTATGTCTTAAATTGTTGCTGTAAAAATTTCAGGTCAATTGACCAAATCTACAGTGAGTTATGGCCAAATGAACAGTTACTATTCATTTGATCAATTCTGCAGGGGCTGTTGCAGGGTGTCCGGATTGGGGCCAAGTTTTGGTCCTCTTGCTTTGGTCTTTTGGGCATGGTTTCTTCAGCAAAAATGTGCCATTATAAGCCTAGTTTCATGTCCAATTGGCCAAACACCAATTGGACCAACACAGCCAAAGTTATGGCTGTGTAATTGGACTGAAATCTCAGTCACCATTACTGCTGTCCCTAGGCAGCATAGTCACTCTCTTTGCCAAGCTATTTTTCAGTCCAAATTATGGTTAAATTTCCTCAAATGGTCACTAATTGACCATTAGAATGTCCTTTAACAATTTCATAAGCCAAGTCCACATTTTCACCCTCAAAACCCTAGTTTCCATTCCAATTTACCCATACACCTTGGTTAAGCACACTAAATCATTACCTATGTAGATATATAGCTTAAACATAATCTCCCATTCATTCTAAGTCCATTAAAACCATCAAGCCACTCCATTATTGTTCCCTTATTAGGGTGCCGAAATTCAAGGCATGCATAAACATAAATTTCATTCATTTAAGTTACAAATTCTTGCTCACTTTAAGGCTTTAACATGGAATAAAGGAGATTTAAGTATATATATGCACTAACCTTGAATAGGGCAGATTTTTCCCCACTTAAAACTTCACTTTCCTTCACTTTCTAGGCTGCCAAACACTTCCCCAAGAGGTGTGGTTAAGTTTTAATGAAGGGGTTTAGGGTTTAGTGGTGGAAACAAAGGAGAAAGGGAGCTTGGGAAGTGAGGTTTAATGGAGGTTGAGAGAGAGAGAGAGATTTCGGCTGGAATTGAAGATGAAGAAGGTAGCTGCAATTTAATTTTTTTGGTCTTCATTTTGTCTCTTTTAAGTATTTAAGAAAGTTTATTAGCTTGTGATTGGTTGGTGAGTTTTAAATGACATCACAATGATGTCATAAATAAGCTTTTTCCTCACTTTCTTTTCTTTCCTCCACTACTCATTTCCAATTTCATTTTTAGTAATGTTTCTTCATATTTTATGTCATATTAATTATTTACTCAACTGGACAAGTCGGCCAAAAATCACCTCTGAAGGCGAAATGACCAAAATGCCCTCCGTTTGGCTTAACGGGTCAAAATTGTCTGTACCGATAGAAAAATTTTTCTAGGTATTTTCTTGGCATTCTATTGCCATGGGAACCTCAGTAACCCTTCTCTGGAGTCCCAAAAATTATTTTACAATTTTTCCCCCGGGTCTAGGGCTCCTCGTTGCGAGAACCGCAACTTCCCTCCGGTTACCCATCGCTTGGGCACCGGCTCGTTTGACTTGGTTGTATTTTATTTCTAAAATTTTTACTAAGTGTTTCTTATTAATATTTGAGTTGATTATGGTTCCTAATTTTAGTTTAAATATTTTTCCGGACATTCTAGCTGTCCGGACCGACACTGGTCACCGGAACAGTAGGATGTACGGAGTGGTTACCGGGAGGGTGTTACAACTCTTCCCCTCTAATTTAAATTTCGTCCTCGAAATTTACCTGATGCAAACAGTTGAGGGAACTGTTGCCTCATCGTTTCTTCACTTTCCCAAGTTGCCTCCTCGGTGTTGTGGTGCCTCCAAAGCACTTTCACCAATGGAATCTGCTTGTTCCTCAATTCTTTTACTTCCCGAGCCAGGATCCGTAGAGGTTCTTCTTCATATGTCAAATCCGGTTGTATTTCAATTTCTTCTCTGGAGATGACATGTGAAGGATCTGAGCGGTATCTTCTGAGCATGGACACGTGGAACACATTGTGGATCTTGTCCAGCTCTGGTGGTAAAGCTAGCCTATAGGCCACTGGACCCACACGTTCAATGACTTCATATGGGCCAATGAACCTAGGGCTCAACTTACCTTTTCTTCCAAACCTCAACACTTTCTTCCATGGTGACACCTTGAGGAACGCTTTGGTCACCTTGAGGAACGCTTTGTCGCTAACCACATATTCTATTTCTTTTCTCTTCAGGTCGGCATAAGATTTCTGTCTGTCTGAGGCAACCTTCAGATTGGCTTTGATTAGTTTCACTTTCTCCTTAGTCTGTTTCACAGTGCAGCCCTACCGGTTGTCTTCGCCCAATTCAGTCCGGACTGCTGGAGTTCTACATTTTCTCCCATACAGTGCTTCATATGGGGCCATTTGAATGCTAGCTTGGTAGCTGTTGTTGTATGCAAATTCTGCCAGTGAGAGGTATCTATCCCAACTTCCCTCAAACTCAATGACATAACTCCTCAGCATATCCTCAAGGACCTGACATATATTTCATGTTATTGTTATCATTTCAATTCAATATTTGTATCAATTTCATTGGTTTCAATTGTTTACCTGGATTACTCTTTCAGATTGCCCATCCGTCTGAGGATGGAAAGCTGTGCTGAAATGGAGTTGTGTACCCAAGGATTCATGCAACTTCTTCCAAAATCTCGATGTAAACCTTGGGTCTCGATCAGATATGATGGAAAGTGGGATTCCATGCAGTCTAACTATCTCACTGATATACAATTCTGCTAACTTCTCCAGTGAGTAGTCAGTCCTAACTGGCAGAAAGTGTGCTGACTTTGTCAATCTATCAACTATCACCCATACTGCATCATATTTCTTCCGGGTGAGAGGCAGACCACTTACAAAATCCATGGTGACCCGATCCCACTTCCATTCAGGTATGCGTATAGGCTGTAGCAAACCCGATGGAACTTGATGTTCTGCCTTGACTTGCTGACATGTCAAGCATTTAGTCACATAGTCAGCTATGTCTTTCTTCATACCAGGCCACCAATACTGAAGCTTCAGGTCATGATACATCTTTGTACTTCCTGGGTGCATAGCATATACACTGGTGTGTGCCTCTTTCAGAATATTTGCTTTCAATTCCCCATCATCTGGTACACACAGTCTTCCTTTGTAATACAGACACCCATCTGCTTTCACCCCATAGTCAGTTGCTTTTCCCTCTGAGATCTTGCTCATAATAGCCATTAACTTTTCATCTGCCTTTTGCCCATCTAAAATCTGCTGTAGCAGGTTTGGCCTCACTTGCAACTCAGCCAAAATAGCTCCATCTCGAACCAAGGATAGACGGGCATTCAATGATCTCAAAGCTGTCATGGATTTTCTGCTCAAAGCATCAGCAACTACATTTGCCTTCCCAGGATGGTAGTCAATTATACAATCATAATCCTTCAGGAACTCAATCCATCGCCTCTGTCTAAGGTTGAGCTCCTTCTGGGTTGGCAAGTATTTCAGGCTTTTGTGGTCCGTGTAAATGTAGCACTTTTCACCATACAAGTAGTGCCTCCATATCTTCAGTGCGAAGATAATTGCTGCAAGCTCTAGATCATGGGTAGGGTAATTCTGTTCATGTGGCCTTAGCTGTCTGGAAGCATAGGCGATCACTTTCCCCTCTTGCATCAATACACACCCTAACCCATTATGTGAGGCATCACTGTAGACCACGAAATCCTTTCCTGACACCGGCTGTGTTAACACTGGTGCCTCTGTCAACATAGCCTTCAACTTCTCAAAACTGGTCTGACACTTGTCATTCCAGTCAAATTTGACATTCTTGTGTAACAACTTGGTCATTGGAGCAGCTATTAAGGAAAATCCCTTCACAAATCTCTTGTAATACCCAGCTAGCCCCAAGAAACTTCTGACCTCAGTTGTGTTTCTGGGAGGCTTCCATTCCATCACTGCTTCTATTTTCTTGGGATCCACCCTAATCCCATCAGCTGACACTATGTGTCCAAGGAATGCAATCTCATTCAACCAAAAGTCACACTTGGACAACTTAGCATACAGCTTCTTTTCTCTCAGGGTTTGTAGAACAATCCTCAAATGCTTATCATGTTCTTCCCTGGTCTTGGAATACACCAAAATATCATCAATAAAGACCACTACGAACCGATCTAAGTGTGGATGGAAGATACGGTTCATAAGGTCCATGAATGCCGCTGGTGCATTTGTTAGGCCAAAGGGCATCACTAGGAACTCATAATGCCCATATCGGGTCCTGAATGCAGTCTTTGGCACATCTGCATCCTTCACCCTCAACTGATGATACCCTGACCTGAGATCAATCTTAGAAAATACTCCAGCTCCCTTCAACTGATCAAACAGATCATCAATTCTAGGCAACGGGTATTTGTTCTTTACTGTCACTTTATTCAACTGCCGGTAATCAATGCAAAGCCTCAAAGTCCCATCCTTCTTTTTCACAAACAGCACTGGAGCTCCCCATGGTGACACACTGGGGCGTATGAACCCCTTATCAAGCAACTCTTGCAATCGAAGTTTTCAACTCCTCAATTCGATGGGTGCCATCCTATAAGGAGCAATAGAAATGGGTCTTTGTGCAGTTGTTTCAATAGCAAATTCAACTTCCCTTTTTGGTGGCAAACTGTAATTCTTCAGAAATACCTGCAGGAAGTCCTTTCATGGGTATGTCACTCAGTTGGCTTAGCACGCCTAGTATCCACCACATGTGCTAGGTAGGCTTCACGACCTTTCTCATCATTCTTCTTGCAACTGTGGCTGAGATGACATTGGACAAGAAATCTGTCCTTTCACCCACAACAGTGATCTCATTACCCTCAGGGGTTTTCAAAGTAATTCTCTTCAATTTGCAATCAACTATTGCCTGATGACGTGACAACCAGTCCATTCCCAAAATCACGTCAAACTCATGGAAGGGCAACTCAATCAAGTCTGCCAAGAATTCATACCCCTGAATCCTTAATGGGCAACCCTTGTATACTTTGTTCACTACCACACTGTGACCCAATGGATTAGTGACCAGAATGTCTTGGTCACTGTCCCCTACCAGTATCCCCCTTTCTACGAGTAGGTTGATGCAAATGTAGGAATGAGTAGATCCTGGATCTACCAATGCATGCACAGGTGTAGTGTAGAGGAAGAACGTACCCCTGATGACGTCCGGGGCATCTTGCTCCTCCTGAGCTCTAATAGCATAAGCCCTTGCTGGTGGTCTACTGTCAGGCCTCTCTGCTGGCTCAGATGCAGGCCTCTGTGATGGTCCAACAGCCTCAGATTTACCAGATTTTCTACCCCTCTGTGGTGCAGGAGCAGGTCTGTCTGCTTGTGTTGGAGCAGCTGTAGTAGTTCTGCGTGGACAGTTTCTCAACTGATGCTCTGCTGACCCACACCTCAAGCAAGCACCAGTCACTCTCCAACACTCCCCCTTATGCCATTTCGGCGGTGTGGACATGCGAGAAGATCTTTGGCTGGTCCCTGAACCCCATCCACTGGAGAGCGCCTTGATGGTGTGGGTGACCTCTCCTAGGGGTGAAGCGTGGCCTTGGCCTGAGGTGACCACGACCACTGTGGTGAGTGAACTCTGTGCAGGAGGACCCTTGAACTTCTTCCCAAATGCAGGAGCTGAACTAGACTGACCCGGGCCCCTCTTCTGCTGTCTATCCCATACAGTCCGCTCACTGATTCTTACTTTTTCCACCTTTATTGCAGCTTCCACTAACTTGGTAAATTCTGTGATTCCCAAGGCAGTGAGCTGGATCTTGATGTTGTCATTTAGTCCCTCTTCAAATCTCTTACATCTTTCAGCTTCATTAGGGACTATCTCCCTTCCATAGCGGCTCAATCGAACAAACTCCTTCTCATATTCGGCCACTGACAGCTGTCTCTGCCTCAGGTTAATAAACTCTCTTCTTCTCTCTTCCAGGTATCTGATGTACCACATACTTCTTCTTGAATTCGGAGAGAAAGAAGTCCCAAGTTACAGCTTCTGGCTGCACTTCACTGGACACAGTGTCCCACCACTCATATGCATCGTCTTGCAGCAAGGATATGGCAGCTTCCAGGTTTTGCTCTGGAGTGCAGTGGAGTTGTTTTAGGACTCTGCACATTACTGCTCAACCAATTCTACCGCAGCAGTCATCTTCTCTCTTGCCATAAAAATCCACTGCCCCAAACTTTCTTAACCTTTCCAGGTGTGATTTCTGCTGTGGAGCTGGTGGTGGTGGTGGTGCTGGCATTACTCCGGCCATTTGTTTAAAGAAGTCGGCCATTTGCTGGAACATGGCCTGTGGAGGCTGAGCAGGCTCTGCTTGAGCTGGCGGAGCAGATTCTCTCATGCCCCCAGTCTCAGCTGCTGCAGGTGGAGCATGACTCTCCATTTCCTCCTCAACGGCTCTCTGAGATGAAGGGTCCATATCCTATTCAAAATAAGAAAGATAAACAGATCTGCATTAGTGTCACCTCGACTCTTACAAATGCAATGCATGGTATGGACTCAATCTAGGCCCAGAAACGCCTAAACCGTGCTCTGATACCACTAAATGTGACACCCCTTGCCCGTGTACAGTATACCTGAGTAAGTAATGCCACACGGCGTACCGGCACACTCTAATATACCTTGATTAATTTATATCAAGCTTTTGCATATAATTTATGAAATATACTTTATTTAAGCCACTTAGCAAATTTCTTTGTTTATTTAAGGTTCCGAAAATTTTATAGAAAATCCGGCGGAGTACCGGCTAAAAATGGAGAAAACAGTTCTTCGGAACCTGTTAAAAACACTTCCAATAAACAAATTCATTCATTCTCAACTCCAATATCATCACAAAACTCAATATCAAGATCTCAACATTTTTTCAATTTCAGGTCTCAACAACCTTTTCATTTCTCAAACATCCCTTTCTCAGGGTTCTCATATATAAACAACAATTAAATACTCAAATTTCTTCCATACATAACCATAAATCTTTATTATTTACATGAACCTCAAAATACATTGCATAAATCCCAAATACATATGAGAAAATAAAAATTTAATTACAAAATGACAAAATGACATCTAGTGTCCTACCAATGCACTGCAGGTGACGAGGTGACACGGACACTGTGCAGAACTGCCGGATGGACTCACCCAGTCTGCGGTCTACTGGGCACACGATCTGTATCTCAAGAACCTACGCGTGGCAAAAGCAACGTGCTAAGCAATAATGCTTAGTGGTGCAATAATAAAATAACAAGAAATAACAGAAAATAAATGTGTATTGCATGTGCATGTTTTGTTTGTTTTGTATATGTATATCCATTCATTTCATTAATCTTGTCCACTTTCATTCATGTAGTTGCCCCAAGTAACCTACACTAGATGACTGGACTGGATAAATGGGTAAACTGGCACTGGGTATCAAGTACCTCGGGCCGTCACACCATCGGTCACATATGCATCTCCAGGTGTGCATCAGAACAGCTAACAAGCTGTGACAACATCAGGCACAAGGCCAAAGCTCAATACAAGGTCAGAATGGCTAAAAGCCATGAAATCACAGAATGGCATATTTCCATGTGCAGTACTACTAACTGAACCCTATTGGCATGCCAAACTATCCAAACCAATCTTGTTAGGTATACTAGGGCATTTGAAACTTTTAAATTCTTCAATTTGTGAATTTCAAGTTTTGGTGTCACTATTCACCTCATTGGTCAACAAAAATGTTGACTTTTGGATAGAAAATAGGTGTATTGGTTTTAACACCCCAAACATACCACATTTTGTATTTAAAACTTGTTGGAATTGATTGCCATTTCCATTTCTCAACTTAAATCTAGGAGGGCAGAATTTTCAGTTTTGGAGACCCAACTTTACTGTTCCATTGGGCCCTGTTACAGTGGGAATTTAAAGAAATGGCAAACATGAAAGTTGTTTCTTATTTTGTCTAGTTGAATTTCTTTTTTTGAATTACTCCATTTGGAGTTTTGTAGCTCCAGATATGGTCCAAAAACCACAGCTGGCCGGATTACCATTATGCAGAAATTACCATATCTACAGTAACATGAACAGTGACTGCCACTGCCATTTGGGTTAGGTTCTGGCCATAATTTGGGATAGGTTCCTTCATGAAAGTTGTTTGTCTATGTCTTAACTTGTTGCTGTAAACATTTCAGGTCAATTGACCAAATATACAGTGAGTTATGGCCAAATGAACAGTTACTGTTCATTTGGTCAATTCTGCAGGGGCTGTTGTAGGGTGTCCGGATTGGGGCCAAGTTTTGGTCCTCTTGCTTTGGTCTTTTGGGCATGGTTTCTTCAGCAAAAATGTGCCATTATAAGCCTAGTTTCATGTCCAATTGGCCAAACACCAATTGGACCAACACAGCCAAAGTTATGGCTGTGTAATTGGACTGAAATCTCAGTTACCATTACTGCTGTCCCTAGGCAGCATAGTCACTCTCTTTGCCAAGCTATTTTTCAGCCCAAATTATGGTTAAATTTCCTCAAATGGTCACTAATTGACCATTAGAATGTCCTTTAACAATTTCATAAGCCAAGTCCACATTTTCACCCTCAAAACCCTAGTTTCCATTCCAATTTACCCATACACCTTGGTTAAGCACACTAAATCATTACCTATGTAGATATATAGCTTAAACATAATCTCCCATTCATTCTAAGTCCATTAAAACCATCAAGCCACTCCATTATTGTTCCCTCATTAGGGTGCCGAAATTCAAGGCATGCATAAACATAAATTTCATTCATTTAAGTTACAAATTCTTGCTCACTTTAAGGCTTTAACATGGAATAAAGGAGATTTAAGTATATATATGCACTAACCTTGAATAGGGCAGATTTTTCCCCACTTAAAACTTCACTTTCCTTCACTTTCTAGGCTGCCAAACACTTCCCCAAGAGGTCTGGTTATGTTTTAATAAAGGGGTTTAGGGTTTAGTGGTGGAAACAAAGGAGAAAGGGAGCTTGGGAAGTGAGGTTTAATGGAGGTTGAGAGAGAGAGAGATTTCGGCTGGAATTGAAGAAGAAGAAGACAGCTGCAATTTAATTTTTTTGGTCTTCATTTTGTCTCTTTTAAGTATTTAAGAAAGTTTATTAGCTTGTGATTGGTTGGTGAGTTTTAAATGACATCACAATGATGTCATAAATAAGCTTTTTCCTCACTTTCTTTTCTTTCCTCCACTACTCATTTTCAATTTCATTTTTAGTAATGTTTCTTCATATTTTATGTCATATTAATTATTTACTCAACTGGACAAGTCGGCCAAAAATCACCTCTGAAGGCGAAATGACCAAAATGCCCTCCGTTTGGCTTAACGGTTCAAAATTGTCTGTACCGATAGAAAAATTTTTCTAGGTATTTTCTTGGCATTCTAATGCCATGGGAACCTCAGTAACCCTTCTCTGGAGTGCCAAAAATTATTTTACAAATTTCCCCCCGGGTATAGGGCTCCTCGTTGCGAGAACCGCAACTTCCCTCCGGTTACCCATCGCTTGGGCACCGGCTCGTTTGACTTGGTGGTATTTTATTTCTAAAATTTTTACTAAGTGTTTCTTATTAATATTTGAGTTGATTATGGTTCCTGATTTTAGTTTAAATATTTTTCCGGACATTCTAGCTGTCCGGACCGACACTGGTCACCGGAACAGTAGGATGTACGGAGTGGTTACCGGGAGGGTGTTACACAATAACTCTTCAAACTAAAAAATTTCCTTCACAAATTCAACACCCATAACATGCACACAAAGTTTAACAAAGCTATCTTCAAAAATATGAACTTACCTTATGGTTGGAACTTGTTAAACCTTGGCTAAACTTCTTGAATTTGGTATCAAGCTCTTCCTTATGATGTGTAGACAAACTTTCATGAAGGAACCTAAGAGATTGGAGTTGAAATGGAGGGGTTGATGGAGCTTGCATGAAAATGGCAATGAAGGTTTTCTCTCCTCCTTCAATTCGGCTTGGATGATAAATGAAGAAGATGAAGTTGCTGCTGGACATAGTGGACTTACATCAGCCTCATTTTGTGTTTAATTTAATCATTAGTGGACCACTTACTTAGATTAAATCATATAATATGTTTAATTGTTCATTTATCCCACATTAACCCATGATTTTAGCTATTTACTTTAGGTACCACCAAATTAATTTTCATTTCATTTTCTAAGTGTAATATTATTTATTTTTAATGGACATTTAGGTCAAAAGACACTTCGGGATGTCAAATGACCATAATGCCCCTGTTCGGGTTGCATTCCCGATTTTTCGGTAACACCGGGTTTTGTCCGTTTTTCGATTTCTCACTTTTCTTTGTACTAATTATTTAATTTTTCTTTGATCTTTCTAATGATATTTATTCTTCAATAAGGGTCTATTTAAGTCCAAAAAATATTTTCCAGGGTTCCTCATGATCCGAGCTAGTCAACGGTCCACGCCGTGGCTTCCTGATCACCCATCGCTAGGGTTTTCGGCTCGCTTAACTTGGTTACATTTCTTTGCTATGATTTTTCCTTTGTTTTTCTTGTATTTTCTTTTCTTGTATTTCATTATTTTATGTCTCCTCACTCATATTAAAGTGTGGTTCTAGGCATCCTAGCTGTCCGACAAAGACAGTCACAAAAGCAATGAGCACTCTACCGAACTTAGGGGTGTTACAAATGAAATGAGTAGTAACACCTAAACTTAAATTTTAAGAATTGTAAAATTTAAAAGTGTAACATGCCCTAGTACACCTAGCAAGATTGGTTTGGATAGTTTGGCATACAAATAGGGTTCAGTTAGCAGTACTGCACGTGGCATTATGCCATTCTGTGATTTCATGGCTTTTAGCCATTCTGACATTGTGTTGAGACTTGGCCTTGTGCCTAATGTTATCTGACTTATTAGTCATTACATTTACTGCCGGAGACACACATGTGACCGATGGTGTGACGGCCCGAGGTACTTGATACCCAGTGCCAGTTTACCCATTTATCCAGTCCAGTCATCCAGTATAGGTTACTTGGGCAACCAAAAATGAAAATTGATAAATTTAATGAAATTTGATAAATTTAATGAAATAATGAATATAACAAGTACCAAATAAATAAGACTACTAATAATTATAAAAAATTTGTCTGCATGAGACATCAATACACTCACTGCATATTTATTTTTTTATTAGTTCTTTTTATTTTATTATTGGCACCACTAAGCATTATTGCCTAGTGCGTCGCTTTTTGCCACGCGTAGGTTTTGGAGAGACAGACAGAGACCCAGTAGACCACAGACTGGGTGAGGTCACAGATCTGCCTAGCGTCAGAGTCACCTCTCATCTGCAGTGCATCAGTGGTAGGACCTTTAGGTCCCTTTTGAAATTATGTTTTTGCATTTTGTATTAGGTAGTAGTTTGTGATTTGTAAATTATGAACTCATGTAAATAGCAAATTTATGTAATCATATGTGGATGTATATATTTTGAAGAATTTTGTTAATTGATATAATTTGATAATATCTTCATGATATTTTAGTTGATTTTGAATTTGAATGAAATTGTGGATTAATGTTGAGAACTTGAAATGATTGCTAATGTTGAGACCATGTTGATGGTTATTGGAGTTTGAGAATGATTGGAAATGATTATTAGAAGTGTTTTTCACAGGTTCTGAAGAACTGTTTTCTCCATTTTTAGCCGGTACTCTGCCGGATTTGCTATAAAATTTTCGGAACCTCAAATAAATTATAATTTGAATAAATGACTTAAATGAATTATATTTCATAAATTGTACTTCATAACTATGAAAAAAAATAAAAAAATGATTGAATTAAAATAGGGTGCTCTGGTATACTGCATGGCATATCTTGCTCGGCTACACTGTAGACGGGTAAGGGATGTCACATATAGTGGTATCAGAGCACGGTTTAGGCGTTTCTGGGCCTAGATCGAGTCCGTACCATGCATTGCATTTATAAGAGTCGAGGTAACACTAATGCAGATCTGTTTGTCTTTGTTATTTTGAATAGGATATGGACCCTACATCACAGAGGGCAATTGAGGAGGAAGTGGAGAGTCATGCTCTACCTGCAGCAGCTGAGACTGGGGGTAGGGGAGAACCTGCTCCACTAGCTCAAACAGAGCCTGCTCAGCCTCCACAGGCCATGTTTCAGCAAATGGTCGAATTCTTCAGAAAAATGGCTGGGGTAATGCCACCACCACCACCACCTCCACAATAAAAATCACACCTGGAAAGACTGAGAAAATTTGGAGCAATGGATTTCTTTGGCAAGAGAGAAGATGATTCTGTTACAGCCGAAAATTGGTTGAACAGAACCGGTAGAGTTTTAAAACAAATCCATTGCACTCCAGAACAAAATCTAGAAGCTGCTGTATCTCTGTTGCAAGATGATGCCTACCAATGGTGGGATACAGTGTCTAGTGAAGTGCAACCAAAAGTAATAACTTGGGACTTCTTCCTCTCAGAATTCAAGAAAAAGTATGTGAGTAGTGTATACCTGGAAGAGAGAAGAAGAGAATTCATTAACCTGAGGCTGAGACAGCTGACAGTGGCCGAGTATGAAAAGGAATTTGTCAGACTGAACCGCTACAGAAGGGAGATAGTCCCTAATGAAGTTGAAAGGTGTAAAAGATTTGAAGAGGGATTAAATGACAGCATAAAGATCATGATTACTGCCTTGGGAATCACAGACTTCACCAAGTTAGTGGAAGCTGCAATAAAAATTGAAAAGGTCAGAATAAGTGAGCAGACTAGAAGAGAGAGACAGCAGAAGAGGGGCCCGGGTCAGTCTAGTTCATCTCCTACTCCTGGGAAGAAGTTCAAAGGTCCACCTGCACAGAGTTCAGGTCAACCACAAAGTCAGGGTTAGACCCAGGGGCCCAGGCCACAGTTCACCCCTAGGAGAGGTCAGTCCACACCATTAGTGGGCAGCTCTCCAGGGACGGGGTTTAAGGGACCAGCCCCAGCTTCTTCTGCATGTCCGCATTGCCTGAAATGGCACAAGGGGGAGTGTTGGAGAGTGACTGGTGCCTACTTAAGGTGTGAGTCGACAGAGCATCAGTTGAGGAATTGTCCATGTAGAACTACTACAGCTGCTCCAACACAAGCAGACAGACCTGCTCCTGCACCACAAAGGGGTAGGAAATCTAGCAAATATGAGGTAGTGGGACCATCACAGAGGCCTGCATCGAGCGATGAGAGGCACGAGGCGGACCACTGCGAGCCTATGCCATGAGAGCTCGGGAGGAGCAAGATGCCGGGCGTCATCGAGTGCGTTCTCCCTCTATAATACATCTGTGCATGCATTGGTGGATCCAGGATCCACTCATTCATACATCTGCATCAACCTACCTGTAGAAAGGGGGATATTAGTAGGGGAGAGTAACTAAGACATTCTGGTCACTAATCCATTGGGCCATAGTGTAGTGGTGAACAAAGTGTACAAGGGTTGCCCGTTAAGGATTCAGGGGTATGAATTCTTGGCAGACCTGATTGAGTTAACTTTCCATGAGTTTGACGTGATTTTGGGAATGGACTGGTTATCACGTCATCAGGCAATGATTGATTGTAAACTGAAGAGGATTTCTTTGAAAACTCCTGAGGGTAATGAGATCACAGTTATGGGGGAAAGGACAGATTTCTTGTCCAATGTCATCTCAGCCATAGTTGCAAGAAAACTAATGAGAAAAGGCTGTGAAACCTACCTAGCACATGTGATGGATACTAGGCAGGCTAAGCCAGATCTGTGTGACATACCCACAGTAAAAGACTTCTCATATGTGTTCCCTAAAGAGTTGCTTGGCTTGCCACCAGAAAGGAAAGTTGAATTTGCTATTGAGATACTACCGGGTACAGCACCAATCTCTATTGCTCCTTATAGGATGGCACCCATAGAATTGAAGGAACTGAAAATCCAATTACAGGAGTTACTGGATAAGGGGTTCATACGCCCCAGTGTGTCACCATGGGGAGCTCCAGTGTTGTTTGTAAAAAAGAAGAATGGGACTTTGAGATTATGCATTGATTACCAACAGTTGAATAAAGTGACTGTGAAGAATAAGTATCCGTTGCCTAGAATTGATGATCTATTTGATCAGTTGAAGGGAGCAGGAGTATTTTCCAAAATTGATCTCAGATCAGGGTATCATCAGTTGAGGGTAAATGATGCAGATGTGCCAAATACTGCATTCAGGACCCGGTATGAGCATTATGAGTTTCTAGTGATGCCCTTTGGCCTAACAAATGCACCAGCAGCATTCATGGACCTTATGAACCGTATCTTCCATCCATACCTAGATCGGTTCGTAGTGGTCTTCATTAATGATATTTTGGTGTATTCCAAGACCAGTGAAGAACATGATGAGCATTTGAGGATTGTTCTGCAAACCCTGAGAGAAAAGAAGCTGTATGCTAAGTTGTCCAAGTGTGACTTTTGGTTGAATGAGATTGCATTCCTTGGACACATAGTGTCAGCTGATGGGATTAGAGTGGATCCCAAGAAGATAGAAGCAGTGATGGAATGGAAGCCTCCCAGGAATACAACTGAGCTCAGAAGTTTCTTGGGGCTAGCTAGATATTACAGAAGATTTGTGAAGGGATTTTCGTTAATAGCTGCTCCAATGACCAAGTTGTTACATAAGAATGTCAAATTTGACTGGAATGACAAGTGTCAGACCAGTTTTGAGAAGTTAAAGGCTATGTTAACAGAGACACCGGTGTTAACACAGTCAATGTTAGGAAAAGACTTTGTGGTCTACAATGATGCTTCTCATAATGGGTTAGGGTGTGTATTGATGCAAGAGGGGAAAGTGGTCGCCTATGCTTCCAAGCAGCTAAGGCCACTTGAACAGAATTACCCTACCCATGATCTAGAACTTGCAGTAATTATCTTCGCACTGAAGATATGGAGGTATTACTTGTATGGTGAAAAGTGCTACATTTACACAGACCACAAAAGTCTGAAATACTTGCCAACGCAGAAGGAGCTCAACCTTAGACAGAGGCGATGGATTGAGTTCCTGAAGGAGTATGATTGTGTGATTGATTACCATCCTGGGAAGGCAAATTTAGTTACTGATGCTTTGAGCAGAAAATCCATCACAGCTTTGAGATCATTGAATGCCCGTCTATCTTTGGCTCGAGATGGAGCTATTTTGGCTAAGTTGCAAGTGAGGCCAAACCTACTAAAACAGATTTTAGATGGGCAGAAGGTAGATGAGAAGCTAAAGGCTATTATGAGCAAAATCATAGAAGGGAAAGAAACTAACTATGAAGTGAAAACAGGTGGGTGTCTGTACTACAAATGAAGAGTATGTGTACCAAATGATGGGAAATTGAAAGCCAGTATTTTGAAAGAGGCACACACCAGTGTTTATGCTATGCACCCAGGAAGTACAAAAATGTATCATGATCTGAAACTTCAGTATTGGTGGCCTGGTATGAAGAAGGACATAGCTGACTATATGACTAAATGCTTAACATGTTAGCAAGTCAAGGCAGAACATCAAGTTCCATCAGGTTTACTACGGCCTATACGCATACCTGAATGGAAATGGGATCGGGTCACCATGGATTTTGTAAGTGGTCTACCTCTCACCCAAAAGAAACATGACACAGTATGGGTGATAGTAGATAGATTGACGAAGTCAGCACACTTTCTGCCAGTTAGGACTGACTACTCACTGGAGAAGTTAGCATAATTATATATCAGTGAGATAGTTAGACTGTATGGAATCCCACTTTCCATCATATCTGATAGAGACCCAAGGTTTACATCGAGATTTTAGAAGAAGTTGCATGAATCCTTGGGTACATAACTCCACTATAGCACAACTTTTCATCCTCAGACGAATGGGCAATCAGAAAGAGTAATCCAGGTAAACAATTGAAACCAATTGGACTAATACAAATATTGAACTGAAATGATAATAATAACATAAAATATATGGCAGGTCCTTGAGGATATGCTGAGGAGTTGTGTCATTGAGTTTGAGAGAAGTTGGGATAGATACCTCCCACTGGCAGAATTTTCATGCAACAATAGCTACCAAGCTAGTATCCAAATGGCCCTGTATGAAGCACTGTATGGGAGGAAATGTAGAACTCCAGTGTGCTGGACTGAATTAGGCAAAGATAAACTGGTAGGGCGGACACAGTGAAAGCAGATGAGAGAAGGTAAAGCTAATCAAAGCCAATCTGAAGGTTGCCTCAGACAGACAAAAATCTTATGTCGACCTGAAGAGAAAAGAAATAGAATATACAGTTGGCGACAAAGTATTTCTCAAGGTGTCACCGTGGAAGAAGGTACTGAGGTTTGGAAGAAAAGGTAAGTTAAGCCTTAGGTTCATTGGCCCATATGAAGTCATTGAACGTGTGGGTCCAGTGGCCTATAGGCTGGCTTTACCACCAGAGCTAGACAAGATCCACAATGTGTTCCACGTATCAATGCTAAGAAGATACTGCTCAGATCCTTCACGTGTCATCTCCATGGAAGAAATTGAATTACAACAGGATTTGACATATGAAGAGGAACCCATACGGATCCTAGCTCGGGAAGTGAAAGAGTTGAGGAATAAGCAGATTCCACAGGTGAAAGTGCTTTGGAGGCACCACAACACCGAGGAGGCAACTTGGGAAAGTGAAGAGACGATGAGGAAACAGTTCCCTCAACTGTTTGCATTAGGTAAATTTTGAGGACGAAATTTAAATTAGAGGGGAAGAGTTGTAACACCTTCCCTGTAGCAACTCCGTACATTCTACTGTTTCGGTGACCAGTGTCGGTCCGAACAGCTAGAACGTCCGAAAAAATATTTAAACTAAAGTGACGAACCATAATTAACTCAAATATTAATAAGAAAAATTTAGAAAAAATTTTAGAAATAAAATACAACTAAGTTAAATGAGCCGGTGCCCTAGCGATGGATAACCTAGTGGGAAGTTGCGGTTCTCGCAACTAGGAGCCCTAGACCTGAGGAAAAATTCATAAAATAATTTTTGGGACTCCAGAGAAGGGTCATTGAGGTTCTTATGGCATTAGAATGCCAAGAAAATGCTTAGAAAATTTTTTCAATTGGTACAGACAATTTTGGTCTGTTAAGCCAAACGGAGGGCATTTTGGTCATTTCGCCTTCAGAGGTAATTTTTTGCCGACTTGTCCAGTTAAGTAAATAATTATTTTAACATAAAATGTGAATAAATATTGCTAAAAATTAAATTAAAATTAAATAGACAAGAAAAGGAAAGAAAATAAAAGAAATTTGAATTATGACATCATTATGATGTCATTAAACATCCTCCCACCCAACCAAATTTTGACACATCATTATAAACTACTTAAAAATGAATAAAAGGAGATAAAAATTAAAGAACTAAACAACTATCTTCAACCTTTGGGGCAGCAAAACACGTAGAGAGAGAGAGAGAGAGAGAGAGAGAGAGGAAGGAAGGAAAACTCCATTAAGGCTTCACAAAGCTTGAGTTCACCACCCAAATCACTCCTAAACCCTAGCTTCCCTTCACAAATATTTACCCTTACACCTAGAGCAAGTCTTGGGCAGCAAAAAGAAAGAGAAAAAGAGGAGTTCTCAAGCTTTGGGAATTAGCTAAATCAAGGTTAGTGTCCAAACTTTTGCTATTTTGATTAAATTCATGTTTAATGGCATGAAGTAAGTAGGAAATGTAAGAAAACAAGATAAAAATGTGTGTGTGTGCACTCTAAAAATTTTGGCAGCTAGGGTTAGCTAGGGTTTGATGATTTTGCTTGGTAGAAAAATGGTTATGAGCAACCCTTGGTATTAAATGAGTGATTGAACCTAGTTGTGCAAGTGAAATGCAAAGTTTAGGCATGTATGAACATGGAAAATGTGGACACTTAACAACATTAGGGTTTGCTCATGTAATGGTTTATTAACCTTGTAATGGTCAAGTAGTGACCATTTGAATGTGTGTGAGAAGGAATTGAAGTGAGTAAGGATGTTGGATTTGAGTTTAGGTGAGCTGCCTTGGCTGACCTGTAGGACTGAGTATGAGTCTAGCAGATTTGGGTAGTTATAAATGGAGTTGTAGAGGTTCAATTGGTACAAGGCCAATTGGACATGAAACTAGACACATAATGGCACAACTTTGGTGAAGAAACCCTGCCCAGAAAACCAAACTAAGTTGGCTTAAAAATTGTCCTAATCCGGGTGACCTACATTCTGCCTGGGCAAAATGATCAAATAAACAGTGTTTATTCATTTGATCATAACTCAGTGTAGAAAGGTTCAATTGACTTGAAATTTTACCAGCAGAAATTTGAGATATAGACCTACAACTTTCATGAAGAACACAAGTCCAAATTCTAACCATAACCTAGTCAAATTGCCAACCAAACTTAGGTTACCAAATCTGGCAGAACCAGTTTTGACCAGAATTTTGGATTCTGTCTAATCCGGCCAGTTATGGTGTTTAGGCCATAACTTGAGCTACAAAACTCCAAATGGAGTGATTCAAAAAAGGAAATGTAACTAGACCAAATAAGGAACAACTTTCATGAAGACAATTTTGCCAAATTCCTACTGTAAAAATGACCAATGGAATAGTAAACACAAGGCTTGAAATCTGAAAATTTTGAACAACTAGCACTAAGCTTAGAAATGGTATTGGCAACCAATACCAACAATTTTAGAATGCAAAATGTGGTATGTTGGGAGTATTAGAACCAATGTACCTATTGTCTATGCAAAAGTCAACATTTTAGTTGACTAATGAAATGAATAGTAACACCTAAACTTAAATTTCAAGAATTGTAAAGTTTAAAAGTGTAACATGCCCTAGTACACCTAGCATGATTGGTTTGGATAGGTTGGCATGCAAATAGGGTTCAGTTAGCAGTACTGCACATGGCATTATGCCATTCTGTGATTTCATGGCTTTTAGCCATTCTGACATTTTGTTGAGACTTAACCTTGTGCCTAATGTTATTACAACTTATTAGCTATTCTGTTGCACACCGGGAGACACACATGTGACCGATGGTGTGACGGCCCGAGGTACTTGATGCCCAGTGCCAGTTTACCCGTTTATCCAGTCCAGTCATCCAGTATAGGTTACTTGGGCAACCAAAAATAAAAATTGATAAATTTAATGAAATTTGATAAATTTAATGAAAGAATGAATATAACAAGTATCAAATAAATAAGACTACTAATAATTATAAAAAATTTGTCTGCATGAGACATCAATACACTCATTACATATTTATTTTTTTATTAGTTCTTTTTATTTTATTATTAGCACTACTAAGCATTATTGCTTAGCGCGTCGCTTTTTGCCACCCGTAGGTTCTGGAGAGACAGACAGAGAGCCCAGCAGCCCACAGACTGGGTGAGGTCACCAATCTGCCTAGCGTTAGAGTCACCTCTCATCTACAGTGCATCAGTGGTAGGACCTTTAGGTCCCTTTTGTAATTATATTTTTGCATTTTGTATTAGGTAGTAGTTTGTGATTTGTAAATTATGAACTCATGTAAATAGTAAATTTATGTAATCATATATGGATGTACATGAAATTTTAGTTGATTTTGAATTTGAATGAAATTGTGGATTAATGTTGAGAACTTGAAATGATTGCTAATGTTGAGACCATGTTGATGGTTATTGGTGTAACACCCCCATTTGTATAGCCTGGTATATTTTACTGTTCCGGTGATCGGTGTCGGTCCGGACAATTAAGGGGATTAGAGCCACATTTAAGACAACTAGAGAAGCCATAAATACAAATAATTAGTAATTGCCAATTAGTTAAGTATAAATAAGAAAAACAGAATATAAGAAGTTAAACGAGCCGAGAGTCACAGCGATGGGTGACCTTCTCGGGAAGGACTGCGAAGTCGTTTTAAACCCAAATTTCGAACTGTAAAATGTGATGCTGCGGTCCTTAGGACCCTTATGAACACAGTGGAAAAGAGAAAATCACGAAAAAGAACTGTTAAGTCAGTCAAATAATTAGGTCAGGGAGCCGGAAGAAATATTGAATTATTTACAAACCGGGATGAACCGGCGAGGGGCAATTTGGTCAATTGACCCCGAGAGCTGACTCCTGACCTAACTGTCAAATAAAATCGGAGAAAAGAAAATTTCGAAATTGAGAATTAAATTAAAGAACTAATAGAAAAATAAAAAAAAAAAAAGAGAAAAAGAAAAAGTGTAGGGAGATCACATCATGCATGACATCATGCATGATGCCATAAAAGTAATAATTAACATATTTAATTAATTAGATTTTTTTTGGGTCTTCCATAAGCTAAAATAGATAAAAGAAATAAAAAGAAAAAAAAATCATTTTGGTCATCTTTTTTTTCCTTATTGCCGCCTCACTCTCTCCCTTATTTCTCCATGAAAACTCTTCCATTAAAGCTTGTCTTCAAGCTTTGAAACCCTTACCAAATCCCAATTTTTTCCATAATCACTCCATAAAATATTATTCCCTTCCCTTGAGAAAGAAATTTAACAAGAAAGAAAGAAGAAAAGAGGAGAAAAATTGAAGATTGGATATCAAAGTTGAGGTAAGCAATCTAAATTGAAAATTTTAGTTTATTGGTTATGTTTGTGGTTTGAGTAACCTAGAAATTTAATTAAAATCAAAAGAAAACATTTGTAGAGGACTAAACTGAAATTTGGCCAGCATGATGGGGAGTGTGTTTTGCATGGTTTGATGGATTTAAATGAGTTTAGAAACTTTATTTAGTTGAATGATTATGGTTGAGAGCTTTGAAATTAGCTAAATGCAATTAATTAGTGTGGTTAGGGTTTGAGACCTAGGGTTTTGAGGCAAAAATTTGGAGAAATGGGTAAATGATATGTTTGACCTATTGTGAAGTGAAAAATGGTCATTTGTGACCAAATGAATTGTGTTGGAATGGTTGGAGTGAAAGCTAAATTTGGAGGGAGTGTAGTCATGCTGCTGGCAGCTTGACCAAGTCAACTTTGAAGGACCAAAAATGAAATTTTACAAGTCCAATTGATATGAGACCAATTGGGAATGAAAATAGACATAAAATGACACAATTTTCACTTAGGAACCATGCTCAAAAAGTGACCAAAACCTAGTGAACAAACTGACCAAAGTTGGATAAGTGTAGGCTGCCCTGTACAAACTGACCAAATGAACAGTATTTGTTCATTTGGTCATAACTCGAGCTAGGCAGGTCCAAATGACCTGAAATTTTACCAGTGATTAGATGAGATATAGACCTAAAACTTTTATGAAGAACACAAACCCAAATTCTTCCAGCATTCAAGTCATTTGGCCACCCCAAGTTGGTGACCCAAAACTGCCAGCACCAAAATTGCCCAGAAAATCTGGGTTATGTCCAATCCGGCAGCCATGGTTCAAATGGCCATAACTTGAGCTACAAAACTCCAATTGGGGTGATTCAAAAATGAGAATAAAATTAAGACAATAAGGAACATTTTCTATGAAAGAAGTTTTGTCAAATTCCAACAGTAAAATTACTAATGGAACAGTGCAACTAGGAGCACCAAAACTGAAAATTTGACAATTTTGCCAAAAGAACTTAAGCTTTGAGAAAATGACCAAAACCAACAAATTTAATGACCAAAATGTGGTATGTGGGTGAAGTTGGAGTTCCCATACCTATTAAGCTTTAGAAAGTCAACAAATTGACTTGAATAGTGTAGTGAATAGTAACCCGAAACACAAAAATTTCAAAAACGTCGAGTTTAGCACAATAGAGCTAGTTAAAAGTGAAGTTAAATTTATTTTTGGATTTATGCTAAGTTATGGTACTGAAACACTATGAAACTGTGTGTTTCAGCTGAAAAAGACTTGGAAGCTCAGAGAGACTGAGTCAAGGCCTAGAGGCGACTCACGTCAGGTCTGTGCACAGTAATTTTTGTTTAAATATATGATTCTTGAAAATTTTATTTTTTTTTTGAGTTAAATATAAATTGTGTTGCCATTTATGATTGTGAATATGACTTTGAAAATTTACCAGATTTCCAATAAATTATTTGAATAAATTGTTTTGAATAGATTTTGTGTTCACACTTAGCATGATAGTATCACATTATTCCTCCTCCATTTATGGGGTTGAGATCGTTTATTTTCCTCCCTCTCTGGCTTGCTAGTTGAGGTTGAGATCGAATGAGTACTCATTAGCTAGTTAGCCACCTCCCTCATTGATTTCGATTAATTGGGTTGTAGATTGCTTTGTCGTGGTGTACAACACGGCATTGATCAGAAATTTTGTGTCATGGCTTAAGTTGTGTATGATTTTGGCAATACTGTGTTTATGAAATTATTTGACTAAATTGTGTTATTATGAGCTTTGATAATTTGAGAAATATTTAAATTGTGTTTCATCAATGAATGATTTATGTATTGCATTTCAAATTTTTATTGTGCACCACTGAGTATTTTTATACTCAGCGATAGCTTATTTTGCTGTCGCAGATAAGAGCAAGGAGAAAGCAGCAGAGTGAGCTGCTATCAAATTGAGGACTACACTGGTCTTTTTGTACGGGTATTATTTTATACCCTTGTAGTTAATTTTGATGTAAATATAGAAATATTGTATGTATCAATGTAAAGTTGAGCAGTTGTAAAATAAAATGTAATAATATTATTTTTGGATTTTCTTCTATAAATTAATATTTGTACTTGTGAATTTCATACTTTATGCCTTTAAATGAAGTTATTAAATATTTTGAGATGATAAAATTTGATTTGGATTGTGGAATTATTTTGAAGTGAATTGAATTGAGTTGATTTGAGGTTTATTGGAGGTTGGGAGTTGTGAAAAATTTTTGGCAGTGTTTTTCTCAGGTATTTGAAGAACTGTTTTCTCCAAATACAAACGGAACTCTGTCAAAATTTTTATAAAATTTGCTGCAAAATTAAAATGGACAAAAATTTATACTAGTATTTAAACTTTGAATAAATGGTTTTTAATTCCTACCAAAATGCTCACCACTTCCAAAATGTAAGAAAATTGTTTTAAAATCCCTTGTAGGGTACTTAATAAGTTATCGGTAGGTGAAGTTCGGTAGTTCATTAAGTATTCTATGGGATCATGTTATGCCTTACGGAGGGGTAAGGTGTGACAATTGGAGTTTGAGAATGATTGGAAATGATTATTGGAAGTGTTTTTCACAGGTTCCGAAGAACTATTTTCTCCATTTTTAGCCGGTACTTTGCTGGATTTTCTATAAAATTTTCGGAACCTCAAATAAATTATAATTTCAATAAATGACTTAAATGAATTATATTTCATAAATTGTACTTTATAACTATAAAAAAAAATAAAAAAAATGATTGAATTAAAATAGGGTGTTCTGGTATACTGCATAGCATATCTTGCTTGGCTACACTGTAGACGGGTAAGGGGGTGTCACAAGCGGTCTTTATCGATGATATACTGGTGTATTCCAAGGACCAGGATGAGCATGATAAGCAATTGAGAATTGTATTGTAGACCTTGAGGGAAAATAAGCTGTATGCTAAGTTATCCAAGTGTGAATTCTGGTTGAATGAGATTTCTTTCCTTGGTCACTTAGTATCAGCTGATGGAAGTAGAAGGGATCCCAAGAAGATAGAAGCTATAGTGGAATGGAAGCCACCTAAGAATGCAACAGAAGTCTGAAGTTTCTTAGGTTTAGTAGGCTACTATAGGAGATTTGTGAAAGGATTTTCTCTTATAGCAGCTCCATTGATGCATATGAATGAGAAGTTTGACTGGAATGATAAGTGTCAAGCCAGCTTTGAGAAATTAAAGGCTATGCTTACTAAAGTGCTAATGTTAACTGTCGCAAGGTATTTTGCAGTCGCTTGGAAGAACACTCACCGAAGTGGGAAAGAGTGAGGAGTCGCCACTTTAATTTTGAGGGAAATTAAAGGAAACCATTTGTGAAAATAAACAAAAATAAAACCACTTCGAAAACAGAGACTCTAGGTTCGGGGTCCATATACGGGCAGGGAAGGTGTTAGGCACCCCACCTCGTCCCTCTATGAGGGTAAGCGGATTTAACATTATGCTCTTCATAAATTAAAATCGAAAGTTAGGAGGGTTAGGATAAAGATGTTAATCCCTTTGATAAAAGGGAATATTTGATTTTTCACTAGTTCGGGTTACCCAGATATATAAGTAAATGAGAAGACCCTTAGTGGGTTAGTGTTGCGTAGCAGTTTTTTTCAGAGGGTTACTTTGCATATTGTGATATTTTGGCTTGGGTTTGAGAGAATCCGGGTAAAGGCTTCTCCCGATCTCTGGGCATAATCTATTTAAAGTTTGAGTGAGGAATCTCGGATAAGAACTCTCCTCCGATCTTCGCATATTTATTAAAATTTGATTTGAGAATCAGATAAGAACTCTCCTCCGATCTTTTTAAGTATTTATTAAAATTTTGATTGAGAATCGGATAAGAACTCTCCTCCGATCTCTTTAAGTATTTATTAAATTTGGATTGAGAATCGGATAAGAACTCTCCTCTGATCTCTTTAAGTATTTATTAAAATTTGGATTGAGAATCGGATAAGAACTCTCCTCCGACCTCTTTAAATAAGCAATTTTAGAATTTTAATGAAGGATCTCGGATAAGAACTCTCCTCCGATCTCCTTTTGTTTGAATGAGAGCTGGGTAAGGACTTTTTCCGACCTCTTAAAATTTGATTACAATTACATATCATAAGAACCTAAGACTAAAGGTTCTGGCATCCGAAGACGCCGGGGACCCGAACAAGGCTTTCTCTTAGCCTATTGGTACCTTATAGCTAAGGAAAGGATGCCAGACTGAATCCTTTCCGATCTCCTTTGTGATCGCCTTACTAGTACTTTTGGTAGGCGATGTCCGATCTCTTTTCGCCTACTGGCCTAGATCCGATCTTACCTCGATTCCCCATCATGCCAGGCTAAATCCTGAGCTTGTTTAATAGTTCGACTCCATGACTTTTCCTCCAATTTATTATCCAAACTTTTATTATTCTAAAGAAACTTCTTGTATCAAAATACGGCTATCAACCTTTATTAAACTACCTATACGTTACCAGTAACCAGAACACCCATATTTGAAAGATAATAAGGCTAAGAACAAACAAATAACATGAACTGATGAAATAAAGGTAAACCCAGGAGAATAACCACCCTCGTGGAACTCTTTAACATGAGAACAAACAAAGAAGCTTGATAAAACAACGGTTCAAGCGCTCACCTGTGGGGAGTTGAATCTATCGAGCTAACTATGGAGTCACAAATATGGTAGAGCTGCGCGCCAATAGTCTGGGGACTAATGCTCGCCTTGGAATAAAGAATACCAAGTTAAAATGTTGTCGAACCGAAGTAACAGTAGCCGGGTTGGAATGAAATGGAGTTTAAAAGGTCGACATAAAGATGATGAAGACAAAACTGGAACTGAGGGATGGTATCATAGAGTAATGAACAGACTGAAAATGAAGAGTTTCAGTATTCAATCCCCTTTCAATGGAAATACTTTAGAAAACTAGTTTCTGAAGTTTTTCTATTTTGAAAACTTAAAAATAGCAGAGTAGCAAGACTGAATCAAGTTTCAGAGCCTTTCTACTATAATCACCACCCTTTTTGTTTGTCCTCTATTCTACAGTTTTCATGCAAGTATTTATAGGGAACGGGTGCTCCCAATGGAGGGTCAGGATTTTCTTTGAGGGAGATGGAAGGCTTGGATTTTAAAGGACATGATCTGATGCTTGAGAATTGAAGAGAATCAAAATGAACGACTGAGATCCTATTCAGAATATTTGTCCTTTCTCTTTTCCAATCCAACGGCTCAAAATCTTCTTGTCAAGGGAGATCCGAGGGCCGGGAATAAAAAGCGCCGGTCTTGTCGTCTTCTCTTTGATCCAAGGGCTCCGGACTTGTCCTTACAAGTAAGATCAACGGTGGAGATTGAGATGTACAGGACTGCCATGACACGTCCTGGCACCTGTCAGTAATGTGGGTGATTCTGCAAATGTGGAGTGCGGTGGAGATTTGATCTCGTCTGTAACGCTTTAACTACCTCGGCTCTGATTATTACGACAGTTATTGGAAGTTTTCTTATTCTCTTTGCTTTCTGATCTCCCATCTCTTCCGACCTCTCCATCATGACCTTTTCTGATCTCTCATGCCGGGCCCCTCTCCCGATCTCTCCCATTCCAGAATCTTCTCCTCTATCTGAGCCGGTTCAGTCAAAGCATTTATTCCTTCGGTTGCGAGGCGTCCGCTTCGTTTTTCGTTAGCAATAAATGCTCAGACCTTTCCTATATATATACCTTCAACGGGACATCCTTCTGCATTTCATTTTCTCCTTTTTCTGTTTCTCACTCTTCCTGTTCTAGCCGCTCCAGCAACAATCCCAGCCATGGCAGTTGCTTTTGATCTTTTTTCGACTATTCCTTTTATTTATCGACTGAAAATTTACGACCCCGGTGATCAGAAAATCACGATGGCTACCTCTGATGACAGTGAGAGAACCAGACTAATTTATCGATCCAGATCGAGAATATCGATCGTGTTGATCTCGAGTCGGTTGACCAATATAATCGGCGAACCGATTTCGGGCGAGAAGACTGCTAATTTCCCTCTTATCATTGGTGACCGCCCTTCGAAGTTCACTCGACTCCTCACGACATTGGGTGTCCCAACAGCGGCTCGGTTCCAAGCGATAACATTGACGATGACCTCTCCTATCCTCATGAGAGTCATAGTCACCCCATCTGAGCTGTACATCTATCCGATGTCGATGGCTGGTTTCCTGATCAAACACATCTTTTGATTCAGCCATGAGACTAGGCTTTGACATAGGCCTTTACTAGGTAGGATGTACTGCCGATCTCTAGAGATCGTCCAAATGATGTAATCTAACCTTTAATGTAATCCGATCTTTAGAGATTGCCCAAATGATGTAATCTAACCTTTAATGTAATCCGATCTCTAGAGATCGGATTACAAATGATGTAATATGACCTTTTGGAAATGAAATCTTATTTTGACAATTATCACTTTATTATTATTACATTGGTTATTTTCTGATCTCTAATGTGTTTATCCGATCCGATTCCCAACTGAACAGCCCTTAGCCGATCTGTAATTCTAAACATCTGCCTTAATTCGCCGATCTTTAACTAGCCGATCTTCCCTTATTTAATTATGGAGTTTCTGGAATATTCGTGCAACGTGTCAGAAAAGCTGGCGAATCCCGCTAACCGATGCACCGCTTGGGACACTGTGAGCATTAAATGCCTAGACGGGTATAAATAAGGGATGGGTCAGCCAGTTGCTTCCTTATGTCATTTTCAGCATCTCGTGAGTGATTCCAAAATTCTCTCGTTTTTTCAAGTTCTTCCGACACCGATCACACTCTGGTAAGGATTTTGATCTTTCTTTTAGTTAAATTTTCTCTTTTCTTTGAAAATGAGCGGCGCCGAGGGTCAGAGAGCGGCAAGCCCCCCTTCCGTTCACGTCTCGTGGTCGTCAGATGAAGTCGAAGTGGTCGGACCGAGCGGGCGATCTGAACCTCCTACGACCTCCGTTTCAGCCCGTGGTCAAGCAGCACTCTCAAGACGAACGCATTCTTCAGGGAGAGAAAAACTTCCCATGGATGAGCTGTCGTCAATCCTTCAAGAAAATGATCTGCAGTCATTTAGCCAAGAATATAACCTTCGGACCAATTCATACAAACTTATCAGATGTCATGGCAATCTCCGAGCCGATCACTTCTTCGAAGAAAATGATATGATCATGGTATACGAAGAGCAATTAAAAGCCGGGCCGCGGTTTCCTCTTGATGACTTCTTCAAGGAAGTTCTGAAATTCCACCAAGTCTGCATAGCCCAAGTACACCCGAACTCATGGCGGATCCTGGTAGCTTTCAGAGGCCTCTGCCGAACTAAGGGACTCAGTCCTACAGCGAAGGTGTTCGCCGAGCTATATAGACTAACTCGTTGAAAGGACGATAAGTACTAGTTCTTTCAGGCGAAACCGCATTGTGGGCTCTTTACCGACCTGCCCTCCTCCCTGAAGAATTGGAAGAATCGCTTCTTTATTCTGAGGAGTAAGATTCCGAATGGTTTTGAGGGTTTCCCGCGTAGCTAGATGCATCTGGGCCCATCACTTCCGAAGCACATCGCTCTGAGTAGGGAAGAGGGTGCAATGGTGATGGAGTTAAAGGATCAGGCGGCTATTCAGAAGTTCTCCTGTCTAGATGCGGTCACGACCGAACTACATCATTAGATGATGCGGCTGGTTACCGGGGAAGAACGTGGGCTTCAGCTCTCTGACCTCTGCTTCGGTATTTTCTATATCTCTGATCTCTGAGCCTTAGCGAACTCACTGACTTTTCTTTGTGCAGGTATGGCCTCCAAAGAGAGCCAAAAGCGGAAGAGAGAGGTCTCCAGAAAAGTGCAGGAGATGAAGCGTGCCGAGGCTTCACAGGCGCCCAGGCATGATTTAGTGGAGATGCAGGGAGGCTCGTCCCGACCTTCAGGATCGCCGATCCCTGAAATAGAAGTGGTTCGGTCTCCTCCTCGATAAGAAGAGTCGCCACCACCTCCAGTTGCTTCGAGTGCGGAAGGGGGTCCTTCCCAACCTACCTCGAGGACCCTTTCCCACGGCGCTCAAGTCTTGATTCACTCCCTGGAGAAGAATCGATCGATATGGGAGAACCCGGGCTTAGCAAAGGTTCTGGGAGCTTCTATATGCCTCCAGGAGGATCGGAACAGGCTGATCCAAGGCAGCATCAATGATATCCTGACCCAGACTATAAGCCTGAGTGTGGAGAGTTTGGTGAACCAACATATCACTCGGGAAAAGTCTCATCATTTGAGGCAGGAGATCCAGAAGGCGGGCCAAGAGGCAGCTTCCGCTCGAGCTCAACTTTCATCCGCCCAAGACTACATAGCTGAAATAGAGGGGCGGATGAAATTCTTAGAGGATAAACTGGCCGAGCAGGCTCATGCTCTTGAAGAAGCTCATGCTCTCTGAGCTGCTAATGTCGCTCGCCTCACCGAAGAACTTAGAGCAAAAGAAGAAGAGGCAGTGACGAGGGAGGCCGGTGCTTATGTAAACGCCCATGGGGATCTTTTGGCCGAGCTCAAGAAGCGTTATCCTGAATAGGATTTTTCCTGGATGGTGGACTTAGCTCCCCAAGACGAAGAGGAGAGCGAAGAGGAGGCCGAGGGAGATAGAGAGGGTGAGCGAAATGTAGAACAGGCTGGGGGTGATCCTCCAGCCGAATGATTTGTATTTTATTTTGAAATGAAATGAAATTCCCTCTTTTGTTCAATGTTTTGATGAGATCAGAAAGTATCTAAATTGTACAAGCGCCTAACTGTTTGAATCAATTAGAACATCAAACTTAATAGTGATTATTAATCTAAGTATAAGCATGAGATCGGCTGAGAACCAACACTGAATGGGACTTAAGATGATTAAACCTGATTTGAACACTTAAGATCGGAAGCAACATTAAGCCAGATTAAGACCTTAACTTTATCAAACAATTATTCACAATATTTATAAAAGGGAGATCGGAAATAAGACTGGATGGCACGAAGACCTAATGTTGGTTTGATTTCGTTTGACGAGGGATCGGAAATGTGATTGACTGGCAAGGAGACTTGGTGTCAGTTTGATCCCTGTGAAGAGAGATCGGAAATGAATTGAACGACATGGAGACTTGGTGCTGGGGATCGATTTCAAAGTCTATCGATTTCGGAGATCGGCCAAAATATGGTGTCGACAGCTGCCCCTCTTTACATAATTTCTGTTGAAGGGAAAAATTTTCCTGTGTAGGAATTATGCAAAGATTCAGACCCATATTTTGGGCGATTGGGTATTGAAATGTTGAGACTCAGAATCATGGTTGGGAAACTAAAACTAACTTAGGTCAGCGACTCAGAGGTTGGTAACAGGAATTTAAATGCTGAAAAATTAAAATCAACTTAGATCAAGGAACCAGAGGTTGATAACAGAAATTTAAATGTTGAAAAATTAAAATCAACTTAGATCAAGGAACCAGAGGTTGATAACAGAAATTTAAATGCTGAAAAATTAAAATCAACTTAGAACAAGGAACCAGAGGTTGATAACAGAAATTTAAATGCTGAAAAATTAAAATCAACTTAGATCAAAGAACCAGAGGTTGATAATTTAAATGTTGAAAAATTAAAATCAACTTAGATCAAGGAACCAGAGGTTGATAACATAAATTTAAATGCTGAAAAATTAAAATCAACTTAGATCAAGGAACCAGAGGTTGATAACAGAAATTTAAATGCTGAAAAATTAAAATGCTTAAAAAGTAAGCCTAACCTGACGCGAGAAGTTCTTCCGCGATGAAGTGTACCTAACAGGATCCCGAGGGTCGACAATTAATGGAGGAAGAGTTACAAGACTTGACCTACAACTTCCCTTTCCTTACTCACTTCCCCCGGATGCCCCTTTTCTATTCTCGACTTTCTTCTTGTTTTGCAGAAAGTGCCCTTACGGGTTTTCACTTTCCCTTCCGTCCATTCGACTAGAAGCGCCCTTCCGGGTTTTCACCCCTAGTTATTTATTTATTTTTTTTTGACTATCGACCACTCCCTGCAAGTCTCTTAGCAAAGTACACGAGGTTATCAATATCCAAATCCTAATCTTATAACAAAATCTTAACAAATTAATAGTGCACAGAAAACAACATTAGAGTGTGAGTATACGAGAAAGATAAAGTAAAAAGATAAATTGAAATGCAAATGTGCAAAGAAAATAGATCAAAGTGAAAGGATGACTTTATTAGGGCTTTATTATGGCTTGAGATAAAGGTACAGTTTCAAAGAAAAAGGGTACAAGGATAGATCTCACAGATTCCTTGTAGTTAGCTTTGAAGTCTCTTAACTGCCATTATTTCAAGCACTCTACTGACGAAGATTCGTGCCGTGATGGTTTATTTTTCCTTCCCTGGTCCCATATCTTCTTCCTTATTTCTCCATTTTCTGGTCCTAAGGGCGCCCTTTCGGGTTTTCGCCCTTAGTTTTTTTTTTTTGACCTTTCAGGGCGCCCTTTCGGGTTTTCGCCTTCTTTAGCACATTTTGCTAGGAGCACCCTTTCGGGTTTTCACCGCTACCCTTTTTTTTTTTTAGGCGTAGTACCTTTTGACGGTGTCAGCATTCACGGATCTTAAAAATTCTTCACCGTCCATGTGGGTCAAGATCAAAACCCCACCAGAAAATGCCCTTTTAACCACGTAGGGTCCCTTATAAGTTGGTGACCATTTACCCCGAGCATCATTTTGATTCGGAAGCAACTTCTTCAGGACTAGGTCCCCGAGTTGAAATTCGCGTGGGCGAATGCCTTTGTTAAATGCCCTAGCCATTCTTCTCTGGTATAACTGCCCATGACATGCTGCCGCTAGCCTTTTCTCATCTAGAAAATTCAATTGGTCCAACCTTGACTGGATCCACTCCGCCTCATCAATCCCTGATTCCTTCAAAATTCTTAGGGAAGGAATTTCCACTTCAATAGGTAGTACAGCTTCCATCCCGTAAACCAGTGAGTATGGAGTTGCCCAGTTGATGTCCTTACGGAAGTTCGGTATGCGTGAAGGGCGTAGGGAAGCATATCATGCCAATCTCTATAGGTGACTGTCATCTTCCGGATTATTCTCTTGAGATTTTTGTTTGCGGCTTCCATCGCTCCATTCATCTGGGCACGGTATGGTGAGGAATTGAGATGTCGGATCTTATATTGATCACATAATCTCTGGATCTTCGGACCATTCAAATTCTTGGCATTGTCAGTGATGATTTCACTGGGGAGGCCATGTCGGTAAATGATATTATTTCTGAGGAACTTGAGAAATGTTGTAACACCCCTATGTTCGGTGGTGCGTTTTGCTGTCCCGGTGACCAGTGCTGTCCGGACAGCTAGGATGCCTAGAACCACACTTCAATATGAGTGAGGAGACATAAAATAATGAAATACAAGAAAAGGAAATACAAGAAAAACAAAGAAAAATTAATAGCAAAGAAATGTAACAAAGTTAAGTGAGCCGGGAAACCTAGCGATGGGTGACCGCACCAGGAAGTCACTGCGTGGACCGTTGACTAGCCCTGGACTGCGGGGAACCCTGGAAAATATTTTTAGGACTTAAAGAGACATCAATTGAAGTATAAATATCATTAGAAATATCAAAGAAAAATTAAATAATTAGTACAAAGAAAAGTGAGAAATCGAAAAACAGACAAAACCAGGTATTACCGAAATATCGGGAATGCAACCCGAACAGGGGCATTATGGTCATTTGACATCCCGAATTGTCTTTTGACCTAAATGTCCATTAAAAATAAATAATATTACACTTAGAAAATAAAAAAAAAAATTAATTTGGTGGTACCTAAAGTAAATAGTGAGAATTAAGGGTTTAATGTGGAATAAGTGAAAGTTTAACTTATAATATGAATTAATTAGAGTAAGTGGACCACTAAAGGAATAAAATAAACACATAATGGGGCAGGTGTAAGTCCATAATGCAGCTGAAATCTTCATCTTCTCCAATTCTCTCAACATTGCCGAATTGAAGAAAGGAGAAAACTCCATGGCCGTTTGCTCTCAAGCTTGATCCACCCCTCCATTTCAACTCCAATCACTTAGGTTCCTTCATGAAAGTTTGTCTACACATCATAAGGAAGAGCTTGATACCAAATTTAAGAAGTTTAATCAAGGTTTGGCAAGTTCCAACCATAAGGTAAGTTTACACTTTTGAAGATGGCTTTGTTAAACTTTGTGTACATGTTATGGGTGTTGGTTTGGTGAAGAAAATTTTTAGGTTTGAAGAGTTATTGAGATGTCCATTTTGGACAGCCATGGAGTTATGTATTTGATGAAATATTTGTACATATATTTGATGAGGAATGATGTTGATTATGGTGATTTAATATCCTAGTAAATTATTTCACATATATATGGTGATTTTGCACTTGGAATGGAAATTGATGAATTGTAGGACACTTTGGTGTTGAGGGACATTTTCGGCAGCCTTGAGATTCTTGGATAAATGTATGTGTTCATGAAGGTGTTGGCAGAAATATTGACATTAAGGTTGATGGATATGTATATAGATTGATTGTGTAAAGTGTATGTAAGAATGAGTAATGGTTAGGTGTATATGTGATTGTACTTAGACTTTGTAAATTTGAGTGTTAATTGGTGTATTGAGGATAATTGTAATCTGCCCAAAGTGATGTTAATGTAAAGTGGAATATGGTTTTGGTAATGTACCAAAACAGATTTGGTAGGGAAGTAAACATATTGCAAGGTAAATGTGTCATTGATGTATGTTTAAGCAAGGTAACTAAAGGCAGTATATATTTTAGCCTATAACTTTAAATGTGTAACCTCAATTGGTATGAGACCAATTGGAGGTGGAACTAGGCACAAAATGTGCTAACTTTCATTGAGAAAGCATACCAAAATTCTGCTTGCAAGGTGACATAAGAAAATGACCAATTTGGATTAGGTGCAATTAGGACCTGAAGAATGACCAATTGGGCAGCAGTGAGTGTTTAGGCCATAACTCACTCAAAACAGGTCCAATTGACCTGAAATTTTAACCATGAATAGTTAAGACCCATACCTACAAGTCTTATGAAGACACCAAAGCCCAGAAATGACCATAAGCAAGTCAAAAAGCTTGCACAAGTTCGGGTCAAAAAACTGGCCGAACCAGAGTTGACCAAATTGACCTAAAATTGACCTAATTTGATACCATTTGACCAGCAATAGTATAATGACCATAACTTGGTCTACTTAACTCGGAATGACCTGAAATTTTGCACCGCGGTCCATAAGACATAGATCTACAAGTTTGTAGTTTCGACCGAAACTCGAAAACCGAGGGAACTAGGCCGTCCGGCTAGGTCAAACTAGTATCCCGGAATCCAGCAAGTTGCATTAAAATGCACTAAACAAGGAAACGAGTTTGGTAAAACGTACCAACCCTAAAACCCTATCAAATGTGACATATTAATGACACTAAAACCTAATTTACCTAGAACACATCGAGGGTCGATATATTGGGTGATTAAGCAAATAATAGCTTTCAGTGAATTAATTACCAAACATTATCGATAGAGACAATATAAATTAGTACTGAAACACTTCAAATTGTGTTTCTCAGTTACTAAAGACTCGAGGAAAGGAAGGAAACATGAGTCGGACCGGGAAGACAGTCATCAGAGGTTTGTACACAACAACTATTTCTCTTGAATTTTTCAATTGAAATAAATATTGACTATTTGTATATTATTTTAAATTGTGGAAATGTGTTTGATGGACACTTATTGATTGAAAAACATTGTGAATGGTTTGAAACTGTGAAAAATTGTTTGAATGATATTGATGGATACTTATTGATTGAAAAGCAATTTAAATGGTTTTTGTGGAAATTGAAGTGAATTACGAATTGTGTTGCCATTTTGTGAATGAAATTATAACTTTGGAAATTTATTGGATTCTTACGGATCATTTGAATAAAATGTTTGGAATTGTTTTGACTCACAATTGGCATGATACTGATACTATGTTCCTCCTCCATTAATGGGGTGAGTGTGATTATTCCTCCCTCTTTGACTTATCAGTCTGGGGTGAGTATGATTATGTTCCTCCCTCTTTGACTTACCAGTCTGAGGTGAGTGTGGATGAGTACTCATTATATAGCTAGCTTCCTCCCTCATTGATTTCGATTATTGGGGTGAGTATGTCTTGTCGTGGTGTACAACACGGCATGTGTGGAAAAAAAAAATTGTGTCATGGCCTAAATTGTGTTATTGATTGGCAACATTGTATTATTCAGTTATTTGATCGAATTGTGTTATTGATTTGCAAAACGATATTATTCAGTTATTTGATCGAATTGTGTTATTGATTTGCAAAACGATATTATTGATTATTTGATCAAATTGTGATATTGATCGGCAACATCGTGTTATTCAATAATTTGATCAAATTGTGTATGAATTGTATACGGTATTCTTAAATTATTTGACTAAATTGTGTTATTATGAAATTTGATAATTTGTGAATTGGAGTTTAAATTCCTTATGACATTTATTGTCTTGAATTTAACTATGGTTTTACGTATCCACTATTTATATGGTTTATGAATTGTGATTTAGAGTTGTATTTGGTTAATGTTGTGCACCATCGAGACATTGACTCAATGATAGCTTTTATTCTTTATCGCAGTAGATAGAGCAGACAGGAATGAGACTAGGCCGCTAGTACCTCCAGTGAGAGATTTTTGAATTATAACGAGTATAGCTTTTTTGCATTTTGTACTGTAATGTATGATCACTGTATGTACATATTGTTTTGGTTTGAGCAGTTGTAAATTCAAATTGTAACTTGAGGTTGTAAAATAATTATGAGTTATTTTGACTTGTAAAAATTGTATTATATTTCCTATATCTCAGCTTTTGAAAAATCACTGTGGATTTGAGTTGAGAAATATGTTGTATTGAGAAAAATGTTGGAGTTAAGATTTGGAAAATAATTGAAGTGCTTTTCTGAGTTTTACAAGAACTGTTTTATCCAAAATACAGATGACATTCTGCCAAAATTTTTACAAAAATTCCAAATAATTCAAATGTGTTAGTTCTATCACTTCAGATCAAAAAGGTTTTTAACACCTGTAAATAGTGCTCACCACTGTAAAAGAAGTAAGAAAAGTTTTTAAAATCCCTTGTAGTATATTTAATGGGTTATCAGTAGACGGAGTTGGTAATTCATTAGGTATACTACGGGATCATGTTATGCCTTACAGAGGGGTAGGGTGTGACAAATGTGTTTTGCGTGATGTGGGCATATGATGTCGCTTCGACCCATTTAGAAAAATAGTCAATAGCTACCAAGATAAATCTATGCCCATTGGATGCCTTGGGGTTGATGGGACCAATCACGTCGATTCCCCACATTGCAGAAGGCCATGGTGAGATGAGGTTGAACAATTGGTGAGGCGGGACATTTATCCGATCCGCGTAGATCTGACATTTGTGACACTTTCAAAAGTACTCAATACAATCCTTCTCTATAGTAGTCCAGAAGTATCCCCGTCTCAAGATTTGCTTAGCCATCATATGCCCATTAGCATGGGTTGCGCAATTCCCCTCATGAGTTTTGAAAAGGATCCTCCTTGCTTCTTTTGCATCCACGCATCTCAACAATTCGCCGTTGGAGCTCCTTTTGTATAAAATTTCGCCACTGGGGAAGTATCCCAAAGCTAATCTCTGGATCATTCTTCTTTCGTTTCTGCTTGCCCCTGGAGAGAATTCTCTGGTTTTGATGTAGACCTCGATGTCATAATACCAAGGTTTACCATCAGTTTCTTCCTCGATCATAAAGCAGTACGCTGGCTCACTCCTTGCTTTAATCTGCAATACCTGAGACGTCTGCCCTTCTTCCATTTGAGCCATGACAGCCAGGGTGGCTAAGGCATTTGCAAATTGATTCTTGTCCCGACTGAGGTGAGTGAAATAGATTTCTTCAAATTTCTTGATCAATTCCAGCAGGTACTTCTGATATGGGATTAACTTCAGATCCTTAGTTTGCCATTCTCCCTTGACTTGATAAATGATCAAGGCTGAATCTCTATATACTTCCAACTTCTTGACTTTCATTTCGATGGCGGCCTGTAAACCCATCACACAGGCTTCGTATTCTGCGACATTGTTGGTGGAGTCAAACCTTAATTTGATAGCTATCGGGAAGTGTTTCCCGTCAGGGGATACCAAAGATCGCTCCAATTCCATTACGGACAAATTAATGACTCACGAAATACATTTCCCATACATCAGCTGGCTCTTTTTCCTCGCCGCCGACTTCGTTAACATGCTCATCAGGGAACACAAAATCCAAGGCTTCATAATCTTGGATAGGGTTCTCTGCTAAAAGATCAGCGATTACGCTACCCTTTACTGCCTTCCGGGTCATGTAGACAATGTCATATTGAGAGAGTATTACTTGCCATTTCGCTATCCTCCCTGGCACGAAAGGGCTTTCGAATACCTACTTAATAGGATCCATCCTAGAGATGAGTCATGTCTTATGATTCAACATGTAGTGTTTAAGTTGATTCGCCGTCTAGGCCAACGCGCAATAAGTTTTCTCTAGGAAAGAGTACCTCGACTCGCAATCATTGAACTTCTTGCTCAGGTAATAAATGGCCCTCTCCTTTCGATCGGTATCATCATGCTGCCCCAAAACACATCCCATTGAGCTTTGTTGGACTGCCATGTATAGAATCAGCGGCCTTCCTGCCACCGGGGGAACCAATACTGGTGGGTTTAACAGGTACTACTTAATTTTCTCGAAAGCCTCTTAGCAAACTGAATCCCATTGAGTGGTGTTGTTCTTTCGAAGTAGCCTAAAGATAGGCTCAGCTTTAGCAGTGAGGTTGGAAATAAATCTCGAAATGTAGTTCAATTTCCCCAGGAAACTGTGCACTTCCCTCTCGGTTTGGGGATGGCATCTCTTGAATAGCTCGAACTTTGTCTGGATCTACTTCTATTCCCTTCTCACTCACTATGAATCCCAATAACTTCCCAGATCTAGCTCCGAACACGCATTTGGCAGGGTTTAGTTTCAGCTGATACTTCCTGAGTCTCTCGAATACTTTCCTCAGCACCTGCACATGGCTTTCTCCTTCCCTGGATTTGATGATCATATCATCCATGTACACCTCCACTTCTTTGTGCATCATATCGTGGAATAATGTGACCATAGCGCTTTGGTAGGTAGTGCCAGCATTCTTTAGGCCAAAAGGCATGACCCGGTAACAAAATACCCCCCATTGAGTGATAAAAGTAGTTTTCTCCTTATCTTGTTCATCCATGGGGATTTGATTGTACCTGGATGCCCCATCGATACATGAACATCTCCCAGTCCTGCAGTATTGTCTACTAACACGTCTATGTGTGGGAGAGGAAAATCATCTTTCAAGCTTACTTTATTAAGATCCCTGTAATCAGCGCACACCCTGACTCTCCCATCCTTCTTCATTACCGGGACAACGTTAGCTATCCATTGGGGATATTTGACTACTTCAAGAAACTCGGCATCATACTGCCTTTTGACTTCATCCCTAACTCTGAGCAGCTTGTCAGGGTTCATTCTTCTTAGTTTCTGCTTCACCGAGATGGTCCCGGGAATTAGGGGAATTTTATGCGTCACTATATGAGGGTCTAAGCCAGTCATATCATCATAGCTCCATGAAAACACGTCCAGAAATTCTTTGAGCAAACTGACCATATCTTCTAATTCTTCACTTTCCACGATTTTAAGTTCCCTTTTTATTTCTTCTGTGCCTAAATTCACGGTGTGTGTTTCATCCCCGCAAGGCACTAGGGAAGGTTCATCTCTTTCATCCCTTTCTTCTACGAGTTCCCCCTCAGAATCGCTTGAAGTAATGGCAGTTATGGGGATTTCAAAATTAACTAGAGGAATTTCTGAGTCTATTAAATTATTAGGTGTTAATTGATGAATGGTCCTGAAGAAACGAAAGCGGAACATATTATAAGAATGGATTTCAAACAGAAAAGGAAAAGAGAATTGGATGTAAAATGCGCTATTAATTCATTAATATTTATATCATAAGAAGAGGGTCCATTTACAGTATTACACTTGTCACCATGGACGAAATGATCAAGTGTAGATAACTAAAGGTACTTTACTCGAGATTGAATACAGGAATGTCCTCTGCTGTCCAGTTGTCCAGTTATTGCCCTTCAGCCATTGGGGAGATCAGGGCTTCATACAAGGAATCGAGATGGATGACATCAACAGATGGTTCGTCGAGCGATTCTTCAGCTTCCCCTGGATTTTCAATAACCGGCTTGGTGAAGACATTTGTGATTCTCAGTACTACCTTCATTTTCCCGATTTTCTGATCAAACCTTTGATCTCGAAGCATATTTCTCATCCAGAATCGTCCATCTATGAGAGCGTCTTCCTCATAACCCAAGCCACAATGGCCAACCTTCTGGATGACTGGTATAGGTTCGACAATCCCCTGTAATGTGGTGCCTAATCCCTTGCCCATCTCATATCCGTTCTTGAGCATCACCTTGGCGACCATAGCCATGGCCCCTTCTTTTCTTGAGGTGGTTTCTTGTAATTCAAGACCCTGGAAAGAGCTTTCCAATGATTCCTCAGCTGCTTCCACATAAGGAAGTGATTGCGGCTTGGTGACCAGCATGGCTTCCTCCCCTTTCACAGTGATGATTCTGCTGTCCATGATGTATTTAATTTTCTGATGCAGGGTTGAAGGTACGACATTTGCTGAATGGATCCAAGGCCTCCCTAGCAACATAGTGTATGCAGATTCAATGTTCATCACTTGGAACGTGACATTGAAAGTGCATACACCAATCTGGGGCGGCAAGTCAATGTCTCCCAGTACTTCCCTTCTTGTGTCGTCAAAAGCTCTTACCACCATAGTACTTTGACGTATGTTCGACCGGTCGACCGGTAGCCTAGCCAAGGTGGCATTAGGCAAGACGTTGAGTGCAGATCCATTGTCAAAGAGGACCTTGGCAACTATGTAACCTTTACATTTTATTGTCACATGCAGAGCTTTAGTGTGCTTTAAGCCTGCCGGATCTATCTCTTCTTCTGAGAAAGTGACAAAACTGGATGCCTGAATTTGTCCCACTATCTTCTCGAATTGCCCCGGTGTGATGTCAAGGTTAACGAAGGCCTTACCCAGGATCTTCTGCAAGGCTTGGCGATGCACTTCTGAGCTCAAAATCAGTGATAGCAGTGAAATTCGAGCAGGTGTCTTTCTTAACTGTTCAACAACGTCGTACTCACTTTGCTTCATTATTTGAAGCAACAGCTCCTCCTCTTCGCTTGACCCGGCAGGTTCTCCTCTCTCCGCTTTCTCAACCTCCTCTTCCGTATTCTCTTGTGGCTCTCCCATTTTTACTTTCCCTCTCTTCTTTTCTTTCTCTTCACCCCCGTAGCATCTCCCACTTCGGGTTATAAATTCAACCTCTTGCTTAAGTGGGGAGAATTTTGTGGCAATGATGGGCTGGGGTTTTGATTGGGGAGTAGCACCATTAGAAGGTTCAGTGTAAGTCATCTTGAAGTGCTCATGAGGAGTGAAGCATGGTTTAAGAGGTGCTGAGGGTGAGGCAAGGCTAGGAGCCGGTGTACTGCTCAATGCTCCTTGGGTGAAGACTTGGAAATTATAGTTTCAGGGCACAGCACGAGTGTTTGTGACTGGGAGCTGGGGCGGGGTGCGGATGATTATTACTGGTGGTGATGATGCTGGGGCGGAGAAGGTCATTCTGTGATTAGAGGTGGAGGCATTTGGTCGAATCAGGCTGTATTTACTCCGCCCTCCATTTTCGATCTTGCTTGGCATCTTAAGACTTTGAGGGACAGTAAGTTCTGGACCTCTTGTTTGAACTCCTCACAATTTTACAGCTCGTGGTTAGCTGCTCCCCCGTGGTAGGGACATCTCGCATTATCTTCAGACTCTACTGTTTGGGGGTAGAGGTAACCTTCTCTCACTGCCATTGTAAAAATTTCCTCAAAGTGAGGAATCAGCTAATCTACCTCCAAGGTCGACCCTTCTCCTTCTGAATCTATCATATTCACGCCATTGCTCGCACCATGATTGGGCAATGGGTTTGAGGTGACATTGGGAAGGGAGCCATTCCCTTCGATTTTTAACCATCCATTTCTGATTAGGGCGTGCACTCTCCCCCTGAGTGCCCCGTAGTTATCGGTCGAGTGCCCATGCGCCCCTCCATGATACTCACACCGGGCAGTGGCATCATACCACCTGGGGTATGGCGGCTGAATTGGGTCAAGGGGGATTGGCACTATTTGATTTATACCGACAAGGTATCGGTATATTTCGCTGAGTGGGAGGGGAAGAGGTGGATCAGGATTTCTTTGTGGTCTTGGGTTATTTTGGGGCGATTTTGGTTGAGTAGGTTGAGGAGGTGGTCTGGGCTGGTAGTTTGTTGGTGGTGGATACTGTGGGCGTGGATGAGGATAATTTGGAAAAGGGGGTGGAATGTTAGTAATTCTTGAGCCATGAAGGGGAGGATATGGCCAGTAGTTGTTCTGAGGAAATGGGGAGTGGTTGTTCTGTCGGGTGATGGAATGCACGTCGCCCTCTTTCTTTTTGCCAAAGCTAGCATTTTTCTTCGCAGGATTCTCAGTCACCTCCTGCAATCGTCCTAACCGGAGATTGGCTTCAATCCTCTCTCCAGCTTAAATGATATCCGAGAAGCTATTGGAAGTGTTTCCAATCATCAGATTGAAGTATGGAGCCTTCAATGTCTCGATGAACAGGGAGCAAAGCTCATTATCAGTAACCGGAGGATACACTTCTGCTGCTTTCTCTCTCCACCTCTGGGCATATTCTTTGAAGCTTTCTCTTTCTCTCAGCATCAGGTTTTGGAGGTCTCTCCTTGTGGGGGCAACGTCGCAGTTGAACTTGTATTGTTTCAGGAAAGCATCAGCCAATTCTTTCCAGGAGCGTAATTTGCTCTTGTCCAACTGAATACACCACCTCAAGGCTGCCCCGGAGAGACTCTCGTGAAAGAAGTGAACCACGAGTCTATCGTCTTTTGTCAGGGCTGACATTTTGGCAATATAAGTGGCCAAGTGAATGTGAGGATCTGAATTCTCGGTATATTTGTCGAAGTCCGGGACCTTGAACTTGGGCGGCACCACCACATCTGGCACCAATCTCAGTGATGCCACATCAACTGAACCATACATGTTCAGTCCCTCTATCGCTCTTAATCTCTCTTCTAGAGCAAATAACTTCTCATTTTCTCTTGTCTTATTTTCTCCTCCTACTGCATGAGATATTCCTCCAGTTGGGAAATGAGGGGCAGAATGAACCGGAGGGATCAGGATTGAAGGGTGTGGCTCGGCATTTGGGACAGCCGGGTAATAGGAGAAGGGTGGGTCATTATTTAGGGGGGTCGGATTGACAGTGATTGTCGGATCCGGGATAGGTGGCTGAAAGGTAAAAGAGGTTGAAGCATGATGAGAATCAACCATTGTAGGAGGTGGGGGAGGTAGTGGCAGGCTGGGCTTCAAGGCGGGCTTATTTTGGGACATCTCCCTCATTAGTCTCATGAGCTCTGAGACTTAGTCTTTCAATTCGGAAACCTGTCCTTGTAGGTTCTGGACTTGCTCTTAATCTTCCATTAGCCTTCTTGTTCGTGACCTTGTTAAGTACACTCGTCTTGGTAGAACAGCTCATTCGGTCAGGCTTGCTTTGCTTGAAGCAATATTGATTTTCTGTGGGGAATAAAAAGGTCTTTTAATGAATTTCGAACTTCGTTAAAAAAAAAATTTAAAGGTTCTGGTTTGGACAAAGGATACGGTGGCATTTAAGAGCCAAAAACGAAATCTACAGAAGAATAATTGCATCAATCTTATCATGGCATCGTTCGATAGTCCGACGGTGAATGACTGGTTGAATGTGCCTCTATGATACCTGTCCATATGGTGCATCCAACTTTTCACATAACCCTAGCGAGGGGGTTCCTACGGGAGTCATACTATTCATTCACAATTTTGCCAAACAATGGCCCAAAGTTATTCCATTAATCGAATAATTCATACATAGCATTCTTTACATTGGCCTAGGCTCAGGGAGGTTCTTTATGATGTAATGACATTTCCTGAGATATTCATAAAGCCTTTCTTCTTGTCTGGCCGGGTTGAATATCTTCAGGGCATACTCGGATTCAGGTAAGAGTTCTTATTTCCCCTGCGCTATCATTCTCTCCAGCTGGTCAACATTTTCTTTTAGCTCTTGATAGAGAGTGGCTTGTCTTTATTTTTCCTTCCTTTCTTTAGCACATTCTCTCAGAATATCATTGATAAGCTGTGCTTACTCCTTCAGTTCAAGCTTCTTCTTTTTGCTTTCTTATTTATACTCTTCCATGAGTATCTCCTGGTATTCCATTCTCTCTTAAAGCTTGCCATTTTGTACTTCTACTTCTTTTATTGTAGCTTGGAGAGAGATCTTTTCTTTCTTCCACCGCGTTTCTTGCTCCTCAAACTCCGTCTTTTCTGCCATTGCTTCTTCCTTTAGCCTTTTTACTTCTCTTCTGAGGATGTGCTGTTGGTCCTCCAATTGTGTTATTCGTTCTTGTAATTGCCGATTTTCGGTATCCGCCTTTTGTAGAGAGTCGGCCAAACGAGCGCCAGCTTCTTCTGAAAGGATGTTTCGACGGGGGTCGCTACCTTCGAATTTGGCTGGATCTACAGTTAGGTGTCCTTGCTCCCCGCCAGTCCTCCATTTAAGATAATCGCCCGTGGCACTCTGACCTTTAGGCGAATTTTTCATCATAGTGATGTTTTCCCAGGATTTGCGAGCTATTTTTAATTCTTCTTCATTATCGAGCTCATGATAGAAATGACCTTGGTGGTATTCTTCAATACTGATTGTGGACTGGGTTGAGCCGAACTGTCTCATTACCAATGCTGGAATGTAACTTGTGTATCCGGTCACTCCGATTAGGGATACTGAATGATTACCCCTTGTGCTGAACAAAATGGGTTGACCCGACGTTCACAATTTCTTCCAATAGTAGTCGTGGCTGTTGAAGCTCAGAATCTGTTCTTGCCACTGCAACTCATCCTTTGGGCTGATTATTAATCTGGTCATCTTCTCGATAAGAGGCTAGTCAAGATACCAAGTTAACCCCTTTGTCTCTATAGGACACATGTGACTGATGATCCAGAGGTGCAACAATTGAGAACAACACTTGATGGACCCCTTGCCTTGTTGTTGATAGTAAGTAAGAGTCAATAAAGTCTTTGCAAGAATTGCCGGTATTGGGTTGACCTTCTGTTTCTCTACTGCCCAGAATATCTCCGCAACACTGCAGGTTATAATTCCCGGAGGCCCAGGGAATAAGATCAGACCACAGATCCCTAAAGCAAGTGCCAATGAAGCTTGCTCCCATTGTTCATCTTGGACGTATCGATCCAACCACTTCTTGAGGTAAGTCCAATACCATCCACGCGTGTTTCCTTTGAAAGTTTCTCTCGCCTTTGCTTCTTCCGGGGAATCCCCAACATATGTGCGAACCGTTTCTAGGTTTGCCTATGCTCAAGGTGTAGGTAGATCCGATTCTGCGCCACATAAGGAATTTCTAGCAATGCCTGATATTCTTCCATAGTGGGGGTAGTATCGATATCGTTAAAGGAGAACACCCCATACTTGGGATTCCAAACTGACAGCATGGCCTTTAATGCTGAAACTTGGACTTTGACTCGTATCAAGATCACAATCCTTCCATATTTTTGCTCAAATTGTGCCTTGACGTGATCAGGAAGCAACCTCCAACTACTAGATAAACCCTCGAGACAAGTGCTTTTGACTTCAACTTTGCTTAGGTCCAATGGAGGTAACAAGTTGGTATTTGTCCTGGTGACATCACTCCGCGGGGGCACTGAACCATGAGGCGATTCGAACCACGGTTTAGCATGCTGTTCCAGTCTAGGAATTTCTTCTGCCGACTGACTCGAGGATGTCATGTTAAAAATGATGTTTATTCTTTTACAGACCTTAATTCGGTGATGCCTGTGGGGAAAACTTGTTAGCAGGATAAATTCAAGTAATTTTAAATTATACTGTTGGCAGGGTGACACCTACACATTTATCAAAGCAGGAAAGTGTGTAGGTCCTTCTAACAATATGATCCAAGATTACCCTTAAAAATAAGAACATAAGAAAACACAAACAGAATAGGGTGAGAGCAAGTATGTCCCTTTTGTCCTAAAATAGGGAGAGTCCTGGTACTGGATTGGTGCTACCTAATTGGATAGTTCTATCTTATGAGGTAGTTTGCTACAGCTTTCAACTATTGTGATAGTTTAGCTCAAGGTCTAATTTTCTAAAAGCCACAGGTTCCTAGATTGCCCCTACTGCAAACGGTAGAGCCCCATTCTATCACCATGATACTAACGGGAGAGTTCCACTGGTATCACAGTAAATAGAATAAGTTTCAATCTGAGCAGAAGCCTTCATGGATACTAACGAGGTAAAACCCACGGGTACCGCTACATGACTCCCTCCTATTTTCCTAAAAGGGTAAGAAAGCTCGGGTATAGGGCTGGAGTGTGTGAGGACATTGTGTGAGTGCTCAGTGTGTGAAGGGACACCTTTACCTCTTCCTAGTATGGGGGAGTTTTTCCTTTTTCTTTTTTTTTAGATGAAGAGTGCTGTGGGGGATTGGACAATCAAGACAAGCAAAACGGTTAGTAAAAATAACAATAATTAACATATGGAATTTTGTAAATTGAGCCCACCTAACTACGGTTTGAGCATAAAATTAAATATGCTTTTGGACCTCTGAACCGGGTTTAAGGTTGAAATCAAATCCCCAGTGGAGTCGCCAAGCTATCGCAAGGTATTTTGTGGTCGCCTGGACGAACACTCACCGAAGTGGAAAAGAGTGAGGAGTCGCCACTTTAATTTTAAGGGAAATTAAAGGAAACCATTTGTGAAAATAAACTAAAATAAAACCACTTCGAAAACAGAGACTCTAGGTTCGGGGTCCATATACGAGCGGGGAAGCTGTTAGGCACCCTGCCTCGTCCCTCTATGAGGGTAAGCGGATTTAACATTATGCTCTTCATAAATTAAAATCGAAAGTTAGGGGGGTTAGGATAAAGATGTTAATCCCTTTGATAAAAGGGAATGTTTGATTTTTCACTAGTTCGGGTTACCCAGATACATAAGTAAATGAGAAGACCCTTAGTGGGTTAGTGTTGCGTAGCAGTTTTTTGTTTAGAGGGTTACTTTGCATATTGTGCTATTTTGGTTTGGGTTTGAGAGAATCCGGGTAAAGGTTTCTCCCGATCTCTGGGCATAATCTATTTAAAGTTTGAGTGAGGAATCTCGGATAAGAACTCTCCTCCGATCTTCGCATATTTATTAAAATTTGATTTGAGAATCGGATAAGAACTCTCCTCCGATCTCTTTAAGTATTTATTAAAATTTTGATTAAGAATCGGATAAGAACTCTCCTCCGATCTCTTTAAGTATTTATTAAATTTCGATTGAGAATCGGATAAGAACTCTCCTCCGATCTCTTTAAGTATTTATTAAAATTTCGATTGAGAATCGGATAAGAACTCTCCTCTGATCTCTTTAAGTATTTATTAAAATTTGGATTGAGAATCGGATAAGAACTCTCCTCCGACCTCTTTAAATATGCAATTTTAGAATTTTAATGAAGTATCTAGGATAAGAACTCTCCTCCGATCTCCTTTTGTTTGAATGAGAGCTGGGTAAGGACTTTTTCCGACCTCTTAAAATTTGATTACAATTACATATCATAAGAACCTAAGACTAAGGGTTCTGGCATCCGAAGACGCCAGGGACCCGAACAAGGCTTTCTCTTAGCCTATTGGTACCTTATAGCTAAGGAAAGGATGCCAGACTGAATCCTTTCCGATCTCCTTTGTGATCGCCTTACTAGTACTTTTGGCAGGCGATGTCCGATCTCTTTTTGCCTACTGGCCTGGATCCGATCTTACCTCGATTCCCCATCATGCCAGGCTAAATCCTGAGCTTGTTTAATAGTTCGACTCCATGACTTTTCCTCTAATTTATTATCCAAACTTTTATTATTCTAAAGAAACTTCTCGTATCAAAATATGGCTATCAAACTTTATTAAACTACCTATACGTTACCAGTAACCAGAAGACCCACATTTGAAAGATAATAAGGCTAAGAACAAACAAATATCATGAACTGATGAAATAAAGGTATACCCAGGAGAATAACCACCCTCGTGGAACTCTTTAACATGAGAACAAATAAAGAAGCTTGATAAAACAACGGTTCAGGCGCTCACCTGTGGGGAGTTGAATCTATCGAGCTAACTATGGAGTCACAAATATGGTAGAGCTGCACGCCAATAGTCTGGGGACTAATGCTCGCCTTGAAACAAAGAATACCAAGTTAAAATGCTGTCGAACCGAAGTAACAGTAGCCGGGTTGGAATGAAATGGAGCTTAAAAGGTCGACATAAAGATGATGAAGACAAAACTGGAACCGAGGGATGGTATCACAGAGTAATGAACAGACTGAAAATGAAGAGTTTCAGTATTCAATCCCCTTTCAATGGAAATACTTTAGAAAACTAGTTTCTGAAGTTTTTCTATTTTGAAAACTTAAAAATAGCAGAGTAGCAAGACTGAATCAAGTTTCAGAGCCTTTCTACTATAATCACCACCCTTTTTATTTGTCCTCTATTCTACAGTTTTCATGCAAGTATTTATAGGGAACGGGTGCTCCCAATGGAGGGTCAGGATTTTCTTTGAGGGAGATGGAAGGCTTGGATTTTAAAGGACATGATCTGATCTTGAGAATTGAAGAGAATCAAAATGAACGGCTGAGATCCTATTCAGAATATTTGTCCTTTTTCTTTTCCGATCCAACGGCTCAAAATCTTCTTGTCAAGGGAGATCCGAGGGCCGGGAATAAAAAGCGCCGGTCTTATCGTCTTCTCTTTGATCCAAGGGCTCCGGACTTGTCCTTACAAGTAAGATCAACGATGGAGATTGAGACGTACAGGACTGCCATGACACGTCCTAGCGCCTGTCAGTAATGTGGGCGATTATGCAAATGAGGCGTGCGGTGGAGATTTGATCTCGTCTGCAACGCTTTAACTACCTCGGCTCTGATTATGACGACAGTTATTAGAAGTTGTCTTATTCTCTTTGCTTTCCGATCTCCCATCTCTTCCAACCTCTCCATCATGACCTTTTCCGATCTCTCATGCCGGGCCCCTCTCCCGATCTCTCCCATTCCAGAATCTTCTCCTCTATCCGGGCTGGTTCAGTCAAAGCATTTATTCCTTCGGTTACCGAGACGTCCGCTTCGTTTTTCGTTAGCAATAAATGCTCAGACCTTCCCTATATATATACCTTCAACGGGACATCCTTCTGCATTTCATTTTCTCCTTTTTTTTGTTTCTCACTCTTCCTGTTCTAGCCGCTCCGGCAATAATCCCAGCCATGGCAACTGCTTTTGATCTTTTTCTGACTGTTCCCTTTGTTTATCGACTGAAAATTTACGACTCTGGTGATCAGAAAATCACGATGGCCACCTCTGATGATAGTGAGAGAATTGGACTAATTTACTGATCCAGATCGAGAATATCGATCGTGTCGATCTCGAGTCGGTCGACCGATATAATCGGCGAACCGATTTCGGGCGAGAAGACTGCTAATTTCCCTCTTATCATTGGTGACCGCTATTCGAAGTTCACTCGACTCCTCACGACATTGGGTGTCCCGACAACGGCTCGGTTCTGAGTGATAACATTGATGATGACCTCTCCTATCCTCATGAGAGTCATAGTCACCCCATCTGAGCTGTACATCTATCCGATGTCGATGGCTGGTTTCCTGATCAAACACATCTTTTGATTCAGCCACGAGACTAGGCTTTGACATAGGCCTTTACTAGGTAGGATGTACTGCCGATCTCTAGAGATCGTCCAAATGATGTAATCTGACCTTTAATGTAATCTGATCTCTAGAGATCGCCCAAATGATGTAATCTGACCTTTTGGAAATGAAATCTTATTTTGACAATTATCACTTTATTATTATTGCATTGGTTATTTTCCGATCTCTAATGTGTTTATCCGATCCGATTCCCAACTGAACAGCCCTTAACCGATCTGTAATTCTAAACATCTGCCTTAATTCACCGATCTTTAACTAGCCGATCTTCCCTTATTTAATTATGGCATTTCTGGAATATTCGTATGACGTGTCAGAAATGCTGGCAAATCCCGCTAACCGATGCACCGCTTGGGACACTGTGAGCATTAAATGCCCAGACGGGTATAAATAGGGGATGGGTCAGCCAGTTGCTTCCTTATGTCATTTTCAGCATCTCACGAGCGATTCTAAAATTCTCTCATTTTTTCAAGTTCTTCCGACACCGATCACACTCCGATAAGGGTTTTGATCTTTCTTTTAGTTAAATTTTCTCTTTTCTTTGAAAATGAGCGGCGCCGAGGGTCAGAGAGCGGCGAGCCCCCCTTCCGTTCACGTCTCGTGGTCGTCAGATGAAGTCGAAGTGGTCGGACCGAGCGGGCGATCTGAACCTCCTACGACCTCTATTTCAGCCCGTGGTCAAGCAGCACTCTCAAGACGAACGCATTCTTCAGGGAGAGAAAACCTTCCCATGGATGAGCTGTCGTCAATCCTTCAAGAAAACGATCTGCAGTCGTTTAGCCAAGAATATAACCTTCGGACCGATTCATACGAACTTATCAGGTGTCATGGCGATCTCCTAGACGATCACTTCTTCGAAGAAAATGATATGATCATGGTATACGATGAGCAATTAAAAGCCGGGCTGCGGTTTCCTCTTGATGACTTCTTCAAGGAAGTTCTGAAATTCCACCAAGTCTGCATAGCCCAAGTACACCCAAACTCATGGCGGATCCTGGTAGCCTTCAGAGGCCTCTGTCGAGCTAAGAGACTCAGTCCTACAGTGAAGGTATTCGCCGAGCTACATAGACTAACTCGTCGAAAGGACGATGAGTACTGGTTCTTTCAGGCGAAACCACATTGTGGGCTCTTTACCGACCTGCCCTCCTCCCTGAAGAATTGGAAAAATCGCTTCTTTATTATGAGGAGTAAGATTCCAAATGGTTTTGAGGGTTTCCCGCGTAGCTGGATGCATCTGGGCCCATCACTTCCAAAGCACATCGCCCTGAGTAGGGAAGAGGGTGCAATGGTGATGGAGTTAAAGGATCAGGCGGCCGATCAGAAGTTCTCCTGTCTAGATGTGGTGATGGCCAAACTGCATCATTGGATGATGCGGCTGGTTACCGGGGAAGAACGCGAGCTTTAGCTCTCTGACCTCGACTTCGGTACTTTCTATATCTCTGATCTCTGAGCCTTAGCGAACTCACTAACTTTTCTTTGTGCAGGTATGGCGAGCGGCGAGGCCTCCAAAGAGAGCCAAAAGTGGAAGAGAGAGGTCTCTAGAAAAGTGTGGGAGATGAAGCATGCCGAGGCTTCACAGACGCCCAGGCATGATTCAGTGGAGATGCAGGGAGGCTCGTCCCATCCTTCAGGACCACCGATCCTTGAAATAGAAGTGGTTCGGTCTCCTCCTCGACAAGAAAAGCAACCACTACCTCCAGTTGCTTTGAGTGCGGAAGGGGGTCCTTCCCAACCTACCTCGAGGACCCTTTCCCGCGGCGCTCAAGTCCTGATTCACTCCCTGGAGAAGAGTCAATCGGTATGGGAGAACCCGGGCTTAGCAAAGGTTCTGGGAGCTTCTATATGCCTCCAGGAGGATTGGAACAGGCTGATCCAAGGCAGTATCGACGATATCCTGACCCAGACTATGAGCCTGAGTGTGGAGAGTTTGGTGAACCAACATATCATTCAGGAAAAGTCTCATCATTTGAGGCAGGAGATCCAGAAGGCGAGCCAAGAGGCAGCTTCCGCTCGAGCTCAACTTTCATCCACCTAAGACTACATAGCTAAAATAGAGGGGCGGATGAAATTCTATGAGGATAAACTGGCCGAGCAGGCTAGAGCAAAGAGGAGGCCGAGGGAGATAGAGAGGGTGAGCGAAATGTAGAACAGGCTGGGGGTGATCCTCCAGCCGAATGACTTGTATTTTATTTTGAAATGAAATGAAATTCCCTATTTTGTTCAATGTCTTGATGAGATAGGAAAGTATCTAAATTGTACAAGTGCCTGACTGTTTGAATCAATTAGAACATCAAACTTAATAGTGATTATTAATCTAAGTATAAGGGGTCGGAAAAGCATTGTAAGCATGAGATCGGCTGAGAACCAACACCGAACGGGACTTAAGATGATTAAACCTGATTTGAACACTTAAGATCGAAAGCAACATTAAGCCGGATTAAAACCTTAACTTTATCAAACAATTATTCACAATATTTATAAAAGGGAGATCGGAAATAAGACTGGATGGCACGAAGACCTAATGTTGGTTTGATTTCATTTGACGAGAGATCAGAAATGTGATTGACTGGCTAGGACACTTGATAATTGATTTGATTTCTTTGAAGAGTGATCGGAAATGTGATTGACTGGCAAGGAGACTTGGTGTCAGTTTGATCCCTGTGAAGAGAGATCAGAAATAAATTGAACGACATGGAGACTTGGTGCTGGGGATCGATTTCAAAGTTTATCGATTTCGGGGATCAGCCAAAATATGGTGTCGACATTAACACAACCAGTATTAGGGAGAGACTTTATGGTCTATAGTGATACCTCGCATAATGGGCTTGGGTGTGTTCTAATGCAAGAAGGAAAAGTGATTGCTTATGCTTCTAGGCAGCTAAAACCACATAATAAGAACTACCTTACCCACAATCTTGAATTGGCAGCAATTGTATTTACATTAAATATATGGAGGCATTACTTATATGCTGAAAAGTGTTATGTCAATACGAATCACAAAAGTCTTAAATATTTACCAACCTAGAAGGAACTCAACCTGAGGAAGAGAAGATGGATTGAGTTCTTAAAGGATTATGATTATAGTACTAACTACCACCCCGGAAAGGCAAATGTGGTAGCAAATGAACTTAGTAGAAAGTCATTGGTGGCATTAAGGGCTTTGAATGCTCGTTTGACTTTAGCACGAGATGGAGCTATTATAGCTGAGTTACAAGGGAAGCCTAGTTTGCTACAGTAAGTGCGAGAGGCCCAGAAGCTAGATGAGAAGTCGATGATCATTGTGGGCCGAATCAAAGAGGGGAAGGAGAATGAGTATGAGATAAAGGAAAATGGATGTTTATACTGCAAAGGGAGAATATGGGTACTGAATGATGAAGAATTGAAAAAGAGCATTATGAAAGAGGCACACAGTAGTTTGTATGCTATACACCCCAGGAGTATTAAAATGTATCATGATTTGAAGTCTTATTATTGGTGGCCTGGTATGAAGAAGGACATTATTGATTATGTGACTAGATGCATGATATGTCAGCAAGTTAAGGCAGAGCACCAAGTCCCATCAGGTTTGCTGCAACCTATAGCTATACCTGAGTGGAAATGGGATCGTATCACCATGGATTTTGTCATTGGTCTACCTCTCGCACAGAAAAGCATGATGCAGTGTGAGTAATAGTAGACAGATTGATGAAAGTCAGCTCACTTTCTACTAGTTAGAATCGACTACTCACTAGAGAAATTAGCAGAATTGTATATAAGAAAGATAGTTTGGTTACATGGGGTGCCAGTATCGTTCATATCAGACTGAGACCCGAGGTTTACATCCAGATTTTGGAAGAAGTTACAAGAAGCCTTGCTTGTACATTTGCATTATAGCACAACTTTTCATCCTCAGACAGATGGGCAGTCAGAAAGAGTAATCCAGACACTTGAAGATATGTTAAGAAGCTGTGTTATGGAATTTGAGGGAAGTTGGGATAGGTATCTCCCATTAGTAGAGTTTGCATATAATAATAGTTATCAGGTAAGTATAAAGATGGCTCCTTATAAAGTATTGTATGGGAGAAAGTGCAGGACACCCTTATGCTGGACAAAATTTGGTCAAGCTAGGATTGTGGACCAGATTTAGTGAAACAAACTGAGAAGAAGATAAAGGTGATTAGAGCTAGTTTGAAAGCTGCCTCAGATAGACAAAAGTCATATGCAGATTTAAAAGGAAAAAACATAGAATATGAAGTTAGTGATAAAGTTTTCCTTAAGGTGTTACCATGGAAGAAAGTCCTTAGATTTGGGAAAAAGGGTAAGTTAAGCTCGAGGTTTATCGGTCCATACGAAATCATTGAACGTGTGGGTCCGGTAGCCTATAGGCTAGGTTTACCACCAGAATTAGATGAGACCTACAACGTATTTCATGTCTTGATGCTAAGAAAGTATAGATCGAATCCTTCGCATGTCATATCAGCAAAGGCAATTGAAGTGCAGTCGGATTTGACATATGAAGAGGAACTGGTAAAAATCTTGGCTCAAGAGATTAAAGAATTGTGGAATAAGAAAATCCCATTAATGAAGGTTCTCTGAAGACACCACAACATAGAGGAAGTTACTTGGGAGAGCGAGGAGACAATGAGGCAACAGTATCCACAGCTGTTTGTATCAAGTAAATTTCGAGGATAAAATTTCTTTTTAGAGGGGAAGAATTGTAACACCCCCATAATAGGTAGTTCGTACATTCTACTGTTTTAGCCACAAATATCTGTCCGAATAAACTGAGATGTCTGGAATTAACCTTAAATTTAAGTAAAGAGTCATAATTTAAATTAATAAAGATCAAGTGAGGTTAAAAGAAAAAAATAAAAGAAGTGGAGTATAATCAGCTGAATGAGCACAAGTCCCAGCAATGGGTAACTCCACTGGGAAAAGATGAACAGAAACCCGGTAAAAGCAAAAATTGATTAATTAAATTTAAAGGTCAAATATTGACCAAAGATGTGAGTAATTAAGTTAATGAAGTGGATTAGTTTAATTAATTTTAATCATGGAAAATTAAACATAAATATTTAATTAGTCAAACCTAATGATTAAAGATTTCCATATATTTACTAGCTTGCCATTTCCTAATATTTACAACTTTACCATTTGGGATTAAAATAATATAAATACCAATTGGAAGAAGACAAACAACATCATCTTCTTCTTCTTCCATTCATTACCATCCCCTTCTCTCTCCCAATCCCTCCATGCAAGCTTCATTCCAAGCTTGAATCCCATAGATTCCTCCATAATTTTCAAGGAAAATTGAGAGAAAATCAAGCATCAAACCCTAATTTAAAGAGAGCAAGTAAGAAGTCAAAGAAATTTAAAAGATTGGCGAAGAAAGGAATCTTAGTTTGGGGAGACCAAGAAGGAGAATCAAAGTTTTGGTAATTTGAAGGTTCATTAAAGGTGGATTAGGCGTTGAAATCAAGGTTAGTACTAAGAATTTCATAAATTTTTAAAGTTATTACTAATTAGTTAGGGTCTTTATACAATTAGGGTTTTCTTGTTATGAAGCCTATTTAATACTATTATGGTTGTGTTATGACTATTTGAAGTGTATTGATTGAGAAACAATAATGATTTGTTGAAGAAATTAAATGAAATGGGTATTGGACATTATGGGTAAATCTGGACAGCTTGAGTCAAATGGAATTGAATGCTCATAATTTGAGATACATTACTCCAATTGATGTGAAACCAAAGGCAAATTAAAGATAAAATAATATACCAACACTTTCATGGCACAAGTTACCCTAATTTTGTGTGTAGATATTAGAAATACTTGCTAGAAGTTGAGTTACAACACCTAAAACCTAGGTGCAGGGCACCATGGACAGTCTGGGTTAGAATGAGTATAACTCACTCTAGGAGTGTGACACCCCTCACCCGTCTACAGTGTAGCCGAGCAAGACATATCACAATCGGTGCCAGAGCACCCTATCTTATCTTACTTTATTTCTTTAAAAATTTTATTCTCGTTATATTTTAATATCAATTATTTTTCCAAAGAGAAACAAGCGGAGTTTTCCTCATATTTTTTTTTCCAGTTGGCGAATTTTACTATTCACCTGGTTAAAATTTTTAATAATATTTTACAATAAAAATATCATCCATGCTCATCATAATCATTTCACATTCAATTCTTGCAACTCATTTCATGCTCAATTCATATATCAAAATTCTCAAATTTCCATTAACTACATAATTTATAAACTAATTATATAAATTCACAATTTACATAATATACAAATTAATTACAATTCCATAATTTACATTTCAACATAATAACTAATTATAATGCACAAAATACATAATATAACTTTTGTGAGCCCTATCTACATGCATTGCTGAGGAGGTGATAAACTTGAACACTCTGACACTTCTACAAATTCAGACTCCAAAAATCCCAGTCTAATGTCCACTGGGTTTTGTTTTCAGTATCTGCGCGAAGGAAACGATCCATAACGCTAAGCATTGCTGCTTAGTGGTGCGATAATATAACAAAAAAATAATATATACAAATAAAAAAAGAAATGAAGCATCATTTGGATACTCAGGAATTTAATTTAATTTAATATGATATTTCTATTATTAATTATCTTTTATTCTAATTTGTTCCTCTTGAAAGTGCTTAGTTCCTAAATTCACAGTAATAATATACAACATACAATATTAATAAAAATACTAAGTTTATATTCATATGGTTACAGAAGGTACACTTGTGATTTTTATTTAAGTTATACCTATTTTTGCTAATCTTTCATCACTTTACTTAACAATTTTTATGTGGTTTGGATCGTTTCATAATAACTAATGCTCTTAATTCTAACTAATTCTTTTCAAGCCTTTCTAATGCATTTATTTAATTTCTAACATTTTTAATTTCTAATATTCTTAATTTATTTCACTGCCCAAGTAACCTATAACAGGCTGACTAAACTGGATAAGCGGGTCACTGGGCACTGGACACCGTGGTGTCTCGGGCCGTCATACAATGGGACGTGAAATACAGAACGTCAACCACATATGCAATTAATATGGCTAAAAAGCCATGGTAACAGATAATCGGACATATAAGCCATGAAGGCAGGCATAAAGCCATAAATACAGGCATAAAGCCTTACGTGATACTGCTCAAATAATACCCTATTAGCATGTCAATCTATCCAATCTGACACACGTGTCTAGGTAATACATGGGCACATTAATACCATTAAATATTCATAAATTTTATTATTTTATTATATATTCCAATTATAGTTCATAGTATTTTAGTTTTATTTATAGTAGAAGCATAATTCTCTAAATCTCATTTTTTTACACAACTTATGCATTCATCATACCATTCACGTTAATTGCAATTCACATCATAATCATCTTATCATTTCGAATATCATCTATATATTTCTATTTCATATTCATTTCCATTCATTATAATACTTATATGAATTACTATTTACAATGCAAAAAGTGTTTTACATACTAAGTATTTGAAATTCATATTATTTTCACTCTTATACCATTTATTGTACAAGGTATCCTCATTATTCTATTTACAATGGGAACATAAGTCCTAAGTATGGCTTTACTTCATTTATACATTTAACGTTTCCTTTATGTTAAGAAATTTTCATATTTTAAGTTGTATTGCTAATATATTATAAGTTCCATTTGTGATGGGAATATAAGTTCCAACTACCTATTCACATGATTTAGGTATTCATTAAGTCATCAAAGTGGGTACCATACATACTCTAGGCTATTCCTATCCATTTTCATAAATTTCAGATTTATGCCTTAATTTTCCTCTAACTATTTGGCTAAGATGCATAATCTATTTGGTCATACTTCCTTCATGGAAGTTATTTCTTTATGTGTTAACCTTAAATTTCCCTTTTGTATCATTCAATTTGAAGTTATATAACTCTAGTTATAGTCAATTTACTAAGACTGGTTCTTGGTTAGTGAACCAGGCAGATTCTTAAATCTCACTTTGTCCAGATAGCTGGACATGTTGCAGTCATATTTAGGCCTAATGTCCTTCATGTGATTCATTCCCTTATGTGTCCTAGTCATACTGGTTCAAAATTACTAGTTTTTTAACCTATATAGGAGGAGTTATGGTAGTTTAACTAACCTGGACCCCTAAACCCTATACCTCCAGAAATTCAGGTTCAGGTCAACCTTTGCAACTCACATTTGGGGTTCTTACACTCAAAATTTGAGTGAGGTTTCTAAACCAAAATTGTAGTTCTATTTCTTAAGTTTCCATATCAATTTGGCTTATCTCAATTGGAGTTTTTTACTAAAAGTTATGGCTCAATTACAATTCGGGTGTCAAATGGTCAATTTGTCTAAGTGCAGGAATTTCCAGGTTAGGACATCCTAATTTCTCCTAGCAATTTCCCTAAGTTGTATTCAGTTCTAGGTTATGGTCAAAACATTAAAATTATAGTTCTAGGTCTTATAAAGATTTTGGGTTTAGTTTCACTGCATTTTCAATTTCGTAGAGTAAGTTATAGCATTTTTGCCACAACTGGTCAGGCTGGTCAATGTCCAGAATTTTTTGGTCAGTTTGGTTCTGGCAGTTTTGTTGGACTAAATTTGGTTAACAATTTGATTAGGATAGGATCAGAAATGGGCTCTAAGTTCTTCATAAGAAATGTTCTCCTATGTCTAAGCTTTCCAATGGTTCAAAAATCAGGTCATTCTGACCTTCCTAGAGTGAGTTATGGCCATTTGAACATTTATTGTTCATATATTCATTTTTCCAGGTCTAGCATATGGTTACTCGGATTCAAGCCATTTTTTGGTTATTTTGGGTTTGGTTTCTAGATAGAGTTTCTTCATAAAAAATGTGGAAAATTATTCTAGGTTTCATCTCCAATTGGTCTCACACCAATTGGAGCAACCTAACTCTACTTATGGCTGTCTAACCTTGCTGGATTCATAAGTTTAGAAATCCTGCAATGAAACAACACTCCCAATTTTCCATTCCACCCAACTTCCAAACTTCAATTCACATTCACAGCACTTCTAATAGTCATTCATCAACCTCAACAACATCAAATAGACATCAATTCACAAAACCCTAATTTTTTTGTCAAAACCCTAACTTCAAATTCCTAGTTCATGCATAAGACCATGCAATTCAACTTTTACCACATTTAAACTCATCAATAACACCACAAATCAAATTAATTCCATCAAAAACATAAATTTCTCACATGTTCTCATGGCTACCGAAATTCTAGTTTTTCAATTCCTCATCATATTCTTTCAATTCCATGTGGTTCCAACTTAGTTTAACATGCTTATAACACTTAGAAAAGAAAGAGAACTTGGATAGTGCACTAACCTCAACTTGATGAAATTCCCAAGCTTGCTAACTTCACTTTCTCCACTCCATTTTACTCCTAATCTCTTGGGCAAGGTCTAAAATTAAGTTTTTGTTTTGGGGGCTAAAGTTTTCATGGTGGAAATTGAAGAGAATTCATGCTTGAATTAAAGAAGAAAATAGAGGAAGAGGGAAACTCATGGTTCAGCCAAGAAGTCCAAATGAAGAAAATGACCACTTTTCTTCTTTTATTTGATTTGTTTTTATCTCTTTAAATGTGTGTGTCTTATGGTAATTGGTTAGTAAGCTTTTATTGCATCACTGTGACATGTGCATGATGTCATAATTAGGATTTAATTTCATTTTCTTTTCTTTTCTTTTCTTCTTTCTTTTACTTATTTTTAATAAATTTTTCTTCACTATTAATTCACATTTTATATCATATAACTCACTTACTTAAATGGACAAGTTAGTCAAAATTCATCTCTGAAGGTGAAATGACCAAAATGCCCTTCGTTTTGCTTAACGAACTAAAATTGTCTGTACCGATTTAGAAAATTCTCTAAACTTTTTCTTGGAATTCTAGTGCCCTCGAAACCTCTATGACTCTTCACTGGAGTCCTAAAAATTATTTCACAGAGTTTCCCCACGAGTTTGGGGTCAGCGACTATCTTTACAATCACTTCCCGTTAGGTCACCCATCACTGGAGCACTGGCTCATTTAACCTTAGTGCATTTCATTTCTAAAATTTTTTCTTAATTTTTTTTTTACCATTATTTAGTTTATTTATGACTCTTCACTCTAGTCTAAATATAGTTCCAGACATTCTGGCTGTCCGGACAGACATTGGTTACTGGAACAATAGAACATACGGACTATCTAAAGTGAGCGCGTTACAACTCTTCCCCTCTAACAAAAAATTTCGTCCTCGAAATTTACCTAATGTACATAGCCGAAGATCTGCGATTAGTTAAGTGGTGCATTTGAACCTGTCCTTGTTACCTAAACATAACTCGTTGTATATAATTCCAAATGAGGTGAATTTTATCTTGTTGGAAAGCTAAGACATAGAGGAACAACTTTTATGAAGAACCCTTGGCCTGAAACTGACCGAAATATACCTAAATGTTGGCTAAAATTTGAAATTGCAAATTTTGGAACCCTGAAAAATGACCAAATGAATAGTACACACTAAATTGAGCATAACTCACTCTACAAAACTCCAAATTGAGTAATTCTTGAACTTGTATAATCCTAAGACATGGGGGAACAATTCATATGGAGACCATGATGCTAAATTATCACTGTAACTTATCCAAATTTGCTTGATAAAATGAGCATAGAAATCTACTTGGATTCTGGAAGTGACTTGAAAACTGGAAATTGGTCACCTGAACAGTTTTGGCAAAATGGCCATAACTCAAGCTACACAAATGAAAATTGAATGATTCAAAAGCCAAAATAAACATAAGACATAGATATACAATTCTCATGAAGAAGGTATGGCCTAATTCCTTATGTTCCTTGGCCAAATCTATTAATAAAGTTAAGGTATCTAACCTAGAATTTATGAAATGCTCATAATTGTGTAAATTGTGAATTGTGATTAATGCCAATGATATGTCAAGCATGAATGGCTTGTGAAATTATGTTTAGGACTTATGTTCCCATGATGATGGAGATTATGCTGGAATTATGAAAGAATGGTGCCTAAATGATGAAATAATGAGAACTTGAATTGCTAATGATAATAAATTAGCCCGAGTATGCCTAGATAGTAGTGCATGAGTTGGATAGATTGGCATGCCAAGAAGGGATGGGATTAGCAGTACTGCCCATTTCTTCTATGCCCAGATACTATAGGCAAGCACTAAGTGTCTGTAGACCCTTATTTTGTGATGAGTATGTGCATTGAGGCCATGGAAAATCCGATGATGAAAAATTGTATGACTGTAAGATATAATTGGAAGCATGGAACTGAATTATTAATTCTGTGGCATGATCTTGAAAAAAAATAATAATATATTTTTTGGAAAATTAATTTAATTTAAATAAAATTTTGTTTTGTTTAAATTTAATATGGGTAGTTCTTAAATGGACCTAATTGAGTTTAATTGGGCCCCATGGGTCTAAGAAAACCTAGTTAGAAATTTTAAATAGGACCCATTTAATTTATTTTTTGAAAATTAAAATAAAAAAAAATATCTTTTTCTTTATCCCTCTCTTATACAAACTCTCTCTCCCCCTTTGGCCCCACTCTCTTTCTCAGTCCCTATTGGTGCCACCCTCTGTCTCTCTCTTCCTATTGGTTGGAACACCTCACCCATATTCCAGTCTCACCCAAATTCCTCAATCTTAGTTGTTTAAGTTATCTAAACGTTATCACACTAGGACTTCAAACCCTACCACACCTCTTCCTCACTCCCTATTGGTGCCTTCCCCCCCCCCCCCCCTATAGTTTGGCTACTCCATTGGGGACTAAATGGATAGTTACTCCAATATGTTTCTATTAGTCTAATATTATTCATTTGTTAAAGTTTTTGCATTGCACTACACTATCACACTGATCACCCTTACCCTTTTTAGCGCCGTTAGTACTAGCCAAGGATACCATAGTTCTACACGAGCTATGACGAATTGGTGAATGCTAGCACCCCATGCTCGGACCTTCGAGTATATAAAAGAGCCACAACTCTGAACGTTGTGCTTAATGGACAAGCTCTCTTATGGGTGACCCTTTTCCTACCTGATGAAGCCCATGAGCCATAGATTTCAGCCCTAGGTACCTCGTAAATTTTTGTTATGCTAGATTTATAACCTTACTACTCAAACCATAAGTTCTAATGGTAGTTGAGATGAATCTAGGCCTATGCATAAACCTAATGTGTGTATAGGCCCAAGTCCATTTCAAAACCCGTGTTAAGCAAGAGGATGCTTACTTATGGTTAAACTCTAAGGATATAAATCCTTTGTTTGTGAGGGAAGGATCATCCTAGACCACCCCCTATTGGTGTGTCTAGTGTACCATAGCCTAGGATAGAATTTTTTTCTTACCCTACGCGTGAGAGTTGAAGGTATAAGGGGGTGAAGATTCAATTTTGAAGATTTTTTTGTCAGTTTTGATTCAGTCTTTGGTCCGATTTTAGTTCAGTTTATATGGTCTGGTTTTGGTTCAATTTTGGTTCTATTGGTATGGTTCGATTTTGGTTTTGTAAAAGTAAAGGCAAAAAAAAGAAAAAAAAAAGAAAAAAAATGGTCCCTTCATGCAACCCTTAATTCATGCATTGCATTCATATACATAGCATTTTAGGTTAACCCTTAAATCCTTTTTTTTTTTGTTTGAGAAAACATAGCCTCGAAACACACCAAAGAGACTTTCGATCAGGTCACTTGGGTTAGGGAAGGGAAGGGAAGAAACTAGTAAGGTTTTCACTTGCACTACTTAAAATGGAAGAAATTATGGCCATGCTTGATGAAACCTTAAATGCCAAGATGTTTGAGCTGAAAGAGAAAATTGTGATCAACTTTGGAAAGAGGACCCAAGGTAGGCCAATAAAGTGGCATTAAAGTTATTGAGGTTTAAATTGTATCTTGCACTCTAAAGAGATTTTCCCAATTCAATCAACCCTTATCCACAGTTTTTTAGCGTCTCAAAGCTCAAGACCTCCTATAGCTCTTAGCACCCTGACCACTACCAAATCCACTCCCACCTAGCTATGATATCAACCAATGTTGCAGGTTCTACCAAGCCCACAGTCATGACACCGACTGATGCTTTCAACTTAAGCATGATATCTAAGACCTAATTAATGCCAAAAGAATAATTGACCTAGAAAATCAACCAAAAAGCCCCATACCTAACCAAAATTTCCACCTACACCATGTCTCTACATGATCTCCATCACCCCAAATAACCCTAACAGAATTATTGACTTTATCCAACCCATCCAAAAGCCCAATGAACCTCTTTCTATAATGGTTGTTGACATTTGTGATAATTTTAGCTATGATGCGGGTCCTTTAGATCTCTGGACTGATTCTGATGAGGAGATAGTTGCATTACAACTAGATGGTTCAGTTCCACTAGTGTTTGATTTTGAAGTTGTTGGGATCTATGAAAACTAGATGGATCTAAAAGTAGCTACTATGAAGAAAGGGATGAAGTTTTTTCTTAGCATAGGCCTAGGAGAAAGTATAGATGGTCTGGTGACTTTTCTTGAGATGAAGGGGCAGATCACGAGTCATGGTTTTGGCTATGAGCCAACAGAAAAGGAATAAGAGCCAAAGCCTCTTAAGTTCTTGAAAGAGGGGGCAATTACCTTGACATATGATTAGGGGTTACCACATGTGAAAGAATTAGAGCAGAAAATCAGCACCATTGATCTAAATACTATATGAAAGCCAAGCACCTAAAGCTACACCCCTAAGCTTGAGTTTGTCTTTTGTAATGCTCACAGTAGTGATACTGATGTTTTCATTTTTAATATACTTGATGCTGATTTTAAGGCGAAGATCAACAACATGACCAGTCTTTCTGCTTACTTATTTGATGTTTATTCTAATGGGCATATGCATGGCATTCATAATCATTTATAATCAGTTTCTATTAATGCATCAAAATCGATCTCTATTAATTTGGGTACATCAAATAATCCTAAAGTCGTTAAGTTATCTGAAGATTTAACCCAAGAAGAAAGAGATAAATTTATAGCCTTGTTAACAAAGTACCAAGAAGCAAATACCTTGAGCTTAGAATCAGATGGCCGATTCCCAAGCCACACTGGTATCCCCATAGGAAAAGAGTGATCAAAAGTTAACTTAGCTAGTTATCCTAATGAGGAGTAAAATTTCATGCTATGAAGGATTAGTAATAGCACATGTGGACCTCGAGGGAGAAGGAAAATGGTATGAAGACATAAGGAGTTCTCTGGAAATGAGAGAATACTCATAATAAGCCAACAAAAGAGATAGAGCAACAATTTATAGATTAGCCACTCAACTTACTTTAGCTAGGGGGTAATTCTATAAACTCTTATGTATGATAGAAAAATAGACTGAGCAAATAATGAAAGAAGTACATGCAGAAATGTGTGATCCCCATATGAATGGAAAGGTTTTAGCTAGAAAAAAATGTTCAAAACTTATAAGGATTGGCTTGAAAAACTCCCTTATGTTCTTTAAGATTATTGTAGTATTGCAAGAACATCCATGGGGGCAACGCTATTCTCTTTAGTGTATGGGACTAAAGTAATGCTATCCATTAAGCAAGAGGCCAGATCCTTAAGAGTGATGCTAAAAGCTAAGATCCTAAAAAATGAGTGGACCTAGAAGAGATATGAAGAACTAGCATTGATTGATGAAAAGAGAATGTGAGCCTTGTATCATATGCATGCTTATTAGAGGAAGATAGCTAGGGCCTTTAATAAGAAGGTGAAGCCAAGAAAGATCAAAGAGGGAGACATGGTTTTGAAACAAGCTCGGCCCCTCCCTTTTGATTTAAGAGGAAAGTCTAACACAAGCTAGGATGGTCCATATATAGTTAAAAAGATCTTGCTACTATAAGAATAAAGATCTTGCTACTGTAAGAATATCAAACCTGGATGGGAATGAATTTCAAGAACTAATCAATTTAGACAGGCTCAAAAGGTACTTAGTGTGAGACAGGCCCGCTAGGCTGAAAACTTGTAAAAGGCGGTCTAGGCAAAAGTAAGGGTCAAAGAAAAAAAAAAAAAAGAAAAAAATGCTAGATTGAAAACCTGTAAAAGGTGGTCTAGGCAAAAGGAGAGATGAGAGAAGATCTGGATGGAAAACCTAAAAAGGCCATTCAGCAGGTTATAAAGCTTATTTCTAACTTTGAAAGGTTGAAAATTTATCAAAACTAAATGTAAGAGGGAGTAATGGTTGTACCTGAATAAATAAAGAAGTTTTTATTGCATTAATTAGGAATAGGTTTTATATAATTATGATTATGAATGTTTGTGTCTTAAGGGATACATCAAATGATTAGGTAATTGAATGACATTGTTATAATTTAATCTATATCTTGTAAGCATGACAAAATAGGTGTTTGATATGAATGCCCTGGCAATTGTCTAATTTCAAAAAAAAAAATGAGAAAAAAAAAAGGAGGAGGAGGAGAAGACAAAAAAAAAAGAGGGGGGAGGAGAAGACAAAAAAAAAATCAGAAGGAAATTGTATTGTGACCTTAAAGAAGTCTTTTTTGGTGAACAGTTCTTCTCAAAAAATTTGAGGTTATAAGAAAGTTTTGCAAAAAGAGGTCCCCCAGAGGACTAAGTTTTTTTAGAATCTCTAGCAAAATCAATATGCTCATAATAGGAAGTAGCATACAAGAAGCACAAAAATCACAAAAAGTGTTCTGAGACTCAGTCATCCCAATTTTTTCAAATCATGAAATAGATATTTTTTAATAAGTCCTTAGACGTTGTTTAGGGCGCACGAAATAATTGTGTAAGGCATAGAAGAACATGCATCAACATGTCACATGTAGGTGTGTAAGGCGTAGAAGAACATGCATCGCCACAGTTTCAAGTGTCGAACTATGAGGGGGTCTGATTCTTCCTTAGGATAGCGAGGGGGATAAGTAGGTAGTTTAGGACTGCGGTCCTAAATACGAACCCACAATATTTCATGACAGATGTTTTTTAATAAGACCTTAGACGTTGTTTAGGGCATATGGCATAGTTGTGTAAGGCATAGAAGAACACGCATCAACATGTCACCTGTAGGTGTGTAAGGCGTAGAAGAACATGCATTACTACAGTTTCAAGTGAGATATTTTTTGGTAAGTCCTTAGACATTGTTTAGGGCATATGGCATAGTTGTGTAAGCGTAGAAGAATACGCATCAACATATCACCTGTAGGTATGTAAGGCGTAGAAGAACATGCATTACCACAGTTTCAAGTATCGAACTACGAGGGGGTATGATTCTTCCTCAGGATAGCAAAGGGGATATGTAGGTAGTTTAGGACTGTGGTCCTAAACACAAACCCACAACATTTCATGATAGATATTTTTTGGTAAGTCCTTAGACTTTGTTTAGGGCATATGGCATAGTTGTGTAAGGCGTAAAAGAACATGCATCAACATGTCACCTGTAGGTGTGTAAGGTGTAGAAGAACATGCATCACCACAGTTTCAAGTGTCGAACTATGAGTGGGTCTAATTCTTCTTCAGGATAGTGAGGAGGATATGTAGGTAGTTTGAGACCGTGATTCTAAATATGAATCCATAACTTTTCAAATCACACAATTGCTATTGTCATGAGACCGTAGCTAGTCTCATGACGCAGAGTGTATCGACAAAGCAAGATGCACTCGATTTTAACATGAAACAATTATCACAGTTATAAGACCATAGCTAGTCTCATAATATAGAGTATGTCGATCGAGCAAGATGTACTCCATCCTTATAGCCAATGTTTCATAGTTATTAGAAGATTGAGTTTCACTTTAACGAAACTTGAGCAATGCTTTCGCATTGATTTCAACTTTCGCCAAAGTGGGGGGCCGCTTGCCAAAGAGCAGGAGAAGACCAAAAAAAAAAAGGGGGGGAGGAGAAGATAAAAAAAAAAAAACAAAAAGAAAAAAAAAAGAAAGAAAAAAAAATTTAAAGAGAGAAATAGTCAAAATTCTTTTAGTTCTTCTTTCTTTCTTGCGATATTTCTTGAAGGTTAGTTCTTTTATTTTCTTTTCAAGATCTATGCCATATAATATTTAATTCTATGTTCTTTATCTTCAATTTATCTTGTATGTTCATGTGGATCATGTAATCATATTTAATTTGAGGGGATAAACAACTCTGCACATATTCAGTTTTCTATCTCTCATGTTTTTATTATATTTTGTTATCTTCTGAATCTGTAAAAAATTTGTAAAAATTATATTCATATTCTATACGAAATTCTATTAATTTTAGGCTCAAGAATTGCTAAAAAAGCTTTAATATTTTGTAAGTTATGGCTATTTGAAATTAAGGTTCCTATAAAATCCGATTTGCAGGATACCAGACTTGTGAAGCCCATATCTCCCTTGTTTCTTAATATTTTTGTGTAAATCTGGTGTCTAAAATTAAGTTTGGAATCTTGTGAATCTTTTTCAATTAGTTTTAAATTCATATCTATTATGGTTGGTGAGTTATGAATTTTACAAAAAAAGTGGTGTGATTCTGTCATTAGGAAAATTTACGATTTGTATAGATAATTTGGCTAGGGTTTTGTTTAATCTATGAATTTATGATGTTGTATGATGTTTTGGCTGTCTTTTATAATTTTTTTCATGATTTTTAGGCTTGTCTAACTATTTTTCAAAAATCAAATTTCTTGCTACTGTCAATCTGCCAGAATTTGGAAATTGTATGTTTATGCATATTCTTGTATTTTCTTGGGTTCCAATTGATATTTGATCTATTTTTTCTGTGCTTTTTTAATTCAAGAAGTGTTATGAAGTGTTTGGAATATGTTAAAAGATGTGGACCCTTAGGTAGTTGTAACTAATTAGGAACATTAACCCTTTAGGAGACTAGAGTTAGAATCTAATGTAAATTGTTATTAATATTTTCTTATTTTTTTTATTTCTTTTATTTTCTTTAGTTTCTTTATTTTTTATTACAAACAAAATTGGTAAGTAGCCCTGAGGTAAGTACCAAATAGGGCATTTGCGTGGAGCTTACATGGAGCTAAACGGGAGTAAGCCAGGGATATCATTGCCATACCAGAAGAGAAGACCATTTTTTAAGGATAGCTTGCTCCAATGGCAACTACATTTACCAATAGGTAAGTAGCCCTAAACTCCTTAAATAACCATTGGCATGAAATTGTAGTAATAATAGAATTTTTATTTGGTAAATTAAAATTAACTTTGTTTTTAATTTAACTGACTTTTGCATGTAATTACTTTAAATAAATACTTCGTAAATAAAAAATTAATCTTATTTGTAAATTAAACTAACCTTGGCATGTAAAATAAATTTAATTTAATACTTGATAATTATAAAATAAATTTACATGTTAGAAATTTTTATTAGGTTGTGATTGTTTGGGCCTTATATTAGAATAAATTACACATGTACATAATTAATTTAGTTTTATTATCCTTAGGGTAACTTAGTGAAAAATTAATTAATTACGTAAAATAGAAACTTAGGGTTATTTGAAATTGAATTTGTTTATAAATTAAATTCTCAATAATAAATTAATTTTAGTCATCTGGTAAATATCATTTAAATAATTAGCAACCCCATAGATAGGAATTACTTGTTCATGAAAATTGTTTGTAAACAATAATCCTTTTGTGAATTACTTGCGTGTGTAGTATTAGAATTACATTTTTTGGGTAAAATTTAATAAAAGAATAATAAACAAGACTTCTAGAAACATTAGTAGAGGACTGGCACTCGAATTAACGAGGTTAGACTAGGCGTAAGGGGTGCCTAACGCCTTCCCCTTACATACCCACTATCCCGAACTTAGACATTGGGCTATGGTAATGATAGTTGTGGAAACTCTGCAAGGAGTAAGTTGCCATCCATGACCCTCGAAAGAAACACTGAAGATGTCCTGGTTGTTACCCGGGTGGCGACTCCTGTCTATCTATGTATTCATGGCATAAATTCTTAGTATCGTGGTAGTGTTATAGGAAGACGATACTTACCAGTGGTTTGATTCTATTAGGATTGTATGAAGTGCATGTCTAGGAAATGCTGTCTAAGGAGGTGGTGCTTAAGTGAGACCAATGTGACTCCACCATCTTTCCTAGGCATTGCCTGGTGTATTTTATATAATTCTAGTGGATGATATTTTATCTCGCGCCCCCTGCTCTTATAGTGTCCGATATGGTTATCCCTTATTCATGATTGCTTTGAATAATCATTGGCAGGCACCGAGTGTCTGATATGATTATTCCCATGGCTTTTTTGTCCACTTATATTACATACCCAGTAGGCATCGATGTGTCTGACGGTATGACGGCCCGAGGCACCGAGTGTCCAGCATTAGTAAAACCCGCGTATCCATTCTAAACAGTCCTATTAAAGGTTACTTTGGGCACTGAATAAATTAAGAAAATTGAACATCGAATTAAAGGAAAAGAAAGATCCTATGACAATGACTATTTCCAAAGATCGTGAAAATATGAAAATATGAGAAAACGAGAGAAAAATATTGTAAAATGATTGCAAAGATTTGATGTTATAGACTCTACATTCTTCTTAAAATGATTTATGAGTATTTAAATGTGCATATTCTTAGTTTATACAAGCATGAAATTATTTTTGTTTATATATTGTATTTTCATTATGCTAGTGCACCACTAAGCAGAAATGCTTAGCGCGATGATTTCTCCTCGCGCAGTTCAAGTTGATAAGACCCAATAGACGTTGGACAGGGATTGTGGTTGGATTTGCAGTAGTAGTCTTCATCACCTCAGCACGTCATTTTGGTATAGATTTTTTTGGGCTACAGTAGTGCATGACTATGTATATTGTAATTAAGCAACGATGTAATTAAATTTTTGGATTGTATGATAAATGTGTACATATTTTGTAAATGAATGTAATGAAGAAATTTATATATAGAAATGGAAGTGATTAGAAAAGGAAATATGAATTGTGATGTTGAAATTGATATAGATTTGATACTTTCCAATATAGATGATTTGAACAGGTCAATTATTAAAAATACGGAGAAACTCTTGCAGTTTTCCATTTAAAATTCTCTTAATTAAATTATAATGAAATTAAAATTGATAATCAATTGAATATGATAAGATTAGGTACTTTGGCATATGATGTGGCATTCTTTTGCTCGGCTACACTATAGATCGGGGTATAGGAGTGTTACAATAGTTATTCAAATATTTAATTTTAATTAATATTCATAATTTTATAAATATTAACATGTTATTTCATTACAATAAAAAAAAATCTTAGATGAAAATTAATTTAAAAAATAGTATGCAACTAATAAAATATTGTTAAATATATAATAATAAATAATTGATAGTAAATATAAATTTAAAAAATTAGATACTAATAAAATATTTTACTCAACATTGTGATACGATCAAATTATATATATATTTTTTTATTCTTTACTTTCTTATTTTAGTTAATTACTTCTTGTAAAATTTTATATTGAATTGAAGTTAACTATAAATAGGGCTTAGAATTTTAAATTTATTTTAACTCTAAATTAAGAATTTTAAATTTATACAAATTTTAACATAAATTTAAATAATAAAAATATAATTATAATTAATTTTAAAAATAAAGGGTAATTTGGATAAAATTAATGTTCTCTCCTCTTCATATATATATATATATATATATATATATATATATATATATATATATAATGAAATAAAATTGTGAATAGGTAAAAATGTATCTATGTATTTATATTATTTATACAAAAAAAAAAACTAATGTAAATTGAAAATTTAGTCTTATTCTTAAAGTAATTCTATTTTTTAAAAAAAGCTATTATTATCTGTAATTTAAAAATTTTATAATTTTATAATCTTAATTAATTTCATAAATATTTTTAATTCATAAAAGTTATTTAATATATTATAATTTAATAAAAGAAAATCTTAGACATATTTAACCTAAACAATTCCAGATTTTATAAAAAGAAATCCTAATAACCTCAAAGGCAAAGAAAAACAATGTGTGCAAAGATAGAATTTTAATACAGAGAACGATGTAATATTTTAATTTGACAGAAGAAAAAAAATAAACAATGATATTCCATTGATATACGAGTAATTGTGCAATTGAAAAGTAAAAGTAAATTTATTAATGGATAAATTTTATTTTAATCACTTAATTTTGTTAATTATTTTATTTTAATTAATATAAATTTTAATAAAATTACTTTTTTATTAGTAATTACTTGATTCAGAATTTAATAAAATTTTCTGACAAAACTCATGTATGACATGTCTTACGTGATTTGAAATTATAAAAAATTATATTTTTATCGAGTCTTATTAATTTTTTTTATTTTTTTAATCTAAAAATAAGAATTAATAAATGTAATGAGTAATATGAAAATAAAATTTCTTTCTTTCTTTGGCTTTTTAATATGATTTAGTAAAAAGATAAATATTTTATAATTTAAAGTCACGTAAAATATATTATATAGGAGTTTCACTAAAAATTTTACTAAATTTTGATTTGAGTGACGGCTAAAGATGAGTGATAAATAAATTAAAGTATAATGATTTAAATGAAATAATTAAAATTTATCCCAAAAATCCTGGTATGTAAAGATATAGTGATTCATAAGTTTTAGTGAGCTACTAGGATTGATTATAGAGTATAATTAAAGTATCTATGCTCTTAATTAAATAATATGAGACAAGCTCTTTGTAGTGTTGCCGGTTTAATCTTCTTTTGTTTTTTTTTTTTTTGGTAATTCTGAATTCTTGTTTTTGCAGATCTAAAGTTAAAATATAATATTTTTGAATAATTGAATTTCGAGAATAACTACCTATTACAACTTAAAAAAATATTTGGTCAGTCCTAAAGACATAATTAATAATAAAGAAAATTAAAAGGGTAAATAATTCTTCAACCCTTTATTTGAAATTTAAAATTTTATAAAAATTTAATTTAATTGATTTTTTTAATTCCTTTTAATTTAAAAAAAATTATATTAAAAAAGTCAAATATAATTATATAAAAATTTAATTAAACTTTTTCGTATAAATAATTTATATCAAACGAAGGTCAAAATTTTAACTTGATGAATAATGACTTTTCTTTTTTCTTTTTTTTTTTTTAAAAAAGGCATTGAAACTTTGCATTAAAGAGCCCGAGGGCCATCTTAAAGCCTCAGAATTTGCAGCTCTGAAGGAATGGCTATAAGCCAAATTGCATGGGAGATTATCATGTAGGTACAAATTTGCTAAACAATTAGTGATTCTGTTTGCCATTCGTTTTACCTGCGAAAGAGAATCATATCTAAAGCGAGTAGCTAGTGCTAGTGTATGTGCACTATAGTCAATGTGTTAGTTATAAGTGTAATCACTTAATTACATGTATATATACTTATTATTAATAAGGGCTATTTTATTTTTAATATTCATATTAATTTTAATAAAAATTAACTAATAAAGATAAAGTCCATGTGACTTATATGCATAACAATAGAAATTATAATGTAGTTATAATTATGAAATTTCGACTGTATTATAGCATTGTTCTAAAAATATTTGTAGTTAATATTATATCGAGACCAAGCATTGATATAATTTTTGAGTCTAGTACACGTTGCATTATTTCCTTTATGAAAGGAAGCAGCAGTTCTCATTAAGCTGAGCTGAGGTATATAAGATACCTAGAAACAACGTGTAGGTAACTATGATGACAAGTTCACTAAACTAGCTTGCACGAGGATTCTATATGAAAGTTTGCTTATGTCCATGAAAAGACTCGCGTGACAATCGTGTAAGTGATCATGTGACTCGAGATACTAATTTATCTTACATAGGAATTATTATATTTTGATATTACTCATATGTCATTCTATATAAGGATAAAAAATATGACAACTATTAGATATAGTATAAACTATGTGGAGATATTTAATTGTCAAGATAGAATTCATCACCCTAGATAATTAGGAAAAATATTTTAATTATTATTGGCATGTGTGTATTGTTAAATCTTTATGCAAGGTAAAATAAGAATGAGAATTTTATTTAATTAATCAATCAAACTGAAAGAACAAAAATGATATATACATGGTAGACACATTCCATGCATCAGTGTATAAATCGAAATATTATAATGAAGGAATATTAATTACACTGAAAGACTAATCTTAGAAAGGTTAGTCAAACCACAATAAGTTCTAATATTTGGATAGTCATTACACATTACTAGATATCAATAATTATTTATAAATATAATTAATTAATTATGAATTGATGATAAAATTAAAGTATTAATTTTATTTAATTATATTTATTATCAATATATTAAGAACTTAATGGGTCACACATATAAATAATGTGAACGAGGAATTAAAATTAGGTTATCAAGTTGGACTTAATTAAAATAAAATAATTCTAGAGGCTTATGGACTAAAGCATAAATTTTATTTAGACTGTTTAATATCATAATAATTAAGTGTAGACTTAATTTAAAGTTTCAAGAATTATAAGAATTAATTATGTGATTTTTAATTTTTATAAGGGTCAATTTATAATTAATCAATTTAATAGATAATATAATTAATTATAAATTTTGTCTCATATAAAATGAGCTTGTCTTCTGTTTTCCAAACAAGGAGTTTCATTTTCACATTTGAGCTAGCACTCAAAAGCTTTGCATTCTCTAAGGTCTTGGAGAATTCTTCACGATTTGTCTGTGTGGATGTTATTGAAAGTCAGATATCTGGGCGGTTGGTGATTTACTATAATCTAATCTAGTGGTTAATAAATTCTCAAAGAAGTTAATTGAAGTAATTTGCTTAAAATAAATTTTAAATACAACCATTTCATAATTAATTAAAGTAGATCAATTGGGTTTAATTTTCTGCTTATTTTGCTATGCAATCAATGCTAAGTAATAATGGTATTAAAGCTATTTTAATTAATTATGGAATAATATATTGTTATTGGTGTTAATTTGAGGATTAATTTCATGTATTGTGTATTTTGTTCCTTCTAAAATTTTTCCTTTACTCAAAATATTCCGAAATGGTTCTGGAAATTTTGAAATTTCAGATTTGGGTTGTCTTCTTAGGATTTTAAAGCTGAAAATTTAATTTTAATTAAGTAAATTTTGGAAATATTGCAAATTTGGAATTTTTATGAAAAGCCCATTTGAAGAACAGAGTCTTCATGGATCTGAGCAAGGAGGATGGTGGCTGCCGACTGCGCAAGAGGGTTCTCCAAATGCGCGCTAGACGGCTAGTAGTCTCAACCCTCGCTGGACTGCCATGGACGCGGCAACGTTGCTTCTTGTCTTCGCATTAATGGGCCGTGGATTTGCTACTGGAGAGCTTCGTTAATGGCTGCCAGAGTGTCCCTGGCGCTGTTTTTGGCATTGTTGCAGCATGGGACGGCCGTTGCGATGCCAACACTGGTGCGGCGGCGCTGGTGGCTGTTAGTGTATGTGCGCTGCAGCCAATGTGTTAATTGCAAGTGTGATCACTTAATTCATGTATATATACTTTATTCTTTATAAAATGTTACTTTATCTTTAATGTTTAATTTAATTTTAATGAATATTAATTAATAAAGATAAAGTCCATGAGACTTATATGCATAGCAGTAGAAATTATAATATTGTTATAATTATGAGATTCTGACTGCATTATAGCATTGTTCCAAAACTGCTCCTAGTCAATGTTATATCAAGATCGGACATTGATATAACTGTTGAGACCGGTACACGTTGCATTCTTTCCTTTACGAAAGGAAGTAGCAGTTCTCATTAAGCTGAGATATGTGAGATACCTAGAACCAACGTGTAAGTGCTTGTGGTGACAAGTTGACTGAACTGACCAGCACGAGGATTCCATATGAAAGTTTACCTGTGTCTATGGAAAGACTCACGTGATAGTCGTGTAAATGATCCTTAGATTTGAGACATTAAGTTATCTTATATAAGAATTACTGTATTTTGATACTGCTCACGTGTCATTCTATATAAAGATAACGAATGTGGCAGCTATTGGATATAGTATGAACTATGTGGAGATATTTAATTGTCAAGATAGAATTCATTACCTTAGGTAATTAAGGAAAATATTTCAATTGTTCTTGGCCAGTATGGATTGTCAAATCCTTGCGCAAGGTAAAATAAGATTGACATCTTATTTAATTAATCAATCATATTGGGAGGACAGAAATGATTTATATATAGCAGACACATTCCATGCATCAGTGTATAAATCGAAATATTATGTTGAAGGGATATTAATTACACTGACAGACTGATCACAGAAAGGTTAGTCAAACTACTTCGACAAGTTCTAATATTTGGGTGGTCGTTACACATTGCTAGATGTCAATAATGATCTACAAATATAATTAATCAATTGTGAATTGATGATAAATTAAAGTATTAATTTTATTTAATTATATTTGTTGCCAACATATTAGGAACTTAATGGGTCACACACATAAAGACTGTAAGTGAGGAATTAAATTGGATTATCAAGTTGGACTTGATAAAAATAATTCTAGAGACTTAAAGACTAAAGTATAAATTTTATTTACACAGCTTAATGTCCTAATAATTAAGTGTAGACTTAATTTAAAGTTTCTAAAATTATAGAAATTAATTATGTGAATTATAATTCCTATAAGGGGTCAATTTATAATTAACAAATTTAAAGGGTTAAATTTATAATTATAAAAGGTTGTTCCCTATAAATAGGGAAGCTCGTCTTCCATTCTTGAGAAGTGAAAAAAGAAAGAAAAGAGCTAGCACTCAAAACTCCCAATATTCTCTAAGAGTGTCTTGGAGAATTTCCTCACAACCGGTCTGTGTGGATACCATCAAAGGCCGGACATCTAGACGGCTGGTGGTTTGCTACAACCCGGTCCAGTGGTCAAAAAATTCCTCAAGCTGTTTGAGGTAATTTGCTAAATAATAAGATTTTAATTATCATCATTCCATACTTAATTAAAATTAATCTTGTTTAATTTGATAATTAATGCTTCCTAACAGTGGTATCAGAGCCATTTTAATTAATTGTGGAATGATTTGCTGTTGTTGGTGTTAATTTGATAATTAATTTCATGCGATTCTATTTTGTTCCTCCAATTATTTTTTTACTCAAACTTGGTTCTGAAATTTTGAGATTTAAGTTTTGTTATCTTAAAATTTTAGATCTGCAAAATCAATTTTAATTAAAGTAACTTTTTGAAAATTTTGAGATTGAACAAATCTGGAGATTTTTGCATGAAACCCATTTGAACATCCATGAAAAATTACCGGTGAGGATTAATGGCCACCCAGCTGCGTAAATGGGTATACCCATTAGCAAGATGGTGACCGGTACTCCTCATAGCTGGTATGGTGGCTTCCGGCAGTAGAAAAATGGAGGAGATCGGGTTGCCAAACTGTGTGATCCGCTATTCTGGATCGCACATGGTGGCTGGACGCAACTGCAAGGTTGCCGGAGATACCTCTGTGCGTCGCCGGCCTCGTGGCGCGGTAATGGCCGCCGCGAGGACATCTGCAGTGCGCGCTGGTGGCCTCCATGGTCGCTTCGTTCATGATGAACCAGATTGAGAAAGGAAGGATCCGTCTACTCACCCAGTTTTTGGCGAATTACGCTTTGCCATCGTAATCGCCGCCTTGCTTTTGCTTGTAATTGCAAAACTGCCACAGCTATTTATTTACAAAAATGCCACCGATCATGTGGCTGTAAATAGGTTCTTGTTTTGGTAGAATTTGCAATTATGCCATTATGATTTCTTTATTCCAGTTTTGCCCTTGAATTTCCTATTGATTAAAATTAATAATTACATAATATTATTTTATTAAAATTAATTCTACTTTTGGTTTTTAAATAAATAAAATTGTGATTTTATTTTAGTTCAATTGGAAGATAAATTAAAATTGTTTAATTTAATATTAATTTTGGAAATTAGTTTCTAAAATTAATTTAGGGCATTTGAAATAATGGAATTTATCGAATTAAATTGTTTAATTCAATATCAATTTTGAAAATGTGTTTTCTAAAATTGATGCAAATTATGGAGCATCTAAAATTGTTTTAGATTTTAATTATCTAATTAGATTAGACATTGAATTAAATTGTTTAACTCACATGTATATAATATTAGAAAATTGTTTCTAAATTATATATGGCATTGGGTAGCATAAAATTTAATTTAATTGTTTTGTTAAATTAATAGGTATTTAATTGTGATTAAATTACTTATTAATTAAAGGAAATTGTTTCCAAGACAATTAAATAGAATTATTTAGTCGGAGGAACATTATACATATTTTTTATTTAATAGAATTATTTAATTACACATGAAACCAACAACAACAATGAGGATGATTAAATTTATTTATGCATTTTAATTTGATTATAATGCATGATGGATGGTTATGGACTAAAGACCAATGTGATTGCTCTTTATATGGCTGAATGTCTGTATATTCATAAATAGGGATTGTGTTCCCTACCTTCTCTTATATTCTGTGTTGTAAATTCTTTTCTCATCTTACTCCCCTCGAATGTAAATCGAGGTTTCAATTTCTGAAATATATAAACGTTATATAGTTTTTAGAAAGAGTAGATAAGAAAATTATTTGTGAATGTAAGCAGAAAGAGGAGCTGATGAACATACTTCAAGGATCTGCTACGAAGACTTATGAAGTCCTACAATGCTACTACCTAGGTTTTTGACCCTATAATTCTCTCAAATGGCTCGAGAGAATTATTTAGTAAAGTCCATAATCATTCAATTAGAAATGCATGCTAGGGGTGTATGTTATATATATGTGATGTATGATATTGCTAGCATTTTCATTAATGAGACCTAAAAAATTGGCATAGACCTAAAATCCCTCATTCAAATATTAAGTACATGTTATGAACATGATGCCTTCCATTGTTATAGTATAAATCTGAGTTCTATATTAAAGTGAACTTGTTGAGCACACTCAAGGTTGCTTTTCTCTCGAACATGTTTATGGCTATGAAATATTGGATATTCCTGAACAATGGGTTTTACTTAACTAATTTACATGATTTGGATGAGCACACTCATGATCATGTAGAATCAGAGGCATAGTTAGGAGAAACATAAAATTATGTTTAGACAAATAGTTGTCACCTAACTAATCTAGGAGTCACATAGAGATGTGATTAATAAATAGTTATCTACCTAATTTAATTTTATTTTGATTTGTTGAGCATACTCAAGATCAAATAAAATTAAATGGGGTCCTAGCCCATTAAGGAAATTAATGTGTTAAATTTCCCAAATTAATGGTGAGGGCTATTAATTTGAGTAAAATAGTGGGAGACTAAATGGATATTAAAGACCTTATATTAATTTGGTTAATGAAAATTATATACATGAAATTAATACAATTTTATCTTTGCATTTGTAGATCACTAATATCACCATGAGTAACAACCATTCCCTATGTAGCATACTGGATGCTAATAAGTTGACTGGATCAAATTTCTTGGACTGGTATAGAAACTTGAGAATTGTTCTCAAGCAAGAAAATAGGATATATGTCCTTGAACGTGCCAAACCCAATATTCCTCCTATTGATGCTCCTGAAGATGTACTAAGTGAGTTCATTCGTCATACAGATGATGATGAGCAAGCCACATGTGTGATGTTGGCTAGCATGTCTCCTGAACTTCAAAGGCAGCATGAGAATATGGATTCTCGAACTATCATTTTGCATTTCAAGGAGTTGTTTGATTCAAAATGCAGGAATGAGAGGTATGAGGTATCAAGGGAATTGTTCCACTGTAAGATGACAAAAGGATCTTCAGTGAATGTTCATGTTCTGAAGATGATTGGCTATATTGAAAAATTACGCCAATTGGGTTTTGTCATGGATCATGAGTTAAGTATTGACTTGGTCTTACAGTCTCTACCTCCTAGCTTCTCACAGTTCATAATGAACTTCAACATGAATCAGTTGGAAACTACATTGCCTGGACTATTGGGGATGCTAACTACTGCTGAAGGGGAACTTAAGAAGAACAAGCCCCCTGTTCTTATGGTTCAATCTTCTAAGACAAAATCCAAAAGGTCCAAGAAGAAAAACAATAAGAAGAAAGGGACTTTCCCTAAAGCACTTAAGCCTACTGGGGGCATTAAAAAGGACAAAGGTACTTGCCATCACTATGGCAAAGAAGGTCACTGGAGGAGGAACTATGCTGATTATCTTGCTGCACTGAAGGAGAAAAAGCTTAATGAAGCTTCTACTTCAGGTATGTTTATGATTGAGATAAATTTATCTATGTCAAATTCATATTCTTGGGTATTAGATACCGGATGTGGATCTCATTTTTGTAATAATATGCAGGAACTAAGAAGACCTAGACCTTTACAGAAAGGTGAAATGGACCTACAGGTTGGAAATGGAGCAAGGGTTCCTGCTTTAGCCGTAGGAACATGTATTTTGTCTTTGCCTATGGGCCTTTTTCTTGAACTTGATAACTGTTATTTTTTCCCAGTACTAACTAGAAATATCATATCTGTATCTTGCCTAGTACTGAATGGTTTTAAATTTATTATTGAAGGCAAATGTTGTTCCTTTTATAATAATGATATTTTCTATGGATCTGGTGTTTATGCAAATGGTTTGTATATACTTGATCTTGAAAGGCTTGTTCTTAACATAAATAGCAAGAAATTAAAATCAGATAATCAAAATCCATCCTATCTATGGCATTGTAAATTAGGTCATATAAATGAAACAAGAATCACAAAGTTACATAAGGAAGGATATTTTGATCCTTTTGATTATGAATCATATGAAACTTGTGAAGCTTGCTTAATGGGAAAAATGACTAAATCACCCTTTACTAGAAAGAGTGAAAGATCTACTGAATTGTTGGGCATAATACATTCAGATGTATGTGGGCCAATGACTACTCATGCTATAGGAGGGTACACATATTTCATTACATTTACTGATGACCATTCTAGATATGGGCATGTATATCAAATGAAATATATATCTGAATCTTTTGAAAAGTTCAAAGAATTCAGAAATGAAGTGGAGAAACAAACTGGAAAGAGTATCAAAATACTTCGATTTGATCAAGGTGGAGAATACTTAAGCCAAGAGTTTCAAGATTATTTAAAGGAGAATGAGATTCTTCACCAGTTGACTCCTCCTGGAATGCCACAACACAATGGTGTTTCTGAAAGAAGGAACCAAACCTTATTAGATATGGTGCGATCCATGATGAGTAATGTTGACCTTCCAGTTTCTTTTTGGGGTTATGCCCTACAAACTGCTGCATATCTTCTGAATAGAGTTCCATCCAAATCTATTAAAAAGACACCATATGAGATATGGATGGGCAAGAGACCTTCACTGTCACATATAAAGATTTGGGGATGTGATGCTTATGTGAAGCGTCAAATTTCTGATAAGCTAGGTTCTAAATCAGATAAATGCAAATTTGTGGGATATCCAAAACAAACAATTGGATATTATTTCTACCATCCAACTGAGCAAAAAGTGTTTATCTCAAGGCATTCTACCTTTCTTGAAAGGGAATTTGTAACACCCTCCCGGTAACAACTCCGTACATTCTACTGTTCCGGTGACCAGTGTCGGTCCGGACAGCTAGAACGTCTGGAAAAATATTTAAACTAAAGCGAGGAACCATAATTAACCCAAATATTAATAAGAAAAATTTAGTAAAAATTTTAGAAATAAAATACAACTAAGTCAAATGAGCCGGTGCCCAAGCGATGGGTAACCCAGAGGGAAGTTGCGGTTCTCACAACTAGGAGCCCTAGACCCGGGGAAAAATTCATAAAATAATTTTTGGGACTCCAGAGAAGGGTCATTGAGGTTCCTATGGCATTAGAATGCCAAGAAAATATTTAGAAAAATTTTTCAATCGGTACAGACAATTTTGACCCGTTAAGCCAAACGGAGGGCATTTTGGTCATTTCGCCTTCAGAGATGATTTTTGGCCGACTTGTCCAGTTAAGTAAATAATTATTATGACATAAAATATGAATTAATGTTGATGAAAAATTAATTTGAAGTTAGTAGAAAAGAAAAGAAAAGAAAATACAATAAAATGCCAAATATGACATCATTATGATGTCATTTAAAAGTTTCCACCAATTATAATTAAACAACCATTTCATTAACTAATAAAAAGAGATAATTGAGACAAAAGAAATTAAAAACACCAGCTGCCTTCTCCTTCCTCAAACCAGCCGAAATCATGCCCTTGACCTAAACCTCCATTAACACTCCATCAAGCTCCATTTCCCTCTTCATTTCACCATAAACCCTAGACACCTTTCACTAAAAACTTGTCTATACCTCTTAGGAAGTGTTTGGCAGCCTAGAAAAGGAAGGAAAGTGAAGTTTAAGCTTGGAAAATTCTGCCCTACAAGAGGTTAGTGCCTATTTATACATATACCTCTTGTATTCCATGTTAGAGACTTGAAATAAGTGAGAATTTGTAAATTAAATGAATAAAAGTTAAGTGTATGTACCCCATGGATTTCGGCTGCCCTAAGGAAAGAATAGGATTGAGTGTTTTTGATGGACTTAGAGTGAACTAGAAATCATGTTTAAAGTGCATATATATATATACAAGGAATGAAAGTGTTAACTAAGGTGTATGGTGTGAATCATAATGGGAAATTAGGGTTTTGGGAGTGAAATTTGGACTTGGCTTATGAAATGATGAGTGAACATTCTAATGGTCAATTAGTGACCATTTGAGGTAAGTTGACCATAATTTGAAGTGCATTAGAGTGTTACAAACTGAAATGGTAGGCTGCCTTATGAGGGCAGCAGGTGAGGCTGAGATTCCAGGCCACTTAGACAGCCATAACTTTGGCTGTGTAAGTTCAATTGGTGTTTGGCCAATTGGACATAAAACTAGACATATAAGGGCACAATTTTGTTGAAGAAACCATGCCCAAAAAACCAAAGCAAGTGGACTAAAAATTGGCCCCAATCCGGATACCCTGAAAACAGATTCTGCAGAATGACCAAATGAACATTAACTGTTCATTTAGCCATAACTCACTGTAGAATGGCCCAATTGACCTGAACTTTTTACAGCAACAAGATAAGATATAGACAAACAACTTTCATGAAGAAACCTACCCCAAATTATGACCAGAACCTATCCAACAAGGCAGTGGCAGTCACTGTTCACTGCACTGTAAATATGGTCAATTCTGCAGTTTTGCAATCCGGCCAGCTGTGGTTTTTGGATCATATCTGGAGCTAAAAAACTCCAAATGGAGTGATTCAAGAAAGGAAATTCAACTAGACAAAATAAGAAACAACTTTCATGTTTACCATTTCCTCAAATTCCCACTGTAACAGTCACTAATGGAATAGTAAAGTTGGGGTACAAAAACTGAAAATTCTGCTCCCTTAGTTTTAAACTTAGAAATGGTATTGGTGATTAATGCCAACAAGTTTTGAATGCAAAATGTGGTATGTTGGGAGTGTTAAAACCAATGTACCTATTTTCTATCCAAAAGTCAACATTTTTGTTGATCAATGAAGTGAATAGTGACACCAAAACTTGAAATTCAAAAATTGAAGAATTTAAAAGTATCAAATGCCCTAGTATACCTAACAAGATTGGTTTGGATAGTTTGGCATGCCAATAGGGTTCGATTTAAGATCGCACATGGCATTATGCCATTCTGTGATTTCATGGCTTTTAGCCATTCTGACCTTGTGTTGATATTTGGCCTTGTGCCTATTGTCATTACAGCTTATTAGTTGTTCTGTTGCACACCGGGAGATGCACATGTGACCGATGGTGTGACGGCCCGAGGTACTAGTTACCCAGTTCCAGTTTACCCGTTTATCCATCCGATGCCCAAAGATAGGTTACTTGGGCAACCAAATGAATGAAAGTGGACAAAGTTAACGAAATAAATGGATTTACATATACAAAACAAATAAAACATCAATACATTCAATACATATATATTTTCTGCTATTTCCTTTTATTTTATTATTGCACCACTAAGCATTATTGCTTAGCGCGTTGCTTTTGCCACGCGTAGGTTCTGGAGATACTGATCGAGAGCCCAGTAGACCGCAGACTGGGTGAGTCCATCCTGTAGCTCTGCATAGTGTCCGTGTCACCTCACCATCCATAGTGCATTGGTAGGACACTAGGTTTCATTTTGGTATTTTTGTAACTAACTTTTATTTTCTCATATGTAATTGAACTTATGTAATGTATTTTGATGTTCATGTAAATAATGAAAAATTGTATTTGTGAATGGAAAAGTGAATATCTATTTGTGACTTGTACATGATTATCACATGAGCTGAATGATTGAGAAATGAATGGTTGAAAAATATTGAGATTTTGATATTGGAGTTTGAGATGATTGAATATGAATATTGGAAGTGTTTTTCACAGGTTCCGAAGAACTGTTTTCTCCCTTTTTAGCCGGTACTCTGCCGGATTTTCTATAAAATTTTCGGAACCTCAAATAAATTATAATTTCAATAAATGACTTAAATAAATTATATTTCACCAGTTATATTCAAAACTATGATAAAAATAAATTGAGATAAAAATAGAGTGTTCCTGATACACCGTGTGACATAGCTTACTTGGATATACTGTAGACGGGTAAGGGGTGTCACATTTAGTGGTATCAGAGCACGGTTTAGGCGTTTCTGGGCCTAGATTGAGTCCATACCATGCATTGCATTTGTAAGAGTCGAGGTGACACTAATGCAGATCTGTTTGTCTTTCTTATTTTGAATAGGATATGGACCCTACATCACAGAGAGCAGTTGAGGAGGAAGTGGAGAGTCATGCTCCACCTACAGCAGCTGAGACTGGGGGTATGGGAGAACCTGCTCCGCCAGTTCAAGCAGAGCCTGCTCAGCCTCCACAAGCCGTGTTTCAACAAATGGCCGAATTTTTCAAATAAATGGCTGGAGTAATGCCGCCACCACCACCACGTCCACAACCAAAATCACACCTGGAAAAATTGAGAAAGTTTGGAGCAGTGGACTTCTTTGGCAAGAGAGAAGATGATGATTCTGGTAGAAAATTGGTTGAATGTAACAGTGCAGAGTTTTAAAACAACTCCACTGCACTCCAGAGCAAAACTTGGAATCTGCTGTATCTCTGTTGCAAGACGATGCATATGAATGGTGGGATACTGTGTCCAGTGAAGTACAGCCAGAAATAGTAACTTGGGACTTCTTCCTCTCCGAATTTAAAAAGAAATATGTGGGTAGTGTATACCTGGAAGAGAGAAGAAGAGAGTTCATTAATCTGAGGCAGAGACAGCTGTCAGTGGCCGAATATGAAAAGGAATTCGTTAGATTGAGCCGCTATGGAAGGGAGATAGTCCCTAATGAAGCTGAAAGGTGCAAGAGATTTGAAGAGGGACTAAATGACAACATAAAGATCATGATCACTGCCTTGGGAATTACCGACTTTACCAAGTTAGTGGAAGCTGCAATAAAGGTTGAAAAGGTTAGAATAAGTGAACAAACCAGAAGAGAGAGACAGCAGAAGAGGGGCCCAGGTCAGTCTAGTTCAGCTCCTGCATTTGGGAAGAAGTTCAAGGGTCCACCTACACAGAGTTCAGGTCAACCACAAGGTCGTGGTCACCTCAGGCCCAGCCATAGTTTACCCTAGGAGAGGTCACCCACACCATCAGTGGGCAGCTCTCCAGGGATGGGGTTCAGGGGACCAGCCCCAGCATCTTCTGCATGTCCACACTATTTGAAATGGCATAAGGGGGAGTGTTGGAGAGTGACTGGTGCCTGCTTAAGGTGTGGGTCAACAGAGCATCAGTTGAAGAACTGTCCACGCAGAACTACTACAGCTGCTCCAACACAAGCAGACAGACCTACTCCTGCACCACAGAGGGGTAGGAAATCTGGCAAATCTGAGGCAGTGAGATCATCACAGAGGCCTGCATCTGAGCCAGCAGAGAGGCCAGATAACAGACCACCTGCCAGAGCCTATGCCATTAGAGCTCAGGAGGAGCAAGATGCCCCGGACGTCATCAGGGGTACGTTCTCCCTCTACAATACATTTGTGCATGCATTGGTGGATCCAGGATCCACTCATTCATACATCTGCATCAACTTACCCGTAGAAAGGGGGATACTAGTAGGGGAGAGTGACCAAGACATTCTGGTCACTAATCCATTGGGCCACAGTGTAGTGGTGAACAAAGTGTACAAGGGTTGCCCGTTAAAGATTCAGGGGTATAAATTCTTGGCAGACTTAATTGAGTTGCCTTTTCATGAGTTTGACGTGATTTTGGGAATGGACTGGTTGTCACGTCATCAGGCAATAGTTGATTGCAAATTGAAGAGAATTTCTTTGAAAACTCCTGGGGATGATGAGATCACTGTTGTGGTGAAAGGACAGATTTTCTGTCCAATGTTATCTCAGCTACAGTTGCAAGAAAAATGATGAGAAAAGGCTGTGAAGCCTACCTAGCACATGTGGTGGATACTAGGCAGGCTAAGCCAAACCTGAGTGATATACCCACAGTAAAAGACTTCCCAGAGGTATTTCCTGAAGAATTGCCTGGTTTGCCACCAGAAAGGGATGTTGAATTTGCTATTGAGACACTGCCGGGTACAACACCCATTTCCATTGCTCCTTATAGGATGGCACCCACTGAATTGAGGGAGTTGAAAACTCAGTTGCAAGAGTTGCTTGATAAGGGGTTCATACGCCCCAGTGTGTCACCATGGGGAGCTCCAGTGCTGTTTGTGAAAAAGAAGGATGGGACTTTGAGGCTTTACATTGATTACCGGCAGTTGAATAAAGTGACTGTGAAGAACAAATATCCGTTGCCTAGAATTGATGATCTGTTTGATCAGTTGAAGGGAGCAGGAGTATTTTCTAAGATTGATCTCAGATCAGGGTATCATCAGTTGAGGGTGAAGGATGCAGATGTGTCAAAGACTGCATTCAGGACCTGATATGGGCATTATGAGTTCCTAGTGATGCCCTTTGGCCTAACAAATGCACCAGCGGCATTCATGGACCTTATGAACCGTATCTTCCATTCACACTTAGATCGGTTCGTAGTGGTCTTTATTGATGATATTTTGGTGTATTCCAAGACCAGGGAAGAACATGATGAACATTTAAGGATTGTTCTGCAAACCCTGAGAGAAAAGAAGCTGTATGCTAAATTGTCCAAGTGTGACTTTTGGTTGAATGAGATTGCATTCCTTGGACACATAGTGTCAGCTGATGGGATTAGGGTGGATCCCAAGAAAATAGAAGCAGTGATGGAATGGAAGCCTCCCAGGAATACAACCGAGGTCGAAGCTTCTTGGGGCTAGCTGGGTATTACAGAGATTTGTGAAGGATTTTCCTTAATAGCCGCTCCAATGACCAAGTCATTACACAAGAATGTCGATTTGACCGGAATGACAAGTGTCGCACCGCTTTGAGAAGTTGAAGGCTATGTTGACAGAGGCACCAGCAGCACACCAAAGGTCGTGAAAGGACTTTGTGGTCTACAGTGATGCCTCTCATAATGGGTTAGGGTGTGTATTGATGCAAGAGGGGAAAGTGATCGCCTATGTTTCCAGGCAGTTAAGGCCACATGAACAGAACTACCCTACCCATGATCTAGAGCTTGCAGCAATTATCTTCACACTGAAGATATGGAGGCATTACTTATATGGTGAAAAGTGCTACATTTACACAGACCACAAAAGTCTAAAATATTTGCCAACTCAGAAGGAGCTTAACCTTAGATAGAGGCGATGGATTGAGTTCTTGAAGGACTATGATTGTGTAATTGACTACCATCCTGGGAAGGCAAATGTAGTTGCTGATGCTTTGAGCAGAAAATCCATGACAGCTTTGAGATCATTGAATGCCCGTCTATCTTTGGTTCGAGATGGAGCTATTTTGGCTGAGTTGCAAGTGAGGCCAAATCTGTTACAGCAGATTTTAGATGGGCAGAAGGTAGATGAGAAGCTAATGGCTATTATGAGCAAAATCTCAGAGGGAAAAGCAACTGACTATGAGGTGAAAGCAGATGGGTGTCTGTACTACAAAGGAAGACTGTGTGTACCAGATGATGGGGAATTGAAGGCCAGTATTCTAAAAGAGGCACACACTAGTGTATATGCTATGCACCCAGGAAGTACAAAGATGTATCATGATCTGAAGCTTCAGTATTGGTGGCCTGGTATGAAGAGGGACATAGCTGACTATGTGACTAAATGCCTGACATGTCAGCAAGTCAAGGCAGAACATCAGGTTCCATCAAGTTTGCTACAGCCTATACGCATACCTGAATGGAAATGGGATCGGATCACTATGGATTTTGTAAGTGGTCTACCTCTCACCCAGAAGAGACATGATGCAGTATGGGTGATAGTGGATAGATTGACGAAGTCAGCACACTTTCTGCCAGTTAGGACTGACTACTCACTGGAGAAGTTAGCAGAATTGTATATCAGTGAGATAGTTAGACTGCATGGAATTCCACTTTCCATCATATCTAATCGAGACCCAAGGTTTACATCGAGATTTTGGAAGAAGTTGCATGAGTCCTTGGGTACACAACTCCACTTCAGCACAGCTTTCCATCCTCAGACGGATGGGCAATCAGAAAGAGTAATCCAGGTAAACAATTAAAATCAATTAAACAAATACACATATTGAACTGAAATGATAAAAATAACATGAAATATATGTCAGGTCCTTGAGGATATGCTGAGGAGTTGTGTCATTGAATTTGAGGGAAGTTGGGATAAATACCTCCCACTGGTAGAATTTGCATACAACAATAGCTACCAAGCTAGCATCCAAATGGCCCCATATGAAGCACTGTATGGGAGAAAATGTAGAACTCCAGTTTGCTGGACTGAATTGGGCGAAGACAAACTAGTGGGGCCAGACCTGGTGAAACAGACTGAGGAAAAAGTGAAAATAATCAAAGCCAACCTGAAGGTTGCCTCAGACAGACAGAAATCTTATGCTGACCTGAAGAGAAAAGAAATAGAATATGTGGTTGGCAACAAAGTGTTCCTCAAGGTGTCACCGTGGAAAAAGGTATTGAGATTTGGAAGAAAAGGTAAGTTAAGCCCTAGGTTCATTGGCCCATATGAAGTCATTGAACGTGTGGGTCCAGTAGCCTATAGGCTAGCTTGACCACCGGAGCTGGACAATATCCACAATGTGTTCCACGTATCTATGCTAAGAAGATACCGCTCAGATCCTTCGCATGTCATCTCCAGGGAAGAAATTGAAATACAACCGGATTTGACATATGAAGAAGAACCTCTACGGATCCTGGCTCGGGAAGTAAAAGAGTTGAGGAACAAGCAGATTCCACTGGTGAAAGTGCTTTGGAGGCACCACAACACCGAGGAGGCAACTTGGGAAAGTGAAGAGACGATGAGGCAACAGTTCCCTCAACTGTTTGCATCAGGTAAATTTCGAGGACGAAATTTAAATTAGAGGGGAAGAGTTGTAACACCCTCCCGGTAGCAACTCCGTACATTCTACTGTTCCGGTGACCAGTGTCGGTCCGGACAGCTAGAATGTCCGGAAAAATATTTAAACTAAAGCGAGGAACCATAATTAACCCAAATATTAATAAGAAAAATTTAGTAAAAATTTTAGAAATAAAATACAACTAAGTCAAATGAGCCGGTGCCCAAGCGATGGGTAACCCAGAGGGAAGTTGCGGTTCTCGCAACTAGGAGCCCTAGACCCGGGGAAAAATTCATAAAATAATTTTTGGCACTCCAGAGAAGGGTCATTGAGGTTCCTATGGCATTAGAATGCCAAGAAAATATTTAGAAAAATTTTTCAATCGGTACAGACAATTTTGACCCGTTAAGCCAAACGGAGGGCATTTTGGTCATTTCGCCTTCAGAGACGATTTTTGGCCGACTTGTCCAGTTAAGTAAATAATTATTATGACATAAAATATGAATTAATGTTGATGAAAAATTAATTTGAAGTTAGTAGAAAAGAAAAGAAAAGAAAAGATAATAAAATGCCAAATATGACATCATTATGATGTCATTTAAAAGTTTCCACCAATTATAATTAAACAACCATTTCATTAACTAATAAAAAGAGATAATTGAGACAAAAGAAATTAAAAACACCAGCTACCTTCTCCTTCCTCAAACCAGCCGAAATCATGCCCTTGACCTAAACCTCCATTAACACTCCATCAAGCTCCATTTCCCTCTTCATTTCACCCTAAACCCTAGACACCTTTCACTAAAAACTTGTCTATACCTCTTGGGAAGTGTTTGGCAGCCTAGAAAAGGAAGGAAAGTGAAGTTTAAGCTTGGAAAATTCTGCCCTACAAGAGGTTAGTGCCTATTTATACATATACCTCTTGTATTCCATGTTAGAGACTTGAAATAAGTGAGAATTTGTAAATTAAATGAATAAAATTTAAGTGTATGTACCCCATGGATTTCAGCTGCCCTAAGGAAGGAATAGGATTGAGTGTTTTTGATGGACTTGGAGTGAACTAGAAATCATGTTTAAAGTGTATATATATATATACAAGGAATGAAAGTGTTAACTAAGGTGTATGGTGTGAATCATAATGGGAAATTAGGGTTTTGGGAGTGAAATTTGGACTTGGCTTATGAAATGATGAGTGAACATTCTAATGGTCAATTAGTGACCATTTGAGGTAAGTTGACCATAATTTGAAGTGCATTAGAGTGTTATAAACTGAAATGGTAGGCTGCCTTGTGAGGGCAGCAGGTGAGGCTAAGATTCCAGCCCACTTAGACAGCCATAACTTTGGCTGTGTAAGTTCAATTGGTGTTTGGCCAATTGGACATAAAATTAGACATATAAGGTCACAATTTTGCTGAAGAAACCATGCCCAAAAGACCAAAGCAAGTGGACTAAAAATTGGCCCCAATCCGAATACCCTGAAAACAGATTCTGCAGAATGACCAAATGAATAGTAACTGTTCATTTGGCCATAACTCACTGTAGAATGGCCCAATTGACCTGAAATTTTTACAGAAACAAGATAAGATATAGACAAACAACTTTTATGAAGAAACCTACCCCAAATTATGACCAGAACCTATCCAAGAAGGCAGTGGCAGTCGCTGTTCACTGCACTGTAGATATGGTCAATTCTGCAGTTTTGCAATCCGGCCAGCTGTGGTTTTTGGACCATATCTGGAGCTACAAAACTCCAAATGGAGTGATTCAAAAAAGGAAATTCAACTAGACAAAATAAGAAACAACTTTCATGTTTACCATTTCCTCAAATTCCCACTGTAACAGTCACTAATGGAACAGTAAATTTGGGGTACAAAAACTGAAAATTCTGCTCCCTTAGTTTTAAACTTAGAAATGGTATTGGTGATTAATGCCAACAAGTTTTGAATGCAAAATGTGGTATGTTGGGAGTGTTAAAACCAATGTACCTATTTTCTATCCAAAAGTCAACATTTTTGTTGACCAATGAAGTGAATAGTGACACCAAAACTTGAAATTCAAAACTTGAAGAATTTAAAAGTATCAAATGCCCTAGTATACCTAACAAGATTGGTTTGGATAGTTTGGCATGCCAATAGGGTTCAGTTAGCAGTACTGCACATGGCATTATGCCATTCTGTGATTTTATGGCTTTTAGCCATTCTGACCTTGTGTTGATATTTGGCCTTGTGCCTATTGTCATTACAGCTTATTAGCTGTTCTGTTGCACACCGGGAGATGCACATGTGACCGATGGTGTGACGGCCCGAGGTACTAGATACCCAGTGCTAGTTTACCCGTTTATCCAGTCCAGTCATCTAGTATAGGTTACTTGGGCAACCAAATGAATGAAAGTGGACAAAGTTAACGAAATAAATGGATTTACATATACAAAACAAATAAAACATCAATACATTCAATACATATTTATTTTATGCTATTTCCTTTTATTTTATTATTGCACCACTAAGCATTATTGCTTAGCGCGTTGCTTTTGCCACGCGTAGGTTTTGGAGATACTGATCGAGAGCCCAGTAGACCGCAGACTGGGTGAGTCCATCCTGCAGCTCTGCATAGTGTCCGTGTCACCTCACCATCCACAGTGCATTGGTAGGACACTAGGTTTCATTTTGGTATTTTTTTAACTAACTTTTATTTTCTCGTATGTAATTGAACTTATGTAATGTATTTTGATGTTCATGTAAATAATGAAAAATTGTATTTGTGAATGGAAAAGTGAATATCTATCTGTGACTTGTACATGATTATCACATGAGCTGAATGATTGAGAAATGAATGGTTGAAAAATATTGAGATTTTGATATTGGAGTTTGAGATGATTAAATATGAATATTGGAAGTGTTTTTCACAGGTTCCGAAGAACTGTTTTCTCCATTTTTAGCCGGTACTCTGCCGGATTTTCTATAAAATTTTCGGAACCTCAAATAAATTATAATTTTAATAAATGACTTAAATAAATTATATTTCACCAGTTATATTCAAAACTATGATAAAAATAAATTGAGATAAAAATAGAGTGTTCCGGATACACCGTGTGACATAGCTTACTCGGATATACTGTAGACGGGTAAGGGGTGTCACAGAATTTGTTCTCAAAGGTAGTAGTGGGAGTAAAGTAGATCTTGAAGAAATTCAAGAACCACAAATTACCATCCAAATGGAACCGGTGAGTGAGACTGTAGCATCAGATGCACAGCCTGAAACTCAAGTAACACAGGAACTTCGAAAGTCTAATAGAATACGTCATGCTCCTACAAGATTGGATCTTTTAATAAAAGCTGATAATGACATGTCATTCTTACCAGAAGAGCCTACTAACTTTCAGGAAGTAATGTGTGACATTAACTCCGTGAAATGGCTTGAAGGCATGAAATCTGAGATGGGTTCCATGTACATCAACCAAGTATGGACATTGGTTAAACCACTTGAAGGAATAAAACCCATTGGGTGCAAGTGGGTCTTTAAGAGAAAGACTGACATGGATGGCAATGTACAAACATATAAAGCTAGGCTAGTTGCTAAAGGTTACAAGCAAAGGCAAGGCATTGACTTTGATGAAACCTTCTCGCTAGTAGCCATGCTAAAATCTATAAGGCTTTTGCTTGCTATAGCTGCATATCATGATTATGAAATTTGGCAAATGGATGTCAAAATCGCATTCCTAAATGGGAATTTGCAAGAGGATGTGCACATGACACAACCTGAGGGGTTTGAATCCAAAGAATTTCCTAACAAAGTATGCAAGCTTCAAAAGTCCATTTATGAACTAAAGCAAGCTTCACGAAATTGGAACATCCGTTTTGATGAAAGAGTCAAAGAGTTTGACTTCATTAAAAATGTGGATGAACCTTGTGTTTACAATAAGGTTAGTGGGAGTGGAATCATTTTCCTTATTTTATATGTAGATGACATATTATTAATAGGAAATGATGTGCCATTACTCCAATCTGTAAAGATATGGTTATCCAAGAAATTTTCTATGAAGGATTTGGGAGAGGCATCCTATATTTTGGGAATTAAAATCTATAGAGATAGATCCAAAAGGCTCCTTGGTCTCTCACAATCTGTGTACATACACAAAGTGTTAAAACGGTTTAAAATGGAAGAATCAAAATGAGGATTCTTACCTATATCGCATGGTATTTCTCTTTCCAAAGATATGTGTCCTAAGACATAGATTGAGAAAGAGAAAATGGATAGGATCCCTTATGCCTTAGCTATTGGATCTATCATGTATGCGATGCTATGTACAAGACCAGATGTATCTTATGCTTTAAGCATAACTAGTAGATACCAAGCTAATCCAGGTGAACATCACTGGATAGCAGTAAAGAACATTCTTAAGTACTTGAGAAGGACTAAAGATATGTTTCTGGTCTATAAAGATGGTGAACTAGTAGTTCAAGGGTATTCTGATGCCAGCTTTCAATCTGACAAAGATGATAGTAAATCCCAGTCTGGTTATATTTTCATACTTAATGGTGGTGCTATGAGTTGGAAAAGTTCCAAACAGGAAATTACAGCAGATTCTACAACTGAAACTGAGTACATCTCTGCATCTGAGGCAGCAAAAGAGACTGTTTGGATCAAAAAGTTCATCACTGAACTTGGTGTGGTTCCTAGCATTATTGATTCAGTAACTCTGTACTGTGATAACAATGGAGCCATAGCACAGGCTAAGGAACCAAGGTCTCATCAGTGATCCAAACATGTACTTAGGAGATTCCATTTGATCAGAGAGATCATTGAGCGAAAAGATGCAATGATAGAAAAGGTCCACACTGAAGAAAATCTTGCAGATCCTCTTACTAAGGCATTGTCCCAGCAAAGACACGATCACCACCTGCAGGGTTATGGTATTAGATACATGGGTGATTGGCTTTAGTGCAAGTGGGAGATTGTTAGTGTATGTGCACTGCAGCCAATGTGTTAATTGCAAGTGTGATCACTTAATTCATGTATATATACTTTATTCTTTATAAAAGTTTACTTTATCTTTAATGTTTGATTTAATTTTAATGAATATTAATTAATAAAGATAAAGTCCATGAGACTTATATGCATAGCAGTGGAAATTATAATGTTGTTATAATTATGAGATTCTGACTGCATTATATCATTGTTCCAAAAATGTTCCTGGTCAATGTTATATCAAGAACGGACATTGATATAACTATTGAGACCGGTACACGTTGCATTCTTTCCTTTATGAAAGGAAGCAGCAGTTCTCATTAAGCTGAGGTATGTAAGATACCTAGAACCAACGTGTAAGTGCTTGTGGTGACAAGTTTACTGAACTGACCCGCACGAGGATTTCATATGGAAGTTTACCTGTGTCTATGGAAAGACTCACGTGATAGTCCTGTAAATGATCCTTAGACTTGAGACATTAATTTATCTTATATAGGAATTACTGTATTTTGATACTGCTCACATATCATTATATATAAAGATAACGAATGTGGCAGCTGTTGGATATAGTATGAACTATGTGGAGATATTTAATTGTCAAGATAGAATTCATCATCTTAGGTAATTAAGGAAAATATTTCAATTGTTCTTGGCCAGTATGGATTGTCAAATCCTTACGCAAGGTAAAATAAGATTGAGATCTTATTTAATTAATCAATCATACTGGGAGGACAGAAATGATTTATATATAGCAGACACATTCCATGCATCAATGTATAAATTGAAATACTATGTTGAAGGGACATTAATTACACTGACAGACTGATCAAAGAAAGGTTAGTCAAACTACTTCGACAAGTTCTAATATTTGGGTGGTCATTACACATTGCTAGATGTCAATAATGATCTACAAATATAATTAATCAATTGTGAATTGATGATAAAATTAAAGTATTAATTTTATTTAATTATATTTGTTGCCAACATATTAGGAACCTAATGGGTCACACACATAAAGACTGTAAGTGAGGAATTAAATTGGATTATCAAGTTGAACTTGATAAAAATATTTCTAGAGACTTAAGGACTGAAGTATAAATTTTATTTACACTGCTTAATGTCTTAATAATTAAGTGTGGACTTAATTTAAAGTTTCTAAAATTATAGAAATTAATTATGTGAATTATAATTCTTATAAGGGGTTAATTTATAATTAACAAATTTAAAAGGTTAAATTTATAATTATAAAAGGTTGTTCCCTATAAATAGGGAAGCTTGTCTTCCATTCTTGACAAGTGAAAAAAGAAAGAAAAGAGCTAGCACTCAAAACTCCCAATATTCTTTAAGAGTGTCTTGGAGAATTTCCTCACAACCGGTCTGTGTGGATACCATCAGAAGCCAGACTTCTGGATGGCTGGTGATTTGCTACAACCTGGTCCTGTGGTCAGAAAATTCCTCAAGCTGTTTGAGGTAATTTACTAAATAATAAGATTTTAATTATCACCATTCCATACTTAATTAAAGTTGATCTTGTTTAATTTGATAATTAATGCTTCCTATCAGTGGCTCCATAGGAGCTGCTGGTTCTTCGAAAAGCAAGTGAGATGAGGAAGGAAGGAGTTGATGGCTTGCCCATGAATTTCGCAAAAATCACAAGAATGCCACTGATCGTGGCTGCCCATGTTTTTCGAAATAATTACATGATTGCCGCACAAAAGAGCTACCCTTGATGTTGCTCAGTTTTACAAGAATGCCATGCCAACTTATTTACAAAATTGCCACCACACTCAGCTGAAAATTTGGTCTTCAATTTCAGAAAATTTGCAATTATGCTATTAAAAATTCCTTATTCCAAATTTGCCCTTGGTCTACCAATGACTAAAATTGAAAATTACATAATATTGATTTATTAAAATTAAAATTTAATTTTGATTTTCGAATAAATAAAATTATGATTTTATTTTAGTTTAATTGGACATAAATTAAAATTGTTTAATTTAATATTAATTTTAGAAAACAGTTTCTAAAATCAATTTAGGGTATTTGAAAAAGGGAGTTTATTGAATTAAATTGTTTAATTTAATATTAATTATTTAATTTAATATTAATTTTAGAAAACAGTTTCTAAAATCAATTTAGGGTATTTGAAAAAGGGAGTTTATTGAATTAAATTGTTTAATTTAATATTAATTATTTAATTTAATATTAATTTTTGAAACTGTGTTTTCCAAAATTAAATGGCAAATTGTGGGGCATCTAAAATTGTTTTAGATTTTATTTATCTAATTAGATTAGATGTTGAATTAAATTGTTTAATTCATATATAATATTAGAAAATTGTTTCTAAATTATATAGGGCATTGGGTAGCATAATAATTTGATTTAATTGTTTTGTTAAATTAATGGGTACTTAATCGTGACTAAATTCCTTATTAATTATTGGAAATTGTTTCCAAGACAATTAAATAAAATTATTTAGTGTGAGGAACATTATATAATTTTGATTTAATATTTTTATTTGTTAGAAATATTATTTTAATTACACATGAAACCAACAATAACAATGAGGATGATTAAATTTATTTATGTATTTTAATTTGATTATAATGCATGATGAATCATTCTAGATTAAAGACCAATGTAATTGCTCTTTTTGTGGTTGAATATTTGTATATTCATAAATAGGGACTGTATTCTCTATTTTCTTCTATATTTTGTGTTGTAAATTCTTTTCTCATCTTACTCCCCTCGAATGTAACTCAAGGTTTCTATTTCTAAAATACGTAAATGTTATATAGTTTTAGAATGAGTGGATAGGAAAATTATTTGTAACTGTAAGCAGAAAGAGGAGTAAGAGAATATAATTCAAGAAGCTGCTTGGAAAACTTGTAAAGTCCTAGATTGCTGCTACCTAGGCTTTTGACCCTATAATTCTCTCTAATGGCTCGAGAGCATTATTTAGTAAAGTCCATAATCATCCAATTATAAATGCATGCTAGGGGTGTATGTTATACATATGTAATGTATGATATAACCAACATGCTAATTTATGAGACTTAAAAATTGAAATAGACCTAAAATCTCTCAATCAAATATTAAGCGCATGTTATGAACATGATCAAGATTCCTTCCATTGTTATAGCATAAACTTGAGTTCTATATTAAAGTTAACTTGTTAAGCACACTCAAGGTTGCTTTTCTCTTGAACATGTTTATGCCTATTTAATATTAGATATTTTTGAACATCGAGTTTTACTTAATTGACCTACATGATTTGGATGAGCACACTCATGATCATGCATAATCAGAAGCATAGTTAGGAGAAATATAAAATTATGTTTAGACAAATAGTTATCTTCTAACTGATCTAGGAGCCACATAGAGATGTGATTGATAAATAATTATCTACCTAATTTACTTTTATTTTGATTTGTTGAGCACGCTCAAAGTCAAATAAAATTAAATGTGATCCTAACCCACTAACGAAATTATTACGTTAAATTTTCCAAGGGCTATTAATTTGAATAAAATAGTTGGAGACCAAATACATATTAAAGACCTTATATTAATTTGGTTAATCAAAATATATGCATGAAATTAATATAATTTTATCTTTGGATTTGTAGATCACTAATATCACTATGAGTAACAACAACCATTCCCTGTGTAGTATATTGGATGCCAACTAGTTGACTGGACCAAATTTCTTGGACTGATATAGAAACTTGAGAATTGTTCTCAAGCAAGAAAAGAGGTTGTACGTCCTTAAACGTGCCAGACCTAGTGTTCCTTCTATTGATGCTCCTGAAGAAGTATTGAATGAATATATTCATCATACAGATGATGATGAGCAAGCCACATATGTGATGTTGGCTAGCATGTCACCTAAACTTCAAAGGCCACCTGAGAATATGGACTCTAAAACTATCATTTTGCATCTCAAGGAGTTGTTTGATTCAAAATGTAGGAATGAAAGGTATGAGACATCAAGGGAATTGTTCCATTGTAAGATGACAGAAGGATCTTTGATGAACGTCCACATTCTAAAAATGATTGGCTATGTTGAAAAATTAGGCCAATTGGGTTTTGTCGTGGATCATGAATTAAGTATTGACCTAGTTTTACAGTATCTACCTCTAAGCTTCTCATAGTTTATAATGAACTTCAACTATAACACCCTGAACCTCTGAGTTATGAATAGTACCATTTTTTGTCCGTGACTAGTACTATTCAAAGACACCTTGAGGACCAAAAAAATAGAAAATTAATTGAGATAGACACAATAAAAATTCAAGTGACCCAAAAATATAAGGACTCACCGGGTGTATTGTAAAAGAGGGATTATGACCCGATAAGGGGCATTTTGATCAATTCACTTTAAGAGTTGATTTTTGACCAAAATGTCAATTTAAGTAAATGAAAATAATAAATTGAATTATGAATAAATTTTTGAGGAAAAATTCAAGTAAAAATGTGTAAGGGGAAATTTAAGAAGTGAAAACTTAAATTTTCATTTTCTTTAAGACAAAATTTAAAATTATGACTTATGGGCTTTTGATAATTAAATTTAATTATTAATTAAAAGAAATAAAATAGGTATAAAAGAAGACAAAACCCTCCCTTCCTCTCCCATTCATGTCGCTCCACCTCCCCTCTCCCTCTTTCATTTTTTCTTTCTTCTTCTTTCTTCCTCCTCCATAGACACCCATCCTCCAAGCTCAAACGCTTACTTATCTTTCATGAGTTTTCCATCTAACTTATAGTAAACATCAAAGAGATCTTTGATTGAGAGATTAAAAGCAAGGGGAAATAAGAGATTAGAAGAAAATTGAAGATTTGGAGAGTTGGAAGGAAGTCATGAAGAGGTAAGTTCTTTAATGCTCATTTAGTTATACAAACCATAAATTAAGTTAGATTATGTGAAATTTCATAAGAAAATAAAAGAAAACATGTATGGAATCTAAACAAGGGTTTTGGCCAAATTGGAGAAAAATTAGGGTTTGATGTCTTTGAATGAAATTGATGATGAGATTAAGCTTAGTTGAAGTAGTATACATGATTGGGGCAAAGAAATTGCATGAAATGTGTATAAATTTAATTATGGGAGATTAGGGTTCATGGGAAAATTAGAGCTTTGGTGCTAGAGAGTGAAATTGGGGTGGGTAGTGTTAAATTATGATCATTTGAGGTTTATTTAGTTTGAATTGACATTGGGTTGATAAATGGAAGTAATGAAATGGTAGGATTAGGGAAAATTGTAAACTTTGGTGTTTGAAAATTGTGGGGTTTGTGCTAGGAAGTGCCATTGATGTGTCAATGCTAAATTATAGTCATTTTGGGTGAATTAAATGTGAATTGAGGTTGGTTAGTGGGAATAATTGAAGAAATGAAAATTTGAACCTAGGGCAGAATTTGCACACTGAGTTTAGTGTGTTTGACAGCCCATAAATTGAGCTACACAACTCCAATTGGTGTGAAACTAATTGTAAATGAAACTTAAGACATAGGGTTAGAATTTTCATGAAGAGACCCAACCCAGAAACTGCCTAAAAATTGCCTAAAACTTGGCTTGAACTTGGAGACAAAATTCTGGAACCTGCAGAATTAGGTACGTGAACAGTAACCTTTGCATGGCCATAACTCTCTCTAAAAAACTCTGATTAAGGTGATTCTTAAACCGATAGAAACTTAAAACATAGTAAACATTTCATATGAAGAACTTAAGGCCAAATTATGGACTTAACCCAATCAAATTGCTAAGCAAAGTTGAATCACCAAATCTGCAGAAAATCTGGAAATCTACAGATTGACCATATGAACAGTAAACTTTACATGGTCATAACTCTCTCTAGAAAACTTCAATTTAGGTGATTCTTGAACCGATGGAAACCTAAGACATAGTAGAACATTTTGTATGAAGAATATTAGACCAAATTATGGACTTAACTTAATCAAATTGCAGAACGAAGTTGGATCGTTAAATCTGCCAGAACTGAAACTGCAGGGTGAACAGTAACGTAAATAGTAACAGTGTTTTGATCATACCTTGAGTTACACAACTCTAAATTAGGCGATTCAAAAAGGAAAATAAAGTTAAGACCTCACCAAATTATGATCGAAACTAGGTAAAAATTGGGTTCAAAGATTGGGGCACCAAGTTGTCCAAAACCAAAACTCTCTAAATTTTGCAAAGCTAATTTGGGATGCATTAGACATTCATGTAATGAGTTCTTGACAGCAATTGAGATGCATATTGAGACATTCTATTTGTGTATTTTCAGTAGAGAAAGTGGTTGGGACGGACAAGGAATAGTGAGTAAAGAGAAATGAGAGCATTGAAGGTTTGTGCACAACTAACCTTTTCTTCATTTTTAAACTTGTAAGTTATTTGGAATGTATTTATTTGAATGAGTTTGCTTTGAACAAGTTTACTTTGACTGAAATATAGTTTTTCTCTTGCATTTAAGAAATTTGGGTGTTGCCACCTTTATATGGATATTATGATAAATTTAAATATGTTTATTGGTGTATAAATGTGATTGTTGAGTGGAAAATTTTTGGAAACTATTTTGAAACCACAGTTAGCATGACAGTCCCTTTCGGAACTCTCCAGTAGTAACGGCTACTTGGGGTTGATAATTGATATTGATTATGTCTCCCATTAATAACGGTTAGTGGGGTAAGACTACATGAGTACTCATTAGCTAGCTAGCCCTTCCCTCATTAATAATGGTTAGTGAGATTGAGATTGCTTTGTCGTGGTGTACAACACGGCACTGATCGTGAAATTTTGTGTCATGGCCTGAACTGTGTGTTGATGTTGGCAACATTAATGCTTTGTGAATTGTGATTTATGAAGTGTGATTTCTCTTTTGAAATGTTATTCCAATAAATGGCTCTTATGAACTTAGAACCATTGTGATGTTTTCATGCTTAAGAAGGATGTGATTTATTATGCTTTGACAAATTGTGTTTTACCTTAAGTTTTGAAATTTTAGTTGTGCACCACTGAGTGATATACTCAGCGATAGCTTCTTTATGCTGTCGCAGGTAAGGGAAAGGAGAAGGCTGTCGAGTGAGAGACTTGGAAGCAGCATTTTGGTATTGTTTGTGGGTATTTATGTTAGGTATACCCTTGTGATTCCTTTGGATGTATTTTATACCTATATGTATGGATGTACGGACATTGAGCAGTTTGTATTAAAAAGCATTACATTGCTATCACATTTTGAGTTTGTAACTATTTGTATTTTATTTTGAGACTTATGGAAATGTAACCTTTGCAATATTTAGTCTATCAATATTTCTAATGAATGTTTACATTGAATTTTAACTATTCCCATGCAGTTTTTCACAAAAGAATTGATAAGATAAAAATCTATGATTTGTTTAAAATCCCTTGTAGCATAACTAATGGGTTATCAGTAGGTGTAGTTTGGTAATTCATTAGGTATGCTACGGGAACATGTCATGCCTTACAAGGGATAAGATGTGACATCAACATAAATCAATTGGAAGCTACATTGCCTGGACTATTGGGTATGCTAACAAAAGCTAAAGGAAACTTAAGAAAAATAAGTCCTCTGTTCTTATGTTCCAATCTTCTAAGACTAAATCCAAGCGGTCTAAGAAGAAGAACCATAAGAAGAAAGGGGCTTCCTCTAAAGCACTTAAGCCTACTGGGGGCATTAAGAAGGACAAAGGTACATGTCATCACTATGGCAAAGAAGGCCCCTAGAGGAGGAACTGTGCTGACTATCTTGCTCTCTGAAGAAGGAGAAGCTTAATTAAGGGATGTTTATGATTGAGATAAATTTATCCATGTTAGATTCTTATTCTCGGGTATTAAATACAAGATATGGATTTCACATTCATAATAATGTACAGGAACTAAGAAGACCTAGACCTTTACAGAAAGGTGAAATGGACCTACAGGTTAGAAATGGAGCAAAGGTTGCTACTTTAGTAGTAGGAACATGTATTTTGTCTCTGCCTATGGGTATTTTACTTGAACTTAATAGCTTTTATTTTGTTCCAGTATTAACTAGAAATATCATATCTGTATCTTACCTAGCACTAAATGAATTTAAATTTATTATTGAAGGCAAATGTTGTTCCAATTTTATAATAATAATATTTTCTATGAATCTGGTACTTATGCAAATGGTTTGTACATACTTGATCTTGAAAGGCTTGTACTTAACATAAACAGCAAGAAGTTAAAATCAGATAGTCAAAATCCATCCTATCTATGACATTGTATATTAAGTCATGTAAATAAAACAAGAATCACAAAGTTACTTAAGGAAGGATATTTTGATCCTTTTGATTATGAATTGTATGAAACATGTGAAGCTTGCCGTAACACCCCTTTCCCATCTACAGTGTAGCCAAGTAAGGCATGCTACATTCGGTGCTGGAGTACCCTATCCTGTCTTATTGTGTATAATATTAATTTAATGTCCATTTAATTATATTATCTCATTTGTAGAAATTTTTTTTTATTCCATTTCATTTTTTATGGAGACCCAGACAAAGTTTTCTCTGTTCTATTAGTGCATGGTGGATTGTGACACCCCTTATCCGTCTACAGTGTAGCCGAGCAAGTTATGCCACTCAATGTGTCGGAACACCAATTCATGTTTCAATTTCAATTAATCCCTTTTTATTCATTTATTTATAATTTTTGATAAATCTAAATTTTTCCGCAAATTTTATAGAAAATCTGGCAGAGTGCCGGTTATAAATTGGAAAAACAGTTCTTCTGAACCTGTTTAAAAACACTTCCAATGTAATTATAACCTCAATCTCAGTCAACCACCAACATTTTTCAACAATTTCTCAAATCAATTCAGTATCTCAAAATTCACACTCATCTCATATCACACCCAATTCAATGAGAAATACTCATATTTATTTCTGAACACAGCTCATAGGTAATTATAGCAAAAATATGATTACATGAGTTTATAATGTACATAACAAAAGTTTACAAATACAAAAGACTTAGGTAGCCCAATGTCCTACCAATGCACTGCAATTGTGAGGTGACTTTGAGCTCTGAGTGCAGATCTGAAAACTCACCCTATATGAGGTCTGCTGGACTCCCCAGCTATGTCTCCAGTACCTGCGCGTGGCAAAAGCGACGCGCTAAGCAATTCTGCTTAGTGGTGACAATATAAAATAAAATAAAATAAAATAAAATAAAAACAAGTATGCAGAATATATGTTTACATTTTTGGGTAGACTTAATTTCAAATATTTATTGCAATATTATTCGATTAAAGTTTGGTAAGACTTATTAACATTGCCCGAGTAACCTATACTAGTTGACTGGACTGGATAAATGGGTAAACTGGTACTGGGTACTAAGTACCTCAGACCATCACACCATCGGTCACATTGTGTCTCCCGGTGTGCAATAGAACAGCTAATAAGCTGTAATAATTATCAGGGATTAAACCCGAGTATAACAACTCAATATCATAGCCAAAGGCTATTATGTCACAAAATGGCATGGGAAGCCATGAAATACAGAATGGCATGAAGCCATATGCAGTACTGCTAACAAAACCCAATTGGCATGCCAAGCTATCCAAACCAATCTTGTTAGGTATACTAGGGCATTTTACACTTTTAAGTTTTACAATTTTTGAATTTCAAGTATTGGTGTTACTATTCACTTCATTAGTCAACCAAAATATTGACTTTTGTATAGACAATAGGTACATTGGTTTTAATACTCCCAACATACCACATTTTGCATTCAAAATTTATTGGTATTGGTTGCCAATACCATTTCTAAGCTTGAAGTTAATTGAGCAAAAATTTTAGTTTTCATACCTAATCTTTACTGTTCCATTGGTCATTTTTGCAGTTGGAATTTAGTAAAATGATCAACATAAAAGTTGTTCCTTATTTTGTCTAGTTGAATTTCCTTTTTTGAATCACCCTATTTGGAGTTTTGTAGCTCAAGTTATGGTCCAAAAACCACAACTGGCCGGATTGGACAGAATCCAAAATTCTGGGCAAAACTGGTTCTGCCAGATTTGGTAACCTAAGTTTGGTTGGCAATTTGACTAGGTTATGGTCATAATTTGGGTCAGGTTTCTTCATGAAAGTTGTTGGTCTATATCTCAGCTTGTTGCTGATAAAATTTCAGGTCAATTGGACCTTTCTACATTGAGTTATGGCCAAATGACCAAATACTATTCATTTGATCATTTTGCCTAGGTAGACTGCAGGTCACCCGAATTAGGGCAAATTTTTGGTCAACTTGATTTGGTTTTCTGGGCATGGTTTCTTCACCAAAGTTGTGCCATTATGGGTCTAGTTTCATGTCCAATTGGCCTTTCATCAATTGAACCTCTACAATTCAAGTTATGGCTGCCCAAACCTGCTGGACTCATGTCCAATTTTGCAGGTCACTTAGGGCAGCCACACCAAACCCAAATCCCATCACTCAACACACTTCATTTTTGGTTTAAACAGAACTAAATGGTCACTAATTGACCATTAATACCCATTTTCATCATCACATGGTCAAAGTCCCATTTCTCCACCCCAAACCCTAACTCACATAATACCATTCATGCATTTTCATTGCATTTCTTCAATCTACTTACAAAATGCATATTAAGGGCAGCCATAATAACCTTTTAACTTCATTAAAATCATCAAAACAAACCCTAACCATGGCTGCCAAAAATTTAGGGTTTACATACAATTTGTATTCAACAATTTTTCTTTGTAATTTACACTCATTTATACTTACTCAACATAAATTTGAAGAGAAACATAAGTTTAAGTCACTAACCTCTTAGGGAGCTAATCCAAAGCTTGTAAGAACTCTTTCTTTTTAATTCTTTTTGCTCCCAAAAGAATCTCCAAGATACAAGAACACTTTTTTGTATTGGGAGTTTAGGGTTTAGTTGGGTAGAAGTTGGTGAAATCAAGCTTGAAAAAGCTTGAAAATGGTGGCTATGGTGGAGGCTTACGGCAAGGAAGAAAGAAGAAATGAGAAATCTGGTTTTTCTCTCAATTTTCAGCCCATTTGTCTCTTTTAAATAAAGTTATGCCATGTGTCAACATTTGGTTGGGTGGGAGAATTTTAATGACATAATTATGATGTCATAAGTCCATTTTCCTTCATTTTCTCTTCATTTCTTGTCTATTTAATTGTAATTAAATTTTTAACAACATTTATTCATATTTTATATTATATAAATTATTTATTTAACTGGACAAGTTGGTCAAAAATCATCTCTGAAGACGAAATGACCAAAATGCCCTCCGTTTGGCTTAGCGGGCCAAAATTGTCTGTACCGATTGAAAAATATTTTTAAGTATTTTCTTGGCATTCTAATGCCATAAGAACCTCAATAACCCTTCTTTGGAGTCCCAGAAATTATTTTATAATTTTCTCCCGGGTCTAGGGCTCCTAGTTGCGAGAACCGCAACTTCTCACTAGGTTACCCTTCGCTAGGGCACCGGCTCATTTAACTTAGTTGTATTTTATTTCTAAAATTTTTGCTAAATTTTTCTTATTAATATTTGAGTTAATTATGGTTTTTCACTTTAGTTTAAATATTTTTCCGGACATTCTAGCTATCCGGACCGACACTGGTCACTGGAACAGTAGACTGTACAGACTAGCTAAAGTAAGGATGTTACAACTCTTTCCCTCTAATAAAAATTTCGTCCTCGAAATTTACCTGATGCAAACAGTTGAGGAAACTGTTGCCTCATTATCTCTTCACTTTCCCAAGTTGCCTCTTCAGTGTTGTGGTGCCTCCAAAGCACTTTCACCAGTGGAATTTGTTTATTTCTCAGTTCCTTCACTTCCCGAGCTAGGATTTGTATAGGTTCTTCTGTGTATGTCAAGTCTGGTTGGATTTCAATCTCTTCCATGGAAATGACATGTGAAGGGTCTGAGCGATATCTTCTCAGCATAGAAACATGGAATACATTATGGATTTTATCCAATTCTGGTGGTAAAGCTAGTCGATAGGCCACTGGTCCCACACGTTCAATGACTTCATATGGGCCAATGAACCTAGGGCTTAGCTTACCCTTTCTTCCAAACCTCAGTACTTTCTTCCACAGTGAGACTTTGAGAAACACTTTATCACCAACTGCATACTCTATTCCTTTTCTCTTCAAGTCGGCATATGATTCTGTCTATCTGAGGCAACCTTCAGGTTAGCTTTGATTATCTTCACTTTCTCCTCAGTCTGTTTCACCAGATCTGGTCCTACTAGCTTATCTTCGCCCAATTCAGTCCAACACACTGGAGTTCTACATTTTCTCCTATACAATGCTTCATACGAGGCCATTTGGATGCTAGCTTGGTAGCTATTGTTGTATGCGAATTCTGCCAGTGGGAAATATCTATCCCAGCTCCCCTCAAACTCAATGACACAACTCCTTAGCATATCCTCCAGGATCTATCACATAATTCACATTATTACTATCATTTCAATTTTTTTTTAATTACAAAAATTCAATTAGTTCTTAGGTTTACCTGGATTACTCGTTCTGACTGTCCATCTGTCTGAGGATGAAAAGCCGTGCTAAAACGGAGTTGTGTGCCCAAGGCTTCTTGCAACTTTTTCCAAAATCTCGATGTAAACCTTGGGTCTCGGTCAGATATGATGGAAAGTGGGATTCCATGCAGTCTAACTATCTCACTAATATACAATTCTGCTAGCTTCTCCAGTGAGTAGTCAGTCCTAACTGGTAGGAAATGTGCTGACTTCATCAATCTATCCACTATCACCCATACTGCATCATGCTTCCTTTGGGTGAGGGGTAGACCACTAACAAAATCCATAGTGACCCGGTCCCATTTCCATTGAGGTATGTTTATAGGCTGTAGCAATCCTGATGGAACTTGATGTTCTGCTTTAACTTGCTGACATGTCAAACACTTAGTCACATAGTCAGCTATATCCCTCTTTATACCAGGCCACCAATAATGAGGCTTCAAATCATTATACATTTTTGTGCTCCCCGGGTGCATAGCATAAACACTAGTGTGTGCTTCTTTCAGAATACTAGTCTTCAGTTCCCCATCATCTGGTACACACACTCTTCTTCTGTAGTACAGACACCCATCTGCTTTCACCTCATATTCAGTTTCCTTCCCCTCAGGAATTTTTCCCACAATGGCCATTAGTTTTTCATCTGCCCTCTGCCCATCTTGTATCTGCTGTAGCAGGGTTGGCCTCACTTGTAACTCTGCCAAAATAGCTCCATCTTGAGCTAAGGACAGATAGGCACTGAGTGATCTTAAAGCTATGATGGACTTCCTGCTTAAAGCATCAGCAACTACATTTGCCTTCCCATGATGATAATCAATCGCACAATCATAGTCCTTCAGGAACTCAATCCATCTCCTCTGCTTAAGATTGAGCTCTTTCTGGGTTGGCAAATATTTTAGACTCTTGTGGTATGTATAGATGTAGCATTTTTCACCATATAAATAATGCCTCCATATCTTCAGTGCGAAGATGATTGCTGCTAATTCTAGGTCATGAGTAGGGTAGTTCTGCTCATGTGGCCTTAACTGCCTGGAAGCATAGGCGACCACTTTCCCCTCTTGCATCAGTACACACCCTAGCCCATTATGCGAGGCATCACTATAGACCACAAAGTGTTTTCCCGACACTGGCTGTGTTAACACTGGTGCTTCTGTCAACATAGCCTTTAGCCTCTCAAAACTAGCTTGGCACTTGTCGTCCCAGCCAAATTTCACATTCTTGTGCAACAACATGGTCATTGGAGCAGCTATAAGAGAGAACACCTTCACAAATCTTCTGTAATACCCAGCTAGCCCCAAGAAACTTCTGACCTCAGTTGTATTTCTGGGAGGCTTCCATTCCATCACTGCTTCTATCTTTTTAGGATCCACTCTAATCCCCTCAGCTGACACTATGTGTTCAAGAAAAGATATCTCACTCATCCAGAAGTCACACTTGGACAACTTAGCATATAACTTCTTTTCTCGCAGGGTTTGCAGAACAATCCTCAAATGTTCATCATGTTCTTCCCTGGTCTTGGAATACACCAGAATATCATCAATGAAGACCACTACAAACCGATCTAAGTATGGATGGAAGATACGGTTCATAAGGTCCATAAATGCTGCTGGTGCATTTGTCAAACCAAATGGCATCACTAAAAATTCATAGTGTCCATACCGAGTTCTGAATGCAGTTTTTGACACATCTGCATCCTTTACTCTCAACTGATGATACCCTGATCTGAGATCAATTTTTGAAAATACACCGGCTCCTTTCAACTTATCAAACAGATCGTCGATTCTGGGTAATGGATATTTGTTCTTCACAGTTACTTTGTTCAACTGCCAGTAATCAATACACAATCTCAAGGTTCCATCCTTCTTCTTCACAAATAGCACCGGAGCTCCCCATGGTGACAGACTGGGGCGTATGAACCCCTTATCAAGCAACTCTTGCAACTGAGTTTTTAGCTCCCTCAATTCAGTGGGTGCCATCCTATAAGGAGCAATGGAAATGGGTGCTATACCCGGCATTATCTCAATAGCAAATTCGACTTCCCTTTCTGGTGGTAAACCAGGCAACTCTTCAGGAAATACATCTGGGAAGTCTCTTACTGTGGGTATATCACTCAGGTTTGGCTTAGCTTGCCTAGTATCAACCACGTCTGCTAGGCAAGCTTCACAGTCTTTTCTCATCATTCTTCTTACAACTGTGGCTGAGATAACATTGGACAGGAAATCTGTCCTTTCACCCACAATAGTGATCTCATTACCCTCAGAATTTTTCAGAGAAATTCTCTTCAATTTACAATCAACTATTGCCTGATGACGTGACAACCAGTCCATTCCCAAAATCACGTCAAACTCATGGAAGGGCAACTCAATTAGATCTGCCGAGAATTCATACCTCTGAATTCTCAACGGGCAATCTTTATACACCTTATTCACTACCACATTGTGGCCTAGTGGATTTGTGACCAGAATGTCTTGATCACTCTCCTTTACTGGAACTCCCCTCTCTATGGGTGGTTTGATGCAAATGTAGGAATGAGTGGATCCTGGATCCACCAATGCATGTACAGAAGTGTTGTAGAGGGAAAATGTACCCCTGATGACATCCGGGGCATCTTGCTCATCCTAAGCTCTGATGGCATAAGCCCTGGCTGGTATTCTAGTGTCTGGCCTCTCAGCTGACTCGGATGCAGGCCTCAGTGATGGACCAGCTGCCTCAGGTTTACCAGGCTTCCTACCTCTTTGTGGTGCAGGAGCAGGTCTGTCAGTTTGTGTTGGAGCAACTGTAGTAGTCCTCTTCGAACAATTCTTGATCTGATATTCTATTGATCCACACCGTAAGCATGCACCAGTCACTCGCCAACATTCCCCCTTATGCCGCTTCTGACAGTACTGACAAGCAGAAGATGCAGAGGCTGGTCCCCTAAACACCGTCCCTGGAGAGCTGCCCATTGATGGTGTGGACTGGCCTCTCCTAGGTGTGAACTGTGATCTGGGCCCCTGAGATTGGCCCTGATCCTGTGGTGGTCCTAAACTCTGAGCAGGAGGACCCTTACTCTTCTTACTGGGAGCAGAAAATGCACTGGACTGACCCGGACCCCTCTTCTGCTGTCTTTCCCTTCTATTTTGTTCATTGATTCTGACTCTTTCCACTTTTGATGCAGCATCCACCAGTTTAGCAAAATCCGTGATCTCCAGTGCTGTGATCATGACTTTGATGTTGTCATTGAGCCCTTCCTCAAACCGTCTGCACCTCTTTGCCTCGGTAGGGACTATCTCCCTCCCATACCGGCTCAGTCTGACAAACTCACGCTCATACTCAGCCACTGACGACTGTCTCTATCTCAAATTGATAAATTCCCTTCTTCGCTCTTCTAAATATACTTTGCTAATATATTTCTTCCTGAACTTTGTAAGAAAGAATTTCCAGGTGATCCGTTCAGGTTGTACCTCACTGGTTACTGTGTCCCACCACTGATATGCGTCATCCTGAAGTAGGGACACAACAGCCACTAGGTTCTGCTCGGGGGTGCAATTTAGCTGTTTCAACACTCTGATAGTTCTATCCAACCAGTTTTCTACGGCCATGGGATCATCCTCCCTCTTCCCAAAGAAGTCCACAGCCCCATGCTTTCTCATTTTCTCCAGATGAGATTTTTGTGGTGCTAGTGGAGGTTGTGGCTGTGGTTGTGGTGGTAGAATTGCCCCCATCATTTGCCGATAGAATTCGGTCATTTGCTGGAATAGAGCAAACTGAGGTTGAGCAGGTGCCTCAGCTGCTGGTGGAGTAGGTTCTCCCCTGCCCCCAGACTCAGCCCTTGGTGGAGCATGACTCTCCACCTCTTCATCAACTGCTCTTTGCGAAGCAGGATCCATGTCCTATTCAAAATAAGAAAACAAACAGATCTGCATCAGTGTCACCTCAACACTTACAAATGCAATGCAATGGCATGTACTCTATCTAGACCCAGAAACGCCTAAACCGATGCTCTAATACCACTAAATGTGACATCCCTTACCCGTCTACAGTGTAGCCGAGCAAGTTATGCCACTCAGTGTGTCGGAACACCAATTCATGTTTCAATTTCAATTAATCCTTTTTATTCATTTAATTATAATTTTTGATAAATCTAAATTTTTCGGCAAATTTTATAGAATATCTGGCAGAGTGCTGGTTATAAATTGGAAAAACAGTTCTTCTGAATCTGTTTAAAAACACTTCCAATATAATTATAATCTCAATCTCAGTCAACAACCAACATTTTTCAACAATTTCTCAAATCAATTCAGTATCTCAAAATTCACATTCATCTCATATCACACCAAATTCAATGAGAAATACTCATATTTATTTCTGAACACAGCTCATAGGTAATTATAGCAAAAATATGATTACATGAGTTTATAATGTACATAACAAAAGTTTATAAATACAAAAGACTTAGGTAGCCCAATGTCCTACCAATGCACTGCAATTGTGAGGTGACTTTGAGCTCTGAGTGCAGATCTGAAAACTCACCCTGTATGAGGTCTGCTGGACTCCCCAGCTATGTCTCCAGTACCTGCGCGTGGCAAAAGCGACGCGCTAAGCAATTTTGCTTAGTGGTGACAATATAAAATAAAATAAAATAAAATAAAAACAAGTATGCAGAATATATGTATACATTTTTGGGTAGACTTAATTTCAAATATTTATTGCAATATCATTCGATTAAAGTTTGGTAAGATTTATTAACATTGCCTGAGTAACCTATACTAGTTGACTGGACTAGATAAACGGGTAAACTGGAACTGGGTACTAAGTACCTCGGACCATCACACCATCGGTCACATTGTGTCTCCGGTGCAGCAATGTAATGTACTAATAAGTCGTAATAATTATCGGGGATTAAACCCGAGTATAACAACTCAATATCATAGCCAAAGGCTATTATGTCACAGAATGGCATGGAAAGCCATGAAATACAGAATGGCATGAAGCCATATGCAGTACTGCTAACAGAACCCTATTGGCATGCCAAGCTATCCAAACCAATCTTGTTAGGTATACTAGGGCATTTTACACTTTTAAGTTTTACAATTTTTGAATTTCAAGTATTGGTGTTACTATTCACTTCATTAGTCAACCAAAATATTGACTTTTGTATAGACAATAGGTACATTGGTTTTAATACTCCCAACATACCACATTTTGCATTCAAAATTTGTTGGTATTGGTTGCCAATACCATTTCAAAGCTTAAAGTTAATTGAGCAGAAATTTCAGTTTTCATACCTAATTTTTACTGTTCCATTGGTTATTTTTGTAGTGGGAATTTGGCAAAATGATCAACACGAAAGTTGTTCCTTATTTTGTCTAGTTGAATTTCCTTTTTTGAATCACTCCATTTGGAGTTTTGTAGCTCAAGTTATGGTCCAAAAACCACAACTGGCCGGATTGGACAGAATCCAAAATTCTGGGTAAAACTGGTTCTGCCAGATTTGGTAACCTAAGTTTGGTTGGCAATTTGACTAGGTTATGGTCATAATTTAGGTCAAGTTTCTTCATGAAAGTTGTTGATCTATATCTCAGCTTGTTGCTGGTAAAAGTTCAGGTCAATTGGACCTTTCTACATTGAGTTATGGCCAAATGACCAAATATTGTTCATTTGGTCATTTTGCCCAGGCAGACTGCAGGTCACCCGAATTAGGGCAAATTTTTTGTCAACTTGGTTTGGTTTTCTGGGCATGGTTTCTTCACCAAAGTTGTGCCATTATGGGTCTAGTTTCATGTCCAATTGGCCTTTCATCAATTGAACCTCTACAATTCAAGTTATGGCTGCCCAAACCTGCTGGACTCATGTCCAATTCTGCAGGTCACTTAGGGCAACCACACCAAACCCAAATCCCATCACTCAACACACTTTATTTTTGGTTTAAACAGAACTAAATGGTCAATAATTGACCATTAATACCCATTTTCATCATCACATGGTCAAAGTCCCATTTCTCCACCCCAAACCCTAACTCACATATTACCATTCTTGCATTTTCATTGCATTTCTTCAATCCACTTACAAAATGCATATTAAGGGCAGCCATAATAACCTTTTAACTTCATTAAAATCATCAAAACAAACCCTAACCATGGCTGCCAAAAATTTAGGGTTTACATACAATTTGTATTCAACAATTTTTCTTTGTAATTTACACTCATTTATACTTACTCAACATAAATTTGAAGAGAAACATAAGTTTAAGTCACTAACCTCTTAGGGAGCTAATCCAAAGCTTGTAAGAACTCTTTCTTTTTAATTCTTTTTGCTCCCAAAAGATTCTCCAAGATGCAAGAACACTTTTTTGTGTTGGGAGTTTAGGGTTTAGTTGGGTAGAAGTTGGTGAAATCAAGCTTGCAAAAGCTTGAAAATGGTGGCTATGGTGGAGGCTTACGGCAAGGAAGAAAGAAGAAATGAGAAATCTGGTTTTTCTCTCAATTTTCAGCCCATTTGTCTCTTTTAAATAAAGTTATGCCATGTGTCAACATTTGGTTGGGTGGGAGAACTTTAATGACATCATTATGATGTCATAAGTCCATTTTCCTTCATTTTCTCTTCATTTCTTGTCTATTTAATTGCAATTAAATTTTTAACAACATTTATTCATATTTTATATTATATAAATTATTTATTTAACTGGACAAGTTGGTCAAAAATCATCTCTAAAGACGAAATAACCAAAATGCCCTCCGTTTGGCTTAACGGGCCAAAATTGTCTGTACCGATTGAAAAATTTTTCTAAGTATTTTCTTGGTATTCTAATGCCATAAGAACCTCAATAACCCTTCTCTGGAGTCCCAAAAATTATTTTATAATTTTTCCCCTGGGTCTAGGGCTTCTAGTTGCGAGAACCACAACTTCTCACTAGGTTACCCATCGCTAGGGCACCGGCTCATTTAACTTGGTTGTATTTTATTTCTAAAATTTTTACTAAATTTTTCTTATTAATATTTGAGTTAATTATGGTTCCTCACTTTAGTTTAAATATTTTTCCGGACATTCTAGCTGTCTGGACTGACACTGGTCACTGGAACAGTAGACTGTATGGACTAGCTAAAGTAAGGATGTTACATGGATTCCATTATTTACCTATTAAATTCAAATTATATTTATTTCATCTATTCTTTCATCATATCATTTCTCATGCTCATATCAATTTCAAGAAAATAAATTACATTTCATTCATATAAAGTTTACATATACAATAATTTATAATTTATATACAATCCAAAATTATTTACATCATTTAATTACATACAATATCAAAATGAAAAATCTAATATGTACATGAGCCCTATCAAAATAACTGATGAGGTGACAACCCACACTGTAGCAGATCTGGTCCAAGTCCGGTCTAGGCACTACTACTGCTGCTGCTCTCCACTACCTACGCGTGGTAAGAGCCAATGCGCTAAGCATATTGCTTAGTGGTGCATAAATTGAAATAAAAATATCAAAATAATTGAAATAATTATCCTGCGTATAACATTATAAAGAAATATACAATTATATGAATTTACAGTCTTTTACATTTTAATAAAACTTTGGAAGCAATTAAGTTAATCGGGATATCTTTATTCATGTATATTATATTCGGTCTTATATAATTTATATTAATGGTTCTCTCATATACTTGTTTGAATTTAAAATTTTATTTCTTATAACTGTGCCCAAGTAACCTATGACAAACTATAAAGACTGGATACATGGGAGTATACTAGTTAGACATCCGTATGTCTACCCAGTATATAACGGTCATGTCAGGCACAAGGCCAGCAGGCAGGCATAAAACAGTAATAATAATAATAATAATAATAATAATAATAATAATAATAATAATAATAATAATAATAATAATAGGCATTATGGCCATCGGGCAGGCATAAAGCTAGTAGAACAACCATTTCAGACATATGTTGTCTGTCAATGATCATTCATGTGGGTAGTGCTGCAATCTGTAGTCCCTAATTGGTATACCAATCGATCCAAGCTATATAAATGAGTCTAAGTGTACTGTGGGCAAAATAATATTATTTAATACTCATAGTTTCATTGATTCATGTCATTTTCATGCTTAGCAAGTTATTGTAATTTATTTCATTTTATATGCCAAATCATATTAGGAACCTTTCTCAAGGTCTAGGTTTAGTATCTTAGATTCACCTAGCAATTTGGCTAAGATGTGGCCCTTATTTGCCTACACTTCTTTCATGGAAGTTGTTTCTCTATGTCTTGTCTTTGTTTTCTCTTTTGAATCATGTTATTTGAAGTTTTAGAACTCAAATTATGGTCAAATAACCATAACTGGTTCATTTCCTAATTCTGGTTCCTTAAATAAGCAGATTTTAAAGTTACACTTTACCTCATAGAAATTGTTACCCTATGTCTTATGCTCATTTAGATATTTTAATTACAATTTTTCAAGTTTTGTAAAATTAATTATGACTAAATAACTGGTCTGGACTCAGGTACCCTATATCTTCAGGGTCCAAGTTCAGGTTAGTGGCTTTGACTCAAATTTCAGGGTCCTTACACTCATAATTTGAGAGATGTTCCTAAATAAAAGTTGGAGCCCTATCTCTTAGGTTTCCAAAACAGTTTGGCTCATCCAATTTGGGATTTTCTAGTGGAAGATATGGTCTACAAACTCTTCTAGGGTCAAGTGGTCACTTAAAAAATTTCCAGGATTTGTATGCTAATTTTACCTAGCTAATTGACCTAGTTCTCTTAATTTCTGGATTTTGGTCAAATACCAATATTGTAGACCTATGTCTTGTGGAAATTTTGCCACTAGTTTCATGGGATTTGGAGTTTTGTAGACCAAGTTATAGCCATTTTGCCAAAACTGGTCGGGTAGGCTTATGTCCATAAAATTTTGGGCAGAATGGATTATAGTCAGTTTGGTGACCTCACTTGGGCCAGCAATTTCATTTGGTTAGAGGCATTTCTGGGCTTGGTGTTCTCAATGAGAGTTGTAGTCCTATGTCTAAGCGTTCCAATGGTATAAAATTCAGGTCATTTGGACCTGTCTAGAGGGAGTTATGGCCAAATGAACAGTTGGTCATTTTTCTGGGTTTAGTGTATGGATATCTGGATTGGGATAGTAAATTGATCAAGATTTTGACAGAATTTCGGCATGGTTTCTTCATGAAAAATGGGGTATTTTGAGTCTAATTTCACCTTCAATTAGCCTCATACCAATTGGAGCAATACAGATCTAGTTATGGTTCAAAAACCTCACTGAACTCATTGGTCCTAATTTCCTGAAAGAAACATGCACTCCCAATATTCAATTTTCTCCAACTCCATTACTTCAATTGACATACATGGCACTTCTAATAGGCAACAAACAGTCTCAACAAGATCAATGTCAAGCCATAATACAAAAGTACCAAAATTAATTCAAAACCCTAACTCAAAATTTACAACTAATGGAATTTCTATGTAATTTGATGTCTATCATAAACAACCACCTCAATAACACTAACAAACCAATTTAATTCATCAAAATCATCAAAACCATCAATTTCACTCTCTTCATAGGGCTTCCAAAAATTCATGATGTTGATACATGGACATTTTATTTCATTTCTTTGTAATTTTCAACTCTAATTGAGGTCTTAACATAAAATAAAGAGAGAAAGAAAAGATACTAGCACTAACCTTGCTTGTGTCCAATTCCAAGCTCTCAAAACTTCAAATTTCTTACTTCTTTTTGCTACTAGTAAACTCTTCAAGGTGTGAGGATGAACTTTTGTGAAGGTGAACAAGGGTTTTGGGGAGAAAAAGCATAGGAAAATCAAGCTTTTAGAAAAAAGAAAATGGAGAAAGTTTCTTGGCTATGGTGGGTGGCATATGAGGAAGGAGAAGAAAGAAATTGCTTTTAATTTGGTCAAACTTGTCTTATGCAAGTTTATTTATCCATAAAGTTATGTATAGATTTTAATTACTATAAACTTTAATGACATCATCCCTATGTCATATTTATATAATAAGTTAATTTCTTTTTCTTTTCCTTCTTTCCTCCTTTCCCTACCATAATTTAAAATTTTAAATTTGTTTTATATATTTTAATCTTTCTCATTTTAATTGACATTTAGATCAAAATTCAACTCTGAGGTTGAAATGATCAAAATGCGCCTTATTGAGTTTATCGGTTTATATTTGTCTGTACTAATTAATTAAATTTTCTTAATTTTTTCTTATCATTTTTATTGCTTTTTAAACTTCTTAAAGCCTTCAATTTAATCCTATTATTTGTCTCACAGGATTTTCCCATGAGTCTGGGATTGGCAACTGTCTCTATAGTTGCTTCCTGGTAAGGTCACCCATCGCTGTGACCCCGACTCGTTTAACCGAGTTGCACTTTACTTGTTTTATTTTTTCTTGATTTTTCTTAATCTTTATTCAGTCAATTTATGCCTCCTCACTCTAGTTGAAGTGTAGTTCCAGATAGTCTAACTTTCCGGATAGACATTAATCGTCAGAACAGTAGAATGTTTAGACTAACAAAAGCGCGGGCGTTACAATTCTCCACCTCTAAATAAAATTTCGTCTTCAAAATTTACCCAATGTAAATAATCGAGGAACTACTATCTCTTTAGTCTGTTTTACTAGTTCAGGTTTTACAATCTTATTCTCAACTAGTTCTGTACCTATCTAGTTTTATCTCATACACAGGGTCTATTATTACATATACTAAAATATTATAATAAGAAATATACCTCTAACAACATCTGCCTGCTCTGGCTCCTCCTGTGCTCTCATAGCATATACACGAGGTGCTTGTAACACCCCTAAGTTCGGTAGTGCGTTCTACTGTTCCGGTGACCAGTGTTGCCCGGACAGCTAGGATGCCTAGAACTACACTTCGTTATGAGTGAGGAGACATAAAATAATGAAATACAAGAAAAGAAAATACAAGAAAAACAAAGGAAAAATAATAGCAAAGAAATGTAACCAAGTTAAGCGAGCCGAGAACCGTAGCGATGGGTGACCGCACCGGGAAGTCACGGCGTGGACCGTTGACTAGCCCTGGAATGCGGGTTAGAAATATCAAAGAAAAATTAAATAATTAGTACAAAAAAAGTGAGAAATCGAAAAACAGACAAAACCCGGTGTTACCGAAAAATCGGGAATGCAACCCGAACAGGGGCATTATGGTCATTTGACATCCCGAATTGTCTTTTGACCTAAATGTACATAAAAAATAAATAATATTACACTTGAAAAATATAATGAAAAATTAATTTAGGGGTACCTAATGTAAATAGCCAAAAGTGGAGTGAAAATTATGTAATTAGCACATTAAACTTATAATATGATTTAAATTGTGTAAGTGGACCACTAAGGAATAAATTAAAAGCTAAATGGGCAGGTGTAAGCCCATTACACATTCTGCAACTCCATCTTCTCCAATTCCCTCAACCATGCCGAAATGAAAAGATGAAAACCTCCATTGCCGTTTTGCCTTCAAGCTCCATTAACCTCCTCATTTCACTTCCAAACACCTAGGTGACTTCATTAAAGATTATCCCCACTTCACAAGGAAGAAGTAGATACCAATATTCAGAAGTTTTAGTGAAGATTAAGCAAGTCCCAACAATAGGTAAGTTTGAGTTTTTGAATATTTCTTTGATAAAGTTTGTATACATGTTATGGGTGTTTGCTTTGTGAAGGAATTTTTAAGTTTTGAGGAGTTATTAATATATCCAATTTTGGACAGCCATGGAGTTCTATATTTAATGAAGTATTCATGCATATATTTGATGGGAATTTATGTTGAGTAGGGTGATTTAATGTCCTAGTAAGTTATTTCCATGTATATGTGGTGATTGTACAATTGGGATTGAAGTTGACGAATTATGGGAACTTTGGCAATGTGAAGCATTCAGCAGCCTTTGGACTCTTTGATGAATGTTTAAATTCATGAAGATATTGGGTGAATTGTGACATTGAGGATTGATGAATATGTATGTAAATTGGTTGTGAAAATGGTATGTAATAGTTAGGAGTGTTTATGTGTATTTATGATTGTATTTGGACTTTGTGAATTAGAGTTTCATTTGGTGTATTGAGGATATTTGTAATCTGCCCAAAGTGACTTTAAAGTGAACTAGTATATGGTTTTGGTAATGTACCAAATCAGAATTGGTAAGAAAAGTGGACTTATGGCAAGGTAAAGGTGTAATTGATACATGTATAAGCAATGTAATTAAGGACAGCATGCATTTTAGCCTATAACTTTAAATATGTAACTCCAATTGGTATGAGACAAATTAGAGGTGAAACTAGGCACAAAATGTGCCAACTTTCATGAACAAAACATACCAAAATTCTGCTTGCAAGGTAGCTTGAAAAATGACCAAATCCGGATTTAGTGCAATTGAGGCCTGAAAATTGACCAATTGGGCAGCAGTTAGTGTTTAGGCCATAACTCACTCAAAACAGGTCCAATTGACCTGAACTTTTAACCATGAATAGTCAAGACCCATATCTACAAGTCTTATGAAGACACCAAAGCCCAGAAATGATCATAAGCAAGTCAAACAGCTTGCACAATTTCGGGTCCAAAAACTGGCCGAACCAAAGTTGACCAAATTGACCTAAAATGACCTAATTTGATGCCATTTGACCAGCAATAGTAAAATGACCATAACTTGGTCTACATAACTCAGAATGACCTGAAATTTTGCCCCGCGTGGAATAAGACATAGATCTACAAGTTTGTAGTTTTGAACGAAACCCGAAAACTGAGGGAACTAGGTCGTCCGGCTAGGTCAAACTAGTATTCTGGAATCCAGTAAATTGCAAGAAAATGCAGTATACACGGAAATGAACTTGGTAACATGTACCAACCCTAAAAGACTATCGAATGTGACATATTAGTAACACTAAAACCTAGTTTACCTAGAATGCATCGAGGGTCGACATATTAGGTTGACTAAGGAAATAATAGAATTCGATAAATTAATTATTGAACCTTATTCTTCGAGACAGTTTAAATGAGTACTGAAACACTTCAAATTGTGTTTCTCAGTTAGCAAAGACTCAGGGAAAGGGAAAGGAAACACTAAGTCAGAGCCAAGAGACAGCTATCAGAGGTTTGTGCACAACTAGTTTTTAACTGATTTTGTTTTGAATATTTCATATGATTAAATGACATATTTTTCTTATGTATTATGTTCAACAAGCATTGGATTTAATTCAATGATTATTAAAATTATTATAGTATGTATGATTTTAGCTTTGTGAAATGGTATTTCCACAAGTATTAAGCATTGTTATGGATTGAATAAATTATGTTTTGGAAAATTGTGATAGAATATGTTTTGAATTGTGATGGTAATTTTCATGGAAAAATGCAAATTTATGATTTGAATTGTGATGAGCAAAAAAATTATTGGATATTGGAATTGAATTTGAATCGAATTATATTATGATTTATGCTCACTAAAAGGATTGTGATACTGTTTTATATCTCACTATAGATGCTTGACTAGGTTATTACCCGTCTCTCTCATTTGTTGAGAAGAAAATGGAGTTAGTTGTGTTTTGATTACCATGGTACGTGCACAGGCTTAGATTTTCCTCTGATTTGAGGTTTGATCTAAGTTTATTTTATCGTTATGGCCCTTGCGGAAGATTCATTATTGTGATGGTACTGTGCACGATGATTCGACCTCCCCGACCATAGGGAGTTAGAATCTGATTTGACCTCCCCGACCATAGGGAGTTAGAATCACATCGAATATGGCCCTTTCGGATTAGTCTTGCATAGTTAGTGAGATGAAGATTGATTTTTGAGATACAACATGGTCTTTGAGATACATAATGATTTTTGAGATACAGAATGGCTTTTGAATGGTAAAGAATTGTGATTTCAATTATGATTTATGTATAATTGATTTTGTTAGGATTACCTAAATGGTTAGTTATGATTTGATAAATTGAATTTCATGATCGAAGTCATTTTATACAAATGATTCACATTATTGACAATGAATATTTTGAGTTTTGGAATTTGATGAGTATTCAGATTTCCAAATTAATTACTGTAAATTTTGTCAATGCATATGATACTATGTTTTAAATTATAGTTGTGCACCACTGAGTTCACCACTCAACGATAGCTTTGTATGCTGTCGCAGGTAAGAAGAGCATAGAGCAGTGAGTAAATTTCTTTGAAGATACATTCAGATCAGCTCCAGGTATATCATAGGTATACCCATGTACATAGGTTTTGATGTATGCATGTAATAATATGTATGTAAATTATTTGAGCAGTTGTATAGAAACTCTTGTAAAACATTTTGGTATGTAATTAAATGTAAATTATTGTAAATATAAAGTTGAGATTTCATTTACTTGAATAGTTTTGTATTATAAATTTTGAGTCTTGTAATCAATGAAATGGTTCTTTATGATGAGAGTAGTTTGAAAATGAATTGATTGTTTATTGAGAATTGAATTGTGAATTGAAATGAGGTTATTGAAGTTGTATTTGAGAAAACAAATTGGGAGCATTTTCTTTTGCAGGATTGAAGAACTGTTTTCTCAAAATACAGCCGGCACTTTGCCGAAATTTTGAAAAAAATTTTATAACACCAGATTTTAATCGATGATTTAAATTTCACGAAAATTGTTTTAAAATCCCTTGTAGTATATCTAATGGGTTATCGGTAGGCGAAGTACGGTAATTCATTAGGTGTACTACGGGATCATGTTGCATCTTACAGGGGAGTAGGGTGTGACATGTTTTGTGGTATCAGAGCAATGGTTTTAAAGTGAATTTCGAACTGTGAATTTGAAATCTTTTTGTCGGTAACTACAACTGCTCAAATGTTTGATACATATAGTACATTTACATCATAAATATGAACTAATTGAGAGGAATCTCCTTATGTTGGTTGTACAGGAATAGAAAATCTTGTGAAAAGATATGGAAGAGAAGAATGAGACAATAGAACAGTCTGTGATGGCAGAAGTACAAGTTGAGGCCCCAGCTCCACAAAGTGTTGAAGGCCCAACTGTACCAGTTTTACCAGTACAAATTACTGCACAAATGGCCCAACAAATGGCCACTTTCTTCCAACAAATGGCTGATAATCTGTCAGCCCAAGCCCAAGTACAGACCCAAGGGCAACATGAAAAAGAGAAGAGGGAGAAACCTATGGGTCAGAGCTCAAGCAGTAATTTGAGAAAGAGAAAAGAATTTGAGGAACCCCGAGCTCAGGGATACGATAGAGGTGGATCATTAAGACAGAGACCACCAAGGTCCAGTCGTCGAACAACTAGAAGTTCCTACCCTTCCCGCCAATGTGAAACTTGTGGAAGATATCATGGTGGGATATGCTATAAGGCCTCTGGAGCCTGCTACAATTGTGGAAAACTTGGACACTTTGCTAAAGATTGTACTAAACCACCTCGATCTGCTCTCCGGATTTCACAGACCGTCAGTCAGAGTCAAGATAGAAATAGAGTTGGTACTCCTCACCACTATAACACAGTGAATCAACCCGAATATAGTAGCGCACCAGTCAGAGTGTCCACTATGCACCAAGGAGAAAGAGCAGAAACTTCAGATGTAGCTGCTGGTAAGTTCTTAATTTTTGAAAGAAACAATTAGTTATTATTTGATCCCAGCACTACTTAGTTGTGTGTTAGTGTCAGAACTATTTGTTCTGTTGTTATTCCTTTACATGGAAATGAATTTTGATGTATTAGTGACTAGTCCTTTAGGATAATAACTATAATAACAAGTATGATTGACATTAATTTTGGAAGAATTGTTAGCTAAAAGTATTTTCTAACATACCATAAATTATAAAGCTAATTGGCAAGCCTACTTAATGTAAGGCAAGAGGACCTAAAAGTAAGTTACAGTAATAGAATTCCTCTAGATGAGGGCAAAGATGTTACTGTTAGTAATTATTAATGGATATTGTAATCAGAATCGGTTTAGGATATTAGTGGATTCGAGAAAGATAAGATGTTAGAAAACCTAGTCCATGAGGTTATAACGTAGTGACTATATAATGTTCTCGATGTTTGTATTGTAAGCTGCAGATTATAGTACCGACACGGGATTATTGTGTAAAGCTACGTGCTTCCTCGTGGTACAATAAATTAAGAATATTTGTAAGTAATCTATAAATTGATATAGTTGCACCCGAATAGAGTACTAGTACTGGAAATAAATGTGAAAATTTTAGTCAGAAATTTAAGACTTCAGAACTAGCCTATCAAACGACTACACTTGTAAGGTAGCTAGAGTTAGTGACTCGGTTACATTAATGTGAATTACCTGTACCACAGTAATTGCTATAAGCTTAGAGATATCAATACGACTTGTCATCCTCAGACGGATGGACAGTCGAAATAAGTGATTCAGGTAAATTTTGAAACTCGTTGAGTTTCTATAAATAATGAAATGAAATGATAATAATAACCTGTAAAATGGAATAAACCCTCGAGAATATACTGAGAACTTCTGTCCTTGAATCCGAGGGAGATGAGACAGATAACTCCCACTAACAGAATTTGTATACATTAATAAGTGTCAAGCTAGCATACAAGTGGCACCCTATGAAACATTGTAAGGGAACAGATAACTATGAATTTTGTGATGAAACTTTCAAGGACACAGAGTAGTCATGATGCAGTATGGGTTATAGTTGACAGATTGACCAAGTCTGCTCACTTTTTGCCAGTTCGGATGGACTATAGCCTGGAAAGATTGGCCAGATTGTACATATATGAGATTGTAAAATTGCATGGAGTGCCAGTATCAATTGTGTCTGACAAAGATCCTAGGTTCACTTCTAGCTTCTGGGGTAGCCTTCAGAGAGCCCTAGGAACTAGATTGAACTTCAGCACAACATTCCATCCACAGATAGATGGCCAGTCTGGGAGGGTCATTCAGATATTGGAGGATATGCTACAGGCTTGTGTGATTGAATTTGAAGGTAGTTGGGATACACACTTGCCTTTGATTGAGTTTGCTTATAACAACAGCTACCAATCAAGCATTGGGATGCCTCCATATGAAGCTTTGTATGGCAGAAAGTGCAGAACTCCCCTGTGTTGGGATGAAGTAGGTGAAAGGAAGATGATTGGGCTAGAAATTGTTCAGCAGACAGAGGAAAAGATTAGATTGAACAGAGATAGACTCAAGGCTGCATCAGACCGTCAGAAGTCCTATGTTGGTCTGAAGAGAAGAGATACTGAAATGCAGTGGGTGATAAGGTACTCCTCGAAGTTTCTCATTGGAAGAGGATTATGAGATTTGGCAGAAAGGGGAAACTGAGTCCTCGTTTCATCGGACCATATGAGGTTCTGGAAAGAGTGGGTCCTTTGGCATATCGGTTGGCATTACCTCTAGAGTTAGCAAGGATACACAATGTCTTCCATGTGTCCATGTTAAGGAGGTACAGATAAGACCCATCTCATGTACTATCAGTTGAAGAGATTGAGGTAAATCCAGACCTCTCATATGAGGAAGAACCCATAGAAATTCTGGCTTATGAGGCGAAGCAGCTGAGGAACAAACAGATATACCTGGTTAAAGTGCTGTGGAACCATCATTCAGGCCAGGAAGCTACTTGGGAACGTGAAGAGGATATGAGGAGACAGCACCCACAGCTATTCAGAGACTAATGCCAGGTAAAATTTCGAGACGAAATTTATTTAAGGGGGGGAGAATTGTAACACCCCTAAGTTCGGTAGTGCGTTCTACTGTTCCGGTGACCAGTGTTGCCCGGACAGCTAGGATGCCTAGAACTACACTTCGTTATGAGTGAGGAGACATAAAATAATGAAATACAAGAAAAGAAAATACAAGAAAAACAAAGGAAAAAATAATAGCAAAGAAATGTAACCAAGTTAAGCGAGCCGAGAACCCTAGCAATGGGTGACCACACCGGGAAGTCACGGCGTGGACCGTTGACTAGCCCTGGACTGTGGGGAACCCTAGAAAATATTTTTAGGACTTAAATAGACCCTTATTGAAGTATAAATATCATTAGAAATATCAAAGAAAAATTAAATAATTAGTACAAAGAAAAGTGAGAAATCGAAAAACAGACAAAACCCGGTGTTACCGAAAAATCGGGAATGCAACCCGAACAGGGGCATTATGGTCATTTGACATCCTGAATTGTCTTTTGACCTAAATGTCCATTAAAAATAAATAATATTACACTTGAAAAATATAATGAAAAATTAATTTAGGGGTACCTAATGTAAATAGCCAAAAGTGGAGTGAAAATTGTGTAATTAGCACATTAAACTTATAATATGATTTAAATTGTGTAAGTGGACCACTAAGGAATAAATTAAAAGCTAAATGGGCAGGTGTAAGTCCATTACACATTCTGCAACTCCATCTTCTCCAATTCCCTCAACCATGCCGAAATGAAAAGATGAAAACCTCCATTGCCATTTTGCCTTCAAGCTCCATTAACCTCCTCATTTCACTTCCAAACACCTAGGTGGCTTCATTAAAGACTATCCCCACTTCACAAGGAAGAAGTAGATACCAATATTCAGAAGTTTTAGTGAAGATTAAGCAAGTCCCAACAATAGGTAAGTTTGAGTTTTTGAATATTTCTTTGATAAAGTTTGTATACATGTTATGGGTGTTTGCTTTGTGAAGGAATTTTTAAGTTTTGAGGAGTTATTAATATATCCAATTTTGGACAGCCATGGAGTTCTATATTTAATGAAGTATTTATGCATATATTTGATGGGAATTTATGTTGAGTAGGGTGATTTAATGTCCTAGTAAGTTATTTCCATGTATATGTGGTGATTGTACAATTGGGATTGAAGTTGATGAATTATTGGAACTTTGGCAATGTGAAGCATTCGGCAGCCTTGGGACTCTTTGATGAATGTTTAAATTCATGAAGATATTGGGTGAATTGTGACATTGAGAATTGATGAATATGTATGTAAATTGGTTGTGAAAATGGTATGTAATAGTTAGGAGTGTTTATGTGTATTTATGGTTGTATTTGGACTTTGCGAATTAGAGTTTCATTTGGTGTATTGAGGATATTTGTAATCTGCCCAAAGTGACTTTAAAGTGAACTGGTATATGGTTTTGGTAATGTACCAAATCAGAATTGGTAAGAAAAGTGGACTTATGGCAAGGTAAAGGTGTAATTGATACATGTATAAGCAATGTAATTAAGGACAGCATGCATTTTAGCCTATAACTTTAAATATGTAACTCCAATTGGTATGAGACCAATTGGAGGTGAAACTAGGCACAAAATGTGCCAACTTTCATGAACAAAACATACCAAAATTCTGCTTGCAAGGTAGCTTGAAAAATGACCAAATCCGGATTTAGTGCAATTGAGGCCTGAAAATTGACCAATTGGGCAGCAGTTAGTGTTTAGGCCATAACTCACTCAAAACAGGTCCAATTGACCTGAAATTTTAACCATGAATAGTTAAGACCCATATCTACAAGTCTTATGAAGACACCAAAGCCCAGAAATGACCATAAGCAAGTCAAACAGCTTGCACAAGTTCGGGTCCAAAAGCTGGCCGAACCAAAGTTGACCAAATTGACCTAAAATGAACTAATTTGATGCCATTTGACCAGCAATAGTAAAATGACCATAACTTGGTCTACATAACTCGGAATGACCTCAAATTTTGCCCCGCGTGCAATAAGATATAGATATACAAGTTTATAGTTTTGATCAAAACTCGAAAACCGAGGGAACTAGGTCGTCCGGCTAGGTCAAACTAGTATTCCGGAATCCAGCAAATTGCAAGAAAATGCAGTATACACGGAAATAAACTTGGTAACATGTACCAACCCTAAAAGACTATCGAATGTGACATATTAGTAACACTAAAACCTAATTTACCTAGAACGCATCGAGGGTCGACATATTAGGTTGAATAAGGAAATAATAGAATTCGATAAATTAATTATTGAACCTTATTCTTAGAGACAGTTTAAATGAGTACTGAAACACTTCAAATTGTGTTTCTCAGTTAGCAAAGACTCAGGGAAAGGGAAAGGAAACACTGAGTCAGAGCCAAGAGACAGTTATCAGAGGTTTGTGCACAACTAGTTTTTAACTGATTTTGTTTTGAATATTTCATATGATTAAATGACATATTTTTCTTATGTATTATGTTCAGCAAGCATTGGATTTAATTCAATGATTATTGAAATTGTTATAGTATGTATGATTTTAGCTTTGTGAAATGGTATTTCCACAAGTATTAAGCATTGTTATGGATTGAATAAATTATGTTTTGGAAAATTGTGATAGAATATGTTTTGAATTGTGATGCAAATTTTCACGGAAAAATGCAAATTTATGATTTGAATTGTGATGAGCATAAAAATTATTGGATATTGGAATTGAATTTGAATCGAATTATATTGTGATTTATGCTCACTAAAAGGATTGTGATATTGTTTTATATCTCACTATAGATGCTTGACTAGGTTATTACCCGTCTCTCTCATTTATTGAGAAGACAATGGAGTTAGTTGTGTTTTGATTACCATGGTACGTGCACAGGCTTAGATTTTCCTCTGATTTGAGGTTTGATCTAAGTTTATTTTATCGTTATGGCCCTTGCGGAAGATTCATTATTGTGATGGTACTGTGCACGATGATTTGATCTCCCCGACCATAGGGAGTTAGAATCTGATTCGACCTCCCCGACCATAGGGAGTTAGAATCACATCGAATATGGCCCTTTCGGATTAGTCTTGCATAGTTAGTGAGATGAATATTGATTTTTGAGATACAACATGGTCTTTGAGATACATAATGATTTTTGAGATACATAATGTTTTTTGAGATACAGAATAGCTTTTGAATGGTAAAGAATTGTGATTTCAATTATGATTTATGTATAATTGATTTTGTTGGGATTAACTAAATGGTTAGTTATGATTTGATAAATAGAATTTCTTGATCGAAGTCATTTTATACAAATGATTCACATTATTGACAATGAATATTTTGAGTTTTGGAATTTGATGAGTATTCAGATTTCCAAATTAATTACTGTAAATTTTGTCAATGTATATGGTACTATGTTTTAAATTATAGTTGTGCACCACTGAGTTCACCACTCAGCGATAGCTTTGTATGCTGTCGCAGGTAAGAAGAGCATAGAGCAGTGAGTAAATTTCTTTGAAGATACATTCAGATCAGCTCCAGGTATATCATAGGTATACCCATGTACATAGGTTTTGATGTATGCATGTAATAATATGTATGTAAATTATTTGAGCAGTTGTATAGAAACTCTTGTAAAACATTTTGGTATGTAATTAAATGTAAATTATTATAAATATAAAGTTGAGATTTCATTTACTTGAATAGTTTTGTATTATAAATTTTGAGTCTTATAATCAATGAAATGGTTCTTTATGATGAGAGTAGTTTGAAAATGAATTGATTGTTTATTGAGAATTGAATTGTGAATTGAAATGAGGTTATTGAAGTTGTATTTGAGAAAACAAATTGGGAGCATTTTCTTTTGCAGGATTGAAGAACTGTTTTCTCAAAATACAGCCGGCACTTTGCTGAAATTTTGAAAAAAATTTTATAACACCAGATTTTAATCGATGATTTAAATTTCACGAAAATTGTTTTAAAATCCCTTGTAGTATATCTAATGGGTTATCGGTAGGCGAAGTACGGTAATTCATTAGGTGTACTATGGGATCATGTTGCATCTTACAGGGGAGTAGGGTGTGACAGTGCTACTCCGACCTTGGGCAGCTCAATGGTCTCAAAAGTCGGTCTCTGTGATGTACCCGTTACCTCTGGCCTCACAGGTCATCTACTCGTCTGAGCTACGAGGGCAGATCTCTCAGTTAGTGGTGGGGTAGTGGAAACACTCCTATGGGGACAATCCCGTAGAAAATTATCAGTAGCTCCGCATCGGAAGTATCCCCTGGTTAACAACTGGCACTCTCCTCAGTGCCTCCTCTCACAGTAGGTGCATAATGGTATGGAGGTTAATCCCTCTACTGCGGTGCTTGGAGAACTCCCCACTGATGCTCTGGATTGTCCTCCTCTCTGTGTAAACTAAGACCTATGTCTCTGGCCCTGGCCTGGTGAACCCTTAGGCCTCTTACCCTCAGAAACTGGTGTACTGGACTGACCTTGTCCAGAACTCCTCTTTCGTTGTCTATCTCTCTGGGTTTGCTCATCATTTCATACTCTTTCTATAGAGCTATAGCCACTAACTTGGAAAAGTCAGTATACTCATGTGCCGTCACTATAAGTCTAATATTATCGTTCAGTCCATCCTCAAACCTACGGCACCGATTTGTCTCTGTAGGCATTATCTCCCATGCATATCTTCCTAGCCACACAAATTGTCTCTCATTTTTAGAGACCGTGAGCTACCTCTGTCTTAGAGTTAAGAACTCTCTCCTTTTGGCCTCTAAGTATATATGACTAATATACTTCTTCTTGAACTCAGTCAAGAAGAAATCCCAAGTAAGTGATGTCGGCTGCACTGCTCTAGACACTGTATCCCACCACTGGTAAGCTTCTTCCTGTAGTAATGACAGAGTACACTCTAGTTGCTGCTCTAGTATGCAGTGTAGTTGGTTCAACACTCTCTCAGTCCGCTCTAGCCAATGCTCAGCAATGGCTGGGTCGTCCTCCTTCTTACCCATAAAATCGTTGGCCCTATATTTTCTCAGCTTTTCTAGTGGGGACCGCTGTGTAGGCTATGGCTGTGGGGTAGCTCCTATAAACTGGCTAAGCATTTGAGTCATTTGCTCGAAAAAGGCCTATTGCGCTCTACCCGTGGTACCACAGGATGACACCTCTCTCCTGTCTCGTCCCTGACTGTGAACAGGTGCATAACTACTAATCTCCTCCTCCTCCGGTCTGTAAGACCCTTCCTCTGAAGGATCAGACTCCATCATAAAATAGACAAAGAACAGATCTGCATTAGTGTCACCTCGACTCCTAAATTAAGGCTCATGCATGTTATGCACACTATATCTTTCTGTCTACCTATGCCTAAGAACGCCTAAACCTTTGCTCTGATACCAATAAATATAACACCCCTCTCCCATCTACAGTGTAACTGAGTAAGGCGTACTACATTCGATGTTGGAGCACCCTATCCTGTCTTATCGTGTACAATATTAATTTAATGTCCATTTAATTATATTATCTCATTTATAGAAAAAAAATTTTTTTATCCCATTTCATTTTTTATGGAGACCCAGACAAAGTCTCCTCTGTTCTATTAGTGCATGGTGGATTCCATTATTTACCTGTTAAATTCAAATTATATTCCTTTCATCTATTCTTTCATCATATCATTTCTCATGCTCATATCAATTTCAAGAAAATAAATTACATTTCATTCATATAAAGTTTACATATACAATAATTTACAATTTATATACAATTTAAAATTATTTATATCATTTAATTACATACAATACCAAAATGCAAAATCTAATATGTACATGAGCCCTACCAAAATAATTGATGAGGTGACAAACCACACTGTAGCAGATCTGGTCCAAGTCCGATCTAGGCACTACTACTGCTGCTGCTCTCCACTACCTACGCGTGGTAAGAACTAACGAGCTAAGCATATTGCTTAGTGGTGCATAAATTGAAATAAAAATATCGAAATAATTGAAATAATTATCCTGCGTATAACATTATAAAGAAATATACAATTATATGAATTTACAGTATTTTACATGTTTATAAAACTTTGGAAGCAATTAAGTTAATTGGGATCTCTTTATTCATGTATATTATATTCAGTCTTATATAATTTATATTAATGGTTCTCTCATGTACTTGTTTGAATTTAAAATTTTATTTCTCATAACTGTGCCCAAGTAACCTATGACAAACTATAAAGACTGGATACACGCGAGTACACTAGTTAGACATCCGTATGTCTACCTAGTATACAACGATTATGTCAGGCACAAGGCCAGCAGGCAAGCATAAGCCATTAATAATAATAATAGGCACTATGGCCATCGGGCAGTCATAAAGCCAGTAGAACAACCATTTTCAGACATATGTTGTCTGTCAATAATCATTCATGTGGGCAGTACTACAATCTGTAGTCCCTAATTGGTATACCAATCGATCCAAGCTATATAAATGAGTCTAGATCTACTCTGGGCAAAATAATGTTATTTAATACTCATAGTTTCATTGATTCATGTCATTTTCATGCTTAGCAAGTTATTGTAATTTATTTCATTTCATATGCCAAATCATATTAGGAACCTTTCTCAAGGTCCAGGTTTAGTATCTTAGATTCACCTAGCAATTTGGGTAAGATGTGGCCCTTATTTGCCTACACTTCTTTCAAGGAAGTTGTTCATCCATGTCTTGTCTTTGTTTTCCCTTTTGAATCATGTTATTTGAAGTTTTAGAACTCAAGTTATGGTCAAATAACCATAACTGGTTCATTTCCTAATTCTGGTTCCTTAAATAGGCAGATTTTAGAGTTACACTTTACCTAATTAATTGAATATGTTACAGCCAAAATTAGACCTAGTGTTCTTCATAGAAATTGTTATCCTATGTCTTATAGTCACTCAGATATTTAAATTACAATTTTCTAAGTTTTTTAGAATTAATTATGACCAAATCATTGGCCTAGACTCAGGTACCCTGTGTCTTCAGGGTCCAAGTTCAGGTCAGTGGCTTTGACTCAAATTTCAGGGTCCTTACACTCATAATTTGAGAGATGTTCCTGAATAAAAGTTGGAGCCCTATCTCTTAGGTTTCCAGAATAGTTTGGCTCATCCCATTTGGGATTTCCTAGTGGACAATTTGGTCTAAACACTGTTCTGGGGTCAAGTGGTCACTTAAACAATTTCCAGGATTTGTATGCTAACTTTACCTAGCTAATTGACCTAGTTCTCTTAATTTCTGGATTTTGGTCAAAATACCAATATTATAGACCTATGTCTTGTGGAAATTTTGCCACTGGTTTCATGGAATTTGGATTTTTGTAGACCAAGTTATGACTATTTTCCCAAAACTGGTCGGGCAGGCTTATGTCCAGAAAATTGTGGGCAGAATGGATTCTGGTCAGTTTGGTGACCTAACTTGGACCAGCAATTTCATTTGGTTAGAGGCATTTCTGGGCTTGGTGTTCTTAATGAGAGTTGTAGTCCTATGTCTAAGCATTCCAATAGTATAAAATTCAGGTCATTTGGACCTATCTAGAGGGAGCTATGGCCAAATGAACAGGTTGGTCATTTTTTTGGGTTCAATGTATGGATATTTGGATTGGGATAGAAAATTGATCAAGATTTGGACAGAATTTGGGTATAGTTTCTTCATGAAAAATATGGTATTTTGAGTCTAGTTTCACCTCCAGTTGGCCTCATATCAATTGGAGCAACACAGATCTAGTTATGGTTCAAAAATCTCACTGGACTCATAGGTCTGAATTTCCTGAAAGAAACATGCACTCCCAATATTCAATTTTCTCTAACTCCATTACTTCAATTGACATACATGGCACTTCTAATAGGCAAAAAACAGTCTCAACAAGATCAATCTCAAGCCATAACACAAAAGTACCAAAATTAATTCAAAACCCTAACTCAAAATTTCACAACTCATGGAATTTCTTTCTAATTTGATGTCTATCATAAACAGCCACCTCAATAACACTAACAAACCAATTTAATTCATCAAAATAATCAAAACCATCAATTTCACTCTCTTCATAGGGCTGCCGAAAATTCATGATGTTGATACATGGACATTTTATTTCATTTCTGTGAAATTTTCAACTCTAATTGAGGTCTTAACATAAAATAAAGAGAAAGAAAATATACTAGCACTAACCTTTCTTGTGTCCAATTCTAAGCTCTCAAAACTTCAAATTTATTACTTCTTTTTGCTACTAGTAAACTCTTCAAGGTGTGGGGATGAACTTTTGTGGAGGTGAACTAGGGTTTTGGGGAGAGAAAGCTTAGAAAAATCAAGCTTTTAAAAAAAAAGAAAATGGAGAAAGTTTCTTGGCTATGGTGGGCGGCATATGAGGAAGGAGAAGAAAGAAATTGCTTTTGATTTGGTCAAACTTGTCTTATGCAAGTTTATTTATCCATAAAGTTATGTATAGATTTTAATTACTATAAACTTTGATGACATCATCCCTATATCATATTTATATAATAAGTTAATTTCTTTTTTTTTCCTTCTTTCCTCCTTTCCCTACCATAATTTAAATTTTAAAATTTATTTTATATATTTTAATCTTTCTCATTTTAATTGACATTTAGGTCAAAATTCAACTCTGAGGCTGAAATGACCAAAATGCCCCTTATTGAGTTTATCGGTTTATATTTGTCTGTACTGATTGATTACATTTTCTTAATTTTTTTCTTAGCATTTTTATTGGCTTTTAAACTTCTTAAAGCCTTCAATTTAATCCTATTATTTGTCTCACAGGGTTTCCCTGTAACATCCTCACTTTAGCTAGTCCGTACAGTCTACTGTTCCGGTGACTAGTGTCGGTCCGAACAGCTAGAACGTTCGGAAAAATATTTAAACTAAAGTGAGGAACCATAATTAACTCAAATATTAATAAGAAAAATTTAGGAAAAATTTAGGAAAAATTTTAGAAATAAAATACAACCAAGTTAAATGAGTCGGTGCCCTAGCGATGAGTAACCTGGTGAAAAGTTGCGGTTCTCGCAACTAGGAGCCCTAGACCCGGGGGGGAAATTATAAAATAATTTTTGGGACTCCAGAGAAAGGTTATTGAGGTTCTTATGGCATTAGAATGCCAAGAAAATGCTTAGAAAAATTTTTCAATCGGTACAGACAATTTTGGCCCGTTAAGCCAAATGGAGGGCATTTTGGTCATTTCGTCTTCAGAGATGATTTTTGGCCAACTTGTCCAGTTAAATAAATAATTTATATAACATAAAATATAATTTATATAACATAAAATATGATTAAATATTGTTAAAAATTTAATTGTAATTAATTAGACAAGAAATGGAGAGAAAATGAAAGAAAATGGCATTATGACATCATAGTGATGTCATTAAAGTTTTCCCAACCAACCTAATATGGACACATGGTATAAACTTATTTAAAAGAGACAAATGGGCTGGAAAAATGAAACAAAAATCAGATTTCTCTTCTCTTCATCTTCCTTGCCGTGAACCTCCTCCATAGCCAAACCATTTTCAAGCTTTTAAAGCTTGATTTTCACTCACTTCTACCCAACAAAAGCCTAACCTAGCAACATAAAAAAGTATTCTTACATCTTGGTGATTCTTTTGGGAGCAAAAAGAAAAGGAAAAGAGCAACCCTAACAAGTGGGAAATCTCACTCCATAGAGGTTAGTGACCTAACCTTAGTTTTCACCTTAAATTCATGTTAAGGACTATGTATGAGTGCAAATTACAAAGAAAATTTGTTGAATACCAATTGTATGCCAACCCTAAATTTTGGCAGCCTTGGTTAGGGTATGAATGTGATGAGTTTTATGGAGTTAAAGTGATAGTTTGGCTGCCCTCAATATGCATGAATTGAGTGGATTGATGAAATGAAATGAAAATGCATGGGTTGTAATGTTTGAGTTAGGGTCTGGGGTGGAAAAATGGGACTTTGACCATGTGATGATGAAAATAGGTTTTAATGGTCAATTAGTGACCATTTGGTTCTGTTTAAATAAAAAATGAAGTGTGATGAGTAGTGGGATTTGGATTTGGTGTGGCTGCCCTTGGTGACCTACAGAATTGGACATGAGTCCAGCAGGTTTGGGCAGCAATAAGTTGAATTATAGAGGTTCAATTGGTGCAAAGCCAATTAGACATGAAATTAAACACATAATGGCACAACTTTGGTGAAGGAACCATTCCTAGAAAACAAAACTAAGTTGACCAAAAGTTTGCCCTAATGCGGGTGACCTGCATTCTGCCTGGGCAACATGACCAAATGAACAGTGTTTGGTCATTTGGCCATAACTCAGTGTAGAAAGGTCCAATTGACCTGAAATTTTACCAACAACAAGCTGAGATATATACCAACAACTTTCATGAAGAAACCTAACCCAAATTATGAGCAGAACATTCAAAAAGTGAGTTACAGTCACTGTTCTAAGTACTGTAGATTTGGTCAGTCCAGAAATTCTGGAAAAATTTCAATGCGGCCAGTTGTGGTTTTTGGGCCATAACTTGAGCTACAAAACTCCAAATGGAGTGATTCAAAAAGGAAATTGAACTAGACAAAATAAGGAACAACTTTCATGTTGATCATTTTGCCAAATTCCCACTACAAAAATGACCAATGGAACAGTAAAGACAAAGCATAAAAACTAAAAATTCTGCCCAATTAACATTAAGCTTAGAAATGGTATTGGCAATCAATACCAACAAATTTTGAATGCAAAATGTGGTATGTTGGGAGTATTAAAACCAATGTACCTATTGTCTATGCAAAAGTCAACATTTTAGTTGACTAATGAAATGAATAGTAACATTCAAACTTGAAATTCAAAAATTGTGAAATTTAAATGTGTAATATGCCCTAGTATACCTAACAAGATTGGTTTTGATAGCTTGGCATGCCAATAGGGTTCTGTTAGCAGTACTGCATATGGCTTCATGCCATTCTGTGTTTCATGGCTTCCCATGCCATTATGTGTTTCATGGCTTCCCATGCCATTCTGTGACATAATAGCCTTTGGCTATGTTATTTGAGTTGTTATACTCGGGTTGTAACCCTAATGATTATTACAGCTTATTAGCTATTCTGTTGCACACCGGGAGACACAATGTGACCGATGGTGTGATGGTCCGAGGTACTTAGTACCCAGTGCCAGTTTACCCGTTTATCCAGTCTAGTCGACTAGTATGGTTTACTTGGGCAATGATAATAACTTTTACCAAATTTGAATCAAATAATACTACAAAAAAATATCAGGAATTAAGTTTACCCAAAAATGTTACGTACATTCTGCATACTTATTTTTATTCCTATTTTATATTATTTTATATTGTCACCACTAAGCAGAATTGCTTAGCGCGTCGCTTTTGCCACGCGCAGGTACTGGAGACCTAGCTGGTGAGCCCAGCAGATACCAGACCGGGTAAGTCTTCAGATTTGCATCTGGAGTCCAGAGTCACCTCACATCTGCACTGCATATGGTAGGACATTAGGACTTTGGGGTAGCATTTTGTATTTTGTATTTTGTATTAGTTTGGATTGTAACTATGAACTCTTGTAATTATTTGATAATGTAATTATATGAAATTTCATCTTATTGAAATTTTATGTATATTATGTTGAAAAAAATGAAATGTTGAGAAGTATGTATGAATATGCTTTCAGTAATGCTGTGAACAGAAAAGAAAAATTTCTGAAAATAGCATTGAGATTTTGAGATATGTGTGTATAATGGAGTTTGGATTTGAAAATTATATTGGAAGTGTTTTTAAATAGGTTCAGAAGAATTGTTTTTCCAATTTACAACCGGCACTCAGCCGGATTTTCTATAAAATTTGCGAAAAAATTCAGATTTATCAAAAATTGTAAATAAATGGATTAAAAGGGATAAATTGTAATTGAAACATGAATTGGTACTCCGGCACACTGAGTGGTATAGCTTGCTCGGCTACACTGTAGACGGGTAAGGGGTGTCACATTTAGTGGTATCAGAGCATCGGTTTAGGCATTTCTGGGCCTAGATAGAGTGCATACCATTGCATTGCATTTGTAAGTGTTGAGGTGACACTGATGCAGATCTGTTTGTTTTCTTATTTTGAATAGGATATGGATCCTGCTTCACAAAGAGCAGTTGATGAAGAGGTGGAGAGTCGTGCTCCACCAAGGGCTGAATCTGGGGGCAGGGGAGAATCTGCTCCACCAGCAGGGGAGAATCTGCTCCACCAGCAGCTGAGGTTGCTCTATTTCAGCAAATGATTGAATTCTACCGGCAAATGATGGGGGCAATTCCACCACCACAACCACAGCTACAACCTCCACCAGTACCACAGAAGTCCCATCTGGAGAAACTGCGAAAGGATGGGGCTGTGGATTTCTTTGGGAAGAGGGAGGATGATCCCATGGCAGCAGAAAACTGGTTGGATAGAACCATCAGAGTTTTGAAACAGCTTAACTGCACCCCCGAGCAGAACCTGGAGGGTGCTGTGTCCCTACTTCAGGATTATGCATATCAGTGGTGGGACACAGTAACCAGTGAGGTGCAACTGGAACGGATCACTTAGGAATTCTTCCTCACAGAGTTCAGGAAGAAATATGTTAGCAAGGTGTATTTAGAAGAGCGAAGGAGGGAATTTATCAGTCTGAGACAGAGGCAATTGTCATTGATGGAATATAAACGCGAGTTTGTCATACTGAGCCAATATGGGAGGGAGATAGTCCCTACAGAGGCAGAGAGTTGCAGAAGGTTTGAAGAAGGACTCAATGACAATATCAAAGTCATGATCACGGCATTGGAAATCACAGATTTTGCTAAGCTAGTAGATGCTGCATCAAAAGTGGAAAGGGTCAGAATCAATGAACAAAATAGGAAAGATAGGCAACGTAAGAGGGAATTTGGACCAGGACAGTCAAGTATACCAACTGATAGTAAGAAGTTTAAGGGTTTTGGTTCACAAGATAAGACACAGGGCCACAGAGGCCAGATTGGAATATCTATAGCTAGCTCCCCGGGCACAATAACAAGGGGATCAGCCCCAGTACCTGAATGTATGCATTGTGGTAGGAGACATAGAGGGGAGTGTCGACTGTTAACTGGAGAGTGTTTCAAGTGTGGGGCTACGGATCATTTCATAAGAGATTGCCCTCAGAGGAGTGGTATAATAGCTCCAGTACAAGTTGATAGACCTTCCCCTATAGTTCAAAGGGGTAAAAGATCGGGTAGAGCAGAAACGGCTGACATTTCACAGAAGATTGTTTCTGAGACAGTTGAAAAGCCCGAAGTCAGGGTGGCACCACAAGTATATGCTATGGAAGCTCAGGAAGAGCCAAACCTGCATAATCGATGAGGCGATACAAGGAAGTGAAGAAACAAGGAGGTAGCAACTCCCCGATTACTTAAGTCGGGTAAATTTCGAGGATGAAATTTTTATTAGAGGGGAAGAGTTGTAACATCCTCACTTTACCTAGTCCGTACAGTCTACTGTTCCGGTGACCAGTGTCGGTCCGGACAGCTAGAACGTCTGGAAAAATATTTAAACTAAAGTGAGGAACCATAATTAACTCAAATATTAATAAGAAAAATTTAGGAAAAATTTTAGAAATAAAATACAACCAAGTTAAATGAGCCGGTGCCCTAACGATGGGTAACCTAGTGAGAAGTCGCGGTTCTCGCAAATAGGAGCCCTAGACCCAGGGGGGAAAATTATAAAATAATTTTTGAGACTCCAGAGAAGGTTTATTAAGGTTCTTATGGCATTAGAATGCCAAGAAAATGCTTAGAAAATTTTTCAATTGGTACAGACAATTTTGGTCCGTTAAGCCAAACGGAGGGCATTTTAGTCATTTCATCTTCAGAGATGATTTTTGGCCAACTTGTCCAGTTAAATAAATAATTTATATAACATAAAATATTATTAAATGTTGTTAAAAATTTAATTGAAATTAATTAGACAAGAAATGGAGAGAAAATGAAAGAAAATGGCATTATGACATCATAGTGATGTCATTAAAGTTTTCCCAACCAACCCAATGTGGACACATGGCATAAACTTATTTAAAAGAGACAAATGGGCTGGAAAAATGAAAACAAAATCAGATTTCTCTTCTCTTCATCTTCCTTGCCGTAAACCTCCTCCATAGCCAAACCATTTTCAAGCTTTCAAAGCTTGATTTTCACTCACTTCTACCCAACAAAACCCTAACCTAGCAACACAAAAAAGTATTCTTGCATCTTGGTGATTCTTTTGGGAGCAAAAAGAAAAGGAAAAGAGCAACCCTAGCAAGTGGGAAATCTCACTCCATAGAGGTTGGTGACCTAAACTTAGTTTTCACCTTAAATTCATGTTAAGGACTATGTATGAGTGCAAATTACAAAGAAAATTTGTTGAATACCAATTGTATGCCAACCCTAAATTTCGGAAGCTTTGGTTAGGGTATGAAAGTGATGAGTTTTATGGAGTTAAAGTGATAGTTTGGCTGCCCTCAATATGCATGAATTGAGTGGATTGATGAAATGAAATGAAAATGCATGGGTTGTAATGTTTGAGTTAGGGTTTGGGGTGGAAAAATGGGACTTTGACTATGTGATGATGAAAATAGGTTTTAATGGTCAATTAGTGACCATTTGATTCTGTTTAAATAAAAAATGAAGTGTGATGAGTAGTGGGATTTGGGTTTGGTGTGGCTGCCCTTGGTGACCTGCAGAATTGGACATGAGTCCAGCAGGTTTGGGCAGCAATAACTTGAATTATAGAGGTTCAATTGGTGAAAAGCCAATTGGACATGAAACTAGACACATAATGGCACAACTTTGGTGAAGGAACCACGCCCAGAAAACCAAACTAAGTTGACCAAAAGTTTGCCCTAATCCGGGTGACCTGCATTCTGCTTGGGCAAAATGACCAAATGAATAGTGTTTGGTCATTTGGCCATAACTCAGTGTAGAAAGGTCCAATTGACCTAAAATTTTACCAGCATCAAGCTGAGATATATACCAACAACTTTCATGAAGAAACCTAATTCAAATTATGACCAGAACATATTCAAAAAGTGAGTTGCAGTCACTGTTCTAAGTACTGTAGATTTGGTCAGTCCAGAAATTCTGAAAAAATTTCAATCCGGCCAGTTGTGGTTTTTGGGCCATAACTTGAGCTACAAAACTCAAAATGGAGTGATTCAAAAAAGGAAATTCAACTAGACAAAATAAGGAACAACTTTCATGTTGATTATTTTGCCAAATTCTCAATGCAAAAATGACCAATGGAACAGTAAAGACAAAGCATGAAAACTGAAAATTCTGCCCAATTAACATTAAGCTTAAAAATGGTATTGGCAACCAATACCAACAAATTTTGAATGCAAAATGTGGTATGTTGGGAGTATTAAAACCAATGTACCTATTGTCTATGCAAAATTCAACATTTTAGTTGACTAATGAAATGAATAGTAACATTCAAACTTGAAATTCAAAAATTGTGAAATTTAAATGTGTAATATGCCTTAGTATACCTAACAAGATTGGTTTGGATAGCTTGGCATGCCAATAGGGTTGTAACACCCTCCCGGTAGCAACTCCGTACATTCTACTGTTCCGGTGACCGGTGTCGGTCCGGACAGCTAGAACGTCCGAAAAAATATTTAAATTAAAGTGAGGAACCATAATTAACTCAAATATTAATGAGAAAAATTTAGTAAAAATTTTAGAAATAAAATACAATTAAGTCAAATGAGCCGGTGCCCAAGCGATGGGTAACCCAGAGGGAAGTTGCGGTTCTCGCAACTAGGAGCCCTAGACCCAGGGAAAAATTCATAAAATAATTTTTGGGACTCAAGAGAAGGGTCATTGAGGTTCCTATGGCATTAAAATGCCAAGAAAATATTTAGAAAAATTTTTCAATCGGTACAGACAATTTTGACCCGTTAAGCCAAACGGAGGGCATTTTGGTCATTTCGCCTTCAGAGACGATTTTTGGCCGACTTGTCCAGTTGAGTAAATAATTATTATGACATAAAATATGAATTAATATTGATGAAAAATTAATTTGAAGCTAGTAGAAAAGAAAAGAAAAAGAAAATACAATAAAATGCCAAATATGACATATTATGATGTCACTCACTTACTCCCAACCAATCACAAGTTAACAAGCATTCTTAAAACACCTAAAAGAGTCAAAAATAGACCAAAAATTTCTGGTCTCCTTCTTCATCTTCAGCCAGCCGAAACCCTCTCCCCATCTCCCTCCATTGATTTTCAACCAAAGCTTCAAATTCTCTCTTTGTTTCACCATAAACCCTAGACACCTTTCATTAAAACTTGTCCACTCATCTTGGGGAAGTGTTTGGCAGCCTAGAAAGTGAAAGAAAGTGAAGTTTGAGCTTGGAAAATTCTGCCCTACAAGAGGTTAGTGCACCTATTTACTTAAAACCCTTATTTTCCATGTTAGGGACTAGAAATCAACATGAATTTGTGAATTAAATGAACCAAATTTGTGTGTATGCCTACCATGAATTTCGGCAGCCCTAAGGAAGGAACAATGATGGAGTGTTTTGATGGACTTAAAGTGGATTAGAGATCATGTTTAAAGCATGTATGCATGTGGTTAGTGAATGAGTTAGTAATTAAGGCATGTTGTGAAAATTTATAATGGAAACTAGGGTTTTGAGAGTAAAATGTGGACTTGGCTTATGAAATTGTTAAAGAACATTCTAATGGTCAATTAGTGACCATTTGAGGAAATTTGACCATAATTTGGACTGAAATATAGCATGGCAAAGTGAATGAGTATGCTGCCCAATGAGTGCAACAGGGTGGCTGTGCTTCCAGCCCACTTGGACTACCATATCTTTGGCTGTGTTGGTCCAATTGGTTTTTGGCCAATTGGACATGAAACTAGACTTATAATGGCACATTTTTGCTGAAGAAACCATGTCCAAAAGACCAAAGCAAGAGGACCAAAAGTTGGCCCCAATCCGGGTACCCTGCAAGCCAATTCTGCAGAATAACTGTTCATTTGGCCATAACTCACTGTAGAAATGGTCAATTGACCTGAAATTTTTACAGCAACAAGTTAAGACCTAGAAAAACAACTTTCATGAAGAAACCTACCCCAAATTATGACCAGAACCTAACCAAAATGGCAGTCACGATCCTTTGTTCATGGTACTGTAGATTTGGTAATTCTGCAGTTTTTCCAATCCGGCCAGCTGTGGTTTTTGGACCATATCTGGAGCTACAAAACTCCAAATGGAGTGATTCGAAAAAAGAAATTCAACTAGACAAAATAAGGAACAACTTTCATGTTTACCATTTCCTCAAATTCCCACTGCAACAGTGCTTAATGGAACAGTAAAATTAGGCTTCAAAAACTGAAAATTCTGCCCTCTTGGTTTTAAGTTTAGAAATGGTATGGGTGCTCAATTCCAACAAGTTTTAAATGTAAAATGTGGTACATGGGGAGTGTTAAAACCAATGCACCTATTTTCTATCCAAAAGTCAACATTTTTGTTGACTAATAAAGTGAATAGTGACACTAAAACTTGAAATATGAAATGTACTTACATGAATAAATTGTTGAATGAATAAATGTGATAAAAGTGTCATTTGTGATTTAGGTTCCCATCAAGAGAGAAAGGTTAGCCCAGTTCCACTCTAAAATTGTCCAATGGAATAGTAAACTTAGGTAGTAAAAACTGAAAATTTAGAAATGCATCTAGGGGACTTTAAATTGCAATTGGCAATTAATACTAGCAAATGTAAAACTCAAAATGTGGGATCTTGGTGTAATTAGAATTAATGTATCCATTAAGTATAAAAAAGTCAACATTTTGGTTGACTAGTAAGGTGAATAGTAATCAAAATGATTAGTAAATTAAGATGAAGACCTAGAACCAATTCTAAGCTTAAATGCTTAGAATTGTATGACAAATATGGACTATGCATCCTAGTCAAAATTGTTAAAAAGAAATTAAGGCCATAAATTTGAAATCCATGAAATATTCATGGATTACTTGAAACATTAAAAATAAGTCACCTAATTGATGTGAATAGATAGTTAGGGCTTATATGCCCATCACAAATGGAATTCATAAAATATTAGTAACTCAACTTGAAATATAAAATTTGTAATTACATAAGTAGATTCTTGAATGTATAAATGAGAAAGGAAAAAATGTTTTGAATACAATGGTACATGTGAACCATTGTTTAGAATTGTGATCAATATGAATAACATAATGAATGAATAAATGAACCATATTAATGTATGAATGAGACATTAGTTCTCATTATTGTAGAGAGGAGAAGTATTTTGAGTACAATGGTATAAAAGGATAATTGATGTGAATTGTGATCATATAAATGATCAAATGAATGTATGAATTATAATTGAAATTTATCATGAAATAATGAAGTCATAAAACACAATATATTAATATTTAATGATATTATGTGCCCTTGTATTGCCTAGACATGTGTGTCAAATTGGATAGATTGGCATGCCAATAGGGTATTGTTTAGTAGTACTGCGAAAGGCTTTATGCCTGTATTCATGGCTTTATGCCTGTATTCATGGCTTTATGCCCGTATTCATGGCTTTTATGCCCGTATTCATGGCTTTTATGCCCGATTATGTGATATCATGGCTTTTTAGCCATACTGACTGCATACGTGGTTGACGTTCTGCGTCCCATGGTATGACGGCCCGAGGCACCGCAGTGTCCAGTGTCAACGACCCGTTATCCAGTTTAGTCAGCCTGTCGTAGGTTACTTGGGCAGTGTAATTTATTGAAATAAATTAAGACTATTAGTAATTAAAAATATTAGAAATGAAATAAATGAGTTAATAAGACTTCAAAAGAATTAGTTAGAATTATGAAATGATCCAAACCACATAAAAATTGTTAAGTAAAATGATAAAAGAGTTACAAAAATAGATATAACTTAACTAAATGTTTTAAATGTAACTTCTATTGCCATATGAATATAAACTGAGTATTTTTATTAATTCTGTATATTATACATTATCTCTGTGAATTTAGGAATTAAACGCTTCCAAAGTGGAACAAATTAGAACAAAAGATAATTAATATTAGACACATTGTATTAAATTAAATTGATTCTTAAATATTCAAATTATGCTTCTTTCTTTCTTTATTTGTATATTTTATTTTCTTGTTATATTATTGCACCACTAAGCAGCAATGCTTAGCGCGATGGATTTGTTTCCTCGCGCAGGTACTTTGACTAAGATTTTTGGAGTCCAGATCTGCAGAAGTGTCTGAAGTATTCAAGGTTGTCACCTCCTCAGCAATGCATGTAGATAGGGCCCATATAGATCCTATTTGGTATTTTGTATAAAATGCTAGATATTGTATTATGATGTAAATTATGAAATTTTGTAATTATTTTGTAAATTATGTAAATTAAGGAAATTTGAAAATTTTACTTATGTGATTTGAGCATGAATGAGATTGTATCGATTTGAAGACAGATTTGAAATATATAGATAATGCATGGAAATGAATATGAAATTGAGATATATGAATGAGATGTGAATTATGAGATGGTTATGAAAATAATTGATGAGATTTGATTTGTAAAATATTATTGAAACTTTCAAACAGGTAAATAGTAAAACACGTCAACTGGTAATAAAATAGGGGAAACTCCGCTGGTTTCTCCGTCGAAAAATAATTAATATTAAAATATAACGAGATCAAAATATGAAAGGAATAAAGTAAGATAAGATAGGGTGCTCCGGCACCGAATGTAGCACGCCTTGCCCGGCTACACTGTAGTAGGGCGAGGGGTGTTACAAGGGTTCTGTTAGTAGTACTGCATATGGCTTCATGCCATTCTGTGTTTCATGGCTTCCCATGCCATTATGTGACATAATAGCCTTTGGCTATGTTATTTGAGTTGTTATACTCGGGTTGTAACCCTAATGATTATTCTGACTTATTAGGCATTACATTTGCTGCCGGAGACACAATGTGACCGATGGTGTGATGGTCCGAGGTACTTAGTACCCAGTGCCAGTTTACCCGTTTATCCAGTCCAGTCGACTAGTATGGTTTACTCGGGCAATGATAATATCTTTTACCAAATTTGAATCAAATAGTACTACAAAAAAATATCAGGAATTAAGTTTACCCAAAAATGTTAACATACATTCTGCATACTTATTTTTATTCCTATTTTATATTATTTTATATTGTCACCACTAAGCAGAATTGCTTAGCGTGTCGCTTTTGTCATGCGCAGGTACTGGAGACCTAGCTGGTGAGCCCAGCAAACATCAGACCGGGTGAGTCTTCAGATTTGCATCCGGAGTCCAGAGTCACCTCACATCTGCACAGCATATGGTAGGACATTAGGACTTTGGGGTAGCATTTTGTATTTTGTATTTTGTATTAGTTTGGATTGGAACTATGAACTCTTGTAATTATTTGATAATGTAATTATATGAAATTTCATCTTATTGAAATTTTCTGTATATTATGTTGAAAAAAATGAAATGTTGAGAAGTATGTATGAATATGCTTTCAGTAATGCTGTGAACAGAAAAGAAAATTTTCTGAAAATAGTATTGAGATTTTGAGATATGTGTGTATAATAGAGTTTGGATTTGGAAATTATATTGGAAGTGTTTTTAAACAGGTTCAGAAGAACTGTTTTTCCAATTTACAGCCGGCACTCTGCCGGATTTTCTATAAAATTTGCGAAAAAATTCAGATTTATCAAAAATTATAAATAAATGAATTAAAAGGGATAAATTGTAATTGAAACATGAATTGGTGCTCCGGCACACTGAGTGGCATATCTTGCTCGGCTATACTGTAGACGAGTAAGGGGTGTCACATTCCCCATGAGTCTGAGATTGACAACTGTCTCTGCAGTCGCTTCCCAGTAAGGTCACCCATCGCTGTGACCCCAGCTCGTTTAACCGAGTTGCACATTGCTTGTTTTTGTTTTTCTTTGATTTTTCTTAATATTTATTCAGTCAATTTATGCCTCCTCACTCTAGTTAAAGTGTAGTTCCAGACATTCTGACTGTCCGGATAGACATTAGTCGTCAGAACAGTAGAATGTTCGGACTACCTAAAGTGAGGGCGTTACACTTGCTTAATGGGAAAAATGACCAAATCACCATTTACTAGAAAGAGTGAAAGATCTACTGAGTTATTGGGCATAATACATTCAGATGTGTGTGGGCCAATGACTACACATGCTATAGAAGGGTAGTCATATTTCATTACATTTACTCATGACCATTCCAGATATGGGAACTTATATCTAATGAAATATAAATCTGAATCTTTTGGAAAGTTCAAAGAATTTAGAACTGAAGGGGGGAAACAAGCTAGGAAAAGTATTAAAACACTCCGATCTGATTAAGGTAGAGAATACTTAAGCCAAGATTTTTAAGACTATCTAAAAGAGAATGGGATTATTTCTCAGTGGACACCTCCTAGAATATCACAACACAATGGTGTTTCTGAAAAAAGGAACCAAACCCTATTAGATATGGAGTGGTCCATGATGAACAATGTAAACCTTGTAGTTTCTTTTTGGGGCTATGCCCTACAAATTGCTGCATGCCTTCTAAACAGGGTTCTATCAAAATATGTTGAAATGATACCATATGAGATATGGATGGGTAAGAGACCTTCTCTGTCACATATAAAGATTTGGGGATGTGATGCTTATTTGAAGCATCAAATATCTAATAAGCTAGGATCTAAATCAGATAAATGCAAATTTGTGGGATATCCAAAATAAACAATTAGATATTATTTATGGATATTATTTTTACCATCCAGCTGAGCAAAAAGTGTTTGTCTTAAGGCATATTGCCTTTCTTGAAAGGGAATTTGTTCTCAAATGTAGCAGTTGGAGTAAGGTAGATCTTGAAGAAATTCAAGAACCATATATTGCCATCTAAATGGAACCAGCGAGTGAGAATGTAGCATCAGATGCATAGCCTGAAACTCAAGTAACACAGGAACCTTGAAAGTCTAGTAGAGTACGTCATGCTCCAACATGTTTTAATATAAGCTGATAATGACATATCACTCTTACTAGAAGGAGCCTACTAACTTTCATGAAGCAATGTGTGACATTAACTCCATGAAATGGCTTAAAGCCATGAAATTTGAGATGAATTTCATGTACACTAACGAAGTATGGACTTTGGTTGAACCATCTAAAGGGATAAAACCCATTGGGTGCAAGTGGGTCTTTAAGAGAAAGACTAACATGGATGGCAATGTACAAACATACGAAGCCAGGTTGGTTACTAAAGGTTACAGGCAAAGGCAAGGTATTGACTTTGATGAAACCTTTTCGCCAATAGCCATGTTTAAATCCATAAGGATTTTGCTTGCTATAGCTACATACCATGATAATGAAATTTGGCAAATGGATGTCAAAACCGCATTCCTAAATGGGAATCTCCAAGAGGACATAACCTCAGGGGTTTGAATCCAAAGAATTTCCCAATAAAGTATGCAAGCTTCAAAAGTCTATTTATGGACTAAAGCAAGCTTCACAAAGTTGGAATATCCATTTTGATGAAATAGTCAAAGAGTTTGACTTCATAAAAAAATGTGGATGAATCTTGTGTTTACAAGAAAGTTAGTGGGAGTGGAATCATTTTCCTTATTTTATATGTAAATGACATATTATTAATAGGAAACGAGGTACCATTGTTTCAATTTGTAAAGATATGGCTATCTAAGAAATTCTCCATGAAGGACTTGGGAGAAACAGCTTATATTCTGGGAATTAAAATCTATAAAGATAGATCTAGAAGGATCCTTGGCCTCTCACAATTTGTGTACATAAACAAAGTGTTAAAACGGTTTAACATGGAAGAATCAAAATGAGGATTCCAGCCTATATCGCATGGTATTTCTCTTTCCAAAGCCATGTGTCCTAAGGCATAGATTGAGAAAGGGAAAATGGATAGTATCCCTTATGCCTTAGCTATTGGATCTATCATGTATGTGATGCTATGTACAAGACTAGATGTATCTTATGCTTTAAGCATAACTAGCAAATATAGGCTAATCTAGGTGAACATCGCTAGACAACAGTAAAGAATATTTTTAAGTACTTGAGGACTAAAGATAATTTTCTAGTCTATGGAGACGATGAAGTGGAAGTTCAAGGGTATTTCGATGCTAGCTTTCAATCTGATAAAGATGATAGTAAATCCTATTCTGGTTATATTTTTATACTTAATGGTGGTGTTGTGAGTTGGAAAAGTTCCAAATAGGAGACTACAACAGATTCTACAACTAAGGCTGATTTCATCTCTGCATTGAGGCAGCAAAAAAGGCTATTTGGATTAAAAAGTTAATCATTGAACTTGGTGTGGTTCCTAGCATTATTAATCCAGTAACCCTGTATTATGACAACAATGGATTCACAGCACAAGTTGAGGAACAAAGGTCTCATTAGTGACCCAAATATGTACTTAGGCGATTCCATTTAATTAGAGAGATTATTGAGCAAAAATATGCAATGATAGAAAAAGTCTCCGCTGAAGAGAATCTTGCAGATCCTCTTACTATGGCATTATCCCAGCAAATCACTACTTGCAGTGTTATGGTATTAGATACATGGGTAATTGACTTTAGTGCAAGTGGGATATTGTTAGTGTATGTGTACTGTAGTCAATGTGGTAGTTGCAAGTGTGATTATTTAATTACATGTATATATAATTTGTTATTAATAAAGGCTATTGTATCTTTAATGTTCATAATTATTTTAATGAATATTAGCTATTAAAAATAAAGTCCATGAGACTTATATGCATAGCAGTGAAAATTATTATGTAGTTATAATTATGAGATTTTGACTGTATTATAGTATTGTTTCAAAATGTTACTAGTCAATATTATATCGAGACTGGACATTGATATAACTATTGAGATCAGTTCATATTGCATTCTTTCTTTTATGAAAGGAAGCAACAATTCTCATTAAGCTGAGGTATATGGGATACATAGAACCAATATGGGGGTGCTTGTGGTGATAAGTTCACTGAAATGATCTCTATGAAGATTCCATATGAAAGTTTAACCTATGTCTATGGAAAGACTCGTGTAATAGTCATATAAGTGATCCTTTGACTTAAGACACTAAGTTATCTTATATAGGAAGTATTGTGTTTTGATACTATTTACATGTCATGAGGATAACAAATGCGATAGCTATTGGATATAGTGTGAACTATGTGGAGAGATATAATTGTCAAGATAGAATTCATCATCCTAGGTAATTAGGGAAAATATTCCAATTATTCTTGTCCAGTGTTAATTGTTAAATCCTTGTGTAAGGTAAAATAAGATTGAGAATTTTATTTAATTAATCAATTACAATAGAATAATAGAAATGATTTATACATAGCAGACACATTATATGCATTAATACATAAATCAGAATATTATGATAAATGGATGTTAATTACATTAATAGTGTTGCGGTCCATGAAAATTTCTTGTGGGTATGGACTTGCAAACAAAAAATAAATGGATCAGAGGTTCATTGGGTATGGATCCGGTGAGGACCCTCCGACGCTCAAGTTGGAGCTGATATGAGAGAATAGCATATTACATTGATTAGGGAGAAAGAAAATACCTCCATAGATAATTTGATCTCTTTATATAAAATGTAAACGATGGTTAGTTATGGTAAGTCAATTATGTAATTATATAGATATTATTAGCTAGCATAATTATAGGATTATATTTCTATTTATAGTGCATAACTATAGGCATTGCTATATTTGACAATCTTGCCAAGATTTCTTATCTTTAATCAAGATTCTTTCCTTTAATTGAGTGGGTCCTAAAGTGGTTGAACCAATTGAATGGATCTCATAGTTGAACTATTTAAATATCATTAGGCTCATGGGCTATCCAAAAACCTGAGTTACTGGATTAATTATATATATATTGAGGAGATATATCATTAGTCCCCTTTCAAGTGTGAATCTTTAGGTTCGTTTACATGTCGACGCTTTGGTCATCACCCTAATTTTTTTTTTTAAGTGCAGACTATTGTCTTAATAAACTTGATATGGTAGAATTTTCGCCTTAGATGGACTTGCACCTTCGATTTGCTTAGTTTGGTAAACTATTCCTTAGGTGGACTTGCACATTTAATTTGCTTACTTGGTGGGCTATCATTTTAGATAATAAGCACCTTTGTTTTAGCCTAACGGACTATCATCGTAGATGGGCTAAACACCTTATTTTAGTCTAGTAGACTATTGCCGTATATGTGCTAAGCACCTTCTTTTTAGCCTGGCAAACTATCGCCATGAATCGACTAAGCACCCTTAGATTTTTTAGCTTGGTGGACTATCATCGTGAATGGGTTAAGCACCCTTTATTTTAGTCTAGCGAACTATCACTGTGGATGAGCTAAGCACCCTTATTTTATTTAATTTGATGGACTATTGCTGTGGATGGGCTAAGCACCCTTAATTTTAGCCAGGTGGACTATCACCATGGATAGGCTAAGCACCCTTAGATTTTTTAGCCTGGTAGACTATCGCTGTGGATGGGTTAAGCACCCTTAGTTTATTTAGCCTAGGAAACTATCATTGTGGATGGGCTAAGCACTCTCAGTTTATTTAGCTTAGCGGACTATCGCCCTGGATGGGCTAAGCACTCTTTAAAATTTATTTACAAATATAATGCTTGTAAAGTATTTTTGTGAAGATAATCCATATAATACATGTTGTAAACTTATCCACGATTTCTCAATAATAGTATTATAAATAGAATGTATAATGTACATTTTTAGGGGATTTACCAACTAATTTTGATAAAAAATAAAGGCCTTCAGGTTTAAAGAATATTTGAGAGTGATAAGTTATTTATAAACATATATTCATATATACATAGTTATAAAATGAATTTTAATTTCAATCACATCTAAATTCTACAATATAATAGGTATGAGCTAAATAGAAATCAAAAGCAATGCTGGATCATGGAAATTAGAGAGATAAATTTTAAAATAATTTCAGGTGTCTCTAATTACCATTCATCTTGAAGACAAACTTGAACTATAATTTAATCAAATAGTGCTTATGCTATTGCCTCAAAATAATTCTAAAAATTAATTTTTAGAATCATATAATTTTTTCAAGTCCCATTAAACTAAAATACAATCATAATTTCTATTCATTTAAAGTCAAGCAATGAATTTAATTTTGATAATAATAGAATTCTGTGTCAAGAAAATTGACTATAATCCATATAATGTTGATTGGAAGCATTATAGGTAATTTTCAACAAAACACAGTAATGGCTCAAAATACAAAACTGAAGGTGTGGCGATGGACTTATTAAATGTGGCTCTTTTATAGTTATTAGCATAAATTGAGACTATTTCCTTACCATAGAAACATTGACAATTTTGTAAAATAAAAAAAAATTATTAAATAAGAATTTTTTTTAAATTCAAATAATTTGAAAGTTCTAAGACTTCACAATGATCTCCCGTCAATTGTTAAACTATTAAAAATACTCCATAGCAATTGAAAATGTGACATTTTTTTTCTTAATGTTAAATCTTGTAAAATAAAATATGAAAATATCGCCTAAAGTACATGGGTTATATATAGGTATGTAATAACAAAGAAGAAAGAGTGATGCAATGATAAAGCATTTATACTTACTACAAGAAAAATGTCATTAATTGATCCTTCAATAGGATATATAGCCCTTTAATAAATTTAAAACAAAACTCATGTGAATGTAATTAAATTTTTTAGATCATACCTAAGTAAATTTAGAAATTTCTTGAACATGATAAAAAATTTTTTGGCTGGGTTATTGCAAACCACAAACCATCCTCTCACTTGGTTCATTCTCCCATTTTGAGTTCAGAATATAAAGAATATAAGGGAGTGACACAGCTTCTTATGTCTTTTCCTGTAGACGGCACCACTGTTGCAGCCTATGTAAATTTTGTGTGGGTATGGACCTGTGAAAAAGAAAATAAATGGATAAGAGGTTCATTGGGTATGGATCCGGTGAGGACCCTCCGACGCTCAAGTTGGAGCTGATATGAGAGAATAGCATATTACATTGATTAGGGAGAAAGAAAATACCTCCATAGATAATTTGATCTCTTTATATAAAATGTAAACGATGGTTAGTTATGGTAAGTCAATTATGTAATTATATAGATATTATTAGCTAGCATAATTATAGGATTATATTTCTATTTATAGTGCATAATTATAGGTATTACTATATTTGGCAATCCTACCGAGATTGCTTATCTTTAATCAAGATTATTTCCTTTTATTGCAGAGCTATATGAGATTGACTGATCATAGAAAAGTTAGTCAAAACTACTTTGATAAGTTCTAATATTTGGGTGATCATTACAAATTGCTAGATGTCAATAATGATCTATAAATATAATTAATCAATTATGAATTAATAATAAAATTAAAGTATTAATTTTATTTAATTATATTTGTTGCCAATATATTAAGAACATAAATAGGTCTCACATATAAAGATTATAAGTAAGGAATTAAAATTAGTAGAGTGTAAACAAACTGAGCCGAGCCAAATTTTGGCTTGTTCAAGCTTGGTTCGTTAATATTGGTTTAGGCTCGAGCTCGAGCTCAGTTCGAGCTTTAACATTAAGGTTCGAGCTTGGCTCATTTAAAATATATTAATTTCGAGCTCGATTTGAGCTCGGCTCGTTTTAAGTTTGTTTATTATATTAACGAGTTAAACTTGAGCTCGGCTTGTGTCAAAGTTCAATAAATTATTAAAACGAACTCGAACGTAAGCTCAATAAGGTTAAGCTCGATTCGAGTTTGATAAGCTCGATCTCAAATTCGATAAGCTCGAATTCAAGCTCAAGTTTGAGTTTAATAAACTCGAGTTCGAGCTTGAGCTTGACTATTATTTTACCTATTTTAACTTACAATTATTTTCATAATAAATTATTACATGATCCATAATCATAATAATAGAAAATTAAAAAAAAAAAAAACAGTTTAAAACACATTGCAAGTTATTTTAAAATAACACAAATTATAACACCATCATAATTCAAATGAAATTAATTATTCTTTATTCTTTCAATTCAAAACTACATAGTTTTAAAATTACATTATAAATTTTATGTAATTTTAATTAAATTGTTATTTTGATAAAATATATTAATTTTTATATTATTAATTAATTCATACTATTAATAATTTTTATTAATTTTTTATATAAATATATTATAATTTGAGTTTTTTTATTATTTTTATATTTATTTTATTTAAATAAATTTAAAAAAGATTAAATATATTAGACTATTTAATTTGTCAAATTATATTTGGTGCTTTATACCTTTACCAATATTCTATTTAAGATATGAACAAATTAATTTGCATGGAATAAGTAAATAATTAATATTAAGTATAATAGTAATTATGAAAACACATATTTAAGTTATATATATGGAAAATAGACCAGTGTTAAACTTAAACTTTAACATTTTAAAGTTTTATAGTTTAAAGAGAGAGATATTATAAAAATAGATACTAGGAAAATTATAGCATAAAGAGTAAAAATATATGGATATATTAATTAATGTTAATAGAAAAAAATATGTGACAGACTATAAAGAAAGAGAAAGTAATAATAATAGTTAGATAGATTAGTATTAAACTTATAGCTTAATGTAACACCCATATGTTCGGTAGTGCGTTCTACTGTTCCGGTGACCAGTGTTGTCCGGACAGCTAGAATGCCTAGAACTACACTTTGATATGAGTGAGGAAATATAAGTTAATGAAATACAAGAAAAACAAAGGAAAAATAATAGCAAAGAAATGTAACCAAGTTAAACGAGCCGAGAACCCTAGCGATGGGTGATCGCATCGGGAAGTCGCGACGTGGACCGTTGACTAGCCCTGGACTGCGGGAAACCCTGGAAAATATTTTTAGGACTTAAATAGACACCTATTGAAGTATAAATACCATTAGAAATATCAAAGAAAAATTAATTAATTAGTACAAAGAAAAGTGAGAAATCGAAAAACGGACAAAACCCGGTGTTACCGAAAAATCGGGAATGCAACCCGAACAGGGGCATTGTGGTTATTTGACATCCCGAGTTGTCTTTTGACCTAAATGTCCATTAAAAATACATGATATTACACTTGGAAAATATAATGAAAAATTAAATTAGTGGTACCTAATGTAACTAGCAAAAATAAATGTGGGAAAATGAAAGTTAAGATTAAACTAATATTAAATTAAGCTTAGTGCTCCACTCACCCATCAAAGTGGACCACTAACTTATCATCTTGGGCAGAATATACATCTTCATCTTCAACCTTAGAACCAGCAGAAAATTGCTCCAAAAAAAAAAAACTCCATTGACGCATGGTTTGAAGCTCCATGCATGTGAGATTCAATCTTCTTTCCTTCCATCTTCCTTCATTAAAAGTTGTCCATACACCTTAGGCAGTAGATAGGCAACAAGAAGACCAAGTTTTGGAGAGATTTTGAAGAGTTTCCAAAGTGGTAAGTTTGTGTTTTTGGTTAGTGCTTCATTAAAGTTAGTAAGAATGTTATGGGTACTTGAATTATGGAGAGATTTTTGAGGTTTGATGTTTAAAGGGAGAGGTGTATTTTTGGCAGCCATGGAAACTCCTTAAGGGCAGTTTATTCTTACTTGTAAATGGTAGATTAAAGGGTTGATTATGTGTTTATATGTGTAGGAATAAATTGGGTGATGTATACTAAGTATATTGTGAATGTATACTTGAATTTGGAAGCTTGGACATTAATGGAGTGTGATGTATGAATCGGCAGCTTGATTTGCTGAACCATAAAAATTTTATTTCATGTTTGGTTTATGGAATATTAATATTGAATTGTAGTAGTTGTTATAGCAGCTTGGGTATATGTATGATGGTGTGAGGTTGGACATGTAAATGAGCTAGGTTAGGTGATTGAATTGTTGTAATTTCAGCTTGAAAAATTCTGTACTAAATGGTGCATATTGAGTGTGATTGTAAGCTGCCAAAATGACCAAAAATATGTTGTGAAATGTGTTTAGGTATTGGTACAAACTAGAATCGGCATGAATGTGTAGTTTGGTAAGTGTTAAAAGTGACCTTTGATGAGTAATGAACAAAATGCAATAGGGCAGTTTATGTTTTGGGCCTAGAACCTTAAGTGTGTGGCTCCAATTGGTATGAAACCAATTGGAGGTGAAACTAGGCACAAAATGTGCCAACTTTCATGAAGGAAGCTTACCAAAATTCTTCTTGTAAGGTAACTTGAAAAATGACCAAATCCGGATTAGTGTAATTAAGGCCTGAAAATTGACCATTTGGGCAGCAGTTAGTGTTTTGGCCATAACTCACTCAAAACAGGTCCAATTGACCTGAAATTTTGACCATAAATAGTTAAGACCTATATCTACAAGTATTATGAAGACACCAAAGCTCAGAAATGACCATAAGTAGTCAAACAGCTTGCACAAGTTCGGGTCTAAAAACTGGCCGAACCTAAAATGACCTAAAATGACCTAAAGTGACCAATTTTGATGCATTTTGACCAGCAATAGTAAAATGACCATAACTTGGTCTAGTAAACTCAGAATGACCTGAAATTTTTCCCCGCGTGCAATAAGATATAGATCTACAAGTTTGTAGTTTTGACCGAAACCCGAAAACCGAGGGAACTAGGTCGTCCGGCTAGGTCAAACTAGTATCCCGGAATCCAGCAAATTGCAAGAAAATGCAATATACATGGAAATGAATTTGGTAACATGTACCAACCCTAAAAGACTATTGAATGTGACATACTAGTAACATTAACACCTAATTTACCTAGAACGCATCGAGGGTCAACATATTAGGTTGACTAAGCAAATAATAGAATTCAGTGAATTAATTATCAAGCATTATCATTAGAGACAGTTTAAATGAGTACTGAAACACTTCAAATTGTGTTTCTCAGTTAGCAAAGACTCAGGGAAAGGGAAGGAAACACTGAGTCAAGGCCAGGAGACAGTTATCAGAGGTTTGTGCACAACAGTTATTTCTTTTGAATTTTTCAATTGAAATAAATTATGACTATTTGAATATTATTGTTTTCAATTATGAAAATGTGTTTGAATGGATACTTATTACTTGAAAAGCATTATAAGTGGTTTGAAACTGTGGAAAAATTGATTTAGTGTGATTTGTGAAAATTGAAGTTAATTATGAATTGTGTTGCCATCTTGTGAATGAAATTATGACTTTGGAAATTTATTGGATTTCTCACGAATCATTTGAATAAAATGTTTGGAATTGATTTTGTGTTCATACTTAGCATGATAGTATCACATTATTCCTCCTCCATTTATGGGGTTGAGATCGTTTATTTTCCTCCCTCTCTGGCTTGCCAGTTGAGGTTGAGATCAGATGAGTACTCATTATATAGCTAGCTTCCTCCCTCATTGATTTCGATTAGTGGGGTTGAGATTGCTTTGTCGTGGTGTACAACGCGGCATTGATCGGAAATTTGTGTCATGGCTAAAGTTGTGTATGAATTGGCAACACTGTGTTTGTAAATTATTTGACTAAATTGTGTTATTATGAGCTTTGATAAATTGTGAAATGGAGTTCAAATTCTTTATGACATTCATTGTCTTGAATTTAACTATGGTTTAAGTATCCACTACTTATATGACTTATGATTTGTGATTTAAAGTTGTATTTGGTTAATGTTGTGCACCACTGAGACATTGTCTCAGCGATAGCTTTTCATTGCTATCGCAGGTAGACAGACGGACAGGCGTGATTAGGCTGCTAGTGCATTCAGCGAGAGATCATCGGGTATATTGAGTATACCACATTTTGCATTTTGTACTGTAATGTATGTTCACTGTATGTATATATTGTTCTTGATTTTGAGCAGTTGTAAATTAAAATTGTACATTGAAGTTGTAAAATAAATTATGAGTTATTTTGACTTGTAAAATTTGTATTATATTTCTTTTATCTCATCCTTTGAAAATACTGAAAAATTATTGTGGATTTGAGTTGAGAAATATATTTGAAGTGCTTTTTACAGGTTTTCTGAAGAACTGTTTTATTCAAAATACAGATGGATCTCCGCCAAAATTTTTACAGAAATTCCTAATAATTCAAATGTGTTAGCTGTTTCCTTTCAGTTCAAAAAAAAAAAAATAACACCTGTAAATAGTGTTCACCACTATAAAAGAAGTAAGAAAAGTTTTAAAATCCCTTGTAGTGTATTTAATGGGTTATCAGTAGACGAAGTTGGTAATTCATTAGGTATACTACGGGATCATGTTATGCCTTACAGAGGGGTAGGGTGTGACATGTTTTAGTGGTATCAGAGCTAGTTTTTAAAATTCTGTTTTCACCTGTAATTTGAATTCTCTTTCTTCATAGTACAACTGCTCAATGTCATTGTTTGATACATACAGTACATTACATTATAAATATGCACTAACGGGAGGAAATCTCCTTGTATTAATTGTTCGGGAGGTCTAAGATCCTCGAACTGACTATGGAAGAGGGTGATCATTTAGTCGATCAATCGATAGAGGCTGAGGTACAAGTTGAGGCCCCAGCTCCACAAAGTGTCGAAGGCCCGACTGTACCAATTTTACCAGTACAAATTACTGCACAAATGGCCAAGCAAATGGCCACTTTCTTTCAACAAATGGCTGATACTCTGTCAGCCCAAGCCCAAGTACAGACCCAACCCCCACAAGGGCAACATGAAATAGAGAAGAGGGAGAAACCTATGGGTCAGAGCTCAAGCAGTAATTTGAGAAAGAGAAAAGAATTTGAGGAGCCCCGAGCTCAGGGATATAACAGAGGTGGATCATCAAGGCAGAGACCACCAAGGTGCAGTCGTCAAGCAACTAGAAGTTCCTACCCTCCCTGCCAATGCGAAACTTATGGTAGAAATCATGGTGGGGTATGCTACAAGGCCATAGGAGTCTGTTATAACTGTGGAGGCATAGGACACTTTGCCAAGGACTGCACCAGTGCCCGTAGAGTTGGACCACCTTCTACTACTGCTGAAGGGTTAGTTCAGAGCCCTGTCACCAGAGGTTCACAACCACCCAGCAGAGGTAGAGGCAGGGGTAGAGGTAACCCAGCAGACAGCCAAGGCACTGTGAAACAATCAGAGCAAGACAGTGCTCTGGTTAGAGTCTACGCAATGAGACAGAGGGAAGAAGTCGAAACATCTGATGCTGTGGCTGGTACCTTCTCAACTTTTAACCAAGATGTGTTTGTGTTATTTGATCCGGGTTCTACCCATTCTTATGTGAGTGCTAGCATCATTGATTGCATTGTTGTTCCATGTACAAAAATGGACTTTGAGGTGCTAGTAATAAGTCTGCTAGGACAGGAGGTCAGGGTTAATAGAATGAATAGAGATTGTCCTTTGGTGATCCAAGGACACACTTTTCCGTCTGATTTCATTGAAATGCCCTTCAGAGATTATGATATCATCTTGGGCATAGATTGGTTAGCCAGGCATCACGCCATGATTGGTGTAGGTCAAGAAACGATCACTTTTGGTCTCCTCGATGCTGATGTGGTAATACATGGGGAGAGGCAGCTATTGCCATCAAACGTCATTTCGGCTGCACTAGCCAGAAAAATGATCAGAAAGGGGTGTGAAGCATACTTGGCACATGTGGTAGACTGTAACACCCTCCCTGTAGCAACTCCGAACATTCTACTGTTCCAGTGACCAGTGTCGGTCCGGACAGCTAGAACGTCCGAAAATATATATATATATATATATATATATATATATATATATATATATATATATATATATAAACTAAAGTGAGGAACCATAATTAACTCAAATATTAATAAGAAAAATTTAGCAAAAATTTTAGAAATAAAATACAACCAAGTTAAATAAGCCGGTGCCCTAGCGATGGGTAACCTAGTGAGAAGTTGCGGTTCTCGCAACTAGGAGCCCTAGACCCGGGAGAAAAATTATAAAATAATTTTTGGGACTCCAGAGAAGGGTTATTGAGGTTCTTATGGCATTAGAATGCCAAGAAAATACTTAGAAATATTTTTCAATCGGTACAGACAATTTTGGCCCGTTAAGCCAAACGGAGGGCATTTTGGTCATTTCATCTTCAGAGATGATTTTTGACCAACTTGTTCAGTTAAATAAATAATTTATATAACATAAAATATGACTAAATGTTGTTAAAAATTTAATTGAAATTAATTAGATAAGATATGGAAAGAAAATGAGATTTATTACCTCATGCTTATGTAAGCATGAGGTAATTAAAAAGGGATGGCCAATCAAATTAAAGGGAGACATTTATAATACATAAATTGGGCAGAAAAAGAGACAATTCTAGAAAAAAATTCTGCAGCTACTCATCTTCCCAAAAGAGACGCCCCACACTCCTCCTTTCCCTCCTCCATTTTCATGCTTGTAAAGCTTGAATTCCTTAGTCTTTTCTCAATAAAACCCTAACCTAGCAACATAAAAATTTGTTCTTACATCCTAGTAAAGCTTTTGGGGGCAAAAAGAATTAAAAAGAAAGAGTTCTTGCAAGCTTTGGATTAGCTCCCTAAGCGGTTAGTGACCTAAACCTTGAATTTCATTTTAATTTCATGTTTAAGAACTATAAATATGTGTAAATGACAAAGAAATTTGATGAAACACCATTGGTATGCTAACTCTAAATTTTGGCAGCCATGGTTAGGGTAATATGGTGATGATTTTTGGGGAGTTAACATGCTAGTATGGCTGCCCTTAATGAGTATCTCATAAGTGAATTGTTAAATGCAATGATAATGCATGGTTTTGAAATGTTGAGTTAGGGTTTGGGTTGAAGAATGAGACTTTGATCTTGTGATGATGGAAGTAGGTTTTAATGGTCAATTTGTGACCATTTGGTTTGGTTTGAATAAAAAATGAAGTGAATTGGGTTGTGGATTTGAGATTGGTGTGGCTGCCTTGTGTGACCTACAGGTTGGGATGTGAGTCCAGCCTGTTTGGACAGCCATAACTTGAATTGTAGAGGTTCAATTGGTGTTTGGCCAATTGGATATGAAACTAGACACAAAATGGCACAACTTTGGTGAAGAAACCATGCCCATAAGACCAAACCAAGTTGACCAAAAGTTTGCCCTAATCCGGGTGACCTGCAATCTACTTGGGCAAAATGACCAAATAAACAGTATTTGGTCATTTGGCCATAACTCAATGTAGCAAGGTCCAATTGACCTGAAATGTTACCAGAAACAAGTTGAGATATATACCAACAACTTTCATGAAGAAACCTGACCCAAATTATGACTATAACCTAGTCAAATTGCCAACCAAACTTGAGTTACCAAATCTGGCAGAAACAATTTTACCCAGAATTTTAGAATCTGTCCAATCCGGCCAGTTATGGTGTTTAGGCCATAACTTGAGCTACAAAACTCCAAATAGAGTGATTCAAAAAAGGAAATTCAACTAGACAAAATAAGGAACAACTTTCATGTTGATCATTTTTCCAAATTCCCACTGCAAGAGTGACTAATGGAATAATAAATCCAAAGCTTGAAAACTGAAAATTCTGTCCAATTCACATTAAGCTTAGAGATGGTATTGGCAACCAATACCAACAAGTTTAAAATGCAAAATGTGGTATGTTGATGATATTTAAACTAATTTACCTATTGTCAATGCAAAAGTCAACATTTTTGTTGACTAATGAAATGAATAGTAGTCATAAAAATTTCAATTTCAAAGAATTACACAAATTAAAAGTGTTAAATGCCCTAGTAGGCCTAATGTAATTGGTTTGGATAGGTTGGCATGCCAATAGAGTTCTGTTAGCAGTACTGCATATGGCTTCATGCCATTCTATTTTTCATGGCTTTCCATGCCATTCCGGGACATAATAGTCTTTGGCTATGATATTGAGTTGTTATACTCGGGTTTAATCCCCGATAATTATTACAGCTTATTAGCTGTTCTGTTGCACACCGGGAGACACAATGTGACCGATGGTGTGATGGTTCGAGGTACTTAGTACCCAATGCGGATTACTGTTTATCGATCCGATCCAACTAGTATAGGTTACTCGGGCAGTGTTAATAAATCTTACCAAACTTTAATCGAATAATATTGCAATAAATATTTGAAATTTAGTCCACCCAAAAATGTAAACATACATTTTGCACACATGTTTTATTTTATTTTATTTTATTTTATTTTATTTTATATTGTCACCACTAAGCAGAATTGCTTAGCGCGTCGCTTTTGCCACGCGCAGGTACTGGAGACATAGCTGGGGAGTCCAAAGCAGCCTCATCTGAGGTGAGCCTTCATATCTGCACTCAGAGTTCAGAGTCACCTCACATTGCAGTGCATTTGGTAGGACATTAGGCCATTTTGATATTTTGATATTTTGATATTTTGTATTTTGTAACCTTCTGTAATGTATATTATAAATTCATGTAATTATGCTTTTAATGTAAGTATCTATGGAATATGTTCAGTAATAAATTGAGCATTTTTCATTGAGTTGATTGTTTTTTGAATTGAATTGAATTTTGAGATACTGAAGTGAATTGAGAAATTATTGAGAATATATTGGGGGTTGATTGAGAATAATGTGATGACATTATTGGAAGTGTTTTTAACAGGTTCAGAAGAACTGTTTTTCCAATTTATAGCCGGCACTCTGCCGGATTTTCTATAAAATTTGCGAAAAAATTTAGATTTATCAAAAATTATAAATAAATGAATTAAAAATGATTAATTGAAATTGAAACATGAATTAGTGTTCCGACACACTGAGTTGCATAACTTGCTCGGCTACACTGTAGACGGGTAAGGGGTGTCGCATTTAGTGGTATCAGAGCATCGGTTTAGGCGTTTCTGGGTCTAGATAGAGTACATACCATTGCATTGCATTTGTAAGTGTTGAGGTGACACTGAATAGGATATGGATCCTGCTTCGCAAAGAGCAGTTGATGAAGAGGTGGAGAGTCATGCTCCACCAAGGGTCGAAGGCGGGAGGAGAATCTGCTCCACCAAAGAATGAGGCACCTGCTCAACCTCAGTTTGCTCTATTCCAGCAAATGACCGAATTCTATCGGCAAATGATGGGAGCAATTCCACCACCACAACCACAGCCACAACCTCCACCAGCCCCACAAAAGTCCCATTTGGAGAAATTATAAAACATGGGGTCAGACTTCTTTGGAAAGAGGGAGGATGATCCCATGGCTGCAGAAAATTGGTTGGACAGAACCATCAGAGTACTGAAACAGCTAAACTGCACCCCCAAGCAGAACCTGGTGGGTGCTGTGTCCCTACTTCAGGTGACGCATATCAGTGGTGGGACACAGTAACCAGTGAGGTGCAACCTGAACGAATCACCTGGGAATTCTTCCTTACAGAGTTCAGGAAGAAATATATTAGTAAAGTGTATTTAGAAGAGCGAAGAAGGGAATTCATCAGTTTGAGACAGAGACAGTTGTCGATGGTGAGTATGAGCGTGAGTTTGTCGACCGAGCCAGTATGGGAGGGAGATAGTCCCTACCGGGCGAGAGAGGTGCGACGGTTTGAGGAAGGGCTCAATGACAACATCAAAGTCATGATCACAAAGATCGAGATCACGGATTTTGCTAAACCGGTAGATGCAAGATCAAAAGTGGAAAGGGTTAGAATCAATGAACAAAATAGAAGGGAAAGACAAGAGAAGAGAGGTCTGGTCACCCAGTGCATTCTCTCGCTCCCAAAGAAGAAGAGTAAGGGTCCTCCCGCTCGAGTTCAGACCACCATAGGGTCGTGGTCACCTCGGGGCCTGCACCACAGTTTACACCTAGGAGAGGCCAGTCCACACCATCAATGGGCAGCTCTCCAGGGACGGTGTTTAGGGGACCAGCCCCTGCATCTTCTGCCTGTAAGTACTGTCAGAAGTGGCATAAAGGGGAGTGTTGGCGAGTGACCGGTGCATGCTTACGGTGTGGATCGACAGAACATCAGATCAAGAATTGTCCGAAAAGGACTACTACTGTAGCTCCAACACAAACTGACAGACCTACTCCTGCACCACAAAGAGGTAGGAAGCCTGGTAAACCTGAGGTAGCTGGTCCATCACTGAGGCCTACATCCGAGTCAACTGAGAGGCCAGATACTAGAATACCAGCCAGGGCTTATGCCATCAGAGATCAAGAGGAGCAAGATGCCCCGGATGTCATTAGGGGTACGTTTTCCCTCTACAACACTTCTGTACATGCATTTGTGGATCCAGGATCCACTCATTCCTACATTTGCATCAAACTACCCATAGAGAGGGGAGTTCCAGTAGAGGAGAGTGATCAAGACATTCTGGTCACAAATCCACTAGGCCACAGTGTGATAGTGAATAAGGTGTATAAAGGTTGCCCGTTGAGGATTCAGGGGTATGAATTCTCGGCAGACCTAATTGAATTGCCCTTCCACGAGTTTGACGTGATTTTGGGAATGGACTGGTTATCACGTCATCAGGCAATAGTTGATTCTGAATTGAAGAGAATTTCTCTGAAAACTTCTGAGGGTAATGAGATCAATGTTGTGGGTGAAAGGACAGATTTCCTGTCCAATGTTATCTCAGCTACAGTTGCAAGAAGAATGATGAGAAAAGGCTGTGAAGCTTACCTAGCACACGTGGTTGATACTAGGCAAGCTAAGCCAAACCTGAATGATATACCCACAGTAAAAGACTTCCCAGATGTATTTCCTGAAGAGTTGCCTGGTTTACCACCAGAAAGGGAAGTCGAGTTTGCTATTGAGGTAATGTCGGGTACAGCACCCATTTCCATTGCTCTTTATAGGATGGCACCCACTAAATTGAGGGAGTTGAAAACTCAATTGCAAGAGTTGCTTGATAAGGGGTTCATACGCCCCAGTGTGTCACCATGGGGAGCTCCGGTGCTGTTTGTGAAGAAAAAGGATGGAACTTTGAGATTGTGTATTGATTATCGGCAGTTGAATAAAGTAATTGTGAAGAATAAATATCCATTGCCCAGAATTAACGATCTGTTTGATCAGTTGAAGGGAGCCGGTGTATTTTCAAAAATTGACCTCAGATCAGGGTATCATCAGTTGAGGGTAAAGGATGCAGATGTGTCAAAAACTGCATTTAGAACCGGTATGGGCACTATGAATTTCTAGTGATGCCATTTGGGTTAACAAATGCACCAGTAGCATTTATGGACCTTATGAACTGTATCTTCCATCCATACTTAGATCGGTTTGTAGTGGTATTTATTGATGATATTCTGGTGTATTCCAAGACCAGGGAAGAACATGATGAACATTTGATGATTGTTCTGCAAACCCTGCGAGAAAAGAAGCTGTATGCTAAGTTGTCCAAGTGTGACTTCTGGATGAGTGAAATCTCTTTCCTTGGACACATAGTATCAGCAAAGGGGATTAGAGTGGATCCCAAAAAGATAGAAGCAGTGATGGAATGGAAGCCTCCCAGAAATACAACTGAGGTCAGAAGTTTCTTGGGGCTAGCTGGGTATTACAGAAGATTTGTGAAGGGATTTTCCTTAATAGCTGCTCCAATGACCAAGTTGTTACACAAGAATGTCAGATTTAACTGGAATGACAAATGTCAGGCTAGTTTTGAGAGGTTAAAGGCTATGTTGACAGAGGCACCAGTGTTAACACAGCCAATGTCGGGAAAGGACTTTGTGGTCTACAGTGATGCCTCACATAATGGGCTAGGGTGTGTATTGATGCAAGAGGGGAAAGTGGTTGCCTATGCTTCCAGGCAGTTAAGGCCACATGAACAGAACTACCCTACTCATGACCTGGAGTTAGCAGCGATTATCTTCGCACTGAAAATATAGAGGCATTATTTATATGGTGAAAAATGCTACATCTATACAGACCACAAGAGTCTAAAATATTTGCCAACCCAGAAGGAGCTCAATCCTAAACAGAGGCGATGGATTGAGTTCCTAAAGGACTATGATTGTGTGATAGATTATCATCCTGGGAAGGCAAATGTAGTTGCTGATGCTTTGAGCAGGAAGTCCATCACAGCTTTAAGATCACTCAATGTAACATCCTCCCCGTAGCAACTCCGTACATTCTATTGTTCCGGTGACCGGTGTTGGTTCGGACAGCTAGAACGTCCGGAAAAATATTTAAACTAAAGTCAAGAACCATAATTAACTCAAATATTAATGAGAAAAATTTAGTAAAAATTTTAGAAATAAAATACAACCAAGTTAAACGAGCCGGTGCCCTAGCGAGGGGTAACCCAGAGGGAAGTTGCGGTTCATTGAGTTGAGTTGATTGTGTTTTGAATTGAATTGAATTTTGAGATACTGAAGTGAATTGAGAAATTGTTAAGAATATATTGGGGGTTGATTGAGAATAATGTGATGATATTATTGGAAGTGTTTTTAACAGGTTCAGAAGAACTGTTTTTCCAATTTATAGCCGGCACTCTGCCGGATTTTCTATAAAATTTGGGAAAAAATTTAGATTTATCAAAAATTATAAATAAATGAATTAAAAAGGATTAATTGAAATTGAAACATGAATTGGTGTTCCGACACACTGAGTGGCATAACTTGCTCGGCTACATTGTAGACGGGTAAGGGGTGTCACATAGACACCCAAGTGGGGAGTCCAGCATTAAGGGACATCCCTACAGTATATGACTTTCCAGATGTGTTTCCTGATGAATTGCCAGGATTACCTCCGGAAAGAGAAGTGCAGTTTGAAATTAATGTTATGCCTTGTGTGAATCCAATCTCTATAATACCATATAGAATGGCACCAACGGAGTTGAAGGAGTTGAAGGTACAGTTGCAAGAACTACTTGAAAAGGACTTCATCCGCCCTAGTGTGTCACCATGGGGAGCACCAGTATTGTTTGTTAAGAAGAAGGATGGCACTCTTTGTTTATGTATTGTTTAACCTGGGGTCTGCATACTTTTATGTTAGTGTTAGAACTATATGTTTTGTTGTTATTCCTTTACCGGGGAATAAATTTTGATGCATTAGTGATTAGTCCTTTAGGATAAGGATTGTGATAATAAGTGAAATTAGTTTTGGAAGATTTTATCGACGAAAGGTATTTTCTAACACACCATAAATTATAAAGCTAAACAGCAAGCCTTCTTAATGTAAGGCAAGAGGACGTAAAAGTAAGTTACAGTAATAGAATTGCTCTAGATGAGGGCAAGGATGTTACTGTTAGTAATTGTTAATGGATATTGTAATCAGAATAAGTTTCGGATATCAGTAAGTTCGAAAAGGATAAAATATCAGAAAATTTGATCTATTGGGATGTATCGTAGTAACTATGCAATGTTCTTGATGTTTATACTGTATGCTGCAGATTACAGTACTGACTTGAGATTATTATGTAGAGCTACGCACTACTCAATAGTACACCTAGATGAGAATAGTTGCCAACGGCATCTGTTTTGGTATAGTTATGCCAGGACAGAATTTAATTGTTAGAAATAAGTTTGAAAATCCTACTTAGGGATCTAAAACTCAAAAGTTAGAATATCGAAAGGTTATAATTTAGTACACAAGGAAGTAAGTTATAGAATATTGACAGATAAAAAGAGTTATGGAAGTAAAAAATTCGAACAGTTAATTCAAATATAACAAAGAAATGTTATGAATGTGAGGAAGACTATGGACTAGAATGGTCAAAGGACCAATGACTAGATAAATGATTCCAACATGACCTCAAGGGTCATTCAAGAAGGAACATGAACCGAAATATTAGACAGAACAATAGTAAGAGAAGATTGATGATGAGGAACAGACAGTAGTTGCATGGCATGTACAGTCAGTGTTGATTGATCATATCAGAATGGCTGCTCAGAGCGATAAAAAATATCAGAAGCTACTGAAAGAAGTCCAGCAGGGCAAGAAACCTGAATTCTCTGTGAGAGATGATGGTTTATTGCTACATCAGGGCAGAATGTGCGTTCCTAGTGATGTGGAATTGAGATAGATCATTATGAAGGAAGCACATGAGTCTCCTTTTGTTATGCACCCTGGTGGAACTAAAATGTACAGAGGGATGAAAGAGCATTACTGGTGGATGGGTATGAAGAGAGATATAGCTGAATTTGTTTCCAAATGCCTAACTTGACAGCAAGTAAAGGCAGAATATCAAGTTCCAGCTGGTTTGTTACATCCTTTATCAGTACCAGAGTGGAAATGGGAACGGATAACTATGGATTTTGTTACAGGACTTCCAAGGACACAGAATAGTCATGATGCAGTATGGGTTATAGTTGACAGACTGACCAAGTCTGCTCACTTTTTGCCAGTTCGGATGGACTATAGCCTGGAAAGATTGGCCAGATTGTACATATATGAGATTGTAAAATTGCATGGAGTGCCAGTATCGATTGTGTCTGACAGAGATCCTAGGTTCGCTTTTAGATTCTGGGATAGTCTTCAGAGAGCTCTAGGAACTAGATTGAACTTCAGCATAGCATTCCACCCACAGACAGATGGCCAGTCTAAAAGGGTAATTCAGATATTGGAGGATATGCTACGGGCTTGTGTGATTGAGTTTGAAGGTGGTTGGGATACACACTTGCCTTTGATTGAGTTTGCTTATAACAACAGCTACCAATCAAGCATTGGGATGCCTCCATATGAAGCCTTGTATGGCAGAAAGTGTAAAACTCCCTTATGTTGGGATGAAGTAGGTGAAAGGAAGATGATTGGGCCAGAAATTGTTCAGCAGACAGAGGAAAAGATCAGATTGATCAGAGATAGACTCAAGGCTGCATCAGACCGTCAGAAGGCCTTTGTTGATCTGAAGAGAAGAGATATTGAATATGCAGTGGGTGATAAAGTATTCCTCAAAGTTTCTCCTTGGAAGAGGATTATGAGATTTGGCAGAAAGGGGAAACTGAGTCCTCGTTTCATTGAACCATATGAGGTTCTAGAAAGAGTGGGTCCTTTGGCATATCGGTTGGCATTACCTCCGGAGTTAGCAAGGATACACAGTGTCTTCCATGTGTCCATGTTAAGGAGGTACAGATCAGACCCATCTCATGTACTATCAGTTGAAGAGATTGAGGTAAATCCAGACCTCTTTTATAAGGAAGAACCCATAGAAATTTTGGCTTATGAGGTGAAGCAGTTGAGGAATAAATAGATACACCTGGTTAAAGTGCTGTGGAACCATCATTCAGGCCAGGAAGCTACTTGGGAACGTGAAGAGGATATGAGGAGACAGCACCCACAGCTATTCAGAGACTAATGCCAGGTAAAATTTCGAGACGAAATTTATTTTAAGGGGGGGAGAATTGTAACACCCCTATGTTCGGTAGTGCGTTCTACTGTTTCGATGACTAGTATTGTCCAGACAGCTAGAATGCCTAGAACTACACTTCGATATGAGTGAGGAGATATAAAATAATGAAATACAAGAAAAGAAAATACAAAAAAAAACAAAGGAAAAATAATAGCAAAGAAATGTAACCAAGTTAAACGAGCCGAGAACCCTAGCGATGGGTGACCGCATCGGGAAGTCGCGGCGTGGACCGTTGACTAGCCCTGGACTGCGGGGAACCCTAGAAACTATTTTTAGGACTTAAATAGAAACCTATTGAAGTATAAATACCATTAGAAATATCAAAGAAAAATTAATTAATTAGTACAAAGAAAAGTGAGAAATCGAAAAATGGACAAAACCCGGTGTTACCGAAAAATCGGGAATGCAACCCGAACAAGGGCATTGTGGTCATTTGACATCCCGAGTTATCTTTTGACCTAAATGTCCTTTAAAAATACATGATATTACACTTGAAAAATATAATGAAAAATTAAATTAGTGGTACCTAATGTAAATAGCAAAAATAAATGTGGGAAAATGAAAGTTAAGATTAAACTAATATTAAATTAAGCTTAGTGCTCCACTCACCCATCAAAGTGGACACTAACTCAACATCTTGGGCAGAATATACATCTTCATCTTCAACCTTAGAACCAGCAGAAAATTGCTCCCAAAAAAAAAACTCCATTGACGTATGGTTTGAAGCTCCATGCATGTGAGATTCAAGCTTCTTTCCTTCCACCTTCCTTCATTAAAAGTTGTCCATACACCTTGGGCAGTAGATAGGCAACAAGAAGACCAAGTTTTGGAGAGATTTTGAAGAGTTTCCAAAGTGGTAAGTTTGTGTTTTTGGTTATTGCTTCATTAAAGTTAGTAAGAATGTTATGGGTACTTGAATTATGGAGAGATTTTTGAGGTTTGATGTTTAAAGGGAGAGGTGTATTTTTGGCAGCCATGGAAACTCCTTAAGGGCAATTTATTCTTGCTTGTAAATGGTAGATTAAAGGTGTAACACCCCTATGTTCGATAGTGCGTTCTACTGTTTCGGTGACCAGTGTTGTCCGGACAGCTAGGATGCCTAGAACTACACTTCGATATGAGTGAGGAGACATAAAATAATGAAATACAAGAAGAGAAAATACGAGAAAAACAAAGGAAAAATAATAGCAAAGAAATGTTACCAAGTTAAGCGAGCCAGGAACCCTAGCGATGGGTGACCGCACCGGGAAGTCACGGCGTGGACCGTTGACTAGCCCTGGACTGCAGGGAACCCTGGAAAATATTTTTAGGACTTAAATAGACCCTTATTGAAGTATAAATATCATTAGAAATATCAAAGAAAAATTAAATAATTAGTATAAAGAAAAGTGAGAAATCGAAAAACAGACAAAACCCGGTGTTACCGAAAATTCGGGAATGCAATCCGAACAAGGGCATTATGGTCATTTGACACCCCGAATTGTCTTTTGACCTAAATGTCCATTAAAAATAAATAATATTACACTTAGAAAATAAAATGAAAAATTAATTTGGTGGTACTTAAAGAAAATAGCAAAAACTATGGGTTTAATGTGGAATAAATGAAAATTAAACATATAAAATCAATTTCTTATGTGAGTGGACCACTAAGGGATTATAATATTCACTAATGAGCAGATTTAAACCCACTAAATACTTCATCATCTTCATTTCTTCTCCCATGCCGTAGTGAACTCCATTAAAGACTCCATAGCCAAAATTTGAGAAAGTTCCATTAACTCCTTTATTTCACCTCTAATCACTTAGATAGCTTCATTAAAAATTGTCTACACATCATAAGGAAGAGCTTGATACCAAAATCAAGAAGTTTAATCAAGGTTTGGCAAGTTCCAACCATAAGGTAAGTTTACATTTTTGAAGATTGCTTTGTTAAACTTTGTGTACATGTTATGGGTGTTGGTTTTGTGAAGAAAATTTTTAGGTTTGAAGAGTTATTGAGATGTTCATTTTGGATAGCCATGGAGTTATGTATTTGATGAAATATTTGTACATATATTTGATGAGAAATTATGTTGGTTATGGTGATTTAATATCCTAGTAAATTATTCCATATGTATATGGTGATTTTTGCACTTGGATGGAAATTGATAAATTGTAGGATACTTTGGCATTGTGGAACAATTCGGCAACCTTGAGATTCTTGGATAAATGTATATGTTCATGAAGGTATTGGCAGAATATTGACCTTGAGAATTGATGGATATGTGTATAGATTGATTGTGTAAGTGTATGTAAAAATTTGTAATGTTTAGGTGTATATGTGATTGTACTTAGAACTTGTAAATGTGAGTTTTAATTGGTGTATTGAGGATAATTGCAATCTACCCAAAGTGACATTTAAGTGAAGTGGAATATGGTTTTTGGTAATGTACCAAAACAGAAATTGTAAGGGGAGTGGACATATAGCAATTAAATGTGTAATTGATACATGTATAAGCAAAGTAATTAAAGGCAGTATGCAATTTAGTCAATAACTTTAAATGTGTAACCTCAATTGGTATGAGACCAATTGGAGGTGAAACTAGGCACAAAATGTGCCAACTTTCATTGAGAAAGCATACCAAAATTCTGCTTGCAAGGTGACATAAGAAAATGACCAATTCGGATTAGGTACAATTGAGACCTGAAAATTGACCAATTGGGCAGCAGTGAGTGTTTAGGCCATAACTCACTCAAAACAGGTCCAATTGACCTGAAATTTTAATCATGAATAGTTAAGACCCATACCTACAAGTCTTATGAAGACACTAAAGCCCAGAAATGACCATAAGCAAGTCAAACAGCTTGCACAAGTTCGGGTCCAAAAACTGGCCGAACCGAAGTTGACCAAATTGACCTAAAATTGACCTAATTTGATGCCATTTGACCAGCAATAGTATAATGACCATAACTTGGTCTACTTAACTCAGAATGACCTAAAATTTTGCACCGCGTTCCATAAGACATAGATCTACAAGTTTGTAGTTTTGACCGAAACCCGAAAACTGAGGGAACTAGGTCGTCCGGCTAGGTCAAACTAGTATACCGGAATCCAGCAAGTTGCATTAAAATGCACTAAACAAGGAAATGAGTTTGGTAAAACGTACCAACCCTAAAACCCTATTGAATGTGACATATTAATGACACTAAAATCTAATTTACCTAGAACGCATCGAGGGTCTGTATATTAGGTGATTAAGCAAATAATAGCTTTCAGTGAATTACTTATCGAACATTATCGTTAGAGACAATTTAATTTAGTACTGAAACACTTCAAATTGTGTTTCTCAGTTACCAAAGACTCAGGAAAAGGGAAGGAAACACTGAGTCCAGACCAGGAGACAAGTATCAGAGGTTTGTGCACAACTAGCTTTCAACTGATTTTGCTCTGAATAATATTTCATATGATTAATTGTATGTTATTGTTTTAAGTTGTGTTTGTGCACAACTAGTTTTTAACTGATTTTGTTCTAAATATTTTATATGATTAAATGATATATTTTCTTATGAACTATGTTTAACAGGCATTGGATTTAATTCAATGATTATTGAAATTGCTATAGTATGTATGAATTTATCTTTGTGAAATGGTATTTCCACAAGTATTAAGCATTGTTATGGATTGAATAAATTATGTTTTGGAAAATTGTGATAGAACATATTTTGAATTGTGATGGTAATTTTCATGGAAAAATGCAAATTTATGATTTGAATTGTGATGAGCATAAATTATTGGATATTGAAATTGAATTTGAATCGAATTATATTGTGATTTATGCTCACTAAAAGGATTGTGATATTATTTTATATCTCACTATAGATGCTTGACTAGGTTATTACCCGTCTCTCTCATTTGTTGAGAAGACAATGGAGTTAGTTGTATTTTGATTACCATGGTACGTGCACAGGCTTAGATTTTCCTCTGATTTGAGGTTAGATCTAAGTTTATTTTATCGTTATGGCCCTTGCGGAAGATTCATTATTGTGATGGATGCGTGCACGATGATTCGACCTCCCCGACCATAGGGAGTTAGAATCTGATTCGACCTCCCCGACCATAGGGAGTTAGAATCACATCGAATATAGCCCTTTCGGATTAGTCTTGCATAGTTAGTGAGATAAAGATTGATTTTTGAGATACATATTGATTTTTGAGATACAGAATGGCTTTTGAATGGTAAGGAATTGTGATTTCAATTATGGTTTATGTATAATTGATTTTGTTAGAATTACTTGAATGGATAGTCATGATCTGATAAATTGAATTTTGTGATCAAAGTCATTTTACAAATGATTTACATTATTGGCAATGAATATTTTGAGTTGTGAAATTTGATGAGTATTCAGATTTCCAAATTATTTACTGTAAATTTTGTCAATGTACATTATATTATGTTTTAAATTATAGTTGTGCACCACTGAGTTCACCACTCAGCGATAGCTTTTTATGCTGTCGCAGGTAAGAAGAGCATAGAGCAGTGAATAAGTTTCTTTGAAGACATATTCAGATCAGCTCCAGGTATATCATAGGTATACCCATGTACATAGGTTTTGATGTATGCATGTAATAATATGTATGTAAATTATTTGAGAAGTTGTATAAAAACTCTTGTAAAATATTTTGGTATGTAATTAAATATAAATTATTGTAAATGTAAATGTGAGATTTCATTTACTTGAATAGTTTTGTAATATAAATTTTGAGTATTGTAATCAATGAAATGGTTCTTTATGATGAGAGTAGTTTGAAAATGAATTGATTGTTTATTGGGAATTGAAATGAGGTTATTGAAGTTGTATTTGAGAAAACAAATTGGGAGCATTTTCTTTTGCAGGATTGAAGAATTGTTTTCTCAAAATACAGCCGGCACTTTGCCGAAATTTTAAAAAAAAAATTTATAACACCAGATTTTAATCGATAAATTAAATTTCACGAAAATTGTTTTAAAATCCCTTGTAGTATATCTAATGGGTTATCGGTAGGCGAAGTACGGTAATTCATTAGGTGTACTACGGGATCATGTTGCATCTTACAGGGGAGTAGGGTGTGACAAAAGGGTTGATTATGTGTTTATATGTGTAGGAATAAATTGGGTGATGTATACTAAGTATATTGTGAATGTATACTTGAATTTGGAAGCTTGGACATTAATGGAGTGTGATGTATGAATGGGTAGCTTGATTTGCTGAACCATAAAAATGTTATTTCATGTTTGGTTTATGGAATATTAATGTTGAATTGTAGTAGTTGTTATGGCAGCTTGGGTATATGTATGATGGTGTGAGGTTGGACATGTAAATGAGCTAGGTTAGGTGATTGAATTGTTGTAATTTGAGCTTGAAAAATTCTGTACTAAATGGTACATATTGAGTGTGATTGTAAGCTGCCAAAATGACCAACAATATGTTGTGAAATGTGTTTAGGTATTGGTACAAACCAGAATTGGCATGAATGTGTAGTTTGGTAAGTGTTAAAAGTGACCTTTGATGAGTAATGAACAAAATGCAATAGGGCAGTTTATGTTTTGGGCCTAGAACCTTAAGTGTGTGGCTCCAATTAGTATGAAACCAATTGGAGGTGAAACTAGGCACAAAATGTGCCAACTTTCATGAAGGAAGCTTACCAAAATTCTGCTTGTAAGGTAACTTGAAAAATGACCAAATCCGGATTAGTGCAATTAAGGCCTGAAAATTGACCATTTGGGCAGCAGTTAGTGTTTTGGCCATAACTCACTCAAAACAGGTCCAATTGACCTGAAATTTTGACCATGAATAGTTAAGACCTATATCTACAAGTCTTATGAAGACACCAAAGCCCAGAAATGACCATAAGCAAGTCAAACAGCTTACACAAGTTCGGGTCCAAAAACTGGCCGAACCTAAAATGACCTAAAGTGACCAATTTTGATGCATTTTGACCAGCAATAGTAAAATGACCATAACTTGGTCTGGTAAACTCAGAATGACCTGAAATTTTGCCCCGCGTGCAATAAGACATAGATCTACAAGTTTGTAGTTTTGACCGAAACCCGAAAACTAAGGAAACTAGGTCGTCCGGCTAGGTCAAACTAGTATCTCGGAATCCAGAAAATTGCAAGAAAATGCAATATACATAGAAATGAATTTGGTAACATGTACCAACCCTAAAAGACTATTGAATATGACATATTAGTAACATTAACACCTAATTTACCTAGAACTCATCGAGGGTCAACATATTAGGTTGACTAAGCAAATAATAGAATTCAGTGAATTAATTATCAAGCATTATCATTAGAGACAGTTTAAATGAGTACTGAAACACTTTAAATTGTGTTTCTCAGTTAGCAAAGACTCAGGGAAAGGGAAGGAAACACTGAGTCAAGGTCAGGAAACAGTTATCAGAGGTTTGTGCACAACAGTTATTTCTTTTGAATTTTTCAATTGAAATAAATTATGACTATTTGTATATTATTGTTTTCAATTATGGAAATATGTTTGAATGGATACTTATTGCTTGAAAAGCATTGTAAATGGTTTGAAACTGTGGAAAAATTGATTTAGTGTGATTTGTGAAAATTAAAGTTAATTATGAATTGTGTTGTCATCTTGTGAATGAAATTATGACTTTGGAAATTTATTGGATTTCTCACGAATCATTTGAATAAAATGTTTGGAATTGATTTTGTGTTCACACTTAGCATGACAGTATCACATTATTCTTCCTCCATTTATGGGGTTGAGATCGTTTATTTTCCTCCCTCTCTGGCTTGCCAGTTGAGGTTGAGATCGGATGAGTACTCATTATATAGCTAGCTTCCTCCCTCATTGATTTCGATTAGTGGGGTTGAGATTGCTTTGTCGTGGTGTATAACGCGGCATTGATCGGAAATTTGTGTCATGGCTAAAGTTATGTATGAATTGGCAACACTGTGTTCGTAAATTATTTGACTAAATTTTGTTATTATGAGCTTTGATAAATTGTGAAATGGAGTTCAAATTCTTTATGACATTCATTATCTTGAATTTAACTATGGTTTAAGTATCCACTACTTATATGACTTATGATTTGTGATTTAAAGTTGTATTTGGTTAATGTTGTGCACCACTGAGACATTTTCTCAGCGATAGCTTTTCATTGCTGTTGCAGGTAGACAGACGGATAGGGCAGCAGACTAGGCTGCTAGTGCATTCAGTGAGAGATCATCGAGTATATTGAGTATACCACATTTTGCATTTTGTACTGTAATGTATGTTCACTGTATGTATATATTGTTCTTGATTTTGAGCAGTTGTAAATTAAAATTGTACATTGAAGTTGTAAAATAAAATATGAGTTATTTTGACTTGTAAAATTTGTATTATATTTCTTTTATCTCATCCTTTGAAAATACTAAAAAATTATTATGGATTTGAGTTAAGAAATATATTTGAACTACTTTTTACAGGTTTTCTGAAGAACTGTTTTGTTCAAAATACAGATGGATCTCCGTCAAAATTTTTATAGAAATTCTTAATAATTCAAATGTGTTAGCTGTTTCCCTTCAGTTCAAAAAAAAAAAAATTAACACCTGTAAATAGTGCTCACCACTATAAAAAGAAGTAAGAAAAGTTTTAAAATCCCTTGTAGTGTATTTAATGAGTTATCAGTAGACGAAGTTGGTAATTCATTAGGTATACTACGGGATCATGTTATGCCTTACAGAGGGGTAGGGTGTGACACTTAATCTTTTAAAAGTTCAAAATATAGAAAAAAAAGAGGAAGAAAGAGAGATAAATTCATGTTTTAAATCGTACTACTATCACCGAAACTGTGTAATTAAGTTCTGATTTATTTACTATTTTAATACAGATAAAATAGTTCAAAATAATTTTTATGTGTGTGTGTGTATATATATATATATATATATATATATATATATATATATAGAGAGAGAGAGAGAGAGAGAGAGAGAGAGAGAGAGAGAGAGAATATTTTAAATTTATTTCTCATATAGAATTAACTTCATTTTTTATAAAAATTATATTTTAAATGCAAATAATTATATTTTATAAATGCACTTTTTATTTTGATCATATCATAATCTTATATAATAATATAATATTTAATAATATATTATTTTATTATATTGAGATCATATATTTAATATTCTAATTTTATTTTTATACAAATTAACTTTTTTTAAAAAAAATAAACTACAAGTGACTACATTTTATATATTGATTATATTATGATTTTAAATAATATATTCTTATATATTATTTTTAAAATAATCATAAATAAAATAAATATATTTATAATATTATAAATTACAATTATTAATATAAATATTTTTGTAAATGAGTTAGTACACGAATTTATGAACGAACCTTAAAATGAGCTTATTTACGAACTTATTCATGAGCAAATCGCGAGTTTGTTTAACGAGTCAAATTGCGAGTTTGTTTAACGAATCAGATCGCGAGCCTATTCAACGAGTTAACTCGCGAGCCTGTGAAAGAGTCGAGCTCGAGATCTCGAACTTTAGCTCAGCTCATTTATTAAATGAGCTTAAAATTCTAGCTCGAGCTCAACTTATTTAGAAAATGAACCAAACCGAGATGAGCTTTTATCAAGCTGAGCCTTGAGTAGGTCACGAGCGGCTTGGTTCATTTGCACCCCTAAAATTAGGTTATCAAGTTAGATTGATTAAAATGAAATAATTCTAGAGACTTATATACCAAAGTATAAATTTTATTTAGACTGCTTAATATCCTAATAGTTAAGTATTGACTTAATTTAAAGTTTCAAAAATTATAGAAATTAATTATATGATTTTTAATTCCTATAGGGTCATTTTGCAATTAATCAATTTAATGGGTTTAATTATAAATTTTGGCTTATGTAAAAGGAGCTTGTCTTCTTTTTCCCAAACAAGGAGCTTCATTTTCACTTTTGAGGTGGCACTCAAAAGCTTTGAATTCTCTAATAGGGTCTTGGAGAATTTCCTCACAACCAGTCTGTGTGCATACCATTGGAGGCCAGACATTTAAACAGCCGGTGGTTTACTATAATCGGCAAATTCTCAAAAAATTTTAATTGATGTAATTTACTCAAAATAAATTTTAAATACCACCATTCCATAATTAATTAGAGTAAATCAATTGGGTTTATTTTTCTGCTCAATTTGTTGTGCAATCAATGCTTCCTTATAGCTAGGTCTTGTATTGAAAAGATCAATGCTTTGATATTCTAGTCAACTTCCTGAATCGGAGGATGAAGAGCTGAAATTAATGCTCAAGAGTCCAATTCCATGATTGCTGATGAAACACCCATATCAGTAGCTAGCTTATAAGCTTCCAACATAGCCCTTGCCTCACCTTGTAAAGCAGAACAGAAAACTTTTTTCACAATCCCATCAACTAAAATTATGCACTACCACAACAATCACTCCAAAGTAGGATCATGTTTTCCAAGCAACATCTGAATTAAACTTTAAAGTATCTCCAGGAGGAGGGGACCACCTTTCCGAGAGCACATTCCTTCTGAAAATTCTTGGAACATTTGTCTGCATCTCATAGGCATTATGCACTTCTGCTGAAAGTTTTGCTATACATTGGGTTGCCTTCAAAGGATCAGGATCTAAGTGAGCAAATACAGCCCTATTTCTCCCTTTCCAAATAACTCAACAAGTAACAGGGACTGCATTATTTAACTAAACTTGATCACTAACTCTGACCACCAGTGAGTAAAGGAGGAAAAACCTGTTGGATTTGGTTTGTATGTAATTGGACTAGTAAACCAGGTACACGTTCATGCTATAACACTATCACCGGACAATGACATATTCTCGCTTTCAAGAGTGGAGCGATGAAACTATAAGTATATATTTAATAATATTATATTGCATCAATTATATGCTAATAAAACTAATATTTTAATAATATTTTCATGCATCTGATTAGGATTAATATTGAAATAAAAATGCATATTTACCAACATTTATTTATTTGTTATATTAGGTGTTTCATGAGCTATTCATCGTTACACTTTGATGCGTGTATATATATATATATATATGTGTGTGTAATAAGAAAGTGTTTAATTTAATTGTTGGATATAATTAATAATGGCAAAAAGATTTTTTAAGCCTCTGAAAATTACTCTTTGAGTCAAATAAACTCTTTGTAATTTAGTTGATCCATTTAAGTCTATAATGAATACTCTTAGAGTTAAATAAGTTTTTATCAATTTAATTAATTCATTTAAACCTCTTATAATTCAATTTAGTTGATATATATAAACCCTTTAACAATTACTATTAGAGTCAAAATGTTGAAAATTTCAATAAAAAAAGCCTAATCTCTATTGCGTGATTTAGACGTGATAAACGGAAATTTATTTGACATCCATTTTTATTACATAACTTAAGAGTTAAAACTTTCTACGGCTCTCTCACTCTTTCTCTCTATGACTTAATTTCATAAATAGAAGACAAATTATTGAAAATATTGGTGTTGTACGTTTTTATTGTCATTCAGTATGCCTAGTGCTGAATTTAGTACTTTTTGAAATGTTATGTGGTAGATACAAAGAAGAGCTTTTAGGCGCTACATGACTTAGTAGCACTAAGCATGCTGGACTCATGTTTAATGAAGCGCACACAGCACAAGTGAGGGCTTGTAAAAGCAAATTTTCAATTGATATGAGTTTAAATGAATCAATTAAATTAATAGAAACATATTTAATTCTAACAATAATTGTCGGAGGCTTAAAATGATAAATTAAATTGATAAGAACTTATTTGACTTTAAAAGTAATTATCAGAATTTAAAAAGATCAACTAAATTAATAAAAATTTATTTAATTCGAAAAGTAATCATCATGGAGTTAAAAGGCTTTTTACCATTAATAATTGATAAGCATTCACATGGTTGAATCAATTTACTTAGTGAACTCATTAAAAAGATATTTAGTAGAATATTTACAAGCTGCATTTTCTATTAGTTATATAATATGAACTATTCATAAACTGAAGGAGTGTTCATTTCAATTGTTAAATGCAGCTAATAGTTTATGAACATCCAAATAATTAAATTAAAGTGTTTGATAACAACTAATAAGTAGTTGATATGTATTTTATTATTTATATCAGCTTTAATTATAAAGCTTCTCTTCGACATCAATCTAACTTTTTCACTATCTGATAAAAATAACCTTCGTGTAACATCGCAACGCTGCACCAACACATTCACAACACATATTCAAGAGTTGCTTGGACCAACACATTCACAACACATATTCAAGAGTTGCTTGGATGAATCTTCAATATACATAGTCGTGGACACTCTAGGTGCACTAACATTGCAACAACATTCACAACACATATTCAAGAGTTGCTTGGATGAATCTTCAGTGTCCACCAAATTTTAAAAAAAAAAAAAAAAATGTATTGCCTATGGTTTTTAACAGTTATTAGTTGCGTGTTGTTTAAGTTAATTTTTTATATTCTTTAATTTATTATTTTTATCTATTTAAAAAATAATATAATATAATAAATCAATAATTATATATTTATTTTAATAATAAAACAAATAATATAATATAATATAATAAATTAATAATTACATATAATAAATTACATAATATAATAAATTAATAATATTATATTTATTTTAATAATAAAATAAATAAATTAATAATAATAATTAAATATAATTTTACCAAACATTTAACATAATTTAACTATTATCGATTATTAACTATCAAATATCAACTATTATCTAAATTAAACAAACCCTAGAAAAATCACATTTTTTTTACAGATGAAAATTTAAATTATAAAAATTTTCTTTTTCATAACAAGGTTGTTTGTCTATCACCTTAACAATACACATTCAAGAAGCACATCCAAAGAATGATTTCTTTCAAAGGTGCTTCACAGAGAGAGGAAAAAATGCAGCATTCTCCAGCAGAAAATCTAAAGGATATTCCCTGGGTCAGAGCAAAAGAGAATTGATACAGAAACCAAAGTCCAACCTGAAAGGACGATAAATATTTATCTGCAAACAAAGCCAAGACACCAAATGCAGGCATGGAAACAATGCAAGAACAAGAATCCTCTACCCAAGAAGTACAGAACAAGCATCCATGAGACAACGAAACAGAAGACAGTAGTTGCAGAACTCGTTAAGAGCTTCGAACAACCTAACAAGTGTCTATAACGAATGGAACTCTTGCATGTTTTTCATCCATACGCCGTGTAGAACATGATAGTGGCCTATATTTCAGTAAAATCGTAGATAGCTCGTGGCAGCCCAAAGGACTTTCACTAGTTAAAAAATGATGTCCAATTAGCAACAAAGAAACCCAATCATGCATCCAAAAAGGCCATAAATAGCCACGCATCCTGCCAAAAGGTTAATAATATTAATAGCACACAAACCATAAATTAACAACTCGCACGCAGCCAGTATAAGGAAAAAAAGAATTACCCGATCACATCCAATATAACAAGACACTGAAAAACAGGGTAACCCAAATAATCATCTATGTATCAGACAGCTTCTGTTCCTCAGTAGGAAAAGGCACACTCCCAATGATGGGACACTCACCATTAGTACTCCAAATGCCCATCCAACAGCAAAACACCTCTCATTACTGTAATTGCCTAGGCAAGGTGGTGATAATAGTTTCAAAGCTGCTTATGTATAAAAGTCAAAAGTAACCCAGCAGCAGTGATGGCATTCAAAGAGAATAAGACCCAACTCGAATGCGCATGTCAAGCAAGCATAAGATCTATCAGACCAAAACATGAATGTCAGCATTTTAGGAACCCAAAAACAGTTGAATATTTGCGCCAAGTTTAGCACTAAATGAAACTGATTGATCCAGTAAGACAAGACACCAATAATAATAACATGTCCACAATAAATTAATAATAATAATAGTAAAACAAAAACCTTCAACAATTCACAGACAGTAGCACCAAGAGTTCCACTTCCTCAGTATTAAGTGGCATACCACAATCAGGAGTACTTCTATGCAGCACGAAATCCTCCCGAACCGCGACGTTCATATGGTCCAGACCGGTCACGATTATATCGATCAGTTCCTGGATTTCCACGGTTGCCAGCATCCCTGTTACGGCCACCAAATCGATCTCCATTTCGATCAGGACCATAACGACCCCCCCCACCACCACCGCCACCGCCACCGCCACCACCACTATACCTCTCATCTCTGCCCCCATACCGACCTCCTCTTGCCCCTTCACTTGGACACTCCCTAGCAAAATGTCCAGGCTTACCACACTTAAAGCACTCCCCACCACCACCTGTGCGTCTGCCTCCAATGTCACGGTTCTGATCACGATCCCTCCCACGCTCACGGTTGCGATCACCATCATGATCTCTGCCTGAACCTTGGTGAGGCTGGGCTTTATCAACAGTAATAGTTCGCCCATCTAAGTCCATTCCATTCATTGCTTCAATAGCATCTTCCATTGCTTTCTTCTCATCAAAAGTGACAAATCCAAATCCACGAGATCGTCCAGAGAACTTGTCAACAACTACCTAAATCAAATTAAAAAAAAAATACAGATATTACCTCTTTCCTTATGGTATTAACAAGCTCTAAGAGACCAGCAACTCAACTAAGCCTTACTCACAACCTAGTTTAGATCTATAACACCAAATTTGTAACTAACCCATTATCTCATTTCAAGCATATTTTTCTCTCCTCGACTATCTGCGCATAAACCGACTCCATTCCAATAACAAAGGGAATACAAGCCATAACAAAAATGGAGAGGGGACTCTTTTTCATTTTCATTGTCATTCTCACCAAATAACTGTACATAAAATGTCTAACAAGTAAAAGAACAACCTATACCAAGAACCAACAAAAAAAGTAAAAAAAAAAAAAAGAAAGAAAATTGATTACCTTGGCCTCAAGAAGATGACCAAACTTTTCAAATGCCTCTTTCAGGCCTCTATCAGATGTAGACCATGAAAGACCACCAATAAAACAGCGGTACTCTACCTCTTCTGCCATATCCTAAACTGCATCATATATTAATCGATGAAAAAGGGTAAGAGCAAAGATGGGTAAATCTTAAAATTATCAAGAAAAAAAAGGGAAAGAAAATAAATATGGATTCCAATATCATAAAATTCAGCTAAAAAACGAGTCCCCCTATTGTCAGAATTGGCTAATCTACGATTCAGTAGACAAAAAGAATTTCTGTAGATAGATCTGATAGAAAAAACACAAATTCAATCGCTATGAAATATAAACAAAATTAATATATAAGAGGAGTCGATCTAACAAGGCTAAAATTTGAAAAGAAAAGGAATTACTTCTTCTGAATGAAAAAATAGCAAAAGAAAACAATAATGATAAGAAGAGATCGAATCGGCTTACCTAAAAATTAAAACAGAGCGGCGAACACTTTTCTGTTGGGTTTGCCTTAAAGTAACGCGAAAACACAGAAAGGAGAAGGCAGCGTACCCTAGAGAGTTAGCGATATACCCAGTCAACCTTTCTACGACTTTATTTGGATGAATACAGGGCAAATTCAAACATATAGAATTATTAATATTTAATAATAATATAATATCAAGCTTTTTTCTATTTTCACTCATATAATTAATATAATTAAAACCCATTCTTTTGTTAATATGCCTTTCACCCATATGCGATATCAAAAGTTAAATAACTCATGTTACAAAACTATTATTAAAACTAATAAATTTTACTTTTTCAATGCATATTACTAAGAGTGTAATAGGAAGTTAATAAATAAAGTACAATTTAAAAATATATATAATTTGAGACAAATGAAAAAGGAAATTCAATATACCTTTATGCAATGGATGGACTATAATATATTTATAATTTATTTATAATTTATCTATTTATAATATTATTAATCTACAATCTATACAAATATGAGAAGGAAGAATATTAACTTTGCTAAAAATACCTTTTATTCTTTAAATTAATAATAAATATATTTTTATTATTTAAATTAATTTTAAAATTTGAATATATTAAAATTTCTTAATGTTACTTATACTTAATTTCAATTAAATATAAAATTTTATAAAAATTAATTAATTAAAATAAGAAATTAATAAGTGAAAAATAAATATATAATTAATCTATAATCTATATCTATTTATCTATCTATTTATCTATAATCTATCTATAATTTGTAGGCCAAATGATGCCAATAATCCAAACCTTTGTGACTTTTGGCATTTTAATCCAATTCTTTTAATTTTAGACCAATTGTCCTAATTTTCAAAGTTGGGTGAAATTTTTTCCAAATTTCAAATTAAAATTGGGGGGAGTGTAGTTTTGTTAAGGTGGAGGGACAAGTAGAATCTTTTTTTTTTTTTTTATGTGGGTCTCATTTGCCACTTAGGATAACTATACTCCACCATGGTTGAGCTAAATTAACCTAACTTGACTATGGTCAAAATGCTAACCACATTTAACTTAAGTAATTAAAAAAATAAATATGAATAAAATACAAATCCCTAAAACTAATATGTGCAAAGAACAGAGGGACAAGTGAAATCCCTAAATCCCCATCGTTTTTACTGAGAAGAACGAGAGTGAAAGATAGAGAGAGAGGCAAAGGGTAGCGTGACAAAAAGCGAAGGAATCTTCATTAGTTGAAGGCGGTAACAATTGTGGACCCAGCAAAGTGGAAGGTCGATTGTTGGTTTGGGACTTCACTCAGTGTATCGAGGTGTGGTGCGGGTGGTCCACATGACAAGGATAGAAAGTGAAATTAGTGGTAGTCATCACTTTGATAAGCCAAATGAAGAAGAAAGTAAGTGATTAGAGGCAGCTTTTGAAGACAAAGAAAAAGATGTACTTTTATATTTATTTTGAATCCCGTGCATACATATCATTTAGTGAACTTTTGGATGTATGCTATAAGTGTATGATAAATGCATTTATGCAAGTTGATTTGGTTATTCCATGAAATTTGTTTGTTTTTCTATTGATGTGAATCATATAAATGCAAAAGTAGATGGAATGGGAACTATTTGCATGCTAAAGTTAGGGTTTCATGCTATGTAGTTAGGGTTTATGCTGTCGAACCATTAAATTAATACATTTATATCTATCTCTCTAGTTTTTAATTGCATTAAAAAAATATTATATAATTGCAAATGTCCTGTTGAGATTCATATTGGTGAGAGATTCACTGAGGGACCAGTCACTACAAAAAAGGAGGTCAATCTCGGCATTTGAATGGAGGCAGTTGTAAAATATGCCCGTTATTAAGAAAATGTCCCCTCATACCTGTGTTTAGTGAAGGCGAAATAAAAACCACCTCTATATAGATACAATTAACAGAGGCGCGATCTGTATATATAACTACTCTAGAGACAGTCTGTAGAGGCAAAAAAGAAATTGCCGTTATCTCTTATACTTCGAAAGGGAAAGTTTTACATGCAAAGGCATTATCAATTATTATAGGAGAAACCTAATAGCAGTATACCATCTCAACCTAATGTTATCCTTTCAAATCCCATCTTCTTATCGACTATGATTATACAAAATAATAAATCAGTTGTATCTTTTTTTCATATTTGGGTTTGATTTCTGATAAGCTAATTTCATTATTCTATATTTGATTTTTGTTCTCCTTTTTTAACTTTGTCTTTAAGGTTTATGGTTGATTATTGTTATTTGATTAAAACCAAGTTAGGGTTTTAGTGTTACATTAATCCCAATTCTTGTGTTCAAAATCTGGGTTTGTTTTTAAATTATTTTTTTCTTTCTATTCATATATTATTGATGAGTATTTATTTTGATGGGTCTCAATTTGATACTTTGTATCATTTTTATTCTTTATTTTGAGAGCGTAATTGCATTGCTTCAATTCCTATACTATTGGGTGAGATTGGGAGATTTGGTGTACATCATGATTTTATCATAACCTTGTTCATTTTTTTTTTTTTTGCTTTATTTAAGATAGTACTCTGTTTTTATTTTTATTCATTGTGAAGTTTCCAAAATGATTTTTGAAATTTGCACTAAATATATAGTTCAAGAAATGGTTTAGATTGCCCAAATTAGTGTTAGTTATCATCAAAGTTTTTGCTACATCATTAAAGTTTTTGCTACCTCATTCATGTCCTTCTCTAGCACATGTTAGAATTTGTGATTTATTGTTATGACTATTTTGATCAGTTATCCAAAGGAAATCCATGCTTTGAGGAAGTGAAGGGAATATATTTAGCAACTGAGATAGGAAAAAAATACAAGCTTTAAAAAATGTGTAAAGAGAGAGAGACAAAAGGTTGTGACAATTATTTAGAAGGGATAATGTTTAGATGGAATATAAAAGACATTGATGTATAACGCACTCCTGCACAATTGCTAATAGGTTGTAACAACTATTTAGAATTTGTGTTTGGATGGAATATAAATATTGATATATAGGACACTTCGAAAAGCATAGATTCCTACCATTTTAATTTTAGTTGGTTTTTATTTATAAGAATTTAATTATAATTATTTCAGCTTTAGAATCCTATCATGAATAGCTTATTTCTTTTATTAAATAAGTCCTATAATGCCATGAGAATTAACTCCTAATTTTGTATTATAGTAGAATATGAATCCAAAAGAAATTATATAAAAAATTTTGGAGCACTAAAGTATAATTTGTTGAACCCATGTGCTTATTATCATATGATAATATTTAAATTATATACCTTTTTATTTAAATCTTTACCTACCAAAATTGACACATGGAGGCTCATTGAAATTGCTTATTATATGCTAGCACCTTTATATGATCTTGGAATTTGAATGCCATAGGCATTATGCTATCAAATCATAACTCTCTCTAAATGGATTAAGTGACTAAAAGGTAAATTATATTAAAGAATTCAGATCAAATAAATAAAACAAAGCATAGGTAAGGCTAGGTTTTTTTTTTCTTTTCTTTTAGTTTACTAGTTATATGATTTATGATTGCATTTTAGTAATTGTTGAAACTTTGAAAAGTTATTTGGGGAAAATAAAAAAAAATTGTACAAAATCAAGCTAGAAATGTCATACTTTGAAGGCAAGGTTCTACAAGTATAAGGATCCATTTAAAATATTTTACTCAAGAAGTTCTCTTTGATAAGTGCATAATTTATTAATTTTATTCCGATCATATTTAGTGTTTCTAGTGTGTTTTTATGCATAATTCAGTTGATTAAAGTATATTTATCATTTAGGCATATTTTTAGATAGTTGTTAGAATAATTGTGTTAAATGGAGAAATTTTCAGCATTTGACATTTGCTGTATTTTTCAGGTATTTCTAAAGTTGTGGGTCTCCAAATTGAGTGCTGTTTAATCCATTGAAAAGCTAAGATAGAGCACTACAAATGATAAAGAGGGACCAAAGCCCAAATCAGTCTCCAAGGTTAACAAAATAAGCTATGGATCTATTACAAAAGCCCATACTTGATGTGTCACAACTAGTTTTAGTATTTATTTTGTATTTAGAGTTTCAGACATCTAAATGAAGTAAGGCCAAGCCCAATTAAACCTTAAGAGCTACCTCTACAACTTCTATGAAGGGCTAGAAGCGAGATGAAGCCGTTTTAATTGTCAAAAATGGCAATGAAATTGTCATTATGGGCTGGACACTCTGTCTAAACCAGTCCTGGTTTTTGGGCCATAACTTGGGCTGTAGACCTCGGATTTGGGCAAATGAATACCCGTTGGAAAGCTAAAAAATAGGGCTACAACTTTCCTAAAGAGGGCAGAGATAGATTCGGAAAGGAAATTGCTAAATCGGCCTTGATTTCAAAGACATGAATACAGGCTGAAAATCTGTGTTTTAAATTTCAAAACTTTTCCTAGTTTGGTTCCTATCTTTGGGATTAAGTTTTTTATTATAAATGCGTCTTTGGGCAGCAGCTAAAACACATCCAATTCAAACCTTCATTCTCCATAGAAAACCTTCGTTCTCCATTCTCTTTTTAGATTTCTTCTTTATTTTTCTGTAAGCCATGAACATGAGTGGCTAAGTTTTTAATTCAGTTCAAGGGATTCAAGTTCTTTTGCGTGATTTGTGAGACCAGGTTCTTAATTTAATTTATGTCTTTTTGAATATCTATTATTTTCTGATTTCATTGTCTTTGATCTATTGAATGATTTGCTAAAAAGGCCTATTAGTTAATTGTTTAATGTGATCAATTGCTAGTTCATCTTCATAATCCGTAATTATTGTGTAAGATTGAACATGAGTAGCAGTTAGGTTTTATTGATTATGATCCCAGTTTTCGATAATAACCTAAGGAAATAATAGGGTGAATTAAATTATTTATGCTTCATAAATTGTTATTCAGCTTAACTACTTCCTATTCTTAAAGCAATTATTAATTTGATGAGGATTGCTTAATATCAATTCAGTTAATAATTAGAGTCAACAAGAGTACTGGGCTCGAATTGATGAGTATAGGGAAGTTAGGGGTTTACCTCGCTAATTGGTAAATCTACATTAAGTATTCAATAAGATATAATTGTATTTCTTTTGTCTATGATCGAATCAATGCATTGGAATGCGAATTACCTTGGACTGAAGTCTGTTTAATTTGAGAGTTTCTATTTAATTTTAGTTCTTAATTTCTGATTTCTTCTTTGGATTGTGAATTACCCCCCCCCCCACCCCCCAATCTTTGTTTCTTTTTCCATTACACAAGTGCATGAAATTTAGTAATTCAGTCTTTAGGGTTCGACCTAGATTTACCACTTACTGCAAAAAATATTTTATAACTGGTAATTTCAGTTAATTTAAATTTTGATGGATTCGACAACCATCAAGAATTTTAGCGCCGTTGCCAGGGATTGAAATTTATTGGATTTCGTGTTTTTAGTGTTAGGATATTCTGTTATTAATTTTGTTTGTGAGTTGTTGCTGTTTTCAGGTTTTTGAAAAAAAAAATTACGGTATTACTATTCATCAAGAAGTTTGGTTGAATTAGGAGGGTGGCCCATACCTATTTTGAAGGAAATGACATTCTAATCAAGACCAATCAATCCATAGGATTCCTTGGCCCCACCATTTTGAGGCCAAATTCGATTGTTTTCTAGGGTTTTGAGGCATTTTTCTGTTTTTACTTTGATTTCTTTTTGTTTATGACAAGAACTTCTCAATCTGGTCAGTTGATCTTTGATCCAAAAGTAGAAAAAATAGCTAAACAGTTGAGAAAATTGGCTAAGCAGGCTAAACAGATTCTGAGTACATCTGAAGGAGTCCAATCTCCAAAGGAGTTAAGTTTAGATTCGGATTTGGATTCAAATTTCGAAAATGAAACCATTGCTGCTAGAACTTTGAAAGAGTTGGCTACTCCTTATCTAAACCAATAGCCTTTGTGTATCCAATGCCCTGCTTTAAATGTTGCTTTTAAGTTGAAATCTGGACTAATCCATTTGTTGCCTAAGTTTCATGGTCTTGTAGATGAGGATCCACATAAGCATTTAAAAGAATTTCATGTTGTGTGTTCCAACATGAAACCTCAAGGAGTTTTAGAGGATCAAATCAAGCTTCGAGCTTTCCCTTTCTCACTGAAAGGCGCAACTAAGGATTGGTTGTATTACCTTTCTTCCGGATCTATCAACTCATAGAACGGGATGAAGCAGATATTTCTAGAGAAGTATTTTCCTGCTTCCCGTACTACCAACATAAGAAAAGAAATTTGTGGCATCCTGCAATAGAGAGGGCTTGTATGAGTATTGGGAACGATTTAAGAAACTGTGTGCAAGCTGTCCCCATCATCAAATAAGTGAGTAGCTTTTGATTCAGTATTTCTATAAGAGACTTCTACCAATGGACCGCAGTATGATAGATGCTGGTAGTGGAGTAGCTTTGGTTGACAAGACACTAGAAGAGGCAAGGAGGCTGATCGCCAACATGGCAGCAAACTTTCAGCAGTTTGGAATGAGAATGGATCACACACCCATGAAGGTTAATGAGGTAAGTACATCTAACCTTGAGAAACAAATTTTTGATTTAACTTCTTTGGTGAGATAGTTGGCTGTAGGGAACATGCAAACTGTTAAGGTATGTGGAATTTGTTCAGGTTCTAGTCATGCTACTGACATGTGTCCTGCGTTACAAGAGGATGAATCAATGCAACATCCTAATGTAGTAGGACATTATGGACAGCCACAACGCAGGTATGATCCCTTTTTAAGTACTTATAATCCAGGATGGCGAGATCATCCTAATTTGAGTTATGGGAATCAACCAGTGCAAAACCGATACCAGCAGCAAGGACCATAAGTGAATCAACCACCTCCACCTCCGCCTCCCTCAAATCAAGGTGTGTTACTTGATGAAATTATTAAGGCTTTGGCTAACAATACACAACAGTTTCAACAGGAGACTAAAAATAGCATTCAAAACATAGAGAGGCAGATTGGTCAGTTAGCCTCATCTGTGAGTAAGCTGGAAGCTCAAGGTTCTGGAAAGCTTCCATCACAAATAGTCATGAACCCCAGAGAAAATGTGAGTGCTATACTGTTGCGGAGTGGGAAAAAAGTTGATAACCAGACTCCACATGAGCCAATGAAAAAGAAAAAGCAAGGAGCAAAAGAGCCAAAAGAGTCTGAAGTTCCTGAAGTTGAGGTAAATACTGAACCTAACTTGAATAAGGTTAATAATCTGTTCTTTCTCCATTCCCATGCAGGTTGGCTAAGACTAAGAAAGAAGAACAAGAGAAAGAAATTTTGGAGACTTTCAGAAAGGTGGAGGTGAATATACCTTTACTTGATGCGATCAAACAAGTTCCCAAGTATGCTAAATTCCTTAAGGAACTATGCACTACAAAGCGCAAGTTGAAGAATAATGAGAAGATCAGTGTGGGCGAAAATGCATCAGCATTAATTTAGCGAAAATTACCTCCTAAGTGTAAGGATCCAGGTTCATTTTCTATTCCCTGCAGAATAGATGATTCTAAATTTGAATATGTAATGGCAGATTTAGGAGCATCTATTAATGTTATATCAAATTCAGTTTTTCAAACTTTAAATTTGGGTCCTTTGAAAGAAACCAGTGTCATTATTCAATTAGCTGATCGTTCTAATGCTTACCCATTGGGAGTAGTTGAGGATGTGTTGGTGCAAGTTGGAGGATTGATTTTTCCTACAGATTTTTACATTTTGGATATGGAGGATAATAGTGCTCTCTCATCAAATTTAGCTTTGATTTTGTTTGGAAGACCTTTCCTAAAAACTGCCAAGACAAAAATTGATGTGGATGAGGGTACCTTAACTATGGAGTTTGATGGAGAGACTGTCAAATTTAATATCTTTGATTCCATGAAGTATCCTGCTGATGATCATTCTGTCTTTTCTGTCTTTTCTATTGAAGTTGTTGATACATTTGTGCAGGATGTTTTTGAGTTAAGCATGGAGGATGAGTTAGAAAGAAAATCACATTTGCATGAATTAAAGGAAATTCGCCTTAAGGCTTATGAGAATTCTAAGATCTATAAAGAAAAGACAAAGGCATTCCATGACAAACTAAGGAAGCAGTTTGTGATTGGGCAAAAAGTTTTATTGTATAATTTCAGATTGAAGCTGATGCCTGGTAAGTTGCGCTCTCGTTGGATTGGACCCTATGTTGTTACTAATGTGTTTCCTTATAGTGTAATTGAAATTCAAAGTTTAGGAACTAACAAAGTGTTCAAGGTCAACGGTCATGAACTCAAGCCATTTTATGAGGGGTTTCAGGAGCATTCAGTGGATTAAGGAGCTTTGCCATGTCGAGCTAACCACGATAAACAAAAGCGCTTCTTGGGAGGCAACCCATGGGTGGCTTGTTAGCCACAACCATATTTGTTTGCTTTTCCTTATTTTATTTTATTTTCTGGCATTTTTTCTTTTCTTTTGCATTTGAGCTTTACATTGGGGACAATGTAAGTTTTAAGTGTAGAGGAGGAGAAATTTGTTGCTGCAATCTTTTTAATTGTTTAAAAAAAAAAATTGTTCTCATAAGCTTGATTCATGATTCTATATTAACTCCCGGAGAGAAGTGCTTTGTCCTTGAAATGACTTTTCTATTTTAGATTGAATTTTTGAAATTTTAGGCAAGGTAATAGTAAATTTAATGATGGATTTTCCCTCTTCTCCATACCACAGAGTAATTTTTTTTTTCCCTTCATAAATCATTTAGGCTTGATTTAATGGTGAAATGATTAATTATGTGTGCTTTAAACTAGTGTCATGCATATTTCAGAACTTTGTTTAATCTATCAGGGCACTTTATAATATGTAGATACATAAATTAGAGAAATAAAAGGCTGAACTTGAAAATTGCTTCGCTATTTTAGTTAAGCAAACTAATGAGGGGTCTTCATAAACCCCATGTCGATTCTCAGGCCAAAAGCTAGTTAGGATATGAGCAAGGTACTTTTCTGAAGGTGACGGTTGAAAAAAAAAAGTAGTAACTGTGACAAGAGAGAAGTACCAATTTCAAAAAAAAAAAAAAAATCTCCCCTAAGATTTGCAAAGAGCTATAATTGTTGTGCCTTGATAAATTAGCCCAGTGTCTTGGTATGTATTGATTTAAAATTTTAGGAAACTTTAATTGTGTGAGCTTAATTGATTTCAATGTAACACCCCGAACCGCCGAGTTATGAATAATACCATTTTTGGTCCGTGACTAATACTATTCAAAGACACCTTGAGGATAAAAAATAAATAGAAAATTAATTGAGATAGACACAATAAAAATTCTAGTGAACAAAAAAGCTAAGGACTCATCGGGCATTATAAAAAGAAGGATTATGACCCGATGAGGGGCATTTTGGTCAATTCACCTCAAGAGTTGACTTTTGACCAAAATGTCAATTAAATTAAATGAAATTAATGAATTGAATTATGGGGTAAAAATTGAAGAAAAATTCAAGTAAAAATATATAAGGGAAAATTTATGAAATGAAAACTTAAACTTTCATTTCCATTATGATAAAATTAAAATGAAAGACTTATGGGCTTTTGATAGTTAAATTTAATCATTTAATTAAAAGGAAAAATTAAGTGTAAATGTAAAAAAAAAAGGAATAAAAATTTAAGTTTAATTATCCTTATGACACAATTTAAATTTATAATTTTAATAAGCTAATTTTGGGGATAAATATATGTGTATATATATATATATATATATATATATATATATAAAAATAAGAAGACAAATGTCTTCTTCATTTCTTTTTTTCATAAGATGCCACCACCCTCTCCTCTCTCTTCCTCTCTCTCTCTTTTTCTCTTCTTGTCATACCTTACCCCTCTGTAAGGCATAACATGATCCCGTAGAATACCTAATGAACTACCGAACTTCACCTATCAATAACTCATTAAGTACCCCACAAGGGATTTTAAACAATTTTCTTACTTTTGACAAGTGGTGAGTATTTTCTAATAGGTATTTAAAACATTTAGTTAAAATTAAAACTAGTTAATATTTTTGGTCCATTTTAGTTTTTCGCAAATTTTATAAAAATTTTGATAGAGTTCTGTCTGTATTTTGGGAAACCAGTTCTTCAAATACCTGCAAAAAGCACTTCTAAAAATTTTTCTCAACAACTACTTCAATTTCACAATCAAACTCAATCCATTTCAACAATTCCACAATGATTTCAATCAATTTCTCAAATTCAAAATTCAATAATCCTCAAAATACTAGCAATACATTTCATTCAAATTAAATAAAATAGTTCCATTCATATTTCATTAGAAACAAAACACATCATTACAAAATTTACATTAAGAGAATTTCAAACTACAATATATATTACAACTTTATACAAATTTTATACAAACTGCTCAAGACCCATTTTTACATGTCCATACATTTATGCGCAATATATACATCAAAAGAAATATTTACAGTCAGGGTATAAATTATACCCGATAACTTCTAGCAGGTAGCTCCCATGTCCTCAGCAGCTCAATCTGCTGCTCCTCTAGTCTCTATATCTGCGACAGCATACAAAGCTATCGCTGAGTGGTGAACTCAGTGGTGCACAAACTAATAATTTAAAACTTAATACAATTTATGCTTTAAAATTCATAACAAATAGAATTTTAAAATTTCTAAATTCTTCAAAATCCATGACCTTCAGAAATCAACATTTTCATTCATGCAAATTATTAACATTTTGATCAAATAGTAACTATTTATTTACATTTCTTTTAAATTCCGAGACAAAGAAAATTTTTTGAATCATTGACAAATTATTTATTTCAATCATAATTTATCAAATCATGCATAATTTAAAGGGCGTTGCCAACAATACACACAGTCGAACCCATGACCAAAAATTCACATAGATGCCGTGCTGTACACCACGACATTTCACATTCTCCCAATAACCGAGGCTAAAAGGGGGAAATAAATACTAGCTAGTATATATGAGTACTCATTCACATCATTCCCCAACTGGCAAGCCAGAGAGGAAGAAACTCGCCCCATCAAGTGGAGGAGTTATCTCACTAGACAAGCTAATGAGAATTCACAACATATTTTGTCATGTCAACTGTGGTTTCAAATCATATTCAAAGTAATTTCTATTTACAAAGTGTTTACAAATCATTAATATATTTAATCATCATAAATTCATGCTCAAGGTTGGCAACACATCAAACTTAAAATTTACAATCCTCAAAACAATGCAATAAATCCTTAAATGCATAAGAAAATTTATATTCAAATTATACAATTTCATTCAATAAGTTAAAATTCTCAACACAACAAAATCATAAATCATACAATAAATTTATTTCAAATCAATTTGGAATTGAAAAATAACAAAAGAGTTAGTTGTGCACAAACCTCAAACGAGTCGCCTGTTGGCCTTGACTCGACTCCTCGGGTTCTGTCCCGATATTCCTTTCCACTGAAACACACAATTTCACAGTGTTTCAGTACCATAACTTAGCATAAATCCAAAAATAAATTTAACTTCACTTTTACCTAGCTCTAACGTGCTAAATTCGACGTTCTTAAAATTTTGTGTTTCGGGTTACTATTCACTGTACTATTCAAGTCAAATTATTGACTTTCTAAGGCTTAATAGGTATGGAAATTCCAACTTCACCCACATACCACATTTTGGTTATTAAATTTGTTGGTTTTGGTCATTTTCTCAAAGCTTAGGTCTTTTAGGCAAAATTGCCAATTTTCGGTTTTGGAGTCCTAAGTTGCACTGTTTCATTGGTCCTTTTACTGTTGGAATTTGACAAACCTTCCTTCATAGAAAATGTTCCTTATTGTCTTAGGTGTATTCTCATTTTTGAATCACCCCAATTGGAGTTTTGTAGCTCAAGTTATAGCCAAAATACAATTACTGTTCACGTGCACTGTTCATGCTGCAATTTTGATTCTGGCAGATTTTTGATCCAACTTCGTTCAATAATTTGATCAAGCTAAGTCCATAATTTGGTCTAATTTCCTTCATACGAAATGTTCTACTATGTCTTAGGTTTCCATCGGTTCAAGAATCGCCTAAATCGGAGTTTTCTAGAGAGAGTTATAGCCATTGGAACTTTACTGTTCAAATGGAAATCTGCAGTTTTGCAAGTTCAGTAACTCAACTTTACTCAATAATTTGATTAGGTTAATGGCATAATTTGGGTTAGTATCCTTCATGAAAGTTTTAGATCTATATCTTGTCTAATTACTGGTAAAATTTCAGGTCATTTTGACCTGTCTAGCTCGAGTTATGACCAAATGAACAAATACTGTTCATTTGGTCAGTTTATCTTGATGTGATGCTCTTAACCAACTTTGGTCAATTGGTTCACTAGGTTTTGGTCAGTTTTTGGGCATGGTTCCTTAATGAAAATTGTGTCATTTTATGTCTATTTTCATCCCCAATTGGTGGCATATCAATTGGACTTGTAAAATTTCAGTTTTAGTCCTTCAAAGTTGACTTGGTCATGCTGCCAGCAGCATGACCATATACCCTACGAATTTGACTTCCATTCTAACAATTCCCACACATCTCCTTTGGTCATTATTGACCATTTTTCACTTCACAATAGGTCAAACACATCATTTACTCATTTCTCCAAATTTTTGGTTCATAAACCCTAAATTCCAAAACCCTAACTCACTTAATTTGTTACATTTTACTAATTCCAACCATACAAACACAATTCCTCAACTCATTCAAGCTTTCTAACATATTTTATTCAATCAAATTCATGCAATTCTTACCCTTACAAAGGCTGGACGAATTTCAATTTAGTCCCTCACACACACACGCACACACACACACACACACACACACACACACACACACACACACACACACACACACACACACACATATATATATATATATATATATATATATATATATATATATATATTAAGTTTACTTCTATGCTCTTGATGCTATACATACACTAATTAAACTAAAAACTTGAAGTTTGCATTACTTACCTTGTTAGGTGTCTTTGAACTTTCACTTCCTCTCAATTTTCTTCAATTCTTTGATGACCAATCTTCCTCTTAGGTGATTAAATCAAGTTTTTGTGAAGCAAGTATGGGAGGATTTGGGGTTTAATGGTGGTTTCAAAGCTTGAAGCAAGCTTTAATGGAGGTTTACAATGGTGAGGGAGAGAGAAACGTAAATGGGAGGAAGATGAGGCTTTTTACTTTTTTTTTTCTTTTCTTTTCTTTTGTTTTTATGCTTATGGAAGACCACAAAATCTAATTTAATAAATATTTAATTAATTTAGTTATGGCATCATGCATGAGGTCATGCATGATGTCATCACCTTTTTACTTTTTTGATTTTCCTCTTTTTTTTTTTTTTTTTTCTATTAGTTCTTTAATTTAATTCTTGATTCCGAAATTTTCTTTTCTTCGATTTTATTTGACAGTTAGGTCAGGAGTCAGCTCTCGGGGTCAATTGACCAAATTGCCCCTCGCCGGTTCATCCCGGTTTGTAAATAATGCAATATTTCTTCTGGCTCCCTGACCTAATTATTTGATTGGCTTAACAGTTCTTTTTTGTGATTTTCTCTTTTTCACTGTGTTCATAAGGGTCCTAAGGACCGCGGCGTCACATTTTACGGTTCGAAATTTGAGTTTAAATCGACTTCGCAGTCGTTCCCGAGACGGTCACCCATCGCTGTGACTCTCGGCTCGTTTAACTTCTTCTGTTCTGTTTTTCTTATTTATACTCAACTAATTGAACATTACTAATTATTTGTGTTTATAGTTTATCTAGTTGTCTTAAGTGTGGTTCTAATCCTCTTAATTGTCCGGACTGACTCCGGTCACCGGAACAGTGAAATATACCAGGCTATGCAAATAGGGGTGTTACAAGGTCCCTTAGGCAAATCCCACATCGGCAAAGCACAGAGATGGTCTTGGGTTCAAAAAGTAATGATATATAAAATGGGGGAACTAATCACTAGAGGCGCCTTTTGGTGGAATGGCCTGGAGAGTTGGAAGAACTCCAGGGTTAAGCGTGCTCGCTTAAGAGAAATCCTAGGATGGGTGACCTCCTGGAAAGTTCTCCATTCCACCTATGGGACAAAACCGTGAGGCTTATGGCCAAAGCGGACAATTCCTCTAGTGGTTGGAGCCCGATCGTTACAATTGGTATCAGAGCCGCTCGCGTGTCCTCTTGGGCGATGATGGGGCAAACCTCAGTGAGGACGCTGAGTCCCAAAAGGGGGGGAGAAATGTCCCTTAGGCAAATCCCACATCGGAAAACCACGGAGATGGTCTTGGGTTCAAAAAGTAATGATATATAAAATGGGGAAACTAATCACTAGAGGCGCCTTTTGGTGGAATCGCCTAGAGAGTTGGAAGAACTCCAGGGTTAAGCGTGCTCGCTTGAGAGAAATCCTAGGATGGGTGACCTCCTGGGAAGTTCTCCATTCCACCTATGGGACAAAACCGTGAGGCTTATGGCCAAAGCGGACAATTCCTCTAGTGGTTGGAGCCCGATCGTTACACTTCTTCTTCCACTTCTTCCCCTCATTGATTTCCCCTCCCAAATTTTAATTCCCTTAAATTCCCTTCATAAATTCCATAGCCCACTAAAAGAAAACATCAAAGAGATCTTTGATTGAGAGATTAAAAGCAAGGATAACAAGAATTGGAAGAAAAGTGAAGTTGGAAAGAAATCAACAAGAGGTAAGTTTCTTTTCATGTTAGATTAGTTGTATAAGCTTGGAGTGAAGTTAATTTATGATGAAATTTCATAAGAAAATGAAAGAAAACATGTATGGAACCTAAACTAGGGTTTTGGCCAAAATAGGAGAAAAATTATGGTTTTGATGTATTTTTAGTTAAATTGATGATAAATCTAAGTTAAAGTGAAGTAGTATGCATGATTGGAAGTAGTAAGATTTCATGGGATTGCGTAAATTGAATTATAGAAGATTAGAGTTCAAGAGAAAATTGGAGTTTTGGTGCTAAAGAGTGAAATTGATGTGTGTAGTGTTAAATTATGGTCATTTGAGGTTTATTTAGTTTGAATTGACATTGGTTTGATGAATAGAGGTAATGAAATGGTAGGATTAGGGAAAATTGAAAACTTTGGTATTTGAAAATTATGGGTTTTGTGCTAGGAAGTGCCATTGATGTGTCAATGCTAAATTACAGTCATTTTGGGTAAATTAAATGTGAATTGAGGTTGGTTAGAGGGAATGAAGAATGAAAATTTTAAACCTAGGGCAGAATTTGCACACTGAGTTTAGTGTGTTTGATAGCCCATAAATTGAGCTACATAACTCCAATTGGTGTGAAACCAATTGGAAACGAAACTTAAGACATAGGGCTAGAATTTTTGTGAAGATACGCTACCTTGAAAATGACCTTAAGCTATCCGAAATGAGCCTTGAACTTGGAGACAGAAATCTGGAACCTGCAGACTTTGATCATATGAACAGTAAACTTTGCATGTCCATAACTCTCTCTAAAAAACTTCGATTTAGGTGATTCTTGAACCGATGGAAACCTAAGATATAGTAGAATATTTCATATGAAGAAGTTGAGGCCAAATTATGGACTTAACCCAATCAAATTGCTGAGCAAATTTGAATAACTGAATCTGCAGAATTGTAGATTTACCATATGAACAGTAAATTTTGCATGGCCATAACTCTCTCTAGAGAACTCCAATTTAGGCAATTTTTGAACCGATGGAAACCTAAGACATAGTAGAACATTTTGTATGAAGAACATTAGACCAAATTATGGACTTAACTTGATCAAATTGCTGAACGAAGTTGGATCGATACATTTGCCAGAACTAAATTTGCATCATGAACAGTGACGTGAAAAATAATCGTGTTTTGGGCATAACTTGAGCTACACAGCTCCGAATTAGGCGATTCAAAAAGGAAAATAAAGTTAAGACCTAGATGAACAATTTTCATGAAGAACACCTCACCAAATTATGATTGAAACTAGGTAAAAATTGGATTCAAAGATTGGGGCACCAAGTTGTCCAAAACCAAAATTTTCAAAAATTTGCAAAGCTAATTTGGGATGCATTAGACATTCATGTAATGAGTTCTTGGCAGCAATTGAGATGCATATTGAGACATTTTATTTGTGTATTTTCAGTAGAGAAAGAGGTTGGGACGGACAAGGAATAGTAGGTAATAAGGAAGGAGAATTATTGAAGGTTTGTGCACAACTAACCTTTTCTTCGTTTTTAAACTTGTAAATTGTTTGGAATGTGTTTATTTGAATGAGTTTGCTTTGAACAAGTTTACTTTGACTGGAATATAGTTTTTCTCTTGCATTTGAGAAATTTGGGTGTTGCCACCTTTATTTGGATATTATGATGAATTTAAATGTGTTTATTAGTTTATAAATGTGATTGTTGCGTGGGAAATTTTTGGAAACTGTTTTGAAACCACAGTTAGCATGACAGTCCCTTTCAGAACTCCCCAGTAGTAACGGCTACTTGGGGTTGATAATTGATATTGATTATGTCTCCCATTAATAACGGTTAGTGGGGTAAGACTACATGAGAACTCATTAGCTAGCTAGCTCTTCCCTCATTAATAACGGTTAGTGAGGTTGAGATTGCTTTGTCGTGGTGTACAACACGGCACTGATCGTAAAATTTTGTGTCATGGCCTAAACTGTGTGTTGATGTTGGCAATACTAATTCTTTGTGAATTTGATTTATAAAGTGTGATTTCTCATTTGAAATGTTATTCCAATAAATGGCCTTTATGGACTTAGAACTATTGTGAAGTTTTCATGCTTAAGAAAAATGTGATTTATTATGCTTTGACAAATTGTGTTTTACCTTAAGTTTTAAAGTTATTAGTTGTGCACGACTGAGTGATATACTCAGCGATAGCTTCTTTATGCTGTTGCAGGTAAGGGAAAGGAGAAGGCTACCGAGTGAGAGACTTGGAAGCATCATTTGGTATTGATTGTGGGTATATATCGTAGGTATACCCTTGTAATTTCCTTTGGATGTATTTTGTACCTATATGTATGGATGTACGGACATTAAGCAGTTTGTATTTAAAAGCATTGCATTGCTATCACATTTTGAGTTTGTAACTATTTTGTATTTTACTTTGAGACTTATGAAAATGTAACTTTTGCAATATTTAGTCTATCATTATTTCCAATGAATGTTTACATAGAATTTTAACTATTCTCATGCAGTTTTTCGCAAAAGAATTGATAAGATAAAAAGCTATGGTTTATTTTAAAATCCTTTGTAGCATAACTAATGGGTTATCGGTAGGTGAAGTTCGGTAATTCATTAGGTATGCTATGGGGACATGTCGTGCCTTACAAGGAATAAGGTGTGATATGTTTTAGTGGTATCAGAGCTTTGGTTTTTATACAAGTTTTGAAATTGCATGTTTCAAAAATTTTGATAAGTACAACTGCTCAATTGTCGTTATTGATACATATGGTGCATTGCATCATAAATATGGACTAATAGAGGGAAATCTCCTTGTGTTGGTTGTTCAGGGAGTAGAATTCCTTCTGTGAAATTGGATTATGATGTGCTAGTGACTAGTCCTTCAGGGTAAGAGGTTAGGGTGAACAAATTGTATAAGGATTGTCCTTTGGTGATCCAAGGTCATACATTCCTATAAGACTTACTTAACATACCCTTCCGAGATTATGATATCATCTTGGGCATGGATTGGTTAGCTAGGCATCACGCCATGATCGACTGTAAACTGAAGACAGTCACTTTTGGTCTTCCTGAGTATGTAGACGTAGTGATACATGGGGAGAGGCAGTTATTGCCATCCAACATCATTTCAGCTGTACTTGCTAGAAAGATGATTAGAAAGGGATGTGAAGCTTATCTAGCTCATGTGATAGACACCCACGTGGAGAGTCCATATCTTAAAGATATTCCTATGGTATGGGGTTTTCTGGATGTCTTTCCAGAAGAATTGCTGGGATTGCCTCCGGAAAGAGAGGTGCAGTTTGAAATTGAGACTATGCCTGGTGTGGAGCCAATCTCCATCACTCCTTATAGGATGGCACCTGCCGAGTTGAAAGAGTTGAATGTGCAATTGCAAGAATTGTTAGATAAGGGTTTCATCCGCCCTAGCGTGTCACCTTGGGGAGCACCAGTATTATTTGTGAAGAAGAAGGATGGTACTCTCTGCCTATGCATAGACTACAGACAGTTGAATAAGGTGACCATAAAGAATAGATATCCTCTGCCATGAATCGATGATTTGTTTGATCAGTTGAAGGATGCAACTGTATTCTCCAAAATTGACTTGAGATCGGGCTATTACCAGTTGAGGGTGCAGGAGAAAAGTATTCCTAAAACTACCTTTAGGACTCGGTATGGCCACTATGAGTTCTTGGTAATGCCATTTGGGTTGACTAATGCTCCAGCTGCTTTTATGGGCCTGACGAACACTATATTCAGGCCATATTTGGACCAGTTTGTTGTGGTGTTCATTAATGATATTTTGGTGTACTCAAAGAATGTAGAGGAACACGACAAGCACTTGAGGATAGTATTACAGACTTTGAGGGAGAAGCAGTTGTATGCCAAACTATCGAAATGTGAGTTTTGGCTAAAGGAGATTACATTTTTGGGGCATATTGTATCTGCAAAGGGTATCCAGGTGGATCCTAGCAAAGTAGAAGCCATTCTTAATTGGAAGCCACCTAGAAATGTCACAGAAGTTCAGAGTTTCCTTGGTTTAGCTGGGTATTACCGAAGGTTTGTGAAGGGATTCTCCATGCTAGCATCTCCACTGACCAAGCTACTTAGGAAGGATGTAAAATTTCAGTGGACTGATCGGTGCCAGGAAAGTTTTGATGAGTTAAAGAGGCATTTAACTGAAGCTCCAGTCCTAACCTTGCCCACTTTGGGTAAGGAGTATACCATATATAGTGATGCTTCTCATAACGGATTAGGCTGTGTGTTGATGCAAGATAGAAACGTCATTGCCTATGCTTCATGCCAGCTTAAACCGCATGAAAGGAATTATCCTACACATGACTTGGAGCTAGCAGCCATTGTCTTTGCCTTGAAGATCTGGAGACATTACTTGTATGAAGAGAGATGTTATATATACACATATCATAAAAGTTTGAAATACTTGGGCACACAGAAGGAGTTAAATTTAAGGCAGAGGAGATAGTTAGAGCTGATAAAAGATTATGATTGCTTGATAGACTATCAGCCTGGAAAGGCAAATGTTATAGCTAATGCTTTAAGTCGCGACTATGGCTGGTTTGAGGGTTTCTCCTTTGTCCATGGTGCATGAATTAAGGGCATTGCATGCTAATTTGGAGATTAATGAAGTTGGGCAGATGATAGCTACTTGGCAAGTGAAGCCAATGCTGGCAGAACAAATTAAAGTAGTTGCACAGAAGGATGATAAGTATGTGAAGTTGATGGAAGAGGCTCGGGATGGCAAGAAACCAGAATTATCAGTAAATGATGAGAGCTTGTTGTTATATAAGGGCAGAATGTGCATTCCTGAGAATGTTGAACTGAGGCAGACCATTTTAAAGAAAGCACATGATTCACCTTTTGCAATGCACCCTGGTGGAACCAAAATGTATAGAAGTGTGAAAGAGCACTATTGGTGGAGAGGAATGAAGAAAGACATTGCAGAATATGTTGCCAAATGCCTAACTTGTCAGCAAGTAAAGGCAGAACACCAAGTGCCTGCAGGGTTGCTACAGCCATTGCCAATTCCCGAGTGGAAATGGGAAAGAATCACTATGGATTTCGTGACAGGACTTCCACGTACACAAAAGAATCATGATGCAGTTTGGGTTATTGTTGATAGATTGACCAAGTCTGCACACTTTTTGCTAGTGAGAATGGATTACAGCCTGGAAAGATTGGCCAAACTGTACATTGATGATGTTATGAGGTTACATGGAGTGCCAGTGTCTAATGTGTCAGACAGAGACCCAAGGTTCACTTCTAGATTCTGGGGTAGTCTCCAAAAAGCCCTAGGAACTAGATTGAACTTCAGTACATCATTCCATCCACAGACAGACGGCCAATCTGAAAGGATCATTCAGATTTTGGAGGATATGCTTCGAGCTTGTGTGATTGAGTTTGAAGGGAGTTGGGACACACACTTGCCTTTAATTGAATTTGCCTACAATAACAGTTATCAATCAAGCATCGGGATGCCTCCATACGAAGCACTTTTATGGCAGAAAGTGTAGAACTCCCTTATGTTGGGATGAAGTGGGCGAGAGGAAGTTGATTGGTCCAGAATTAGTGCAACAGACAGAAGAAAAGGTTAAGCTCATTAGAGACAGACTCAAAGTTGCAACGTATAGACAGAAGTCCTACATTGACCTAAAGAGAAGAGATATTCGGTATAGTTTGGGTGACAAGGTGTTCCTGAAAGTTTCCCCATGGAAGAGGATCATGAGGTTTGGTAGAAAGGGGAAACTAAGTCCTCGCTTCATTGGGCCAAATGAGGTTCTGGAAAGAGTGGGTCCATTGGCATATAGACTTGCATTGCCTCTGGAGTTGGAAAAGATTCACAATGTCTTCCATGTCTCCATGTTGAGGAGGTAGAGATCAGACCCCTCTCACATTTTGCCAATAGAGGAGATTGAGGTGAATCTAGACCTGACATATGATGAAGAGCCCATAAAGATCTTGGCACATGAGGTGAAGCAGCTGAGGAACAAACAGATACCTCTAGTCAAAGTACTGTGGAACTATCATTAAGGCTAAGAGGCTACATGGGAGCGTGAGGAGGACATGAGGAGACAGCACCCACAGCTATTCAGAGACTGAGACCAGGCAAATTTCGAGGACGAAATTTATTTTTAAGGAGGGAAGAATTGTAACACCCCGAACCTCCGAATTATGAATAATACCATTTTTGGTCCGTGACTAATACTATTCAAAGACACCTTGAGGGCCAAAAATAATTAGAAAATTAATTGAGATAGACACAATAAAAATTCTAGTGAACAAAAAAGCTAAGGACTCATCGGGTATTATAAAAAGAATGATTATGACCCGATGAGGGGCATTTTGGTCAATTCACCTCAAGAGTTGACTTTTGACCAAAATATCAATTAAATTAAATGAAATTAATGAATTGAATTATGGGGTAAAAATTGAAGAAAAATTTAAGTAAAAATATGTAAGGGAAAATTTATGAAATGAAAACTTAAACTTTCATTTTCATTATGACAAAATTAAAATGAAAGACTTATGGGCTTTTGATAGTTAAATTTAATTATTTAATTAAAAGGAAAAATTAAGTGTAAATGTAAAAAAAAAAAAGGAATAAAAATTTAAGTTTAATTATCCTTATGACACAATTAAAATTTATAATTTTAATAAGCTAATTTTGGGGATAAATATACGTATATATATATATATATATATATATATATATATATATATATATATATATATATATATATATATATATATATAAGAAGACAAATGTCTTATTCATTTCTTTTTTTCATAAGATGCCACCACCCTCTCCTCTCTCTTCCTCTCTCTCTCTTTTTCTCTTCTTCTTCCATTTCTTCCCCTCATTGATTTCCCCTCCCAAGTTTTAATTCCCTTAAATTCCCTTTATAAATTCCATAGCCCACTAAAAGAAAACATCAAAGAGATCTTTAATTGAGAGATTAAAAGCAAGGAGAACAAGAATTGGAAGAAAAGTGAAGTTGGAAAGAAATCAACAAGAGGTAAGTTTCTTTTCATGTTAGATTAGTTGTATAAGCTTGGAATGAAGTTAATTTATGATGAAATTTCATAAGAAAATGAAAGAAAACATGTATGGAACCTAAACTAGGGTTTTGGCCAAATAGGAGAAAAATTAGGGTTTGATGTATTTTTAGTTAAATTGATAATAAATCTAAGTTAAAGTGAAGTAGTATGCATGATTGGAAGTAGTAAGATTTCATGGGATTGCATAAATTGAATTATGGAAGATTAGGGTTCATGGGAAAATTGGAGTTTTGGTGCTAAAGAGTGAAATTGGTGTGTGTAGTGTTAAATTATGGTCATTTGAGGTTTATTTAGTTTGAATTGACATTGGGTTGATGAATGGAGGTAATGAAATAGTAGGATTAGGGAAAATTGAAAACTTTGGTACTTGAAAATTATGGGTTTTGTGCTAGGAAGTGCCATTGATGTGTCAATGCTAAATTACAGTCATTTTGGGTAAATTAAATATGAATTGAGGTTGGTTAGAGGGAATAATTGAAGAAATGAAAATTTTAAACTTAGGGCAGAATTTGCACACTAAGTTCAGTGTGTTTAACAGCCCATAAATTGTGCTACACAACTCCAATTGGTGTGAAACCAATTGGAAATGAAACTTAAGACATAGGGCTAGAATTTTCATGAAGATACCCTGCCCCGAAAATGACCTTAAGCTATCCAAAATGAGCCTTGGACTTGGAGACAGAAATCTGGAACCTGCAGAATTTGACCATATGAACAGTAAATTTTGCATAGCCATAACTCTCTTTAGAAAACTCTGATTTAGGCGATTCTTGAACCGATGGAAACCTAAGACATAGCAGAACATTTCATATGAAGAATTTGAGGCCAAATTATGGACTTAACCCAATCAAATTGCTGAGCAAAGTTGAATCACTGAATCTATAGAATTGCAGATTTATCATATAAATAGTAAAATTTGCATGGCCATAACTATCTCTAGAAAACTCCAATTTAGGCGATTCTTGAACCGATGGAAACCTAAGACATAGTAGAACATTTTGTATGAAGAACATTAGACCAAATTATGGACTTAACTTGATCAAATTGCTGAACGAAGTTGGATCGATAAATCTGCCAGAACTAAATCTGCAGCAGTGACGTGGACAATAATCGTGTTTTGGGCATAACTTAAGCTACACAGCTCCAAATTAGGCGATTCAAAAAGGAAAATAAAGTTAAGACCTAGATGAACAATTTTCATGAAGAACACCTCACCAAATTATGATCGAAACTAGGTAAAAATTGGATTCAAAGATTGGGGCACTAAGTTGTCCAAAACCAAAATTTTCAAAAATTTGCAAAGCTAATTTGGGATGCATTAGACATTCATGCAATGAGTTCTTGGCAGCAATTGAGATGCGTATTGAGACATTCTATTTGTGTATTTTCAGTAGAGAAAGAGGTTGGGACGGACAAGGAATAGTAGGTAATAAGGAAGGAGAATTATTGAAGGTTTGTGCACAACTAACCTTTTCTTCGTTTTTAAACTTGTAAATTGTTTGGAATGTGTTTATTTGAATGAGTTTGCTTTGAACAAGTTTACTTTGACTGGAATATAGTTTTTCTCTTGCATTTGAGAAATTTGGGTGTTACCACCTTTATTTGGATATTATGATGAATTTAAATGTGTTTATTAGTTTATAAATGTGATTATTGAGTGGGAAATTTTTGGAAACTGTTTTGAAACCACAGTTAGCATGACAGTCCCTTTCGGAACTCCCCAGTAGTAATGGCTACTTAGGGTTGATAATTGATATTGATTATGTCTCCCATTAATAACGGTTAGTGGGGTAAGACTACATGAGTACTCATTAGCTAGCTAGCCCTTCCCTCATTAATAACGGTTGTGAGGTTGAGATTGCTTTGTCGTGGTGTACAACACGGCACTGATCGTAAAATTTTGTGTCATGGCCTAAACTGTGTATTGATGTTGGCAACACTAATGCTTTGTGAATTGTGATTTATGAAGTGTGATTTCTCATTTGAAATGTTATTCCAATAAATGGCCTTTATGGACTTAGAACTATTGTGAAGTTTTCATGCTTAAGAAAAATGTGATTTATTATGCGTTGACAAATTGTGTTTTACCTTAAGTTTTAAAGTTATTAGTTGTGCACGACTGAGTGATATACTCAGCGATAGCTTCTTTATGCTATCGCAGGTAAGGGAAAGTAGAAGGCTACCGAGTGAGAGACTTGGAAGCAGCATTTGGTATTAATTGTGGGTATATATCGTAGGTATACCCCTGTAATTTCCTTTGGATGTATTTTGTACCTATATGTATGGATGTACAGACATTGAGCAGTTTGTATTTAAAAGCATTGCATTGCTATCACATTTTGAGTTTGTAACTATTTTGTATTTTACTTTGAGACCTATGAAAATGTAACTTTTGCAATATTTAGTCTATCATTATTTTCAATGAATGTTTACATGGAACTTTAACTATTCTCATGCAGTTTTCCGCAAAAGAATTGATAAGATAAAAAGCTATGGTTTATTTTAAAATCCTTTGTAGCATAACTAATGGATTATCGGTAGGTGGAGTTCGATAATTCATTAGGTATGCTACGGGAACATGTCGTGCCTTACAAGGGATAAGGTGTGACATTTAAGCCTTTTGTTTTGTGTTGGAAAATTGTTGATATATTGGTATGGTGTTGATGGAATTTGTTGTGATGGTTATTACTTTACTTGCCTCTTCTTTCAAACTTTTAATCTTTTGTTAGAGAATGTTGTGATAGGGTGAAGTTAAGGAACTTCTAAGTGGAATTAATTGAGGGTTTAAGTCATGCTTGAGGACAAGCATGGAATAAGTGTGGGGGAATTTGATAAGTGCATAATTTATTAATTTTATTCCCATCATATTTAGTGTTTCTAGTGTATTTTTATGCATAATTTAGTTGATTAAAGTATATTTATCATTTAGACATATTTTTAGATAGTTGTTCGAATAATTATGTTAAATGGAGAAATTTTCAGCATTTGACCTTTACTGTATTTTTCAGGTATTTCTAAAGTTGTGGGTCTCCAAATTGAGTGTTGTTTAATCCATTGAAAAGCTAAGATAGAGCACTACAAATGATAAAGAGGGACCAAAGCCCAAATCAGTCTTCAAGGTTGACAAAATGAGCTATGGATCTATTGCAAAAGCCCAGACTTAATGTGTCACGACTAGTTTTAGTATTTATTTTGTATCTGGAGTTTCAAACATCTAAATGAAGTAAGGCCAAGCCCAATTAAACTTTAAGAGCTGCCTCTACAACTTCTATGAAGGGTAGAAGTGAGATGAGGCCGTTTTAATTGTCAAAAATAGCAATGAAGTCATCATTATGGGCTGGACACTCTGTCTGAACCAGTCTTAATTTTTGGGCCATAACTTGGGCTGTAGAACTCAGATTTGGGCAAATGAGTACCCGTTAGAAAGCTAAAAAATAGGGCTACAACTTTCCTGAAGAGGGCAGAGACAGATTCGAAAAGGAAGTTATTAAAAATTGGCCTTGATTTCAGAGACGTGAATGCAGGCTGAAAATCTGTCTTTTGAATTTCAAAACTTTTCCTAGTTTGGTTCCTATCTTTAGGATTAGGTTTTTTGTAACGATTAGGCTCCAACCACTAGAGGAATTATCCGTTTTGGCCGTAAGCCTCACGGTTTTGTCCCATAGGTGAAATGGAGAACTTCCCAGGAGGTCACCCATCCTAGGATTTCTCTCAAGCGAGCACGCTTAACCCTGGAGTTTTTCCAACTCTCCAGGCCATTCCATCAAAAAGTGCCTCTAGTGATTAGTTCCCTCATTTTATATATCATTACTTTTTGAACCCAAGACCATCTCCGTGCTTTGCCGATGTGGGATTTGCCTAAGGGACCTTTCTCCCCCCCTTTCGGGACTCAGCGTCCTCACTGAGGTTTGCCCCACCATCGCCCAAGAGGACACGCGAGCGGCTCTGATACCAATTATAATGATCGGGCTCCAACCATTAGAGGAATTGTCCGCTTTGGCCATAAGCCTCACGGTTTTGTCCCATAGGTGGAATGAAGAACTTCCCAGGAGGTCACCCATCCTAGGATTTCTCTCAAGTGAGCACGCTTAACCCTGGAGTTCTTCCAACTCTCCAGGCCATTCCACCAAAAGATGCCTCTAGTGATTAGTTCCCTCATTTTATATATCATTACTTTTTGAACCCAAGACCATCTCCATGCTTTGTCGATGTGGGATTACCTACTCTGAAGTTTATCGGGTATATTTTATACCCTGATTGTAAAAATTATTTTGATGTATGTAATGTATGTAAATGTAGGAAATGGTCATGAGCAGTTGTATAAAGCTTGTAATAAATTTTGGTTTGGATTTTTCCTAATGTAAATATTTAGAATGATGTATCTAAATTGTTTTATCTTTATTGAAATATGAATGGAAATATTTTGTTTTAATTTGAATGAAATTGAATTATATTATTTGATGATGTTGAATTTTGGAAATTGAGAAATGATGTTGAAATTGGTTGGGATGGATGTTGAATTGATGAAGTTGTTGAGATAAATCTTTGGAAGATTATAAGATTATGTAAAAAGGAGAAAGACTAAGTTCTCATTATCTAGGATCATACGAGGCCCTAGAAAAAAGTGGATCCGTTAGCACATAGATTTGCTTACCCCTAGAATTGAAATGAATTCAAAATTAACTTATGACAGAAACTCATAAGGAACTTGGTACACGATGTGAGCAATCAATATGTAAATATTATTAGTTAAAGTGCTATGGACCATCATTCCGATGATGAGGCTACATGAAAATGTGAGAAAAACATGAGAAAATAACACATATGACTAATTGAGGACAGATAGTGGGCAAAATTTTGAGGACGAAATTTCTTTTAAAGGGGGGAGAATTGTAACAACCCTATTGGCATAGCCTGGTATATTTTACTATTCCGGAGACCGATGTTGGTTTGGACAAGTAAGAGAAGTAGAACCACGTCTAAGACACTTAGTTAAGCCCTGAACGTAAATAATTAGTAATTGCCAAATAGTTAAGTATAAAAAAGAAAAACAAAGCATAAAAAGTTAAATGAGCAGTCACAGCGATGGGTGACCTTCTCAAGAACGACTGTGAGGTCGATTTAAACTCAAATTTCGAACCATAAAATGTGATGCCACGGTCCTTAGGACTATTGCGAACACAGTAGGAAAGAGAAAATCATGAAAAAGAATTGTTAAGCAGGTCAAATAATTAGGTTAGGGATCTAGAAGAAATATTGAATTATTTACAAACTGGATCGAACCGGCGAGGGGCAATTTGGTCAATTGACCCCTAGAGCTGACTCCTGACCTGACTGTCAAATAAAATTGGGGAAAAGAAAATTTCAGAATCGGGAATTAAATTAAAAAACTAATGAAAAAATTAAAAAAAAAGTGAAAGAAAAAGTGAAAAAGTTATTACATCATGCATGACATCATGCATGATGCAATAAACTTAATAATTAAGAATTAAAAAAATTATGGATAATTATGTATTAATTTAGTTAAAATTTATAAAAGAAAAGAAAAAAAAAAGGAGTTGTCTTCCATTCTTGCCGTGACCTCTCTCTCTCTTCTCTCCCTTTTAAAATCTCCATGAAAGCTCATTTGTGAGCTTGAAGAAACCAAAATCCCACCATAAAAAATTCATTTACCATGATTAAACCTTGTTTGGGCAACTAGAAAAGAAGATTAAAGGAGAAAGAAAGAAGAAAAAGTTGAAGGAAGTGAAGATTGAAAAGCTATATCAAGGTTAGTAAGCTAAACTTGAATTACTAGTTGAATTAATTGTGTTTATAGTTAAATAAACCTAGAAAAATACTTAAAATGAAATGAAAACAACTTTGGAGGACTAGGTGTGAATTCGGCTAGCTAGGGTTTAAGTTGAGAATGCATGAGTTTGATTGAATTAAATATGTTAGAAAGTTTGAATGAGTTGAGAAATGGTGTTTGTATGCTTGGAACTAATTAAATGTAACAAATGAAGTGAGTTAGGGTTTTGGACCTAGGGTTTTAGGAGGAAAAATGTGAGAATTAGCCAAATGATGTGTTTGACCTTGCTTGAGTTGAAAAATGGTCATGTATGACCAATTATGGTGTGTTGGAAGTGTTGGAACCAAATTGAAATTTGGATTGGTTATGGCCATTCTGCAGGCAGCATGACCAAGGTCCCTTTCAGGGACCAAAACTGAAAATTTACCAACCCAATTGGTATGAGGCTAATTGGGGATGAAACTAGACACAAAATGACACATTTTTCATTTAGGAATCATGCCTAGAAAGTGACCATAGCATAGTGAATAAATTCGCCAAATCCAGAAATGGGTGTTCTGACCTGTACAAAAATAATTAAATGAACAGTGTTTGTTCATTTGGCCATAACTTAGGCTAGGCAGGTCTAAATGACCTGAAATTTTACCAGTAGAAAGCTGAGATATAGACCTACAACTTTCATGAAGAATACAAACCCAAATTATGCCCTTAACCAAGTCATTTAGCCACCCAAAGTTAGTGACCTAAAACTGCTAGAATCAGATTTGGTGCCCAGAAAATCTGGGTTAGGCCAATCCGGCCAGCCATGTTCAAATGGCTATAACTTGAGCTACAAAACTCCAAATGGAGTGATTCGAAAAGGAAAATAAATTTAAGACAATAAGAAACAATTTCTATGAAGAAAACTTGGCCAAATTCTAACAGCAACATGACCAATGGAACAGTGCAAAATAGGCTACCAAAACTGAAAATTTGAAAGTTTGCCTAAAAAACTTAAGTTTTGAGAAAATGACCAAAACCAACAAGTTAGGTAACCAAAATGTGGTGTGTGGGTATAATTGGATTTCCCATACCTATTAAGCATAAGAAAGTCAATATTTTGACTTGAATAGTACCATAAATAGTAACCTCAACATGAAAATGTTCAAGAATGTAAGTTTAAGTATATTGGAGCTAGAATTGAACATATATAAATTAATTATTGGAATTATTCTGAGATAAGATACTGAAACACTATAAATTTCGTGTTTCAGCTGAAAAAGACTTGGAAAAGGATAGGGCAAACTGAGTCAAGGCCTAGAGGCGACTTACATCAGGTTTGTGCACAACAAACTTAAAATTTTTTTTGTTTCTACTTGATAATTCTTGAAATAAATGTTGTGAATAATTTTGATTATTATGGCTTTGAAAATGTTATTTGAAAAATAGTGTGTTGCCTACTTTGAAAATGAAAAGTTTGGAATGAAATATGATTTGTGAATTGTATGAAATGTTTGAATAACTTGATTTAAATTGTTTTTTTTTATTCATACTTGGCATGGCAATATCACTATGTTCCTCCTCCATTTATGGGGTGAGTTTGACTATATTCCTCCCTCTTTGGCTTTCCAGTCAGGAGGTGAGTTTGGATGAGTACTCATTAGCTAGCTAGCCACCTCGCTCATTGATTTCGATTAGTGGGGTGAGTTTGCCTTGTCATGGTGTACAACACGGCATGTTTGGAAATTTTGTGTCATGGCCTAAGTTGTGTTATTGATTGGGAACACTATGATTATTAAATTGTTTGATCAAATTTGTGTTATATCAAGCTTTGAAAATTATGATTTGCTATAAATGTGATTTGAAAAATTATGAAATGTGATTGTGAGATTTTTGAATTATGAATTATTCATAAATGTTTTATATTATGCATTTTGTATTTTATTGTACACCATTGAGTATTTTTATACTCAGCGATAGCTTTCTTTGCTGTCGCAGATAGAGACAAGGAAAAAGCAGTAGAGTGAGCTACTGATTGTTGGGACTTCACTAATCTTTTTGCACGGGTATTTATTTATACCCTTGTAGTTATTTGATGTAAATATTGTAATGTCATATGTATTAATGTAAAGTTGAGCAGTTGTACAGTAAATTGTAATATTGTTATTTGGATTTTCTTTTGTAAATTAAGATCTGTATATGTATATGTAAATTAAATTTTAAATGCAATGTGAATGAAATTATGAACTATTTTGAGATGACAAACTTTGATTGAGTTGTGGAATTGATTCGAGTTATGTTGAGTTGGGTAAATTTAGTAGTTGGGAGTTGTGGAAACAAGTATTGGAAGTGTTTTTACAGGTTTTTGAAGAACTGTTTTCCTAAAATACAGACGACACTTTGCCAAAATTTTTCTAAAATTTGTGGATAAATAAAAATGGACAAAAATTTTTACTAGTTTTGAAACTTCAATTAAATGTTTTAATTCCTACTAAAATGCTCACCACTTCCAAGACGTAAGAAAATGGTTTTCAAATCCCTTGTAGGGTATTTAATGAGTTATCGGTAGGTGAAGTTCGGTAGTTCATTAGGTATTCTACAGGGTCATGTTATGCCTTACAGAGGGGTAAGGTGTGATATTTTTTATTATAAATGCGTCTTTGGGCAGTAGCTAAAACACATCCAATTCAGACCTTCGTTCTCCATAAAAGACCTTCGTTCTTCATTCTCTTTTTAAATTTCTTCTTTATTTTTCTGTAAACCATGAACATGAGTGGCTAAGTTTTTAATTCAGTTCAAGGGATTCAAGTTCTTTTGCGTGATTTGTGAGACCAGGTTCTTAATTTAATTTATGTCTTTTTGAATAACTATTGTTTTCTGATTTCATTGTCTTTGATCTATTGAATGATTTGCTAAAAAGGCCTATTAGTTAATTGTTTGATGTGATCAATTGCTAGTTCATCTTCATAATCCGTAATTATTGTGTAAGATTGAACATGAGTAGCAATTAGGTTTTATTGATTATGATCCCAGTTTTCGATAATAACCTAAGGAAATAATAGGGTGAATTAAATGATTTATACTTCATAAATTGTTATTCAGCTTAACTACTTCCTATTCTTAAAGTAATTATTAATTTGATGATGATTGCTTAATACCAATTCAGTTAATAATTAGAGTCAACAAGAGTGCTGGGCTCGAATTGATAAGTATAGGGAAGTTAGGGGTTTACCTCACTGATTGGTAAATCTACGTTAAGTATTCAATAAGATATAATTGTATTTCTTTTGTCTATGATCGAATCAATGCATTGGAATGCGAATTACCTTTGACTGAAGTCTGTTTAATTTGAGAGTTTCATATTTAATTTTAGTTCTTAATTTCTAATTTCTTCTTTGAATTGTGAATTACCCCCTCCTCCCCCCCCCCAACCTTTATTTCTTTTTCCATTACACAAGTGCATGAAATTTAGTAATTCAGTCTCTAGGGTTCGACCTGGATTTACCATTTACTACAGAAAATATTTTATAACTAGTAATTTCAATTAATTTAAATTTTGGTGGATTCGACAACCATCACTCTCTTCTAATTGATTTGATATATTGTTAGTTTGTTAAAATCAGTCTAGTGTGCATCTAAGAAATCAAAATTTAATTCTAAAAAAGACAAGTGACATGTAGCCCTTTATTATGAAAACAATAAAAATGTTGTTTTTCTTTTTACTTATAAGTAACCTATGGGCTGCTAACTTGACATTCACTTGATTGGATTCTCTAACTCACTCACATACACAAATAACATATATCGAGTTTAAGCATTATTTTTTTATATCCATGCTTATTTAGATCTTGTGCCTTTTATTCTTCTTTTTTGATTTTATTTGACAACAATATATGGTCTAGACTCTTTTTCTTTTTTTTTTTTGTTTAATTGTATAAATGGTTACCTGGTTGTATTTTCTATCTTTTTCTCTATTTTTCATTCATTGTGTACATACAAAGATGCTGAAATGCTTAAAAAGAGTTAAACTAAATTAAGGGTGAAAAATGCTATAATACAACTCAACTCAACTAAGCCTTTATCCCAAAAATTTGGGGTCGGCTATATGGATTCGCTTTTTCCACTCTAAACGATTTTGGGTTAAATCCTCAGAAAAATGCTATAATGAATAGAAAAAAATATGTACAAATTTTATTTATTATTATATAGAGATGACAAGAGGGTTCTTATTTCTGGGCTTCTTCATGTGAACAATATGAGATCCACAACATTATATGATTGGTATCTTGGTATTGTGCAATACTATAATTGATGATTGTCCAATAAAATTTTTCATGATCAAGATAGTCATAGTGCGCATAACTGGTGAAGACATCAAACAACATGAAACTGTATGTTATTGAATTAGTAGAACATTGATTTTAATTGTGTAATTTATTTGTGATGTATAGAGTTCAATTACAACTCAATTAGGATTCAAGTGAGATTAAGTTTGGAAAGTTAAAGTTGTTGTTTGAAGTTTCCAACCATTCCTTGGAATCAATCAAGGTGAAGGTTTCATATTTATTTAGAGTGTTTTGGGATTTGTTGATTTTTTTTTAGTATTGGGCAAAAATTACTAAATTGATTTCTTTATTTGCATTGATTGAGTATAAATCATTGGATTGATTAGGTTATCAGTTTGTGGCTGTGAATTTTAAATCACCAGACTAAGTTGCACTTTAGATTTACTATAGGTCTCTCTCTCTCTCTCTCTCTCTCATATGTGTTGCTTTTTATATATCTTTTCTTTTGCTAATTGGTGACTATGAAGCATGTTGCACGCACTGTTTGAATTTATGAATTAATTCACCAAATATGAGAGTTAGAGAGAGTTGTAAAGAAGGAAAAAAAAATGAGAAAAATATTTAGGTGGAGTCCTCATTTATCTTTAAGTAGTTAACTTCTTCACTGTCCTTTGGAACTATTTACATTTGCATAACTATTTCAGTCTTCTTTTACTCAAACTCTTGTGATTCTGAATTTTTAACTTATTTCTTATCTTTTTTTTACTTAAATTTGAATTCTAGTAGTTCTTAATTATGTTAGTTATTGGTGCTTAATCTTTTTATCATTATGCAACTTGATATATACTTAGAGATAAAATCAACAATCATACTTATGCTCTTAATTTGATATTTTATTTATTTGTTTTCTCATATAGTAATCACAAACATCTAAAATGGATGAGAGTTGGATGAATAAGCCTAGAAATAGTAAAGAATACAAAGAAGGTGTTAAGGAATTTCTTGATATTGCCTTTCAAAGTGCATCTTAGTGTGGAAAGATATTATGTCCATGTATTCATTGTGTTAATTGTTCTTCGCAAACTTATGATGATGCTAGAGTACACTTAATCTGTGATGGAATTTTAAGAGGATATACTCAATGGATATGTCATGGGGAGAATCCATACTCTAATATTGGTCAATCATCATCTTCCTCACAATATACCACTCATATCCATAATGTTCAGCCTAATGAAGAATATAATCCCACACCAACAAATCCAGTTAGATGAGATGATATTATAGGGTTGTTATGTGATGCTTGAGCATTACTAATCAAGGGAATTATGGAATATGATAGATGTGGATGCAATAGGTAGCCAAGAAGATAGAGTTAATCTTGAACCACAACTTGAAGGGGCTACTGTAGAACAAATAGAAGATTTGTCTAATGGAGAGGCACATGAATTTGTGAATTTATTGAAAGATGTGAATTTGGAGTTATACCCAGGGTGTAAATCCTTTTTAAGGTTAAATTTTATATTGCACCCATACCATTTGAAATGTTTAAATGGATGGACTGGGAAGTCATTCACTATGCTTCTTAAGTTGTTAGTTGATGCTTTCCCTGAAAGTTGTTCATTACCTAATCTCAGTATGAAGCTAAAAAAATCATACAAGCAATAGGCCTTAATTATGATAAGATTCATGCTTGTGCAAATGATTGTATATTGTTTTGGGGGGGGAAAGAGAGAAGCATGAACTATGTGATGTTTGTGGGTCCTCTCGATGGGTTACAAAGATGGGAAATGAACAATAAAATTCAAATGGTGATGGAGAATATGGGTGTTTTAGTGGGAAAAAGAAGCCAGTTAAGGTTTTATGTTATTTTCCATTAATACCTAGGCTTCAGAGATTATTTACATCAACAAAAACTTTGAATGATATGAAATGGCATGAGGAAGACACTTAAAAGATGGGTTTTTGATACATACTAGTGATGGAAAAGCATGGAAGGATTTTGATGCTAGATATCCAAATTTTTCCTCTGATTTTTGAAATGTGAGGCTTGGTCTTGCTAGTGATGGTTTTAATTGTTAGTTGTATGTGTCCTAGAGCATACACTAATCTTGTACCTTATAAATGACATTGTGAATATTTTAATGGCAATTAACATTTCATTTAAATGTTGTATGTTTCATATCATATTTATTTGAAATTATCCATTAGCAATATGTTATATATTCTATTCTTATGAGATAAGAATATGAGTGACAGAAATATGAGACATTTGCTATAAATCAGTACTTTCTCTATGAAAGACCTTGGGGAAGCTACCTATATTTTGGGAATTCGGATCTATAGATATAGACCGAAAAGAATAATAGGTTTATCACAAAGGCTTTACTTGGAAAAGGTGTTAATGTTAGTTATGTGTGCCCTAGAGCATGCATTAATCTTGTGACTTATAAATAACATTGTAAATATATTAATGGCAATAAACATTTCATTTAAATGTTGTATATATTTAATAACATATTTATTTGAAATTGTCCATTAGCAGTATATCATATATTCTATTCTTATAAGATAAGAATATGAGTGACAGAATATATGGGACATTAGCTATAAATCAGAGTTTGCAACTAATGGATATTTTGGTGGGCACATTATATCCAAAGAGCTGTCACCTCTTTTTATCTCCATTGATCAGTATGAGATACTGATGTAAATGGAATGGTGAGTCACGTGCCATCTGATATGAGATATCGGGATAAATACAGTGGACACTTATGAGATAAGTAGGTCGAACTTGTGACGTACAGATAACATGAACATGGTGTTTACTCGAGTCAATAAAATGTTATCTGTGTCATACTAGTGCATATAATCCTCAGACTTGAGATGACATGGTTGTCTCTTATATGGGTGGTTTGAGTTTGATACCACTTACATATCTGTATTGTGTATGGATATTTCGGTGTGTGTTGGCTCAAATTAGTTATATATTGGGACAGGTGTTCAGTCAAGAGGGGATCCGTAGCCTTGAGTAAATAGGGTTAAAAGTCCCATGTGGATTTGAGCTATTCTTGACAAGATTAAGTTCCTGGCCAGGACGAATGACTTTGTCAGAAAAGGTGTTTCCTAATGGTAAAGTCTTATATGTCAAGAATCAGATTTCAAATAAGTGCATAAGATTCCATGATAAGGGGTTTGACTTCACCATGACCCTTAATGGGATTGGGACATAATACAGAAGGATTTTAGCGCATGATCATGTATGATTAAAGGTTCATTTTAAGATATTTCTTGTTGGTAATTGGGATGCCATGGCATGCTATGCTAGATGTCAACCATGGTCTATGAGATGTCTAAAATGGTTTGGCGAAATCATTTGCAATCTGGAAGAGTTCTAATGATATTAAGAATTAATATCATTTCTCATTGCCAATTAGTAATGAGCCTAGTAAGTCACACACCTACACAAGTTTCACTACCAAGTAAATTATGATTTAATTAATTAATTAAAGAGTTTAATTAATTAATTAAATAGATTTGGTTTGTAATAAGATTGCAAAGTCCCTAGCATGACTTGAAACTAAATTTTAGACATTGGATGTATGATGTAAATTGAATTTAATTAATGAAGATTAATTGATAAATTAATTTATATGTGATATAAATTAATTTGAGAGAGAAATTACTATTTTGGGTTGAGAACTCAAAATTCAATACAAGGGCAAAATGGTAATTTTACATGGTGACACGTGACACCATGAGATGGTGACACGTGGCACCTATAGATGTGTTCCATTTGTCTTCCATGTGATGGAAGATGATATTTGATCATATAATCTTACATTGACACTTGTCTTAATGAGATTAAGACACACTAAAAGCAAGATAGAATAGGATCATGACATGTGGTACACTATTAACTATTTTGTCTCTTATGTATAAATGTTAGATAAGAAGAAAACTTACTCTTCTTCTTCTTCACCAAGTTAGACGGCAACAAAAGGGATTTTTCTCTCTCTAAATTCTTCCATTAATGCTTGAAAGAAAGCTTGTTTCTTTCTTGAATAAATAATTCTAGAAATTGTTTCTAGCCACCTACATCCATTAGAACATCGCCTAAAGACACACACCCTAATTGTTAGTGGTTGGCAAACACCTAAGAGAGGATTTGGGTTGCCTAAGGTGATCTTGGTGGTAGCTTGTGGTGGACAAGCCAAAGGAGCTACAAGTGGAGCTCTGGAGACTGCCAAAAGGAGCAAGAAGTTTGATTCTGCGCCCTTCAAGGTTAGAGGTCTCTTAACCCCTTTTAATCTAGGATTGAATTAGGTTAATTGTTAAACTACAATCTTTAATGGAAAATGAAAGAATCATGCATGTTAAAGGTGTAACACCCCTATATGCATAGTTTTATGCATCTCACTGTTCCGGTGACGGGTGTCGGTCCGAATAATTAAGAGGATTATAACTATATTGAAGCCATCTAAAAAAGCCCTGAACAAAAATTAATAGTGATTACCAGAAGGGTAAATACAGATCAGAAAAATAAAACATAAAAGGTTAAATGAGCCGGGGGTCACAGCGATGGGTGACCCATCGGGAAGTGACTACGAGATTAGTCAAAACTCTAATTTCGTACAGGACGTTGTGACACTGCAGTGCTAAGAAAAATTTCCAAGCTAGGGAAAATGTGAGAATCACAGAAAAAGGTAGAGAACCAGATCAAATAATTAGATCAGGGTTTCGGAAGAAATACTGAATTTTTAGTAAACCAGATCAGATCGGTGAGGGGCAAATTGGTAAATTCACCCCTAGAGGTGATTCATGACCTAATTGTCTAATAAAAAGTGAGAAATTAAAATTGTGAAATATATAATTAAATTGAAGAAGTAGGGAATAAGAAAAGAAAATAAAATAAAATAAAAGATTAATGACATCATACAAGCGACATCATGCATGACCTCAAAATTAATTATAATTTAATTAAGTATTTGACTAAGTCAAACAAATAAAGAAATTTTTTTTTTTAATTCTTCTTCTTCCTTTACCGTGAGCACCCCCTCTCTCTCTTGTTCCTCTCTCTTCTTTTCCATTTCCACCATGAAAGCTTATTTTCAAGCTTTCTAAACCTTAATTTTAATCATAAACCCCCTAAATCCCTTAGTTAAAAATTGTTATTAAGCCTTGAGAAGAAGATTGGGAGAAAGAAAGTGGAGAAATTGGAGGAGAATTGGAAGATTTGAAAAGCTCAAGTGAGGTAAGTAATTTAATTTTCTTCCTTAGTGAAAATTGATTGAAATTAAGTTAGTTTTCATGGAATTACATGAAGAAAATTGAAAATTTGCATGATTGGGGGGAGGGAGAAATTTCGGTTGGCTTGGCACTTGAGAGGAATTGAAGTGTTCTAATCTAATTAAAGGTGTATTTATGCTTAGATGAGTAAGAATAGTTTATTAGTACACTTCAATTTTATCAATTGTCATAATCAGAAAATTAGGGTTCTTGACCCTTAGGATTTTGGAGGGAAAATTTGAAAATTTGGTAAATTGATGTACCTTGACCTTATTGAGGTTTAAATGGTTAATTGGTGTAATTTAGAATGTGTTTGAATGATTAAAATTGAAATGGGATTGTAAATGTGTGATGTTCAATTCTGGACAGCTTGACCCTTACCCATTCAAATAGGTATAACTGGAAATTGGTTGCTCCAATTGGTGTGATGCTAATTGAAGATGAAAATTAAGACATAATGTAACAATTTTGGTGAAGAAACCTTGCCCTAAAGCTGAACACAAAGTGGTGTAAAATTAGGTCAAACCCAGAATTGGCACACTGCCATTGTACAGAAATGACCAAATGAACAGTGTTTGTTCATTTGGCCATAACTTGGCCTAGACAGGTCAAAATGACCTAATTTTTGAACCATTAGAAAGCTATGACATAGTACTACAACTTTCATAAAGAATACAAACCAAAATTCTACCCATAACCAAGTCAAATTGTCAACCAAAGTTGGTTGCTCAAAACTGCCAAAATCAAATTTGGTACCCAGAATCTGGGTTTAGACTAATCTGGCCAGCCTTAAAAAAATGGCCATAACTTGAGCTACAAAACTCCAAATGGAGTGATTTAAAAGGAGAATTAAAGAAGACACATTAAGGAACAACTTTGATGAAGGAAAGTTGGCCAAAATTCCACTATAGATAGACCAATGGAATAGTAGAATCTTGTGACCCAAAATTGAATTTTTGGGATTTTACTTAGGTAGTTTGGAAATTTAATTGGCAATCAATGCCAACAAATTTGACATTCAAAATGTGGTATGTGGGTGCAATTAGAGTTAATAAACCTATTTAGAAGGAAAAAGTCAACATTTTGACTTGAATAATGCTATGAATAGTATCACCATACACAAAAATGTAAAGAACCGTAATGAGTAGGATAAGTTTGCAAAGAAATTATTGGAATTAATTATTAGAAATGGATTGAATGGATGCTGAAGCACTTTAAATTTATGTGTTTCAGTTGGAAAGGGATCTTCGAAGGAAAAAAGAAAATTGGAGTAAATTGAGTCAACAAAAGAGGTTTGTGCACAACTAGTTTTAAATTGTTCATGTTTTGCATATTTTATTTGATTAAATGATTTTAGTTTCTTTATGTATTATGTTTACCAATTATTGAATTTATTTCAATGATTATTGAAATGTGTTATGGTATGAATGAGTTTAGTTTTGGAAAATGAAATTAATTATGATTTTATTTTGTTATGAATTGAATGAAATTGGCTTTTGAAAAATTTTGATTGAAATACGTTTACATGGTTTACATGGAAAATTTGATTTGAAAAATGGTTTATACTTAACATGGGAAATGGATTAAATATATTTTGAATTGTGATGGGCATAAAAAAATTATTGGATATTGGAATTGACTTTGAATTGAATTGTATTGTGATTTATGCTCACAAAAAGGACAAAGAGATTCATGATGTGTTTTATATCTCACTATAGATGCTTGACTAAGTTATTACCTGTCCCTCATTTGTTGAGGAGACACTAGAGTTAGCTTTGTTTTGATTACCTTGGTACGTGCACATACTTAGATTCTCCTCTTATTAGAGGTTAGATCTAAGTTTCTCATGGCCCTTTCAGAAGTTACATTGTTGTGGTGTTATAATGTGCATGATAATTCGATCTCCCTGACCATAGGGAGCTAGAATCACGATTCGACTTCCCCGACCAAAGAGAGTTAGAATCACTTTGAAGATGACCCTTATGGATTAGTCCGGCATAGTTAGTGAGATAAAAAATGGTTTTAGAAAGTGAGAAATGGTGATTTTAAACTATTATTTGAGTAAAATTGATTTGAAAGAGACTATTTGTTTTGTAATAACTATTTTTATAGTTGATGGAACTGTTTCAAATGACCAATTATGATTGAAAAATTTTAATTATTAACTAAGGTCACTTAATTACTTGATTTATATAATTGAAAATATTGACCTTGATTTGATGAATTTCAAGATGTCCAAATTCTTTGCTATAATTTTGTCAATGTATAGTGTATTATATTTTAAATTATAGTTGTGTACCATTGAATTCACCGCTCAGCGATAGCTTTGTATGCTGTCGCAGGTGAAAGGAATATAGAGCAGCTGAGTAAGATTCCTTGAAGACACATTGGGACTAGCTCCAGGTATATCATAGGTATACCCTAGTGTATTAGATTTTGATGTATTCATGTGATTATATATATGTAATTTTATTTGAGCAGTTGTACAAAAACTCTTGTAAAATATTTTAGTATGTAATTAAATGCAAATTATTGTAATGTAAATTTGACATTTTTATTTACCTGTATAATTTTGTAATATAAATTTTATTACCTTAATGAATGTAATATTCAAAATTCTTTCTGAGTTTGGTAATGAATGAATTGTTTCCTTTATGATGAGTTTGACTTGAAAATTGAATTGAGTTGCTTGTATTGAATTGGGAGATGAAATTGAGTTTATTGGAGTTGTGGTTGAGGAAAGATATTGGAAGTGTTTTTCTTTTCAGGTTTTGAAGAACTGTTTTCTCAAAATATAGCCAGCACTCTGCCGAAATTTTGAAAAAATTTCGTAACACCAGATTTTAATTGAGGATTTAATCCATGACCAAAATTTCAATTAAAGGCTTTTTAATAAATATTCAACGTTCCCACCACTATAAAAATGATTGGAAATAGTTTTAAAATCCCTTGTAGTATATTTAATAGGCTACCAGTAGGCGAAGTACGGTAATTCATTAGGTGTACTACGGGATCATGTTACATCTTACGAGGAGTAGGGTGTGACATGTTTAGTGGTATCAGAGCAAGTTTTAATGTAAATTTTGAATTGTGAATTTGAAATAATTTTTCGATAAGTACAACTGCTCGAATGTTTGATACATATAGTACATTTACATCATAAATATGAACTGACAAGGAGAAATCTCCTTGTGTTGGTTGTACAGGAAATAGAAAATCCTGTGAAAATATATGGAAGAGAAGGATGAGACAATAGAATAGTCTGTGACAGTGGAAGTACAAGGTGAGGCCCTAACTCCTTAGAGTGTCGAAGGCCCAACTGTACCAGCCCCATCTATACAAATTACTGCACAAATGGCTTAGCAATTGGCCACTTTCTTTCAAAAAATGGCTGATAATTTGTCAGCCCAAGTCCAAGCACAAACCCAACCCCCACAAGGGCAACATGGAATAGAGAAGAGTGAGAAACCTATGGGTTAGAGTTCGAGTAGTAATTTGGGGAAGAGAAAAGAATTTGAAGGACCCCGAGCTCATGGATATGATAGAGACGGATCTTCAAGGTAGAGACCACCAAGATCCAGTCATCAAACAATCAAAAGTTCCTATCCTCTTTGTATCTGCGACTCTTGTGGCAAACTGCATAGGGACATTTATCGTAAGGCCACTAGAGCCTGCTATAATTGTGATGCACGTGGACATTTCGCTAGGGATTGTACTAGAGCACGTCAACATATGCCACATATTGCACTAAAGAGATCAGCCCGAGGTCTTATCTCTAGAGCTCCACAAATGGTTAATATGGGCAGAGTTAGAGATAGAGGCAGTGCTACTGGTAATCGTAGCATAATGAATCAACCTGAACAGAGTAGTGAACTAGCCAGTGTGTACTCCAGGTACCAGGGGGAAGAAGTAGAGACTTTAGACATAGCTACTGGTATGTTCTTAGTTTTTAAAAGGAATAATTATGTACTATGGGATTTCGATTCAATATATTTGCATGTCAGAATTGGGTGTTCTGTTGCTATTTCCTTGCATGGAAATAAATTTAGATTTGTTAATGACTAGCCATTTTAAAGATATTTTTCTAGAATATAACAACTTCTAGATTTTTTAGCGTGTTTATTTAGTGCAAGTTAGAAGACCCAAGATGAATAGTGGTAATATAATTGCTCTAGATTAGGGCAAAGATGTTACTACTAGTAATTGTCAATGGATATTGTAATCAGAATAAGTTTAGGATATTAGTGATTTGAAAAGGAAAAAATATAGGAAAGTTTAATCTATTGGAATGTATCGTAGTAACTATGCAATATTCTTAATGTTTGTACTATAAGCTGCAGATTACAGTACCGACTTATGATTATTGTGTAGAGCTACGTACTACCCGATAGTGCACTAAGATAAGGGTGTTTGTAAATGACATCTGTTTTGGTATGGCTATGCCAGGACAGAATTTTATTATTAGAAATGAGTTTGAAAATCCTACTTAGGGATTTAAAACTCTAAAGTTAGAATATCGAAAGGTTATAGTTATAAGATAGCTAGAGTCATTGACTCAGTTATCTAACATGAACTACGATACATAAAAAATCATTATAAAACTATAGATTTTAGTATAGTCATAAATTAATGATAACACCTATACAGTAAAGTCATATGGTCTCTAATATGGGGTTTATAATTATTTTGATATTGTCATGGATCTTTCGCCTAAAGTTTAGTGAAAAACAATATTATATTAGTGTAACAGTAAGGCACAAAGAAAAATTTTATTCCCCTGAAGGAGACAGGATGCTATGGATGATAATCATAAATTGTAAAATGATGTTCTAATTAAGACAAGGATAGGATAAGAATAATTGGCCAGGTATTTCTTCGAAAGAGCACAATTCTATTCTGCGGACCATAATGACTAGATTATGACTGGTATATGACAAGAGAAAAAGGAGAGTTTTGTTGACCCCCTTCTTAAGATATTAGAGGCTAGTTTATAGTTAAGTAAAAAAGAAGACACTGATTTCAAACCAGTGAAAAATAAACTATAGAATATCGATAGATAAAAGAGATGTGGAAGTAAAAATTTGAATAGTTGATGCAAATGTAATAAACGTTATGAATATCAGTGAGAGAGTGCTGACTAGAATAATCAGAGGACCAAAACAGAGTAATATTGAAGTATAGTGAATTTATTAGGGATGTTAAGAGGTACTAAATTTTGACTCAATAGTCGAGTCAAGGAAGAAAATAAGACTGAAGGATGAAATAATCAAAGTTAATTTGTGGAATGGAAAAAGAAGTAAATAGAAAAGTAAGGATGAGGATGTTAAAGGAATGACATTAGGAAAAATATTTATTATGGACCATTATTCAGACTATGAAGCAACATAGAAATGTGAGAGAGAAGTGAGAAAACAATACATCCGATTATTTAAGGACAGACAGTGGGCAAAATTTCGAGGACGAAATTTCTTTTAAGGGGAGGAGAATTGTAACACCTCTATATGCATAATTCTGTGCATCTCATTGTTCCAGTGACCGGTGTCAGTCCGGACAATTAAGAGAATTAGAACTATATTGAAGCCATCTAGAAAAGCCCTGAATAAAAATTAATAGTGATTACCAGAAGGGTAAATACAGATAAAAAAAAATAGAACATAAAAGGATAAATGAGCCGGGGGTCACAGCCATAGGTGACTGCGAGATTAGTCAAAACCCTAATTTCGTACGGGACATTATGACGCCGCAGTTCTAGGAAAAATTACGAAGCTAGGGGAAATGTGAGAATCACAGAAAAAGATAGAGAACCAGATCAAATAATTAAATCAGGGTTCCGAAAGAAATACTGAATTTTTAGTAAATCGGATTAGACCGACGATGGGCAAATTGGTCAGTCAATTCACCCCTAAAGGTGATTCATGACCTAACTGTCCAATAAAAAGTGAGAAATTAAAATTGTGAAATATATAATTAAATTGAAGAAGTGGGGAATAAGAAAGGAAAAGAAAAGAAAACAAAAGATTAATGACATCATATAAGTGACATCATGCATGACCTCAAAATTAATTATAATTTAATTAAGTATTTGACTAAGTCAAATAAATAAAGAAAAAACAAATTTTTTTTTTAGTTCTTCTTCTTCCTTTGCTGTGAGCACCCCTCTCTCTCTTGTTCCTCTCTCTTCTTTTCCATTTCCACCATGAAAGCTTGTTTTCAAGCTTTCTTAACCTTAATTTTAATTATAAACCCCCTAAATCTCTTAGTTAAAAATTGTTATTAAGCCTTGAGAAGAAGATTGGGAGAAAGAAAGTGGAGAAATTGGAGGAGAATTGAAAGATTTAAAAAGCTCAAGTGAGGTAAGTAATTTAATCTTCTTCTTTAGTGAAAATTGATTAAAATTAAGTTAGTTTTGATGGAATTACATGAAGAAAATTGAAAATTTGCATGATTGGGAGGAGGGAGGAATTTCAGTTGGCTTGGCACTTAAGGGGAATTAAAGTGTTCTAATCTAATTAAAGGTGTATTTATGCTTAGATGAGTAAGAATAGTTTATTAGTATACTTCAATTTTATCAATTGTGATAATTAGAAAATTAGGGTTCTTGACCCTTAAGGTTTTGCGGAAAAAATTTGAGAATTTGATAAATTGATGTATCTTGACCTAATTAAGGTTTAAAATGGTTAATTGGTGTAATTTAGAATGTGTTTGAATGGTTAAAATTGAAATGGGATTGTGAATGTGTGATGTTCAATTTTGGACAGCTTGACCCTTACTCATTCAAATAGGTATAACTGGAAATTGGTTAAGACATAATGTAACAATTTTGGTGAAGAAACCTTGCCCTAAAACTGAACACAAAGTGGTGTAAAATTAGGTCAAACCTGAGCTGGAGTCATGGTTTATGTCAAACCCCATTTGCTATGAATATTATGTTCTCTTTTAATTCCAGTTCTTGATTAAAAAGATTTTCTCATCAGAAACTCTTTTCTGATTAAATCTATTTGTCCTGGCTAGGAACTTGAAACATCAAGAACAATTAAATGAACATAGGATTTTATCCCTATTTACTTAGGGTAACAGATTTCATCTTGATCAACACCTACCTCCATATATAACTAGTAGGAGCCAACAAATGACCATATACCCATACACAGTACAAGTATGAAAGCAGTATCAAACTCAAACTACCTATATACAAGATAACTGTGCTATCTCAGGTCTAAAGATTATATACACTGATATGATTTATGACAATACATTGACAAGAGTAAACTCCATGTGCTTGTCATAAATGTCACTGGTTCGGCCTACTTATCATGTATAAATGCCTATCATGTTTGTTATGTGGCATGAGACTCACCATTCCATCTTATTTACATCTCATATAAATAACTTGGGAACAAACATTATTACAATCTTTCTAGATAAGTCATGTCCTTATTGTGAAGTATCCTCGATTGTGAACCAATTTATGATACTTTGTGCTAGAAATACTGTCACTCATATTCTTAACAACTTAAGAATAGAATTTCTAACAAAATATCAATGGACCTTTTCTATTACACATAAATATATTATGTAAACGGAAAAGTGAAAATGCCTTTTATTAATAAAATATGTACAAGATACATACTAAATGATATGCTCTAGGGCATACTACTAACAACAGGCAGCCATTGAAATGAAGACAAAAAAATTAGAGGTGTATGGGGATTCATCTTTGATCATTTACCAAGTCAAAGGGGAATGGCAAACTAAAGACCCGAAACTGATCCCGTATAAAAAATATCTCCTTAAACTAATCAAGGAATTTGAGGAGATTTCTTTCTTTTACTTAAGCCGGGATAAGAACTAATTTGTTGATGCTTTAGCTACTCTGGCGGTGACGACTCAAATGGAGGAAGGGCAAATAATGCAATTATTGCAAATCAAAGTAAGAAATGAGCTGGCATACTACTTTATGATCAAAGAAAAAACAAATGGCAAACCCTGGTATCATAATGTCCAAGTTTACATAAAAAATAGGGAATATCCTCTCGAGGCAAGTAGAAACAAAAGGAGAATGATTAGAAGATTAGCAATGGGATACTTCCCCAGTGGAGAAATCTTATACAAGAAAAGCTCCAATGGTGAGTTGTTAAGGTGCGTAAATGCCAAAGAAGCAAGAAGAATTCTATTTGAAACCCATGAGGGGAACTATGCTACTCATAGTAATGGATATATGAGAGCAAAGCAGATCTTAAGGTGGGGTTACTTCTAGACTACCTTGGAAAAGGATTGCATTGAGTACTTTCAGAAGTGTCACAAATGCCAAATTTATGCTAATCAAATAAATGTTCCGCCTCATCAGCTCTATAATCTCGCCTCACGATGGCCTTTTGCAATGTGGGGTATCGATGTAATTAGTCTGATTAACCCAAAAGTGTCCAATGGGCACAGATTCATTTTAGTAGCCATCGACTACTTCACTAAATGGGTTGAAGCAACTTCATATGCTCACATCACTCAGAACACCTTTCTGAAATTTTTCAAGAATAATATTATCTGCCGGTATGGTCTTCCTAGGGAGTTTGTCACTGATAATGCCAAAAATCTGATGGTCTGAAGATTCTGAAGTTGTGTGATCAATATAAGATTCGACATCTTAATTCATCGCCATACCGACCCCAGATCAATAGAGCTGTAGAAGCTGCCAATAAAAATCTCAAGCGAATAATTGGAAAAATGACAGTCACTTATAAAAATTGGCATGATATGCTTCCCTTTGCGCTTCATGCCTATCGCACTACAGTACGAACGTCAACTGGGGTAACTCCATATTCGCTGGTCTACGGGATGGAAGTTGTTCTGCCAATTGAGGTAGAAATTCCTTCTTTAAGGATTTTAAAAGAGGCAGAACTAGATGAGACAGAATGGGTTCAATCAAGGTTAGATCAGCTGAATTTGATAGATGAGAAAAGACTAATGGCAGTATGCCATGGTCAGCTGTACCAAAGGAGGATGGCTAGAGCATTCGATAAGAACGTACGCCCACGCGAATTGCAATCAGGAGATCTAGTTCTAAAGAAGATCCTCCCAAATCAAAGTGATTCTCGGGGAAAATGGTCACCAACTTATGAAGGGCCTTATGTGGTTAAAAAAGCATTTTCTAGTGGTGCACTCATCTTAACTCACATGGATGGGGAAGAATTGCCAAGGCCGGTGAATGCAGATGCTATGAAAAGGTACTATGCATAAAAAAAAAGAGTAGGGGTGAAAACCCAAAAGGGCGCTCCTAGCAAAATGAGGGAAAGAAGGCAAAAAGCTAAAAAGGCACTTTCTGCAAAATGAACGAAGGGTGAAAATCCAAAAGGACGCCTTGGAAAAGAGAGCCAAAAAAAAAAAAGGAGCTAGGAGTGAAAACCCGGAAGGGCACTTCTAGTCGAAGACGACGAAGAAACAAGGAGGATTCCAAGATCGAGGGACTGTAAAATACGCAGCACGCTTTTCAGAAGGTCACTTGAAACGATGATAATTGAGAGACTTCAAAATTAACTGAGGATGTTTATGAGATTTATTTCTGTATTCTTAGCCACAAAATTGTACATTTATTCTTTTGATAATTATATTCTTATGCCATGAATAAATTTGTGCATATCTCATCTTTTTTGGTTTATGCGCTATTAATTTTGTAACACCCCGAACCTCCAAGTTATGAATAGTATCATTTTTTTGTCTGTGACTAGTACTATTCAATGACACCTTGAGGACTAAAAATAAATGGAAAATTAATTGAGATAGACACAATAAAAATTCAAGTGAACAAAAAATCTAAGGACTCATCGGGTATTATAAAAAGAAGGATTATGACCCGATGAGGGGCATTTTGGTCAATTCACCTCAAGAGTTGACTTTTGACCAAAATGTGAATTAAATTAAATGAAATTAATGAATTGAATTATGGGGTAAAAATTGAAGAAAAATTCAAGTAAAAATATGTAAGGGAAAATTTAAGAAATAAAAACTTAAACTTTCATTTCCATTATGACAAAATTAATATGAAGAACTTAAGGCCAAATTATGAACTTAACCCAATCAAATTGCTAAGCAAAATTGAGTCACCAAATCTGCAGAAAATCTGGAAATCTACAAATTGACCATATGAATAGTAAACTTTGTAAGGCCATAAATCTCTTTAGAAAACTTTGATTTAGGTGTTTCTTGAACCGATAGAAACTTAAAACATAGTAAAACATTTCGTATGAAGAACTTGAAGCCTAATTACAATCGTAACCGAACCAAATTGCTGAGAAAAATTGAGTTGATAAATCTGCCAGCACATGAACAGTAACATAAATAGTAAATTTTAAATAGCTATAACTCTCTCTAGAAAGCTTCGATTTAGGTGATTCTTGAACCAATGAAAACTTAAAACATAGTAGAACATTTCATATGAAGAACTTGGAGCCAAATTATGAATGTAACCCAATCAAATTGTTAGCCAAATTTAAGTCACCAAAGCTGCCGCAATCAGCCTCACGTGAACAGTAAAATTCATTTGACTATAACTTTGGCTACACAACTCCAAATGAAGTGATTCAAAAAGGGAAATAAAGATGAGACCTAAAAGGACAATTTTCATGGAGAACACCTCACCAAATTATGATTGAAACTAGGTAAAAATTGGGTTCAAATTTTAATATACCAAGCTGCCAGAAAACCAAAATTTTCTAAAATTTACAATGCTAACTTGGGATACATTAGACATTCATGTAATGAGTTCTTAGCAGCAATTGAGATTAGTATTGAGGTATTCTATTTGTGTATTTTCAGTAGAAAAAGAAGTTAGAACGAACAAGGAGAAGTAGGTAACAAGGAAGGAGAATTATTGAAGGTTTGTGCACAACTAACATTTTCTTCGTTTTTAAACTTGTAAATTATTTGGAATGTGTTTATTTGAATGAGTTTGCTTTGCACAAGTTTACTTTGACTAAAATATGGTTTTTCTCTTGCATTTGAGAAATTTGGGTGTTGCCACCTCTATATGGATATTATGATGATTTGAATGTGTTTATTGGTTTATAAATGTGATTATTGAGTGGAAAACTTTTGAAAAATGTTTTGAAACCATAGTTAGCATGACAGTCCCTTTCGAAACTCCCTAGTAGTAACGACTACTTGGGGTTGATAATGGATATTGATTGTGTCTCCCATTAATAACGGTTAGTGGGGTAAGACTATATGAGTACTCATTAGCTAGCTAGCCCTTCCCTCATTAATAACGGTTAGTAAGGTTGAGATTGCTTTATCGTGGTGTACAACACGGCACTGATCATGAAATTTTGTGTCACGGCCTAAACTGTGTGTTGATGTTGGCAACACTAATGCTTTGTGAATTGTGATTTATGAAGTGTGATTTCTCATTTGAAATGTTATTCCAATAAATGGCTCTTATGGACTTAGAACTATTGTGAAGTTTTCATGCTTAAGAAAAATGTGATTTATCATGCTTTGATAAATTGTATTTTACCTTAAGTTTTAAAGTTATTAGTTGTGCACCACTGAGTAATATACTCAGCGATAGGTTCTTTATGTTGTCGCAGGTAAGGGAAAGGAGAAGGCTGTCGAGTGAGAGACTTGGAAGCAGTATTTTGGTATTGATTGTGGGTATTTACGTTAGGTATACCCTTGTGATTCATTTGGATGCATTTTGTACCTATATGTATGGATGTACGGACATTGAGCAGTTTGTATTAAAAAGCACTGCATTACTAAAGTATTTTGAGTTTGTAATTATTTGTATTTTATTTTGAGACTTATGGAAATGTAACCTTTGCAATATTTAGTCTATCATTATTTCGAATGAATGTTTACATTGAATTTTAACTATTCTCATGCAGTTTTCCGCAAAAGAATTGATAAGATAAAAAGATATCATTTGTTTAAAATCCCTTATAGCATAACTAATGGGTTATCGGTAGGTGTAGTTCGGTAACTCATTAGGTATGATTGTCTGATCAATCAACACTGGCTGTACATGCCATGCAACTGCTGTCTGCCCTTCATCATTAATCTCTACGCTGGCATGTAATGATCTCAACTCATGTACCATAGACAAAGGAGAAACTCTAAGACTTGCCATAGTCTTGCGACTTAAGGTGTCGGCCACCACATTAGCTTTCCCTGGCTGATAGTCGATCAGACAATCATAGTCTTTTATCAATTCTAACCATCTCCTCTGTCTCAAATTCAACTCTTTCTGGGTGCCCAAATACTTCAAACTCTTATGATCTGTGTAGATGTAGCACTTCTCCCCATACAACTAGTGTCTCCAGATCTTAAGAGCAAATATAATAGCTGCAAGCTCCAAATCATGTGTTGGATAATTCCTCTCATGCGGTTTCAGCTGGTGTGATGCATAGGCAATGACATTTCGATCTTGCATCAATACACAGCCTAACCCATTATGAGAAGCATCACTATAAACTATATATTCTTTACCCAGAGTAGGTAAAGTCAGGACTGGAGCTTCAGTCAAACATCTCTTCAATTCATCAAAACTCTGTTGACATTTGTCCGTCCATTGAAATTTCACATCTTTTCGAAGTAGCTTAGTTAATGGAGATGCCAACATGGAGAATCCCTTCACAAATCGACGGTAGTATCTAGCTAAACCTAGAAAACTGTGAATCTTCATGATATTTATGGGTGGCCTCCAATTAAGGACAGCTTCTATCTTACTTGGATCTACCTTAATGCCCTCTACTGATACTACGTGCCCCAAGAAGGATATTTCCTTCAGCCAAAATTCACACTTTGACAATTTGGCGTATAGCTGTTTCTCCTTCAAAGTCTGCAGTACCATTCGTAGATGTCTATCATGCTCTTTTGCACTCCTCGAATAAACCAATATATCATCTATGAATACCACAACAAACTGGTCGAGGTATGGTCTGAAGATAGTGTTCATCAGATCCATAAAAGCAGTAGGAGCATTAGTTAACCCGAATGGCATAACCAAGAACTCACAATGGACATAGCGGGTTCTAAAGGCAGTTTTAGGAATACTCTGCTCTTGTACTTTCAACTAATAATAACTTGATCTCAGGTCAATTTTGGAGAACACAGTTGCACCTCTTAGCTGATCAAACAAGTCATCAATGCAGGGCAATGGATATCTATTCTTTATTGTCACCTTATTCAACTACCGATAGTTAATACATAAACGGAGAGTGCTATCTTTCTTCTTGACAAACAACACTAGCGCTCCCCAAGGTGACACACTAGGGCAGATAAAGCCCTTGTCAAGCAGCTCTTGCAACTGCACTTTCAACTCTTTCAATTCTGCTGGTGCCATTCTGTATGGTGTTATAGAGATTGGGTCCACACCAGGCATAACATCAATCTCAAACTGCACTTCTCTTTCTAGAGGTAATCCTGGCAATTCATCAGGAAACATATCCGGAAAGTCATATACCGTAGGGATATCCCTCAATGCTGGACTCCCCACTTGGGTGTCTATCACATGTGCCAAGTATGCTTCACACCCCTTTCTGATCATCCTTCTAGGTAGTGCAGCCGAAATGATATTTGATGGTAGTAAATGCCTCTCCCCATGTATTACCACATCACCGTACAGAGGGAGATCAAAAGTGACTGTCTTCAGTCTACAGTCAATCATCGCGTGATGCCTGGCTAACCAATCCATGCCCTAGATAATATCATAATCTCTGAAGGGCATTTCAATCAAATCTGACAGAAAAACATATCCTTGGATCACCAAAGGACAGTCTCTATAGATTCTGTTGACCCAAACCTCTTGTCCTAACGGACTAGTTACTAGCACTTCAAAACCCATTTGGACACACGGAACAGTAAGTGAGCTGACTATGCTAGCACTAACATACGAGTAGGTTGAACTCGGATCAAACAACACAAATACTTCTTGATCAGAGATAGAGAATGTATCGGCCACAATGTCAGAAGTTTCAGTCTCTTCTCACTGTCTCATCGTATAAACCCTGGCTAAAGCACTTCCTTATGCTGACTGACCAACAGTACCCTGAATGCCCAAAGCATTGCCTCTACCTTTGCCTCTTCCTCTGCTAACCGAGTGTGAACCTCTGATAGCAGGACTCTGAACAGATACTTTTGCAGTAGTAGGAGCTGGACCGAATCTAGGAGCACTAGTGCAGTCTTTAGCAAGATGGCCCTTGCCTCCATAGTTAAAATAGGCTCCTGTTGCCCAATAGCATTCTCCCCCATGAATCTTGCCACAAGTCTCACAGGGGCGGGGAGGTTGTGAACCCTTGCTCGACTGCTGACTAGACCTAGGGGGTCTCTATCCAGAGAATCAGCACCTTCCAAACCTTCCACCTCGACCTCTGTTAGGTCCCCCAAATTTCTTCTTCTTTCTAGAAGTACCACTAGGACTTTGCTCTATTGACTTTTCCCCCTTGTCTTTCTCTGATTTTTCAGTTTTCTCTGATTTTTCTTTTGCTGGGGTCACTTCTAATTCAATTCTTTCCAACTCAAGTGCCTGAGAGATGAGCTCATAGAAGTTACTATGTCTGAATCCCACTACTTGCATCCGTAGGCTGGGCTTCAAACCCGTCTCAAATCTCTTGCACCTTTCCTTGCTGGTAGAAAGAAGGCTCCCGGTATAGTGGCTTAGCGGGAGAACTCCTTCTCATATTCTGCCACTGTTCAGTTACCTTGCTTCAAACTCAAAAATTCTTATAGTTTCTGATCAACATATGCATCTGGGACGTATTTCTGCCTGAACTCTCTGATGAAGTCATCCCAGGTCAGTACTGGTGGTTCAGCTAAGCTGTGGGGGATGGTCTTCCACCAATCATAAGCATCCCCTTGTAGTAGCGATACTGAGTGTTCAAATTTCAGCTCATCAGGGCAGTGCAGCTTCTTGAACACTCGATCCATCCTTTCTAGCCACTGCTCTGCCTCTAAAGGGTCTACTGTACCCTTAAATTTCGTAGCCCCATACTTCAACAGCTTGTCATACTGTCTGACTGGAGCTTGAGGTTGCACCACAGAAATCTGGGGTGGAGCTTGAGCAGGCATACCCCCAGCCATTTATTGGAACATCGCAGCCATCTGCTGTGCGAACTGTGCAGGAAACTGCGGCATTTATGGGGCTAGTGCCACTGACCCACTGACATTCTATAGAGCTGGGGCTTCCCCTTGTGCCTAAGCTTTAATAGATTGCTCAACTGAGTGATCCCCTTCTTCCATTTCAATCTGGAGTAGGATATCTCCTAAACAAATAACACAAGGAGATTTCCCTCCGTTAGTTCATATTTATGATGTAATGCACTGTATGTAACAAATAAGGACATTGAGCAGTTGTACTTAACAAAGAAAAGACACAAATTCACAAGTTAAAACGTACTTTAAAAATTTGCCCTTATACCACTAAAACATGTCACACCTTACCCCTCTGTAACGTATAACATGATCCCATAGAATACCTAATGAACTACCGAACTTCACCTATCGATAACTCATTAAGTACCCTACAAGGGATTTTAAAATTATTTTCTTACTTTTTATAAGTGGTGAGCATTTTCTAATAGGTATTAAAATATTTAATTAGAGTTTAAAAACTAGTTAAGATTTTTATCCCATTTTATTTTTCTGCAAATTTTATAAAAATTTCGGCAGAGTGCCGTCTGTATTTTGAGAAAACTGTTCTTCAAATACCTGTAAAAAGCATTTCCAATGATTTATCTCAACAACTTCATCAATTCAACATCCATCCCAACCAATTTCAACATTATTTCTCAAATTCCAAACTTCAACATCATCAAAATACTACTAATTAATTTCATTCAAATTAAAACAAAATACTTCCATTCATATGTAATTAAAGATAAAACAATTTATATACATCATTACAAAAATTTACATTAAGAAAAATCCAAACTAAAATTTATTACAAGCTTTATACAACTGCTCATGACCACTTCCTACATTTACATACATTACATACATCAAAATAATTTTTACAATCAGGGTATAAAATATACCTGATAAACTTCAGGGAAGGTGGCTCCACAATCCTTAGCAGCTCACTCTACTGCTCCTCTAGTATCTATATCTGCGATAGCAATAACAGCCATCGCTGAGTACTATGACTCAGTGGTGCACAACATGCCAAAATAATATTTATGTAGAATTTAAATCATATTTATTCAAAAATTAAACTGAACATGAGATATAAATTCAAAATATGACTTATAAAATTTTAATCCAAACAATTTCATTTCGAAAGTTTCAAAACAAATTTCATAAAAATACACAGTTATATCATGCCATTCAAAACATATTAATCTCAATGGCCAGGGGCTTATGGGAAGTCACATCACAAGGCTAGCTAGCTCAAATATATGGGAACCCATTCTTTTTCTTCTTCTACTGGCACACACCTTAACACTTCAACCAAAAAAGGAATCAAAATTCGAAACTGATTTCCCCCACTAGTCATGCTAGTGAGGTATTCAAATATATAGTCATGACACTGTGGTTTCAAAACTATCTTAACAATTTACTAAATATTTATTGCCACTTCAAACACAAACAAGTAACCTTTCAACAATTTAAATCAAAGTATAATAAACATTTCAAGACAATGGTGTCACAATGTAATATTTCAATTCATTCAAAACAATGTGCAGAAAAAAATTTACAGAAATTCCATGTTGTGCACAAACCTTATACGAGTCGCCTCTTGGCCTTGACTCGATCCCTCGGGTTCTTTCCCGGTATTCTTTTCCACTGAAACACACAGTTTCACAGTATTTCAATATCATAACTTATCATAAATCCAAAAATAATTTCAAATTTACTTTTACCTAGCTTTAATATGCTAAACTTGACATTCTTTAAAATTTGTATTTTGGAGTTACTATTCACTACACTATTATGACACCCCTTACCCGTCTACAGTGTAGCCGAGCAAGATATGCCACACAGTGCGCTGGAGCACCAAATCATATTTCAATTCAATTTACCCTTTTTACTTATTTATTTACAATTTTTTATTAATCTGAATTTTTCGCAAATTTTATAGAAAATCCGGTAGAGTGCTGGCTGTAAATTGGAAAAATAGTTCTTTTGAATCTGTTAAAAACACTTCCAATAAAATCATCACATCATTCTCAGTTAACCACCAATATATTCTCAATAATTTCTCAAATGACTTCAGTATCTCAAAATTCAATTCATTTCATATCACACTCAATTCAATGAGAAATGCTCACATTTATTACTGAACATAGTTCATAGATAATTACATCAAAAACATAATTACATGAGTTTATAATATACATTACAGAAGTTTACAAAATACGAAATACCAAAACACCAAAAGTGGCCTAATGTCCTACCAAATGCACTGGAAATGTGAGGTGACTCTGGACTTCGTGTGCAGATCTGAAAGCTCACCCTGTATGAGGTCTGCTGGACTCCCCAGCTATGTCTCCAGTACCTGCGCATGGCAAAAGTGATGCGCTAAGCAATTCTGCTTAGTGGTGACAATATAAAATAAAATAACTAAAATAAAATAAATATGCAGAATGTATGTTTATATTTTTGGTAGACTTAATTTTTGATATTTATTGTAGTATTATTTGATTAAAATTTGGTAAGATTTATTATCATTGCCCGAGTAACCCATACTAGTTGACTGGACTGGATAAACGGGTAAACTAGCACTGGGTACTAAATACCTCGGACCATCACACCATCAGTCACATTGTGTCTTCTGGTATGCAACAGAACAGCTACTAAGCTGTAATAATTATAAGGGATAAAACCCAAGTATAACAACTCAATCAACATAGCCAAAGGCTATTATGTCACAGAATGGCAAGTGAGGCCATAAAACACAGAATGGCATGAAGCTATATGCAGTACTGCTAACAGAACCCTATTGGCATGCCAACCTATCCAAACCAATCTTGCTAGGTGTACTAGGGCATATTACACTATTAAGTTTCACAATTCTTGAAATTCAAGTTTTGGTGTTACTATTCAATTCATTAGTCAACAAAATGTTGACTTTTACATGGACAATAGGTACATTGGTTTTAATACTCCCAACATACCACATTTTGCATTCTAAAATTGTTGGTATTGGTTGCCAATACCATTTCTAAGCTTAATGTTAATTGTTCAAAATTTTCAGATTTCAAACTTTGTGTTTACTGTTCCATTAGTCATTCTTGCAGTGGGAATTTGGAAAAATGGTCAACATGAAAGTTGTTTCTTATTTTGTCTAGTTACATTTCCTTTTTTGAATCACTCCATTTGGAGTTTTGTAACTCAAGTTATGGCCCAAAAACAACAACTGGCCGGATTACAAATTTTCCAGATTTTCTGGACTGACCAAATCTACAGTATTTTGAGCAGTGACTGCAGGTCACTTTTTGAATATGTTATGGTCATAATTTTGGTTATATTTCTTCATAAAAGTTGTAGGTCTATATCTCAGCTTGTTTTTGGTAAAATTTTAGGTCAATTGGACCTCTCTACACTGAGGTATGGCCAAATGACTAAACACTGTTCATTTGGTCATTTTGCCCAGGCAGAATGCAGGTCACGCAGATTAGGGTAATCTTTAGGTCAACTTGGTTTGGTTTTCTGGGCATAGTTTCTTCACCACAGTTGTGCCATTATGTGTCTAGTTTCATGTCCAATTTTCCTTGCCCCAATTGAACCTCTACAACTCTAGTTATTGCTGCCCAAACCTACTGGACTCATGCCCAGTCCTGCAGGTCACCAAGGGCAGCCACACTAACCTTAATTCCCACTCTTGTTTACACATAACCAAATGGTCACTAATTGACCATTAAAACTTACTTTCACCATTACATGATCAAAGGCTCCATTTCATACCCAAACCCTAACCCTAACATCTCAAATCATGCATTTAACTTGCATTTCACCATTTCACTTAAGAGACCAATGTTAAGGCAGCCATACTACAATTTTTAGTTCATGAAATCCTCAAAACATTACCACATCCAAGGCTGCCAAAAATGTGGGATGGGCATACACATGTTATTTATTAAATTTCTTTGTAATTTTGCACTCAATCATACTCCTTTAACATGAATTTAAAGAGAAAAACAAGTTTAAGTCACTAACCTTTAATAGAGCTAATCTCAAGCTAGTAAGAACTCTTCTTTTACTCTTCCTTTTGCTCCCAAAAGCTTCACCAAGCTGAAATATCAAGGTTTTATGTTGACACTTAGGGTTTTTGTTGAAAGAAAGCTAGGGAAAATGAAGGTTTGGGAGCTTGTTAATGGAGGAGTGAGGGAGGAGAGCATAAGTGATGTTTTGAAGAAGGGAGAGGCTGCTGGTTTGATCCAGATTTTCTGCCCTCTTTTTTCTATTTTTAATGTATTATAATTTTCTTGCTTTAATTTGATTGGCCATAGCATTTTTAATTACCTCATGCTTACATAAGCATGAAGTAATAAATCCCATAATTTTCATTTTCTTTTCTTTCATTGCCTATTCATTTTTAAATAATTTTTTTATCAATATTTGTTCATATTTTATGTCATATAATTCACTTACATAAATGGACAAGTTGGTCAAAAATCATTTCTAAAGATGAAATGATTAAAATGCCCTCCGTTTGGCTTAACGAGCCAAAATTGTGTGTACCGATTGATTAAATTTTTCTTGTGTTTTCTTAATATTTTATTGTCATTGGAACCTCAATAATCCTTCCCTGAGGTCCCAAAAATTATTTCATGAAGTTTTTCCCAGGTCTCGGGTTGCTAACGACCTTCATCGTCACTTCCCTTTCGGGTTACTCATCCCTGGGGTTTCGGCTCGTTTAACCTTAGTGTATTTCTTTCCTATAAATTTTTCCTTGATTTTTATGAGCATTATTTGGTTTCTTTATAACTCTCCACTTTAGTCTAATTATAATTTCAAACATTCTAGCTGCCCGAACTGATATTGGTCACCAGAACAGTAGACTGTACAGACTAGCTAAAGTGAGGATGTTACAACTCCTCCCCTATAATAAAAATTTCGTCCTCGAAATTTACCTGATGCAAACAGTTGAGGGAATTGTTGCCTCATCGTCTCTTCACTTTCCCAAGTTGCCTCTTCAGTATTGTGGTGCCTCCAAAGCACTTTCACTAGTGGAATTTGTTTATTTCTCAATTCCTTCACTTCCCGAGCTAGGATTTGTATAGGTTCTTCTGTATATGTCAAGTCTGGTTTGTCACACCCTACCCCTCTGTAAGGCATAACATGATCCTGTAGTATACCTAATGAATAATCAAACTTCGCCTACTGATAACCCATTAAATACACTACAAGGGATTTTAAACCTTTTCTTACTTCTTTTTACACTGGTGAGCACTATTACAGGTGTTAAAAAGTTTCTTTTACTGAAGTGAAATAGCTAACACATTTGAAGAATTAATAATTTCTGAAAAAAATTTTGGCAGAGTGTCATCTGTATTTTGAATAAAACAGTTCTTCAAAAACCTGTAAAAAGCACTTCAAATATATTTCTCAATCTCAAACTCCAACATCCAAATCAACACAATAAGTTTCTCAACATTTGTCTATCCAATCCATAATAATTTTTCGGTGTTTTCAAAAGCTGAGATAAAAGAAATATATCACAATATTTACAAACCAAAATAATTTACAAATTTAGTTTACAACTTTAATGTACAATTTTAATTTACAACTGCTCAAAACCAAGAACATTTTATACATACAGTGAACATACATTACAATACAAAATGTAAAATATGGTATACTCAATATACCCGATGAACTCTCAATATAGCATTAGCAGCCTAGTCTGCTGCCCTGTCAGTCTGTCTACCTGCGACAGCAATGAAAAGCTATCGCTGAGTAAAATTTACTCAGTGGTGCACAATAACAATTTGAAATGCGATATATAATTCTTTTATTGACAATTCACAAATTAAATAATTCACAATTCCATTTCACAATTTACAAAGTTCATATAACACAAATTTGATCAAACAATTGAATAACACAATTTTGCTAATCAATAACACCATTTGATCAAATAATTGAATAATATAGTTTTGCCAATCAATAACACCATTTGATCAAATAACTGAATAATACAGTTTTGCCAATCAATAACACAATTTGATCAAATAACTGAATAATACAGTTTTGCCAATCAATAACACAATTTGATCAAATAATTGAATAACACAGTGTTGCCAATCCATAACACAATTTAGGCCATGACACAAATTTTCCAAACATGCTGTGTGAACATCACGACAAGGCACACTCACCCCAATAATCGAAATCAATGAGGGAGGAAGCTAGCTAAATAATGAGTACTCATCCACACTCACCTCAGACTGACAAGTCAAAGAGGGAGGAACATAATCACACTCACCCCAGACTGATAAGTCAAAGAGGGAGGAATATAATAACAGTGTCATGCCAAGTGTGAATCAAAACAATTCTAAATCATAATATTTCATACAATTCCCAAATCACATTTTATCTCAAAATTTCCATTTACAAAGTAGGCAACACAATTATTTCCAAATAAGATTCTTAAAGCCAAAACAATAAAAAATTATTCATAACTCATTTCTCCAAATAAATTTTCTAGTAAAAGCAGTGAATATAAAAAGTATTTTGCACAGACACAATTTAAAACTATAATGTTCAAATAAATTTTTAAGTAGAAATAAGAAATCGAAATTATGGTGCACAAACACAATTTAAAACAATAACATACAAATAATCATAATTTATTTCAATTGAAAAATTCAAAAGAAATAACTATTATGCACAAACCTCTGATATATGCCTCTTGGCCCTGACTTAGTATTCTTTATGCTTCTCAATATCTTTTTTAACTGAAACACTCAATTTAAAGTGTTTCAGTACTCAATGAATTTGTTTCTAACAATAAAATCCAATATTTAAATTTTCTTGGTACTATTCCCTTCAATTCATTTCATTAGTCAACCTATAATATTGACTCTTGATGCACTCTAAGTAAGTCAATTCTAATGTTACCAATATGTCACATTTAATAGCCTTTTAGTGTTGGTACATGTTACCAAATTCATTTTCAAGTATATTGCATTTTATTGCAATTTATCGAATTTCGGTATACTAATTTGACCTAGTTCCCTCGGTTTTCGGGTTTCGGTCCAAACTACAAACTTGTAGGTCTATGTCTTATTGCAAGCAGGGCAAAATTTCAGGTCATTCTGAGTTGTGTAGACCAAGTTATGGTCAATCTACCAATGCTGGACAGAATGTACCAAAATGGTAGCTTTAGGTCATTTTTAGGTCGCTTTTGGTTCGGCTAGTTTTTGGACCTAAACTTGTGCAAGCTATTTTACTTGCTTATGGTCATTTCTGGGTGTTAGTGTCTTCATAAGAGTTGTAGATATATGTCTCAACTATTCATGGTAAAAATTTCAGGTCAATTGGACTTGTTTTGAGTGAGTTATGGTCAAAATACTAACTACTGCCCAAATGGTCAATTTTCAGGCTTTCAAAGCACTAATCCGGATTTGGTCATTTTTCAAGTCATCTTCTGGGCAGAATTTTGGTAAGCTTCCTTCATGAAAGTTGGCACATTTTGTGCCTACTTTCACCTCCAATTGGTATCATACCAATTAGAGCCACACACTTAAGGTTCTAAGCCAAAACATACACTGCCCTATTGTACATTGTTCACCCCTTTACCAATTACACATCCTATGCTTACAAGTCACTCTTCCATGCCAATTCTGGTTTGTACCATAACATTAACACATTTAGCAACTCATTTTTTGTCATTTTGGCAGCTTATAACCATTCTCAATATGCACACTATAACCCAGAATTTTCCAAGTCCAATTACAACAATTAAACACATGAATGCACCTCATTTACATGACCAAATTCAAATCACTATACACATATCCAAATTCAACCAATTATTCATATACACATGCTGCCATCAATGACAAAATAATTCAACAAAATTTCATGAACTCAAACATTTCAATCTTCTTCATGAGGCTGCCACAAATTTACACATACCCATCAATTGCCATTTTCACTTTTTAAGCTTCCAAATCATACCTTACACATGGAATTCAAGTACAATACAATCAACCATTTAAATCATCATTCAAACCACTATTTACATGCAAGAATAAACTATTCTTATTGAGGTTACATGGTTGCCAAAATGTACATCTCCCTTAAAACATCAAACTTCAAAAATTCTTCCACAAATCAACTACCCATAACATCCATTCAAGGTTTAATGAAACAAGAATAAAAAATACATACTTACCACTTTTGAAATTCTTCAAAACCTCACCAAAACTTAAATTTTTTGCTGCCTATCTACTGCCCAAGTTGTGTAGAACAACTTTAGTGAAGAAATCAAGTGGAAAAGGGGCTTACTTCATGCTTGCATGGAGGTTAGGAAGCTTTGGCCATGGTTGGCCATCCATGGAGGTTTTGAGAGTTTTTTTTTTCAATTCGGCAAGGTGAGTGAGGTTGAAGAAGATGAGTGATCTGCTATCCACAATATGTTTAATGGTCCACTTTAGTGGAGTTAGTGGAGCACTAATAGGATTAAAAACATTTTTTATGTTAAACTTCCATAATTTGCACATTTTCCTCCTATCTTTTGCTATTTAGATTTTGTACCACTATTTTAATTTTTCGTGGCATTTTCCAAGTGTAATATCATTTATTTTTAATGGACATTTAGGTCAAAGACAACTCGGGGTGTCAAATGATCACAATGCCCCTGTTCGGGTTGTATTCCCTATTTTTCGGTAACACCGAGTTTTGTCGTTTTCTCGATTTCTTATTTTTCTTTGTACTAATTAATTAATTTTTCTTTGATATTTCTAATGATATTTATACTTCAATAGATGTCTATTTAAGTCTTAAAAATATTTTCCAAGGTTCTTCGCGGTCCAGGGCTAGTCAACGGTCCATGCAGCAACTTTGCGGTGCGGTCACCCATTGCTAGGGTTCTCGGCTCGTTTAACTTGGTTACATTTCATTGCTATTATTTTTCCTTTGTTTTTCTTGTATTTTCTTTTCTTGTATTTCATTATTTTATGTCTCCTCATCCATATTTAAGTTTAGTTCTAGGCATTCTAGCTATCCTGACAACACTGGTCACTGGAACAGTAGAACGCACTACCGAACATAGGGGTGTTACACGGTTGGATTTCAATCTCTTCCATGGAGATGACATGTGAAGGGTCTGAGTGATATCTTCTTAACATAGAAACATGGAATACATTATGGATCTTATCCAGTTCTGGTGGTAAAGCTAGCCGATAGGCCACTAGTCCCACACGTTCAATGACTTCATATGGGCCAATGAACCTAGGGCTTAACTTACCCTTTCTTCCAAACCGCAGTACTTTCTTCCACGGTGAGACTTTGAGAAACACATTGTCACCAATTGCATACTCTATCTCTTTTCTTTTCAAGTCGGCATAAGATTTCTGTCTATCTGAGGCAACCTTCAAGTTAGCTTTAATTATCTTCACTTTCTCCTCAGTCTGTTTCACCAGGTCTGGTCCTACCAGCTTATCTTCGCCCAATTCAGTTCAACATACGGGGGTTCTACACTTCCTCCCATACAGTGCTTCATATGGGGCCATTTGAATGCTAGCTTGGTAGCTATTGTTATATGCAAATTCTGCCAGTGGGAGATATCTATCCCAACTCCCCTCAAACTCAATGACACAACTCCTCAGCATATCCTCCAGGATCTATCACATAATTCACATTGTTATTATCATTTCATCAATTTGTAAATTGTGAAAATTCAATTAGGTTCTAGGTTTACCTGGATTACTCATTCTGATTGTCCATTCGTCTGAGGATGAAAAGCCGTGCTAAAATGGAGTTGTGTGCCTAAGGCTTCTTGCAACTTTTTCCAAAATCTCGATGTAAACCTTGGGTCTCGGTCAGATATGATGGAAAGTGGGATTCCATGCAGTCTAACTACCTCACTGATATACAACTCTGCTTACTCCAGTGAGTAGTCAATCCTAACTGGCAAAAAATGTGCTGACTTTGTCAATCTGTCCACTATCACCCATACTATATCATGCTTCTTCTGGGTGAGAGGTAGACCGCTAACAAAATCCATAGTGACCCGATCCCATTTCCATTCAGGTATGCTTATAGGCTGTAGTAATCCTGATGGAACTTGATGTTCTGCTTTAACTTGCTGACATGTCAAACACTTAGTAACATAGTCAGCTATATCCTTCTTCATACCAGGCACCAATAATAAGGCTTTAAATCATTATACATTTTTCTGCTTCCCGAGTGCATAGCATAAATACTAGTGTGTGCTTCTTTCAGAATATTAGTCTTCAGTTCCCTATCATCTGGTACACACACTCTTCCTCTGTAGTACAGACATCCATCCGCTTTCATCTCATAATCAGATTCCTTTCCCTTTGGAATTTTACCCACAATAGCCATCAATTTGTCATTGAACTTCTGCCCATCTTGTATCTGCTGTAGCAGGTATGGCCTCACTTGTAACTCAGCCAAAATAGCTCCATCTTGAGCTAAGGACAGATAGGCATTTAGTGATCTTAAAGCTGTGATGAATTTTCTGTTTAAGACATCAGCAACTACATTTGCCTTCCCAGGATGATAATCTATCACACAATCATAGTCCTTTAGGAACTCAATCCATCGCCTCTATCTAAGATTGAGCTCCTTCTGGGTTGGCAAATATTTTAGACTCTTGTGGTCTGTATAGATGTAGCATTTTTCACCATATAAATAATGCCTCCATATCTTCAGTGCGAAGATAATTGCTGCTAACTCTAAGTCATGAGTAGGGTAGTTCTGTTCATGTGGCCTTAACTGCCTGGAAGCATAGGCAACCACTTTCCCCTCTTGCATCAATACACACCCTAGCCCATTATGCGAGCCATCACTGTAGACCACAAAGTCTTTTCCCGACACTAGCTGTGTTAACACTGGTGCTTCTGTCAACATAGCCTTCAGCCTCTCAAAACTGGCTTGGCACTTGTCATTCCAGCCAAATTTCACATTCTTGTGTAACAACTTGGTCATTGGAGCAGCTATAAGAGAGAACCCCTTCACAAATCTTCTATAATACCCAGCTAGCCCCAAGAAACTTCTGACCTCAGTTGTATTTCTGGGAGGCTTCCATTCCATCACTGCTTCTATCTTTTTGGGATCCACTCTAATCCCCTCTGCTGATACTATGTGTCCAAGGAAAGAGATTTCACTCATCCAGAAGTCACACTTGGACAGCTTAGCATACAACTTCTTTTCTCGCAGGGTTTGCAGAATAATCCTCAAATGTTCATCATGTTCTTCCCTGGTTTGGGATTACACCAGAATATCATCAATAAAGACTACTACAAACCGATCTAAATATGGATGAAAGATACGGTTCATAAGGTCCACAAATACTGCTAGTGCATTTGTTAACCCAAACGGTATCACTAGAAATTCATAATGCCCATACCGGGTTCTGAATGCAGTTTTTGACACATCTGCATCCTTTACCCTCAACTGATGATACCCTGATCTGAGATCAATTTTTGAAAATACACCGGATCCTTTCAACTGATCAAACAGATCGTCAATTCTGGGTAACGGATATTTATTCTTCACAGTTACTTTGTTCAACTGCCGGTAATCAATACACAATCTCAAGGTTCCATCCTTCTTCTTCACAAACAGCACCGGAGCTCCCCATGGTGACACACTGGAGCGTATAAACCCCTTATCAAGCAACTCTTGTAATTGAATTTTCAACTCTCTCAATTCAGTGGGTGCTATCCTATAAGGAGCAATAGAAATTGGTGTTGTACCCGGCATTACCTCAATAGCAAACTCGACTTCCCTTTCTGATGGTAAACCAGGCAATTCTTCAGGAAACACATCTGGGAAGTCTCTCACTGTGGGTATATCACACAGATTCGGCTTAGCCTACCTAGTATCAACCACGTGTGCTAGGTAAGCTTCACAGCCTTTTCTCATCAATCTTCTTGCAACTGTGGCTGAGATAACATTGGACAGGAAATCTGTCCTTTCACCCACAATAGTAATCTCATTACTCTCAGAAGTTTTCAGAGAAATCCTTTTCAACTTGCAATCAACTATTGCCTGATGACGTGATAACCAGTCCATTCCTAAAATCACGTCAAACTCGTGGAAGGGCAATTCAATTAGGTCTGCCGAGAATTCATACCCCTGAATCCTCAACGGGCAACCTTTATACACTTTATTCACTACCACACTGTGGCCTAGTGGATTTGTGACCAGAATGTATTGAACACTCTTCTCTACTGGAACTCCCCTCTCTACGGGTAGTTTGATGCAGATGTATGAATGAGTAGATCCTGGATCCACCATTGCATGCACAGAAGTGTTGTAGAGAGAGAATGTATCCCTGATGACGTCCGGGGCATCTTGCTCCTCCTGAGCTCTGATGGCATAGGCCCTGGCAGGTACTCTGGCCTCTCAGCTGACTCAGATGTAGGCCTCAGTGATGGACCAGCTGCCTCAGATTTACTAGGCTTCCTACCCCGTTGTGGTGTAGGAGCAAGTCTGTCAGCTTGTGTTGGAGCAGCTGTAGTAGTCCTCTTCGGACAATTCTTGATCTGATGTTCTATAGATCCACACCGTAAGCATGAACCCATCACTCGCCAACAGTCCCCCTTATGACACTTCTAGCAGTATGGACAGACAGAAGATGCTGGGGCTGGTCCCCTGAACACCATCCCTGGAGAGCTGCCCACTAATGTTGTGGACTGGCCTCTCCTAGGTGTAAACTGTGGTTTGGGCCCCTGGGGCTGACCCTGACCTTGTGGTTGTCCCGAACTCTGAGCAGGAGGACCCTTACTCTTCTTACTGGGAGTAGAAAATGAACTGGATTGACCTAGACCCCTCTTCTGCTGTCTTTCCCTTCTATTTTGCTCATTTATTCGGACTCTTTCTACGTTCGACGCAACATCTACTAATTTGGCAAAGTCTGTGATCTCCAATGCTGTTATCATGATTTTGATATTGTCTTTGAGCCCTTCTTCAAACCTTCTGCACCTCGCTACCTCTGTAGGGACTATCTCTGTAACACCCCTATGTTCGGTAGTGCGTTCTACTGTTCTGGTGGCCAGTGTTATCCGGACAGCTAGGATGCCTAGAACTACACATCGTTATGAGTGAGGAGACATAAAATAATGAAATACAAGAAAAGAAAATACAAGAAAAACAAAGGAAAAATAATAGCAAAGAAATGTAACCAAGTTAAGCGAGCCGAGAACCCTAGCGATGGTGATCAGACTGGAAGTCACGGCGTGGACCGTTGACTAGCTCGGATCATGGAACCCTAGAAAATATTTTTAGGACTTAAAGAGACATCAATTGAAGTATAAATATCATTAGAAATATCAAAGAAAAATTAAATAATTAGTACAAAGAAAAGTGAGAAATCGAAAAACAGACAAAACCCGGTGTTACAAAAAAATCGGGAATGCAACCCGAACAGGGGCATTATGGTCATTTGACATCCCGAGTTGTCTTTTGACCTAAATGTCCATTAAAAATAAATAATATTACACTTGGAAAATATAATGAAAAATTAAATTGGTGGTATATAAAGTAAATAGCAAAAATTATGGGTTTAATGAGGAATAAATGAAAATTAAACATATAAAATGAATTAATTTGTGAAAGTGGACCACTATGGAATAAATTAAGAACTAAATGGGCAGGTGTACACCTATTATACAATTTTCAACTTCATCTTCCTCACTTAGTTCATCCATGCCGAAATGAAGAATTGAAAACCTCCATTGCCGTTTTGCATAAAGCTTCATCAACCTCCTTCAATTCACCTCCAAACACCTAGGTTGTTTCATTAAAGATTACCTCCACATCACAAGGAAGAGTTTGATAGCAAAATCAAGGAAGTTTAGTGAAGATTTCACAAGTCCTAACAATAGGTAAGTTTGTATTTTTGAATATTGCTTTGTTAAAGTTTGTAAGCATGTATGGGTGTTTGATTTGTGAAGAAAATTTTAAAGTTTTGAGGAGTTATTGATATATCCAGTTTGGACAGCCATGGAGTAGTATATTTAATGAAATATTCATACATATATTTGATGTGAATTCATGTTGAGTAGGGTGATTTAATGTCCTAGTAAGTTATTTCCATGTATATGTGGTGATTGTGCATTTGGAATTGAAGTGGAAGAAACTATGGGAAACTTTGGCAATGGGGAGCATTTCGGCAGCCTTGAGACTCCTTGATGAATGTTTAAATTCATGAAGATATTGGGTGAATTGGACATTGAGGATTGATGAATATGTATGTAAATTGGTTGTGGAAATTGTATGTAATAATTAGGAGTGGTCATGTGTATATGTTGTTTTATTTGGACTTTGTGAATTAGAGTTTCATTTGGTATATTGAGGATAATTGTATTCTGCCCAAAGTGACTCTAATATGAAGTGATAAATGGTTTTGGTAATGTACCAAATCAGAATTGGTAAGAGAAGTGGATTTATAGCAAGTAAATGTGCAATTGATAGATGTTAAGCAATGTATTTAAGGGCAGTATGCATTTTAGCCTATAACACTAAATGTGTAACTCCAATTGGTATGAGACCAATTGGAGGTGAAACTAGGCACAAAATGTGCCAACTTTCATGAAGGAAACATACCAAAATTCTGCTTGCAAGGTAGCTTGAAAAATGACCAAATCCGGATTAAGTGCAAGTGAGGCCTGAAAACTGACCATTTGGGCAGCAGTTAGTTTTTAGGCCATAACTCACTCAAAACAGGTCCAATTGACCTGAAATTTTAACCATGAATAGTTAAGACCCATATCTAAAATTCTTATGAAGAAACCAAAGCCCAGAAATGACCATAAGCAAGTCAAACAGCTTGCACAAGTTCGGGTCCAAAAACTGGCCGAACCAAAGTTGACCAAAATGACCAAATTTGATGCCATTTGACCAGCAATAGTGAAATGACCATAACTTGGTCTACATAACTCAGAATGACCTGGAATTTTGCCCCGCGTGCAATAAGACATAGATCTACAATTTTTTAGTTTTGACCGAAACCCGAAAACCGAGGGAACTAGGTCGTCCGGCTAGGTCAAACTAGTATCCCGGAATCCAGCAAGTTGCAATAAAATGCACTAAACAAGGAAACGAAATTGGTAACATGTACCAACCCTAAAAGACTATCGAATGTGACACATTAGTAATGTTAAAACCTAATTTACCTAGAATGTATCGAGGGTCGACATATTAGGTTGACTAAGTAAATATTTGAATTCAGTGAATTACTTATCGAACATTATGGTTAGAGATAATTTAATTTAGTACTGAAACACTTCAAATTGTGTTTCTCAGTTACCAAAGACTCAGGAAAAGGGAAGGAAACACTGAGTCCAGACCAAGAGACAGTTATCAGAGGTTTGTGCACAACAACTATTTCTTTTGAATTTTTCAATTGAAATGAATTATGACTATTTGTACATTATTGTTTTAAATTGTGGAAATGTGTTTGAATGGATATTTATTGCTTGAAAAGCATTGTAAACGATTTGAAACTGTGAGAAATTGTTTGAATGATATTGATGGATACTTATTGATTGAAAAGCATTGGAAATGATTTGAAACCACAGCTATCATGTATATTGATTGTATTCCTCATTAGCTTGTCTAGTGGGACGAATTGAATTCCCTCTCTGGCTGAAGTGTTGAGGTGTGTGCCTGTTGAGGACGAATTGGATGAGTACTCATATTTTTGCTAGCTAGCTATGTTATTCCTCATTAGTCATCGACTTTTGGGACGAATTGAACTTTGGAACATGATTAAGCTGTGTGTGATTTATTGATTTGTATTATGAGATTGTGAAATGGAGTTAAATCCTTATTCACATTTACTGTCTTTTGAAGTTAACTATGTTTTGATCTCTGGGATTTATTGTGATATTGTGTTAAATTCCTTCTGACACTCATTGTCTTGAATTTAACTATGACTTTACATATCCATCATTTAAATGATTTATGAATTGTGATTTAAGTTGTATTTGGTTAATGTTGTGCACCACTGAGACATTGTCTCAGCGATAGCTTTATTCTTTGTCATGGTGAGCAGACAGTAGCAGACTAGGCTCTAGTACCTCCAGCGAGAGATTTTCGGGTATAATGAGTATACCACATTTTGCATTTTGTACTGTAATGTATGACCACTGTATGTACATATTGTTTTTGGTTTTGAGCAGTTGTAAATTCAAATTGTACCTTGAAGTTGTAAAATAATTATGAGTTATTTTGGCTTGTAAAAATTGTATTATATTTCTTGTATCTTAGTCTTTGAAAAATCACTGTGGATTTAAGTTGAGAAACATGTTGTGTTGAGAAAATGTTGGAGTTGAGATTTGGGAATATATATTGAAGTGCTTTTTACAGGTTTTTGAAGAACTGTTTTATCCAAAATACAGATGGCACTCTGCCAAAATTTTTACAGAAATTCCAAATAATTCAAATGTGTTAGTTCTATCACTTCAGTTCAAAAAGGTTTTTAACACCTGTAAATAGTGCTCACCACTGTAAAAGAAGTAAGAAAAGTTTTTAAAATCCCTTGTAGTGTATTTAATGGGTTATCAGTAGACGGAGTTGGTAATTCATTAGGTATACTAAGGGATCATATTATGCCTTACAGAGGGATAGGGTGTGACAATCTCCCTCCCATACCGGCTCAGTCTGACAAATTCTCGCTCATACTCTACCATTGATAGTTACCTCTGTCTCAGACTGATAAATTCTCTTCTTCTCTCTTCTAAATACACCTTACTGACATACTTCTTCCTGAACTCTGTTAGGAAGTAATCCCAGGTAATATGTTCCGGTTGCACCTCACTGGTTACTGTGTCCCACCACTGATATGCATCATCTTGAAGTAGGGACACAACACCCTCTAGGTTCTGCTCGGGGGTACAATTAAGCTGTTTCAGCATTATGATTATTCTATCCAACCAGTTTTTCGCTGTCATGGGATCATCCTCCTTTTTCCCAAAGAAATCCACAGCCCCATGTTGTCACACCCTATTCCTCGTAAGATGTAACATGCTTCCGCAGTACACCTAATGAATTACCGTACTTCGCCTACCGATAACCCATTAAATATACTACAAGGGATTTTAAAACAATTTTCCTTCATTTTTAAATTGGTGGGTAAAATTTTCTCAAATATTAAAAACCTTTATTTAAAGTCCAAACATAAATCTAATTTTTAGATATTTAAAATCTCCGTAATTTTTATAAAAATTTCGGTAGAGTGCCGTCTGTATTTTAAGAAAACAGTTCTTCAAAACTTGAAAATAAAGACACTCCCAATATTTTCCTCAACAACTTCTTCAAATTTCACAATTAATCTCAACCAATTTCTCAAGTCTCAAAATTCAAACAATCCTCATTTCACAAATCAACACAAGCAATTCGATACACAGTTTAAATTAAATCAAACATTAAAACATCTCATTGAGGTAACCAAATTAATTTTCACATTCATGGGAGCATTAAAATTTAATAATGCAAAACTTTATAAGTATATAAAATCTCAAGATAATATTACAATAATTTGTATTTCATTACAATCCAAATATATTACAAAAGAGTTGGTATAACTGGTCAAAGGAAATTTCATACATATAATTACAGAATTACATAAAAAGTTAATGTACAAGGGTATACCTATGATATACCCGAGGATAATCTCACCGTGTCTTTCAGTAACCTCGCTCAGCTGCTCTATATTTTCTGTCACCTGCGACAGCATACAAAGCTATCGCTGAGTGGTGAACTCAGTGATGCACAAACTAATAATTTAAAACTTAATACAAATTATTCTTAACAATTCATAATGAATAAAAATTTAAAATTTCTAAATTCTTCAAAATCCATGACATACAAAAATCATTATTTTCATTCATGCAAATTATTCATTTGAATAACATTTTGATCAATTAATAACTATTTATTTACATTTCTTTTAAATTCCAAAACAATACAAAAATATTTTGAATCACTAACAAATTATTTATTTCAATCACAATTTATCAAATTATGCATAATTTAAATGGCGTTGCCAATAATTCACACAGTTGATCCCATGACCCAAAATTCAAATAGATGCCGTGTTGTACACCACGACATTTCACATTCTCCCAATAACCGAGACTAAAAGGGAGAAACAAAGACTAGCTAGTATATATGAGTACTCATTCAAATTCTTCCCCAACTGGCAAGCCAGAGAGAAAGTAACTCGCCCCATCTAGTGGAGGAGATATCTCACTAGACAAGCTAATGAGAATTCACAACAAATTTTGTCATGTCAACTGTGGTTTTAAATCATATTCAAAACAATTTCTATTTACAAAGTGTTTACAAATCATCAACATATTTAATCATCATAAATTCATGCTCAAGGTTGGCAACACATCAAACTTAAAATTTATGATTCTTAAAACAATGCAATAAATCCTTAAATGTATAAGAAAATTTATATTCAAATTATACAATTTCATTCAATAAGTTAAAATTCTCAACACAACAAAAATCATAAATCATACAATAAATTTATTTCAAATCAATTTGGAATTGAAAAATAACAAAAGAGTTAGTTGTTCACAAACCTTATACGAGTCGCCTCTTGGCCTTGACTCGATCCCTCGGGTTCTTTTCCGATATTCTTTTCAACTGAAACATACAGTTTCACAGTGTTTCAGTATCATAACTCATTGTAAATCCAAAAATAAATTCAAATTCACTTATACCTAGCTTTAATATGCTAAACTTGGCGTTCTTCAAAATTTGTGTTTTGGGGTTACTATTCACTACACTATTCAAGTCAATTTGTTGACTTTCTAAGGCTTAATAGGTATGGGAATTCCAACTTCACCCACATACTACATTTTGATCACTAAATTTGTTGGTTTTGGTGGTTTACTCAAATTCTAAGTCTTTTAGGCAATTTTGCAAATTTTTAGTTTTGGTGTCTCAAGTTGCACTGTTCTATTGGTTATTTTTCTGTTAGAATTTGGCAAAACTTCCTTCATAGAAAATGTTCCCTATTATCTTAACTAAATTCTCCTTTTTGAATCACTCCATTTGGAGTTTTGTAGCTCAAGTTATAGCCATTTGAACCATGGCTACCGGATTGGACTTAACCCAGATTTTTGGGCAAATTTTGGTTCTGGCAGTTTTAGGTCACCAATTTAGGGTGGCCAAATGACTTGGTTAATGGCATAATTTGGGTTTGTATTCTTCATGAAAGTTTTAGGTCTATATCTCATCTATCCACTGGTAAAATTTCAGGTCATTTAGACCTGCCTAGTTCATGTTATGGCCAAATGAACAAATACTGTTCATTTGGTCAGTTTGTACAGGGCAGACTGAGATTTTCCGGATTTGGTCAATTTGTTCACTAGGTTTTGGTCACTTTTTGGGCATGCTTCCTAAATGAAAATTATGTCATTTTGTGTCTATTTTCATTCTCAATTGGTCTCATACCAATTGGACTTGTAAATTTTCAGTTTTGGTCCCTCAAAGGGACCTTGGTCATGCTGCTTTGATCACAACTCCAACACTTCCAACACACTTCATTTGCTCACCATTGACCATTCCCACTTCAAACTAGGTCAAATATATCATTTACCAATTTCTCACATTTTTGTCTCTAAACCCTAAGTGTCCAAACCCTAGTTTACCAATTCTTTGCATTTGATTGATTCTATGCCTATATTCATGTTTCTTTATCTCAAACAAGATCACATACACTTTTAAATCTATCAAACTCATGCATACACACATCAAAACCCTAGACCGAAATTTAGGTTTAGCCCTCCAACAATTAATTTCATCTCATTTCTTTAGTTTCTAAGTTCATTTAAATAACTAAAAATGCATTTGATTAGATAATTGAAAGTTAGAATACTAACCTTTGCTTTGGATTCCCAAAACTCCAATTTTCTATTTTTCTTCCTCCTTCTTTCTTCTATACTTCTTGTCTAGGGTTCTTAAGAAGCTTTCTAGGGTTTAGGGTTAATTTTAGTGGAAGAACATCAAGTTATTCAAGGTTGAATAACTCTTTAATGGTGGACACTTATGGAGGAGGGAGAGAGAGAGTGAGGGTGGCACAAGGATGAGGAAGAAGACCAAATGAATTTTTTTTTTCTTTTCTTTTCTTTTATGTATTTTGTCTTATGGAAGACCAAAAAATCAATTCAATCAAATTTATTAATTATAAGATTTATGGCATCATACATGATGTCACCTCTCTTCACTTTTTCATTTTCTCTTATTTTTTTTTAATTTTTCTATTAGTTCTTTAATTTAATTTTTGATCGCGAAATTTTCTTTTCTCTGATTTTATTTGACAGTTAGGTCAGGAGTCAACTCTCGGGGTCAATTGACCAAATTGACCCTCGCCGGTTCAACCCGGTTTGCAAATAATTCAATATTTCTTCCGGCTCCCTGACCAAATTATTTGACTGACTTAACAATTCTTTTTCGTGATTTTTTCTTTTCCACTGTGTTTGTAATAGTCCTAAGGACCGCAGCGTCAAATTTTACGGTTCAAAATTCGAGTTTAAATCGACTTCGCAATCCTTCCCGAGAAGGTCACCCATCGCTGTGACTCTCGGCTCGTTTAACTTCTTATGTTCTGTTTTTCTTATTTGTACTTAACTAATTGGCAATTACTAATTATTTGTATTTATAGCTCATCTAGTTATCTTAAGTGTGGTTCTAATCCCCTTAATTGTCCGGACCGACATCGGTCACCGGAACAGTGAAATATACTAGGCTATACAAATAGGGGTGTTACACATGTTTTCGCAGTTTCTCCAGATGGGACTTCTGTGGTGCTGGTGGAGGTTGTGGCTGTGGTTGTGGTGGTGGAATTTCCCCCATCATTTGTCGGTAAAACTCGGTCATTTGTTGAAATAGTGCAAACTGAAGTTGGGCAGGTGCCTCAGCTGCTGGTGGAGCAGATTCTCCCCTGCCCCCAGATTCAGCCCTTGGTGGAGCATGACTCTCCACCTCTTCATCAACTGCTCTTTGAGAAGCAGGATCCATATCTTAATCAAAATAAGAAAACAAACAGATCTGTATCAGTGTCATCTCAACACTTACAAATGCAATGCAATGGTATGCACTTTATCTAGGCCCAGAAACGCCTAAACCAATGCTCTGATACCACTAAATGTGACACTCCTTACCTGTCTACAGTGTAGCCGAGCAAGATATGCCACACAGTGTGCCAGAGCACCAAATCATATTTTAATTCAATTTACCCTTTTTACTTATTTATTTACAATTTTTTATTAATCTGAATTTTTCGCAAATTTTATAGAAAATCCGGCAGAGTGCCGGCTATAAATTGGAAAAACAGTTCTTCTGAATCTGTTAAAAACACTTCCAATAAAATCATTACATCATTCTCAGTCAACCACTAATATATTCTCAACAATTTCTCAAATGACTTCAATATCTCAAAATTCAATTCATTTCATATCACACTCAATTCAATGAGAAATGCTCACATTTATTACTGAACATAGTTCATAGATAATTACATCAAAAACGTAATTACATGAGTTTATAATATACATTACAGAAGTTTACAAAATATGAAATACCAAAATACCAAAAGTGGCCTAAATCCTACCAAATGCACTGCAAATGTGAGGTGAATCTGGACTCCATGTGCAGATCTGAAAGCTCACCCTATATGATGTCTGCTGGACTCCCCAGCTATGTCTCTAGTACCTGCGAGTGGCAAAAGCGACGCGCTAAGCAATTCTGCTTGGTGGTGACAATATAAAATAAAATAAATAAAATAAAATAAATATGTAGAATGTATGTTTACATTTTTGGTAAACTTAATTTCTGATATTTATTGTAGTATTATTCGATTAAAATTTGGTAAGATTTATTATCATTGCCCGAGTAACCCATACTAGTTGACTGGACTAGATAAATGGGTAAATTGGCACTGGGTACTAAGTACCTTGGACCATCACACCATCGGTCACATTGTGTCTCCCGGTGTGCAACAAAACAGCTACTAAGCTGTAATAATTATCAGGGATAAAACCCAAGTATAACAACTCAATCAACATAGCCAAAGGCTATTATGTCACAGAATGGCAAGTGAGGCCATAAAACACAGAATGGCATGAAGCCATATGCAGTACTGCTAACAGAACCCTATTGGCATGCCAACCTATCCAAACCAATCTTGCTAGGTGTACTAGGGCATATTACACTCTTAAGTTTCACAATTCTTGAAATTCAAGTTTTGGTGTTACTATTCAATTCATTAGTCAACAAAATGTTGACTTTTACATGGACAATAGGTACATTGGTTTTAATACTGCCAACATACCACATTTTGCATTCTAAAATTGTTGGTATTGGTTACCAATACCATTTCTAAGCTTAATGTTAATTGTTCAAAATTTTCAGATTTCAAGCTTTGTGTTTACTGTTCCATTAGTCATTCTTGCAGTAAAATTTGGCAAAATGGTCAACATGAAAGTTGTTCCTTATTTTGGCTAGTTACATTTCCTTTTTTGAATCACTCCATTTGGAGTTTTTTAGCTCAAGTTATGGCCCAAAAACCACAACTGGCCGGATTACAAATTTTCCAGATTTTCTAGACTGACCAAATCTACAGTATTTTGAGCAGTTTTTGAATATGTTATGGTCATAATTTGGGTTAGGTTTCTTCATGAAAGTTGTAGGTCTATATCTCAGCTTGTTTCTGGTAAAATTTTAGGTCAATTGGACCTCTCTACACTGAGTTATGGCTAAATGACTAAACACTGTTCATTTAGTCATTTTGCCCAGGCAGAATGTTGGTCACCCGGATTAGGGCAATCTTTAGGTCAACTTGGTTTGGTTTTCTAGGCATAGTTTCTTCATCAAAGTTGTGCCATTATGTGTATAGTTTTATTTCCAATTGGACTTGCACAAATTGAACCTCTACAACTCTAGTTATTGCTGCCCAAACCTACTGGACTCATGCCCAGTCCTACAGGTCACCAAGGGCAGCCACACTAACCTCAATTCCCACTATACAAACCACTTCATTTCTTATTTACACATAACCAAATGGTCACTAATTGACCATTAAAACTTACTTTCACCATTACATGATCAAAGGCTCCATTTCATACCCAAACCCTAATCCTAACATCTCAAATCATGAATTTAACTTGCATTTCACCATTTCACTTAAGAGACCAATGTTAAGGTAGCTATACTACCATTTCTAGTTCCATGAAATCCTCAAAACATTACCACATCCAAGGCTGCCAAAAATGTGGGATGGGCATACACATGTTATTTATTAAATTTCTTTGTAATTTTGCACTCAATCATACTCCTTTAACATGAATTTAAAGAGAAAAACAAGTTTAAGTCACTAACCTTTAATGGAGCTAATCTCAAGCTTGTAAGAACTCTTCTTTTACTCTTCCTTTTGCTCCCAAAAGCTTCACAAAGATGAAATATCAAGGTTTTATGTTGACACTTAGGGTTTTTGTTGAAAGAAAGCTAGGGAAAATGAAGGTTTGGGAGCTTGTTAATGGAGGAGTGAGGGAGGAGAGCATAAGTGACGTTTTGAAGAAGGAGGCTGCTGGTTTGTTCCAGATTTTCTACCCTCTTTTTTCTATTTTTAATGTATTATAATTGTCTTGCTTTAATTTGATTGGCCATAGCATTTTTAATTACCTCATGCTTACATAAGCATGAAGTAATAAATCTCATAATTTTCATTTTCTTTTCTTTCATTACCTATTCATTTTTAAATAGTTTTTCATCAATATTTGTTCATATTTTATGTCATATAATTCACTTACATAAATGGACAAGTTAGTCAAAATCATTTATGAAGACGAAATGACCAAAATGCCCTCCGTTTGGCTTAACGAGCCAAAATTGTATGTACCGATTGATTAAATTTTTCTTATGTTTTCTTAATATTTTATTGTCATTGGAACCCTGATAATCCTTCCCTGAGGTCCCAAAAATTATTTCATGAAGTTTTCCCCGGGTCTCGAGTTGCTAATGGCCTTCACCGTCACTTCCCTTTCGGGTTACTCATCCCTAGGGTTTCGGCTCGTTTAACCTTAGTGTATTTCTTTCCTATGAATTTTTCTTTCATTTTTATGAGAATTATTTGGTTTCTTTATAACTCCCCACTTTAGTCTAATTATAATTTCAAACATTCTAGTTGCCCGAACAGATATTGGTCACCAGAATAGTAGACTGTACGGACTAGCTAAAGTGAGGATGTTACAATTATTCAAGTCAATTTGTTGACTTTCTAATGCTTAATAGGTATGGGAATTCCAATTTCACCCACATACCACATTTTGGTTACTAAATTTATTGGTTTTGGTTGTTTTCTCAAATTTTAAGTCCTTTAGGCAAAATTACAAAATTTCAATTTTAGTGTCCTATTTTGCATTGTTCTATTGGTTATGTTTCTGTTAGAATTTGGCTAAGTTTTCTTCATAGAAATTGTTTCTTATTATCTTAACTTTATTTCCCTTTTTGAATCACTCCATTTGGAGTTTTGTAGCTCAAGTTATAGCCATTTGAACATGGCTGGTCGGATTGGCCTAACCCAGATTTTCTGGGCACCAACTTGGTTCTGGCAGTTTTAGGTCACTAATTTTTGGGTGGCTAAATAACTTGGTTAAGGGCATAATTTGGACTTGTGTTCTTCATGAAAGTTTTAGGTCACTAATTTTTGGGTGGCTAAATGACTTGGTTAAGGGCATAATTTGGACTGGTGTTCTTCATGAAAGTTTTAGGTCTATATCTCAGCTTTCTACTGGTAAAATTTCAGGTCATACCTACCTAGCCCAAGTTATGGCCAAACTGTTCATTTGATCATTTTTGTACAGGTCAGATTGCCTAATCTGGATTTGGCCAATTTGTTCACTATACTATGGTCACTTTCTGGGCATGATTCCTAAATAAAAAATGTGCCATTTTGTGTTTAGTTTCATCCCCAATTGGCCTCACCAATTGGGTTGGTAAATTTTTAGTTTTGGTCCCTGAAAGGGACCTTGGTCCTGCTGCCTGCAGAATGTTCCTAAGCAATCCGAATTTAAACCTAATTCTAACACTTCCAACACACCACAATTGGTCATACATGACCAATTCTCAACTCCAACAAGGTCAAACACACCATTTGAACAATTCTCCAAGTTTTGTCTCCCAAAACCCTAGGTCCAAAACCCTAACTTTCATATTTAACTCATTTGTTGAATTCTAAATGCATATTTAGTACTCATACATTCATTTACGCTTAACCACTTCATTATTTGCATCAAAATCACCCATTACAACATTAATCTACTGCTGGCTAAAATTCATAGGATTCTAGATAGGCATGATTTTTTTCATGTTTTCATGTAATTCTACCATTTTAATCTTACTTCTATACTTATAACTAAATCAAAGTTAAGAAAGAGAGCTTACCTCAAATGGAGCTTTCTAACTTCTTGATTCTTTAAGTTTTCTTCAAATTTTCTCTTTTCAATCTTCTTAACAAGACTCAACTATAAGTTTTAACTAAGAAATCTATAAATTTTATGGCTCAATTTTTGGGTTTAAGAAGCTTTTTAATGAGCTTCAATGGAGGAAGATAAAAAAAACTGAGAGAGATGAGAGAAAAGAAGTGGGATGGCAATTGAAGAAGAAGACCCACAAAAATGATTTTTGTTTTAATTTAATTCTTTTTTTTTTAATTTGTCACTTAAGTAGATAATTATCCCACTTTTTAAAATTTAAAATTAGATTTATTATGTCATGCATTATCTCATGCATGATGATGTCACTTTATTATTTTTTTTTCTTTTTATTTTTCTTTAGTTCTTTAATTTAATTCTTGATCTCAAAATTTTCTTTTCTCCAATTTTATTTGACAGTTAGGTCAGGAGTCAGCTCTAGGGGTCAATTGACCAAATTAGCCCTCGTCGGTTCGACCCGGTTTACAAATAATTCAATATTTCTTCCGAATTCCTGACCTAATTATTTGACCGGCTTAACATTTCTTTTTTGTGATTTTCTCTTTTCCACTGTGTTTGCAATAGTCCTAAGGACCACGGCGTCACATTTTACGGTTCGAAATTTGAGTTTAAATCGACTTCGCAGTCTTTCCCGAGAAGGTCACCCATCGCTGTGACTCTCAGTTCATTTAACTTCTTATGTTCTGTTTTTCTTATTTATACTTAACTAATTGACAATTACTAATTATTTATGTTTAGGGCTTATCTAGTTGTCTTAGATGTGGTTCTAATCCCCTTAATTGTCTCGACCGACACCGGTCACCGGAACAGTGAAATATACCAGGCTATACAAATAGGGGTGTTACAAAATATGTAAGGGAAAATTTAAGAAATAAAAACTTAAACTTTCATTTCCATTATAACAAAATTAATATGAAGAACTTAAGGCCAAATTATGGACTTAACCCAATCAAATTGCTAAGCAAAATTGAGTCACCAAATCTGCAGAAAATCTGGAAATCTGCAAATTGACCATATAAATAGTAAACTTTGCAAGGCCATAACTCTCTCTAGAAAACTCCAATTAAGGTGATTCTTGAATTGATAGAAACTTAAAACATAGTAGAACATTTTGTATGAAGAACTTGAAATCTAATTACGAACTTAACCCAACTAAATTGCTGAGAAAACTTGAGTTAATAAATCTGCTAGCACATGAATAGTAACGTAAACAGTAAACTTTAAATAGCTATAACTCTCTCTAGAAAGCTCCGATTTAGGTGATTCTTGAATCAATGAAAACCTAAAACATAGTGGAACAATTCACATGAAGAACTCGGAGCCAAATTATGAACGTAACCTGATCAAATTGTTAGCCAAATTTAAGTTACCAAAGTTGCCACAATCAGCCTCATGAGAATAGTAAAATTCATTTGACTATAACTTTGGCTACACAACTCCAAATGAGGTGATTCAAAAAGGGAAATAAAGATGAGATCTAGAGGGACAATTTTCATGAAGAACATCTCACCAAATTGTGATTGAAACTAGGTAAAAATTGGGTTCAAAATTCAATATACCAAGCTGCCAAAAAATCAAAATTTTCTAAAATTTGCAAAGCTAACTTGGGATACATTAGACATTCATGTAATGAGTTCTTGGCAGCAATTGAGATTAGTATTGAGGTATTCTATTTGTGTATTTTTAGTAGAAAAAGAAGTTGAAATGGACAAGGAGAAGTAGGTAGCAAGGAAGGAGAATTATTGGAGGTTTGTGCATAACTAAACTTTTCTTCGTTTTTAAACTTGTAAATTGTTTGGAAGGTGTTTATTTGAATGAGTTTGCTTTGCACAAGTTTACTTTGACTAAAATATGGCTTTTCTCTTGCATTTGAGAAATTTGGGTGTTGCCACCTCTATATGGATATTATGATGATTTGAATGTGTTTATTGGTTTATAAATATGATTGTTGAGTGGAAAACTTTTGAAAATTGTTTTGAAACCACAGTTAGCATGACAGTCCCTTTCGAAACTCCCCAGTAGTAATGGCTACTTGGGGTTGATAATGGATATTGATTGTGTCTCCCATTAATAATGGTTAGTGGGGTAAGACTATATGAGTACTCATTAGCTAGCTAGCCTTTCCCTCATTAATAACGGTTAGTGAGGTTAAGATTGCTTTGTCATGGTGTACAACACGGCACTGATCGTGAAATTTTGTGTTATGGCCTAAACTGTGTGTTGATGTTGACAACAACAATGCTTTGTGAATTGTGATTTATGAAGTGTGATTTCTCATTTAAAATGTTATTCCAATAAATGGCTCTTATGGACTTAGAACTATTGTGATATTTTCATGCTTAAGAAAAATGTGATTTATTATGCTTTGACAAATTGTGTGTCACACCCTACCCCTCCGTAAGGCGTAATATGATCCCGTAGTATACCTAATGAATTACCAACTTCACCTACTGATAACCCATTAAATACACTACAAGGAATTTTAAACCTTTTCTTACTTCTTTTTACAGTGGTGAGCACTATTTATAGGTGTTAAAAAAATTTTTTTAACTGAAGTGAAACCAGATAAAACATTCGAAGTATTAGTAATTTCTGTAAAAATTTTGGCAGAGTGCCATCTGTATTTTGAATAAAATAGTTCTTCAAAAACCTATAAAAAGGCACTTCAATTATTTTGTTCAATCCCCAAACTCTAATATTCAATCAACACAATAAGTGTCTCAACAATTGTTAACTCAAATCCACAATAATTTTCCAGTGTTTTCAAAAGCCGAGATAAAAGAATATATCATAATATTTACAAAACAAAATAATTTACAAATTTAGTTTACAACTTTAATGTACAATTTTAATTTACAACTGCTCAAAACCAAGAACACTCTATACATACAGTGAACATACATTACAATACAAAATGCAAAATATGGTATACTCAATATACTCGATGATCTCTCAGTGTAGTACTAGCAGCCTAGTCTGCTACCCTGTCAGTCTGTCTACCTACGACAGTAATGAAAAGCTATCACTGAGCCATTGTCTCAGTGGTGCACAACATTAACCAAATACAACTTTAAATCACAAATCATAAGTCATATAAATAGTGGATACTTAAAACCATAGTTAAATTGAAAGACAGTGAATGTCAAAAAGAATTTAAACTCCATTTCACAATATCACAATAAATATCAATAAATCATACACACACAGCTTAATCATGTTGCCAAAGTTCAATTCATCCCAAAAGCCGATGGCTAGTGAGGAATTCAATTCATCTCAAAAGCCAATGGCTAGTGAGGAATAATATAGCTAGATAGCAATAATATGAGTACTCATTCTATTCGTCCTCAATAGGCACACACCTCAACACTTCAGCCAGAGAGGGAATTCAATTCATCCCACTAGACAAGCTAGCGAGGAATTCAATCAATATACATGATAGCTGTGGTTTCAAACCGTTTACAATGCTTTTTAATCAATAAGTATCCATAAAATATCATTCAAACAATTTTTCACAATTTAAAACAATATTTCACAATTTAAAACAATAATATACAATAGTTATAATTTATTTCAATTGAAAAATTCAAAAGAAATAACTGTTGTGCACAAACCTCTGATAACTGTCTCTTGGCCCTGACTCAGTATTTCCTTCCCCATCCCTGAGTCTATGCTAACTGAAACACACAATTTGAAGTGTTTCAGTACTCATTTAAACTGTCTCTAATAATAAGGTTCATTAGTTAATTTATTGAATTCTATTATTTTCCTTAGTCAACCTAAAATGTTGACCCTCGATGTACTCTAGGCGAATTAGGTTTAATATTACCAATATGTCACATTTGTAGCCTTTTGGTATTGGTACATGTTACCAAATTCATTTCTAAGTATGTTGCATTTTATTGCAATTTGCCGAATTTCGGTATACTAATTTGACCTAGCCGGATGACCTAGTTCCCTTGGTTTTCGGGTTTTGGTCAAAACTACAAACTTGTAGCTCTATGTCTTATTGCACGTAGGACAAAATTTCAGGTCATTCTGAGTTGTGTAGACCATGTTATGGTCAATTTACCAATGCTGGACAGAATGTACCAAAATAGTAACTTTAGGTCATTTTTAGGTCACTTTTGGTTCGGCCAGTTTTTGGACCTGAACTTGTGCAAGCTATTTGGCTTGGTTCTGACCATTTCTAGGCTTTGGTGTCTCATATATGTCTCAACTATTCATGGTAAAAATTTCAGGTCAATTGGACCTGTTTTGAGTGAGTTATGGCCAAAACACTAACTGCTGCCCAAATGGTCAATTTTCAGGCTTTCAAAGCACTAATCCAGATTTGGTCATTTTTCAAGTCACCTTCTAGGCAGAATTTTGGTAAGCTTCCTTCATGAAAGTTGGCACATTTTGTGCCTAGTTTCACCTCTAATTGGTCTCATACCGATTGGAGCCACACACTTAAGGTTCTAAGCTAAAACATACACTGCCCTATTGTACATTGTTCATCCTTTACTAATTACACATCCTATGCTTACCAAGTCACTCTTCTATGCCAATTCTAGTTTGTACCATAACATTAACACATTTAGCAACTCATTTTTGGTCATTTTGGCAGCTTATAACCATTCTTAATATGCACACTATAACCCAGAATTTTCCAAGTCCAATTACAATAATTAAACACATGAATGCACTTCATTTACATGTCCAAATTCAAACCTTTATACACACATACATGCTGCCATCCATAACAACATAATTCAACAATATAATTCCATAAACCAAATCATGAAACAACACATTTTGATCTTCTTCATAAGGCTGCCACAAGTTTACACATACCCATCAATTGCCATTTTCACTTTTTAAGCTTCCAAATCATACCTTACACATGGAATTCAAGTACAATACAATCTAACATTTAAATCATCATTCAAACCACTATTTACATGCAAGAATAAACTGTTCTTATTGAAGTTCCATGGCTGCCAAAATGTACCTCTCCATTAACTCATCAAACTTCAAAAATCCTTCCACAAATCGACTACCCATAACACCCATTCAAAGTTTAATGAAACAATAATTAAAAATACATACTTACCACTTTTGAAATTCTTCAAAACCTCACCAAAACTTAATTTTCTTTCTGCCTATCTACTGCTCAAGTTGTGTAGAACAACTTTAGTGAAGGAAAATATAAGGATCATGGCTTGAAGATGGAAGAGTGAAGCTTGCATGGAGCTTGGAAGCTTCGGCCATGGAGGTTTCTCTCCTAAGATGTTTCGGCTGGTTGTCCAAGGTTGAAGATGAAGTTAATTTCAGCCACAATTCTGCTTAATGGTCCACTTAGGTGGAGTTACTGGAGCATTATTAACATTTTAATGTTTGTTTATTCTAAAATTGTCAATTTCCCACATTTTCCTCCTAACTTTTACTTTTTAAATTATGTACCACTATTTTAGTTTTTTATGACATTTTCCAAATGTAATATCATTTATTTTTAATGGACATTTAGGTCAAAAGACAACTCGGGATGTCAAATGACCACAATGCCCCTGTTCGGGTTGCATTCCCAATTTTTCAGTAACACCGAGTTTTGTCGTTTTCTCGATTTCTCATTTTTCTTTGTACTAATTAATTAATTTTTCTTTGATATTTCTAATGATATTTATACTTCAATAGATGTTTATTTAAGTCTTAAAAATACCTTCCAGGGTTCCCCGTAGTCCAGGGCTAGTCAACGGTCCACGCCACAACTTCCCGGTGCGGTCACCCATTGCTAGGGTTCTCAGCTGGTTTAACTTGGTTACATTTCATTACTATTATTTTTTCTTTGTTTTTCTTGTATTTGCTTTTCTTGTATTTCATTATTTTATGTCTCCTCACCCATATCTAAGTGTAGTTCTAGGCATCCTAGCTGTCCGGACAGCACTGGTCACAGGAACAGTAGAACGCACTACCGAACATAGGGGTGTTACAATTCTCCCCCCCACCCCCCCCTTAAAATAAATTTTGTCTTGAAATTTTATCTGGCATTAGTCTTTGAACAGCTGTGAGTGCTGTCTCCTCATATCCTCTTCACGTTCCCAAGTAGCTTCCTGGCCTGAATGATAGTTCCACAGCACTTTAACTAAGTGTATCTGTTTATTCCTTAGCTGCTTCACCTCATATGCCAGAATTTCTATGGGTTCTTCCTCATATGAAAGGTCTGGATTTACCTCAATCTCTTCAACTGATAATACCTGAGATGGGTCAGATCTGTACCTCCTTAACATGGACACATGGAAGACACTGTGTATCCTTTCTAGCTCTGGAGGTAATGCCAACCGATATGCCAAAGGACCCACTCTTTCCAGAACCTCATATGGTCCGATGAAACAAGGACTCAGTTTCCCCTTTCTGCCAAATCTCATAATCCTCTTCCAAGGAGAAACTTTGAGGAATACTTTATCACCTACTACATATTCAATGTCTCTTCTCTTCATATCAACATAGGACTTCTGACGGTCTGATGCAGCCTTGAGTCTATCTCTGATCAATATGATCTTTTTCTCTGTCTGCTGAACAATTTCTGGCCCAATCATCTTTTTTTCACCTACTTCATCCCAACATAGGGGAGTTCTGCACTTTCTGCCATACAAAGCTTCATATGGAGGCATCCCAATGCTTGATTGGTAGCTATTGTTATAAGCAAACTCAATCAAAGGCAAGTGTGTATCCCAACTACCTTCAAACTTAATCACACAAGCCCGTAGCATATCCTCCAATATCTGAATTACTCTCTCAGACCAGCCATCTGTCTGTAGGTGGAATGCTGTGCTAAAGTTCAATCCAGTTCCTAGGGCTCTGTGAAGACTATCCCAGAATCTAGAAGTGAACCTAGGATCTCTGTCAGATACAATTGATACTGGCACTCCATGCAGTTTTATAATTTCATAAATGTACAATCTGGCCAATCTTTCTAGGCTATAGTCCATTCGGACTGGTAAAAAGTGAGCAAACTTGGTCAGTCTATCAATTATAACCCATACTGCATCATGACTATTCTGTGTCCTTGGAAGTCCCATAACAAAATCCATAGTTATCCGTTCCCATTTCCACTCAGGTACTGGCAATGGATGTAACAAACCTGCTGGTACTTGATGTTCTGCCTTTACTTGTTGACAAGTTAGGCATTTGGAAACAAATTCAGCTATATCCCTCTTTATACCCATCCACCAGTAATGCTCTTTCAGCCCTCTGTGCATTTTAGTTCCACCAGGGTGCATAGCAAAAGGAGACTCATGTGCTTCCTTCATAATGATCTGTCTCAATTCCACATCATTAGGAATGCACATTCTGCCCTGATGTAGTAGTAAACTATCATCTCTCACAGAGAATTTAGGTTTCTTGCCCTGCTGGACTTCTTTCAGTAGCTTCTGATATTTTTCATCATTCTGAGCAGCCATTCTGATCTGATCAATCAACACTGGCTGTACATGCCATGCAACTACTGTCTGTCCCTCATCATCAATCTCCAAACTGGCATGCTGTGCTTTCAACTCATGTACCATGGACAAAGGAGAAACTCTGAGACTTGCCATAGTCTTACGGCTTAAGGCGTTAGCCACCACATTTGCTTTCCTTAGCTGATAGTCTATTAAACAATCATAGTCTTTAATCAGTTCTAACCATCTCCTCTGCCTCAAGTTCAATTCCTTCTGGGTGCCTAAGTACTTCAAGCTCTTGTGATCTGTGTAAATGTAACATTTCTCTCCATACAAATAGTGTCTCCAGATCTTTAGAGCAAAAACAATAGCTGCTAGCTCCGAATCATGTGTTGGGTAGTTCCTCTCATGCAGTTTCAGCTGGCGTGATGCATAAGCAATGACATTCCGATCTTGCATCAGTACATAGCCTAACCCATTGTGAGAAGCATCACTATAAACTGTGTATTCTTTACCCGGTGTAGGTAAAGTAAGGACTGGAGCTTCAGTCAAACACCTCTTTAACTCATCAAAACTCTGCTGGCATTTATCTGTCCACTGAAATTTTACATCTTTCTAAAGCAGCTTAGTCAGTGGAGAAGCTAACATAGAAAACCCTTTCATAAATTGACGGTAATATCCAGCTAAACCCAGAAAACTATGAATTTTTGAGATATTCCTGGGCGGCTTCCAATTAAGGATAGCTTCTACCTTGCTGGAATCTACCTTGATCCCTTCAGCTGACACAACATGTCCTAAGAAGGAGATTTCTTTCAGCCAAAATTAACATTTCGATAATTTAGCGTATAGCTGTTTCTCCCTTAGAGTCTGTAGTACAATCCGCAGATGTCTGTCATGCTCCTCTGCATTCCTCGAATATATCAAAATGTCATCAATAAACACCACCACAAATTGGTCGAGATATGGTCTGAAGGTAGTGTTCATCAGATCCATAAAAGCAGCTGGAGCATTTGTTAAGCCGAATGGCATTACTAGAAACTCATAGTGGCCATATTGAGTTTTGAAATCAGTTTTTGGAATACTCTACTCTTGCACTTTCAACTGATAATAACCAGATCGCAAATCAATCTTAGAGAATACAGCTGCACCCTTCAACTAATCAAACAGATCATCAATGCGAGGCAATGGATATCTGTTCTTTATTGTCACCTTATTCAACTGCCGGTAGTCGATACATAAGCGAAGAGTGCCATCTTTCTTCTTAATAAACAATACTGGCGCTCCCGAAGGTGACACACTAGGGCGGATGAAGCCCTTTTCAAGTAGTTCTTGCAACTGTACCTTCAAATCCTTCAACTCTGCTGGTGCCATTCTGTATGGTGTTATGGAGATTGGATCCACACCAGGCATAACATTAATTTCAAATTGCACCTCTCTTTCTGGAGGTAATCTTGGCAATTCATCAGGAAACACATCTGGAAAGACATATACTGTAGGGATGTCCCTCAATGCTGGACTCCCCACTTGGGTGTCTACCACATGTGCTAAGTATGCTTCACACCCCTTTCTGATCATTTTTTTGGCTAGTGCAGCCGAAATGATATTTGATGGCAATAGCTGCCTCTCCCCATGTATTAACACTTCACTGTACTGAGGGAGACCAAAAGTGACTGTCTTCAGTATACAGTTAATCATGGCGTGATGCCTGGCTAACCAATCCATGCCTAAGATGATATCATAATCTCTGAAGGGCATTTCAATGAGATCAGATAGAAAAGTATGTCCTTGGATCACCAAAGGACAATCCCTATACATTCTATTAACCCTGACCTCTTGTCCTAGCGGACTTGTTACTAGCACCTCAAAGTCCATTTTCACACACGGAACAGCAATACAATCAATGATACTAGTACTCACATAGGAATGGGTAGAACCCAGATCAAATAACACAAACACATCTTGATTAAAAGTTGAGAAGGTACCAGCCATAATATCAGATGTCTCGGCCTCGTCTCTTTGTCTCATTGCATAGACTCTGACTGGAGCACTGCCTTGATCTGATTGATTCACAGTGCCTTGGCTGCCTGCTGGACTACCTCTACCCCTGCCTCTACCTTTGCTAAATGGTTGTGAACCTCTGGTAACAGGGCTCTGAATTGACCCTTTTACAGTAGTAGGAGGTGGCCCAACTCTACGGGCACTGGTGCAGTCCTTGGCAAAGTGTCCTGTGCCTCCACAGTTATAACAAGCTCCTATGGCCTTATAGCATACCCCACCATGATTTCTTCCATAAGTTTCACATTGGCGGGAGGGTAGGAACTTCTGGTACTCTGCTGACCAGATAGAGGAGGTTTTTGTCCTGAATATCTTCCCCCACCAGACTTCTTACCACCTCTGCTGCGTCCCCAATAGTTCTTTCTCTTTCTAGTAGGACCACTGGAACTCTGTTCTACTGACTTTCCCTCTTTTTCTGTCTTCTCTGATTTTTTTTTTCTCTGGGGCCGCTTCAGATTCAATTCTTTCTAACTCTAGTGCTTGAGAAATAAGTTTAGAGAAGTTAGTATTTTGAATCCAACCACTTGTAATCTGATACTGGGCTTCAAGCCGGTTTCAAACCTCTTACATTTCTCCCTGCTGGTAGCAAGTAGACTTACTGCATAATGGCTCAGGCGGAAAAATTCCCTTTCATATTCAGCCACTGATCTACTCCCCTGTTTCAGACTTAGGAACTCTTGCAGCTTCTGGTCCACATAAGCATCAGGGACATATTTTTGTCTGAATTCTCATAGAAAATCATTCCATGTTAGCACTGAAGGTTCTACCAGACTATGGGGAATGGTTTTCCACCACTCATATGCATCCCCCTGTAGCAGAGATACTGAATATTCAAACCTGAGCTCATCTGTACAATGTAGCTTCTTGAACACCCTATCCATTCTCTCTAACCATTGTTCTGCCTCTAGAGGATCTACTGTCCCCTTGAACTCAGTAGCCCCATATTTCATTAATTTTTCATACTGCCTAGCAGAAGACTGTGGTTGTACCACTGGTGTCTGTAGTGGGACTTGAATAGGCATATTACCAGCCATTTTTTGGAACATTGCAGCCATCTGCTGAGCGAATTGAGCAGGAAATTGCGGTACTGAGGGGGCTGGCGCGGCTGATCCACTGACATTGTGTAGGGCTGGGGCATCCCCTTGTACCTCAGCCTCTATGGATTGATCGACTGAACGATCACCCTCTTCCATAGTCACTTTGAGGATCTTAAACCTCCTGAACAAATAACACAAGGAGATTTCCTCCCGTTAGTGCATATTTATAATGTAATGTACTGTATGTATCCAACAATGACATTGAGCAGTTGTACTATGAAGAAAGAATATTCAAATTACAGGTGAAAACAGAGTTTAAAAACTAGCTCTGATACCATTAAAACATGTCACACCCTACCCCTCCGTAAGGCGTAACATGATCCCGTAGTATACCTAATGAATTACCAACTTCGCCTATTGATAACCCATTAAATACACTACAAGGGATTTTAAACCTTTTCTTACTTCTTTTTACAGTGGTGAGCACTATTTACAGGTGTTAAAAAAATTTTGTAACTGAAGTGAAACCAGATAAAACATTTGAAGTATTAGTAATTTCTGTAAAAATTTTGGCAGAGTGTCATCTGTATTTTGAATAAAATAGTTCTTCAAAAACCTATAAAAAGGCACTTCAATTATTTTGTTCAATCCCCAAACTCCAATATTCAATCAACACAATAAGTGTCTCAACAATTATTAACTCAAATCCACAATAATTTTCCAGTGTTTTCAAAAGCCGAGATAAAAGAATATATCATAATATTTACAAACCAAAATAATTTGCAAATTTAGTTTACAACTTTAATGTACAATTTTAATTTACAACTGCTCAAAACCAAGAACACTATATATATATACAGTGAACATACATTACAATACAAAATGCAAAATATGGTATACTCAATATACCCGATGATCTCTTAGTGCAGTACTAGCAGCCTAGTATGCTGCCCTGTTAGTCTGTCTACCTGTGACAGTAATGAAAAGCTATCGCTGAGCCATTGTCTCAGTGGTGCACAACATTAACCTAATACAACTTTAAATCACAAATCATAAGTCATATAAATAGTGGATACTTAAAACCATAGTTAAATTCAAAGACAGTGAATGTCAATAAGAATTTAAACTCCATTTCACAATATCACAACAAATATCAATAAATCACACACACAGAGCTTAATCATGTTGCCAAAGTTCAATTCATCCCAAAAGCCGATGGCTAGTGAGGAATTCAATTCATCCTAAAAGCCGATGGCTAGTGAGGAATAACATAGCTAGCTAGCAATAATATGAGTACTCATTCTATTCATCCTCAACAGGCACACACCTCAACACTTCAGCCAGAGAGGGAATTCAATTCATCCCACTAGACAAGCTAGCGAGGAATTCAATCAATATACATGATAGCTGTGGTTTCAAACCATTTACAATGCTTTTCAATCAATAAGTATCCATCAAATATCATTCAAACAATTTTTCACAATTTAAAACAATAATATACAATAGTCATAATTTATTTCAATTGAAAAATTCAAAAGAAATAACTGTTGTGCACAAACCTCTGATAACTGTCTCTTGGCCCTGACTCAGTGTTTCCTTCCCCATCCCTGAGTTTTTGCTAACTGAAATACACAATTTGAAGTGTTTCAGTACTCATTTAAACTGTCTCTAACAATAAGGTTCATTAGTTAATTTATTGAATTCTATTATTTTCCTTAGTCAACCTAAAATGTTGACCCTCGATGCACTCTAGGTGAATTAGGTTTAATGTTACCAATATGTCACATTTGTAGCCTTTTGGTATTGGTACATGTTCCCAGTATGTTGCATTTTATTGCAATTTACCGAATTTCAGTATACTAATTTGACCTAGCCGGATGACCTAGTTCCCTCGGTTTTTGGGTTTCGGTCAAAACTACAAACTTGTAGGTCTATGTCATATTGCACGCAGGGCAAAATTTCAGGTCATTATGAGTTGTGTAGACCAAGTTATGGTCAATTTACCAATGCTGAACAGAATGTACCAAAATGGTAACTTTAGGTCATTTTTAGGTCACTTTTGGTTCGGCCAGTTTTTGGACCTGAACTTGTGCAAGCTATTTGGCTTGGTTCTGGCCATTTCTAAGCTTTGGTGTCTCATATATGTCTCAACTATTCATGGTAAAAATTTCAGGTCAATTGGACCTGTTTTGAGTGAGTTATGGCCAAAACACTAACTGCTACCCAAATGGTCAATTTTCAGGCTTTCAAAGCACTAATCCGGATTTGGTCATTTTTCAAGTCACCTTCTAGGCAGAATTTTGGTAAGCTTCCTTCATGAAAGTTGGCACATTTTGTGCCTAGTTTCACCTCCAATTGGTCTCATACCTATTGGAGCCGCACACTTAAGGTTCTAAGCTAAAACATACACTGCCCTATTGTACATTGTTCATCCTTTACCAATTACACATCCTATTCTTACCAAGTCACTCTTCTATGCTAATTCTGGTTTGTACCATAACATTAACATATTTAGCAACTCATTTTTGGTCATTTTGGCAGCTTATAACCATTCTCAATATGCACACTATAACCCAGAATTTTCCAAGTCCAATTACAACAATTAAACACATGAATGCACTTCATTTACATGTCCAAATTCAAACCTTTATACACACATACATGCTGCCATCCATAACAACATAATTCAATAATATAATTCCATAAACCAAACCATGAAACAACACATTTTGATCTTCTTCATAAGGCTGCCACAAGTTTACACAGACCCATCAATTGCCATTTTCACTTTTTAAGCTTCCAAATCATACCTTACACATGGAATTCAAGTACAATACATTCTAACATTTAAATCGTCATTCAAACCACTATTTACATGCAAGAATAAACTGTTCTTATTGAAGTTCCATGGCTGCCAAAATGTACCTCTCCATTAACTCATCAAACTTCAAAAATCCTTCCACAAATCGACTACCCACAACACCCATTCAAAGTTTAATGAAACAATAATTAAAAATACATACTTATCACTTTTGAAATTCTTCAAAACCTCACCAAAACTTAATTTTCTTGCTGCCTATCTACTGCTCAAGTTGTGTAGAACAACTTTAGTGAAGGAAAATATAAGGATCATGGCTTGAAGATGGAAGAGTGAAGCTTGCATGGAGCGTGGAAGCTTCGGCCATGGAGGTTTCTCTCCTAAGATGTTTCGGCTGGTTGTCCGAGGTTGAAGATGAAGTTAATTTCAGCCACAATTCTGCTTAATGGTCCACTTAGGTGGAGTTAGTGGAGCATTATTAACATTTTAATGTCTGTTTATTCTAAAATTGTCAATTTCCCATATTTTCCTCCTAACTTTTACTTTTTAAATTATGTACCACTATTTTAATTTTTCATGACATTTTCCAAATGTAATATCATTTATTTTTAATGGACATTTAGGTCAAAAGACAACTCGGGGTGTCAAATGACTACAATGCCCCTGTTCGGGTTGCATTCCCAATTTTTCGGTAACACCGAGTTTTGTCGTTTTCTCGATTTCTCATTTTTCTTTGTACTTGTCGACACCATATTTTGGCCGATCCCCAAAATCAACAAGACTTTGAAACCGATCCCCAGCACTAGGTCTCCCTGGGCCAGCCAATGACATTTCCGATTTCTCTTTATTTTTCTTTACCAGATGACCATATTTCCAAACTCTCCTTAAAAGGAATTGAATCAATGCTAAGTCCTAACATTCGTTAAAGCCTTGCCGATCTCTTAAATCATTTACCGATCTCTCAAACCCGCTGTCGAATTTCCGGACCCGTCGGGTATATCCCTGATCTCTGTTGATAAATGAAGTGAACTAGCATTAGATCTTTTCTTACCAGTTTTATTGCCGATCTCCTTTTCGGAAGATTAAGAGCTAAGGTTTTGGTTCGGTTTAACGAGGGTTCCGATCTTAAGTTTTCAAGTTAAATTTTCAATTTTAATCAAGTCCCGTTCAGCATTTCTTCCCCACCGATCTCATGCTTATTGTGCTTTCCGATCTCTTATACTTAGATTAATAATTGCATTTAGATACTTAGGCAATTCAGAGATTTTCCGATCACATCCATTCATTGAACAAAAGAGACATTCCATTTCATTTCATTTTTTTTTTGTACAATCCCCCAGCCTGATTTACATTTTGCTCACTCTCTCTCTCACCCTCGGCTTCCTTCTCACTGTCCTCATCGTCGCCCTCGGGGCAGTCGGCCATCCAGAGAAGTCCTCTTGAGTAGCGCTTAGGTTCAGCCAAGAGGTCCTTATGAGCATTCACATAGGCTCGGCTATTCCCGCCACCATCTCTTCGTCTCTCTCCTTGACTCCTCGTCTTTCTCCTTAAGCTCCTCATCCTTCACCTTGAGTTCCTCTATAAGTTGAGCGACTGAGCGGCCGTTGGCGTGAAGCGCTGGACTTCCCAAACACGGCCCCTCTCGGCCAAAATATGATTACATTCGGCCACTGTCTTCATGGAACTTTGCCCATCCCTCGATGGAGATATATAATCCCGAGCGGATGAGAGTTGGGATCGGAGGAAGCCACTTCTGATTCTTCTTCCCGATCTCCTTACCCGAACTGAATCTTTTCCCGAACCATGGTGCAGTTCACGGACACTCCACGTTCGTGCTCATGGATCGAGTCAAGATATCATCGAGACCATTCGAGATAGCTTTGTCCGATCCTCTGAAAGAAGATGGTAGACCCCAGGACTTTGGCAAAATCGGGGTTCTCCCTAACAGTCCGGTTATTCTTCAAGGAGTCGATCAGTATTTGAGCGCCACGAGAAGAGGTCCTCCCAGAAGCTTGAGTAGGCCCCCTTTCTGTGCTTGGAACAATTGGGAGAGGTGGAGGCTGCTCTTCCGTTCTAGGAGGAGATCGGACGACTCTGAGGTCGGCGGACCGAAGGTTGAGGCGGGTCTCTTTGTATCTCCCTGTGCTCATGGCCAAGGTGTTCGAAGCATTTTCGAACGCTTCATCTCCTTTACTTTCTGGGAGATCTCTCTTTCCTTCTTACGCTTGCTAGAACCCTCACCACCCGCCATACCTGCACAAAGAAAAGGTTAGTGAGATCGCTAAGGTCGTGAGAACTGAGATATAGAAAATACCAATGCCGAGGTCAGAGAGCGGAAGTTCACGGTCTTGGCCGGTGAGCAATTAAATAGTCCAATGGTGCAGCTCGGCGATCACGCATCCAAACAAGAATACTTTTGAGTGGCGGCCTGACTCTTCAGATCCATCATTATTAAGCTTTCCTCCTGACTCAGGGTAATGTGCTTCGGAAGCAAGGGCCCCTGGTACCACCAGCTACGGGGGAAGTCCTCAAAGCAGCTCGGATCTTTGCTCCTCACAATGAAGAAACGGTTCTTCCAATTCTTAAGGGATGAGGGCAGATCGGAAAAGAGCCCGCAATGAGGCTTTGCCTGAAAGAACCAGTGTTCGTCATCCTTTCGTGAGTTAGTGCATGCGGCTCGGCGAACACCTTAGCCGTAGGTCTGATTCCCTTAGCTCGGCATAGACCTCGGAAGGCTACCAAGATCCGCCACGAGTTGGGGTGAATTTGAACAATGCATGCTCGGTGAAGTTTTAGGACCTCCTTATAGAAATCGTCTAGAGGGAACCTCAGACCAGCCTTTAACTGTTCCTCGTACACCATAACCATGTCATTCTCTTCAAAGGAGTGATCAACACGAAGATCGCCGTGGCACTTGATTAGCTCGTACGAATCAGGCCGAATGTTATATTCTTGGCTAAACGATTGCGGTCGGTTCTCAAGAAGAACCGACGGTAGCTCGTCTATAGGGAGAGTCTCTCTCCCTGAAGAAGGTGCAAGCCTAGATGGTATGACCCGCCCCCGAGTTGGAGCGGAGGCCCTGGGAGGTTCTTGTTGAACGCTTGGCCCGACTGCCTCTTCTTCATCAGACGATGACCACGAGAACTGAATGGAAGGAGGGCTCGCCGCTTTCTGACCTTCGGCACCGCTCATTTTCAAAAGAAACAAAGAATTTAAACTAAAAGAGGATCAAAGCCCTTATCGGAGTCTGATCGGCGTTGGAAGAACTGGAGAAAATGAGAGAACTTTGAAGTTGTGAGCAAGAGACTGAAAATGGAATGAGAGAACAACTGGCTAGTCCCTCACCCCTATTTATACTAGTCCGAGCATTTAATGCTCACGAGATTCCAGGCAGTGCATCGGTTAACGTGAGCTGCCAGCTGTTCTGACATGTCTCTCGAACATCCCAAGGAGATCGGTTAAGTAGAGGTCGGCATAATAAGTTGAATATTTTGAATAAAGGATCAGTTAAGAGTCATTTTGTTAGAATCCAGATCAGACAAATATATCAGAGATCAGAAAATAATCAAATAAGATAATAATTGGAGAAACAAGATTTTTATTTCTAAAAGTTCGGATTACATCATTTGGGCGATCTCTAGGGATCGGATTATGATAAAGGTCTAATTACATCATTTGGGCGATCTCTAGAGATCTGATTACATTGAAGGATTACATCATTTGGGCGATCTCTAGAGACCGGTGGAACATCCTATCTAAAGGACCTATGTCAAAGCCTAGTCTCGTGGCTGAATCAAAAGAGGTGTTTGATTAGGAGACCGGCTATTGACATCGGATAGATGTACAGCTCAGATGGGGTGACTATGACTCCCATGAAGATGAGAGATATCGTCACCGATGTTACCACTCAAAACCGACCCGCTGTCGGAACACCCAATGTGGAGGAAAGACGCTGTCGGAACACCAATGTGGTAAGAAGCCGAATAAACTCAGATGAGCGACTCGAGACCGGCACGATCAAGGTCCGCAATCCAGATCGGTCAATTGATCCAGTTCTCTCACCGTCATCAGACAAGGTTATTCGATCACCGGGATCGTAAATTTTCAGTCGGTGAGTAAAAAGGTCCATCGGAAAGGGATCAAAAGCCACAGTCTTAGCCGGAATTACTGCCGGAACAGTTAAAACAAGTAAGAAGGAAGAGAGGAGAATCAGATGAAGGAAATGTCTCTGTTGTCAGGGGTATATATAGGGGGAAAACGAGCATTTATTGCTAAGCGAAAAAGCGGGCGGCTTCGGGAATCGAGGGACAATTAATGCTTTGACCAGACCGGACCTGAAGAAGGGAAAAGATCGGAATAGTAGATCGGAAGGTGGGAGACCACCATGAAAGGTCGGAAAGAATATGTGAAAGAGATTAGAAAGAGGAGGGATCGGTAGGCAAAAAGAATAAGACAAATCCCAATAACCGTCGTCAGAATCAGAGCCGAGGTAGTTAAGGCGTTGCAAACGAGATCTCCACATGCGCCTAGAATTGCCCGCAATGCCGATAGGTGCGTGGTATGTCATGTGATCCTGTACATTCCAATCTCCACCGTTGATCCCACTTGTAAGGACAAACCGGAACCCTTAGATCAAGAGAAGACGACAATACCGGCGTCTTTTGCTCTTAGCCCTCGGTCGTTCGGACAAGGAAATTTGAACGTCGGATGGAAAGAAGAAAAGGACAAATATTATGAAGAGTGATCTCAACCATTCATTTTGATTCTCTTTAATTCTGAACCTCCGATCATGTCCTTGAAATCTTGACCCTCCATCTCCCTCAAAATAAATCGACCCTTCACGAAGAGCACACGATTCCTATAAATACCTGCATAAAAACTGTTCAAGGGACGGACGGAAAAATAGACAAGAGGCTGTTATTATAGCAGAGGAACTCTGAAAGTTCATTTAGTTTGTTACTCTGCTACTTAGAAGTGTCGATTAAAAAGACTTTTGAAACTAGTTTTCTGAAGTGTTTTATTGAAGAGATTACGAATCTTGGAACTCTACATTTCCAGTTTGTTCATTATCTGGTCATACTCTCACTTTCTGCCTTTTATCATCTCTGTTTTCACTGTCCAAGCTCAACTTCATATCACTCGGTTCTTTCTATCTTGATCTGATCGCATTTTAGCTAAGTACTCTCCAGTTCACGAAGAACACCACCCTCAGGCCAATCAATCCGTTGCCTTATCACCATTCGACACCCCACAGTTATTTCAATAAAATTGGCTCCTTACAGGTAAGAGCTCAGTTTTATTAAGTGCCTATATTTACTTTCCGCATTTTCTTTGTTCTTTTTACATCTGTGACTTTCTTCAAGATTACTTTTGCACAAACGATCCCTAAAGAATGACACTCCCAAATCATCTCTTTAGTGATCAGTTCATTTTTATTAATCTTTATCATTTCTGAAAGCAAGTTTTCTAACTCCTAGTAGTATGTAAATGGTTGGGTAAACGTAGGTAATTGCAACTTAGAGGTCTCTTTTAAAAGAAAAAAACATGAATAACACGTCAGGAAGATAGCCAAACTATTAGGCTGATGTAAACAACAATTCGGCAAGATGTCATAAAGCGAAATAGAACCAAAGTAAACAAAATAGAATAGATCGGATGTTAATAGATATTGGTAAATGACTACATGAAAAGGTCAGTGAATCAAGTCTAGTGTTCCCCGTTCAGCCACAGGGTATCCAGAAACCTTATCCCCAGCATTTTTGAATGCCAGAATTCTTAGTTTTAGGTTCTTAGGACCCGTAGCTGTGGTTAAATTTTTAAAGGTCGGAAAAGTCTTTGTTCGAGTCCCGTCAAAATAGAAGAGGTCGGAAGAGTCCTTATCCTATCCTTGCCTAAAAGTTTTAAATCAACAGTTAAAGGAGATCAGAGGAGAGTTCTTATCTGGTTTCCAACCCGAAATCCCAATAAAAGAAGATCGGAGGAGAGTTCTTATCCGGTCTCCAATCCAAAAATCTCAATACTCTTAAAGGAGATCGGAGGAGGGTTCTTATCCGGTTTCCAATCCAAAATTTTAATGAACCATTAAAAGAGATTGGAGGAGAGTTCTTATCCGATCTCTGATCCAAAATTTTTAATACATATTTAAAGGGATCGGAGGAGAGTTCTTATCCGGTCTCCAATTCAAAACCCCAATAAATATTCAAAAGAGATCGGAGGAGAGTTCTTATCCGATCTCCAAATCAAATTTTAATAAATATGCAGAATAATCTCGCAAACAAAAGACATAACTCAACTTCAACTCACTAAGGTTGTCTCATTTACTTATGTATCTAGGTAATCCAAATGGTGAGAAAGCAAATATTCCCCTATATCAGAAGGGTAACATATTCATTCGAGCCTTCCTAACTATCAAATTTGAAAGTGTAAAGTTAAATCTACTTACCCTTGTTAAGGGACGAGGTGAGGTGCCTAACACCTTCCCCACCCGTTTACGGACCCCGAACCTAGAATCTCTGTCTTGAAGTGGTTTCATTTTTAATTTATTTCCCCAAATGGTTTTCTTTAGTTTCCCTCAAAACTAAGGTGGCGACTCCTCACTCTTTCCCACTTCGGTGAGTGATCGTCCAGGCGACCGCAAAATCCCATTGCGACAGCTTGGCGACTCCACTGGGGACCTGTACCCCGGTCTAGTGGTCCAAAAGTAGATTTAATTTTGTCCGATCAAATTATAGTTAGATAGGCTCATTCGGCGATGTTGTATGCGTTAATTATTATTGCTGCTAACTATTTTGTCTGTTTTACCTGTCCTATTCCTTACAGTGCTCTTCCTTTCAAAAAGGGGAAAAAAGGGAAAAATGGAAAAACAAAATCCCCCTAAATTGGGAAGAGGTAAAGGTGTCCCTTCACACACTGAACACTCACACAATGTCCTCACACACTATGGTCCTAACCCGGGCTTTCTTACCCTTTTAGGAAAGTAGGAGGGGGTCATGTAGCGGTACCCGTGGGTTTTACCCCGTTAGTATCCGTGAAGGCTTCTGCTCAAATTGAAACTCGTTCTATTCACCGTGATATCCGTGGAATTTTCTCGATAATATCATGGGGGTAGAATGGGGCTCTACTGTTTACAGTAGGGGCAATTTGGGAACCTGTGGCTTTTAGAAAGTTAGATCCTGAGCTAAACTATCACAATAGTTGAAAGCCGTAGTGAACTACCTTATAAGATAGAACTATCCAGATAGGTAGCACTCACCCGGTATTAGGAGTCTCCCTACTATAGGACAAAAGGGGCATACTTACTCTTACCCTATTCTGCTTTAATTTCCTTTTGTTCATTTTTTTTTTTGAGGGTAATCTTGAATCCTACTAGAACACCTACACATTTTCCTACTTTGATAAATGTGTACGTGTCACCCTGTCAACAGTATGATTCAAAATTACCCCAATTTGTCTTACTAATGAATTTTCCATGAGCATTACCAAACCAAGAGTCTGTAAAAGGATAGGCATCATTTTTATCATGGCATCCTCGAGTCAGTCGGCAGAAGAGGCTCAGCAGGCTAAACTTTGGTCCAAATCAGCTCATAGGTCGGTACCCTCGCAAAATGATGTTTCCGAGGCACACGCTAGCTCAATACCTTCACTAGATCTGGATAAAATAGAGGTCAGAATGAACAACCTCGAAGTGCATCTAATGGATGGAGGTCGCTTCCGATCAGTCAAGTGCGATTTGAAGAGAAGTACGGAAGGATTGCAACCTTAATGCAAGTCAAGGTCCAAATCCCGGCATTAAAAGCCATGTTGTCGGTTTGGAATTCTAAGTACGGGGTATTCTCTTTCAATGACATTGATACGGTTCCCACTATGGAAGAATATCAGGCATTGCTAGGGATTCCTTACTCATTACAGAACCGGATCTACTTACACCTCGAGCATAGGCAGACCTGGAAACGGTTGGCACATATGTTGGGTTCTCCCCCAGAAGAAGTAAAGTCCAAATAAACTGCCAACGGAAAAACACATTGTTTGTATTGGACATATCTCCAGAAATGTTTAGATCAATGCCTCCTAGAGAAGCAGTGGGGCCAGGGCTTGATAGCTCTCGCTTTGGGAATCTACGGTCGATTACATTCCCGGGGCCATTGGGGATCATCACTTGCAGCACAGTGGAGGTATTTTGGACAATAGAAAGGCAGGAGATCAATCCGATACCAGCAATTCTTGCAGAAACCTTGTTAACCCTAACTTACTGCAGACAATAGGGGAAAGGGTCCATTAAGTGTTGCTCTCAGTTGTTATACCTCTGGACTATCAGTCACATGTGTCCCGTGGAGACAAAAGGATTGACTTGGTACCTTGACCAGCCTCCCATTGAGAAGATGATCCGGTTAGTGATCAGCCCGAAGAATGAAAAAGCGATGGTGGGAGCAGTTTTGAGTTTCAATAGCCATGATTCTTGTTGGAGGAAGGCGTGGGCGTCAAGCCAACCCGTTTGATCGATGCAGGGGTATTCAGTCGGTGTCCCTGATCGGAGTAACCGGATACACAAGTTACACTCCGGCATTGGTAATGAGGCAGTTCGGCTCAACACAGTCTGTGATCAACATTGAAGAATACCACCAAGGTCGCTTCTACCACGAGCTCAAAGGAGAAGAAGGGTTGAAAAAGGCTCGCAAATCTTGGGAAAACGTCACTCTGATGGAGAGATCGCCTAAAGGCCCAAGCACCTCGGGCGATTATCTTAAATGGAGGGCTGACAGGGACCGAGAACATTCAACTGTGAAATTCGAAGACAACAACCCGCTCCGAGGTGTCCTATTAGAAGAAGCGAATGGCCATCTGGATGACTCACTACGAGAGGCTAATCACGAGAACTCACAAGCTGCGGGAACAAATAAAGCAATTTGAAGGACCAATAGCGAAACTTAAAAGAAGAGTAAGAAGACTTAATGAATAGGTAAGTGCCGAAAGGATGGGGTTCGAGGAGCAAGAGTGCAGTGGGAAAGGAAAGAGACTCTCTCAAGCCGAGGTAAAAGAAGCGAAAGTCTGAGAATAGTAAGTTTCAGGAAAAGATGAAATATCAAGAGGTACTCGTCGAAGAATATAAGCAAGAAAGTAAGAAGAAGAAGCTCGAATTGAAAGGACAGGCACAACTCATCGACGATATCTTGAAAGAGTGTGCTAAGGAAAGAAAGGAAAGGGAAAAACAAACTGCTCTCTATCAAGAGTTGAAAGAGAATGTGGACCAGCTGGAAAGAACGATAGCACGGGGAAAACAAGAATTATTACCTGAATCCGAGTACGCTCTGAAAGCATTCGACCCCGCCAAGCAAGAAGAAAGGTTATATGAGTATCTCAGAAAATGTCATCTTATTATAAAGAACCTTCCAGAGCCTAGGCCAATGTAAAAGATACGATGTACAAATTACTCAGTTAATAAAGTGATTTTTGGACCATTGTTTAGCAAAATTTGTGAATGAATAGTATGACTCCCGTAGGAACTTCCTCGCTAGGGTTATGTGAAAAATTGAAATGCGCTATATGGACATGTATCATAAATGCGCATTCAATCCTGTCATTCGCAGTCAGACTATCGAACGATGCCATGATAAAGTTGATGCGATTATCCTTTTTGCAGATTCCCAACCTGGCTCTCAAATGCCACTGTATCCTTCGTTTAGACCAGAACTTTTAGTTTCTTTGCAAAATTTAAAATTCATTTAAATTTTTTTACCCTTCTGAGAAATCAATATTGCTTCTAACAACGCAAGTCGACCAAGCACTGCAGTTCAACCCAGAGTGTACTTAACAAGATCTCGAACAAGAAGACTAATGGAAGACCAGGAACAAGTACAGAACCTACAGGGGCAAGTGTCTGAACTAAAAGACCAGGTTTCAGAACTTATGAAGATGATGAGGGAGATGTCCCAAAATAGGCCCACTTCAGACCTTAACCTACCATTACCTCCCCCACCTCCTACAACGGTTGATTCTCACTACGCTTCAACCTCCTTCACTTTCCAGCCATCAATCCCGAACCCGACAGTCACTGTCAATCCGGTGACCATAAATAATGACCTACCTTTTTCCTATTACCCGGCTATCTCAAATGTCGAGCCTCACCCTTCAATCCCGATCCCTCCAGTTTACTCCACCCCTCAGCTCCCAGTTGGAGGAGCGTATCATACGGTGGAAGGAGAACATAGGGCGAGAGAAAATGAGAAACTATCGGCTCTAGAAGAAAAGGCGAGAGCAATAGAGGGTGAACATGTATGGTTCGATCGATGTGTAAATCACCGAGATTGGTGCGGATGTGGTGGTACCACCCAAATTCAAGGTTCCGGATTTCGACAAGTACACCGGAAACTCAGATCCCCGCATCCACCTGGCAACCTACATTGCCAAAATGTATGCCTTAACAGAAGACGATAGACTTCTCATTCACTTCTTTCACGAGAGCCTCTCCGGAGCAGCTCTGAGATGGTGCATACAATTGGACAGGAGCAAGCTGCACTCCTGGAAGGATTTAGCCGATACCTTTCTAAAGCAGTAAAAATTCAATTGTGATGCGGCACCCATAAGGAGGGACCTCCAGAACCTGGTACAGAAAGATCGGGAAGGTTTCAAGCAGTATGCCCAACGATGGAGGGAGAAGGCTGCAGAAGTATATCCTCCGGTGACCGACAATGAACTCTGCTCCCTATTCATCGAAACATTGAAGGCTCCCTACTTCAACCTGATGATTGGAAATACCTCCAATAGCTTCTCAGATATCATCCAAGCTGGTGAGAGAATTGAAGCTAATCTGAGAATAGGAAGACTACAGGAGTTGGCTGAGAACCCTGTGAAGAAGACTGCCAGCTTTGGCAAGAAGAAGGAGGGTGATGTGCACTCTGTCACCCGTCAGAATAATTACTCCCAGTTTCCCCAAAATAATTACCAGCCATATCCTTCTTCTCATGGCCAAACCATCGCCAACATTCCACCTCCTTTCCCTAATTATCCGCAACCACGCCCACAATATCCCCCACCTACAAATTTTCAACCAAGACCACCTCCTCCTCCCGTTCAACCAAGACCACCACAAAACAATCCGAGACCTCCAAGGAACCCTGATCCACCTCTTCCCCTCCCTCTCAGTGAAATATACCGATACCTTGTCGGTATAAACCAAATCGTACCAGTCCCCTTAGACCCAATCCAGCCGCCATATCCCAGGTGGTATGATGCCACTGCCCATTGTGAGTATCATGGAGGAGCACAAGGGCATTCAACCGACAACTGCGGGGCACTCATAGGGAGAGTGCACGCTTTAATCCGAAACGGGTGGTTGAAGATCGAGGGAAATGGTTCCCTCCCCAATGTCACCTCAAACCCACTACCTAACCATAATGCGGGCAGTGGTGTAAATATGATAGAGTCTAAGGGAGAGGGATCAACACCAGAAATGGATAAGCTGGTTCCATACTTTGAGGAGATTTTTGCTGTAGCAACGAGGGAAGGCTACCTTTGCCCTCAGGTAGCGGGATTCGAAGAAAGTGCAGGTGTCCTTACCATGGAGGCGGTGACCATGAGTTGCGAGATTGTAAGGGGTTCAGGCAAGAGGTCCGGAACTTATTGTCTCTCAAGGTTCTGAGATATCAGAAGAGGTCAAAGACGGAAGAGGGAGTGAACACCACTAGGTTCAGCCAAACTGCTTCTACCTCCAAGCCCAGAATCACCTTCTCACCCCCGGTAGCCTCACCGCCAGTAACGGTTATCCAAACTCCACCCCAGCTCCCCATCACCAATACTCACGCTGTCCCTTGGAACTATAACTTCCAAGTTTTCTCTCGGAGATGCGTCAAGCAGTACATCCACTCCCAGTCTCGCCTCACCTCCGGCACCACCAAAACCATGTTTCGCTCCTCACGAGCATTTCAGAATGACTTATGCTGGACCTACCAGCAACATTGCTCCCCAAACCAGTTCTCGGCCCGTTATCGCAACAAAGTCCTCTCCACCTGAGCAAGAAGTTGAGTTTATAACTCGAAGTGGGAGGTGTTACGGGAACGAAGAAAGAGAAAAGAGGAAAGGGAAAGTAAAAATGGGAGAGTCATCAAAAAATACAGAAGAGGAGGTTGAGAAAGCAGGGGAAGTAGAACCTACTGAACATAAAGAAGAGGAAGAACTACTGCTCCAAATAATGAAACAGAGTGAGTATGATGTAGTGGACCAATTGAGGAAGACACCTGCCCGAATTTCACTATTATCACTGATCCTGAGCTCTGAGGTCCACCGACAAGCCTTGCAGAGAATCCTGGATCAAGCCTTTGTGAACCCCGACATCACACCGGGACAGTTTGAGAAGATAGTAGAACAAATCCAGGCTTCCAACTTTGTAGCCTTTTCTGAAGAGGAGGTAGATCCCGCAGGCTTAGGGCACAATAAAGCTCTGCATGTAACTGTGAAGTGCAAGGGTTGTATAGTAGCCAAAGTTCTCATCGATAACGGATCGACCCTTAATGTACTGCCTAGCGCAACCTTAGCCAGGCTACCGGTCGACCAATCGCATACACGTCAGAGCGCGATGGTGGTAAGAGCCTTCGACGGTATAAGGAGAGAAGTACTGGGAGACATTGACTTGCCAATCCAAGTCGGTGCATGTACTTTCAACATCACGTTCCAGGTGATGAACATTGAGCCGGCTTACACTATGCTGTTGGGAAGGCCGTGGATCCATTCTGCGAATGCTGTTCCTTCAACTTTGTACCAGAAGATCAAATACATTAAGGACGGCAAAATCATCACAGTAAGGGGTGAAGAAGCCATATTGGTTACCAAGCCGCAATCACTTCCTTATGTGGAAGCGGCCGAGGAGTCATTGGAGAGTTCTTTCCAGGCCCTTGAATTACAAGACAACGGAAATGAGGGGGCTATGGCTATGGTGGCCAAGGTGATGTCAAGGAACGGGTATCAAGAGGGGAAAGGCTTGGGCACCGCACTGCAAGGAATCGTGGAACCTATACCGGCTATTCAGAAGATAGGCCATTGTGGTTTGGGATATGAGGAGGATGCCCTCGTGGATGGGCGGTTCTGGATGAGGAAAATACTTCAGGATCAGAGGTTCGACCAGGAGATGGGAAAGATGAAAATAGTCCCGAGAATTACGGAGATCTTCACTAAACCGGTCATTCAACATCCGGCAAGTACAGAAGAATCACCCGATGATCCATCCATAGATGTCATCCAACTGGATTCCTTGTATGAGGCCCTAGTTTCGCCAATGACTGAGGGGCAAGAGCTGGATAACTGGACAACGGAGGATATCCCTGTACTCAATCTCGAGTAAAGTACCTTCGGTTATCTGCACTTGATCATTTTGTCCATGATGACAAGTGTAATACTGTAAATGGACCTTTTCTTATGGCATTAATATTAATAAATTGATAGCGCATTTTAAATCTCTCTTTCTTTCCTTTTAATTCCGTCCTTATAACACGTTATATTCTTTATTCATTCATTCAGGACTATTCATCAATTAACACCTAATAATCCAATAGATTCAGAAATTCCTCTGGTTAATTTTGAAATCCCCATAACTGCCATTACTTCGAGTGATTCTGAGGAAGACCTTATACAAAAAGACAGTGAAAAGAACGAGCCCTCCCTCGTGCCTTGTGGAGATGAAACGCGCACCATAAACCTAGGCACGGAAGAAGAAAAAAGGGAACTTAAGGTAGTGGAGAGTGAAGAATTGGGAGATATGATCAGTCTGCTTAAGGAATTCCTCGATGTATTCTCTTGGAGCTACGATGATATGGCGGGTTTGGACCCTCAGATAGTGACGCACAAGATTCCCTTAATCCCAGGAACGATTCCGGTGAAGCAGAAACTAAGAAGAATGAATCCCGACACACTGCTTAAGGTTCGGGATGAAGTCAAGAAACAGTATGACGCCGGGTTCTTGGAAGTGGTCAAATATCCCCAATGGGTGGCTAACGTCGTCCCGGTAATGAAGAAGGACGGAAGAGTCAGGGTGTGCGTTGACTACCGGGATCTTAATAAAGCTAGCTTGAAAGACGATTTCCCTCTCCCCCACATTGATGTGCTAGTTGACAATGCTGCGGGATTGGGTAGGTGTTCGTGCATTGATGGGGCTTCAGGGTACAATCAGATCCCAATGGACGAGGAAGACAAGGATAAAACTGCTTTCATCACCCAATGGGGGGTATTTTGCTATCGGGTTGAAGAATGCCGGGGCTACTTACCAACGCGCAATGGTCACATTATTCCACGATATGATGCATAAAGAAGTGGAGGTATATGTGGATGATATGATCATCAAATCCCGGGGAGAAGAGAGCCACGTTCAGGTGATAAGGAGGGTGTTCGAAAGGCTCAGGAAATACCAGTTGAAGCTGAACCCTGCTAAGTGCATATTCGGAGCTAGATCGGGAAAACTGTTGGGATTCATAGTAAGCGAGAAAGGGATAGAAGTGGATCCAGACAAAGTTCGAGCTATTCAAGAAATGCCGTCCCCAAAAACAGAAAGGGAGGTGCGCAGTTTTCTAGGAAAGTTGAACTACATTTCAAGATTTATTTCTAATCTCACTGCCAAAGCCGAGCCTATTTTCAGACTACTCCGGAAGAACAACCCTACCCAATGGGATTCGGATTGTCAAAAGGCTTTCGAGACAATCAAGCAGTATTTGTCAAACACACGAGATTGGTCCCTTTGTGGCGAGGCCTCTGATCCTGTACATGGCAGTCCAACAGAATTCTATGGGATGTGTTTTGGGACAGCATGATGATACCGGCCGAAAAGAGAGGGCCATTTATTACCTGAGCAAGAAGTTCAATGATTGTGAGTCAAGGTACTCTTTCTTAGAAAAGACTTGCTGCGCGTTAGCCTGGACAGCAAATCGCCTCAAACACTACATGTTGAATCACAAGACATGGCTTATCTCCAGGATGGATCCTATCAAGTATGTATTTGAAAGCCCATTCGTGCCAGGTAGGATAGCCAAGTGGCAGGTTATACTCTCCCAATATGACATAGTCTATATGACCCGGAAAGCGGTGAAAGGTAGCATGATTGCTGACCTCCTAGCAGAAAATCCTATCCAGGATTATGAAGCTCTGGATTTTGAGTTCCCTGATGAGCACATTAATGAAGTAGACTGCGAAGAAGGGGGGCCAGCCGATGTATGGGAAATGTATTTCGACGGAGCTGTCAATTTGTCAGGTAATGGAATTGGAGCAGTATTGATATCCCCTGATGGGAAGCACTTCCCAATAGCTGTCAAGTTGAGGTTTGACTGTACCAACAATGTCGCAGAGTATGAAGCTTGTGTGATGGGTCTACAAGCTGCTATCGAAATGAAAATCAGAAAGTTGGAGGTGTACGGAGACTCGGCTCTGATAATCTATCAAGTCAAGGGAGAATGGCAAACTAAGGATCCCAAGTTGATCCCATATCAGAAGTACTTACTGGAGCTGATTAAGGAATTCGAAGAAATCTCTTTCACTCATCTTAGCAGAGACAAGAATCAATTTGCTGATGCTTTAGCTACTCTGGCCGTTATGGCTCAAATGGAAGAAGGGCAGACAACTCAAGCATTGAGGGTCAAAGCAAGGGATGAGCCAGCTTATTGCTTCATGATTGAAGAAGAGCCCGATGGAAAGCCCTGGTATCATGACATCCTGGTCTACTGTAGAACCAGAGAATTCCCTTTGGGGGCAAGCAAAAATGAAAAGAAGATGATTCGGAGATTAGCATTGGGGTACTTCCCCAGTGGAGAAACCCTATACAAGAGGAGCTCCAACGGTGAATTATTGAGATGTGTAGATGCAAAAGAAGCAAAGAGAATCCTCTTTGAGACTCATGAGGGGAATTGCGCAACCCATGCCAATGGGCATATGATGGCTAAGCAAATCATGCGACGTGGGTATTTTTGGACCACAATGGAAAAGGATTGCATCGAGTACTTCCGGAAATGCCATAAGTGTCAGATCTATGCAGATCCGATAAATGTGCCACCTCACAAGTTGTTCAACCTCGTCTCACCATGGCCTTTCGCAATGTGGGGCATCGATGTGATTGGTCCCATCAATCCCAAGGCATCCAATGGGCACAGATTCATCCTTGTGGCCATCGACTATTTCTCCAAGTGGGTCGAAGCAACGTCATATGCTCACATCACACAGAACACGTTTCTCAAATTCTTCAGAAGCAATATCATCTGCCGGCATGGTCTCCCGAATGAAATTGTCACTGATAATGCCAAGAACTTGAATGGTCCAAAGGTTCAGAAACTGTGTGATCAATACAGAATCCGACATCTCAACTCTTCCCCATACCGTCCCCAGATGAATGGAGCAGTAGAAGCCGCGAACAAAAATCTAAAGAGGATAATCCGGAAAATGACGGCCACCTATAAGGATTGGCATGATATGCTTCCCTACGCTCTTCACGCATACCGAACTTCCGTGAGAACCTCAACCGGGGCAACTCCATACTCCGGTCACGGCATGGAGGCGATTGCCCATTGAAGTTGAAATCCTTCCTAAGAATCTGAGCGAGTCGAATTAATGAGTCAGAATGGATTCAGTCGAGGTTGGAACGGTTAAACTTGCTTGATGAGAAAAGGTTAGCAGCGGCATGTCATGGGCAATTATATCAGAGGAGAATGGCTAGGGCATTTGATAAAAGCGTTCGCCCACACGAATTCCAACCCGGACTTAGTTACGAAGAAAGTGTGTCGAACCAAAAGCGATCCACGGGGCAAATGGTCACCAACATACGAGGACCCTATGTGGTTAAAAGGCATTTTCCGAGGAGCCTTGATCTTGACCCAAATGGACGCGAAGAGTTTGAGAGACATGTGAATGCCGACACTGTCAAGAGGTATTATGCATAAACGAGTGAAGGATGAAAACCCGAAAGGGCGTCCAAAAAAAAAAAAAAAAAAAAAAACTTGGGGTGAAAACCCGAAAGGGCGTCCCAAGAGCCAAAATGGAGAAATAAGGAAGGGGGTATGGAACCAAGGATGGAGAGGAAACCGTCACGGCATGGGACTTCAGAGAACTTGAAATAATGGCAGTTAAAAGACTTCAAAACCAACTATAAGGAATATGTGAGATCTATCCTTGTACCCTTCCTTTTCCTTTGAAAGTCTATCCCTGTTTTTCTTAAGGCCATAATAAAGTCATACTTTATTCCTTCTACTTTTGTTTTCCTGTTCACTCACTTTTAATACTATCCTTTCTCTTTGTTTAATGTGCTATTAATTAGTTAAATTTTTGCCATAAGATTTGAATTCGAAAATTGATAACCTCACGTACTTTATTATGAGATTTGCAGGGAATGGCCTTCAAAAAAAAAAAAAAACAACTAGGAGTGAAAACCCGAAAGGGCGCCTCTGGTCGAATGGACAAAAAGAAAGTAAAAACCCGCAAGGATGCTTTCCGTAAAATAAGAAGAAAGTCGGGAACAGAGGAGGGGCATTTGAAGAAATGGGGTCATAGGTCAAGTCTTGCAACTTCTTTTCCGTTAATCATCGGCCTTCGGTATCTTGTTAAGTACACTTTATCGGGGAAGAACTTCATGTGTCAGGGTTAGACTTGCCTTGTAAGTTGATTTTAATTTCATGCAATTTAAATTTCCTGCTATCAACCTCTGGTTCCTTGATTTAAGTTGATTTTAATTTCCTGCAATTCACATTTCCACCATCAACCTCTAGTTCCTTGATCTAAGTTGATTTTAATTTCATGCATTTAAATTTTCTGTCATCAACCTCTGGTTCCTTGATCTAAGTTGATTTTAATTTCATGCAATTTAAATTTTCTGTCATCAACCTTTGGTTCCTTGATCTAAGTTGATTTTAATTTCATGCAATTTAAATTTTCTGTCATCAACCTCTGGTTCCTTGATCTAAGTTGATTTTAATTTCATGCAATTTAAATTTTCTGTCATCAACCTCTGGTTCCTTGATCTAAGTTGATTTTAATTTCCTGCAATTCACATTTCCACCATCAACCTCTGGTTCCTTGATCTAAGTTGATTTTAATTTCCTGCAATTCACATTTCCACCATCAACCTCTGGTTCCTTGATCTAAGTTGATTTTAATTTCTTGCAATTCACATTTCTGTCATCAACCTCTGGTTCCTTGATCTAAGTTGATTTTAATTTCCTGCAATTTACATTTCTGTTATCAACCTCTGGTTCCTCGATCTAAGTTGATTTTAAATTCTTGCAATTTTATTTTCCCGCAATTTAATTTTCCTGCTATCAACCTCTGGTTTCTTGATCCAAGTTGATTTTAATTTTCTAAGTATTCTAACTTCCGTTGCCAATTTCTAGGTCGTTAACTTAGGTACACCTAATCGTCCAAAATATGAGTTTGAATCTTTACATAATTCCTACACGGAAATTTCTTTCCTTTAATAGAAATTATGTAAAGAGGGGAAGCTGTCGACACCATATTTTGGCCGATCCCCAAAATCAACAAGACTTTGAAACCGATCCCCAGCACTAGGTCTCCCTGGGCTAGCCAATGACATTTCCAATTTCTCTTTATTTTTCTTTACCAGATGACCATTTTTCCGAACTCTCCTTAAAAGGAATTGAATCAATGCTAAGTCCTAACATTCGTTAAAGCCTTGCCGATCTCTCAAATCATTTACCGATCTCTCAAACCCGCTGTCGAATTTCCGGACCCGTCGGGTATATCCCTGATCTCTGTTGATAAATGAAGTGAACTAGCATTAGATCTTTTCTTACCAGTTTTATTGCCGATCTCCTTTTCAGAAGATTAAAAGCTAAGGTTTTGGTTCGGTTTAACGAGGGTTCCGATCTTAAGTTTTCAAGTTAAATTTTCAATTTTAATCAAGTCCCGTTCAGCATTTCTTCCCCACCGATCTCATGCTTATTGTGCTTTCCGATCTCTTATACTTAGATTAATAATTGCATTTAGATACTTAGGCAATTCAGAGATTTTCCGATCACATCCATTCATTGAACAAAAGAGACATTCCATTTCATTTCATTTTTTTTTTATACAAGCTATTCGACTGGGGGATCACCCCCAGCCTGATTTACATTTTGCTCACTCTCTCTCTCACCCTCGGCTTCCTCCTCACTGTCCTCATCGCCGCCTCAGAGCCAGTCGGCCATCCAGAGAAGTCCTCTTGTGGTAGCGCTGGAGTTCAGCCAAGAGGTCCTTATGAGCATTCACATAGGCTCCGGCTATTCCCGCCACCATCTCTTCGTCTCTCTCCTTCAGCTCCTCGTCTTTCTCCTTAAGCTCCTCATCCTTCGCCTTGAGTTCCTCTATAAGTTGAGCGACCTGAGCGGCTTCGTTGGCGTGAAGCGCCTGGACTTCCCCAAGAGCACGGCCCCTCTCAGCCAAAATATGATTCTGTTCGGCCAGCCTGTCTTCATGGAACTTTGCCCGTCCCTCGACTTGAGATATATAATCCCGAGCGGATGAGAGTTGGGATCGGAGGGAAGCCACTTCCTGATTCTTCTTCCCGATCTCCTTACCCAGACGCTGAATCTTTTCCCGAACCATGGTCTGGTTCACCAGACACTCCACGTTCAGGCTCATGGATCGAGTTAAGATATCATCGAGACCATTCCGGGATAGCCTGTCCCGATCCGCCTGAAAGAAGATGGTAGACCCCAGGACTTTGGCAAAATCGGGGTTCTCCCTAACAGTCCGGTTATTCTTCAAGGAGTCGATCAGTATTTGAGCACCACGAGAAGAGGTCCTCCCAGAAGCTTGAGTAGGCCCCTTTTCTGTGCTTGGAACAATTGGGAGAGGTGGAGGCTGCTCTTCCGTTCTAGGAGGAGATCGGACAGCTTCTGAGGTCGGCGGACCCGAAGGTTGAGGCGGGTCTCTTTATATCTCCCCAGGCTCATGACCGGGTGTTCGAAGCATTTTCGAACGCTTCATCTCCTTTACTTTCCGGGAGATCTCTCTTTCCTTCTTCTGCTTCCTAGAACCCTCACCACCCGCCATACCTGCACAAAGAAAAGGTTAGTGAGATCGCTAAGGTCGTGAGAACTGAGATATAGAAAATACCAATGCCGAGGTCAGAGAGCGGAAGTTCGCAGTCTTGGCCGGTGAGCAATTGAATAGTCCAATGGTGCAGCTCGGCAGTCACCGCATCCAAATAAGAATACTTTTGAGTGGCGGCCTGACTCTTCAGATCCATCACTATTAAGCTTTCCTCCTGACTCAGGGTAATGTGCTTCGGAAGCAAGGGCCCCTGGTACCACCAGCTACGGGGGAAGTCCTCAAAGCAGCTCGGATCTTTGCTCCTCAGAATGAAGAAACGGTTCTTCCAATTCTTAAGGGATGAGGGCAGATCGGAAAAGAGCCCGCAATGAGGCTTCGCCTGAAAGAACCAGTGTTCGTCATCCTTTCGGCGAGTTAGTCTGTGCAGCTCGGCGAACACCTTAGCCGTAGGTCTGATTCCCTTAGCTCGGCATAGACCTCGGAAGGCTACCAAGATCCGCCACGAGTTGGGGTGAATTTGAACAATGCATGCTCGGTGAAGTTTTAGGACCTCCTTATAGAAATCGTCTAGAGGGAACCTCAGACCGGCCTTTAACTGTTCCTCGTACACCATAACCATGTCATTCTCTTCAAAGGAGTGATCGACACGAAGATCGCCGTGGCTCTTGATTAGCTCGTACGAATCAGGCCGAATGTTATATTCTTGGCTAAACGATTGCAGATCGAATTCTCGAAGAACCGACGGTAGCTCGTCTATAGGGAGAGTCTCTCTCCCTGAAGAAGGTGCAAGCCTAGATGGTATGACCCGCCCCCGAGTTGGAGCGGAGGCCCTGGGAGGTTCTTATTGAACGCTTGGCCCGACTGCCTCTTCTTCATCAGACGATGACCACGAGAACTGAATGGAAGGAGGGCTCGCCGCTCTCTGACATTCGGCACCGCTCATTTTCAAAAGAAACAAAGAATTTAAACTAAAAGAGGATCAAAGCCCTTACCGGAGTCTGATCGGCGTCGGAAGAACTGGAGAAAATGAGAGAACTTCGAAGTTGTGAGCAAGAGACTGAAAATGGAATGAGAGAACAACTGGCTAGTCCCTCACCCCTATTTATACTAGTCCGAGCATTTAATGCTCACGAGATTCCATGCAAAGGCATCGGTTAACGTGAGTCGCCAATTGCTCGACACGCCTCGAACATCCCAAGGAGATCGGTTAAGTAGAGGTCGGCATAATAAGTTGAATATTTTGAATAAAGGATCAGTTAAGAGTCATTTTGTTAGAATCCAGATCGGACAAATATATCAGAGATCAGAAAATAATCAAATAAGATAATAATTGGAGAAACAAGATTTTTATTTCCAAAAGTTCGGATTACATCATTTGGGCGATCTCTAGGGATCGGATTATGATAAAGGTCTAATTACATCATTTGAGCGATCTCTAGAGATCTGATTACATTGAAGGATTACATCATTTGGGCGATCTCTAGAGACCGGTGGAACATCTTATCTAAAGGACCTATGTCAAAGCCTAGTCTCGTGGCTGAATCAAAAGAGGTGTTTGATCAGGAGACCGGCTATTGACATCGGATAGATGTATAGCTCAGATGGGGTGACTATGACTCCCATGAAGATGAGAGACATCGTCACCAATGTTACCACTCAAAACCGACCCGCTGTCGGAACACCCAATGTGGAGGAAAGACGCTGTCGGAACACCCAATGTGGTAAGAAGCCGAATAAACTCAGATGAGCGACTCGAGACCGGCACGATCAAGGTCCGCAATCCAGATCGGTCAATTGATCCAGTTCTCTCACCGTCATCAGACAAGGTTATTCGATCACCGGGATCGTAAATTTTCAGTCGGTGAGTAAAAAGGTCCATCAGAAAGGGATCAAAAGCCACGCCTTAGCCGAATTATCCGGAACAGTTAAAACAAGTAAGAAGGAAGAGAGGAGAATCAGATGAAGGAAATGTCTCTGTTGTCAGGGGTATATATAGGGGGAAAACGAGCATTTATTACTAAGCAGAAAACGAAGCGGACGCTTCGGGAATCGAGGGACAATTAATGCTTTGACCAGACCGGACTTGAAGAAGGGAAAAGATCGGAATAGTAGATCGGAAGGTGGGAGACCAGCATGAAAGGTCGGAAAGAACATGTGAAAGAGATCAGAAAGAGGAGGGATCGGTAGGCAAAAAGAATAAGACAAATCCCAATAACCGTCGTCAGAATCAGAGCCGAGGTAGTTAAGGCGTTGCAAACGAGATCTCCACCGCACGCCTAAGAATCGCCCGCAATGCTGACAGGTGCCAGGGTATGTCATGACAGTCCTGTACATTCCAATCTCCACCGTTGATCCCACTTGTAAGGACAAACCCGGAACCCTTAGATCAAGAGAGAAGACGACAATACTAGCGTCTTTCGCTCTTAGCCCTCAGATCGTTCCGGACAAGGAAATTTGGACCGTCAGATGGAAAGAAGAAAAGGACAAATATTATGAAGAGTGATCTCAACCATTCATTTTGATTCTCTTTAATTCCTGAACCTCCGATCATGTCCTTCGAAATCTTGACCCTCCATCTCCCTCAAAATAAATCCTGACCCTTCACGAAGAGCACCCGATTCCTATAAATACCTGCATAAAAACTGTTCAAGGGACGGACGGAAAATAGACAAGAGGCTGTTATTATAGCAGAGGAACTGAAAGTTCATTTAGTTTGTTACTCTGCTACTTAGAAGTGTCGATTAAAAAGACTTTTGAAACTAGTTTTCTGAAGTGTTTTCTTGAAGAGATTCTGAATACTGGAACTCTACATTTCCAGTTTATTCATTATCTGGTCATACTCTCACTTTCTGCCTTTTATCATCTCTGTTTTCACTGTCCAAGCTCAACTTCATATCACTCGGTTCTTTCTATCTTGATCTGATCGCATTTTAGCTAAGTACTCTCCAGTTCACGAAGAACACCACCCTCAGGCCAATCAATCCGTTGCCTTATCACCATTCGACACCCCATAGTTATTTCAATAAAATTGGCTCCTTACAGGTAAGAGCTCAGTTTTATTAAGTGCTTATATTTACTTTCCGCATTTTCTTTGTTCTTCTTACATCTGTGACTTTCTTCAAGATTACTTTTGCACAAACGATCCCTAAAGAATGACACTCCCAAATCATCTCTTTAGTGATCAGTTCATTTTTATTAATCTTTATCATTTCTGAAAGCAAGTTTTCTAACTCCTAGTAGTATGTAAATGGTTGGAGTAAACGAGGTAATCGCAACTTAGAGGTCTCTTTAAAAGAAAAACATGAATAACACGTCGGAAGATAGCCAAACTATTAGGTGACGTAAATGAATTCGGCAAGATGTCATAAAGCGAAATAGAACCAAAGTAAACAAAATGAATAGATCGGATGTTAATAGATATTGGTAAAATGACTACATGAAAAGGTCAGTGAATCAAGTCTAGTGTTCCCCGTTCAGCCACAGGGTATCCAGAAACCTTATCCCCAGCATTTTTGAATGCCAGAATTCTTAGTTTTAGGTTCTTAGGACCCGTAGCTGTGGTTAAATTTTTAAAGGTTGGAAAAGTCTTTGTCCGAGTCCCGTCAAAATAGAAGAGGTCGGAAGAGTCCTTATCCTATCCTTGCCTAAAAGTTTTAAATCAACAGTTAAAGGAGATCAGATGAGAGTTCTTATCTGGTTTCCAACCCGAAATCCCAATAAAAGAAGATCGGAGGAGAGTTCTTATCCGGTCTCCAATCCAAAAATCTCAATACTCTTAAAGGAGATCGGAGGAGGGTTCTTATCCGGTTTCCAATCCAAAATTTTAATGAACCATTAAAAGAGATCGGAGGAGAGTTCTTATCCGATCTCCGATCCAAAATTTTTAATACATATTTAAAGGGATCGGAGGAGAGTTCTTATCCAGTCTCCAATTCAAAACCCCAATAAATATTCAAAAGAGATCGGAGGAGAGTTCTTATCCGATCTCCAAATCAAATTTTAATAAATATGCAGAATAATCTCGCAAACAAAAGACATAAATCAACTTCAACTCACTAAGGTTGTCTCATTTACTTATGTATCTGGGTAATCCAAATGGTGAGAAAGCAAATATTCCCCTATATCAGAAGGGTAACATATTCATTCGAGCCTTCCTAACTATCAAATTTGAAAGTGTAAAGTTAAATCTACTTACCCTTGTTAAGGGACGAGGTGAGGTGCCTAACACCTTCCCCACCCGTTTACGGACCCCGAACCTAGAATCTCTGTCTTGAAGTGGTTTCATTTTTAATTTATTTCCCCAAATGGTTTTCTTTAGTTTCCCTCAAAACTAAGGTGGCGACTCCTCACTCTTTCCCACTTCGGTGAGTGATCGTCCAGGCGACCGCAAAATCCCATTGCGACAGTACTAATTAATTAATTTTTCTTTGAAATTTCTAATAATATTTATGCTTCAATAGATGTTTATTTAATTCTTAAAAATAGTTTCCAGGGTTCCCCGCAGTCCAGGACTAGTCAACGGTCTACGCCGCAACTTCCCGGTGCAGTAACCCATCGTTAGGATTCTCGACTCGTTTAACTTGGTTACATTTCATTGCTATTATTTTTCCTTTTTTTTTTCTTGTATTTTCTTTTCTTTTATTTCATTATTTTATGTCTCCTCACCCATATCTAATTGTAGTTCTAGGCATCCTAGCTGTCCGGACAACACTAGTCACAAGAACAGTAGAACGCACTACCAAACATAGGGGTGTTACATTGTGTTTTACCTTAAGTTTTAAAGTTATTAGTTGTGCACCACTGAGTAATATACTCAGCGATAGCTTCTTTATGCTATCGCAGGTAAGGGAAAGAAGAAGGTTGCCGAGTGAGAGACTTGGACGTAGTATTTTGGTATTGATTGTGAGTATTTACGTTAGGTATACCCTTGTGATTCCTTTGGATGCATTTTGTACCTATATGTATGGATGTATGGACATTGAGCAGTTTGTATTAAAAAGCACTGCATTACTAAAGTATTTTGAGTTTGTAACTATTTGTATTTTATTTTGAGACTTATGGAAATATAACCTTTATAATATTTAGTCTATCATTATTTCGAATGATTGTTTACATTGAATTTTAACTATTCCCATGCAGTTTTTCGCAAAAGAATTGATAAGATAAAAAGATATGATTTGTTTAAAATCCCTTGTAGCATAAGTAATGGGCTATCGGTAGGTGTAGTTCGGTAATTCATTAGGTATGCTACGGGAACATGTCGTGCCTTATAAGGGATAAGGTGTGAGGGAGAAAGGTCCCTTAGGCAAATCCCACATCGGTAAAGCACAGAGATGGTCTTGGGCTCAAAAAGTAATGATATATAAAATAGGGGAACTAATCACTAGAGGCGCCTTTCAGTGGAATGGCCTGGAGAGTTGGAAGAACTCTAGGGTTAAGCGTGCTCGCTTAAGAGAAATCCTAGGATGGGTGACCTCCTGGGAAGTTCTCCATTCCACCTATGGGACAAAATCGTGAGGCTTATGGCCAAAGCGGACAATTCTTCTAATGGTTGGAGCCTGATCGTTACAATTGGAATCAGAGCCACTCGCGTGTCCTCTTGGGCGATAGTGGGGCAAACCTCAGTGAGGACGCTGAGTCCAGAAAGGGGGGGAGAAAGGTCCCTTAGGAAAATTCCACATCGGCAAAGCACGGAGATGGTCTTGGGCTCAAAAAGTAATGATATATAAAATGGGAGAACTAATCACTATAGGCGCCTTTTTGGTGAAATGGCCTAGAGAGTTGGAAGAACTCCAGGGTTAAGCGTGCTGGCTTGAGAGAAATCCTAGGATGGGTGACCTCTTAGGAAGTTCTCCATTCCACCTATGGGACAAAACCGTGAGGCTTATGGCCAAAGCGGATAATTCCTCTAGTGGTTGGAGCCCAATCGTTATAATTTGTATCAGAGCTGCTCGCGTGTCCTCTTGGGCAATGGTGGGGCAAACCTCAGTGAGGACGCTGAGTCTTGAAAGGGGAGGAGAAAGGTCCCTTAAGCAAATCCCACATCGACAAAGCACGAAGATGGTCTTGGGCTCAAAAAGTAATGATATATAAAATGGGGGAACTAATCATCCCTTAGCCAAATCCCACATTGGCAAAGCATGGAGATGGTTTTGGGCTCAAAAAGTAATGATATATAAAATGGGGAAACTAATCACTAGAGGCGCCTTTTGGTAGAATGGCCTGGAGAGTTGAAAGAACTCCAGGGGTTAAGCGTGCTCGCTTGAGAGAAATCCTAGGATTTGTGACTTCCTGGGAAGTTCTCCATTCCACCTATGGGGTAAAACCGTGAGGCTTATGGCCAAAGCGGACAATTCCTCTAGTGGTTGGAGCCTGATCATTACAAATTTGTTGAAAGCTTTCTTATAAGATGTGAATCTAGACACAGGTAACTTCATATATTTTACTTTGAGATTTACAGGAGGGTAAAGAATCATTAGGCAACTGGTGCATCTAAAGGGCAAAAATCTGCAAGGGTGCTTCCTGCAAAGCCAATAAAGATTTAAAAAAAAAGGTAGGGGTGAAAACCCAAAAGGGTGCTCCTAGCAAAATGACGGAAAGAAGGCAAAAACCTAAAAGGGCACTTTCTAAAAAACGAGCGAAGGGTGAAAATCTGAAAGGATGCCTCGGAAAAGAGAGTAAAAAAAAAAAAACTAGGAGTGAAAACCCAAAAGGGCACTTCTAGTCAGAAATGGTAAAAAGTAAAAGCCAAAAAGGTGCTGGAGAAAATTATGGGCCATGCCTCGTAATTCGTTTTGGCCTTTTCCATCAATCGTTTATCTTCGGGATCTTGTTAGGTAAACTTTGTTTGGAATAACACCCTGCATTATATTTGCTTTGCGAGCATTTGAGGTATATACACCAAACTTATCTATGATAACTAGCTAAGTTAGCTCCAAGTTGATTTTAATTTCCTGTTATCAACCTCTGGGTTTAAGATCCAAGTTGATTTTAATTTTCAGCACTTTAATTTCTTATTATCAACGTTCAAGATCTAAGTTGATTTTTATTTTCAGCATTTATTTCTTGTTATCAACCTCTGGGTTCAAGATCCAAGTTAATTTTAATTTTCAGCATTAATTTCTTGTTATCAACCTTTGGGTTTAAGATCTAAGTTGATTTTTAATTTTCAGCATTAATTTCTCGTTATCAACCTTTGGGTTCAAGATCCAAGTTGATTTTAATTATCAGTACTTTAACTTCCTGTTATCAACCTCTTGGTACAAGATCCAAGTTGATTTTAATTTTCAGCATTTATTTCTTGTTATCAACCTTTGGGTTCAAAATCCAAGTTGATTTTAATTTCCAGCATTTATTTCTTATTATCAACCTCTAGGTTTAAGATCCAAGTTGATTTTAATTTTTAGCACTTTAATTTCTTATTGTCAACCTCTGGATTCAAAATTGAAATTGATTTTAATCTATTTATTATTGTTAACCTCTGAATTCAAGATTCAAGTTGATTTTAATCTATTTCTTATTGTCAACCTCTAGGTTTAAGGTCCAAGTTGATTTTAATTTCTTGTTATCAACCTCTGGGTTCAAGATCCAAGTTGATTTTAATTTCTTGTTATCCACCTCAGGGTTCAAGACCCAACTTAATTTTAATTTTTAGTACTTTAATTTCTTGTTATCAACCTCTGGGTTCAAGATCCAAGTTGATTTTAATTTTCAGCACTTTAATTTCTTGTTATCAACCTTTGGGTTCAAGATCCAAGTTGATTTTAATTTTCAGCATTTATTTCTTATTATCAACCTTTGGGTTCAAGATCCAAGTTGATTTTAATTTTCAGCATTTATTTCTTGTTATCAACCTCTGGGTTTAAGATCCAAGTTGATTTTAATTTTTAGCATTGATTTCTTGTTATCAACCTCTGGGTTCAAGATCCAAGTTGATTTTAATTATCAATACTTTAACTTCTTATTATCAACCTCTGGGTTCAAGATCCAAGTTGATTTTAATTTTTAGCACTTTAATTTCTTGTTATCAATCTCTGGGTTCAAGATCCAAGTTGATTTTAATTTCCTATTGTCAACCTCTGGATTCAAGATCCAAGTTAATTTTTAATTTCCTGTTATCAACCTCTAGATTCAAGATCCAAGTTGATTTTAATTTCCCATTATCTACCTCTGGATTCAAGATCCAAGTTGATTTTAATTTACTGTTATTAACCTCTGGGTTCAAGACCTAAGTTTATTTTAATTTCTTGTTGTCAACCTCTGGATTTAAGATCCAAGTTGATTTTAATTTTTAGCATTAATTTCTCTGTTATCCACCTTTGAATCCAAGACTCAAATTGATTTGAATTCCCAACACTATAATTTGCAGTATTTTATTTCAAAATTTCATCCACCCAAAATATGGTTCTAAATCTTTACATGATTTCTATGCAAGAGAATTTCCTTCTCTTTAATAGAAATTATGTAAAGAGGGGCAGCTGTAGACACCATATTTTGGTCGACCCTCAAATGCAATGTTCTTTTAAAATTGAATTTTCATTACGTTACCCGATCTCAACCGATGACCCGATCACAGGTCATTTTTCCGAACTCAGCAATGGCTTATCTTTGGAATAACTCAGTCTCACGTTCGAGTTAGATTGCCTTCCGATCTCCTCACCTTTATCCGATGTGTCCGGATTGATATTGGATCTCCGGACCATTCAACCTTACATGCTATTATTTTCCAATCTCTCTATGTTCTAATACCTCAAAATTCCAAATCTGCATATAGTGTTGTGATCAGGTATCTTGCTCGAATCGTTCAAACATTCCTCAAACAAAGCTAAGGTTTTATCCGATCTCTAAGTGATGATCCCGACCCTAATAAGCTCAAGTCATTACAATTCTATCAAATCACTCTTCAAATGTTTTAAGGTTTCAGTTGATATGCGGCCACAATACCGTCCGATCTCATGTTCAAGTGTAATGGTTTTCTGATCTCTCGAGGTGGCTTGATGTTTTATGATTAATAACCGATCTTAGGTTTAATGTTCAATTGCATTCAATTGATTAAGTACTCAGGCAATTTGGTTTGGATGTTTTCCGATCTCATCAAGAAAATTAAGCATGAAAAGACGCAGATTCATTTCAAAATATAAAAATATACAAGTCATTCGGTAGGAGGGTCTCCCCTAACCTACTCTCCAGGTACATTTTTAGTTTCGTCATTCTCTCTCTCTCTTTCAGGCTCCTCCTCACTGTCTTCTTCAGCTCTTGGGACGAGATCCACCATCCAGGAGAAGTCTACCTCATGATGGTGCTTTGTGAGCTTGGCTAGAAGATTGCCATGTGCATTCACATAAGCACCAGCCTCTCTCACCAGAGGCTCTTTTTCCTTGACCTTGATCTCTTCAGTAAGTCAAGCGACATCGGCAGATCGGCAGGCCCGAGCATCTTCCAATTCCTGCTCTAGTTCAGCTATCCGTTCCTCATAAGATTTCATTCGACCTTCTATCTCGGTGATGTAGTCCTGGGCTGTGGAGAGTTAGGCCTTAGCAGAAGATGCATCTTGGACCGCCTTCAGAATCTCCTATCTCAAGAGATGAGCCTTTTCTCTGATCAAATGTTGGTTCAAAATAGCCTTCAAACCTAGGCTCATCGTCTGAGCTAGGAGTTCATTGATGCTATCTTGGGCCAATCTATTCCTATCTTCTTGAAAACAGATGGTAGCGCCCAAGACCTTGGCTAGGTCAGGATTACCCCAAACAGAACAGTTCCTTTCCAGAGAATGGATAAGGACCTGAGCACCTCGAGAAAGAGTCCTTATGGCCGGTCGAGAAGGCCCCCCTTCTGCACTTGAAGAGATCGGTGGAGGTGAAGGTTCAGCCTGTTAAGGTGGAGAAAGAACCACCTCTACCTCTGAGACTGGCTGCTCTGGAGGTCAGAACGGAGAGCTCGGTACTTCTACCAAGTCCTGCCTTGGTGTCTGAGTAGCAGCAGCGGCAATCTTCATCTCTCACACTTTTTAGGTGAGCTCCCTCTTCTACTTGTGGCTCTCCTTTGTACTCTCGCATCCTGCCATACCTGCACAGATAACAAGTTAGTGAGATCACCAAAGTTAGAAGACTGAAGATTTAGATTATACTGATCCCAAGGCCGAGGTCAGAGAGTTGTAACTCATAGTCCTCATGGGCGATCACTTGCATCTGCCACTATTTCAGTTTGGCCATAACCGTGTCCAGACATGAGTACTTGTGAGTGGTCGCCTGATCCTTCAAATCCTTCACCATAGCATCCTCGTCTTTATTTAGGGCGATCTTCTTTGGAACTGAAGGAACCAAATACTGCCAACTACGTGGGATGCCCTCAAAACCATTCGGGTCCTTGCTCCTCAATATGAAAAATCGATTTTTCCATTTCTTCAACGAGGAAGGGAGATCGGTGAAGAGTCCATAGTTTGGCTTGGCTTGGAAAAACAAATATTCATCATCCTTCTGCAGAGCAAGCCTATGCAACTTGGTGAAAACCTTCGCTGTAGGCTCGAGTTTTTTAGCTCGGCATAAACCTCTGAAAGCCACCAGAGTCTGCCAGGAGTTCGGATGTACTTGGGCTATAAAGATATGATGAAACTTCAGAACGGCTCTAAAGAATTCGTTTAGGAGAAACCGAAGCCCGGCCTTCAATTGTTCTTCATATACCATGATCAAGTTGGTTTCTTCAAATAAATGATCGGCTTGGAGATCGCCATGACATTTGATAAGTTCGAAGGAGTCAGTTGGAAGGTTGTACTCTTAGCTAATGGACTGGAGATCGGTCTCCTTGAGAATCGATGGCAACTCATCCACGGGTAAGTTCCCTTTCCCTGAAGATGATGCTTGTTTTGATTTAGTTGCTCGACCATGGGCTGGGATAGTGGTTGTAGAAGGTTCGGGTCACTCACTCGGTCTGGCCACCTCACTTTGTCCTGTTAGTAGTATGCCCTAGAGCATATCATTTAGTATGTATCTTGTACATATTTTATTAATAAAAGGCATTTTCACTTTTCCATTTACATAATATATTTATGTGTAATAGAAAAGGTCCATTGATATTTTGTTAGAAATTCTATTATTAAGTTATTAAGAATATGAGTGACAGTATTTCTAGCACAAAGTATCATAAATAGGTTCACAATTGAGGATACTTCACAATAAGGACATGACTTATCCAGAAAGATTGTAATTATGTTTATTCCCAAGTTATTTATATGAGATGTAAATAAGATGGAATGGTGAGTCTCATGCCATATAACAAACATGATAGGCACTTATACATGATAAGTAGGTCGAACTAGTGACATTTATGACAAGCACATGGAGTTTACTCTTGTCAATGTATTGTCATAAATCATATTAGTGCATATAATCTTTAGACCTGAGATAGCATAGTTATCTTGTATATAGGTGGTTTGAGTTTGATACTGCTTTCATACTTGTACTGTGTATGGGTATATGGGCATGTGTTGGCTCTTATTAGTTATATATGGAGGTAAGTGTTGATCAAGATGGAATATGTTCCTCTAAGTAAATAGGGATAAAATCCTATGTTCATTTAATTATTCTTGATGTTTCAAGTTCCTGGCCAGGACAGATAGATTTATTCAGAAAAGAGTTTCTAATGAGAAAATCTTTTTAATCAAGAACTGGAATTAAAAAAGAACATAATATTCATAGCAAATGGGGTTTGACATAAACCATGACTCCAGCTCGAATTGGGATTTTATAACAGAGAGATTCTAGTGCATGGTAACATATGATTATAGGTTGATTTAAGGTAAACCTTATTACTGATTGGGTGGCCATGGCATGCTATGCTAGGTGTTAATCATGGTCTATGAGGTGCATAAAATGATTTAGAGAAATCATTTACGGTAAGAAAGAGTTCTGATGATATTAAGAGTTGATATCATGTCTCATTGCCAATTAGTGATGAGCCTAGTAAGTCACACACATACACAAGCAATCACCAAATTAAATATGATTTAATTAATTAATTAAAGAGTTTAATTGATTAATTAAATAGGTTTGGTTTCCAATTAGATTGCAAAGTCCTTAGCATGGCTTGAAACCAAATCTAGGTTATTGGATGTATAATATAAGTTAAATTTATATTTAAAGTGTTTAAATATGAATTTAATTAATGAGAAATTAATTAATTTATATTTGATATAAATTGATTAGAAGAAGAGAAATAATTTTTTTGGGTTGAGAACTCAAAATTAAAACACAGGGGTATTTTGGTCATTTCACAGGGTGACATGTGGCACCATGAGATGGTGACACATGGCACTGCACATAAGCTTGCAATATGTCTTTTAATCATGTAAGATGATTAAAGTTAAGATTAAATATAGGTTTGACACTTGGCACAATGTGATTGGGTCAATTAAACCTAGAGCCAATCAGAAGGTGACATGTGGCAAGAGTTTTAAGTGATGACCTAGCTATACAAGTGTTGTTATGAAAGAGTAAAACGTGTGGGCTGCTGTTCTTATTTGGTGCCGCCACCCAAAGAACATCTCCCCTCTCTTCTTCTTCATCTCTCATCAATTCAAAGAGATTAGCTAACAATCTCTTGAATTAAAAATACTAGAAATCATTTCTAGTGTCCTGTTTACATTTGTAATCTCTCAATAGGAAAAACTTGATTCTCTAATTGATTGGGAAAGCTTTAGAAGCTGTTCAAGGGCTGCCATTGGTGATTTTGGTGTGAACAAGCTAGAGGGACAATATCTGGTGTCCTAGGCGCATCCCAAAGGTACCAAACACACTGCAGTGCATCAAAAATGTTAGTGCACTTGTTCTTGATCTAATATAGGGTTCTAAAGAATTAATCTGTTAATTCTAAAATCTTAAATGGAAAATGTAGATCCAAAATATATATTAAAAGAGTTTTAATATGCTGTTTATCATTGAAATCAAATAGATAAAAATGAATCTTGCATGATGCATGTGACCCTAGATGAAAATTTTTTGAATTTCAATGATCTAAACTTTTATTTTTCATGCTTCCGGTCCTTCAGTTGGTATCAGAGCCACCATATTTGCCATTTAGATTGTTGATTATATGATTTAATTGTGTGGTTTGATCATGAGATGATAGATCCATTGCTGGTTGCAAAGGAAAGGTGGTGGCATAGTGATGAACACCAATGGTGCGCACACTTTGTGGTCTCCAATGGTGTGGGCAAGGTTTGGGTTTTTAAATCTACAATTGTTGTATGATCTAAGTTTCATCCTATGACTAATTAAAATGTTTAATTAGGTGTTTTAATCACACAAATAAATTTTGATTCAGATCTGAATTTTTAAAGTTGTTTGAATATGATTCAAATTTGAATTTTAAAAGTTGTTTGAATATGATTCAAATCTGAATTTTTAAAGTTGTTTGAATATGATTCAAATCTGAATTTTAAAAGTTGTTTGAATGTGATTCAAATTTGAATTTTTAAATTTGTTTGAATGTGATTCAAATCTAAATTTTTAAATTTGTTTGAATGTGATTCAAATCTGAATTTTTAAATTTGTTTGAATGTGATTCAAATCTAAATTTTTAAATTTGTTTGAATCATATTCAAATCTGGATTTTTAAGTTGAATATGAGATATTCAATTTAATTTAAGTATGTATGTTTTATTTAATTGTTAAATAGTTATATGCAAGATGGATGATCATGGACTATAAAAGACCAATTTGATTGGATTTATTTCTTTTATGTTTCTTTGGGCTGTAAATTAATTAATTTATTTTAATTTATTTTGGGCATGTTTTATAAAGGTGGTAATATTTTTGGGTTGTAATTTCATTTATTTAGTTCTTGTAAATTCGCCTTGATATGCCAAGGATTAATATGTAATTGGATTGCAAGAAGATCAAGGAGGTCAAGAGCATTGGTGGGACCAGTGGGAGGAATTCAATATCAAGTGTTGATTATGTACTCTTTCAGCAACTCTTGTAATATGAGTGAATGAAATGCACCTATGAATGCCCTGATTCAATTCTTGGTGGCTCAGAATTAAATCCCTTAGAAAAGTCCATGATCATACCATATTTATTTATTGTCCATGAATGCATGAGATGTATGGGAATGTATGCAAGTATATGATATATGCATGCTAATTGGATAATGTACAAAGTAAGACCTTAATAGTAATTAAGACGATCACAAAATCTTCTAAACAAATGATTAAGTTGGATATGCTATTATTAAAGTAATTATAACATGGGCCCTCCATTGGGGCAATTATTTTAAGAAATTTTAAATAGTTATATATGATGCAATTAATTTAAGAGATTTTCTTAAGAATAATTGTTAAGCATGAGATGTTGTAAATATGTAAATGGTTTGGTGGCCAATAATGGATGTGCCTAAAGACATTAAAATTATTTGCATGTTTACTGGCTCAATGGGATCAACTTAACTAATGCAAGATAAGTCAATAATGGATGTGCTTGAGATTTTGAGCATTAGGGGCTAGGTCAAGGATTGAACCTCACATGAGATGTGATGGGCAAGGAGTTGCTTACTTATAATTTATTGTAATTCTAATAATGGATGTGCCTGAGGATGATCAATAGGATTATAAGAATTGAATCACCCACTATAAATCGATCCAACTAGGATTTTCGTTTTTTACTTTGGAAGTGTAGGATTCGCTAAGTTAGTGGGAGGACCAATTTGATTAAAAGACCATAATCATTTTGGTTAATTACATGATACATTTATTACCTCTCTACGGGTAGTTTGATGCAAATATATGAATGAGTGGATCCTGGATCCACCAATGCATGCACAGATGTGTTGTAGAGGGAAAACGTAACCTTGATGACATCCGGGGCATCTTGCTTCTCCTGAGCTCTTATGGCATAGGCTCTGGCAGGTACTCTGACCTCTGGCCTCTCAGCTGACTCAGATGTAGGCCTCAGTGATGGACCAGTTGCCTCAGATTTACCGGCCTTCCTACCCCTTTGAGGTGCAGGGGCAGGCCTATCAGCTTGTGTTGGGGCAACTGTAGTAGTCCTCTTCGGACAATTTTTGATCTGATGTTTTGTAGATCCACACCGTAAGCATGCACCAGTCACTCGCCAACAGTCACCCTTATGCCACTTCTAGCAATATGGACAGGCAAAAGATGTTGGGGCTGGTCCCCTGAACATTGTCCCTGGAGAGCTGCCTGATGGTGTGGACTAGCCTCTCCTAGGTGTGAACTGTGGTCTGGGCCCTTGGGACCGACCCTGACCTTGTGGTTATCCCAAACTCTGAGCAGGAGGACCTTAGACTTCTTACTGGGAGCAGAGAATGAACTGGACTGACCTGGACCCCTCTTCTGCTGTCTTTCCCTTCTATTTTGCTCATTTATTTGGACTCTTTCTACTTTCGATGCAGCGTCTACTAATTTGGCAAAATCCGTGATCTCCAATGCTATTATCATGACTTTGATATTGTCATTGAGCCCTTCTTCGAACCTTCTTCACCTCTCTGCCTCTGCAGGGACTATCTCCCTCCCATACTGGCCCAGTCTGATGAATTCTCGCTCATACTCTACCACTAATAGTTGCCTCTGTCTCAGACTGATAAATTCTCTTCTTCTCTCTTCTAAATACACTTTACTGACATACTTCTTCCTGAACTATGTAAGGAAGTAATCCCAGGTGATTTGATCTAGTTGCACCTCACTGGTTATTGTGTCTCACCACTGGTATGCATCATCTTGAAGTAGGGACACAACACCCTCCAGATTCTGCTTGGGGGTGCAATGAAGCTGTTTCAACACTCTGACTGATCTATCCAACCAGTTTTCCACTATCATAGGGTCATCCTCCTTCTTCCCAAAGAAATCCACAACCCCATGTTTTCTCAATTTCTTTAAATGGGACTTCTGTGGTGCTGGTGGAGGTTGTGGCTGTGGTTGTGGTGGTGGAATTGCCTCCATCATTTGCCGGTAGAATTCGGTCATTTGCTGGAATAATGCCAACTGAGGTTGGGCAGGTGCCTCAGCTGCTGGTGGGGTAGATTCTCCCCTGCCTCCAGATTCAGCTCTTGGTGGAGCACGACTCTCCACCTCTTCATCAACTGCTCTTTGAGAAGCAGGATCCATATCCTAATCAAAATAACAAAACAAATAGATCTACATCAGTGTCACCTCAATACTTACAAATGCAATGCAATGGTATGCACTCTATTTAGGCCCAGAAACACCTAAACCGATGCTCTGATACCACTAAATGTGACACCCTTTACACGTCTACAATGTAGCCGAGCAAGACATGCCACACGATGTACCGGAGCACCAATTCATATTTTCATTACAATTTACCCTTTTTAATTCATTTATTTACAATTTTTTTTATTAATCTGAATTTTTTGCAAATTTTATAGAAAATCCGGTAGAGTGCCGGCTGTAAATTGGAAAAACAGTTCTTCTGAATCTGTTAAAAACACTTCCAATATAATCATAATTTCAATCTCAGTTAACCACCAACATATTTTCAACAATTTCTCAAATGACTTCAATATCTCAAAATTCAATTCGCTCCATATCATACTCAATTTAATAAGAAATGCTCAAATTTATTACTGAACATGGTTCATAGATAATTACATCATAAGCATAATTACATGAGTTTATAATATACATTACAAAAGTTTACAAAATACAAAATATCAAAAGTAACCTAATGTCCTACCAATACACTGCAAATGTGAGGTGACTTTGGACTTTGTGTGCAAATCTGAAAGTTCACCCGGTCTAAGGTCTGCTGGACTCCCCAGCTATGTCTCCAGTACCTGCGCGTGGCATAAGCGACGCGCTAAGCAATTCTACTTAGTGGTGACAATATAAAATAAAATAACTAAAATAACATAAATATGCAAAATATATGTTTACATTTTAGGTAGACTTAATTTCTGGCATTTATTGCAGTATTATTCGATTAAAATTTGATAAGATTTATTTTCATTGCCCGAGTAACCCATACTAGTTGACTGGAGTGGATAAATGGGTAAACTGACACTGGGTATCAAGTACCTCTGACCATCACACCTTCGGTCACATTGTGTCTCCCGGTGTGTAACAGAATAGCTAATAAGCTATAATAATTATCAGAGATAAAATCCAAGTATAAAAACTCAATCAACATAGCCAAAGGCTATTATAACACAGAATGGCACGTGAGGCCATAAAACACAGAATGGCATGAAGCCATATGCAGTACTGCTAACAGAACCCTATTGGCATACCAACCTATCAAAACCAATCTTGTTAGGTGTACTAGGGCATGTTACACTCTTAAATTGTACAATTCTTGAAATTTAAGTTTAGGTGTTACTATTCATTTCATTAGTCAACAAAAATGCTGACTTTTGCATAGACAATAGGTACATTAGTTTTAATACTCCCAACATACCACATTTTGCATTCTAAAATTGTTGGTGTTGGTTACCAATACCATTTCTAAGCTTAGTGTTAGTTGTTTAAAATTTTCAGATTTCAAGCCTTGTATTTACTATTCGATTAGTTATTTTTTCAGAGGGAATTTGGTAAAGTTTTCAACATGAAAGTTGTTCCTTATTGTGTCTAGTTACATTTCTTTTTTTGAATCACTACATTTGGAGTTTTGTAGCTCAATTTATGGCCTAAATACCATGACTGGCCGGATTTCCAACTTCCCAAATTTTTTGGACTGACCAAATCTACAGTGTTTTGTGCAGTGACTTCAGGCCACCTTTTGAATATGTTGTGGTCAACATTTGGGTTATATTTCTTCATGAAAGTTGTAGGAATTTGCTAGTAAAATTTCAAGTCAATTGGACCTTTCTACACAGAGTTATGACTAAATGAATAAACACTGTTTATTTGGTCATTTTGCCAAGGCAGAATGCAGGTCACCCAGATTAGGGCATTCTTTAGGTCAACTTGGTTTGGTTTTCTGGGCATGGTTTCTTCACCAAAGTTGTGCCATTTTGTGTCTAGTTTCATGTCCAATTGTCCTTGCACCAATTAAACCTCTACAACTCCAGTTATTGCTATCCAAACCTGCTGGACTCATGCTCAGTCCTGCAGGTCAACCAAGGCAGCAACACTAACTTCAATTCCCACTAAACAAACCACTTCATTTCTTATTCACACATAACCAAATGGTCACTAATTGACCATTAAAACTTACTTTCAACATTACCTAATCAAAATCTCAATTTTTGGGTCCAAACCCTAGCTCCACCATTCTAGATTTTTGCATTCACTTGCACTTCACCTTCCTAATCAATAGATTAGCATTAAGAGCAGCTAGAGTACCATTTTAATTCAAGAAAATCTTCAAACCCTACCTATCCCAAAGCTGCCGAAATTTTAAGAAAAGCTTACACATGGTATATTTTTAATTTTCGTACAAATTTACTTTCCACTCCACTCCTTTAACCTGAATCAAAAGAGGAAGAGTGAGTTTAGTCAATAACCTATATTGGAGTAAATTTCAATCTTGTAAGAGCTCTTCCTTTACACTTCTTTTTGCTCCCAAAATCTTCACCAAGATGAAAGAGCAAGATTTTGTGTTGACACTTAGGGTTTTTGTTGAAAGAAAACTAGGGAAATGAAGGTTTGAAAAGTTTATTAATGGAGGAGTGAGGGAGAGCATATGGTGCGGCTTTGAAGAAGAAGAGAATGGCTGCTATTTTTTCTAGAATTCTGCCTCCTTTTCTCTATTTTTTAATGTATTTTAATTGTGCTTCTTTATTTTGATTGGCCATAAGCTTTAATTACCTCATGCTTACATAAGCATTAGGTAATAAATCCCATTTATTTCTATTTTCTTTCCTCTCTCTTGCTATTCATTTTTAAATAATTTTTCATCAATATTTATTCATATTTTATGTCATATAATTCACTTACATAAATGGACAAGGTGGTCAAAAATCATCTCTTAAGACGAAATGACCAAAATGCCCTCCGTTTGGCTTAACGAGCTAAAATTGTGTGTACCGATTGAAAAATTTTTCTAAGCCTTTTCTTGGCATTCTAATGCCATAGAATCCTCAATGACTCTTCTCTGGAGTCCCAAAAATTATTTTATAAATTTTCTCCCGGGGTTAGGGCTCCTAGTTGTGAGGATCGCAACTTCCCACTGGATTACCCATCGTTAGGGCACTGGCTCATTTAACTTGGTTGTATTTTATTCCTAAAATTTTTCCTAAATTTTTTCTTATTAATATTTGAGTTAATTATGGTTCCTCACTTTAGTTTAAATATTTTTTTCAGATGTTCTAGTTGTCCAGACCGACACTAGTCACCGGAACAGTAGAATGTACGGAGTTGCTACAGGGAGGGTGTTACAGCCTTGGTATGCCAAGGATTACTATGTAATTGGATTGCAAGAAGATCAAGAAGGTCGAGAGCATTGGTGGGACCAGTGGGAGGAATTCAATATCAAGTGTTGATTATGTACTCCTTCAGCAACTCTTGTAATATGAATGAATGAAATGCACCTAGGAATGCCCTGATTCAATTCTTGGTGGCTCAGAATTGAATCCCTTAGAAAAGTCCATGATCATACCATATTTATTTATTATCCATGAATGCATGAGATGTATGGGAATGTATGCAAGTATATGATATATGCATGCTAATTGGATAATGTGCAAAGTGAGACCTTAATAGTAATTAGGATGATCACAAAATCATTCAAACAAATGATTAAGTTGGATATGCTATAATTAAAGTAATTATAATATGGGCCCTCCATTGGGGCAATTATTTTAAGAAATTTTAAATAGTTGCATATGATGCAATTAATTTAAGAGATTTTCTTAAGAATAATTGTTAAGCATGAGATGTTGTAAATATGTAAATGGTTTGGTGGCCAATAATGGATATGCCTGAGGACATTAAAATTATTTGCATGTTTACTGGCTCAATGGGATCAATTTAACTAATGCAAGATAAGTCAATAATGGATGTACCTGAGATTTTGAGCATTAGGGGCTAGGTAAAGGATTGAACCTCACATGAGATGTAATGGGCAAGGAGTTGCTTACTTATAATTTATTGTAATTCCAATAATGGATGTGCTTGAGGATGATCAATAGGATTATAAGAATTCAATCAACCACTAGAAATCCATCCAACTAGGATTTCTGTTTTTTACTTTTGAAGTGTAGGATTCGCTAAGTTAGTGGGAGGACCAATTTGATTAAAAGATCATAATCATTTTGGTTAATTACATGATACATTTACTTATTAATTTGGTTATTTTCTGTAGTTAATTTTCTGATAATAATGAGTACAAAACAACCACCACCATCCAATATTCTTGCAAGCATACTTGATCGCAATAGATTGACAGGACCTAATATATCTGATTGGCTAAGAAATTTGAAACTTGTCCTGAACCTTGAACATATTGGATATGTTTTAGACTCAAATGTTCCTGGTCCCCTACCTCTAGAGGCCACTCAAGAGGAACATGAAACTTTGGACAAGTGGAAGGAGCATGATATGAGAGCCAAGTGTTACATGCTTGCTTCTATGAGTAATGAGGTACAAAAGCAGCATAAGAACATGCAGAGTGCGAGTGAGATCCTCCTTCACCTACAAGAGTTGTATAGTGAGCATAGCAGGAATGCTAGGTATGAGATATCTAGGCAGCTGTTTCGCATGAGGATGTCTGAGGGACAGAATATTGGGGATCATGTCCACAAGATGATTCAACTGATTGAACAGTTGGAACATCTTAACTTTAACATGGATTTCCAACTGCAAACGGATTTGATCCTTCTGTCCCTTCCTGAGTCTTTTGGGAATTTTGTGATAAATTTCCATATGACTAAACAGGAATTTATCTTGGCTGGTTTACTCAACATTCTGGTTATTGCCTAAAAGAATATGCCGGGCAATAAAGGAAAATAGGTAGCTTTGACTGCATCTTCTTCTGCTGGAAAGTCCAACAAGAAGAAGAGCAATAAGAAAAAGAAACTTGAAATTCCTGGTCCTTCCAAGAAAATAGCTAAACAGAAAGGGAAGACTAAAGCTGATGGAGGCAAAGGAAAGAGTTTCCGCTGTCTGAAGAATGGGCACAGGAATAGGAAATGCCCCGAGTATAGCAAGTAGTAGTAGCTTGCAGTAACGAGATATTAGACTCCGGGTTGGCAAAAGCTCAACTGTTGAAGCTTTAGCCATAGGATCTAAATCTTTATACATGTGTGGACATCTTTTGTATTTAAATAAGGTTTTGCATGTACCTAAAGCCTTTTAAGAACATCATTTCTATATCTAGTTTGACTAGAGATGGTTATGAATTTCAGTTCATAAATGATGTTTGCAATATTTATTTTGGAAATAAATATGTTGGTTCGGGTTATATGCATGATAGAATTTATTATTTAGATAATAATGTTAAATAAAAATCTAATGCAAGCAATCTAAAAGAATGCAATGCCATGGTGAAAATCAACTCAAATTCAAAATATATTTGGCACTTAAGGTTAGGTCATGTTGCAGAAGATAGGATTGCAAAACTGGAAAAAATGGGGATTTTATCCTCATTGGGTTATAAGCTCACTCCAACTAGTGAATCCTGCCTTCGGGGCAAAACGACTAGATCACCCTTTGTTGGACAAGGACTAAGAGCTGAAAATATTTTGGAGTTAATACATAGTGATGTATGTGGTCCATTTAAAGAAATGGCTAGAGATAGTTTTCATTAATTTATTACCTTTACTGATGATAAATCAAGGTTTGGGTATTTGTATTTGATGAAATACAAACATGAATCCTTGGAAAAGTTCAAAGAATTTAAATCTGAAGTAGAAAATCAAACAGGAAAGAGTATTAAAGCTCTTCGATCAGATCATAGAGGTGAATACTTGAGTACTGAATTTGATGAATACTTGAGAGAGCATGGCATTGTTTCCCAGCTGACTCCTCCAGGAACACCACAGCTGAATGGTGTATCTGAAAGGATAAATCGTACCCTATTGGATATGGTACGTAGTATGATGAGCTATACTGATATGCTAATCTCTTTTTGGGGATTTGCATTAGAATCAGCTTTGCATATTCGGAATAGGATTCCATCAAAATCAGTATCTTCCACACCTTATGAGATATGGCATGAAAGAAAACCAAGTCTTAAGCATGTTAAGATTTGGGGTTGTCCAGCTTATATCAAAAAGTTGAACACTGATAAATTGGAAACTAGATCAAAAAAGGGTCGATTTGTTGGATATCCAAAAGATAGTTTTGGACATTATTTTTTATTTGCCTACATCACAAAAGGTTGTGGTAAGTAGAGATGCCACATTTCATGAACAATAGCTCGTTCAAGAAGGAGGCAAAGGAAGGCAAATAGAGTTAGAATTGGAGAATTCTGGCCAATTAACATATCAGATGGATATAGCTCCATCTAGTCAACCTACACCTATTGATGAAACATCTACAGCTGTTCCTTGTAGAACAACCAGGGTATCTCACCCACTAGTGAGATATAGTTTCCTTCATGAAGAAGAACAAGAGTTATCTACTCATGAAGAAGTAGATCATGGAGATAATCCACATACCTATAAAGAAGCTATATCAGATATAGACTCTTCAAAATCGATTGATGCTATGAAATCCGAGATTGATTCCATGTATAAGAATCAAGTTTGGGATCTTGTTGACCCACCTGAAGGTATTGTACTTATAGGGAACAAATGGGGTTTTCAAGAAGAAATTGGTTCTGATGGAAAGGTAGAGACCTATAAGGCAAGGCTAGTAGCGAAAGGGTTTCGCCAAAGGCAAAGAATCAACTATGAGAAGACTTTCTCGCCTGTTGCCATGCTTAAATCAATTAGGATTCTATTCGCAATAGCTGCATACTATGATTATGAAACTTGGTAGATGGATGTCAAAACAGCATTTTTCAATGGATATATTGAAGAAAACATTTTCATGGAGCAACCTAGGGGTTTTGAATCCCAAGATGGTTCTAAAGTGCGCAAGCTAAAGCGATCCATTTATGGGTTAAAACAAGCTTTGAGGAGTTAGAACATCCATTTTGACAAAGCCATTAAGTCATTTGGTTTTATAAAAAATGAGAATGAGCCATGTGTATATAAGAAGGTCAGTGATAGTGCTATCACTTTCCTTGTCTTAGATGTGGATAAAATTCTGTTCATAGGTAATGACATAAGTATGTTGACAACTATAAAGGTATGGTTGTCAAATGCATTCTCCATGAAAGACTTAGGGGAGGCAACCTATATTCTTGGGATTCGCATCTATAGAGATAGAGAGAAAAGAATAATTGGTTTATCCCAAAGTCTATACTTGGAAAAGGTGTTAAAGAGGTTTAACATGCTTGATTCCAAGAGAGGATTGTTACCAGTGAAACATGGTATCCACCTTTCTAAAGAGATGTCTCCAAAGACACCTGAAGAAAGAGATAAAATGTCTAGGATTCCATATGCTTCAGCTATTGGAAGTTTGATGTATGCAATGTTGTGTACTAGGCCAGATATCGCATATGCTGTTAGTTTAACTAGTAAGTATCAATCCAATCCAGGTTTGGAACCCTAGATAGTTGTCGAGAATATCCTTAAATACTTGAGAAGAACTAAGAATTTATTCTTGATATATGGAGGTGGAGACTTGCAATTGGATGGTTATACTGATTCAGATTTCCAATCAGATATCAATGATAGAAAGTCTATCTCTGGATATGTGTTCATTTGTAATGGAGGTGCAGTCAGTTGGAAGAGTTCCAAATAAAGCACAACTGCAGATTTCACTACAGAGGCCGAGTATATTGCTGCACCAGATGCTACAAAAGAAGCTGTTTGGATATAAGGAACCCCGGTCTCACCAGAAATCCAAACACATAGAAAGGCGCTACCACATTATCAGAGATATAGTTGGGCAAGGCGATGTAGCCATGCAGAAAATAGCATCAGCTGAAAATCCAGCTGATCCATTCACTAGGCCTTTGTCACAAGCACAGTTAGACCGATATCTTGAGAAGATGGGTCTAAGGTATTGTAATGAATGGCTCTAGTGCTAGTGGGAGATTGTTAGTAGTATGCCCTAGAGCATATCATTTAGTATGTATCTTGTAAATGTTTTATTAATAAAAGGCATTTTCACTTTTCTGTTTATATAATATATTTATGTGTAATAGAAAAGGTCCATTCATATTTTGTTAGAAATTCTATTCTTAAGTTGTTAAGAATATGAGTGACAGTATTTCTAGCACAAAGTATCATAAATAGGTTCACAATCGAGGATACTTCACAATAAGGATATGACTTATCCAGAAAGATTGTAATCATGTTTGTTCCCAAGTTATTTATATGAGATGTAAATAAGATGGAATGGTGAGTCTCATGCCATATAACAAACATGATAGGCACTTATACATGTTAAGTAGGTCGAACCAGTGACATTTATGAAAAGCACATGGAGTTTACTCTTGTCAATGTATTGTCATAAATCATATCAGTGCATATAATCTTTAGACTTGAGATAGCATAGTTATCTTGTATATAGGTGGTTTGAGTTCGATACTGCTTTCATACTTGTACTGTGTATGGGTATATGGGCATGTGTTGACTCCTACTAGTTATATATGGAGGTAGGTGTTGATCAAGATGGAATCTGTTCCTCTAAGTAAATAGGGATAAAATTCTATGCTCATTTAATTATTCTTGATGTTTCAAGTTCCTGGCCAGGACAGATAGATTTATTCAGAAAAGAGTTTCTGATGAGAAAATCTTTTTAATCAAGAACTGGAATTAAAAGAGAACATAATATTCATAGCAAATGGGGTTTGACATAAACCATGACTCCAGCTCGAATTGGGATTTTATAACAGAGAGATTCTAGTGCATGGTAACATATGATTATAGGTTCATTTAAGGTAAACCTTATTACTAATTAGGTGGCCATGGAATGCTATGCTAGGTGTTAACCATGGTCTATGAGGTACATAAAATGATTTAGAGAAATCATTTATGGTAAGAAAGAGTTCTGATGATATTAAGAGTTGATATCATGTCTCATTGCCAATTAGTGATGAGCCTAGTAAGTCACACACATACACAAGTAATCACCAAATTAAATATGATTTAATTAATTAATTAAAGAGTTTAATTGATTAATAAAATAGTTTGGTTTGCAATTAGATTGCAAAGTCCCTAACATGGCTTGAAACCAAATCTAGGTTATTGGATGTATAATATAAGTTAAATTTATATTTAAAGTATTTAAATATGAATTTAATTAATGAAAAATTAATTAATAGAGATTAATTAATTAATTTATATTTGATATAAATTGATTAGAAGAAGAGAAATAATTATTTTAGGTTAAGAACTCAAAATTAAGACACAGGGGTATTTTGGTCATTTCACAGGGTGATATGTGGCACCATGAGATGGTGACACATGGCACTACACATAAGCTTGCCATATGTCTTTTAATCATGTAAGATGATTAAAGTCAAGATTAAATATAGGTTTGACACTTGGCACAATGTGATTGGGTCAATTAAGCCTAGAGGCAATCAGAAGGTGACATGTGGCAAGAGTTTTAAGTGATGACCTAGCTATATAAGTGTTGTTATGAAAGAGTAAAACATGTGGGCTACTGTTCTTCTTTGGTGTCGCCACCCAAAGAACATCTCCTTTCTCTTCTTCTTCATCTCTCATCAATTCAATGAGATTAGCTAACAATCTCTTGAATTAAAAATACTAGAAATCGTTTCTAGTGTCCTGTTTATATCTGTAATCTCTCAAAAGGCAAAACTTGATTTTCTAATTGATTGGGAAAGCTTTAGAAGCTATTCAAGGGCTGCCATTGGTGATCTTGGTGTGGACAAGCTAGAGGGACAACATCTGGTGTCCTAGGCGCATCCCAAAGGTACCAAACACACTGTAGTGCATCAAAAAGGTTAGTGCACTTGTTCTTGATCTAATATAGGGTTCTAAAGAATTAATCTGTTAATTCTAAAATCTTAAACGGCAAATGTAGATCCAAAATATATATTAAAAGAGTTTTAATATGCTGTTTATCATTGAAATTAAATAGATGAAAATGAATCTTGCATGATGCATATGACCCTAGATGAAAAATTTTAAAATTTCAATGATCTAAACTTGTATTTTTCATGCTTCTGCTGCTTCACGTCCTGTTAGTAGTATGCCCTAGAGCATATCATTTAGTATGTATCTTATATATTTTATTAATAAAAGGTAATTTCACTTTTCTGCTTACATAATGTATTTATGTGTAATAGAAAAGGTCCATTGATATTTTGTTAGAAATTTTATTCTTAAGTTGTTAAGAATATGAGTGATAGTATTTATAGCGCAAAGTATCATAAATTGGTTCTCAATCAAGGATACTTCACAATAAGGACATGCACAAAGTATCATAAATTGGTTCTCAATCGAGGATACTTTACAGTAAGGACATGACTTATCCAGAAAGATTGTAATCATGTTTGTTCCCAAGGTAATTATATGAGATATAAATAAGATGAAATGGTGAGTCTCATGCCATATAACAAACATGATAGGCACTTATACATGATAAGTAGGCCAAACCAGTGATGCATATGACAAGCACATAGAGTTTACTCTTGTCAATGCATTGTCATATATCATATTAGTGCATATAATCTTTAGACCTGAGATAACACATTTATCTTGTATATAGGTGGTTTGAGTTTGATACTGCTTTCATACTTGTATTGTGTATAGGTATATGGGCATGTGTTGGCTCTTGCTAGTTATATATGGAGATAGGTGTTGATCAAGATGGAATCTGTTACCCTAAATAAATAGGGATAAAGTCCTATGTTCATTTACTTGTTCTTGATGTTTCAAGTTCCTGGCCAGAACAGACAGATTTAGTCAGAAAAGAGTTTCTGACAAGAAAATCTAATTAATCATGAACTGGAATTAAAAGAGAACATAATATTCATAGCAAATGGGATTTGACATAAACCATGACTCCAGCTCGAATTGAGATTTTATAACAGAGAGATTCTAGTGCATGGTAACATATGATTAAAAGTTCATTTAAGGTATTCCTTGTTACTTATTGGCTGGCCATGGCACGCTACGCTAGGTGTCAACCATGGTCTATGAGATGCCTAAAATGATTGAGAGAAATCATTTATGATAAGAAAGAGTTCTGATGATATTAAGAGTTAATGTCATATCTCATTGCCAATTAGTGATGAGCCTAGTGAGTCACACACATATACAAGATAATCACTAAGTAAAATGTGATTTAATTGATTAATTAAAGAGTTTAATTGATTAATTAAATATGTTTGGTTTGCAATAAGATTGCAAAGTCCCTAGCATGACTTGAAACCAAATCTAGGTTATTGGATGTATAGTATAAGTTAAATTTATATTTAAAGTGTTTAAATATGAATTTAATTATGAGAAATTAATTAATGGAGATTAATTAATTAATTTATATTTGATATAAATTGATTTGAAGAGGAGAAATAATGATTTTGTGTTGAGAACTCAAAATTACAACATAAGAGTAATTTTGTCATTTCACATGGTGACATGTGGCACCATGAGATGGTGACACATGGCATCATAGTTTTTCATTTGTCTTCCTATCATGCAATTTGATCAAAGTCAAGATTAAGTCTAGCTTTTACACTTGACTTAATATGATTAAGTTAATTAAAAATAAGATACAATGTGGTGGTGACATGTGGCATAAGGTTTAAGTGATTACTTAACCTAATTATATAAAGTGATGATATAAGAAAATAAAATCAGCCAACACTCTTATATTCTCTCAAAAGTGGTGGCACATCTTCTTCTCCCTCTCCTCTTCATCTTTTCTCTTCAATTCAAAGAGAATTGCCCAAATTCCTTTGAATTAAAATTGCTAGAAATTGTTTGTAGTGTCCTATACACACATACAACTTCTCTAAAGGTAAGAACCCAATTTATATTTGGTTAGCAAAGGCTTGAGAAGCAAATTGGGGGCTACCCATTGGTGATCTTAGTGTGGACAAGCTAGAGGGACAACACTTAGGGTCCTAGGTGCTTCCTAAAGGTGCCAATCACATCCATAGTGAATCAAAGAGGTTAGTGCTCTAACTCCTCTTTTAAACTAGGGTTTAAATGAATTAATTTGTTAATTCACAATCTTAAATGGCAAACATAGATCCTAATACATATTAAAAGTGTTTTTAATATGCAATTGGGCATTGAAATTAATTAGGCACATAAAAGATGTGATATGATGCATGTAACCCTAGAAGAAAATTTTTGAAATTTAATGCTCTAATGAACAACTTTCATGCTTTCGCTCCTTCAAATTGGTATCAGAGCCACTATATTTGCCATTAAAGATTTAATATGAGATTTAATTGTGAGATTTAATCAAAATTTGATTGATTCAAGGCTGTTTGGATCTCCATAGGTGGCGGCATGTTTGTATGCTCCATGGGTGCGCATGGCTTGGGCCCTTCCAAGTGTGTGCAGCATGGTTATGGGTTTCATTGTGCAATTGTTGTATGATCTAAGGCCCATAATTAGGCCCATACTTAATTAAATTGTTTAATTAAGAATTTTAATCACACAATTAAATTTTGATTCAATTGTTTGAATGAGATTCAAATCTGAATTTTTTAAATTGTTTGAATGATAATCAAATTTGAATTTTTAAATTTGTTTGAATGAGATTCAAATCTAAATTTTTAAATTGTTTGAATGAGATTCAAATATGAATTTTTAAATTTGTTTGAATTAGATTCAAATCTGAATTTTTTAGTTGAAAATGAGATATTCAATTTAATTTTAGTTTGTATGTTTTATTTAATTGTTAAATGGTAATATGCATGATGGATGATCATAGAGAATAAAAGACTAATATGATTGGATTTATTTCTTTTATTTTTCTTTGGGTTGTAAAATAATTAATTTTATTTTTGGTGGCATGTATTATAAGTGTTGTAATAATTTGGGTTGTAATTTCATTTATTTAAGGACTTTAAAGTCCATATTCTTGTTAATTTGCCTTGGTATGCCAAGGATTACTATGTAATTGGATTACAAGAAGATCAATGAGGTCAAGAGCATTGGTGGGACCAGTGGGAGGAATTCAAGATCAAGTGTTGATTATGTACTTCTTCAGCAACTCTTGTAAAATGAATGAATGAAATGCACCTAGGAATGCCCTGATTCAATTCTTGGTGGCTCAAAATTGAATCCCTTATAAAGTCCATGATCATACCATATTTATTATTTATCTATGTTTGCATGAGATGTATGAAAATGTATGCAAGTATATGATATTGATTGCATCAAATTATATAGACATTTAAGGTTAACATCCATTGCATTTTGTTAGCATTTAGTATCATTTTATGTTTATTTTTATATGTTTTCATTATTATTTTAGAAAACATGTTAATCCAACTAAATTCATTAATTATTATATTTTATCTGGTGTTTTTATGTAATTCTAGAATCAAGGACGAGTTTGGAAGAGATTTGGAGGTCAAAACATGAAGAATACAGTGCCAAAAATATTACACAGACCATGTAACCCACCTCGTGTAACTTCCTGGACCCTGTGTAACTCTCTGGACTAAAGAAAATGTGAAAAATTAAGTGGCAGAAATTTACACGGGGCGTGTATCACTACACGGCCCATGTAAAGTCCCCTGATAGCAATTCTGATGCGACTTTTCTTTGCTCCAACTCGACCCGGATGGACTCCTAATGCTTCTAGGAATCTGAAATTAGGGTTTTTACACCAGATATAAATAGAACAAGTCAGGAATTGAGGGAAAAGAGAGAATTTACATCCAAAGGGGAGAATTAACATTCAAGAGTCGATTTACATTCAAGGAGGCACATCAACCTCAAGGGAAGCAAGGGAGAAACAAGATCAGCAAGACTGCTAGAAGGGATTTTCAGCTGAAGTTCCAAAAGTCCAAGGCTACAATTCTTTTTCTGGGTTCTTTCACTCTATTTTCTTCTTATGTCTTCTCTTTATCTTTTTATAATCTTGATTGTAAAACTCACCATGGGTGAGTAGGTTCTTTATTCTAGGGTTAGGGTGGAACACTCTCAATTTTATTATGGATCTGGTTTGATTTTATTTAATACATTGGATATTTTATTCTTTGATTCAATCTCGTGATCTTAATGATGCTATGTGTTGGTACTCACTTAGTATTGATTACAGATATTAATTGAATGACTGAAAGGTGAAGATTAATATTAGAAAATCAGGATTTTGAACCTAGGAAATCTGACCTAGAGATAGGCTGATGACCTTTGTGGAGTTCCAAAATTAATCAAAGATCTTAAAGGGTTTTAATTAATTTAATCACCACGATAGTAGGGTTTATATTAATTAAAATACACCTTGAGTGCCTTGAGAGAGGACTTAAGATAACTTAGGATTAATTTTCATTAAAGTAATAATCTCCCATTTATTGAATGAATCAGATTAATTCTATAATTGATTGAAGTGTGAACCCCTAGCTCTATAATGCCTTTGTCCATTAGTATTTTATTTTAGTTAATTATTTAGATTTTATTTCTTTCAATTTAGATATAATCATTATTTCTCTACAATTCGATCGTCTAGATAATTAAAATAACTATAGTTTGGTACTCAACATGGTCCTAGTGGGAATGATACTCTACTCATCACGTTATTACTTGTTAGCGATCCATGTACTTACGGTGGTTGAAAAACCAGCAAACAGATATATGCATGCTAATTGGATAATGTGCAAAGTGAGACCATAATAGTAATTAAGCCGACCACTAAATCTTCCAAACAAATGATTAAGTTGGAAATGGTATAATTAATGTAATTATATCTTGGGCCTTTCATTGAGGCAATTATTTTAAGAAATTTTAAATACTTTCATGTGATATATTTAATTTAAGAGATTTTCTTAAGAATAATTGTTAAGCATGAGATGTTGTAAATATGTAAATAAGTTGATGGCCAATAATGGATGTGCCTGAGGACATTAAAATTATTTGCATGTTTACTGGCTTAATGGGATCAACTTAACTAATGCAAATGAATCAATAATGGATGTGCCTGAGATTTTGAGCATTAGGGGCTTCATAAATGATTGAACCTCACATGAGATGTGATGGGAAAGGAGTTGCTCACTTATAGTTTATTGTAATTCCAATAATGGATGTGCCTGAGGATGATCAATAAGACTATAAGAATTCAATCACCCACTAGAAATCCATCCAAACAGGATTTCTGTTTCCTTCTTTGGAAGTGTAGGATTTGCCAAGTTAGTGGGAGTACCAATTTGATTAAAAGACCATAATCATTTTGGTTAATTACTTGATACATTTGCTAATTAATATAGTTATTTTCTGTAGCTATTCTTCTGATAATAATGAGCACACAATAACCACCACCATCCAATATACTTGCGAGCAGACTTGATCACAATAGGTTGACAGGACCTAATCTTTCAGATTGGCTAAGAAATTTAAAACTTGTCCTAAACCTAGAACGTGTTGGATATATTCTAGACTCAAAGGTTCCTAGTCCCTTACCTCCAGAGGCCACTCTGTTAGTAGTATGCCCTAGAGCATATCATTTAGTATGTATCTAGTGCATGTTTTATTAATAAAAAGGCATTTTAACTTTTCCGTTTACATATTATATTTATGTGTAATAGAAAAGGTCCATTGATATTTTGTTAGAAATTCTATTTTTAATTTGTTAAGAATATGAGTGACAGTATTTCTAGCATAAAGTATCATAAATTGGTTCACAATCGAGGATACTTCACAATAAGGACATGACTTATCCAGAAAGATTATAATCATGTTTGTTCCCAAGTTATTTATATGAGATGTAAATAAGATGGAATGGTGAGTCTCATGCCATATAACAAACACGATAGGCACTTATGCATGATAAGTAGGCCGAACCAGTGACACTTATGACAAGCACGTGGAGTTTACTCTTGTCAATGCATTGTCATAAATCATATCAGTGTATATAATCTTTAGACCTGAGATAGCACAATTATCTTATATATAGGTGGTTTTAGTTTGATACTGCTTTCATACTTATACTATATGGGCATGTGTTGGCTCCTACCAATTATATATGGAGATAGGTGTTGATCAAGATGAAATCTGTTACCCTAAGTAAATAGGGATAAAATCCTATGTTCATTTAATTGTTCTTGATGTTTCAAGTTCTTAGCCAGGACAGACAGATTTAATTAGAAAAGAGTTTTGATGAGAAAATCTTTTTAATCAAGAATTGGAATTAAAAGAGAACATAATATTTATAGCAAATGGGGTTTGACATAAACCATGACTCCAGCTGGAATTGGGATTTTGTAAGAGAGAGATTCTAGTGCATGGTAACATATGATTATAGGTTCATTTAAAGGTATTCCTTGTTACTGATTGGGTGGCCATTACATGCTATGCTAGGTGTCAACCATGGTCTATGAGATTGGTTTGTAATAAGATTGCAAAGTCCCTAGCATAGCTTGAAACCAAATCTAGGTTATTGGATGTATAGTATAAGTTAAATTTATATTTAAAGTATTTAAATATAAATTTAATGATCAGAAATTAATTAATAGAGATTAATTAATTAATTTGTATTTGATATAAATTGATTAGAAGAGGAGAAATAATTATTTTGGGTTGAGAACTCAAAATTAAAATACAAAGGTAATTTGGTAATTTCACAGGGTGACATGTGGCACTATGAGATGGTAACACATGGCACCATATAAGCTTGCCATTTGTCTTCCTATCATGCAAGATGATCAAAGTCAAGATTAAGTCTAGCTTTGACACTTGGCTTAATGTGATTAGGTCAATTAAAATTAAGATGCAATCAGGTAATGACATGTGGCAAGGGTTTTAAGTGATGACCTGATTATAAAAGGGAAAGAATGAAAAATAAAACAAACATTCTGATTTTTCTCAAAGTGCGCCGCCACCCAAAAGGCTCTCCTCTCCTCTTCTTCATCTTTTCTCATCAATTCAAAGAGAAATCAATTGTTTTCTTTGAATTAAAATTGCTAGAAATTGTTTCTAGTGTCCTATATACATCTACAACCTCTCTAAAGGCAAATCCCTAATTTCTAATTGGTTGGCAAGGCTTGAGAAGCTGGTTTAGGGGCTACCATTGGTGACTTGGTGTAGACAAGCTAGAGGGACAACATTTAAGGTCCTAGGTGCTTTCCAAAGGTACCAATCGCATCTAGAGTGCATCAAAATGTTAGTGCACATATTCTTATATTAATTTAGGATTCTAATGAATTAATTTGTTAATTCAAAAATCTTAAATGGCAAATGTAGATCCTAATACATATTAAAAGAGTTTTAATATGCAATTGAACATTGAAATCAATTAGGTACATAATGGATATGGCATGATGCATGAAACCCTAGAAGAAAATTTTGAATTCAATGTTCTAATCTAACAATTTTCATGCTTTCACTCCTTCAATTGGTATCAGAGCCACTATATTTGCCATTTACATTGTTTAATATCTGATTTAATTGTGTGATTTGATCAAACGTTGATTGATTCATTACTGGTTGCATAGAACAGTGTGGCGGCATCATGTTTGTGCTCCATGGTGCGCATGGTTTTAGCAACACAATGGTGCGCAAGGTATATGAGCTTTGAATGTGCAATTGTTGTATGATCTATGTAACATCCTCACTGTAGCAATTCTGTGCATTCTATTATTCCGGTGACCGGTGTAGGTCCGAACAGCTAGAACGTCTAGAAAAATATTTAAACTAAAGTGAGGAACCATAATTAACTCAAATATTAATAAGAAAAATTTAGGAAAAATTTTAGAAATAAAATACAACCAAGTTAAATGAGACGGTGCCCTAGTAATGGGTAATCTAGTGGGAAGTTGCGGTTCTCGCAACTAGGAGCCCTAAACCAGGGAGAAAATTCATAAAATAATTTTTGAAACTCCAGAGAAGAGTCATTGAGGATTCTATGGCATTAGAATGCCAAGAAAATGCTTAGAAAAGTTTTTCAATCAGTACAGACAATTTTAGTCTGTTAAGCCAAACGGAGGGCATTTTAGTCATTTCGCCTTCAGAGGTGATTTTTGGCCGACTTGTTCAGTTAAGTAAATAATTATTATGACATAAAATATGAATAAATATTGCTAAAAATTAAATTGAAAATGAGTAGAGAAGAAAATAAGAGAAAAGGAGATAAAAGACTAATTATGACATCACCATGATGTCATTAAACATTTACCATCAATTACAATTAATCAAGCCCACTTAAAACAAATAAAAAGAGATAAGAATAAAAAAAAAGTCATCAGCCACACCCACAACCCAACCAGCCATCTTCCTCTCCCATAGCCATTTCCTCCATGAAAGCTCACCAAAGCTCCCAACCTCACCTCATCTCACCTTGAAACCACTACTTAGCTTCACAAAAATTTGATCTTGCAACTTGAACATCATCTAGGCAGCCAAAAGAGGAAGGAAAAAAAGGAAGTTTGGTTAGCTTGAAATTCAGCTCCAACAAGGTTAGTGTCCAAACTTTTGTTATTTTTGATTTAATTTATGTTTAATGGCATGAAGTAAGTAGGAAATGTAAGAAAACAAAATAAAAATGTGTGTGTGTATACTCTAAAAATTTAGGCAGCTAGGGTTCATTAGGGTTTGGTGATTTTGCCTGATAGCAAGGTGGTGATGAGCATCCCTTGGTATTAAATGAGTGATTGAACATAGTTGTGTAAGTGAAATGCTAGTGGAACGCATGAAAAAAATTGAAAAAAATATAGACACTTGAACAATATTAGGGTTTGCTCATGTAATGGTATGTTAACTTTGTAATGGTCAATTAGTGACCATTTGAATGTGTGTGAGGGGGAATTGAAGTGAGTAAGGATGTTGGAATTGAAATTAGGTATGCTGCCCTTGGTGACCTGCAGGACTGGGTGTGAGTCCAGCAGGTTTGGGCAGCCATAAATGGATATGTATAGCTTCAATTGGTGCAAGGCTAATTGTACATGAAACTAGACACATAATGACACAACTTTGATAGAGAAACCTTGCCCATAAAACTAAATCAAGTTGACCTAAAAATTGCCCTAATCCGGGTGACTTGCATTTTGCCTGGCAAAATGACCAAATGAACAGTGTTTATTCATTTAGTCATAACTCAGTGTAGAAAGGTCCAATTGACCTGAAAGTTTACCAGCATAAAGCTGAGACATAGACCTACAACTTTCATGAAGAAACTAAACCCAAATTTTGATCATAACATGTTCAAAAATCGACCTGCAATCAGTGCATAAAACACTGTAGATTTGGTTCTGTCCAGAAAATCTGGAAAGTTTGCAATCCGGGCAGTTATGGTGTTTAGGCCATAACTTGAGCTACAAAACTCCAAATAGAGTGATTCAAAAAAAGAAATGTAACTAGACACAATAAGAAACAACTTTTATGAAGACAACTTTGCCAAATTCCTACTATACAAATGACCAATGGAACAGAAAACATAATGCTTGAAATCTGAAAATTGTGAATAACTAACACTAAGCTTAGAAATGGTATTGGCAACCAATACCAACAACTTTAGAATGAAAAATGTGATATGTTGTGAGTATTAGAACCAATGTACCTATTGTCTATGCAAAAGTCAACATTTTAGTTGACTAATGAAATGAATAGTAACACTTAAACTTAAATTTCAAGAATTGTAAAATTTAAAAGTGTAATATGCCCTAGTACACCTAGCAAGATTGGTTTGGATAGGTTGGCATGCCAATAGGGTTCAGTTAGCAGTATTGCACATGGCATTATGCCATTCTGTGATTTCATGGCTTTTAGCCATTCTGACATTGTGATGATACTTGGCCTTGTGCCTAATATTTATTACAGCTCATTAGCTGTTCTGTTGCACACCGGGAGATACATATGTAACCAATGTTGTGATGGCCCAAGGTACTTGATACCCAGTGCCAGTTTACTCGTTTATCCAGTCCAGTCATCCAATATGGGTTACTTGGGCAACCAAAAATTAAAGTGGATAAATTTAATGAAATAATGAATATAACAAGTACAAAACAAATAAGACTATAAATAATTATCGAAAAATTGTTTGCATAAGACATCAATACATTCACTGCATATTTATTTTCTATTATTTCTTTTATTTCTATTATTGGTCTAATTATAATTTCAAACATTCTAGCTGCCCGGACCGACATTAGTCACCGGAACAGTAGATTGTATGGACTAACTAAAGTGAGGATGTTACAGTACCCTATTAGATATGGTACGTAGTATGATGAGTTATACTGATATGCCAATCTCCTTTTAGGGATTTGCATTAGAATCAACTTTGCATATTCTAAATAGAATTCCATCAAAATCAGTATCTTCCACACCTTATGAGATATGGCATGGAAGAAAACCAAGTCTTAAGCATGTTAAGATTTGGGGTTATCCAGCTTATATCAAAAAACTGAACACTGATAAATTGGAAACTAGATCAGAAAAGGGTCGATTTGTTGGATATCCAAAAGAGAGTTTTGGATATTATTTTTATTTGCCTACATCACAAAAGGTTGTGGTAAGTAGAGATGCCATATTTCTTGAATAACAGTTTGTTCAAGAAGGAGGCAAAGGAAGGCAAATAGAGTTAGAATTGGAGAATTCTGACCAACCAATAGATCAGATGGATATAGATCCATCTAGTCAACTTACACCTATTGATGAAACATCTATAGCTATTCCTCGCAGATCAACCAGGATATCTCACCCACCAGTGAGATATGGTTTTCTTCATGAAGAAGAACAAGAGTTGTTTACTCATGAAGAAGTAGATCATAGAGATGATCCACTTACCTATGAAGAAGCTATATCAGATAAAGACTCTTCAAAATGGATTTATGCTACGAAATCCGAAATTGATTCCATGTATAAGAATTAAGTTTGGGATCTTGTTGACCCACCTGAAGGTATTGTACCTATAGGGAATAAATGGGTTTTGAAGAAGAAAATTGATTCTGATAGAAAGGTAGAGACCTATAAAGCACGGCTAGTAGCGAAAGGGTTTTGGCAAAGGCAAGGAATCTACTATGAGGTGACTTTCTCACCTGTTCCCATGCTTAAATCAATTAAGATTCTATTAGTAATAGCTGCATACTGATTATGAGATTTGGTCTAATTATGAGATTTGGTAGATGGATGTCAAAACAGCTTTTCTCAATGGATACATTGAAGAAAAAATTTTCATGGAACAACCTAGGGGTTTTGAATCCCAAGATGGTTTTAAGGTATGCAAGCTAAAGCGATCCATTTATGGGTTGAAACAAGCTTCGAGGAGTTGGAACATCCATTTTGATGAAGCCATTAAGTCATTTGGTTTTATCAAAAATGAGAATGAACCATATGTATATAAGAAGGTTAGTGATAGTGCTATCATATTCCTTGTCTTATATGTGGATGATATTTTATTGATGGGTAATGACAGAGGTATGTTGATAGCTGTAAAGGCATGGTTGTCAAATACATTCTCTATGAAAGACTTAGGGGAAGCAACCTATATTCTTAGGATTCGCAACTATAGAGATAGAGCGAAAAGAATAATTGGTTTATCCCAAAGTTTATACTTCGAAAAGGTGTTAAAGAGGTTTAACATGCTTGATTCCATGAGAGGATTGTTACCAGTGAGACATGGTATCCACTTTTCTAAAGAGATGTCTCTAAAGACACCTAAAGAAAGAGATAAAATGGCTAGGATTCCATATGCTTTGGCTATTGGAAGTTTTATGTATGCGATGTTGTGTACTAGGCCGGATATCGCATATGCTGTTAGTTTGACTAGCAGGTTTCAATCCAATCCAGGTTTGAAACACTGGATAGCTGTCAAGAATATCCTTAAGTACTTGAGAAGAACTAAGGATTTATTTTTTATTTATGGAGGTGGTGACTTGCAATTGGATGGTTATACTGATTCTGATTTCCAATAAGATATCGATGATAGAAAGTCTACCTCTGGGTATGTGTTCATTTGTAATGGAGGTGCAGTTAGTTGGAAGAGTTCCAAACAGAGTACAATAGCACATTCTACTACAGAGGCTAAGTATATTGCTGCATCAGATGCTACAAAAGAAGCTGTTTGGATAAATTAGTTCATGATAGAACTTGCAGTAATTCCTTCCATTGAGTCAGCAGTTCCACTCCACTGTGACAACAATGGAGCAGTCATACAGGCTAAGGAACCCCGATCTCACTAGAAATCCAAACACATAGAAAGGCGCTACCACATTATTAGAGAGATAGTTGGGCGAGGTGATGTAGCCATGCAGAAAATAGCATCAGCTGAAAATCCAGCTGATCCATTCACTAAGCCTATGTCACAACCTCAGCTAGACTGACATCTTGAGAAGATGAGTCTAAGACATTGTAATCAATGGCTTTAATGCTAGTGGGAGATTGTTAGCAGTATGCCCTAGATGTAACACTCCTCACCCATCTATAGTGTAGCCGAGCAAGGCGTGCTACACGGTGTGCCGGAGCACCTAGTCTTTGATTATCTCATTTTCTTAACTCAATTTGATTTAAGAAGTCTTTATGTGATATTCATAACATACTGGTTCTATTTTCATATTTTAATAAAATTAGTATTTCAAAAATGGTAATAAAAATCAGGCAAGGTGCCGTCTGTATTTCGGACAAACTATCCTTCTAAACCTGTTAAAAACAGTTCAATATAATAATCTCAACCTTCCAAATAAATTTTCAGTCTCAAAATTCATAGTTTCAAAATACAATCCATCATAATTTACATTCATCCAAACACTCTCCATAGGAGTTTAGTATGTACAAATTATTACAAACATTAAAGTTTTATGATATACATGTTACATAACAAAATGTCAAAATATAACTGATAGTCATTACACAAGATCCTAAGTCTTACAATGTATACAGTGTAGTGCAGATGACTCTGGACTCCTGTGCAGATCTGATGTCTCACCCGGTCATAGGTCTTCTGGGCTCCCCAGCTGTGTCTCCAATACCTACGTGTAGCAAATGCAACGCGCTAAGCAATTCTGCTTAGTGGTGCCAAATATAAAGAAATATACACTAAAATAGAATAAATGAATTGTTTATGAATTTATGACATCGATATTCTTTGCAGTGGTTGATTCTACTTCTATTTGCTAACCTTTCATTTTTGCTAATTTTTGGTGGTGTTGTATGTCAATAAACTGAATTTAGCTATTTGATTTTTATAATGCTTAAATTAATTGCCCGTATAGCCTATACACTGACCAGACTAGATAAATGAATATACTGGCACTGGGTACCCAGTACCTCGGGCTGTCACACCATCGGTCACAAAGTGTCTCCCGGTGTGCAAACAGTGTGGCTAAAAAGCCATATAGTCAATCCGGCGATAAGCCAAGTATAATAACATAATACGTATAGTCGTAGACTATTAAAGTCACAGTGCGACATAATATGCCGTAAAAACACAGTATGGCATAAAAGTCATTTACAGAATAGCTGTCAGAATCCTATTAACATGCCAACCTATCCAAACTAGTCAACTAGTCAAACTAGGGCACATTACAAATTAATTGTTTAATTCTTCATTTTTAGAGTTTACTAGTTATTATGTAATTCACAAGTTAATCCAAATGTTGACATTTTTTTTAGATATCATGGATAAGTTGATTCTCATATCAACATGTCACAATTTGTAATTCAATATGATGCCAATATTGCGCAATTTACCCTTTTTACAAGTTGGCATTTATTGGCAAATTACTTCAAGCTTCATTGTATGTAAATGTCAATTTTTCAGTTTTAGTGTGCTAGATTAGTCTAGCTTAATGTCCTATTTCTCTTAGTTTTTAGTTTCTGGTAAAAGAAGCAAAATTATAGCTCTATGTCCTGTTGAACTTTTGGCACAAATTTCAGGTCATTCTGAGCTGTATAGACCAAGATATGGTCAATTTACTAAAGCTGGACAAATTGCATCTTTAGTGCAAAATTTGATTAATTTAAGGTCAAATTCAATTCTGGCAGTTTTGGTACCCTAAATTGGGCAAGTAATTTGACTTGGTTATGGCTATTTCTGGGCTTTGGTGTCTTCATAAGAATTGTAGCTCTACGTCTAAGCTTTCTATGGTAATAATTTCAGTTCATTTGGACCTGTTTTGAGTGAGTTATGGTCATCTTAGTGACTACTGTTCATATGGTCAAAAATCTGGACTTGCACATTACCAATTCCGGATTAGGTCATTTTTAAGGTCAGTTTCTAGGAAAAATTTTGGAAACATTTATATATGAAAGTTGGCCTATTTTATGTCTAGTTTTGCCTCCAATTGGCCTCATACCAATTGAGGTCACCAATTGTCACTTATGGTTCAATTTACCCACTGCCTTCACAACACACAATCTGCACATAAAGAACACTTCCAAATGACACTTCTCCTCCTCTCAAAACTACAAATATACATTCATAAAACTTTTATTCCATTCATCATATCTCAATCATGTCCATTTAGGTAGAATATACAAGTGCTCCATATACATTACACAACCCTAATTTGCAAAGTTAATTTCAACATAATATATACATAAAAACACTTGATTATTACATATACCTCACAACCATTACTTCACATACACTACTCTCAATTCATCTTCACCATAATTCATCAAGAAAATTCATGAAGCCAAACACTTATTCATGAATTTAAAGGCTGCCAAAAGTGGTAGTTTGCTAAGGTATACAAATTGCTTTCCAAACCCTTAAATTCAAGTACTCAATGTACATATACATGGGAACTAAATTATTACAACTTTAAAATGACTAAATCAACATTATTTTCTATCCATTAGAGGTAAGAAAAACTCAAGCAACATAGGTTCTCATGGCTGCCAAAACTGAACAATTCAATTGCTCAATAATTTCTCAAAATTTCCTTCACCATTCAACACACTTCAACCTAAACATGAAGTTCACTAAAGAAAGGGAGGGGATTTGGACACTTACCTCTTAGGAGGTTTCCTAAAACTTCACTAAATCTTCTTTTTCTTGTTTCCAATATCTTCCTCAAGTTGAGTAGGCAAGCTTTAATGAAGGAATTAGGTGTGAAAGATGGCTTGAAGTGGAGTGCATTTCATGGAGGAATTTGGCTGGTTATTTGGGAGGATGAAGATGGACTGAAATTCTATCCACTTTGCTTTATTTAGGTCCCATAATTCATGGTTAGTGTTTTATTTTAATGTTTAATTAGTTAAAGTTTCATAAATTAGATTTTATGCCCCATTTCTTTCACTATTCTTATAATGTACTGTAATTTAATTTTTCATGAAATTTTTAAAGTGTAATAGAAATTATTTTTAATGCACATTGATGTCAAAAGGCAACTCTAGGTGTCAAATGACCAAAATGCCCCTCTTCGGGTTGTATTCCTGAATTTTCGGTAACACAGATTTTTGTCTATTTTTTGATTTTTTATTTTTCTTTATACTAATTTATTAATTTTTCTTTGATATTTCTAGTGTCAATTACATTTCAATAAACCTTTAATTATGTCCTGAAATTTAATTTCGAGGGTTCCCCGCAGTCCTGGGGTCAACAATTGCCTTCGCCGTAACTTCCTGGTGCGGTCACCCATCACTACGGTGTCGGCTCATTTAACTTAGTTTCATTTTCTCTCTTTTATTTTTCTTTAATTTTTCTTGTATTTTTTTTTATTTATTTCATCATTATATGTCTGTTCACTATCACCGAAGTGTAGTTCCAGACATCCTGATTTGCCCGGACTGACATTAGGTCATCGGAGCAACAGAACATACAGAATACGTACAGGGAGGATGTTACAACTCTTCCCCTCTAAATAAAAATTTCGTTCTCGAAATTTACCTGATGTGAAGAGCTGAGGAAACTGTTGCCTCATTGTCTTGTTGCTCTCCCATGTTGCCTCTTCCGTGTTGTGGTGCCTCCATAGGATTTTCACTAGTGGGATTGTCTTGTTTCTGAGCTCTTTTACCTCTCGTGCTAAGATTTTAGTCTGTTCTTCTTCATATGTCAGGTCAGGTTGTACAACAATTTCTTCTGCTGAGATGACATATGAAGGATCTGATCTGTATCTTCTGACCATCGAGACATGGAACACATTATGTATCTTGTCCAGCTCTAGTGGTAAGGCTAATCTGTAGGCTACTGGTCCCACACATTCAATAACTTCATATGGGCCAATAAACCTAGAGCTTAATTTTCCCTTTTTCCTGAATCTCAATACTTTCTTCCACGGTGATACTTTGAGAAATACCTTCTCGCCAACTTCATACTCAATGTCCTTTCTTTTCAAGTCAGCATAAGATTTCTGTCGGTTCGAGGCAACTTTCAAATTAGCCTTTATCAGTTTCACCTTTTCCTCTATCTATTTTACCAGGTCTGGTCCCACTAGCTTATCTTCACCCAATTCAGTCCAACATACAGGTATTCTGCATTTTCTCCCATACAATGCTTCATAGGGTGCCATTTGTATGCTAGCTTGATAGCTATTGTTGTATGCAAATTTTGCCAGTGGAAGGTATCTGTCCCAGCTTCCCTCAAACTCAATAACACAACTCCTCAGCATATCCTCGAGGACCTATCACATTTGTTTAGTGATTATTATCATTATCAGTTCAATTTATTGTTTACAATAACTCAATGAGTTTTAAAATTTACCTGGATTATTCTTTCTGACTGTCCATCCATTTGAGGATGAAAAGCTGTACTAAAATAGAGTTGTGTGCCCAAGGATTCTTGTAATTTCTTCCAAAATCTAGATGTAAACCTTAGGTCTCTATTAGATATAATGGAAAATGGAATTCTATGTAGTCTAACTATCTCACCGATGTACAATTCTACTAGCTTTTCTAGTGACTAGTCAATTCTGACTGGCAGAAAATGTGCTGATTTGGTCAACCTATCCACAATCACCCATACTGCATCATGCTTCTTTTGAGTGAGAGGTAGACCACTGACAAAGTCCATAGTGACTCGGTCCCATTTCCATCCAGGTATGCTTGTAGGCTGTAACAAACCTGATAGAACTTGATGTTCTGCTTTGACTTGCTGATATGTCAAGCATCTAGTTACATAGTCAGCTTTGTCCTTCTTCATACCCGGCTACCAGTATCGAAGTTTCAGGTCATGGTACATTTTTGTGCTTCCTGGGTGCATAGCATACACATTGTTATGTGCTTCTCTCAGAATACTAGTTTTTAACTCTTTATCATCTGGTACACACACTCTTTCTTTATAGTACAGGCACCCATTTTCTTTCACTTCATGTTTAGTTTCCTTTCCCTCAGTGATTTTGCCCATAACAGCCATTAATTTCTCATCTGTCTTCTGCCCATCCTGTATCTGTTGTAACAAATTTGGCTTCACTTACAACTCAGCCAAAATAACTCCATCATAAGTTAAGAATAGTTGGGCATTCAGAGATCTTAATGCTACAATAGATTTTCTGCTTAAGGCATCAGCGACTATGTTTGCCTTCCCAGGGTGGTAGTCAATCACACAATCATAATCTTTCAGGAACTCAATCCATCGCCTCTGTCTCAAATTAAGTTCATTTTGGGTTGGCAGATACTTCAGACTCTTATGATCTGTGTATATATAGCATTTTTCTCCATACAAGTAATGCCTCCATATCTTTAATGCGAAGATAATTGCTGCTAACTCCAAATCATGAGTAGGGTAATTCTTTTCATGTGGCCTTAACTGCCTGGAAGCATATGCGACCACTTTTCCTTCTTGCATGAGTACACACCCTAACCCATTATGTGAGGCATCACTATAGACTACGAAGTCTTTTCTTGACACCGGCTGTGTTAACACTGGTGCCTCTGTCAACATAGCCTTTAGCATCTCAAAACTAGCTTGACACTTGTTATTCCAGTCATATTTCATATTCTTGTGTAATAATTTGGTCATTGGAGCAGCTATCAGGGAAAATCCCTTTACAAATCTTCTATAATATCCAGCTAACCCCAAGAAACTTCTGATCTCAGTTGTATTTCTGGAAGGCTTCCATTCCATCACTGCTTCAATCTTCTTGGGATCCACTCTAATCCCTTCAGCTGATACTACATGTCCAAGGAATGCAATCTCATTCAACCAGAACTCACACTTGGACAATTTGGCGTACAGTTTCTTCTCTTTTAGAGTCTGTAGAACAATTCTCAAATGCTCATCATGTTCTGCTTTATCCTTGGAATACACCAGGATGTCATCAATGAAGACCACTACAAACCGATCTAAGTATGGATGGAAGATACGGTTCATAAGGTCCATGAATGCTGTTGGAGTGTTTGTTAACCCAAATGGCATCACCAGGAATTCATAATGCCCATACCGGGTTCTGAATGCAATCTTAGGCACATCTGAATCCTTAACCCTTAGCTGATGATACCCTGATATGAGATCAATCTTAGAAAACACACTGGCTCCCTTCAACTGATCAAACAGATTATCAATTCCAGGCAACGGATATTTGTTCTTCATTGTTACTTTGTTTAACTACCGGTAGTTAACACATAACCTCAGTGTCCCATCTTTCTTCTTTTCAAACAATACCAGAGCTCCCCACGGTGACACACTAGGTCGTATGAACCCCTTGTCTAGTAATTCTTGCAGCTGGATTTTTAACTCTTTCAATTCAGCAGGTGCCATCCTATACGGAGCAATTGAAATCGGAGATGTATCCGGCATAATCTCAATAGCAAATTCAACTTCCCTTTCTAGTGGTACACTAGGCAATTCCTCTGGAAATACCTCAGAGAAATCCCTTATTGTGGGTATATTAGACAAGTCAAATTTACCCTGCCTAGTGTCAACCATATGTGCCATATAGGCTTTACACCCTTTTTTCATCCATCTTCTAGCAACTGTAGCTGAGATTACATTGGACAAGAAATCTATCCTTTCACCCACAACTGTTATTTCTTCACTCTCAGCAGTTTTCAGAGAGATTCTCTTCAATTTACAATCTACCATTGCCTGATGATGGGATAACCAGTCCATTTCCAAAATCACGTCAAACTCATGGAAAGGCAATTCTATTAAGTCTGTCGAGAACTTTTTCCCATGAATCTTCAATGGACAACCCTTATATACCTTGTTTACTACCACACTGTGGCCTAGCGGATTTGTGAGCAGGATTTCTTGGTCACTTTCCTCTATTGGTATTCCCTTTTCTACGGGCAGCTTGATACAAATATATGAATGAGTAGATCGAGGATCCACTAATGCATGCACAAAAGTATTATAGAGGAGGAACGTGCCCTTAATGACATATGGAGCATCATGTTCCTCCTGTGCCCTTATAGCATAGGCTCTGGCTGGTTTCCTACCTTCTGCTCTCTCCATAAACTCTGATACAGGCTTCTGTGAAGTACCGAATGCCTCAGCCTTACCCGGCTTTCTACCCCTTGGAGCTGGAGGGGCAGGCCTATCAGTTGATACCGGAGTAGATGTAGCAGTTCTACGTGGGCAATCTCGGATTAGGTGGTCTGTAGATCCACACCGTAAACAAGCACCTATCATCCTCCAACATTCCCCCTTATGCCATTTTTGGCAATGTGGGCAAGCAATAGATACTGTTGGGGTTGGTCCCCTGAACCCTGTGCCTGGAAAGCTAGCCACTGAAGGTGTAGACTGGCCTCTCCTCGGTGCAAACTGACATTTGGGCCTCTGTAACTGACCCTGACTTAGTGCTCTACTGAAACTCTGAGTAGGCAAACCTCTGAATTTCTTACTAGGGGCAGAAGATGTACTAGTCTGACCCTGACCTCTTTTCTATTGTCTGTCCCTTCTGTTCTGCTCATTTATTCTAACTTTTTCAACCTTCAGTGCGGCTTCCACTAACTTGGCAAACTCTGTAATCCCTAAGGCTGTAATCATTACTTTAATGTTATCATTGAGTCCTTCCTCAAATCTCTTATATCTCTCGGCCTCATTAGGGACTATTTCTCGCCCATAGCGGCTCAGTCTGACAAATTCTCTTTCATATTCAGCCACTGTCAACTGTCTCTAGTGTAGGGTAATAAATTCCCTTCTCTTCTCTTCCAGGTATACACTGCCCACATACTTCTTTCTGAACTCAGTGAGAAAGAAATCCCAAGTTATTTGTTCTGGTGGCACCTCACTAGTCACTGTATCCCACCATTGGTATGCATCATCTTACAATAGTGATACAGTAGCTTCCAAGTTCTGCTCTAGAGTATAATGAAGTTGTTTCAAGACTCTTCCAGTTCTGTCCAACCAGTTTTCAGTTGTGACCGAATCATCTTCCCTTTTGCCCAGAAAATCCACTACTCCGAACTTCTTGAGTTTCTCCATATGAGATTTTTGATGTGGAGGTGGTGGTGGTGGTGGCATAACTCCTGCCATCTGTCTAAAGAACTCAGCCATTTGCTGAAATGTGGCTGCTGCATCTGGTACTGGTGGAGCAGGTTCCCTCCTGTCTCCTAGTTCAGTCATAGATGGAACATGACTCTCCACCTCCTCATGGACCGCTCTCTGCGATTTGGAGTCCATATTCTGATCAAAATAACAAATCAAAAGATCTGCATTAGAGTCATCTCAACACTTACAATGCAATGCATGATATGCAAACTATCTAGGTCCAGAAATGCCTAAACCGTACTCTGATACCACTAAATGTAACACCCCTCACCCGTCTATAGTGTAGCAAAGCAAGGCATGCTACACGGCTTGCCGGAGCACCTAGTCTTTGATTATCTCATTTTCTTAACTCAATTTGATTTAAAAAGTCTTTATGTGATATTCATAACATACTGGTTCTATTTTCATATTTTAATAAAATTAGTGTTTCAAAAATGGTAATAAAAATCTGGCAAGGTGTTGTCTGTATTTCGGACAAACTGTCCTTCTAAACTTGTTAAAAATAGTTCAATATGATAATCTCAACCTTCCAAATAAATTTTCAGTCTCAAAATTCATAGTTTCAAAATACAATCCATCATAATTTACATTCATCCAAACACTCTCCATAGGAGTTTAATATGTACAAATTATTACAAACATTAAAGTTTTATGATATACATATTACATAACAAAATGTCAAAATACAACTGTAACACCCTACCTGTAGCAATTCCGTACATTCTACTGTTCCGGTGACCGGTGTCGGTCCGAATAGCTAGAACGTCTGGAAAAATATTTAAACTAAAGTGAGGAACCATAATTAACTCAAATATTAATAAGAAAAATTTAGGAAAAATTTTAGAAATAAAATACAACCAAGTTAAATGAGCCGGTACCCTAGCGATGGGTAACCTAGTGGGAAGTTTGCGGTTCTCACAACTAGGAGCTCTAGACCCGAGGGAAAATTCATAAAATAATTTTTGAGAGTCCAGAGAAGGGTCATTGAGGTTTCTATGGCATTAGAATGCTAAGAAAATGCTTAGAAAAATTTTTTAATTAGTACAGACAATTTTGGTCTGTTAAGCCAAACGGAGGGCATTTTGGTCATTTTACCTTTGGAGGTGATTTTTGGCTGACTTGTCCAGTTAAGTAAATAATTATTATGACATAAAATGTGAATAAATATTGCTAAAAATTAAATTAAAAATGAGTAGAGAAGAAAAGAAGAGAAAATGAGATAAAAGGCCAATTATGACATCACTATGATGTCATTAAAAAAAAATCCCACCAATCATATTTAATCAACACTTAAATTAACTAATAAAAAGTGGATAAGAATACAATACAAACTCAAAAAAACTCAGCAGCCATCACCTTCACAAAAATTCAACCGTCTCCCTCAAACTCAATACCCATTCCACCATTGAAAGCTTACCAAAGCTTCATAACTCACCAAATCTCACCCCAAAACCCTAAACACCCTTCACAAAAATTAACCCCCACATCAAGAGCAAGGTTTTGATGATCATAAAGTGAAGAAATTCCAAGGTTTATACAAGCCAATAAAGAGACCAAAGAGGTTAGTGCATGTTAATTACTTAATCTTGTTTATTTCTTAAAATTTAGTTTGAATATGAACAAAAAATTAAGAAATTGAGATAAATCATGTGTGAAATTGAGAATGGAATTTTGACCAGCTTTATAGGAGTGGTAGTTGATGGTTTTGATGGATTTAAAATGGCTTAGAAATGGTGTTGATGTGTAGACATAAATTTGAAATGGATTAGTATGCCTAATTGACATGTGTTGTGTGAACCTTGAATTGGAGCTAGGGTTTGGACACAAAAACTTGGATCTTGTTCATGTGTTGGTGAATGAAAGTTTAAATGGTCAATTAGTGACCATTTGGCTGTGTATGATAAAGAATTGAAGTGAGTTGTAGCTTGGGATTTGAGTTTGGCTGAACTGCCTTGTGTGACCTGCAGGTCTGGATGTAAGTCCAGCCTGTTTGGGCAGCTATAACTTGGGTTGTGTAGGTTCAATTGGTGCAAGGCTAATTGGACATGAAACTAGACACATAATGGCACAACTTTGGTATAGAAACCTTGCCCAGAAAACCAAACTAAGTTGACCTAAAAATTGTCCTAATCTGGGTGACCTGCATTCTACCTAGGCAAAATGACTAAATGAACAGTGTTTATTCATTTGGTCATAACTCAATGTAGAAAGATCCAATTGACCTAAAATTTTACCAAAAAAAAGCTGAGACATAGACCTACAACTTTCATGAAGAACACAAATCCAAATTCTGATCATAACCTAGTCAAATTGCCAACCAAACTCAGGTTACCAAATCTGGCAGAACCAGTTTTGCCCAAAATTTTGGATTCTGTCCAATCCGGCCAGTTATGGTATTTAGGCCATAACTTGAGCTACAAAACTCCAAATGTAACACCCCTCATCTATCTACAGTATAGCCGAGCAAGGCGTGCTACACGGCGTGCCGGAACACCTAGTCTGTGATTATTTCATTTCCTGAACTCAATTTGATTTTAAGAAGTCTTTTATGTAATATTCATATCATGCTAATACTATTTTCATACTTTGATAAAATCAGTGTTTCAAAAATAGTAATAAAAATTTGGTAAGGTGTCGTCTGTATTTCGGACAAACTGTCCATCCAAACCTGTTGAAAACAGTTTAATATGATAATATCAAAATCTCAAATATTTCACAGTCTCTATTTCTCAGTAAAGTCAATAGACTTTTACAGTCATTAAACAGTTTCACAATGCAGTCCATAATAATTTAAATATATCCAGAAAATCTCCATGTTATTTAATATGTTCAAGATATTACAAACTTTAGAGCTTTCATAATATTACAAAACACAAGGCTGAATTTCAAAAATACAACAAAAGTACAAAATACAAGATATCCTAAGTCCTACCATGTATGCAATGCAGTGCAGATGACTCTGGACTCCTGTGCAGATCTGATGTCTCACCCGGTCGTAGGTCTGCTGGGCTCCCTAGCTGTGTCTCCAATACCTACGCGTTACAAAAGCAACGCGCTAAGCAATTTTGCTTAGTGGTGCCAAATATAAAGAAATATACACTAAAATAAAGTAAATAAAGTGTTTACGAATTTTTGGTGGTGCTGTATGTCAATAGACTGGATTTAGTTATTTGAATTTAATAGTATTTGAATTACTGCCCGTGTAGCCTATATACTAATCAGACTGGATAAATGGATATACTGGCACTGGGTACCTAGTACCTCGGGCCGTCACACCATCGATCACAAAGTGTCTCCCGGTTTGCAAATAGCGTGGCTAAAAAGCCATATAGTCAATCTGGCGATAAGCCAAGAATAAATACACAATATGTATAGCCGTAGGCTATTAAAGTCACAGTGCGGCATAATAAGCCGTAAAAACACAGTATGGCATGAAGCCATTTACAGAATAGCTGTCAGAATCCTATTGGCATGCCAACCTATCCAAACTAGTCAACTAGGCAAACTAGGGCACATTATAAATTAATTGTTTAATTCTTCAATTTTTAGAGTTTACTAACTATTATGTAATTCATAAGTCAATGCATATGTTGACCTTTTTAGGTACTATGGATAAGTTGTTTCTAGCATCAACATGTCGCATATTGTAATTCAATATGCTGCTAATATAGTGCAATTTACCATTTTTACGAGTTGGCATTCATTGCCAAATTGCTTCAAGCATCATTGTATGTAAATGTCAAATTCTCAATTTTTGGTGTGCTAGATTGGTCTAGCTTAAAGTCATATTTCTCTTGGTTTTTAGCTTTTGGTCAAAGAAGCAAAATTATAGCTCTATGTCTTATTGCACTCGGGGCAAAATTTCAGATCATTCTGAGTTGTATAGACCAAGATATGGTCAAATTACTAAAGCTGGACAGATTGCACCTTTAGTGCAAAATTTGGTCAATTTTAGGTCACTTTTAGTTCTGGTAGTTTTGGTACCCGAACTTGTGCTAGCTATTTGACTTGGTTCTGGTCATTTATGGGCTTTGGTGTCTTCATAAGAATTGTAGCTCTATGTCTAATCTATCCATGATAAAAATTTCAGGTCAATTGGACCTGTTTTGAGTGAGTTATGGTCATCCTAATGATTACTGTTCATATGGTCAAAAATCTGGGTTGCAAGGTTGCTATTCCGGATTTGGTCATTTTTAAGGTCAGTTTCTAGGTAGAATTTTGGCAACATTTCTACATGAAAGTTGGCCTATTTGGTGTCTAGTTTCATCCCCCATTAGCCTCATACCAATTGGGTTCACAGTTTGGCACTTATGACCTAATTTATGTACTGCCTTCAATACACAACCTGCACAAAGCTCATACACTTCCAATTTGATATTCCTTCTCCTCCTCATTACTTCAATATTCAATCAATGACACTTTCATATATATATATATATATATATATATATATATATATATATATATTGTACACAATTCCAGCAATAATTTTGGACAGAACATTCAAGTTCTCAATGCACACAATTCACCATTAAGTTCAACATTCACTTCCACCAAAATTCAACATATCTCAATGTCAATATTACACATACACTTCAATATAATCATACTTCAATATCACTTACACATGCTGTCCACAATTTAACACTAGCATATTTCATTAATAAACTACATATTCACACACAAATTCATGATTTAATAGGCTGCCAAACATGGCAGTTTGCCCAAAGCATTCAGGTTCCATTTTACACCCTTAATTCAAGCACTACATTCACATACTTAGATTTTAACTTACTATATCTTCCATTTGAGTTAATCAACCTTAATTTCTATCTATTAGAGGTAAGAAAAATTCAAATACAACACATATTCATGGCTGCCGAAAATGGACCATTTCATTTCTCAAGGTTTTCTTCATTTCTCTTCACCAAAATGCTCACCTCAACCTAAACACAAGGTTTACTAAAGCAAGGGAGAGGTTTTGGACACTTATCACTTTTAAAGCTTATCAAAACTTTACCAAATCTTATTTTTCTTGTTGCCAATATCTTCCCCAAGGTAAGTAGGCAAGCTTTAATGAAGAAACCAAGTGGAAATAATAGCTAAATCAATGGTGCATGGTGATGGAACTCATTTGGCCATGGTGGACTTCAATGGAGTTCTCTTGGCTGGTTATTTCTCAAGGTTGAAGATGATGATTTCTGTCCACAAATGACTTGTATAGCTGTCCCAAATTAGGAGTTAGTGGAGCACTAGGTAATAGTTTAATGGTTAATTAGTTAAAGTTCCACTATTTGCACATTTAGCAAAATTCTTTTACTATTTATATATTGTATCCCATTTTAATTTTTCATGACATTTTCTAAGTGCAATATCATTTATTTTTAATGGACATTGAGTTCAAAAGGCAACTCTAGGTGTCAAATGACCAAAATGACCCACTTCAGGTTATATTCTCGATTTTTCAGTAATACCGATTTTTGTCTGTTTCTCGATTTTTCATTTTTCTTTGTACTAATTTATTAATTTTTCTTTGATATTTCTAGTGTCAATTACATTTCAATAAACCTTTTATTTATGTCCTAAAATTTAATTCCGAGGGTTCCCGATGTCCTGGGGTCGATAACGGCCTTTCCGATGCGGTCACCCATCGCTGCGGTGCCGGCTCGTTTAACTTAGCTTCATTTTCTCTCTTTCACTTTTCTTTGATTTTTCTTGTATTTTCTTTTTATTTATTTCATCATTATATGTTTGTTCACTATCACCGAAGTGTAGTTCCAGATATCCTGACTTGCCTGGACCTATATTTAGCCACTAGAGCAACAGAACGTACAGAACACGTGCAATGTGGATGTTACAACTCTTCCCCTCTAAATAAAAATTTTGACCTCAAAATTTACCTGATGTGAAGAGCTGAGGGAACTGTTGCCTCATTATCTCCTCGCTCTCCCATGTTGCCTCTTCCGTGTTGTAGTGTCTCCATAGGATTTTCACTAGTGGAATTGTCTTGTTTCTGAGCTCTTTTACCTCTCGTGCCAAGATTTTAATCGGTTCTTCTTCATATGTCAGGTCAGGTTGTATAACAATTTCTTCTGTGGAGATGACATGTGAAGGATTTGATCTGTATCTTTTGAGCATCGAGACATGGAACACATTATGTATCTTGTCCAGCTCAGGTGGTAAGGCTAATCTGTAGGCTACTGGTCCCACACGTTCAATAACTTCATATGGGCCAATAAACCTAGGGCTTAATTTTCCCTTTTTCCTGAATCTCAGCACTTTCTTCTACGGTGATACTTTGAGAAATACCTTCTTGCCAACTTCATACTCAATGTCTTTTCTCCTCAAGTCAGCATAAGATTTCTGTCTGTCTGAGGCAACTTTCAAATTGGCCTTTATTAGTTTCACCTTTTTCTCTATCTGTTTTATCAGGTCTGGCCCCACTAGCTTATCTTCACCCAATTCAATCCAACGTACAGGTGTTCTGCATTTTCTCCCATACAGTGCTTCATAAGGTGCCATTTGTATGCTTGCTTGATAGCTATTGTTGTATGCAAATTCTGCCAGTGGAAGGTATCTGTCCCAACTTCCGTCAAACTCAATAACGCAACTTCTCAGCATATCCTCGAGGACCTATCACATATGTTCGGTTATTATTATCATTATCAGTTTAATTATTATTTATAATAACTCAATGAGTTTTAGAATTTACCTGGATTATTCTTTCTGACTGTCCATCTGTCTGAGGATGAAAAGCAGTAGTAAAATGGAGTTGTGTGCCCAAGGACTCTTGTAATTTCTTCCAAAATCTAGATGTAAACCTCGGGTCTCTATCAGATATAATGGAAAGTGGAATTCCATGTAGTCTAACTATCTCACTGATATATAATTCTGCTAGCTTTTCCAGTGAGTAGTCAGTTCTGACTGGCAGAAAATGTGCTGATTTGGTCAACCTATCCACAATCACCCATACTGCATCATGCTTCTTCTGAGTGAGAGGTAGACCACTGACAAAGTCTATAGTGACTCGGTCCCATTTCCATTCAAGTATGTTTATGGGCTGTAACAAACCTGATGGAACTTGATATTATGCTTTGACTTGCTGACATGTTAAGCATCTAGTTACATAGTCAACTATGTCCTTCTTCATACCTGGCCACCAGTATCGGAGTTTCAGGTCATAGTACATTTTTGTGCTTCCTGGGTGCATAGCATACACACTGTTATGTGCTTCTCTCAGAATACTGGTTCTCAATTCTTTATCATTTGGAACACATACTCTTTCTTGATAGTACAGGCACCTATTTTCTTTCACTTCATATTTAGTTTCCTTCCCTTCAGTGATTTTGCCCATAACAGCCATTAATTTCTCATCTGTCTTCTGCCCATCCTGTATCTGTTGTAACAGATTCGGCTTCACTTGCAACTCAGCCAAAATAACTCCATCATGAGTTAAGGACAGTTGGGCATTCAGAGATCTTAATGCTATAATAGATTTTATGCTTAAGGCATCAGTAACTACGTTTTCCTTCCCAGGGTGGTATTCAATCACACAATCATAATCTTTCAGGAATTCAATCCGTTGCCTCTGTCTCAAATTAAGTTCCTTCTGGGTTGGCAAATACTTCAGACTCTTATGGTCTGTGTATATATAACATTTTTCTCCATACACGTAATGTCTCCATATCTTCAATGCGAAGATAATTGCTGCTAACTCTAAATCATGAGTAAGGTAATTCTTTTCATGTGGCCTTAACTACCTGGAAGCATATGCGACCACTTTCCCTTCTTGCATGAGTACACACCCTAACCCATTATGTGAGGCATCACTGTAAACTATAAAGTCTTTTCCCGACACTGGCTGTGTTAACACTGGTGCCTCTGTCAACATAGCCTTTAGCCTCTCAAAACTGGCTTGACACTTGTCATTCCAGTCAAATTTCATATTCTTGTGTAGTAATTTGGTCACTGGAGCAGCTATCAAGGAAAATCCCTTTACAAATCTTCTATAATATCCAGCTTGTAACACTCCGAACCTCCGAGTTATGAATAGTACCATTTTTGGTCCGTGACTAATACTATTCAAAGACACCTTGAGGACCAAAAATAAATAGAAAATTAATTGAAATAGACACAATAAAAATTCTAGTGAACAAAAAAGCTGAGGACTCATCGGGTATTATAAATAGAAGGATTATGACCCGATGAGGGGCATTTTGGTCAATTCACCTCAAGAGTTGACTTTTGACCAAAATGTCAATTAAATAAAATGAAATTAATGAATTGAATTATGGGGTAAAAATTGAAGAAAAATTCAAGTAAAAATATGTAAGGGAAAATTTAAGAAATGAAAACTTAAACTTTCATTTCTATTATGGCAAAATTAAAATGAAAGACTTATGGGCTTTTGATAGTTAAATTTAATTATTTAATTAAACGAAAAAATTAAGTGTAAATGTAAAAAAAAAGGAATAAAAATTTTAGTTTAATTATCCTTATGGCACAATTAAAATTTATAATTTTAATAAGCTAATTTTGGGGATATATATATATATATATATAAATAAATAAATAAGAAGACAAATGTCTTCTTCATTTCTTATTTTTCATAAGATGCCACCACCCTCTCCTCTCTCTTCCTCTCTCTCTCTTTTTCTCTTCTTCTTCCACTTCTTCCCCTCATTGATTTCCCCTCCCAAGTTTTAATTCCCTTAAATTCCCTTTATAAATTCCATAGCCCACTAAAAGAAAACATCAAAGAGATCTTTGATTGAGAGATTAAAAGCAAGGAGAACAAGAATTGGAAGAAAAGTGAATTTGGAAAGAAATCAACAAGAGATAAGTTTCTTTTCATGTTAGATTAGTTGTATAAGCTTGGAATGAAGATAACTTATGATGAATTAACATGAGAAATTGAAAGGAAACATGTATGGAAATCTAAACTAGGGTTTTGGCCAATTTAGGGAAAATTAGGGTTTTGATGTATTTTAGTTAAATTAATGATAAATCTAAGTTAGATTGAGGTAGTATGCATGATTGGGAGTAGTAAGATTTCATGGGATTCCATAAATTAAACTATGGAAGATTAGGGTTCATGGGAAAATTGGGTTTTGGTGCTAGAGAGTAAAATTGGTGTGTGTAGTGTTAAATTATGATCATTTGAGGTTTATTTAATTTGAATTGACATTGGGTTGATGAATGGAAGTAATGAAATGGTAGGATTAGGGAAAATTGCAAACTTTGGTGTTTGAAAATTGTGAGGTTTGTGCTAGGAAGTGCCATTGATGTGCCAATGCTAAATTATAGTCATTTTGGGTGAATTAAATGTGAATTGAGATTGGTTAGAGGGAATAATTGAAGAAATGAAAAATTTAACTTAGGGTAGAATTTTGCACACTGAATTCAGTGTGTTTGGAAGCCCATAACTTGAGCTATACAACTCCAATTGATGTGAAACTAAATGGAAACGAAACTTAAGACATAGGGCTAGAATTTTCATGAAGATACCCTGCCCCGAAAATGACCTTAAGCTATTCGAAATGAGCCTTGAACTTGGAGACAGAAATCTGGAACCTGCAGAATTTGACCATATGAATAGTAAATTTTGCATAGCCATAACTCTCTCTAGAAAACTCCGATTTAGGCGATTCTTGAATCGATGGAAATCTGAGACATAGTAGAACATTTCATATGAAGAACTTGAGGCCAAATTATGGACTTAACCCAATCAAATTGCTGAACAAAGTTGAATCATTGAATCTGCAGAACTATAGATTTACCATATGAACAGTAAATTTGCATGGCCATAACTCTCTCTAGAAAACTTCGATTTAGGCAATTCTTGAACTGATGGAAACCTAATACATAGTAAAACATTTCGTATGAAGAACATTAGACCAAATTATGGACTTAACTTGATCAAATTGCTGAACGAAGTTGGATTGATAAATCTGCCAGAGCTGATTCTGCAGCATGAACAGTAACGTGAACAGTAACCGTATTTTGGTCATAACTTGAGCTACACAGCTCCGAATTAGGCGATTCAAAAAGGAAAATAAAGTTAAGACCTAAATGAACAGTTTTCATGAAGAACACCTCACCAAATTATGGTCGAAACTAGGTAAAAATTGGGTTCAAAGATTAGGGCACCAAGCTGTCCCAAAACAAAAATATTCTAAAATTTTCAAAGCTAACTTGGGATACATTAGACATGCATGTAATGAGTTCTTAGCAGCAATTGAGATTGGTATTGAGGTATTCTATTTGTGTATTTTCAGTAGAAAAAGAAGTTGGAACGGACAAGGAGAAGCAGGTAACAAGAAAGGAGAGCATTGAAGGTTTGTGCACAACTAACCTTTTCTTCGTTTTTAAACTTGTAAATTGTTTGGAATGTGTTTATTTGAATAAGTTTGCTTTGAACAAGTTTACTTTGACTGGAATATAGTTTTTCTCTTGTATTTGAGAAATTTGGGTGTTGCCACCTTTATTTGGATATTATGATGAATTTAAATGTGTTTATTGGTTTATAAATGTGATTGTTAAGTGGAAAATTTTTGGAAACTGTTTTGAAACCATAGTTAGCATGACAGTCCCTTTCGAAACTCCCCAGTAGTAACGGCTACTTGGGGTTGATAATTGATATTGATTATGTCTCCCATTAATAACGGTTAGTGGGGTAAGACTACATGAGTACTCATTAGCTAGCTAGCCCTTCCCTCATTAATAACGGTTAGTGAGGTTGAGATTGCTTTGTCGTGGTGTACAACACGGCACTGATTGTGAAATTTTGTGTCATGGCCTAAACTGTGTGTTGATGTTGGCAACACTAATGCTTTGTGAATTGTGATTTATGAAGTGTGATTTCTCATTTGAAATGTTATTCCAATAAATGGCTCTTATGGACTTAGAACTATTGTAAAGTTTTCATATTTAAGAAAAATGTTATTTATTATGCTTTGACAAATTATATTTTACCTTAAGTTTTAAAGTTATTAGTTGTGCACCACTAAGTGATATACTCAGCGATAGCTTCTTTATGCTGTCGCAGGTAAGGGAAAGGAGAAGGCTACCGAGTGAGAGACTTGGAAGCAGCATTTGGTATTGATTGTGGGTATATATCGTAGGTATACCCCTGTAATTTCCTTTTGATGTATTTTGTACCTATATGCATGGATGTACGGACATTGAGCAGTTTGTATTTAAAAGCATTGCATTGCTATCACATTTTAAGTTTGTAACTATTTTGTATTTTACTTTGAGACTTATGAAAATGTAACTTTTGCAATATTTAGTCTATCATTATTTCCAATGAATGTTTACATGTAATTTTAACTATTCTCATGCAGTTTTTCGCAAAAGAATTGATAAGATAAAAAGATATGATTTGTTTTAAAATCCTTTGTAGCATAACTAATGGCTTATCAGTAGGTGGAGTTCGGTAATTTCTTAGGTATGTTATGGGAACATGTCATGCCTTACTAGGGATAAGGTGTGACATGTTTTAGTGGTATCAGAGCAAAGTAGGGACGGCGATACGTAATGCCTACGATTCCTGGGAACTCTTACGTGTAAACTGTGGCGAAGCGTGGCTCTCCGCCCAGGAGCTTACAGGGACGGCGATACGTAGCGCCTGCAAGTGCTCTGATAGGTACCCTTAAATGCCACCAAAAGACCGTGTTTTAGTGGTATCAGAGCTTTTTTTTTTTATACAAGTTTTGAAATTGCATGTTTGAAAAATTTTGATAAGTACAACTGCTCAACTGTCATTAATTGACACATATAATGTATTACATCATAAATATGGACTAATAGAGGGAAATCTCCTTGTCTTGGTTGTCTAGGGAGTAGAATTCTTTGTGATTCAATATGGAAAAGGGGGATCACATAGTAGAACAATCAGTAGCAACTGAGGTACAGGGGGAAGCCCCAGCTCGTCAGAATGCCAGTGGATCGGCTGCACCCATCCCACCCATGCAATTTCCTGTTCAGTTCGCTCAGCAGATGGCTGCACTATTTCAGCAAATGGCTGGCAATATACCAGTCCAAGCTCCTGTGCAAGCACCTCCAGTGCAACCACCATCCCCAGCCAGACAATATGACAAGTTAATAAATTATGGGGCAACAGAGTTTAAGGGTACAGTGGACCCATTGGAAGCTGAGCAATGGTTAGAACGGATGAAGAGGGTCTTCAAGAAATTGCACTACACAGATGAGTTGAAGTTTGAATATTCAATTTCCCTGCTGCATGGAGATGCATATGAGTGGTGGAAGACCATTCCCCACAGTTTGGCTAAGCCGCCAGTGCTGACATGGGATGACTTTCTAAGGGAGTTTAGACAGAAGTATGTTCCTGATACCTATGTGGATATGAAGCTACAGGAGTTTCTTAGTTTGAAGCAAGGGAACAAAACTGTAGCCGAGTATGAGAGAGACTTTTCTTGCCTCAGCCACTATGCTGGAAGCCTACTCACTACCAGTAGAGACAGATGCAAACGGTTTAAGGTCAGTTTGAGGCCTAGTTTAAGATTACAAGTGGTTGGGTTTCGACATGACAACTTCTCTGTGTTGATATCACAGGCCCTTGAATTGGAAAGGATAGAATTGGAAGGGGCATCTGAGAAAGTAATCACTGAAAAAGAGAAGAGCATAAGCCTACAAGTCAGAGTCCAAGTAACAATTCAGGTAAGAGGAAGAGCTTTGGGGGACCAAGTAACAGAGGATCTAGTAAGGGAAGATTCTCAGGGCAGAGGCCACCTAGATCCGGACAGTAGACATCTAGGGGTTCCTTTCCTACCCATGCTTGTGAAACTTGTGGCAGGACTTATAGAGGAGTATGTTATAAGGCCATAGGAGCCTGTTACAACTGTGGTGGAAGTAGGCATTTTGCTAGAGATTGCACTAGTGCCCGCAGATCTGGGCCGCCTACTACCACTGAGGGATCTGTTCAAGGTTCTGCTTCTAGAGGACAACAGACAACTAGTAGAGGCAGAGGCAGGGGTAGAGGTAACACTTCTTGCAGCCAGGGCACAGTGAGCTAACTAGAGCAGAGTGGTGCACCAGTCAGGGTGTACACCATGCGCCAGAGGGATGAAGCTGAGACATCAGATGTTGTGGTTGGTACTTTCTCCATTTTTGATAGAGATGTATATGTGCTGTTTGACCCTGGTTCTACACATTCTTATGCTAGTGCCAGTATTTCATGCTCTGTTGATATTCCTTGTGTGAAATTGGATTATGATGTGCTGGTAACTAGTCCTTTAGGACAAGAGGTTAGGGTGAACAAATTGTATAAGGATTGTCCTTTGGTGATCCAAGGACATACATTCCTGTCAGACTTAATTGAAATGCCCTTCCGAGATTATGATATCATCTTGGGCATGGATTGGTTAGCCAGGCATCATGCCATGATCGACTATAGACTGAAGACAGTCACTTTGGGTCTTCCCGAGTATGCAGACGTAGTGATACACGAGGAGACAGTTATTGCCATCCAACATCATTTCAGCTGCACTTGCTAGAAAAATGATTAGAAAGGGATGTGAAGCTTATCTAGCTCATGTGATAGACACCCAGGTGGGGACTCCAGATCTTAAAGATATTCCTACGGTATGGGATTTTTCGGATGTCTTTCTGGAAGAATTGTCGGGATTGCCTCCAGAAAGAGAGGTGCAGTTTGAAATTGAGACTATGCCTGGTGTGGAGCCAATCTCCATCACTCCTTATATGATGGCACCTGCTGAGTTGAAAGAGTTGAGGGTGCAGGAGCAAAGTATTCCTAAAACTGCATTTAGGACTCGGTATGGCCACTATGAGTTCTTGGTAATGCCATTCGGGTTGACTAATGCTCCAGCTACTTTTATGGGCCTGATGAACACTATCTTCAGGCCATATTTGGACCAGTTTGTTGTGGTGTTCATTGATGATATTTTGGTGTACTCAAAGAATGCAGAGGAACACGACAAGCACTTGAGGATAGTATTGCAGACTTTGAGGGAGAAGCAGTTGTATGCCAAACTGTCGAAATGTGAGTTTTGGCTAAAGGATATTACATTTTTGGGGCATATTGTATCTGCAGAAGGTATCCAGGTGGATCCTAGCAAAGTAGAAGCCATTCTTAATTGGAAGCCACCTAGAAATGTCACGAAAGTTCAGAGTTTCCTTGGTTTAGCTGGGTATTACCAAAGGTTTGTGAAGGGATTCTCCATGCTAGCATCTCCAATGACCAAGCTACTTAGGAAGAATGTAAAATTTCAGTGGACTGATCAGTGCCAGGAAAGTTTTGATGAGTTAAAGAGGCATTTAACTGAAGCTCCAGTCTTAACCTTGCCCACTTTGGGTAAGGCGTATACCATATATAGTGATGCTTCTCATAACGGATTAGGCTGTGTATTGATGCAAGATAGAAACGTCATTGTCTATGCTTCACGCCAGCTTAAACCGCATAAGAGGAATTATCCTACGCATGACTTAGAGCTGGCAGCCATTGTCTTTGCCTTGAAGATTTGGAGACATTACTTGTATGGGGAGAGATGTTCTATATACACAGATTATAAAAGTTTGAAGTACTTGGGCACACAAAAGGAGTTAAATTTGAAGCAGAGGAGATGGTTAGAGCTGATAAAAGATTATGATTGCTTGATAGACTATCAGCCTGGAAAGCCTAATGTTGTAGCTGATGCTTTAAGTTGCAAGACTATGGCTGGTTTGAGGGTTTCTCCATTGTCCATGGTGCATGAGTTAAGGTCATTGCATGCTAATTTGGAGATTAATGAAGATGGTCAAATGGTAGCTACTTGGCAAGTGAAGCTAATGCTGGCAGAACAAATTAAAGCAGTTACACAGAAGGACGATAAGTATGTGAAGTTAATGGAAGAGGCTCAGGATGGCAAGAAACCAGAATTATCAGTAAATGATGAGAGCTTGTTGTTATATAAGGGCAGAATGTGCATTCCTGAGAATGTTGAACTGAGGCAGACCATTTTAAAGGAAACACATGATTCACCTTTTGCAATGCACCCTGGTGGAACCAAAATGTACAGAAGTGTGAAAGAGCACTATTGGTGGAGAGGAATAAAGAAAGACATTGCAGAATATGTTGCCAAATGCCTAACTTATCAGCAAGTAAAGGCAGAACACCAAGTGCCTATAGGGTTGCTACAGCCATTGCCAATTCCCGAGTGGAAATGGGAAAGAATCACTATGGATTTCTTGACAGGACTTCCACGTACACAAAAAAATCATGATGCAGTTTGGGTTATTGTTGATAGATTGACCAAGTCTGCACACTTTTTGCAAGTGAGAATGGATTACAACCTGAAAAGATTGGCCAAACTATACATTGACAAAGTGGTGAGGTTGCATGGAGTGCCAATGTCTATTGTGTCTGATAGAGATCCTAGGTTCACTTCTAGATTCTGGGGTAGTCTCCAAAAAGCCCTAGGGACTAGATTGAACTTCAGTACAGCATTCCATCCACAAACAGACGGCCAGTCTGAAAGGATCATTCAGATTTTGGAGGATATACTTCGAGCTTGTGTGATTGAGTTTGAAGGAAGTTGGGACACACACTTGCCTTTAATTGAATTTGGCTACAACAAAAGTTATCAATCAAGCATCGGAATGCCTCCATATGAAGCACTTTATGGCAGGAAGTGTAGAACTCCCTTGTGTTGGGATGAAGTGGGCGAGAGGAAGTTGATTGGTCCAGAATTAGTGCAGCAAACAGAAGAAAAGGTTAAGCTCATTAGAGACAGACTCAAAGTTGCAACGGATAAACATAAGTCCTACATTGGCCTAAAGAGAAGAGATATTCGATATAGTGTGGGTGATAAGGTGTTCCTGAAAGTTTCCCCATGGAAGAGGATCATGAGGTTTGGTAGAAAGGGGAAACTAAGTCCTCGCTTCATTGAGTCGTATGAGGTTCTGGAAAGAGTGGGTCCATTAGCATATAGACTTGCATTGCCTCCGGAGTTGGAAAAGATTCAAAATGTCTTCCATGTCTCCATGTTGAGGAGGTACAGATCAGACCCCTCTCACATTTTGCCAACAGAGGAGATTGAGGTGAATCTAGACCTGACATATGATGAAGAGCCCATAAAGATCTTGGCACATGAGGTGAAGCAGCTGAGGAACAAACAGATACCTCTAGTTAAAGTGTTGTGGAACCATCATTCAGGCCAGGAGGCTACATGGGAGCTTGAGGAGAACATGAGGAGACAGCACCCACAGCTATTCAGAGACTGAGACCAAGTAAATTTCGAGGATGAAATTTATTTTTAAGGAGGGGAGAATTGTAACACCCCAAACCTCCGAGTTATGAATAGTACCATTTTTGGTCCGTGACTAATACTATTCAAAGACACCTTGAGGACCAAAAATAAATAGAAAATTAATTGAGATAGACACAATAAAAATTCTAGTAAACAAAAAAGCTAAGGACTCATTGGGTATTATAAAAAGAAGGAATATGACCCGATGAGGGGCATTTTGGTCAATTCACCTCAAGAGTTAACTTTTGACCAAAATGTCAATTAAATTAAATGAAATTAATGAATTGAATTATGGGGTAAAAATTGAAGAAAAATTCAAGTAAAAATATGTAAGGGAAAATTTAAGAAATGAAAACTTAAACTTTCATTTCCATTATGACAAAATTAAAATGAAAGACTTATGGGCTTTTGATAGTTAAATTTAATTATTTAATTAAAAGAAAAAATTAAGTGTAGATGTAAGAAAAAAAGGAATAAAAATTTAAGTTTAATTATCTTTATGACACAATTAAAATTTATAATTTTAATAAGCTAATTTTGGGTATATATATATATATATATAAGAAGACAAATGTCTTCTTTATTTCTTTTTTTTTCATAAGATGCCACCACCCTCTCCTCTCTCTTCCCCTCTCTCTCTTTTTCTCTTCTTCTTCCACTTCTTCCCCTCATTGATTTCCCCTCCCAAGTTTTAATTCCCTTAAATTCCCTTCATAAATTCCATAGCCCACTAAAAGAAAACATCAAAGAGATCTTTGATTGAGAGATTGTCGACACCATATTTTGGCCGATCCCCAAGATCAATAAACTTTGAAACCGATCCCTAGCACTAAGTCTCCCTTTGCCAGCCAACTACACTTCCGATCTCTCCTCACGAGAAATTGAATCAATGCTAAGTCCTCATATCAGTTAAAGCTTTACCGATCTCTCAAATCACTCACCGACCTCTCAAACCAATTGTCAAGTCCCATGATCAGTCAATTATGTTTCCGATCTCCCTTGTCAAATGAGGTTCAACCAACACTAGGCCTTCGTGCCACTAGTCTTATTGCCGATCTCTCATTTAAAAATTTGGGAATAATCAGGTTAAGGTTCCGATTCGGTTTAATGATGATCCCGATCTTAAGTGTTTAAGCCAAATTTCCAATTTTAATCAAGTCCCGTTTAGCGTTGGTTCCATATCGATCTCATGCTTATTGTGTTTTCCGATCTCTCACACTTAGGTTAATAATCACTTTTAATTGTTTCGATATGCTCAGACAACCAAGTGCTTAAATAATTTAGAGATTTTCCGATCACAACCATTCACTGAACAAAAAGGCATTTCATTTCATTTCATTTCAGAATTTATACAAGTCATTCGGCTGGAGGATCACCCCCAGCCTGATCTACATTTTGCTCATTTCCTCTCTCACCCTCAGCCTCCTCCTCGCTATCCTCACCTTCGTCTTGGGGAGCCAAGTCTACCATCCAAGTGAAGTCCTCCTCGGGATATCGCTTCCTGAGCTCGACCAAGAGATCCCTGTGGGCATTCACATAAGCGCCGGCCTCTCTTGTCTCTATCTCTTCCTCCTTTGCTTTGAGCTCTTCAGTGAGGTGAGCAACTTCGCCAGCCCGGAGCACTTGGACTTCTTCAAGAACACGATCTCGCTCGGCCAGAACATGAACTTGATCGGCTAGCTTGTCCTCATAGAACTTCATTCGCCCCTCAATTTGAGATATGTAGTCCTGAGCGGACGAAAGTTGGGATCGGAGAGAAGACACCTCATGACCCATTTTCTCGACCTCCATACCCAGGCGGTGAGCCTTCTCCCGGACAATGTGCTGGTTCACCAAGCACTCCACGTTCAAGCTCATAGATCGGGTCAGGATATCATCAAGGTTGTCTGAGGACAGCCTGTCCCGATCCTCCCGAAGGCAGATAGAAGCCCCCAGGACCTTAGCCAAACCCGGATTCTCCCGAATAGTCCGGTTCTTCTCCAAGGAATGGATCAGCACTTGTGCACCGCGGGAGAGAGTCCTTAGGGCATGTTGAGAAGGACCCCCTTCCGCACTTGAAACGACTGGAGGAGGTGGAGGCGGCTCTTCTTGACGGGGAGGAGACCGGACCACTTCTATGATCGGCGGTCCAGAAGGTCGAGACGAACCTTCTTGTATTTCCCCAGGTTCATGACTGGGCATTTGAAGCAGCTCGGAACGCTTCATCTCCTGTACCTTCTGGGAGATCTCTCTCTTCTGCTTTCGGCTCTCCTTGGAGGCTTCGCCGCTTGCCATAACTGCACAAAGAAGAGGTCAATGAGATCGCTAAGGTCTAAAGATCTGAGATATAGAAAATACCGATGCCGAGGTCAGAGAGCTGAAGCTTGCGATCTTGGCCGGTGACTAGCTGCATAGTCCAATGGTGCAGCTCGACCGTCACTGCATCCAAACAAGAGAACTTCTCTCTGGACGCCTGCTCCTTCAACTCCATCACCATTGCACCCTCTTCCCTATTTAGGGCGATGTGCTTCATTAGCAAGGGACCCTAATGCAACCAGCTCCGAGGGAAGCCCTCAAAACCATTTGGAATTTTGCTCCTCAAGATAAAGAAGCGGTTTTTCCAATTCTTCAGGGAGGAAGGCAGGTCGGTAAAAAGCCCACAATGGGGTTTCGCTTGGAAGAACCAAAACTCGTCGTCCTTTCGACGAGTTAGCCTGTGCAGTTCAGCGAACACCTTAGCTGTAGGTCGGAGCCCCTTAGCTCGACATAGGCCTTGGAAGGCTATTAAGATCCGCTACGAGTTCGGGTGAATTTGGGTGATGCACACTTGGTGATATTTTAAAACTTCCTTGAAGAAGTCGTCCAAAGGGAACCACAGGCTGGCTTTTAATTGTTCTTCGTAGACCATGATCATATCGTCCTCCTCAAAGAAGTGATCGGCACGAAGATCGCCGTGACACCTAATCAATTCGTAGGAATCAGGCCGAATGTTATACTCCTGGCTGAACGACTGCAGATCGGTTTCTTGAAGGACCGATGGCAATTCGTCCATGGGAAGATTTTCCCTCCCTGAAGAAGGTACATGCCTTGATGATGCTGCTTGCCCCCGAGCTGGAACGGAGACCCTAGGAGGTTCGGGTCACGCGCTTTGCCCGACCACTTCTACTTCATCAGACGACCACGAGAACTGAATGGAGGGAGGGCTCGTCGCTCTCTGACCCTCGGCGCTGCTCAGTTTCAAAGGAAATAAAGAATTTAAACTAAAAGAAGGATCAAAACCCTTACCGGAGCTTGATCGGTGTCGGAAGAGCTTGAGAAAACGAGAGAATTTTGATGTTGTTCGCGAGAGACTGAAAATGACATAAGGGAGCAACTAGCTAACCCCACCCCTATTTGTACTCGTCCGAGCATTTAATGCTCACAATGTTCCAGGCAGTGCATCGGTTAGTGGGACTCGCCAGCTGTTCTGACACGTCTCACGAATATTCCAAAATTCCATAAGGAGAGACCAGCTAGTTAGGGATCGGCTAATTAAAGCGAATGTTTGGAAGTACGGATTAGTTAAGGGTTGTTCAGTTGGGAGCCAGATCAGATAAACACATCAGAGATCGGAAAATAATCAATGCAATAATAATAAAATGACAGTTGTCAAAATAAATTTTATTTCCAAAAAGATCTGATTACATCATTTGGGAGATCTCTAGAGATCGGATTACATTGAAAGCAAAATTACATCATTTGGGCGATCTCTAGAGATCGGTGGAACATCCCATCTAAAAGGCCTATGTTAAAGCCTAGTCTCATGGCTGAGTCAAAAGATGTGTTTGACCAGGAGAACGACTGTTGACATCGGATAGATGTACAGCTTAGATGGGGGGACTATGACTCTCATGAGAATGAGAGAGGTCATCATCAAAGTTACCGCTCGAAATCGAGCCGCTGTCGGAACACCCAGTGTGGTGAAAAGCCAGATGAACGCCAAGGAGCAGTCACCGGTGTTAAGGGAAATATTAGCAGTCTTCTCGCCCGAAATCGGTTCGCCGATTATACCAGTCGAATGACTCGAGATCGGTACGATCGGGGTCTTCGATCCAGATCGGTTAATTAGTCCCATTCTCTCACTGTCATCAGATAAGGTCATCACGATTCTTCGATCACTGGGATCGTAAATTTTCAGGCTAGGAACAAAGAAGGCAACCAGAAAAAGATCAAAGGTGGCCACCATGGCCGAAATTATTGCCGGGGCAGCTAGAACAGGACGTGTTAGAAGGAAGAGCAAAAAATCAAATACGGAGGGCTTCCCGGTTGAAGGTATATATATAGGAAAATCCAAGCATTTATTGCTAAGCAAGAAACGAGGCGATCGCTTCGGGAATTGAGGGAAATTAATGCTTTGACTCAACTAAATCGGATGAAAGGACTGGAGTAGGAGAGATCGGAAAAGAAGGGTTCGGTATGAGAGATTGGGAAAGCAGCATGTCGAAAAGACTGGAAAGGAAGAGAAAGTGAAAAAAGAAGAGAATAAGACGCCTACCGCTGTCGTCATAATCAGAGCTGAGGTAGTTAAAGCGTTGCAGGTGAAATCTCAACCGCACGCCCGTAATCGCATTCGTGACATCGAGTGCCAGAATATGTCATGACAGCGCTGCACCTTCCAATCTCCACCGTTGATCCGACTTATAAGGATGAGTCCGGGGCCCTTGGATCGAAGAAGAAGACGACAAGACCAGCGCCTTTCACTCCTAGCCCTAGGATCGCCCCGGACAAGAGAATTTGGGACCGTCAGATTAGAAGAGAAAAAGGACAAATATTCTGAAGGGGATCTCGGCCGTCTGTTCTGATTCTCTTTAATTCGTGAGCCTCAGATCATGTCCTTTGAAATCCTGAACCTCCATCTCCCTCAAAATAGATCCTGACCCTTCAGGGGAAGCACCCGGTTCCTATAAATACCTGCATGAAAAACTGCTCAGGGAGAGAAAAAAAAGAGCGGTGACTATAGTGGAAGAACTCTGAAACTTAATTCAGTTCGTTACTTTGCTATTTTTTTTTGTGTTCATAAGAAAAAGCTTTTGAAACCGGTTTTCAAAAGTGTTTTCTTACAAAAGGATTTTGAATACTGAAACTCTCCATTTTCAGTTCGTTCATTATTCTGTGACACTCTTACTTTCTGTCTTCATTTTCACTCACGCTGTTCAAACTTAAATTCATTCAAACTCGGTTATTTCAACCTGACAGTATTTCAGCAAAGTGTCCTTCATCTCAAAGCGAACCTTAGTCCTCCGGCTATCAACCTGCAGTCCTATCACATTTTGTGATTCCATAGTTATTTTAGTAGATTTGGCTCCTTACAGGTGAGTGTTTATATTGCTGCTCTATCAAGTGCTCGTTTTATTTCCTTTATTTCTGTGTTTATAATTTTCACCAAGTTAAAAATCGCGAAGAAGGTCATTCTCGAGTTTATTTCTTTGTTAATCAGTTCATCCTTTTGTTAACCTTTATTACTTCTTAATACAGGAGTTCCGGTCCCGAATAGCGTAGAAGTAGTTAGACAAAATGTAGGTAACTGTGTTTTAAGCATTTCTTTGAAATAATAGACAGTCTGGATAACAAGTCAGGAAAATAGTAAAGTATTAGACCAACATAGAAAGCGATTGGTAAAACGTCACAAAGCGAAATAAAACTAAATATTAGCTAAATGAATAGAACATTTCGGGTATCAAAAGGGTATTGGCTAGACGACCACTCAGGAGGTCAGTAAAATTCAGTTCAGTATCCCTTGTCTAGTCACGAGGTATCAAGGAGTTAAAAGAAGTCTTATTCCGATCCCTGGCACCCGTGAATATCAAAACCCTTGGTCTTAAGCTCTTATGATGTGTAGCTGTAATCAAACTTCAATCGGGCGGAAAAGTCCTTATCCGACCCTCATTAAAATATGAGAGATCGGAGGAGAGTTCTTATCCGATCCTCAAGCTAAAAATTTTAATAAATATTAAAGAGATCGGAGGAGAGTTCTTATCCGATTCTCACCTAAAATTTTAACAAATAATTTAAAAGAGGTCGGAGGAGAGTTCTTATCCGATCCTCAAGCTTAAAAATTTTAATAAATATCCAAAAGAGATCGGAGGAGAGTTCTTATCCGGTTCTCAACCAAAATTTTAACAAATATTCAAAAGAGACCGGAGGAGAGTTCTTATATGGTTCTCAATTTAAAATTTTAAAAAAAGACGTTTAAAAGAGATCGGAAGAGAGTTCTTATCCTGTTCTCAACCCAAATTTTAATAAATACTCAAAAGAGATCGGAGGAAAGTTCTTATCCGATCCTCAAATCTAAAACTTTAATAAATATTAAAGAGATCGGAGGAGAGTTCTTATCCGATTCCCACCTAGAATTTTAACGAATAATTTAAAAAAGGTCGGAGGAGAGTTCTTATTTGATCCTCAAGCTTAAAAATTTTAATAAATATTAAAAGAGATTGGAGGAGAGTTCTTATCCAATTCCCAAAATCGAATTCTAATAAAATAGCCCTTTCAAACAAAACTAACATACAACAGTAACTCACTAAGGTTGTCTCATTTACTTATGTATCTGGGTAATCCGAATTAGTGAAAAATCGAATATTCCTTTTGTTAAAATGATTAACATTTCCATTCGAGCCTTCCTAACTAATTTATAAAGAACGCGAAGTTAAATCTACTTACCCTTATTGAGGGACGAGGTGGGGTGCCTAACACCTTCCCCACCCGTTTACGGACCCCGAACCTAGAATCTCTGTTTTGAAGTGGTTTCATTTTAATTTATTTTCACAAATGGTTTTCTTTAATTTCCCTCAAAATTAAAGTGGCGACTCCTCACTCTTTCCCACTTCGGTGAGGGTTCGTTCAGGCGACCGCAAAACACCTTGCGACAGCTTGGCCACTCCACTGGGGACTTTATTGTTACTTAACCCCCGGTCTAGAGGTCCAAAAGTATATTTAATTTTTCGATTAAATTATAGTTAGGTGGGCTCACCCGACAACATTTTAATTATTGATTATTCCTACTAACCGTTTCGTTTGTCTTGCTTGTTTTACTTTCTACAGCGCTCTTCATTTAAAAGAAAAAAAGGAAAAATAAAATCCCCCTGAATTGGGAAGAGGTAAAGGTGTCCCTTCACACACTGTGCACTCACGCGATGTCCTCACACACTTCAGCCCTATACCCGGGCTTTCTTACCCTTTTAGGAAAGTAGGAGGGGGTCTTGTAGCTGTACCCGTGGGTTTTACCCCGTTAGTATCCGCGAAGGCTTCTGCTCAAATTGAAACTCGTTCTATTCACCGTAATACCCGTGGAATTTTCCCGACAGTATCATGGGGGATAGAATGGGCTCTACTGTTTACAGTAGGGGCAATTTGGGAACCTATGGCTTTTAGAGAATTAGACCTTGAGCTAAACTATCACGATAGCTGGAAGCCGTAGCAAGCTACCCTATAAGATAGAACTATTCAATTAGGCAGCACCCAGCTGGTACTAGGACTCTCCTTATTTTAAGACAAAAGGGGCATACTTACTCTTACCCTTTTCTATTCGTGTTTTATTTAGTCTTTATTTTTTTAAGGGTAATCTTGGGCCATACTGTTAAAGAAAGCCTACACACTTTCCTACTTTGATAAATGTGTAAGTGTCACTCTGCCAACAGTATAATTCAAGATTACCTGAATTTATCCTGCTAACATGTTTTTCCCGCAGGTTTCGCCAAATTAAGGTCTGTAAAAGGATAAGCATCATTTTAACATGGCATCCTCGAGTCAGTCGGCAGAAGAAGTTCTTAAATCAGGACAGAATGCTAAAACATGGCCCAAAAGTAGTTCAGTGCCCCTACAAAATGATACCAGCTCATTTCCTCTATTAGACCTAAGCAAGATTGAAGTCAGAATGAACAGTCTCGAAGGTCTGGCCAACGGTTGGAAGTCATTTCCCGATCAGGTCAAAGCACAATTTGAGAAGAAATATGGGAGGATTGCAACCTTGATACAAGTCAAAGTTCAAGTCCCGGCACTAAAGGCTATGTTGCCAGTTTGGAATCCTAAGTTTGGGGTGTTCTCTTTCAACGACATTGATACTGCTCCCACTATGGAAGAATATCAAGCGTTGCTAGAAATCCCTTACGCAGCGCAGAATCGGATTTACCTACACCTCGAGCATAGGCATACCTGGAAACGGTTCGCACATATGCTAGGGATTCCACTAGAAGAAGCAAAGGAAAGGGAAATTATCAAAGGAAACACGCATGGATGGTATTGGACTTATCTCAAGAAGAGGCTAGATCAGTGTATCCAAAATGAGCAATGGGATCAAGCATCATTGATATTTGCTTTAGCAGTCTACGACCTAATCTTGTTCCCCGGACCTTCCGGAATCATAACTTGTGCTGTTGTAGAAATGTTCTGGGCAGTGGAGAAATAGAAGGTCAATCCAGTACCGGCAATTCTTGCCGAGGCTTTCTTAACCCTTACTTACTGCAGACAACAAGGCAAGGGGTCTATTAAGTGTTGTTCTCAATTGTTGCACCTCTGGATTATCAGTCATATGTGTCCTGTGGAGACAAAGGGATTGACTTGGTACCTTGACCAGCCTCTCATCGAGAAAATGACCCGATTAGTAATCAGTCCGAAGAATGAACAGCAGTGGCAAGAACGAATTTTGAGTTTCAATGGCCATGACTACTGTTGGAGGAAACTGTGGACGTCGAGTCAATCCATTTTGATTAGCACGGGAGGTAATCAATCCGTAACTCTAATCGGAGTGACTGGATACACGAGTTACACTCCAGCGTTAGTAATGAGACAGTTTGGCTCAACACAATCCAGAATTAACATTGAAGAACACCACCAAGGTCATTTTTACCATGAGCTCAAGGAAGAGGAAGGATTGAAAATAGCTCGCAAATCTTGGGAAAACATCACTCTGATGGAGAGGTCGCCCAAAAGTCTGAGTGCCACGGGCGATTATCTTAAATGGAGGGCTGACAGGGACCAAGAACACTCAACTGCAAAATTCAAAGATAGCGACCTTCGCCGATACATACTATCAGAAGAAGCTAATACTCATCTGGCTGACTCACTACAAAAGGCAAACACCGAAAACTCGCAACTGCAAGAACAAATAAAACAGTTGGAGGACCAACAGCAGAACCTTAAAAGAAAAGTGAGAAGACTCAGGGAAGAGGCAAGGGCCGAAAAGATGGGCTTCGAAGAGCGAGAGGCACGCTGGGAAAAGGAAAAAAGCTCTCTCCAAGCTCTGGTAAAAGAAGTAGAAGTACAGAATGGTAAGCTTCAGGAAGAAATGAAATACCAAGAGATACTCGTAGAAGAATATAAACAAGAAAACAAAAAGAAGAAGCTCGAATTGAAGGAACAGGCACTACTCATCAACGATATTCTGAAAGAATGTGCAAAGGAAAGAAAGGAAAAAGAAAGGCAAGCTGCTCTCTATCAAGAGCTGAAAGAGAATGTCGACCAGCTAGAGAGAACGATAGCACAGGGAAAACAAGAACTCCTACCTGAATCCGAGTATGCTCTAAAAGCGTTCGACCCTGCCAAACAAGAAGAAAGGTTATATGAGTATCTCAGAAAATGTCATCTCATTATAAAGAACCTCCCTGAGGCTAGGCCGATGTAAAGAATGCTGTGTACGAATTATTCAGTTAATAGAATGATTTTTGGGTCATTGTTTAGCAGAGTTGTGAATGAATAGTATAACTCCCGCAGGAACCCCCTCGCTAGGGTTATACGAAAAATTGGATGTGCCATATGGACAGGTATCATAGATGCGCATTCAATCCGGTCATTCACAGTCGGACTATCGAATAGTGCCATGATAAAATTGATACAATTATCCTTCTGCAGACTTCATTTTGGCTCCAAAATGCCACTGTATCCTTTGTCCGAACCAGGACCTTTAGTTTTTTTTATAAAATTCAAATTCACTAAAAGTTTTTTATTTTATTTAATTCCTTACAGAAAATCAACATTGCTTCTGTTAGTAGTATGCCCTAGAGCATATCATTTAGTATGTATCTTATACATATTTTTAATAATAAAAGGCATTTCCACTTTTCCGTTTACATAATATATTTATGTGTAATAGAAAAGGTCCATTGATATTTTGTTAGAAATATTATTCTTAAGTTGTTAAGAATATGAGTGACAATATTTCTAGCACAAAGTATCATAAATAGGTTCACAATCGAGGATACTTCATAATAAGGACATGACTTATCCAGAAAGATTGTATTCATGTTTGTTCCCAAGTTATTTATATGAGATATAAATAAGATGGAATGGTGAGTCTCATGCCATATAACAAACATGATAGGCACTTATAAATGATAAGTAGGCCGAACCAGTGACACTTATGACAAGCACATGGAGTTTACTCTTGTCAATGTTTTGTCATAAATCATATCAGTGCATATAATCTTTAGACCTGAGATAGCACAGTTATCTTGTATATAGGTAGTTTGAGTTTGATACTGCTTTCATACTTGTACTGTGTATGGGTATATGGGCATCTGTTGGCTCGTACTAGTTATATATGGAGGTAGGTGTTGATCAAGATGGAATATGTTCCTCTAAGTAAATAGAGATAAAATCCTATGTTCATTTAATTGTTCTTGATGTTTCAAGTTCCTGGCCAGGACAGATAGATTTATTCAGAAAAGATTTTCTGATGAGAAAAATATTTTAATCAAGAACTGGAATTAAAAGAGAAAATAATATTCATAGCAAATGGAGTTTGACATAAACCTTGACTCGGCTTGAGTTGGGATTTTTGTAGAGAGATTCTAGTGCATGGTAACATATGATTATAGGTTCATTTAAGGTAAATCTTATTACTAATTGGGTGGCCATGGCATGCTATGCTAGATGTTAACCATGGTCTATGAGGTTCATAAAATGATTTAGAGAAATCATTTATGGTAAGAAAGAGTTCTAATGATATTAAGAGTTGATATCATGTCTCATTGCCAATTAGTGATGAGCCTAGTAAGTCACACACATACACAAGTTATCACCTATTTAAATATGATTTAATTAATTAATTAAAGAGTTTAATTGATTAATTAAATAGATTTGGTTTGCAATTAAATTGCAAAGTCCCTAGCATGACTTGAAACCAAATCTAGATTATTGGATGAGTAGTATAAATTAAATTTATATTTAAAATGTTTAAATATGAATTTAATTGATGAGAAATTAATTAATAGAGATTAATTAATTAATTTATATTTGATATAAATTAATTAGAAGAAGAAAATAATTATTTTGGGTTAAGAACTCAAAATTAAGACACAGGGCATTTTGGTCATTTCACGATTGTGACACGTGGCACCATGAGATGGTGACACATGGCATAACACATAAGCTTGCCAAATGTTTTTTTAATCATGTAAGATGATTAAAATCAAGATTAAATATAGGTTTGACACTTGGCACAATGTGATTGGGTCACTTAAATCTAGAGCTAATCAAAAGGTGACATGTGGCTAGGGTTTAATGTGTTAACCTAGCTATTTAAGTGTGGTTATGAAAAGAAAACATAACCAGCAGCCTCTCCTCTCAATTGTCATGCCACTTTGAGCCTCTCCAGCTATTTCTCTTCATCTCTCATCAATTCAAAGAGATTAGCCATCAATCTCTTGAATTAAGAACACTAGAAATTGTTTCTAGTGTCCTGTTTACATCTCTAATCTCTTAAAAGGCAGAACTTGAATTTCTAATTAATAGAAAAGGTTTTAGAAGCTGTTCAAGGGCTGCCATAGGTGTTCTTGGTGTGGACAAGCTAGAGGGACAACATCTGGTGTCCTGAAGACGAATCTCAAAGGTGCAGACACGCTGCAGCACATCAAGAGGTTAGTGTAATCGTTCTTGATTTAATCTAGGGTTCAAAAATTAATCTGATTAATTTTAAAATCTTAAATGGCAAATACAGATCCAAAAACATATTAAAAGAGTTTTAATATGTTGTTTATCATTGAAATCAAATAGATAAAAATAAATCTTGCATGGTGTATGTGACCTTAGGTGAAAATTTTTGAATTCAATGGTATAATCTTGTGTTTTTCACGCTTTCGTTCCTTCAGCTTCAAACAAAGCAAGTCTGACCAAGCACACGGTTCAACCCAAGCGAGTGTACTTAACAAGATCCCGAACAAAGAAGATAATGGAAGACCAGGAACAAGTCCAGAACCTACAAGGGCAAGTGTCTGAGCTGAAAGATCAAGTCTCAGAACTTATGAGACTAATGAGGGAGATGTCCCAGAATAAACCTGCTTCAGAACCTAACCTACCACTACCTCCTCCACCACCTACAACAAATGATCCGCACCAAGCTTCAACTTCTTTTACCTTTCAGTCACCTATCCTGGACCCGACAATCACTGTCAATCCGGCTACCATAAATAATGACCCACCTTTCTCCTACTATCCAGCTGTTTCTAATCCCGAACCATACCCTTCAGTCCTAGCCCCTCCAGTCCACTCCACCCCTCATCTCCCAACTGGAGGAGCATTTCACGCAGTAGGAGCAGAAAATAAGACCAGGGAAAATGAAAAGCTTTCTGCTCTGGAGGAAAGATTGAGAGCAATAGAGAGTCTGAACATGTATGGTTCAGTCGATGTGGCTTCACTTAGATTGGTGCCAGATGTGGTAGTGCCACCCAAATTTAAAGTCCCGGATTTCGACAAGTACACCGGGAACTCAGATCCCCGCATTCACCTGGCAACTTACATTGCCAAAATGTCTGCCTTGACAGAAGATGACAGACTTCTCGTCCATTTCTTTCACGAGAGTCTCTCCGGTGCAGCCTTGAGATGGTGCATACAGTTAGATAGGAGCAAACTGTGCCCCTGGAAGGATTTAGTTGATGCCTTTTTGAAGCAGTATAAATTTAACTACGATGTGGCCCCCACGAGGAGAGACCTCCAAAACCTAGTACAGAGGGACAGAGAAAGCTTCAAGGAATATGCCCAAAGATGGAGAGAGAAGGCTGCAGAAGTATATCCTCCGGTGACCGACAATGAATTATGCTCCCTGTTCATCGAGACATTTAAGGCTCCTTACTTCAATTTGATGATCGGAAACACTTCCAACAGCTTCTCGGATATTATCCAAGCTAGTGAGAGAATAGAGGCTAATTTAAGGTTGGGACGGCTGCAAGAGTTGATTGAGAATCCTGCAAAGAAAACTGCCAATTTTGGCAAAAAGAAGTAGGGTGATGTGCATTCCATCACCCGGCAGAATAACTACTCCCCACTACCTCAAAATAACTACCGGCTATATCCTCCCCCTCATGGCCAAACAGTCGCAAACATTCCACCTCCTTTCCCAAATTATCCACACCCGCGCCCACAATACCCACCACCTACAAATTACCAACCCAAACCTCCTCCTCCACCTACCCAACCCAGACCACCTCAAAATAATCCCATACCACCAAGAAACCCTGATCCACCCCTTCCCCTCCCGCTCAGTGAAATATATTGATACCTCGTCGGTATAAACCAAATAGTACCAGTTCCCCTAGACCCAATTCAGCCACCATACCCCAGGTGGTATGATGCGATGCGGTCTGCGAGTATCATGGAGAACACGGGGACATTCAGCCCGACAACTGCGGGGCACTTAGAGGGAGAGTGCATGCTTTAATCCGGAACGGATGGTTGAAGATTGAGGGAAATGGTTCCCTCCCCAATGTTACCTCGAACCCATTACCATAATGCAGGCAATGGTGTAAACATGATAGAACCAAAAGGAGAAGGGTCGGCACCAGAAGTAGACAAGCTAATTCCTCACTTTGAGGAAATTTTTGCCATGGCAATGAGGGAAGGTTACCTTTGTCTTCAGATAACTGGATCAGAAAAGGGTACGAGATGTCCTTACCATGGAGGGGCAGCTAATCATGAGCTGCGGGATTGTGAAGAGTTTAAGCAAGAGGTTCAGAACTTATTATCCCTCAAAGTTCTGAGATGCCAGAAAAGGTCAAAGATGGAAGGGGGAGTGAACACAGCTAGATTCAGCTAAAATGCTTCTACCTCCAAACCCAGAATCACTTTCTCACCCCCAGTAGCCTCACCGCCAGTGACGATTATCCGAACCCCGCCTCAGCTCCCTGTCACAAACACCCATGCCATACCTTGGAATTATAACTTCCAAGTTTTCACTCAAGAAGCGTCAAGCAGTACATCAGCTCCTAATCTTGCTTCACCTTCGGCACCACCAAAACCATGTTTCACTCCACATGAGCACTTTAAAATGACTTATGCCAGACCTATCACCAGTACTACTCCCCAAGTTAATCTTCAGCCCGTCGCTGCCATAAAATCCTCCTCGCTTGAGCAAGAAGTCAAGTTTATAACTCGAAGTGGGAGATGTTACGGGAACGAAGAGAAAGAAAAGAAGAAAGGGAAAGTAAAAATGGGAGAGTCACTGAAGAGTACAGAAGAGGAGGTTGAGAAGACGGAGGAAGTAGAACAGGCCGGGCCTAAAGAAGAGGAGGAACTGTTGCTCCAAATAATGAAGCAGAGTGAGTATGATGTGGTGGAGCAGTTGAGAAAGACACCTGCCCGAATTTCACTGTTATCGTTAATTCTGAGCTCCGAGGTGCACCGTCAAGCCTTGCAGAAAATCTTGAATCAGGCCTTTGTAAACCCTGACATTACACCGGGGCAGTTTGAGAAGATAGTAGGACAAATCCAGGCATCCAGTTTTGTCACTTTTTCTGAAGAGGAGATAGACCCTGCGGGTTTAAGGCACACTAAAGCTCTACATGTGACAGTGAAATGTAAAGGTTGTATAGTGGCCAAGGTCCTTATTGATAACGGATCAGCCCTCAATGTACTGCCTAGTGCTACCTTGGCTAGGTTGCCAGTTGACCGATCAGATATACGTCAAAGTGCTATGGTGGTAAGAGCCTTTGACGGTACAAGAAGAGAAGTGTTGGAAGACATTGATTTGCCCCTCCAAATTGGCACATGCACCTTCAACGTCACATTCCAAGTGATGAACATCGAACCGGCCTACACCATGTTGCTGGCGAGGCCTTGGATCCATTCAGCGAATGCCGTTCCTTCAACTTTGCACCAGAAAATAAAGTACATCATGGACGGCAAAATCATCACTGTTAGAGGGGAAGAAGCCATTTTGGTCACCAAGCCACAATCACTTCCTTATGTGGAAGCAGCTGAGGAGTCGTTAGAAAGCTCCTTCCAGACCCTCGAACTACAAGATAACGTTTCAAGAAGTGAAGGGGCTATGGCTATGGTAGCCAAAGTGCTGTCAAAGAATGGGTATGAAGAGGGCAAAGGCCTAGGCGCCGCATTACAAGGGATTGTCGAGCCTATACCGGCTATCCAAAAGATAGCCCTCTATGGTTTGGGTTATGAGGAAGATGCCCTCGTGGATGGGCGATTCTGGATGAGGAACAGTCTTCGGGACCAGAGATTCGATCAGAAAATTGGGAAAATGAAAGTAGTCCCGAGAATCACAGAAGTCTTCACTAAACTGGTCATTGAAAATCCGGCAGAGATTGAAGAATCACCCGATGGACCATCCATCGATGTCATCCACTTGGATTCCTTGTATGGGGCTCTGGTCTCGTCAATGGCTGAGGGGCAGGAACTGGACAACTGGACAGTAGAGGACATCCCTGTACTTAATTTCGAGTAAAGTACTTTTGGTTATCTACACTTGATCATTTTGTCCATGGTGGCAAGTGTAACATTGTAAATGGATCTTTTTTATGACATAAATGTTAACAAATTAATAGTGCATTTTATATCCAATTCTCTCTTTCTTTCCTTTTGAATTCCATCCTTATAATATATTCTATTTTCGTACATTCAGGACCATTCATCAATTAACACCTAATAATTCAATAGTCTCAGAAATTCCTCTGGTTAATTTTGAAATCCCCATAACTGCCATCACTTCAAGCGATTCTGAGGTGGAGCTCACGGAAGAAAGGGATAAAAGAGATGAACCTTCCCTAGTGCCTTGCGAGGACAAAACGTACACCATAAACTTAGGCACGGAAGAAGTAAAAAGGGAACTTAAGGTTATGGAGAGCGAGGAATCAGAAGATATGATCAGTTTGCTCAAAGAATTCCTGGACGTGTTTTCCTGGAGCTATGACGACATGATTGGTTTGGACCCCCAAATAGTGACGCACAAAATTCCTCTAATTCCTGGGACAATCCCGGTAAAACAGAAATTAAGAAGAATGAATCCTGACACGCTGCTCAAAGTTAGGGATGAGGTCAAGAAGCAGTATGATGCTGGGTTTCTGGAAGTTGTTAAATATCCCCAATGGGTAGCTAACGTAGTCCCGGTAATGAAGAAGGACGGGAGAGTCAGGGTGTGTGTAGATTACAGAGATCTCAATAAAGCAAGCCTGAAAGATGACTTCCCTCCCCCTCACATTGATGTGTTAGTAGATAATGCTGCGGGATTGGGCAGGTGTTCGTGTATCGATGGGGCATCGGGGTACAATCAAATCCCAATGGATGAGGAAGACAAAGAGAAAACGGCCTTTATCACTCAATGGGGGGTATTTTGCTATCGGGTCAGGCCTTTCGGGTTAAAGAATGCCGGAGCCACCTACCAACGCGCCATGGTCACATTATTCCACGACATGATGCATAGAGAAGTGGAGGTGTATGTGGATGATATGATCATCAAATCCAGGGGAGAGGAGAGCCATTTGCAGGTGCTGAGGAAAGTATTCAAGAGGCTCAGGAAATATCAACTGAAACTGAACCCTGCCAAATGCATATTCGGAGCTAGATCTGGGAAATTGTTAGGGTTCATAGTGAGCGAGAAAGGAATAGAAGTTGACCCAGACAAAGTTCGAGCTATTCAGGAGATGCCATCCCCAAAAACAGAAAGAGAGATACGCAGCTTCTTGGGGAAGTTGAACTACATATCAAGGTTTATCTCCAATCTCACGGCCGAAGCTGAGCCTATTCTTAGACTACTCCGAAAGAACAACACTACTCGATGGGATTCAATTTGTCAAGAAGCTTTTGAGAAAATCAAGCAGTACCTGTCAAACCCACCAGTATTGGTTCCACCATGGCCGGAAGGCCTCTGATTCTATATATGGCGGTCCAACAAAGCTCAATGGGATGTGTTTTGGGGCAAAATGGTGATACCGGTCGAAAGGAGAGGGCTATCTATTACCTGAGCAAAAAGTTCAATGATTGCGAGTCAAGGTACTCTTTCATAGAGAAAACTTGCTGCGCGTTAGCCTGAACAGCAAATCGCCTCAAACACTACATGCTGAATCACAAGACATGGCTCATCTCCAGGATGGATCCTATCAAATATGTATTCGAAAGCCCATTCGTGCCAGGAAGGATAGCCAAATGGCAGGTCATACTCTCCCAATATGACATTGCTTATATGACCCAGAAAGCAGTGAAAGGTAGCGTGATCGCTGATCTCCTAGCAGAAAATCCTATCCAGGATTATGAAGCTCTGGATTTTGAGTTCCCTGATGAGCATATTAACGAAATAGACTGCGGAGGGGAAGAGCCAGCGGATGTATGGGAAATGTATTTCGACGGAGCTGTCAATTTGTCCGGTAATGGAGTCGGAGCTGTATTGGTATCCCCGGATGGGAAGCACTTTCCGATAGCTATCAAGTTGAGGTTTGATTGTACCAACAATGTCGCAGAATATGAAGCTTGTGTAATGGGTCTACAAGCTGCTATCGAAATGAGAATCAGAAAGTTGGAGGTATATGGAGACTCAGCTCTGATCATTTATCAAGTCAAAAGAGAATGGCAAACCAAGGATCCGAAGCTAATCCCATATCAGAAGTACTTACTGGAGCTGATTAGGAAATTCGAAGAAATCTCTTTCACTCACCTTAGTCGAGACAAGAATCAATTTGCTGATGCCTTAGCCACTCTGGCTGTTATGGCTCAAATGGAAGAAGGGCAGACAACTCAAGTATTGAGGATTAAGGTAAGAAGTGAACCAGTATACTGCTTCATGATCGAGGAAGAGCCCGATGGTAAACCTTGGTATCATGACATCCTGGTCTACTGCAGAACCAGAGAATTCCCTTCGGGGGCAAGCAAAAACGAAAAGAGGATGATTCGGAGATTAGCACTAGGATACTTCCCCAGTGGAGAGACCCTATACAAGAGAAGCTACAATGGCGAATTGCTGAGATGTGTGGATGCAAAAGAGGCGAAGAAAATCCTTTTCGAGACTCATGAGGGAAATTGTGCAACCCATACCAATGGGCATATGATGGCTAAGCAAATCATGCGAAGAGGATATTTCTGGACTACCATGGAGAAAGATTGCGTTGAGTATTTTCGAAAGTGCCATAAGTGTCAGATCTACGCGGATCCGATAAATGTGCCACCTCACAAATTGTTCAACCTCATCTCACCATGGCCTTTTGCAATGTGGGGCATCGATGTGATTGGTCCCATCAACCCTAAGGCGTCTAATGGGCACAGATTTATCCTAGTAGCTATCGACTATTTCTCTAAATGGGTCGAAGCGACATCCTACGCCCACATTACACAGAACACATTTCTCAAATTCCTCAGAAATAATATCATCTGCCGGCACGGTCTCCCCAATAAAATCGTCACTGACAACGCCAAGAACTTGAATGGTCCAAAGATCCAGAGATTATGTGATCAATACAAGATCCGACATCTCAATTCCTCCCCATACCGTCCCCAGATGAATGGAGCGGTGGAAGCCGCAAAAAAAAATCTCAAGAGGATAATCCGGAAAATGACGGTCACATATAGGGATTGGCATGATATGCTTCCCTACGCTCTTCATGCATATCGGACTTCTGTAAGGACCTCAACTGGTGTAACTCCTTGTTCGCTGGTTTATGGGATGGAGGCGGTATTACCTATTGAAGTTGAAATTCCTTCCCTAAGGATTCTGAAGGAATCGGGGATTGATGAGTCAGAATGGATCCAGTCGAGGTTGGATCAGTTAAACTTCTTTGGGCGAAAAAGGTTAGCAGCAGCATGTCATGGGCAGTTATACCAGAGGAGAATGGCTAGGGCATTTGACAAAAGCGTTCGCCCACGCGAATTCCAACCCGGGGACCTAGTTCTGAAAAAAGTGTTGCCAAATCAAAATGATCCAACCCGGGCAAATGGTCACCAACCTACGAGGGACCCTATGTGGTTAAAAAGGCATTTTCTGGAGGAGCCTTGATCTTGACCCACATGGACGGTGAATAATTTCCAGGACCTGTGAATGCTGACACCGTCAAGAGATACTATGCCTAAAAAATAATAAAAAATAATAATAAAAAAAAGAGTAGGGGTGAAAACCCGAAAGGGCGCTCCTAGCAAAATGTGTGAAAGAAGGCGAAAACCCCAAAGGGGCGCTTTCTGCAAAATGAGTGAGGAATGAAAACCCGAAAGGGCGTCCTGAAAGAGCGACCCAAAAAAAAAAAATCGAGATCTAGGGGTGAAAACCCGAAAGGGCATCCCAAGAACCAAAAGGGAGAAATAAGGAAAGGAGCATGAAACTGGAAAGGGAAACAAACCATCATGGCATGAGACTTCAGAGTACTAGAAATAATGGCAGTTAAGGGACTTCAAAGCTAACCACAAGGACTATGTGAGATCTATCCTTGCACCCTTTTTCTTTGAAACTCTATCTTTGTTAAAACCATAATAAAGTCATACTTCATTTTCTATACTTTTATCTTTCCCTTATACTCATTCTTTAACATTATCCTTCTGTAATTTCGTTATTTAATGCGCTATTAATCAGTTAAAATTTTTGCCATAAGATTAGGATTTGACAATTGATAACCTCACATACTTTGCTATGAGATTTGCAGGGAATGTCTAAAAGAAAAAAAAAATAGAGGTGAAAACCTGGAAAGGCGCTTCTAGTCAAATGGACGAAAGGAAAGCGAAAACCCGCAAGGGCGCTTTTCACAAAATAATGAGAAAGCCAAGAACTGAAAAGGGGCATCAGAAGAAAGGAGGTCGTAGGTCAGGTCTTGTAACTCGTCCTTCATTAATCATTGGCCTTCGGGATCCTGTTAAGTACACTTCATCGGGAAAGAACTTCTTGTGTCCAGATTAGGCTTGCTTTGTAAGTTGATTTTAATTTCCTACAATTTAAATTTCCCATTATCAACCTCTGATTCCTTGATCTAAGTTGATTTTAATTTCATGAAATTTAAAATTCCTGTTATCAACCTCTGGTTCCTTGATCTAAGTTTATTTTAATTTCTTGCAATTTAAATTTCCTGTTATCAAACTCTGGTTCCCTGATCTAAGTTGATTTTAATTTCCTGCAATTTAAATTTCCTGTTATCAACCTCTGGTTCCTTGATCTAAGTTGATTTTAATTTCCTGCAATTTAAATTTCCCGTTATCAACCTCTGGTTCCTTGATCTAAGTTGATTTTAATTTCCTGCAATTTAAATTTCACGTTATCAACCTCTGGTTCCTTGATCTAAGTTGATTTTAATTTCCTGCAATTTAAATTTCCCGTTATCAACCTCTGGTTCCTTGATCTAAGTTGATTTTAATTTCCTGCAATTTAAATTTCCCGTTATCAACCTCTGGTTCCTTGATCTAAGTTGATTTAAATTTCCTGCAATTTAAATTTCCTGTTATCAACCTCTGGTTCCTTGATCTAAGTTGATTTTAATTTCCTGCAATTTAAATTTCCCGTTATCAACCTCTGGTTCCTTGATCTAAGTTGATTTTAATTTCCTGCAATTTAAATTTCCCGTTATCAACCTCTAGTTCCTTGATCTAAGTTGATTTTAATTTCCTGCAATTTAAATTTCTCGTTATCAACCTTTGGTTCCTTGATCTAAGTTGATTTTAATTTCCTGCAATTTAAATTTCCCGTTATCAACCTCTGGTTCCTTGATCTAAGTTGATTTTAATTTCCTGCAATTTAAATTTCCTGTTATCAACCTCTGATTCCTTGATCTAAGTTGATTTTAATTTCCTGCATTTAAATTCCTGTTATCAACCTCTGGTTCCTTGATCTAAGTTGATTTTAATTCCTAACCTTCGAACACCTAATCGTCCAAAATATGGGTCTGAATCTTTACATAATTCCTACGCGGGAAAATTTTTCCCTTTAATAGAAATTATGTAAAGAGGGGCAGCTGTCGACACCATATTTTGGCCGATCCCCAGGATCAATAAACTTTGAAACCGATCCCTAGCACTAAGTCTCCCTTTGCCAGCCAACCACACTTCCGATCTCTCCTCACGAGAAATTGAATTAATGCTAAGTCCTCATATTAGTTAAAGCTTTACCGGTCTCTCAAATCACTCACCGACCTCTCAAACCAATTGTCAAGTCCCCTGATCAGTCAATTATGTTTCCGATCTCCCTTGTCAAATGAGTTTCAACCAACACTAGGCCTTCGTGCCACCAGTCTTATTGCCGATCTCTCATTTAAAAGTTTAGGAATAATCAGGTTAAGGTTTCGATCCGGTTTAATGATGATCCCGATCTTAAGTGTTTAAGCCAAATTTCCAATTTTAATCAAGTCCCGTTTAGCGTTGGTTCCCTATCGATCTCATGCTTATTGTGTTTTCCGATCTCTCACACTTAGGTTAATAATCACTTTTAATTGTTTCGATATGCTCAGACAACCAAGTGCTTAAATAATTTAGAGATTTTCCGATCACAACCATTCACTGAACAAAAAGGCATTTCATTTCATTTCAGAATTTATACAAGTCATTTGGCTGGAGGATCACCCCCAGCCTAATCTACATTTTGCTCATTTCCTCTCTCACCCTCAGCCTCCTCCTCGCTATCCTCACCTTCGTCTTGGGGAGCCAGGTCTACCATCCAAGTGAAGTCCTCCTCGAGATATCGCTTCCTGAGCTCGGCCAAGAGATCTCTGTGGGCATTCACATAAGCGCCGGCCTCTCTTGTCACTATCTCTTCCTCCTTTGCTTTGAGCTCTTCAGTGAGGTGAGCAACTTCGCCAGCCCGGAGCGCTTGGACTTCTTCAAGAACACGATCTCGCTCGGCTAGAACATGAACTTGATCGGCCAGCTTATCCTCATAGAACTTCATTCGCCCCTCAATTTGAGATATGTAGTCCTGAGCGGACGAAAGTTGGGATCGGAGAGAAGACACCTCATGACCCATTTTCTCGACCTCCATACCCAGGCGGTGAGCCTTCTCCCGGACGATGTGCTGGTTCACCAAGCACTCCACGTTCAAGCTCATAGATCGGGTCAGGATATCATCAAGGTTGTCTGAGGACAGCCTGTCCCGATCCTCCCGAAGGTAGATAGAAGCCCCTAGGACCTTAGCCAAACCCAGATTCTCCCAAACAGTCCGGTTCTTCTCCAAGGAATGGATCAGCACTTGTGCACCGCGGGAGAGAGTCCTTGGGGCATGTTGAGAAGGACCCCCTTCCGCACTTGAAACGAATGGAGGAGGTGGAGGCGGCTGTTCTTGACGGGGAGGAGACCGGACCACTTCTATGATCGGCGATCCAGAAGGTCGAGACGAACCTTCTTGTATTTCCCTGGGTTCATGACTGGGTGTTTGAAGTAGCTCGGAACGCTTCATGTCCCGTACCTTCTGGGAGATCTCTCTTTTCCGCTTTCGGCTCTCCTTGGAGGCTTCGCCGCTTGCCATACCTGCGCAAAGAAGAGGTCAGTGAGATCACTAAGGTCCAAAGATCTGAGATATAGAAAATACCGATGCCGAGGTCAGAGAGCTGAAGCCTGCGATCTTGGCCAGTGACCAGCTGCACAGTCCAATGGTGCAGCTCGGCCGTCACTGCATCCAAACCAGAGAACTTCTCTCTGGATGCCTGCTCCTTCAACTCCATCACCATTGCACCCTCTTCCCTATTTAGGGCGATGTGCTTCGTTAGCAAGGGACCCTGATGCAGCCAGCTCCGAGGGAAGCCCTCAAAACCATTCGGAATTTTGATCCTCAAGATAAAGAAGCGGTTCTTCCAATTCTTCAGGGAGGAAGGCAGGTCGGTAAAAAGCCCACAATGGGGTTTCGCTTGGAAGAACCAATACTCGTCGTCCTTTCGAAGAGTTAGCCTGTGCAATTCAGCAAACACCATAGCTGTAGGTCGGAGCCCCTTAGCTCGACATAGGCCTCGGAAGGCTACTAAGATCCGCCACGAGTTCGGGTGAATTTGGGTGATGCACACTTGGTGATATTTTAAAACTTCCTTGAAGAAGTCGTCCAAAGGGAACCGCAGGCCGGCTTTTACTTATTCTTCGTAGACCATGATCATATCGTCCCCCTCAAAGAAGTGATCGGCACGAAAATCGCCATGACACCTAATCAATTCGTAAGAATCAGGCCGAATGTTATACTCCTGGCTGAACGACTGCAGATCGGTTTCTTGAAGGACCGATGGCAATTCGTCCATGGGAAGATTTTCCTTCCCTGAAGAAGGTACATGCCTTGATGATACTGCTTGCCCCCGAGCTGGAACAGAGACCCTAGGAGGTTCGGGTCGCGCGCTTGGCCCAACCACTTCTACTTCATCAGACGACCACGAGAACTGAATGGAGGGAGGGCTCATCGCTCTCTGACCCTCGGCGCCGCTCATTTTCAAAGGAAATAAAGAATTTAAACTAAAAGAAGGATCAAAACCCTTACCGGAGCTTGATCGGTGTCGGAAGAGCTTGAGAAAACGAGAGAATTTTGAAGTTGTTTGCGAGAGACTGAAAATGACATAAGGGAGCAACTAGCTAACCCCACCCCTATTTATACTCGTCCGAGCATTTAATGCTCATGATGTTCCAGGCAGTGCATCGGTTAGTGGGACTCGCCAGCTGTTCTGACACGTCTCAGGAATATTCCAAAATTCCATAAGGAGAGACCGGCTAGTTAGGGATCGGCTAATTAAAGCGAATGTTTGGAAGTACGGATCAGTTAAGGGTTGTTTAGTTAGGAGCCAGATCAGATAAACACATCAGAGATCGGAAAATAATCAATGCAATAATAATAAAATGACAGTTGTCAAAATAAATTTTATTTCCGAAAAGATCTGATTATATCATTTGGGAGATCTCTAGAGATCGGATTACATTGAAAGCAAAATTACATCATTTGGGCGATCTCTAGAAATCGGTGGAACATCCCATCTAAAAGGCCTATGTCAAAGCCTAGTCTCGTGGCTGAGTCAAAAGATGTGTTTGACCAGGAGACCGGCTGTTGACATCGGATAGATGTACAGCTTAGATGGGGGGACTATGACTCTCATGAGAATGAGAGAGGTCATCATCAAAGTTATCGCTCGAAACCGAGCCGCTGTCGGAACACCCAGTGTGGTGAAAAGCCAGATGAACACCAAGGAGCAGTCACCGGTGTTAAGGGAAATATTAGCAGTCTTCTCGCCCAAAATCGATTCGTCGATTATACCGATCGAATGACTCGAGATCGGTACGATCGGGGTCTTCGATCCAGATCGGTTAATTAGTCCCGTTCTCTCACTGTCATCAGATAAGGTCATCATGATTCTTCAATCATCGGGATCGTAAATTTTCAAACTAGGAACAAAGAAGGCAACCAGAAAAAGATCAAAGGTGGTCACCATGGCCGAAATTGTTGCCGGAGCAGCTAGAACAGGACGTGTCAGAAGGAAGAGGAGAAAATCAAATACGGAGGGCTTCCCGGTTGAAGGTATATATATAGGAAAATCCGAGCATTTATTGCTAAGCAAGAAACGAAGCGGTCGCTTCGGGAATTGAGGGAAATTAATGCTTTGACTCAACTAAATCGGATGAAAGGACTGGAGTAGGAAAGATCAGAAAAGAAGGGTTCGGTATGAGAGATCGGGAAAGCAGCATGTTGAAAAGACCGAAAAGAAGAGAGAGCAGAAAACGAAGAGAATAAGACGCCTACCACTGTCGTCATAATCAGAGCCGAGGTAGTTAAAGTGTTGCAGGTGAAATCTCAACCGCACGCCCCAGAATCACCCGCATTACTGACAGGTGCCAGAATATGTCATGACAGCGCTGTACCTTCCAATCTCCACCGTTGATCCGACTTGTAAGGACGAGTTCAGGGCCCTTGGATCGAAGAAGAAGATGACAAGACCAGCGCCTTTCACTCCTAGCCCTAGGATCGCCCCGGACAAGAGAATTTGGGACCGTCAGATTAGAAGAGGAAAAGGACAAATATTCTGAAGGGGATCTCGGCCGTCTGTTCTGATTTTCTTTAATTCGTGAGCCTCAGATCATGTCCTTTGAAATCCTGACCCTCCATCTCCCTCAAAATAGATCCTGACCCTTCAGGGGAAGCACCCGATTCCTATAAATACCTGCATGAAAAACTGTTCAGGGAGAGAAAAAAAGAGCGGTGACTATAGTGGAAGAACTCTGAAACTTAATTTAGTTCGTTACTCTGCTATTTTTTTTTTGGCGTTCATAAGAAAAAGCTTTTGAAATCGGTTTTCTAAAGTGTTTTCTTACAAAAGGATTTTGAATACTAAAACTCTCCATTTTCAGTTCATTCATTATTCTATGACACTCTTGCTTTCTGTCTTCATTTTCACTCACGCTGTTCAAACTTAAATTCATTCAAACTCGGTTATTTCAACTTGACGGTATTTCGGTAAAGTGTCCTTCATCTCAAAGCGAACCTTAGTCCTCCGGCTATCAACCTGCAGTCCTATCACATTTTGTGATTCCGTAGTTATTTTAGTAGATTTGGCTCCTTACAGGTGAGTGTTTATATTGCTGTTCTATCAAGTGCTCGTTTTATTTCCTTTATTTCTGTGTTTGTAATTTTCACCAAGTTAAAAAACGCGAAAAGGGTCATTCTCGAGTTTATTTCTTTGTTAATCAGTTCATCCTTTTGTTAACCTTTATTACTTCTTAATACAGGAGTTTCGGTCCCGAATAGCGTAGAAGTAGTTAGACAAAATGTAGGTAACTGTGTTTTAAGCGTTTCTTTGAAATAATAGACGGTCTGGATAACAAGTCAGGAAAATAGTAAAGTATTAGACCAACATAGAAAGCGAATGGGAAAACGTCACAAAGCGAAATAAAACTAAATATTAGCTAAATGAATAGAATAGATCGGGTATCAAAAGGGTATTGGCTAGGCGACCACTCAGGAGGTCGATAAAATTCAGTTCAGTATCCCCTGTCTAGTCACGAGGTATCAAGGAGTTAAAAGAAGTCTTATTCCGATCCCTGGCACCCGTGAATATCAGAACCCTTGGTCTTAAGCTCTTATGATGTGTAGCTGTAATCAAACTTCAATCGGGCAGAAAAGTCCTTATCCGACCCCCATTAAAATATGAGAGATCGGAGGAGAGTTCTTATCCGATCCTCAAGCTAAAAATTTTAATAAATATTAAAGAGATCGGAGGAGAGTTCTTATCCGATTCTCACCTAAAATTTTAATAAATAATTTAAAAGAGGTCAGAGGAGAGTTCTTATCCGATCCTCAAGCTTAAAAATTTTAATAAATACCCAAAAGAGATCGGAGGAGAGTTCTTATCCGCTTCTCAACCAAAATTTTAACAAATATTCAAAAGAGACCGGAGGAGAGTTCTTATCTGGTTCTCAATTTAAAATAAAAAAAAAAAGACGTTTAAAAGAGATCGGAAGAGAGTTCTTATCCGGTTCTCAACCCAAATTTTAATAAATACTCAAAAGAGATTGGAGGAGAGTTCTTATTCGATCCTCAAATCTAAACTTTAATAAATATTAAAGATATCGGAGGAGAGTTCTTATCCAATTTCCACCTAGAATATTAACGAATAATTTAAAAAAGGTCGGAGAAGAGTTCTTATCCGATCCTTAAGCTTAAAAATTTTAATAAATATTAAAAGAGATTGGAGGAGAGTTCTTATCCAATTCCCAAAATCGAATTCTAATAAAATAGCCCTTTCAAACAAAACTAACATACAACAGTAACTCACTAAGGTTGTCTCATTTACTTATGTATCTGGGTAATCCGAATTAGTGAAAAATCGAATATTCCTTTTGTCAAAAGGATTAACATTTCCATTCGAGCCCTCCTAACTAATTTATAAAGAACGCGAAGTTAAATCTACTTACCCTTATTGATGGACGAGGTGGGGTGCCTAACACCTTCCCCACCCGTTTACGGACCCCGAACCTAGAATCTCTGTTTTGAAGTGGTTTCATTTTAATTTATTTTCACAAATGGTTTTCTTTAATTTCCCTCAAAATTAAAGTGGTGACTCTTCACTCTTTCCCACTTCGGTGAGGGTTCATTCAGGCGACCGCAAAACACCTTGCGACAGAGATTAAGAGCAAGGAGAACAACAATTGGAAGAAAAGTGAAGTTGGAAAGAAATCAACTAGAGGTTAGTTTCTTTTCTTGTTAGATTAGTTGTATAAGCTTGGAATGAAGTTAACTAATGATGAAATAACATGAGAAATTGAAAGGAAACATGTATGGAAATCTAAACTAGGGTTTTGGCCAATTTAGGAAAATTAGGGTTTTGATGTATTTTAGTTAAATTAATGATAAATCTAAGTTAGATTGAGGTAGTATGCATGATTGGGAGTAGTAAGATTTCATGGGATTGCATAAATTAAATTATGGAAGATTAGGGTTCATGGGAAAATTGGGTTTTGGTGCTAGAGAGTAAAATTGGTGTGTGTAGTATTAAATTATGATCGTTTGAGGTTTATTTAGTTTGAATTGACATTGGGTTGATGAATGGAAGTAATGAAATGGTAGGATTAGGGAAAATTGCAAACTTTGGTATTTGAAAATTGTGGAGTTTGTGCTAGGAAGTGCCATTGATGTGTCAATACTAAATTATAGTCATTTTGGGTGAATTAAATGTGAATTGAGGTTGGTTAGAGGGAACAATTGAAGAAATGAAAATTTTAACTTATGGCAGAATTTTGCACACTGAATTCAGTGTGTTTGGAAGCCTATAACTTGAGCTATACAACTCCAATTGGTGTGAAACCAAATGGAAAGAAAACTTAAGACATTGGGCTAGAATTTTCGTGAAGATACCCTGCAGAATTTGGAACCTGGAACCTACAGAATTTGACCATATGAATAGTAAATCTGGAACCTACAGAATTTGACCATATGAATAATAAATTTTGTATGGCCATAATCTCACTAGAAAACTCTGATTTAGGCGATTCTTGAACCGATGGAAACCTGAGACATAGTAGAACATTTCATATGAAGAACTTGAGGCTAAATTATGGACTTAACCCAATCAAATTGCTGAGCAAAGTTGAATCATCGAATCTGCAGAAATGCAAATTTACCATATGAACAGTAAATTTTGCATGGCCATAACTCTCTCTAGAAAACTCCGATTTAGGGGATTCTTTAACCGATGGAAACCTAAGACATAGTAGAACATTTTGTATGAAGAACATTAGACCAAATTATGGACTTAACTTGATCAAATTGCTGAACGAAGTTGGATTGATAAATCTGCCAGAGCTGATTCTGTAGCATGAATAGTGACGTAAATAGTAACCGTATTTTGGTCATAACTTGAGTTACACAGCTTCGAATTAGGCGATTCAAAAAGGAAAATAAAGTTAAGACCTAAATGAAAAATTTTCATGAAGAACACCTCACCAAATTATGGTCGAAACTAGGTAAAAATTGAGTTCAAAGATTGGGGCACCAAGCTGTCCCAAAACCAAAATATTCTAAAATTTTCAAAGCTAACTTGGGATGCATTAAACATGCATGTAATGAGTTCTTAGCAGCAATTGAGATTGGTATTGAGGTATTCTATTTGTGTATTTTCAGTAGAAAAAGAAGTTGGAATGGACAAGGAGAAGTAGGTAACAAAAAAGGAGAGCATTGAAGGTTTGTGCACAACTAACCTTTTCTTTGTTTTTCTCTTGTTTATTGGTTTATAAATGTGATTGTTGAGTGGAAAATTTTTGGAAACTATTTTGAAACCACAGTTAGCATGACAGTCCCTTTCGGAACTCCCCAGTAGTAACGGCTACTTGGGGTTGATAATTGATATTGATTATGTCTCCCATTAATAACGGTTAGTGGGGTAAAACTACATGAGTACTCATTAGCTAGCTAGCCCTTCCCTCATTAATAACGGTTAGTGAGGTTGAGATTGCTTTGTCGTGGTGTACAACACGGCACTGATCATGAAATTTTGTGTCAGGGCCTGAACTATGTGTTGATGTTGGCAACACTAATGCTTTGTGAATTGTGATTTATGAAGTGTGATTTCTCATTTGAAATGTTATTCTAATAAATGGCTCTTATGGACTTAGAACTATTGTAAAGTTTTCATGTTTAAGAAAAATGTGATTTATTATGCTTTGACAAATTGTATTTTACCTTAAGTTTTAAAGTTATTAGTTGTGCACCATTGAGTGATATACTCAGCGATAGCTTCTTTATGCTGTCGCAGGTAAGGGAAAGGAGAAGGCTACCGAGTGAGAGACTTGGAAGCCGCATTTGGTATTGATTGTGGGTATATATCGTAGGTATACCCCTTTTATTTCCTTTTGATGTATTTTGTACCTATATGCATGGATGTACGGACATTGAGCAGTTTGTATTTAAAAGCATTGCATTGCTATCACATTTTAAGTTTGTAACTATTTTGTATTTTACTTTGAGACTTATGAAAATGTAACTTTTGTAATATTTAGTCTATCATTATTTCCAATGAATGTTTACAAGTAATTTTAACTATTCTCATGTAGTTTTCCGCAAAAGAATCGATAAGATAAAAAGATATGATTTGTTTTAAAATCCTTTGTAGCATAACTAATGGGTTATCGGTAGGTGGAGTTCAGTAATTTCTTAGGTATGCTACGGGAACATGTTATGCCTTACCAGGGATAAGGTGTGACATGTTTTAGAAAGGTACCTTAGGCAAATCCCACATCGGCAAAGCACGGAGATGGTCTTGGGTTCAAAAAGTAATGATATAGAAAATTGGGAACTAATTACTAGAGGCGCCTTTTGGTGGAATGGCCTGGAGAGTTGGAAGAACTCCAAGGTTAAGCGTGCTCGCTTGAGAGAAATCCTAGGATGGGTGACCTCCTGGGAAGTTCTCCATTCCACCTATAGGACAAAACCGTGAGGCTTATGGCCAAAGCGAACAATTCCTCTAGTGGTTGGAGTCCAATCGTTACACAGCTAACCCTAAGAAACTTCTGATCTCAGTTGTATTTCTGGGAGGCTTCCATTCCATCACTGCTTCAATCTTTTTGGGATCCACTCTAATCCCTTCAGCCGATACTACATGTCCAAAGAATGCAATCTCATTCAACCAAAACTCACACTTGGACAATTTAGCATATAGTTTCTTCTCTTTTAGAGTCTGCAGAACAATTCTCAAATACTCATCATGTTCTGCTTTATCCTTGGAATACACTAGGATGTCATCAATGAAGACCACTATGAACCGATCTAAGTATGGATGGAAGATACGGTTCATAAGGTCCATGAATGCTGTTGGAGCGTTTGTTAACCTAAATGGCCTCACCAGGAATTCATAATGCCCATACCGAGTTCTAAATGTAGTCTTAGGCACATTTGCATCCTTAACCCTTAGCTGATGATACCCCGATCTAAGATCAATCTTAGAAAACACATCGGCTCCCTTCAACTGATCAAATAGATCATCAATTCTAGGCAACAGATACTTGTTCTTCACTGTTACTCTGTTTAACTGCCGGTAGTCAACACATAACCTCAGTGTCCCATCTTTATTCTTTGCAAACAATACCGGAGCTCCCCACGGTGACACACTGGGGCGTATGAACCCCTTGTCTAGCAATTCTTGCAGCTGGATTTTTAATTCTTTCAATTTGGCAGGGGCCATCCTATACGGAGCAATTGAAATCGAAGCTGTACCTAGCATAATCTCAATAGCAAATTCAACTTCCCTTTCTGGTGGCAAACTAGGCAATTCCTCAGGAAATACCTCAGAGAAATCCCTTACCGTGGGTATGTCAGACAAGTTAAGTTTGCCCTGCCTAGTGTCAACCACGTGTGCCAGATAGGCTTCACACCCTTTTCTCAACCATCTCCTTGCAACTGTAGCTGAGATGACATTGGACAAGAAATCTGTCCTTTCACCCACAACTGTTATTTCTTCGTTTTCAGCAGTTTTCTAAGAGATTCTCTTCAATTTACAATCTACTATTGCCTGATGATGGGATAACCAGTCCATTCCCAAAATCACATCAAACTCATGGAAAGGCAGTTCAATTAAGTCTACTGAGAACTCTTTCCCTTGAATCTTCAATGGACAGCCCTTATACACCTTGTTTACTACCGCACTGTGGCGTAACGAATTTGTGACCAGGATGTCTTGGTCACTTTCCTCTACTGGTATTCCCTTTTCTACGGGCAGCTTGATACAAATATATGAATGAGTAGATCCAGGATCCACTAATGCATGCACAGAAGTATTATAAAGGAGGAATGTACCCTTGATGATATTTGGAGCATCCTGTTCCTCCTGTGCCCTTATAGCATAGGCTCTGGCTGGTTTTCTACCTTCTGCTCTCTCCACAGACTCTGACACAGGTTTCTGTGAAGTATCGGCTGCCTCAGCCTTACCCGGCTTTCTACCCCTTAGAGCTGGAGGGGCAGGCCTATCAGTTGATACCGGAGTGGATGTAGCAGTTCTGCGAGGACAATTTCGGACTAGGTGGTCTGTAGATCCACACCGTAAACAAGCACCTATCATCCTCCAACATACGGCCTTATGCCATTTTTGGCAATGTGGGCAAGCAACAGATACTGTTGGGGCTGGTCCCCTGAATCCTGTCCTTGGAGAGCTAGCCATTGAAGGTGTGGACTGGCCTCTCCTTGGTGCAAACTGAGATTTGGGCCTCTGTGACTGACCCTAACTTGGTGCTCTACTGAAACTCTGAGTAGGCGAACCTCTGACCCCTCACTTGTCTACAGTATAGACGAGCAAGGCGTGCTGCACGGCGTGCCAGAACACCTAGTCTGTGATTATTTCATTTCCTAAACTCAATTTGATTTTAAGAAGTCTTTTATGTAATATTCATATCATGTTAATACTATTTTCATACTTTGATAAAATCAGTGTTTTAAAAATGGTAATAAAAATTTGGCAAGATGCTGTCCGTATTTCGGACAAACTGCCCTTCCAAACCTGTTGAAAATAGTTTTGATATGATAATATCAAAATCTCAGATATTTCACAGTCTCTATTTCTCAGTAAAGTCAATAGACTTTTACAGTCATTAAACAGTTTCACAATACAGTCCATAATAATTTAAATATATCCAGAAAATCTCAATGTTATTTAATATGCACAAGATATTACAAACTTTAGAGCTTTCATAATATTACAAAATACAGGCCGAATTTAAAAAAATACAACAAAAGTACAAAATACAAGATATCTTAGGTCCTACCATGTATGCAATGCAGTGCAGATGACTCTGAACTCCTGTGCAGATCTGATGTCTCACCCGGTCGTAGGTCTGCTAGGCTCCCCAGCTGTGTCTCCAATACCTACGCGTTACAAAAGCAACGCGCTAAGCAATTTTGCTTAGTGGTGCCAAATATAAATAAATATACACTAAAATAAAGTAAATAAAGTGTTTACGAATTTTTGGTGGTGCTGTATGTCAGTAGACTGGACTTAGCTGTTTGAATTTAATAGTACTTGAATTATTGCCCGTGTAACCTATATACTGACCAGACTGGATAAATGGATATACTGGCACTAGGTACCTAGTACCTCAGGCCGTCACACCATCGGTCACGAAGTGTCTCCCGGTGTGCAAATAGCGTGGCTAAAATGCCATATAGTCAATTTGGCGATAAGCCAAGAATAAATACACAATATGTATAGCTGTAGGCTATTAAAGTCACAGTGCAGCATAATAAGCCGTAAAAACACAGTATGGCATGAAGCCATTTACAGAACAACTGTCAGAATCCTATTGGCATGCCAACCTATCCAAACTAGTCAACTAAGCAAACTAGGGCACATTATAAATTAATTGTTTAATTCTTCAATTTTTAGAGTTTACTAACTATTATGTAATTCATAAGTCAATGCATATGTTGAACTTTTTAGGTACTATGGATAAGTTGTTTCTAGCATCAACATGTCACATATTGTAATTCAATATGCTGCCAATATAGTGCAATTTACCATTTTGACAAGTTGGCATTCATTGCCAAATTGCTTCAAGCATCATTGTATGTAAATGTCAAATTCTCAATTTTTGGTGTGCTAGATTGGTATAGCTTAAAGTCCTATTTCTCTTGGTTTTTAGCTTCTAGTCAAAGAAGCAAAATTGTAGCTCTATATCTTATTGCACTCGAGGCAAAAGTTCAGATCATTCTGAGTTGTATAGACAATGATATGGTCAATTTACTAAAGCTGGACAGATTGCACATTTAGTGCAAAATTTGATCAAGTTTAGGTCACTTTTAGTTCTGGCAGTTTTGGTACCCGAACTTGTACTAGCTATTTGACTTGGTTCTGGTCATTTCTGGGCTTTGGTGTCTTCATAAGAATTGTAGCTCTATGTCTAAGCTATCTATGGTAAAAATTTCAGGTCAATTGGACCTATTTTGAGTGAGTTATGGTCATCCTAATGATTACTATTCATATGGTCAAAAATCTGGGTTGCAAGGTTGCTTTTCCGGATTTGGTCATTTTTAAGGTCAGTTTCTAGGTAGAATTTTGGCAACATTTCTGCATTAAAGTTGGCCTATTTGTTGTCTAGTTTCACCCCCCATTGGCCTTATACCAATTGGGTTCACAGTTTGGCACTTATGACCTAATTTAGGTACTGCCTTCAATACACAACCTGCACAAAGCTCATACACTTCCAATTTGATATTCCTTATCCTCCTCATTACTTCAGTATTCAATCAATGACACTTCCATATATATATTGTACACAATTCCAGCAACAATTTTGGGCAGAACATTTAAGTGGTCAATGCACACAATTCACCATTAAGTTCAACATTCACTTCCACCAAAATTTAACATATCTCAATGTCAATATTACACATACACTTCAACATAATCATACTTCAATATCACTTACACATGCTGCCCACAATTTAACACTAGCATAGTTCATTAATAAACTACATATTCACGCACAAATTCTTGATTTAATAGGCTGCCAAACATGACAATTTGCCCAAAGCATTAAGGTTCCATTTCACACCCTTAATTCAAGCACTACATGCACATACTTAGATTTTAACTTACTACATCTTTCATTTGAGTTAATCAAACTTAATTTCCATTCATTAGAGGTAAGAAAAATTCAAATACAACACATATTCATGGCTGCCAAAAATGGACCATTTCATTTCTCAAGGTTTTCTTCATTTCTCTTCACCAAAATGCTCACCTCAACCTAAACACAAGGTTTACTAAAGCAAGGGAGGGGTTTTGGACACTTACCACTTTTGAAGCTTATCAAAACTTCACCAAATCTTGTTTTTCTTGTTGCCAATATCTTCCCCAAGGTAAGTAGGCAAGCTTTAATGAAGGAACCAAGTGTAAATAATGGCAAAATCAATGGTGCATGGTGATGGAACTCATTTGGCCATGGTGGACTTCAATGGAGTTCTCTCGGCTGGTTATTTCTCAAGGTTGAAGATGATGGTTTTTGTCCACAAATGACTTGTATAGCTGTCCCAAATTAGGAGTTAGTGGAGCACTAGGTAATAGTTTAATGGTTAATTAGTTAAAGTTCCACTATTTATACATTTAGCTAAATTCTTTTACTATTTACATATTGTATCCCATTTTAATTTTTCATGACATTTCCTATGCACAATATCGTTTATTTTTAATGGACATTGAGGTCAAAAGGCAACTCTAGGTGTCAAATGACCAAAATGCCCCACTTCGGGTTATATTCCCGATTTTTTGGTAACACCGATTTTTGTCTGTTTCTCAATTTTTCATTTTTCTTTGTACTAATTTATTAATTTTTCTTTGATATTTCTAGTGTCAATTACATTTCAATAAACCTTTATTTATGTCCTAAAATTTAATTCCGAGGGTTCCCCGCGGTCCTGGGGTCGACAACGACCTTCCCAGTGCAGTCACCCATCGCTGCGGTGCCGGCTCATTTAACTTCTCTTTCACTTTTCTTTGATTTTTCTTGTATTTTCTTTTTATTTATTTCATCATTATATGTTTGTTCACTATCATCGAAGTGTAGTTCCAGACATCCTGACTTACCTAGACTGATATTTGGCCACTGGAGCAACAGAACGTATAGAACACGTACAATGGGGATGTTACACCAAATGGAGTGATTTCAAAAAAGGAAATGTAACTAGACAAAATAAGGAACAACTTTCATGAAGACAACTTTACCAAATTCTTACTGTAAAAATGACCAATGGAACAGTAAACACAAGGCTTGAAATCTGAAAATTTTGAACAACTAACATTAAGCTTAGAAATGGTATTGGCAACCAATACCAACAACTTTAGAATTCAAATGTGGTATGTTGGGTGTATTAGAACCAATGTACCTATTGTCTATGCAAAAGTCAATATTTTAGTTGACTAATAAAATGAATAGTAACATTTAAACTTAAATTTCAAGAATTATAAAGTTTAAAAGTGTAACATGCCCTAGTACACCTAGCAAGATTGGTTTGGATAGGTTAGCATGCCAATAGGGTTCAGTTAGCAGTACTGCACATGGCATTATGCCATTCTGTGATTTCATGGCTTTTAGCCATTCTGACATTGTGTTGAGACTTGGCCTTGTGCCTAATGTTATTACAGCTTATTAGCTGTTCTGTTGCACACCGGGAGACACATATGTGACCGATGGTGTGACAGCCCAGTTTACCCGTTTATCTAGTCCAGTCATCCAGTATAGGTTACTTGGGCAACCAAAAATGAAAGTTGATAAATTTAATAAAATAATGAATATAACAAGTACCAAATAAATAAGACTACCAATAATTATCAAAAATTTGTCTGCATGAGACATCAATACACTCACTGTATATTTATTTTTTTTATTAGTTCTTTTTATTTTATTATTGGCACCATTAAGCATTATTACTTAGCGCGTCGCTTTTTACCATGCGTAGATTCTGGAGAGACAGACAGAGAGCCCAGCAGACCACAGACTGGGTGAGGTCACAGATTTGCCTAGAGTTAGAGTCACCTCTCATCTATAGTGCATCAGTGGTAGGACCTTTAGGTCCCTTTTGAAATTATGTTTTTTTGCATTTTGTAATAGGTAGTAGTTTCTGATTTGTAAATTATGAACTCATGTAAATAGTAAATTTATGTAATCATATGTTGATGTACATATTTGAAGAATTTTTTTAATTAATATAATTTGAGAATATCTTCATGAAATTTTAGTTGATTTTGAATTTGAATAAAATTGTGGATTAATGTTGAGAACTTGAAATGATTGCTAATGTTGAGACCATGTTGATGGTTATTGGAGTTTGAGAATGATTGGAAATGATTATTGGAAGTGTTTTTTATAGGTTCCGAAGAACTGTTTTCTCCATTTTTAGCCAGTACTCTGCCGGATTTTCTATAAAATTTTCGAAACCTCAAATAAATTATAATTTTAATAAATAACTTAAATGAATTATATTTCATAAATTGTACTTCATAACTATGAAAAAAATAAATTAGGAAGAATAAAAAATGATTTAATTAAAATAGGGTGTTCCGGTACACTGCGTGGCATATCTTGCTCGGTTACACTGTAGACGGGTAAGGGGCATCATATTTAGTGGTATCAGAGCACGGTTTAGGCCTTTTTGGGCCTAGATCGAGTCCATACCATGCATTGCATTTGTAAGAGTCGAGGTGACAATAATGCAGATATGTTTGTCTTTGTTATTTTGATTAGGATATGGACCCCACATCTCAGAGGGCAGTTGAGGAGGAAGTAGAGAGTCATGCTCCACCTGCAGCAGCTGAGACTGGGGGTAGGGGAGAACGTGCTCACTTGACTCAGTGAGCTGCTCAGCCTCCACAGGCCATGTTCCAACAAATGGCCAAATTCTTCAGACAAATGGCTGGGGTAATGCCACCACCACCACCACCTCCACAGCAGAAATTACATCTAGAAAGACCAAGAAAATTTGGAGCAGTGGATTTCTTTGGCAAGAGAGAAGATGATTCTGTTGCAGTCGAAAATTGGTTGAACAGAACTGATAGAGTTTTAAAACAACTACACTACACTCCTGAACAAAATCTAGAAGCTGTTGTATCTTTGTTGCAAAATGATGCCTACCAATGGTGGGATACAGTGTCTAGTGAAGTGCAGCCAGAAGTAATAACTTGGGACTTCTTCCTCTTAGAATTCAAGAAGAAATATGTGGGTAGTGTATACCTAGAAGAGAGAAGAAGAGAGTTCATTAATCTGAGGTAGAGATAGCTGACAGTGGTAGAGTATGAAAAGGAATTTGTCAGACTGAGCCGTTACGGAAGGGAGATAGTCCCTAATGAGGCCGAAAGGTGTAAGAGATTTGAAGAGGGATTAAATGACAATATCAAAATCATGATCACTGCCTTGGGAATTACAGACTTCACTAAGTTAGTGGAAGCTGCATTAAAAGTGGAGAAAGTGAGAATAAGTGAGCAAACCAGAAGAGAGAGACAGCAGAAGAGGGGCCCGGGTCAGTCTAGCTCATCTCCTGCACCAGGAAAGAAGTTCAAAGGTCTACCTGCAAAGAGTTTAGGTCAACCTCAAGGTTAGGGTTAGTCTCAAGGGCCCAGGCCACAATTCACCCCTAGGAGAGGTCAGTCCACACCATCAGTGGGCAGCTCTTCAAGGACGGGGTTTAGGGGACCAGCCCCAGCATATTCTGCATGTCCACATTGCCTGAAGTGGCATAAGGGGGAGTGTTAGAGAGTGACTGGTGCCTGCTTAAGGTATGGGTCGATAGAGCATCAGTTGAGGAACTGTCCATGCAGAACTACTACAGCTGCTCCAATACAAGCAGACAGACCTGCTCTTGCACCACAAAGGGGTAGGAAATCTGGTAAATCTGAGGCAGTGGGACCATCACAGAGGCCTGCATCTGAGCTAACAGAGAGGCCTGAGGGTAGACCACCTGCCAGAGCCTATGCCATGAGAGCTCAGGAGGAGCAAGATGCCCCGGACGTCATCAGGGGTATGTTTTCCCTCTACAATACATCTGTGCATGCATTGGTGGATCCAGGATCCACCCATTCATTCATGTGCATCAACCTACCCGTAGAAAGGGGGATACTAGTAGGGGAGAGTAACCAAGACATTCTGGTCACTAATCCATTGGGCCACAGTGTAATGGTGAACAAAGTGTACAAAGGTTGCCCATTAAGGATTCAGGGGTATGAATTCTTGGCATACCTGATTGAGTTGCCTTTCCATGAGTTTGATGTGATTTTCGGAATGGACTGGTTGTCATGTCATCAGGCAATAGTTGATTGTAAATTGAAGAGAATTTCCTTGAAAACTCCTGAGGGTAATGAGATCACAATTGTGGGGGAAAGGACAGATTTCTTGTCCAATGTCATCTCAGCCACAATTGCAAGAAAATTGATGAGAAATGGCTGTGAAGCCTACCTAGCACATGTGGTGGATACTAGGCAGGCTAAGCCATATCTGTGTGACATACCCACAGTAAAAGACTTCCCAGATTTGTTCCCTGAAGAATTGCCTGGCTTGCCACCAAAAAGGGAAGTTGAATTTGCTATTGAGATACTGCCAGGTACAGCACCAATCTCTATTACTCCTTATAGGATGGCACCCACAGAATTGAAAGAACTGAAAATCCAGTCACAGGAGTTACTGGATAAGGGGTTCATACACCTCAGTGTGTCACCATGGGAAGCTCTAGTGCTGTTTGTAAAGAAGAAGGATGGGACTTTGAGGTTATGCATTGATTACTGGCAGTTGAATAAAGTGACTGTGAAGAATAAATATCCGTTGCCTAGAATTGATAATCTGTTTGATCAGTTGAAGGGAGCAAGAGTATTTTCTAAAATTGATCTCAGATCAGGGTATCATCAGTTGAGGGTGAAGGATGTAGATGTGCCAAAGACTGCATTCAGGACCCAGTATGGGCATTATGAGTTCCTGGTGATGCCCTTTGGCCTAACAAATGCACCAGCGGCATTCATGGACCTTATGAACCGTATCTTCCATCCATACCTAGATCGATTCATAGTGGTCTTTATTAATGATATTTTGGTGTATTCCAAGACCAGGGAAGAACATGATGAGCATTTGAGGATTGTTCTGCAAACCCTGAGAGAAAAGAAGTTGTATGTTAAGTTGTCAAAGTGTGACTTCTAGTTAAATGAAATTCCATTCCTTGGACACATAGTGTCAGCTGATGGGATTAGAGTGGATCCCAATAAGATAGAAGCAGTGATGGAATGGAAGCCTCCTAGGAATACAACTGAGGTCAGAAGTTTCTTGGGGCTAGCTGGGTATTACAGAAGATTTGTGAAGGGATTTTCTTTAATAGCTGCTCCAATGACCAAGTTGTTACACAAGAATGTCAGATTTGACTGGAATGACAAGTGTCAGACTAGTTTTGAGAAGTTGAAGGCTATGTTGACAGAGGCACCAGTGTTAACACAGCCAGTGTCGGGAAAGGACTTTGTGGTCTATAGTGATGCCTCTCATAATGGGTTAGAGTGTGTATTGATGCAAAAGGGGAAGGTGGTCGCTTATGCTTCCAGGCAGCTAAGGCCATATGAACAGAATTACCCTACCCATGATCTAGAACTTACAGCAATTATCTTCGCATTGAAGATATGGAGGCATTACTTGTATGGTGAAAAGTGCTACATTTACACAGACCACAAGAGTCTGAAATACTTGCCAACCCAGAAGGAACTCAACCTCAAACAGAGGTGATGGATTGAGTTCCTAAAGGACTATGATTGTGTGATTGACTACCATCCTGAGAAGGCAAATGTAGTTGCTGATGCTTTGAGCAGAAAATCCATCACAGCTTTGAGATCATTGAATGCCCGTCTATCCTTGATTCGAGATGGAGCTATTTTGGCTGAGTTGCAAGTGAGGCCAAACCTGTTACAGTAGATTTTAGATGGGCAGAAGGTAGATGAGCAGCTAAAGGCTATTATGAGAAAAATCTTGGAAGGGAAAGAAACTGACTATGAAGTGAAAACATATGGGTGTCTATACTACAAAGGAAGATTATGTGTACCAGATGATGGGGAATTGAAGCCAGTATTCTAAAGGAGGCACACACCAGTGTTTATGCTATGCACCCAGGAAGTACAAAAATGTATCATGATCTGAAGCTTCAGTATTGGTGGCCTGGTATGAAGAAGGACATAGCTGACTATGTGACTAAATTTTGACATGTCAGCAAGTCAAGGCAGAACATTAAGTTCCATCGGGTTTGCTACAGCCTATACGCATACCTGAGTGGAAATGGGATCGGGTCACCATGGATTTTGTAAGTGGTCAACCTCTCACCCAGAAGAAGCATGATGCAGTATGGGTGATAGTAGATAGATTAACGAAGTCAGCACACTCTCTGCCAGTTAGGACTGACTACTCACTGGAGAAGTTAGCAGAATTGTATATTAGTGAGATAGTTAGACTGCATGGAATTCCACTTTCCATCATATCTTATCTAGACCCAAGGTTTACATTGAGATTTTGGAAGAAGTTGCATGAATCCTTGGGTACACAACTCCACTTCAACACAGCTTTTCATCCTCATACAGATGGGCAATCAGAAAGAGTAATCCAGGTAAAAAATTGAAACCAATTGAACTAACACAAATATTGAACTGAAATGATAATCATAACATGAAATATATGCCAGGTCCTTGAGGATATGCTGAGGAGTTGTGTCATTGAGTTTGAGGGAAGTTGGAATAGATACCTCCCACTAGCAGAATTTGCATACAACAATAGCTACCAAGCTAGCACCCAAATGGCCCTGTATAAAGCACTATATGGGAGAAAATGTAGAACTCCAGTGTGCTGGACTGAATTGGGTGAAGACAAACTAGTAGGGCCAGACTTGGTGAAACAGACTGAGGAGAAGGTAAAACTAATCAAAGCCAATCTGAAGGTTACCTCAGACAGACAGAAATCTTATGCCGACTTGAAGAGAAAAGAAATAGAATATGCGGTTGGCGACAAAGTGTTCCTCAAGGTGTCACCTTGGAAGAAGGTACTAAAGTTTGGAAGAAAAGGTAAGTTAAGCCCTAGGTTCATTGGCCCATATGAAGTCATTGAATGTGTGGGTCCAGTGGCCTACAGGCTAGCTTTACCACCAGAGCTGGACAAGATCCATAATGTGTTCCACGTGTCTATGCTAAGAAGATACCGCTCAGATCCTTCACATGTCATCTCCATGGAAGAAATTGAAGTACAACCGGATTGGACATATGAAGAAGAACCCATACAGATCCTAGCTTAGGAAGTGAAAGAGTTGAGGAATAAGCAGATTCCACTGGTGAAAGTGCTTTGGAGGCACCACAACACCAAGGAGGCAACTTGGGAAAGTGAAGAGACGATGAGGCAACAGTTCCCTCAACTGTTTGCATCAGGTAAATTTCGAGGACGAAATTTAAATTAGAGGGGAAGAGTTGTAACACCCTCCCTGTAGCAACTCTATATATTCTACTGTTCCGGTGACCAGTGTTGGTCCGGACAGTTAGAATGTCTAGAAAAATATTTAAACTAAAGTGAGGAACCATAATTAACTCAAATATTAATAAAAAAAATTTAGAAAAAATTTTAGAAATAAAATACAACCAAGTTAAATGAGCCGGTGCCCAAGCGATGGGTAACCTAGTAGGAAGTTGCGGTTCTCACAACTAAGAGCCCTAGACCTGGGGAAAAATTCGTAAAATAATTTTTGGAACTCCAGAGAAGGGTCATTGAGGTTTTTATGGTATTTGAATGCCAAGAAAATGCTTAGAAAAATTTTTCAATCTATACAGACAATTTTAGTCTGTTAAGCCAAACGGAGGACATTTTGGTCATTTCGTCTTTAGAGATGATTTTTGGCCGACTTGTCCAGTTAAGTAAATAATTATTATGACACAAAATGTGAATAAACATTGCTAAAAATTAAATTGAAAATGAGTAGAGAAGAAAATGAAAGAAAATGAGATTAAATGACAATTTTGACGTCACATGATGTCATCAATCCTTTCCCCACCAATCACAATTAAGCTAGCCTATTAAAAAGGGATAATTGAGAAAAAAATAAATAAAAGCAATCAGATTCATCTCCTTCCCCATTTCCAGCCGTTTCCTCTTCCACACCCAAACCACCATTGAAAGCTTATTAAAGCTTCAATTCCCACCTTAAACCACCTCAAAACCCTAACTTGCCTTCATTAAAAATTATCCCTACCACAAGAGCAAGCTTTGGGCAGCAATTTGAAAGGAAGAAAGTGAAGTTTTTAAGCCTTGGAAAGTGCCCAAGTCAAGGTTAGTGCCAATTTATTCTAAAAATTTTGTGTATGGCTGCCATTGAACATGATGTTGGTGTTGTAAACTATGGATTGTATGTGTATGAAAATTTTAGTTGTTGGAGTTAGGGTTTGAGGCATAAAAATTAAATTTTGTTCATGTGTTGGTGAATGAAAGTTTAAATGGTCAATTAGTGACTATTTGGCTATGTATGATGAGGAAATGAAGAGAGTTGTGGCTTGGTATTTGAGATTGGTAAGCTGCCTTGGCTGACCTGCAGGAATGACCATGAGTCCAGCAGGTTTGGGCAGCCATAAATGGAGTTGTATAGGTTCAATTGGTACAACGCCAATTGGACATGAAACTAGACACATAATGACACAACTTTGGTGAAGAAACCCTGCCCAGAAAACCAAACCAAGTTGGCCTAAAAATTGTCCTAATCTGGGTGACTTGCATTCTGCCTGGGCAAAATGACTAAATGCACAGTATTTATTCATTTGGTCATAACTCAGTGTAGAAAGGTCCAATTGACCTAAAATTTTACCAGCAGAAAGCTGAGACATAGACCTAGAACTTTCATGAAGAACCCAAATCCAATTCTGATCATAACCTAGTCAAATTGCCAACCAAACTTAGGTTACCAAATCTGACAGAACCAGTTTTGCCCAGAATTTTGGATTCTGTCTAATCCGGCCAGTTATGGTGTTTAGGCCATAACTTGAGCTACAAAACTCCAAATAGAGTGATTCAAAAAAGGAAATGTAACTAGACAAAATAAGGAACAACTTTCATGAAGACAATTTTGCCAAATTCCTACTGTAAAAATGACCAATGGAACAGTAAACACAAGGCTTGAAATCTGAAAATTTTGAACAACTAGCACTAAGCTTAGAAATGGTATTGGCAACCAATACCAACAATTTTAGAATGCAAAATGTGGTATGTTGGGAGTATTAGAACCAATGTACCTATTGTCTATGCAAAAGTCAACATTTTAGTTGACTAATGAAATGAATAGTAACACCTAAACTTAAATTTCAAGAATTGTAAAGTTTAAAAGTGTAACATGCCCTAGTACACCTAGCAAGATTGGTTTGGATAGGTTGGCATGCCAATAGGGTTCAGTTAGCAGTACTGCACATGGCATTATGCAATTTTGTGATTTTATGGCTTTTAGCCATTCTGACATTGTGTTGAGACTTGGCCTTGTGTTTAATGTTATTACAGCTTATTAGCTGTTCTGTTACACACCGGGAGACACACATGTGATCGATGGTGTGACGGCCGAGATACTTGATACCCAGTGCCAGTTTACCTGTTTATCCAGTCCAGTCATCCAGTATAGGTTACTTGGGCAACCAAAAATGAAAGTTGATAAATTTAATGAAATAATGAATATAATAAGTACCAAATAAATAAGACTACCAATAATTATCAAAAATTTGTCTGCATGAGACATCAATACACTCACTGCATATTTAATTTTTTTATTAGTTCTTTTTATTTTATTATTGGCACCACTAAGCATTATTGCTTAGCACGTTGCTTTTTGCCACGCGTAGGTTCTGGAGAGACAGACAGAGAGCCTAGCAGACCACAGACTGGGTGAGGTCACAGATCTGCCTAGCGTCAGAGTCACCTCTCATCTACAGTGCATCAGTGGTAGGACCTTTAGGTCCCTTTTGAAATTATGTTTTTGCATTTTGTAATAGGTAGTAGTTTGTGGTTTGTAAATTATGAACTCATGTAAATTAGTAAATTTATGTAATCATATGTTGATGTACATATTTGAAGAATTTTGTTAATTAATATAATTTGAGAATATCTTCATGAAATTTTAGTTGATTTTGAATTTGAATGAAATTGTGGATTAATGTTGAGAACTTGAAATGATTGCTAATGTTGAGACTATGTTAATGGTTATTGGAGTTTGAGAATAATTGGAAATTATTATTAGAAGTGTTTTTCATAGGTTCCGAAGAATTGTTTTCTCCATTTTTTGCCGGTATTCTGTCGGATTTTCAATAAAATTTTCGGAACCTCAAATAAATTATAATTTCAATAAATGACTTAAATGAATTATATTTCATAAAATGTACTTCATAACTATGAAAAAAAATAAATTAAGAAGATTAAAAAAATGATTGAATTAAAATAGGGTGTTCCGGTACACTGCGTGGCATATCTTGCTCGGCTACACTGTAGACGGGTAAAGGGTGTCACAAATAAGTAGATTCCTCTGGTGAAAGTGCTTTGGAGGCACCACAACACCGAGGAGGCAACTTGGGAAAGTGAAGAGATGATGAGGCAACAGTTCCCTCAACTGTTTGCATCAGGTAAATTTCGAGGACAAAATTTAAATTAGAGGGGAAGAGTTGTAACACCTCCTCCCTGTAGCAATTCCGTACATTCTACTGTTCCGGTGATCGGTGTTGGTCCGGACAGCTAGAACATCTGGAAAAATATTTAAACTAAAGTGAGGAATCATAATCAACTCAAATATTAATAAGAAAAATTTAAGAAAAATTTTAGAAATAAAATACAACCAAGTTAAATGAGCCGGTGCCCTAGCGATGGGTAACCTAGTGGGAAGTTGCGATTCTCGCAACTAGGAGCCCTAGACCCAGGGGAAAATTCATAAAATAATTTTTGAGACTCCAAAGAAGGGTCATTGAGGTTTCTATGGCATTAAAATGCCAAGGAAATGCTTAGAAAAAATTTTCAATCGGTACAGACAATTTTGGTCTGTTAAGCCAAACGGAGGACATTTTGGTCATTTTGCCTTCGAATGTGATTTTTGGCCGACTTGTCCAGTTAAGTAAATAATTATTATGACATAAAATGTGAATAAATATTGCTAAAAATTAAATTGAAAATGAGTAGAGAAGAAAAGAAGAGAAAATGAGATAAAAGGCCAATTATGAAATCACTATGATGTCATTAAAAAAAAATCCCACCAATCATATTTAATCAACACTTAAATTAACTAATTAAAAGTGGATAAGAATACAGCAAAAGCTCAAAAAAACTCAACAGCCATCACCTTCACAAAAATTCAGCCGTCTCCCTCAAACTCAATGCCCATTCCACCATTGAAAGCTTACCAAAGCTTCATAATTCACCAAATCTCACCCCAAAACCCTAAACACTCTTTACAAAAATTAACCCCCACATCAAGAGCAAGGTTTTGATTATCATAAAGTGAAGAAATTCCAAGGTTTATACAAGCCAATAAAGAGACCAAAGAGGTTAGTGCATGTTAATTACTTAATCTTGTTTATTTCTTAAAATTTAGTTTGAATATTAACAAATTGAAGGAACGGAAGCGTGAAAAACACAAGTTTATACCATTGAATTCAAAAATTTTCACCTAGGGTTGCATGCATCATGCAAGATTTATTTTTATCTATTTGATTTCAATGATAAACAACATATTAAAACTCTTTTAATATGTTTTTGGATCTGTATTTGTCATTTAAGATTTTAAAATTAATCAGATTAATTTTAAAACCCTAGATTAAATCAAGAACGATTACACTAACCTCTTGATGCACTGCAGCGTGTCTGTGCCTTTGAGATTCGTCTTTAGGACACCAGATGTTGTCCCTCTAGCTTTTCCACACCAAGAACACCTATGACAGCCCTTGAATAGCTTCTAAAGCTTTTCTATTAATTAGAAATTCAAGTTTTGCCTTTTAAGAGATTAAAGATGTAAACAAGACACTAGAAACAATTTCTAGTGTTCTTAATTCAAGAGATTGATGGCTAATCTCTTTGAATTGATGAGAGATGAAGAAGAATAGATGAAGAACCTCAAAATGGCGTGACAAAGGAGAGGAGTGGCTACTGGTTGTTTTTCTTTTTCATAACAACACTTATATAGCTAGGTTAACACATTAAACCCTTGCCACATGTCACCCTTTGATTAGCTCTAGGTTTAAGTGACCCAATCACATTGTGTCAAGTGTCAAACCTATATTTAATCTTGATTTTAATCATCTTACATGATTAAAAAAATATTGGCAAGCTTATGTGTAATCCCATGTGTCACCATCTCATGGTGCCACGTGTCACACTGTGAAATGACCAAAATGCCCCTGTGTCTTAATTTTGAGTTCTTAATCCAAAATAATTATTATTTTTTTCTTCTTCTAATTTATATCAAATATAAATTAATTAATTAATCTCTATTAATTAATTTCTCATTAATTAAATTCATATTTAAACACTTTAAATATAAATTTAACTTATACTATACATCCAATAATCTAGATTTGGTTTCAAGTCATACTAGGGACTTTGCAATTTAATTGCAAACCAAACTTATTTAATTAATCAATTAAACTCTTTAATTAATTAATTAAATCATATTTAAATAGGTGATAACTTGTGTATGTGTGTGACTTACTAGGCTCATCACTAATTGGCAATGAGACATGATATCAACTCTTAATATCATCAGAACTCTTTCTTATCATAAATGATTTCTCTAAATCATTTTATGAACCTCATAGACCATGGTTAACACCTAGCATAGCATGCTATGGCCACCCAATTAGTAATAAGGTTTACCTTAAATGAACCTATAATCATATGTTACCATGCACTAGAATCTCTCTGTTACAAAATCCCAACTCAAGCTGGAGTCATGGTTTATGTCAAACTCCATTTGCTATGAATATTATGTTCTCTTTTAATTCCAGTTCTTGATTAAAAAGATTTTCTCATCAGAAACTCTTTTCTGAATAAATCTATCTGTCCTGGCCAGGAACTTGAAACATCAAGAACAATTAAATGAACATAGGATTTTATCTCTATTTACTTAGAGGAACAGATTCCATCTTGATCAACACCTACCTCCATATATAACTAGTAGGAGCCAACACATGCCCATATACCCATACACAGTACAAGTATGAAAGCAGTATCAACCTCAAACTACTTATATACAAGATAACTGTGCTATCTCAGGTCTAAACATTATATGCACTAATATGATTTATGACAAAACATTAACAAGAGTAAACTCCATGTGCTTGTCATAAGTGTCACTGGTTCGGCCTACTTATCATTTATAAGTGCCTATCATGTTTGTTATATGGCATGAGACTCACCATTCTATCTTAGTTATATCTCATATAAATAACTTGGGAACAAACATGAATACAATCTTTCTGGATAAGTCATGTCCTTATTATGAAGTATCCTCGATTGTGAACCTATTTATGATACTTTGTCCTAAAAATACTGTCACTCATATTCTTAACAACTTAAGAATAATATTTCTAACAAAAATATCAATGGACCTTTTCTATTACACATAAATATCTTATGTAAATAGAAAAGTGGAAATGCCTTTTATTAATAAAACATGTACAAGATACATATTAAATGATATACTCTAGGGCATAATACTAATAATCTCCCACTAGCACTAGAGCCATTCATTACAATATCTTAGACCTATCTTCTCAAGATGTCGATCTAACTGAGTCTGTGACATAGGCTTAGTGAATGGATCAGCTGGATTTTCAGCTGATGCTATTTTCTGCATGGCTACATCGCCTCGCCCAACTATTTCTCTGATAATGTGGTAGCACCTTTCTATGTGTTTGGATTTCTGGTGAGACCTTGGTTCCTTAGCCTGTATGACTGCTCCATTGTTGTCATAGTGTAGTGGAACTGCTGACTCAATGGAAAGAACTACTGTAAGTTCTATCACGAACTTCTTTATCCAAGCGACTTCCTTTGCGAGATCGATGCGAGAATATACTCAGCTTCTGTAGTGGAATCTGCAGTCGTGCTCTGTTTGGAACTCTTCCAACTGACTGCACCTCCATTACAAATGAACACATATCCAGAGGTAGACTTTCTATCATCGATATCTGATTGGAAATCAAAATCAGTATAACCATCCAATTGCAAGTCTCCACCTCCATAAATCAAGAATAAATCCTTAGTTCTTCTCAAGTACTCAAGGATATTTTTGACAGCTATCCAGTGTTCCAAACCTGGATTGGATTGATACTTGCTAGTCAAACTAACAGCATATGCGATATCCTGCCTAGTACACAATATTGCATACATTAAACTTCCAATAGCCGAAGCATATGGAATCCTGGCCATCTTATCTCTTTCTTCAGGTGTCTTTGGAGACATCTCTTTAGAAAGGTGGATACCATGTCTCACTGGTAACAATCCTCTCTTGGAATCAAGCATGTTAAACCTCTTTAACACCTTTTCAAAGTATAGACTTTAGGATAAACCAATTATTCTTTTCGCTCTATCTCTATAGATGCGAATCCCAAGAATATAGGTTGCCTCCTCTAAGTCTTTCATGGAGAATGTATTTGACAACCATACCTTTATAGTTGTCAACATACCTGTGTTATTACCCATCAATAGTATGTCATTCACATATAAGACAAGGAAAGTGATAGCACTGTCACTAACGTTCTTATATACACATGGCTCATCCTTATTTTTGATAAAACCAAAGGATTTAATGGCTTCATCAAAATGGATGTTCCAACTCTTTGAAGCTTGTTTCAACCCATAAATGGATCGCTTTAGCTTGCATACTTTGGAACCATCTTGGGATTCAAAACCCCTAGGTTGTTCCATGAAAATGTTTTCTTCAATGTATCCATTGAGAAAAGCTGTTTTGACATCCATCTGCCAAATCTCATAATCATAGTATGCAGCTATTGCTAATAAAATCCTAATTGATTTAAGCATGGCAACAGGCTAGAAAGTCTCCTCATAGTCGACTCCTTGCCTTTGGCGAAACCCTTTTGCTACTAGCCTTGCCTTATAGGTCTCTACCTTTCCATCATAACCAATTTTCTTCTTGAAAACCCATTTGTTCCCTATAGGTACAATACCTTCAGGTGAGTTAACAAGATCCCAAACTTGATTCTTATACATGGAATCAATCTCGAATTTCATAGCATCAATCCATTTTGAAGAGTCTATATCTGATATAGCTTCTTCATAGGTAAGTGGATCATCTCCATGATCTACTTCTTCATAAATAGACAACTCTTGTTCTTCTTCATGAAGGAAACCATATCTCACTGGTGGGTGAGATACCCTGGTTGTTCTACGAGGAACAACTGTAGATGTTTCATCAACGGGTATAGGTTGACTAGATGGATCTATATCCATCTGATCTGTTGATTGGTCAGAATTCTCTAATTCTAACTCTATTTGCCTTCCTTTACCTCCTTCTTGGACAAACTGTTGTTCAAGAAATGTGCCATCTCTACTCACCACAACCTTTTGTGATGTAGAAATAATATGCAAAACTATCTTTTGGATATCTAACAAATCAACCTTTTTCTAATCTGGTCTCCAATTTATCAGTGTTCAGCTTTTTGATATAAGCTGGACAACCCCAAATCTTAACATGCTTAAGACTTGGTTTTCTTGCATGCCATATCTCATAAGGTATGGAAGAAACTGATTTTGATGGAATCCTATTCAGAATATACAAAGCTGATTCTAATGCAAATCCCCAAAAGAAGATTGGCATATCAGTATAGCTCATCATACTACGTACCATATCCAATAGGGTACGATTTCTCCTTTCAGATACACCATTCAGCTGTGGCGTTCCTGGAGGAGTCAGCTGAGAAACAATGCCATGCTCTCTCAAGTATTCATCAAATTTAGTACTCAAATATTCACCTCCATGATCTGATCGAAGAGCTTTAGTACTCTTTCCTGTTTGATTTTCTACTTCAGATTTAAATTCTTTAAACTTTTCAAAGGATTCATGTTTGTATTTCATCAAATACAAATACCCAAATCTTGATTTATCATCAGTAAAGGTAATAAAATAATGAAAGCCCCCTCTAGCCATTTCTTTAAATGGACCACTTACATCACTATGTATTAGCTCCAAAATATTTTCAGCTCTTAACTCTTGTCCAACAAAGGGTGATCTAGTCATTTTGCCTTGAAGGCAAGATTCACAAGTTGGAGTAGGCTCAGAGCCCAATGAGGATAGAATCCCCATTTTCTCCAGTTTTGCAATCCTATCTTCTGTAACATGACATAACCTTAAGTGCCAAATATATTTTGAACTTGAGTTGGTTTTCACCATGGCATTGCATTCTTTTAGATCACTTGCATTCAATTTGTGTTTGTCATTATTATCCAAATAATAAAGACCATCATTCATATAACCCGAACCAACATATTTATTTCCAAAATAAATATTGTAAACATCATCTGTGAACTGAAATTCATAGCCATTTCCAGTCAAACTAGATATAGAAATGATGTTCTTAAAAGCATCAGGTATATATAAAATATTATCCAAACACAAAACATGTCTAAACATGTAAAAAGATTTAGATCCTATGGCTAAAGCTTCAACAGTTGAGCCATTGCCAATTCGGACTCTAATATCTTGAGAACGTAAGCTGCTACTATTTGCTAGTTCCTGCATATCATTAGAAATGTGAGAACTGGCACCAGTATCTAAAACCCAAGCTGTAGATGAACTATGAGTATCATCAGAATCTAAATAACAAGATATGGACATACCTTCCGAAGGTGTATCCTTCTTGTCCTTTAGAGAAGCTAGATACTCTGGGCAGTTCCTTTTCCAATGCCCATCCTTTTGGCAGTGGAAACACTTTCCTTTGCCTCCATCAGCTTTAGTCTTTCTTTTCTGTTTAGCTATTTACTTGGAAGGACCAGGAATTTGAGGTTTCTTTTTCTTATTGCCCTTTTCCTTGTTGGACTTTCTAGCAGAAGAAGATGCAATCAAAGCTACCTCTTTTCCTTTATTGCCCGGCATATTCTTTTGGGCAATAACCAGCATGTTGAGTAAACCAGCTAAGGTGCATTCCTGTTTAGTCATATGGAAATTTGTCACAAAATTCCCAAAAGACTCAGGAAGGGACTGAAGGATCAAATCCGTCTGTAGTTGGAAATCCATGTTGAAGTCAAGATGTTCCAACTGCTCAATCAGTTGAATCATCTTGTGGACATGATCCCTAACATTCTGTCCCTCAGACATCCTCATATGGAATAGCTGTCTAGATATCTCATACCTAGCATTCCTGCTGTGCTCACCATACAACTCTTGTAGGTGAAGGAGGATCTCACTCGCACTCAACATGTTCTCATGCTGCTTTTGTAACTCATTACTCATGGAAGCAAGCATGTAACACTTAGCTCTCATATCATGCTCCTTCTACTTATCCAAAGTTTCATGTTCCTCTTGTGTGGCCTCTGGAGGTAAGGGACCAGGAACATTTGAATCTAGAACATGTCCTATATGTTCAAGGTTCAGGACAAGTTTCAAATTTCTTAGCCAATCAGACAGATTAGGTCCTGTCAACCTATTGCGATCAAGTATGCTTGCAAGGATATTGGATGGCGGTGGTTGTTCTGTGCTCATTTTTATCAGAAAATTAACTGCAGAAAATAACCAGATTAATTAGTAAATGTATCATGTAATTAACCAAAATGATTATGGTCTTTTAATCAAATTGGTCCTCCCACTAACTTAGCAAATTCTACAATTTCAAAGTAGAAAACGGAAATCCTAGTTGGATGGATTTCTAGTGGGTGATTGAATTCTTATAATTCTATTGATCATCCTCAGGTACATCCATTATTGGAATTACAATAAACTATAAGTGAGAAACTCCTTGCCCATCACATCTCATGTGAGGTTCAATCCTTTACCTAGCCCCTAATGCTCAAAATCTCAGGTACATCCATTATTGACTTATCTTGCATTAGTTAAGTTGATCCCATTGAGCCAGTAATTATGCAAATAATTTTAATGTCCTCAGGTACATCCAATATTGGCCACCAAACCATTTACATATTTACAACATCTCATGCTTAACAATTATTCTTAAGAAAATCTCTTAAATTAATTGCATCTTATGCAACTATTTAAAATTTCTTAAAATAATTGCCCCAATGGAGGACCCATGTTATAATTACTTTAATTATAGCATTTCCAACTTAATCATTTGTTTGGAAGATTTTATGATCATCTGAATTACTATTAAGGTCTCACTTTGCACATTATCCATTTAGCATGCATATATCATATAATTGCATACATTCCCATACATCTCATGCATTCATGGATAAGCAGTAAATATGGTATGATCATGGACTTTCTAAGGGATTCAATTCTGAGCCACCAAGAATTGAATCAGGGCATTCCTAGGTGCATTTCATTCATTCATTTTACAAGAGTTGCTGAAGGAGTACATAATCAACACTTGATCTTGAATTCCTCCCACTGGTCCCACCAATGCTCTTGACCTCCTTGAACTTCTTGTAATCCAATATTACATAGTAATCCTTGGCATACCAAGGCGAATTTACAATAACTTAAATAAATGAAATTACAACCCAAAAAATTATTACAAACTTAATAATATATGCCCAAAATAAATTAAAATAAATTAATTAATTTACAATCCCAAAGAAACATAAAAGAAATAAATCCAATCACATTGGTCTTTTATAGTCCATGATCATCCATCATGCATATTACTATTTAACAATTAAATAAAACATACATACTTAAATTAAATTGAATATCTCATATTCAACTTAAAAATCCAGATTTGAATATAATTCAAATAAATTTAAAAATACAGATTTGAATCTCATTCAAACAAATTTTAAAATTCATATTTGAATCACATTCAAACAACTTTAAAAATTCAGATTTGAATCACATTCAAACATTTTTTAAAAAATCAGATTTGAATCACATTCAAACATTTTTTAAAAAATCAGATCTGAATTTTATTCAATCAATTTTAAAAAATCAATTAGTGACCATTTGGCTGTGTATGATAAAGAATTAAAGTGAGTTGTAGCTTGGGATTTGAGTTTGGCTAGGCTGCCTTGTGTGACCTGCAGGTCTGGATGTGAGTCTAGCCTGTTTGGGCAGCTATAACTTGGGTTGTGTAGGTTCAATTGGTGCAAGGACAATTGAACATGGAACTAGACACATAATGGAACAACTTTGGTATAGAAACCTTGCCCAAAAAACCAAACTAAGTTGACCTAAAAATTGCCCTAATCCTGGTGACCTGCATTCTGCCTGGGAAAAATGACCAAATAAACAGTATTTATTCATTTGGTCATAACTCAGTATAGAAAGGTCTAATTGACCTGCAATTTTACCAACAGAAAGCTGAGACATAGACTTACAACTTTCATGAAGAACATAAATCCAAATTCTGACCATAACCTAGTCAAATTGCCAACTAAACTTAGGTTACCAAATCTGGCAGAACCAGTTTTGCCCAGAATTTTGGATTCTGTCCAATCCGGCTAGTTATGGTGTTTAGGCCATAACGTGAGTTACAAAACTCCAAATGGAGTGATTCAAAAAAGGAAATGTAACTAGACAAAATAAGGAACAACTTTCATGAAGACAACTTTGCCAAATTCCTACCGTAAAAATGACCAATGGAACAGTAAACACAAGGCTTGAAATCTGAAAATTTTGAACAACTAACATTAAGCTTAGAAATGGTATTGGCAACCAATACCAACTACTTTAGAATGAAAAATGTGGTATGTTGGGAGTATTAGAACCAATGTACCTATTGTCTATGCAAAAGTCAATATTTTAGTTGACTAATGAAATGAATAGTAACACTTAAACTTAAATTTCAAGAATTGTAAATTTTAAAAGTGTAACATGCTCTAGTATACCTGGCAAGATTGGTTTGGATAAGTTGGCATGCCAATAGGGTTCAGTTAGCAGTACTGCACATGGCATTATGTCATTATGTGATTTCATGGCTTTTAGCCATTCTGACATTGTGTTGAGACTTGGCCTTGTGCCTAATGTTATTACAGCTTATTAGCTATTCTGTTGCACACCGGGAGACACATATGTGACCGATGGTGTGACGGCCCAAGGTACTTGATACCTAGTGCTAGTTTACCCATTTATCCAGTCCAGTCATCTAGTATAGGTTACTTAGGAAACAAAAAATGAAAGTTGATAAATTTAATGAAATAATGAATATAACAAGTACCAAATAAATAAGACTACCAATAATTATCAAAAATTTGTCTGCATGAGACATCAATACACTCACTGCATACTTAATTTTTTTATTTTATTAATGGCACCACTAAGCATTATTGCTTAGCGCGTTGCTTTTTGCCACGCGTAGGTTCTGGAGAGACAGACAGAGAGCCTAGCAGACCACAGACTGGGTGAGGTCACAGATCTGCCTAGAGTCAGAGTCACCTCTCATCTACAGTGCATCAGTGGTAGGACCTTTAGGTCCCTTTCGAATTATGTTTTTTTGCATTTTGTAATAGGTAGTAGTTTGTGATTTGTAAATTATGAACTCATGTAAATAGTAAAGTTATGTAATCATATGTTGATGTACATATTTGAAGAATTTTGTTAATTAATATAATTTGAGAATATCTTCATGAAATTTTAGTTGATTTTGAATTTGAATGAAATTGTGGATTAATGTTGAGAACTTGAAATGATTGCTAATGTTGAGACCATGTTGATGGTTATTGGAGTTTGAGAATGATTGGAAATGATTATTGGAAGTGTTTTTCATAGGTTTCGAAGAACTATTTTCTCCATTTTTAGCCGGTACTCTGCCAGATTTTCTATAAAATTTTCAGAACTTCAAATAAATTATAATTTCAATAAATGACTTAAATGAATTATATTTCATAAATTGTACTTCATAACTATGAAAAAAAAATAAATTAGAAAGAATAAAAAATGATTGAATTAAAATAGGATGTTTTGGTACACTGCGTGGCATATCTTGCTCGGCTACACTGTAGACGGGTAAGGGGTGTCACAATAACTAATAGTCATTACAAAAGATCTTAAGTCCTACCATGTATGCAGTGTAGTGCAGATGACTCTGGACTCCTGTGCAGATCTGATGTCTAACCTGGTCGTAGGTCTACTGGGCTCCCCTGCTGTGTCTCCAATACATACGCTTATCAAAAACAACACGCTAAGCAATTCTGCTTAGTGGTGCCAAATATAAAGAAATATACACTAAAATAGAATAAATGAATTGTTTATGAATTTATGACATCGATATTCTTTGCAGTGGTTGATTCTACTTTTATTTGCTAACCTTTCATTTTTGCTAATTTTTTGTAGTGTTATATGTCAATGAACTGAATTTAGCTATTTGAATTTAATAATGCTTAAATTAACTGCCCGTGTAGCCTATACACTGACCAGACTGGATAAATGGATATACTGGCACTGGGTACCTAGTACCTCAGGCTGTCACACCATCGGTCACAAAGTGTCTTTCGGTGTGCAAACAGTGTGGCTAAAAAGCCATATAGTCAATCCGGCGATAAGCCAAGTATAATAACACAATACGTATAGCCGTAGGCTATTAAAGTCACAGTGTGGCATAATATGCCGTAAAAACATAGTATGGCATAAAGCCATTTACAAAACAACTGTCAGAATCTTATTGGCATGCCAACCTATCCAAACTAGTCAACTAGGCAAACTAGGGCACATTACAAATTAATTGTTTAATTCTTCATATTTAAAGTTTACTAGTCATTATGTAATTCACAAGTCAATGCAAATATTGACCTTTTCTTGTAGATATCATGGATAAGTTGCTTCTCATATCAACATATTACAATTTGTAATTCAATATGCTGCCAATATAGTGCAATTTACCCTTTTTACAAGTTCGCATTTATTGCCAAATTACTTCAAGCTTCATTGTATATAAATGTCAAATTTTTAGTTTTAGTGTGTTAAATTGGTCTAGCTTAATGTCCTATTTCTCTTTATTTTTAGCTTCTGGTCAAAAAAGCAAAATTGTAGCTCTATGTCTTATTGAACTTTTGGCACAGATTTTAGGTCATTCTGAGTTGTATAGACCAAGATATGGTCAATTTACTAAAGTTGGACAGATTGCATCTTTAGTGCAAAATTTGGTCAATTTTAGGTCAAATTCAGTTTTGGTAGTTTTGGTACCCTAACTTGGGCAAGTAATTTGATTGGTTCTAACCATTTCTGGGCTTTGGTGTCTTCATAAGAATTGTAGCTCTATGTCTAAGCTTTCTATGGTAAAAATTTTAGGTCATTTGGACCTGTTTTGAGTGAGTTATGGTCATCTTAGTAACTACTATTTATATGGTCAAAAATCTGGACTTGCACATTACCAATTCCGGATTAGGTCATTTTTAAGGTCAGTTTCTAGGTAGAATTTTGGCAACATTTCTACATGAAAGTTGGCCTATTTTATGTCTGGTTTTGCCTTCAATTAGCCTCATACCAATTGAGGTCACCAGTTGTCACTTATGGTTCAATTTACCCACTGCCTTCACAACACACAATCTACACATAAAGAACACTTTCAAATGACACTTCTCCTCCTCCTAAAACTACAAATATATATTCATAACACTTCTATACCATTCACCATATCTCAATCATGTCCATTTGGGCAGAATATACAAGTTCTCCATGTACATTGCACAACCCTAATTTGCAAAGTTAATTTCAACATAATATATACATGAAAACACTTGATTATTACATATACCTCACAACCATTACTTCACATACACTGCCCTCAATTCATTTTCACCATAATTCATCAAGAAAATTCATAAAACCAAACACTAATTCATAAATTTAAAGGCTGCCAAAAGTGGCAGTTTGCTAAGGTATACAAATTGCTTTCCAAACCCTTAAATTAAAGTGCTCAATATACATATACATGGGAACTAAATTATTACAACTTTAAAATGACTAAATCAACATTATTTTCCATCCATTAGAGGTAAGAAAAACTCAAGCAACATAGGTTCTCATGGCTGCCAAAACTGAACAATTCAATTGCTCAATAATTTCTCAAAATTTCCTTCACCATTCAACACACCTCAACCTAAACAAGAAGTTCACTAAAGAAAAGGAGGGGATTTGGACACTAACCTCTTGAGAGCTTTCCTAAAACTTCACGAAATTTTCTTTTTCTTGTTCCCAATATCTTCCTCAAGTTGAGTAGGCAAGCTTTAATGAAGGAATTAGGTGTGAAAGATGGCTTGAAGTGGAGTGCATGGAGCTTGAAGTGAGCTACAGCAATAGAGTTTTCATGGAGGAATTCTGCTGGTTATTTGGGAGGATGAAGATGGACTGAAATTCTGTCCACTTTGCTTTATTTAGGTCCCATAATTCATGGTTAGTGGAGCACTAAGCTTTATTTTAATGTTTAATTAGTTAAAGTTTCATAAATTGGATTTTATGCCCCATTTCTTTCACTATTCTTATAATGTACTACAATTTAATTTTTCATGACATTTTCAAAGTGTAATAGCACTTATTTTTAATGGATATTAAGGTCAAAAGGCAACTCTAGGTGTCAAATGACTAAAATGCCCCTCTTAGGGTTGTATTCCTAATTTTTCTATAACACCGATTTTTGTCTATTTTTCGATTTTTTGTTTTTCTTTATACTAATTTATTAATTTTTCTTTGATATTTCTAGTGTCAACTACATTTCAATAAACCTTTAATTATGTCCTAAAATTTAATTCCGAGGGTTTCCCGTAGTCCTGGGGTCAGCAATTGCCTTCGCCGTAACTTTCCGGTGCGGTCACCCATCGCTATGGTGCCGGCTCGTTTAACTTAGTTTCATTTTCTCTCTTTTATTTTTCTTTAATTTTTTTTTGTATTTTCTTTTTTATTTATTTCATCATTATATGTCTGTTCACTATCACCGAAGTATAGTTCCAGACATCCTGACTTGCCTGGATTGACATTAGGTCACTGAAGCAATAGAACATACAGAATACGTACAGGGAGGATGTTACACTAGAGCATATCATTTAGTATGTATCTTGTACATGTTTTATTAATAAAAAGGCATTTTCACTTTTCTGTTTACATAATATATTTATGTGTAATAGAAAAGGTCCATTGATATTTTGTTAGAAATTCTATTCTTAAGTTGTTAAGAATATGAGTGAAGGTATTTCAAGCACAAAATATCATAAATTGATTCATAATCGATGATACTTCACAATAAGGACATGACTTATCCAGAAAGACTGCAATCATATTTGTTCCCAAGTTATTTATATGAGATGTAAATAAAATGGAATGGTGAGTCTCATGCCATATAACAAACATGATAGGCACTTATGCATGATAAATAGGCTGAACTAGTGACACTTATGACAAGCACGTGAAGTTTACTCTTGTCAATGCATTATCATAAATCATATCAGTGCATATAATCTTTAGACCTGAGATAGCACAGTTATCTTGTATATAGGTGGTTTGAGTTTGATACTGCTTTCATACTTGTACTGTGTATGGGTATATGGGCATGTGTTGGCTTCTACCAGTTATATATGGAGATAGGTGTTGATCAAGATGGAATCTATTACCCTAAGTAAATAGGGATAAAATCCTATGTTCATTTAATTGTTCTTGATGTTTCAAGTTCCTGGCCAGGATAGACAGATTTAATCAGAAAAAAGTTTCAGATGAGAAAATCTTTTTAATTAAGAATTGTAATTAAAAGAGAACATAATATTCATAGCAAATGGGGTTTGACATAAACCATGACTCCAGCTGGAATTGGGATTTTGTAACAGAGAGATTCTAGTGCATGGTAATATATGATTATAGGTTCATTTAAAGGTATTCCTTGTTACTGATTGGGTGGCCATGGCATGCTATGCTAGGTGTCAACCATGGTCTATGAGATGCCTAAAATGATTTAGAGAAATCATTTATGGTAAGAAAGAGTTTTAATGATATTAAGAGTTAATATCATTTCTTATTGCCAATTAGTGATGAGTCTAGTAAGTCACATACATGCACAAGATAATCACCAAGTTAAATGTGATTTAATTGATTAATTAAAGAGTTTAATTGATTAATTAACTAGGTTTGGTTTGCAATAAGATTGCAAAGTCCCTAGTATGGCTTGAAACAAAAGCTAGGTTATTGGATGTATAGTATAAGTTAAATTTATATTTAAAGTGTTTAAATATGAATTTAATTATGAGAAATTAATTAATTTATATTTGATATAAATTGATTAGAAGAGGAGAAATAATTATTTTGGGTTAAGAACTCAAAATTAAAATATAAGGATAATTTGGTCATTTCACAGGGTGACATGTGGCACCACGAGATGGTGACGCATGGCACCATATAAGCTTGCCATTTGTCTTCCTATCATGCAAGATGATCAAAGTCAAGATTAAGTCTAGCTTCGACACTTGGCTTAATGTGATTAGGTCAATTAAAATTAAGATGCAATCAGGTGATGACATATGGCAAGGGTTTTAAGTGATGACCTAATTATAAAAGGGAGAAAATGAAAAATAAAACAAACATTCTGATTTTTCTCAACGTGTGCCGCCACCCTGTTTCGCTATTTTGCAATCACCACAAGTACACGTATCGCTAACAAGTAATAAAGTGATAAGTAGAGCATCGTTCTTACGAGGAATTTTGTTTAGCAAGTACAAATCTACACAGAAATCTTGACTGTCTAGGCTATCGAATACTTAGGGAATGAAGTTTGTTAACTTTAAACACTAAAATGGTAAACTTAAAACGAAATGATTTATTTAAAGCAATTTTGGAATTAAGATTTCACACTTGAATCATACTAGGGATGTTATCTCGCTTATTTACTGAATTGAGGATCGTTTTCCTTGATGGAAATCAGTCTTAAGCTATCCTAAATCCTCTCTCAAGGCATCTAGGGTGTATTCTAATTAACTTAAACCCTACTTTCATGGTGATCAAATTAATTAAAATCCTTTAAGACCTTTAACCAATTTTTAGGTTCCACAAAGGTATCAACCTATGTCTAGATCAGAATTCCTAGGTTCAAGATCTTGAATTTCTAATATTAATCTTCACTTATCAGTCCTTCAATTAACATCTACAATCATAACTAAGTGGGTACCAACACATAGCATGCATTAAGATCGCAAGAAATTAAATCAAGAAACGAATCTCAAATCCAATAAATAAAACTCAGTGTTCATCCATAATAATAATTACAAGAGCTACTCTCCCAAATCCAGAATAAGAAAACTACTCACTCATGGTGAGTTCAGCAAATGTCATGATAAAAAGTAAGAACAATAAAAAGAGAGTTATGCAAAAGAAATAAATAGTAAAAATCTGTCTAAGGAGATGAAATGAAGGAACCAAAGAGAGTTTGTAGCTTTGATCTTGTGGAGCTTCAGCTGGGAAACTTCTTTTGGTACTGATGTAGAGCCTGACAATAGCAACCTTTAGCAGTAGTCCTGATGAGAGTGACCGCCCTCTCTTCCTGATGTTTTCTTTTCTATTTATATTGGTTGCTCTAGGGTTAGGTCATTTTGAGTCCGAAAGGCTTTAGGAGTCTCATTTGAATCAGAAAACAGGAGGGGAATTCAAGTCAGAAAACAGGCTGCAGCATAGTACATGGCCCGTGTGTCACTACACGGGTCCCACAAAGTAAGGCCATGTAACTTGCTGGAGGAGAATCGCGTGGTCTTGTTTTAGCATAGAAAGTTACATGGGTCTGTGCCAACTACACGGGCCTGATTATAGGGGCCGTGTACTGTTGTTCCCATAAGGTTCTTCAAGCTTGCGCTCGGCAGAGACTTACACGAGTCCCTGCAGATTACACGGGTCTGTTTACACGACCCGTATACTTGTGTTTCTCGTCGATTCTCTTGACTTTCTTCTGGCAGAGGGTTACACGGGTCTGGTGCTTGGTTTACATGCCCCGTGTACTTTGTATCAGCAACAATTCTTTGTCTTTTTACCTCTCTAAGCTTTCCTTTGCACTCCCATCCTTTGGGGCTTCACCCAATCACCTGAAATAATGCAGAAAACATGGAATTAAGGGCTTGGCAACATAATTTATGAAAACTAATGAAATTAACTACTATTCATGAAAAAACTTACCTAAATGCTATGATTTAGAATACAAATGTGCTCAAAAATATCTATACAATTCAAGTGTATCAAATACCCCCAAACTCAAACTTTTACTTGTCCTCAAGCAAAACAAAACTCTGTTTTAAAGCACATTTCAGAGGATACTTAGGAATACAACCATCAATTTAATAAGCATATAATTGAACTCCAACCTTCATACCAACTCCCCTCTTTCAAGGCATAAGGGTTCTAACAGCTGCCTGTTTGGAACTTCACCTCGTTTCATGGTGTTTCGACTAATTATTCCTCTATATAAGGCCATTAATAAGCCACAAATAACCTATTTTATTGGGATAGAATTAAGAAACACTAACTCCCCAAAATCTGCCTCTTTCGTAAGTAATTGAGATGAAGTATTTCAATTCTAACTCCATAGGCATATCTCAATTTTTTATCTCCACTAATGTAGCATATGCTTTTTCAAAAGATCAAAAGGTCTTTAAAAGGGTTGTAATGGGGCTAGAGGGATAAAATTGGTTGCCAATGAAAGGTTTTTAGGGAATGCAAATATGAGGATAGCATGTATGCATAAAATCCAAGTATACTAAGTTCGTTTCTACATATTTTATGTGGAGAGGAAAGGCTTTTAGCTTTTTATATTATCAAGCATGCTTCCATAACATTTATCTCAGGACTTCTTTTCTTTTTCCTTTTTGTCCTCTCCCTCAAACTCATTGCTTTTACTGGGTTGGAAAGGCAAATTTTTCTTTAGCTTCAATTGCACACTCGCATTCTTTCTTGAGTTCCACATTCTCTCTTCATTTTCTTTATGCTTTTTGCTTCCTCAAAAGGGTATGGTAGTTGTTTAGGTTAGGGGCTAGGTGAATAACATGGGTAAGCAATAACTTTTAAGGGATGAACATAGGCTTCAAGTTGGCTACAAGGGATATACATTTTAATTTAGGGGTGGCTAAGGCTTAGTAAGGCTATATCAAATAATGCCTTAATCATCTCTTCATCAAACATATGCTAGGATTTCGCCTCGATAGGTCTGAAAGATATGTTCTAGAGCTAGTGAGGCAATTTTTTGAGTTTGCTTGTGTTTCAAAATTTGTTCTCCTAATTTTACAAGTTCAATGTGATAAATTAATAGTTATGAACAGGTTTAGCTAGTCTAGTTCCATAAAAGAGATTAGCTTCTTCACAAACAATATGTTAGAATCCCTTTTTGCCCATCTAGATACGTTCATTCCTCTATCCCGTGGAGTCCAATTATTAGCTTACAAAAAATTTAGTTATAGTGCTAAGTTTCACAATTTACATTCCAAAAATTTTCAAAAGTTCTCAAAAATTTTGATACACAAGAATAATGTAGCTGAATTTAAATAATGCAGTGATGTGCATGTAATGATATGCAAGTGCAAATGTATCCCCCCCAAACTCAAACCAGACATTGTCCTCAATGTCAATATAATGTGCTAGATCAGATCAAGCATACAAAAATTTTAAGGAAGCATAATATTTATTAAGCATGGAAAATTTTTGAACATAAAGCAAATAAAAGAGGCCCATGGTTGCAAATTAGGACTAGGGCATGTAAGATATTACAATAAAGATCCTATCCTATAGTCCTATCTCTAAAAGGCCTTTGATGATGATGATGGTGATGCTGGTGATCCTTGCTCCTCTTTCTCCTCATCCTCCTCATCTAGTTTGTCCATTAGAATGTCCAGCTTATTGTGTGCTTCATGGAGGCTGTCCTCAATAGCTCGCATCCTGCCGTATATTGTGGTCTCCATGCGCTGCCAGTATGTAAGGACCGGGTCTATTGGTGGTGGTGTGTATGGAGGCAGTCGGACAGGGGACTCTTCGAACATTCGCTCTTACCCTTCTTCTTGAGGCTGTGAAGTCTCATCGGGTCCCTCCCTTGCCTCGTATCTCCGAGGGATGGTGTTTCCTTCAGTATCCACCAAGTAGCATTTGTTGCCCACCTTTTTACATATCCCTATGGATATGCAGATAGTTTGATTAATTCTCAATGTTCCAGTAATAAAGCGTAGTTTGTGATGTCCTGGAACAAAGCCGAAGTGGAGGGCAATGGTGGTGACAGGGCCTCCAAGCACTATGTGCCCGGTAAGCTGATGGCAAAGGCGTCGGAGATGGTTGCACAAGAAAAAGCCAGTGCTACACCGCTGCCCAGTGACCATGTACCATAGCAAAAATATCTCACTGGCGTTAACAATACCAAGGCTGTCGCCACGGCCCATGATGATGTGGGCGGTGAACCGATGCATATATCGCAATGCTGGACTAGTGATGCCTATTTATTTGAATTTGCTGTAGTTGTAGGGCTCTGTGTTTGGTGCAATGGAATCCCAAAAGTTGATGTTGTTGTACAACATGCGGTTCCTTGGGATTTCTTAGTGGTCGGTACTGTCAAAGCCGAAGATGGCATTGAACTCGTCCATATTCATTACCAGGTCTATACCAAGCAGGCGAAACTCAATTCTGCCACTGTCTTCCCTATCGGTGGGCCACAAGTTGGCCTTAAAGCTACCCAAAAATTCTAGTGTTGTGTTTTTGTAAGCTGAAAATTTGAGTTGGGCGAACCTTATCCACCCAATACTGTCAAGTAGCCCATTGATTTCTTCTTGCAACCCGATTTGCTCTATAAGTGGAAAATCTATGTATTTGGTGGAAGATATTTTTTGTGCATGAAGTCGGGTGCACATTGCTTTATGGGCATCATCTTGAAATCCCTAAGGAATAGAGATTTCAGGTTGTGGAGCGGGTTGTGACTATGGTTGTGGTGGGAGAGGGGCTTGTTGAGATGGTTGGGGAGTGGCTACCCTCGTTCTTGGGCGTTGGGTTGGAGGCTGGGGTGGAGAAGGTGAGGATTCTCCTCTTTTTCTTAAAGAAGAGCCGATCCTCGTTGCAGATCTCTTCGCAAGAGCCATGGGTGTGTTTTTGGGAAGGAGAAGAGTATGATTTTGGTGAAGGGAGATGAGATTTGAGAGGTTTTTATAGGTTGGGAAGGAAGTAGATGAAGGGTTTTGTGTTTATGAAGGGTTTTAATGCTAGGGGTGTATTTAAAGAGTCGTTAGGACTCTTCGTTTCGCGCGTTTTGCACCCCAGGAGTTGCGTCTACGATGAAATACACGAGTCGTGTATCACTACACGGGTCCCAACATATAGGGCCGTGTAAATTTCTGCTCGAAATTTTCGAAATCTGTTGTAGTACACGGCCCGTGTAAATCAACTATGAGACCCATGTAACTTCCTGTCTCTCGGGTTACTTTACTGGATATGTTACATGGCCCATGTAAAATTCAAGGAGCCCCGTGTAACCTTCTGTCTCTCAGTTATTTTGCTAGAGACATTACACGGTCCGTGTAATTTGGGATATGGACCCGTGTAAATTTCTATCTCCTGAAGGGTCGAGATTGCATGAAATTTATGGATTTCTAGAAGGTTACATGGGGCGTGTACTACCAGTACACGACTCGTGTAATTTACTAATTTTTCAAATCTTTGGTAGATGAAAAATTTTATCATCATAACACATGAAATGAATGCAAAGATTAACAATAGAGTTACTTCTCTAGTTTTGTTCAATTTTCCCTTTTGTGGTTTTGACTTGGTGATTCCCTTCCTCTCTTGATCTCTATTCCCCTTTTCAAAAATCCTAGAAAATGAAATGCTAATGAGTACGAAACAAAAATTCAATATTGAAGAAAAAAGAAAAGAAGAAAAGTTCAGAAAAATTTTGGGTTGCCTCCTAAAAAGTGCTTGTTTATAGTCTTTAGCTGGACTTTGCTTGTTTATGGTCTGTCAGTAGGAGGATTGAGAGTGTAATTTACTCCCATTTCTATGGGTTCTCCCTGAAAGTAAGGTTCAGCCTCTGCCCATTGACCTTGAATGCGCCTGAGGTTTCGCTCTATACCTCTATTGCTCCATGTGGGAAGACTTGGGTGACCTTGAAAGGTCCGGACCATCTTGATTTCAGCTTCCCTGGAAAGTGTTTCAATCGAGAGTTGAATAAGAGGACAAAATCTCTTTCTTTTATCTCTTTCCTTGCTATGCGCCTGTCATACCATATTTTGGTTTTATCCTTAAAGATTTTGGCATTTTCGTATGCATCTTGTCCGATTTCTTCCAACTCATTCAATTGTAAGAGCCTTTTCTCACCAGCAGCTTTGAGGTCAAAGTTTAGTACCTGAATTGCCCAGTAGGCTTTATACTCAAGTTCAATAGGGAGATGGTATGATTTTCCATAAACCAGTCGGAAGGGTGTTATGCCAATTGGGGTTTTATATGCAGTGTGGTATGACCATAGTGCATCATCTAGCTTCATGCACCAGTCCTTCCTGGATCTATTTATATTTTTCTTTAGAATCTGCTTCAGTTCCTTGTTTGATATTTCTACTTAACCATTGGTTTGAGGATGATAAGGTATGGCCACCTTATGAGTTACTCCATACTTTTTTCAGCAGTGTTTTGAATTATTGGTTGCAGAAGTGGCTTCCTCCATCACCGATTATAGCTCGTGGTGTGCCAAATCTTGTGAAGATGTTATTCTTAAGGAAATTGGTGACCATTTTAGCATCGTTGGTTGGTGTTGCAATAGCTTCTACCCATCTTGACACATAATCAACTCTAACCAGAGTATACTTATTTCCACGAGAAGAGGGGAATGGGCCCATGAAGTCTATTCCCCATACATCAAATAATTCTATCTCAAGTATACCATGCAGTGGCATTTCATTCCTTCTTGAACTGTTACCTGTTCTTTGGCATTGATCACAAGCTAGCACAAAGGATCTTACATCCTTAAATAAATGTGGCCAGTAAAACCCTACTTGTAAAATCTTGGCTGCGATCTTTGAAGTTCCTAAATGTCCTCCATATAGTGATGAATGACAATGATAAATGATACTTTCCATATCTTCCTTTGGTATGCACCTTCTTATCAGCCCATTATTACATCTCTTGTACAGTAGGGGTTCCTCCCATAAGTAATATTTCACATCATGTAGGAATTTCTTCCTTTGCTGATAAGTTATGTTTGGAGGTAGTACCCTGCATACAAGAAAATTAATAAAGTCAGTGTACCATGGAGCTTTGGAGAATGCAAGTCATTGCTCATCAGGAAATGAATCATCAATTGGCAAATCTTCGAAGTCCTCTGTGTACTCCAATTTTAGTCTGGAAAGATGGTCAGCTACTATATTTTTGGATCCCTTTTTGTCCTTGATTTCAAAGTCAAATTCTTACAGGAGTTGAATCCATCGAATCAGTCTTGGTTTTAATTCCTTTTTGTTCATAAGGTATCAGATTGCAGCATGATCTGTGAATATAATGACTTTTGACCCGATGAGGTAAGATCTGAATTTGTCCATTGCAAATACCACTGCTAGGAATTCCTTCTCTGTGGTAGCATAATTGATTTGTGCATCATCGAGTGTTTTGCTAGCATAATAAATAGCATGGAGCTCTTTATCTTTTCTTTTCCCGAGCACTGCTCCAACTGCAAAGTCACTCATGTCGCACATCACCTCAAATGGTAGCTCCCAATTTGGTGGCTGCATTATTGGTGCTGATATCAGGGCCTCTTTGATTCTGTTAAAGGAGACAAGGCAATTTTCATCAAAATTAAAGGGAACATCTTGACTTAACAAGTTAGTAAGTGGCTTAGCTATTTTGGAAAAGTCTTTGATGAATCTTTTGTAGAATCCTGCATGTTCCAAAAAGCTTCGCACTCCCTTGACTGATGTTAGGGGTTGCATATTTTCAATGATCTCAATTTTTGTCTTATCAACTTCAATTCCTCTTTCTGATATCAAATGTCCCAGAACTATACCTTCCCTTACCATGAAATGGCATTTTTCCCAATTTAGGACCAAGTTTGATTCTTCACATCTTTGCAACACCTTAGATAAATTAGCTAGGCAATAATCAAAAGTAGTTCCATAGACAGAAAAATCATCCATAAAAACTTCCATGATATCTTTAATATAATCAGAAAAGATAGCCATCATGCATCTTTGAAAGGTAGCAGGGGCATTACAAAGACCAAAGGGCATTCTCCTATATGCAAATGTTTCATAGGGACAAGTGAATGTTGTCTTTTCTGGGTCTTCTAGGTGAATAGGAATTTGAAAGAATCCTGAATACCCATCTAGGTAACAGAAATAAGAGTGTTTTGCTAATCTTTCTAACATTTGGTCAATGAAGGGGAGGGGGAAATGGTCTTTTTTGGTGGCACTGTTCAATTTCCTATAATTAATGCACATTCGCCAACTAGTGACTACTCTAGTAAGGATTAGTTCATTGTTTGCATTTTGGATAATAGTTGTCCTACCTTTCTTAGAAACTACATGTACTGGACTAACCCATTTACTATGAGAAATTGGGTATATGATACCTGCATCTAATAGTTTTAAAATTTCTTTTTTGACTACTTCTTTCATGTTTGGGTTTAGTCTTCTTTGATGTTTGATTATGGGTTTACTGTTTTCTTCCATGGGTATCCTATGCATGCAAATCGAAGGGTTGGTCTCCTTCATGTCTTCTATTCTATACCCTAATGCTTTGCTATGGATCCTAAGTTCTCTTAACAATTTTTCCTCTTCTAACTTAGACAGGCTAGCATTGATTATAACAGGATAATTAGACTTTGAGTCCAGGAATGCATACTTTAGTGAAGATGGGAGAGGTTTAAGCTCTACCTATTTGGAGTTTTCCTGGAGCTTACCTTTGGTTTGTTCCTCCTTCAATTTCTCTATCTTGGAAGCCTTAGCTAAGGGTAGGGGTGGAGGAGCTGCCAACTGTTGTGCACATGCTGCTATTTCTATATTTTCATCATCCACTGTGTGGCTGTGCACAATACATGCTTCAAGAGGATCTTTAGGATGTGTCTTATGAAATTCCTCTTTAACTTGTTCGTCAATTATGTCAACCTTGAAGCATTCATCAGGTTCAAATTTGTTTTTCATTATGTCGAACGAGTTGAACTCCACTTCCTCTTCTCCTACCTTGAGGGTTAATCATCCATTTTTGACGTCTATGATGGCTCCAGCAGTTGCCAAGAATGATCTTCCCAAGATGATAGGAATTTAGACATCTTCTTCCATCTCAAGGACAACAAAGTCCACTAGAATGAAGAATTTGCCCACTTTGATAGGGATGTTCTCAAGTATCCCTATAGGATATTTAATGGATCGATCAGCCAATTGCAATGAGATTGTTGTGGGTTTCAATTCCCCAATCTCTAGCTTTTTTCATATTGATAGAGGCATTAGACTAACGCTTGCCCTATGATCGCAGAGGGCCTTATCTATTTTCTTATTACCAATGATACAGGGTATGGAGAAGCTTCCTGGATCCTTTAACTTTGGAGACAGTTTGTTTTGTAGAATGTCACTGCATTCCTCTGTTAGAGCTACTGTTCCATAGTCTTCTAACTTCCTTTTCTTTGATAGAATTTCCTTAAGAAATTTGGCATAAGATGGCATCTGAGAAAGTGCTTCAGTGAAGGGGATGTTAATGTAAAGTTTCTATAAAACTTTCAAAAACTTCCCAAACTGCTTGTCCAGTTTGACTTTCTGAAATCTCTAAGGAAAGGGTAGGGGAGGCTGGTATGGTTCTGGTAATTTCTTTGTCTTTCTTGCTTCCTCTTCCTAATCTTTCTTAGCTTTTTCTTCCTTTTTCTCTGCTTGGTCATTAGAATTTTCTATGGTTTCCTCTGTCGATTCTACCTCTGGTTGTACTGGAATTCTCCCACTCCTCAGTGCAACTGCTTTGCAATGCTCCCTTAGGTTCATTTCTGGTTGACTAGGCAGTTTTCCAGCAGCCTTACTTGAAGAACTTGCTTGCTGAGCAATTTGATTCTCTAGCATCTTGTTATGGGTAGCAAATTGGTCCATTCTGGAAGTCAACTATTTAATCAATTCAATTTGTTGTTGTTGAGCTGTTAGGAACCCTTCCATCATGGTTTCCATGGTTATTTTTGGTTCAGGTTGTTGAGGTTGGAGAGGTAGTGATGGCTGTGCAAAGTTCTGACCTCTGTTCTGAAATCCAGGGGGTGCTAGAGGTTTGTACCCTTGTTGCTTGTTTATTGTCTGGTTCTGCTGATTGGACCATGAGAAATTTGGGTGGTTTCTCCATCCAGGGTTGTAAGTATTTGAATACGGATTGTTTGGCTGCCTCTGGTTGAAGTTTTCTCCATTATTCACATAGTTCATCTGTGTTATAGGTTCATTGAAATTGTTGTATTCTGAATTCATGTATCCTCCTTCATAGCTGTCCTCATGTCGACTATTTGTACCAACTGTGTTGGCTTGCATTCTTTTGAGTTTCTTTGTGAGCTGATCAAACTAGGCATTTATCATGCTTAGGGCATCTACTTCCAGGACCCCTGTAGTTCTTCTTGCATTTCCTCTTTCATTTGACCACTCATAATTATGGTATGCAACCATTTCTAGAAGTTCAAGTGCTTGTGGCACTGTTTTCTCCATTAGATCACCCTCTGCAACTAAATCAACTGTGCTCCTTGTAGAGGCTAGTAATCCATTATAGAAATTTTGTACCAATAGCCAATCTTCTATGCCATGGTGTGGACATTACCTCTGTAGGTCTTTATATCTTTCCCATGCATCATAGAGTGACTCTCTTTCCTTTTGTCTGAAGGTGTTGAGCTCAAGCCTCAGCTTTGCGGTCTTTGCAGGTAGAAAATACCTTACTAGAAAAGCTTGAGAGAGGTTTTCCCAGGTAGTGAATGTTCCAGCCAATTGAGAAAGTAACCACTTCCTTGCTCTGTCCCGAATGGAGAATGGAAATGCTCTGAGTCTTATTGCTTGATCAGACACTCCATTTATCTTGAATGTATCACATAGGGCAAGAAAGCACTGGAGGTGATAGTGCAGGTCTTCTATTGGTGAACCTGCAAACTGGGTTTGTTGAATCATTTGGAGCCATGCTGGTTTTAATTCAAAGTTGTTGGCTTCCACTGTGGGTCTAGTGACACTGGGTTGAAATCCTTGGACAGATGGAGCTCTGTAATCTCTTAAGAGTCTTGGTCTGTCATTATTATCGGCCATGGTTGGGATTTCAGGATCTCCTTGACTATGCTCTTGATGTTTCCTTTCCCTCCTGATGGCTTTCAGGGTCTGTCTATTTCTGGATCACAGTCCAAAATTTCTTCTGGCTTTGTTCTGGTCATATACCAGATCGGGCACTTGAGAGAAAAGAAAAGAAATACAACCAGTAAAATAAAATTAATTAATAAATATAATTGCCTAAATCAGCTAAATCGCCTATCGCTTGATATTACTAAAACCAAAAACTCCCCGGCAATGACGCCAAAAACTTATTTCGCTATTTTGTAATCACCGTAAGTGCACATATCGCTAATAAGTAATAAAGTGATAAGTAGAGTATCGTTCCCATGAGGAATTTTGTTTAGCAAGTACTAATCTACACAGAAATCTTGATTGTCTAGGTTATCGAATACTTAAGGAATGAAGTTTGTTAACTTTAAACACTAAAATGGTAAACTTAAAACGAAATGATTTATTTGAAGCAATTCTGGAATTAAGATTTCACACTTGAATCATACTAGGGATGTTATCTCGTTTATTTAGTGAATTGAGGATCGTTTTCCTTGATGGAAATTAGTCCTAAGCTATCCTAAATCCTCTCTCAAGGCATCTAGGGTGTATTCTAGTTAACTCGAACCCTACTTTCATGGTGATCAAATTAATTAAAATCCTTTAAGACCTTTGACCAATTTTTAGCTTCCACAAAGGTATCAGCCTATGTCTAGGTCAGACTTCCTAGGTTCAAGATCTTGATTTTCTAATGTTAATCTTCACCTTTCAGTCCTTCAATTAACATCTACAATCATAACTAAGTGGGTACCAACACATAGCATTCATTAAGATCGCAAGAAATTAAATCAAGAAATGAATCTCAAATCCAATAAATAAAACTCAGTGTTCATCCATAATAATAATTACAAGAGCTACTCTCCCAAATCCAGAATAAGAAAACTACTCACTCATGGTGAGTTCAGCAAATGTCATGATAAAAAGTAAAAACAATAAAAAGAGAGTTATGCAAAAGAAATAAACAGTAAAAATTTGTCTAAGGAGATGAAACGAAGGAACCAAAGAGAGTTTGTAGCTTTGATCTTGTGGAGCTTTAGCTGGGAAACTTCTTTTGGTACTGATGTAGAGCCCGACAATAGCAACCTTCAGCAGCACTCCCGATGACAGTGACCGCCCTCTCTTCCTGATGTTTTCTTTTCTATTTATATTAGTTACTCTAGGGTTAGGTCACTTTGAGTCCAAAAGGCTTTAGGAGTCTCGTTCGAATCAGAAAATAGGAGGGGGAATTCGAGTCAGAAAATAGGTTGCTGCATAGTACACGGCCCGTGTGTCACTACACGGGTCTCGCAAAGTAAGGCCGTGTAACTTGCTAGAGGAGAATCGCATGGCCTTGTTTTGGTACAGAAAGTTACACGGGTTTGTGCCAACTACACGGGCCTGATTACACCGGCTGTGTACTATTGTTCCCATAAGGTTCTTCAAGCTTGCGCCCAGCAGAGACTTACACGGGTCCCTACAGATTACACGGGTCTGTTTACACGACCTGTGTACTTGTGTTTCTCATCGATTCTTTTAACTTTCTTCTGGCAGAGGGTTGCACGGGTCTGGTGCTTGGTTTACATGTCCCGTGTACTTTGTATCAGCAGCAATTCTTTGTTTTTTTACCTCTCTAAGCTTTCCTTTGCATTCCCATCCTTTGGGACTTCACCCAAACACCTGAAATAATGCAGAAAACATGGAATTAAGGGCTTGGCAACATAATTTATGAAAACTAATGAAATCAACTACTATGCATGAAAATACTTGCCTAAATGCTATGATTTAGAATACAAATGTGCTCAAAAACATCTATACAATTCAAGTGTATCGCACCCAAAGGCTCTCCTCTCCTCTTCTTCATCTTTTCTCATCAATTCAAAGAGAAATCAATTATTTTCTTTGAATTAAAATTGCTAGAAATTGTTTGTAGTGTTCTATATATATCTATAACCTCTCTAAAGGCAAATCCCTAATTTCTAATTGGTTGGCAAGGCTTGAGAAGCTGGTTTAGGGGCTGCCATTGGTGATCTGGGTGTGGACAAGCTAGAGGGACAACATTTGGGGTCCTAGGTGCTTCCCAAAGGTACCAATCGCATCTACAGTGCATCAAAAGGTTAGTGCACATATTCTTGTATTAATCTAGGGTTCTAATGAATTAATTTATTAATTCAAAAATCTTGAATGGCAAATGTAGATCGTAATACATATTAAAAGAGTTTTAATATGCAATTGAACATTGAAATCAATTAGGTACATAATGGACATGGCATGATGCATGAAACCCTTGAAGAAATTTTTGAATTCAATGTTCTAATCTAACAATTTTCATGCTTCCGCTCCTTCACACTCAAGAGGAACATGATACTTTGGATAAGTGGAAGGAGCATGATATGAGAGCCAAATGTTACATGCTTGCTTCTATGAGTAATGAGTTACAGAAGCAGCATGAGAACATGCAGAGTGCAAGTGAGATCCTTCTTCACCTGCAAGAGTTGTATGGTGAGCATAGTAGGAATGCTAGGTATGAATATCTAGACAGCTATTCCGCATGAGGATGTCTGAGGGACAGAATGTAGGAGATCATGTCCACAAGATGATTCAGCTTATTGAGCAGCTGGAACAGCTTGAATTTCACATGGATTTCCAACTGTAGATGAATTTGATCCTTCAGTCCCTACCTGAGTCATTTGGGAATTTTGTGACAAATTTCCATATGACTAAGCAGGAATACACCTTGGCTGGTTTACTTAACATGCTTGTTATTTCCCAAAAGAATATGCCGAGCAATAAATGAAAAGAGGTAGCTTTGATTGTATCTTCTTTTGCTGGAAAGTCCAACAAGAAGAAGGGTAATAAGAAAAAGAAACCTCAAGTTCCAGGACCTTCTAAGAAGATAGCCAAACAGAAAGGGAAGACTAAAGCTGATGGAGGCAAAGGAAAGTGTTTCCACTGTCAGAATGATGGGCACTGGAATAGGAACTTCCCAGAGTATAGCAAGTAGTAGCAGCTTGCAGTTATGAGATATTAGACTCTGGGTTGGCAATGGCTCAACTGTTGAAGCTTTAGCCATAGGATCTAAATCTTTTTACATGTGTGGACATGTTTTGTGTTTGAATAATATTTTGTATGTGCCTGATGCTTTTAAGATCATTTCTATATCTAGTTTGACTAGAAATTGTTATGAATTTCAGTTCACAGATGATGTTTGCAATATTTATTTTCGAAATAAATATGTTGGCTCGGGTTATATGCATGATGGTCTTTATTATTTGGATAATAATGATAAACACAAATTGAATGCAAGCAATCTAAAAGAATGCAATGCCATGATGAAAATCAACTCAAGTTCAAAATATATTTGGCACTTAAGATTAGGTCATGTTGCAGAAGATAGGATTACAAAGCTGGAGAAAATGAGGATTTTATCCTTATTAGGTTCTGAACCTACTCAAACTTGTGAATCCTGCCTTCAAGGCAAAATGACTAGATCACCTTTTGTTGGACAAGGACTAAGAGCTAAAAATATTTTAGAGCTAATACATAGTGACGTATGTGGTCCATTTAAGGAAATGGCTAGATGCGGTTTTCATTACTTTATTACCTTTACTGATGATAAATCAAGGTATGGGTATTTGTATTTGATGAAATACAAACATGAATCCTTTGAAAAGTTCAAAGAATTTAAATCTAAAGTAGAAAATCAAATAGGAAAAAGTATTAAAACTCTTCGATCAGATTGTGGAGGTGAATACTTAAGTACTGAATTTGATGAATACTTGAAAGAGCATGGCATTGTTTCCCAACTGACTCCTCTAGGAACGTCATAGCTAAATGGTGTATCTGAAAGGAGAAATCGTACCCTATGAGATATGGTACGTAGTATGATGAGCTATACTGATATGCCAATCTCCTTTTAGGGATTTGCATTAGAATCAGCTTTGCATATTTTGAATAGGATTCCATCAAAATCGGTTTCTTCCACACCTTATGAGATATGGCTTGGAAGAAAACCAAGTCTTAAGCATGTTAAGATTTGGGGTTATCCAGCTTATATCAAAAAGCTGAACACTGATAAATTGGAAACTAGATTAGAAAAAAGGTCAATTTGTTGGATATCCAAAAGAAAATTTTGGATATTATTTTTATTTTCCTACATCACAAAAGATTGTGGTAATCAGAGATGTCACATTTTTTGAACAATAGTTTATTCAAGAAGGAGGCAAAGGAAGGCAAATAGAGTTAGAATTGGAGAATTTTGACCAACCAACAGATCAAATGGATATAGATCCATCTAGTCAACTTACACCTATTGATGAAACATCTACAGTAATTCCTCGCAGATCAACCAGGATATCTCACCCACCAGTGAGATATGGTTTTCTTCATGAAGATGAACAAGAGTTGTTTACTCATTACGAAGTAGATCATGTAGATGATCCACTTACCTATGAAGAAGCTATATTAGATATAGACTCTTCAAAATGGATTGAAGCCATAAAATCTGAAATTGATTCCATGTATAAGAATCAAGTTTTGGATCTTATTGACCCACCTGAAGGTATTATACCTACAGGGAATAAATGGGTTTTCAAGAAGAAAATTGGTTCTAATGGAAAGGTAGAGACCTATAAAGCAACGCTAGTAGCGAAAGGGTTTTGCCAAAGGCAGGGAATCGGCTATGAGGAGACTTTCTTGCCTGTTGCCATACTTAAATCAATTAGGATTCTATTAGCAATAATTGCATACTATGATTATGAGATTTGGCAGATGGATGTCAAAACAGCTTTTCTCAATGGATACATTGAAGAAAACATTTTCATGGAACAACCTAGGGGTTTTGAATCCCAAGATGGTTCTAAGGTATGCAAGCTAAAGTGATCCATTTATGGGTTGAAACAAGCTTCGAGGAGTTGGAACATCCATTTTGATGAAGTCATTAAGTCATTTGGTTTTATAAAAAATGTGGATGAACCATGTGTATATAAGAAAGTTAGTGATAGTGCTATCACTTTCCTTATCTTATATGTGGATGATGTTCTATTGATAGGTAATGACATAAGTATGTTGACAGCTGTAAAGGTATGGTTGTTAAATACATTCTCTATGAATGACTTAGGGGAGGCAACCTATATTCTTGGAATTCGCATCTATAGAGATACAGCGAAAAGAATAATTGGTTTATCCCAAAGTCTATACTTAGAAAAGGTGTTAAAGAGGTTTAACATGCTTGATTCCAAGAGAGGATTTTTACCAGTAAGACATGGTATCCACCTTTCTAAAGAGATGTCTCCAAAGACACCTGAAGAAAGAGATAAAATGGCAAGATTCCATATGCTTCAGCTATTGGAAGTTTGATATATGCAATGATGTGTACTAGGCCGGATATTGCACATGCTATTAGTTTGACTAGCAGTTTTCAATCCAATCTAGGTTTGGAACACTGGATAGCTATTAAGAATATCCTTAAGTACTTGAGAAGAACTAAGGATTTATTCTTGATTTATGGAGGTGGTGACTTACAATTGGATGGTTATACTGATTTTGATTTCCAATCAAATATCATTGATAGAAAGTCTACCTCTGAGTTTGTGTTCATTTGTAATGGAGTTGCAGTCAGTTGGAAGAGTTACAAACAGTGTACGACTATGGATTCCACTATAGAGGCCGAGTACATTGCTGCATCAGATGCTGCAAAAGAGGTTGTTTGGATAAGAAACCCCGATCTCACTAGAATGTTAGTAGTATGCCCTAGAGCATATCATTTAGTATGTATCTTGTACATATTTTTATTAATAAAAGGCATTTCCACTTTTCCGTTTACATAATATATTTATGTGTAATAAAAAAGGTCCATTGATATTTTGTTAGAAACATTATTCTTAAGTTGTTAAGAATATGAGTGACAATATTTCTTGCACAAAGTATCATAAATAGGTTCACAATCGAGGATACTTCATAATAAGGACATGACTTATCCGTAAAGATCAGATTCATGTTTGTTACCAAGTTATTTATATGAGATATAAATAAGATGGAATGGTGAGTCTCATGCCATATGACAAACATGATAGGCTCTTATAAATGATAAGTAGGCCGAACCAGTGACACTTATGACAAGCACATGGAGTTTACTCTTGCCAATGTTTTGTCATAAATCATATCAGTGCATATAATCTTTAGACCTGAGATAGCACAGTTATCTTGTATATAGGTAGTTTGAGTTTGATACTGCTTTCATACTTGTACTATGTATGGGTATATGGGCATGTGTTGGCTCCTACTAGTTATATATGGAGGTAGGTGTTGATCAAGATGGAATCTGTTCCTCTAAGTAAATAGAGATAAAATCCTATGTTCATTTAATTGTTCTTGATGTTTCAAGTTCCTGGCCAGGACAGATAGATTTATTCAAAAAAGAGTTTCTCATGAGAAAATCTTTTTAATCAAGAACTGGAATTAAAAGAGAACATAATATTCATAGCAAATGGAGTTTGACATAAACCATGACTCCAGCTTGAGTTGGGATTTTGTAACAGAGAGATTCTAGTGCATGGTAACATATGATTATAGGTTCATTTAAGGTAAACCTTATTACTAATTGGGTGGCCATGGCATGCTATGCTAGGTGTTAACCATGGTCTATGAGGTTCATAAAATGATTTAGAGAAATCATTTATGGTAAGAAAGAGTTCTGATGATATTAAGAGTTGATATCATGTCTCATTGCCAATTAGTGATGAGCCTAGTAAGTCACACACATACACAAGTTATCACCTATTTAAATATGGTTTAATTAATTAATTAAAGAGTTTAATTGATTAATTAAATAAGTTTGGTTTGCAATTAAATTGCAAAGTCCCTAGCATGACTTGAAACCAAATCTAGATTATTGGATGTATAATATAAGTTAAATTTATATTTAAAGTGTTTAAATAGGAATTTAATTAATGAGAAATTAATTAATAGAGATTAATTAATTAATTTGTATTTGATATAAATTAATGAGAAGAAGAGAAATAATTATTTTGGGTTGAGAACTCAAAATTAAGACACAGGGGCATTTTGGTCATTTCACAGTGTGACACATGGCACCATGAGATGGTGACACATGGGATTACACATAAGCTTGCCAAATGTGTTTTTAATCATGTAAGATGATTAAAATCAAGATTAAATATAGGTTTGACACTTGGCACAATGTGATTGGGTCACTTAAACCTAGAGCTAATCATAGGGTGACATGTGGCAAGGGTTTAATGTGTTAACCTAGCTATTTAAGTGTTGTTTGTTAGTAGTATGCCCTAGAACATATCATTTAGTATGTATCTTGTACATATTTTTATTAATAAAAGGCATTTCCACTTTTCCGTTTACATAATATATTTATGTGTAATAGAAAAGGTCCATTGATATTTTGTTAGAAATATTATTCTTAAGTTGTTAAGAATATGAGTGACAATATTTCTAGCAGAAAGTATCATAAATAGGTTCACAATCGAGGATACTTCATAATAAGGACATGACTTATCCAGAAAGATTGTATTCATGTTTGTTACCAAGTTATTTATATGAGATATAAATAAGATGGAATGGTGAGTCTTATGCCATATGACAAACATGATAGGCACTTATAAATGATAAGTAGGCCGAACCAGTGACACTTATGACAAGCACATGGAGTTTACTCTTGTCAATGTTTTGTCATAAATCATATCAGTGCATATAATCTTTAGACCTGAGATAGCACAGTTATCTTGTATATAGGTAGTTTGAGTTTGATACTGCTTTCATACTTGTACTGTGTATGGGTATATGGGCATGTGTTGGCTCCTACTAGTTATATATGGAGGTAGGTGTTGATCAAGATGGAATTTGTTCCTCTAAGTAAATAGAGATAAAATCCTATGTTCATTTAATTGTTCTTGATGTTTCAAGTTCCTGACTGTGATGCTTAGATTTATTCAGAAAAGAGTTTCTGATGAGAAAATCTTTTTAATCAAGAACTGGAATTAAAAGAGAACATAATATTCATAGCAAATGGAGTTTGACATAAACCATGACTCCAGCTTGAGTTGGGATTTTGTAACAGAGACATTCTAGTGCATGGTAACATATGATTATAGGTTCATTTAAGGTAAACCTTATTACTAATTGGGTGGCCATGGCATGCTATGCTAGGTGTTAACCATGGTCTATGAGGTTCATAAAATGATTTAGAGAAATCATTTATGAGAAGAAAGAGTTCTGATGATATTAAGAGTTGATATCATATCTCATTGCCAATTAGTGATGAGCCTAGTAAGTCACACACATACACAAGTTATCACCTATTTAAATATGATTTAATTAATTAATTAAAGAGTTTAATTGATTAATTAAATAGGTTTGGTTTGCAATTAAATTGCAAAGTTCCTAGCATGACTTGAAACCAAATCTAGATTATTGGATGTGTAGTATAAATTAAATTTATATTTAAAGTGTTTAAATATGAATTTAATTAATGAGAAATTAATTAATAGAGATTAATTAATTAATTTATATTTGATATAAATTAGAAGAAGAAAAAAATAATTATTTTGGGTTAAGAACTCAAAATTAAGACACAGGGGCATTTTGGTCATTTCACAGTGTGACATGTGGCACTATGAGATGGTGACACATGGGATTACACATAAGCTTGCCAAATGTTTTTTTTAATCATGTAAGATGATTAAAATCAAGATTAAATATAGGTTTGACACTTGGCACAATGTGATTGGGTCACTTAAACCTAGAGCTAATCAAAGGGTGACATGTGGCAAGTGTTTAATGTGTTAACCTAGCTATTTAAGTGTGGTTATGAAAAGAAAAAATAACCAGCAGCCACTCCTCTCCTTTGTCACGCCACTTTGAGGGTTTTCATCTATTCTTCTTCATCTCTGATCAATTCAAAGAGATTAGCCATCAATCTCTTGAATTAAGAACGCTAGAAATTGTTTCTAGTGTCCTGTTTACATCTGTAATCTCTTAAAAGGCAGAACTTGAATTTCTAATTAATAGAAAAAGCTTTAGAAGCTGTTCAAGGGCTTCCATAGGTGTTCTTGGTGTGGACAAGCTAGAGGGACAACATCTGGTATCCTGAAGATGAATCTCAAAGGCGCAGACACGCTACAGTGCATCAAGAGGTTAGAGTAATCGTTCTTGATTTAATCTAGGGTTCTAAAATTAATCTGATTAATTTTAAAATCTTAAATGGCAAATACAGATCCAAAAACATATTAAAAGAGTTTTAATATGTTGTTTATCATTGAAATCAAATAGATAAAAATAAATCTTGCATGATGCATGTGATCCTAGGTGAAAATTTTTGAATTCAATGGTATAAACTTGTGTTTTTCACGCTTCTGTTCCTTCAATTGGTATCAGAGCCACTATATTTGCCATTTAGATTGATGTTTATATGATTTAGTTGTGTGTTTGATCATGAGATCAAAAGTTTATTGCTGGTTGCAAAGTCAAGGTGGCGGCACAAATGATGAACACCATGGTGCGCATGGTTGATGCATCACAATGGTGTGCAAAGGTAAATGGATGGTGAATGTGCAATTGTTGTATGATCTAAGATCCATTTTATGTCTAATTAAATTGTTTAATTAGAATTTTTATCACACAATTAAATTATGATTCAAATCAGAATTTTAAAAATTGTTTGAATGTGATTCAAATCTGAATTTTAAAAGTTGTTTGAATGTGATTCAAATCTGAATTTTTAAAGTTGTTTGAATCATATTTAAATCTGATTTTTTAAAATTGATTGAATAAAATTCAGATCTGATTTTTTAAAAAATATTTGAATGTGATTCAAATCTGATTTTTTTAAAAATGTTTGAATGTGATTCAAATCTGAATTTTTAAAGTTGTTTGAATGTGATTCAAATATGAATTTTTAAATTTGTTTGAATGAGATTCAAATCTGAATTTTAAATTTATTTGAATCATATTCAAATCTAGATTTTTAAGTTGAATATGAGATATTCAATTTAATTTAAGTATGTATGTTTTATTTAATTGTTAAATAGTGATATGCATGATGGATGATCATGGACTATAAAAGACCAATGTGATTGGATTTATTTCTTTTATGTTTCTTTGGGATTGTAAATTAATTAATTTATTTTAATTTTTTTTTTGGGCATGTATTATTAAGTTTGTAATAATTTTTGGGTTGTAATTTCATTTATTTAAGTTCTTGTAAATTCGCCTTGGTATGCCAAGGATTACTATGTAATATTGGATTGCAAGAAGTTCAAGGAGGTCAAGAGCATTGGTGTGACCAGTGGGAGGAATTCAAGATCAAGTGTTGATTATGTACTCCTTCAGCAACTCTTGTAAAATGAATGAATGAAATGCACCTAGGAATGCCCTGATTCAATTCTTGGTGGCTCAGAATTGAATCCCTTAGAAAGTCCATGATCATACCATATTTACTGCTTATCCATGAATGCATGAGATGTATGGGAATATATGCAATTATATGATATATGCATGCTAAATGGATAATGTGCAAAGTGATACCTTAATAGTAATTATAATGACCACAAAATCTTTCAAACAAATGATTAAGTTGGAAATGCTATAATTAAAGTAATTATAACATAGGCCCTCCATTGGGGCAATTATTTTAAGAAATTTTAAATAGTTGCATAAGATGCAATTAATTTAAGAGATTTTCTTAAGAATAATTGTTAAGCATGAGATGTTGTAAATATGTAAATGGTTTGGTGGCCAATATTGGATGTACCTGAGGACATTAAAATTATTTACATAATTACTGGCTCAATGGGATTAACTTAACTAATGCAAGATAAGTCAATAATGGATGTACCTGAGATTTTGAGCATTAGGGGCTAGGTAAAGGATTGAACCTCACATGAGATGTGATGGGCAAGGAGTTGCTCACTTATAGTTTATTGTAATTCCAATAACGGATGTACCTGAGGATGATCAATAGAATTATAAGAATTCAATCACCCACTAGAAATCCATCCAACTAGGATTTCCGTTTTCTACTTTGGAAGTGTAGGATTCGCTATGTGACACCCCTTACCCGTGTACAGTATATCCGAGTAAGTTATGTCACACGGTGTACCGGCACACTCTATTTTACCTTAATTAATTTTTATCAAAGTTTTGAATATAACTTGTGATATATTATTTATTTAAGCCATTTATCGAATTTATAATTTATTTGAGGTTCCGAAAATTTTATAGAAAATCCGGCAGAGTACCGGCTAAAAATGGAGAAAACAGTTCTTTGGAACCTGTGAAAAACACTTCCAAAATCATTTCCAAACAATCCCAACTCCATTTTATCAACAAAGTCTCAATATGATTTTCAACAACCTTTCCATTACTCAACATTCATTTCTCATGATGCTCATATACAAGCAATAAATAAATACTCAAATTTTTACATTCGTAACCACAATTTTCATTATTTACATGAACATCAAAATACATTACATAAGTTCAAATACATATGAGAAAATAAAAAAATTAGTTACAAAATACCAAAATGAAACCTAGTGTCCTACCAATGCACTGTAGAAGGTGAGGTGACACGGACACTATGCAGAGCTGCAGGATGTCTCACCCAGTCTGCGGTCTACTGGGCTCTCGATCAGTATCTCCAGAACCTACGTGTGGCAAAAGCAACGCGCTAAGCAATAATGCTTAGTGGTGCAATAATAAAATAACAGGAAATAGCAGAAAATAAATATGTATTGAATGTACATGTCTTATTTGTTTTGTATTTGTATATCCATTCATTTCGTTAACTTTGTCCACTTTCATTCATTTGGTTGCCCAAGTAACCTATACTGGATGACTGTACTGGATAAACGGGTAAACTGGCACTGGGTATCTAGTACCTCGGGCCGTCACACCATCGGTCACATAGGTATCTCCGGCAGGCAAATGTAACAATGCAACAAGTCAGAATAATATTAGGCACGAGGCCAAGTCTCAACACAATGTCAAAATGGCTAAAAGCCATAAAATCACAGAATGGCATAATGCCATGTGCAGTACTGCTAACTGAACCCTATTGGCATGCCAAACTATCCAAACCAATCTTGTTAGGTATATTAGGGCATTTGAAACTTTTGAATTCTTCAATTTTTGAATTTCAAGTTTTGGTGTCACTATTCACTTCATTAGTCAACAAAAATATTGACTTTTGGATAGAAAATAGGTGCATTGGTTTTAACACTCCCAATGTACCACATTTTGCATTTAAAACTTGTTGGAATTAATCACCAATACCATTTCTAAGCTTAAAGCTAAGGGGGCAGAATTTTCAGTTTTTGTGCCCTAACTTTACTGTTCCATTGGGGACTGTTACAGTGGGAGTTTCAGGAAATGGTAAACATGAAAGTTGTTCCTTATTTTGTCTAGTTGAATTTTTTTTTTGAATCACTCCATTTGGAGTTTTGTAGCTCCAGATATGGTCCAAAAACCACAGCTGGCCGGATTGCAAAACTGCAGAATTGACCATATCTACAGTGCAGTGAACAGTGAATGCCACTGCCTTGTTGGATAGGTTCTGGTCATAATTTGGGGTATGTTTCTTCATGAAAGTTGTTTGTCTATATCTTATCTTGTTGCTGTAAAAATTTCAGGTCAATTGGACCATTCTACAATGAGTTATGGCCAAATGAACAGTTACTGTTCATTTGGTCATTCTGCAGAATCTGTTTTCAGGGTATCCGGATTGGGGCCAATTTTTGGTCCACTTGCTTTGGTCTTTTGGGCATGGTTTCTTCAGCAAAATTGTGCCCTTATATGTCTAGTTTCATTTCCAATTGGCCAAACACCAATTGAACCTACACAGCCAAAGTTATGGCTATCTAAGTGGGCTGGAATCACAGCCACCCTGCTGCACTCACTAGGCAGCATACCCATTTTAGTTTGCCATGCTAAAGTTCACTCCAAATTATGGTCAACTTGCCTCAAATGGTCACTAATTGACCATTAGAATGTTCTTTAACAATTTCATAAGCCAAGTCCAAATTTCACTCCCAAACCCTAGTTCATATTCAAGGTTTACACAAATTACCTTAGTTAACTAACTAATTCATTATCCTTATGTTTATATACTTTAAACATGATTTCTAGTTCACTCCAAGTCCATCAAAAACACTCCATCTTGTTCCTTCTTTAGGGCTGCCGAATTCCATGGGGTATATACACATAAATTTCATTCATTTGATTCACAAATTCTTACTTATTTTAAGTCTTTAACATGGAATAAAAGAGGTATAAGTGTAAATAGGCACTAACCTCTTGTAGGGCAAAATTTTCCAAGCTCAAACTTCACTTTCTTTCCTTTTCTAGGCTGCCTAAGGGTTATTCAAGGTACAAGGATGAATTTTAATGAAAGGAGTTGGAGGGTTTATGGTGAAACAAAGAGAGAAAGGGAGCTTTGGTTGAGCATCAATGGAGGGAGAGGGGAGAAGGGTTTCAGCTGGCTGAAGATGAAGAAGGAGACCAGAATTTTTTTGGTCTATTTTGACTCTTTTAAGTGATTTAAGAAAGCTTGTTGAATGGTGATTGGTTGGGAGAAAGTAAATGACATCATGTGATGTCATTTTCCCTAATTTCCACTATTTTTCTTTTCTTTTCTTTTCTACTAACTTTAAATTAATTTTTCATCAACATTAATTCATATTTTATGTCATAATAATTATTTACTCAACTGGACAAGTCGGCCAAAAATCGTCTCTGAAGGCGAAATGACCAAAATGCCCTCCGTTTGGCTTAACGGGTCAAAATTGTCTGTACCGATTGAAAAAATTTTCTAAATATTTTCTTGGCATTCTAATGCCATAGGAACCTCAATGACCCTTCTCTGGAGTCCCAAAAATTATTTTATAAATTTTTTTCCCGGGTCTAGGGCTCCTAGTTGTGAGAACCGCAACTTCCCTCTGGGTTACCCATCGCTTGGGCACCGGCTCATTTGACTTGGTTGTATTTTATTTCTAAAATTTTTACTAAATTTTTTTCTTATTAATATTTGAGTTAATTATGATCTCTCACTTTAGTTTAAATATTTTTTCGGACGTTCTAGTCGCCTGCATCGATAATCGATCACCGAATAAGAGAATGTACGGAGTTGCTACCGGGATGGTGTTACAACTCTTCCCCTCTAATTTAAATTTCGTCCTCGAAATTTACCTGATGCAAACAGTTGAGGAAACTATTGCCTCATCGCCTCTTCACTTTCCCAAGTTGCCTCCTCGGTGTTGTGGTGCCTCCAAAGCACTTTCACCAGTGGAATCTGCTTATTCCTCAATTCCTTCACTTCCCGAGCCAGGATCCGTAGAGGTTTTTCTTCATATGTCAAATCCGGTTGTATTTCAATTTCTTCCCTGGAGATGACATGTGAAGGATCTGAGCGGTATCTTCTGAGCATGGACACGTGAAACACATTGTGGATCTTGTCCAGCTCTGGTGGTAAAGCTAGCCTATAGCCTATTGGTCCCACACGTTCAATGACTTCATATGGGCCAATAAACCTAGGGCTCAACTTACCTTTTCTTCCAAACCTCAATACCTTTTTCCACGGTGACACCTTGAGGAACACTTTGTCGCCAACCACATATTCTATTTCTTTTCTCTTCAGGTCGGCATAAGATTTCTGTCTATCTGAGGCAATCTTCAGGTTAGCTTTTATTATTTTCACTTTCTCCTCAGTCTATTTCACCAGGTCTGGCCCCACTAGTTTGTCTTCGCCCAATTCAGTCCAGCACACTGGAGTTCTACATTTTCTCCCATACAGTGCTTCATATGGGGCCATTTGGATGCTAGCTTGGTAGCTATTGTTGTATGCAAATTCTGCCAGTGGGAGGTATCTATCCCAACTTCCCTCAAATTCAATGACACAACTCCTCAGCATATCCTCAAGGACCTGACATATATTTCATGTTATTATTATCATTTTAATTCAATATTTGTATCAATTTCATTGGTTTCAATTGTTTACCTGGATTACTCTTTCTGATTGCCCATCCGTCTGAGGATGGAAAGCTGTGCTGAAATGGAGTTGTGTACCCAAGGATTCATGCAACTTCTTCCAAAATCTCGATGTAAACCTTGGGTCTCGATCAGATATGATGGAAAGTGGAATTCCATGCAGTCTAACTATCTCACTGATATACAATTCTGCTAACTTCTCCAATGAGTAGTCCCCTAACCTAGAAAGTGTCGACTTTGTCAATCTATCAACTATCACCCATGCTGCATCATGTTTCTTCCGGGTGAGAGGTAGACCACTTACAAAATCCATGGTGACCCGATCCCATTTCCATTCAGGTATGCGTATAGGCTGTAGCAAACCTGATGGAACTTGATGTTCTGCCTTGACTTGCTGACATGTCAAGCATTTAGTCACATAGTCAGCTATGTCCTTCTTCATACCAGGCCACCAATACTGAAGCTTCAGATCATGATACATCTTTGTACTTCCTGGGTGCATAGCATATACACTGGTGTGTGCCTCTTTTAGAATACTGGCCTTCAATTCCCCATTATCTGGTACACACAGTCTTCCTTTGTAATACAGACACCCATCTGCTTTCTCCCCATAGTTAGTTGCTTTTCCCTCTGAGATTTTACTCATAATAGCCATTAGCTTCTCATATTCCTTCTGCCCATCTAAAATCTGCTGTAACAGGTTTGGCCTCACTTGCAACTCAGCCAAAATAGCTCTATCTCGAACCAAAGATAGACGGGCATTCAATGATCTCAAAGCTGTCATGGATTTCTTGCTCAAAGCATCAGCAACTACATTTGCCTTCCCAGGATGGTAGTCAATTACACAGTCATAATCCTTCAGGAACTCAATCCATCGCCTCTGTCTAAGGTTGAGCTCCTTCTGGATTGGCAAGTATTTCAGATTCTTGTGGTCTGTGTAAATGTAGCACTTTTCACCATACAAGTAATGCCTCCATATCTTCAGTGCGAAGATAATTGCTGCAAGCTCTAGATCATGGGTAGGGTAGTTCTGTTCATGTGGCCTTAGCTGCCTGGAAGCATAAGCGACCACCTTTCCCTCTTGCATCAATACACACCCTAACCCATTATGAGAGGCATCACTGTAGACCACAAAGTCCTTTCCTGACAATGGCTGTGTTAACACTGGTGCCTCTGTCAACATAGCCTTCAACTTCTCAAAACTAGTCTGACACTTATCATTCCAATCAAATCTGACATTCTTGTGTAACAACTTGGTCATTGGAGCAGCTATTAAGGAAAATCCCTTCACAAATCTTCTGTAATACCCAGCTAGCCCCAAGAAGCTTCTGACCTCAGTTGTATTCCTGGGAGGCTTCCATTCCATCACTACTTCTATTTTCTTGGGATCCACCCTAATCCCATCAGCTGACACTATGTGTCCAAGGAATGCAATCTCATTCAACCAAAAGTCACACTTGGACAACTTAGCATACAGCTTCTTTTCTCTCAGGGTTTGCAGAACAATCCTCAAATGTTCATCATGTTCTTCCCTGGTCTTGGAATACACCAAAATATCATCAATAAAGACCACTACGAACCGATCTAAGTGTGGATGGAAGATATGGTTCATAAGGTCCATGAATGCTGCTGGTGCATTTGTTAGACCAAAGGGCATCACTAGGAACTCATAATGCCCATATCGGGTCCTAAATGCAGTCTTTGGCACATCTGCATCCTTCACCCTCAACTGATGATACCCTGATCTGAGATCAATTTTGGAAAATACTCGCTTCCCTTCAACCGATCAAACAGATCATCAATTCTAGGCAACGGATATTTGTTCTTCATACCACTTTATTCAACTACCAGAATCAATGCAAAGCCTCAAAGTCCCATCCTTCTTTTTCACAAACAAAGACCTTGAGCTCCCCATGGTGACACATCGGCGTATGAACCCCTTATCAAGCAACTCTTGCAACCGAAGTTTTCAACTCCTCAATTCAAGAGGTGCCATCCTATAAGGAGCAATGGAAATGGGTGTCAGACTTGCAGTTGTCTCAATAGCAAATTCGACTTCCCTTTCTGGTGGCAAACCAGGCAACTCTTCAGGAAATACCTCTGGGAAGTCTCTTACTGTGGGTATATCACTCAAGTTTGGCTTAGCCTGCCTAGTATCCACCACATGTGCTAGGTAGGCTTCACAGCCTTTTCTCATCATTCTTCTTGTAACTGTGGCTGAGATGACATTGGACAAGAAATCTGTCCTTTCCCCCACAACTGTGATCTCATTACCCTTAGAAGTTTTCAAAGAAATTCTCTTCAATTTGCAATCAACTATTGCCTGATGACGTGACAACCAGTCCATTCCCAAAATCACGTCAAACTCGTGGAAGGGAAACTCAATTAGGTCTGCCAAGAATTCACACCCCTGAATCTTTAACGGGCAACCCTTGTACACTTTGTTTACCACTACACTGTGGCCCAATGGATTAGTGACCAGAATGTGTTGGTCACTTTCCCCTACTAGTATCCCCCTTTCTACGGGTAGGTTGATGCAGATGTATGAATGAGTGGATCCTGGATCCACCAATGTATGCACAGGTGTATTGTAGAGGGAGAACGTACCCTTGATGACGTCCGGGGCATCTTGCTGCTCCTGGGCTCTAATGGCATAGGCTCTGGTAGGTGGTCTATTATCTGGCCTCTCTGCTGGCTCAGATGCAGGCCTCTGAGATGGTCCCACTGCCTCAGATTTGCCAGATTTCCTACCCCTTTGTGATGCAGGAGCAGGTCTGTCCGCTTGTGTTGGAGTAGCTGTAGTAGTTCTGCGTGGACAGTTCCTCAACTGATGCTCTGTTGACCCACACCTTAAGCAGGCACCAGTCACTCTCCAACACTCCCCCTTATGCCATTTCAAACAGTGTGGACATGCAGAAGATGCTGGGGCTGGTCCCCTGAACCCCATCCTCGAGAGCTGCCACCGATGGTGTGGACCGACCTCTCCTAGGGGTAAATCGTGGCTCAGGCCCCGAGACCGACTCGACCTTGTGGTAGACCTGAACTCTGTGCAGGTGGACCCTTGAACTTCTTCCCAAATGCAGGAGCTGAACTAGACTGACCTGGGCCCCTCATCTGCTGTCTCTCTCTTCTGGTTTGCTCACTTATTCTAACCTTTTCAACCTTTATTGCAGCTTCCACTAACTTGGTGAAGTCAGTGATTCCCAAGGCAGTGATCATGATCTTTATGTTGTCATTTAATCCCTCTTCAAATCTCTTGCACCTTTCAGCTTCATTAGGGACTATCTCCCTTCCATAGCGGCTCAATCTAACGAATTCCTTTTCATACTCGGCCACTGACAGCTGTCTCTGCCTCAGATTAATAAACTCTCTTCTTCTCTCTTCCAGGTATACACTACCCACATATTTCTTCTTAAATTCGGAGAGAAAGAAGTCCCATGTCACTATTTCTGGCTGTACTTCACTAGACACAGTATCCCACCATTCATATGCATCGTCTTGCAGCAGAGATACAGTAGATTCCAAGTTTTGCTTTGGAGTACAGTGGAGTTGTTTTAAAACTCTGCCTGTTCTGTTCAACCAATTTTCGGCTGCAACAGAATCATCTTCTCTCTTGCCAAAGAAGTCCACTACTCCAAACTTTCTCAATTTTTCCAGGTGTGATTTCAGCTGTGGAGGTGGTGGTGGTGGTGGTACTGGCATTACCCCAGCCATTTGTCTGAAGAATTCGGCCATTTGATGGAACATGGCCTGTGGAGGCCGAAAGGTGCTCGCTTGAGTGGCGGAGGTGTTCTCCCATACCCCAGTCTCATTTCCGCAGGTGGAGCATGACTCTCCACTTCCTCCTCAACTGCCCTCTGAGATGTAGGGTCCATATCATATTCAAAATAAGAAAGATAACCAGATCTGCATTAGTGTCACCTCGACTCTTACAAATGCAATGCATGGTATGGACTCAATCTAGGCCTAGAAATGCCTAAACCGTGCTCTGATACCACTAAATGTGACACCCCGTACCCGTGTACAGTATATCCGAGTAAGTTATGTCACACGGTGTACCGGCACACTCTATTTTACCTTAATTAATTTTTATCAAAGTTTTGAATATAACTTGTGAAATATTATTTATTTAAGCCATTTATCGAATTTATAATTTATTTGAGGTTCTGAAAATTTTATAGAAAATCCGGCAGAGTACCGGCTAAAAATGGAGAAAACAGTTCTTCGGAACCTGTGAAAAACACTTCCAAAATCATTTCCAAACAATCCCAACTCTATTTTATCAACAAAGTCTCAATATGATTTTCAACAACCTTTCCATTACTCAACATTCATTTCTCATGATGCTCATATACAAGCAATAAATAAATACTCAAATTTTTACATTCGTAACCACAATTTTCATTATTTACATGAACATCAAAATACATTACATAAGTTCAAATACATATGAGAAAATAAAAAAATTAGTTACAAAATACCAAAATGAAACCTAATGTCCTACCAATGCACTGTAGAAGGTGAGGTGACACGGACACTATATAGAGCTGCAAGATGTCTCACCCAGTCTGCGGTCTACTGGGCTCTCGATCAGTATCTCCAGAACCTACGTGTGGCAAAAGCAACGCGCTAAGCAATAATGCTTAGTGGTGCAATAATAAAATAACAGGAAATAGTAGAAAATAAATATGTATTGAATGTACATGTCTTATTTGTTTTGTATTTGTATATCCATTCATTTCGTTAACTTTGTCCACTTTCATTCATTTGGTTGCCCAAGTAACCTATCTTGAGCAACGATCGGATCGATAAACGGGTAACCGCACCGGGTATCTAGTACTCGGGCCGTCACACCATCGGTCACATAGGTATCTCCGGTGCAGCAACGTAACAACTAACAAGTCAGAATAATATTAGGCACGAGGCCAAGTCTCAACACAATGTCAAAATGGCTAAAAGCCATAAAATCACGTAATGGCATAATGCCATGTGCGATTTCTAATCGAACCCTATTGGCATGCCAAACTATCCAAACCAATCTTGTTAGGTATACTAGGGCATTTGATACTTTTGAATTCTTCAATTTTTGAATTTCAAGTTTTGGTGTCACTATTCACTTCATTAGTCAACAAAAACGTTGACTTTTGGATAGAAAATAGGTGCATTGGTTTTAACACTCCCAATGTACCACATTTTGCATTTAAAACTTGTTGGAATTAATCACCAATACCATTTCTAAGCTTAAAACTAAGGGGGCAGAATTTTCAGTTTTTGTGCCCTAACTTTACTGTTCCATTGGGGACTGTTACAGTGGGAATTTGAGGAAATGGTAAACATGAAAGTTGTTCCTTATTTTGTCTAGTTGAATTTATTTTTTTTGAATCACTCCATTTGGAGTTTTGTAGTTCCAGATATGGTCCAAAATCCACAGCTGGCCGGATTGCAAAACTGCAGAATTAACCATATCTACAAAGGCAAAGGAATAAAGGATCGCCACTGCCTTGTTGGATAGGTTTTGGTCATAATTTGGGATAAGTTTCTTCATGAAAGTTGTTTGTCTATATCTTATCTTGTTGCTGTAAAAATTTCAGGTCAATTGGACCATTCTAAAATGAGTTATGGCCAAATGAACAGTTACTATTCAATTGGTCATTCTGCAGAATCTGTTTTCAGGGTATTCGGATTGGGGTCAATTTTTGGTCCACTTGTTTGGTCTTTTGGGCATGGTTTCTTCAGAAAAATTGTGCCCTTATATGTCTAGTTTCATGTCCAATTGGCCAAACACCAATTAAACCTACACAGCCAAAGTTATGGCTGCCTAAGTGGGCTGGAATCACAGCCACCCTGCTGCACTCACTAGGCAGCATACCCATTTTAGTTTGCCATGCTATAGTTCACTCCAAATTATGGTCAACTTACCTCAAATGGTCACTAATTGACCATTAGAATGTTCTTTAACAATTTCATAAGCCAAGTCCAAATTTCACTCCCAAACCCTAGCTCATATTCAAGGTTTACACAAATTACCTTAGTTAACTAACTAATTCATTATCCTTATGTTTATATACTTTAAACATGATTCTAGTTCACTCCAAGTCCATCAAAAACACTCCATCTTGTTCTTTCCTTAGGGCTGCCGAATTCCATGGGGTATATACACATAAATTTCATTCATTTGATTCACAAATTCTTACTTATTTTAAGTCTTTAACATGGAATAAAAGAGGTATAAGTGTAAATAGGCACTAACCTCTTGTAGGGCAGAATTTTCCAAGCTCAAACTTCACTTTCTTTCCTTTTCTAGGCTGCCTAAGGGTTATTCAAGTACAAGGATGAATTTTAATGAAAGGAGTTGGAGGGTTTATGGTGAAACAAAGAGAGAAAGGGAGCTTTGGTTGAGCATCAATGGAGGGAGAGGGGAGAAGGGTTTCGACTGGCTGAAGATGAAGAAGGAGACCAGAATTTTTTTAGTCTATTTTGACTCTTTTAAGTGATTTAAGAAAGCTTATTGAATGGTGATTGGTTGGGAGAAAGTAAATGACATCATGTGATGTCATTTTCCCTAATTTCCACTATTTTTCTTTTCTTTTCTTTTCTACTAACTTTAAATTAATTTCTCATCAACATTAATTCATATTTTATGTCATAATAATTATTTACTCAACTGGACAAGTCGGCCAAAAATCGTCTCTGAAGGCGAAATGACCAAAATGCCCTCCGTTTGCCTTAACGGGTCAAAATTGTCTGTACCGATTGAAAAATTTTTCTAAATATTTTCTTGGCATTCTAGTGCCATAGGAACCTCAATGACCCTTCTCTGGAGTCCCAAAAATTATTTTATAAATTTTTTTCCCGGGTCTAGGGCTCCTAGTTGCGAGAACCGCAACTTCCCTCTTGGTTACCCATCGCTTGGGCACCGGCTCATTTGACTTGGTTGTATTTTATTTCTAAAATTTTTATTAAATTTTTTTCTTATTAATATTTGAGTTAATTATGATCTCTCACTTTAGTTTAAATATTTTTCCAGACGTTCTAGCTGTCCGGACCGACACCGGTCACCGGAACAGTAGAATGTACGGAGTTGCTACCGGGAGGGTGTTACACGCTATGTTAGTGGGAGGACCAATTTGATTAAAAGACCCTAATCATTTTGGTTAATTACATGATACATTTACTAATTAATCTGGTTATTTCTGTAATTAATTTTCTGATAATAATGAGCACAGAACAACCACCACCATCTAATATCATTGCAAGCATACTTGATCGCAATAGATTGACAGGACCTAATATGTCTGATTAGCTAAGAAATTTGAAAGTTGTCCTGAACCTTGAACATATTGGATATGTTCTAGATTCAAATGTTCCTGGTCCCTTACCTCCAGAGGCCACTCAAGAGAAACATGAAACTTTGGACAAGTGGAAGGAGCATGATATGAGAGCTAAGTGTTACATGCTTGCTTCCATGAGTAATGAGTTACAAAAGAAGCATGAGAACATGTTGAGTGCGAGTGAGATCCTCCTTCACCTACAAGAGTTGTATGGTGAGCACAGCAGGAATGCTAGGTATGAGATATCTACACAGCTATTCTGTATGAGGATGTCTGAGGGACAGGATGTTGGGGATCATGTCCACAAGATGATTCGGCTGATTGAGCAGTTGGAACATCTTGACTTCAACATGGATTTCCAACTACAAATGAATTTGATCCTTCAGTCCCTTCCTGAGTCTTTTGGGAATTTTGTGACAAATTTCTATATGACTAAACAGGAATGCACCTTAGCTGGTTTACTCAACATGCTGGTAATTGCACAAAAGAATATGCCGGGTAATAAAGGAAAAGAGGTAGCTTTGATTACATCTTCTTCTGCTGGAAAGTCCAACAAGAAGAGGGGCAATAAGAAAAAGAAACCTCAGATTCCTGGTCCTTCCAAGAAAAAAGCTAAACAGAAAAGGAAGACTAAAGCTGATGGAGGCAAAGGAAAGTGTTTCCACTGCCCAGAGTATAGCAATCTAAAAGAATGCAATGCCATGGTGAAAACCAACTCAAGTTCAAAATATATTTGGCACTTAAGGTTATGTCATGTTGCAGAAGATAGGATTGCAAAATTGGAGAAAATGGGGATTCTATCCCCATTGGGCTCTGAGCCTACTTCAACTTGTGAATCTTGCCTTCAAGGCAAAATGACTAGATCACCCTTTGTTGGACAAGGGCTAAGAGCTGAAAATATTTTGGAGCTAATACATAGTGATGTATGTGGTCCATTTAAAAAAATGGCTAGAGGGGGCTTTCATTATTTTATTACTTTTACTGATGATAAATCAAGGTTTGAGTATTTGTATTTGATGAAATACAAACATAAATCTTTTGAAAAGTTCAAAGAATTTAAATCTGAAGTAGAAAATCAAACAGGAAAGAGTATTAAAGCTCTTCGATTAGATCGTGGAGGTGAATATTTGAGTACTGAATTTGATGAATACTTGAGAGAGCATGGCATTGTTTCTCAGCTGACTCCTCCAGGAACGCCATAGTTAATGGTGTATCTGAAAGGAGAAATCGTACCCTATTGGATATGGTACGTAGTATGATGAGCTATGCTGATATGCCAATCTCCTTTTGGGGATTTGCATTAGAATCAGCTTTGTATATTCTGAATAGGATTCCATCAAAATCAGTTTCTTCCACACCTTATGAGATATGGCATGGAAGAAAACCAAGTCTTACGCACGTTAAGATTTGGGATTGTCCAGCTTATATCAAAAAGCTGAACACTGATAAATTGGAGACCATATAAGAAAAAGGTCGATTTGTTGGATATCCAAAAGATAGTTTTGGATATTATTTTTATTTGCCTACTTCACAAAAGGTTGTGATAAGTAGAGATGCCACATTTCTTGAACAACAATTTGTTCAAGAAGGAGGCAAAGGAAGGCAAATAGAGTTAGAATTGGAGAATTCTGACCAACCAACAGATCAGATGGATATAAATCCATCTAGTCAACCTATACCCGTTGATGAAACATCTACAGCTGTTCTTCGTAGAACAACCAGGGTATCTCACCCACCAGTGAGATATGGTTTTCTTCATGAAGAAGAACAAGAGTTGTCTACTTATGAAGAAGTAGATCATGGAGATGATCCACTTACCTATGAAGAAGCTATATCAGATATAGACTCTTCAAAATGGATTGATGCTATGAAATCCGATATTGATTCCATGTATAAGAATCAAGTTTGGGATCTTGTTGACCCACCTGAAGGTATTGTACCTACAGGGAACAAATGGGTTTTCAAGAAGAAAATTGGTTCTGATGGAAAGGTAGAGACCTATAAGGCAAGGCTAGTAGCAAAAGGGTTTCGCTAAAGGCAAGGAATCGACTATGAGGAGACTTTCTCGCCTGTTGCCATGCTTAAATCAATTAGGATTTTATTAGTAATAGTCACGCATTTATGATTATGAGATTTGGCGTAAGGATGTCGTAATGACTTTTCTCAATGGATACATTGAAGAAAACATTTTCATGGAACAACCTAGGGGATTTGAATCCCAAGATGGTTCCAAGGTATGCAAGCTAAAGCGATCCATTTATGGGTTGAAACAAGCTTCGAGGAGTTGGAACATCCGTTTTGATGAAGCCATTAAATCTTTTGGTTTTATCAAAAATGAGGATGAGCCATGTGTATATAAGAATGTTAGAGACAGTGCTATCACTTTCCTTGTCTTATATGTGGATGACATACTGTTGATGAGTAATGACACAGGTATGTTGACGACTATAAACGTATGGTTGTCAAATACATTCTCCATGAAAGACTTAGGGGAGGCTACCTATATTCTTGGGATTCGCATCTATAGAGATAGAGCGAAAAGAATAATTGGTTTATCCCAAAGTCTATACTTGGAAAAGGTGTTAAAGAGGTTTAACATGCTTGATTCCAAGAGAGGATTGTTATCAGTGAGACATGGTATCCACCTTTCTAAAGAGATGTCTCCAAAGACACCTGAAGAAAGAGATAAGATGGCAAGGATTCCATATGCTTCGGCTATTGGAAGTTTAATGTATGCAATATTGTGTACTAGGCCGGATATCACATATGCTGTTAGTTTGACTAGCAGGTATCAATCCAATCCAGGTTTGGAACACTGGATAGCTATCAAGAATGTCCTTAAGTACTTGAGAAGAACTAAGGATTTATTCTTGATTTATGGAGGTGGAGACTTACAATTGGATGGTTATACTGATTCTGATTTCCAATCAGATATCAATGATAGAAAGTCTACCTCTGGATATGTGTTCATTTGTAATGGAGGTGCAGTCAGTTGGAAGAGTTCCAAACAGAGCATGACTGCAGATTCCACTACAGAGGCTGAGTATATTGTCGCATCGATGTCGCAAAGGAAGTCGTTTTGATAAAGAAGTTCGTGATGAACTTACAAGAGTTCCTTCCATTGAGTCGCCAGCTCCACTACACCGTGACAATAATGGAGCAATGCATCTGAACTAAGGAACCAAGGTCTCACCAGAAATCCAAACACATAGAAAGGCGCTACCACATTATCAGAGAAATAATTGGGTGGGGCGATGTAGCCATGCAGAAAATAACATCAGCTGAAAATCCAGCTGATCCATTCACTAAGCCTATGTCACAGACTCAGTTAGATCGACATCTTGAGAAGATAGGTCTAAGATATTGTAATGAATGGCTCTAGTGCTAGTGGGAGATTGTTAGTAGTATGCCCTAGAGCATATCATTTAGTATGTATCTTGTACATATTTTTATTAATAAAAGGCATTTCCACTTTTCTGTTTACATAATATATTTATGTGTAATAGAAAAGGTCCATTGATATTTTGTTAGAAATATTATTCTTAAGTTGTTAAGAATATGAGTGACAATATTTCTAGCACAAAGTATCATAAATAGGTTCACAATCGAGGATACTTCATAATAAGGACATGACTTATCCAGAAAGATTGTATTCATGTTTGTTACCAAGTTATTTATATGAGATATAAATAAGATGGAATGGTGAGTCTCATGCTATATGACAAACATGATAGGCACTTATAAATGATAAGTAGGCCGAACCAGTGACACTTATGACAAGCACATGGAGTTTACTCTTGTCAATGTTTTGTCATAAATCATATTAGTGCATATTATCTTTAGACCTGAGATAGCATATTTATCTTGTATATAGGTAGTTTGAGTTTGATACTGCTTTCATACTTGTACTGTGTATGGGTATATGCGCATGTGTTGGCTCCTACTAGTTATATATGGAGGTACGTGTTGATCAAGATGGAATCTGTTCCTCTAAGTAAATAGAGATAAAATCCTATGTTCATTTAATTGTTCTTGATGTTTTAAGTTCCTGGCCAGGACAGATAGATTTATTCAGAAAAGAGTTTCTGATGAGAAAATCTTTTTAATCAAGAACTGGAATTAAAAGAGAACATAATATTCATAGCAGATGGAGTTTGACATAAACCATGACTCCAGCTTGAGTTGGGATTTTGTAACAGAGAGATTCTAGTGCATGGTAACATATGATTATAGGTTCATTTAAGGTAAACCTTATTACTAATTGGGTGGCCATGGCATGCTATGCTAGGTGTTAACCATGGTCTATGAGGTTCATAAAATGATTTAGAGAAATCATTTATGATAAGAAAGAGTTCTGATGATATTAAGAGTTGATATCATATCCATTGCCAATTAGTGATGAGCCTAATAAGTCACACACATACACAGTTATCACCTATTTAAATATGATTTAATTAATTAATTAAAGAGTTTAATTGATTAATTAAATAGGTTTGGTTTGCAATTAAATTGCAAAGTTCCTAGCATGACTTGAAACCAAATCTAGATTATTGGATGTGTAGTATAAATTAAATTTATATTTAAAGTGTTTAAATATGAATTTAATTAATGAGAAATTAATTAATAGAGATTAATTAATTAATTTATATTTGATATAAATTAGAAGAAGAAAAAAATAATTATTTTGGGTTAAGAACTCAAAATTAAGACACAGGGGCATTTTGGTCATTTCATTACAGGACACGTGGCACCATGAGATGGTGACACATGGGATTACACATAAGCTTGCCAAATGTTTTTTTTTAATCATGTAAGATGATTAAAATCAAGATTAAATATAGGTTTGACACTTGGCACAATGTGATTGGGTCACTTAAACCTAGAGCTAATTAAAGGGTGACTTGTGGCAAGTGTTTAATGTGTTAACCTAGCTATTTAAGTGTGGTTATGAAAAGGAAAAATAACCAGCAGCCACTCCTCTCCTTTGTCACGCCACTTTGAGGGTTTTCATCTATTCTTCTTCATCTCTCATCAATTCAAAGAGATTAGCCATCAATCTCTTGAATTAAGAACGCTAGAAATTGTTTCTAGTGTCCTGTTTACATCTCTAATCTCTTAAAAGGCAGAACTTGAATTTCTAATTAATAGAAAAAGCTTTAGAATCTGTTCAAGGGCTGCCATAGGTGTTCTTGGTGTGGACAAGCTAGAGGGACAACATCTGGTGTCCTGAAGATGAATCTCAAAGGCACGCATACGCCAAAGGCATCAAGAGGTTAGTGTAATCGTTCTTGATTTAATCTAGGGTTCTAAAATTAATCTGATTAATTTTAAAATCTTAAATGGCAAATTTAGATCCAAAAACATATTAAAAGAGTTTTAATATGTTGTTTATCATTGAAATCAAATAGATAAAAATAAATCTTGCATGATGCATGTGATTCTAGGTGAAAATTTTTGAATTCAATGGTATAAACTTGTGTTTTTCACGCTTCCGTTCCTTCATTGTTATGAAAAAGAAAAGCAACCAGCAGCCACTCCTCTCCTTTGTCACGCTACTTTGAGGGTTTTCATCTATTCTTCTTCATCTCTCATCAATTCAAAGAGATTAGCCATCAATCTCTTGAATTAAGAACGCTAGAAATTGTTTCTAGTGTTCTGTTTACATCTCTAATCTCTTAAAAGGCAGAACTTGAATTTCTAATTAATAGAAAAAACTTTAGAAGCTGTTCAAGGGCTGCCATAGGTGTTCTTGGTGTGGACAACCTAGAGGGACAACATCTGGTGTCCTGAAGACGAATCTCAAAGGCGCAGACACGCTGCAGTACATCAAGAGGTTAGTGTAATCGTTGTTAATTTAATCTAGGGTTCTAAAATTAATCTGATTAATTTTAAAATCTTAAATGGCAAATATAGATCCAAAACCATATTAAAAGAGTTTTAATATGTTGTTTATCATTGAAATCAAATAGATAAAAATAAATCTTGCATGATGCATGTGACCCTAGGTGAAAATTTTTTAATTCAATGGTATAAACTTGTGTTTTTCACGCTTCCGTTCCTTCAATTGGTATCAGAGCCACTATATTTGCCATTTAGATTGTTGATTATATGATTTAATTGTGTGATTTGAGCATTAGATGATTGATCCATTGCTGGTTGCAATGGATGTGTGGCGGCACACATGGTGAAGCCACCATTGGTGGCCGCAACAAAGGTTCTTCAAGGTGGTGCAAGGTTTGCTTTTTAATTTACAATTGTTGTATGATCTAAAAGCTCATCCTATGTCTAATTAAATTGTTTAATTAGAATTTTAATCACACAATTAAATTATGATTCAAATCAGAATTTTAAAAATTGTTTAAATGTGATTCAAATCTGAATTTTAAAAGTTGTTTGAATGTGATTCAAATCTGAATTTTTAAAGTTGTTTGAATCATATTTAAATCTGATTTTTTAAAATTGATTGAATAAAATTCAGATCTGATTTTTTAAAAAATATTTGAATGTGATTCAAATCTGATTTTTTTAAAAACTGTTTGAATGTGATTCAAATCTGAATTGTTAAAGTTGTTTGAATGTGATTCAAATCTGAATTTTTAAATTTGTTTGAATGAGATTCAAATCTGAATTTTTAAATTTATTTGAATCATATTCAAATCTGGATTTTTAAGTTGAATATGAGATATTCAATTTAATTTAAGTATGTATGTTTTATTTAATTGTTAAATAGTGATATGCATGATGGATGATCATGGACTATAAAAGACCAATGTGATTGGATTTATTTCTTTTATGTTTCCTTGGGATTGCAAATTAATTAATTTATTTTAATTTATTTTGGGCATGTATTATTAAGTTTGTAATAATTTTTGGGTTGTAATTTCATTTATTTAAGTTCTTGTAAATTTGCCTTGGTATGCCAAGGATTACCATGTAATATTGGATTGCAAGAAGTTCAAGGAGGTCAAGAGCATTGGTGGGACCAGTGGGAGGAATTCAAGATCAAGTGTTGATTATGTACTCCTTCAGCAACTCTTGTAAAATGAATGAATGAATGAAATGCACCTAGGAATGCCCTGATTCAATTCTTGGTGGCTCAGAATTGAATCCCTTAGAAAGTCCATGATCATACCATATTTATTGCTTATCCATGAATGCATGAGATGTATGGGAATGTATGCTATTATATGATATATGCATGCTAATTGGATAATGTGCAAAGTGAGACCTTAATAGTAATTAGAATGACCATAAAATCTTCCAAACAAATGATTAAGTTGGAAATGCTATAATTAAAGTAATTATAACATAGGCCCTCCATTGGGGCAATTATTTTAAGAAATTTTAAATAGTTGCATAAGATGCAATTAATTTAGGAGATTTTCTTAAGAATAATTGTTAAGTATGAGATGTTGTAAATATGTAAATGGTTTGGTGGCCAATATTGGATGTACCTGAGGACATTAAAATTATTTGCATAATTACTGGCTCAATGGGATCAACTTAACTAATGCAAGATAAGTCAATAATGGATGTACCTGAGATTTTGAGCATTAGGGGCTAGGTAAAGGATTGAACCTCACATGAGATGTGATGGGCAAGGAGTTGCTCACTTATAGTTTATTGTAATTCCAATAATGGATGTACCTGAGGATGATCAATAGAATTATAAGAATTCAATCACCCACTAGAAATCCATCCAACTAGGATTTCCGTTTTCTACTTTGGAAGTGTAGGATTCGCTAAGTTAGTGGGAGGACCAATTTGATTAAAAGACCATAATCATTTTGGTTAATTACATGATACATTTACTAATTAATCTAGTTATTTTCTGCAGTTAATTTTCTGATAAAAATGAGCACAAAACAACCACCACCATCCAATATCCTTACAAGCATACTTGATCACAATAGGTTGACAGGACCTAATCTGTCTGATTGGCTAAGAAATTTGAAACTTGTCCTGAACCTTGAAAATATAGGATATGTTCTAGATTCAAATGTTCCTGGTCCCTTACCTCCAGAGGCCACACAAGAGGAACATGAAACTTTGGACAAGTGGAAGGAGCATGATATCAGAGCTAAGTGTTACATGCTTGCTTCCATAAGTAATGAGTTACAGAAGCAGCATGAAAACATGCAGAGTGCGAGTGAGATCCTCCTTCACCTACAAGAGTTATATGGTGAGCACAGCAGGAATGCTAGGTATGAGATATCTTGACAGCTATTCCGTATGAGGATGTCTGAGGGACAGAATGTTGGGGATCATGTCCACAAGATGATTCGGCTGATTGAGCAGTTGGAACATCTTGACTTCAACATGGATTTCCAACTACAGACGGATTTGATCCTTCAGTCCCTTCCTGAGTCTTTTGGGAATTTTGTGACAAATTTCCATATGACTAAACAGGAATGCACCTTAGCTGGTTTACTCAACATGCTGGTTATTGCCAAAAAGAATATGCCAGGCAATAAAGGAAAAGAGGTAGCTTTGGTTGCATCTTCTTCTGCTGGAAAGTCCAGCAAGAAGAAGGGCAATAAGAAAAGAAACCTCAGATTCCTGGTGCTTCCAAGAAAATAGCTAAACAGAAAAGGAAGACTAAAGCTGATGGAGGCAAAGGAAAGTGTTTCCACTGCCAAAAGAACTGCCCAGAGTATCTTGCTTCTTTGAAGGACAAGAAGGATACACCTTTGGAAGGTATGTCCATATCTTGTTATTTAGATTCTGATGATACTCATAGTTCATCTACAGCTTGGGTTTTAGATATCAAGTGCCGCTTCTCACATTTCTAATGATATGCAGGAACTAGCAAATAGTAACAGCTTGCGTTCTCAAGATATTAGAGTCCGGATTGGCAATGGCTCAACTGTTGAAGCTTTAGCCATAGGATCTAAATCTTTTTACATGTTTGGACATGTTTTGTGTTTGGATAATATTTTATATGTACCTGATGCTTTTAAGAACATCAATTCTATATCTAGTTTGACTAGAAATGGCTATGAATTTCAGTTCACAGATGATGTTTGCAATATTTATTTTGGAAATAAATATGTTGGTTCGGGTTATATGAATGATGGTCTTTATTATTTGGATAATAATGACAAACACAAATTGAATGCAAGTGATCTAAAAGAATGCAATGCCATGGTGAAAACCAACTCAAGTTCAAAATATATTTGGCACTTAAGGTTATGTCATGTTGCAGAAGATAGGATTGCAAAACTGGAGAAAATGGGGATTTTATCCTCATTGGGCTCTGAGCCTACTCCAACTTGTGAATCTTGCCTTCAGGGCAAAATGACTAGATCACCCTTTGTTGGACAAGGGCTAAGAGCTGAAAATATTTTGGAGCTAATACATAGTGATGTATGTGGTCCATTTAAAGAAATGGCTAGAGGGGGCTGTCATTATTTTATTACCTTTACTGATGATAAATCAAGGTTTGGGTATTTGTATTTGATGAAATACAAACATGAATCTTTTGAAAAATTCAAAGAATTTAAATCTGAAGTAGAAAATCAAACAGGAAAGAGTATTAAAGCTCTTCAATCAGATCGTGGAGGTGAATATTTGAGTACTAAATTTGATGAATACTTGAGAGAGCATGGCATTGTTTCTCAGCTGACTCCTCCAGGAACGCCACAGTTGAATGGTGTATCTGAAAGGAGAAATCGTACCCTATTGGATATGGTATGTAGTATGATGAGCTATACTGATATGCCAATCTTCTTTTGGGGATTTGCATTAGAATCAGCTTTGTATATTCTGAATAGGATTCCATCAAAATCAGTTTCTTCCACACCTTATGAGATATGGCATGGAAGAAAATCAAGTCTTAAGCATGTTAAGATTGGGGTTGTCCAGCTTATATCAAAAAGCTGAACACTGATAAATTGGAGACCAGATCAGAAAAAGGTCGATTTGTTGGATATCCAAAAGATAGTTTTGGATATTATTTTTATTTGCCTACTTCACAAAAGGTTGTGATAAGTAGAGATGCCACATTTCTTGAACAACAGTTTGTTCAAGAAGGAGGCAAAGGAAGGCAAATAGAGTTAGAATTGGAGAATTCGACCAACCAATGATCGATGGATATAGATCCATCTAGTCAACCTATACCCATTGATAAAACATCTACAAACTGTTCCTCGTAGAACAACCGAGTATCTCACCCACGGTGAGATATGGTTTCCTTCATGAAGAAGAACAAGAGTTGTCTACTCATGAAGAAGTAGATCATGGAGATGATCCACTTACCTATGAAGAAGCTATATCAGATATAGACTCTTCAAAATGGATTGATGCTATGAAATCCGAGATTGACTCTATGTATAAGAATCAAGTTTGGGATCTTGTTGACCCACCTGAAGGTATTATTATGCGTCTGAGGAACAAATGGGTTTTCAAGAAGAAAATTGGTTCTGATGGAAAGGTAGAGACCTATAAGGCAAGGCTAGTAGCGAAAGGGTTTCGCCAAAGGCAAGGAATCGACTATGAGGAGACTTTCTCACCTGTTGCCATGCTTAAATCAATTAGGATTTTATTAGCAATAGCTGCATAGTATGATTATGAGATTTGGCAGATGGATGTCAAAACAGCTTTTCTCAATGGATACATTGAAGAAAACATTTTCATGGAACAACCTAGGGGATTTGAATCCCAAGATGGTTCCTAGGTATGCAAGCTAAAGCGATCCATTTATGGGTTGAAACAAGCTTCGAGGAGTTGGAACATCCGTTTTGATGAAGCCATTAAATCCTTTGGTTTTATCAAAAATGAGGATGAGCCATGTGTATATAAGAAGGTTAGTGACAGTGCTATCACTTTCCTTGTCTTATATGTGGATGACATATTGTTGATGGGTAATGACACAGGTATGTTGACAACTATAAAGGTATGGTTGTCAAATACATTCTCCATGAAAGACTTAGGGGAGGCAACCTATATTCTTGGGATTCGCATCTATAGAGATAGAGCGAAAAGAATAATTGGTTTATCCCAAAGTCTATACTTGGAAAAGGTATTAAAGAGGTTTAACATGCTTGATTCCAAAAGAGGATTGTTACCAGTGAGACATGGTATCCATCTTTCTAAAGAGATGTCTCCAAAGACACCTGAAGAAAGAGATAAGATGGCCAGGATTCCATATGCTTCGGCTATTGGAAGTTTAATGTATGCAATGTTGTGTACTAGGCCGGATATCGCATATGCTGTTAGTTTGACTAGCAGGTATCAATCCAATCCAGGTTTGGAACACTGGATAGCTTTCAAGAATATCCTTAAGTACTTGAGAAGAACTAAGGATTTATTCTTGATTTATGGAGGTGGAGACTTGCAATTGGATGGTTATACTGATTCTGATTTCCAATCAGATATCGATGATAGAAAGTCTACCTCTGGATATGTGTTCATTTGTAATGGAGGTGCGATCGGTTGGAAGAGTTCCAAAGCGAGCACGACTACAGCATTCCACTACGTAGGTCGAGTATATTCTTTGCATCGATGATCTTTGCAAAGGAAGTGTTTGGATAAAGAAGTTCGTGATAGAACTTACGGTAGTTCCTTCCATTGAGTCGCCAGTTCCACTACCTTCGTGACAATAATGGAGCGATCATACGAGCTAAGGAACCAAGGTCTCACCAGAAATCCAATCACATAGAAAGGCGCTACCACATTATCAGAGAAATAGTTGGGCGAGGCGATGTAGCCATGCAGAAAATAGCATCAGCTGAAAATCCAGCTGATCCATTCACTAAGCCTATGTCACAGACTCAGTTAGACTGACATCTTGATAAGATAGGTCCAAGATATTGTAATGAATGGCTCTAGTGCTAGTGGGAGATTGTTAGTAATATGCCCTAGAGCATATCATTTAGTATGTATCTTGTAGATATGTTTATTAATAAAAGGCATTTCCACTTTTCTGTTTACATAATATATTTATGTGTAATAAAAAAGGTCCATTGATATTTTGTTAGAAACATTATTCTTAAGTTGTTAAGAATATGAGTGATAATATTTCTAGCACAAAGTATCATAAATAGGTTCACAATCGAGGATACTTCATAATAAGGACATGACTTATTCAGAAAGATTGTATTCATGTTTGTTACCAAGTTATTTATATGAGATATAAATAAGATGGAATGGTGAGTCTCATGCCATATGACAACATGATAGGCACTTATAAATGATAAGTAGGCCGAACCAGTGACACTTATGACAAGCACATGGAGTTTACTCTTGTCAATGTTTTGTCATAAATCATATCAGTGCATATAATCTTTAGACCTAAGATAGTACAGTTATCTTGTATATAGGTAGTTTGAGTTTGATACTGCTTTCATACTTGTACTATGTATGGGTATATGGGCATGTGTTGGCTCCTACTAGTTATATATGGAGGTACGTGTTGATCAAGATGGAATCTGTTCCTCTAAGTAAATAGAGATAAAATCCTATGTTCATTTAATTGTTCTTGATGTTTCAAGTTCCTGGCCAGGACAGATAGATTTATTCAGAAAAGAGTTTCTGATGAGAAAATCTTTTAATCAAGAACTGGAATTAAAAGAGAACATAATATTCATAGCAAATGGAGTTTGACATAAACCATGACTCCAGCTTGAGTTGGGATTTTGTAACAGAGAGATTCTAGTGCATGGTAACATATGATTATAGGTTCATTTAAGGTAAACCTTATTACTAATTGGGTGGCCATGGCATGCTATGCTAGGTGTTAACCATGGTCTATGAGGTTCATAAAATGATTTAGAGAAATCATTTATGGTAAGAAAGAGTTCTGATGATATTAGGAGTTGATATCATGTCTCATTGCCAATTAGTGATGAGCCTAGTAAGTCACACACATACACAAGTTATCACCTATTTAAATATGATTTAATTAATTAATTAAAGAGTTTAATTGATTAATTAAATAGGTTTGGTTTGCAATTAAATTGCAAAGTCCCTAGCATGACTTGAAACCAAATCTAGATTATTGGATGTATAATATAAGTTAAATTTATATTTAAAGTGTTTAAATATGAATTTAATTAATGAGAAATTAATTAATAGAGATTAATTAATTAATTTGTATTTGATATAAATTAATGAGAAGAAGAGAAATAATTATTTTGGATTGAGAACTCAAAATTAAGACACAGGGGCATTTTGGTCATTTCATAGTGTGACACGTGGCACCATGAGATGGTGACACATGGGATTACACATAAGCTTGCCAAATGTTTTTTTAATCATGTAAGATGATTAAAATCAAGATTAAATATAGGTTTGACACTTGGCACAATGTGATTGGGTCACTTAATCCTAGAGCTAATCAAAGGGTGACATGTGGCAAGGGTTTAATGTGTTAACCTAGCTATTTAAGTGTTGTTATGAAAAAGAAAAGCAACCAGCAGCCACTCCTCTCCTTTGTCACGCCACTTTGAGGGTTTTTCATCTATTCTTCTTCATCTCTCATCAATTCAAAGAGATTAGCCATCAATCTCTTGAATTAAGAACGCTAGAAATTGTTTCTAGTGTCCTGTTTACATCTCTAATCTCTTAAAAGGTAGAACTTGAATTTCTAATTAATAGAAAAAACTTTAGAAGCTGTTCAAGGGCTGCCATAGGTGTTCTTGGTGTGGACAAGCTAGAGGGACAACATCTGGTGTCCTGAAGATGAATCTCAAAGGCGCGAACCATTGCGAAGACATCAAGAGGTTAGTGTAATCATTGTTGATATAATCTAGGGTTCTAAAATTAATCTGATTAATTTTAAAATCTTAAATGGCAAATACAGATCCAAAACCATATTAAAAGAGTTTTAATATGTTGTTTATCATTGAAATCAAATAGATAAAAATAAATCTTGCATGATGCATGTGACCCTAGGTGAAAATTTTTGAATTCAATGGTATAAACTTGTGTTTTTCACGCTTCCGTTTCTTCATAGAAATCCAAACACATAGAAAGGTGCTACCACATTATCAGAGAGATAGTTGGGTGAGGCGATGTAGCCATACAGAATGAAATAATTTGTTAATTCACAATCTTAAATGGCAAACATAGATCCTAATACATATTAAAAGTGTTTTAATATGCAATTGAGCATTAAAATTAATTAGGCACATAAAAGATGTGGTATGATGCATGTAACCATAGAAGAAAATTTTTAAAATTCAATGCTCTAATGAATAACTTTCATGCTTCTGCTCCTTCACGTCTGATGTCCATGAGATGTGAACAGAAGGAGGACTAACAGCTCTCTCACTGTTGGTATCGCTCATTTTCAAAGGTGAAAGATAAAATTGATTGAAAAAAGATTAAAGCCCTTACCGTAGTATAAAACAGTGTCGAAAAACTCTAGAAAACAAGGGAGAGTGTCGAAGTCGCTAAAAGAAAGTCTAAAAATGACATAAGGGAGCAAATGGCTAACCCCTTCCCTATTTATACCCGCCTGCACATTAAATGCTCATGAAGCCCCAAGTGACGCATCGATTAGTGGGACCGGGCCGTTTCAATGACACGTCAAAAAAAGATTCTAGAAACATAGTAAAAGGTTGAACAAATAAGATTGATTAACGAAGATCGTCAAATAGAACAGGGTTCTGAACCAACAGATCGGTAAAGTGGCAATTCGTCTAGGGATTAGATCAAGCACACTTATCAGAGGTTAGAATAATAACCAATGCAATAATAAAATAGAATAAGCAGATCCAAATTTCAATAATATATTTCATTTTATTTCCAAAAGGTCAAATTACATCATTTGGGCAATCTCTCAAGATCAGCAATTACAAATGTCCTTACACTACATTTTACCTAACTTGGACTACTCCCGAACCCAAAGCGTCACACAATAGGCTTGTGTCAAAGCCTAGTCTTATGGTAGAATCAAAAGATGCGTTTGATCAGAAAGCCAAAAATAAATACTCGACAGATGTACAGCTCAGATGGGGTGACTATGACTCTCATGATATTGAGCGGTGTCATTGTCGATGTCATCAACCAGAACCAAGCTGTAATCGGGACCCCCGAGATGGTGAGAAGCCAAATGAACTTCAAGAGGTGGTCATCGATATTAAGATTGAAATTAGCAGTCCTCTTGTCAGTGATCGGACTGCAAGCCATACCGATGAGCCGATCTGAGATCGACGCGGTAGTCAATTTCGACCTTGATCGGTCAATTAGTCCAGTTCCCTCACCATCATCAGACAACACCCTCATAAACCTCTGATCACTGGAATTGCTCATTTTCAGGAGATGAATAAAGAAAACATTTGGAAAAAGATTAAAGTGGTTATCGTAAGAAGAATTCTTACCGGAAAAGCCAAGAACTGGGAAATAAAACATTGAAGATTCACCGGAGAAAGAAATTTGCAAGTATGCAAAGAAAAAAGTTGTGAGTATGCGAAGAAAAACTCGTCAGCATATATATAGGGCATTGGCATTTATTGCATGCAGAACTCAAAGCGGCTCATCAACAATCAAAAAATTTATTGCTTTGACCAACACAGAGAAGAGATGAGAAGGAGGTCAGAGAACAAAAAGAGATCGGGAAAGTAGAAAGGACTAGATGTAAAAGAAAATAGAAATCGGAATAATAATCCTAAGATCAGTCAGTCATAGTAAGAAGATCGGAAAAGGAAAGGACGACTTATAGAGATCGGGGAACTCAAGGAGTTGAATAGCTTCTAATCATGACCTTTAATTCATAAAAACTAGCTCCCTCCACCATCAGATCAAAGTCAGTTAAAGCATTGCAGGCATGATTCAATCTTCACCACACATCTCATTTGTAAGGACTTACTCCTAGCCGTCGGATTTCAGATGGTTAAAGTAGCCCAGTACATCTCAATTTACACCGTTGATTATAATTGTAAGGATGGATTTGAGGCTTTCAAATTAAAAATGAATGACAGATTTGGCGCTTTTTGTTCCCAGCCCTTGGATCCATTTTGTAATGTAAGAGCCTTGACCATTGGATTAAGGGGCGAAAGGACAGAATTTCCGAATGGAATCCCAACCCTCAATTTTGATTCTCTTTAATTCCAGGACATCGGATTATGTCCTTTTGAATCTAGGCCTTCCATCTCCTCTTGCTGAAATCCTGGCCCTCTGTTTCGAGTACCCATCTACTATAAATTCCTGCATGTAATGCTATGGAGGTAGTGGTGATTATTGTGACACCCCTTACCCGTCTACAGTATAGCTGAGTAAGATATGTCACACAGTGTATCAGAACACTATATTTTATTTCAAGTATTTTTTATCCTTCCTTAATTTATTTCTTCATGGTTATGAAGTGTAATTTGTGAAATTTAACTCATTTAAGTCATTTATAGAAATTATAAATTCGTTTCAGATTCCAAAAATTTTATAGAAAATCCGGCAAAGTATCGGCTAAAAATGGAGAAAACAGTTCTTCTGAACCTGTGAAAAACACTTCCAATAATCATTTCCAATCATCCTCAGACTCTAATAACCATCAACATGGTCTCAAAAATTCTCAACATTAGCAATCATCTCCAGTTCTCAACATTAATCCACAATGTCATTCAAATTCAAAATCAACTAAAATTTTATGAAGATATTCTCAAATTATAATAATTAACAAAATTCTTCAAAATATGTACATCAACATATGATTACATAAATTTACTATTTACATGAGTTCATAATTTACAAATCACAAACTACTACCTATTACAAAATGCAAAAACATAATTTCAAAAGGGACCTAAAGGTCCTACCACTGATGCACTGTAGATGAGAGGTGACTCTGACTCTAGGCAGATCTGTGACCTCACCTAATCTGTAGTCTACTGGGCTCTTTGTCTGTCTCTCTAGAACCTACGCGTGGCAACAAGTAATGCGCTAAGCAATAATGCTTAGTGGTGCCAATAATAAAATAAAAAGAACTAAAAGGAAATAAATATGCAGTGAATGTATTGATGTCTTATGCAGACAAATTTTCGATAATTATTTGTAGTCTTATTTATTTGGTACTTGTTATATTCATTATTTCATTAAATTTATCAATTTTCATTTTTGGTTGCCCAAGTAACCTATACTGGATGACTGGACTGGATAAACAGGTAAACTGGCACTAGGTATCAAGTACCTCGGGCCATCACACCATTGGTCACATATGTATCTCTCGGTGTGCAATAGAACAGCTGATAAGCTGTAATTTCAGAATGGCTAAAAGCCATAAAATTACAGAATGGCATAATGCCATGTGCAGTACTGCTAACTGAACCCTATTAGCATGCCAACCTATCCAAACCAATCTTACTAGGTGTACTAGGGCATGTTACACTTTTAAATTGCACAATTCTTGAAATTGAAGTTTAATTGTTTCTATTCATTTCATTAGTCAACTAAAATGTTGAATTTTTCATAGACAATAGGTACATTGGTTCTAATATCCCCAACATACCACATTTTGCATTCTAAAGTTGTTAGTATCGGTTGCTGATACCATTTCAAAGCTTAGTGTTTGTTATTTACAATTTTCAGATTTCAAGGCCTAAGTTTATTATTCCATTGGTCATTTGTACAGTAGGAATTTGATAAAATTGTCTTCATGAAAGTTGTTCCTTATTGTGTCTAGTTACATTTCTTTTTTGAATCACTCCATTTGGAGTTTTGTTGCTCAATTTATGGCCTAAACACCATAACTGGCCGGATTGCAATTTTCCAGATTTTCTGGGCAGAACCAATTCTGCCCTTTTTGTATATTGACTGCAGGTCAGTTTTTGAACATGTTATGGTCAAAATTTGAGTTTATTTTCTTCATAAAAGTTGTAGGGCTATGTCTCAACTTTCTGCTGGTAAAATTTCAAGTCAATTGGACCTTTGTACACTGAGTTATGACCAAATGAATCAATACTATTCATTTAGTCATTTTGCCCAGGCAGAATGTAAGTCATCCAGATTATGGCAATTTTTAGGTCAACTTGGTTTAGTTTTCTAGGCAAGGTTTCTTCACCAAAGTTGTGCCATTATGTGTCCAATTGAAATTGCACCAATTGAACCTATACAACTCCAGATATAGCTACCCAAACTTGCTAGACTCAAAACCAGTCCTGTAGGTCACCAAGGGCAGCAAGCCTAAGTTCAACTCCAACATCCTTACTCACTTCAATTCCTCCTCACACACATTCAAATAGTTACTAATTGAACATTATAAAGTTAATATACCATTTCATGAGCAAGCCCTAATGTTGTTCAAGTGTCCACATTTTCAAGGTTCATTCATGCATCACACTTGCATTACACTTGCACTTACATGTTCAATCACACATCTCATGCCAAAGGCAGCTCCTAACCACTTTGCTTCAAGTAATTTCATCAAACCCTAACCATCCCTAAGCTGCTGAAATTATAGGGGTGAATATACATAAATTTTATTTTGTTTTTCTTAAAATTTCCACTTATCTCATGTTAATAAACATGAATTAAACAAGAAAGGGAGGAAAGTGGTCACTAACCTTGTTGGAGCTACTCTCAAGCTTGCCAAAACTTTTCTTTTTCCTCTTCTTTTTGCTGCCTATTGATGATTTATGGTGTGAGGATCAAATTTAATGAAGAGCTTGAGTGGGTTTATGGTGAGATTAGGTGGGGTGTGAAGCTTGGTTAAGCCTTTAATGGAGGAATGGGTTAAGGGAGGGAGACGGCTGGTTTGGGTGAGGAAGGAGCAGATGGCTTTTTGATTTTTTTGTATCATTTATCCTCTTTTATTAGTTAATTTAAGTGGTGATTAAATGTGATTGGTGGAATTCTTTTAAATGACATCATATTGATGTCATAATTGGCATTTTCTTTCATTTTCTTTTCTTTTCTTCTCTACCCATTTTCAATTTAATTTTTAGCAATATTTATTCACATTTTATATCATAATAATTATTTACTTAACTGGACAAGTTGGCCAAAAATCATCTTTGAAGACGAATTGACCAAAATGCCCTCCGTTTGGCTTAACAGACTAAAATTGTCTGTACCAATTGAAAAATTTTTCTAAGCATTTTTTTGGCATTCTAATGTCATAGAAACCTCAATGACTATTCTCTGGAGTCCCAAAAATTATTTTATAAATTTTCCTCTGGGTTTAGGTGTCACACCTTACCCCTCCGTAAGGCATAACATGATCCCGTAGAATACTTAATGAACTACCGAACTTCACCTACCGATAACTCATTAAGTACCCTACAAGGGATTTTAAAACAATTTTCTTACATTTTGGAAGTGGTGAGCATTTTAGTGAGAATTAAAAACCATTTATTCAAAGCTTAAGGACTAGTAAAAATTTTTGTCCATTTAAATTTTGCCACAAATTTTATAAAAATTTTGACAGAGTTTCCTCTGTATTTTAAGAAACCAGTTCTTCAAATACCTGTAAAAAGCACTTCCAAAAATATTTCACAACTCCCAACCACCAATAATTCTCAAATCAACTCAATACAAGGCACTTCAAATAATTTCACAATACAAATCAAGATTTCTCATCTCAAAATATTTAATATCTTCATTAACAAAACATAAAGTAGTAAATTCATATGTACAAATATTAAATTTACAGAAGAAAATCAAAAAAATATTATTACAATTTATTTACAACTGCTCAATTTACATTGATACTTATGACATTACAGTATTTACATCAAAATAACCATAAGGGTATAAAACAATACCCGTACAAAAGGGATCAAGAAGTTCTTGTCAATCCATGACTCACTCTCGCTTTCTCCTTACTCTTATCTGCGACAGTAAATTAAACTATCGCTGAGTATTAACATACTCAGTGGTGCACAATAGAAATTTAAAATGCGATACATAAATCATTTATTGATGAAACGTAATTTGAATACTTCACAATCACATTTCACAAACATCAAAGCTCATAACAACTCATTTTGTCAAATAATATATTAAACACAGTTTAGTCAAACAATTTCATAAACACAGTGTTGCCAAAATCATACACAACTTAAACCATGACACAAAATTTCCGATCAATGCCGCGTTGTACACCACGACAAAGCAATCTACAACCCCATTAATCGAAATCAATGAGGGAGGTGGCTAGCTAGCTAATGAGTACTCATCCGATCTACAACCTCAACTGGCAAGCTAGAGAGGGAGGAAAATAAACGATCTCAACCCCATAAATGGAGGAGGAAATGTGATACTTTCATGCTAAGTGTGAACATAAAATCCATTTCAAACATTTCATTCAAATATTGCATACAAAAATCAAATCAATTTCCAAAGTTACAATTTGATCACAAGGTGGCAACACAAAAGTTCATAAATTCATACTGCATGCTAAATCAATTTTTCAAGGGTAAAATGCTTAAATAGGATTTATTGTGCACAAACCTGACTGGAGTCGCCTCTAGGCCTTGACTCAGTCTCTTCGAGCTTCCAAGTCTTTTTCAGCTGAAACACACAATTTCACTGTGTTTCAGTACCATAACTTAGCACAAATCCAAAAATAAATTTCACTTCATTTTAACTAGCTCTATTGCATTAAATTCGACGTTCTCGAAGTTTTTGTGTTTCGGGCTACTATTCACTACACTATTCAAGTCAAATTGTTGACTTTTTAAGGCTTAATAGTTATGGGAACTCCAACTTCACCCACATACCACATTTTGGTCATTAAACTTGTTGGTTTTGGTCATTTTCTCAAAGCTTAGGTCATTTTGGCAAAATTGCCAATTTTCGGTTTTGGTGCTCCAAAGTTGCACTGTTCCATTGGTCAATCTACTGTTGGAATTTGACAAAACTTCCTTCATAGAAAATGTTCCTTATTGTCTTAAGTGTATTCTCATTGTTGGATCACCTCAATCGGAGTTTTGTAGCTCAAGTTATGGCCAAAATAAGTTTCTTGCTCACGCAATCGCTCATCTTGGTATCTTGGGTTCTGGTAGATTTTGATCCAATTTTGGTCAGTAATGTGATCAAGTTAAGTTCATAATTTGGTCTTACTTTCTTCATATGAAATGTTCTACTATGCCTTAGGTTTCCATCGGTTCAAGAATCGCCTAAATCCGAGTTTTCTAGTGAGAGTTATAGCCATCCAAACATTACTGCTCAAATGGAAATCTGCAGAGTTGCAGGTTTGATAACTCAACTTTGCTCAATAATTTGAATGGGTTAATGGCATAATTTGGGGTGATATTCTTCATGAAAGTTTTAGATCTATATCTCCTCTAACCCCTGGCCAAATTTCAGGTCAATTTGACCTGTCTAACTCGAGTTATGACTAAATGAACAGTTACTATTCATTTGGTCAGTTTGGTGCAGTGGCAGCCTGCTCTCATTTCACTTTGGTCAATTGTTTCACCAAGTTTTGATCAGTTTTTGGCCATGGTTCCTTAATGAAAGTTGTGCTATTTTATGTCTATTTTCATCCCCAATTGGTGGCATATCAATTAGACTTGTAAAATTTGAGTTTTAGTCCTTCAAAGTAGGTTTGGTCATGCTGCCAGCAGCATGACCAATTGACCTACGAATTTGGTTTTCATTCCAACAATTCCCACACATCTCTTTTGGTCATTATTGACCATTTTTCATCTCATAATAGACCAAAGTCATCATTTAAGCTTTTTTCCAAAATTTGGTTCACAAACCCTAGCATTTAAAACCCTAACTCATCAAGTTCATGCATTTAACCATTTCAATGCCCTTAACTATCATCAATTAACTCATTAAGGTTCATATTCCTATCCAAGTCAACAAGCCATGCAATTGATGTCCCCTCTTCAACAGACCAAAATTTCACTTTAGTCCTCTACACATTTTTTTATTTCATTTCCTTAATTTTCGAGTTCATTTAAGTAACAAACATGCACTAAAAAAAATAGGAATTGAAGGTTAGAATACCCACCTTAGGTGAAGCCTTTGATCTTCACTTTTTGTTCCACTTCACACTTTTTTTTCTTTCCTCTATTCTTCCTTTCTATGGAATTTTAGAAGTTTTCTAGGGTTTAGGGTTAATTTTAGTGAAAGGACATTAAGTTATTCAAGGTTGAATAACTCTTTAATGGTGGAATTCATGGAGGAGGAAGAGTGAGGGGTTCGGCTAGCTTGAAGAAGGAAGAAGAAAAATGAATTTTGTTTCTTTATTTTAGATATTTATCTCTTAATTGACTTAGTTAAATTATCAAATAAATAAATTTTATTTGTGACCTCATAAGTGATGTCACCTTGATGATGTCACTACCTTTTTCTTTTTTTTTTCTATTTATTTTTCTATTAGTTCTTTAATTTAATTCTCGATTCCGAAATTTTCTTTTCTCCGATTTTATTTGACTGCCTTCTTTTCTCCGATGTCAAATTATCAATCTCTGAACAGCTGTGGGTGTTGTCTCCTCATGTCCTCCTCTCGTTCTCAAGTAGCTTCTTGGCCCGAATGATGGTTCCACAGCACTTTTACCAACGGTATCTGCTTATTCCGTAGCTGCTTCACCTCATAAGCCAGAATCTTTATGGGTTCTTCTTCATATGTGAGGTCTGGATTCACTTCTATTTCTTCTACTGGTAGTACATGAGATGGATCTGATTGGTACCTCCTCAACATAGACACATGGAAAACATTATGTATCTTCTCCAACTCTGGAGGTAGTGCCAACCGATATGCCAAAGGACCCACTCTTTCCAGAACCTCATATGGCCCGATAAAACGAGGACTTAGTTTCCTTTCTCGATTTAATCTCATAATCCTCTTCCAAGGAGAAACCTTGAGGAAAACTTTCTCACCCACTGCATACTCAATATCCCTTCTTTTCAAATCAACATAGGACTTTTGACGGTCTGATGCAGTTTTAAGTCGACCCCTGATCACCTTAATTTTCTCTTCAGTCTGTTGAACAATTTCGGGTCCAATCATTTTTCTTTCACCCACGTCATCCCAACACAACGGGGTTCTACATTTCCTGCCATACAAAGCTTCATATGGAGGCATCCCAATGCTTGATTGGTAGTTGTTGTTGTAAGCAAACTCAATCAAAGGCAAGTGTGTATCCCAACTACCCTCAAACTCAATCACACAAGCCCGTAGCATGTCTTCCAAGATCTGAATTACCCTTTCGCATCGCCATCCGTCTGCGGGTGGAATGCGATCTTGAAGTTCAATCTAGTTCCTAGGGCTCTCTGAAGACTACCCCAGAATCTAGAAGTGAACCTAGGATCTCTGTCTGATACAATAGATACTGGCACTCCATGCAGTCTCACAATCTCATCAATGTACAACTTGGCCAATCTGTCCAAACTGTAGTCCATCCGGACTGGCAGAAAACGAGCAGACTTAGTCAGTCTATCGACAATGACCCATACTGCATCATGACTCTTCTGTGTCCGCGGAAGTCCCATTACAAAATCCATTGTTATTCTTTCCCATTTCCATTCCTAAGATCGGTAGTGGATGTAACAACCAGTGGGTACTTGATACTCGCCTTTACTTGCGACAAGTTAGGCATTTTGACACAAACTCGCCACATCTCTCTTCATACCCATCCACCAAGAATGCTCCTTTAGCCCCTATACATTTTTGTACCACTGTGGTGCATGGCAAAGGAGACTCATGTGCTTCCTTCAAAATGATCGCCTCAAATCAACATCATTAGGAACACACATTCGCTTCGGTGTAGCAATAAACCATCATCTCGATTGAGAACTCGGTTTCTTGCCTGCCGGACTTCTTCCAACGACTTTTGATACCTTTCATCATTACGAGCGACCATTACGATCGATCAATCAACACTGGCTGTACATGCCATGCAACTGCTGCCTGCCCATCATCATTAATCTCTAAACTGGCATGTAATAACCTCAACTCATGTACCAAAGACAAAGGAGTAACCCGTAGACTTGTCATAGTCTTGCGACTTAGGGCGTCAGCCACAACATTAGCTTTCCCTGGCTGATAGTCTATCAGACAATCATAGTCTTTTATCAACTCTAACCATCTCCTCTGTCTCAAATTCAACTCTTTCTAGGTGCCCAAATACTTCAAACTCTTATGATATGTGTAGATGTAACATTTCTCCCCATATAAATAATGTCTTCAGATCTTAAGAGCAAACACAATGGCTGCAAGCTCCAAATCATGTGTCGGATAATTCCTCTCATGCGGTTTTAGCTGGCGTGATGCATAGGCAATGACATTTCGATCTTGCATCAACACACAACCTAACCCGTTGTGAGAAGCATCGCTGTAAACTGTATATTCTTTACCCAGTGTAGGTAAAGTCAGGACTAGAGCCTCTGTCAAACATCTTTTCAATTCATCAAAACTCTGCTGGCATTTGTCTGTTCACTGAAATTTCACATCCTTTCTAAGTAGCTTGGTCAATGGAGATGCGTACATGGAGAATCCCTTCACAAATCTACGGTAGTATCCAGCTAAACCCAGAAAACTGCGAATTTCTGTGACATTTTTGGGTGGCCTCCAATTAAGGACAGCTTCAATCTTGCTAGGATCTACCTTAATACCCTCTGCTGATACTATGTGCCCCAAAAAGGATATCTCCTTTAGCCAAAATTCACATTTCGACAATTTGGCGTATGGCTGTTTCTCCCTCAAAGTCTGTAGTACAATTCGCAGATGTCTATCATGCTCTTCTGCATTCCTCGAATAGACCAATATATCATCAATAAATACCACAACAAACTGGTCGAGGTATGGTCTGAAGATAGTGTTCATCAGATCCATAAAAGCAGCCGGAGCATTAGTTAACCCGAATGGCATAACCAAAAACTCATAATGGCCATAGCGGGTTCTGAAGGCAGTTTTAGAAATACTCTGCTCTTGTACTTTCAGCTGATAATAACCTGATCTCAGGTCAATTTTGGAGAACACAGCTGCACCCCTTAACTGATCAAACAAGTCATCAATGCGGGGTAATGGATATCTATTCTTATTGTCACCTTATTCAACTGCAGATAGTCAATACACAAACGGAGAGTGCCATCTTTCTTCTTTACAAACAACACTGGCACTCCCCAAGGTGACACACTAGGGCGGATGAAGCCCTTGTTAAGCAGTTCTTGCAACTGCACTTTCAACTCTTTCAATTCTGCAGGTGCCATTCTGTATGGTGTTATGGAGATTGGGTCCACACCAGGCATAACATCAATTTCAAACTGCACTTCCCTTTCTGGAGGTAATCCTGGCAATTCATCAGGAAACACATCCGGAAAATCACATACAGTAGGGATGTCCCTTAGTGCTGGATTCCCCACTTGGGTGTCTATCACATGTGCCAAGTACGCCTCACACCCTTTTCTAATCATTTTCCTGGCCAATGCAGCTGAAATGATGTTTGAAGGCAATAACTGTCTCTCCCCATGTATTACTACATCACCATACTGAGGGAGACCAAAAGTGACTGTCTTCAATCTACAGTCAATCGTGGCGTGATGCCTGGCTAACCAATCCATGCCCAAGATAATGTCATAATCTCTGAAGGGCATTTCAATCAAGTCTGACAAGAAAATATGTCCTTGGATCACCAAAGGACAATCTCTATATAGCCTATTTATCCTGACCTCCTGGCCTAATGGACTAGTTACTAACACATCATAGTCCATTGGTACACACTGAATAGCAGTAGAACACATCACAATAGCACTAACATACGAATGTGTGGAGCCAGGATCAAATAACACATACACATCTTGGTCAAGGATGGAGAAAATACCAGCTACAACATCTGATGTTTCAGCCTCTTCCCTCTGACGCATGGTATACACTCTGACTGGTGCGCCACTAGGTACTGGCTGGTTAACAGTGCTCTGACTTCCAGGGGTGTTACCAGGACCCCTACCTCTGCCTCTACCTCTAGCAGCTGACTGTGACCCTCTGGGTGCAGAGACTTGGGCTGATCCTTCAGATGTAGTGAAAGATCCAGACCGGCGCGGACTAGTGCAATCCTTAGCGAAATGTCCGCTTCCTCCACAGTTAAAACATGCACCAGTAGCCTTGAAATAAACCCCACCATGAGTTCTACCACACGTTTCACACTGCCGGACCGATAGAGCTCCTCGGGTGCTCATTGGTCTGTGACCGACTGCACTGGTGGTCTTTGGCCAGAAAATCTGCCTCTGCCTCTACGGGAGCTAGATCCCCCAAACTGTTTCCTCTTCCCAGAACCACTTCCAGATGCTTGTTCAGTAGTCTTTTCAGTTTTCTCTTTCTCTTGTGAACCCTTCTTCACTGCCCCTTCGGATTCTATCCTTTCTAATTCCAAAGCTTGTGAGATCAATTCAGCAAAATTCTGATGTCTGAAACCCACAACTTGCATTCTCAGACTCTGCCTTAGCCCGGACTCAAACCTCTTGCATCAGTCTCTGGGGGTGGAGACTAAGCTTCCAACATAGTGGCTTAGCCTTGAGAAATCTCTCTCATATTCTGCTATGGTTCGGTTCCCTTGTTTCAAACTCAAAAATTCTTGCAACTTCATATCCACATATGCATCGGGAACCCATTTCTGTCGGAACTCCCTCAAAAAGTCTGTCCATGTCAGCACAGGTGGCTCAACCAGGCTATGGGGGATGGTCTTCCACCATTCAAACGCATCCCCTTGCAACAATGAAATAGAATACTCAAACTTCAGTTCTTCCGTACACTGCAGCTTCCTGAAAACTCGTTCCATTCTTTCCAACAACTGTTCTGCCTCCAGTGGATCCACAGTGCCTTTAAACTCAGTGGCCCCAAATTTCATCAATTGTTCATACTGCCGAGCTGAGGGCTGTGGTTGGGCTACAGGTATTGGCATCTGAGCTTGGGGTGGCACATTACCCGCCATTTACTGAAAGAAGGCAGCCATCTGCTGCATAAATTGAGCAGGAAATTGCGATGCTGGAGCAGGAGCTAGAGTGGCTGACCCACTCACATTCTGGAGTACTGGGGCTTCCCCTTGTACCTCAGCCTCAACAGATTGTTCTTCGGAATGATCTCCTCCTTCCATTCCATTTTTCACAATTTTCTACTTCCTGAGATCAAACACAAGGAGGTTGACCTCCATTAGTGCATATTCATGATGTAAATATGTCATATGTATCAATTAAAGACACTTGAGCAGTTGTACTTATCAAAGAAATATTCACATACATAGTTAAAATTTATTGCAAAACCATGCTCTGATACCACTAAAACATGTCACACCTTACCCCTCCGTAAGGCATAACATGATCCCGTAGAATACTTAATGAACTACCGAACTTCACCTACCGATAACTCATTAAGTACCCTACAAGGGATTTTAAAACAATTTTCTTACATTTTGGAAGTGGTGAGCATTTTAGTGAGAATTAAAAACCATTTATTCAAAGCTTAAGGACTAGTAAAAATTTTTGTCCATTTAAATTTTGCCATAAATTTTATAAAAATTTTGACAGAGTTCCCTCTGTATTTTAAGAAACCAGTTTTTCAAATACCTGTAAAAAGCACTTCCAAAAATATTTCACAACTCCCAACCACCAATAATTCTCAAATCAACTCAATACAAGGCACTTCAAATAATTTCACAATACAAATCAAGATTTCTCATCTCAAAATATTTAATATCTTCATTAACAAAACATAAAGTAGTAAATTCATATGTACAAATATTAAATTTACAGAAGAAAATCAAAAAAATATTATTACAATTTATTTACAATTGCTCAATTTACATTGATACTTATGACATTACAGTATTTACATCAAAATAACCATAAGGGTATAAAATAATACCCGTACAAAAGGGATCAAGAAGTTCTTGTCAATCCTGCAGCTCACTCTGCTGCTTTCTCCTTGCTCTTATCTGCAACAGTAAATTAAACTATCGCTGAGTATAAACATACTCAGTGGTGCACAATAGAAATTTAAAATGCGATACATAAATCATTTATTGATGAAACGTAATTTGAATACTTCACAATCACATTTCACAAACATCAAAGCTCATAACAACTCATTTTGTCAAATAATATATTAAACACAGTTTAGTCAAACAATTTCATAAACACAGTGTTGCCAAAATCATACACAACTTAAGCCATGACACAAAATTTCCGATCAATGCCGCGTTGTACACCACGACAAAGCAATCTACAACCCCATTAATCGAAATCAATGAGGGAGGTGGCTAGCTAGCTTATGAGTACTCATCCGATCTACAACCTCAACTAGCAAGCCAGAGAGGAAGGAAAATAAACGATCTCAACCCCATAAATGGAGGAGGAAATGTGATACTGTCATGCTAAGTGTGAACATAAAATCCATTTCAAACATTTCATTCAAATATTGCATACAAAAATCAAATCAATTTCCAAAGTTACAATTTGATCATAAGGTGGCAACACAAAAGTTCATAAATTCATACTGCATGCTAAATCAATTTTTCAAGGGTAAAATGCTTAAATATGATTTATTGTGCACAAACCTGACTGGAGTCGCCTCTAGGCCTTGACTCAGTCTCTCCGAGCTTCCAAGTCTTTTTCAGCTGAAACACACAATTTCACCGTGTTTCAGTACCATAACTTAGCACAAATCCAAAAATAAATTTCACTTCATTTTAACTAGCTCTATTGCGTTAAATTCGATGTTCTCGAAGTTTTTGTGTTTCGGGTTACTATTCACTACACTATTCAAGTCAAATTGTTGACTTTTTAAGCCTTAATAGGTATGGGAACTCCAACTTCACCCACATACCACATTTTGGTCATTAAACTTGTTGGTTTTGGTCATTTTCTCAAAGCTTAGGTCATTTTGGCAAAATTGCCAATTTTCGGTTTTGGTGCTCCGAAGTTGCACTGTTCCATTGGTCGATCTACTGTTGGAATTTGACAAAACTTCCTTCATAGAAAATGTTGCTTATTGTCTTAAGTGTATTCTCATTTTTGGATCACCTCAATCGGAGTTTTTGTAGCTCACGTTATGGCTAAAATAAGTTTCTTCGCTCACGTGCAATCGCTCATACCGCATCTTGGGTTCCGCGATTTTGATCCAACTTTGGTTAGTAATTTGATCAAGTTAAGTTCATAATTTGGTCTAACTTTCTTCATATGAAATGTTCTACTATGCCTTAGGTTTCCATCGGTTCAAGAATCGCCTAAATCTGAGTTTTCTAGTGAGAGTTATAGCCATCCAAACATTACTGCTCAAATGAAAATCTGCAGAGTTGCAGGTTTGATAACTCAACTTTGCTCAATAATTTGAATGGGTTAATGGCATAATTTGAGGTGATGTTCTTCATGCAAGTTTTAGATCTATATCTCCTCTAACCCCTGGCCAAATTTCAGGTCAATTTGACCTGTCTAACTCGAGTTATGACCAAATGAATAGTTACTGTTCATTTGGTCAGTTTGGTGCAGTGGCAGCCTGCTCTCATTTCACTTTGGTCAATTGTTTCACCAAGTTTTGATCAGTTTTTGGCCATGGTTCCTTAATGAAAGTTGTGCTATTTATGTCTATTTTCATCCCCAATTGGTGGCATATCAATTAGACTTGTAAAATTTGAGTTTTGGTCCTTCAAAGTAGGTTTGGTCGTGCTGCCAGCAGCATGACCAATTGACCTACGAATTTGGTTTTCATTCCAACAATTCCCACACATCTCTTTTAGTCATTATTGACCATTTTTCATCTCATAATAGACCAAAGTCATCATTTAAGCATTTTTCCAAAATTTGGTTCACAAACCCTAGCATTTAAAACCCTAACTCATCAATTTCATGCATTTAACCATTTCAATGCCCTTAACTATCATCAATTAACTCATTAAGGTTCATATTCCTATCCAAGTCAATCAAGCCATGCAATTGATGTCCCCTCTTCAACAGACCGAAATTTCACTTTGGTCCTCTACACATTTTTTTATTTCATTTTCTTAATTTCCAAGTTCATTTAAGTAACAAACATGCACTAAAAAAAATAGGAATTGAAGGTTAGAATACCCACCTTAGGTGAAGCCTTTGATCTTCACTTTTTGTTCCACTTCACACTTTTTTTTCTTTCCTCTATTCTTCCTTTCTATGGAATTTTAGAAGTTTTCTAGGGTTTAGGGTTAATTTTAGTGAAAGGACATTAAGTTATTCAAGGTTGAATAACTTTTTAATGGTGGAATTCGTGGAGGAGGAAGAGTGAGGGGTTCGGCTAGCTTGAAGAAGGAAGAAGAAAAATGAATTTTGTTTCTTTATTTTAGAAAAATGAATTTTATTTGAGTTTAAAATGACTTCGCAGTCGTTCCTGAGGAGGTCACTCATCGCTGTGACTCTCGGCTCGTTTAACCTCTTATGTTCTGTTTTTCTTATTTATAGTTAACTAATTAAACATTACTAATTATTTGTGTTTATGGCTTTTCAAGTTGTCTTAAGTGTGGCGCTAATCCCAATAATTGTCCGGACCGACACCGGTCACCGGAACAGTGAAATATACCAGGCTATGCAACGGGGGTGTTACATTAGGGCTCCTAATTGCGAGAACCGCAACTTCCGACTGGGTTATCCATCGCTAGGGCACCGGCTCATTTAACTTGGTTGTATTTTATTTCTAAAATTTTTCCTCAATTTTTCTTATTAATATTTGAGTTAATTATGGTTCCTCTCTTTAGTTTAAATATTTTTTCAGACATTCTAACTATCCGGACCGACACTGATCACCGGAACAGTAGAATGTATGGAATTGCTACAGTGAGAGTGTTACAATTATTGAGGAAAAACCCCAGAATTTTGTTGTGGCTTTATTTTTAATCTAAAACTCTCAAGGTTCCTAGAGACTTTAGAAACAAGTTTTCTAAAGGATCTTACCATGGAAACTATAGAGCTTGCAATCCATACTTTGGAGAACCTCGCACAGCCTTGGGAATTCAATCACCGTTTCTCAAGAAATTCTCACTTCAGTTATTTACAACTCCTCAAAATTACCTTACTGCCTCAGTATTAGTGGCGCCTGATACACAAATACATCGGTACCAGCTTACTCATTGTTTCAGCCTTTTCTATAGGTAAGTGTTCGATTTATCATTCTCAAATGTTTATGGCATAGCTTGTCGCAACAAATCTTCAGAATAAGTTTACGTCGAAACTGGACTTATTTCACTTTTTGTGACATCCACGAGTTTTACCTTTTATTTTTACGTCGTCTTTAATTTCTTTACGTTATTTTGCGTAAAAAAGAGAACAATTCAAGATGCTGACATTCTGTAAGTACCATAAGGAGTACGGATGGGAGAAAACAATGTGGAGATCCTCGATCAGGGTAAAAATGATTAGGAATAGTACAGATGAATTGGGAGTATAGTTATTCAGCCTAGCTCCAAAAAGAAATGAGATCAGGATTCGGGATCATGTTCGGATGGGAATTTCTAAAATAAGATGTCTAGAAGGTTCAAAATGAGAAGTCATAATAAGTTGAGGGAAGTTTAGTAAATAAATCAGTTCACAGATGATGTTTGCAATATTTATTTTTGAAATAAATATGTTGGCTCGGGTTTTATGCATGATGGTCTTTATTATTTGGATAATAATGACAAACACAAATTGAATGCAAGTGATCTAAATGAATGCAATGCCATGGTGAAAATCAACACAAGTTCAAAATATATTTGGCACTTAAGATTAGGTCATGTTGCAGAAGATAGGATTGCAAAAATAGAGAAAATGGGGATTCTATCCTCATTGGGTTCTGAACCTACTCCAACTTGTGAATCCTGCCTTCAGGCCAAAATGACTAGATCACCCTTTGTTGGATAAGAGCTAAGAGCTAAAAATATTTTAGAGCTAATACATGGCCGTTTTCATGTATGTGGCCCATTTAGAGAAATGGCTAGAGGCCGTTTTCATTTTTTTATTACCTTTACTGGTGATAAATCAAGGTTTGGGTATTTGTATTTGATGAAATACAAACATGAATCCTTTGAAAAGTTCAAAAAATTTAAATCTGAAGTAGAAAATCAAACAGGAAAAAGTATTAAAGCTCTTCGATCAGATCGTGGAGGTGAATACTTGAGTGCTGAATTTGATAAATATTTGAAAGAGCATGGCATTATTTCCCAGCTGACTCTTCCAGGAACACCATAGCTAAATGGTGTATCTGAAAGGAGAAATCGTGCCCTATTGGATATGGTGCGTAGTATGATGAGCTATACTGATATGCTAATCTCTTTTTGGGGATTTGCATTAGAATTAGCTTTGCATATTCTGAATAGGATTCCATCAAAATCATTATCTTCCACACCTTATGAGATATGGCATAGAAGAAAACCAAATCTTAAGCATGTTAAGATTTGGGGTTGTCTAGCTTATATCAAAAAGCTGGACACTAATAAATTAGAAACCAGATCAGAAAAGGGTCAATTTGTTGGATATCCAAAAGAGAGTTTTGGATATTATTTTTATTTGCCTACATCACAAAAGGTTGTGGTAAGTAGAGATGCCACATTTCTTGAACAACAGTTTGTTCAAGAAGGAGGCAAAGGAAGGCAAATAGAGTTAGAATTGGAGAATTTTGACCAACCAACATATCAGATGGATATAGATCCATCTAGTCAACCTACAACTGTTGATGAAACATCTACTGTAATTCCTCGCAGATCAACCAAGATGGCTCACCCACTAGTGAGATATGATTTTCTTCATAAAGAAGAACAAGAGTTGTTTACTCATGAAGAAGTAGATCATGGAGATGATCCACTTACCGATGAAGAAGCTATATCAGATATAGACTCTTCAAAATGGATTGATGCTATGAAATCCGAGATTGATTCCATGTATAAGAATCAAGTTTGGGATCTTGTTAACCCACCTGAAGGTAATTGTTCAGTTATTTACTCATGAAGAAGTAGATCATGGAGATGATCCACTTACCTATGAAGAAGCCATATCAGATATAGACTTTTCAAAATGGATTGATACTATGAAATCCGAGATTGATTCCATGTATAAGAATCAAGTTTGGGATCTTGTTGACCCACCTGAAGGTATTGTACCTATAGGGAACAAATGGATTTTCAAGAAAAAAATTGGTTCTGATGGAAAGGTAGAGACCTATAAAGCAAGGTTAGTAGCGAAAGGGTTTCGCCAAAGGCAAGGAATTGACTATGAGGAGACTTTCTCGCCTGTCGCCATGCTTAAATCAATTAGGATTCTATTAGCAATAGCTGCATATTATGATTATGAGATTTGGCAGATGGATGTCAAAACAGCTTTTCTTAATGGATACATTGAAGAAAACATTTTCGTGGAACAACCTAGGGGTTTTGAATCCCAAGATCATTTCAAAGCATGCAAGCTAAAGCGATCCATTTATGGGTTGAAACAAGCTTCGAGGAGTTGGAACATCCATTTTGTGAAGCCATTAAGTCATTTGGTTTTATAAAAAATGAGGATGAACCATGTGTATATAAGAAGGTTAGTGGCTTTGACTCAGCTTTTAGGTTAGTGGATTTGACTCAACTTTTAGGTTAGTGGATTTGACTCAACTTTTAGGGTTTTTACATTCATAATTTGAGGAAAGAGTCTAAAATAAAGTTGGAACCTGTTCCTTAGGTTTCCAGAACAATATGGCTCATCCCAATTGGAGTTTCCTAGTGGAAGAGATGACTAAAAGACTGTTCTGCGGTCAAGTGGTCACTTAGGCTATTTTGAGAACTTTCATACTAACTTGACCTAGCCAATTGACCTAGTTTCCTTAATTTTTGGGTTTTGGTCAAAATACCAATATTGTAGATTTATGTCTTGTGGAAATTTTTTCCAACTGGTTTCATTGCATTTGGATTTTTGTAGACCATGTTATGGCCTTTTTGCCAAAACTGATCGGGTAAGCCTATGTCCAGCAATTTCTGGGCAATATGGTTCTGGATAGTTTTGTGACTTAATTTGGGCCAGCAATTTGGTTTGGTTAGACGCATTTTTGGGCTCTATGTTCTTCATAAAAGTTGTAGTCCTATGTCTAAGCTTTTCAATGGTATAAAATTTAGGTAATTTGGATCCGTTTAGAGGGAGTTATGACTAAATGAATGTGTATTGTTTATTTAGTCATTCTTCTGGGTTCATTGTATGGTTAATTAGATTGGGATAGTAAATTGGTCAAGTTATGAACAGAATTTGGGCATAGTTTCTTCATAAACAATGGAGCATTTTGGGTCTAGTTTCATCTCCAATTGGCTCATACTAATTAGAGGAACACAAATTCAGTCATGGGTCAAAATAAACACTGGATTATAAAGTCCCAAACCTGTAAAGAAATGTACACTTCCAAATTTTATTTCCTCCAACTCCCAAACTATAAATTGGCATTCATGGCACTTCTAAACATCATCAACTCATCTCAACAAAGTCAAATTCTAGTAATTACTCAAAATCTCCAATAGTTAGGTCAAAACCCTAACTCAAATTGTCAATCTAAAACATACACATGCAATCAAATTTCTAGTACATATAACTTCATCACTCAACATATAACTCATATATACTTATTCATTAACATCACAAATCACCATTTACAAGCATGAAGTTAACAAACTTCCATGTTTCCCAAGGCTGCCGAAATTAGTGACCTCACAAACCCATTGTTTTCTTAGTTTTTCATGCAACTTTAACTCATCTCAACTTTAATTCAAGGTTTAATGAAGAAAGGGAGAGAAATTATGCACTAACCTTTAATGGACACTTCTTCAAATTGCCAAAACTTCACCAATCTTTTCTTTCTTGGCTACCAATAGACTTCCTAAGGTATGGGGATGATTTTTATTGAAGATAGTTTAGGGTTTTATAGGGAGAAAGCTTAGGAAAATCAAGCTTTAGGAAAGAAAAATGGAGGGAGAAAGAGCTTTAAGGATTTTCGGCCATGAGAGAGCAAGAGAAAGAAGATGAGTTTGAGTGGCTAAGTTTTTGTCACCTTATGCTTATATATATTTTATGGTAAATTGCATAAAATATTAATGATGTAATATTTGTATTATGCTTAGTAATAACTCATATATTTATGTTTGATTTTCCTTCTTTTCTTTTCCCATTTCAATTGCATTTTTCATGATTTTAATTTATTTTATGTGTTTTAATCTCTCTTATTTTAATTAAAATTTAGGTCAAAATTCAACTCTGGGTTTGAAATGGCCAAAATGCCCTTTGTTATGCTTATCGTGTTATTTTTTTCTGTACCGATTAATAAATTTTCCTAAATTTTCTATGATATTTTTAATGTCATTTATACCTCAGTAAACCTTTAATTAAGTCTCGAAAATTATTTCCTAGGGTTCCTCGCATGTCTGGAGTCGGCAACTGACTTCTCAGTTACTTCACAGTACGGTCACCCATCGCCGGAACCTCGGCTCATTTAACCTAGTTGCATTTCATTTCTTATATTTTCTCTTAATTTTTCTTATATTTTCTTATCATTTATTCCATCAATTTATGCTTCCTCACTCTAGTTTAAATGTAGTTCTAGACATTCTAGCTGTCCGAACAGACGTTAGTCATCCAAACAATAGAATGTACGGACTACCTACAGTGAGGGAGTTACAATTCTTCCCCTCTAAATAAAAATTTTGTCCTCAAAATTTGCCTGATGTGAAGAGCTGAGGAAACTGCTGTCTCATCATCTCCTCGCTCTCCCATGTCACCTCTTCTGTGTTGTGTCTCCATAGAACTTTCACCAGTGGAATTCTCTTGTTTTTGAGCTCTTTTACCTCTCCTGCCAAGATTCTGATTGGTTCTTCTTCATATGTCAAGCCAGGTTGCACAATTATCTCTTCTGCTGAGATGAAATATGAAGGATCTGATTTGTAGCTCCTGAGCATCGACACATGGAATACGTTGTGAATCTTGTCCAGCTCAGGTGGTAAAGCTAGCCTGTAGGCTACTAGAACCACACGTTCAATGACATTGTATGGACCAATGTGATACCTTGAGAAGCACCTTATCACCAATCTCATACTCTATGTCTTTTTTCTTCAAGTCAGCATATGACTTCTGTCTGTTTGAGGTAGCTTTCAAATTGTCTCTGATGAGTTTCACTTTTTCTTCAGTCCGCCTCACCATGTCTAGGCCCACTACTTTCTCTTCACCTATCTCTGTCGAACATAAGGGAGTCCTACATCTCCTCTCATACAATGCTTCATATGGAGCCATTTTTATGCTGGCTTGGTAGCTGTTATTATAATTAAACTCTACCAAAGAAAGGTACTTCTCCTAACTTCCTTCAAAGTTAATAATGCAGCTCCAAAGTATATCTTCTAACACCTATCATGTCATTCATGTCATGTCATTATTATTATCATTTCTTTAACCTTTATAACAATTTACAAAGTTCTAAGGGTTACCTGAATCACCTTTTCAGACTGTCCATCTGTCTGAGGATGAAAAGCAATACTATAGTGCAGTTGAGTGCCCAATGATTCTTGTAGCTTTTTCCAAAACCTCAAAGTAAACCTTGGGTCTTATTCAGATATGATTAATGTCGGCACTCCATGTAACCATACTATCTCAGCTATGCAAATCTCTGCTAATCTTTCTAATGAGTAATCAATTCTAATTGGTAAGAAGTGAGCTAACTTCATTAATCTATCTACAATCACCCAGATGGTATCATGCTTCTTCTGTATCAATGGTAGCCCAATCACAAAATCCATGATGGTGCGGTCCCATTTCCACTCTGGTATAGATATGGGTTGCAGTAACCTTGATGGAACCTGGTGCTTAGCTTTAACCTGCTGGCATGTTAGACATCTGGTCACAAAATCACCAATCTCTTTTCTCATTCCAGGCCACCAGTACAGTGCCTTCAGGTCATGATACATCTTGGTACTTCCTGGGTGCATAGCATGGAAGCTACTATGCGCCTCTTTCAAGATATTCTTCTTTAGCTCCTCATCTCATGGTACACAGATTCTGCCTTTATAATACAGGCACCCATCTCCCTTCAACTCATAATCAGTCTCCTTCCCCTCTTTAACTCTGCCCATAATTGTTATCAGCTTTTCATCCTTTATCTGTGCTTCCTGTATTTGTTGTAGCAAGCTTGGTTTTACACACAACTCAGCCAAAATAGTCCCATTTGGAACTAAGGACAAGTGAACATTCAGTGCTTTCAAAGCCATCATGGACTTTCTGCTCAGTGCGTCAGCCACCACATTTGCCTTTTCAGGGTGATAGTCGATCACACAGTCATAATCCTTAAGGAATTCAATCCATCTTCTCTGTCTCATATTAAGTTCCTTCAGGGTTGGCAAGTATTTTAGTGTAGATGTAACACCTCTCACTATATAGGTAATGCCTCCATATCTTCAATGTCACACCCCTATGTTCGGTAGTGCATTCTACTGTTCCTATGACCAATGTTGTCCGGACAGTTAGGATGCCTAGAACTACACTTAGATATGAGTGAGGAGATATAAAATAATGAAATACAAGAAAAGAAAAGACAAGAAAAACAAAGGAAAAATAATAGCAATGAAATGTAACCAAGTTAAACGAGTTGAGAACCCTAGCGATGAGTGACCGCACCGGAAAGTTGCGGCGTAGACTGTTGACTAGCCCTGGACCGCGGGTGTCACACCCTACTCCCCTGTAAGATGTAACATGATCCCGTAGTATACCTAATGAGTTACCGTACTTCGCCTACTGATAATCCATTAAATATACCACAAGGGATTTTAAAACAATTTTCATGAAATTTAAACCATCGATTAAAATCTGGTGTTATAAATTTTTTTTTTTAAATTTTGGCAAAGTGCCGGTTGTATTTTGAGAAAACAGTTCTTCAAAACCTGCAAAGAACACACTCCCAATATGTTTTCTCAAATACAACTTCAATAACTTCATTTGCACTCATAATTCAAATCTCAATAATCAAATCAATCTCCTCATAAAAGAAACATTTCATTGATTACAAGACTCAAAATTAATATTACAAAACTATTCCGATAAATGAAATCCCAAACTTACATTTACAATAATTTACATTTAATTACATACCAAAATATTTTACAAGAGTTTTTATACAACTGCTCAAATAATTTACATACATATTATTACATGCTTACATCAAAGTCTATGTACATGGGTATACCTATGATATACCTGGAGCTGATCTGAATGTGTCTTCAAAGAAACTTACTCACTACTCTATGCTCTTCTTACCTGCGACAACATACAAAGCTATTGCTGAGTGGTGAACTCAGTGGTGCACAACTATAATTTAAAACATAGTACAACATACATTGACAAAATTTACAGCAATTAATTTGAAAATCTAAATACTCATCAAATTCCAAAACTCAAAATATTCGTTGCCAATAATATAAATCATTTGTATAAAATGACTTTGATCACGAAATTCAATTTATCAAATCATGACTAACCATTTAAGGTAGTTCCAACAAAATCAATTATACATAAATCATAACTGAAATCACAATTCTTTACTGTTCAAAAACATTCTGTGTCTCAAAAACCATGTTGTATCTCAAAACCATGCTGTATCTCAAAAATGATGCTGTATCTCAAAAATCATTCTTTATCTCACTAACTATGCAAGACTAATCCGAAAGGGCCATATTCGATGTGATTCTAACTCCCTATGGTCGGGGAAGTCGAATCAGATTCTAACTCCCTATGGTCGGGGAGGTCGAATCAGATTCTAACTCCCTATGGTCGGGGAGGTCGAATCATCGTGCACAGTACACACCAGAATAATGAATCTTCCGCAAGGGCCATAACGATAAAAAAAACTTAGATCTAACCTCAAATCAGAGGAAAATCTAAGCCTGTGCACGTACCATGGTAATCAAAACACAACTAACTCCATTGTCTTCTCAACAAATGAGAGAGACGGGTAATAACCTAGTCAAGCATCTATAGTGAGATATAAAACAAAATCACAATCCTTTTAGTGAGCATAAATCACAATATAATTCGATTCAAAGTCAATTCCAATATCCAATAATTTTTATGCTCATCACAATTCAAATCATAAATTTGCATTTTTCCATGAAAATTACCATCACAATTCAAAACATGTTCTATCACAATTTTCCAAAAACATAATTTATTCAATCCATAACAATGCTTAATGCTTGTGGAAATACCATTTCACAAAGCTAAATTCATACATACTATAACAATTTCAATAATCATTGAATTAAATCCAATGCTTGTTAAACATAATACATAAGAAAAATATGTCATTTAATCATATGAAATATTCAAAACAAAATCAGTTAAAAACTAGTTGTGCACAAACCTCTGATAACTGTCTCTTGGCTCTGACTCAATGTTTCCTTCCCCTTCCCTGAGTCTTTGCTAATTGAGAAACACAATTTGAAGTGTTTCAGTACTCATTTAAACTGTCTCTAAGAATAAGGTTCAATAATTAATTTATCGAATTCTATTATTTCCTTAGTCAACCTAAGATGTCAACCCTCGATGCAGTCTAGGTGAATTAGGTTTTAATGTTACCAATATGTCACATTTGTAGCCTTTTAGGGTTGGTACATGTTACCAAATTCATTTCCATGTATATTGCGTTTTATTGCAACTTGCTGGGTTCCGGGATACTAGTTTGACCTAGCCGGACGACCTAGTTTCCTCAATTTTCGTGTCACACCCTGCCTCTCTGTAAGGCATAACATGATCCCGTAGTATATCTAATGAATTATCAACTCTGTCTATTGATAACCCATTAAATACACTACAAGGGATTTTAAAAACTTTTCTTACTTCTTTTACAGTGGTGAGCACTATTTACTGGTGTGAAAAACCTTTTTGAATTGAAGTGATAGAACTAACACATTTGAATTATTTGGAATTTCTGTAAAAATTTTGGTAGAGTGCCATCTGTATTTTGGATAAAACAGTTCTTCAAAAACCTGTAAAAAGCACTTCAATATATATTTCCAAATCTCAACTCCAACATTTTCTCAACACAACATGTTTCTCAACTCAAATCCACAGTGATTTTTCAAAGACTGAGATACAAGAAATATAATACAATTTTTACAAGCCAAAATAACTCATAATTATTTTACAACTTCAAGGTACAATTTGAATTTACAACTGCTCAAAACCAAAAAGACAATATGTACATACAGTGGTCATACATTACAGTACAAAATGCAAAATATGGTATACTCATTATACCCGAAAATCTCTCGCTGGAGGTACTAGCAGCCTAGTCTGCTGCCCTGTCTGTCTGTCTGTCTACTTGCGACAGCAATAAAAAGCTATCGCTGAGACAATGTCTCAGTGGTGCACAACATTAACCAAATACAACTTTAAATCACAATTCATAAATCATATAAATAGTGGATACTTAAAACCATAGTTAATTTCAAGACAGTAATTGTCAACAAGAATTTAAACTCCATTTCTCAATATCACAATAAATTTCAATAAGTCAGATCATGGTTGAATTCAAAAGACAGTATATGTCAATAAGAGTTTAAATTCATTTCACAATCTCACAATACATATCAATAAATCACACACAGCTTAATCATGTTCCAAAATTCAATTCGTCCCAAAAGTCGATGACTAATGAGGAATAACATAGCTAGCTAGCAAAAGTATGAGTACTCATCCAATTCATCCTCAACAGGCACACACCTCAACACTTCAGCCAGAGAGGGAATTCAATTCGTCCCACTAGACAAGCTAGTGAGGAATACAATCAATATACATGATAGCTGTGGTTTCAAATCATTTACAGTGCTTTTCAATCAATAAGTATCCATCAAATATCATTCAAACAATTTTTCACAGTTTCACAATTTAAAACAATAATATGCAAATAGTCATAATTTATTTCAATTGAAAATAATTCAAAAGAAATAGCTGTTGTGCACAAACCTCTGATAACTATCTTTTGGTCTGGACTCAGTGTTTCCTTCCCTTTTCCTAAGTCTTTGGTAACTGAGAAACACAATTTGAAGTGTTTCAGTACTAAATTAAATTGTCTCTAACGATAATGTTCGATAAGTAATTCACTGAATTCAAATATTTACTTAGTCAACCTAATATGTCGACCCTTGATGCATTCTAGGTAAATTAGCTTTTAGTGTTATTAGTATGTCAAATTCGATAGTATTTTAGGGTTGGTACATGTTACCAAATTCATTTCTATGTATTTTGCGTTTTCTTGCAATTTGCTGGATTCCGGGATACTAGTTTGACCTAGCCGGAAGACCTAGTTTCCTCAGTTTTCGGGTTTCAGTCAAAACTACAAACTTGTAGATCTATGTCTTATTGCACGCGGGGCAAAATTTCAGGTCATTCGGAGTTATGTAGACCAAGTTATGGTCATTTTACTATTGCTGGTCAAATGGCATCAAATTTGGTCATTTTAGGTCAATTTGGTCAACTTTGGTTCGGCCAGTTTTTGGACCCGAACTTGTGCAAGCTGTTTGACTTGCTTATGGTCATATATGGGCTTTGGTGTCTTCATAAGACTTGTAGATATGGGTCTTAACTATTCATGGTTAAAATTTCAGGTCAATTGGACCTGTTTTGAGTGAGTTATGGCCTAAACACTAACTGCTGCCCAATTGGTCAATTTTCAGGCCTCAATTGTACTTAATCCGGATTTGGTCATTTTTCAAGCTACCTTGCAAGCAGAATTTTGGCAAGTTTCCTTCATGAAAGTTGGCACATTTTGTGCCTAGTTTCACCTCCAATTGGTCTCATACCAATTGGAGTTACACATTTAGTGTTATAGGCTGAAATGCATACTGTCCTTAAATACATTGCTTAACATCTATCAATTGCATATTTACCTTGCTATAAGTCCACTTCTCTTACCAATTCTGATTTGGTACATTACCAAAACCATATATCACTTCACACTAAAGTCACTTTGGGCAGAATACAAATATCCTCAATACACCAAATGAAATCCTAATTCACAAAGTCCAAATCCCACAATATATATACATATAAACACTCCTAATTATTACATACTATTTCCAGAACCAATTTACATACATATTCATCAATCCTCAATATCACAATTCATCTAATATCTTCATGAATTCAAACATTCATCAAGGAGTCTCAAGGCTGCCGAAATGCTCCACATTGCCAAAGTTTCCCATAATTTCGTTAACTTCAATCCCAATTGCACAATCACCACATATACATGGAAATAACTTACTAGGACATTAAATCACTCTACTCAACATGAATTTCCACCAAATATATGTAAAAATAATTCATTAAATATACAACTTCATGGCTGTCCAAAATTGGATATGTCAATAACTCCTCAAAACTTTAAAATTTCTTCACAAAGCAAACACCCATAACATGTTTTCAAACTTTAACAAAGCAATATTCAAAAATACAAACTTACCTATTGTTAGGACTTGTTAAACCTTCACTAAACTTCCTTGATTTTGCTATCAAACTCTTCCTTGTGATGTGGAGGTAACTTTTAATGAAACAACCTAGGTGTTTGGAGGTGAATTGAAGAGGATGATGGAGCTTTAAGCCAAACGGCCATGGAGGATTTCAAGTTTCCATTTCGGCATGGATGAAGGAATTGGAGAAGATGAAGTTTGCAGATTGTATAATGGATTTACACCTCCCCATTTAGTGTTTAATTTATTCCTTAGTGGTCCACTTACGAAAATTAAATCATATTATATGTTTAACTTTCATTTATTTCACATTAAACCCATAATTTTTGCTATTTACTTTAGGTACCACCAATTTAATTTTTCATTATATTTTCCAACTGTAATATTATTTATTTTTAATGGAAATTTAGGTCAAAAGACAATTTGGGATGTCAAATGACCACAATGCCCCTGTTCGAGTTGCATTTCCGATTTTTCGGTAACACCGGGTTTTGTCTGTTTTTCGATTTCTCACTTTTCTTTGCACTAATTATTTAATTTTTCTTTGATATTTCTAATGATATTTATACTTCAATAAATATTTATTGGAGTCCTAAAAATATTTTCCAGGGTTCCCCGCGGTCCAGTGTTAGTCAACGGTCCACGCCGTGACTTCCCGGTGCGGTCACCCATCGCTAGGGTTCTCGGCTCGCTTAACTTGGTTACATTTCTTTGCTATTATTTTTCCTTTGTTTTTCTTGTATTTTATTTTCTTGTATTTCATTATTTTATGTCTCCTCACTCATATAGAAGTGTAGTTCTAGGCATCATAGCTGTCCGGACAACACTGGTCACCGGAGCAGTAGAACGCACTACCGAACATAGGGGTGTTACATTTCGGGTTTCGGTCAAAACTACAAACTTGTAGATCTATGTCTTATTGCACGCGGGTAAAATTTTAGGTCATTCTGAATTATGTAGACCAAGTTATGGTCATTTTACTATTGCTGGTCAAAATGCATCAAAAATGGTCACTTTAGGTCATTTTAGGTCATTTTAGGTTTGGCCAGTTTTTGGACCCGAATTTGTGCAAGCTTTTTCACTTGCTTATGGTCATTTCTGGGCTTTGGTGTCTTCATAAGACTTGTAGATGTAGGTCTTAACTATTCATGGTCAAAATTTCAGGTCAATTGGACCTATTTTGAGTGAGTTATGGCCAAAATACTAACTGATGCCCAAATGGTCAATTTTCAGGCCTTAATTGCACTAATCTGCATTTGGTCACTTTTCAAGTTACCTTACAAGCAGAATTTTGGTAAGCTTCCTTCATGAAAGTTGATACATTTTGTGCCTAGTTTCACCTCCAATTGGTCTCATACCAATTGGAGCCGCACACTTAAGGTTCTAGGCCCAAAACACAAACTACCCTATTGCATTTTGTTCATACTCATCAAAGATCACTTTTAACACCCACCAAACTCCACATTCATGTCAACTTTGGTTTGTACCATAACCTAAACATATTTTACCACATATTGTTGATCATTTTGGCAGCTTAAAATCACATTCAACATACACCATAAAGTGAAGAATTTGTCAAACTCAATTACAACAATTTAATCACCTATTCATGCTCATTTACATGTCCAATCTCACACCATCACACATATACTCAAGCTGCCATAACAACTATCACAATTAAACATTAATATTCCATAATCCAAACATAAAATAACATCCTTATGGTTCACCAAACCAAACTGCTGATTCATGCATTTACATTCCATTAATTTCCAAGCTTCCAATTTCAAATACACATTCATATATACTAAGTATACATCACCCAAATTAATTCCTACACACATAAACATTAAATCAACCTTTTAATCTACCATTTACAAGCAAGAATAAACTGTCTTCAAGGAGTTTCCATGGCTGCCAAAAGTACACATTCCCCTTTAAACATCAAACCTCAAAAATCTCTCCATAAATCAAATACCCATAACATCTTTACAAACTTTAATAAAACAATACTCAAAAACACAAACTTACCTATTGATGAGGCTTGTTAAATCTTCCCCAAACTCCCTTGAATTTAGTATCTACTTCTTCCTTGTGAGGTGGGGATCAAATTAGTGAAGTAACATTGGTGTTTGGAGGTGGAAATGATGGAGATTAGGAAGCTCTCTCAAGTTTCGGCCATGGAGGATTTTGAGCTCTTCATTTCGGCATGGAAGGATGAATGAAGAAGATGAAATGCTTAATGGGTTTACACCTGCCCACATAAGGATTGTTTAATCCCATAGTGCTCCACTCACCACAAATTAACTATATTATATGTTTTAAAGTGTTATTTACTCAATTTATATCCCATTTTTGCTATTTACATTATGTACCACTAATTTAATTTTTTCATGAAATTTTCCAAATATAATATCATGTATTTTTAATGGACATTTAGGTCAAAAGACAACTTGGGATGTCAAATGACCACAATGCCCCTCCCTGTTCGGGTTGCATTCCCGATTTTTCGGTAACACCGGGTTTTGTCCGTTTTCTCGATTTCACACTTTTCTTTGTACTAATTAATTAATTTTTCTTTGATATTTCTGATGGTATTTATACTTCAATAGGTGTCTATTTAAGTCCTAAAAATATTTTCCAGGGTTCCCTGCGGTCCAGGGCTAGTCAATGGTCCACGCCGCCACTTCCTAGTGCGGTCACCCATCGCTAGGGTTCTCGGCTCGCTTAACTTGGTTACATTTCTTTGCTATTATTTTTCCTTTGTTTTTCTTGTATTTTCCTTTCTTGTATTTCATTATTTTATCTCTCCTCACTCATATCGAAGTGTAGTTCTAGGCATCCTAGCTGTCCGGACAACACTGGTCACCGGAACAATAAAATGCACTATCGAACTTAGGGGCGTTACAATTCTCCCCCCCTTAAAATAAATTTTGTCTCGAAATTTTACCTGGTATTAGTCTCTAAACAGCTGTGGGTGTTGTCTCCTCATATCCTCTTCACGTTCCCAAGTAGCTTCCTGGCCTGAATGATGGTTCCACAGCACTTTAACCAGGTGTATCTGTTTATTCCTCAGCTGCTTCACCTCATAAGCCAGAATTTCTATGGGTTCTTCCTCATATGAGAGGTCTGGATTTACCTCAATCTCTTCAACTGATAGTACATGAGATGGGTCAGATCTGTACCTCCTTAACATGGACACATGGAAGACACTGTGTATCCTTGCTAACTCTGGAGGTAATACTAACCGATATGCCAAAGGACCAACTCTTTCCAGAACCTCATATGTTCCGATGAAATGAGGACTCAGTTTCCCCTTTCTGCCAAATCTCATAATCCTCTTCCAAGGAAGAACTTTGAGGAATACCTTATCACCCACTACATATTCAATATCTCTTCTCTTCAGACCAACATAGGACTTCTAACGGTCTGATGCAGCCTTGAGTCTATCTCTATTCAATCTAATCTTTTCCTCTATCTGCTGAATAATTTCTAGCCCAATCATCTTCCTTTCACCTACTTCATCCCAACATAGGGGAGTTCTGCACTTCCTGCCATACAAAGCTTCATATGAAGGCATCCTAATGCTTGATTGGTAACTGTTGTTATAAGCAAACTCAATCAAAGGCAAGTGTGTATCCCAACTACCTTCAAACTCAATCACACAAGCCCGTAGCATATCCTCCAATATCTGAATTACCCTCTCAGACTAGCCATCTGTCTGTGGGTGGAATGCCGTGCTGAAGTTCAATCTAGTCCCTAGGGCTCTCTGAAGACTACCCCAGAATCTAGAAGTGAACTTAGGATCTCTGTCAGATACAATCGATACTGGCACTCCATGCAATTTTACAATCTCATTTATGTACAATCTGGCCAATCTTTCCAGGCTATAGTCCATCCGAACTGGCAAAAAGTGAGCAGACTTGGTTAGTCTATCAACTATGACCCATACTGCATCATGACTATTCTGTGTCCTCGGAAGTCTCATCACAAAATCCATAGTTATCCGTTCCCTTACAGTGTTTCATAGGGTGCCACTTGTATGCTAGCTTGACACTTATTAATGTATATAAATTCTGTTAGTGGGATATATCTGTCCCATCTCCCTCGGATTCAAGGACAGAAGTTCTCAGTATATTCTCGAGGGTTTATTACATTTTACAGGTTATTATTATCATTTCATTTCATTATTTATAGAAACTCAATGAGTTTTAAAATTTACCTGAATCAGTTGTTTCAACTGTCCATCCGTTTGAGGATGATAAGTCGTACTGATATCTCTAAGCTTATAGCAATTACTGTGGTACAGGTAATTCACATTAATATAACTGAGTCACTGACTCTAGCTACCTTACAAGTGTAGTCATTTGATAGGCTAGTTCTAAAGTTTTAAATTTTTGACTAAAATTTTCACATTTATTTCCAGTAATAGTACTCTATTCGGGTGCAACTGTATCAATTTATAGATTACTTACAAATATTCTTAATTTATTATACCAAGAGGAAGCACGTAGCTCTACACAATAATCCCATATTGGTACTGTAATCTGCAACTTACAATACAAACATCGAGAACATTACATAGTCACTATGTTATAACCACATGAACTAGGTTTTCTAACATCTTATCTTTCTCGAATCCACTAATATCCTAAATCAATTCTGATTACAATATCCATTAATAATTACTAACAGTAACATCTTTGCCCTCATCTAGAGCAATTCTATTACTGTAACTTACTTTTAGGTCCTCTTGCCTTACATTAAGTAGGCTTGCTAATTAGCTTTATAATTTATGGTATGTTAGAAAATACTTTTAGCTAACAATTTTTCCAAAATTAATGTCAATCATACTTGTTATTGTAGTTTTGATCCTAAAAGACTAGTCACTAACACATTAAAATTTATTCCCCTGTAAAGGAATAGCAACAAAACATAGAATTCTAACACTAACATATAAATAAGTAGTTCTGGGATCAAACAATAACTCATTGTTTCTTTTAAAAATTAAGAACTTACCAACAGCTACATCCAAAGTTTCTGCTCTTTCTCCTTGGCGCATAGTGGACGCTCTGACTGGTGCGCTACTATATTCGGGTTGATTCACTGTGTTATAGTGGTGAGGAGTACCAACTCTATTTCTATCTCGACCACGATCGTGATGCAGTGAACTCCGGAAAGCAGATCGAGGTGCTCTAGTACAATCTTTAGCAAAGTGTCCAAGTTTTCCACAATTGTAGCAGGCTCCAAAGGCCTTACGACAAATACCTCCATGTAGCTTACCACAAACATGGCAGAAATGGGCAGAATAGGAACTTCTAGTTATTCGACGGCTAGATCTTGGTGTTATCTGACCTGATAATCCGCCTCTATCGTATCCTTGAGCTCGGGGTTCCTCAAATTCTTTTCTCTTCCCCAAATTACTGCTCAAGCTCTGACCCATAGATTTCTCCCTCTTCTCTGTTTCACACTGCTCTTGTGGGGGTTAGGTCTGTACTTGGGCTTAGGCTGACAGATTATCAGCCATTTGTTGGAAGAAAGTGGCCATTTGCTGGGCCATTTGTGCAGTAATTTGTACTGGTAAAACTGGTACAGTCGGGCCTTCGACACTTTGTGGAGCTGGGGCCTTAACTTGTACTTCTGCCATCACGGACTGTTCTATTGTCTCATTCTTTTCTTCCATATCTTTTCACAAGATTTTCTATTCCTGTACAACCAACATAAGGAGATTCCTCTCCATTAGTTCATATTTATGATGTAAATGTACTATATGTATCAAACATTTGAGCAGTTGTAGTTACCGATAAAAAGATTTCAAATTCACAGTTCGAAATTTACTTTAAAACCATTGCTCTGATACCACAAAACATGTCACATCCTACTCCCCTGTAAGATGTAACATGATCCCGTAGTATACCTAATGAATTACCGTACTTTGCCTACTGATAATCTATTAAATATACTACAAGAGATTTTAAAACAATTTTCCTAAAATTTAAACCATCGATTAAAATCTGGTGTTATAAATTTTTTTTTTTTAAATTTCGGCAAAGTGCCGGTTGTATTTTGAGAAAACAGTTCTTCAAAACCTGCAAAGAACACACTCCCAATATGTTTGCTCAAATACAACTTCAATAACTTCATTTGCACTCATAATTCAAATCTCAATAATCAAATCAATCTCCTCATAAAAGAAATATTTCATTGATCACAAGACTCAAAATTAATATTACAAAACTATTCCGATAAATGAAATCCCAAACTTACATTTACAATAATTTACATTTAATTACATACCAAAATATTTTACAAGAGTTTTTATACAACTGCTCAAATAATTTACATACATATTATTACATGCTTACATCAAAGCCTATGTACATGGGTATACCTATGATATATCTGGAGCTGATCTAAATGTGTCTTCAAAGAAACTTACTCACTGCTCTATGCTCTTCTTACCTGCGACAGCATGCAAAGTTATCGCTGAGTGGTGAACTCAGTGGTGCACAACTATAATTTAAAACATAGTACAACATACATTGACAAAATTTACAGCAATCAAATTGAAAATCTGAATACTCATCAAATTCCAAAACTCAAAATATTCGTTGCCAATAATGTAAATCAATTGTATAAAATGACTTTGATCACGAAATTCAATTTATCAAATAATGACTAACCATTTAAGGTAGTTCCAACAAAATCAATTATACATAAATCATAACTGAAATCACAATTCTTTACTGTTCAAAAACATTCTGTGTCTCAAAAACCATGCTGTATCTCAAAAATCATGCTGTATCTCAAAAATCATTCTTTATCTCACTAACTATGCAATACTAATCCGAAAGGGCCATATTCGATGTGATTTTAACTCCCTATCGTCAGGGAGGTCGAATCAGATTCTAACTCCCTATGGTCGGGGAGGTCGAATCATCGTGCACAGTACACACCACAATAATGAATCTTCCGCAAGGGCTATAACGATAAAAAAAACTTAGATCTAACCTCAAATCAGAGGAAAATCTAAGCCTGTGCATGTACCATGGTAATCAAAATACAACTAACTCCATTGTCTTCTCAACAAAGGATAGAGACGGGTAATAACCTAGTCAAGCATCTATAGTGAGATATAAAACAAAATCACAATCCTTTTAGTGAGCATAAAACACAATATAATTTGATTCAAAGTCAATTCCAATATCCAATAATTTTTATGCTCATCACAATTCAAATCATAAATTTGCATTTTTCCATGAAAATTACCATTACAATTCAAAACATGTTCTATCACAATTTTCCAAAACATAATTTATTCAATCCATAACAATGCTTAATGCTTGTGGAAATACCATTTCACAAAGCTAAATTCATACATACTATAACAATTTCAATAATCATTGAATTAAATCCAATGCTTGTTAAACATAATACATAAGAAAAATATGTCATTTAATCATATGAAATATTCAAAACAAAATCAGTTAAAAACTAGTTGTGCACAAACCTTTGATAACTGTCTCTTGGCTCTGACTCAGTGTTTCCTTCCCCTTCCCTGAGTCTTTGCTAACTGAGAAACACAATTTGAAGTGTTTCAGTACTCGTTTAAACTGTCTCTAAGAATAAGGTTCAATAATTAATTTATCGAATTCTATTATTTCCTTAGTCAACCTAAGATGTCAACCCTCGATGCAGTCTAGGTGAATTAGGTTTTAATGTTACCAATATGTCACATTTGTAGCCTTTTAGGGTTGGTACATGTTACCAAATTCATTTCCATGTATATTGCGTTTTATTGCAACTTGCTGAGTTCCGGGAAACTAGTTTGACCTAGCCGGACTACCTAGTTCCCTTTGTTTTCGGGTTTTGGTCAAAACTAAAAACTTGTAGATCTATGTCTTATTGCACGCGGGGAAAAATTTCAGGTCATTCTGAGTTATGTAGACCAAGTTATGGTCATTTTACTATTGCTGGTCAAAATGCATCAAAATTGGTCACTTTAGGTCATTTTAGGTCATTTTAGGTTCGGCCAGTTTTTGGACCCGAACTTGTGCAAGCTTTTTGACTTGCTTATGGTCTTTTATGGGCTTTGGTGTCTTCATAAGACTTGTAGATATAGGTCTTAGCTATTCATGGTCAAAATTTCAGGTCAATTGGATCTGTTTTGAGTGAGTTATGGCCAAAATACTAACTGCTGCCCAAATGGTCAATTTTCAGGCCTTAATTGCACTAATCCGAATTTGGTCACTTTTCAAGTTACCTTACAAGCAGAATTTTGGTAAGCTTCCTTCATGAAAGTTGATACATTTTGTGCCTAGTTTCACCTTCAATTGGTCTCATACCAATTCGAGCCACACACTTAAGGTTCTAGGCCCAAAACACAAACTGCCCTATTGCATTTTGTTCATACTCATCAAAGATCACTTTTAACACCCACCAAACTCCACATTCATGTCAACTTTGGTTTGTACCATAACCTAAACATATTTTACCACATATTATTGATCATTTTGGCAGCTTACAATCACATTCAACATACACCATAAAGTGCATAATTTGTCAAACTCAATTACAACAATTTAATCACCTATTCATGCTCATTTACATGTCCAACCTCACACCATCACACATATACTCAAGCTGCCATAACAACTATCACAATTCAACATTAATATTCCATAATCCAAACATAAAATAACATCCTTATGGTTCACCAAACCAAACTGCCGATTCATGCATTTACATTCCATTAATTTCCAAGCTTCCAATTTCAAATACACATTCACATATACTAAGTATACATCACCCAAATTAATTCCTACACACATAAACATTAAATCAACCTTTTAATCTACCATTCACAATCAAGAATAAACTGTCTTCAAGGAGTTTCCATGGCTGCCAAAAGTACACATTCCCCTTTAAACATCAAACCTCAAAAATCTCTCCATAAATCAAATACCCATAACATCCTTACAAACTTTAATAAAACAATACTAAAAAACACAAACTTACCTATTGATGAGGCTTGTTAAATCTTCCCTAAACTCCCTTGAATTTAGTATCTACTTCTTCCTTGTGAGGTGGGGATCAAAATTAGTGAAGTAACTTTGGTGTTTGGAGGTGGAAATGATGGAGATTAGGAAGCTCTTTCAAGTTTCGGCCATGGAGGATTTTGAGCTCTTCATTTCGGCATGGAAGGATGAATGAAGAAGATGAAATGCTTAGTGGGTTTACACCTGCCCACATAAGGATTGTTTAATACCATAGTGCTCCACTCACCACAAATTAACTATATTATATGTTTTAAAATGTTATTTACTCAATTTATATCCCATTTTTGCTATTTACATTATGTACCACTAATTTAATTTTTTCATGACATTTTCCAAATATAATATCATGTATTTTTAATGGACATTTAGGTCAAAAGACAACTCGGGATGTCAAATGACCACAATGTCCCTGTTCGAGTTGCATTCTCGATTTTTCGGTAACACCGGGTTTTGTCCGTTTTCTCGATTTCTAACTTTTCTTTGTACTAATTAATTAATTTTTCTTTGATATTTCTAATGGTATTTATACTTCAATAGGTGTCTATTTAAGTCCTAAAAATATTTTTCAGGGTTCCCTGCGGTCTAGGGCTAGTCAACAGTCCACGCCGCGACTTCCCAGTGCGGTCACCCATCGCTAGGGTTCTCGGCTCGCTTAACTTGGTTACATTTCTTTGCTATTATTTTTCCTTTGTTTTTCTTATATTTTCCTTTCTTGTATTTCATTATTTTATGTCTCCTCACTCATATCGAAATGTAGTTTTAGGCATCCTAGCTGTCCGGACAACACTGGTCACCGGAATAGTAGAACGCACTACCGAACTTAGGGGCGTTATAGCGGGGAATCCTGAAAAATATTTTTATGACTTAAATAACTGTCTATTGAAGTATAAATATCATTAGAAATATCAAAGAAAAATAAATTAATTAGTACAACGAAAAGTGAGAAATCGAAAAAACGATAAAACTCGGTGTTACCGAAAAATCGGGAATGCAACCCGAACAGGGGCATTGTGGTCATTTGACACCCCGAGTTGTCTTTTGACCTAAATGTCCATTAAAAATACATGATATTATACTTGTAAAATGTCATGAAAAATTAAATTGGTGGTACCTAATGTAAATAGCAAAAATTGAGAGTTAATTGAAGGAAAATGAAACTTTAGATTAAATTAATATTAAATCTTATATAGTGCTCTACTAACTCACATAAGTGGACCACTTACTCTTCATTTAGGACAGCAGATTCATCTTCTTCTTCAATCTCTCAAATTCAGCCGAAAATGGAGGAATTAAGAACTCCATGGCCGCATGGTTTTGGAGCTCCATGCAAGCTTGATCCATGCCTCCTTCCTTGCACTTTCCTTCATTAAAAGTTGTCCATACACCTTGGGCAATAGATAGGCAGCAAGAAGACCAAGTTTTGGTGAAGTTTTGAAGAGTTTCCAAAGTAGTAAGTATGTGTTTTTTATTATTGCTTCATTAAAGTTTGTGAGGATGTTATGGGTACTTGAATTGTGGAGAGATTTTTGAGGTTTGATGTTCTAAGGGAGATGTTTATTTTTGGCAGCCATGGAAACTCCATAAGAACAGTTTATCCTTGCATGTAAATGGTAGATTAAAGGGTTGATTAAGTGTTTATGTGTGTAGGAATAAATTGGGTGATGTATATTAGATGTATATGTGAATGTACACTTAACTTTGGAAGCTTAGAAACCAAATTGATGAAGACTACAATTCAGCAACCTGAAGTGTGAACCCAAAATATGTATTTCATGGCTTGGTTTATGGAATTATATGATTGAATTATGGTGCTTGTTATGGCAGCTTGTACATGTGTGCAAGAGTTTGAGTTTGGACATGTAAATGAGCTAGGTTATGTGATTAAATTGTTTTGAACTTGGTAAATTCTGTACTATAAGGTGCATATTGAGTGTGGTTATAAGCTGCCTAAATAACCAAAAATGTGTTGTGAAATGTGTTTAGGTTATGGTACAAAACAGAAATGGCATGAATGTGTAAATTGGTAAGTGTTAAATGCATCCTTTGATGAGTGATGGACAATGTGCAATAGGGCAGTGTGTGTTTTAGCCTAGAACCTTAAGTGTGTGGCTCGAATTAGTATGAAACCAATTGGAGGTGAAACTAGGCACAAAAAGTGCCAACTTTCATGAAGGAAGCTTCCCAAAATTCTGCTTGGAAGGTAATTTGAAAAATGACCAAATCCGGATTAGTGCATTTAAGGCCTGAAAATTGACCATTTGGGCAGTAATTAGTGTTTTGGCCATAACTCACTCAAAACAGGTCCAATTGACCTGAAATTTTTACCATGACTAGTTGAGACATATATCTACAAGTCTTATGAAGACACCAAAGCCCAGAAATGAGCATAAGCAAGTCAAATAGCTTGCACAAGTTCGGGTCCAAAAACTGGCCGAACCTAAAATGACCTAAAATGACCTAAAGTGACCAATTTTGATGCACTTTGACCAGCAATAGTAAAATGACCATAACTTGGTCTAGTAAACTCAGAATGACCTCAAATTTTGCCCCGCGTGCAATAAGACATAGATCTACAAGTTTGTAGTTTTGACCGAAACCCGAAAACCAAGAGAACTAGGTCATCCGGTTAGGTCAAATTAGTGTACTGGAATCCAACAAATTGCACTAAAGTGCACTATACATGGAATATGAATTGGGTAACATGTACCAACACTAAAAGGCTATAAAATGTGACATATTGGTAATATTGAAACCTAATTCACCTAGACTGCATCGAGGGTCGAAATCTTAGGTTGACTAAGAAAATAATAGAATGAAATAAATTAAATATTAAGCCTCATTGTTAGAGACGGTTTAAATGAGTTCTGAAACACTTTAAATTATGTGTTTCAGTTAGCAAAGACTCAGGGAAAGGGAAAGAAACACTGAGTCAGAGCCAAGAGACAGTTATCAGAGGTTTGTGCACAATAGTTATTTCTTTTGAATTTTTTAATTGAAATAAATTATGATCAATTGTATGTTATTGTTTTAAATTGCGTTTGTGCACAATAATTTTGACTTCTCATTTTCTACTTAAAATTTTAATTGAACATTATAGTTTTAAATTGTGTGCGTGCACAATACTTTTATATTCACTCCTTTTACTAGCAAATTTATTTGGAAAAATGAGTTATGAATAATTTTTTATTGTTTTGGTTTTGGGAATATTATTTGGAAATTATTGTGTTACCTACTTTGTAAATGAAAATTTTGAGATAAATAGTGTTTAGTGGTATCGGAGCAAAGTAGGGACGACGATACGTAATGGCTACGATTCCTGGGAATTCTCACGCGTGAACCCTGGAGCTTGCAGGGATGGCAATACGTAACGCCTATAAGTGCTCTGATAAGTACACTATATTCCTCCTCCATTTATGGGGTGAGTATGACTATATTCCTCCCTCTTTGGCTTGTCAGTCTGAGGTGAGTGTGGATGAGTACTCATTATTTAGCTAGCTTCCTCCCTCATTGATTTTGATTATTGGGGTGAGTGTGTCTTGTCGTGGTGTATAACACGGCATGTGTGGAAAAATTGTGTCATGGCCTAAATTGTGTTATCGATTGGCAACACTGTATTCTTCAGTCATTTCATCAAATTGTGTTATTGATTGGCAAAACTGTATTGTTCAGTTATTTGATCAAATTGTGTTATTGATTGACAAAACTGTGTTACTCAGTTATTTGATCAAATTTGTGTTATATGAACTTTGTAAATTGTGAAATGGAATTGTGAATCATTTGATTTGTGAATTGTCAATAAAAGATTTATATATCGCATTTCAAATTGTTATTGTGCACCACTGAGTAAATTTTACTCAGTGATAGCTTTTCATTGTTGTCGCAGGTAGACAGACTGACAGGGCAGCAGACTAAGCTGCTAGTGCTTTAGTGAGAGATCATCGGGTATATTGAGTATACCATATTTTGCATTTTATATTATAATGTATGTTCACTGTATGAATATAGTGTTCTTGGTTTTGAGCAGTTGTAAATTAAAATTGCACATTAAAGTTATACATTAAATTTGTAAATTATTTTGGGTTGTAAATATTGTGATATATTTCTTTTATCTCAGCCTTTGGAAATATTGAAAAATTATTATGGATTTCAGTTGAGAAACATATTGTGTTGATTAAATATTGGAGTTGAGATTGAGAAATATATTTGAAGTGCTTTTTTTTACAGGTTTTTGAAGAACTTTTTTATTCAAAATACAGGTGGCACTCCGCTAAAATTTTTACAGAAATTGTTAATTCTTCAAATGTGTTAATTGTTTCACTTCAGTTCAAAATTCTTTTTAACACCTATAAATAGTGCTCACCACTATAAAAAGAAGTAAGAAAAGTTTTAAAATCCCTTGTAGTATATTTAATGCGTTATCAGTAGACGAAGTTGGTAATTCATTAGGTATACTAAGGGATCATGTTATGCCTTATAGAGGGGTAGGGTGTGACATGTTTAAGTGGTATTAGAGCCTGGTTTTTAAATCCTGTTTTCACCTGTAATTTGAATATTATTTCTTCATAGTACAATTGCTCAATGTCATTGTTTGATACATACAGTACATTACATTATAAATATGCACTAACGGGAGGAAATCTCCTTGTGTTATCTGTTCAGGAGGTCTAAGATCCTCGAATTGATTATGGAAGAGGGTGATCGTTCAGTCGATCAATCGATAGAGGCTGAGGTACAAGTTGAGGCCCTAGCTCCACAAAGTGTTGAAGGCCCGACTGTACCAATTTTACCGGTACAAATTACTGCACAAATGGCCCAGTAAATGGCCACTTTCTTTCAACAAATGGCTGATAATCTGTCAGCCCAAGCCTAAGTACAGATCCAACCCCCACAAGGGCAACATGAAATAGAGAAGAGGGAGAAACCTATGGGTCAGAGCTCAAGCAGTAATTTGAGAAAGAGAAAAGAATTTGAGGAGCCCCGAGCTCAGGGATATAACAGAGGTGGATCATCAAGGTAGAGACCACCAAGGTCCAGTCGTCGAACAACTAGAAGTTCCTACCCTCCCTGCCAATGTGAAACTTGTGGTAAAAATCATGGTGGGGTATGCTACAAGGCCATAGGAGCCTCTTATAACTATGGAGGCATAGGACACTTTGCCAAGGACTGCACCAGTGCCCGTAAAGTTGGACCACCTCCTACTACTGCTGAAGGGTTAGTTCAGAGCCCTGTCACCAGAGGTTCACAACCACCCAGAAGAGGTAGAGGCAGGGGTAGAGATAACCCAGTAGGCAGCCAAGGCACAGTGAAACAATCAGAGCAAGATAGTGCTCCAATCAGAGTCTACGCAATGAGACAGAGAGAAAAAGTCGAGACATCTGATGTTGTGGCTGGTACCTTCTCAACTTTTAATCAAAATGTGTTTGTGTTATTTGATCGGGGTTCTACCCATTCTTATGTGAGTGCTAACATCATTGATTGCATTGCTGTTCCATATACAAAAAAATGAACTTTGAGGTGCTAATAACCAGTCCGTTAGGACAAGAGGTCAGGGTTAATAGAATGTATAGGGATTGTCCTTTGGTGATCCAAGGACACACTTTTCGATCTAATCTCATTGAAATGCCCTTCAGAGATTATGATATCATCTTGGGCATGGATTGGTTAGCCAGGCATCATGCCATGATTGATTCTAGATTGAAGACAGTCACTTTTGGTCTCCCTCAGTATAGTGATGTGGTAATACATGGGGAGAGGCAGCTATTGTCATCAAACGTCATTTCGGCTGCACTAGCTAGAAAAATGATCAGAAAGGGGTGTGAAGCATACTTGGCACATGTGATAGACACCTAAGTGGGGAGTCCAGCATTGAGGGATATCCCTACAGTATATGAATTTCCAGATGTGTTTCCTGATGAATTGCCAGGATTACCTTCGGAAAGAGAGGTGCAGTTTGAAATTAATGTTATGCCTGGTGTGGATCCAATCTCCATAACACCATATAGAATGGCACCAGCAGAATTGAAGGAGTTGAAGATACAGTTGCAAGAACTACTTGAAAAGGGCTTCATCCGCCCTAGTGTGTCACCATGGGGAGCGCCAGTATTGTTTGTTAAGAAGAAGGATGGCACTCTTCGTTTATGTATTGTTTGACCTAGAATCTGCATACTTTTATATTAGTGTTAGAATTATATGTTCTGTAGTTATTCTTTTACAGGGGAATAAATTTTGATGCATTAGTGATTAGTCCTTTAAGATAAGGATTGTGATAATAGGTGAAATTAGTTTTGAAAGAGTTTATCGGCGACAAGTATTTTCTAACACACCATAGATTATAAAGCTAAACGACAAGCCTACTTAATGTAAGGCAAGAGGACGTAAAAGTAAGTTACAGTAATAGAATTGCTCTAAATGAGGGCAAGGATGTTACTGTTAGTAATTGTTAATGGATATTGTAATCAGAATAAGATTCGAATATCAGTAAATTCGAAAAGGATAAAATATCAGAAAATTTGATCTATTGGGATGTATCGTAGTAACTATGCAATGTTCTTGATATTTATACTGTAAGCTGCAGATTACAGTACTGACTTGAGATTATTGTGTAGAGCTACGTGCTACTCAATATTACACCAAGATGAGAATAGTTGCCAACGGCATTTGTTTTGGTATAGTTATGCCAGGATAGAATTTAATTGTTAGAAATAAGTTTGAAAATCCTACTTAGGGATTTAAAACTCAAAAGTTAGAAAATCGAAAGGTTATAGTTTAGTACAGAAGGAAGTAAGTTATAGAATATTAAAAGATAAAAAGAGTTGTGGAAGTAGAAATTTGAACAGTTGATTCAGATATAACAAAGAAATGTTACGAATGTGAGGAAGACTATTGACTAGAATGGTCAGAGGACCAATGACTAGATAAATCATTCTAACATGACCTCAAAGGTCATTCAAGAAGGAACATGAACCGAAATATTAGACAGCACAATAGTAAGAGAAGATTGGTGTTATACAAACAAATGAAATGTTGTATTAGATTGTTAAAAGTCTTATACAAATTCGAGGGAAAGAAGATTATACGATCATATAGAAAGGAGAAAATAAACGTATGACTATTGAAAAATGGCTATTGGGTAAAATTTCGCAGACGAAATTTATTTTAAGGGGGGGAGAATTGTAACACCCCTATGTTCGGTAGTGCATTCTACTGTTCCTGTGACCAATGTTGTCCGGACAGTTAGGATGCCTAGAACTACACTTAGCTATGAGTAAGGAGACATAAAATAATGAAATACAAGAAAAGAAAAGACAAGAAAAACAAAGGAAAAATAATAGCAATGAAATGTAACCAAGTTAAACGAGCCAAGAACCCTAGCGATGGGTGACCGCATCGGGAAGTTGCGGCGTGGACCGTTGACTAGCCCTGGACCACGGGGAACCCCGAAAAATATTTTTAGGACTTAAATAAATTTCTATTGAAGTATAAATACCATTAGAAATATCAAAGAAAAATAAATTAATTAGTACAAAGAAAAGTGAGAAATCGAGAAAACGATAAAACTCGGTGTTACCGAAAAATCGGGAATGCAACCCGAACAGGGGCATTGTGGTCATTTGACACCCCGAGTTGTCTTTTGACCTAAATGTCCATTAAAAATACATGATATTACACTTGGAAAATGTCATGAAAAATTAAATTGGTGGTACCTAATGTAAATAGCAAAAATTGAGAGTTAAATGAAGGAAAATGAAACATTAGATTAAATTAATATTAAATCTTATATAGTGCTCCACTAACTCACATAAGTGGACCACTCACTCTTCATTTAGGACAGCAGATTCATCTTCTTCTTCAACCTCTCAAATTCAGCCGAAAATGGAGGAATGAAGAACTCCATGGCCGCATGGTTTTGGAGCTCCATGCAAGCTTGATCCATGCCTCCTTCCTTGCACTTTCCTTCATTAAAAGTTGTCCATACACCTTGGGCAGTAGATAGGCAGCAAGAAGACCAAGTTTTGGTGAAGTTTTGAAGAGTTTCCAAAGTAGTAAGTATGTGTTTTTGATTATTGCTTCATTAAAGTTTGTGAGGATGGTAAGGGTACTTGAATTGTGGAGAGATTTTTGAGGTTAGATGTTCTAAGGGAGATGTTTATTTTTGACAGCCATGGAAACTCCATAAGAACAGTTTATCCTCGCATGTAAATGGTAGATTAAAGGGTTAATTAAGTGTTTATGTGTGTAGGAATAAATTGGGTGATGTATATTAGATGTATATGTGAATGTACACTTAACTTTGGAAGCTTGGAAAGCAAATTGATGAAGACTACAATTCGGCAACTTGAAGTGTGAACCCAGAATATGTATTTCATGGCTTGGTTTATGGAATTATATGATTGAATTATGGTGCTTGTTATGGCAGCTTGTACATGTGTGCAAGAGTTTGAGTTTGGACACGTAAATGAGCTAGGTTATGTGATTGAATTGTATGTAATTTGAACTTGGTAAATTCTGTACTATAAGGTGCATATTGAGTGTGGTTATAAGCTGCTTAAATAACCAAAAATGTGTTGTGAAATGTTTTTAGGTTATGGTACAAAACAAAAATGGCATGGATGTGTAAAATGGTAAGTATTAAATGCATCCTTTGATGAGTGATGGACAATGTGCAATAGGGCAGTGTGTGTTTTGGCCTAGAACCTTAAGTGTGTAGCTCCAATTGGTATGAGACCAATTGGAGGTGAAACTAGGCACAAAAAGTGCCAACTTTCATGAAGGAAGCTTACCAAAATTCTGCTTGGAAGGTAACTTGAAAAATGACCAAATCCGGATTAGTGCATTTAAGGCCTGAAAATTGACCATTTGGGCAGTAGTTAGTGTTTTGGCCATAACTCACTCACAACAGGTCCAATTGACCTGAAATTTTTACCATGAATAGTTGAGACATATATCTACAAGTCTTATGAAGACACCAAAGCCCAGAAATGAGCATAAGCAAGTCAAATAGCTTGCACAAGTTCGGGTCCAAAACCTGGCCGAACCTAAAATGACCTAAAATGACCTAAAGTGACCAATTTTGATGCACTTTGACCAGAAATAGTAAAATGACCATAACTTGGTCTAGTAAACTCAGAATGACCTGAAATTTTGCTCCGCGTGCAATAATACATAGATCTACAAGTTTGTAGTTTTTACCGAAACCCGAAAACCAAGAGAACTAGGTCATCCGGTTAGGTCAAAGTAGTATATCGGAATCCGACAAATTGCACGAAAGTGCACTATAGTTGGAAATGAATTGGGTAACATGTACCAACACTAAAAGGCTATAAAATGTGACAAACTGGTAACATTGAAACCTAATTCACCTAGACTGCATCGAGGGTCAACATCTTAGGTTGACTAAAAAAATAATAGAATTCAATAAATTAAGTATTAAGCCTCATTGTTAGAGACTGTTTAAATGAGTACTGAAACACTTCAAATTGTGTGTTTCAGTTAGCAAAGACTCAGGGAAAGGGAAGGAAACACTGAGTCAGAGCCAAGAGATAGTTATCAGAGGTTTGTGCACAATAGTTATTTCTTTTGAATTTTTCAATTGAAATAAATTATGATCATTTGTATGTTATTGTTTTAAATTGTGTTTGTGCACAATAATTTTGACTTCTCATTTTCTACTTAAAAATTTAATTGAACATTATAGTTTTAAATTATGTCCGTGCACAATACTTTTATATTCACTTCTTTTACTAGCAAATTTATTTGGAGAAATGAGTTATGAATAATTTTTTATTGTTTTGGTTTTGGGAATATTATTTGGAAATTATTGTGTTGCCTACTTTGTAAATGGAAATTTTCAGATAAATTGTGTTTAGTGGTATCGGAGCAAAGTAGGGACGGCGATACGTAACGCCTACGATTCCTGGGAACTCTCACACGTGAACCCAAGAGCTTGCAGGGATGGTGATACGTAACGCTTACAAGTGCTCTGATAAGTACACTATATTCCTCCTCTATTTATTGGGTGAGTGTGACTATATTCCTCCCTCTTTGGCTTGTCAGTCTGAGGTGAGTGTGGATGAGTACTCATTATTTAGCTAGCTTCCTCTCTCATTGATTTCGATTATTGGGGTGAGTGTGTCTTGTCGTGGTGTACAACACGGCATGTGTGGAAAAATTGTGTCATGGCCTAAATTGTGTTATCGATTGGCAACACTGTATTCTTCAGTCATTTGATCAAATTGTGTTATTGATGGGTAAAACTGTGCTATTCAGTTATTTGATCAAATTGTGTTATTGATTGAAAAAACTGTATTGTTCAGTTATTTGATCAAATTGTGTTATTGATTGACAAAACTGTGTTACTCAGTTATTTGATCAAATTTGTGTTATATGAACTTTGTAAATTGTGAAATGGAATTGTGAATCATTTGATTTGTGAATTGTCAATAAAAGATTTATATATCGCATTTCAAATTGTTATTATGCACCACTGAGTAAATTTTACTCAGCGATAGCTTTTCATTATTGTCGCAGGTAGACAGACTGACAGGGCAGCATACTAGGCTGCTAGTGCTTCAGTGAGAGATCATCGGGTATATTAAGTATACCATATTTTGTATTTTGTATTATAATGTATGTTTACTGTATGTATATAGTGTTCTTGGTTTTGAGCAGTTGTAAATTAAAATTGTACATTAAAGTTATACGCTAAATTTGTAAATTATTTTGGGTTGTAAATATTGTGATATATTTCTTTTATCTCAGCCTTTGGAAATATTGAAAAATTATTATGGATTTGAATTGAGAAACATATTGTGTTGATTAAATGTTGGAGTTGAGATTGAGAAATATATTTGAAGTGTTTTTTTTTTTTTTTTACAGGTTTTTGAAGAACTATTTTATTCAAAATACAGATAGCACTCCGCTAAAATTTTTACAGAAATTGTTAATTCTTCAAATGTGTTAGCTGTTTCACTTCAGTTCAAAATTCTTTTTAACACCTATAAATAGTGCTCACCACTGTAAAAAGAAGTAAGAAAAGTTTTAAAATCCCTTGTAGTGTATTTAATGGGTTATTAGTAGACGAAGTTGGTAATTCATTAGGTATAGTACGGGATCATGTTATGCCTTACAGAGGGGTAGGGTGTAACATTCAATGTAAATATCATTGCCGCCAATTCCAAATCATGTGTGCTTTTCATGTGGCCTTAGCTATCTGAAAGCATAGACAACTACTTTCCCTTCTTGCATTAAAATATACCCAAGCCGGTTATGAGAGGCATCACTGTAGATCACATAATCTTTCCCTGACTCTAAATGTGTCAACACTGAAGCTTCTATGAGCATAGCCTTCAGTTTCTCAAAACTGATTTGACACTTATCATTCCAGTCAAACTTGACATTCTTATGTAGCAACTATAACACCCCTATTTGCCTAGCCTGGTAAATTATACTGTTCTGGTGACCAGTATCAGTCCGGACAATTAAGAGGATTAGAATTACATTTAGGACACCTAGATAAACCCTGAACACAAATAATTAGTAATTGTCAAATAGTTAAGTATAAAGAAGAAAAACAAAGCATAAGAAGTTAAATGAGCTGAGAGTCATTGTGATGGGTGACCTTCTAGGGAATGACTGCGAGGTCAGTCTAAACTTAAATTTAGAACCGTAAAATGTGACGCTATAGTCCTTAGGACCATTGCGAACATAGTGGAAAAGAGAAAATCACGAAAAAGAATTGTTAAACAGGTCAAATAATTAGGTCAGGGATCCGGAAGAAATATCGAATAACTTGCAAACCAGATTGAACTAGCGAGAGGCAATTTGGTCAATTTACCCCTAGAGTTGACACCTAACCTAACTGTCCAATAAAATTAGAGAAACAAAAATTTTGGAATGTAGAATTAAATTAAAGAAGAATGGAGAAAAGAAAAAAAAAAAAAAAGAAAAAGTTTATTCCATCATTGGATGGCATCATCATGATGTCAAAATCCATTTTAATTTCCCGACATAATTGACCAAGTTAATTCTTCTTAAATGAGACATAAAATAACAAAAAAGAAAAGAAAAAAAATCATTTTTGGTCTTCTTTTTCCTAGTGTGCCGCCCACTTCTCCCTCACCTCTCCATTGAAGCTTGAGTTCAAGCTTTCTTCCAACCACTTCAATCCACTTTGACACCAAAATAAACCATAAAAACTTATTAGTTCAACTTGAGGAAGCTTTAGAAGCAGGAAAGAAAGGGAATAAGGGAGTGAAATTGAAGAATTGAAATTCAAGTGGAGGTAAGCAATTTACTTTGAAAATTTTGGTTTCTTATTTGTGTGTTTAGCTCAAGTAACTTAGATATTAACTTAATATCAAAAGAAAATAATTGTTGAGAGACCAAACATGAAATTCATCCAGCTAGGGTTAGGGTTTGATATGAATGAGTTTGATGGTCTTGAATGGTTATTTGAAGTGAATTAAGTGTATAAATCATGAATATACACTTTAAATTTGCATTAGAATTAAAATGCTTGTAACTAGGGTTTGGAAATTGTGAAAAATTGAAGAAAATTTTGAGAATTGGCCAAATGATATTATTGACCTTATTTGAGTTGATAAATGGTCAATTGTGACCATTTGTAGTGTGTGTGAATTGTTGGAATCAAGTTCCAATTCGGATTGGAGAGGGTCAATCTGTAGGCAGCTTGACCTAGGTCCCTTTCAGGGACCAAAACTGAAAATATTACCAACCCAATTGGTGTGAGGCTGATTGATAATGAAACTAGACACAAAATGACACATTTTTCATTTAGGAATCATGCACAGAAAGTGACCATAACTTAGTGAACAATTTGGCCAAATCTGGAATTGGCAAATTGACGTGTGCAAAAATAACCAAATGAACAGTAGTTACATAAATGACCATAACTTGGTCTAGGAAGGTCCAAATGACCTGACATTTTGCTGCTAGAAAGCTGAGACATAGCCCTACAACTTTCATGAAGAAAACAAACCCAAAATTTGACCATAAGCTATCCAAAAACTCACCTGTAATTAACCCACAAAAACTGCCATTATCTAGTGAATGCCCAGAATTCTGGGTAAAACCAAATCCGGCCAGCCATGTTCAAATGGTTATAACTTAGACTACATAACTCCAAATGGAATGATTCAAAAAGAGAAATAAAGTTAAGACAATAAGGAACAACTTCTATGAAGAAAACATAGCCAAATTTCCACAATAACATGACCAATGGAATAGTACAAAATAGGACATCAAATCTGGAAAATTGAAATTTGTACTTAGGAGACCTAAAATTTGAAGGAACAACTAAAACCAACAAAAATGGTAACCAAAATGTGGTATGTGGGTATAATTGGATTTCCTATACCTTTTAAGCATAAGAAAGTCAATATTTTGATTTGAATAGTACCATAAATAGTAACCCCTGTCACACCCTACCCCTCTGTAAGGCATAACATGATCCCGTAGTATACCTAATGAATTACCAACTCCGTCTACTGATAACCCATTAAATACACTACAAGGGATTTTAAAAACTTTTCTTACTTCTTTTACAGTGGTGAGCACTATTTACAGGTGTTAAAGACTTGGTGAATCAAGTGAAATAACTAACTCATTTGGTTTATTTGGAATTTCTGTAAAAATTTTGGCAAAGTGCCATCTGTATTTTGGACAAAACAGTTCTTCAGAAAACCTGTAAAAAAAGCACTTCAATAATTTTTTCCAAATCTCAACTCCAATACATTTCTCAACACAATAATTTATCAACACAATTCCATAGAAATTTTTCAAAGTCTGAGATAAGGAAATATAATACAACTTTTACAATCCAAAACACTCATAATTAATTTACAACTTCAAGGTACAATTTAATTTACAACTGCTCAAAACCAAAACAATATGTACATACAGTGTCATACATTACAGTAAAAAAAGCAAAAGCGGTATACTCAATATACCAGGTAATCCCTCGCTGGATGTATATGCATCCTAGTCTGCACTCGCTGGTCTCTCTACTGCGACAAAGAATAAAAGCTATCACGAGACAATATCTCAGTGGTGCACAACATTAACCAAATCCAATTTAAATCACAATTCATAAGTCATGTAAATAGTGGATACTTAAAATCATAATTAAATTCAAGACAATAATTGTCAACAAGAATTTAAACTCCATTTCTCAATATCACAATAATTTTCCATAAGTCAGATCAGTTTGAATTCAAAAGACAAGATGTGTCAATGAGAGTTTAAATCCATTTCACAATCTCACAATACATATCAATAAATCACACACAGCTTAATCATGATCCATAATTCAATTCATCCCAAAAGCCGATGGCTAATGAGGTATTCAATTCATCCCAAAAGTCGATGACTAATGAGGAATAACATGGCTAGCTAGCAAAAATATGAGTACTCATTCTATTCGTCCTCAACAGGCACACACCTCAACACTTCAGCCAGAGAGGGAATTCAATTCATCCCACTAGACAAGCTAGAGAGGAATACAATCAATATACATGATAGCTGTGGTTTCAAACCATTTCTAATGCTTTTTAATCAATAAGTATCCATCAATGTCATTCAAACCATTTTTCACAGTTTCAAACTATTCACAATATTTTTCAATCAATAAATATTCCTCAAACACATTTCCACAATTTAAAATAATGATATACAAATAATCAATATTTATTTCCATTGAAAATAATTCAAAAGAAACAGTTGTTGTGCACAAACACAATTTAAAACAATAATATACAAATATTCAATATTTATTTCAATTGAAAAATTCAAAAGCAATAGCCGTTGTGCACAAACCTCTGATATTTGTCTCCTGGTCTTGACTCAGTATTTCTTTCCCTTTTGCTGAGTCCTTGTTAACTGAGAAACACAATTTGAAGTGTTTCAGTACTAAATTAAATTGTCTCTATCGATGGGGTCTGGTAAATAATGCACTGAACTCAATTATTCGCTTAATCACCTAATATACCGACCCTCGATGCGTTTTAGGTAAATTAGGTTTTAGTGTCGTTAATATGTCACATTCGATAGGGTTTTAGGTTTGGTATGTTTTACCAAAGTCATTTCCTCGCTTAGTGCATTTTAATGCAAATTGCTGGATTCCGGAACACTGGTTTGACCTAACCGGACGATCTAGTTCCCTCGGTTTTCGGGTCTCGGTCGAAACTACAAACTTGTAGATCTAGGTCTTATTGCACGCGATGCAAAATTTCAGGTCAATCCGAGTTAAGTAGACCAAGTTATGGTCATTACACTATTGCTGGTCAAATGGTACCATTTTAGGTCAATTTTAGGTCAAAGTGGTCAATTCTGGTTCGGCCAGTTTTTGGACCGAACTTGTGCAAGTTGTTTGACTTGCTTATGGTCATTTCTGGGCTTTGGTGTCTTCATAAGACTTGTAGGTATGGGTCTTAACTATTCTTGGTCAAAATTTCAGGTCAATTGGACCTGGTTTGAGTGAGTTATGGCCTAAACACTCACTGCTGCCCAATTGGTCATTTTTCAGGTCCTAATTGCATCTAATCCGAATTGGTCAAATTTTTAGGTCACCTTGCAAGCAGAATTTTGACATGGTTTCTCAATGAAAGTTGGCACATTTTGTGCCTAGTTTCACCCCAAATTGGTCTCATACCAATTGAGGTTACACATTCAAGGTTATAGGCCAAAATATACACTGCCCTCAATATGCATTTCACACCCCAACTTCAAACACATTATTTACCTTGCAAGGTTTACTTCCATACCCTACCAAACTGTTTTGGCACATTACCAACAACATTTACTACATTACATTAGCATTATTTTGGGCAGATTCCAATCACCATCAACACACCAATTATCATTCACAATCACAATTCTAAGTACCATTACAATTACACCTAAACACTACAAACATTACATACACTTTACAACTTTAATTTACATACTTAACATCAATCCTTCTAGGTCAATATGCTGCCCACACTTCCTTCAATATACACCATTATTCAAGTGTCCACAAGCTGCCACAAATCACTCATCAACATCACATTGCCGTACCATAAGTTAATTTCCATCAAAGTGCATAATTCACCATATATACATGCATTAAATCACTAGGTTACTAAATCACCATGAACAACATTATTTCTCAACAATTATATGCACAATTTCCTCATAAAAAACGTGACCATGGCTGTCCAAAATGACAACAACAATAACCCATCAAACTCAAAATTTTCCTTCACCAAACTAATACCCATAACATGCACATAAACTTTAACAAAGAAATTCTCAAAATTATGAACTTACCTTATGCTTGGAGCTTGTTAAACCTTGCTTAAACTTCCCAAAATTGGTATCAATATCTTCCTTGTGGTGTGTAGACCATTTTTCATGAAAGAAGCTAAGTGCTTGGAGTTGAAAATGGAGGATGGATCAAGCTCAAAGAAAACGTTAATGGAGGTTTTCAAGGGTTCATCAATTCGGCAATGTTGGGAGGTTTTGAGGAAGATGGGATTTCAGGTGGTTAGTGGACCACTTCAGCCATATTTCATGTTTAATAAATCCTATAGTGGTCCACTAACTAAAATTAAAACATATTATAAGTTAATTTTTCAATTAATCCACATTTAACCCATTATTTCCACTATTTATTTTAGGTACCACCAAATTAATTTTTCATTTCATTTTCTAAGTGTAATACTATTTATTTTTAATGGACATTTAGGTCAAAAGACAATTCGGGATGTCAAATGACCATAATGCCCTGCTCGTGGCTTTCCGATTTTTCTGAATAATCGTATTTTGTCTGCTTTTCGATTTCTCACTATTCTTTGTACTAATTATTTAATTTTTAATATATCTTTATAAGGATATTTATTAATCAATCAGGGTCTCTTTAAGTCCTAAAAATGTTTTCCGTGGTTCCCGCAGTCGAGCTAGTCAACGGTCCACGCCGTGACTTCCTGGTCATGATCACCCATCGCTAGGTTTCCTACTGCTTAACTTGATCACATTTCTTTGCTATGATTTTTCCTTTGTTTTTCTTGTGTTTTCTTTTCTTGTATTTCATTATTTTATGTCTCCTCACTCATATTGAAGTACGGTTCTAGGCATCCTAGCTGTCCGACAACACCGTCACCGAGCAAGAGAACGCCCTACCGAACTTAGGGGTGTTACAATTCTCCCCCCCTTAAATAAATTTCGTCTCGAAATTTTTACCTGGCATTAGTCTCTGAATAGCTGTGGGTGTTGTCTCCTCATATCCTCTTCACGTTCCCAAGTAGCTTCCTAGCCTGAATGATGGTTCCACAGCACTTTAACCAGGTGTATCTGTCTGTTCCTCAGCTGCTTCACCTCATATGCCAGAATTTTTATGGGTTCTTCCTCATATGAAAGGTCTAGATTTACTTCAATCTCTTCAACTGTTAGTACATGAGATGGGTCTGACCTGTACCTCCTTAACATGGACACATGGAATACACTGTGTATCCTTGCTAGCTCTGGAGGTAATGCCAACCGGTATGCTAAAGGACCCACTCTTTCCAGAACTTCATATGGTCCGATGAAACGAGGACTCAGTTTCCCCTTTCTGCCAAATCTCATAATCCTCTTCCAAGGAGAAACTTTGAGGAATACCTTATCACCCACTGCATACTCAATATCTCTTCTCTTCAGATCAACATAGGACTTTTGACGGTCTGATGCAGCCTTGAGCCTATCTCTGATCAATCTGATCTTTTCCTCTGTCTGCTGGACAATTTCTGGTCCAATCATCTTCCTCTCACCTACTTCATCCCAACATAAGGGAGTTCTACACTTTCTGCCATACAAAGCTTCATATGGAGGCATCCCTATGCTTGATTGGTAGCTGTTGTTATAAGCAAACTCAATCAAAGGCAAGTGTGTATCCCAACTACCTTCAAATTCAATCACACAAGCCCGTAGCATATCCTCCAATATCTGAATAACCCTCTCAGACTGGCCATCTGTCTGTGGGTGGAATGCTGTGCTGAAGTTCAATCTAGTTCCTAGGGCTCTCTGAAGACTACCCCAGAATCTAGAAGTGAACCTAGGATCTCTGTCAGACACAATTGATACTGGCACTCCATGCAATTTTACAATCTCATATATGTACAATCCGCCAATCTTTCCGTGCTATAGTCCATCCGAATCGCAAAAAGTGAGTAGACTTAGTCAATCACAACTATAACCCATACCGCATCATGACTACTCTGTGTCCTTGGAAGTCCTGTAACAAAATCCATAGTTATTCGCTCCCATTTCCACTGCATCGACAAAGGATGTAATAAACCAGCCGAACTTGATGTTCGCTTTACTTGGCGACAAGTTAGGCATTTGGAAACGAATTCACTATATCTCTTTTCATGCCCATCCACCAAGAATGCTCTTTCAAATTTCTCTCAGACATTTTAGTTCCACCAGTGGTGCATAGCAAATGGAGACTCATGTGCTTCCTTCAAAATGGTTTGTCTCAATTCCACATCACTAGGAATGCACACTGCTTCGATGTAGCAATAAACCATCATCTCTCACAGAGAATTCAGGTTTCTTGCCTGTGAACTTCTTTCGAGCCTTCCGATATTTTTCATCACTGCAGCCATTCTCGACCGATCAATCAACACCGGCCGTACATGCCAAGCAACTACCGTCATCCCTCATCATCAACCTCTAAACCGCATGTCAGTGCTTTCAATTCATATACCATGGACAAAGGAGAAACTCTGAGACTTGCCATAGTCTTGCGACTTAAGGCGTCAGCCACCACATTTGCTTTTCCTGGCTGATAGTCTATTAAGCAATCATAATCTTTAATGAGTTCTAGCCATCTCCTCTGCCTCAAATTCAATTCCTTCTGGGTACCTAAGTACTTCAAGCTCTTGTGATCTGTGAAGATGTAGCATTTCTCTCCATACAGATAGTGTCTCCAGATCTTCAGAGCAAAAACAATAGCTGCTAACTCCAGATCATGTGTTGGGTAGTTCCTCTCATGCGGTTTCAGCTGGCGTGATGCATAAGCAATGACATTCCGATCTTGCATCAGTACACAGCCTAACCCATTGTGAGAAGCATCACTATAAACTGTGTATTCTTTACCCGGAGTAGGTAAAGTGAGAACTGGAGCTTCAGTTAAGCACCTCTTCAACTCATCAAAACTCTGCTGACATTTATCACCCACCAAATTTTACATCTTTCCGAAGCAGCTTGGTCAGTGGAGAAGATAACATAGAAAATCCCTTCACAAACCGACGGTAATATCCAGCTAAGCCCAGAAAACTGCGAATTTCTGTGATGTTCCTGGGCGGCTTCCAATTAAGGATAGCTTCTACCTTGCTGGAATCTACCTTGATCCCTTCAGCTGACACAACATGTCCCAAAAAGGAGATTTCCTTCAGCCAAAATTCACATTTCGACAATTTGGCGTACAGTTCTTTCTCCCTTAAAATCTGCAGTACAATCCGCAGATGTCTATCATGCTCCTCTGCACTCCTCGAGTATATCAAAATGTCATCAATAAACACCACCACAAATTGATCAAGATATGGTCTGAAGATAGTGTTCATCAGATCCATAAAAGCAGCTGGAGCATTTGTCAACCCGAATGGCATTACTAGAAACTCATAGTGGCCATATCGAGTTCTGAAAGCAGTTTTTGGAATACTCTGCTCTTGCACCTTCAACTGATGATAACCAGATCGCAAATCAATTTTGGAGAATACTGCTGCACCCTTCAATTGATCGAACAGATCATCAATGCGAGGCAATGGATATCTGTTCTTTATTGTCACCCTATTCAACTGCCTGTAGTCAATGCATAAGCGGAGAGTACCATCCTTCTTCTTAACAAACAACACCGTGCTCCCAAGGTGACACACTAGGCGTATGAAGCCCTTTTCAAGTAATTCTTGTAATCGTATCTTCAACTCCTTCAACTCTGCTGGTGCCATTCTCGTATGGCGTTATGGAGATTGGATCCACACCAGCAGAACATTAATTTCAAATCGCACTTCTCTTCCGAGGTAATCCGGCAATTCATCAGAAACACGCCCGAAAGTCATGTATCGTAGGGATGTCCTTCAATGCCGACTCCCCACTTGGGTGTCTACTACATGTGCCAAGTATGCTTCACACCCTTTTCGATCATTTTTCCGCTAGTGCATTAAATGATGTTGGATGGCAATAGCTGCCTCTCCTTGTATCACCACATTATCAGTCGAGGAGACCAAAGGTGACTTTCTTCACCATACAACAATCATGGCATGATGCCTAGCTAACCAATCCATGCCCAAGATGATATCATAATCTCTGAAGGGTATTTCAATGAGATCGACAGAAAGTGTGTCCTTGGATCACCAAAGGACAATCTCTATACATTCTATTAACCTCGACCTCTCCCCTAGCGGACTTGTTACTAGCACCTCAAAGTCCATTTTTGTACATGGAACAAAGAATGCAATCAATGATGCTAGCACTCACATAAGAATGGGTAGAACCCGGATCAAATAGCACAAATACATTCTCGTTAAAAGTTGAGAAGGTACCAGCCACAACATCGATGTCTCACCTCTTCCCTCCGTCGCATGGCATAGACTCGATCGAGCACCGCCTTGTTCTCGATCGCTTTATCGCGGCCTTGGTCCGCTGGGTTACCTCTACCGCCTCTACCTCGCTAGGTGGTTGTGAGCTTCGTGATGTGGCTCAATCGACCTTCTGCAGAGTAGGAGGTGGTCCAACTCGCGACTCATCGTGCGATCCTTGGCAAAGTGTCCTGCCTCCACAGCTATAACAGTGCTCCAATAGCCTTGTAACAGATTCCACCATGATTCTTTCCACAAGTTTCACATTGGCGGGAGGATAGGAACTTCGGTACTCACGACTGATAGGGGAGGTCTCTGTCCCGAATGTCTTCCCCTATCGATTTCTTGCCACCTCGCCATGTCCCCATAGTTCTTCCTCTTTCCAAAGATGACCACCGGAACTCGATCTACCGATTTTCCCTCTTTCTCTGCCTTCTCCGACCTCTTCTTCTCGTGAGCAGCCTCAAACTCAACTCTTTCCAACTCTAGGGCTTGAGAAACAAGTTCGGAGAAGTTAGTATGTTTGAAGCCGAGCACTTGTACTGACATCTGGGCTTCAAGCCGCTTCAAACCTCTTGCATCTCTCCTCTGGTAGAGAGTAGACTCACCGCATAATGGCTAAGGCGGAAAATTCTCTTTCATACTCACCACCGATCCGCCTCTGCTTTCAAACTTAAGAATTCTTGCGCTTCGGTCTACATAGGCATCGTGATGTATTTGTCTCAATTCCCCGAGGAAGTCATTCCAGTCAAGATCGCAGTTCTACTGCATCGTGGGGAATGGTTTTCCACCACCATAAGCATCCCCTTGTAGTAAGGATACCGAGTATTCAAGTCCGAGCTCCTCTGCACAATGAAGTTTCTTGAACACCCTATCCATCCTTTCTAACCACTGCTCACCTTCTAGAGGATCTATCGTCCCTTGAACTCAGAGCCCCATACTTCATCAATTTATCATACTGTCTCGTAGGAGACTGTGGTTGTACCACGGGTGTCTGAATTGGGACTTGAGTAGGTGCATTACTAGCCATTTGTTGGAATATTGCAGCCATCTCACGAGCGAATCGAGCAGAAATCTGCAGATCGCAGGGCCGGTGTCACTTAACCACCGACATTTTGTACACCGGGCATCCTTGCACCTCACCTCAATAGATCGACGATCAACGATCACCCTCTTCCATATTCAATGCGAGGATCTTAGCTTTCCTAAATAATAACACAAGAATATTCACTCTCGTTAGTGCATATTTATACTGTAATGTACTGTATGTATCAAACAATGATATTGAGCAGTTGTACTATGCAAAAAGAACATTCAAATAACAGGTGAAAACGGAATTTAAAAACTTTTTGCTCTGATACCACTAAAACATGTCACACCCTACCCTCTCAGAAGGCATAACATGATCCCGTAGTATACCTAATGAATTACCAACTCCGCTTCATCGATAACCCATTAAATACACTACAAGGGATTTTAAAACTTTTCTTACTTCTTTTACAAAGGTGAGCACTATTTACAGTGTTAAAGACTTGGTGAATCAAGTGAAATAACTAACTCATTTGGTTTATTTGGAATTTCAGAAAATTTTGGCAAAGTGCCATCTGTATTTTGGACAAAACAGCTTCTTGTAAAACTCAGAAAAAGCACTTCAATAATTTTTTCCAAATCTCAACTCCAATACATTTCTCAACACAACAATTTATCAACACAATTCCATAGAAATTTTTCAAAGTCTGAGATAAGGAAATATAATACAACTTTTACAATCCAAAACACTCATAATTAATTTACAACTTCAAGGTACAATTTAATTTACAACTGCTCAAAACCAAAACAATATGTACATACAGTGTCATACATTACAGTACAAAAAGCAAAAGCGGTATACTCAATATACCGTTAATCCCTCGCCGGATGTATATGCAGCCTAGTCTGCTGCCCTGTCGGTCTCTCTACCTGCGACAGCAATAAAAAGCTATCGCTGAGACAATGTCTCAGTGGTGCACAACATTAACCAAATCCAATTTAAATCACAATTCATAAGTCATGTAAATAGTGGATACTTAAAATCATAATTAAATTCAAGACAATAATTGTCAACAAGAATTTAAACTCCATTTCTCAATATCACAATAATTTTCCATAAGTCAGATCAGGTTTGAATTCAAAAGACATTATATGTCAATGAGAGTTTAAATCCATTTCACAATCTCACAATACATATCAATAAATCACACACAGCTTAATCATGATCCATAATTCAATTCATCCCAAAAGCCGATGGCTAATGAGGTATTCAATTCATCCCAAAAGTCGATGACTAATGAGGAATAACATGGCTAGCTAGCAAAAATATGAGTACTCATTCTATTCGTCCTCAACAGGCACACACCTCAACACTTCAGCCAGAGAGGGAATTCAATTCATCCCACTAGACAAGCTAGAGAGGAATACAATCAATATACATGATAGCTGTGGTTTCAAACCATTTCTAATGCTTTTTAATCAATAAGTATCCATCAATGTCATTCAAACCATTTTTTCACAGTTTCAAACTATTCACAATATTTTTCAATCAATAAATATTCCTCAAACGCATTTCCACAATTTAAAATAATGATATACAAATAGTCAATATTTATTTCCATTGAAAATAATTCAAAAGAAACAGTTGTGCACAAACACAATTTAAAACAATAATATACAAATATTCAATATTTATTTCAATTGAAAAATTCAAAAGCAATAGCCGTTGTGCACAAACCTCTGATATTTGTCTCCTGGTCTTGACTCAATATTTCTTTCCCTTTGGCTGAGTCCTTGTTAACTGAGAAACACAATTTGAAGTGTTTCAGTACTAAATTAAATTGTCTCTATCGATGGGGTCTGGTAAATAATGCACTGAACTCAATTATTCGCTTAATCACCTAATATACCGACCCTCGATGCGTTTTAGGTAAATTAGGTTTTAGTGTCGTTAATATGTCACATTCGATAGGGTTTTAGGTTTGGTATGTTTTACCAAAGTCATTTCCTCGCTTAGTGCATTTTAATGCAAATTGCTGGATTCCGGAACACTGGTTTGACCTAACCGGACGATCTAGTTCCCTCGGTTTTCGGGTCTCGGTCGAAACTACAAACTTGTAGATCTAGGTCTTATTGCACGCGGTGCAAAATTTCAGGTCAATCCGAGTTAAGTAGACCAAGTTATGGTCATTACACTATTGCTGGTCAAATGGTACCATTTTAGGTCAATTTTAGGTCAAAGTGGTCAATTCTGGTTCGGCCAGTTTTTGGACCCGAACTTGTGCAAGTTGTTTGACTTGCTTATGGTCATTTCTGGGCTTTGGTGTCTTCATAAGACTTGTAGGTATGGGTCTTAACTATTCTTGGTCAAAATTTCAGGTCAATTGGACCTGGTTTGAGTGAGTTATGGCCTAAACACTCACTGCTGCCCAATTGGTCATTTTTCAGGTCCTAATTGCATCTAATCCGAATTGGTCAAATTTTTAGGTCACCTTGCAAGCAGAATTTTGGCATGGTTTCTCAATGAAAGTTGGCACATTTTGTGCCTAGTTTCACCCCAAATTGGTCTCATACCAATTGAGGTTACACATTCAAGGTTATAGGCCAAAATATACACTGCCCTCAATATGCATTTCACACCCCAACTTCAAACACATTATTTACCTTGCAAGGTTTACTTCCATACCCTACCAAACTGTTTTGGCACATTACCAACAACATTTACTACATTACATTAGCATTATTTTGGGCAGATTCCAATCACCATCAACACACCAATTATCATTCACAATCACAATTCTAAGTACAATTACAATTACACCTAAACACTACAAACATTACATACACTTTACAACTTTAATTTACATACTTAACATCAATCCTTCTAGGTCAATATGCTGCCCACACTTCCTTCAATATACACCATTATTCAAGTGTCCACAAGCTGCCACAAATCACTCATCAACATCACATTGCCGTACCATAAGTTAATTTCCATCAAAGTGCATAATTCACCATATATACATGCATTAAATCACTAGGTTACTAAATCACCATGAACAACATTATTTCTCAACAATTATATGCACAATTTCCTCATCAAAAACGTGACCATGGCTGTCCAAAATGACAACAACAATAACCCATCAAACTCAAAATTTTCCTTCACCAAACTAATACCCATAACATGCACATAAACTTTAACAAAGAAATTCTCAAAATTATGAACTTACCTTATGCTTGGAGCTTGTTAAACCTTGCTTAAACTTCCCAAAATTGGTATCAATATCTTCCTTGTGGTGTGTAGACCATTTTTCATGAAAGAAGCTAAGTGCTTGGAGTTGAAAATGGAGGATGGATCAAGCTCAAAGAAAACGTTAATGGAGGTTTTCAAGGGTTCATCAATTCGGCAATGTTGGGAGGTTTTGAGGAAGATGGGATTTCAGGTGGTTAGTGGACCACTTCAGCCATATTTCATGTTTAATAAATCCTATAGTGGTCCACTAACTAAAATTAAAACATATTATAAGTTAATTTTTCAATTAATCCACATTTAACCCATTATTTCCACTATTTATTTTAGGTACCACCAAATTAATTTTTCATTTCATTTTCTAAGTGTAATACTATTTATTTTTAATGGAAATTTAGGTCAAAAGACAATTCGGGATGTCAAATGACCATAATGCCCCTGTTCGGGTGGCTTTCCCGATTTTTCTGAATAATCGTATTTTGTCCTGCTTTTTCGATTTCTCACTTTTCTTTTTACTAATTATTTAATTTTTCTTTTATCTTTCTAATTATATTTATTCTTAAATAAGGTTCTATTTAATTCCTAATAATGTTTTCCGTGGTTCCCCGCAGTCCGTATTAGTCAACGGTCCACGCCGTGACTTCCTGCAAGATCACCCATCGCTAGGTTTCCCGACTCGTTTAACTTGATCACATTTCTTTGCTATGATTTTTCCTTTGTTTTTCTTGTGTTTTCTTTTCTTGTATTTCATTATTTTATGTCTCCTCACTCATATTGAAGTACGGTTCTAGGCATCCTAGCTGTCCGGACAACACTGGTCACCGGAGCAGTAGAACGCCCTACCGAACTTAGGGGTGTTACAACCCCGACATGAAAATTTTCAAGAACGTAAGTTTAAGCATATTGGGGCTAGAGTTGAGCATATATGAGTTTAATTATTGGATTTATTGTGAGATAAGATACTAAAACACTGTCAATTGTGTGTTTCAGCTGAAAAAGACCCGAAAAATTTAAGGGACTGAGTCAAGGCCCAGAGGCGACTCATGTCAGGTTTGTGCATAATAAATTTATGTAATTATTTTCTAAGTGAAAAGTTGAATTGTTATGCTTTATGAAATCGCTGTGTTGTTTATAAATTATATTGCCATTTTGTGACTGCAAAAAAGACTTTAGAAATTGTTTGGGATCTTTCCTAAATTATTTGAGTATTTTGTTTTGAATTGATTTTGTATTCACACTTTGCATGACAGTACCACATTATTTCTCCTCCATTTATGGGGTTGAGATCATTTTTTTTCCTCCCTCTCTGGCTTACCAGTTGAGGTTGTAGATCATGTCACACCTTACCCCTCTGTAAAGCATAACATGATCCCATAGAATACCTAATGAACTATCAAACTTCACCTACCGATAATTCATTAAGTACACTACAAGGGATTTTAAAACCATTTTCTTACATTTTGGAAGTGGTGAGCGTTTTGGTAGGAATTAAAATCATTTATTCAAAGCTTAAAAACTAGTAAAAATTTTTGTCCATTTTTATTTTTTCACAAATTTTATAAAAATTTCGGCAGAGTGCCGTCTGTATTTTGAGAAAACAGTTCTTCAAATACCTGAGAAAAACACTTTCAATAAATTTTCCACAACTCCCAACCTCCAAATAGTCTCAAGTCAACACAATTCAATTCATTCCACAATTCAACCAAAAATTTATCAACTTAAAATATTTTATAACTTCATTCATAGTGCATATAGTACGAAATTCACAAAAAGAAAATCCAAACTAACATTATTACAATTTATTATACAACGACTCAACTTTATATTGATACATAGAACACTACAATATTTACATCAAATAATTACAAGGGTATAAATAAATACCCGTACAAAAGTGATCAAAGAAGTTCTTGCCAATCCAGCAGCTCACTCTATTGCTTTTTTCTTGCTCTTATCTGCAACAGTAAAATAAGCTATCGCTGAGTATAAAAATACTCAGTGGTGCACAATAAAAATTGAAATGTAGTACATAAAACATTCCTTGACAAATTCACAATTTGAATATTTCATAATCACATTTCACAATTTATCAAAACTCATTATAGCACAATTTTGGTCAAATAATTTAATAAACACAGTGTTGCCAATTCATACACAACTTAAGCCATGACACAAAATTTCTAATCAATGCCGTGTTATACACCACGACAAAGCAATCTACAACCCCACTAATCGAAATCAATGAGGGAGGTGGCTAGCTAGGTAATGAGTACTCATCCGATCTACAACCTCAACTAGTAAACCAGAGAGGGAGGATAATAATCGATCTCAACCCCATAAATGGGGGAGGAATAATAAAGCACTGTCATGCTAAGTGTGAATCAGAAATCTATTTCAAACATTTAATTCAAATATTGCATACAAAAATCAAATCAATTTCCAAAGTTACAATTTCATCACAAAGTGGCAACACAAAAGTTCTTAAACTCATAATGCGTACTAAATCAATTTTTCAAGGATAAAATGCTAAAATAGGGTTTATTGTGCATAAACTTGACGTGAGTCGCCTCTAGGCCTTGACTCAGTCTCTCAAACTTTCCGAGTCTTTTTCAGCTGAAACACAAAATTTATAGTGTCTCAGTATCTTTACTTCATAACAATTCCAATAACTAATTCTAATATGTTTAAACTTACATTCTTACAATTTCATGTTGAGGTTACTATTCATGATACTATTCAAGTCAATTTGTTGACTTTCTAAGGCTTAATAGGTATGGAAACTCCAACTTCACCCGCATACCACATTTGGTCACCAATTTTGTTGGTTTTGGTTGTTTTCTCAAAACTTAGGTCTTTTAGGCAAAATTACAAATTTTCAGTTTTGGTGTCTTATGTTGCACTATTCCATTGGTCATTTTGCTGTTAGAATTGGGCTAAGTTTTCTTCTAAGAAATTGTCCCTTAATGTCTTAAATTTATTCTCCTTTTTGAATCACTCCATTTCGAGTTTTGTAGCTCAATTTATAGCCATTTGAATCATGGCTGCCGGATTGGACTTAACCCAGATTTCTGGGCAAATTCTGGTTCTGGTAGTTTTAGGTCACCAACTTTGGGTGGCTAAATGACTTGGTTAAGGGCATAATTTGGGTTTATGTTCTTCATGAAAGTTTTAGGTCTATATCTCAGCTTTCCACTGGTAAAATTTCAGGCCATTTAGACTTGCCTAGCCCAAGTTATGGCCAAATGAACAAATACTATTCATTTGGTCATTTTTGTACAGGTCAGATTGCCAATTCCGGATTTGGTCAATTTGGTCACTAGGTTTTAGTCACTTTTTAGCATGATTCCTGAATGAAAAATGTTCCATTTTGTGTCTATTTTCATTCCCAATTGGCATCACACCAATTGGACTTGTAAATTTTTAGTTTTGGTCCCTGAAAGGGACCTTGGTCTTGCTGCCTGCACATGACCCTAAGCAATCCGAATTTGCATTTGGTTCCAACACTTCTAACATGCTCCAATTGGTCACAAATGACCATTTCTCACCTCAAACCAAGTCCAACACACCATTTAATACATTCTCACATTTTTGTCTTCCAAACCTTAGGTGCCAAACCCTAATTCACCAATTTGTTACACTTAATTAATTCTAAGCATACCAACATCACTTCCACACTCATACAAACTTATCTACACTTTTAATTCAATCAAAACACATGTATACACCCATCAAACCCTAGCTGGCCAAATTTACTTCTAATCCTCCAACAATTATTTTCATTTCATTTTAAGCATATTTCCAAGTTCTTCATGCTATAAATACTTTAATTAAACTAAAAATTTAAAGTGAACTCACTAACCTTGAATTGCAGAATTTTCTTCCTCTTCAACTCCTTCCTTTCTTCTTTCTTTCTCCTTAACTCTTATTTTTTAGTTGCCCAAACAAACTTTAATTATGGAACTTGCAATTTCTATGGCTGAAATTTAGTTTCTTTAAGCTCACAAAAGAGCTTTAATGGAGGAAAGTGAGGGTGAGGGAGAGAGAGGTGAGTGACGGCAACCTTGAAGAAGATAAGTGTTTTCCCTTTTTTTTTTCTTTTCTTTTTTTATGTCTTTAGGAAGACCACTAATTACCATAAATTTAATTTTTAATTATAATATTTATGGCATCATGCATGATGTCATGCATGATGTCATCTCTTTTTACCTTTTTTATTTTCCTTTTTTTTCTATTTATTTTTCCATTAGTTCTTTAATTTAATTTCTGATTCTGAAATTTTCTTTTCTCTAATTTTATTTAACAGTTAGGTCAGGAGTCAGCTCTCGGGGTCAATTGACCAAATTGCCCCTCGCCGGTTCAACCCGGTTTGCAAATAATTCAATATTTCTTTCGGATCCTTGACCTAATTATTTGACTGGCTTAACAATTCTTTTTCGTGATTTTCTCTTTTTCACTGCGTTCGCAATAGTCCTAAGGACCGTAGCGTCATATTTTACGGTTTGAAATTTGAGTTTAAATAGACTTCGCAATCTTTTCCGAGAAGGTCACCCATCGCTGTGACTCTCGGCTCATTTAACTTTTTATGTTCTGTTTTTCTTATTTATACTTAACTAATTGGCAATTACTAATTATTTGTGTTTAAGGCTTATCTAGTTGTCTTAAGTGTGATTCTAATCCCCTTAATTGTTCGGACCATCTCCAATCACCGGAACAGTGAAATATACCAGGCTATACAAATAGGGGTGTTACAGATCAGATGAGTACTCATTAGCTAGCTAGCCACCGCCCATATTGATTTCGATTAGTGGGGTTGTAGATCACTTTGTCATGGCGTACAATGCGACATTGATCGAAAATTTTGTGTCATGGCTTAAGTTGTGTATGAATTGGCAACACTGTGTTTATTAAATTATTTGATCAAAATTGTGCTATAATGAGTTTTGATAATTTGTGAAATACATAAATTGTGAAATGTGATTGTGTTATTGATTGGCAACAATGTGATTTGTAAATTGTTTGATAAAATAGTAATATAAATGTTAATCTCAGTTTTGTGGAAAAATGCTTGTGAAAGGTTTTAAAATTTTTGTTTATCAATGTATGATTATTTTAGTAAATTTTTAAATCTTTATTATGCACCACTGAGTAAACTTTACTCAGTGATAGCTTTAACTTGCTGTCGCAGATAGAGAAAAGAACATAGCAGCAGAGTGAGCTGCTACAGTCAGAGAGGAGCACAGTGAAGAATTTTTTTACGAGTATTTATCTATACCCTAGTAGTTTAGTTTGATGTAAATATGATAGTATGCGTATGTATCTCTGTAGTTTGAGCAGTTGTAGAAATAAAATTGTAATAATATTATTTTGGATTTTCTTTCTGTATATTAAGATTGTGTATGTAAAATTAATTTTAATGCCACGTTTATGAATGGAATTATTTTAACAATATTTTGAAAAGTGAATTTTGATTTAAATTGTGGTTGGCCGTATTGTTTTGGGATATTATTGGAGGTTGGGGTTGTGATATGAAATTATTAGAAGTGTTTTCATAGGTTTTGAAGAACTGGTTTTCCCAATTATAGATGGCGTTCTGCCAAAATTTTCCAAAATTTGCGGACAAATAAAAATGGAAAAAAATTTTAACTAGTTTTGAAACTTCAATTAAATGTTTTTAATTTCTACCAAAATGCTCACCACTCCCGAAAAAGTAAGGAAATGGTTTTAAAATCCCTTGTAGTGTACTTAATGAGTTATCATTAGGTGAAGTTTGGTAATTCATTAGGTATTCTACAGGATCATGTTATGCCTTACAGAGGGGTAAGGTGTGACATGTTTTAGTGGTATCAGAGCATGGTTTTGCAATAAATTTTGACTATGTATGTGAATATTTCTTTGGTAAGTATAACTGCTCAAGTGTCTTTAATTGATACATATGACATATTTACATCATGAATATGCTCTAACGGAGGTCAACCTCCTTCTGTTTGATCTCAGGAAGTAGGAAATTTTTAAAAACGAAATGGAAGAGGGAGATCATTCCGTGGAGCAATCTGTCAAGGCTAAGGTCCAAGGAGAAGCCCCAGCACTCCAGAACGTGAGTGGGTCAGCCACTCCAGCTCCTCCTCAAGCACTGCAGTTTCTTGCTCAGTTTGCATAGCAGATGGCTATATTTTTTCAACAAATGATGGGAAATGTACCACCACAAGTTCAGATGCAAGCACCTGCAGTACAACCACAGCCCCCAGCTCGATAGTATGAAAAACTAATGAAATTTGGGGCTACGGAGTTTAAGGGCACTGTGGATCCACTAGAGGCAGAACAGTGGCTAGAACAGATGGAAAGGGTATTCAAAAAACTGCAGCGTGCCAAAGAATTAAAATTTGAATATTCAGTATCTCTTCTACAAGGGGATGCATATGAATGGTGGAAGACCATCCCCCACAACCTAGTTGAGCCACTTGTGCTGACATGGACAGACTTCCTGAGGGGATTTAGGCAGAAATGGGTTCCTGATGCTTATGTAGATATGAAATTGCAAGAATTCTTGAGCCTGAAGCAAGGGGACAAGACTATAGCAGAATATGAGCGAGACTTTTCAAGGCTAAGCCACTATGTTGAAAGCTTAGTCTCTACCCCTAGAGACAGATGTAAGAGGTTTGAGGTTGGGTTGAGGCCTAGCTTAAGAATGCAAGTTGTGAGATTCAGACACTAGAATTTTTCTGAGCTGATTTCACAAGCCCTGGAACTAGAAATGATAGAATTAGAAGGGGAAGTGAAAAAGAGTATAGAAGAGAAGGAGAAAACCGAAAAAGCTACTGGTCAAACTACTAAGAGTGGTACTAGGAAGAGAAACTAATTTAGGGAATCTAGCTCCTGTAAGTTCGGTAGAGGTAGATCTTCTGGATAGAAACCACCCCAATCCAATCAGCAGACTCAGCAGGCACCTCAAGGAGCATTATCAGCCCGGCAGTGTGAGATTTGTGGCAGAACTCATAGTGGGGTGTGCTTCAAGGCCACCGGTGCATGTTTTAACTGTGGAGGGAGTGGACATTTTGCTAAAAATTGTACTAGTCTGCGCCGATCTAGGCCTCCTGCCGCATCTGAGGGATCAGCCCAAGCCTCTACTCCAAAAGGGTCACAGCCATCTAGTAGAGGTAGAGGTAGAGGTAGGGGTAGCACCCCAGGAAGTCAAGGCACTGTTAACAGCCAGAACCTAGCGGCGCATCAGCTAGAGTATATACAATGCATCAGAGAGAGGAGGCTAAAACATCAGATGTAGTAGCTGGTATTTTCTCTATCCTTGACCAAGATGCACATGTGTTATTTGATCCTAGCTCTACACATTCATATGTTAGTGACTAGTCTTTTTAGAATCAGTTTTGGAAGAGTTTGTAAGCGAAAGACATCACTTAGAATATGATAAATTATTGAATATCAATAGATAAAAGAGTTATGGAAGTAAAAAGTTGAATAGTTAGTTCATATGTAATAAAGAAATGTTACGAATATTAGCAAGATTGTTGACTAGAATGGTCAGAGAACCAATGATTAGGTAAATAGTATTGGTTAAAGTGCTATGGACTATTATTTAGACTATGAAACTACGGAGAAATGTGAAAAAAATATGAGAAAATAACACATATGACTATTTGTGGACAGATAGCGGACACAATTTCAAGGACAAAATTTCCTTTAAGGGGGAGAGAATTGTAACACCCCTATTTGCCTAGCCTGATAAATTATACTGTTCCGATGATCGGTGTTAGTCCAGATAATTAAGAGGATTAGAATTACATTTAAGACACCTAGATAAACCATGAACACAAATAATTAGTAATTGTCAAATAGTTAAGTATAAAGAAGAAAAACAAAGCATAAGAAGTTAAATGAGTTGAGAGTCATAGAGATGGGTGACCTTCTCGGGAATGACTGCGAGGTCAGTCTAAACTCAAATTTCGAACCGTAAAATGTGACGCTACGGTCCTTCGGACCATTGCAAACACAGTGGAAAAGAGAAAATCATGAAAAAGAATTGTTAAGCAGGTCAAATAATTAGGTCAGGGATCCGAAAGAAATATCGAATAACTTGTAACACCCCTATGTTCGGTAGTGCGTTCTACTCTTCCGGTGACCAGTGTTGTTCGGACAGCTTGGATGCCTAGAACTACACTTAGACATGGATGAGGAGACATAAAATAATGAAATACAAGAAAAGAAAATACAAGAAAAAAACAAAGGAAAAATAATAGCAAAGAAATGTAACCAAGTTAAGCGAGCCGAGAACCCTAGCGATGGGTGACCGTACCGAGAAGTCACGGCGTGGACCGTTGACTAGCCCTGGACTGTGGGGAACCCTGGAAAATATTTTTAGGACTTAAATAGACCCCTATTGTTGTATAAATACCATTAGAAATATCAAAGAAAGATTGATTAATTAGTACAAAGAAAAGTGAGAAATCGAAAAACGGACAAAACCCGGTGTTACCGAAAAATCGGGAGTGCAACCCGAACAGGGGCATTGTGGTCATTTGATATCCCGAGTTGTCTTTTGACCTAAATGTCCATTAAAAATACATGATATTACACTTGGAAAATATAATGAAAAATTAAATTAGTGGTACCTAATGTAAATAGCAAAAAGGGGGAGTTAACTGTGGGAAAATGAAAGTTAAGATTAAACTAATATTAAATTAGGCTTAGTGCTCCACTCACCCATCAAAGTGGACCACTAACTCATCATCTTGGGCAGAATACACATCTTCATCTTCAACCTTAGAACCAGCAGAAAATTGCTCCCAAAAAAACTCCATTGACGCATGGTTTGAAGCTCCATGCATGTGAGATTCAAGCTCCTTTCTTGGCACTTTCCTTCATTAAAGATTGTCCATAAACCTTGGGCAGTAGATAGGCTACAAGAAGACCAAGTTTTGGAGAGGTTTTGAAGAGTTTCCAAAGTGGTAAGTTTGTGTTTTTGGGTTATTGCTTCATTAAAGTTAGTAGGAATGTTATGGGTACTTGAATTATGGAGAGATTTTTGAGGTTTGATGTTTAAAGGGAGAGGTGTATTTTTGGCAGCCATGGAAACTCCTTGAAGACAGTTTATTCTTGCTTGTAAATGGTAGATTAAAGGGTTGATTATGTGTTTATATGTGTAGGAATAAATTAGGTGATGTATATTAAGTATATGTAAGTGTGTACTTAAATTTGGAAACTTGGAAATTAATGGAGTATGATGTATGAATCGACAGCTTGATTTGGTGAACCATAAAAATTTTATTTCATGTTTGGTTTATGGAATATTAATGTTGAATTGTGGTAGTTGTTATGGCAGCTTGGGTATATGTGTGATGGTGTGAAGTTGGACATGTAAATGAGCTAGGTTAGGTGATTGAATTGTTGTAATTGAGCTTGAAAAATTCTGCACTATATGGTGCATGTTGAGTGTGATTATAAGCTGCCAAAATGACCAACAATATGTTGTGAAATGTGTTTAGGTTATGGTACAAACCAAAATTGGCATGAATGTGTAGTTTGGTAAATGTTAAAAGTGACCCTTGATGAGTAATGAACAAAATACAATAGGGCAGTCCAGGTTTTGGGCCTGGAACCTTAAGTGTGTGGCTCCAATTGGTATGAGACCAATTGGAGGTGAAACTAGGCACAAAATGTGCCAACTTTCATGAAGGAAGCTTACTAAAATTCTGCTTGTAAGGTAACTTGAAAAGTGACCAAATCCGGATTAGTGCAATTAAGGCCTGAAAATTGATCATTTGGGCAGCAGTTAGTATTTTGGTCATAACTTGCACAAAACAGGTCCAATTGACCTGAAATTTTGACCATGAATAGTTAAGACATATATCTACAAGTATTATGAAGACACCAAAGCCCAGAAATGACCATAAGTAAGTCAAACAGCTTGCACAAGTTCGGGACCAAAAACTGGCCGAACTTAAAATGACCTAAAATGACCTAAAGTGACCAATTTTGATGCATTTTGACCAGCAATAGTAAAATGACCATAACATGGTCTACATAACTCAGAATGATCTGAAATTTTTCCCCGTGTGCAATAAGACATAGATCTACAAGTTTGTAGTTTTGACCGAAACCCGAAAACAGAGGGAACTAGGTCGTCCGGCTAGGTCAAACTAGTATCCCGGAATCCAGCAAATTGCAAGAAAACGCAATATACATGGAAATGAATTTGGTAACATGTACCAACCCTAAAAGACTATTGAATGTGACATATTAGTAACATTAAAACCTAATTTACCTAGAACGCATTGAGGGTCAACATATTAGGCTGACTAAGAAAATAATAGAATTCAGTGAATTAATTATCAAGCATTATCGTTAGAGACATTTTAAATGAGTATTGAAACACTTCAAATTGTGTTTCTCAGTTAGCAAAGACTCAGGGAAAAGGAAGGAAACACTGAGTCAAGGCCAGGAGACAATTATCCGAGATTTGTGCACAACAGTTATTTCTTTTGAATTTTTCAATTGAAATAAATTATGACTATTTGTATATTATTGTTTTCAATTATGGAAATGTGTTTGAATGGATACTTATTGCTTGAAAAGCATTGTAAATGGTTTGAAACTGTGGAAAAATTGATTTAGTGTGATTTGTGAAAATTGAAGTTAATTATGAATTGTGTTGCCATCTTGTGAATGGAATTATGACTTTGGAAATTTATTGGATTTCTCACGAATCATTTGAATTAAATGTTTGGAATTGATTTTGTGTTCACACTTAGCATGACAGTATCACATTATTCCTCCTCCATTTATGGGGTTGAGATCATTTATTTTCCTCTCTCTCTGGTTTGCCAGTTGAGATTGTAGATCGGATGAGTATTCATTATATAGCTAGCTTCGTGCCTCATTGATTTCGATTAGTGGGGTTGTAGATTGCTTTATCGTGGTGTACAATGCGGCATTGATCGGAAATTGGTGTCATGGCTTAAGTTGTGTATGAATTGGCAACACTGTGTTCTTAAATTATTTGACTAAATTGTGTTATTATGAGCTTTGATAATTTATGAAATGGAGTTTAAATTCTTATTGACATTCACTGTCTTTTGAATTTAACCATGTTTTGACTTATTGAGATTTATTGTGATATTGTGAAATGGAGTTCAAATTCTTTATGACATTCATTGTCTTGAATTTAACTATGGTTTAAGTATCCACTATTTATATGACTTATGATTTGTGATTTAAAGTTGTATTTGGTTAATGTTGTGCACCACTGAGACATTGTCTCAGCGATAGCTTTCATTCTTTGTCGCAGTAGACAGAATAATGAGACAGACTAAGTCGCTAGGGCAATACTGAGAGATCATCGGGTATATTGAGTATACCATATTTTGCATTTTGTACTGTAATGTATGTTCACTGTATGTATATAGTGTTCTTGGTTTTGAGCAGTTGTAAATTAAAATTGTACCTTGAAGTTGTAAAATAAATTGTGAGTTATTTTGGCTTGTAAAATTTGTACTATATTCTTTTATCTCAGCTTGAAAATACTGAAAAATTACTGGGGATTTGAGTTGAGAAACATATTGAGTTGATCAAAAATTGGAGTTCAGATTGAGAAATATATTTAAAGTGCTTTTTACAGGTTTTTGAAGAACTGTTTTATTCAAAATACAGATGGCACTCCACCAAAATTTTTACAGAAATAACTAATAATTCAAATGTGTTAGCTGTTTCACTTCAGTTCAAAAAAGTTTTTAATACCTGTAAATAGTGCTCACCACTGTAAAAAGAAGTAAGAAAAGTTTTAAAATCCCTTGTAGTGTATTTAATGGGTTACCAGTAGACGAAGTTGGTAATTCATTAGGTATACTACGGGATCATGTTATGCCTTATAGAGGGGTAGGGTGTGACATAACTTGCAAACCGGATTGAACCAACGAAGGGAAATTTGGTCAATGTACCCCTAGAGCTGACATCTGACCTAGTTGTCCAATAAAATCAGAGAAACGAAAATTTCAGAATGTAGAATTAAATTAAAGAAGAATGGAGAAAAGAAAAAAAAAAAGAAAAAGTTTATTACATCATTGGACGACATCATTGGACGACATCATCATCATGTTAAAATCCATTTTAATTTTCTTACATCATTGACCAAGTCAATTCTTGATAAATAAGACATAAAATAACAAAAAAGAAAAGAAAAAAAAAATAATTTTTGGTCTTCTTTTTCCTAGTGTGCCGCCCACTTCTCTCTCACCTCTCCATTGAAGAACTCCATTGAAGCTTGAGTTCAAGCTTTCTTCCAACCACTTCAATCCACTTTGACCCCAAAATAAACCATAAAAACTTGTTAGCTTAACTTGAGGAAGCTTTAGAAAAAAGAAAGAAAGGGAATAAGGGAGTGAAATTGAAGAATTGAAATTCAAGTGGAGGTAAGCAATTTATTTTGAAAATTTTGATTTCTTATTTGTGTGTTTAGCTCAAGTAACTTAGATATTAACTTAAAATCAAAAGAAAACAATTGTTGAGGGACAAAACATGAAATTCGTCCAGCTAGGGTTAGGGTTTGATATGAATGAGTTTGATGCTCTTGAATGGTTATTTGAAGTGAATTAAGTGTACAAATCATGAATATACACTTTTTTGCATTAGAATTGAAATGCATGTAACTAGGGTTTGGAAATTGTGAAAAATTGAAAAAAAATTTAAGAATTGGCCAAATGATATTATTGACCTTATTTGAGTTGAGAAATGGTCAATTGTGACCATTTGTATTGTGTTTGAATTGTTAGAACCAAGTTACAATTCGGATTGGAGAGGGTCAATCTGTAAGCAGCTTGACCTAGGTGCCTTTCAAGGACCAAAACTGAAAATTTACCAACCCAATTGGTGTGAGGCCAATTGGGAATGAAATTAGACACAAAATGGCACATTTTTCATTTAGGAATCATGCTCAGAAAGTGATCATAACTTAGTGAACAATTTGGCCAAATCCAAAATTGGCAAACTGACGTATACAAAAATGACCAAATGAACAGTAGTTATGAAAATGACCATAACTTGGCCTAGAAAGGTCCAAATGACTTGAAATTTTACTGGAAGAAAGTTGAGACATAGCCCTACAACTTTTATGAAGAAAAAAAAAACCCAAAATTTGACCATAAGCTGTCCAAAAACTCACTTGCAGTTGACCCACAAAAACTGCCATTATCCAGTGAATGCCCAGAATTCTAGGTAAAACCAAATCCAGCCAGCTATGTTCAAATGGCTATAACTTAGGCTAAAAAACTCCAAATGGAGTGATTCAAAAAGGGAAATAAAGTTAAGACAATAAGGAACAACTTCCATGAAGAAAACTTAGCCAAATTTCCACAGCAACATGACCAATGGAATAGTACAATACAGGACATCAAATCTGGAAAATTGAAATTTGTACTTAGGAGACCTAAAATTTGAAGGAATAACTAAAACCAACAAAATTGGTAACCAAAATTTGGTATGTGGGTATAATTGGATTTCCTATACCTTTTAAGCATAAGAAAATCAATATTTTGACTTGAATAGTACTATGAATAGTAACCCCGACATGAAAATTTTTAAGAACGTAAGTTTAAGCATATTGGGGCTAGAGTTGAGCATATATGAGTTTAATTATTGGATTTATTGTGAGATAAGATACTAAAACACTGTCAATTGTGTGTTTCAGCTGAAAAAGACTCAGAAAATCTAAGGGACTGAGTCAAGGCCTAGAGGCGACTCACATCAGGTTTGTGCATAATAAATTTATGTAATTATTTTCTAAGTGAAAAGTTGAATTGTTATGCTTTATGAAATCGCTGTATTGTTTATAAATTGTGTTGCCATTTTGTGACTGCAAAAATGACTTTGGAAATTGTTTGGGATCTTTCCTAAATTATTTGAGTATTTTGTTTTGAATTGATTTTGTATTCACACTTTGCATGACAGTACCACATTATTCCTCCTCCATTTATGGGGTTGAGATCATTTATTTTCCTCCCTCTCTGGCTTACCAGTTGAGGTTGCAGATCAGATGAGTACTCATTAGCTAGCTAGCCACCTCCCTCATTGATTTCGATTAGTGCGGTTGTAGATCGCTTTGTCGTGGCGTACAACGCGACATTGATCGAAAATTTTGTGTCATGGCTTAAGTTGTGTATGAATTGGCAACACTGTGTTTATTAAATTATTTGATCAAAATTGTGCTATAATGAGTTTTGATAATTTGTGAAATACTTAAATTGTGAAATGTGACTGTGTTATTGATTGGCAACAATGTGATTTGTAAATTGTTTGATAAAATAGTAATATAAATGTTAATCACAGTTTTGTAGAAAAATGCTTGTGAAAGGTTTTAAAATTTTTATTTATCGATGTATGATTATTTTACTAAATTTTTAAATCTTTATTGTGCACCACTAAGTAAACTTTACTCAGTGATAGCTTTAACTTGCTGTTGCAGATAGAGAAAATGACATAGCAGCAGAGTGAGCTAGTACAGTCAGAGAGGAGCACAATAAAGAATATTTGTACGGGTATTTGTCTATACCTTAGTAGTTTAGTTTGATATAAATATGATAGTATGTGTATGTATCTCTGTAGTTTGAGCAGTTGTATAGATAAAATTGTAATAATATTATTTTGAATTTTCTTTCTGTATATTAAGATTGTGTATGTAAAATTAATTTTAATGCCACGTTTATGAATGAAATTAGTTTAACAATATTTTGAAAAGTGAATTTTGATTTAAATTGTAGTTTACTGTATTGTTTTGGGATATTATTGGAGGTTGGGGTTGTGCAATGAAATTATTTGAAGTGTTTTCATAGGTTTTGAAGAACTGGTTTTTCCAATTATAGACGGCATTCTTTTGAAATTTTTCAAAATTTGCGAACAAATAAAAATAGGCAAAAATTTTAACTAGTTTTGAAACTTCAATTAAATGTTTTTAATTTCTACCAAAATGCTCACCACTCCCGAAAAAGTAAGAAAATGGTTTTAAAATCCCTTGTAGTGTACTTAATGTAACACCCCTCACCCGACTACAGTGTAGCCGAGCAAAGCGTGCTACATTCGGTGCCAGAGCACCCTAACTTATCTTATTTTATTTCTTTAAAAATTTTGTTCTCGTTATATTTAATATCAATTATTTTTCCAGAGAGAAACCAGTAGAGTTTTCTCTATTTTATTATCGTTTGACATATTTTACTGTTCACCTATTTGAAAATTTCAATAATATTTTACAATAAAAATCTCATCAATTATTCTCATTATTCACATCTCATTCATATATCTCAATTTCATATTCATTTCCATGCATTTCCATTCATGCACAATTTATATATATAAGTTCTCAAGTTTCATTAATTTACATGATTTACAGACTGATTACATAAATTCATAATTTACATGATCTACAAATTAATTACAGTTCCATAATCTATATTTCAACATACAATTCATAGTTTACATTATAAATAATAACTAATTATAATGTACAAAATACATAATATGATCTATATGCGCCCTATCTACATGCATTGCTGAGGAGGTGACAACCTTGAACACTCTACAAATCAGAAATCTAAAATCTCTATTTGGTATTCGCTGGGCTTTAACTTCAGTACCAGCGCGAGGAAACAAATCCATCGCGTTAAACATTGCTGCTTAGTGGTGAAATAATATAACAAGGAAATAATATAACAAGTAATAATAATTGGAGCATATTTTCTTTACTCAAGAATTTTCCTGGGTTCATAAGAAATTTTCCATACAATATATCTTTCGTCATTTATGTTGCTCTCTAGAATCACTTCTTTCATAAGTTTACAATAATCATTTATATAATGTACAAATAAATCTAAAATTTATACTTATACTTATATTCTTATAAAAGTCACATTTGTAATGTTATTTAGGTTATAATTCTTCTACTAGTCTTTTTATCACTTGCTTTATACTTTCTAAGTTGTTTATAATCATTTCGTAATATTTAAAATTTTTAGAACTAGTTTAATTTACTTCAAATCATTATAAGGAACAAATTTTTAGAGCTAATCTAATTTATTTCAGAACTTCTTCTCATTTATTTACTTTCTAGCATTTTTAATTGCTAATATTCATAATTTATTTTAATAAATTAGACTACCCAAGTAACCTATGACAGGCTGACTAAACTGGATAACGGGTCGTTGGCACTGGACACCGCGGTGCCTCGGGCCGTCATACCATGGGACGCAGAACGTCAACCACGTATGCATTTAGTATGGCTAAAAAGCCATGATAACTCATACTCAAGCATAAAAGCCATGAGTGCGGGCATAAAGCCATGAATGCGGGCATAAAGCTATGAATACGGGCATAAAGCTATGAATATAGGCATAAAGCCTTTCGCAGTACTGCTAAAATAATACCCTATTGGCCTAATCTATCCAATCTGACACATATGTCTAGGCAATACAAAGGCACATAATATCATTAAATATTAATATATTGTGTTTTATGACTTCATTATTTCATAAAAATTTTCAATTATAATGTATACATTCATTTGATCATATATATGATCACAATTCACATCAATTATCCTTTTATATCATTGTACTCAAAGTACTTTTCCTTTCTATAATAATGAGAACTAATGTCTCATTCATACATTAATATGGTTCATTTATTCATTCATTATGTTATTCATATTGATCACAATTCAAAACAGTGGTTCACATGTACCATTGTATTCAAAACATTTTTCCTTTCTCATTTATACATTTTATGAATTCTATTTGTGATGGGCATATAAGCCCTAACTACCTATTCATATCAATTAGGTGACTTACTTTTCATGTTTCAAGCAATCCATGAACATTTCATGGATTTCAAATTTATGGCCTTAATTTCCCTTTAACAATATAGTTCTTACACTTTGTGTCTTTGTATTACTATTCACATTACTATTCACTCAAATTATTGACTTTTTAATACATAATAAATTTATTGAACCTAAGTTCTCCAAGATACCACATTTTGCATTTTATTTTTGTTGGTATTGATTTCCAATACCATTTCAAAACTTATCTTATGTTATTCAAAATTTTTAGATTTCATACCCTAGGTTTACTGTTCCATTGGTCATTTGTACAGTAGGAATTTGATAAAATTTTCTTCATGAAAGTTGTTCCTTATTGTGTCTAGTTACATTTCTTTTTTTGAATCACTCCATTTGGAGTTTTGTAACTCAAGTTATGGTTATTTTACCATAACTGGCTAGATTAACCTGTACCCAGAATTTCTGGGCAATTTGGTTCTGTCAGATTTGGTGACCTAAGTTTGGTTGGCAATTTGACTAGGTTATGGTCAGAATTTGGATTTGTGTTCTTCATGAAAGTTGTAGGGCTATGTCTCTGCTTTCTGCTGGTAAACTTTTAGATCAATTGATCTTGCTTACACTGAGTTATGATCATTTGAACCAACACTTTTCATTTGGTCATTTTCCAGGGACAGCATGTTGGTCACCTGGATTAGGGTAATTTTTAGGTCAACTTGGTTTGGTTTTCTGGGCAGGGTTTCTTCACCAAAGTTGTACCATTATGTGTCTAGTTTCATGTCCAATTGGCCTTACTCCAATTGAACCTATACAACTCTATTTATAGCTGCCCAAACTTGCTGGACTCACACCCAATCCTGTAGGTCACCAATGGCAGCATGCCTAAGCTCAACTCCATTATCCTTACTCACTTTGTAACACCCTTATGTTCGGTAGTGTGTTCTACTATTCCTGTGACCAGTGTTGTCCGGACAGCTAGGATGCCTAGAACTACACTTAGATATGAATGAGGAGACATAAAATAATGAAATACAAGAAAAGAAAATACAAGAAAAACAAAGGAAAAATAATAGCAATGAAATGTAACCAAGTTAAACGAGCCGAGAACCCTAGGGATGGGTGACCGCACCGGGAAGTCGCGGCGTGGACCGTTGACTAGCCCTGGACCGCGGAGAATCCTGGAAAATATTTTTAGGACTTAAATAAATATCTATTGAAGTATAAATACCATTAGAAATATCAAAGAAAAATTAATTAATTAGTACAAAGAAAAGTGAGAAATCGAGAAAAATGATAAAATTCGGTGTTACCGAAAAATCGGGAATGCAACCCGAACAGGGGCATTATGGTCATTTGACACCCCGAGTTGTCTTTTGACCTAAATTTCCATTAAAAAAATGATATTACACTTGGAAAATGTCATGAAAAATTAAATTGGTGGTACATAGTTTAAATAGCAAAAATTGGGAGTTAAATGTGAGAATTTGGAAATTTAGATTAAACAAATGTTAAATTAACACATAGTGCTCCACTAACTCACCTAAGTGGACCATTACCTCTTCATTTGGACAGCAGATCATTTTCTTCCTCACCTCTCAAAGAACCTGCCGAAATGCTCCCAAGAAAGAACCTCCATGGCCACATGGTTTTGAAGCTTCATGCAAGCATGATCCAAGCCTCTTTCCTTGCACTTCCCTTCATTAAAAGTTGTCCATACACCTTGGGCAGTAGATAGGCAACAAGAAGATCAAGTTTTGGTGGAGTTTTGAAGAGTTTCCAAAGTGGTACGTAGGTACTTTTGATGCTTGCTTCATTAAAGTTTGTGTGGGTGTTATGGGTAGTTGAATTGTGGAAGGAATTTTAGAGTTTGATGTTTTAAGGGAGATGTATATTTTTGGCAGCCATGGAAACTCCATAAGAACAGTTTATCCTTGCTTGTAAATGGTAGATTAAAGGGTTGATTAAGTGTTTATGTGTGTAGGAATAAATTGGGTGATGTATATTAGATGTATATGTGAATGTACACTTGACTTTGGAAGCTTGGAAAGCTAATTGATGAAGACTACAATTCGGCAGCTTGAAGTGTGAACCCAAAATATGTATTTCATGGTTTGGTTTATGGAATTATATGATTGAATTATGGTGCTTGTTATGGCAGCTTGTACATGTGTATAAGAGTTTGAGTTTGGACATGTAAATGAGCTATATTATGTAGTTAAATTGTGTGTAATTTGGACTTGGTAAATTCTGGACTATAATGTGCATATTGAGTGTGGTTATAAGCTGCCAAAATGACCAAAAATGTGTTGTGAAATGTGTTTAGGTTATGGTACAAACCAGAAATGGCATGAATGTGTAACTTGGTAAGTGTTAAATGTGTCCTTTGATGAGTGATGGACAATGTGCAATAGGACAGTGTGTGTTTTGGCTTAGAACCTTAAGTGTGTGGCTCCAATTGGTATGAGACCAATTGGAGGTAAAAATAGGCACAAAATGTGCCAACTTTCATGAAGGAAGCTTACCAAAATTCGGCTTGGAAGGTAACTTGAGAAATGACCAAATCCGGATTAGTGCATTTAAGGCCTGAAAATTGACCATTTGGGCAGCAGTTAGTATTTTGGCCATAACTCACTCAAAACAGGTCCAATTAATCTAAAATTTTTACCATGAATAGGTAAGACATATATCTACAACTCTTATGAAGACACCAAAGCCCAGAAATGACCATAAGCAAGTCAAATAGCTTGCACAAGTTCGGGTCCAAAAACTGGCCGAACCTAAAATGACCTAAAATGACCTAAAGTGACTAATTTTGGTATATTCTGACCAGCAATAGTAAAATGACCATAACTTGGTCTAGTAAATTCAGAATGACCTGAAATTCTGCCCCGCGTGCAATAAGACATAGACCTACAAGTTTGTAGTTTTGACCAAAAACCGAGGAAACTAGGTTATCCGACTAGGTCAAATTAGTATACCGGAATTCGACAAATTGTAATAAAAAGCAATATACATGGAAATGAATTTGGTAACGTGTACTAACTCTAAAAGGCTACAAATATGACATATTGGTAACATTAAAACCTAATTCACCTAGAATGCATCGAGGTTCGACATCTTAGGTTGACTAAGGAAATAATAGAAGTCAATGAATTAATTATTAAGCATTATCGTTAGAGACAGTTTAAATGAGTACTGAAACACTTCAAATTGTGTTTCTCAGTTAGCAAAGACTCAGAGAAGGGGAAGGAAACAAACAGTCGAGCCAAGAGACGATTATCGAGAGGTTTGTACTGCATGATTATTTCTTTTAAAATTTTCAATTGAAATAAATTATGACTATTTGTATATTATTATTTTAAATTGTGGAAATGTGTTTGAATGGATACTTATTGCTTATAAAGCATTGCAAATGGTTTGAAATTGTGAGAAATTATTCGAATGATATTTGATGGATATTTATGGATTGAAAAGCATTGTAAATGATTTGAAACCACAGCTATCATGTATATTGATTGAATTCCTCGCTAGCTTGTCTAGTGGGACGAATTGAATTCCCTCTCTGGCTGAAGTGTTGAGGTGTGTGCCTATTGAGGACGAATCGAATGAGTACTCATATTATTGCTAGCTAGCCATGTTATTCCTCATTAGCCATCGGCTATTGGGACGAATTGAATTCCTCATTACCCATCGGCTTTTGGGACGAATTGAACTTTGGAACATGATTAAGCTGTGTGTGATTTATTGATATGTATTGTGAGATTGTGAAATGGAGTTTAAATTCTTATTGACATTCACTGTCTTTTGAATTTAACCATTTTTTGATTTATTGAGATTTATTATGATATTGTGAAATGGAGTTTAAATTCTTTATGACATTCACTGTCTTTGAATTTAACTATGATTTTAAGTATCCACTATTTATATGACTGATGATTTGTAATATAAAGTTGTATTTGGTTAATGTTGTGCACCACTGAGACAATGTCTCAGCGATAGCTTTTCATTGCTGTCGCAGGTAGACAGACTGACAGGGCAGCAGACTAGGCTGCTAGGGCAACACTGAGAGATCATTGGGTATATTGAGTATACCATATTCTGCATTTTGTATTGTAATATATATTCACTGTATGTATATAGTCTTCTTGGTTTTGAGCAGTTATAAACTAAAATTGTACATTGAAGTTGTAAAATAAATTGTGAGTTATTTTGGCTTGTAAAATTTGTACTATATTTCTTTTATCTCAGCCTTTGGAAATATTGAAAAATTATTATGGATTTGAGTTGAGAAACATATTGTGTTGATTAAATGTTGGAGTTTGAGATTGGGAAATATATTTGAAGTGCTTTTTATAGGTTTTTGAAGAACTGTTTTATTCAAAATACAGATGGCATTCCGCAAAAATTTTTACAGAAATTTCTAATAATTCAAATGTGTTAGCTGTTTCACTTCAGTTCAAAAAATTTTTTTTAACACCTGTAAATAGTGCTCACCACTGTAAAAAGAAGTAAGAAAAGTTTTAAAATCCCTTGTAGTATATTTAATGGGTTTCTGTAAACGAAGTTGGTAATTCATTAGGTATACTACGGGATCATATTATGCCTTACAGAGGGGTAGGGTGTGAAATGTTTTAGTGGTATCAAAGCTGGTTTTTAAATTCTGTTTTCACCTATAATTTGAATATTCTTTCTTCATAGTATAACTGCTCAATGTCATTGTTTGATACATACATTACATTACATTATAAATATGCACTAACGGGAGAAAATCTCCTTGTGTTTTTTGTTCAGGAGGTCTAAGATCCTCGCATTGACTATGGAAAAGGGTGATCGTTCAGTCGATCAATCTATAGAGGCTGAGGTGCAAGGGGTTGCTGACCCTACACAATGTCGATGGATCGGCACAGCCCCTCGATCTGTGATTTCTTGCTCAGTTCGCTCACAAGATGGCTGCAATGTTCCAACAAATGGCTGGTAATATGCCTACTCAAGTCCCAATACAGACACCAGTGGTACAACCACAGTCTTCTGCTAGGCAATATGACAAATTAATGAAATATGGGGCTACAGAGTTCAATGGGACAGTAGATCCTCTAGAGGCAGAACAGTGGTTAGAGAGAATGGATAGGGTGTTCAAGAAGCTACATTGTACAGAGGAGCTCAGATTTGAATATTTAGTATCTTTGCTATAAGGGGATGCATATGACTGGTGGAAAACTATTCCCCACAGTATGGTAGAACCTACAGTGCTAACATGGAATGACTTTCTTAGGGAGTTTAGACAAAAATATGTCCCTGATGCTTATGTAGACCGAAGCTGCAAGAGTTCCTAAGTCTGAAACAGGGGAGTAGATCAGTGGCTGAATATGAAAGGGAATTTCCCGCTTAAGCCATTATGTAGTGAGTCTACTTTCTACCAGTAGGGAGAGATGCAAGAGTTTTGAAACTGGCTTGAAGCCCAGTATCAGATTACAAGTGGTCGGATTCAAACATAACAACTTCTCTAAACTTATTTCTCAAGCACTAGAGTTAGAAAGAATTGAATCTGAAGTAGCCCCAGAGAAAATGAAATCAGAGAAGACAGAGAAAGAGGGAAAATCAGTAGAACAGAGTTCCAGTGGTCCTACTGGAAAGAGGAAGAACCATGGGGGACATAGCAGAGGTGGTAAGAAGTCTGGTAGGGGAATATATTCAGGATAAAAACCTCCTCTATCTGGTCAGCAGAGTACCAAAGGTTCCTACCCTCCCCGCCAATGTGAAACTTGTGGAAGAAATCATGGTGGGATATGCTACAAGGCTATTGGAGCCTGTTATAACTGTGGAGGCACAGGGCACTTTGCCAAGGACTGCACCAGTACTCGCAGAGTTGGACCACCTCCTACTACTGCAGAAGAGTCAGTTCAGAGCCTTGTCACCAGAGGTTCACAACCACCCAGCAGAGGTAGAGGCAAGGGTAAAGCTAGCCCAGTAGGCAGCCAAGGAACAGTGAAACAATCAGAGCAAGACAGTGCTTGGGTCAGAGTCTATGCAATGAGACAGAGAGAAGAGGCTGAGACATCTGATGTTGTGGCTGGTACCTTCTCAACTTTTAATCAAGATGTGTTTGTGTTATTTGATCCGGGTTCTACCCATTCTTATGTGAGTGCTAGCATCATTGATTGCATTGCTGTTCCATGTACAAAAATGGACTTTGAGGTGCTAGTAACAAGTCCGTTAGGATAAGAGGTTAGGGTTAATAAAATGTATAGGGATTGTCCTTTGGTGATCCAAGGACACACTTTTCTATCTGATCTCATTGAAATGCCCTTCAGAGATTATGATATCATCTTGGGCATGGATTGGTTAGCCAGGCATCACGCCATGATTGACTGTAGACTGAAGACAGTCACTTTTGGTCTCCCTCAGTACAGTGATATGATAATACATGGGGAGAGGCAGCTATTGCCATCAAACATCATTTCGACTGCACTAGCCAGAAAAATGATCAGAAAGGGGTGTGAAGCATACTTAACACATGTGGTAGACACCCAAGTGGGGAGTCCAGCATTGAGGGACATCCCTACAGTATATGACTTTCTAGATGTGTTTCCTGATGAATTTCCAGGATTACCTCCGAAAAGAGAGGTGCAGTTTGAAATTAATGTTATGCCTGGTGTGGATCCAATCTCCATAACACCATATAGAATGGCACCAGTAGAGTTGAAGGAGTGGAAGGTACAGTTGCAAGAACTACTTGAAAAGGGCTTTATCCGCCCTAATGTGTCACCTTGGGGGGCGCCAGTATTGTTTGTTAAGAAGAAAGATGGCACCCTCCGCTTATTTATTGACTACCGACAGTTGAATAAGGTGACAATAAAGAATAGATATCCATTGCCTCGCATTGATGATCTGTTTGATCAGTTGAAGAGTGCAGCTGTATTCTCCAAAATTGATTTGCGATCTGGTTATTATCAGTTGAAAGTGCAAGAGCAGAGTATTCCAAAAACTACTTTCAGAACTTGGTCTGGCCACTATGAGTTTTTAGTAATGCCATTCGGGTTAACAAATGCTCCAACTACTTTTATGGATCTGATGAACACTATCTTCAGACCATATCTCGACCAATTTGTGGTGGTGTTTATTGATGATATTTTGATATATTCGAGGAATGCAGAGGAGCATGACGGACATCTGCGGATTGTACTACAGACTTTAAGGGAGAAACAGCTATACGCCAAATTGTCGAAATGTGAATTTTGCTGAAAGAAATCTCTTTTTTGGGACATGTTGTGTTAGCTGAAGGGATCAAGGTAGATTCCAGCAAGGTAGAAGCTATCCTTAATTAGAAGCCGCCCAGGAATATCACAAAAATTCACAGTTTTCTAGGTTTAGCTGGATATTACCGTTGGTTTGTGAAAGGGTTTTCTATGTTATCTTCTCCACTGACCAAGCTGCTTCGAAAAGGTGCAAAATTTCAATGGACAGATAAATGTCAGCAGAGTTTTGATGAGTTGAAGAGGTGTTTAACTGAAGTTTCAGTCCTTACTTTACCTACTCCGGGTAAAGAATACACAGTTTATAATGATGCTTCTCACAATGGGTTAGGCTGTGTACTGATGCAAGATCGGAATGTCATTGCTTATGCATCATGCCAGCTGAAACCACATGAGAGGAACTGCCCAACACATGATTTGGAGCTAGCAGCTATTGTTTTTGCTCTAAAGATCTGGAGACACTATTTGTATGGGGAGAAATGCTACATCTACACAGATCACAAGAGCTTGAAGTATTTGGGCACCCAGAAGGAATTGAATTTGAGGCAGAGGAGATGGTTAGAACTAATTAAAGACTATGATTGCTTAATAGACTATCAGCCAGGGAAAGCAAATGTGGTGGCTAACGCCTTAAGTCGCAAGACTATGGCAAGTCTCAGAGTTTCTCCTTTGTCCATGACACATGAATTGAAAGCACAGCATGCCAGTTTAGAGATTGATGATGAGGGACAGACAGTAGTTGCATGGCATGTACAGCCAGTGTTGATTGATTAGATCAGAATGGCTGCTTAGAGTGATGAAAAATATCAGAAGCTACTGAAAGAAGTCTAGCAAGGCAAGAAACCTGAATTCTTTATGAGAGATGATGGTTTATTGCTACATCAGGGCAGAATGTTCGTTCCTAATGATGTGAAATTGAGACAAATCATTATGAAGGAAGCACATGAGTCTCCTTTTGCTATGCACCCTGGTGGAACTAAAATGTACAAAGGGCTGAAAGAGCATTACTGGTGGATGGGTATGAAGAGGGATATAGCTAAATTTGTTTCCAAATGCCTAACTTGTCAGCAAGTAAAGGCAGAACATCAAGTTCCAACTGGTTTGTTACATCTATTGCCAACACCAGAGTGGAAATGGGAACAGATAACTATGGATTTTGTGATGGGACTTCCGAGGACACAGAATAGTCATGATGCAGTATGGGTTATAGTTGACAGACTGACCAAGTCTGCTCACTTTTTGCCAGTTCGAATGGACTATAGCCTGGAGAGATTGGCTAGATTGTATATATATGAAATTGTAAAACTACATAGAGTGCCAGTATCGATTGTATCTAACAGAGATCCTAGGTTCACTTCTAGATTCTGGGGTAGTCTACAAAGAGCCCTAGGAACTAGATTAAACTTCAGCATAGCATTCCACCCACAGATAGATGGCCAGTCTGAAAGGGTAATTCAGATATTGGAGGATATGCTACGGGCTTGTGTGATTGAGTTTGAAGGTAGTTGGGATACACACTTGCCTTTGATTGAGTTTGCTTATAACAACAGCTACCAATCAAGCATTGGGATGCCTCCATATGAAGCTTTGTATGGCAGAAAGTGTAGAACTCCCCTATGTTGGGATGAAGTAGGTGAAAGAAAGATGATTGGGCTAGAAATTCTTCAGCAGACAGAGGAAAAGATTAGATTGATCAGAGATCGACTCAAGGCTGCATCAGACCGTCAGAAGTCCTATGTTGATCTGAAGAGAAGAGATATTGAATATACAGTGGGTGATAAGATATTCCTTAAAGTTTTTCCTTGAAAGAGGATTATGAGATTTGGCAGAAAGGGGAAACTGAGTTCTCGTTTCATCAGACCATATGAGGTTCTGGAAAGAGTAGGTCCTTTGGCATATCGGTTAGCATTACCTCCAGAGCTGGAAAGGATACACAGTGTCTTTGATGTGTCCATGTTAAGGAGGTACAGATCTGACCCATCTCATGTATTATCAGTTGAAGAGATTGAGGTAAATCCAGACCTCTCATATAATGAAGAACCCATAGAAATTCTGGCATATGAGGTGAAGCAGCTGAGAAATAAACAGATACACCTGGTTAAAGTGCTGTGGAACCATCATTCAGGCCAGGAAGCTACTTGGGAACGTGAAGAGGATATGAGGAGACAACACCCATAGCTGTTCAGAGACTGATGCCAGGTAAAATTTTGAGACGAAATTTATTTAAGGGAGGGAGAATTGTAACACCCCTATGTTCAGTAGTGCGTTCTACTGTTCCTGTGACCAGTGTTGTCCGGACAGCTAGGATGCCTAGAACTACACTTAGATATGAATGAGGAGACATAAAATAATAAAATACAAGAAAAGAAAATACAAGAAAAACAAAGGAAAAATAATAACAATGAAATGTAACCAAGTTAAACGAGCCGAGAACCCTAGCGATGGGTGATCACACCGGGAAGCCGCGGCGTGGACCATTGACTAGCCCTGGACCACGGGGAACCCTGAAAAATATTTTTAGGACTTAAATAAATGTCTATTGAAGTATAAATACCATTAGAAATATCAAAGAAAAATTAATTAATTAGTACAAAGAAAAGTGAGAAATTGAGAAAAATGACAAAATTCGGTGTTACCGAAAAATCGGGAATGCAACCCGAACAGGGGCATTGTGGTCATTTGACACCCCGAGTTGTCTTTTGACCTAAATTTCCATTAAAAAAAATGATATTACACTTGGAAAATGTCATGAAAAATTAAATTGGTGGTACATAGTTTAAATAGCAAAAATTGGGAGTTAAATGTGAGAATTTGGAAATTTAGATTAAACAAATGTTAAATTAACACATAGTGCTCTACTAACTCACCTAAGTGGACCACTACATCTTCATTTGGATAGCAAATCATCTTCTTAATCACCTCTCAAAGAACCAGCCGAATTGCTCCCAAGAAAGAACCTCCATGGTCGCATGGTTTTGAAGCTTCATGCAAGCATGATCCGAGCCTCTTTCCTTGCACTTCCCTTCATTAAAAGTTGTCCATACACCTTGGGCAGTAGATAGGCAACAAGAAGATCAAGTTTTGGTGAAGTTTTGAAGAGTTTCTAAAGTAGTAAGTAGGTATTTTTGATGCTTGCTTCATTAAAGTTTGCGTGGGTGTTATGGGTAGCTGAATTGTGGAAGGAATTTTGGAGTTTGATGTTTTAAGAGAGATGTATATTTTTAGCTGCCATGGATATTCCATAAGAATAGTTTATCCTTGCTTGTAAATGGGAGATTAACGGGTTGATTAAGTGTTTATGTGTGTAGGAATAAATTGGGTGATGTGTATTAGATGTATATGTGAATGTACACTTGACTTTGGAAGCTTGGAAAGCTAATTGATGAAGACTACAATTCAGCAACTTGAAGTGTGAACCCAAAATATGTATTTCATGGTTTGGTTTATGGAATGATATGAATGAATTATGGTGCTTGTTATGGCAGCTTGTACGTGTGTATAAGAGTTTGAGTTTAGACATGTAAATGAGCTATATTATGTAGTTAAATTGTGTGTAATTTGGCCTTGGTAAATTCTGGACTATAATCTGCATATTGAGTGTGGTTATAAGCTGCCAAAATGACCAAAAATGTGTTGTGAAATGTGTTTAGGTTATGGTACAAACCAGAAATGGCATGAATGTATAACTTGGTAAGTGTTAAATGTGTCATTTGATGAGTGATGGACAATGTGCAATAGGACAGTGTGTGTTTTGGCTTAGAACCTTAAGTGTGTGGCTCCAATTGGTATGAGACCAATTGGAGGTGAAACTAGGCACAAAATTTGCCAACTTTCATGAAGGAAGCTTACCAAAATTCTGCTTGGAAGGTAAGTTGAGAAATGACCAAATCCGGATTAGTGCATTTAAGGCCTGAAAATTGACCATTTGGGCAGTAGTTAGTATTTTGGCCATAACTCACTCAAAACAGGTCCAATTGACCTGAAATTTTTACCATGAATAGTTAAGACATATATCTACAACTCTTATGAAGACACCAAAGCCCAGAAATGACCATAAGTAAGTCAAATAGCTTGCACAAGTTTGGGTCCAAAAACTGGCCGAACCTAAAATGACCTAAAATGACCTAAAGTGACAAATTTTGGTACATTATAACCAGCAATATTAAAATGACCATAACTTGGTCTAGTAAACTCAGAATGACCTGAAATTTTGCCCCGCGTGCAATAAGACATAGACCTACAAGTTTGTAGTTTTGACTGAAACTCGAAAACCGAGGGAACTAGGGCATCTGACTAGGTCAAATTGGCATACCGGAATCCGACAAATTGTAAAAAAACGCAATATACATGGAAATGAATTTGGTAACATCTACCAACCCTAAAAGGCTACAAATGTGACATATTGGTAACATTAAAACCTAATTCACCTAGAATGCATCAAGGGTCAACATCTTAGGTTGACTAAGGAAATAATAAAACTCAATGAATTAATTTTAAGCATTATCGTTAGAGACAGTTTAAATGAGTACTGAAACACTTCAAATTGTGTTTCTCAGTTAGCAAAGACTCAGAGAAGGGGAATGAAACACTGAGTCAGAGCCAAGAGACAGTTATCACAGGTTTGTGCACAACAGTTATTTCTTTTGAATTTTGCAATTGAAATAAATTATGACTATTTGTATATTATTGTTTTAAATTGTGGAAATGTGTTTCAATGGATACTTATCGCTTGAAAAGCATTGTAAATGGTTTGAAATTATGAGAAATTGTTCGAATGATATTTGATGGATACTTATGGATTGAAAAGCATTGTAAATGATTTGAAACCACAGCTATCATGTATATTGATTGAATTCCTCGCTAGCTTGTCTAGTGGGACGAATTGAATTCCCTCTCTGGCTGAAGTGTTGAGGTGTGTGCCTGTTGAGGACGAATCGAATGAGTACTCATATTATTGCTAGCTAGCTATGTTATTCCTCATTAGCCATCGAATTTGGGGATGAATTGCACTTTGGAACATGATTAAGCTGTGTGTGATTTATTGATATGTATTGTGAGATTGTGAAATGGAGTTTAAATTCTTATTGACATTCACTGTCTTTTGAATTTAACCATTTTTTATTTATTGAGATTTATTGTGATATTGTGAAATGGAGTTTAAATTCTTTATGACATTCACTGTTTTTGAATTTAACTATGATTTTAAGTATCCCCTATTTATATGACTGATGATTTGTGATTTAAAGTTGTATTTGGTTAATGTTATGCACCACTGAGACAATGTCTCAGCGATAGCTTTTCATTGCTATCGCAGGTAGACAGACTGACAGGGCAGCAGACTAGGCTGCTAGGGCAACACTGAGAGATCATCGGGTATATTGAGTATACCATATTCTGCATTTTGTATTGTAATGTATGTTCACTGTATGTATATAGTGTTCTTGGTTTTGAACAGTTGTAAACTAAAATTGTACATTGAAGTTGTAAAATAAATTGTGAGTTATTTTGGCTTGTAAAATTTGTACTATATTTCTTTTATCTCAGCCTTTGGAAATATTGAAAAATTATTGTGGATTTGAGTTGAGAAACATATTGTGTTGATTAAATGTTGGAGTTTGAGATTAGGAAATATATTTGAAGTGCTTTTTACAGGTTTTTGAAGAACTATTTTATTCAAAATACAAATGGCATTCCGCCAAAATTTTTACAGAAATTTCTAATAATTCAAATGTGTTAGCTGTTTCACTTCAGTTCAAAAAAAATTTTTTAACACCTGTAAATAGTGCTCACCACTGTAAAAAGAAGTAAGAAAAGTTTTAAAATGCCTTGTAGTATATTTAATGGGTTATCTGTAGACGAAGTTGGTAATTCATTAGGTATACTACGGGATTATGTTATGTCTTACAGAGGGGTAGGGTGTGACACACTTCAATTCCTCCTCACACACATTCAAATGGTTACTAATTGACCATTACAATGTTAATATACTATTACATAAGCAAAACTCTAATTTTTCACAAACCCTAATTCCCAAAGTGTCCATTTCATGCTATCCATGCCATCTAACACATCCAATCACAATTACTTACTAAGCAACTCCAATAAACACATTTTATTTCATTTAAATTCATCAATTCCCATAGGTACACATACTGACCAAAATTATTCTTCCATCAAACATTAATAATTTCTCAATTTTTTTCTTGTAATTCTTTCCATTTTCATGCTCAAATTTAAGTTTACTAAAAGAATATGGAGGAAAATAGCACTAACCTCTTTTTACCACTTTCTTGGCTTGTTAAAACTTCAATCTCTCTTCAATTTTCTGCTACTTAAAGCTTCCTCAAGGTGTAAGATAAAATTTTAGTGAAGACAATAGGAGTTTTAGGGTGAGATAAGGGAGAAAATGAAGCTTATAAGCTTCATCAATGGTGGAACCCCATCTCTTTCTCTCTTTCTCTCTATGGTGTGGCTGTTTGAAAATGAGAGTGCAGATTGGTTTTTCATTTTGTCTCTTTTTAATTAGCTTTTATCCCTTTTAATTAGTTTGTCAAGTTATGATTGGGTGGAGAGTGTTTAATGACATCATATGATGTCATAATTCCTAATTTCTTTTATTTTTCTTTTCTTCTCTTCTCTACTCATTTTCAATTCAATTTTTAGCAATATTTATTCATATTTTAGAACATAATAATTATTTACTTAACTGGACAAGTCAGCCAAAAATCACCTCTGAAGGTGAAATGACCAAAATGCCCACCGTTTGGCTTAACAGACTAAAATTGTCTGTACGATTGAAAAATTTTCCTAAATATTTTCTTGGCATCCTAATGCCATAGAACCCTCAATGACTCTTCTCTAGAGTCCCAAAAATTATTTTATGAATTTTCTCCAGGGACTAGGGCTCCTAGTTGTGAGGACCGCAACTTCCAATAAGGTTACCCATCGCTAAGGCACCGGCTCATTTAACTTGGTTATATTTTATTTCTAAAATTTTTCCTTAATTTTTCTTACACTTATTTGAGTTATTTATGACTCCTCACTTTAGTTTTAATATTTTTCCAGACGTTCTAGCTGTCCGGACCGACACCGGTTACCGAAACAATAGAATGTAAGGAATTGCTACAGTGAGGGTGTTACACTTAATGAGTTATTGGCAGGTGAAGTTGGGTAATTTATTAGGTATTCTACGGAATCATGTTATGCCTTATAGAGGGTTAAGGTGTGACAGCAACTTAGTCAATGGGGCTGCTATAAGGGAAAATTCCTTCACCAATCTCCTGTAGTATCCAACTAACCCCAAGAAGCTTCTGACCTATGTTACATTTCTAGGAGGCTTCCATTCAACTACTGCTTCAATCTTCTTTGGATCTACCCTAATATGATTTGCTAATACAATGTGCCCAAGGAAAGATATCTCATCTTACCAGAAGTCACACTTGGACAACTTGGCATACAACTACTTTTCCCTCAGTGTCTGTAGTACTACTCTCAGGTGTTCATCATGCTCCTCCCAGTTCTTAGAATACACCAGAATATCATCTATAAAGACCGCAACAAATCGATCTAAGTAGGGATGAAAGATACAATTCATTAGGTCCATGAAAGCTACTGGTGCATTTGTCAGCCTAAATGGCATCACTAGGAACTCATAGTGTCCATACTGGGTCCTGAAAGCAGTTTAGGAACATCTGTCTCCTTTACTTTTAACTAATGGTAGCATGATCTAAGATCTATTTTGGAGAATACACCGGCTCCCTTCAGTTGATCAAACAAGTCATCTATCTGTGATAAAGGATATTTATTTTTCACAGTCACCTTATTCAGCTGCCGGTAATCTATACAAAGCCGTAGTGTACCATCCTTCTTCTTCACAAATAGCATCGGTGATCCCCATGGTGACACACTTGGGCGTATGAAGCCCTTATATAGTAGCTCCTGTAACTGAACTTTCAACTCTCTCAATTCAATAGGTGCCATCCTATATGGAGCAACGAAAATTGGCGCAGTATCCAACATAACCTTTATAGCAAACTCCACCTCTCTATCAGGTGGTAAACCCGGCAACTCTTCTAGAAATACATCCAGAAAATCACATACAGTGGGGATGCCTTGTAAACTCAAACTAGTCTTCCTGGTGTCAACCACATGCTCTAAGAAAGCCTCACAGCCCTTCCTTATCAATCTCCTGGCTACTGTGGCTGATATAATGGTAAAAAGACAACACATTCCTTCACCCACAACTGTAATCTCATCCCCATCTGCTGTCTGTAATGAAATCCTCTTCAACTGATAATCTACCATCACCTGATGACGTGATAACCAATTCATTCCCAGTATTACATCTGTAACACCCCTATATTGAGCAGTCTATTCATTCAACTGTTCTGGTGACTGGTGTCTTTCTGGACAGTCAGGATGTCTAGACGCATGTCTGTACAATCTAAAAAAGCCCTGAACAAAAATTAATAGTAATTACCAAAAGGTAAAATATAAATAAGAAAAATAGAGCATAAAAGGTTAAATGAGCCGGGGTCACAGCGATGGGTAACCGTACCGGGAAGTGACTGCGAGGTCAGTTGCAACCCTAATTTCGCATGGGACATTGTGACACCGCAGTCCTAGGAATTATTGCGAAGCTAGTGGAAATGAGAGAACCACAAAAAAGAGTTGAGAACTAGGTCAAATAATTAGATCAGGATTCAGGAAGCAATACAGAGTTATTGAAAAATCAGATCAGATCAACAAGGGGCAAATTAGTCAATTCAGCCATAGAGGTGACTCTTGGCCTAATTGTTCAATAAAATGTAGGAAATTAATATTTTGAAAGATGAAAATAAATTGAAGAGGTGAATGGAAGAAAAGAAAAGAAAAGAAAAGAAAAGAAAAATCAATTTAAAGTGAATTATGACATCACTAACATGTAAGCATGACATAGTAAATCATATAATTTATAATTTGAAAATTTTGGGGATAACTACACAAAAAAAAAAAAGAAAAATAAACAAATTAAAAAGAAAATTTTTATTTCCTTCTTCTTTAATTGCCGTGACCTCTCTCTCTCCTCACCCTCTCTTCCATTTTTCCTCCATTAAAGCTCATGTAAAGCTTTCCTAAACCCTAAATTGAGCTATAAATCCCCTAAATTCTTTCATTAAATCTTGCTTTTGAACCTTGGTAAAGCTATTGACAACAAAAACAAGAGGAAAGAAAGGAGATTTAGAGAAAGAGGAAATTCAACAAAAGAGGTTAGTTATGAATCTCCTGAATTCTCTTTATATTTATGCTTAGATACTTTAATTAAGATAGAATTTGTGTAAGAATTTGTGTAAAATCAAACAAAAATGATAGATCATGGGAGTAATGGAATTCAGTAGCCATGAGTGTTGGGGGGGAAGTGATGTGTTTCATTGTAATTAATTACGTAATTAAGTGCAATTGACTATGGAAATGTGACACCCTTTAGCCGTCTATAGTGTAGCTGAGCAAGATATGCCACATAGTGTGCCGGAACATCATATTTTATCTCATTTATTATTATCCATTCTTGATTTATTTATTTATAATGATTAAGTGAAATTTATGAAATTGATCTCATTTAGATCATTTATTGAAATTATAAATTAATTTGAGGTTTAGAAAATTTTATAGAAAATCCGGCATAGTACCGGCTAAAAATAGAGAAAACAGTTCTTTGGAACCTGTGAAAAACACTTCCAATAGTCATTTAATTCTACAACTCCCAATTTTTTCATCAATTCTCAAAAATTCTTCCATTTTTCATTCATTCATTTTACATCTCAAAACATAAATAAATACTCAATTTTCATTTATAATTACAAATTTACAAATACTGACATTCATACAACATTATATTACATGGGTTTCACATATACATGACAAAATAAAAGTTTAATTACAAAGTACAATCAGTATAAAATATCAAAATGAGACATAGTGTCCTACCAATGCACTGTAGCCTGTGAGGTGACATGGACACTATGCAGATATGTGAACAAACCTCACCCAGTCTGTGGTTTGCTGGGCTCATTGTCAGTCTCTCCAGAACGTACGCGTGGCAAAAAGCAACGCGCTAAGCAATACTACTTAGTGGTGCCAATAATAAAATAAAAAGAGCTTAAAAGAAATAAACATGCAGTGTATATGTTAATTTCTCATACAGACAAATTTTTTTTATAATTATTTGTAACATTATTTATTTGGTCAATAATTGACTAAAATTTTCAATATTTATTTTTGGTTGCCCAAGTAACCTATACCAGTTGACAGAACTGGATAACGGGTAAACTAGCACTGGGTACCAAGTACCTCGGGTCGTCACACCATCGTTCATAAAGTGTCTCCCGGTGTGCAACAGAACAGCTAATAAGATGTAATAATTATTAGGCACAAGGCCAAGTATCATAACGATGTCAGAATGGCTAAAAGCCATAAAATCACAGAATGGCCATTTAAGCCATGAATCATATAATGGCATGATGCCATGTGCAGCACTGCTAACAAAACCCTATTGGCATGCTAACCTATCCAAACCAATCACACTAGGCTTACTAGGGCAATTACACTTTTTAATTATGTACTTCTTTGAAATTGAAATTTTATGGCCACTATTTATTTCATTAGTCAACTAAAATATTGACTTTTTCATATACAATAGGTATATTGGTTCTAATATCACCAACATACCACATTTTGCATTCTAAAGTTGTTGGCATTGGTTGTTAATTCCATTTCAAAGCTTAGGGTTGGTTATTTAAAATTTTCAGATTTCAAGTATTTAGTTTACTGTTCCATTGGTCAATTTTACAGTAAGAATTTGGCAATATTGTATTCATGAAAGTTGTTCCTTTATGTGTCTTCTTTAATTCTCTTTTTAAATCACTCCATTTAGAGTTTTCTAGCTCAAGATATGCCACTTTGAGCAAGGCTGGCCGAATTGGTATCTACCCAGAAATTCTGGGCAGAATACCATTCTGCCAGATTTGGTAGTTCTACTTTGTCCAATAATTTCATTTGGTTAAGTCCAGAATTAGAGTTTGTGTTCAACATAAAAGTTGTTCTAAATTGTCTAAGCTTTTCATTGATATAAATTTCAAGTCAATTGGATCTTTTTACACTGAGTTATGACCAAATGAATGAACATTGTTCATTTGGTCATTTTGCCCAAGCAGAATGTATGTTACCCAGATTTGGTAAATTTTTAGGGCATCCTAAGTCTATTTTCTGGATAGGGTTCCTTCATTAAAGTTATGCCATTATGTGTCTAATTTCATGTCCAATTGGCCTTGCACCAATTGAACTTATAAAACTCAAGTTAAAGCTGTCCAACCTTGCTGGACTCACACCCAGCCCTGCAGGTCACTCAAGGCAGCACCTCTAACCTCAATTCCCATGGCACAATTCACTTCAATTCCTACTCAAACATAACCAAATGGTCACTAATTGACCATAAGAATTTCCTTTCACCAATACATGAGCAAAATCATAATTTGTTGCCCAAACCCTAGCCCTAAATTTTGCTAAGTTCTAATTTCTTGCACCAAACTCATAAATTAATAATTGAAGTGATACATTCACATCAAGGGCATCCAATACACTCCTTTAAATCAAAGAAATTCATCAATACACTAAGATTACCATGGCTGCCGAAAATGTAGAGTGAGCATTGCAGGAACGGAAGCGTGAAAAACACAAGATTAGACCATTGAATTCAAAAATTTTCACCTAGGGTCACATGCACCATGCAAGATTTATTTTTATCTATTTGATTTCAATGATAAACAACATATTAAAACTCTTTTAATATGTTTTTGGATCTGTATTTGCCATTTAAGATTTTAAAATTAATCAGATTAATTTTAGAACCCTAGATTAAATCAAGAACGATTACACTAACCTCTTGATGTGCTGCAGCGTGTCTGCGCCTTTGAGATTCGTCTTCAGGACACTAGATGTTGTCCCTCTAGCTTGTCCACACCAAGAACACCTATGGCAACCCTTGAACAGCTTCTAAAGCCTTTTCTATTAATTATAAATTCAAGTTCTGCCTTTTAAGATATTAGAGATGTAAACAGGACACTAGAAACAATTTCTAGTGTTCTTAATTCAAGAGATTGATGGCTAATCTCTTTGAATTGATGAGAGATGAAGAGAAATAGCTGGAGAGGCTCAAAGTGGAGTGACAATTGAGAGGAGAGGCTGCTGGTTATGTTTTCTTTTCATAACCACACTTAAATAGCTAGGTTAACACATTAAACCCTAGCCACATGTCACCTTTTGATTAGCTCTAGGTTTAAGTGACCCAATCACATTGTGCCAAGTGTCAAACCTATATTTAATCTTGATTTTAATCATCTTACATGATTAAAAAACATTTGGCAAGCTTATGTGTTATGCCATGTGTCACCATCTCATGGTGCCACGTGTCACACTGTGAAATGACCAAAATGCCCCTGTGTCTTAATTTTGAGTTCTTAACCCAAAATAATTATTTTCTTCTTCTAATTAATTTATATCAAATATAAATTAATTAATTAATCTCTATTAATTAATTTCTCATCAATTAAATTCATATTTAAACACTTTAAATATAAATTTAATTTATACTACACATCCAATAATATAGATTTGGTTTCAAGCCATGTTAGGGACTTTGCAATTTAATTGCAAACCAAATCTATTTAATTAATCAATTAAACTCTTTAATTAATTAATTAAATCATATTTAATTAGGTGATAACTTGTGTATGTGTGTGACTTACTAGGCTCATCACTAATTGGCAATGAGACATGATATCAACTCTTAATATCATCAGAACTCTTTCTTACCATAAATGATTTCTCTAAATCATTTTATGAACCTCATAGACCATGGTTAACACCTAGCATAGCATGCCATGGCCACCCAATTAGTAATAACATTTACCTTAAATGAACCTATAATCATATGTTACCATGCACTAGAATCTCTCTGTTACAAAATCCTAACTCAAGCTGGAGTCATGGTTTATGTCAAACTCCATTTGCTATGAATATTATGTTCTCTTTTAATTCCAGTTCTTGATTAAAAGATTTTTCTCATCAGAAACTCTTTTCTGAATAAATCTATCTGTCCTGGCCAGGAACTTGAAACATCAAGAACAATTAAATGAACATAGGATTTTATCTCTATTTACTTAGAGGAACAGATTCCTTCTTGATCAACACCTACCTCCATATATAACTAGCCGGAGCCAACACATGCCCATATACCCATACATAGTACAAGTATGAAAGCAGTATCAAACTCAAACTACCTATATACAAGATAACTGTGCTATCTCAGGTCTAACGATTATATGCACTGATATGATTTATGACAAAACATTGACAAGAGTAAACTCCATGTGCTTGTCATAAGTGTCACTGGTTCGGCCTACTTATCATTTATAAGTGCCTATCAAGTTTGTTATATGGCATGAGACTCACCATTCCATCTTATTTATATCTCATATAAATAACTTGGGAACAAACATGAATACAATCTTTCTGGATAAGTCATGTCCTTATTATGAAGTATCCTCGATTGTGAACCTATTTATGATACTTTGTACTAGAAATATTGTCACTCATATTCTTAACAACTTAAGAATAATATTTCTAACAAAATATCAATGGACCTTTTCTATTACACATAAATATATTATGTAAACGGAAAAGTGGAAATGCCTTTTATTAATAAAATATGTATAAGATACATACTAAATGATATGCTCTAGGGCATACTACTAACAAGCATACCAATGAATTTCATTTCAATTCCTCATAAATCTCAACTCAATTCAACTTCCTAAACATGAATTTAAAGAAAAAATAAAGAGATTGGACACTAACCACTTTGGAGCTCTAACTTGAGCTTGCAAATCTTCACTTTTTCCTCTTCAAATTGCTGCCTTAAGCTTGCTCTAGTGGTGATGACAAGTTTTTGTGAAGCCAACAAGTAATTTTATGGTGTGTTAGCAAGGAAAATTTAGAGAGAAGGAAGAACAAAAATGGTGGTGGTGGGAGAGAGATGAAGATAGGTTCAAATGAGGAAGAAGCTACTGGAATTATTTTATTTTTGTCCCATTTTTATGTTACTTTTTATCCCTTTAATTTATTTGTCAAGTGGTAATTGGGTGGAGGCATTGTAATGACATAAGTATGAGGTCATAATTCCAAATTTAACTCATTTTCTCTTTTTTTCTTTTCTACTCAATTTCAATTTAATTTGTAGCAATATTTATTCATATTTTATGTCATAATAATTATTTACTTAACTGGACAAGTCGGTCAAAAATCATCTCCGAAGACGAAATGACCAAAATGCCCTCTGTTTGGCTTATTGAGCCAAAATCGTCTGTACCAATCAAAAAATTTTTCTAAGCCGTTTCTTAGTATTCTAATGCCATAGAAATCTCAATGGCTCTTCTCTGGAATTCCAAAAATTATTTCATGAATTTTTCCCTGGGTTTAGGGCTTTTAGCTGTGAAAATAGTAACTTCCCACTAGGTTACCCATCAGTAGGGCACCGGCTCATTTAACTTAGTTGTATTTTACTTCTAAAATTTTTCCTAAATTTTTCTTATCATTATTTAAGTTATTTATGACTCCTCAATCTATTCTAAATATTTTTCCAGATATTCTAGCTGTTTGGACCAATACCGGTCACTAGAACAGTAGAATGTACGGAATTGCTACAGTGAGGGTGTTATAACTCTTCCCCTCTAATTTAAATTTCGTCTTTGAAATTTACCTGATGCAAACAGTTGAGAGAACTATTGCCTCATCATCTCCTCACTTTGCCAGGTTGCCTCCTCGGTGTTGTGGTGCCTCCAAAGCACTTTCACCTGTGGAATTTGTTTGTTCCTCAATTCTTTCACTTCCCGACCTAGGATCCCTATAGGTTCTTCTTCGTATGTCAAGTCCGATTGAATTTCAATATCTTCCATGGAGATGACATGTGAAGGGTCTGAGCGGTATCTTCTCAGCATAGATACGTGGAACACATTGTGGATCTTATCCAGCTCTTGTGGTAAAGCTAGCCTATAGGCCACTGGACCCATACGTTCAATGATTTCATATGGGCCAATAAACCTAGGGCTCAACTTACCCTTTCTTCCAAACCTTAGTACCTTTTTCCACGGTGACACCTTGAGGAACACTTTGTCACCAACTGCATATTCTATTTCTTTTCTCTTCAAGTCGGCATAGGATTTTTGTCTGTCTTAGGCAACCTTCAGATTGGCTTTAATTACCTTTACTTTCTCTTCAGTCTGTTTCACCAGGTCTGGCCTTACCAAGTTAGCTTCGCTCAATTTAGTCCAACACACTGCGGTTTTACATTTCCTTCCATACAGTGCTTCATACGGGGCCATTTGGATGCTAGCTTGATAGCTATTATTGTACGCAAATTCTGTCAGTGGGAGGTATCTATCCCAACTTCCCTCAAACTCAATGACGTAACTCCTCAGCATATCCTCAAGGACCTATCATTTGTTTCATGTTGTTATTATCATTTTAGTTTAATATTTGTACTAATTTAATAAGTTTCAATGTTTACCTGGATTACTCTTTCTGATTTCCCATCTGTCTGAGGATGGAAAGCTGTACTAAAGTGGAGTTGTGTGCCCAAGGAGTTTTGTAACTTTTTCCAAAATCTCGATGTAAATCTTGGGTCTCGATCAGATATGATGGAAAGTGAAATTCCATGTAGTCTAACTATCTTACTGATGTACAATTCTGCTAGCTTCTCCAATGAGTAGTCAGTCCTAACTGGCAGAAAGTGTGCTAACTTTGTTGATCTATCCACTATCACCCATACTACATTATGCTTCTTCTGGGTGAGAGGTAGACCACTTACAAAATCCATAGTGACCTGATCCCATTTCCATTCAGGTATGCTTATAGGCTGTAGCAAACCCGGTGGAACTTGATGTTCTGCCTTAACTTACTGACTTGTCAGGCATTTAGTCACATAATCAGCTATGTCCTTCTTCATACTAGGCCACCAGTAATGAAGCTTCAAGTCATGATACATTTTTGTGCTTCCTGGTTCCATAGCATAAATGCTAGTGTGTGCCTCTTTCAGAATATTGGCTTTCAATTCCCCATCATCTAGTACACATACTCTTCCTTTGTAGTACAAGCACCCGTCTGCTTTTATTACATAGTCAGTTTCCTTCCCTTCAGGGATTTTGCCCATAATAGCCATTAGCTTCTCATCTACCTTCTGCCCATCTAGAATCTGTTGTAGTAGGTTTGGCCTCACTTGCAACTCAGCCAAAATAGCTCCATCTCGGGCTAAGGATAGACAGGCATTTAAATATCTCAAGGCTACAATGGATTTTCTGCTCAAAGTATCAGCAACTACATTTGCCTTTGTAGTCAATCACACAGTCATAGTCTTTTAGGAACTCAATCCATCGCCTTTGTCTAAGGTTGAGCTCCTTCTGGGTTGGTAAGTATTTCAGCCTTTTGTGGTCCGTGTAAATATAGCATTTTTCCCCATACAGGTAGTGCCTCCATATCTTCAGATCCTACCCATGATCTGGAACTTGTAGCAATTATCTTCAGTGCAAAGATAATTGCTGCAAGTTCCATATTATGGGTAGGATAGTTCTGTTCATGTGGCCTTAGCTGCCTAGAAGCATAGGTGACCACTTTCCCCTTTTGCATCAATACACATCCTAACCCATTATGTGAGGCATCGCTGTAGACCACAAAGTCCTTTCCTGACACTGACTATGTCAACACTTGTAACACCCCTATGTTCGGCAGTGTGTTCTACTATTCCGGTGACAGTGTCTGTCCAGACAGCTAGGATGCCTAGAACTACATTTAAATGTTAGTAAGGAGACATAAAATAATGAAATACAAGAAAAGAAAATACAAGAAAAATTAATTAATTAGTACAAAGAAAAACGAGAAATTGAGAAAACGACAAAACTCGATGTTACCGAAAAATCGGGAATGCAACCCGAATAGGGGCATTGTGGTCAATTGACACCCCGAGTTGCCTTTTAACCTAAATATTCATTAAAAATAAATAGTATTAAAATTGGGGACCCCATAAAAAAAGAATAAAAAAAGAAAATTAGATATGTAATGAAAATTAGGGAAAATGTGAGGAATTAATTTGAATTATGAAACTTTGGATTATTAAAATGTTAAAATGAGTTAGTGGGGCACTAATGGAGAATTTATAAACATATATGGACAAATGTGGACAAGTCTACTATCTCATTTTCTACTCTTCTTCTTCTTTCTTCACTAAGCCGAATTGAAATTCCTTCCAAAACTCCATTGACGTCCATGTGTGGAACTTCATCCACTCAAGATCAAGCCATGGAACCATCATTAAAGTTGGAGTACACACCTTGGGCAACATTTTAGGAGCAAGAAAGGGAAGTTTTGGTGGAGTTTTGAAGAAGTCCAAAAGAGGTAAGTGGGTGTTTTCAATTCTTGTTTCATTAAAAGTGTAACTAAGGTTGTGGGTAGTTGAATTATGGAAGAAATTTAAGGTTTGATGAATTATTGGTGATTGAGCATTTTGGCAGCCATGAAACCTCACCATGAACAGCTTGTCCTTGCATGTAAATGGTTGTTTGGATGTTAATTTAAATGTTTAATTGTATTGAAGTTGAATTACATGTGTAAAGTTTGATTTGTAAGCTTGAAAAGTGAAAATGGAAGTTGATGGGTATGTGTAAACTTGTGGCAGCCTCATGAAGAAGATTGAAGTGTTTAAGTTTATGAAATATTATTGAATTATGTTGCTTATGGTGGCAGCAGGTGTATGTGAATAATTGTTTGGATTTGGACATGTAAATGGGGTATGTTCATGTGGTTAAATTGTGTAAATGAACTTTGGAAAATTTTGAGTTATAATGTGTATGTTGAGAATGGTTACAAGCTATCCAAAATGACCAAAATGTGTTGTTAAGTATGTTAATGTTATGGTACCAAATCAGAATTGGCATGAAATGTAAACTTGGTAAGTATAGAATGTGTAATTGGTAAGTGATGAACAATGTGTAATAGGGCAGTGTATATTTTAGCTTAGAACCTTAAGCGTGTGACTCCAATTGGTATGAGACCAATTGGAGGTGAAACTAGGCACAAAATGTGCCAACTTTCATGAAGGAAGCTTACTTATATTATGCCTAGAAGGTGACTTGAAAGCCTGAAAATTGACCATTTGAGCAGCAGTTAGTGTTTTGACCATAACTCACTCAAAACAAGTCCAATTGACCTGAAATTTTTACCATGAATAGTTTAGACATAGATCTACAATTCTTATGAAGACACCAAAGCCCAAAAATGGCCAGAACCAAGCCAAATAGCTTACACAAATTCGGGTACCAAAACTAGCCGAACCAAAAGTGACCTAAAAATGACCTAAACTTACCATTTTAGTGCATTCTGTCCAGCATTGGTAAATTGACCATATCTTGGTCTACACAACTCAGAATGACCTGAAATTTTTCCCCGCATGCAATAAGATATAAATTTACAAGTTTTTAGTTTGGACCGAAACCCAAAAACTGAGAGAACTAGGTCATCCGGCTAGGTCAAATTTGTGTACCGAAATCCGGTAAATTGCAATAAAATGCAATACACTTGAAAATGAATTTGGTAACATATACCAACACTAAAGGGCTATAAAATGTGACATATTAGTAACATTAGAATTGACTCACTTAGAGTACATCAAGGGTCAACATTATAGGCTGACTAATGAAATGAATTGAAGAGAATAGTACCAAGAAAATTTAGATATTGGATTTTATTGTTAGAAACAAATTCATTGAGTACTGAAACACTTTAAATTGTGTGTTTTAGTTGAAAAGGATATTGAGAAGCATAAGGAACATTGAGTCAAGGCCTAGAGGCGACTCAAACCAGGTTTGTGCACAACTAGATTTTAACTGATTTTGTTCTGAATATTTCATATGATTAAATGACATATTTTTCTTATGTATTATGTTTAACAAGCATTGGATTTAATTCAATGATTATTGAAATTGTTATAGTTGAAGGAACGGAAGCGTGAAAAACACAAGTTTATACCATTGAATTCAAAAATTTTCACCTAGGGTCACGTGCATCATGCAAGATTTATTTTGTCTATTTGATTTCAATGATAAACAACATATTAAAACTCTTTTAATATGTTTTTGGATCTGTATTTGCCATTTAAGATTTTAAAATTAATCAGATTAATTTTAGAACCCTAGATTAAATCAAGAACGATTACACTAACCTCTTGATACACTGCAGCGTGTCTGCGCCTTTGAGATTCGTCTTCAGGACACCAGATGTTGTCTCTCTAGCTTGTCCACACCAAGAACACCTATGGCAGCCCTTGAACAGCTTCTAAAGCTTTTTCTATTAATTAGAAATTCAAGTTCTGCCTTTTAAGAGATTAGAGATGTAAACAGGACACTAGAAACAATTTCTAGCGTTCTTAATTCAAGAGATTGATGGCTAATCTCTTTGAATTGATGAGAGATGAAGAAAAATAGATGAAAACCCTCAAAGTGGCGTGACAAAGGAGAGGAGTGACTGCTGGTTGCCTTTTCTTTTCATAACAACACTTAAATAGCTAGGTTAACACATTAAACCCTTGCCACATGTCACCCTTTGATTAGCTCTAGGTTTAAGTGACCCAATCACATTGTGCCAAGTGTCAAACCTATATTTAATCTTGATTTTAATCATCTTAGATGATTAAAAAACATTTGGCAAGCTTATGTGTAATCCCATGTGTCACCATCTCATGGTGCCACGTGTCACACTGTGAAATGACCAAAATGCCCCTGTGTCTTAATTTTGAGTTCTTAACCCAAAATAATTATTTTTCTTTTTCTAATTAATTTATATCAAATATAAATTAATTAATTAATCTCTATTAATTAATTTCTCATTAATTAAATTCATATTTAAACACTTTAAATATAAATTTAACTTATACTATACATCCAATAATCTAGATTTGGTTTCAAGTCATGCTGGGGACTTTGCAATTTAATTGCAAACCAAACCTATTTAATTAATCAATTAAACTCTTTAATTAATTAATTAAATCATATTTAAATAGGTGATAACTTGTGTATGTGTGTGACTTACTAGGCTCATCACTAATTGGCAATGAGATATGATATCAACTCTTAATATCATCAGAACTCTTTCTTACCATAAATGATTTCTCTAAATCATTTTATGAACCTCATAGACCATGGTTAACACCTAGCATAGCATGCCATGGCCACCCAATTAGTAATAAGGTTTACCTTAAATGAACCTATAATCATATGTTACCATGCACTAGAATCTCTCTGTTACATAATCAAAACTGAATCTTAAGTCATGGTTTATGTGAAACTCCATTTGTTATGAATATTATGTTCTCTTTTAATTGCAGTTCTTGATTAAAAGATTTTCTCATCGAAACTCTTTTACGAATAAATCTATCTGTCTGGCAGAACTTGAAACATCAAGAACAATTAAATGAACATAGGATTTTATCTCTATTTACTTAGAGGAACAGATTCCATCTTGATCAACACCTACCTCCATATATAACTAGTAGGAGCCAACACATGCCCATATACCCATACACAGTACAAGTATGAAAGCAGTATCAAACTCAAACTACCTACATACAAGATAACTGTGCTATCTCAGGTCTAAAGATTATATGCACTGATATGATTTATGACAAAACATTGACAAGAGTAAACTCCATGTACTTATCGTAAGTGTCACTGGTTCGGCCTACTTATCATTTATAAGTGCCTATCATGTTTATTATATGGCATGAGACTCACCATTCCATATTATTTATATCTCATATAAATAACTTGGGAACAAACATGAATACAATCTTTCTGGATAAGTCATGTCCTTATTATGAAGTATCCTCGATTGTGAACTTATTTATGATACTTTGTGCTAGAAATATTGTCACTCATATTCTTAACAACTTAAGAATAATATTTCTAACAAAATATCAATGGACCTTTTCTATTACACATAAATATATTATGTAAACGGAAAAGTGGAAATGCCTTTTATTAATAAAAATATGTACAAGATACATACTAAATGATATGCTCTAGGGCATACTACTAACAATCTCCCACTAGCACTAGAGCCATTCATTATAATATCTTAGACCTATCTTCTCAAGATGTCGGTCTAACTGAGTCTGTGACATAGGCTTAGTGAATGGATCAGCTGGATTTTCAGCTGATGTTAATTTTTCTGCATGGCTATATCGCCTTGCCCAACTATATCTCTGATAATGTGGTAGTGCCTTTCTATGCGTTTGGATTTTGGGTGAGACCTTAGTTCCTTAGCTCAGATGGTCGATCCATTGTTGTCACGATGTAGTGGAACTGCGACTCAATGGAAGGAACTCTTGTAAGTTTTGTCACGAACTTCTTTATCCAAAGCGACTTCCTTTGCGACATCGATGCAAAGAATATACTCAGCCTGTGTAGTGGAATCTGCAGTCGTGCTCTGTTTGGAACTCTTCCAACTGACTGCACCTCCATTACAAATGAACACATATCCAGAGGTAGACTTTCTATCATCGATATCTGATTGGAAATCAGAATCAGTATAACCATCCAAATGCAAGTCTCCACCTCCATAAATCAAGAATAAATCCTTAGTTCTTCTTAAGTACTTAAGGATATTCTTGACAGCTATCCAGTGTTCCAAACCTGGATTGGATTGATACCTGCTAGTCAAACTAACAGCATATGCGATATCCGGCCTAGTACACAACATTGCATACACTAAACTTCCAATAGCCGAAGCATATGGAATCCTGGCCATCTTATCTCTTTATTCAGGTGTCTTTGGAGACATCTCTTTAGAAAGATTGATACCTTGTCTCACTGGTAACAATCCTCTCTTAGAATCAAGCATGTTAAACCTCTTTAACACCTTTTCCAAGTATAGACTTTGGGATAAACCAATTATTCTTTTCGCTCTATCTCTATAGATGTGAATCCCAAGAATATAGGTTGCCTCCCCTAAGTCTTTCATGGAGAATGTATTTGACAACCATACCTTTAGAGTCGTCAACATACCTGTGTCATTACCCATCAACAGTATGTCATCCACATATAAGACAAGGAAAGTGATAGCACTGTCACTAACCTTCTTATATACACATGGCTCATCCTCATTTTTGATAAAACTAAAGGATTTAATGGCTTCATCAAAACGGATGTTCCAACTCCTCGAAGCTTGTTTCAACCCATAAATGGATCGCTTTAGCTTGCATACCTTGGAACCATCTTGGGATTCAAATCCCTTAGGTTGTTCCATGAAAATGTTTTCTTTAATGTATCCATTGAGAAAAGCTGTTTTGACATCCATCTGCCAAATCTCATAATCATAGTATGCAGCTATTGCTAATAAAATCTTAATTGATTTAAGCATTGCAACAGGCAAGAAAGTCTCCTCATAGTCGATTCCTTGCCTTTGGCGAAACCCTTTCGCTACTAGCCTTGCCTTATAGGTCTCTACCTTTCCATCAGAACTAATTTTCTTCTTGAAAACCCATTTGTTCCCTATAGGTACAATACCTTCAGGTGGGTCAACAAGATCCCAAACTTGAAAAGCTGTTTTGACATCCATCTGCCAAATCTCATAATCATAGTATGCAGCTATTGCTAATAAAATCCTAATTGATTTAAGCATTGCAACAGGCGAGAAAGTCTCCTCATAGTCGATTCCTTGCCTTTGGCGAAACCCTTTCGCTACTAGCCTTGCCTTATAGGTCTCTACCTTTCCATCAGAACTAATTTTCTTCTTGAAAACCCATTTGTTCCCTATAGGTACAATACCTTCAGGTGGGTCAACAAGATCCCAAACTTGAAAAGCTGTTTTGACATCCATCTGCCAAATCTCATAATCATAGTATGCAGCTATTGCTAATAAAATCTTAATTGATTTAAGCATTGCAACAGGCGAGAAAGTCTCCTCATAGTCGATTCCTTGCCTTTGGCGAAACCCTTTCGCTACTAGCCTTGCCTTATAGGTCTCTACCTTTCCATCAGAACTAATTTTCTTCTTGAAAACCCATTTGTTCCCTATAGGTACAATACCTTCAGGTGGGTCAACAAGATCCCAAACTTGATTCTTATACATGGAATCAATCTCGGATTTCATAGCATCAATCCATTTTGAAGAGTCTATATCTGATATAGCTTGTTCATAGGTAAGTGGATCATCTCCATAATCTACTTCTTCATGAGTAGACAACTCTTGTTCTTCTTCATGAAGAAAACCACATCTCACTGGTGGGTGAGATACCCTGGTTGTTCTTCGAGGAACAGCTGTGGATGTTTCATCAACGGGTATAGGTTGACTAGATGGATCAATATCCATCTGATCTGTTGGTTGGTCAGAATTCTCCAATTATAACTCTATTTGCCTTCCTTTGCCTCCTTCTTGAACAAACTGTTGTTCAAGAAATGTGGCATCTCTACTTATCACAACCTTTTGTGAAGTAGGCAAATAAAAATAATATCCAAAACTATCTTTTGGATATCCAACAAATCGACCTTTTTATGATCTGGTCTCCAATTTATCAGTGTTCAGCTTTTTGATATAAGCTGGACAACCCCAAATATTAACATGCTTAAGATTTGGTTTTCTTCCATGCCATATCTCATAAGGTGTGGAAGAAACTGATTTTGATGGAATCCTATTCAGAATATACAAAGCTGATTCTAATGCAAATCCCCAAAAGAAGATTGGCATATCAGTATAGCTCATCATACTACGTACCATATCCAATAGGGTACAATTTCTCCTTTCAGATACACCATTCAACTGTGGCGTTCCTAGAGAAGTCAGCTGGGAAACAATGCCGTGCTCTCAAGTATTCATCAAATTCAGTACTCAAATATTCACCTCCACGATCTGATCGAAGAGCTTTAATATTCTTTCCTGTTTGATTTTCTACTTCAGATTTAAATTCTTTGAACTATTCAAAGGATTCATGTTTGTATTTCATCAAATACAAGTACCCAAACCTTGATTTATCATCAGTAAAGGTAATAAAATAATGAAAGCCCCCTCTAGCCATTTCTTTAAATGGACCACATACATCACTATGTATTAGCTCCAAAATATTTTCAGCTCTTAGCCCTTCTCTAACAAAGGGTGATCTAGTCATTTTACCCTGAAGGCAAGATTCACAAGTTGGAGTAGGCTCAGAGCCCAATGAGGATAGAATCCCCATTTTCTCCAATTTTGCAATCCTATCTTCTACAACATGACAAAACCTTTAGTGCCAAATATATTTTGAACTTGAGTTGGTTTTCACCATGGCATTGTATTCTTTTAGATTGCTATACTCTGGCCAGTGGAAACACTTTCTTACTGGCAATGGAAACACTTTCCTGTTGGCAATGGAAACACTTTCCTGTTGGCAGTGGAAACACTTTCCTTTGCCTTTGTCAGCTTTGGTCTTCCCTTTCTGTTTAGCTATTTTCTTGGAAGGACTAGGAATCTGAAGTTTCTTTTTCTTATTACCCTTCTTCTTGTTGGACTTTCCAGCAAAAGAAGATGCAATCAAAGCTACCTCTTTTCCTTTATTTCCCGGCATATTCTTTTGGGCAATAACCAGCATGTTGAGTAAACCAGCTAAGGTGCATTCCTGTTTAGTCATATGGAAATTTGTCACAAAATTCCTAAAAGACTCAGGAAGGGACTGAAGGATCAAATCCGTTTGTAGTTGGAAATCCATATTTAAGTCAAGATGTTCCAACTGCTCAATCAGCCGAATCATCTTGTGGACATGATCCCCAACATTCTGTCCCTCATACATCCTCATACAGAATAGCTGTCTAGATATCTCATACCTAGCATTCCTGCTGTGCTCACCATACAACTCTTGTAGGTGAAGGAGGATCTCACTCGCACTCTGCATGTTCTCATGTTGCTTCTGTAACTCATTACTCATGGAAGCAAGCATGTAACACTTAGCTCTCATATCATGCTCCTTCCACTTGTCCAAAATTTCATGTTCCTCTTGTGTGGCCTCTGGAGGTAAGGGACCAGGAACATTTGAATCTAGAACATATCCTATATGTTCAAGGTTCAGGACAAGTTTCAAATTTCTTAGCCAATCAGACAGATTAGGTCCTGTCAACCTATTGTGATCAAGTATGCTTGCAAGGATATTGGATGGTGGTGGTTGTTCTGTGCTCATTATTATCAGAAAATTAATTGTAGAAATAACCAGATTAATTAATAAATGTATCATGTAATTAACCAAATATGATTATGGTCTTTTAATCAAATTGGTCCTCCCACTAACTTAGCGAATCCTACACTTCCAAAGTAGAAAACGGAAATCCTAATTGGATGGATTTCTAGTGGGTGATTGAATTCTTATAATTCTATCGATCATCCTCAGGTACATCCGTTATTGGAATTACAATAAACTATAAGTGAGCAACTCCTTGCCCATCACATCTCATGTGAGGTTCAATCCTTTACCTAGCCCCTAATGCTCAAAGTCTTAGGTACATCCATTATTGACTTATCTTGCATTAGTTAAGTTGATCCCATTGAGCCAGTAATTATGTAAATAATTTTAATGTCCTCAGGTACATCCAATATTGGCCACCAAACCATTTACATATTTACAACATCTCATGCTTAACAATTATTCTTAAGAAAATCTCTTAAATTAATTGCATCTCATGCAACTATTTAAAATTTCTTAAAATAATTGCCCCAATGGAAGGCCTATGTTATAATTACTTTAATTATAGCATTTCCAACTTAATCATTTGTTTGGAAGATTTTATGGTCATCATAATTACTATTAAGGTCTCACTTTGCACATTATCCATTTAGCATGCATATATCATATAATTGCATACATTCCCATACATCTCATGCATTCATGGATAAGCAGTAAATATGGTATGATCATGGACTTTCTACGGGATTCAATTATGAGCCACCAAGAATTGAATCAGGGCATTCCTAGGTGCATTTCATTCATTCATTCATTTTACAAGAGTTGCTGAAGGAGTACATAATCAACACTTAATCTTGAATTCCTCCCACTGGCCCCACCAATGCTCTTGACCTCCTTGAACTTCTTGCAATCCAATATTACATGGTAATCCTTGGCATACCAAGGCGAATTTACAAGAACTTAAATAAATGAAATTACAACCCAAAAATTATTACAAACTTAATAATACATGCCCAAAATAAATTAAAATAAATTAATTAATTTACAATCCTAAAGAAACATAAAAGAAATAAATCCAATCACATTGGTCTTTTATAGTCCATGATCATCCATCATGCATATCACTATTTAACAATTAAATAAAACATACATACTTAAATTAAATTGAATATCTCATATTCAACTTAAAAATCCAGATTTGAATATGATTCAAATAAATTTAAAAATTCATATTTGAATCTCATTCAAACAAATTTAAAAATTCAGATTTGAATCACATTCAAACAACTTTAAAAATTCAGATTTGAATCACATTCAAACATTTTTTAAAAAATCAGATTTGAATCACATTCAAATATTTTTTAAAAAATCAGATCTGAATTTTATTCAATCAATTTTAAAAAATCATATTTAAATATGATTCAAACAACTTTAAAAATTCAGATTTGAATCACATTCAAACAACTTTTAAAATTCAGATTTGAATCACATTCAAACAATTTTTAAAATTCTGATTTGGATCATAATTTAATTGTGTGAAAAAAATTCTAATTAAACAATTTAATTAGACATAAAATGGATCTTAGATCATACAACAATTGCACATTCACCATCCATTTACCTTTGCACACCATTGTGATGCATCAACCATGTGCACCATGGTGTTCATCGTTTGTGCCGCCACCTTGACTTTGCAACCAGCAATAAACTTTTGATCTCATGATCAAGCACACAATTAAATCATATAAACATAAATCTAAATGGCAAATATAGTGGCTCTGATACCAATTGAAGGAACAGAAGCGTGAAAAACACAAGTTTATACCATTGAATTCAAAAATTTTCACCTAGGGTCACGTGCATCATGCAAGATTTATTTTTATCTATTTGATTTCAATGATAAACAACATATTAAAACTCTTTTAATATGTTTTTGGATCTGTATTTTCCATTTAAGATTTTAAAATTAATCAGATTAATTTTAGAACCCTAGATTAAATCAAGAACGATTACACTAACCTCATTGTGCACTGCAGCGTGTCTGCGCCTTTGAGATTCGTCTTCAGGACACCAGATGTTGTCCCTCTAGCTTGTCCACACCAAGAACACCTATGGCAGCCCTTGAACAGCTTCTAAAGCTTTTTCTATTAATTAGAAATTCAAGTTCTGCCTTTTAAGAGATTAGAGATGTAAGCAGGACACTAGAAACAATTTCTAGCGTTCTTAATTCAAGAGATTGATGGCTAATCTCTTTGAATTGATGAGAGATGAAGAAAAATAGATGAAAACCCTCAAAGTGGCGTGACAAAGGAGAGGAGTGGCTGCTGGTTACTTTTCTTTTCATAACAACACTTAAATAGCTAGGTTAACACATTAAACCCTTGCCACATGTCACCCTTTGATTAGCTCTAGGTTTAAGTGACCCAATCACATTGTGCCAAGTGTCAAACCTATATTTAATCTTGATTTTAATCATCTTACATGATTAAAAAACATTTGGCAAGCTTATGTGTAATCCCATGTGTCACCATCTCATGGTGCCACGTGTCACACTGTGAAATGACCAAAATGCCCCTGTGTCTTAATTTTGAGTTCTTAACCCAAAATAATTATTTTTCTTTTTCTAATTAATTTATATCAAATATAAATTAATTAATTAATCTCTATTAATTAATTTCTCATCAATTAAATTCATATTTAAACACTTTAAATATAAATTTAACTTATACTATACATCCAATAATCTAGATTTGGTTTCAAGTCATGCTAGGGACTTTGCAATTTAATTGCAAACCAAACCTATTTAATTAATCAATTAAACTCTTTAATTAATTAATTAAATCATATTTAAATAGGTGATAACTTGTGTATGTGTGTGACTTACTAGGCTGATCACTAATTGGCAATGAGATATGATATCAACTCTTAATATCATCAGAACTCTTTCTTACCATAAATGATTTCTCTAAATCATTTTATGAACCTCATAGACCATGGTTAACACCTAGCATAGCATGCCATGGCCACCCAATTAGTAATAAGGTTTACCTTAAATGAACCTATAATCATATGTTACCATGCACTAGAATCTCTCTGTTACAAAATCCCAACTAAAAATTTGAGTCATGGTTTATGTCAAACTCCATTTGCTATGAATATTATGTTCTCTTTTAATTCCAGTTCTTGATTAAAAAGATTTTCTCATCAGAAACTCTTTTCTGAATAAATCTATCTGTCCTGGCCAGGAACTTGAAACATCAAGAACAATTAAATGAACATAGGATTTTATCTCTATTTACTTAGAGGAACAGATTCCATCTTGATCAACACCTACCTCCATATATAACTAGTAGGAGCCAACACATGCCCATATACCCATACACAGTACAAGTATGAAAGTAGTATCAAACTCAAACTACCTACATACAAGATAATTGTGCTATCTCAGGTCTAAAGATTATATGCACTGATATGATTTATGACAAAACATTGACAAGAGTAAACTCCATGTGCTTATCATAAGTGTCACTGGTTCGGCATACTTATCATTTATAAGTGCCTATCATGTTTATTATATGGCATGAGACTCACCATTCCATCTTATTTATATCTCATATAAATAACTTGGGAACAAACATGAATACAATCTTTCTGGATAAGTCATGTCCTTATTATGAAGTATCCTCGATTGTGAACCTATTTATGATACTTTGTGCTAGAAATATTGTCACTCATATTCTTAACAACTTAAGAATAATATTTCTAACAAAATATCAATGGACCTTTTCTATTACACATAAATATATTATGTAAACGGAAAAGTGGAAATGCCTTTTATTAATAAAAATATGTACAAGATACATACTAAATGATATGCTCTAGGGTATACTACTAACAATAGTATGTATGAATTTAGCTTTGTGAAATGGTATTTCCACAAGTATTAAGCATTGTTGTGAATTGAATAAATTATGTTTTCGAAAATTGTGATAGAACATGTTTTGAATTGTGATGGGCAATTTGCATGGAAAAATACAAATTTATGATTTGAATTGTGATGAGCATAAAAATTATTGGATATTGGAATTGACTTTGAATCGAATTGTATTGTGATTTATGCTCACTAAAGGATTGTGATATTGTTTTATATCTCACTATAGATGCTTGACTAGGTTATTACCTATCTCTCTCATTTGTTGAGAAGACAATGGAGTTAGTTGTGTTTTGATTACCATGGTACGTGCACAGGCTTAGATTCTCCTCTTATTAGAGGCTAGATCTAAGTTTTTTTTTTGTTATGGCCCTTTCGGAAGTTTCATTATTGTGATGTGTACTATGCACGATGATTCGACCTCCTCGACCATAGGGAGTTAGAATCTGATTCGACCTCCCCTACCATAGGGAGTTAGAATCACCCCGAAGATGGCCCTTTCGGATTAGTCTTGCATAGTTAGTGAGATAAAGAATGGTCTTTGAGATAAAGAATGGTTATTGAATAGTAAAGAATTTCGATTTCAAATGGGATTTATGTATAATTGATTTTATTGGAATTAATCTTTATTTCTAATAAATTGTTGGAATTACCTTAAATGGTTAGTTATGATTTGATAAATTGAATTTCTTGATCAAAGTCATTTTATACAAATGATTTATATTATTGGCAATGAATATTTTGAGTTTTGGAATTTGATGAGTATTCAGATTTCTAAATTATTTGCTGTAAATTTTGTCAATGTATATTGTATTATGTTTTAAATTATAGTTGTGCACCACTGAGTTCACCACTCAGCGATAGCTTTGTATGTTGTCGCAAGTGAGAAGAGCATAGAGCAATTGAGTAAGCTTCTTTGAAGAGACATTCAGATCAGCTCTAGGTATATCATAGGTATACCCATGTACATAAGTTTTGATGTATGCATGTAATAATATGTATGTAAATTATTTGAGCAGTTGTATAAAAACTCTTGTAAAATATTTTAGTATGTAATTAAATGTAAATTATTGTAAATGTAAATTTGAGATTTCATTTACTTGAATAGTTTTGTAATATAAATTTTGAGTCTTGTAATCAATGAAATATTTCTTTATGATGAGATTGGTTTAAAAATTAATTGATTGTTTATTGAGATTTGAATTGTGAATTGAAATGAAGTTATTGGACTTGTATTTGAGAAAACATATTGGGAGTATTTTCTTTTGCAGGATTGAAGAACTGTTTTCTCAAAATACAGCCGGCACTTTGCCGAAATTTTGAAAAAATTTTATAACACCAGATTTTAATCGATGATTTAAATTTCACGAAAATTGTTTTAAAATCCCTTGTAGTATATCTAATGGGTTATCGGTAGGCGAAGTACGGTAATTCATTAGATGTACTACGGGATCATGTTACATCTTACGGGGGAGTAGGGTGTGACAACACTGGTGCCTCCGTCAACATAGCCTTCAGCCTCTGAAAACTAGCTTGACACTTGTCGTTCCAGTCAAATATAACATTCTTGTGTAACAACTTGGTCATTGGAGCAGCTATTAAAGAGAACCCCTTCACAAATCTTCTATAATACCCAGCTAGCCCCAAGCAACTTCTGTTAGTAGTATGCCCTAGAGCATATCATTTAGTATGTATATTATATATATTTTATTAATAAAAGGCATTTCCACTTTTCCATTTACATAATATATTTACGTGTAATAGAAAAGGTCCATTGATATTTTGTTAGAAATTCTATTTTTAAGTTGTTAAGAATATGAGTGACAGTATTTCTAGCACAAAGTATCATAAATAGGTTCACAATTGAGGATACTTCACAATAAGGACATGACTTATCCAGTAAGATTGTATTCATGTTTGTTCCTAAGTTATTTATATGAGATATAAATAAGATGGAATGGTGAGTCTCATGCCATATAACAAACATGATAGGCACTTATACATGATAAGTAGGCCGAACCGGTGACAACTATGACAAGCACATAGAGTTTACTCCTATCAATGCATTGTCATAAATAATATCAGTGCATATAATCTTTAGACCTGAGATAGCACAATTATCTTGTATATAGGTGGTTTGAGTTTGATACTGCTTTCATACTTGTACTGTGTATGGGTATATGGGCATGTGTTGGCTCCTACTAGTTATATATGGAGGTAGGTATTGATCAAGATGGAATCTATTCCTCTAAGTAAATAGGGATAAAATCTTATGTTTATTTAATTGTTCTTGATGTTTCAAGTTCCTGGCCAGGACAGATAGATTTAATCAGAAAAGAGTTTCTGATGAGAAAATCTTTTTAATCAAGAACTGGAATTAAAAGAGAACATAATATTCATAGCAAATGGGGTTTAACATAATGAGTTGGGATTTTGTAATAGAGAGATTCTAGTGCATTGTAACATATGATTATAGGTTCATTTAAGGTAAACCTTATTACTGATTGGGTGGCCATGGCATGCTATGCTAGGTGTTAACCATGGTCTATGAGGTGCATAAAATGGTTTAGAGAAATCATTTATGGTAAGAAAGAGTTCTAATGATATTAAGAGTTGATATCATGTCTCATTGCCAATTAGTGATGAGCCTAGTAAGTCACACACATACACAAGTAATCACCAAATTAAATATGATTTAATTAATTAATTAAAGAGTTTAATTGATTAATTAAATATGTTTGGTTTGCAATTAGATTACAAAGTCCCTAGCATGGTTTGAAACCAAATCTAGGTTATTGGATGTATAAGTATAAGTTAAATTTATATTTAAAGTGTTTAAATATGAATTTAATTAATGAGAAATTAATAGAGATTAATTAATTAATTTATATTTGATATAAATTGATTAGAAAAAGAGAAATAATTATTTTGGTTTGAGAACTCAAAATTAAGACACAGGGGCATTTTGGTCATTTCACAGGGTGACATGTGGCACCATGAGATGGTGACACATGGCACTACACATAAGCTTGCCAAATGTCTTTTAATCATGTAAGATGATCAAAGTCAAGATTAAATATAGGTTTGACACTTGGTACAATGTGATTGGGTCAATTAAACCTAGAGCCAATCAGAAGGTGACCTGTGGTAAGGGTTTTAAGTGGTGACCTAGCTATATAAGTGTTGTTATGAAAAGAAAAACATAACAAGCTGCTGCCTTTCTCTTTGTGCTGCCACCTTGGAGACCTCTCCCTTCTCTTATTCTTCATCTCTCATCAATTCTAAGAGATTAGCAAATAATCACTTGAATTAAAAATACTAGAAATTGTTTCTAGTGTTCTGTTTACATCTCTAATCTCTCAAAAGGCAAAACTTGATTTTTTAATTCATAAAAAAAGCTTTAGAAGCTGTTCAAGGGCTGCCATAGGTGATCTTGGTGTGGACAAGCTAGAGGGACAACATCTAGTGTCCTAAAGACGCATCCCAAAGGTGTCAAACACACTACGGTGCATCAAAAGGTTAGTGCACTTATTCTTGATCTAATCTAGGGTCCTAATGGATTAATCTGTTAATTCTAAAATCTTAAAAGACAAATGAAGATCCAAAAATATATTAAAAGAGTTTTAATATGTTGTTTATCATTGAAATCAAATAGATTAAAATAAATCTTGCATGATGCATGTGACCCTAGAAGAAAAATTTTGAATTTTAATGATCTAAACTTGTGTTTTTCATGCTTCCGCTCCTTCAATTGGTATCAGAGCCACTATATTTGCCATTTATATTGTTGATTATATGATTTAATTGTGTGGTCTGATCATGAGATGATAGATCCATTGCTGGTTACAATGATAACGGTGGCGGCTTGATGAAGACTCCATTTGTGCACATGGTTTGTGCACTTCTTATGATGCGCATGGTTTAGGCAATGTTTGTGCAATTGTTGTATGATCTAATGCTCATAATTATGTCCATTTTATGTCTAATTAAATTGTTTAATTAGAGTTTTAATCACACAATTAAATTGTGATTCAGATCTGAATTTTAAAAATTGTTTGAATATGATTCAAATCTGAATTTTAAAAGTTGTTTGAATGTGATTCAAATCTAAATTTTTAAAGTTGTTTGAATGTGATTCAAATATGAATTTTTAAAGTCGTATCAATCATATTCAAATCTAAATTTTTAAAGCTGTTTGAATGTGATTCAAATATGAATTTTAAAAGTTGTTTGAATATGATTCAAATCTGATTTTTTAAAGTTGTTTGAATGTGATTCAAATCTGAATTTTTTAATTTGTTTGAATGTGATTCAAATCTGAATTTTTAAATTTGTTTGAATCATATTCAAATCTAGATTTTTAAGTTGAATATGAGATATTCAATTTAATTTAAGTATGTATGTTTTATTTAATTGTTAAATAGTGATATACATGATGGATGATCATGGACTATAAAAGACCAATATGATTGGATTTATTTCTTTTATATTTTCTTTAGGTTGTAAATTGATTAATTTATTTTAATTTATTTTTGGGAATGTATTATTAAGGTTGTAATAATTTTGGATTGTAATAATTTTGGGTTGTAATTTTATTTATTTAGTTCTTGTAGATTCGCCTTAGTATGCTAAGGATTACTAGGTAATTGGATTGCAAGAAGATCAAAGAGGTCAAGAGCATTGGTGGGACCAGTGGGAGGAATTCAATATCAAGTGTTAATTATGTACTCCTTCAGCAACTCTTATAGTATGAATGAATGAAATGCACCTAGGAATGCCTTGATTCAATTCTTAGTGGCTCAGAATTGAATCCCTTAGAAAACTCCATGATCATACCATATTTACTGTTTATCCATGAATGCATAAGATGTATGGGAATGTATGCAAGTATATGATATATGCATGCTAAATGGGTAATGTGCAAAGTGAGACCATAATAGTAATTAGGACGACCATAAAATCTTCCAAACAAATGATTAAGTTGGAAATGCTATAATTAAAGTAATTATAACATGGGCCCTCCATGGAGGCAATTATTTTAAGAAATTTTAAATACTTACATAAGATGCAATTAATTTAAGAGATTTTCTTAAGAATAATTGTTAAGCATGAGATATTGTAAATATGTAAATGGTTTGGTGGCCAATATTGGATGTACCTGAGGACATTAAAATTATTTGCATAATTACTGGCTCAATGGGATCAACTTAACTAATGCAAGATAAGTCAACAATGGATGTATCTGAGATTTTGAGCATTAGAGGCTAGGTAAAGGATTGAACCTCACATGAGATGTGATGGGCAAGGAGTTGCTCACTTATAGTTTATTGTAATTCTAATAATGGATGTACCTGAGTATGATCAATAGAATTATAAGAATTCAATCACCCACTAGAAATCCATCCAACTAGGATTTTCGTTTTCTACTTTGGAAGTGTAAGATTTGCTAAGTTAGTGGGAGGACCAATTTGATTAAAAGACCATAATCATTTTGGTTAATTACATGATACATTTACTAATTAATCTGGTTATTTTCTGCAATTAATTTTCTGATAATAATGAGCACAGAACAACCACCACCATCCAATATCCTTGCAAGCATACTTGATCGCAATAGGTTGACAGAACCTAATCTATCTGATTGGCTAAGAAATTTGAAACTTGTCCTGAACCTTGAACATATAGGATATGTTCTAGACTCAAATGTTCCTGGTCCCTTACCTCCAGAGGCCACTCAAGAGGAACATGAAACTTTGGACAAGTGGAAGGAGAATGATATGAAAGCTAAGTGTTACATGCTTGCTTCCATGAGTAATGAGTTACAGAAGAAACATGAGAACATGCAGAGTGCGAGTGAGATCCTCCTTCACCTACAAGAGTTGTATGGTGAGCACATCAGGAATGCTAGGTATGAGATATCTAGACAACTATTATACATGAGGATGTCTGAGGGATAGAATGTTGGGGATCATGTCCACAAAATGATTCGGCTGATTGAGCAGCTGGAACATCTTGACTTTAACATGGATTTCCAACTACAGATGGATTTAATCCTTTAGTCCCTTCCTGAGTCTTTTGGGAATTTTGTGACAAATTTCCATATGACTAAATAGGAATGCACCTTGGCTAGTTTACTCAACATGCTGGTTATTGCCCAAAAGAATATGCCGGGCAATAAAGGAAAGGAGGTAGCTTTGATTGCATCCTCTTCTGCTGGAAAGTCCAACAAGAAGAAGGGTAAGAAGAAAAAGAAACCTCAGATTCCTAGTCCTTCCAAGAAAATAGCTAAACAGAAAGGAAAGACTAAAGCTGATGGAGGCAAAAGGAAAGTGTTTCCACTGCCAGAATGATGGGCACTGGAATAGGAACTGCCTAGAGTATAACCAATAATAGAAGCTTGCAATAACAAGATATTAGACTCCAGATTGGCAATGGCTCAACTGTTGAAGCCTTAGCCATAGAATCTAAATCTTTATACCTGTGAGGACATGTTTTGTATTTAAATAAAGTCTTGCATGTACCTGATGTTTTTAAGAACATCATTTCTATATCTAGTTTGACTAGAGGTAGTTATAATTTCAGTTCATAAATGATGTTTGTAATATTTATTTTGGAAATAAATATGTTGATTTCAGGTTATATACATGACGGACTTTATTATTTAGATAATAAAGTTAAATACAAATCTAATGTAAGTAATCTAAAAGAATGCAATGCCATGGTGAAAATCAACTCAACTTCAAAATATATTTAGCACTTAAGGTTATGTCATGTTGCAGAAGATAGGATTGCAAACTGGAGAAAAAGGGGATTCTATCCTCATTGGACTCTGAGCCTACTCCAACTTGTGAATCTTGTCTTCAGGGCAAAATGACTAGAACACCCTTTTATAGGATAAGGGCTAAGAGCTAAAAACATTTTGGAGCTAATACATAGTGATGTATGTGGTCCATTTAAAGAAATGGCTAGAGGTGGTTTTCATTACTTTATTACCTTTACTGATGATAAATCGAGGTTTGGGTATTTGTATTTGATGAAATACAAACATGAATCCTTTGAAAAGTTCAAAGAATTTAAATCTGAAGTAGAAAATCAAACAGGAAAAACAGGAAAGAGCATTAAAGCTCTTTGATCAGATCGTAGAGGTGAATATTTGAGTACTGAATTTGATGAATACTTGAGAGAGCCCAACATTGTTTCCCAGTTAACTCCTCCAGGAACACCACAGCTGAATGGTGTATTTGAAAGGAGAAATCGTACCCTATTGGATATGGTACATAGTATGATGAGCTATACTGATATGCTAATCTTCTTTTGGGGATTTGCATTAGAATCAACTTTATATATTCTGAATAGGATTCCATCAAAATCAGTTTCTTCCAAACCTTATGAGATATGGCATGGAAGAAAACCAAGTCTTAAGCATGTTAAGATTTGGGGTTGTCCAGCTTATATTAAAAAGCTGAACACTGATAAATTAGAAATCAGATCAGAAAAGGGTCGATTTGTTGGATATCCAAAAGATAGTTTTGGATACTATTTTTATTTGCCTACATCACAAAAGGTTGTGATAAGCAGAGATGCCACATTTCTTGAACAATAGTTTGTTCAGGAAGGAGGCAAAGGAAGGCAAATAGAGTTAGAATTGCAGAATTCTGACCGACCAATAGATCAGATGGATATAGATCCATCTAGTCAACCTACACCTATTGATGAAACATCTATAACTGTTCCTCATAAAACAACCAGGGTATCTCACCCACTAGTGAGATATGGTTTCCTTCATGAAGAAGAACAAGAGTTGTCTACTCATATAGAAGTAGATCATGGAGATGATCCAGTTACCTATGAAGAAGCTATATCAGATATAGACTCTTCAAAATGGATTGATGCTATGAAATCCGAGATTGATTCCATGTATAAAAATCAAGTTTGGGATCATGTTGACCCACTTGAAGGTGATCAAATGGGTTTTCAAGAAGAAAATTGTTTCTGATGGAAAGGTAGAGACCTATAAAGCAAGGCTAGTAGCGAAAGGGTTTCGCCAAAGGCAAGGAATCGACTATGAGGAGACTTTCTCACCTGTTGCCATGCTTAAATCAATTAGGATTCTATTAGCAATAGCTGCATACTATGATTATGAGATTTGGCAGATGGATGTCAAAACAGCTTTTCTCAATGGATACATTGAAGAAAACATTTTCATGGAACAACCTAGGAGTTTTTACATCCTAAGATGGTTCCAAAGTGCGCAAGCTAAAGCGATCCATTTATGGGTTAAAACAAGCTTCGAGGAGTTGGTATATTCGTTTTGATGAAGCCATGTTTATATAAAAAGGTTAGTGATAGTGTGATCACTTTCCTTGTCTTATATGTGGATAATATTCTATTGATAGGTAATGACACAGGTGTGTTGGCAACTATGAGGATATGGTTGTCAAATACATTCTCCATGAAAGACTTAAGGGAGGCAACCTATATTCTTGGGATTCGCATCTATAGAGATAGAGCGAAAAGAATAATTAGTTTACCCCAAAATCTATACTTGGAAAAGGTGTTAAAGAGGTTTAACATGCTTGATTCTGAGAGAGAATTGTTACCAGTGAGACATGGTATCCACCTTTCTTAAGAGATGTCTCTAAAGGCACCTGAAGAAAGAGATAAAATAGCCAGGATTCTATATGCTTCGGCGATTGGAAGTTTAATATATGCAATATTGTGTACTAGGCCGGATATTGCATATGCTGTTAGTTTGACTAGCAGGTATCAATCCAATCCAGGTTTGAAACACTGGATAGCTATCAAGAATATCCTTAAGTACTTGAGAAGAACTAAGGATTTATTCTTGATTTATGGAGGTGGAGACTTACAATTGGATGGTTATACTGATTTTGATTTCCAATTAGATATCGATGATAGAAAGTCTACCTCTGGGTATGTGTTCATTTGTAATGGAGGTGCAGTTAGTTAAAAGAGTTCTAAGCAGAGTATGACTGCAAAATCCACTACCAAGGCTGAGTATATTGCTGCATCAGATGCTGCAAAGGAAGCTGTTTGGAAATAAGAAATCCCGATCTCAATAGAAATCCAAACACATAGAAAGGCACTACCACATTATCAGAGAAATAGTTGGGCAAGGCGATACGCCATGCAGAAAATAGCATCAGCTAAAAAATCCAGCTGCTAGAATCACTAAGCCTTTGTCAGAAGCTCAGTTAGACCGACATCTTGAGAAGATGGGTCTAAGGTATTGTAATGAATAGCTCTAGTACTAGTGGGACATTGTTAGTAGTATGCCCTAGAGCATATATTTAGTATGTATCTTGTATATATTTTATTAATAAAAGGCATTTCCACTTTTCCGTTTACATAATATATTTATGTGTAATAGAAAAGGTCCATTGATATTTTGTTAGAAATTCTATTCTTAAGTTGTTAAGAATATGAGTGACAGTATTTCTAGCACAAAGTATCATAAATAGGTTCACAATCTAGGATACTTCACAATAAGGACATGACTTATCCAGTAAGATTGTATTCATGTTTGTTCCCAAGTTATTTATATGAGATATAAATAAGATGGAATGGTGAGTCTCATGCCATATAACAAACATGATAGGCACTTATACATGATAAGTAGGCTGAACCAGTGACATTTATGACAAGCACATGGAGTTTACTCTTGTCAATGCATTGTCATAAATCATATCAGTGCATATAATCTTTATACCTAAGATAGCACAGTTATCTTGTATATAGGTGGTTTGAGTTTGATACGGCTTTCATACTTGTACTGTGTATGGGTAAATGGGCATGTGTTGGCTCCTACTAGTTATATATGGAGGTAGGTATTGATCAAGATGGAATCTGTTCCTCTAAATAAATAGGGATAAAATCCTATGTCATTTAATTGTTCTTGATGTTTCAAGTTCCTGGCCAGGACAGATAGATTTAATCAGAAAAGAGTTTCTAATGAGAAAATCTTTTTAATCAAGAACTGGAATTAAAAGAGAACATAATATTCATAGCAAATGGGGTTTGACATAAACCATGACTCCAGCTTGAGTTGGGATTTTATAACAGAGAGATTCTAGTGCATGGTAACATATGATTATAGGTTCATTTAAGGTAAACCTTATTACTGATTGGGTGGCAATGGCATGCTATGCTAGGTGTTAACCATGGTCTATGAGGTGCATAAAATGGTTTAGAGAAATCATTTATGGTAAGAAAGAGTTCTAATGATATTAAGAGTTGATATCATGTCTCATTGCCAATTAGTGATGAGCCTAGTAAGTCACACACATACACAAGTAATCACCAAATTAAATATGATTTAATTAATTAAGTAAAGAGTTTAATTGATTAATTAAATAGGTTTGGTTTGCAATTAGATTGCTAAGTCCCTAGCATAGCTTGAAACCAAATCTAGGTTATTGGATATATAAGTATAAGTTAAATTTATATTTAAAGTGTTTAAATATGAATTTAATTAATGAGAAATTAATTAACAGAGATTAATTAATTAATTTATATTTGAAATAAATTGATTAGAAGAAGAGAAATAATTATTTTGGGTTGAGAACTCAAAATTAAGACACAGGGGCATTTTGGTCATTTCACAGGGTGACATGTAGCACCATGAGATGGTGACACATGGCACTATGAGATGGTGACACATGGCACTACACATAAGCTTGCCAAATATCTTTTAATCATGTAAGATGATCAAAGTCAAGATTAAATATAGGTTTGACACTTGGCACAATGTGATTGGGTCAATTAAACCAAGAGCCAATTAGAAAGTGACATGTGGCAAGGGTTTTAAGTGATGACCTAGCTATATAAGTGTTGTTATGAAAAGAAAAACATAACAAGCTGCTGCCTTTCTCTTTGTGCTGCCACCTTGGAGACCTCTCCCTTCTCTTCTTCTTCATCTCTCATCAATTCTAAGAGATTAGCAAATAATCTCTTGAATTAAAAATACTAGAAATTGTTTCTAGTGTTCTGTTTACATCTCTAATCTCTCAATAGGCAAAACTTGATTTTCTAATTCATAGAAAAAGCTTTAGAAGTTGTTCAAGGGCTGCCATAGGTGATCTTGGTGTGGACAAGCTAGAGGGACAACATCTGGTGTCCTAAAGACGCATCCCAAAGATGCTAAACACACTACGGTGCATCAAAAGGTTAGTGCACTTATTCTTGACTAATCTAGGGTTCTAATGGATTAATCTGTCAATTTTAAAATCTTAAATGGTAAATGTAGATCCAAAAATATATTAAAAGAGCTTTAATATGTTGTTTAGCATTGAAATCAAATAGATAAAAATAAATCTTGCATGATGCATGTGACCCTAGAAGAAAAATTTTAAATTTCAATGATTTAAACTTGTGGTTTTCATGCTTCCTCTCCTTCAACTTCTGACCTTAGTTGTATTTCTGGGAGGCTTCTACTCCATCACTGCTTCTATCTTCTTTGGATCCACTCTAATCCCATCAGCTGATACTATGTGTCCAAGGAATGCAATTTCATTCAATCAGAAGTCACATTTAGACAACTTAGCATACAGCTTCTTTTCCCTCAGGGTTTGCAGAACAATCCTCAAATGCTCATCATGTTCTGCCCTGGTCTTGGAATATTCAAGAATGTCATCAATAAAGACCACTACAAACCGATCTAGATATGGATGGAAGATACGGTTCATAAGGTCTATGAATGCTGCTGGTGCATTTGTTAGGCCAAAGGGCATCACTAGAAACTCATAATGCCCATATCGGGTTCTGAATGCAGTCTTTGGCACATCTGCATCCTTTACCCTCAGCTGATGATACCCTGATCTGAGATCAATTTTAGAAAACACTCAAGCTCCTTTCAACTAATCAAACATATCATCTATTCTAGGCAACGGGTATTTATTCTTCACAGTCACTTTATTCAATTGTCAGTAATCAATGCATAGCCTTAAAGTCCCATCCTTCTTCTTCACAAATAGCACTGGAGCTCCCCATGGAGACACAATGGGGCGTATAAAACCCTTGTTCAGTAACTCCTGCAACTGGATTTTCAGCTCCTTCAATTCTGTGGGTGCCATCCTATAAGGAGCAATGGAAATTGGTGCTATACCTGGCAGTACCTCAATAGAAAATTCGACTTCCCTTTATGGTGGCAAACTAGGAAATTCTTCAGGAAACACATCTGGGAAGTCTCTGTGACACCCCTTACCCGTCTACAGTGTAGCCAAGCAAGATATGCCACACAGTGTATCGGAACACCTAATTTTATCCCAATTATTTTTATCCTTCCTTAATTTATTTCTTCATGGTTATAAAGTGCAATTTATGAAATTTAACTCATTTAAGTAATTTATTGAAATTATAAATTCATTTGAGATTCCGAAATTGTATAGAAAATTCGGTAGAGTACAGGCTAAAAATGAAGAAAACAGTTCTTTGGAACCTGTGAAAAACACTTCTAAAACATTCATCCATATTCTCAACTCCAACAATTATCAACATGGTCTCAACAATTTTCAACAATCACAACCATCTCAAGTTTTCAACATGAATCCATAATTTCATTCAGATCAAAATCAAATTTAATTTCATGAAGATATTCTCAAATTATATTAATTAACGAAATTTTACAAAATATGTACATCAACATATGATTACATAAATTTACTATTTACATGAGTTCATAATTTACAAATCACAAACTACTACCTATTACAAAATGCGAAAAACAAAATTTCAAAAGGAACCTAAAGGTCCTACCACTGATGCACTGCAGATGAGAGGTGACTCTGACTCTATGCAGATCTGTGACCTCACCTAGTCTGTGGTCTGCTGGGCTCTATATTAGTCTCTCCAGAACCTACGCATGGCAAAAAGTAATGCGCTAAGCAATAATGCTTAGTGGTGCCAATAATAAAATAAAAAGAACTAAAAAGAAATAAATATGCAGTGTATATATTGATGTCTCATGCAGACAAATTTTCTTGTTAAATACTTATAGTCTATTTATTTGGTACTTGTTATGTCCATTATTTCGTAAAATTTATCAACTTTCATTTTTGATTGCCCAAGTAACCTATACTGGATGACTAGACTAGATAAACAGGTAAACTAGCACTGGGTACCAGGTACCTTGGGCCGTCACACCATCGGTCACAATGTGTCTCCCAGTGTGCAGTCAGAATAGCTAATAAGCCATAAAAGCAATAAGGCATAAAGCCAAGTATAACATCATAATCAGTATAGCCATAGGCTATCAGATCACAGAATGGCATGGAGCCATACATCATACGCAGTACTGCTATCAGAACCTTATTGGCATGCCAACCTATCCAAACCAATCACATTAGGCCTACTAGGGCATATTACAAAATTATTTCTTGAATATTTGTACTTAACATGTAAGGTTACTATTCATTTGGTCATTTAAGTCAAAATATTGACTTTCTCATATATAATAGTAACATGAGTTTTAATCACATAGATTTTTCACATTTTGGTTCCCAAAAGTGTTGGCATTAGTTGCTAATCCATACTTCTAATCATTGGAGAATAATTCAAAAATTCAATTTTTGGGTGCTAAAGTTCACTGTTCCATTAGGCCATTCTACAGTGAGAATTTGGCCAAATGTTCTTTATCAAAGTTGTTCCTTATTGTGTCTAGTTACATTACCCTTTTTCAATTACTCCATCTGGAGTTTTGTAGCTCAAGTTATGGCCTAAATACCATAACTGGCCGGATTGCAATTTTTCTAGAATTTCTGGGTAGAATCAATTCTGCAGTTTTTTGTACACTGAATACACGTCCGTTTTTGGACATGTTATGGTCAAAATTTGGGTTTTTTTTCTTCATGAAAGTTGTATGGCTATGTCTCAGCTTTCTACTGGTAAAAATTCAGGTTAATTGAACTTTTCTACACTAATTTATGACCAAATGAATGAATACTGTTCATTTGGTAATTTTGCCCAGGTAGAATGTAAATCACCCGGATTTGGTCAATTTTGAGGGCATCCTACGTTTAGTTTCTGGATAGAGAAACAAAGTCTCAAATTTGTGCCTAAACCCTAACTCATCCATTTCGAATTATGCATTTACTTATACTTCATTTTCCTAATCAAGAGATTAGTATTAAGGGCAGCTATGGTATCATTTTAATTCAAAGAAATCTTCAAAACCCTACCAAGTCCAAGGCTATCGAAATTTTAAGGAAGGTGTACATATGATGTTTTGTCACACCCTATTCCTCGTAAGATGTAACATGCTCCCGTAGTACACCTAATGAATTACCGTACTTTGCCTACTGGTAACCCATTAAATATACTACAAGAGATTTTAAAATAATTTTCGTTCATTTTTAAATTGGTGGGTAAAATTTTTTTTCAGACTTTGAAAACCTTTATTTAAAGTCCAAACATAAATTAAATTTTTAGATATTTAAAATCTCCGTAATTTTTACAAAAATTTCGGCAGAGTGCCGTCTGTATTTTGAGAAAACAGTTCTTCAAAACCTGAAAATAAAGACACTCCCAATATTTTTCTCAATCACAACTCCAATATTCAATCTCATTTCACAAATCAACACAAGCAACTCAATACACAGTTTAAATTAAATCAAACATTGAAGCCTCTCATTAAAGTAACAAAATTAATATTTACATTCATGGGATTATAAAAAATTTAGTAGTACAAAACTTTATAAATACATAAAATCTCAAGATAACCTTATAATAATTTGTATTTCATTACAATCCAAAAATATATTACAAAAGAGTTGGTACAACTGCTCAAAGTAAATTTCATACATACAATTGCAGAATTACATCAAAATCTAAAGTATAGGGGTGTACCTATGATATACCCGAAGATAGTCTCACTATGCCTTTTAGCTGCTTTATATTTTCTTTCACCGCGACAAAGATAAAAGTCGTCACGAGTGGTGAGCCTGGGTGCACAAACTAATAATTTAAAACTTAATACAAGTTATGCTTGATAATTCATAACAAATAAAAATTTAAAATTTCTAAATTCTTCAAAATTCATAACATTCAGAAATTAATATTTTCATTCATGCAAATTATTCATTTGAATAACATTTTGATCAAATAGTAACTATTTATCTACATTTCTTTTAAATCCAGAAACAATATAAAAAAATTTTGAATCACTGACAAATTATTTATTTCAACCACAATTTATCAAACTATGCATAATTTAAAGGGCATTGCCAACAATTTACACAGTTGAACCCATGACCCAAAATTCAAATAGATGCTGTGTTGTACACCACGACATTACACACTCTCCCAATAACCGAGGCTAAAAGGTAGGAACAAAGACTAGCTAGTATATATGAGAACTCATTCAAACTCTTTCCCAACTGGCAAGCCAGAGAGGAAGGAACTCGTTCCATCTAGTGGAGGAGATATCTCACTAGACAAACTAATGAGAATTCACAACATATTTTGCCATGTCAACTGTGGTTTCAAATCATATTCAAAACAATTTCTATTTACAAAGTGTTTACAAATCATCAACATATTTAATCATCATAAATTTATGCTCAAGGTTGGCAACACGTCAAACTTAAAATTTACAATCCTCAAAACCATGCAATAAATCCTTAAATGCATAAAAAAAATTACATTTAATTTATACAATTTCATTCAACAAATTAAAATCCTCAACACAACAAAATTATAAATAATAAAATAAACTTGTTCAAATCAATTTAGAAGTGAAAAGTAACAAAATAGTTAGTTGTGCACAAACCTTAAGCGAGTCGCCTCTTGGCCTTGACTCGATTCCTCGGGTTCTTTCCCGATGTTCTTTTCAACTGAAACACACAGTTTCACAGTGTTTCAGTATCATAACTCATCGTAAATCCAAAAATAAATTCAAATTCACTTATACCTAGCTTTAATATGCTAAACTTGGCGTTCTTTAAATTTTGTATTTCAAGGTTACTATTCACGACACTATTCAAGTCAATTTGTTGACTTTCTAAGGCTTAATAGGTATGGAAATTCCAACTTTACCCACATACCACATTTTGGTTTCTAAATTTGTTGGTTTTGGTTGTTTACTCAAATTCTAAGTCTTTTAGGCAAATTTGCAAATTTTCAGTTTTGGTGTCCTAAGTTGCACTGTTCCATTGGTCACTTTTCTGTTAGAATTTAGCAAAACTTTCTTCAAAGAAAATGTTCCCTATTATCTTAAATTTATTCTCCTTTTTGAATCACTCCAATTGGAGTTTTGTAGCTCAAGTTATAGCCATTTGAATCATGGTTGCCAGATTGGACTTAACTCAAATTTCTGGGCACCCAACTGGTTCTGGCAATTTTAGGTCACCAATTTTAGGTGGCCAAATGACTTAGTTAAAGGCATAATTTGGGTTTATGTTCTGCATAAAAGTTTTAGGTCTATATCTCAGCTATCCACTGGTAAAATTTTAGGTCATTTAGACCTGCCTAGCCTAAGTTATGGCCAAATGAACAAACACTGTTCATTTGGTCATTTTTGTACAGGTCAGACTGCAGAAATCCGGATTTGGTCAATTTGTTCACTAGGTTTTGGTCACTTTTTGGGCATGATTCCTGAATGAAAATTTTGTCATTTTGTGTCTATTTTCATTCCCAATTGGTCTCATACCAATTGGACTTGTAAATTTTCAGTTTTGGCCCCTCAAAGGGACCTTGGTCCTACTGCCTGCAGCATGACCACATTGAATCCGAATTTAAACTCAACTCCAACACTTCCAACACACTTCATTTGGTCACAAATGACCATTTATCACCTCAAACTATGTTAAACACATCATTTTACCATTTCTCCAAATTTTGTCTCCCAAACCCTAGGTGTCCAAAACCCTAACTCACTAATTTGTTATATTTAACCAATTCAATACCTATACACATGCTTCTTCACTCAATCAAGCTTCCTAACACATTTAATTCATTCAAAACACATCATATTCTCATACATCCATGGCTGGCTGAAAGTCACTAGAAGTCCCCCGACAATTGTTTCCTTTGATTTTTAGATTAAAATCTAAGTTAAATTGACTTAATACATGTGCATCAAAACTAATATTTCAAAGAAAATTACTTACCTTCACTTGAATTCCAATTCTTCAATTTCACTCCCTTTTTCCTTTTCTTTTCTTCTTCAAATGCTTCCCCAAGTGAAGTTAATAAGTTTTTATGGATTAATTTAGGGACAAAATAAGGTTAAGTGGGTGGAATAAAGCTTGTAACCAAGCTTTAATGGTGGATTGTCAATGGAGGTGAAAATGGGTGGGGCGGCCAAAACTTAAGAGGGAAGAAGTGATTTTTCTTTTTAATTTTTAGGTATTTTAAATGAAATTTTATGTACTAGACTTGATCAAAAAATTTGAGAAAATAAAATTAATTTTTTTGACATCACAATGATGTCATTCACATGATGCCATATACCTTTTTCTTTTCTTTTTCAATTTTCCTTAATTTTTCATTTATTTTTCTTTAGTTTTTCAATTTAATTCTTGATTATGAAATTTTCTTTCCTCCGATTTTATTTGACAGTTAGGTCAGGAGTCAGCTCTAGGGGTCAATTGACCAAATTGCCCCTCGCCAGTTCGATCCGGTTTGCAAATAATTCAATATTTCTTCCGGCTCCCTGACCTAATTATTTGACATGCTTAACAATTCTTTTTCGTGATTTTCTCTTTTCCACTGTGTTCGCAATAGTCCTAAGGACCGCGGCGTCACATTTTACGGTTCGAAATTTGAGTTTAAATCGACTTCGCAGTCCTTCCCGAGAAGGTCACCCATCGCTGTGACTCTTGGCTCATTTAACTTCTTGTGTTATGTTTTTCTTCTTTATACTTAACTATTTGGCAATTACTAATTATTTGTGTTCAAGGCTTCTCTAGGTGTCTTAAACATAGTTCTAATCCTCTTAATTGTCTGGACCGACACCGGTGTCCGGAACAGTGTAATTTACCAGGCTACGCAAATAGGGGTGTTACAATTCTCCCCCCCCCCCCCCTTAAAATAAATTTCGTCCTTGAAATTGTGTCCACTCTCTGTCCTCAAGTAGTCATACATGTTGTTTTCTCATGTTTTTCTAACATTTCTACATAGCTTTATAATAGAAATAATGATCCGTAGCACTTTAACCAATACTATTTACTCATCGATTGCTTACCTCGCGTGCCAAGTTTCTTATGAGGTTCTATCATAAGTTAGATTCAAATTCATTTCAATTTTAGAGGCAATCAAATCTGTGTGCTAGTGGATCCACTCTTTCTAGGACCTCGTACGATCCTATGGGTGAGAACTTAGTTTTACTCCTTTCTTATCAAATTTCTTGATCATTTGATGCAACCTTCAGTTTAGTTTAGAATATTTTAGTCTTTTCTTGCTGTTGTTTTAGCAATTATTTTCCCTTGTAGTCTTTTTTTTGTTTTTTTTTTAAATGACCTTGTTGGTCATATATGGACTGTTTATCTCTTTCTTGGCCATAGGTCCATAACCATTATCTTACCTTCTCCATTTATGACCAAGGCCTATGTGCCATTTTGCACTATTTTGTTTGCTTTTGTTTAACTTATTTCCTTCTTGATAAAATAGTTCGGGATATCGTTACACACCTTAAGTAGGTTGTTTGCCTTGGTGGCAATTCCTCATCCAGTGTTTTTCTCATTTCTTACTATTCTATTTGTTTCCTTCTTTCATTCCACAAATTAACTTTATTATTTTATTCCTTAATCTTATCTTCTTCCTTAACTTGACCGTCGAGTCATGATTTAACACCTCTTATCATCCATAATAAATCCACTATACTTCAATATTACTTTGATTTGGTCCTCTGACCATTCTAGTCAACACTTTAACTAATATTCATGACGTTTCTTTATTACATTCGCACTAACTATTCTAATTTTTACTTCCACAACTCATTTATCTATCAATATTCTATAGCTTATTTTTTGCTGGTTTGCGATCATTACCCTTTATTTTTTTAACCATAAACAATTTTGTAATCTTAAGAAGGGAGTCTACCGGACTCTCCTATTTCCCATGCTATTCAAAAGTTTCGCTTTAATTCTAATCTAATCCTTATGATCTGCACAATAAAATTGTGCTCTTCCTAAAGAATACCTGGCCAACTAGTTCCTATCAAATTACTGTTATCAGTAAAATATCATTTCTTAACTGTTTTATAAGTTATAATTGTCATCCATAGCATCCTGTCTCTTTCAGGGGAATAAAATTATATTTTGTGTCTTACTGCTACACAAATAGAATACTATTCCTTACTAAACTTTGAGCAAAAGATCCATTGCAATACCAGAACAACTATAAACCCCATATCGGAGACTGGATGACTTAGCCCTATAAGTGTTATTTTTAATTTTTGACCATACTAAAATCTCTAGTCCCATAACAATTCTTGATGTACTGTAATTCATGCTAGGGTAACGGAGTCTTTAACTCTCACTACCTTGCAACCATGATCTTTTGATATTCTAATTATAGAGTTTTAAATCCCGAATTAGGATTTTGAAACTCAGTTCTAGTAATAAAACTCTATTCTGGTATATTTGTACCAGAGCGAAAGTCATTTATAACTATTCTTATCCTTATGTACTATTGGGTAGTACATAACTCTACATAATAAATCCCAAGTCAGTACTGTAATTTGCAGCTTACAATAAAAACATCAAGAATATTGCATAGTTACTACGATACATCCTAATAGATCAAACTTCCCTACATCTTATTTCTCTCAAATCCACTAATATCCTAAACTTATTTTGATTATGGTACTTACTGACATCTATGAACAGTAATACCTTTACTTCTATCTAGGGTAGATATATTGCTATAACTTACTTTTTAGTCCTCTTGCCTTACCTCATTAGGCTTACTAATTAACTTTATAATTTAACAAAGTCTAGGAGATGTCTCTCTCTAGAAACTTTTCCAAAATTAATTCCATTCACGCTTATTATCGTAATTCTTATCCTAAAAGACTAATTGCTAACACATTAAAATTTATCTCCATGCAAGGGAATAGCAGTAGAACATATAATTTTAGCATTAGCATAAAAACAAGTAGAGCCGAAATCAAATAGTACATAATTATTCCTTTCACAAGTTAAGAACATACCGGCAACTACATCTGAAGTCTCTGCTTCTTCCCCTCGATGCATGGCGTTCCCTCTTTTTAGTGTATTCCTCTGCTCGGGTTGGTCCATTGTGCAAGGATTACCCAAAGTGTTGTCTCTACTTCTGCCTCTGCCCCTACTGACTATTAATGAGCCTCTAAAATTAGAACCTTGGACTGATTCCTTTGGTGTAGTATGTGGCATAAATCGACGTGCGCTAGTATAATCTCGGGCGAAATGTCCAATTCCACTACAATTGAAGTAGGCTCCAGTGACCTTATGGCAAATACCCCCATGAAATTTTCCACAAACGTCAAAGATACGGATAGGGTAGGAACTTCTAGTTCTTTGACGAATGGTTCTTGATTGCTTCCGCCCTAAAGATCTGCCTCTGTCATACTTAGGAGCTCGGGGTCCCTCAAAATCTTTTCTCTTTCCCAAATTACTACTCGAACTTTGACCGATGGGTTTTCCATTTTTCTCTTTTTCATGGTGCTCTTAAGGGGGTTGGGTTTGTACTTGGGCTTGGGCTGACAAATTATCAGCCATTTGCTGAAAGAACATGGCCATCTGCTGGGCCGTTTGTACAGTAATTTGTATAGGAGGGACTGGTGCAGTTGGACCTCCAACGATCTGTGGAACTGGGGCCTCTCCTTGCACGTTAGCTGTATCATATTGCTCTACCTTTTTATCCCCCTTGTCCATATCTATTCACAGGATTTTTTTTTTCTATTTCCTGTACAACCAACACAAGGAGATTTCTCCCCGTTAGTTCATATTTATGATGTAAATGTACTATATGTATGAAACATTCGAGCAGTTATACTTTTCGAAAAATATTTCAAATTCACAGTTCAAAATTTATTTTAAAAACTATCTCTGATACCACTAAAACATGTCACACCCTACTCCTCGTAAGATGTAACATGCTCCCGTAGTACACCTAATGAATTATCGTACTTCGCCTACCGGTAACCCATTAAATATACTACAAGGGATTTTAAAACAATTTTTCTTCATTTTTAAATTGGTGGGTAAAATTTCTTTATTTCAGATTTTAAAAACCTTTATTTAAAGTCCAAACATAAATTAAATTTTTAGATATTTAAAATCTCCGCAATTTTTACAAAAATTTCGGCAGAGTGCCGTCTGTATTTTGAGAAAACAGTTCTTCAAAACCTGAAAATAAAGACACTCCCAATATTTTTCTCAATCACAACTCCAATATTCAATCTCATTTCACAAATCAACACAAGTAACTCAATACACAGTTTAAATTAAATCAAACATTGAAACCTCTCATTAAAGTAACAAAATTAATATTTACATTCATGGGATCATAAAAAATTTAGTAGTACAAAACTTTATAAATACATAAAATCTCAAGATAACCTTATAATAATTTGTATTTCATTACAATCCAAAAATATATTACAAAAGAGTTGGTACAACTGCTCAAAGTAAATTTCATACATACAATTGCAGAATTACATCAAAATCTAAAGTACAGGGGTGTACCTATGATATACCCGAAGATAGTCTCACTATGCCTTTTAGTAATCTTGATCAGCTGCTTTATATTTTCTTTCACCTACGACAGCATACAAAGCTGTCGCTGAGTGGTGAACTTAGTGGTGCACAAAGTAATAATTTAAAATTTAATACAAGTTATGCTTGATAATTCATAACAAATAAATATTTAAAATTTCTAAATTCTTCAAAATTCATAACATTCAGAAATCAATATTTTCATTCATGCAAATTATTCATTTGAATAACATTTTGATCAAATAGTAACTATTTATCTACATTTCTTTTAAATCCAGAAACAATACAAAAAAATTTTGAATCACTGACAAATTATTTATTTCAACCACAATTTATCAAACTATGCATAATTTAAAGGGCGTTGCCAACAATTTACACAGTTGAACCCATGACCCAAAATTCAAATAGATGCCGTGTTGTACACCACGGCATTTCACACTCTCCCAATAACCGAGGCTAAAAGGGAGGAACAAAGACTAGCTAGTATATATGAGTACTCATTCAAACTCTTCCCCAACTGGCAAGCTAGAGAGGAAGGAACTCGCCCCGTCTAGTGGAGGAGATATCTCACTAGACAAGCTAATGAGAATTCACAATATATTTTGCCATGTCAACTGTGGTTTCAAATCATATTCAAAACAATTTCTCTTTACAAAGTGTTTACAAATCATCAACATATTTAATCATCATAAATTCATGCTCAAGGTTGGCAACACATCAAACTTAAAATTTACAATCCTCAAAACCATGCAATAAATCCTTCAATGCATAAAAAAAAATTTAAATTTAATTTATACAATTTTATTCAACAAATTAAAATCCTCAACACAACAAAATTATAAATAATAAAATAAACTTGTTCAAATCAATTTAGAAGTGAAAAGTAACAAAATAGTTAGTTGTGCACAAACCTTAAGCGAGTCGCCTCTTGGCCTTGACTCGATTCCTCGAGTTCTTTTCCGGTGTTCTTTTCAACTGAAACACACAGTTTCACAGTGTTTCAGTATCATAACTCATCGTAAATCCAAAATTAAACTCAAATTCACTTATACCTAGCTTTAATATGCTAAACTTGGCATTCTTTAAATTTTGTATTTCGAGGTTACTATTCACGACACTATTCAAGTCAATTTGTTGACTTTCTAAGGCTTAATAGGTATGGGAATTCTAGCTTTACCCACATACCATATTTTGGTTACTAAATTTGTTGGTTTTGGTTGTTTACTCAAATTCTAAGTCTTTTAGGCAAATTTGCAAATTTTCAGTTTTGGTGTCCTAAGTTGCACTGTTTCATTGGTCATTTTTCTGTTAGAATTTGGCAAAACTTTCTTCATAGAAAATGTTCCCTATTGTCTTAACTTTATTCTCCATTTTGAATCACTCCAATTGTAGTTTTGTAGCTCAAGTTATAGCCATTTGAATCATGGCTGTCTGATTGGACTTAACCCAGATTTCTGGGCACCCAACTGGTTCTGGCAGTTTTAGGTCACCAAATTTGGGTGGCCAAATGACTTAGTTAAAGGCATAATTTGGGTTTGTGTTCTTCATGAAAGTTTTAGGTCTATATCTCAGCTGTCCACTGGTAAAATTTCAGGTTATTTAGATCCGCCTAGCGCAAGTTATGGCCAAATGAACAAATACTGTTCATTTGGTCATTTTTGTACAGGTCAGACTGCAGAAATCCTGATTTGGTCAATTTGTTCACTAGGTTTTGGTCACTTTTTGGGCATGATTCCTAAATGAAAATTGTGTCATTTTGTGTCTATTTTCATTCCCAATTGGTCTCATACCAATTGGACTTGTAAAGTTTTTGTTTTGGTCCCTCAAAGGGACCTTGGTCCTGCTGCCTGCAGCATGACCACATTGAATCCGAATTTAAACTCAACTCCAACACTTCCAACACACTTCATTTGGTTACAAATGACCATTTATCACCTCAAACTAGGTCAAACACATCATTTCACCATTTCTCCAAATTTTGTCTCCCAAACCCTAGGTGTCCAAAACCCTAACTCACTAATTTGTTGCATTTAACCAATTAAATACCTATACACATGCTTCTTCACTCAATCAAGCTTCCTAACACATTTAATTCATTCAAAACACATCATATTCTCATACATCCATGGATGGCTGAAAGTCACTAAAAGTCCCCCAACAATTGTTTCCTTTCATTTTTGGATTAAAATCTAAGTTAAATTAACTTAATACATATGCATCAAAACTAAAATTTCAAAGAAAATTACTTACCTTCACTTGAATTCGAATTCTTCAATTTCACTCCCTTTTTCCTTTTTTTTTTCTTCTTCAAATGCTTCCCCAAGTGAAGTTAACAAGTTTTTATGAATTAATTTAGGGACAAAATAAGGTTAAGTGGGTGGAATCAAGCTTGTAACCAAGCTTTAATGGTGGATTGTCAATGGAGGTGAAAATGGGTGGGGTGGCCAAAACTTAAGGAAAAGGGAAGAAGTGATTTTTCTTTTTAATTTTTAGGTATTTTAAATGAAATTTTATGTATTAGACTTGGTCAAAAAATTTGAGAAAATAAAATTAATTTTTTTGACATCACAATGATGTCATTCACATGATGCCATATACCTTTTTCTTTTCTTTTTCAATTTTCCTTAATTTTTCATTTATTTTTCTTTAGTTCTTCAATTTAATTCTTGATTCTGAAATTTTCTTTTCTCTGATTTTATTTGACAGTTAGGTCAGGAGTCAGCTCTAGGGGTCAATTGACCAAATTGCCCCTCACCGGTTCGATTCGGTTTGCGAATAATTCAATATTTCTTCCGGCTCCCTGACCTAATTATTTGACATGCTTAACAATTCTTTTTCATGATTTTCTCTTTTCCACTGTGTTCGCAATAGTCCTAAGGACCACAGCGTCACATTTTACGATTTGAAATTTGAGTTTAAATCGACTTTGCAGTCCTTCCCGAGAAGGTCACTCATCGCTGTGACTCTCGGCTCATTTAACTTCTTGTGTTCTATTTTTCTTCTTTATACTTAACTATTTAGCAATTACTAATTATTTGTGTTCAAGGCTTCTCTAGGTGTCTTAAACATAGGTCTAATCCTCTTAATTGTCCAGACCGACACCGATCTTCGGAACAGTGTAATTTACCAGGCTACGCAAATAGGGGTGTTACATGTTTATTCCATTTTCTTGTAAATTTACACTCAATTCCACTCCCTCAACATGAATTTAAAGAAGAAGGAAGAGTTTGGTCATTAACCTTGAATGGAGTCAATTCCAAGCTTGTACAAGCTCTTCCTTTTTAATTCTTTTTGCTCCCAAAAGCTTCACTAAGATGAAATATTAAGGTTTTGTATTGGAAACTTAGGGTTTGGTTGAAGAAAAACCAAGGAACCAAGCTTGGAAAAACTTGGCAATGGAGGAAAGGGATGAAGAATATGGTGCGGTTGGAAGGGAGGAAGAAGGCAGAATGTTTTTTTTTTTTTTTATTTTTTTACTCTCAATTATCTCTTTTTATTAGTTAATTATGTGGTTGTTTAAATGTGATTGGTGGAGGCTTTTAACTACATCATGCTTATGTCATAATTATTCCTTTTACTTCATTTTTCTTTTCTTTTCTTTTCTACTCATTTTTAATTAAATTTTTACCAATATTTACGTAACACCCCTATTTGCATAGCCTGGTATATTTCGCTCTTTCGGTGACCGATGTCGGTCCGGAAAATTAAAGGGATTAGAACCACACTTAAGACAACTAGATAAGCTGTAAACACAAATAATTAGTAATTGCAAATTAGTTAAGTATAAATAAGAAAAACAGAACATAAGAAGTTAAACGAGCCGAGAGTCACAGCGATTGGTGACCTTCTCGGGAAGGACTGCGAAGTCGATTTAAACTCAAATTTCGAACCGTAAAATGTGACGCCGCAATCCTTAGGACCATTACGAACACAGTGGAAAAGAGAAAATCACGAAAAAGAATTGTTAAGCCAGTTAAATAATTAGGTCAGGGATCTGGAAGAAATATTGAATTATTTACAAACCGGGTCGAACCGGCGAGGGGCAATTTGATCAATTGACCCCGAGAGCTGACTCTTGACCTAAATGTCCAATAAAATCGGAGAAATAAAAATTTTTGAATCGAGGATTAGATTAAATAACTAATGAAAAATTTAAGAAAATTGAAAAAGAAAAGAAAAAGGTTTATTGCATCATGTGGATGACATCATTGTGATGTCAAAAATCAATTTTAATTTCCCAACTTTTTGGACCAAGTCAAATACATAAAAGTACACTTAAAATACCTAAAAAATTAAAAGGAAAAATCATTTCTTCTTCTCTATAAATTTCAGCCGGCTCCCATTCTTTTCTCTCTCTTTTTCTTTTCAATTTCCTCTGTTAATGGTCATTTAAGCTTCTTAAACCCTATTATTTCTTCATAAATTTCATACTCACCAAAATAAAGTCTTGCTCTTTGGCTTTGATAGAGAGATTAGAAATAAGAAAGATCAAAAAGAAGTGAAGATTTGGAATTACAAATTCTGCTCAACAAGTAAGTCCCTCTTTCTAACTTAATTTGAGTAAAATGCATAGAAATGAGCTTGAATAAGTAGGAAATTACATAGAAACTCAAGAAATCACTCATGTATGAAGCTTTATGAAATTCAATCAACATGAAATTAATTAGGGTTTGATAGAAATTGTTGGAATTAAAGAGGTACTCATGCTTGATTGAGTAAGTAAGTGAGACTTGTACACTTAGAATTCATGAATTGAGGAAATTGAGGAATTAGGGTTCTTGACCCTTAGGGTTTTGGGAGGAAATTTAAGAAATTGGTAAATTAATGTACTTTGACCTAAATGAGACTCAAAATGGTCAGTTGAGACAAATTAGGATGTGTTTGAATGGTTAGAAGAAAAACCAAATTCGGATAGGTGGGGGTCCAATTCTGGACAGCCTGACCTAGGTCCATTTCAGGGACCAAAACTGAAAATTTACAAGTCCAATTGGTATGAGACCAATTGGGAATGAAAATAGACACAAAATGAAACAATTTTCATTCAAGAATCATGCCAAAAAGTGACCAAAACCTAGTGAACAAATTGACCAAATCTGGATTTTTGTAGTCTGACCTATACAAAAATAACCAAATGAACAGTGTTTGTTCATTTGGCCATAACTTGGGCTAGGCAGGTCTAAATGACCTGAAATTTGACCAGTGGACAGCTGAGATATAGACCTAAAACTTTAATGAAGAACACAAACCCAAATTTTGCCCTTAACCAAGTCATTTGGCCACCCAAAATTGGTGACCTAAAATTGCCAGAACCAGTTGGTGCCCAGAAATCTGGGTTAAGTCCAATCCGACAGCCATGATTCAAATGGCTATAACTTGAGCTACAAAACTCCAAATGGAGTGATTCAAAGAGGAGAATAAAGCTAAGACAATAGGAAACATTTTCTATAAAGAAAATTTTGCCAAATTCTAATAGCAAAATGACCAATGGAACAGTGCAACCTAAAACACCAAAACTGAAAATTTGCAATTTTGCGTAAAAGACCTAAGTTTTGAGAAAATAACCAAAACCAACAAAATTGGTAACCAAAATGTGGTATGTGGGTGAAGTTGGAGTTCCCATACCTATTAAGCCTTAGAAAGTCAATAAATTGACTTGAATAGTAACATGAATAGTAACCTTAACATGAAATTTGCAAGAATATAAGTTTAAACATATTGGAATTAGTTATTGGAATTGTTATGAAGTAAAGATACTAAGACACTATAAATTTTATGTTTCAGCTGAAAAAGACTCGGAAAGTCTGAGAGACTGAGTCAAAGCCTAGAGGCGACTCACGTTAGGTTTGTGCACAATAAACCCTATTTCAGCATTTTATCCTTGAAAAATTGATTTAGTGCGCATTATGAGTTTAAGAACTTTTGTGTTGCCACTTTGTGAATGAAAATGTAACTTTGGAAATGAATTTGATTTTTGTATGCAATATTTGAATAAATTATTTTAAATTGATTTCAGATTCACACTTAGCATGACAGTACCATATTATTGCCCCATTTATGGGGTTGAGATCGATTATTTTTCCTCCCTCTCTAGTTTACCAGTTGAGGTTGTAGATCGGATGAGTACTCATTAGCTAGCTAGCCACCTCCCTCATTGATTTCGATTAGTGGGGTTGTAGATTGCTTTGTCGTGGTGTACAATGCGGCATTGATCGAAAATTTTGTGTTATAGCTTAAGTTGTGTATGATTTGGCAACACTGTGTTTATTAAATTATTTGACCAAATTGTGCTATTATGAGTTTTGATAATTTGTGAAATGTGATTGAGAAATATTTAATTTGTGATTTGTCAATGAATGTTTAATGTACTGCATTTCAAATTTTTATTATGCACCACTGAGTATTTTTATACTCAGTGATAGCTTATTTTGCTGTCGCAGATAAGGGCAAGGAAAAATAGCAGAGTGAGCTACTACTGAGATAGTGGACTTCACTGATCACTTTTGTATGGGTATTTATTTATACCCTTGTAGTTAATTGATATAAATATTGTAATGTTTTATGTATCAATGTAAAGTTGAGTAGTTGTATCATAAATTGTAATAATATTTTTTCTGTATTTTATATCTATAAATTAAACTTATGAATGTAAATTAGCTTTGTTGAATGAAATGATGAAATATTTTGAGATGACAAACTTGGATTATATTGTGGAATTATTTTGAAGTGGTTTGATTTGAGAATTGGGATTAATTGGAGGTTGGGAGTTATGAAAAAATTTATTGAAAGTGTTTTTCTCAGGTATTTGAAGAACTGTTTTCTCAAAATACAGACGGCACTCTGCTGAAATTTTTATAAAATTTGCGAAAAAATAAAAATGGATAAAAATTTTCACTAGTTTTAAACTTTGAATAAATGATTTTAATTCCTACGAAAACGCTCACCACTTCCAAAATGTAAGAAAATGGTTTTAAAATCCCTTGTAGGATACTTAATGAGTTATCAGTAAGTGAAGTTCGGTAGTTCATTAGTTATTCTACGGGATCATGTCATGCCTTACAGATGGATGAGGTGTGAGAATTTATTTATTTTTTATGTCATATAATTTATTTACTTGACTGGACAAGTTGGCCAAAAATCATCTCTGAAGATGAAATGATCAAAATGCCCTCCGTTTGGCTTATTGAGACAAAATCATCTGTATCGATCTAAAAATTTTTCTAAGCATTTTCTTGGCATTCTAATGCCATAGAAATCTCAATGACTCTTCTCTGGAGTCGTAAAAATTATTTCATGAATTTTTTCCCGGGTTTAGGACTCCTAGCTGCGAAGACCGCAACTTCCCACTAGGTTACCCATCGCTAGGGCACCGGCTCAATATCCTTAAGTACTTGAGAAGAACTAAGGATTTATTCTTGATATATGGAAATGGCGACTTGCAATTGGATGGTTATATTGATTCTGATTTCCAATCAGATATCGATGATAGAAAGTCTACCTTTAGGTTTGTGTTCATTTGTAATGGAGGTGCAGTCAGTTGGAAGAGTTCCAAATAGAGTACGACTGCAGATTCCACTACAGAGGCCGAGTATATTACTGCATCAGATGCTGCAAAAGAAGCTGTTTGGATATAAGAAACCCTGGTCTCACTAGAAATCCAAACACATAGAAAGGCACTACCACATTATCAGAGAAATAGTTGGGCGAGGCGATGTAGCCATGCAGAAAATAGCATCAGCTGAAAATCTAGCTGATCCATTCACTAAGCCTATGCCACAAACTCAGCTAGACTGACATCTTGAGAAGATGGGTCTAAGATATTGTAATGAATGGCTCTAGTGCTAGTGGGAGATTGTTAGTAGTATTCCCTAGAGCATATCATTTAGTATGTATCTTGTACATATTTTATTAATAAAAGAAATTTTCACTTTTCCGTTTACATAATATATTTATGTGTAATAGAAAAGGTCCATTGATATTTTGTTAGAAATTCTATTCTTAAGTTGTTAAGAATACGAGTGACAGTATTTCTGGCACAAAGTATCATAAATTGGTTCACAATCGAGGATACTTCATAATAAGGACATGACTTATCCAGAAAGATTGTAATCATGTTTCTTCTTCAGTTATTTATATGAGATGTAAATAAGATGGAATGGTGAGTCTCATGCCATATAACAAATATGATAGACACTTATACATGATGAGTAGGCTGAGCCAGTGACATTTATGACAGGCGCATAGAGTTTACTCTTGTCAATGTATTGTCATAAATTATATTAGTGAATATAATCTTTAGACCTGAGATAGCATAGTTATCTTGTATGTAGGTGGTTTGTGTTTGATACTGCTTTCATACTTGTACTATGTATGGGTATATGAGCATGTGTTGGCTCCTACTAGTTATATATGGAGGTAGGTGTTGATCAAGATGGAATCTGTTCCTCTAAGTAAATAGGGGCAAAATCTTATTTTCATTTAATTATTCTTGATGTTTCAAGTTCCTGGCCAGGACAGATTGATTTAATCAGAAAAGAGTTTCTGATGAGAAAAATATGTTCCTCTAAAATTTTTCCTTAATTTTTCTTATCATTATTTGAGTTATTTATGAGTCCTCACTCTAGTCTAAATATTTTTCCAGACATTCTAGCTGTCCAGACCGACACCGATCACCTGAACAGTAGAATGTACGGAATAGTTACAGTGAGGGTGCTACAACTCTTCCCCTCTAATTTAAATTTCGTCCTCAAAATTTACTTGACTTAAGTAATGGTGGAGTTTTTACCTCCTTGCTTCTTCTCTTCCTTGTGTCACCTCATTAATGTCTGGGTTTGGCTCCTCCTGAGCTTCCATAGCATATACCCGTGGTGCCACCTTGACTTCAGGCCTTTCGACTGTCTCAGAAACAATCTTCTGTGAAATATCAGCCGTCTTTGCTCTACCCGATCTTTTACTCCTTTGAACTGTAAGGGCAGGTCTATTAACTTGTACTGGAGCTATTAAACCACTCCTCTGAGGGCAATCTCTTATGAAATGATCCTTAGCCTCACGCTTGAAACACTCTCCAGTTAACAGTCGACACTCCCCTTTGTGTCTCCTACTACAGTGCATACATTTAGGCACTGGGGTTGATCCCCTTATTACTGTGCCTGGGGAGCTAGCTATAGATATCCCAATCTGGCCTCTCTGGCCCTGTGTCTGATCTTGTGAACTAGAACCCTTAAGCTTCTTACTATCAGTCGGTATACTGGATTGCCCTAGTCCAAATTCCCTCTTACGCTGCCTATTTTTCTATTCACTTACTCTGACCCTTTCCACTTTAAGTGTGGCTTCAACTAATTTTGTGAGGTTCGTCATGCCCAAGGTAGTGATCATTATTTTAATGTTGTCATTTAGCCCCTCTTCAAACCTTCTGCACCTCTCTGCTTCTGTGGGGACTATCTCTCTTCCGTAACGGCTTAGTCTAACAAACTCCTTCTCATACTCCGCTACTGATAGTTGTCTCTGCCTCAGGTTAATGAATTCTCTCCTCCTGTCTTCTAGGTACACACTTCCCACATACTTCTTCTTAAATTCAGTGAGGAAGAAATCCCAAGTTACCAGTCCTAGCTGAACTTCACTAGATACAATGTCCCACCACTGATAGTGTAACATCCTCCCTGTACGTATTCTATACGTTCTGTTGCTCCGGCGACCTAATATCAGTCCGGGCAAGTCAGGATGTCTGGAACTACACTTTGGTGATAGTGAACAGACATATAATGATAAAATAAATAAAAAGAAAATACAAAAAAAAATTAAAGAAAAATAAAAGAGAGAAAATAAAACTAAGTTAAACGAGCCGGCACCGTAGCGATGGGTGACCGTACCGGGAAGTTACGACAAAGGCAATTGTCGACCCCAGAACTGCCGAGAACCCTCAGAATTAAATTTTGAGACATAATTAAAGGTTTATTGAAATGTAATTGACACTAGTAATATCAAAGAAAAATTAATAAATTAGTATAAAGAAAAATGAAAAATCGAGAAGCAGACAAAAATCGGTGTTACCGTAAAATAAGGAATACAACCCGAAGAGGGGCATTTTGGTCACTTGACACATAGAATTGCCTTTTGACCTTAATATCCATTAAAAATAAATGATATTATACTTTGAAAATGTCATGAAAAATCAAATTGTGATACATTATGTAAATAGTGAAAGAAATGAGGTAAATGTGCAAATAATGAAACTTTAATTAATTAAACATTAAGCAAATTTTAAGTGCTCCACTAACTACAATTTAAGGGACTTAAATAATACAAATGGGACATAAGTAATTCATCTTCTTCAACCTTTGGAAGTGTGGCCAAATTCCTCCATGGGAGACCTCTATGGCCAAACTCCTTTCCTCACCATGCATTCATGATTCAAGCTCCCTTTCACCATAAATCCTTCATTAAACCTTGCATACTCAGCTTGGGGAAGACATTGGCAGCAAAAAGAAGAAGTTTAGTGAGGTTTGAGAAAACTACAAAAATAGGTAAGTGTCCAAATCCCCTCCCTTGCTTTAGTAAACTTCATGTTTAGGTTGAGGTGAGTTGAATGGTGAAGAGAATGGAAGAATTTATTGAGTTATGAAATTGTTTAATTTCAGCAGCCATGAGAACCTATGTTGCTTGAGTTTTTCTTACCTCTAATGGGTGGAAAATAATGTTGATTTAGTCATTTTAAAGTTGTAGTAATTTAGTTTCCATGTATATGTACATTGAGTACTTGAAATTAAGGGTTTGGAAAGTAATTTGTATACCTTAGCAAACTGCCACTTTTGGCAGCCTTTAAATTCATGAATTAGTGTTTAGTTTCATGAATTTTCTTGATGAATTATGGTGAAGATGAATTGTGGGTAGTGTATGTGAAGTAATGGTTGGGAGGTATATGTAATAATCAAGTGTTTTCATGTATATATTATGTTGAATTTAACTTTGCAAATTAGGGTTGTATAATGTACATGGAGCACTTGTATATTCTGCCCAAATGGACATGATTGAGATATGATGAATGGTATAGAAGTATTATAAATGTATATTTGTAGTTTTGGGAGGAGAAGAAGTGTCATTTGGAAGTGTTCTTTATGTGCAGATTGTGTAATGTGAAGGCAGTAAATAAATTGAACCATAAGTGACAATTGGTGACCCCAATTGGTATGAGGCCAATGGGAGGTAAAACTAGACACAATATAAGCCATCTTTCATGTAGAAATGTTGTCAAAATTTTGCCTAGAAACTGACCTTAAAAATGACCTAATCCAGAATTGGTAATGTGTAAGCCCAAATTTTTGACCATGTGAATAGTAGTCACTAAGATGACCATAACTCATTCAAAACAGGTCCAAATGACCTAAAATTTTCACGGATAGGTTAGACATAGAGCTACAATTCTTATGAAGACACCAAAGCCCAGAAATGGCCAGAACCAAGTCAAATTGCTTGCCCAAGTTAGGGTACCAAAACTGCCAGAACTGAATTTGACCTAAAATTGACCAAATTTTGTACTAAAGATGCAATCTGTCTAGCTTTAGTAAATTGATCATATCTTGGTCTATACAACTCAGAATGACCTGAAATTTGTGCCAAAAGTTCAATAAGACATAAAGCTACAATTTTGCTTCTTTGACCAGAAGCTAAAAACTAAGAGAAATAGGACATTAAGCTAGACCAATCTAGCACACTAAAATTGAAAATTTGACATTTACATACAATGAAGCTTGAAGTAATTTGGCAATAAATGCCAACTTGTGAAAAGGGTAAATTGCACTATATTGGCAGCATATTAAATTACAAATTGTGACATGTTGATACTAGAATCAACTTATCCATGATATCTAAAAAGGTCAATATTTGCATTGACTTGTGAATTACATAATAACTAGTAAACTCTAAAAAAATAAAGAATTAAACAATTAATTAGTAATGTACCCTAGTTTGCCTAGTTGACTAGTTTGGATAAGTTGGCATGCCAATAGGTTTTTGATAGCTGTTCTGTAAATGGCTTTACACCATACTGTGTTTTTACTGCTTATTATGCCACACTATGACTTTAATAGCTTACGGCTATATGGATTGTGTTATTATACTTGGTTTATCGCTGGATTGACTATATAGCTTTTTAGCTACACTGTTTGCACACCAGGAGACACTTTGTGACCGATGGTGTGACGACCTGAGGTACTAGGCACCTAGTGCCAGTATATCTGTTTATCAAGTCTGGTCAGTGTATAGGCTACAAGGGCAGTTAATTTAAGCATTATTAAATTCAAATAGCCAAATTCAGTTTATTGACATACAGCACCACTAAAATTAGCACAAATGAAAGGTTAGCAAATAAAAGTAGAATCAGCAACTGCAAAGAATATTGATGCAATAAATTCATAAACAATTCATTTATTTTATTTTAGTGTATATTTCTTTATATTTGGTACCACTAAGTAGAATTGTTTAGCGCATTGCTTTTGCTACGCGTAGGTATTGAAGACACAGCTGGGGAGCCCAGCAGACCTACAACCGGGTGAGACATCAAATCTGCACAGGAGTCCAGAGTCATCTGCACTATACTGCATACATGGTAGGGCTTAGGATCTTGTGTAATGACTATCAGTTGTATTTTGACATTTTGTTATGTAATATGTATATCATAAAACTTTAAGGTTTGTAATAATTTGTACATATTAACTTTATATGGAGAATAACTGGATGTATTTAAGTTATAATGGACTGTATTTTGAAACTATTTAAATATTGTAAAAATCAATAGACTGTATTGAAATATTGAGACTATGAAATAGTTGAGATTTTGAGAATATTATCATATTGAACTGTTTTTAACAGGTTTAGAAGGACAATTTGTTTGAAATACAGATGGCACCTTGCCGGATTTTTATTACTATTTTTGAAACACTGATTTTATTAAAGTATGAAAATAGAACTTATATGTTATGAATATCACATAAAGACTTCTTAAATCAAATGGAGTTCAGAAAATGAGATAATCATAGACTAGGTGCTCCGGCACGTCGTGTAGCACGCCTTGCTCGGCTACACTGTAGACGGGTGAGGGGTGTTACATTTAGTGGTATCAGAGCATGGTTTAGGCATTTCTAGACCTAGATAGATTGCATATCAAGCATTGCATTGTAAGTGTTAAGATGACTCTAATGCAGATCTTTTGATTTATTATTTTGATCAGAATATGGACTCCACATCGTAGAGAGCGGTCGATGAGGAGATAGAGAGTCATGCTCCATCTATGACTGAATTAGGAGATAGGAGGGAACCTACTCCACCTGTACCAGATGCAACAGCCACATTTCAGCAAATGGCTGAGTTCTTTAGATAGATGGCAGGAGTTATGCCACCACCACCACCTCCACATCAAAAATCTCATATAGAGAAACTTAGAAAGTTCGGAGCAGTGGATTTTCTGGGCAAAAGGGAAGATGATTCTGTCACAGCTGAAAACTGGTTGGACAGAACTGGAAGAGTTTTGAAACAACTTCACTGTACTCCATAGCAGAATTTGGAAGCTATTGTATCACTACTGCAAGATGATGCAAACCAATGGTGGTATACAGTGACTAGTGAGGTGCCACCAGAACAAATAACTTGGGATTTCTTTCTCAATGGGTTTAGAAAGAAGTATGTGGGCAGTGTATACCTGGTAGAGAAGAGAAGGGAGTTTATTACCCTACGCCAGAGATAGCTGACAGTGGCTGAATATGAAAGAGAATTTGTCAGATTGAACCGCTATGGGTGAGAAATAGTCCCTAATGAGGTTGAGAGATGCAAGAGATTTGAGGAAGGACTCAATGATAATATTAAAGTAATGATTACAGCCTTAGGGATTACAGAGTTTGCCAAGTTAGTGGAAGCCGCATCGAAGGTTGAAAAAGTTAGAATAAATGAGCAGAATAGAAGGGACAGACAGCAGAAAAGAGGTTAGGGTCAGACCAGTACATCTTCTGCCCCTAGTAAGAAATTCAGAGGTTCGCCTACTCAGAGTTTCAGTAGAGCACCAAGTCAGGGTCAGTCACAGAGGCCCAAATCTCAGTTTGCACCGAAAAGAGGCCAGTCCACACCTTCAGTGGCTAACTCTCTAGGGACAGGGTTCAGGGGACCAGCCCCTACACTATCTGTTGCTTGCCCACATTGCCAAAAATGGCATAAGGGAGAATGTTGGAGGATGATAGGTGCTTGTTTACGGTGTGGGTCTACAAACCACCTAATCCGAGATTGTCCATGCAGAACTGCTACATCGACTCCGGTATCAACTGTTAGGCCTGCCCCTCCAGCTCCAAAGGCTAGAAAGTAGGGTAAGGCTGAGGCAGCCGGTACTTTACAGAAACCTGTATCAGAGTCTATAGAAAGAGCAGAAGGTAGAAAACCAGCCAGAGCCTATGCTATAAGGGCACAGGAGGAGTAGGATGCTCCAGATGTCATAAAGGGTACGTTCCTCCTCTATAATACTTCTGTGCTTGCATTAGTGGATCATGGATCTACGCATTCATATATTTGTATCAAGCTCCCCGTAAAAAAGGGAATACCACTAGAGGAAAGTGACCAAGACATCCTGGTCACAAATCCGCTAGGCCACAGTGTGGCAGTAAATAAGATATATAAGGGTTGTCCATTGAAGATTCAAGGGAAAGAGTTCTCGGTAGACTTAATAGAACTGTCTTTCCATGAGTTTGACGTGATTTTGGGAATGGACTGGTTATCCCATCATCAGGCAATGGTAGATTGTAAATTGAAGAGAATCTCTCTGAAAACTGCTGAGAATGAAGAAATAACAGTTGTGGGTGAAAGGACAGATTTCTTGTCTAATGTCATCTCAGCTACAGTTGCAAGGAGATGGATGAGAAAAGGGTGTTAAGCCTATCTAGCACACGTGGTTGACACTAGGCAGGGTAAACTTGACTTGTCTGACATACCCACAGTAAGGGGTTTCTTTGAGGTATTTCCTGAGGAATTGCCTAGTTTTCCACCAGAAAAGGAAGTTGAATTTGCTATTGAGATTATGCCGGGTATAGCTCCGATTTCAATTGCTCCATATAGGATGGCACCTGCTGAATTAAAAGAGTTAAAAATCCAGCTACAAGAATTACTAGACAAGGGGTTCATACGCCCCAGTGTGTCACCGTGGGGAGCTCCGGTACTGTTTGTAAAAAAGAAAGATGGAACACCGAGGTTATGTGTTGATTACCGACAGTTAAACAAATTAACAGTGAAGAACAAGTATCTGTTGCCTAGAATTGATAATCTGTTTGATCAGTTGAAGGGAGCCGGTGTGTTTTCTAAGATTGATCTCATATCTGGGTATCATCAGCTAAGGGTTAAGGATGCAGATGTGCCTAAGACTGCATTCAGAACCCGGTATGGGCATTATGAATTCCTGGTGATGCTATTTGGGTTAACAAATGCTCTAGTAGCATTCATGGACCTTATGAACCGTATCTTCCATCCATACTTAGATCGGTTCGTAGTGGTCTTCATTTATGACATCCTGGTGTATTTCAAGGATACAGCAGAACATGATGAGCATTTGAAAATTGTTCTGCAGACTCTAAAAGAGAAGCAACTGTATGCTAAATTGTCCAAGTGTGAGTTCTGGTTGAATGAGATTGCATTCCTTGGACATGTAGTATCAGTTGAAGGGATTAGAGTGAATCCCATGAAGATTGAAGCAGTGATGGAATGGAAGCCTCCTAGAAATACAACTGAGATCATAAGTTTCTTGGGGTTAGCTGGATATTATAGAAGATTTGTAAAGGGATTTTCCCTAATAGCTGCTCCAATGACTTAATTACTACACAAAAATATGAAATTTGACTAGAATGACAAGTGTCAAGCCAGTTTTGAGAGGCTAAAGGCTATGTTGACAGAGGCAACAGTGTTAACACAACCAGTGTCGGGAAAAGACTTTGTAGTCTACAGTCATGCCTCACATAATGGGTTAGGGTGTGTACTCATAAAAGAAGGGAAAGTGGTCGCATATTCTTCCAGGCAGTTAAGGCCACATGAAAAGAATTACCCTACTCATGATTTGGAGTTAGTAGCAATTATCTTCGCATTGAAGATATGGAGCCATTACTTGTATGGAGAAAAATGCTACATATACACAGACCATAAGAGTCTGAAGTATCTGCCAACCCAGAAGGAACTTAATTTGAGACAGAGGCGATGGATTGAATTCCTGAAAGATTATGATTGTGTGATTGACTACCACCCTGGGAAGGCAAACGTAGTCGCTGATGCCTTAAGCAGAAAATCTATTGTAGCATTAAGATCTCTGAATGCCCAACTGTCCTTAACTCATGACGGAGTTATTTTGGCTGAGTTGCAAGTGAAGCCGAATCTGTTACAACAGATATAGGATGGGCAGAAGACAGATGAGAAATTAATGGCTGTTATGGGAAAAATCACTGAGGGGAAGGAAACTAAATATGAAGTGAAAGAAAATGGGTGCCTGTACTATAAAGAAAGAGTGTGTGTACCAGATGATAAAGAGTTGAAAACTAGTATTCTGAGAGAAGCACATAACAGTGTGTATGCTATGCACCCAGGAAGCACAAAAATGTACCATGACCTGAAACTTCGATACTGGTGGCTGGGTATGAAGAAGGATATAGCTGACTATGTAACTAGATGCTTGACATGTCAGCAAGTCAAAGCAGAACATCAAGTTCCATTAGGTTTGTTACAGCCTATAAACATACCTGAATGGAAATGGGACTGAGTCATTATGGACTTTATCAGTGGTCTACCTCTCACTTAGAAGAAGCATGATGTAGTATGGGTGATTATGAATAGGTTGACCAAATCAGCACATTTTCTGCCAGTCAGAACTGACTACTCACTGGAAAAGCTAGCAGAATTGTATATCAGTGAGATAGTTAGACTACATGGAATTCCACTTTCCATCATATCTGATAGAGACCTGAGGTTTACATCTAGATTTTGGAAGAAATTACAAGAATCCTTGGGCACACAACTCCATTTTAGTATGGCTTTTGATCCTCAGGCAGATGGACAGTAAAAAAGAATAATCCAGGTAAATTTTGAAACTCATTGAGTTATTGCAAATAATAAATTGAATTGATAATGATAATAATAATCAAACATATGTGATAGGTCCACGAAGATATGTTGAGGAGTTATGTTATTGAGTTTGAGGGAAGCTGGGACAGATACCTTCCACTGGCAGAATTTGTATACAATAATAGCTATCAAACTAGCATACAAATGGCACCCTATGAAGCACTGTATGGGAGAAAATGCAGAACACTTGTATGTTGGACTAAATTGGGTGAAGATAAGCTAGTGGGACCAGACCTGGTAAAACAGACAGAGGAAAAGGTGAAACTGATAAAGGCCAATTTGAAAGTTGCCTCAGACTGATAGAAATCTTATGCTGACTTGAAAAGAAAGGACATTGAGTATGAAGTTGGCGAGAAGGTATTTCTCAAAGTATCACCGTGGAAGAAAGTGTTGAGATTCGGGGAAAAAGGGAAAATTAAGCCCTAGGTTTATTAGTCCATATGAAGTTAATGAACGTATGGGACTAGTAGCCTACAAATTGGCCTTACCACCTAAGCTGGACAAGATACATAATGTGTTCCATGTCTCGATGCTTAGAAGATACAGATCAGATCCTTTACATGTCATCTCAGCAGAAGAAATTGTTGTACAACCTGATCCGATGTATGAAGAAGAACCAATTAAAATCTTGGCATGAGAGGTAAAAGAGCTCAGAAACAAGATAATTCCACTAGTGAAAATCCTATGGAGGCACCACCACACGGAAGAGGCAACATGGAAGAGCGAGGAGACAATGAGGCAACAGTTCCCTCAGCTCTTCATATCAGGTAAATTTTGAGGACGAAATTTTTATTTAGAGGGGAAGAGTTGTAACATCCTCCCTGTACGTATTCTGTATGTTCTGTTGCTCCGGTGACCTAATGTCAGTCCGGGCAAGTCAGGATGTCTGGAACTACACTTCGGTGATAGTGAACAGACATATAATGATGAAATAAATAAAAAGAAAATACAAGAAAAATTAAAGAAAAATAAAAGAGAGAAAATGAAACTAAGTTAAACAAGCCGGCACCATAGCGATAGGTGACCGTACCGGGAAGTTACGGCGAAGGCAATTGCTGACCCCAGGACCACGGGAAACCCTCGGAATTAAATTTTGAGACATAATTAAAGGTTTATTGAAATGTAATTGACACAAGAAATATCAAAGAAAAATTAATAAATTAGTATAAAGAAAAATGAAAAATTGAGAAACAAACAAAAATCGGTGTTACTTAAAAATAGGGAATACAACCTGAAGAGGAGAATTTTGGTCATTTGACACCTAGAGTTGCCTTTTGACCTCAATGTCCATTAAAAATAAATGATATTACACTTTGAAAATGTCATGAAAAAATAAATTGTGATACATTATATAAATAGTGAAAGAAATGAGGTAAATGTGCAAATAATGAAACTTTAATTAATTAAACATTAAACAAATTTTAATTGCTCCACTAACTACAATTTAAGGGACTTAAATAATACAAATGGGACAGAAGTAATTCATCTTCTTCAACCTTTAGAAGTGTGGCCAAATTCCTCCATGGGAGACCTCTATGGCCAAACTCCTTTCCTCACCATGCATTCATGATTCAAGCTCACTTTCACCATAAATCCTTCATTAAACCTTGCATACTCAGCTTGGGGAAGATATTGGTAGCAAAAAGAAGAAGTTTAGTGAGGTTTTAGCAAACTACAAAAATAGGTAAGTGTCCAAATCCCCTCCCTTGCTTTAGTAAACTTCATGTTTAGGTTGAGGTGAGTTGAATGGTGAAGAGAATGGAAGAATTTATTGAGTTATGGAATTGTTCAATTTCGGCAGCCATGAGAACCTATGTTGTTTAAGTTTTTCTTACCTCTAATGTATGGAAAATAATGTTGATTTGGTCATCTTAAAGTTTTAGTAATTTAGTTTCCATGTATATATACATTGAGTACTTGAAATTAAGGGTTTGGAAAGCAATTTGTATACCTTAGCAAACTGCCACTTTTGGTAGCCTTTAAATTCATGAATTAGTATTTGGTTTCATGAATTTTCTTGATGAATTATGGTGAAGATAAATTGTGGGCAGTGTATGTGAAGTAATGGTTGGGAGGTATATGTAATAATTAAGTGTTTTCATATACATATTATGTTGAATTTAACTTTGCAAATTAGGATTGTATAATCGACATGGAGCACTTATATATTCTGCCCAAATGGACATGATTGAGATATGATGAATGGTATAGAAGTATTATGAATGTATATTTGTAGTTTTGGGAGGAGAAGAAGTGTCATTTGGAAGTGTTCTTTATGTGCAGATTGTGTGCTGTGAAGGCAGTAGGTAAATTAAATCATAAGTGACAATTGGTGACCCCAATTGGTATGAGGCCAATGGGAGGTGAAACTAGACACAATATAAGCCAACTTTCATGGAGAAATGTTGCCAAAATTATGCCTAGAAAATTGACCTTAAAAATGACCTAATCCGGAATTGGTAATGTTCAAGCCCAGATTTTTGACCATATGAACAATAGTCACTAAGATGACCATAACTCATTCAAAATAGGTCCAAATGACCTAATATTTTTACCATGGATAGTTAGACATAGAGCTACAATTCTTATGAAGACACCAAAGACCAAAAATGGCTAGAACCAAGTCAAATTGCTTGCCCAAGTTAGGGTACCAAAACTGCCAGAACTGAATTTGACCTAAAATTGACTAAATTTTGAACTAAAGATGAAATCTGTCCAGGTTTAGTAAATTGACCATATCTTGGTCTATATAACTCAGAATGATCTGAAATTTGTGCCAAAAGTTCAATAAGACATAGAGCTACAATTTTGCTTCTTTGAACAGAAGCTAACAACCAAAAGAAATAGGACATTAAGATAGACCAATCTAGCACACTAAAACTAAAAATTTGACATTTACATACAATGAAGCTTGAAGTAATTTGGCAATAAATGCCAACTTGTGAAAAGGGTAAATTGCACTATATTGGCAGCATATTAAATTACAAATTATGACATGTTGATACTAGAATCAACTTATCTATGATATCTAAAAAGGTCAATATTTGCATTGACTTGTGAATTATATAATAACTAGTAAACTCTAAAAAAATAAAGAATTAAACAATTAATTTGTAATGTGCCCTAGTTTGCCTAGTTGACTAGTTTGGATAGGTTGGCATGCCAATAGGATTCTGACAGCTGTTCTGTAAATGGCTTTACCCCATACTGTGTTTTTACGGCTTATTATGCCACACTGTGACTTTAATAGCCTACGACTATACGGATTGTGTTATTATACTTGGCTTATCGCCGGATTGACTATATGGCTTTTTAGCCACACTGTTTGCACACCGAGAGACACCTTGTGACCGATGGTGTGATGGCCCGAGGTACTAGGTACCCAGTGCCAGTATATCCGTTTATCCAGTCTGGTCAGTGTATAGGCTACACAGGCAGTTAATTTAAGCATTATTAAATTCAAATAGCCAAATTCAGTTTATTGACATACAGCACCACCAAAATTAGCACAAATGAAAGGTTAGCAAATAAAAGTAGAATCAACAACTGCAAAAAATATCGATGTCATAAATTCATAAACAATTCATTTATTTTATTTTAGTGTATATTTCTTTATATTTGGCACCACTAAGCAGAATTGCGTAGCGCGTTGCTTTTGCTATGCGTAGGTATTAGAGACACAGCTGGGGAGCCGAGCAGACCTACGACCGGGTGAGACATCAGATTTGCATAGGAGTCCAGAGTCATCTGCACTACACTGCATACATGGTAGGACTTAGGATCTTGTGTAATGACTATCACTTGTATTTTGACATTTTGTTATGTAATATGTATATTATAAAACTTTAAGGTTTGTAATAATTTGTACATTTTAACTTTATATGGAGGATAACTGGATGTATTTAAGTTATAATGGACTGTATTTTGAAACTATTTAAATATTGTAAAAATCAATAGACTGTTTTGAAATATTGAGACTATGAAATAGTTGAGATTTTGAGAATATTATCATATTGAACTATTTTTAACAGGTTTAGAAGGACAGTTTGTCCGAAATACAGACGGCACCTTGTCGAATTTTTATTACTATTTTTGAAACACTGATTTTATTAAAGTATGAAAATAGAACTAGTATGTTATGAATATCACATAAAAACTTCTTAAATCAAATTGAGTTTAGAAAATGAGATAATCACAGGCTAGGTGCTCCGACACGTCGTATAGCACGCCTTGCTCGGCTACACTGTAGATTGGTGAAGGGTATTATAGATAGGCATCATCTTGAAGTAGGGATACAGCACCCTCCAAGTTCTGCTCTGGGGTGCAATGGAGTTGCTTCAATATCCTTATGGTGCGGTCTAGCCAATTCTCAGTTGCCACCATCTTCTTTCTTACCCATGAAGTCCACAGCTCCAAATTTTCTCAGTTTTTCCAGATGGGATTTCTGCTGTGGAGGTGGTGGTGGTAGCATAACCCCAGCCATCTGTTTGAAGAATTCAGCCATTTGCTGAAACATAGCCGGTGGAACCTGTGCAGGCACTGCTGGTGCTGGTGGAGTAGGTTCTCCCTGGCCCCCAGTCTTAGCTGCAGGTAGAGTATGACTCTCCACTTCCTCATCTACTGCTCTCTGTGACGTGGGGTCCATATCCTAATCAAAATAAGAAAACTGAACAGATCTGCATTAGTGCCACCTCGACTCTTACAAATGCAATGCATGGTATAGACTCAATCTAGACCCAGTACCGGCTAAAAATGGAGAAAACAGTTCTTCGAAACCTGTGAAAAACACTTCCAATAGTCATTCAATTCCACAACTCCCAATTTTCTCATCAATTCTAAAAAATTCTTCCATTTGTCATTCATTCATTTTACATCTCAAAACATAAATAAATACTCAATTTTCATTTATAATTACAAATTTACAAATACTAACATTCATACAAAATTATATTACATGGGTTTCACATATACATGATAAAATAGAAGTTTAATTACAAAGTGCAATCAGCATAAAATACCAAAATGGGACCTAATTACAAAGTGCAATCAGTATAAAATACCAAAATGGGACCTAGTGTCCTACCAATGCACTGTAGCCTGTGAGGTAACACGAACACTATACAGATATGTGAACAGGCCTCACCCAGTCTGTGGTCTGCTGGGCTCTCTGTCAGTCTCTCTAGAACCTACGCGTGGCAAAAAGCAACACACTAAGCAATACTGCTTAGTGGTGCCAATAATAAAATAAAAAGAGCTTAACAGAAATAAACATGCAGTGTATATATTAATTTCTCATACAGACAAATTTTTTTGATAATTACTTGTAACATTATTTATTTGGTCAATAATTGATTAAAATTTTTTCAATATTTATTTTTGGTCGCCCAAGTAACCTATACCAGTTGACTGGATTGGATAATGGGTAAACTAGCATTGGGTACCAAGTACCTAGGGCTGTCACACCATCAGTCACAAAGTGTCTCCCGGTGTGCAACAGAACAGCTAATAAGTTGTGATAATTATTAGGCACAAGGCCAAGTATCATAACGATGTCAGAATGGCTAAAAGCCATAAAATCACAAAATGGCCATTTAAGCTATAAATCATAGAATGGCATGATGCCATGTGCAGTACTGCTAACAAAACCCTATTGGCATCCTAACCTATCCAAACCAATCACACTAGGCTTACTAGGGCAATTACACTTTTTAATTGTGTAATTCTTTGAAATTGAAATTTTATGGCTACTATTCATTTCATTAGTCAACTAAAATGTTAACTTTTTCATAGACAATAGGTATATTAGTTCTAATATCACCAACATACCACATTTTGCATTCTAAAGTTGTTGGCATTGGTTGCTAATTTCATTCCAAAGCTTAGGGTTAGTTATTTAAAATTTTCAAATTTCAAGTATTTGGATTACTATTCCATTGATCAATTTTACAGTAAGAATTTGGCAATATTGTCTTCATGAAAGTTGTTCCTTTATGTGTCTTCTTTAATTCTCTTTTTGAATCACTATATTTGGAGCTTTCTAGCTCAAGATATGCCACTTTGAGTAAGGCTGACCGGATTGGTACATACCCAGAAATTCTGGGCAGAATACCATTCTGCCAGATTTGGTAGTTCTATTTTGTCATATAATTTCATTTGGTTAAGTCCAGAATTAGAGTTTGTGTTCAACATAAAAGTTGTTTTAAATTGTTTAAGCTTTTCATTGATATAAACTTCAGGTCAATTGGACCTTTCTACACTGAGTTATGACCAAATGAATGAACACTGTTCATTTGGTCATTTTGCCCAGCAAAATGTGTGTTACCCGGATTTTGTCAATTTTTAGGGCATCCTAAGTTTGTTTTCTGGATAGGGTTCTTTCATCAAAGTTGTGCCATTATGTGTCTAATTTCATGTCCAATTGGCGTTGCATTAATTAAACCTACACAACTCAAGTTAAAGCTATCCAACCTTACTGGACTCATACCCAGTCCTGCAGGTCACTCAAGGCAGCACCTTTAACCTCAATTCCCATGGCACAATTCACTTCAATTCCTACTCAAACACAACCAAATGGTCAATAATTGACCATTAGAATTTCCTTTCACCAATACATGAGCAAAATCATAATTTATTGCCCAAACCCTAGCCCTAAATTTTGCTAAGTTTTAATTTCTTGCACCAAACTTATAAATTAATAATTGAAGTGATACGTTCACATCAAGGGCAGCCTATATACTCCTTTAAATCAAAGAAATTTATCACTATACTAAGATTACCATGGATACCAAAAATGTAGAGTGAGCATACCAATGAATTTCATTTCAATTCCTCATAAATCTCAACTCAATTCAACTTCCTAAACATGAATTTAAAGAAAAAAAATAAAGAGATTGGACACTAACAACTTTGGAGCTCTAACTTGAGCTTATAAATCTTCACTTTTTTCTCTTCAAATTGCTACCTTAAGATTGCTCTAGTAGTGATGACAAGTTTTCGTGAAGCCAACAAGTAATTTTATGATGTGTTAGCAAGGAAAATTTAGAGAGAAGGAAGAACAAAAATGGTGGTGGTGGGAGAGAGATGAAGATTGGCTGAAATGAGGAAGAAGCTACTGGAATTGTTTTATTTTTGTCCCATTTTTATGTTATTTTTTATCCCTTTAATTTATTTGTCAAGTGGTGATTGGGTGGAGGCATTATAATGACATAAGCATGAGGTCATAATTCCAAATTTAACTCATTTTCTCTTCTTTTTTTTTTCTATTCAATTTCAATTTAATTTGTAGCAATATATATTCATATTTTATGTCATAATAATTATTTACTTAACTGGACAAGTCGGTCAAAAATCATCTCCGAAGACGAAAATGACCAAAATGCCCTCCGTTTGGCTTATTGAGCCAAAAATGTCTGTACCAATCGAAAATTTTTTCAAAGCCTTTTATTGGCATTCTAATGCTATAGAAACCTCAATGACTCTTCTCTGGAGTCTCAAAAATTATTTCATGAATTTTTCCCTGGGTTTAGGGCTTCTAGCTATGAAAACAGCAACTTCCCACTGGGTTAACCATCGTTAGGGCACTGGCTCATTTAACTTGGTTGTATTTTACTTTTAAAATTTTTCTTAAATTTTTCTTATCATTATTTGAGTTATTTATGACTTCTCACTCTATTCTAAATATTTTTCTAGACATTCTAGCTGTCTAGATTGACACTGGTCACCAGAACAGTAGAATGTACGAAATTGCTACAGTGAGGGTGTTACAGGAAACGTGCCTTGGACACTTTAATTTCATAAAATTGTGCAAATTAGAAAATTAGGGATTTTGGGAATTGTTTTCAATGACCTAATTGAGGTTTAAAATGGTTAATTGGTATGAAATGGAGTGTGTTTGAATGGTTAGAATTGGGTTGAAATGGTGAATGTGCTACTGCCCAATCTGGACAGCCTGACCATGGTCCACTTAAAGGACCAAAATTGAAATTCTGTTACTCCAATTGGTATGAGGCCAATTGGAGATGAAACCTAACACATAATGCAACAATTTTATGTAGAAACCCTACCTTGAAAATGACCATAAGCTAGTGTAAAATTAGGTTAAATCCAGATTAGGCACACTGCCCCTGTACAGAATTGACCATATGAACAGCACTTGTTCAAATGGTCTTAACTTGGTGTAGAAAGGTCCAAATGACCTAGTTTTGTGGAATTGGAAAGCTATGACATAGTATAACAACTTTCATGAAGAAACCAAACCCAAATTTTGACAAAAACTAAGTCAATTAGCCAACCAAAGTTAGGTCCTTAAATCTGCCAGAACCCTAAATTGCCCAGAATTTATGGGTTGTAACCAATCCGACCAGTTATGGTTAAATGGCCATACCTGGAGCTACAAAACTCCAAATGGAGTTTTTCAAAAAGGAGATTAAACTAGACACAATAAGGAACAACTTTGATGAAGGACATGTAGCCAAATTCCCACTGTAAAAAGTCCAATGGAACAGTAGAAAACAGTGACCCAAAACTGAAAATTTACAAATTCTCCTAGGAAACTTTGAATTTAGAATGGAAATCAATGCCAACAAATTTGATGCTCAAAATCTGGTATGTGAGTGCATTTAGAACTAACATACCTATTAAAGATGAAAAAAGTCAACATTTTGACTTGAATAATGCAATGAATAGTACCTCTATAAACAAAAATGTAAAGGACCCGAATTTATAACTCGTAGTGGGTAGAGTAAGTCTGTAAAAATTTAATTGTTGAAATTTCTTATTGAAGTTATTTAAATAAGTACTAAAATGCTTTAAATTATGGGTTTTAATAGAAAAAGACACTGGGAAGGACAAAGAAAAAGTGTGTCAAGGCCAAGAGGCGACTCATAAAAGGTTTGTGCACAACAATTAATTTCTTGTTGATTTTCAATTGAAATTTTATTTTGAGCAAACTGTGAAATTAATTTATGACTTTATTTCTATCGAGAATTGTGAATAAAACAAATTGTATACTGTTGGTCTAAATGTTGAGGAATTTATTTCAATGCAAATTGCTAAATGCTTTGGTGCTTAGGAATAGTTCAAATGCTTTGAAACCACAGCAATCATGATTATTTGTTTGAATTCCTTACTAGCATGCCTAGTGGGAGGAATTAGTTTTGAATTCCCTCTCTGGCTGAAGTATTAAGGTGTGTGCCAGTTGAGGACGAATAGGATGAGTACTCATATATTTTGCTAGCTAGCTATGTTATTCCTCATTAGCCATTGGTTATTGGGATGAATTGGACATTGGTAACATGGTTAAGCTATGAGTGACTTGTTAAAATTATTATTTAATGAATTATGAAATGAAATTTAATTTCTTTAAGAAATTTTATGTCTTTTGAAATTAAGCATGATTTTATGTATCCATACATCAAGTGATTTATTTGTGATTTATTCATTGTTTAAATTATCATTTTCTTAACATTGTGCACCACTGAGACAATGGCTCAGCGATAGCTTTTCATTACTGTTACAGATAGAGAGACAGATAAAGCAGTAGAGTAGGCTGCTTGTGAATTAAAGTAATAGCATTTTGGATTTTTGCCGGGTATATAGATTATGCCCCTTTGTAAATTTTTATTTTAATGTAGATGAACTGTATGTATGTACTGTAATTGGTCTTCAGCAGTTGTATAATAAAGTTTGTAAATTATTTTGATCTGTAAAAATTTTGTGATATAAACCTCTTATTTCAATTTATGAAATGCTCAATTATGTTGAGGTTTATTTTTATAAATTACTGGGAATGATATTAAATTGAGTTTGAATTGTGTTGTTGAAATTGAGTCGAGTTGAACTATATTGGAGTTTGGGGTTGAGATAAATATATTGGGAGTGCTTTTACGAGTTTTTGGAAGAACTATTTTTCTAAATTATAGACGACACTCTGCCAAAATTTTTACAAAAATTGCGGAGATTTTAAATTAATCAATAATTTTGATTTTGAGATAAATTCCAATTTGAGGATTTTAATAATTAAGAAATATGACTCACCATTTTAAATTAAAAGGAAAAGGGCTTAAAATCCCTTGTAGTGTATTTAATGGGTTAATGGTAAGCAAATTTTGGTAATCCATTATGTATACTATGGGATTATGTTATGCCTTACGAAGGGGTGAGTTGTGACATGTTTAAGTGGTATCAGAGCAAGTTTTTAAATTATGTTTTGACCTATGAATTTGAATATTTTTCTTTAATAGTACAACTGCTCAATGTCATTGTTTGATACATACAGTGCATTACATTATAAATATGAACTAGTGGAGGAAAATCTCCTTGTGTTATTTGTTTAGGAGATAGAATACCCTCTAAATGACTATGGAGGAAGGGAACCGTTTTGTTGAATAATCAGTAGAGGCTGAGGCACAAGGAGAAGCCCCAACCCTTCAAAATGTGAGTGGTTCAGTTGCACCAGCTCCTCCCATGCCGCAGTTTCTTGCTCAGTTCGCTCAATAGATGGCTGCATTATTCCAACAAATAGCTGGTAACATGCTTACTCAAGCCCCAATGCAAACACCAGTAATGCAACCACAGCCCCCAGCCAGGCAATATGACAAGCTGATCAAATATGGGGCTACTGAGTTTAAGGGGACAATAGATCTGTTAGAAGCAGAACAGTGGTTGGAAAGAATGGAAAGAGTTTTTAAGAAGCTGCACTACACAGATGAGCTAAAATTTGAGTACTCAGTTTCACTTCTACAAGGAGATGCATATAATTGGTGGAAAACCATCCCCCACAGTCTGGTGGAACCCTCAGTACTGACATGGGACGACTTCCTTAGAGAGTTCAGACAGAAATACATCCCAGATGCTTATGTGGATATGAAGCTGCAAGAGTTCTTAAGTCTAAAATAGGGAGGCAAAACAGTGGTTGAGTATGAAAGAGAATTCTCCCGTTTGAGCCATTATGCTGGGAATCTTCTTTCTACAAGCAAAGAAAGATGCAAATGGTTTGAGACTGGCTTGAAGCCCAATTTGAGAATGCAAGTAGTTGGATTTCGGCATGAAAATTTCTCTAAACTTATATCTCAAGCACTTGAGCTAGAAAGGATTGAAGCAGAAGGGGCACCAGAGAAAGAGAAAATAGAGAAGAGATAAAAAGAGAAAAGTGGGAAGTCAATGGATTAGAGTTCCAATGGCAATACTGGAAAGAGAAAGAACTTTGGGGGACAAAATAGTGGTAAAAAGTCTGGTAGGGGAAGATTCTCAGGACAGAGACCCCTTCGATCTGGTCAGTAGACGACCAGAAGTTCCTTCCCTTTCCGTCCATGTGAAACATGTGGTAGAAATAATGGTGGGATATGCTACAAGGCCATGGGAGCTTGTTATAACTGTAGGGGCACGGGACACTTTGCTAAGGACTGCACCAGTGCCCATAGGTTTGGGCCACCTCCTACTACTGCAGAAGGGTCTGTTCAGAGTTCTGCCACCAGAGGTTCACAGCCAGTAAGTAGAGGCAGAGGCAAAGGTAGGGGTAGTCTAGCATTGAGGGACATCCCTACAGTATGTGATTTTCCAGATGTGTTTCCTGATGAGTTGCCAGGATTACCTCCAAAAAGAGAGGTGTAGTTTGAAATAGATGTTATGCCTGGTGTGGACCCAATCTCCATTACACCTTATAGAATGGCACCTGCTGAATTAAAGGAGTTGAAGGTGCAGTTGCAAGAATTGCAACAATTGCTGTGAGGATCACTTTTCATGAAGGGAGTTGCAAGAAATAAAGCACAAACATGGAGAAATGAAGCTTGCATGAACACATCCATAGAGGAAAGAATGGGTGTCGGCCATTATTGGGAGAGTGAGGAAGATGAGTTTTCTAGTGGACAAATCTGCCACCCTAAGCCTTTTATACCTCCACTAACAAATTAAATAATATACTAATCAAGGTCTTAGTTATTCTAAATTATACCCCTTATTTTTCCTTAATTGCATTTCATATATAATTTTATTTTTCATGGGATTTTTATGGGATTTTTAACAATTTAATGCCACTCATTTTTAATGGACTTTTTGGTCAAAAGTCAACTTTAGTTGCCAAATAACCGAAGTGCCCATCTTCAGGTTATAGTCCAACTTTTTTTGTACTACCGATTTAATTCCCGATCGGACGGTTCCTTTTAATTTTTATACTATCTATTTTATTTTTATTTTCACCTTTACCAATTAATTAAATTTTCTTTGATATTTTTAATGTCATTTATACCTTGATAAATTTTTAATTAAACCCTGAAAATTATTTCTTAGGGTTCCTCATGGGTCCAGGATACGGCTCTTTTAACCTAATTTCATTTCGTGTCTTTTATTTTTATTAAATTTTTCTTGCATTTTTTATTATGTATTTTATCATTTTATGTCTCCTCACTATCGTTTAAATGTAGTTTTCGACATTCTGACTGTCCGAACAGACATTAACCGTTAGAACAGTAGAATGTACGAACTACCGACGGAGAGGGCGTTACAAATTCTTTCATTAAATCTCGCTTTTGAACCTTGGTAAAGCTATTGACAATAAAAAGAAGAGGAAAGAAAGGAGATTTAGAGAAAGAGGAAATTCAACAAAAGAGGTTACTTATGAATCTCCTAAATTCTCTTTATATTTATGCTTAGATACTTTAATTAAAATAGAATTTGTGTAAAATCAAACAAAAATGATAGATTATGGGAGTAATGGAATTCGGCAGCCATGAGTGTTGGGGGGGAAGTGATGTGTTTCATTGCAATTAATTATGTAATTAAGTTTAATTGAGTATGGAAATGTGTCTTGGACACTTTAATTTCATGAAATTGTGCAAATTAGAAAATTAGGGTTCTTGATCAATAAGAAATTGGGGAAAAAATTAGGGATTTTAGGAATTGTTGTCAATTGACCTAGTTGAGGTCAAAAATGGTCAATTGGTATGAAATGGAGTGTGTTTGAATGGTTAGAATTGGGTTGAAATGGTGAATGTGGTGCTGCCCTATCTGGACAGCCTGACCATGTTCCACTTAAAGGACTTAAATTGAAATTCTGTTACTCCAATTAGTGTGAGGCCAATTGGAAATGAAAATTAACACATAATGCAACAATTTTTATGTAGAAACCCTGCCCTGAAAATGACCATAAGCTAGTGTAAAATTAGGTTAAATCCGGATTAGGCACACTGCCCCTATACAGAATTGACCATATAAATAGTACTTGTTCAAATGGTCTTAACTTGGTGTAGAAAAGTCTAAATGACCTGATTTTGGTGGCATTGGAAAGCTATGACATAGTAGAACAACTTTCATGAAGAAACTAAACCCAAATTCTGACCAAAACCAAGTCAATTTGCCAACAAAATTTAGGTCCTTAAATCTGCCAGAACCCTAAATTGCCCAGAATTTCTGGGTTGTAACCAATCCGACCAGTTATGGTTAAATGGCCATAACTGGAGCTACAAAACTCTAAATAGAGTGATTCAAAAAGGGAATTAAACTAGACACAATAAGAAACAACTTTGATGAAGGACATTTAGCCAAATTGTCACATCTTACCCCTCTGTAAGGCATAATATTATCCCGTAGAATACCTAATGAACTACCAAACTTCACCTACCGAAAACTCATTAAGTACCCTACAAGAGATTTTAAAATAATTTTCTTACTTTTATAAGTGGTGATCATTTTCTAATAGGTATTAAAACATTTAATTAGAGTTTGAAAACTAGTTAAAATTTTTGTCCCATTTTATTTTTTCGTAAATTTTATAAAAATTTTGGCAGAGTGCCGTTTGTATTTTGAGAAAACAGTTCTTCAAATACCTGTAAAAAGCACTTTAAATGATTTATCTCATCAACTTCATCAATTCAACATCCATCACAACCAATTTCAATATCATTTCTCAAATTCCAAAAATTCAAATCAATAATTTCCAATTCAAATAACATCCAAAATAATACTAAGTAATTTCATTCAATGTAAAACAAAATACTTTCATTCATATTTCATTAAAGATAAAACAATTTATATACATCATTCCAAAAAATTACATTAGGAAAAATCCAAACCAAAATTTATTACAAGCTTTATACAACTGCTCATGACCAGTTTTACATGTCCATACATTTACATACATCAAAATAATTTTTACAATCATGGTATAAAATATACCCGATAGAACTTCAGGGAAGGTAGCTCCACAATCCTCAGTAGCTCACTCTGCCGCTCCTCTAGTCTTTAAATCTGCGATAGCAATAACAGCCATCGCTGAGTACTATGACTCAGTGGTGCACAACATACTAAAATAATATTTGTGCAAAATTTAAAACATATTTATTCAAAAATTGAATTGAACATGAGATTTAAATTCAAAACATGACTTATAAATTTTAATCCAAACAATTTCATTTCGAAAGTCTCAAAACAAATTTCATAAAAATACACAGTTATATCATGCCATTCGAAACAAATATCATCTCCATAGCCAGAGGCTAAGGAGAAGTCACATCACAAGGCTAGCTAGGTCAAATATATGGGAACCCATTCTTTTTCTTCTTCTACTGGCACACACCTCAACATTTCAGCCAGAGAAGGAATCAAAATTCGAAACTAATTTCCCCCACTAGTCATGCTAGTGAGGTATTCAAATATATGGTTATGACACTGTGGTTTCAAAACTATCTTAACAATTTACTAAATATTTATTGCCATTTCAAACACAAACAATTAGTCTTTCAACAATTTTAATCAAAAGCATAACGAACTTTTCAATTCAATTGTGTCACAATTTCATATCTCAATTCATTCAAAACAATGTGCAGAAGAAAATTTACAAAAATTCTATGTTGTCCACAAACCTTATACGAGTCGCCTCTTAGCCTTGATTCGATGCCTCGGGTTCTTTCCCAGTATTTTTTTCCACTGAAACACACAGTTTCACAGTGTTTCAGTATCATAACTTATCATAAATCCAAAAATAATTTCAAATTTACTTTGACCTAGCTTTAATATGCTAAATTTGGCGTTCTTTAAAATTTGTGTTTCGGGGTTACTATTCACTATACTATTCAAGTCAATTTGTTGACTTTCTAAGGCTTAATAGTTATGGGAATTCCAATTTTACCCACATACCACATTTTGGTTACCTAATTTGTTGGTTTTGGTTATTTACTCAAATTTTAAGTCTTTTAGGCAAATTTGCAAATTTTCAGTTTTGGTGTCCGATTTTGCACTGTTCCATTGGTTATGTTGTTGTTAGAATTTGGCTTAGTTTTCTTCATAGAAATTGTTCCTTATTCTCCTAAATTTATTTATCTTTTTGAATCACTCCATTTAGAGTTTTATAGCTCAAGTTATAGCCATTTGAACATGGCTGGCCGGATTGGCGTAACCCAGACTTTATGGGCAACAACTTGGTTCTGTCAGTTTTAGGTCACCAATTTTGGGTGGCTAAATGACTTGGTTAAGGGCATAATTTGGACTTGTGTTCTCCATGAAAGTTGTAGGTCTATATCTTAGCTTTCTACTGGTAAAATTTCAGGTCATTTTGACCTGGCTAGCCCAAGTTATGGCCAAATGAACAAATACTATTCATTTAGTTATTTTTGTACAGGGCAGAACACCCAATTCCGGATTTGGTCAATTTGTTCACTAGGTTATGGTCACTTTCTGGCATGATTCCTAAATGAAAAATGTGTCATTTTGTATCTAATTTCATTCTCAATTGGCCTCACACCAATTAGGTTAGTAAATTTTCAATTTTGGTCCCTGAAAGGAACCTTGGTCCCTGAAAGAAACCTTGGTCATGCTGCCTACAGGATGTCCATAACCAATCCGAATTTCCATTTGGTTCCAACACTTTCAACACACCACAATTGGTCATACATGACCATTTTTCAGCTCAAACTAGGTCAAAAACACCATTTCAACTATTCTCCAAGTTTTGTCTCCCAAAACCCTAGGTCCAAACCCTAACTCACTTGATTTATTACATTTAATTAGTTCCAAGTATACAAACACTATTTCTCAACTCATTCAAGCTCTCTAACATGTTTAATTCAATCAAACTCATGAATTCTCAACTCAAACCCTAGCTGGCCAAAATTTCATATAGTCCTCCAAAGATGTTTTCATTTCGTTTTAAGTATATTTCTAGGTTTATCCAACTATAAACACAATTAATTCAACTAGAAATTCAAGTTTAGCTTACTAACCTTGGTGTAGCTTTCCAATCTTCACTTCCTTCAATTTTTTTTCTTCTTTCTTTCTCTTTTAATCTTTTTTTCTAGTTACCCAAACAAAGTTTAGTTAGGGTAATTGAATTTTCTATGGTGGGATTTTATTTTCTTCAAGCTCACAAATGAGCTTCCATGGAGGTTTTGAGAGGGAGAGAAGAGAGAGAGAGGCCACGGTAATTTGAAGAAGACAACTCTTTTTTTTCTTTTTCTTTTATAAATTTTTACCCTTTAGTAAGACCAAAAATTATCTAAAAAAATTAAATTTTTAATTATAAGATTTATTGCATCATGCATGATGTCATGCATGATGTAATTACCTTTTTCACTTTTTCTTTTTCCTCTTTTTTTATTTATTTTTCCATTAGTTATTTAATTTAATTCCCGATTCCAAAATTTTCTTTTCTCCGATTTTATTTGACAATCAGGTCAGGAGTTAGCTCTAGGGGCCAATTGACCAAATTGCCCCTCGCCGGTTCGACCCGATTTGTAAATAATTCAATATTTCTTCCGGATCTCTGACCTAATTATTTGACCGGCTTAACAATTCTTTTTTGTGATTTTCTCTTTTCCACTGTGTTCGCAATAGTCCTAAGGACCACAGCGTCACATTTTACGGTTCGAAATTTGAGTTTAAATCGACTTCGCAGTCCTTTCCGAGAAGGTCACCCATTGTTGTGACTCTCAGCTCATTTAACCTCTTATGTTCTGTTTTTCTTATTTATACTTAACTAATTGACAATTACTAGTTATTTGTGTTTAGGGCTTATCTAGTTTCCTTAGACATAGTTCTAATCCCCTTAATTATTCGGACCGACACCAGTCACTGGAACAGTGAAATATACCAGGCTATACAAATAGGGGTGTTATAATTCTCCCCCCCTTAAATAAATTTTGTCTCGAAATTTTATCTGATATCAATTTCTGAACAGTTGTGGGTGTTGTCTCCTCATATCCTCCTCTCGTTCCCAAGTAGCTTTTTGGCCTGAATGATAGTTCCACAGCACTTTCACTAACGATATCTGCTTATTCCGTAGCTGCTTCACCTCATAAGCCAGAATCTCTATGGGTTCTTCCTCGTATGTGAAGTCTGGATTTACTTCAATTTCTTCTACCGATAGTACATGAAATGGGTCTGATCGATACCTCCTCAACATAGACACATGGAAGACATTATGTATCTTTTCTAACTCTGGAGGTAGTGCCAAGCGATATACCAAAGGACCCACTTTTTCCAGAACCTCATATGGCCCGATAAAACGAGGAATCAGTTTCCCCTTTCTGCCGAATCTTATAATTCTCTTCTAAGGGGAAACCTTGAGCAATACTTTGTCACCCACTGCATACTCAATATCCCTTCTATTCATATCAATATAGGACTTCTGACGGTCTGATGCAGTCTTGAGTCGATCTCTAATAAATCTGATTTTCTCTTCAGTTTGCTGAATAATTTATGGCCCAATCATCTTTCTTTCACCTACCTCATCCCAACACAGGGGAGTTTTGCATTTTCTGCCATACAAAGCTTCATATGGAAGCATCCCAATGCTTGATTGGTAGCTGTTGTTGTAAGCAAACTCAATCAAAGGCAAGTGTATGTCCCAACTACCCTCAAACTCAATCACAAAAGCCCGTAGCATGTCCTCCAAGATCTGAATTACCCTCTCAGACTGGCCATCTGTCTGTGGGTGGAATGCCGTACTGAAGTTCAATCTAGTTCCTAGGGCTCTCTGAAGACTACCCAGAATCTAGAAGTGAACATAGGATCTCGGTCAGATACAATGGATACTGGCACTCCATGCAGTCTTACTATCTCATCAATGTACAACTTGGCCAATCTTTCTAAACTGTAGTCCATCCGAACTGGCAAAAAATGAGCAGACTTGGTTAGTCTGTCAACAATGACCCAAACTGTATCATGACTCTTCTGTGTCCTCGAAAGTCCCATCAGAAAATCCATTGTTATTCTCTCCTATTTCCATTCTGGTACTGGTAGTGGATGTAATAAACTAATGGGTACTTGATGCTCTGCCTTCACTTACTGACAAGTTAGACATTTGGAAACAAACTCTGCCACATCTCTTTTCATACCCATCCACCAGTAATGCTCCTTTAGCCCTCTATACATTTTTATGCCACCAGGGTGCATGGCAAAAGGAGACTCATGTGCTTCCTTTAAAATGATCTGCCTCAAATCAACATCATTAGGAACACACATTCTGCCCTGGTGTCGCAGTAGACCATCATCTCTTATTGAGAATTCTGGTTTCTAACCCTGTTGGACTTCTTTTAATAACTTCTGATATCTTTCATCATTCTGAGCAGCCATTTTGATCCGATCAATCAACACTGGCTGTACATGCCATGCAATTACTATCTGCCCCTCATCATTAATCTCTAAGCTGGCATGCAATGATCTCAACTCATGTAACATAGACAAAGGAGAAACTCTGAGACTTGCCATAGTCTTGTGACTTAAGGCATCAGCCACCACATTAGCTTTCCCTGGCTGATAGTCTGTTAGACAATCATAGTCTTTTATCAACTCTAACCATCTCCTCTGTCTCAAATTCAACTATTTCTAAGTGCCCAAATACTTCAAACTCTTATGATCTGTGTAAATGTAGCATTTCTCCCTATATAAATAGTATCTCCAGATCTTAAGAGCAAACATAATAGCTGCAAGCTCCAAGTCATATGTCAGATAGTTCCTCTCATGCAGTTTCAGTTAGCGTGTTCCATAGGCAATGACATTTCGATCTTGTATCAATACATAGCCTAACCCATTGTGAGAAGCATCACTGCAAACTGTGTATTCTTTACCCGGAGTAGGTAAAGTCAGGACTGGAGCATCAGTCAAACATCTCTTTAATTCATCAAAACTCTATTGACATTTATCCGTTCACTGAAATTTCACATCTTTTCGAAGTAACTTAGTAAATGGAGATGCCAACATAGAAAATCCCTTCACAAATCGACGGTAGTATCCAGCTAAACCCAGAAAACTGTGAATCTCTGTAATATTTCTAGGTGGCCTCTAATTAATGACAGCTTCTATCTTGTTAGGATCTACCTTAATACCTTCTACTGATACTATGTGCCCCAAAAAGGATATCTCCTTCAGCCAAAATTCACACTTCGACAATTTGGCGTATAGCTGTTTCTCCCTCAAAGTCTGTAGTACAATCTGCAGATGTCTATCATGCTCTTCTGCACTCCTCGAATAGACCAATATATCATCTATGAATACCACAACAAACTGGTCGAGGTATGGTCTGAAGATAGTATTTATCAGATCCATAAAAGCAGCCGGAGCATTAGTTAACCCGAATGGCATGACCAAGAACTCATAATGGCCATAGTGGGTTCTAAAGGCAGTTTTAGGAATACCCTGCTCTTGTACTTTCAGCTGATAATAACCTGATCTCAGGTCAATTTTGGAGAACACAGCTGCACCCCTCAACTGATCAAACAAGTCATCAATGCGAGGCAATGGATATCTATTCTTTATTGTCACCTTATTCAACTGTCGATAGTCAATACATAAGCAGAGAGTGCCATCCTTCTTCTTAATAAACAACACTGGCGCTACCCAAGGTGACACACTAGGGCGGATATAGCCCTTATTAAGCAACTCTTGCAACTGCACTTTCAACTCTTTCAATTCTACAGGTGCCATTCTATATGGTGTTATAGAGATTGGGTCCACACCAGGCATAACATTAATCTCAAACTGTACCTCTATTTATGGAGTTAATCCTGGCAATTCATCAGGAAAAAAATCCAGAAAGTCACATACTGTAGGGATGTCCCCCAGTGCTGGACTCCCTACTTGGGTGTTTATCACATGTGCCAAGTATGCTTCACACCCCTTTCTGATCATCCTTCTGGCTAGTGCAGCCAAAATGATGTTTGATGGCAGTAAATGCCTCTCCCCATGTATTACCACATCACCATATAGAGGGAGACCAAAAGTGATTGTCTTCAGTCTATAGTCAATCATGGCGTGATGCTTGGCTAACCAATCCATGCCTAAGATGATATCATAATCTCTGAAGGGCATTTCAATCAAATCTGACAGAAAAACATATCCTTGGATCACCAAAGGACAGTCTCTATAGATTATGTTGACCCGAACCTCTTATCCTAACGGACTAGTTACTAGCACTTCGAAATCCATTTTGGCACACAGAACAACAAGTGAACTGACTATGCTAGCACTAACATACGAGTGGGTTGAACCTGGATCAAATAGTACAAATACATCTTGATCAGAGATAGAGAATGTACCAGCTACAACATCGGAAGTTTCAGCATCTTCTCGCTATCTCATTGTATAAACCCTGGCTGAAGCACTTCCTTGTCCTGACTGACTAACAGTACCCTGACTGCCCGAAGCATTGCCTCTACCTCTGCCTCTTCCTCTGCCAACCGGTTGTGAACCTCTGGGAGCAGGACTCTGAATATATCATTCTACAGTAGTAGGAGCTGGACCAAATCTAGGAGCACTAATGCAGTCTTTAGCAAGATGGCCCTTACCTCCACAGTTAAAACAGGCTCCTGTTGCCCAATAGCATTCTCCCCCATGAATCTTGCCACAAGTCTCACAGGGGCGGGGAGGTTGTGAACCCCTGCTCGACTGCTGACCAGACCTAGGGGGTCTCTGTCCAGAGAATCTGCCCCTTCCAAACCTTCCACCTTGACCTCTGCTAGGTCCCCTAAATTTCTTCTTCTTTTTAGAGGTACCACTAGGACTTTGCTCTACGGACTTTTCCCCCTTGTCTTTCTCTGATTTTTCAGCTTTTTCTGATTTTTCTTTTGCTGGGGTCGCTTCTGATTCAATTCTTTCTAACTCAAGTGCTTGAGAAATGAGCTCTGAAAAATTACTGTGTCTGAATCCCACTACTTGCATCCGTAGGCTGGGCTTTAAACCCATCTCAAATCTCTTGCACCTTTCCTTGCTGGTAGAAAGGAGACTCCCAGTATAGTGGCTTAAGCGGGAGAACTCCCTTTCATATTCTACCACTGATTTACTCCCTTGCTTCAGACTCAGAAATTGTTGTAGTTTCTGATCTAAATATGCATCTGGGACGTATTTCTGTCTAAACTCTCTGATGAAGTCATCCTAGGTCAGTACTGGTGGTTCAGCCAAGCTGTGGGGGATGGTCTTCCACCAATCATACGCATCCTCTTGCAGTAGTGATATTGAGTATTCAAATTTCAGTTCATCTTGGCAGTGCAGCTTCTTTAACACTCTGTCCATTCTTTCCAGCCATTGCTCTGCCTCTAGTGGGTCTACTGTACCCTTAAATTTCGTAGCCTCATACTTCAACAGCTTGTCATACTGTCTAACTAGAGCTTGAAGTTGCACCACAGTAGTCTGGGGTGGAGCTTGAATAGGCATACCCCTAGCCATTTGTTGAAACATTGTCGCCATTTGTTGTGCGAACTGTGTGGGAAACTGCGGCATTTCTGGGGCTGGTGCCACTGACCCACTAACATTCTGTAGAGCTAGGGCTTCCCTTTGTGCCTCAGCTTCAACAGATTGCTCGACTGAGCGATCCCCTTCTTCCATATCAGTCTGAAATTAGGGTATCTCCTGAACAAATAACATAAGGATATTTCCCTCTGTTAGTTCATATTTATGATGTAATGCACTGTATGTAACAAATAAGGACATTGAGCAGTTGTACTTAGCAAAGAAAAGACACAAATTCATAAGTAAAACATACTTCAAAAAAATTTGCTCTGATACCACTAAAACGTGCCACACCTTACCCCTCTATAAGGCATAACATAATCCTGTAGAATACCTAATGAACTACCGAACTTCACCTACCGATAACTCATTAAGTACCCTACAAGGGATTTTAAAACAATTTTCTTACTTTTATAAGTGGTGAGCATTTTCTAATAGGTATTAAAACATTTAATTAGAGTTTGAAAACTAGTTAAAATTTTTATCCCATTTTATTTTTTCGTAAATTTTATAAAAATTTCAGCAGAGTGCCGTCTGTATATTGAGAAAATAGTTCTTCAAATACGTGTAAAAAGCACTTCAAATGATTTATCTCATCAACTTCATCAATTTAACATCCATCACAACCAATTTCAACATCATTTCTCAAATTCCAAAAATTCAAATCAATAATTTCCAATTCAAATAACATCCAAAATAATACTAAGTAATTTCATTCAATTTAAAACAAAATATTTGCATTCATATTTCATTAAAGATAAAACAATTTATATACATCATTCCAAAAAATTACATTAGGAAAAATCCAAACCAAAATTTATTACAAGCTTTATACAACTGCTCATGACCAGTTTTACATGTCCATATATTTACATACATCAAAATAATTTTTATAATCAGGGTATAAAATATACCCGACAGAACTTCAGGGAAGGTAAATCCACAATCCTCAGCAGCTCACTCTGCTGCTTCTCTAGTCTCTAAATTTGCGACAGCAATAACAGCCATCGCTGAGTACTATGACTCAGTTGTGCACAACATACTAAAATAATATTTATGCAAAATTTAAATCATATTTATTCAAAAATTGAACTGAACATGAGATTTAAATTCAAAACATGACTTATAAATTTTAATCCAAACAATTTCATTTCGAAAGTCTCAAAACAAATTTTATAAAAACACACAGTTATATCATGCCATTCGAAACAAATATCATCTCCATAGCTAGAGGCTAGGGAGAAGTCACTTCACAAGGCTAGCTAGCACAAATATATGGGAACCCATTCTTTTTCTTCTTCTACTAGCACACACCTCAACACTTTAGCCAGAGAAGGAATTAAAATTCGAAACTGATTTCCCCCACTAGTCATGCTAGTGAGGTATTCAAATATATGGTCATGACACTGTGGTTTCAAAACTATCTTAACAATTTACTAAATATTTATTGCCATTTCAAACACAAACAATTAATCTTTCAACAATTTAAATCAAAAGCATAATAAACCTTTCAATTCAATTGTGTCACAATTTCATATCTCAATTCATTCAAAACAATGTGTAGAAGAAAATTTATAAAAATTCTATGTTGTGCACAAACCTTATACGAGTCGCCTTATGGCCTTGACTCGATGCCTCGGGCTCTTTCCCGATATTCTTTTCCACTGAAACACACAGTTTCACAGTGTTTCAGTATCATAACTTATCATAAATCCAAAAATAATTTCAAGTTTACTTTTACCTAGCTTTAATATGCTAAACTTGGCATTCTTTAAAATTTGTGTTTCGGAGTTACTATTCACTATACTATTCAAGTCAATTTGTTGACTTTCTAAGGCTTAATAGGTATGGGAATTCCAATTTCACCCACATACCACATTTTGGTTACCTAATTTGTTGGTTTTGGTTGTTTACTCAAATTTTAATTTTTTTAGGCAAAATTGCAAATTTTCAGTTTTGGTGTCCTGTTTGTTACTGTTCCATTGGTCATGTTGCTGTTAGAATTTGGCTTAGTTTTCTTCATAAAAATTGTTCCTTATTGTCTTAAATTTATTTTCCTTTTTGAATCACTCCATTTGGAGTTTTGTAGCTCAAGTTATAGCCATTTGAACATGATTGGCCGGATTGGCCTAACCTAGATTTTCTGGGCACCAACTTGGTTCTGGCAGTTTTAGGTCACCAAATTTGGGTGGCTAAATGACTTGGTTAAGGGCATAATTTGGACTTGTGTTCTTCATGAAAGTTGTAGGTCTATATCGCAGCTTTCTACTGGTAAACTTTCAGGTCATTTTGACCTGCCTAGCCCAAGTTATGGCCAAATGAACAAACACTGTTCATTTGGTCATTTTTGTATAGGGCATAACACCCAATTCCCAATTTGGTCAATTTGTTCACTAGGTTATGGTCACTTTCTGGGCATGATTCTTGAATGAAAAATGTGTCATTTTGTGTCTAATTTCATTCCCAATTGGCCTCACACCAATTGGGTTAGTAAATTATTAGTTTTGATCCCTGAAAGGGACCTTGGTCATGCTACCTGCAGGATGTCCATAACCAATCCGAATTTTCATTTGTTTCCAACACTTTCAACACACCACAATTGGTTATACATGACCATTTTTCAGCTCAAACTAGGTCAAACACAGCATTTGAACCATTTGCCAAGTTTTTTCTCCCAAAACCCTAGGTCCAAACCCTAACTCACTTGATTTGTTACATTTAATTAGTTATAAGCATACAAACACCATTTCTCAACTCATTCAAGCTCTCTAACATGTTTAATTCAATCAAACTCATGCATTCTCAACTCAAACCCTAGCTGGCCGAAATTTCATATAGTCCTCCAAAGATATTTTCATTTCATTTTAAGTATATTTCTAGGTTTATCCAACTATAAACACAATTAATTCAACTAGAAATTCAAGTTTAGCTTACTAACCTTGGTGTAGCTTTCCAATCTTCACTTTCTTCAATTTTTTCTTCTTTCTTTCTCCTTTAATCTTCTTTTCTAGTTGCCCAAACAAAGTTTAGTTAGGGTAATTGAATTTTCTATGGTGGGATTTTGATTTCTTCAAGCTCACAAATGAGCTTCCATGGAGGTTTTAAGAGGGAGAGAAGAGAGAGAAAGGTCACGGCAATTTGAAGAAGACAACTCTTTTTTTTTCTTTTTCTTTTATAAATTTTTACCCTTTAGTAAGACAAAAAATTATCCAAAAAAATTAAATTTTTAATTATAAGATTTATTGCATCATGCATGATGTAATCACCTTTTTCACTTTTTCTTTTTCCTCTTTTTTTTATTTATTTTTCCATTAGTTCTTTAATTTAATTCCCGATTCTGAAATTTTCTTTTCTCCGATTTTATTTGACAGTCAGGTCAAGAGTCAGCTCTAGGGGTCAATTGACCAAATTGCCCCTCGCCGGTTCGACCTAATTTGCAAATAATTCAATATTTCTTTCGGATCTCTCACCTAATTATTTGATCTGCTTAACTATTCTTTTTTGTGATTTTCTCTTTTCCACCGTGTTCGCAATAGTCCTAAGGACTGCAGCGTCACAATTTATGGTTCGTAATTTGAGTTTAAATCGACTTCACAGTCCTTCCCGAGAAGGTCACCCATTGCTGTGACTCTCGGCTCATTTAACCTCTTATGTTCTGTTTTTCTTATTTATACTTAACTAACTGACAATTACTAGTTATTTGTGTTCAGGGCTTATCTAGTTGCCTTAGACATGGTTCTAATCCCCTTAATTATCCGGATCGACATCGGTCATCGGAATAGTGAAATATACCAGGCTATACAAATAGGGGTGTTACACAAATTTCCACTGTAAATAGTCCAATGGAACAGTAGAAAACAGTAACCCAAAACTGAAAATTTACAAACTCTCCTAGAAAACTTTGAATTTAGAATGGCAATCAATGCTAACAAATTTGACACTCAAAATGTGGTATGTGAGTGCATTTAGAACTAACATACCTACTAAAGATGAAAAAAGTTAACATTTTGACTTCAATAGTGCAATGAATAATACCTCTATAAACAAAAATGTAAAGGACCCAAATTTATAACCCGTAGTAGGTAGAGTAAGTCTACAAAAAGTTAATTGTTGGAATTTCTTATTAGAAATTATTTAAATGAGTACTGAAACACTTTAAATTATGAGTTTCAGTAGAAAAAGACACCGGAAAGGACAAGGAAAAAGTGAGTCAAAGCCAAGAGACGACTCATAAAAGGTTTGTGCACAACAATTAATTTCATATTGATTTTCAATTGAAATTTTATTTTGAGCAAACTGTGAAATTAATTTATGACTTTATTTCTATCGAAAATTGTGAATAAAACAAATTGTATACTGTTGGCCTAAATGTTGAGGAATTTATTTAAATGCAAATTGCTAAATGCTTTGTTGCTTAGGAATAGTTCAAATGCTTTGAAACCACAACAATCATGATTATTTGTTTGAATTCCTCACTAGCGTGCCTAGTGGGATGAATTGGTTTTGAATTCTCTCTTTGGCTAAAGTGTTGAGGTGTGTGCCAGTTGAGGATGAATAGGATGAGTACTCATATATTTTACTAGCTAGCTATGTTATTCCTCATTAGCCATTGGTTATTGGGATGAATTGGACATTGGTGTCATGGTTAAGCTTTGTGTGACTTGTTAAAATTATTATTTAGTGAATTATGAAATGAAATTTAATTTCTTTAAGAAATTTTCTATCTTTTGAAATTAAGCATGATTTTATGTATCCATACATCAAGTGATTTATTTGTGATTTATTCATTGTTTAAATTATCATTTTCTTAACGTTGTGCACCACTGAGACAATGGCTCAGCGATAGCTTTTCATTACTGTCGCAGGTAGAGAGACAGATAAAGCAGCAAAATAGGCTGCTTGTGAATTAAAGTAACAGCATTTTGGATTTTTGCCGGGTATATACATTATGCCTCTTTGTAAATTTTTATTTTAATGTATATCAACTGTATGTATGTACAATAATTGGTCTTGAGCAATTGTATAACAAAGTTTGTAAATTATTTTGATCTGTAAAAATATTGTAATATAAACCTCTCATTTCAATTTATGAAATGCTCAGTTATGTTGAGATTTGTTTTTATAAATTGCTGGGAATGATATTGAATTGAGTTTGAATTGTGTTGTTGAAATTGAGTTGAGTTGAACTATATTCGAGTTTGGGGTTGAGATAATTATATTGGGAGTGCTTTTACAGGTTTTTGAAAGAACTATTTTTTTAAATTATTGACGACACTCTACCAAAATTTTTATAAAAATTATGGAGATTTTAAATTAATCAGTAATTTTGATTTTGAGATAAATTCCAATTTGAGTATTTTAATAATTAAGAAATATGACTTACCATTTTAAATTAAAAGGAAAAGGGTTTAAAATCCCTTGTAGTGTATTTAATAGGTTAACAGTAGGCGAAGTTCAGTAATCCATTAGGTATACTACGGAATCATGTTATGCCTTACGAAGGGGTAAGGTGTGACAACATCAAACTCATGGAATGGTAGTTCAATCAAGTCAGCTGGAAACTCATAACCCTGTATCCTCAGAGGACAACCCTTATAGATTTTCTTCACCATGACACTATGACCTAAAGGGTTAGTAACTTGTATGTCCTCCTCTAACTCCTCTATCTGTACCCCTCTATCAACTGGCGGTGTAATACACACATATGAATGTGTGGAGCTGGGATCAATCAGTGCACATACTAACATGTCATAAAGAGAAAATGTAACTCTGATGATATCTGCTAGATCTGGCTCCTCCCGAGCCTTCATAGCATAAGCAAGAGGTGCTACCCTGACCTCTTGCCTCTGAACTGTCTCTGTAGTAGGCCTCTGTGATGTACCAGTTATATCAGGCCTCGCAGGTCTTCTACCCTTTTATGCTACCGAGGTAAACCTCTTTGTCTAGGGTGGAGTAGTGGGAGCACTGGCACTCCTCTATGGACAATCCTTCAAGAAGTGATCCATAGACCCACATCTGAAGCATCCCCCAGTCAATAATCTACACTCTCCTCAGTGGCTCCTCGCGTAGTGTGTACAAGCTGGTACTGGGGCTGATCCTCGTGTAGCTGCACCCGGAGAACTACCCACTAATGCACCAGACTGTCCTCCTTTCCTCGGAGCAAACTGAGTCTCTGCCTCTTACCTTGACCCTGAGTTTGATCCTGAGACTCCTTGGGCTTCTTACTACCAGTGGTTGCTAAACCAGACTGATCAGATCCAGAACCCCTCTTACGCTGCCTGTGCCTCCTGAACTACTCCTCATCTCTAACTCTCTCCACATCTAGAGCTGATGCTACTAACAGGAAGAAGTATGTGAAGTGGTAAGATGTGACTATTAGTCTGATATTGTCATTTAATCCGTCCTTAAACCTCTTGCATTTATCAACCTCTGTGGCCATTATCCCCAATGCATATCTACTAAGTCTCATGAATTCTCGCTTATATTCAGAGACTGTAAGCTGCCTCTATCTCAGTGCTAGGAATTCTCTCCTTCTGGCCTCTAAGTATACATGGTTGATATATTTCTTCTTGAACTCTTCCAAAAAGAAATTCTAGGTGATCTGTGCAGGCTGTATCACTCTCAACACTGTCACTCACCACCGATACGTATCTTTCTGAAATAGTGATAGAGCACACTCCAACTGCTGCTCTGGGGTGTAGCGTAGCTATTGCAATACCTTCTCTATCCTCTCCAGCCAACACTCTGCGATAGCTGGATCATCCTCCTTCTTACCCTTGAAGTCAACTGCCCAATATTTTTGCAGTATTGTAACATCCTCACTTTAGCTAGTCTGTACGTTCTACTGTTCCGATGACTAATGTTGGTCCGGATAGTTAGAATATCTAAAATTATAATTAGACTAGAGTGAGGAGTTATAAATAAACCAAATAATAATAAGAAAAATTAAGGAAAATTTTTAAAAATGAAATGCACTAAGGTTAAATGAGCCGTAGCCCCAGTAATGAGTGACCCTAACAGGAAGTGACGGTGAAGACCGTTAGTAACCCTAGACCTGGGGAAAACTTCATGAAATAATTTTTGGGACCTCAGGGAAGGATTATTGGTGTTTCAATGACAATAAAATGCTAAGAAAACACAAGGAAAATTTAATCAATCGGTACATACAATTTTAGCTCGTTAAGCCAAATGGAGGGCATTTTGGTCATTTCGTCTTCAGAGATGATTTTTGACCAACTTGTCCAATTAAGTATATAAAATTATATAATATCAAATATGAATAAACATTGCTAAAAATGAAATTGAAAGTGAGCAGTAAAAAGAGAAGAAAAGAAAAAAAAAAAAGAAAGAGATAATATTGATTTAATGCAATAAGCATGAGGTCATTAAAATTTTTGGCCAATCAAAATGCAATGAAATTATTTATTATACATTAAAAAGGAAAAGAAGAAGTCAAAGTTTAAAAGAAAGTCATCAGCCATCCTTATCTTCCTCCTTGGCCGAAACATATCCTTCACCCCTCTCCACCATTTTCATGGTTACCAAAGCTTATGTCTTTGGTTTTTCTTCAACTAAACCCTAAGTTCCCAATAACAAACCTCAATATTTCATCTTAGTGAAGCTTTTGAGAGCAAAAAGAAGTGACAAAAAAGAGCTTTTACAAGCTTGGAATTGACTCCATTAAAGGTTAGTGACCAAACTCTTTCTTTAACTTTAAATTCATGATGAGGGAGTGGAATGGAATGCAAATTTACAAGAAAATTGAATAAACATCATATGAATACCTTCCCCAAAATTTTAGCAGCCTTGAACTTGGTAGGGTTTTGAAGTTTTCTTTGAGTTAAAATGATACCATAGCTGCCCTTAACACTAATCTATTCATTAGGATAATGAAGTATAAGTAAATGCATAATTTGAAATGGATGAGTTAGGGTTTGGGCACAAATTTGAGACTTTGTCCATGTATTGGTGAAAGAAAGTTTTAATGGTCAATTAGTGACCATTTGGCTATGTGTGATTAAGAAATGAAGTGGTTTGTTCTATAGGAATTGAAGTTAGGTATGCTGCCCTTGGTGACCTGCAGGACTGGGAGTGAGTCTAGCAGGTTTGGGCAGCTATAACTGGAGTTGTGTAGGTTTAATTGGTGCAAGGCTAATTGGACATGAAACTAGACACATAATGGCACAACTTTGGTGAAGAAACCCTACCCAGAAAACCAAACCAAGTTAACCTAAAAACTATCCTAATCTGGGTGACCAACATGTTGTCCCTGGAAAATGACCAAATGAATAGTGTTTGTTCAAATGGTCATAACTCAGTGTAGAAAAGTTCAATTGACCTGAATTTTTACCAGTAGAAAGCTAAGACATATACCTACAACTTTTATGAAGAAACCAATCCCAAATTTTGATCATAACATATCCAAAAACTTACCCGCAGTCAGTGTACAAAAATTTCAGAATTGATTCTGCCCATAAATTCTGGAAAAATTGCCATCCGGCCAGTTATGGCGTTTAGGCCATAACTTGAGCTAAAAAACTCCAAATGGAGTGATTCAAAAAAAGAAATGTAACTAGACACAATAAGAAACAATTTTGATGAAGAACATTTGGCTAAATTCTCACTGTAGAATGGCCTAATAGAATAGTGAACTCTAGCACTCAAAACTGAAATTTCAGAATTATTCTTCATTGGTTTTAAGTATTGTTTGGCAACTAATGCCAACACTTTTGTAAATCAAAATGTGGTATCATGGTGAACTTAGGTTCAACAAACTTATTATAAATTAAAAAGTCAACCTTTGAGTGAAATTAATCAATTGAATAGTGACCTCTACATTATAAAAATAAATAATTGAATCATTAACTGTGTAAAATGCCCTAGTATGCCTAGAATGATTGGTTTGGATAGGTTGGAATGCCAATAGGGTTCAGTTAGTAGTACTGCACATGGCATTATGCCATTCTATGATTTTGTGGCTTTTAGCCATTCTGATATCAGTGTGATACTTGGCCTTGTGCCCAATGTTTACTATAGCTTATTAGCTGTTCTGTTGTACACCAGGAGACACAATGTGACCGATGGTGTGATGGCCCAAGGTACTTGATACCCTGTGCCAGTTTAGGTAGGATATTAGGATTTTGGGTTGCATTTTCCACTTTGCATTTTGTACTACTTTTGATTGTAATTACAAACTCATGAAATCATATGATAATGTAAATATATGAAATTTCATATTATTGTAATTATCAGTATATTTTGTTGAAAAATAAAATGTTGAGGAGTTATTCATGAAATTAATTTAAACTATGATGTGAACAAAAATTTTGAAAATTGTGATGAGAATTGGAGATTGAGTTGATATGTATGTATATTGGAGTTATGGATTTGAAAACCATGTTGGAAGTGTTTTTAACAAGTTCAGAAGAACTGTTTTCCAATTTATAGCTGGCACTCTGCCAGATTCTTTATAAAAATTTATGGAAAATTCAGATAAATCAAAGTTGTAAATAAATGATATAATTGGTAAAATTTTGCACTTAGTGAATAATAAATAAATTAAGAAGGATAACTTGTTATGAAATAAGATATGATGTTCCGGCACACTGTGCGATATATCTTGCTCAACTACACTGTAGATGGGTAAGGAGTGTCATAAGTCTCTCCAATGGGGACCTGTGTATAGGTTACGGCTGTAAGAGTGGTGGTGGTTGTACAGGTGGTGGTGGCTGTGGCTGAGGCTGTGGAGGTGGAGGTGACTGTGGCTAAAGTATGGCTCCAGTGACCTGACGGAGCAACTGTGTCATCTGTTCTAGGAAGGCCTGCTGTGCTCTACCCGCAGCACCCAAAGATGAATCGGCTCTGCTATTTCGCTCCCTACTAGGAGCAGGTGTGGGTGCATGACTCTCTACCTCCTCCTCGATCGATCTAAGAGACCCGTGTTCTGAAGGATCAGATGTCATTGATCCTATAAAATAGACAAAAAACATATATGTATTAGTATCACATCGACTCTAAATAAAGGCCCATGCATGTGATGCAAACTATTTCTTTCTATCTATCTAGGTCTAAGACCGCCTAAACCTCTGCTCTGATTCCACTAAATGTGACGCCCCTCATCCATCTACAGTGTAGCCGAGTAAAGCGTGCCACATTTGGTGCCGGAGCACCCTATCTTATCTTGTCCTGTCCACTGTTAATTTTAAACTTCATAGAAAACATGTGGTAAATTTTTTTTTATCGAAAATTATTTCTGTGGAGACCTGGGCAGAGCTTCCTCTATTTTACTAGCATCTAGCGGGTTTCAATATGTACCTGTCAACATAATCATATGCTATTCATATTTTTCCATGTCATTTTATGTCATCAAACATTCATATAATTTACTTATATTCATTCATATAAAAGTTTATACAAAATAATTTACAATTTCAATTACAATCTCAAAATGTAATTACATGATGTTTATTTACAATAAACCAAAATACAAAATCTAATACATGGGCCCTACCAACAAAATATAAACTACTAAGGTGACTAGCAAACACTGGTAAATCTGGTCAATCTCGGTCAAGGCACTACTGCTACGGCTGCTACTGCAGCTGTGTCTGGTCTCCAGTACCTATGCGATAGAAAACCAACGCGCTAAGCGAATTGCTTAGTGGTGCATAATTTTAAAGAAAAGTAACTAAATAATTAAAAATAATAATTCTAGGAAAATTTCATAAATTCTAGGTTTACTTTGGGCAATTAAGCATTATTAATTTCTTATTAGAAATTTCATGTCAAGTTATAGTGAGAAAGTGGGTCTTGCATACCTATTTCATGTAATTTAGTGTTTAGCAACATATTAGGCTTAAAACCCTACCATAAAATAATTTGTCTCATGAACCTTTCTTTAGGTTCAGTTTTAATGTATTAACTTTACCTATCAATTTTATCAATTTGTGTCCACTGTTTGGCCATACTTCCTTCATGGAAGTTGTTCCTCTATATCTTTCTTTGTTTTCCCTTTTTGAAACATGTCATTTGGATTTCTAGAACTCAAGTTATGGTCAAATAACCATAACTGGTTCATTTCCTAATTCTGGATCCTTAGCTAGGCAGATTTTGGAATTACAATTTACTAATTTAATTGAATATGTTGCAGCCACTCTTAGGCTTAGTGTTCTTCATAGAATTTGTTTCCCTATGTCTTATGGTCACTCAAAATTTTGAATTGCAATTTTTCAGGTTTTGTAGAATTAATTATAGCCAAATAACTGGCCTAGACTCAAGTACCCTGTACCAACAGGATTCCAGTTCAGGTCAGTGGCTTTGACTCAACTTTTAGGCTTCTTACATTCATAATTTGAGAAAAGTGTTGAAAATAAAGTTGGAACCCTATTCCTTACATTTCCAGAATGATATGGCTCATCCAAATTGGAGTTTCCTAGTGGAAGATATGACTAAATGACTATTCTGGGGTCAAGTGGTCACTTAGGCAATTTTTAGAATTTGCATACTAACTTGACCTAGCCAATTGACCTAGTTCCCTTGATTTCTGGGTTTTGGTCAAAATACCAATATTGTAGATTTATGTCTTGTGAAAGTTTTCCACTGGTTTCATTACATTTGAATTTTTTTAGACCAAGTTATGGCCTTTTTGCCAAAACTGGTCGGGTAAGCCTATGTCTAGCAATTTCTGGGCAATATGTTTCTAGACAGTTTTGTGACTTAATTTTGGATAGCAATTTGGTTAGGTTAGAGGCATTTTTAGGCTCTATGTCCTTCATAAAAGTTGCATTCCTATGTCTAAGCTTTCCAATGGTATAAAATTTAGATCATTTGGATCTGTCTAGAGGGAGTTATGACCAAATGAATGTGTATTATTCATTTGGTCATTCTTCTGAGTTCATTGTATGGTCACCCAGATTGGGACAGTAAATTGGTCAAGTTATGGATAGAATTTGGGCATGGATTCTTCATGAAAAATGGAGCATTTTGGGTATGGTTTCATCACCAATTGGCCTCATACCAATTGGAGCAATACAAATTCAGTCATGGCTCAAAACATACACTGGATTATAAAGTCCCAAACCTGCAAAGAAAAGTACACTTTCAAATTTCATTTCCTCCAACTTCCAAACTACAAATTAGCATTCATGGCACTTCTAAACATCATCAAATCATCTCAAAAAAGTCAATTCCAGCAATTACACAAAATCTCTAATAGTTAGGTCAAAACCCTAACTCAAATTGTCAATCTCAAACATACACATGCAATCAAATTTCTAGTACATGTAACTTCATCACTCAACATATAACTCACATCTACTTATTCATCAACATCACAAATCACCATTTACATGCATGAAGTTAACAAACTCCCATGTTTCCCAAGGCTTCCAAAATTAGTGACCTCACAAACCCATTGTTTTCTTAGTTTTTCATGCAACTTTAACTCATCTCAACCTTAATTCAAGGTTTAATGAAGAAAGGGAGAGAAATTATGCACTAACCTTTAATGGACACTTCTTCAAGTTGCCAAAACTTCACCAATCTTTTCTTTCTTGGCTGCCAATAGACTTCCCAAGGTGTGGGGATGATTTTTATTGAAGATAGTTTAGGGTTTTATAGGGAGGAAGCTTAGGAAAATCAAGCTTTAAGAAAGAAAAATGGAGGCAAAAAGAGCTTTAATGATTTTAGCCATTAGAGAGCAAGAGGAAGAAGATGAGTTTGAGTCGTTGAGTTTTTTTCACCTTATGCTTATATATATTTTATGGTAAATTGCATAAAATAATAATGATGTAATATTTGTATCATGCTTAGTAATAACTCATATAATAACTCATATATTTATGTTTGTTTTTCCTTCTTTTCTTTTCCCATTTCAATTTCATTTTTTATGATTTTAATTTATTTTATGTGTTTTAATCTCTCGTATTTTAATTGACATTTAGGTCAAAATTCAACTCTGAGGTTGAAATGACTAAAATGCCCTTCGTTATGCTTATCGAGTTATTTTTGTCTGTACTGATTAATAAATTTCTCTAAATTTTCTGTGATATTTTTAATGTCATTTATACCTCAGTAAACCTTTAATTAAGTCCCAAAAATTATTTCCTAGGGTTCCTCACAAGTCTGGGGTTGGCAACTGACTTCTCTGTTACTTCCCAGTACGGTCACCCATCGCTGAAACCTCGGCTCATTTAACCTTGTTGCATTTTATTTCTTTTATTTTCACTTAATTTTTATTATATTTTCTTATCATTTATTCCATCAATTTATGTTTCCTCGCTCTAGTTTAAGTGTAATTTCAAACATTCTGGCTGTCCGAACAAATGTTAGTCATCAGAACAGTAGAATGTACTGACTACTTATAGTGAGGGCATTACACTGGGTTTCGGTCAAAAACACCAAAGTTGTAGTTCTAGGCCTTTTGGAGGTTTTGGCTTTGGATTCACTGCATTTGCAGTTTTGTGGACTAAGTTATGGCATTTTTGCCATAACTGGTCAGGTAGGTCCTAGTTTAGAATTTCAGGTCAGTTTTGGTTCTAGTCAAAATTGCTCACCTAACTTTTTTTAGAAAATTCGTTGGGTTAAAGGTAGAGTTGGGCTCCATGTTCTTCATGAAAAATGTGCTACTATGTCTAACTTTTTCAATGGTTCAAGAATCAGGTCATTCTGGCCTTCCTAGAGTGAGTTATGGCCATTTGAACATTTACTATTGATATGGTCATTTTTCCAAGTCCAGCATATAGTTACCCGGATTCAAGCCAATTTTAGGTCATGTTAGGTTCAGTTTTTGGGCAGGGTCTCTACATGAAAAATGTAACTTTATGTCCTAAATTTCATCTCCAATTAGCCTCACACTAATTGGAGCAATGTAGTTTCACTTACGCTCATTTAAACACACTGGACTCATAGGTCAAGAATTCCCTGCACATAAATTGCACTTCCAATCTTTAATTCCACCCAACTACTAAACTTCAATCACATTTATGGCACTTCAAATAGTTAATAAATGGTCTCAACAAAGTCAATTAGGCATTAATTCACAAAACCTCCAAATTTTGGGTCAAAACCCTAACTTCAATTTCTCAACTCATGCATAACACATGTAAATTAACATGCTACTCATATCTATTTGTTAATCAACACTAGTAACACAATTATGTTCTTCAATTCATCAAACTCCCATCACTCCCATGGCTACTGAAATTTAGGGTTCCCATTTATTCATGATATTCTTTTAATTTCATGGAATTTCAACTTAGTTTAATATGCCAACAATGCTTAAAGAAGAAAGGAAGCTTAGGTAGTGCACTAACCTCACTTGTGACCAACTTGACTTGCCAAACTTCAAGTTTTCCTTTAATTTTTGGCTGCCTATGGCTTCTCCAAGGTGTAGGATCAATTTTTAGTGAAGATAAATATAGGTTTTAGGGTGAAATTAAAAGGGAAATCTAGCAAAATTGAAAATGGTAGAAGAACACTAATAGGTGGCTCGGCCATAGTGGAGAAAGGAACAAGATGATTTTTCTTTACTCAATTTTTTTCTTATATTAAGTATTTATCCTATGTAATTGAATTAAAATTTTAATGATGTCATTATATCATCATGCCTAATCATGCTCATGTCATCATGTGGTAAGGCTTATGCCATAATTCAATTTCATTGTCTTTTCTTTCTTTTCTCTTTTCCATTACAAAATTCATGATTTAATTTATTTTAAATGTTTTTCTCTCACTCTTTTTTATTGAAATTTAGGTCAAGATTCAACACCAAGGGTGAAATGACCAAAATGCCTTTCGTTGTGTTCATCTAGTTATAATTACCTTTACCGATTGGTTTTATTTCATTGTATCTCCTTGACATTTTTATTGTCTTTTAAACCTCATAAATCCTTCAATTAATCTCAAATATTTATCTCACAGAGTTCCCTATGAGTCTGGGGTTGACAACTGTATTCACAGTCGCTTCTCGTCAGTGTTACCCATCACCGGAACCTCGGCTCCTTTAACTGATTTACACTTCACTTCTTTCATATCCCTTTAACTTTACTTGATCTTTATTCAATCAATTTATGTCTCCTCACCATAGCTTAAGTGTATTCCAGAAATCTTGGCTATCCGAACAGATGTTAGTCATCGGAATGGTAGAATGTACGAACTACCTAAAATGAGGGCGTTATAATTCTCCCCCTCTAAATAAAAATTTCGTCCTCGAAATTTTCCTAATGTGAGAAGCTGAGAAAACTACTGCCTCATCTTTTCCTCACTCTCCCATGTTACCTTCTCTGTGTTATAATGCTTTACCTTTTTTTCTTAGTTTGTCTTACTATATCTGGCTTTACATTCTTATCTTTAACCAATTCTGTTCCCATCTTCTTTCATCTCATATACAGTCTCCTTCTCATCTCCATCTGCGATCTTTAATATGATCCTTTTTAGCTGACAATCTACCATCACCTTATGGCCTAAAGGGTTAGTGACAAGTGTGTCCTCTTCTAACCCATCTATCTGTATCCCTCTATCAATAGGGGTACAATATGTATATAGGAATGAGTAGAATCAGGATCTATTAATACATATACAAAGGTGTCATAAGGAAAAATGTACCTCTGATAACGTCTGCCAGATCTAGCTCCTTTTGAGCCCTCATAGCATATACACGGGGTGCTACTCTGGCCTCGGGCCTCTCAATAGTCTTTGTAATAGGTCTCTATGATGTACCAGCTATCTCAAGTCTCGCAAGTCTTCTACCCCTCTGTGCTGCTAGGGCAGACCTCTCAATCAATGGTGGAGCAGTGGGAGCACTCCTCTGTGGACAATCTCATAGAAAATGATTGGTAGCTCCACATCAAAAGCATTCCCTGGTCAATAGTAAGCACTCTCCTCGGTGCCTCCTCCCACAGTGTGTACATTCTGGCACCGGAACTGATCCCCTTGTTGCTACGCTAGGAGAACTGGCCATAAATATACCAGACTGGCCTCTTTAGCCCTGGGTCTGACCCTTAGACTTCTTACTATCGGTAGCTGATGCACTAGACTGGCCCTGTCCAGAACCCCTCTTACGCTGTCTGTCCCTCCTGGACTGTTCATCATCTCGTACTCTATCCACATTGAGAGATGCAGCCATTAACTATGAGAAGTACATAAATCAGTGGGATGTAACCAATAGTTGGATGTTATCATTTAACCCGTCCTCAAACTTCCGGCATCTATCAGCCTCTATGGGCATTATCTCCAAAGCATATCTGCTGAGTCTCACAAAGTCTCACTCATACTTAAAGACTGCGAGCTACCTCTGTCTCAATGCCAGAAACTCTCTCTGTTGAGCCTCTAAGTATACATGACTAATATACTTCTTCTTGAACTCAGCCAAAAAGAAGTCCCAGGTAATCTGTACAGGTTGTACCACTCTAGACACTGTCACCTGCTACTGGTAGGCGTCCTCCTGTAGTAGTGATAGAGCGCACTCCAACTACTGCTCTGGGGTGCAATGTAACTGCTACAACACCTTCCCTGTCCTCTCCAGGCAATGCTCTATGGCAGCTGGGTCATCCTCCTTACCCTTAAAATCAACTACCCTATAGTTTCACAGTTTCTTCAGTGGGGACCTCTGTACTAATTGTGGCTATAGAGGTGGAACCTAGATGAGGAATAATATAGCTAGCTAGCAATTATATGAGTACTCATCCTATTCATCCTCAACTGGCACACAACTCAACACTTCAGCCAGAGAGGGAATTCAAAGCCAATTCGTCCCACTAGACAAGCTAGCGAGGAATTCAATCAAATATACATGATAGCTGTAACATCCTCCCTGTATGTATTCTGTATGTTCTGTTGCTCCGGCGACCTAATGTCAGTCCGGGTAAGTCAAGATGTCCGGAACTATACTTCAATGATTGTGAACAGACATATAATGATGAAATAAATAAAAAGAAAATACAAGAAAAATTAAAGAAAAATAAAAGAGAGGAAATGAAACAAGGTTAAACGAGCCGGCACCGTAGCGACTAGGAAATTATGGCGAAGGCAATTGCCGACCCTAGGACTGCTGGAAACCCTCAGAATTAAATTTTGAGACATAATTAAAGGTTTATTGAAATGTAATTAACACTAGAAATTTCAAAGAAAAATTAATAAATTAGTACAAAGAAAAAAATGAAAAATTGAGAAATAGACAAAAATCAGTGTTACCGAAAAATCGGGAATATAACCCAAAGTGGGGCATTTTGGTCATTTGACACTTAGAGTTGCCTTTTGACCTCAATATCCATTAAAAATAAATGGTATTACACTTTGAAAATGTCATGAAAAATTAAATTGTGATACATTATGTAAATAGTGAAAGAAATGAGATAAATGTGCAAATAAGGAAACTTTGAATAATTAAATAATAAAGGATACCTTAGTGCTCCATTAACCATGAATTAAGGGACTTAAACAAAGCAAAGTGGATAGAAATTCAGTCCATCTTCTTCCTCCCAAACAACCAGCCGAATTGTCCTCCATGAAAACTCCATTGCCGCCCATGCATGAAGCTCTCTCTCTCCATCATTAAGCCATCATTTTCACTTGGATCTTTCATTAAAGCTTGCCTACTCATCTTGGGGAAGATATTGGGAACAAAAAAAAGAAGATTTTGTGAAGTTCTAAGAAAGCTCTCAAGTGATAAGTGTCCAAATCCTCTCCCTTGCTTTAGTAAACTTTGTGTTTAGGTTGAGGTGAGTAATTTGGTGAAGAGAAAGGAAGAAAATATTGAGATATGAACTTGTCCATTTTCGGCAACCATGAAAGTTTGTTGTGTTTTTCTTACCTCTAATGGATGGGAATTAAGGTTGATTAACTCAAATGGAAGTTGTAGTAGGTTAATGTCCAAGTGTGTGCATGTTAGTGCTTGAATTAAGGGTTTGAAAATGGGACTTTGATGCTTTGGTAAACTGCCATGTTTGGCAGCCTGTAATATCATGAAATTGTATGTGAGTTTATGTAATTTATTGATGAAATGTGATGGTGTTAAATTGTGGGCAGCATGTGTCGTTGTCATGGAAGTATATGTGATATATTGATATTGAGGTATGTTGGATTTCGGTGGATGTAAATATTGAACTTTAATGGTGTATTGTGTGCATTGAGCACTTAAGTGTTCTGCCCAAAATGCTTACTGGAATTGTGTACAATATATATAGAAGTGCCATGATTGAATATTGAAGTATTGGGAGGAGGAGGATTGTCAAAATTGGAAGTGTAATATTCAAATGCAGGTTGTGTGTGTTGGCAGTACCTAAATTAGGTTATAACTGCAAAACTGTGAACCCAATTGGTATGAGGCCAATGGGGGGTGAAACTAGACACCAAATAGGCCAACTTTAATGGGGAAATGTTGCCAAAATTCTGCCTAGAAACTGACCTTAAAAATGACCGAATCCGGAATTGGTAAGTGCAAGCCCAGATTTTTGACCATATGAACAGTAGTCATTATGATGACCATAACTCACTCAAAACAGGTCCAAATGACCTAATATTTTTACCATGGATAGCTTAGACATAGAGCTACAATTCCTATGAAGACACCAAAGCCCAAAAATGTCCAGAACCAAGTCAAATAGCTTGCACAAGTTCGGGTACCAAAACTTCTAGAACTAAATGTGACTTAAAATTGACCAAATTTTGCACTAAAAGTGCAATCTGTCCAACTTTAGTAAATTGACCATATCTTGGTCTATACAACTCAGAATGACCTGAAATTTTGCCAAAAGTTCAATAAGACATAAAGCTACAATTTTTCTTCTTTAACCAGAAGCTGAAAACCAAGAGAAATAGGACATTAAGCTAGACCAATCTAGCACACTAAAACTGAAAATTTGACATTTACATACAATGATGCTTGAAGTAATTTGGCAATGAATGCCAACTTGTACAAATGGTAAATTGCACTATATTGGCAGCATATTGAATTACAAATTGTGACATGTTGATGCTAGAATCAACTTATCCATAGTACCTAAAAAGGTCAACATTTACATTGACTTATGAATTACATGATAAATAGTAAACTCAAAAAAATGAAGAATCAAACAATTAATTTGTAATGTGCCCTAGTTTGCCTAGTTGACTAATTTGGATAGGTTGGCATGCCAATAGGATTCTGACAGCTGTTCTGTAAATGGCTTTAAGCCATACTATGTTTTTATGGCATATTATGCCACACTGTGACTTTAATAGCCTACGGCTATACGTATTGTGTTATTATACTTGGCTTATCGCCAGATTGACTATATAGCTTTTTGGCCACACTGTTTGCACACTGGGAGACACTTTGTAACCGATGGTGTGATTGCCCGAGGTACTAGGTACCCAGTGTCAATATATCCGTTTATCTAGTCTGATCAGTATATAGGCTACACGGGCAGTTAATTTAAGCATTATTAAATTCAAATAGCTAAATTCAGTTTATTGACATACAAAAACACCAAAATTAGCAAAAATGAAAGGTTAGCAAATAAAAGTAAAACTAACAACTATAAAGAATATCGATATCATAAATTCATCAACAATTCATTTACTTTATTTTAGTGTATATTTCTTTATATTTGGCATCACTAAGCAAAATTGCTTAGCGCATTGCTTTTGTAACGCGTAGGTATTGGAGACACAGTTAGGGAGCCCAGCAGACCTATGACCGAGTGAGACATCAGAGTCATCTGCACTACACTGCATACATGGTAGGACTTAGGATCTTGTGTAATAACTATCAGTTGTATTTTGACATTTTATTATGTAATTTTGTATATTCTAAAACTTTAAGATTTGTAGTAAATTGTACATATTAAACTCTTATGGAGAGTGTTTGGATAAATGTAAATTATGATGGATTGTATTTTGAAACTATAAATTTTGAGACTGAAATAGAATTTGGAAGGTTGAGATTATCATATTGAACTATTTTTAACAGGTTTAAAAGGACAGTTTGTCCGAAATACAGACGGCACCTTGCCGGATTTTTATTACCATTTTTGAAACACTGATTTCATTAAAGTATGAAAATAGAACCAGCATAATATGAAGTTTACATAAAGGACTTCTTAAAATCAAATTGAGTTCAGGAAATGAGATAATCACAGACTAGGTGCTCCGGCACGCCGTGTAGCACGCTTTGCTCGGCTATACTATAGACGGGTGAGGGGTGTTACATTTAGTAGTATCAGAGCATGGTTTAGGCATTTCTGGACCTAGATAGATTGCATATCATGCATTGCATTCTAAGTGTTAAGATGACTCTAATGCAGATCTTTTGATTTGTTATTTTGATCAGAATATGGACTCCACATCGCAGAGAGCGGTCGATGAGGAGGTGGAGAGTCATGCTCCATTTATGACTGAACCAGGAGATAGGAGGGAACCTACTCCACCAGTACCAGATGCACTGGCCACATTTTAGCAAATGTCTGAGTTCTTTAGATAAATGGCAGGAGTTATGCCACCACCACCACCTCCACATAAAAAATCTCATATAGAGAGACTCAGGAAGTTCAGAGCAGTGAATTTTCTGGGCAAAAGGGAAGATGATTCTGTCACAATTGAAAACTAGTTGGACAGAACTAGAAGAGTCTTGAAACAACTTCATTATACTCCAGAGCAGAATTTGGAAGCTGTTGTATCACTACTGTAAGATGATGCATACCAATGGTGGGATACAGTGACTAGTGAGGTGCCACCAGAATTGTGACACCCCTTACCCGACTACAGTGTAGCCGAGCAAGTTATGCCACTCAGTGTGCCGGAGCACTCTATTTTATCTGATTTCATTACAGTTCTTGATTTATTTATTCAAAAACTTTATTGAAGATTTAGGCTATTTTTACTTTTATCAAAATCTAACTAAATTGGAAATTTCAAAAATTTTAACGATAATCCGACAAAGTGTCGGCTGTAATTTGGACTAACAGTTCTTCTGAACCTGCCAAAGACAATTTCAATATATACTCAATTTCTCAAACTTAATAGTCTCAAAAATTTTCAAACATAATGTATCTCAATACAGTATCCAGATTTCTCAGAAATCTCATTAGATTTTCAATATCTCAATATTCACAAGTATAATCTCATTATAACTCAAATTCAATTCACATACTAAAATACTTACTTTGAATAGCTTCCATAATTCATAGGTTAATTACATGAGTTTATTTTGTACAAGATATACAAATAATTTACAATGTGCTAGGAATGAACAATATACATAACATGTATAAAATGAGCCCTATCTACATGCATTGCTGAGGAGGTGACAATCTTGAACTCTTCTGACACTTCTGCAGATCCGACTCCAAAAATCTCAATCGATACCACTGGTTTTACCTTGATACTGCGAGGATGCAATTCCATCGCGCTAAGCATTTCGCTTAGTGGTGCAATAATATAACTAAATAATATATACAAGTAAAGAAAGAAATAAATGATAATTCAGATACTCAAGAATCAATTTAATTTGATATGGTATTTCTAGTATCAACGATCTTATATACTAGTTTGTTCCTCTTTGGAAGTGCTTAGTTTATAACTTTTCAATAATAATCTGCAGTATATAATTTATTCTATCTGTATTGTATTTCAAGTCTGTACTGTTATGCAATTTATATTTTTGTTATGTTTCTTTTGCTAATCTCATTTGCTTATTCATTCAATACTTTATTTAATTGTACTGGATTTTCATTATACTTAACTTAACTTAGCTCTGAATTGAATAATACTTTAATTGATCGCCCAAGTAACCTATACTAGACGATCGGATCGATAACGGGTCGTTGGCACCGACACCGCGGTGCCTTGGGCCGTCATACCATGGGACACGTAACGCCAACCATGTATGCGATCAAGATGGATAAAAGCCATGATATCACATAATTGGCATAAAAGCCATGAATACGGGCATAAAAGCCATGAATACGGGCATAAAGCCATGAATACGAGCATAAAGCCTTTCGCGATCGCTAAAACAATACCCTATTGGCATGCCAAACTATCCAAACCAATCTTGTTAGGTATACTAGGGCATTTAATATTTTAAAATATTAATATATTGTGCTTTATGACTTCATTATTTCATGATAAATTTCAATCATAATTCATACATTCATTTGATCATTTATATGATCACAATTCACATCAATTATCCTTTTATACCATTGTATTCAAAATACTTCTCCTCTTTACAATAATGAGAACTAATGTCTCATTCATACATTAATACGGTTTATTTGTCCATTCATTATGTTATTTATATTGATCACAATTCTAAACAATGGTTCACATGTACCATTGTATTCAAAACATTTTTCCTTTCTCATTTATACATTCAAGAATCTACTTATGTAATTACAAATTTTATATTTCAAGTTGAGTTTCTAATATTTTATGAATTCCATTTGTGATGAGCATATGTGCTCTAACTATCTATTCACATCAATTAGGTGACTTATTTTTCATGTTTCAAGTAATCCATGAATATTTCATGGATTTCAAATTTATGGCCTAAATTTCTTTTTAACAATTTTGACTAGGATGCATAGTCCATATTTGTCATACAATTCTAAGCATTTAAGCTTAGAATTGGTTCTAGGTCTTCATCTTAATTTACTAATCATTTTGATTACTATTCACCTTACTAGTCAACCAAAATGTTGACCTTTTTATACTTAATGAAGATATTAATTCTTATTACACCAAGATCCCACATTTTGAGTTTAACATTTGCTAGTATTAATTGCCAATTGCAATTTAAAGTCCCCTAGATGCATTTCTAATTTCAAATTTTGAATTTCAAGTTTTTGTGTCACTATTCATTTCATTAGTCAACTAAAATGTTGACTTTTGCATAAACAATAGGTACATTGGTTTTGATACTCCCAACATACCACATTTTGTATTCAAAACTTGTTAGTTTTGGTCACTTTCTCAAAGCTTAGGTCATTTTGGCAAAATTGCCAATTTTTGGTTTTGGTAACACTATTCACCTCATTGGTCAACAAAAATGTTGACTTTTGCATAGAAAATATGTACATTTACTTTGGCACTTCAAACATACCACATTTTTTATTTAAAACTTGTTGGCATTAAGCATTAATACCATTTCTAAGCTTAAACCAAGAGAAGCAAAATTTTCAATTTTGCTAACTCAATTTTACTATTCCATTGGGCACTATTACAGTAGGAATTTGAGGAAATGGTAAACATGAAAGTTGTTCCTTATTTTGTCTAGTTGAATTTCCTTTTTTGAATCACTCCATTTGGAGTTTTGTAGCTCAAGTTATGGCCAAAATAAGTTTACTGTTCACGCAATCGCTCATGCTGCACTTTTGGGTTTTGGCAGATTTTGGTCCAATTTTGGTCAGTAATTTGATCAAGTTAAGTTCATAATTTGGTCTAACTTTCTTCATATGAAATGTTCTACTATGCCTTAGGTTTTCATCGGTTCAAGAATCGCCTAAATCCGAGTTTTCTAGGGAGAGTTATAGCCATCCAAACATTACTGCTCAAATGAAAATCTGCAGAGTTGCAGGTTTGAACAGTAACTGTGACTGCCATTTGGGTTAGGTTCTGGTCATAATTTGGGATAGGTTTTTTCATGAAAGTTGTTTGTCTATGTCTTAAATTGTTTCTGTAAAAATTTCAGGTCAATTGACCAAATCTACAGTGAGTTATGGCCAAATGAACAATTACTGTTCATTTGGTCATTTCTGCAGGGGCTGTTGCAGGGTGTCCGGATTGGGGCCAAGTTTTGGTCCACTTGCTTTGGTCTTTTGAGCATGGTTTCTTCAGCAAAAATGTGCCATTATAAGCCTAGTTTCATGTCTAATTGTCCAAACACCAATTGGACCAACACAGCCCAAGTTATGGCTGTGTAATTGGACTGAATTTTCAGTCCCTCTGCTGCTGTCCTAGGGCAGCCTGCATCTTCACTTTGCAATCCTATTTTTCAGTCCAATTCATGGTCAACATACCTAAAATGGTCACTAATTGACCACTAAAATGTCCATTACTCAATTCAAATGCCAAGTCCAAATTTTCACCCTTAAAACCCTAATTTCTCATTGCAATTCACCCATACACCTTAGTTACACACTTCCATTCATTATATATGTGTTTATACACTTTAAACATAAGCTCTAATTCATTCTAAGTCCATCATCAACACTCAATCCTATTCCTTCCTTAGGGCAGCTGAAATCCATGGTATGTATACACATGAATTTAGTCCATTTAACTTACAATTTCATACTAAATTCAAGTCCTTAACATGGAAATAAAGGAATATTAGCATAAGTAAGCACTAACCTTTGCATGAGCTTTTTGTCCCTTCACAATCCTTCATTTCCTTAACTTTTCTTAGTAACCAAACACTTCCCCAAAGGAGGTAGACAATTTTTAATGAAGGCAATTTAGGTTTTAATGGTGAGAATTCATGGGAATGAAAGAGAGATGAAAGAAAATGTTTATGGAGGAGAGAAAGACATTTTCGGCTGGTTGGGAGGATGAAGCTGGCTACTCACGTTTTTTTCCTTTCCTTTGGTCTTTAATTTGTCTCTTTTAAGTATTTAAGAAAGCTTATTAGCTTGTGATTGGTTGGTAATTTATAAATGACATCATGTGATGTCATTATTTGCATTATTTTGATTTTTCTTTGCTTTTCTTTTCTACCACATTTCAATTTAATTTTTAGCAATATTTCTTCATATTTTATGTCATATTAATTATTTACTTAACTGGACAAGTCGGCCAAAAATCACCTCTGAAGGCGAAATGACCAAAATGCCCTCCGTTTGGCTTAACGGGTCAAAATTGTCTGTACCTATTGAAAAATTTTTCTAAGTATTTTCTTGGCATTCTAATGCCATAGGAACCTCAATGACCCTTCTCTGGAGTCCCAAAAATTATTTTATAATTTTTCCCCCGGGTCTAGGGCTCCTCGTTGCGAGAACCGCAACTTACCTCTGGTTACCCATCGCTTGGGCACCGGCTCTTTTGACTTAACTGTATTTTATTTCTAAAATTTTTACTAAATTTTTCTCATTAATATTTGAGTTAATTATGGTCCCTCACTTTGATTTGAATATTTTTCCGGACGTTCTAGCTGTCCGGACTGACACCGGTCACTGGAACAGTAGAATGTACGGAGTTGCTACCGGGAGGATGTTACAAGAATAAATAACTTGGGATTTCTTTCTAAATGAGTTCAGAAAGAAGTATGTGGGCAGTGTATACCTGAAAGAGAAGAGAAGGGAGTTTATTACCCTACGCCAGAGACAGCTGACAGTGGCTGAATATGAAAGAGAATTTGTCAGACTGAGCCGCTATGGGCGGGACATAGTCCCTAATGAGGCCGAGAGATGCAAGATATTTGAGGAATGACTCAATGATAACATTAAAATAATAATTATAGCCTTGGGGATTACGGAGTTTGCCAAGTTAGTGGAAGTCGCACTAAAGGTTGAAAAAGTTAGAATGAATGAGCAGAATAGAAGGGACAGACAATAGAAAAGAGGTTAGGGTCAGACCAGTACATCTTCTGCCCCTAGTAAGAAATTCAGAGGTTCGCCTACTCAGAGTTTCAGTAGAGCACCAAGTCAGGGTCAGTCACAGAGGCCCAAATCTCAGTTTGCACCGAGGAGAGGCCAGTCCACACCTTCAGTGGCTAGCTCTCCAGCGACAGGGTTCAGGGGACCAGCCCCAACAATATCTGTTACTTACCCACATTGCCAAAAATGGCATAAGGGTGAATGTTGGAGGATGATAGGTGCTTATTTATGATGTGGGTCTATAGACCACCTAATCCGAGATTGTCCGCGCAGAACTGCTACATCTACTCCGGTATCAACTGATAGGCCTGCCCCTCCAGCTCCAAGGGGTAGAAAGCTGGGTAAGTCTGAAGCAGTTAGTACTTCACATAAACCTCTATTAGAGTCTGTGGGGAGAGCAGAAGGTAGAAAACCAGCCAGAGCCTATGCTATAAAGGCACAGGAGGAACAGGATGCTCCAGATGTCATCAAGGGTACGTTCCTCCTCTATAATACTTTTGTGCATGCATTAGTGGATCCTGGATCTACTCATTCATATATTTGTATCAAGCTGCCCGTAGAAAAGGGAATACCAGTAGAGAAAAGTGACCAAGACATCCTGGTCACAAATCCGCTAGGCCACAGTGTGGTAGTAAACAAGGTGTATAAGGGCTATCCATTGAAGATTCAAGGGAAAGAGTTCTCAGCAGACTTAATCGAACTGCCTTTCCATGAGTTTGATGTGATAATGGGAATGGGAATGGACTGGTTATCCCATCATCAGGCAATAGTAGATTGTAAATTGAAGAGAATCTCTCTGAAAACTACTGAGAATGAAGAAATAACAGTTGTGGGTGAAAGGACAGATTTCTTATCCAATGTCATCTTAGCTACAGTTGTAAGGAGATGGTTGAGAAAAGGGTGTGAAGCCTATCTGGCACACGTGGTTGACACTAGGCAGGGTAAACTTAACTTGTCTGACATACCCATAGTAAGGGATTTCTCTGAGGTATTTCCTGAGGAATTGCCTAATTTGCCACCAGAAAGGGAAGTTGAATTTGCTATTGAGATTATGCCGGGTACAACTCCTATTTCAATTGCTCCATATAGGATGGCACCTGTTGAATTAAAAGAGTTAAAAATCCAGCTACAAGAATTACTAGACAAGGGGTTCATACGCCCTAGTGTGTCACCGTGGGGAGCTCCGGTACTGTTTGTTAATAAGAAAGATGGGACACTGAGGTTATGTGTTGATTACCGGTAGTTAAATAAAGTAACAGTGAAGAACAAGTATCTGTTGCCTAGAATTGATGATTTGTTTGATCAGTTGAAGGGAGCCAGTGTGTTTTCTAAGATTGATCTCAGATCAAGGTATTATCAGCTAAGGGTTAGGGATGCAGATATGCCTAAGACTGCATTCAGGACCCGGTATGGGCATTATGAATTCCTGGTGATGCCATTTGGGTTAACAAATGCTCCAGCAGCATTCATGGACCTTATGAACCATATCTTCCATCCATACTTAGATTGGTTCGTAGTGGCCTTCATTGATGACATCCTGGTGTATTCTAAGGATAAAGCAGAACATGATGAGCATTTGAGAATTATTCTGCAGACTCTAAAAGAGAAGAAACTGTATGCTAAATTGTCCGAGTGTGAGTTCTGGTTGAATGAGATTGCATTCCTTGGACATGTAGTATCAGCTGAAGGGATTAGAGTGGATCCCAAGAAGATTGAAGCAGTGATGGAATGGAAGCCTCCCAAAAATGCAACTGAGAACAAAAGTTTCTTAGGGTTAGCCGGATATTATAGAAGATTTGTAAAGGGATTTTCCCTAATAGCTGTTCCAATGACCAAACTACTATACAAGAATATGAAATTTGACTGGAATGACAAGTGTCAAGCCAATTTTGAGAGGCTGAAGACTATGTTGGCAGAGGCACCAGTGTTAACACAGCCAGTGTCGGGAAAAGACTTCGTAGTCTACAGTGATGCCTCACATAATGGGTTAGGGTGTGTACTCATGCAAGAAGAGAAAGTGGTCGCATATGCTTCTAGGCAATTAAGGCCACATGAAAAGAATTACCCTACTCATGATTTGGAGTTAGCAGCAATTATCTTTGCATTGAAGATATGGAGGCATTACTTGTATGGAGAAAAATGCTACATATACACAGACCATAACAGTCTGAAGTATCTACCAACCAAGAAGGAACTTAATTTGAGACAGAGGCGATGGGATGAATTCCTGAAAGATTATGATTGTGTGATTGACTACCACCCTGGGAAGGCAAACGTAGTCGCTGATGCCTTAAGCAGAAAATCTATTGTAACATTAAGATCTCTGAATGGCCAACTGTCCTTAACTCATGACGGAGTTATTTTGGCTGAGTTGCAAGTGAAGCTGAATCTGTTACAATAGATACAGGATGGGCAAAAGATAGATGAGAAATTAATGGCTATTATGGGCAAAATCACTGAGGGAAAGGAAACTGCATATGAAGTGAAAGAAAATGGATGCCTATACTATAAAGAAAGAGTGTGTGTACCAGATGATAAAGAGTTGAAAAGCAATATTCTGAGAGAAGCACATAATAGTGTGTATGCTATACACCCAGGAAGCACAAAAATGTACCATGACCTGAAACTTCGATACTGGTGGCCGGGTATGAAGAAGGACATAGCTGACTATGTAACTAGATGCTTGACATGTCATCAAGTCAAAGCAGAACATCAAGTTCCATCAGGTTTGTTACAGCCCATAAACATACCTGAATGGAAATGGGACCGAGTCACTATGGACTTTGTCAGTGGTCTACCTCTCACTCAAAAGTTGTCAGTGGTCTACCTCTCACTCAGAAAAAGCATGATGCAGCATGGGTGATTGTGGATAGATTGACCAAATCAGCACATTTTCTGCCAATTAGAACTTACTACTCACTGGAAAAGCTAGCAGAATTGTATATCAGTGAGATAGTTAGACTACATGGAATTCCACTTTCCATTATATCTGATAGAGACCCGAGGTTTACATCTAGATTTTGGAAGAAATTACAAGAATCCTTGGGCACACAACTCCATTTTAGTACGGCTTTTCATCCTCAAACGGATGGACAATCAGAAAGAATAATCCAGGTAAATTTTGAAACTCATTTAGTTATTGCAAACAATAAATTGAATTGATAATGGTAATAATAACCCAATATATGTGATAAGTCCTCGAGGATATGCTGAAAAGTTGTGTTATTGAGTTTAAGGGAAGCTGGGACAGATATCTTCCACTGGCAGAATTTGCATACAACAATAGCTATCAAGCTAGCATGCAAATGGCACCCTATGAAGCACTGTATGGGAGAAAATGCAGAACACCTGTATGTTGGACTGAATTGGGTAAAGATAAGCTAGTGGGACCGCACTGCAAAATGCAGAGGAAAAGGTGAAACTGATAAAGGCCAATTTGAAAGTTGCCTCAGACCGACAGAAATCTTATGCTAACTTGAAAAGAAAGGACATTGAGTATGAAGTTGGCGAGAAGGTATTTCTCAAAGTATCACCGTGGAAGAAAGTGTTGAGATTTGGGAAAAAGGGAAAATTAAGCCCTAGGTTTATTGGCCCATATGAAGTTATTGAACGTGTGGGACTAGTAGCCTACAAATTAGCCTTACCACCTAAGCTGGACAAGATACATAATGTGTTCCATGTCTCGATGCTCAGAAGATACAGATCAGATCCTTCACATGTCATCTCAGCAGAAGAAATTATTGTACAACCTGACCTGACATATGAAGAAGAACCAATTAAAATCTTGGCAAGAGAGGTAAAAGAGCTCAGAAACAAAACAATTCCACTAGTGAAAATCCTATGGAGGCACCACAACACGGAAAAGGCAACATGGGAGAGCGAGGAGACAATGAGGCATCAGTTCCCTCAGCTCTTCACATCAAGTAAATTTCGAGGATGAAATTTTTTTTTAGAGGGGAAGAGTTGTAACATCCTCCCTGTACGTATTATGTATGTTCTGTTGCTCCGGTGACCTCATGTTAGTCTGGGCAAGTCAGGATGTCTGGAACTATACTTCGGTGATAGTGAACAGACATATAATGATAAAATAAATAAAAAGAAAATACAAGAAAAATTAAAGAAAAATAAAAGAGAGGAAATGAAACAAGGTTAAACGAGCCGGCACCATAGCGATGGGTGACCGTATCGGGAAATTATGGCAAAGGCAATTGCCGACCCCAGGACTGCGGGAAACCCTCGGAATTAAATTTTGAGACATAATTAAAGGTTTATTGAACTGTAATTGATACTAGAAATTGTTAGTAGTATGCCCTAGAGCATATCATTTAGTATGTATCTTGTACATATTTTTAATAATAAAAGGCATTTCCACTTTTCCGTTTACATAATATATTTATGTGTAATAGAAAAGGTCCATTGATATTTTGTTAGAAATATTATTCTTAAGTTGTTAAGAATATGAGTGACAATATTTCTAGCACAAAGTATCATAAATAAGTTCACAATCGAGGATACTTCATAATAAGGACATGACTTATCCAGAAAGATTGTATTCATGTTTGTTCCCAAGTTATTTATATGAGATATAAATAAGATGGAATGGTGAGTCTCATGCCATATAACAAACATGATAGGCACTTATAAATGATAAGTAGGCCGAACCAGTGACACTTATGACAAGCACATGGAGTTTACTCTTGTCAATGTTTTGTCATAAATCATATCAGTGCATATAATCTTTAGACCTGAGATAGCACAGTTATCTTGTATATAGGTAGTTTGAGTTTGATACTGCTTTTCATACTTGTACTATGTATGGGTATATGGGCATGTGTTGGCTCCTACTAGTTATATATGGAGGTAGGTGTTGATCAAGATGGAATCTGTTCCTCTAAGTAAATAGAGATAAAATCCTATGTTCATTTAATTGTTCTTGATGTTTCAAGTTCCTGGCAGACAGATAGATTTATTCAGAAAGAGTTTCTGATGAGAAAAATCTTTTAATCAAGAACTGGAATTAAAAGAGAACAAAATATTCATAGCAAATGGAGTTTGACATAAACCATGACTCCAGCTTGAGTTGGGATTTTGTAACAGAGAGATTCTAGTGCATGGTAACATATGATTATAGGTTCATTTAAGGTAAATCTTATTACTAATTGGGTGGCCATGGCATGCTATGCTAGGTGTTAACCATGGTCTATGAGGTTCATAAAATGATTTAAAGAAATCATTTATGGTAAGAAAGAGTGAGTTGATATCATGTCTCATTGCCAATTAGTGATGAGCCTAGTAAGTCACACACATACACAAGTTATCTCCTATTTAAATATGATTTAATTAATTAATTAAAGAGTTTAATTGATTAATTAAATTGTTTAGGTTTGCAATTAAATTGCAAAGTCCTAGCATGACTTGAAACCAAATCTAGATTATTGGATGTGTAGTATAAATTAAATTTATATTTAAAGTGTTTAAATATGAATTTAATTGATGAGAAATTAATTAATAGAGATTAATTAATTAATTTACATTTGATATAAATTAATTAGAAGAAGAAAATAATTATTTTGGGTTAAGAACTCAAAATTAAGACACGTGGGCATTTTGGTCATTTCACGATTGTGACACGTGGCACCATGAGATGGTGACACATGGCATAACACATAAGCTTGCCAAATGTTTTTAATCATGTAAGATGATTAAAATCAAGATTAAATATAGGTTTGACACTTGGCACAATGTGATTGGGTCACTTAAACCTAGAGCTAATCAAAAGGTGACATGTGGCTAGGGTTTAATGTGTTAACCTAGCTATTTAAGTGTGGTTATGAAAAGAAAACATAACCAGCAGCCTCTCCTCTCAATTGTCACGCCACTTTGAGCCTCTCCAGCTATTTCTCTTCATCTCTCATCAATTCAAAGAGATTAGCCATCAATCTCTTGAATTAAGAACACTAGAAATTGTTTCTAGTGTCCTGTTTACATCTCTAATATCTTAAAAGGCAGAACTTGAATTTCTAATTAATAGAAAATGCTTTAGAAGCTGTTCAAGGGCTGCCATAGGTGTTCTTGGTGTGGACAAGCTAGAGGGACAACATCCGTGTCTCAAGACGAATCTCAAAGCGCAGACACGCTGCAAAGACATCAAGAGGTTAGTGTAATCGTTCTTGATTTAATCTAGGGTTCTAAATTAATCTGATTAATTTTAAAATCTTAAATGGCAAATACAGATCCAAAAACATATTAAAAGAGTTTTAATATGTTGTTTATCATTGAAATCAAATAGATAAAAAAATCTTGTATGGTGCATGTGACCCTAGGTGAAATTTTTGAATTCAATGGTATAATCTTGTGTTTTTCACGCTTCCGTTCCTTCAATTGGTATCAGAGCCACTATATTTGCTATTTAGATTGTTGATTATATAATTTAATTGTGTGTTTGATCATGAGATCAAGAGATTCATTGCTGGTTGGATCATGAGGTGAGGCGGCACACATGGTGAAGCCACCATTGGTGGCGGCAACAATGGTTCCATGGGTGGATCAAGGTTTGGCTTTTAATTCTGCAATTGTTGTATGATCTAAGGCCTATTCTTTGACTAATTAAAGTGTTTAATTAGTTGTTTTAATCACACAATTAAATTATGATTCAAATCAGAATTTTAAAAAATGTTTGAATGTGATTCAAATCTGAATTTTAAAAGTTGTTTGAATGTGATAGAAATCTTAATTTTTAAAGTTTTATGAATAAAATTTAAATCTGAAATTTTAAAAATGATTCAAAAAAATTCAGATCTGATTTTTTTAAAAATATTTGAATGTGATTCAAATCTGATTTTTTAAAAAATGTTTGAATGTGATTCAAATCTGAATTTTTGAAGTTGTTTGAATGTGATTCAAATCTGAATTTTTAAATTTGTTTGAATGAGATTCAAATCTGAATTTTTAAATTTATTTGAATCATATTCAAATCTGGATTTTTAAGTTGAATATGAGATATTCAATTTAATTTAAGTATGTATTTTTTATTTAATTGTTAAATAGTGATATGCATGATGGATGATCATGGACTATAAAAGACCAATGTGATTGGATTTATTTCTTTTATGTTTCTTTGGGATTGTAAATTAATTAATTTATTTTAATTTATTTTGGGCATGTATTATTAAGTTTGTAATATTTTTGGGTTGTAATTTCATTTATTTAAGTTCTTGTAAATTCGCCTTGGTATGCCAAGGATTACTAAGTAATATTGGATTGCAAGAAGTTCAAGGAGGTCAAGAGCATTGGTGGGACCAGTGGGAGGAATTCAATATTAAGTGTTGATTATGTACTCCTTCAGCAACTCTTGTAAAATGAATGAATGAAATGCACCTAGGAATGCCCTGATTCAATTCTTGGTGGCTCAGAATTGAATCCCTTAGAAAGCCCATGATCATACCATATTTACTGCTTATCCATGAATGCATGAGATGTATGGGAATGTATGCAATTATATGATATATGCATGCTAAATGGATAATGTGCAAAGTGAGACCTTAATAGTAATTAGGATGGCTATAAAATCTTCCAAACAAATGATTAAGTTGGAAATGCTATAATTAAAGTAATTATAACATAAGCCCTCCATTGGGGCAATTATTTTAAGAAATTTTAAATAGTTGCATGAGATGCAATTAATTTAAGAGATTTTCTTAAGAATAATTGTTAAGCATGAGATGTTGTAAATATGTAAATGGTTTGGTGGCCAATATTGGATGTACCTGAGGACATTAAAATTATTTGCATAATTACTGGCTCAATGGGATCAACTTAACTAATGCAAGATAAGTCAATAATGGATGTACCTGAGATTTTGAGCATTAGGGGCTAGGTAAAGGATTGAACCTCACATGAGATGTGATGGGCAAGGAGTTGCTCACTTATAGTTTATTGTAATTCCAATAATGGATGTACTGAGGATGATCAATAGAATTATAAGAATTCAATCACCCACTAGAAATCCATCCAACTAGGATTTCCGTTTTCTACTTTGGAAGTGTAGGATTCGCTAAGTTAGTGGGAGGACCAATTTGATTAAAAGACCATAATCATTTTGGTTAATTACATGATACATTTACTAATTAATCTGGTTATTTTCTGCAGTTAATTTTCTAATAAAAATGAGCACAAAACAACCACCACCATCCAATATCCTTGCAAGCATACTTGATCGCAACAGGTTGACAGGACCTAATCATGCGATTGGCTAAGAAATTTGAAACTTGTCCTGAACCTTGAACATATAGGATATGTTCTAGATTCAAATGTTCCTGGTCCCTTACCTCCAGAGGCCACACAAGAGGAACATGAAACTTTGGACAAGTGGAAGGAGCATGATATGAGAGCTAAGTGTTACATGCTTGCTTCTATGAGTAATGAGTTACAGAAGCAACAAGAGAACATGCTGAGTGCGAGTGAGATCCTCCTTCACCTACAAGAGTTGTATGGTGAGCACAGCAGGAATGCTAGGTATGAGATATCTAGACAGTTATTCCGTATGAGGATGTCTGAGGGACAGAATGTTGGGGATCATGTCCACAAGATGATTCGGCTGATTGAGCAGTTGGAACATCTTGACTTCAACATGGATTTCCAACTACAAACGGATTTGATCCTTCAGTCCCTTCCTGAGTCTGACAAATTTCCATATGACTAAACAGGAATGCACCTTAGCTGAATTACTCAACATGCTAGTTATTGCCCAAAAGAATATGCCAGGCAATAAAGGAAAAGAGGTAGCTTTGGTTGAATCTTCTTCTGCTGGAAAGTCCAACAAGAAGAAGGGCAATAAGAAAAAGAAACCTCAGATTCCTGGTCCTTCCAAGAAAATAGCTAAACAGAAAAGGAAGACTAAAGCTGATAAAGGCAAAGGAAAGTGTCTCCACTGCCAACAGGAAAGTGTTTCCATTACCAACAAGAAAGTGTTTCCATTGCCAGTAAGAAAGTGTTTCCACTGGCAAGAGTATAGCAATCTAAATGAATGCAATGCCATGGTGAAAACCAACTCAAGTTCAAAATATATTTGGCACTTATGGTTATGTCATGTTGCAGAAGATAGGATTGCAAAATTGGAGAAAATGGGGATTCTATCCTCATTGGGCTCTGAGCCTACTCCAACTTGTGAATCTTGCCTTCAAGGCAAAATGACTAGATCACCCTTTGTTGGACAAGGGCTAAGAGCTGAAAATATTTTGGAACTAATACATAGTGATGTATGTGGTCCGTTTAAAGAAATGGCTAGAGGGGGCTTTCATTATTTTATTACCTTTACTGATGATAAATCAAGGTTTGGGTATTTGTATTTGATGAAATACAAACATGAATCCTTTGAAAAGTTTAAGGAATTTAAATCTGAAGTAGAAAATCAAACAGGAAAAAGTATTAAAGCTCTTCGATCAGATCGTGGAGGTGAATATTTGAGTACTGAATTTGATGAATACTTGAGAGCATGGCATTGTTTCTCGGTGACTCCTCCAGAACGCCATACGGTGAATGGTGTATCTGAAAGGAGAAATCGTACCTTATTGGATATGGTACGTAGTATGATGAGCTATACTGATATGCCAATCTCCTTTTGGGGATTTGCATTAGAATCAGCTTTATATATTCTGAATAGGATTCCATCAAAATCAGTTTCTTCCACACCTTATGAGATATGGCATGGAAGAAAAACAAGTCTTAAGCATGTTAAGATTTGGGGTTGTCCAGCTTATATCAAAAAGTTGAACACTGATAAATTGGAGACCAGATCAGAAAAAGGTCGATTTGTTGGATATCCAAAAGATAGTTTTGGATATTATTTTTATTTGCCTACTTCACAAAAGGTTGTGATAAGTAGAGATGCCACATTTCTTGAACAACAGTTTGATCAAGAAGGAGGCAAAGGAAGGCAAATAGAGTTAGAATTGGAGAATTCTGACCAACCAACAGATCAGATGGATATAGATCCAACTAGTCAACCTATACCCATTGATGAAACATCTAAAGCTGTTCCTCGTAGAACAACCAGGGTATCTCACCCACCAGTGAGATATGGTTTTCTTCATGAAGAAGAACAAGAGTTGTCTACTCATGAAGAAGTAGATCATGGAGATGATCCACTTACCTATGAAGAAGCTATATCAGATATAGACTCTTCAAAATGGATTGATGCTATGAAATCCGAGATTGATTCCATGTATAAGAATCAAGTTTGGGATCTTGTTGACCCACCTCAAGGTATTGTACCTATAGGGAACAAATGGGTTTTCAAGAAGAAAATTGGTTCTGATGGAAAGGTAGAGACCTATAAGGCAAGGCTAGTAGCGAAAGGGTTTCGCTAAAGGCAAGGAATAGACTATGAGGAGACTTTCTCGCCTGTTTCCATGCTTAAATCAATTAGGATTTTATTAGCAATAGCTGCATACTATGATTATGAGATTTGGCAGATGGATGTCAAAACAGCTTTTCTCAATGGATACATTGAAGAAAACATTTTCATGGAACAACCTAGGGGATTTGAATCCCAAGATGGTTCCAAGGTATGCAAGCTAAAGCGATCCATTTATGGGTTGAAACAAGCTTCGAGGAGTTGGAACATCCGTTTTGATGAAGCCATTAAATCTTTTGGTTTTATCAAAAATGAGGATGAGCCATGTGTATATAAGAAGGTTAGTGACAGTGCTATCACTTTCCTTGTCTTATATGTGGATGACATACTGTTGATGGATAATGATACAGGTATGTTGACGACTATAAAGGTATGGTTGTCAAATACATTCTCCATGAAAGACTTAGGGGAGGCAACCTATATTCTTGCTATAGAGATAGAGCGAAAAGAATAATTGGTTTATTCCAAAGTCTATACTTGGAAAAGGTGTTAAAGAGGTTTAACATGCTTGATTCCAAGAGAGGATTGTTACCAGTGAGATATGGTATCCATCTTTCTAAAGAGATGTCTCCAAAGACACCTGAAGAAAGAGATAAGATGGTCAGGATTCCATATGCTTCGGCTATTAGAAGTTTAATGTATGCAATGTTGTGTACTAGGCCGGATATCGCATATCTTTGTTAGTTTGACTAGCGGTATCAATCCAATCCAGTTTGGAACATCGATAGTATCAAGAATATCCTTAAGTACTTGAGAAGAACTAAGGATTTATTCTTGATTTATGGAGGTAGAGACTTGCAATTGGATGGTTATCGATTCGATTTCCAATCGGATATCGATGATAGAAAGTCTACCTGGATATGTGTTCATTTGTAATGGAGGTGCGATCGGTTGGAAGAGTTCCAAGCAGAGCACGATCGCAGATTCCACTCGAGGTCGAGTATATTGTTGCATCGGATGTTGCAAAAGAAGTCGTTTGGATAGAGAAGTTCGTGATGTAACTTACAGTAGTTCCTTCCATTGAGTCGCCGGTTCCACTACACTGTGACAATAATGGAGCAGTCATACAGGCTAAGGAACCAAGGTCTCACCAGAAATCCAAACACATAGAAAGGCGCTACCATATTATCAGAGAAATAGTTGGGCGAGGCGATGAAGCCATGCAGAAAATAGCATCAGCTGAAAATCCAGCTGATCCATTCACTAAGCCTATGTCACAGACTCAGTTAGACCGATATCTTGAGAAGATAGGTCTAAGATATTGTAATGAATGGCTCTAGTGCTAGTGGGAGATTGTTAGTAGTATGCCCTAGAGCATATCATTTAGTATGTATCTTGTACATATTTTTAATAATAAAAGGCATTTCCACTTTTCCGTTTACATAATATATTTATGTGTAATAGAAAAGGTCCATTGATATTTTGTTAGAAATATTATTCTTAAGTTGTTAAGAATATGAGTGACAATATTTCTAGCACAAAGTATCATAAATAGGTTCACAATCGAGGATACTTCATAATAAGGACATGACTTATCCATAAAGATTGTATTCATGTTTATTCCCAAGTTATTTATATGAGATATAAATAAGATGGAATGGTGAGTCTCATGCCATATAACAAACATGATAGGCACTTATAAATGATAAGTAGGCCGAACCAGTGACACTTATGACAAGCACATGGAGTTTACTCTTGTCAATGTTTTGTCATAAATCATATCACTGCATATAATCTTTAGACCTGAGATAGCACAGTTATCTTGTATATAGGTAGTTTGAGTTTGATACTGCTTTCATACTTGTACTATGTATGGGTATATGGGCATGTGTTGGCTCCTACTAGTTATATATGGAGGTAGGTGTTGATCAAGATGGAATCTGTTCCTCTAAGTAAATAGAGATAAAATCCTATGTTCATTTAATTGTTCTTGATGTTTCAAGTTCCTGGCCAGGACAGATAGATTTATTCAGAAAATAGTTTCTGATGAGAAAAATCTTTTAATCAAGAATTGGAATTAAAAGAGAACATAATATTCATAGCAAATGGAGTTTGACATAAACCATGACTCCAGCTTGAGTTGGGATTTTGTAACAGAGAGATTCTAGTGCATGGTAACATATGATTATAGGTTCATTTAAGGTAAATCTTATTACTAATTGGGTGGCCATGGCATGCTATGGTAGGTGTTAACCATGGTCTATGAGGTTCATAAAATGATTTAGAGAAATCATTTATGGTAAGAAAGAGTTTTGATGATATTAAGAGTTGATATCATGTCTCATTGCCAATTAGTGATGAGCCTAGTAAGTCACACACATACACAAGTTATCACCTATTTAAATATGATTTAATTAATTAATTAAAGAGTTTAATTGATTAATTAAATAGATTTGGTTTGCAATTAAATTGCAAAGTCCCTAGCATGGCTTGAAACCAAATCTAGATTATTGGATGTGTAGTATAAATTAAATTTATATTTAAAGTGTTTAAATATGAATTTAATTGATGAGAAATTAATTAATAGAGATTAATTAATTAATTTATATTTGATATAAATTAATTAGAAGAAGAAAATAATTATTTTGGGTTAAGAACTCAAAATTAAGACACGAGGGCATTTTGGTCATTTCACGATTGTGACACTTGGCACCATGAGATGGTGACACGTGGCATAACACATAAGATTGCCAAATGTTTTTTAATCATGTAAGATGATTAAAATCAAGATTAAATATAGGTTTGACACTTGGCACAATGTGATTGGGTCACTTAAACCTAGAGCTAATCAAAAGGTGACATGTGGCTAGGGTTTAATGTGTTAACCTAGCTATTTAAGTGTGGTTATGAAAAGAAAACATAACCAGCAGCCTCTCCTCTCAATTGTCACGCCACTTTGAGCCTCTCCAGCTATTTCTCTTCATCTCTCATCAATTCAAAGAGATTAGCCATCAATCTCTTGAATTAAGAACACTAGAAATTGTTTCTAGTGTCCTGTTTACATCTCTAATCTCTTAAAAGGCAGAACTTGAATTTCTAATTAATAGAAAAGGCTTTAGAATCTGTTCAAGGGCTGCCATAGGTGTTCTTGGTGTGGACAAGCTAGAGGGACAACATCTGGTGTCCTGAAGACGAATCTCAAAGGCGCAGACACGCTGCAGCACATCAAGAGGTTAGTGTAATCGTTCTTGATTTAATCTAGGGTTCTAAAATTAATCTGATTAATTTTAAAATCTTAAATGGCAAATACAGATCCAAAAACATATTAAAAGAGTTTTAATATGTTGTTTATCATTGAAATCAAATAGATAAAAAAATCTTGCATGGTGCATGTGACCCTAGGTGAAATTTTTGAATTCAATGGTATAATCTTGTGTTTTTCACGCTTCCGTTCCTTCAGAAATATCAAAGAAAAATTAATAAATTAGTACAAAGAAAAAAATGAAAAATCGAGAAACAGACAAAAATCGGTGTTATCGAAAAATCGGGAATATAACCCGAAGTGGGGCATTTTGGTCATTTGACACTTAGAGTTGCCTTTTGACCTCAATATCCATTAAAAATAAATGGTATTACACTTTGAAAATATCATGAAAAATTAAATTGTGATACATTATGTAAATAATGAAAGAAATGAGATAAATGTGCAAATAAGGAAACTTTGAATAATTAAATAATAAAGGATACCTTAGTGCTTCACTAACCATGAATTAAGGGACTTAAACAAAGCAAAGTGGACAGAAATTCAGTCCATCTTCTTCCTCCCAAACAACCAGCCGAATTGTCCTCCATGAAAGCTCCATTGCCGCCCATGCATAAAGCTCTCTCTCTCCATTATCAAGCTATCATTTCCACTTGGATCCTTCATTAAAGCTTGCCTACTCACCTTAGGGAAGATATTGGGAACAAGAAAAAGAAGATTTGGTGAAGTTCTAGGGAAGCTCTCAAGTGGTAAGTGTCCAAATCCTCTCCCTTGCTTTAGTAAACTTTGTGTTTAGGTTGAGGTGAGTAATTTGGTGAAGAGAAAGGAAGAAAATATTGAGATATGAACTTGTCCATTTTTGGCTGCCATGAAAGTTTGTTGTGTTTGAGTTTTTCTTACCTCTAATGGATGGGAATTAAGGTTGATTAACTTAAATGGAAGTTGCAGTAGGTTAATGTCCAAGTATGTGCATGTTAGTGCTTGAATTAAGGGTTTGAAAATGGGACTTTGATGCTTTGGTAAACTGCCATGTTTGGTAGCCTATAATATCATGAAATTGTATGTGAGTTTATGTAATTTATTGATGAAATGTGATGGTGTTAAATTGTGGGCAGCATGTGTAGTTGTCATGGAAGTATATGTGTAATATTGATATTGAGGTATGTTGGATTTCGGTGGATGTAAATGTTGAACTTTAATGGTGTATTGTGTGCATTGAGCACTTGAGTGTTCTACCCAAAATGCTTGCTGGAATTGTGTACAATATATATAGAAGTGCCATGATTAAATATTGAAGTATTGGGAGGAGGAGGATTGTCAATATTGAAAGTGTAATGTTCAAATGCAGGTTGTGTGTGTTGGCAGTACCTAAATTAGGTTATAAGTGCAAAACTATGAACCCAATTGGTATGAGGCCAATGGGGGGTGAAACTAGACACCAAATAGGCCAACTTTCATGTAGAAATATTGGCAAAATTTTGCCTAGAAACTGACCTTAAAAATGACCAAATCCTGAATTGGTAAGTGCAAGCCCAGATTTTTGACCATATGAACAGTAGTCATTAGGATGACCATAACTCACTCAAAACAGGTCCAAATGACATGAAAGTTTTACCATGGATAGCTTAGACATAGAGCTATAATTATTATGAAGATACCAAAGCCCAAAAATGGCCAGAACCAAGTCAAATAGCTTGCATAAGTTCAAGTACCAAAACTGTCAGAACTAAATGTAACTTAAAATTGACCAAATTTTGCACTAAAAGTGCAATCTGTCCAGCTTTAGTAAATTGACCATATCTTGGTCTATACAACTCAAAATGATCTGAAATTTTTCCAAAACTTCAATAAGACTTAGAGCTATAATTTTTCTTCTTTGACCAGAAGCTTAAAACCAAGAGAAATAGGACATTAAGCTAGACCAATCTAGCATACTAAAACTGAAAATTTGACATTTACATACAATGATGCTTGAAGTAATTTGACAATGAATGCCAACTTGTACAAATGGTAAATTGCACTATATTGGTAGCATATTGAATAACAAATAATGACATGTTGATGCTAGAATCAACTTATCCATAGTACCTAAAAAGGTCAACATTTACATTGACTTGTGAATTACATGATAACTAGTAAACTCAAAAAAATGAAGAATTAAACAATTAATTTGTAATGTGCCCTAGTTCACTTAGTTGACTAATTTGGATAGGTTGGCATGCCAATAGGATTCTGACAGCTGTTCTGTAAATGGCTTTACGCCATACTGTGTTTTTACGGCATATTATGCAGCACTGTGACTTTAATAGCCTACGGCTATACGTATTGTGTTATTATACTTGGCTTATTGCCAGATTGACTATATGGCTTTTTGGCCACACTGTTTTCACACCGGGAGACACTTTGTGACCGATGCTGTGACGGCTCGAGGTACTAGGTGCCCAGTGTTAGTATATCCGTTTATCCAGTCTGGTCAGTATATAGGCTACACGGGCAGTTAATTTAAGCATTATTAAATTGAAATAGCTAAATTCAGTTTATTGACATACAGCAACACCAAAATTAGCAAAAATGAAAGGTTAGCAAATAAAAGTAGAATCAACAACTATAAAGAATATCAATGTATAAATTCATAAACAATTCATTTACTTTATTTTAGTGTATATTTCTTTATATTTGTTACCACTAAGCAAAATTGCTTAGCGCGTTGCTTTTGTAAAGCGTAGGTATTGGAGACATAGCTGGGGAGCACAGCAGACCTACGACCGGGTGAGACATCAGGTCTGCACAGGAGTCCAGAGTCATCTGCACTACACTGCATACATGGTAGGACTTAGGATCTTGTGTAATGACTATCAGTTGTATTTTAACATTTTGTTATGTAATTTTGTATATTCTAAAACTTTAAGGTTTGTAATAAATTGTACATATTAAACTCTTATGGAGAGTGTTTGGACAAATGTAAATTATGATAGATTGTATTTTGAAACTATGAAATTTTGAGACTGAAATAGAATTTGGAAGGTTGAGATTATCATATTGAATTATTTTTTACAGGTTTAGAAGGACAGTTTGTTCGAAATACAGACGACACCTTGCCAGATTTTTATTACCATTTTTGAAACACTGATTTCATTAAAGTATGAAAATAGAACCAGTGTAATATGAATTTTACATAAAGGACTTCATAAAATCAAATTGAGTTCAGGAAATGAGATAATCACAGACTAGGTGCTCCGGCGCGCCGTGCTCGGCTATACTGTAGACGGATGAGGGGTGTTACAATAGCTGTGGTTTCAAACCATTTACAATATTTTTTAAGCAATAAGTATCCATCAAATTCAATTCAAATAATTTTTTCACAATTTAAACAATAACATACAAATTGTCATAATTTATTTCAATTGAAAATTCAAAAGAAATAACTGTTGTGCACAAACCTCTGATGAATAGCCTTTTAGCCTTGACTCAGTGGTTCTTTCTCCTTCCCTGAGTCTTTGCTAACTGAAACACACAATTTAAAGTCTTGTAGTACTCATTTAAATTGTTTCTAACTATAAGGTTCAATAATTAAATTTATTTAATACTATTACTTTCATTAGTCAACCTATAATGTTGACCTTTGATGCACTCTAGGAGAATAAATTTTAATGTTACTAATATATCACATTTTATAGTCCTTTTGTGTTGGTATATGTTACTAATTTCATTTTCAAGTGTATTGCATTTTATTACAATTTATCGGATTTTGGTATGCTATTTTGACCTAGCCGGATGACCTAGTTCCCTCGGTTTTTGGGTTCTGGTCAGAATTACAAACTTGTAGGTCTATGTCTTAGTGAACTTTTGCCATAAATTTTAGGTCATTTGGAGTTTACTAGACCAAGTTATGGTCATTTTACTATTGCTGGACAGATTGCACTAAAATGACAAACTTAGGTCATTTTTAGGTCATTTCCGATTCTGGCAGTTTTTATACCCGAACTTGTGCAAGTATTTTGACTTGCTTATGGTCATTTCTAGGTTTTGTGATCTCTACAAAAGATGTAGCCCTATGTCTAAGCTTTCCAACGGTATAAATTTTAGGTCATTTGGACCTGTTTTGAGCTTGGAAAGTGGGCGGCCATGGATGAGAGCTTCGGAGAGTAATTCGGCTGGTTTGAAGTGAGAGGTTGAAGATGAAGTTTCTGTCCACGATTTTTGTATTTTAATGTCCATTAACTTCACTTAGTGGAGCACTAAGTTTGGTTAAAGTATTAAATTAATCCAAGTTTCATAATTTATATTTTTATGCACCAAACTTCCATCATTTATATTATGTACCACAATTTAATTTTTTTTATGACATTTTCAAAGTTTAATATCATTTATTTTTAATGGAAATTTAGGTCAAAAGGCAACTTGGGGTGTCAATTGACCAAAATGCCCCTATTCAGTTTGTATTCTCGATTTTTCGGTAACACTGATTTTTGTCGGTTTCTCAATTTCTTATTTTTTTTTGTACTAATTAATTAATTTTTCTTTAACATTTTTTAAGTCAATTATACCTAAATAAATGTTTATTTACGTCTTAAAAATATTTCCCAGGGATCTCCGCGATCCAGGGCTAGTCAACAGTCCACGCCACAACTTCTCGGTGTGGTCACCCATCGCTACGGTTTTTAGCTTGTTTAACTTAGTTACATTTCATTGCTCTTATTTTTCCTTTGTTTTCTTGTATTTTCCTCTATTGTATTTCATTATTTTATATCTTCTTACTATTATTTAAGTGTAGTTCTAGGCATTTTAGCTGTCCGGACAGACATTGGTCACTAGAACAGTAGAACGCACTACCGAACATAGGGGTGTTACAATTCTCCCCCCCTTAAAATAAATTTCATCTCGAAATTTTACCTGATTTTAGTCTCTGAACAGCTATGGGTGCTGTCTCCTCATGTCCTCTTCACATTCCCAAATAGCTTCCTGGCCTGAATGATGGTTCCACAGCACTTTAACCAAGGGTATTTGTTTATTCCTTCGCTGCTTCATCTCATATGCCAGAATCTCTATGGGTTCTTCTTCATATGAGAGGTCTGGATTTATCTTAATCTCTTCAACTAATAGAACATGAGATAGGTCAGATCTATACCTCCTTAACATGGACACAGGGAAGACACTGTGTATCCTTTCTAGCTCTGGAGGTAATGCCAACCGATATGCCAAAGGACCCACTCTTTCCAGAACCTCACATGGTCCAATGCAACGAGGACTCAGTTTCCCCTTTCTGCCAAATCTCATAATCATTTTCCAAGGAGAAACTTTGAGGAATACCTTATCACCTACTGCATATTCAATATCTCTTCTTTTCAAATCAATATAGGACTTCTGATGGTCTGATGCAGCCTTGAGTCGATCAATGATCAATCTGATCTTTTCCTCTGTCTATTGAACAATTTTTGGGCCAATCATCTTTCTTTCACCTACTTCATCCCAATATAGGGGAGTTCTGCACTTTTTGCCATACAAAGCTTCATATGGAGGCATCCCATTGCTTGATTGGTAGCTGTTGTTATAAGCAAACTCAATCAAAGGCAAGTGTGCATCCCAACTACCTTCAAACTCAATCACACATGCTCATAGTATATCCTCTAATATCTGAATTACCCTCTCAGACTGGCCATCTGTTTGTGGGTGGATTGCTGTGCTGAAGTTCAATATAGTTCCTAGGGCTCTCTGAAGACTACCCCAGAATCTAGAAGTGAAGCTAGGATCTCTGTCTGATACAATTGATACTGGCACTCCATGCAATCTTACAATCCCATCTATGCACAATCTAGCCAATCTTTCTAGGCTATAGTCCATCCAGACCGGCAGAAAGTGAGCAGACTTGGTCAGTCTGTTAACTATAACCCATACTGCATCATGACTATTCTGTGTCCTTGGTGTCACACCTTACCCCTCTGTAAGGCATAACATGATCCCATAGAATACATAATGAACTACCGAACTTTACCTACCGATAACTCATTAAGTACCCTACAAGGGATTTTAAAACAATTTTCTTAGTTTTTATAAGTGGTGAGCATTTTCTAATAGGTATCAAAACATTTAATTAGAGTTTGAAAACTAGTTAAGATTTTTGTCCCATTTTATTTTTTTGCAAATTTTATAAAAATTTTGACAGAATGCTGTCTATATTTTGAGAAAACAGTTTTTCAAATACCTGTAAAAAAGCACTTCCAATGATTTATCTCATCAACTTCATCAAATCAACATCCATCCCAACCAATTTCAACATCATTTCTCAATTTCCAAAATTCAAAGCAATAATTTCCAATTCAAAGATTATCCAAAATAATACTAAGTAATTTCATTCAAATTAGAATAAAATACTTTCATTCATATTTCATTAAAGATATAACAATTTATATTAGAAAAATCCAAACTAAAATTTATTACAAACTTTATACAACTACTCATGATCATTTCCTACATTTACATACATTTACATACATCAAAATAATTTTTACAATCAGGGTATAACCGATGGAACTTCAGGGAAGGTGGCTCCACAATCCTTAGCAGCTCACTCTGCTGCTCCTCTAGTCTCTATATCTGCGGCAGCAATAACAGCCATCGCTGAGTACTATGACTCAGTAGTGCACAACATATTAAAATAATCTTTATGCGAAATTTAAATCATACTTATTCAAAAATTAAACTGATCATGAGAAATAAATTCAAAACATAACTTATAAAATTTTAATCCAAACAATTTTATTTCGAAAGTCTCAAAAAAAATTTCATAAAAACACACAGTTATATCATGCCATTCGAAATAATCATCATCTCAATAGCCAGAGGCTTATGAGAAGTCACATCACAAGGCTAGCTAGCTCAAATATGTGGGAACCCATTCTTTTTCTTCTACTACTGGCACACACCTCAAAAATTCAGCCAGAGAAGGAATCCAAATTCAAATATATGATCACTAGTCATGCTAGTGAGGCATTCAAATATATGATCATGACACTGTGGTTTCAAAACTGTCTTAATAATTTACTAAACATTTATTTCCATTTCAAACACAAACAAGTAACCTTTCAACAATTTAAGTTAAAAACATAATAAACATTTCAATTCATTCAAAACAATGTACAAAAGAAAATTTACAGAAATTCTATGTTGTGCACAAACCTTATGCGAGTCACCTCTTGGCCTTGACTCATTGCCTGGAGTCCTTTCCCAGTATTCTTTTCAACTGAAACATACAATTTCATTGTGTTTCAATATCATAATTTATCATAAATCCAAAAATGAATTCAAATCTACTTATACCTAGCTTTAATATGCTAAACTTGACGTTCTTTAAAATTTATATTTCGGGGTTACTATTCATGACACTATTCAAGTTAATTTGTTGACTTTTTAATGCTTAATAGGTATGGGAATTCCAATTTCACCCACATACCACATTTTGGTTACCTAATTTGTTGGTTTTGGTTGTTTTCTCAAAACTTAAGGCTTTTAGGCAAAATTTCAAATTTTCAATTTTGGTGTCCTGTTTTGCATTATTCCATTGGTCATGTTACTGTTAGAATTTGGCTAAGTTTTCTTCATAGAAATTGTTCCTTATTGTCTTAACTTTATTTATCTTTTCGAATCACTCGAATTGGAGTTTTGTAGCTCAAGTTATAGCCATTTGAACATGGCTGGCCGGATTGGTCTAACCCAGATTTTCTGGGCACCAACTTGGTTCTGGCAGTTTTAGGTCACCAAATTTGGGTAGCTAAATGACTTGGTTAATGGTATAATTTGGATTTGTGTTCTTCATGAAAGTTGTAGTACTATGTCATACCTTTCTAATGCACAAAACTCAAGTCATTTGGACCTGCCTAGCCCATGTTATGGCCAAATGAATAAATACTATTCATTTAGTCATTTTTGTATAGAGTAGTGTGCCCAATTCCGGATTTGGCCAATTTGTTCACTATGCTATGATCACTTTCTGGGCATGATTCCTAAATGAAAAATGTGCCATTTTATGTCTAGTTTCATTCCCAATTGGCCTCACACCAATTGCCTGCATAATTACCATATCCAATCCGAATTTCAATTTAGTTCTAACATTTCCTACACATCACACTTGGTCATACATGACCTTTTTTCAACTCAAGCAAGGTCAAACACATCATTTGACTAATTCTCAAAATTTTATCTCCAAAACCCTAGGTGCCAAAAACCCTAACTCATAAAATTCAAACCTAAAGCATTCTAAACATCTATCCATAGTTTACATACTTAATTCAACCTAAGTAACCATTCAAATGCATCAAATTCACCCATTTCAAACCCTAACTAAGGCTGGCTGAAATTCATGTTTGGTCCTTCAAGCATGTTTTCTTTTGATTTGTTTCAATTTCTAAGTTTATTAAAGCATATTTGTATGAAATTCAAAGAAATAAATTAGAGTTTATTACTAACCTTTGTGTAGTGATCCCCAACTCCCTTTTTCTCCAAATTGCTTTCTATTTCTTGCTCCTCTATACTTTTCAAGGTGCAAGGATTAGGTTTATGTTGATAATTTAGAGAAATTAATAGAAATTTGAGGGTTTTAAAAGCTTAGAATTAAGCTTTAATGGAGGAGGAAAATGGAAAGAGAGAGAAGTGAGAGAGGGAGATATGGGGCGGCTTAAATGAATAAGAAGAACCAATTTTTTTTTCTTTTTATTTTGTCTTTTAATTATTAAGATTTATCCCCAAATTTTCAATTATTTAAATATTAGGTTTATTGCATCATGCATGGTGTAATAACCTTTTTTAACCTTTTTTCTTTTTCTTTTTTTTTTTCATTTATTTTTCCATAGTTCTTTAATTAAATTCTTGATCCTGAAATTTTGTTTTCTCTGATTTTATTAGACAGTTAGGTCAGGAGTCAGCTCTAGGGGTGAATTGACCAAATTGCCCCTAGCTGGTTCGATCTGGTTTGCTAGTTATTTGATATTTCTTCCGGATCACTGACCTAATTATTTGACCGGCTTAACAATTCATTTTCATGATTTTCTCTTTTCCACTGTGTTCGCAATAGTCCTAGGGACCGCAGCGTCATATTTTACAGTTTTAAATTCGAGTTTAAATCGGCCTCGCAATCCTTCCCGAGAAGGTCACCCATCGCTGTGACTCTCGGCTCATTTAACCTTTTATGTTCTGTTTTTCTTATTTATACTTAACTAATTGATAATTACTAATTATTTGTGTTCAGGGTTTATCTAGTTGTCTTAGATGTGATTCTAATCCCCTTAATTATCTGAACTGACACCGGTCACTGGAATAGTGAAATATACCAGGCTATGTCAATAGGGGTGTTACACTTGGAAGTCCCATCACAAAATCCATAGTTATCTGTTCCCATTTCCACTCTTGTACTGGCAATGGATGTAACAAACCAACTGGTACTTGATGTTCTGCCTTTACTTGCTGACAAGTTAGGCATTTGAAGACAAAATCAGCTATATCCCTTTCATACCCATCCACCAGTAATGCTCTTCTAACTCTCTGTACATTTTAGTTCCACCAGGGTGCATAGCAAAAGGAAAGTCACACCTTACCCCTCTGTAAGGCATAACATGATCCCGTAGAACACCTAATGAACTACCGAAGTTCACCTACCGATAACTCATTAAGTATCCTACAAGGGATTTTAAACAATTTTCTTACTTTTGACAAGTGGTGAGCATTTTCCAAAAGGTATTTAAAACATATGATTAAAAGTAAATCTGGTTAATATTTTTGGTCCATTTTAGTTTTCCGCAAATTTTATAAAAATTTTGACAGAGTTCTGTCTGTATTTTGAGAAACCAGTTCTTCAAATACCTGTAAAAAGCACTTCTAAAAATTTTTCTCAACCACTACTTCGATTTCACAATCAAACTCAATCAATTTCACAATCATTTTAATAAATTTCTCAAGTTCAAAATTCAATAATCCTCAACATACTAGCAATACATTTCATTTAAATTAAATAAAATAGTTGTACTCATATTTCATTAGAGACAAAACAATTTATATACATTCTTACAAAATTTACATCAAAAGAAATACAAACTAAACTTTATTACAAACTTCATGCAAATTTTTGTACAAGTTGCTCAAGACCCATTTGCACGTCCATACATTTATATGCAATACATACATGAAAAGAAATATTTACAAATAGGGTATAAATTATACCCGATGACTTTAAGCTGATAACTCTTCACACCTCAAAGAAATTACCACCGCTTCCTCTAGCCTCAGATCTCATGCGGCAATAGAAGCCATCGCTGAGTACTAGGACTCAGTGGTGCACAACATACTAAAATAATCTTTATGCAGAATATAATCACATTTATTCAAAAATTTGACTAAACATGAGCATTAAATACAAAACATAAATTATGAAATTTTAATGCAAACCAAGTTCATTTCGAAGTATAAAAACACATTTCATAAAACCCACAGTTAGATCATGCCATTCGAAACAAATAGAATCTCAATAGCCATAGGCTAAAGAGAAATTACATCACAAGGCTAGCTAGCTCAAATATATGGATATCCATTCACATCCTCTTCTACTGGCACACCTCAACACTTCTCCAGAGAAGGAATCAAAATTCAAAACTCATTACCCCCACTAGTCGCGCTAGTGAGGTGTTCAAATATATGGTCATAACACTGTGGTTTCAAAACTTATTTTACATTTTGCTAAACATTGTCATTTCAATAAGCATAATAACTTTCAACAATTTAAGTCAAATATCATAAAAATGCCATCATCCAATATTTCGTATTATTCAAAACAGTATGCAAAAGATGATTATAAAAAGTATACGTTGTGCACAAACCTCAAACGAGTCGTCTGTTGTCCTTGACTCGACTCCTCGGGTTCTGTCCCAGTATTCTTTTCCACTGAAACACACAATTTCATAGTGTTTCAGCACCATAACTTAGCATAAATCCAATAATAAATTTAACTTCACTTTTACCTAGCTCTAACGTGCTAAATTCGATGTTCTTAAAATTTTGTGTTTTGGGTTACTATTCACTATACTATTAAAGTCAAATTATTGACTTTCTAAAGCTTAATAGGTATGGAAATTCTAACTTCACCCACATACCACATTTTGGTCACTAAACTTGTTGGTTTTGGTCATTTTCTCAAATTCTAAGTCTTTTAGGCAAATTTGGTAAATTTCAGTTTTGGAGTCCTAAGTTGCACTGTTCCATTGGTCACTTTATTGTTGGAATTTGGCAAAACTTTCTTCATAGAAAATGTTCCCCATTGTCTTAAGTTTATTGTCCTTTTTGAATCACCCCAATTGGAGTTTTGTAGCTCAAGTTATAGCCAAAATACAGTTACATCGCTCACGCAATCGCTCATGCTGCAGATTTTGGCTCTGGCAGATTTTTGATCCAACTTCGTTCAATAATTTGATCAAGTTAAGTCCATAATTTGGTCTAATTTCCTTCATACGAAATGTTCTACTATGTCTTAGGTTTCCATCGGTTCAAGATTCACCTAAATCGGAGTTTTTTAGAGAGAGTTATAGCCATTGAAACTTTACTATTCAAATGGCAATTCTGCAGTTTTGCAGGTTCAGTAACTCAACTTTGCTCAATAATTTGATTAGGTTAATGGCATAATTTGAGTTGGTATTCTTCATGAAAGTTTTAGATCTATATCTTATCTAATTACTGGTAAAATTTCAGATCATTTTGACCTTCCTAGCTCGAGTTATGACCAAATGAACAAATACTGTTTATTTGGTCAGTTTGTGCAGTGGCAGACTGCTCTTAACCAACTTTGGTCAATTGGTTCACTAGGTTCTGGTCAATTTTTGGGCATGGTTCCTTAATGAAAATTCTGTCATTTTATGTCTATTTTCATTCCCAATTGGTGGCATATCAATTGGACTTGTAAAATTTCTGTTTTGGTCCTTCAAAGTTGGCTTGGTCATGCTGCCAGCAGCATGACCATTTACCCTACGAATTTGACTTCCATTCTAACAATTCCCACACATCTCCTTTGGTCATTATTGACCATTTTTCACTTCACAATAGGTCAAAGTCATCATTTATGCATTTCTCCAAAATTTGCCTCAAAACCCTAGGCCTCCAAACCCTAATCTCACAACTTAATTACCATTAGTAATTTCAAAGTTCCCAACTACAATCATTCAACTAAGGGAGGTCCATAACTCATTCAAACCCATTAAATTCATGCAAATCATGGCCCCCTTCAAGCTGGCCGAAAATTCAATAATGGTCCTTCCCCCATATTTTCATTTCTTTTCATTAATTCTAAGCTCATTTCAACCATCACATATGCATTTAAAATGAAAAAAATGACAAGTTAACATACTAACCTCAACTTAAACACCAAATCTTCAATTGTTCTCCTTCTTTCTTCTTTCTTTCTTGTTCTTAAGTTGAGATTGCAAGGTCTAGTGAAGTTTTTAGGGGATTTATTAAGGTTGAGTGGAGGAATTAAAGCTCAAGTGCAAGCTTAATGGAGGATTAGCAATGGTGAAATGAAGGAGGGAGTGGGGCGGCACCAAGGAGAAGAAGAAGAGATTTTTCTATTTTTTTTTCTTTTGTTTTCTTTTATCAATTTTTCTTATGGAAGACCACAAAATATAATTTAATAAATATTTAATTAATTTAGTTATGGCATCATGCATGAGGTCATGCATGATGTCATCACCTTTTTACTTTTTTGATTTTCCTCTTTTTTTTTTCTATTTTTCTATTAGTTCTTTAATTTAATTCTCGATTCCGAAATTTTCTTTTCTCCGATTTTATTTGACAGTTAGGTTAGGAGTCAGCTCTCGGGGTCAATTGACCAAATTGCCCCTCGCCGATTCAACCCGGTTTGCAAATAATCCAATATTTCTTCTAACTCCCTGACCTAATTATTTGACTGGCTTAACAGTTCTTTTTCGTTATTTTCTCTTTTCCACTGTGTTCATAAGGGTCCTAAGGACCGCAGCGTCACTTTTTACAGTTCGAAATTTGAGTTTAAAATGACTTCGCAGTAGTTCCCGAGAAGGTCACCCATCGCTGTGACTCTCGGCTCGTTTAACTTCTTCTGTTCTATTTTTCTTGTTTACACTTAACTAATTGGACATTACTAATTATTTGTGTTTATAGCTTCTCTAGTTGGCTTAAGTGTGGTTCTAATCCCCTTAATTGTCTGGACTGACACCGGTCACCAGAACAGTGAAATCTACCAGGCTATGCAAACGGGGGTGTTACAATTCTCCCCCCCTTAAATAAATTTCGTCTCGAAATTTTACCTGGTATCAATCTCTGAACAGCTGTGGGTGCTGTCTCCTCATGTCCTCTTCTCGTTCCCAAGTAGCCTCCTGGCCAGAATGATGGTTCCACAGCACTTTTACCAATGGTATCTGCTTGTTTCGTAATTGCTTCACCTCATAAGCCAGAATCTATATGGGTTCTTCTTCATATGTGAGGTCTGGATTTACTTCAATTTCCTCTACTGGTAGTACATGAGATGGGTCTGATCGATACCTCCTCAACATCGATACATGGAAAACATTATGTATCTTTTCCAACTCTGGAGGTAATGCCAACCGATATGCCAAAGGACCCACTCTTTCCAGAACCTCATATGGCCCAATAAAATGAGGACTCAGTTTCCCCTTTCTGCCGAATCTCATAATTCTCTTCCAAGGAGAAACTTTGAGGAATACTTTCTCACCCACTGCATACTCAATATCCCTTCTTTTCAAATCAATGTAGGACTTCTGACGGTCCGATGCAGTCTTAAGTCGATCTCGGATCACCCTGATCTTCTCCTCAGTTTGCTGAACAATTTCGGGTCCAATCATCTTTCTTTCACCCACGTCATCCCAACACAACGGGGTTCTACATTTTCTGCCATACAAAGCTTCATATGGAGGCATCCCAATGCTTGATTGGTAGCTGTTGTTGTAAGCAAACTCAATCAAAGGCAAGTGTGTATCCCAACTGCCCTCAAACTCAATCACACAAGCCCGTAGCATGTCCTCCAAGATCTGAATTACCCTCTCGCATCGCCATCTGCGTGGATGGAATGCGATCTTGAAGTTCAATCTAGTTCCTAGGGCTCTTTGAAGACTACCCTGCAATCTAGAAGTGAACCTAGGATCTCTATTCGACACGATGGATACCGGCACTCCATGCGCCTCACAATCTCATTGATGTATAACTTGGCCAATCTTTCTAAATCGTAGTCCATCCGAATCGCGTAAAATGAGCAAATTTAGTCGATCTCACAACAATGACCCAAATCGCATCATGACTCTTCCGTGTCCTCGGAAGTCCCATCACAAAATCCATCGTTATTCTCTCCCATTTCCACTGCATCGTAGTGGATGTAACAACCAATGGTACTTGATGCTCTGCTTTACTTGTTGACAAGTTAGGCATTTAGAAATAAACTCTGCCACATCTCTTTTCATACCCATCCACCAGTAATGCTCCTTTAGCCCTCTATACATTTTTGTACCACCAGAGTGCATGGCAAAAGGAGACTCATGTGCTTCCTTCAAAATGATCTTCCTCAATTCAACATCATTAGGAACACATATTCTGCCCTGGTGTAGCAAAGAGACCATCATCTCCGATTGAGAATTCGGTTTCTTGCCCCGCTGACTTCTTCCAATACTCGATACTTCGATCATTACGAGCAGCCATTCTAATCGATCAATCAACACCGGTCAGACATGCCATGCAACTGCTGTCTGCCCATCATCATTAATCTCTAAGCTGGCATGCAATGATCTCAACTCATGTACCAAAGACAAAGGAGTAACCCGTAGACTTGCCATAGTCTTGCGACTTAAGGCATCAGCCACAACATTAGCTTTCCCTGGCTGATAGTCTATTAGACAATCATAGTCTTTTATCAACTCTAACCATCTCCTCTGTCTCAAATTCAGCTCCTTCTGGGTGCCCAAATACTTTAAACTCTTATGATCTGTGTAGATGTAACACTTTTCCCCATACAAATAGTGTCTCCAGATCTTAAGAGCAAACACAATAGCTGCAAGCTCCAAATCATGTGTCGGATAATTCCTCTCATGCGGTTTCAGCTGGCGTGATGCATAGGCAATGACATTTTGATCTTGCATCAATACACAGCCTAACCCATTGTGAGAAGCATCACTATAAACTGTGTATTCTTTACCTGGGGTAGGTAAAGTCAGGACTAGAGCTTCAGTCAAACATCTCTTCAATTCATCAAAACTCTGCTGGCATTTATCCGTCCACTGAAATTTCACATCTTTTCTAAGCAGCTTGGTCAATGGAGATGCCAACATGGAGAATCCCTTCACAAATCTACGGTAGTATCCAGCTAAACCCAGAAAACTGCGAATTTCTGTGACATTTCTGGGTGGCCTCCAATTAAGGACAGCTTCAATCTTACTTGGATCTACCTTAATGCCCTCTTCTGATACTACATGCCCCAAGAAAGATATTTCCTTCAGCCAAAATTCACATTTCGACAATTTGGCATATAGCTGTTTCCCTCTCAAAGTCTGTAGTACAATCCGCAGATGTCTATCATGCTCTTCTGCATTCCTCGAATAGACCAATATATCATCTATGAATACCACAACAAACTGGTCGAGGTATGGTCTGAAGATAGTGTTCATCAGATCCATAAAAGCAGCCAGAGCATTAGTTAACCCGAATGGCATAACCAAAAACTCATAATGGCCATAGCGGGTTCTAAAGGCAGTTTTAGGAATACTCTGCTCTTGTACTTTCAGCTGATAATAACCTGATCTCAGGTCAATTTTGGAGAACACACCGCACTTTAACTGATCAAACAAGTCATCAATGCGGGGCAATGGATATCTATTCTTTATTGTCACCTTATTCAACTGCCGATAATCAATACACAAGCAGAGAGTGCCATCTTTCTTCTTTACAAATAACACTGGCGCTCCCCAAGGTGACACACTAGGGCGGATAAAGCCCTTGTCAAGCAATTCTTGCAACTACACTTTCAACTCTTTCAATTCTGCAGGTGCCATTCTATATGGCGTTATAGAGATTGGGTCCACACCAGGCATAACATTAATCTCAAACTGCACCTCTCTTTCTGGAGGTAATCTTGGCAATTCATCAGGAAACACATCCGGAAAGTCACATACCGTAGGGATGTCCCTCAGTGCTGCACTCCCCACTTGGGTGTCTATCACATGTGCCAAGTATGCTTCACACCCCTTTCTGATCATCCTTCTGGCTAGTGCAGTCGAAATGATGTTTGATGGCAGTAAATGCCTCTCCCCGTGTATTACCACATCACCGTACAAAGGGAGACCAAAAGTGACTGTCTTCAGTCTACAGTCAATCATGGCGTGATGCCTGGCTAACCAATCCATGCCCAAGATAATATCATACTCTCTAAAGGGCATTTCAATCAAGTCTGACAGGAAAACATGTCCTTGGATCACCAAAGGACAGTCACTATAAATTCTGTTGACCCAGACCTCTTGTCCTAATGGACTAGTTACTAGCACTTCAAAATCCATTTGCACACATGGAACAGCAAGTGAACTGACTATGCTAGCACTAACATATGAATGGGTTGAACCCGGATCAAACAACACAAATACATCTTGATCAGAGATAGAGAATGTACCAGCTACCACATCGGAAGTCTCAGCCTCTTCTCGATGTCTCATTGTGTAGACTCTGGCTGAAGCACTTCCTTGTACTGATTGACCAACCGTGCCCTGACTGCCTGAAGTAGTGCCTCTACCTCTGCCTCTTCCTCTGCCAAATGACTGTGAACCTCTGGGAACAGGACTCTGAATAGATCCCTCGGCAGTAGTAGGAGCTGGACCATATCTCGGAGCACTAGTACAGTCTTTAGCTATATGGCCCTTGCCTCCACAGTTAAAGCAGGCTCCAGTGGCCTAATAACACTCCTCCCCATGAATCTTGCCACAAGTCTCACAGGGGCGGGCAGAATGTGAACCCCTGCTCGACTGCTGACCAGACCTAGGGGGTCTCTGTCTAGAAAATCTACCCCTACCAAATCTTCCACCTCGACCCCTGCTGGGTCCACTAAACTTCTTTTTCTTTCCAAAGGTAGCACCAGAACTCTGTTCAACTGATTTTTCTCCCTTGTCTTTTCCTGATTTCTCAGCTTTTTCTGATTTTTCTTTCACTGGAGTTGCTTCTGATTCAATTCTCTCCAGTTCAAGTGCTTGAGACATAAGCTCTGAAAAGTTTCTGTGTCGAAATCCCACAACTTGCATCCTTATGCTGGGCTTCAAACCCGTCTCAAATCTCTTGCACCTTGCCTTGCTGGTAGTAAGGAGACTCCCCGCATAGTGGCTCAAGCGAGAGAACTCCCTCTCATACTCTGCTACTGATCGATTTTCTTGTTTCAAACTCAAAAATTCTTGCAACTTCTGATCAACATATGCATCTGGGATGTATTTCTGTTTGAACTCTCTGATGAAGTCATCCTAGGTCAGCACTGGTGGTTCAGCCAAGCTGTGGGGGATGGTCTTCCACCAATCATACGCATCCCCTTGCAGTAGCGACACAGAATATTCAAACTTCAGCTCATCTGGGCAGTGCAATTTCTTAAACACTCTGTCCATTTTTTCAAGCCATTGCTCTGCCTCTAAAGGGTCCACTGTACCCTTAAATTCTGCAGCCCCATACTTTAGTAATTTATCATACTGTCTGGCTGGAGGCAGTGGTTGTGCCACAGGTGGTTGGGGTGGAGCTTGAACAGGCATCCCCCCAGCCATTTGTTGAAACATTGCCGCCATCTGCTGTGCAAACTATGGAGGAAACTACAGCATTTGCGGGGTTGGTGCTACTGACCCACTAACATTCAGTAAAGCTGGGGCTTCCCCTTATGCCTCAGCTTCAACAGACTGCTCAACTGAGCAATCCCCTTCTTCCATTTCAGGCTGAAGTTAGGGTATCTCCTGAACAAGTAACACAAGGAGATTTCCCTCCGTTAGTTCATATTCATGATGTAATGCACTGTATGTAACAATTATGGACATTGAGCAGTTGTACTTAACAAAGAAAAGACACAAATTCACAATTTAAAATATACTTCAAAACTTTGCTCTGATACCACTAAAACATGTCACACCTTACCCCTCTGTAAGGCATAACATGATCCCGTAGAATACCTAATGAACTACCGAACTTCACCTACCGATAACTCATTAAGTATCCTACAAGGGATTTTAAACAATTTTCTTACTTTTGACAAGTGGTGAGCATTTTCTAATAGGTATTTAAAACATATGATTAAAAGTAAATCTGGTTAATATTTTTGGTCCATTTTAGTTTTCCGCAAATTTTATAAAAATTTTGACAGAGTTCTGTCTGTATTTTGAGAAACTAGTTCTTCAAATACCTGTAAAAAGCACTTCTAAAAATTTTTCTCAACCACTACTTCGATTTCACAATCAAACTCAATCAATTTCACAATCATTTCAATAAATTTCTCAAGTTCAAAATACAATAATCCTCAGCATACTAGCAATATATTTCATTTAAATTAAATAAAATAGTTGTACTCATATTTCATTAGAGACAAAACAATTTATATACATTCTTATAAAATTTACATCAAAAGAAATACAAACTAAACTTTATTACAAACTTCATACAAATTTTTGTACAAGCTGCTCAAGACCCATTTGCACGTCCATACATTTATATGCAATACATACATGAAAAGAAATATTTACAATTAGGGTATAAATTATACCCAATGACTTTAAGCTGATAACTCTTCACACCTCAAGAAATTTCCACGCTCCTTTAGTCTCTCAGATTCATGCGATAATAGAAGCTGCCACAGTACTAGGACTCAGTGGTGCACAATATACTAAAATAATATTTATGCAGAATATAATCACATTTATTCAAAAATTTGACTAAACATGAGCATTAAACACAAAACATGAATTATGAAATTTTAATGCAAACCAAGTTCATTTCGAAGTATCAAAACACATTTCATAAAACCCACAGTTAGATTTTGCCATTCGAAACAAATAGAATCTCAATAGCCAGAGGCTAAAGAGAAATCACATCACAAGGCTAGCTAGCTCAAATATATGGATATTCATTCACATCCTCTTCTACTGGCACACCTCAACACTTTTCCAGAGAAGGAATCAAAATTCAAAACTAATTACCCCCACTAGTTGCGCTAGTGAGGTGTTCAAATATATGGTCATGACACTGTGGTTTCAAAACTTATTTTACATTTTGCTAAACATTGTCATTTCAATATGCATAATAACTTTCAACAATTTAAGTCAAATATCATAAAAATGCCATCATCCAATATTTCGTATTATTCAAAACAGTATGCAAAAGATGATTATAAAAAGTATACGTTGTGCACAAACCTCAAACGAGTGGTCTGTTGGCCTTGACTCGACTCTTCGAATTCTGTCCCGGTATTCTTTTCCACTGAAACACACAATTTCACAGTGTTTCAGCACCATAACTTAGCATAAATCCAATAATAAATTTAACTTCACTTTTACCTAGCTCTAACGTGCTAAATTCGACGTTCTTAAAATTTTGTGTTTCGGGTTACTATTCACTGCTCTATTAAAGTCAAATTACTGACTTTCTAAGGCTTAATAGGTATGAAAATTCCAACTTCACCCACATACCACATTTTGGTCACTAAACTTGTTGGTTTTGGTCATTTTCTCAAATTCTAAGTCTTTTAGGCAAAATTTGGTAAATTTCAGTTTTGGAGTCCTAAGTTGCACTATTCCATTGGTCACTTTATTTTGGTTGAATTTGGCAAAACTTTCTTCATAGAAAATGGTCCCCATTGTCTTAAGTTTATTGTCCTTTTTGAATTACCCCAATTGGAGTTTTGTAGCTCAAGTTATAGCCAAAATACAGTTACTGTTCACGTGCACTGTTCATGCTGCAGATTTTGGCTCTGACAGATTTTTGATCCAACTTCGTTCGATAATTTGATCAAGTTAAGTCCATAATTTGGTCTAATTTCCTTCATACGAAATGTTCTACTATGTCTTAAGTTTCCATCAGTTCAAGATTCACCTAAATCGGAGTTTTCTAGAGAGAGTTATAGCCATTGAAACTTTACTGTTCAAATGGCAATTCTGCAGTTTTGCAGGTTCAGTAACTCAACTTTGCTCAATAATTTGATTAGGTTAATGGCATAATTTGAGTTGGTGTTCTTCATGAAAGTTTTAGATCTATATCTTATCTAATTACTGGTAAAATTTCAGATCATTTTGACCTTCCTAGCTCGAGTTATGACCAAATGAACAAATACTGTTCATTTGGTCAGTTTGTGCAGTGGCAGACTGCTCTTAACCAACTTTGGTCAATTGGTTCACTAGGTTCTGGTCAATTTTTGGGCATGGTTCCTTGATGAAAATTGTGTCATTTTATGTCTATTTTCATTCCCAATTGGTGGCATATCAATTGGACTTGTAAAATTTCCATTTTGGTCCTTCAAAGTTGGCTTGGTCATGCTGCCAGCAGCATGACCATTTACCCTACGAATTTGACTTCCATTCTAACAATTCCCACACATCTCCTTTGGTCATTATTGACCATTTTTCATTTCACAATAGGTCAAAGTCATCATTTATGCATTTCTCCAAAATTTCCCTCAAAACCCTAGGCCTCCAAACCCTAATCTCACTACTTAATTACCATTAGTAATTTCAAAGTTCCCAACTATAATCATTCAACTAAGGGAGGTCCATAACTCATTCAAACCCATTAAATTCATGCAAATCATGGCCCCCTTCAAGCTGGCCGAAAATTCAATAATGGTCCTTCCCCCATATTTTCATTTCTTTTCATTAATTCTAAGCTCATTTCAACCATCACATATGCATTTAAAATGAAAAAAATGACAAGTTAACATACTAACCTCAACTTAAACACCAAATCTTCAATTGTTCTCCTTCTTTCTTCTTTCTTTCTTGTTCTTAAGTTGAGATTGCAAGGTCTAGTGAAGTTTTTAGGGGATTTATTAAGGTTGAGTGGAGGAATTAAAGCTCAAGTGCAAGCTTAATGGAGGATTAGCAATGGTGAAATGAAGGAGGGAGTGGGGCGGCACCAAGGAGAAGAAGAAGAGATTTTTCTTTTTTTTTTCTTTTGTTTTCTTTTATCAATTTTGCTTATGGAAGACCACAAAATCTAATTTAATAAATATTTAATTAATTTAGTTATGGCATCATGCAATAGGTCATGCATGATGTCATCACCTTTTTACTTTTTTGATTTTCCTCTTTTTTTTCTATTTTTCTATTAGTTCTTTAACTTAATTCTCGATTTCGAAATTTTCTTTTCTCCGATTTTATTTGACAGTTAGGTCAGGAGTCAGCTCTCGGGGTCAATTAACCAAATTGCCCCTCGCCGATTCAACCCGGTTTGCAAATAATCCAATATTTCTTCCGACTCCTTGACCTAATTATTTGACTGGCTTAACAGTTCTTTTTCATGATTTTCTCTTTTCCACTGTGTTCATAAGGGTCCTAAGGACCGCAACATCACTTTTTACGGTTCGAAATTTGAGTTTAAAATGACTTCGCAGTCGTTCCCGAGAAGGTCACCCATCGCTGTGACTCTCAGCTCGTTTAACTTCTTCTGTTCTATTTTTCTTGTTTATACTTAACTAATTGCACATTACTAATTATTTGTGTTTATAGCTTCTCTAGTTGTCTTAAGTGTGGTTCTAATCCCCTTAATTGTCTGGACCAACACCAGTCACCAGAACAGTGAAATCTACCAGGCTATGCAAACAGGGGTGTTACAAGGAAACTCATGTGCTTCCTTTATAATGATCTATCTCAATTCCACATTATTAGGAATGCACATTCTACCCTAATGTAGCAATAAACCATCATCTCTCACAAAGAGTTCAAGTTTCTTGCCCTGCTGAACTTCTTTCAGTAGCTTCTAATATTTCTTATCATTCTGAGCAGCCATTCTGATCTGATCAATCAACACTGGCTGTACATGCCATGCAACTACTGTCTGTCCCTCATCATCAATCTCCAAACTGGCATGTTGTGCTTTCAACTCATGTACCATGGACAAAGGAGAAACTCTGAGACTTGCCATAGTCTTGCGACTTAAGGTGTCAGCCACTACATTTGCTTTATCTGGCTGATAGTCTATTAAGCAATCATAATCTTTAATCAGTTCTAACCTTTGCCTCTGTCTCAAATTCAATTCCTTCTGGGTGCCCAAATACTTCAAGCTCTTGTGATCTATATAAATATAACACTTCTCCCCATATAAGTAATGTCTCTAGATCTTCAGAGCAAATACAATAGCTGCTAGCTCCAAGTCATGTGTCGGATAGTTCCTCTCATGCGGTTTCAGCTGGCATGATGCATAAGCAATAACATTCCGATCTTGCATCAGTACACAGCCTAACCCATTGTGAGAAGCATCATTATAAACTGTGTATTCTTTACCCGGGGTAGGTAAAGTAAGGACTGGAGCTTCAGTTAAATACCTTTTCAACTCATCAAAACTCTACTGGCATTTATCTGTCCACTAAAATTTCACATCTTTTCGAAGCAGCTTGCAGTGGAGAAGCCAACATAAAAAACCCTTTCACAAATCAGCAGTAGTATCCAGCTAAACCTAGAAAACTGCGAATTTCAGTGATATTCCTGGGTGGCTTCCAATTAAGGATAGCTTCTACCTTGCTAAAATCTACCTTGATCCCTTCAGCTACCACAACATGTCCCAAGAAAGAGATTTCTTTCAGCTAAAATTCACATTTCGACAATTTGGCATATAGCTATTTCTCCCTTAAGGTCTGTAGTACAATCCGCAGATGTCTGTCATGTTCCTCTGCATTCCTCGAATATATCAAAATGTCATCAATAAACACAACTACAAATTGGTCGAGGTATGGTTTGAAGATAGTGTTCATCATATCTATAAAAGTAGCTGGAGTATTAGTTAGCTCGAATGGCATTACCAGAAACTCACAGTGGCCATATCAAGTTCAGAAAGCAGTTTTTTGAATACTCTGCTCTTGCACTTTCAACTGATAATAACGAGATCGCAAATCAATTTTGGAGAACACAGCTACACCCTTCAACTGATCAAACAGATCATCAATGCGAGGCAATGGATATCTGTTCTTTATTGTCACCTTATTCAACTACTGGTAGTCAATACATAAGCGGAGAGTGCCATCTTTCTTTTTAACAAACAATACTGGTACTCCCTAAGGTGACACACTAGGGCGGATGAAGCCCTTTTCAAGTAGTTCTTGCAACTGTACCTTCAACTCTTTCAATTCTGCTAGTGCCATTCTGTATGGTGTTATGGAGATTGGATCCACACCAGGCATAACATTAATCTCAAACTGCACTACTCTTTCCGGAGGTAATCCTGGCAATTCATTAGGAAACACATCTGGAAAGTCATATACTGTAGGGATGTCCCTCAATGCTGGGCTTCGCACTTGGGTGTCTACCACATGTGCCAAGTATGCTTCACACCCCTTTCTGATCATTTTTCTGGCTAGTGTAGCCGAAATGATATTTGATGGCAATAGCTGCCTCTCCCCGTATATTACACATCAATGTACTGAGAGAGACCAAAAGTGACTGTCTTTAATCTACAGTCAATCATGGCGTGATGCCTAGCTAACCAATCCATGCCCAAGATGATATCATAATCTCTGAAGGGCATTTCAATCAAATCAAACAGAAAAGTATGTCCTTGGATCACCAAAGGACAATCCCTATACACTCTATTGACCCTGACCTCTTGTCCTAGCAGACTTGTTACTAGCACCTCAAAGTTCATTTTTGTACACGGAACAGCAATGCAATCAATGACGCTAGCACTCACATAGGAGTGGGTAGAACTCGGATCAAATAGGACAAACACATCTTGATTAAAAGTTGAGAAGGTACCAGCCACAATATTAGATGTCTCAGCCTCCTCTCTCTGTCTTATTGCGTAGACTCTGACTGAAGCACTGCCTTGCTCTGACTGATTCACTGTGCCTTGGCTACCAGATGGACTATCTCTACCCCTGCCTCTACCTCTGCTAGGTGGTTGTGAACCTCTGGTGGCAGGATTCTAAACTGACCATTCTACAGTAGTAGGAGGTGGCCTAACTCTACGGGCATTAGTGCAGTCTTTGGCAAAGTGTCCTGTATCCCCGCACTTATAATAGGCTCCTATGGCCTTGTAGCATACCCCACCATGATTTCTACCACAAGTTTCACATTGATGGGGAGGGTAGGAACTTCTGGAAGTCTGCTGACCAGATAGAGGAGGTCTTTGTCTCGAAAATCTTCCCCTACCAGACTTTTTACCACCCTTGTTGTGTCCCCCAAAGTTCTTTCTCTTTCCAGGAGGACCACTAGAACTCTAATCTACTGACTTCTCCTCTTTCTCTTTTTCTGTCTTCTTTGATTTCTTTTTCTCTGGGGCCGCTTCTGACTCAATCCTTTCTAATTCAAGTGCATATTTATAATGTAATGTACTGTACGTATCAAATCATGACATTGAGCAGTTGTACTATGAAGAAAGAACATTCAAATTACAGGTCAAAATAGAATTTCAAAACAAGCTCTAATACCACTAAAACATGTCACACCTTACCCCTCCGTAAGGCATAACATGATCCCGTAGTATACCTAATGAATTACCAAACTTTGCCTACTGATAACTCATTAAATACACTACAAGAGATTTTAAACCTTTTCTTATTTCTTTTTACAGTGGTGAGCACTTTTGACAGGTGTTAAATTTTTTTTTAACTGAGGTGAAATCAAATAACAAATCTGAGTATCAGTAATTTCTATAAAAATTTCGGTAGAGTGCCGTTTGTATTTTGAATAAAACAGTTCTTCAAAAACCTATAAAAAAGCACTTCCAATATATTTATTCAATCCTAAACTCCAGTATGGCTCAACACAAATCAATTTTCTCAACATTTGTCAAACTCAATTCAACATCAATTTCTAGTAGTTCCAAAAGCTGAGATAAAAAAAATATATTACAACATTTTTACAAGCTAAAATAATTTATAACTTTAGTTTACAACTGCTTAAGATGAAGTACACTATATATATATACAATCACATACATTACAACAAAAACTACAAAAAAAGTGGTATACTCAATATACCCGGAAGAATCCCAAAAGTGTAGCACAAGCAGCCTACTATGCTGCTCTATCTGTCTGTCTACCTGCGACAGCAATGAAAAAGCTATCGCTGAGCCAATGTCATAGTGGTGCACAACATTAAGAAAATGCAATTTAAAACCATAAACTATAAATCATATAAACCGTGGATACTTAAAATCATAGTTAAATTCAAAAGACAGAGAATGTCATAAAGAATTAAACTCCATTTCACAATGTCTCAATGAATATCAATAAATCACACACACAGCTTAGTCATGTTTCCAAAGTCCGATTCGTTCCAAAAGCCAATGGCTAATGAGGAAAACATAGCTAGCTAGCAATTATATGAGTACTCATCCTATTCATCCTCAACTGGCACACACCTCAACACTTTAGCCAGAGACGGAATTCAAAGCCAATTCGTCCCACTAGACAAGCTAGCGAGGAATTCAATCAAATATACATGATAGTTGTGGTTTCAAACCATTTACAATATTTTTCAAGCAAGAAGTATCCATCAAATTCCATTCAAACAATTTTTTCACAATTTAAACAATAACATATAAATTGTCATAATTTATTTCAATTGAAAATTCAAAAGAAATAACTATTGTGCACAAACCTCTGATGAATAGTCTCTTGGCCTTTACTCAGTGGTTCTTTCTTCTTTCCTGAGTCTTTGCTAACTGAAACATACAATTTAAAGTGTTTCAGTACTCATTTAAATTGTTTCTAACTATCAGGATCAATAATTAAATTTATTTAATACTATTGCTTTCATTAGTCAACCTATAATGTTGACCTTTGATGCACTCTAGGAGAATAAATTTTAATGTTACCAATATTTCACATTTTATAGTCCTTTAGTGTTGGTACATGTTACCAATTTCATTTTCAAGTATATTGCATTTTATTGCAATTTATAGTCCTTTAAATTTACCAATATGCTGTATTGACCTAGCCAGATGACCTAGTTTCCTCGATTTTTGGGTTCTGGTCAGAATTACAAACTTGTAAGTCTATGTCTTAGTGAACTTTTGCCACAAATTTTAGGTCATTTGGAGTTTACTAGATCAAGTTATGGTCATTTTACTATTGCTGGACAGATTGCACTAAAATGGCAAACTTATGTCATTTTTAGGTCATTTCCGATTCTGGCAGTTTTTATACCCGAACTTGTGCAAGCATTTTGACTTGCTTATGGTCATTTTTGGGTTTTATTATCTCTACAAAAGATGTAGCCCTATGTCTAAGCTTTCTAACGACATAAATTTTAGGTCATTTGGACCTGTTTTGAGTGAGTTATGGCCAAAATACTGACTGCTGTTCAAATGGTCAATTTTCAGGTTTGCAAAGTCACTAATCCGGATTTGGTCAATTTTCATGTCACTTTTTGGACAGAATTTAGGTAGGCTTCCAACACGAAAGTTGGCACATTTTGTGCCTAGTTTCACCTCCAATTGGCCTCATACCAATTGGAGTCACACAATTCCATTTATAGCCTAAAACACATACTGCCCTTAACTCATTTTTAAAGCATCAAACCAATCACGCATTCAACTAGCTATAACTTCATGCCCAAACAAAATTCTGCATTTGTATCATACCACAACCATTCATTAGTTTACATTATAGTAACTTTGGGCAGAATATAACCAATTGGCAATGCGTCATTTACACTTCCATTTCACAATATCCAATTCTAAACAATATATCCACAGAATACTCCTAACCAATACATATAACTTCCATCATCAAATTACATACATATTCACTACCATATCATATAAATATGCTGCCACTTTTAGTACCATAATTCAACAAACTTTTCATGAATTTAAACACTTCCAATCTTCATCATGAGGCTGCCCAAGTAACACATATACATCAAGCTTCCATTTTAACTTTTCAAACTTACAATTCAAACTATATACATGATAAATCAACTCCTATACATTTAAGCACTTAAATCAATACCTCAAAACACCATTTACATGAAGAAATAATTCATTAACATTGATATTTCATAGCTGCTGAAAACAGTACCTTCCAATAACTCATTAAAACCTCAAAGTTTCTTCATAAATCAACTCACCACAATACCCACACAAACTTTAACAAAGAAATGATGAAGAAATGGTTACTTACCTCTTGTGAGCTTGGCTAAACTTCACCCATTCCTCTTAAAATTACTATCAAATTCTTGCTTGCAAGGTGGGAATAAACTTTAATGAAGACAAGTTGTGGAAAGCATGGCTTGATCATGGAGATTTGAGCTTGGAAAGTGGGCGGCCATGGATGAGAGCTTGGGAGAGTAATTCAGATGGTTTGAAGTGAGAGGTTGAAGATGAAGTTTCTGTCCACAATTATTGTATTTTAATGTCCATTAACTTCACTTAGTGGAGCACTAAGTTTGGTTAAAGTATTAAATTAATCCAAGATTCATAATTTACATTTTTATGCACCAAACATTCATCATTTATATTATGTATCACAATTTAATTTTTTTATGAAATTTTCAAAGTTTAATATCATTTATTTTTAATAGGCATTTAGGTCAAAAGGCAACTCGAGGTGTCAATTGACCAAAATGCCCCTATTCGATTTGTATTCCCGATTTTTCGATAACACCGATTTTTGTTAGTTTCTCGATTTCTCATTTTTCTTTGTACCAATTAATTAATTTTTCTTTGACATTTTATAAGTCAATTATACCTCAATAAATGTTTATTTAAGTCTTAAAAATATTTCTCAGGGTTCCCCGCGGTCCAGAGCTAGTCAACAGTCCACGCCGCAACTTCCCGGTGCGGTCACCCATCGCTACTGTTTTTGGCTCGTTTAACTTAGTTACATTTCATTGCTCTTATTTTTTCTTTGTTTTTCATGTAATTTCCTCTATTGTATTTCATTATTTTATATCTCTTTACGATTATTTAAGTGTAGTTCCAGGCATTCTAGTTGTCCGAACAGACACTGGTCACCGGAACAATAGAATGCACTATCGAACATAGGGGTGTTACAAAAACAGCTTTTCTCAATGGATACATTGAAGAAAACATTTTCATGGAACAACCTAGGGGTTTTGAATCCCAAGATGGTTCCAAAGTATGCAAGCTAAAGCGATCCATTTATGGGTTGAAGCAAGCTTCGAGGAGTTCGAACATCCACTTTGATGAAGCCATTAAGTCATTTGGTTTTATCAAAAATGAGGATGAGCCATGTGTATATAAGAAGCTTAGTGACAGTGCTATCACTTTCCTTGTCATATATGTGGATGATAATCTGTTAATGGGTAATGACACAAGTATGTTGATAACTGTAAAGGTATGGTTGTCAAATACATTCTCTATGAAAGACTTAGGGGAGGCAACCTATATTCTTGGGATTCGCATCTATAGAGATAGAGCGAAAAGAATAATTAGTTTATCCCAAAGTTTATACTTGGAAAAGGTGTTAAAGAGGTTTAACATGCTTGATTCCAAGAGAGGATTGTTATCAGTGAGACATGGTATCTACCTTTCTAAAGAGATGCCTCCAAAAACACCTAAACAAAGAGATAAAATGGCTAGGATTCCGTATGCTTCGATTATTGGAAGTTTGATGTATGCAATGTTATGTACTAGGCCGGATATCGAATATGCTGTTAGTTTGACTAACAAGTATCAATCCAATCCAGGTTTGGAACACTGGATAGCTGTCAAGAATATCCTTAAGTACTTGAGAAGAACTAAGGATTTATTCTTGATTTATGGAGGTAGAGACTTGCAATTGGATGGTTATACTGATTCTGATTTCCAATCAGATATCGATGATAGAAAGTCTACCTCTGGATATGTGTTCATTCGTAATGGAGGTGCATGTTAGTAGTATGCCCTAAAGCATATCATTTAGTATGTATCTTGTACATGTTTTTATAAATAAAAAGTATTTTTACTTTTTCATTTACATAATATATTTATGTGTAATAGAAAAGGTCCATTGATATTTTATTAGAAATTCTATTCTTAAGTTGTTAAGAATATGAGTGACAGTATTTCTAGCACAAAGTATCACAAATTGGTTCACAATCGATGATACTTCACAATAAGGATATGAATTATCCAGAAAGATTGTAATCATGCTTGTTCCCAAGTTATTTATATGAGATGTGAATAAGATAGAATGGTGAGTCTCAGGCTATATAACAAACATAATAGGCACTTATACATGATAAGTAGGTTGAACTAGTGACATTTATGACAAGCACATGGAGTTTACTCTTATCAATGCATTGTCATAAATCATATCAGTGCATATAATCTTTAGACCTAAGATAGCACAGTTATCTTGCATATAGGTGGTTTGAGTTTGATACTGCTTTCATACTTGTATTGTGTATGGGTGTATGGGCATGTGTTGGCTCCTACTAGTTATATATGGAGGTAGGTGTTGATCAAGATGGAATCTGTTACCCTAAGTAAGTAGGGATAAAATCCTATGTTCATTTAATTGTTCTTGATGTTTCAAGTTCCTGGCCAGGACAGATAGATTTAATCAGAAAAGAGTTTCTGATGAGAAAATCTTTTTAATCAAGAACTGGTATCAAAAGAGAACATAATATTCATAGCAAATGGGGTTTGACATAAACCATGACTCCAACTCGAATTAGGATTTTGTAACAGAGAGATTCTAGTGTATGGTAACATATGATTATAGGTTCATTTAAGATAAACCTTATTACTAATTGGTTGGCCATGGCATGCTATGCTAGGTGTTAACCATGGTCTATGAGGTGCATAAAATGATTTAGAGAAATCATTTATGGTAAGAAAGAGTTCTGATGATATTAAGAGTTGATATCATGTCTCATTGCCAATTAGTGATGAGCCTAGTAAGTCACACACATACACAAGTAATCACCAAATTAAATATGATTTAATTAATTAATTAAAGAGTTAGGTTTGCAATTAGATTGCAAAGTCCCTAGCATGGCTTGAAATCAAATCTAGGTTATTAGATGTATAGTATAAGTTAAATTTATATTTTAAGTGTTTAAATATGAATTTAATTAATGAGAAATTAATTAATAAAGATTAATTAATTAATTTATATTTGATATAAATTGATTAGTAGAAGAGAAATAATTATTTTGGGTTGAGAACTCAAAATTAAGACACAGGGTATTTGGTCATTTCACAGGGTGACATGTGGCGCCATGAGATGGTGACACATGGCACTACACATAAGCTTGCCATATGTCTTTTAATCATGTAAGATGATCAAAGTCAAGATTAAATATAGGTTTGACACTTGGCACAATGTGATTGGGTTAATTAAACCTAGAGCTAATTAAAAGGTGACATGTGGCAAGGGTTTTAAGTGGTGACCTAGCTATATAATGTGTTGTTATGAAAAAAAAAAAAAAACAAGCTGCTATTCTTCTTTGGTGCCGCCACCTTTGATTGCCTTATCCTCTCTTCTTCTTCATCTCTCATCATTTCAAAGAGATTAGACAATAATCTCTTGAATTAAAAATACTAGAAATCGTTTATAGTGTCCTGTTTACATTTGTAATCTCTCCAAAGGCAAAACTTGATTTTCTAATTGATTGGGAAAGCTTTAGAAGCTGTTCAAGGGCTGCCATTGGTGATCTTGGTGTGGACAAGCTAGAGGGACAACACCTGGTGTCCTAAGGCGCATCCCAAAGGTGCCAATCACACTGCAGTGCATCAAAAGGTTAGTGCACTTGTTCTTGATCTAATCTAGGGTTCTAATGAATTAATCTTATTAATTCTAAATTCTTAAATGGAAAATCTAGATCCAAAACATATTAAAAGAGTTTAATATGCTATTTATCATTGAAATCAAATAGATAAAAATGAATCTTGCATGATGCATGTGACCCTAGGTGAAAAATTTTTGAATTCAATGATATAAACTTATGTTTTTTATACTTTCGCTCCTTCAATTGGTATTAGAGCCACTATATTTACCATTTAGATTATTGATTATATGATTTAATTGTGTGGTTTGATCATGAGATGATAGATCCATTGCTGGTTGCAAAGGAAAAGTGGCGGCATGGTGATTAACACCATTGGTGCGCACACTTTGTGGTCTCCAATGGTGTGCGCAAGGTTTGGCTTTTTAATTTACAATTGTTGTATGATCTACAAGCTCATTCTATGTCTAATTAAATTTTTTAATGAGAGTTTTAATCACACAATTAAATTTTGATTCAAATCTGAATTTTAAAAGTTGTTTGAATGTGATTCAAATCTGAAGTTTTTAAAATTATTTGAATGTGATTCAAATCTGAATTTTAAAAGTTGTTTGAATGTGATTCAAATATGAATTTTTAAAATTGTTTAAATGTGATTCAAATCTGAATTTTTAAAGTTGTTTAAATGTAATTCAAATCTGAATTTTTAAAAGTTATTGAATGTGATTCAAATTTGAATTTTTAAATTAGTTTGAATGTGATTAAAATATGAATTTTTAAATTTGTTTGAATGAGATTCAAATCTGAATTTTTAAATTTGTTTGAATCATATTCAAATCTGGATTTTTAAGTTGAATATGAGATATTCAATTTAATTTAAGTATGTATGTTTTATTTAATTGTTAAATAGTGATATGCATGATGGACGATCATGGACTATAAAAGACCAATGTGATTATATTTATTTCTTTTATGATTCTTTGGGTTGTAAATTAATTAATTTATTTTAATTTATTATTGGGCATGTATTATTAAGGTTGTAATAATTTTGGGTTGTAATTTCATTTATTTAGTTCTTGTTAATTCGCCTTGGTATGCCAAGGATTACTATGTAATTGGATTATAAGAAGATCAAGGAGGTCAAGCATTGGTGGGACTAGTGGGAGGAATTCAAGATCAAGTGTTGATTATGTACTCCTTCAGCAACTCTTGTAATTTGAATGAATGAAATGCACCTAGGAATGCCTTGATTCAATTCTTGGTGCGTCAGAATTGAATCCCTTAGAAAGTCCATGATCATATCATATTTATTATTTTCCATGAATGCATGAGATGTATGGGAATGTATACAAGTATATGATATATGCATGCTAATTGGATAATGTGCAAAGTGAGACTATAATAGTAATTAGGACGACCACAAAATCTTCCAAACAAATGATTAAGTTGGAAATGGTATAATTAACGTAATTATAACATGGGCCCTTCATTGAGGTAATTATTTTAAGAAATTTTAAATACTTGCATATGATGCAATTAATTTAAGAGATTTTCTTAAGAATAATTGTTAAGCATGAGATGTTGTAAATATGTAAATGGTTTGGTGGCCAATATTGGATGTACCTGAGGACATTAAAATTATTTGCATAATTACTGGCTCAATGGGATCAACTTAACTAATGCAAGATAAGTCAATAATGGATGTACCTGAGATTTTGAGCATTAGGGGCTAGGTAAAGGATTGAACCTTACATGAGATATGATGGGCAAAGAGTTGCTCACTTATAGTTTATTGTAATTCCAATAATGGATGTACCTGAGGATGATTAATAGAATTATAAGAATTCAATCACCCACTAGAAATCTATCCAATTAGAATTTCCGTTTTCTACTTTGAAAGTGTAGGATTCACTAAGTTAGTGGAAAGACCAATTTGATTAAAACACCATAATTATTTTCGTTAAATACATGATACATTTACTAATTTATCTGGTTATTTTCTGCAGTTAATCTTCTGATAAAAAATGAGCACACCACAACCACCACCATCCAATATCCTTACAAGCATACTTGATCGCAATAGGTTGACAGGATCTAATCTATCTAATTGGCTAAGAAATTTGAAACTTGTCCTAAACCTTGAACATATAGGATATGTTCTAAACTCAAGTGTTCCTGGTTCCTTACCTCTAAAGGCCACTCAAGAGGAACATGAAACTTTGGACAAGTGGAAGGAGCATAAGATGAGCACCAAGTGTAACATGTTTGCTTCTATAAGTAATGAGTTACAGAAGCAACATGAGAACATGTAGAGTGCGAGTGAGATCCTCCTTCACCTACAAGAGTTGTATTGTGAGCACAGTAGGAATGCTAGGTATGAGATATCTAGACAGCTGTTCCGCATGAGGATGTCTGAGGGACAAAATGTTGGGGATCATGTCCATAAGATGATTCGGCTGATTGAGCAGTTGGAACATCTTGACTTTAACATGGATTTCCAACTGCAGACGGATTTGATCCTTCAGTACCTTCCTGAGTCTTTTGAGAATTTTGTGACAAATTTCCATATGACTTAGCAGGAATGCACCTTGGCTGGTTTACTCAACATGCTAGTTATTGCCCAAAAGAATATGCCAGGCAATAAAGGAAAAGAGGTAGCTTTGATTACATCTTCTTCTGCTGGAAAGTCCTATAAGAGGAAGGGCAATAAGAAAAAGAAACCTCAGATTCCTGGTCCTTCCAAGAAAATAGCTAAACAGAAAGGGAAGACTAAAGCTGATGGAGGCAAAGGAAAGTGTTTCCACTGCTAGCAGGATGGGCACTAGAAAAAAGGGAACCGCCCAGAGTATAGCAATCTAAAAGAATGCAATGCCATGGTGAAAATCAACTCAAGTTCAAAATATATTTGGCACTTAAGGTTAGGTCATGTTGCAGTAGATAGGATTACAAAACTGGAGAAAATGGAGATTTTATCTTCATTGGGCTGTGAGCCTACTCCAACTTGTGAATCTTGCCTTCAGGGCAAAATGACTAGATCACCCTTTGTTGGACAAGGGCTAAGAGCTGAAAATATTTTGGAGTTAATACATAGTGATGAATGTGGTCCATTTAAAGAAATGGCAAGAGGTGGCTTTCATTATTTTATTACCTTTACTGATGATAAATCAAGGTTTGGGTATTTGTATTTGATGAAATACAAACATGAATCCTTTGAAAAGTTCAAAGAATTTAAATCTGAAGTAGAAAATCAAACAGGAAAAAGTATTAAAGCTCTTCGATCAGATCGTGGAGGTGAATACTTGAGTACTGAATTTGATGAATACTTGAAAGAGCATGGCATTGTTTCCCAGCTGACTCCTCCAGGAACGCTACAGCTGAATAGTGTATCTGAAAGGAGTAATCGTACCCTATTGGATATGGTACATAGTATGATGAGCTATACTGATATGCCAATCTCTTTTTGGGGATTTGCATTAGAATCAGCTTTGTATATTTTGAATAGGATTCCATCAAAATCAGTTTCTTCCACACCTTATAAGATATGGCATGGAAGAAAACCAAGTCTTAAACATGTTAAAATTTGGGGTTATCCAGCTTATATCAAAAAGCAGAACATTGATAAATTGGAAACCAAATCAGAAAAGGGTCAATTTGTTGGATATCCAAAAGATAGTTTTGGATACTATTTTTATTTGCCTACATCACAAAAGGTTGTGATAAGTAGAGATGCCACATTTCTTGAACAACAATTTGTTCAAGAAGGAGGCAAAGGAAGGTAAACAGAGTTAGAATTGGAGAATTCTGACCAACCAACAGATCAGATGAATATAGATCCATCTAGTCAACCGACACCTATTGATATAACATCTACAGCTGTTCCTCGTAGAACTGTAACACCCCTCACCCGACTACAGTGTAGCCGAGCAAGGCGTGCTACAATCGGTGCCGGAGCACCCTAACTTATCTTACTTTATTTCTTTAATAATTTTGAATTCATTTAATTTAATATCAATTTTTTTTTTATGGAGAAACTAGTAGAGTTTCCCCTATTTTATTATCGTTTGGCGTATTTCAATATTCACCTGTTTGAAATTCAATTCAACAATATTTCTAAAATAAAATCTTATCCATGCTAATCATAATTATCTCATATTTCAAATCTCATCCATACATTTCAATTTCATAATCATTTCCATTCATACTCAATTCATATGTAAACATTCTCAAATTACATAAGCAAAATTTTCAAATTTCCTTAATTTACATAATTTACAAAATAATTACAAAATTTCATAATTTACATCATAATACAATATCTAGCATTTTATACAAATACAAAATATGATCTATATAGGCCCTATCTACATGCATTGCTGAGGAGGTGACAACCTTGAATACTTCAGATACTTCTGCAGATCAAAACTCCCAAAATTCCCAGTCAAACGTCCATTGGGTTCTAGCTTCAGTACCTGCGCGAAGGAAACAATTCCATCGCGCTAAGCATTGCTGCTTAGTGGTGTAATAATATAACAAGGAAATAATATACAAATAAAGATAGAAATAAAACATAATTCAAATAATTAAGATTTATTTATACTTCACATGCGGTTTCTAAAATTTAATATGTTTTATCCTAATTTAATCTTCTTTGAAAGTGTTTATTTGCCAATGTACAGTAATAATGTACAAAGAAAAATGATATGAAAATAATAAATTTATGCTTATATTGTTATATAAGCACATTTGCAATATTTATTTATGTTATAATTTTCTTTGCTAATCTTTTAGCATTTTCGCTATACTTGCTAGGTTGTCTCAGATTATTTCATAATAAGTAAATTTTGATATCTGTCCAGTTCATTTCGATTCTTTCTAATAAATAACTATCCTAATTTATTTTAGGTCATCTTACTCATTTATTTTATTTAATTTCTACTATTTTTAATTGCTAATACTCTTAACTTATCTCAATAAATTTCACTGCCCAAGTAACCTATGACAGGCTGACTAAACTGGATAAGGGGTCGTTGGCACTGGACACCGCGGTGCCTCGGGCCGTCATACCATGGGACGCAGAACGTCAACCACGTATGCAGTCAGTATGGCTACAAAGCCATGATAACACATAATCGGGCATAAAAGCCATGAATGTTTGCATAAAGCCATGAATACGGGCATAAAGCCATGAGTACGGGCATAAAGCCATGAATACAGGCATAAAGCCTTTCGTAGTACTGCTAAAACAATACCCTATTGGCATGCCAATCTATCCAATCTGACACATGTGTCTAGGCAATACAAGGGCACATAATATCATTAAATATTAATATATTGTGTTTTATGAATTCATTATTTCATGATAAATTTCAATTATAATTCATATATTCATTTGATCATTTATATGATCACAATTCACATCAATTATCCTTTTATACCATTGTACTCAAAATACTTCTCCTTTCTATAATAATGAGAACTAATGTCTCATTCATACATTAATATAGTTCATTTATTCATTCATTATGTTATTCATATTGATCACAATTCTAAACAATGGTTCATATGTACCATTGTATTCAAAACATTTTTCCTTTCTCATTTATACATTCAAGAATCTACTTATGTAATTACAAATTTTATATTTCAAGTTGAGTTACTAGTATTTTATGAATTCCATTTCTGTTGGGCATATAAGCCCTAACTATCTATTCACATCAATTAGGTGACTTATTTTTCATGTTTCAAGTAATCCATGAATATTTCATGGATTTCAAATTTATGGCCTTAATTTCTTTTCAACAATTTTGACTAGGATGCATAGTCCACATTTGTCATACAATTCTAAGCATTTAAGCTTAGAATTGGTTCTAGGTCTTCATCTTAATTTACTAATCATTTTGATTACTATTCACCTTACTAGTCAACCAAAATATTGACTTTTTTTATACTTAATGGATATATTAATTCTAATTACACCAAAATCCCACATTTTGAGTTTTACATTTGCTAGTATTAATTGCCAATTGCAATTTAAAGTCCCCTAGATGCATTTCTAATTTCAAATTTTGAATTCCAAGTTTTGGTGTCACTATTCACCTCATTGGTCAACAAAAATGTTGACTTTTGGATAGAAAATAGGTACATTGGTTTTAACACTCCCAATGCACCACATTTTACATTTAAAACTTGTTAGAATTGATTACCATTACCATTTCTAAGCTTAAAACAAGAGGGCAGAATTTTCAGTTTTTGAAGCCTAATTTTACTATTCCATTAAGCACTGTTGCAGTGGGAATTTGAGGAAATGGTAAACATGAAAGTTGTCCCTTATTTTGTCTAGTTGAATTTCCTTTTTTGAATCACTCCATTTGGAGTTTTGTAGGTCCAGATATGGTCCAAAAACCACAGCTGGCCGAATTTCCATTCTGCAGAAATTACCAAATCTACAGTACCATGAACAGTGACTGTGACTGCCATTTGAGTTAGGCTCTGGTCATAATTTGGGGTAGGTTTCTTCATTAAAGTTGTTTGTCTAGGTCTTAGCTTGTTGCTGTAAAAATTTCAGGTCAATTGACCATTTCTACAGTGAGTTATGGCCAAATGAACAGTGGTCATTCTGTAAAATTGGTTTGCAGGGTACCCGGATTGGGGCCAACTTTTGGTCCACTTGCTTTGGTCTTTTGGGCATGGTTTCTTCAGCAAAAATGTGCCATTATAAGTCTAGTTTCATGTCCAATTGGCCAAACACCAATTGGACCTACACAGCCAAAGTTATGGCTGTCTAAGTGGGCTGGAATCATAGCCTCATTACTGCTGTCACTAGGAAGCCTACCAACTTGGTTTGTGACACTTTGGTTCACTTCAAATTATGATTAACTTGCCTCAAATGGTCACTAATTGACCATTAGAATGTCCATTAATCACTTCATAAGCCAAGTCCAATTCTTCACTCCCAAAACCCTAATTTCCATTTCAATTCACCCATACACCTAGTTAAACACTTTCATTCATTATATATGTGTATATACACCTTAAACATAATCTCTAATTCATTCTAAGTCCATTAAAATCATCAAAAACACTCATTCCTATTCCTTCATTAGGGCAGCCAAAATTCATGGTGGACATACACACAATTTTTATTCATTTAAACTACAATTTCTTACTTAATTCAAGTCTCTTATCATGGAAATAAAGAGTTTAAGGTGTGTATATGCACTAACCTTTAAGTGGCACTTCTTGACTTGTATTTTCCTTAGAATTTCTCCTCTTTGTGGCTGCCTAGAGCTTCCTTAGGGTGTGTGGATTAATTTTAGTGAAGATAACTTAGGGTTTTGGGGTGAGGAAAGCATGGAAATTGAAGCTTTAGAAAGTTTGTTAATGGAGGAGTGAGGGAGGAGGAGTAAAACGTTTTGAAGAAGAAGAAGGCAGCTGGTATTTTAATTCCTTTGGCCTTGTTTATCTCTTTTTATTAGTTAATTAAGTAGTTGTTTAAATGGGATTGGTGGAAGCTTTTAAATGACATCATCATATGTCATAATTTGCTTAATTTTTGATTTTTCTTTTCTTTTCTCTTCTACTCATTTTCAATTTAATTTTTAGTAATGTTCATTTATATTTTATGTCATAATAATTATTTACTCAACTGGACAAGTCGACCAAAAATCACCTCTGAAGGCGAAATGACCAAAATGCCCTCCGTTTGGCTTAACGTGTCAAAATTGGCTGTACCGATTGAAAAATTTTTCTAAAAATTTTCTTGGCATTCTAATGCCATAGGAACCTCAATGACCCTTCTCTGGAGTCCCAAAAATTATTTTATAAATTTTTCCCCGGGTCTAGGGCTCCTAGTTGCGAGAACCGCAACTTCCCTCTGGGTTACCCATCGCTTGGGCACCGGCTCATTTGACTTAGTTGTATTTTATTTCTAAAATTTTTACTAAATTTTTCTTATTAATATTTGAGTTAATTATGGTCCCTCACTTTTGTTTAAATATTTTTCCGGACGTTCTAGCTGTCCGGACCGACACCGGTCACCGGAACAGTAGAATGTACGGAGTTGCTACTGGGAGGATGTTACAACTCTCCCCCTCTAATTTAAATTTCGTCCTCGAAATTTACTGGATGTAAGTATCTGAGATAATTCTTTTACCTTTCTATTGCTCCCTCTGTCTACTTCTTTTATATATATGGTACTATTTATTTTTTATTTTTATTTTTTTATCTATCATTATACACTTAGGCATATCAGAAGGGAAGGATACTTTACCTTAAATTCACATATGGGGCTTTTTGCTCCTCTCCGACTTGGGTGACATTTGGAAATGGTGTTACTATTATACTTGGTCCTTCCACGACCTCTGTCTGGGTTCGTGGTAAATTCCTCTTAGGACAATCTTTCAGACGATGGTCTATGGCCCCACATCTATAACAGGCTCCAGTCAATCCCCTACATTCACCTTAATGCCACTTGTTACAATGGCCACATTTTCTTGCTAGTCCTGTCGCACTCACTACTAGTGTTTCTGGTTGATCTCTTCTGGGTATAGGCCTGGGTCTAGATCTCCTACTTCGATCAAATGTCTGACTTAACTGTTCTCTCAGCCTCTTATTACTAGACTGTCCAAATTTCCTCTTTTGCTGATCATCACTCCTCTTCCTTTCCTCTTCATAAACACAGCTAATATATTTCTTTCTGAACTCTATCAGAAAGAATTCCCAAGTTACGTCGGCTGGTGGCACTACCTTGGTTACGACATCCCACCATCGATATGCAGCTTCTTGTAACAACGAAACTGCACACTCCAAACTCTGCTCTGGTGTGCAATGGAGTTGCTGCAGGACTCTTTTAGTCCTTTCTAACCAATACTCAGCCACTGAAGAATCATCTTCCTTTTTACCATTGAAATCTACAGCTCCATACTTCCTAATTTTTCCTAGAGGTGATTTCTGCTGAGACAATGGTGGAACAACCCCAGTCATCTGTCGAAAGAATCCAGTCATCTGCTCAAACAAGGCCTGTTGGGGTTGTACAGGCACCTCTTGCACTGGTGGAGGAGGATCTCCTCGATTTCCAATATCACTCTCAGTCGGGATACGGCTTACTACTTCTTCTTCCACTGCCCTCTGCGATTCTGAGTCCATACTTTAACCTAAAATAACCAAGAAAATAGATCTGCATTAGCGTCACCTCAACTCATATGAATGCAATGCATGTTATGCACACTATCCCTTTCCGTCTATTTATGCCTAGGAACGCCTAAACCGTGCTCTGATACCAATAAATGTAACACCCCTCACCCGACTACAGTGTAGCCGAGCAAGGCGTGCTACAATCGGTGCCGGAGCACCCTAACTTATTTTACTTTATTTCTTTAATAATTTTGAATTCATCTAATTTAATATCAATTTTTTTTTTATGGAGAAACTAGTAGAGTTTCCCCTATTTTATTATCGTTTGGCGTATTTCAATATTCACCTGTTTGAAATTCAATTCAACAATATTTCTAAAATAAAATCTTATCCATGCTAATCATAATTATCTCATATTTCAAATCTCATCCATACATTTCAATTTCATAATCATTTCCATTCATACTCAATTCATATGTAAACATTCTCAAATTACATAAGCAAAATTTTCAAATTTCCTTAATTTACATAATTTACAAAATAATTACAAAATTTCATAATTTACATCATAATACAATATCTAGCATTTTATACAAAATACAAAATATGATCTATATGGGCCCTATCTACATGCATTGCTGAGGAGGTGACAACCTTGAATACTTCAGATACTTCTGCAGATCAAAACTCCCAAAATTCCCAGTCAAACGTCCATTGGGTTCTAGCTTCAGTACCTGCGCGAAGGAAACAATTCCATCGCGCTAAGCATTGCTGCTTAGTGGTGCAATAATATAACAAGGAAATAATATACAAATAAAGATAGAAATAAAACATAATTCAAATAATTAAGATTTATTTATACTTCACATGCGGTTTCTAAAATTTAATATGTTTTATCCTAATTTAGTCTTCTTTGAAAGTGTTTATTTGCCAATGTACAGTAATAATGTACAAAGAAAAATGATATGAAAATAATAAATTTATGCTTATATTGTTATATAAGCACATTTGCAATATTTATTTATGTTATAATTTTCTTTGCTAATCTTTTAGCATTTTCTCTATACTTGCTAGGTTGTCTCAAATTATTTCATAATAAGTAAATTTTGATATCTCATTCATTCATTTCGATTCTTTCTAATAAATAACTATCCTAATTTATTTTAGGTCATCTTACTCATTTATTTTATTTAATTTCTAATATTTTTAATTGCTAATATTCTTAACTTATCTCAATAAATTTCACTGCCCAAGTAACCTATGACAGGCTGACTAAACTGGATAAGGGGTCGTTGGCACTGGACACCGCGGTGCCTCGGGCCGTCATACCATGAGACGTAGAACGTCAACCACGTATGCAGTCAGTATGGCTAAAAAGCCATGATAACATATAATCGGGCATAAAAGCCATGAATGTTTGCATAAAGCCATGAGTACGGGCATAAAGCCATGAGTACGGGCATAAAGCCATGAATACAGGCATAAAGCCTTTCGCAGTACTGCTAAAACAATACCCTATTGGCATGCCAATCTATCCAATCTGACACACGTGTTTAGGCAATACAAGGGCACATAATATCATTAAATATTAATATATTGTGTTTTATGAATTCATTATTTCATGATAAATTTCAATTATAATTCATACATTCATTTGATCATTTATATGATCACAATTCACATCAATTATCCTTTTATACCATTGTATTCAAAATACTTCTCCTTTCTATAATAATGAGAACTAATGTCTCATTCATACATTAATATAGTTCATTTATTCATTCATTATGTTATTCATATTGATCACAATTCTAAACAATGGTTCATATGTACCATTGTATTCAAAACATTTTTCCTTTCTCATTTATACATTCAAGAATCTACTTATGTAATTACAAATTTTATATTTCAAGTTGAGTTACTAGTATTTTATGAATTCCATTTCTGTTGGGCATATAAGCCCTAACTATCTATTCACATCAATTAGGTGACTTATTTTTCATGTTTCAAGTAATCCATGAATATTTCATGGATTTCAAATTTATGGCCTTAATTTCTTTTTAACAATTTTGACTAGGATGCATAGTCCACATTTGTCATACAATTCTAAGCATTTAAGCTTAGAATTGGTTCTAGGTCTTCATCTTAATTTACTAATCATTTTGATTACTATTCACCTTACTAGTCAACCAAAATGTTGACTTTTTTTATACTTAATGGATATATTAATTCTAATAACACCAAGATCCCACATTTTGAGTTTTACATTTGCTAGTATTAATTGCCAATTGCAATTTAAAGTCCCCTAGATGCATTTCTAATTTCAAATTTTGAATTTCAAGTTTTGGTGTCACTATTCACCTCATTGGTCAACAAAAATGTTGACTTTTGGATAGAAAATAGGTACATTGGTTTTAACACTCCCAATGCACCACATTTTACATTTAAAACTTGTTAGAATTGATTACCATTACCATTTCTAAGCTTAAAACAAGAGGGCAGAATTTTCAGTTTTTGAAGCCTAATTTTACTATTCCATTAAGCACTGTTGCAGTGGGAATTTGAGGAAATGGTAAACATGAAAGTTGTCCCTTATTTTGTCTAGTTGAATTTCCTTTTTTGAATCACTCCATTTGGAGTTTTGTAGGTCCAGATATGGTCCAAAAACCACAGCTGGCTGGATTTCCATTCTGCAGAAATTACCAAATCTACAGTACCATGAACAGTGATTGTGACTGCCATTTGGGTTAGGTTCTGGTCATAATTTAGGGTAGGTTTCTTCATGAAAGTTGTTTTTCTAGGTCTTAACTTGTTGCTGTAAAAATTTCAGGTCAATTGACCATTTCTACAGTGAGTTATGGCCAAATGAACAATGGTCATTCTGCAGAATTGGTTTGCAGGGTACCCGGATTGGGGCCAACTTTTGGTCCACTTGCTTTGGTCTTTTGGGCATGGTTTCTTCAGTAAAAATGTGCCATTATAAGTCTAGTTTCATGTCCAATTGGCCAAACACCAATTGGACCTACACAGCCAAAGTTATGGCTGTCTAAGTGGGCTGGAATCACAGCCTCATTGCTGCTGTCACTAGGCAGCCTACCAACTTGGTTTGTGACACTTTGGTTCACTTCAAATTATGATTAACTTGCCTCAAATGGTCACTAATTGACCATTAGAATGTCCATTAATCACTTCATAAGCCAAGTCCAATTCTTCACTCCCAAAACCCTAATTTCCATTTCAATTCACCCATACACCTAGTTAAACACTTTCATTCATTATATATGTGTATATACACCTTAAACATAATCTCTAATTCATTCTAAGTCCATTAAAATCATCAAAAACACTCATTCCTATTCCTTCATTAGGGCAGCCGAAATTCATGGTGGACATACACACAATTTTTATTCATTTAAACTACAATTTCTTACTTAATTCAAGTCTCTTATCATGGAAATAAAGAGTTTAAGGTGTGTATATGCACTAACCTTTAAGTGGCACTTCTTGGACTTGTATTGTCCTTAGAATTTCTCCTCTTTGTGGCTGCCTAGAGCTTCCTTAGGGTGTGTGGATTAATTTTAGTGAAGATAACTTAGGGTTTTGGGGTGAGGAAAGCATGGAAATTGAAGCTTTAGAAAGTTTGTTAATGGAGGAGTGAGGGAGGAGGTGTAAAACGTTTTGAAGAAGAAGAAGGCAGCTGGTATTTTAATTCCTTTGGCCTTGTTTATCTCTTTTTATTAGTTAATTAAATAGTTATTTAAATGGGATTGGTGGAAGCTTTTAAATGACATCATCATATGTCATAATTTGCTTAATTTTTTACTTTTCTTTTCTTTTCTCTTCTACTCATTTTCAATTTAATTTTTAGTAATGTTCATTTATATTTTATGTCATAATAATTATTTACTCAACTGGACAAGTCGGCCAAAAATCACCTCTGAAGGCGAAATGACCAAAATGCCCTCCGTTTGGCTTAACGGGTCAAAATTGGCTGTACCGATTGAAAAATTTTTCTAAATATTTTCTTGGCATTCTAATGCCATAGGAACCTCAATGACCCTTCTCTGGAGTCCCAAAAACTATTTTATGAATTTTTCCCCGGGTCTAGGGCTCCTAGTTGCGAGAACCGCAACTTCCCTCTGGGTTACCCATCGCTTGGGCACCGGCTCATTTGACTTAGTTGTATTTTATTTCTAAAATTTTTAGTAAATTTTTCTTATTAATATTTGAGTTAATTATGGTCCCTCACTTTAGTTTAAATATTTTTCCGGACGTTCTAGCTGTCCGGACCGACACCGATCACCGGAACAGTAGAATGTACAGAGTTGCTACCGGGAGGATGTTACAAGAACAACCAGGGTAACTCACCCACCAGTGATATATGGTTTCCTTCATGAAGAAGAACAAGAGTTGTATACTCATGAAGAAGTAGATCATGGAGATGATCCAGTTATCTATGAAGAAACAGATCATGGAGATGATCCACTTACCTATGAAGAAGCTATATCAGATATAGACTCTTCAAAATGGATTGATGCTATGAAATCCGAAATTGATTCCATGTATATGAATCAAGTTTGGAATCTTGTTGACCCACCTGAAGGTATTGTACCTATAAGGAACAAATGGGTTTTCAAGAAGAAAATTGGTTCTGATGGAAAGGTAGAGACCTATAAGGCAAGGCTAGTAGCGAAAGGGTTTCGCCAAATGCACGGAATCGACTATGAGGAGACTTTCTCGCCTGTTGCCATGCTTAAATCAATTAGGATTCTATTTGTAGTAGCTGCATACTATGATTATGAGATTTGGCAGATGGATGTCAAAAACAGCTTTTCTCAATGGATACAGTAAAGAAAACATTTTCATGGAACAACCTAGGGGTTTTTGAATCCCAAGATTGTTCCAAAGTGCGCAAGCTAAAGCAATCCATTTATGGGTTGAAACAAGCTTAGAGGAGTTGGAACATCCATTTTGATGAAGCCATTAAGTCATTTGGTTTTATCAAAAATAAGGATGAGCCATGTGTATATAAGAAGGTTAGTGATAGTGCTGTCACTTTCCTTGTCTTATATGTGAATGACATTTTGTTAATGGGTAATGACACAGGTATGTTGACAACTGTAAAGGTATGATTTTCAAATACATTCTCCATAAAAGACTTAGGGGAGGCAACCTATATTCTTAGGATTTTCATCTATAGAGATAGAGCGAAAAGAATAATTGGTTTGTCCCAAAGTCTATACTTGGAAAAGGTGTTAAAGAGGTTTAACGTGCTTGATTCCAAGAGAGGATTGTTACCAGTGAGAAATGGTATCCACCTTTATAAAGAGATGTCTGCAAAGACACCTGAAGAAAGAGATAAAATGGCCAGGATTCCATATACTTCGGCTATTGGAAGTTTGATGTATGCAATGTTGTGTACTAGGCCGGATATCGCATATGCTGTTAGTTTGACTAGCAGGTATCAATCCAATCCAGGTTTGGAACACTGGATAGCTGTCAAGAATATCCTTAAGTACTTGAGAAGAACTAAGGATTTTTTCTTGATATATGGAGGTGGAGACTTGCAATTGGATGGTTATACTGATTCTGACTTCCAATCAGATATCGATGATAAAAAGTCTACCTATGGGTATGTGTTCATTTGTAATGGAGGTGCAATCAGTTGGAAGAGTTCCAAACATAGCACGACTACAGATTCCACTACCAAGGCTAAGTATATTGCTGCATCAGATGCTGCAAAAGAAGCTGTTTGGATATAAGAAACACCGGTCTCACTAGAAATCCAAACACATAGAAAGACACTACCACATTATCAGAGAAATAGTTGGATGAGGCGATGCAGCCATGCAGAAAATAACATCAGCTGAAAATCCAGCTGATCCATTCACTAAGCCTATGTCACAGACTCAGTTAGACCGATATCGTGAGAAGATGGGTCTAAGATATTGTAATGAATGACTCTAGTGCTAGTGAGAGATTGTTAGCAGTATGCCGTAGAGCATATCATTTAGTATGTATCTTGTACATCTTTTTATTAATAAAAGGCATTTTCACTTTTCTGTTTACATAATATATTTATGTGTAATAGAAAAGGTCCATTGATATTTTGTTAGAAATTCTATTCTTAAGTTGTTAAGAATATGAGTGACAGTATTTCTAGTACAAAGTATCATAAATTAGTTCACAATCGAGGATACTTCACAATAAGGACATGACTTATCTTGAAAGATTGTAATCATGTTTGTTCCCAAGTTATTTATATGAGATGTAAATAAGATGGAATGGTGAGTCTCATGCCATATAACAAACATGATAGGCACTTATACATGATAAGTAGGTCGAACCAGTGACATTTATGACAAGCACATGGAGTTTACTTTTGTCAATACATTGTCATAAATCATATCAGTGCATATAATTGTCACACCCTACGCCTCCGTAAGATGTAACAAGATCCTATAGTATACCTAATGAATTACCAAACTTCGTCTACTGATAACCCATTAAATACACTACAAGGGATTTTAAACCTTTTTACAGTGGTGAGCACTTTTGATAGGTGTTAAAAAAATTTTAATCGAAGTTAAATCACATATTAGGTCTGAAATAGCCACAAATTTTATAAAACTTTCGGCAGAATGCCGTCTGTATTTGGAGCAAAATAGTTCTTCAAAAACCTGTAGAAAACACTTCTAATATATTTGTTTCAGTCCCAAACTCCAATATGGCTCAACACAAATCAATTTTCTCAAATATAAGTCAAACTCAATTCAACATCACTTTCAGTAGTTTCAAAAATAGAATGCAAAATGACTAAGTATTTCAAAGCTTAGATAAAAAAATTTTAGTACAACATTTTTACAGGCCAAAATAATTTATAACTTTAGTTTACAACTGCTCAAGACCAAGTACAATATATACATACAGTGCACATACATTACAATAATATTTACAAGGAAGTGGTATACTCAATATACCCGGTAAAATCCCAAAAGTATAGCACAAGCAAATTTCATCAGTCCGCTTTATCTGTCATCTGCCTACTGCGACAAAGAATGAAAAGCTATCACTGATTAAAATTTACTCAGTGGTGCACAATAACAATTTAAAATGTGGTATTTAAAACATTTATAGACAATTCACAATTCAAATGATTCACAATTTCATATCACAATTTTCAAAGCTCATATAATATAAATTTGATCAAACAATTAAATAATACAGTATTGCCAATCAATAACACAACTTAGGTCATGACACAAACTTTTCCGAACATGCCGTGTTGTACACCACGACAAGGCAAACTCACCCCACTAATCGAAATCAATGAGGGAGGTTGCTAGCTAGCTAATGAGAACTCATCCATACTCACCTCAGATTGGCAAGTCAAAGAGAGAGGAATATAGTCATACTCACCCCATAAATGGAGGAGGAATATAGTGTACCTATCAGAGCACTTGCAGGCGTTACGTATCGCCGTCCCTGCAAGCTCCTGAGTTCACGCGTGAGAGTTCCCAGGAATCGTAGGGGTTATGTATCGCCGTCCCTACTTTGTCCTATTACCACTAAACACATTTTATCTCAAAATTTTTATTTACAAAGTAGGCAACACAATAATTCTCAAATCAAATTCCCAAAGCCAAAACAATAAAAAATTATTCATAACTCATTTCTCCAAATAAAGTTTGTAATAAAAGCAGTGAATATAAAAAGTATTGTGCACAGACCTGGTTTGAGTCACCTCTAGGCCTTGACTCAATGTTCCTTATGCTTTTCAATATCCTTTTCAACTGAAACACACAATTTAAAATGTTTCAGTACTCAGTTAAATTATTTCTAACAATAAAATCCAATATCTAAATTTTCTTAGTACTATTCCCTTCAATTCATTTCATTAGTCAACCTATAATGTTGACCTTTGATGCACTCTAAGTGAGTCAATTTTAATGTTCCCAATTTGTCACATTTTATAGTCTCTAAGTGTTGGTATATGTTACCAATTTCATTTTAAAGCTTATTGTATTTTATTGCCATTTTCCAGATTTTATGGCCAATGTTTACTGTCTATTAGACCAGGTTACAGTGTAAATTTAATAAATTTCTCTTCATTAAATTGTTTCTCATTGTGTCTTCTTTGATTTCCTTTTTGAATCACTCTATTTGGAGTTGTATAGCTCAAGTTATGGTTAATTAACCATAACTAGGTCAAATCTAAAGTTTAGTTTCCTTTTTAGACATTTTCGGTTTTGATTTTACTAATTTATTTGGACTATTTGTAATCACATTGAGGTCTGGAATTCTTCATAAGTATTGTTGCCCTATGTCTAAGGGATAACCAAAAATTTTGCTTACTATTTTTCAAGTCTTATAGAGTTCTTTATAGATAAATTGTTAACTTAGACTCAAAGGTCCTATATTGGCATGGTCCTCAATTAGGTCAATGGCTTTGACCTTAAATTCTGACCTTATACATTTATAATTTGAGAAAGTTGTCTAAAATAATGTTTTAGGTCTCTTTCTTAGCTTTCCAGATTGGTATGGCTCATTTAAATTGGACACTTTTGGTGGGAGATATGCTTATTTGAATTTTTTAGATTTTATGGTCAAATGTGCTAATTCCAGATTTAGTGTGCCAATTTAATCAAGTTAATTGTCCTAGTTCCCTTGATTTTTGGGTTTTGGTCAAAATACCAATATTGTAGTTTTATGTCTTATTGAAATTTTGGGACTGATTTCATGTCATTTGGAGTTTTATGGACCAAGTTATGGTCATTTTACTAATGCTGGTCAAGTTGCACTTATATTGCAAAGTTTAGGTCATTTTTAGGTCAAAGTCAATTAGGCCAGTTTTTATAACCCAACTTTAACGATCATTTTGACTTGCTTATGGTCATTTCTGGGTTTTGGTGTCTTCATAAGAGTTGTAGCTCTATGTCTAAGCTTTCCATGGTATAAATTTCAGGTCATTTGGACCTGTTTCACTGAGTTATGGCCAAAATACTGACTGTTGTTCAAATGGTCAATTTTCAGGTTTGCAATGTCACCAATCCGGATTTGGTTAATTTTCATGTCACTTTCTGGACAGAATTTTGGCAATATTTCTACATGAAAGTTGGCCTATTTTGTATCTAGTTTTGCCTCCAATTGGCCTCATACCAATTGGGGTCACAAATTTTCACTTATGGTTCAATTTACCTACTGCCTTCACCACACACAACCCGCACATAAAAGAACACTTCCAATGTTTAATCCTTCTTCTCCCAAACTACAATATAATATTCATAGCACTTCTAATCTCATTCATCAAGTCTCAAGTTGGCCATTTTGGGCTGAATACACAAGTGTTCAATACACATATTACTACCCTAATTCTCAAAATTAAATTCAACACAATATATATATGTATTCACTTAATTTTTACTACATACAATTCCACCACTACTTCACATATACTACCCTTAAACCATAATTATCATAATTCATCAATTTAATTCATGATATCAAGCATCAATTCATGCACTTCAAGGCTGCCAAAAATGGTAGTTTGCTAAGGTCTCCAAATTTCTTTCCAAAACCCCTAAATTCAACACTTACTTACACATACATGGGAATTAATTGGCTAGCACTTCAATTTAACTCCATCAACACTAATTCCCATCAATTTAATGTAAGAAAAATTCAAAGAACATGAGCTCCCATGGCTTCCAAAATTTGTACACATCAATAACTCATCAAAACCTTCAAATTTCTTCACCATTCAACTCATCTCAACCTTAAAACAAACTTTAATGAAGCAAGGAATGAAAAACTAGCACTAACCTCAACTTGAGCTTCACAAATCCATGGAATTTCCTCTCCTTTTTGCTATCTATATGTTTCCCATGGTGTGTAGACAAACTTTAGTAAAGAAATATTGAAAGATGGAGGCTTGAATCAAGAGAGAGAGAGCTTGGTTGGGACGTCCTTGGAGGTTCTTCATGGAGTTAGTTTTGGCTGGATTTTGGGGAGATTGAAGATGACTTCATTTGCTGTCCAAAGGCCTTTTATATGTCCACTTCATGTGTAGTTAGTGCTCCACTAAGTGTAGTTTATAATTAATTAATTTTCAAATTCCATAATTTGCCAATTTGCCACCAAATTTCACTATTTACATTATGTACTACAATTCTTATTTTTCATGACATTTTCAAAGTTTAATATCACTTATTTTTAATGGACATTTAGGTCAAAAGTGTCACACCCTACTCCTCCATATGATATAACATGATCCCGTAGTATACCTAATGAATTACCATACTTCGCCTACCGGTAACCTATTAAATATACTACAAGGGATTTTAAATCAATTTTCGTGAAATTTAAATCATCAATTAAAATCTAGTGCTATAAAAATTTTTCAAAATTTCGGCAGAGTGCCGGCTGTATTTTGAGAAAATAGTTCTTCAAAACCTACAAAGAAACACACTTCCAATATATTTTTTCAAATATAACTCCAATAACTTCATTTCAACTCACAATTCAATTCATTTTCAAACCAATCTCATTATAAAGGACATTTCATTAATTACAAGACTCAATATTTATATCACAATAATTTACATTTAATTACATACCAAAATATTTTACAAGAGTTTTTATACAACTGCTCAAATAATTTATATACATATTATTACATGCATACATTAAAACCTGTGTACATGGGTATACCTATGATAAACCTGGAGCTGATCTGGATGTGTCTTCAAAGAAGCTTACTCAACTGCTCTATGCTCTTTTCACCTGCGATAGCATACAAAGCTATCGTTGAGTGGTGAACTCAGTGGTGCATAACTATAATTTAAAACATAGTACAATATACCTTAACAAAAGTTACAGCAAATAATTTAGAAATCTGGATACTCATCAAATTCCAAAACTCAAAATATTCATTGCCAATAATATAAATCATTTGTATAAAATGACTTTGATCACGAAATTCAATTTATCAAATCATAACTAATCATTTAAGGTAATTCCAACAAAATCAATTATACATAAATCATAATTAAAATCACAATTCTTTACTATTCAAAAACCATTCTTTATCTCAAAGGCCATTCTTTATCTCAAACACCATTCTTTATCTCAAAAACCATTCTTTATCTCAAAAGCCATTTTTTATCTCAAAAACCATTCTTTATCTCACTAACTATGCAAGACTAATCTGAAAGGGCCATCTTTGGGGTGATTTTAACTCCCTATGGTCGGGGAGGTCAAATCGGATTCTAACTCCATATGGTCGGGGAGGTCGAATCATCGTGCACAGTACACATCACAATAATGAATCTTCCGAAAGGGCCATAACATAAAACTTAGATCTAACCTCTAATAAGAGGAGAATCTAAGCCTGTGCACGTACCATGGTAATCAAAACACAACTAACTCCATTGTCTTCTCAACAAATGAGAGAGATGGGTAATAATCTAGTCAAGCATCTATAGTGAGATATAAAACAATATCACAATCCTTTTAGTGAGCATAAATCACAATACAATTTGATTCAAAGTCAATTCTAATATCCAATAATTTTTATGCTCATCACAATTCAAATCATAAATTTGCATTTTTCTATGCAAATTTCCCATCACAATTCAAAACATGTTCTATCATAATTTTTCAAAACATAATTTATTCAATCCACAACAATGCTTAATACTTGTGGAAATACCATTTCACAAAGCTAAATTCATACATACTATAACAATTTCAATAATCATTGAATTAAATCCAATGCTTGTTAAACATAATACATAAGAAAAATATGTTATTTAATCATATAAAATATTCAGAACAAAATCAGTTAAAAACTAGTTGTGCACAAACCTGATTTGAGTCGCCCCTAGGCCTTGACTCAATGTTCCTTATGCTTGCCAGTATCCTTTTCAACTGAAACACACAATTTAAAGTGTTTCAGTACTCAATGAATTTGTTTCCAACCATAAAATCCAATATCTAAATTTTCTTGATACTATTCCCTTCAATTCATTTCATTAGTCAACTTATAATGTTGACCCTTGATGCACTCTAAGTGAGTCAATTCCAATGTTACAATTATGTCACATTTTATAGCCCTTTAGTGTTGGTATATGTTACCAAATTCATTTTCAAGTGTATTGCATTTTATTGCAATTTATCGGATTTCGGTGTACTATTTTGACCAAGCCGGACGACCTAGTTCCCTCAGTTTTCGGGGATTGGGTCCAAACCACAAACTTATAGGTCTATGTCTTATTGCATGCGGGGAAAAATTTCAGGTTATTCTGAGTTGTGTAGACCAAGATATGGTCAATTTACCAATGCTGGACAGAATGCACTAAAATGGTAGGCTTAGGTCATTTTTAGGTCACTTTTGGTTCGGCCAGTTTTGTTACCCGAACTTGTGCAAGCTATTTGGCTTGGTTCTGGCCATTTCTGGGCTTTGGTGTCTTCATAAGAATTGTAGATCTATGTCTAAACTATTCATGGTAAACATTTCAGGTCAATTGTACCTGTTTTGAGTAAGTTATGGTCAAAACACTAACTGCTGCCCAAATGGTCAATTTTCAGGCTTTCAAGTCACTAATCCGGATTTGGTCATTTTTCAAGTCACCAATCCGGATTTGGTCATTTTTCAAGTCACCTTCTAGGCAGAATTTAGGTAAGCTTCCTTCATGAAAGTTGGCACATTTTGTGCCTAGTTTCACCTCCAATTGGTCTCATACCAATTAAAGTCACACACTTAAGGTTCTAAGCTAAAACATACTGTAACACCCTCCCTATAGCAACTCCGTATATTCTACTGTCCCGGTGACCAGTGTCTGTCCGGACAGCTAGAACGCCTGGAAAAATATTTAAACTAAAGTGAGAAACCATAATTAACTCAAATATTAATGAGAAAAATTTAGGAAAAATTTTAGAAATAAAATACAACCAAGTTAAATGAGCCGGTGCCCTAGTGATGGGTAACCTAGTGAGAAGTTGCGGTTCTCACAACTAAGAGCCCTAGACCCGAGGGAAAAATTATAAAATAATTTTTGGGACTCCAGAGAAGGGTTATAGAGGTTCTTATGGCATTAGAATGCCAAGAAAATACTTAAAAAAAAAATTTCAATCTATACAGACAATTCTGGCCTGTTAAGCAAAACGGAGGGCATTTTGGTCATTTCGCCTTCACAGGTGATTTTTGGCCGACTTGTCCAGTTAAGTAAATAATTATTATGATCTAAAATATGAATAAATATTATTAAAAATTGAATTGAAAATCAGTAGAGAAAAGAAGAAAAGAAAATGAAAGAAATACCTAAATATGACATCACATGATGTCATTAGGAAGGCCTCCACCAATCACCATTCAACAAGCCTTCTTAAAACAATTAAAAGAGACAAAACGGACCAAAAAATTCTGGTGTTTCTCCTTCTTCTTCAGCCAGCCATGAGTTTTCTCCTTCTTCCTCCATAACTCTCATTCTCTCATACCTTCAATCCTTTGATTTCTCACCCCAAATTCTATAAAGTCCTTCACTAAAATTTGTCACCCAACCTTGCTAGAGTGTTTGGAAGCCAAGAAAACAAAAGAAAGTGAAGAATTTACAAGAGAAAATTCTGCCCTACTAAGGTTAGTGCCATCTTTCTCTTTCTTTCTTTGGATATCCATGTTAAGACACTAAGTTAGGCTAGGAATTTGTGGGAATTGAAGAGAATTATGCATGCTAGGGTATATGGTCAATTTCGGCAACCTATAGGGGGTGGTGATTTTGATTGTTTTTATGGGTTTAGAGTGGACTAGAGATGGTGTTTAAAGTGTATATATATATTGATAATGAATTAGTGTGTTTAACTAAGGTATGTTGTGAGAATTGGAATGGAGAATTAGGGTTTTGGAGAGAAATTTGGACTTTGCTTATGTAATGGTGAATGAACATTCTAATGGTCAATTAGTGACCATATGAGGTAAATTGACCACAACTTGGAGTGAATTGTAGCATTAGAAAACTGATTTGGTATGCTGCCTAGTGAGACTTGCAGGCTTGGATGCGAGTCCAGCCTGTTTGGACAGCCATAACTTGGGCTGTGTAAGTTGAATTGGTGTTTGGCCAATTGGACATGAAACTAGACACATAATGGCACAACTTTTGTGAAGAAACTATGCCCATAAGACCAAACCAAGTGGACCAAAAACTTGCCCCAATCCGGGTGTCCTGCAACCTGTTTCTGCAGAATGACCAAATGAACAGTGATTGTTCATTTGGCCATAACTCAGTGTAGAATGGTCCAATTGACCTGAAATTTTACCAGCAACTATCTAAGGTATAGACCAACAACTTTCATGAAGAAACCTACCCCAAATTATGACCAGAACCTATCCAACAAGGGAGTTGCAGTCACTGTTTACCGCACTGTAGATATGGTCAGTCCAGAAAAATCCCAATCTGGCTAGCTGTGGTTTTTGGACCATAACTTTAGCTACAAAACTCCAAATGGAGTGATTCAAAAAAAGAAATTCAACTAGACAAAATAAGGAACAACTTTCATGCTTATCATTTTTCCAAATTCCCACTGCAACAGTAACTAATGGAACAGCAAAGATAGGGTATGAAAACTGAAAATTTTGCCCACCTAACTTTAAGCTTAGAAATGGTATTGGCAACCAATACCAACAAATTTTGAATGCAAAATGTGGTATGTTGATGATATGAAAACCAATGTACCCATTGCCAATGAAAAAGTCAACATTTTTGTTGACCAATGAATGGAATAGTAACACTAAAACTTAAATTCCAAAAATTGTGAAACTTAAAAGTGTGAAATGCCCTAGTATACCTAACAAGATTGGTTTGGATAGCTTGGCATGCCAATAGGGTTCAGTTAGCAGTACTGCACATGGCATTATGCCATTCTGTGATTTCATGGCTTTTAGCCAATTTGACATTGTGTTGAGACTTGGCCTTGTGCCTAATGTTATCTACAGCTTATTAGCTATTCTGTTGCACACCGGGAGATACATATGTGACCGATGGTGTGACGGCCCGAGGTACTTGATACCCAGTGCCAGTTTACCCGTTTATCTAGTCCAGTCGTCCAGTATAGGTTACTTGGGCAACCAAAAATAAAAGTGGACAAATTTAATGAAATAATGAATATAACAAGTACAAAATAAGTAAGATTACAAATACTCATCGAAAATTTATTTGAAATGAAACATCAATACATTCACTACATATTTATTTTCTATTATTTATTTTTATTTTATTATTGGCACCACTAAGCATTATTGCTTAGCGCGTTGCTTTTGCCACGCGTAGGTTCTGGAGATACTGACCGAGAGCCCAGTAGACCACAGACTGGGTGAGACCTCCTGCAGCTCTGCATAGTGTCCGTGTCACCTCACCATCTTCAGTGCATTGGTAGGACACTAGGTTTCAATTTGGTATTTTGTAACTATCTTTTATTTTCTCTTGTGTAAATGAGACTTATATAATGTATTTTAATGTTAATGTATATAGTGGAAATTGTGTTTGTGAATGAAAAAGTGAATATTTATTTACGACTTTTACATGATTATCATATGAGATGAATGATTGAGAAATGGAAATGTTGTTCAAAAACATATTGAGATTTTGTTGATGAAATGGAGTTGGGATTGATTGGAAATGATTATTGGGAACTGTTTTCTCCATTTTTAGCCGGTACTCTGCCAGATTTTCTATAAAATTTTCGAAACCTCAAATAAATTATAATTTTAATAAATGACTTAAATGAATTATATTTCACAAATTGTATTCAAAACTATGATAAAAATAAATTAAGAAAGAATAAAAATGATTGAGATAAAATAGAGTGTTCCGGTACACTGTGTGACATATCTTACTCGGATATACTGTAGATGGGTAGGGGGTGTCACACATACACTGCCCTGTTACACATTATTCAACACTTACCAATTACACATTCAATACTTGCCAAGTTTACCTTTCATGCCAATTCTGATTTGGTACCATACCATTAACATACTTAACAATACATTTTGGTCATTTTGGACAGCTTGTAACCATTCTCAATATACAAATTATAACTCAGAATTTTCCAAGGTCCATTTACACAATTTAACCACATGAACATGCCTCATTTACATGTCTAAATCCAAACAATTATACACATACACATGCTGCCACCATAAGTGTCACACCTTACCCCTCCGTAAGGCATAGCATGCTCCCGTAGAATACTTAATGAACTACCGAACTTCACCTACCGATAACTCATTAAGTACCCTACAAGGGATTTTAAAACAATTTTCTTACATTTTGGAAGTGGTGAGCATTTTGGTAAGAATTAAAAACCATTTATTCAAAGTTTAAATACTAGCAAAAATTTTTGTCCATTCAAATTTTGTTGCAAATTTTATAAAAATTTTGACAGAGTTCCCTCTGTATTTTGAGAAACCAGTTCTTCAAATACCTGTAAAAAGCACTTCCAAACATATTTCACAACTCCCAACCACCAATAATTCTCAAATCAACTCAATCAAGGCACTTCAAATAATTTCACAATACAAATCAAGATTTCTCATCTCAAAGTATTTAATATCTTCATTTACAAAACATAAAGTAGAAAAATCATGTTTACAAATATTAAATTTACAGAAACAAACCCAAAATAATATTATTACAATTTATTTACAACTGCTCAATTTACATTGATACTTATGACATTACAGTATTTACATCAAAATAACCATAAGGGTATAAAACAATACCCGTACAAAAGCTTGATGTGATCTTCAACTCAGTAGCAGCTCACTCTGCTGCTTTTTCCTTGCTCTTATCTGCGACAGTAAATTAAACTATCGCTGAGTATAAACATACTCAGTGGTGCACAATAAAACTTTAAAATGCGATACATAAATCATTTATTGATGAAACATAATTTGAATACTTCACAATCACATTTCACAAATATCAAAGCTCATAACAACTCATTTTGTCAAATAATATATTAAACAACAGTTTAGTCAAACAATTGCGTAAACACAGTGTTGCCAAAGTCGTACACAACTTAAGCCATGACACAAAATTTCTGATCAATGCCGTGTTGTACACCACGACAAAGCAATCTCAACCCCATTAATCGAAACCAATGAGGGAGGTGGCTAGCTAGCTAATGAGTACTCATCCGATCTACAACCTCAACTGGCAAGCCAGAGAGGGAGGAAAATAAACGATCTCAACCCCATAAATGGAGGAGGAAATGTGATACTGTCATGCTAAGTGTGAACATAAAATCCATTTCAAACATTTCATTCAAATATTGCATACAAAAATCAAATCCATTTCCAAAGTTACAATTTGATCACAAGGTGGCAACACAAAAGTTCATAAATTCATAATGCGTAATAAATCAATTTTTCAAAGATAAAATGCTTAAATAGGGTTTATTGTGCACAAACCTCAAGCGAGTCGTCCCTTAGCCTCGACTCGTTTCCTCGGGTTCCTTCCCGATATTCTTTTCAACTGAAACACAAAATTTGACAATGTTTCAGTACTAGAACTTAACATAAATCCCAAAATGAATTTTAACTTCGCATTTACCTATTTCTAACGTGTTAAATTCGACGTTCTCGAAATTTTGTGTTTCGGGTTACTATTCACTGTACTATTTAAGTCAAATAATTGACTTTCTAAGGATTAATAGGTATGGGAACTCCAACTTCACCCACATACCACATTTTGGTCACCAAACTTGTTGGTTTTGGTCATTTGTTTAAAGCTTAGGTCATTTTGGCAAAATTGCCAATTTTCGGTTTTGGTTCTCCGAAGTTGCACTGTTCCATTGGTCGATCTACTGTTGGAATTTGACAAAACTTCCTTCATAGAAAATGTTCCTTATTGTCTAAAGTGTATTCTCATTTTTGGATCACCTCAATCAGAGTTTTGTAGCTCAAGTTATGGCCAAAATAAGTTTACTGTTCACGTGTACTGTTCATACTGCAATTTAGGTGCTGGCAGATTTTTGGTCCAACTTTTGGTCAGTAATTTGATCAAGTTAAGTTCATAATTTGGTCTAACTTTCTTCAGATGAAATGTTCGACTATGTCTTAGGTTTCCATCGGTTCAAGAATCGCCTAAATCCGAGTTTTCTAGAGAGAGTTATAGCCATCCAAACCTTGCTGCTCAACTGAAAATTCTGCAGAGTTTCAGTACAGTAATTTTAACTTTGCTCAATGATTTGAATGAGTTAATGGCATAATTTGGGTTGGTATTCTTCATGAAAGTTTTAGGTCTATATCATATCTAATTGCTGGTAAAATTTCAGATCAATTTGACCTACCTAGCTCGAGTTATGACCAAATGAACAGTTACTGTTCATTTGGTCAGTTTGGTGCAGGGCAGCCTGCTATCAACTCACTTTGGTCAATTGTTTCACCAACTTTTGGTCAGTTTTTGGTCATGGTTCCTTAATGAAAGTTGTGCTATTTTATGTCTATTTTCATCTCCAATTAGTGGCATATCCATTAGGCTTGTAAAATTTGAGTTTTGGTCCTTCAAAGTAGGTTTGGTCATGCTGCCAGCAGCATGACTATTGACCTACGAATTTAGCTAAATTTTCCACCATTCCCACACAACTTATTTGGTCATAATTGACCATTAATTCATGTCACAATAGGTTAAACATGCCATTTATGCATTTCTTCAAATTTTAGTTCACTAACCCTAACATTCAAACCCTAATCTCACTAACTCTTGCATTTAACCATAACTAGTGCACTTAACCTTAACCATTCAACTAATCAAAGCTTTTAAACTCATTCTAATGCATCAATTTCATGTAAATCATACTCCTTTCAAGCTGCCCAAATTTCAGTTTGGTCCCTCTCCCATATTTGTTTCATTTAAATCAAGTTCTAAGCTCACTTAATTACCTAAACATGCATTTAAATGGAAAAATAAAGAGTTTGATATGCTAACCTCACTTAAAGCTTCAAAACCCTAACATTTGCTCTTCTTTCTTCTTGAAATCTCCTTCTTAAGTAGTAATAACAAGCTTTAAAGAAGTCCTTATGAGAGTTATTATGGTTGGTAAATAAAATTTCTAGGTTGGGATTTAGAGGATTTATGGAAAGGAACCAAGAATTCCAAGCTTTTCTTGCTTAAAAATGGTGGAACAACATAAGAAGAGAGGGAGAGGAGAGAGCTACGGGAAAAGCAAAAGAAGAAGCAAAAAAAAATGTTTTTGAATTTTTATTTTTATCCATTTTTGAAGACCAAAATTCCCAAATTAATAAAATAACTTAATTAATCTTTTATGACATCATCTTTGACTTTTCTAACTTCTTTCTTTTCTTTTCTTTTTTTTCTATTTATTTTTTTTTCTATTAGTTGTTTAATTTAATTCTTGATTTTGAAATTTTCTTTTCTCCGTTTTTATTTGGATGATTAGGTCAGAGTCACCGTCGGTCAATTGACCAAATTGCCCCTCGCCGGTTCATCCCGGTTTGCAAATAATCTAATATTTCTTCCGGCTCCCTGACCTAATTATTTGACTAACTTAACAGTTCTTTTTTGTGATTTTCTCTTTTCCACTGTGTTCATAAGGGTCCTAAGGACCGCAGCGTCACTTTTTACGGTTCGAAATTTGAGTTTAAAATGACTTCAGCTGCTCTCGAGGAGGTCACTCATCGCTGTGACTCTCGGCTCGTTTAACCTCTTATGTTCTGTTTTTCTTATTTATAGTTAACTAATTAAACATTACTAATTATTTGTGTTTATGGCTTCTCAAATTGTCTTAGGTGTGGCTCTAATCCCAATAATTGTCCGGACCGACACCGGTCTCCGGAACAGTGAAATATACCAGGCTATACAACGGGGGTGTTATAATAAGCATCATAATTCAATAAACCAAACCATGAAACAACACATTTCAACTACACTTTAAAGTTGCCGAATTACCTCATTAAACACATCTCCTTCAAATTTCTTTTAAGCTTCCAAAACCAATTACACCATTACACATACACTTAATATACATTGTCTAAATCATTCCTATATACATAAACACTTACATCAACATCTTAAACAACCATTTACAAGTGAAAACAAGCTAAATATACTGAATTCCCATGGCTACAGAAAAGGTATATCACCATTAAATCATAAAACCTCAAAACTTCCTCCACAAAACAACTCACCACAACATCCACTCAAAGTTTAATGAAACAAGAATGGAAAATACTCACTTACCACTTTTGAAGCTTGATCAAAACCTCACTAAACTTCTTAAAATTGCTATCAAACTCTTCCTTGCAAGGTGAGGATTAACTTTAATGAAGAAACCTAGTGGAAATGGTGGCTTAAGGTTGGTTGCATGAAGCTCCTTCAAGCTCGGCCATGGAGGTTTTTCTCTCAAATTATTTCGGCTGGTTGTCCCATGGTTGAAGATGACAGAATTTTCTGTCCATATGCTGATTAAAAGTCCACTTAGGTGATGTTAGTGGAGCACTAATGAAGTTATAATATTTGTTTAATCAAAAGTTTCACAATTCCCACATTTAGCCTCATTTCTTTTACTATTTGAATTATGGACCACCATTTTAATTTTAATGATATTTTCAAAGTTTAATATCATTTATTTTTAATGGACATTTAGGTCAAAAGGCAACTCGGGGTGTCAATTGACTACAATGCCCCTATTCGGGTTGCATTCCCAATTTTTCGGTAACACCGAGTTTTGTCGGTTTCTCGATTTCTCGTTTTTCTTTGCACTAATTAATTAATTTTTTCTTTGATATTTCTAATGACATTTATACTTCAATAAGTCTTTAATTATGTCTAGAAATTAAATTTCGAGGGTTCCCTGCAGTCCTGGGGTCGGCTATTGCCTGTACCGTAACTTCCCCATGCGGTCACCCATCGCTGCAGTGTTGGCTCGTTTAACTTAGTTTCATTTCATTGCTATTATTTTTCCTTTGTTTTTCTTGTATTTTCTTTTCTTGTATTTCACTACCCTATATCTCCACATTTCAAAAATGGTAATAAAAATTTGGCAAGGTGTTGTCTGTATTTCGGACAAACTGTCCTTCCAAACCTGTTAAAAACAATTCAATATGATAACATCAAAATCTCAACTATTTCACAGTCTCGATTTCTCAGTAAAGTCAATAGACTTTTACAATCATTAAATAGTTCCATAATACAGTCCATAATAATTTAAATATATCCAGAAAATCTCCATGTTATTTAATATGTACAAAATATTACAAACTTTAGAGCTTTCATAATATTACAAAATACAACAGGTAATTTCAAATACAAATGTATACAAAATACAAGATATCCTAAGTCCTACCATGTATGCAATGCAGTGCAGATGACTCTGGACTCCTGTGCAGATCAGATGTCTCACCTGGTCGTAGATCTGTTGGGCTCCCCAGCTGTGTCTCCAATACCTACGCGTTACAAAAGCAACGCGCTAAACAATTTTGCTTAGTGGTGCAAAATATAAAGAAATATACACTAAAATAAAGTAAATAAATTTATGACATCGGTATCCTTTACAATTGTTGATTCTACCATTATTTGCTAACATTTCAATATTTGCTAATTTTGGTAGTGTTGTATGTCAGAAGACTGGATTTAGCTATTTGAATTTAATCGCATTTTGAATTATCGCCTGTAGCCTATATCGACTGCATCGATAAACGAATATACTAGCACTGGGTACCTAGTACCTCGAGCTATCACATCATCGGTCACAAAGTGTCTCCCGGTGTGCAACAGTGTGGCTAAAAAGCCATATAGTCAATCTGGCAATAAGCCAAGTATAATAACACAATACGTATAGCCGTAGGCTATTAAAGTCACAGTGCGGCATAATAAGCCGTAAAAACACAGTATGGAATGAAGCCATTTACAGAATAGCTGTCAGAATCCTATTGGCATGCCAACCTATCCAAACTAGTCAACTAGGCAAACTAGGGCACATTATAAATTAATTGTGTAATTCTTCAATTTTTAGAGTTTACTAGCTATTATGTAATTCATAAGTCAATGCATATGTTGACCTTTTTAGGTACTATGGATAAGTTGTTTCTAGTATCAACATGTCACAAATTATAATTTAATATGCTGCCAATATAGTGCAATTTACCATTTTTACAAGTTGGCATTCATTGCCAAATTGCTTCAAGCATCATTGTATGTAAATGTCAAATTCTCAATTTTTGTGTGCTAGATTGGTCTAGCTTAAAGTCCTATTTCTCTTGATTTTTAACTTCTGGTCAAAGAAGCAAAATTGTAGCTCTATGTCTTATTGCACTCGGAGCAAAATTTCAAGTCATTCTGAGTTGTATAGACCAAGATATGGTCAATTTACTAAAGCTGGACAGATTGCACCTTTAGTGCAAAATTTGGTCAATTTTAGGTCACTTTTAGTTCAGGCAGTTTTGGTACCCGAACTTGTGCAAGCTATTTGACTTAGTTCTGGCTATTTTTGGGTTTTGGTGTCTTCATAAGAATTGTAGCTCTATGTCTAAGCTATCCATGGTAAAATTTCAGGTCAATTTGACCTGTTTTGAGTGAGTTATGGACATTCTAATGATTACTATTCATATGGTCAAAAATCTGGGTTGCAAGGTTGCCATTTCAAATTTGGTCATTTTTAAGGTCAGTTTCTAGGCAGAATTTTGGCAACATTTCTACATGAAAGTTGGCCTATTTGGTGTCTAGTTTCAGCCCCCATTGGCCTCATACTAATTGGGTTCACAATTTGGCACTTATGACCTAATTTAGGTACTGCCAACAACACACAACCTGCACAAAACAATTACACTTCCAATTTGCCATTCCTCCTCCTCCTCATGACTTCATTATTCATTCATAGCACTTCTACAAATACTAAACACAATTCTAGCAAGCATATTGGGCAGAACACTCAAGTGATCAATGCACACAATACACCATTCAAGTTCAACATTCAATTCCACCAAAATTCAACATATCTCAATATCAATATTACACATACACTTCCATATACTGATACCTCAATATCAATTACACGCTGCCCACAATTTAATACTATCATATTTCATTAATAAACTTCATATTCACACATACAAATTCATGATATTATAGGCTGCCAAACATGGCAGTTTGCCATAGCATCAAGGTCCCATTTCAAACCCTTAATTCAAGCACTAACATGCACATACTTGGATATTAACTTACTACATCTTCCATTTTAGTTAATCAACCTTAATTTCCATCCATTAGAGGTAAGAAAAACTCAAACACAATAAACCTTCATGGCTGCCAAAAATGGACAATTTCATATCTCACTATTTTCTTCATTTCTTTTCACCAAAATACTCACCTCAACCTAAACACAAGGTTTATTAAAGCAATGGAGAGGATTTGGACACTTACACTTTTGGAGCTTCCTTTAAACTTCACCAAATCTTGTTTTTCTTGTCGCCAATATCTTCCCCAAGGTGAGTAGGCAAGCTTTAATGAAAGAACCAAGTGGAAAGGATGGCTTGATCAATGGTGCATGGTGATGGAGGGAGTTCAGCCATGGTGGACTTCCATGGAGATTCAATTCAGCCAAAGCTTTAAAGGTTGAAGATGAAGATGATAATGAGTGCAATCTGCTGCCCCAAAGCTTATTTTGATGTCCCAATATTCAAGTTAGTGGAGCACTCATCCTATTTTTATTGTTTAATTATTTCAAGTTCCATTATTTATACATTTATCTCCCTTTTTTCACTATTTACATAATGTATCACAATTTAATTTTTCATGATATTTCTAAAGTGTAATATCATTTATTTTTAATGGACATTGAGGTCAAAAGGCAACCCTAGGTGTCAAATGACTAAAATGCCCCACTTCGGGTTATATTTTCGATTTTTCGGTAACACCGATTTTTGTCTGTTTCTCGATTTTTCGTTTTTCTTTGTACTAATTTATTAATTTTTCTTTGATAATTTTAGTGTCAATTATATTTCAATAAACCTTTATTTACGTCCCAAAATTTAATTTCGATGGTTCCCCGCGGTCCTGGGGTCAGCAAGGCCTTCTCAGTGCGGTCACCCATCGCTGCGGTGCCGGCTCGTTTAACTTAGCTTCATTTTCTCTCTTTCATTTTTCTTTGATTTTTCTTGTATTTTCTTTTTATTTAATTCATCATTATATGTCTGTTCACTATCACCGAAGTGTAGTTCCAGACATCCTGACTTGCCTGAACTGATATTTGGCCACTGGAGCAATAGAACGTACAGAATACGTACAAGGAGGATGTTACATGTGTCATCTTTAATTTCCTTTTTGAATGTAATACCCCTATTTGCATAGCCTGGTATATTTCACTATTTTAGTAACCGGTGTCGGTCCGAAAAATTAAGGGGATTAGAACCATACTTAGGACAACTAGATAAGCCTTGAACACAAATAATTAGTAATTGCCAATTAGTTAAGTATAAATAAGAAAAACAGAACATAAGAAGTTAAACGAGCTGAGAGTCACAGCGATGGGTGACCTTCTCGGGAAGGACTGCGAAGTCATTTTAAACTCAAATTTCGAACCGTAAAATATAACGCTGCGGTCCTTAGGACTATTGTGAACACAGTGGAAAAGAGAAAATCACAAAAAGGAATTGTTAAGTCAGTCAAATAATTAGGTCAGGGAGCCAGAAGAAATATTGAATTATTTACAAACCGGGTTAAACCGGTGAGGGGCAATTTGGTCAATTGATTCCGAGAGCTGACTCCTGACCTGACTGTTAAATAAAATCGAAGAAAAGAAAATTTCAGAATCGGGTATTAAATTAAAGAACTAATGGAAAAATAAAATAAAAAAGAAAAAGAAAAAGTGAAAAAGGTGATGACATCATGCATGATGTAATAAACATAATAATAAACAATTAAATTTTGGATAAATTATGGGTCTTCCATAAGGATAAGTTTATAAAAAAAAAAAAGAAAAAAAAAAGTAAAAAAGAGTTATCTTCCTCACCATTGCCGTCTCTCTCTCACTCTCTCCCTTACTCTCACTTAAACCTCCATTAAAGCTCACTTTGAGCTTGGAGAAAACTTAAATTCAGCCATAGAGATAGTAAGCTCCTTATTTAAACCTTGTGTATGAGATTTGGAAGGAAGATTGAAGAACCAAAGGAAAGGAAAGAAAGAAGAGAATTGAAGAAATTAGAGGTAAATAATTTAGTTTGAGAAATTTAGTTTCTTAGTTATGTTTTTAGTTTAACTAACCTAGAACTCAACTTAAAAATGAAAGTAAACACTTGTTAAGGGACCATAGGAAATTCAGCCAGCCTAGGGAGATATTGGATTTGATGGAAAATATTGGAATTAAAGTGTTAGAGAAGTTGGGTTAAGTGTGTATATTTGATTTGTGTAGTTGGATTGCATGAATTGTGATGATTAGACAAATTAGCGTTTTGGCACCTAGGGTTTTGAAAGCCAAAAATGTGAGAATTGGTCAATTGGTGTGTTTGACCTTGTTTGGGATGAAAAATGGTCATTTGTGACCAATTGAGATGTGTTGGAAGTGAGTTTGAATTCGGATTGAAAATGGTCATGTTGCAGGCAGCATGACCAAGGTCCCTTTGAGGGACTAAAACTGAAAATTTACAAGTCCAATTGGTATGAGACCAATTGGGAATGAAAAGAGACACAAAATGGAACATTTTTCATTTAGGAATCATGCCCAAAAAGTGACCATAACCTAGTGAACAAATTGACCAAATCCGGATTTCTGCAGTCTGACTTGTACAAAAATGACCAAATGAATAGTATTTGTTCATTTGGCCATAACTTGGGCTAGGCAGGTCTAAATGACCTGAAATTTTACCAGTGGACAGCTGAGATATAGACATAAAACTTTCATGAAGAACATAAACCCAAATTATGCCCTTAACCAAGTCACTTGGCCACCCAAAGTTGGTGACCTAAAACTGCCAGAACCAGTTTGGTGCCCAGAAATCTGGGTTAAGTCCAATCCGGCAGCCATGATTCAAATGGGTATAACTTGAGCTACAAAACTCCAATTGGAGTGATTCAAAAAGGAGAATAAATTTAAGACAATAGGGAACATTTTCTATGAAGAAAATTTTGCCAAATTCTAACAGCAAAATGACCAATGGAACAGTGCAACCTAAGACACCAAAACTGAAAATTTGCAATTTTGCCTAAAAGACCTAAGTTTTGAGAAAATGACCAAAACCAACAAATTTAGTGACCAAAATGTGGTATGTGGGTGAAGTTAGAATTCCCATACCTATTAATCCTTAGAAAGCCAATAAATTGACTTGAATAGTGTAGTGAATAGTAACCCCAAAACACAAATTTTAAAGAACGTTAAGTTTACCATATATAAGCTAGGTAAAAGTGAATTTGAATTTATTTTTGGATTTATGCTAAGTTATGGTACTGAAACACTGTGAAACTGTGTGTTTCAGCTTGTCACACCTTACCCCTCTGTAAGGCATAACATGATCCCGTAGAATACTTAATGAACTACCGAACTTCACCTACCGATAACTCATTAAGTACCTTACAAGGGATTTTAAAACAAATTTTCTTACATTTTGGAAGTGGTGAGCATTTTGGTAGGAATTAAAAACCATTTATTCAAAGTTTAAATACTAGTAAAAATTTTTGTCCATTTTAATTTTGCCGCAAATTTTATAAAAATTTTGACAGAGTTCCGTTTGTATTTGGAGAAAACAGTTCTTCAAATACCTGAAAAAAAACACTTCCAATAATTTTCTCAACTCCCAACCTCCAATAAATCTCAAATCAACTCAATTCAATTCACTTCAAATAATTCCACAATCCAATCAAAATTTATCATCTCAAAATATTTAATAACTTCATTCACAAGGCATAAAGTATGACATTCACAAGTACAAATATTAATTTGCAGAAGAAAATCCAAAAATAATATTATTATAATTTATTTTACAACTGCTCAACTTTACATTGATACATAAAGTATTATAATATTTACATCAAAATTAACTACAAGGGTATAAAATAATACCCGTACAAAAGATCAGTGTGGTCCACAATTCAATAGCAGCTCACTCTGCTGCTTTTTCCTTGCTCTTATCTGCGACAGCAAAATAAGCTATCGCTGAGTATAAAAATACTCAGTGGTGCACAATAAAAATTTAAAATACAATACATAAATCATTCATTATCAAAACACAATTTAAATATTTCACAATCACATTTCACAAATTATCAAAGCTCATAATAACACAATTTAATCAAATAATTTAAGAAACACAGTGTTGCCAATTCATACACAACTTAAGCCATAACACAAAATTTCCGATCAATACCGTGTTGTACACCACGACAAAGCAATCTACAACACCATTAATCGAAATCAATGAGGGAGGTGGCTAGCTAGCTAATGAGTATTCATCCGATCTCAACCTCAATTGGCAAGCCAGAGAGGGAGGAAAATGAACGATCTCAACCCCATAAATGGAGGAGGAATAATGTGATACTGTCATGCTAAGTGTGAACACAAAATCTATTCAAAACAATTTATTCAAATAATTTATTGGAAATCTGGTAAATTTTCAAAGTCATATTCACAATCATAAATGGCAACACAATTCATATTTAACTAAAAAAAAAATCAAAATTTCAAGAATCATATATTTAAACAAAAATTACTGTGCACAGACCTGACGTGAGTCGCCCCTAGGCCTTGACTCAGTCTCTCCGAGCTTCCAAGTCTTTTTCAGCTGAAACACACAGTTTCATAGTGTTTCAGTACCATAACTTAGCATAAATCCAAAAATAAATTTAACTTCACTTTTATCTAGCTCTATTGTGCTAAACTAGACGTTCTTGAAATTTTTGTATTTCGGGTTACTATTCACTACACTATTCAAGTCAAATTGTTGACTTTCTAAAGCTTAATAGGTATGGGAACTCCAACTTCACCCACATACCACATTTTGGTCATTAAATTTGTTGGTTTTGGTCATTTTCTCAAAGCTTAAGTCCTTTAGGCAAAATTGTCAAATTTTTAGTTTTAGTGTCCCTAGTTGCACTATTCCATTGGTAATTTTACTGTTGGAATTTGGCAAAACGTCCTTCATAGAAAATGTTCCTTATTGTCTTAAGTTTATTCTCATTTTTGAATCACCACAATTGGAGTTTTGTAGCTCAAGTTATGGCCATTTGAACCATGGCTGCCGGATTGGACACAACCCAGATTTTCTGGGCAATTTTGGTGCTGGCAGTTTTGGGTCACCAACTTGGGGTGGCCAAATGACTTGGTTGCTGGCAGAAGTTGGGTTTGTGTTCTTCATAAAAGTTTTAGGTCTATATCTCATCTAACCACTAGTAAAATTTTAGGTCATTTGGACATGCCTAGCTCGAGTTATGACCAAATGAACAAACACTGTTCATTTGGTCAGTTTGTACAGGGCAGCCTGCACTTATCCAACTTTGGTCAATTTGTTCACTAGGTTTTGGTCACTTTTTGGGCATGATTCCTAAATGAAAATTGTGTCATTTAGTGTCTATTTTCATCCCCAATTGGTCCCATATCAATTGGACTTGTAAAATTTCATTTTTGGTCCTTCAAAGTTGACTTGGTCATGCTGCCAGCAGCATGACCACACTCCCTCCGAATTTAGCTTTCACTCCAACCATTCCAACACAACTCATTTGGTCACAAATGACCATTTTTCACTCCACAATAGGTCAAAGACATCATTTGCTCATTTCTCACATTTTTGGTTCATAAACCCTAATGCTCAAAACCCTAATTCACCAACCTCATGCATTTAATCACATTTAGTGCTTTTAATCCTAACCATTCAACTAAATAAAGTTTCTAAACTCATTTAAATCCATCAAACCATGCAAATTATACCCCCCCTTCAAGCTGGCTGAAATTTCAGTTTGGTCCTCCCCACATATTTTTTTTTTTTATTTTAAGTTTATTTACAAGTTCTTGATGCCATACATACACTAATTAAACTAAAAAATTGAAGTTTGCATTACTAACCTTAAGTGAAGTCTTTGATCTTCACTTCCTCTCAATTTTCTTCAAATCTTCTCCTTCTAATCTTCCTTCCAAGATTTGTTTATAATTTTTCTTCAAGAAAATCAAAGGATTTATGGTGGAATTAATATTTAGGAAGCTTATAAATAAGCTTTCATGGAGGAAAAGTTTGAGAGAGAGCTTGGGAGAGAGAGGCGGCAACCTAGGGAGGAAGACAATTAAATTTTTTTTTCTTTTCCTTTCTTGATTTATTTTAGCTTATGGAAGACCCAAAAAAATCTAATTAATTAAATATGTTTGTAACACCCCTCACCCGACTACAGTGTAGCCGAGCAAGGCGTGCTACATTCGGTGCCGGAGCACCCTAACTTATCTTACTTTATTTTTTTAATAATTTTGAACTCGTTTAATTTAATATCAATTATTTTTTGATGGAGAAACCAGCGGAGTTTCCCCTATTTTATTATCGTTTGGCGTATTTCAATATTCACCTGTTTGAAATTCAATTCAACCATATTTCTAAGATAAAATCTTATCCATGCTAATCATAATTATCTCATATTTCAAATCTCATCCATGCATTTCAATTTCATAATCATTTCCATTCATACTCAACTCATATGTAAACATTCTCAAATTACATAAGCAAAATTTTCAAATTTCCTTAATTTACATAATTTACAAAATAATTACAAAGTTTCATAATTTATATCATAATACAATATCTAGCATTTTATACAAAATACAAAATATGATCTATATGGGCCCTATCTACATGCATTGCTGAGGAGGTGACAACCTTGAATACTTTAGACACTTCTGCAGATCTGGACTCCAAAAATTTTAGTCAAAGTACCTGCGCGAGGAAACAAATCCATTGCGCTAAGCATTGCTGCTTAGTGGTACAATAATATAACAAGAAAATAAAATATACAAATAAAGAAAGAACAAAGCATAGTTTGAATATTTAAGAATCAATTTAATTTAATACAATGTGTCTAATTTTAATTATCTTTTGTTCTAATTTGTTCCTCTTTGGAAGCGTTTAATTCCGAAATTCACAGTGATAATGTATAATATACAGAATTAATAAAAATACTCAGTTTATATTCATATGGCAATAGAAGGTACATTTAAAATATTTAGTTAAGTTATACCTATTTTTGCAACTCTTTTATCATTTTACTTAACAATTTTTATGTGGTTTGGATCATTTCATAATTCTAACTAATTCTTTTGAAGTCTTATTAACTCATTTATTTGATTTCTAATATTTTTAATTACTAATAGTCTTAATTTATTTCAATAAATTACACTGCCCAAGTAACTTACGACAGGCTGACTAAACTGGATAACGGGTCGTTGGCACTGGACACCGCGGTGCCTCGGGCCGTCATACCATGGGACGCAAAACGTCAACCATGTATGCAGTCAGTATGGCTAAAAAGCCATGATATCACATAATCGGGCATAAAAGCCATGAATACGGGCATAAAAGCCATGAATACGGGCATAAAGCCATGAATACAGGCATAAAGCCATGAATACAGGCACAAAGCCTTTCGCAGTACTGCTAAAACAATGCCCTATTGGCATGCCAATCTATCCAATCTGACACACGTGTCTAGGTAATACAAGGGCACATAATATCATTAAATATTAATATATTGTGTTTTATGACTTCATTATTTAATGATAAATTTCAATTATAATTCATACATTCATTTGATCATTTATATGATCACAATTCACATCAATTATCCTTTTTTACCATTGTACTCAAAATACTTCTCCTCTCTACAATAATGAGAACTAATGTCTCATTCATACATTAATATGGTTCATTTATTCATTCATTATGTTATTCATATTGATCACACTTCTAAACAATGGTTCACATGTACCATTGTATTCAAAACATTTTTCCTTTCTCATTTATACATTTAAGAATCTACTTATGTAGTCACAAATTTTATATTTCAAGTTGAGTTATTAATATTTTATGAATTCCATTTGTGATGGGCATATAAGCCCTAACTATCTATTCACATCAATTAGGTGACTTATTTTTCATGTTTCAAGTAATCCATGAATATTTCATGGATTTCAAATTTATGGCCTTAATTTCTTTTTAACAATTTTGACTAGGATGCATAGTCCACATTTTTCATATAATTCTAAGCATTTAAGCTTAGAATTGGTTCTAGGTCTTCGTCTTAATTTACTAATCATTTTGATTACTATTCACCTTACTAGTCAACCAAAATGTTGACTTTTTTATACTTAATGGATATATTAATTCTAATTACACCAAGATCCCACATTTTGAGTTTTACATTTGCTAGTATTAATTGCCAATTGCAATTTAAAGTCCCCTAGATGCATTTCTAAATTTTCAGTTTTTACTACCTAAGTTTACTATTCCATTGGACAATTTTAGAGTGGAAACTGGGCTAACCTTTCTCTCTTGATGGGAACCTAAATCACAAATGACACTTTTATCACATTTATTCATTCAACAATTTATTCATGTAAGTACATTTCATATTTCAAGTTTTGGTGTCACTATTCACTTTATTAGTCAACAAAAATGTTGACTTTTGGATAGAAAATAGGTACATTGGTTTTAACACTCCCCATGTACCACATTTTACATTTAAAACTTGTTGGAATTGAGCACCCATACCATTTCTAAACTTAAAACCAAGAGGGCAGAATTTTCAGTTTTTGAAGCCTAATTTTACTGTTCCATTAAGCACTGTTGCAGTGGGAATTTGAGGAAATGGTAAACATGAAAGTTGTTCCTTATTTTGTCTAGTTGAATTTCTTTTTTTGAATCACTCCATTTGGAGTTTTGTAGCTCCAGATATGGTCCAAAAACCACAGCTGGTCGGATTGAAAAAACTGCAGAATTACCAAATCTATAGTACCATGAACAGTGACTGTGACTGCCATTTGGGTTAGGTTCTGGTCATAATTTGGGGTAGGTTTCTTCATGAAAGTTGTTTGTCTATGTCTTAACTTGTTGCTGTAAAAATTTCAGGTCAATTGACCATTTCTACAGTGAGTTATGGCCAAATGAACAGTTACTGTTCATTTGGTCATTCTGCAGAATTGGCTTGCAGGGTACCCGGATTGGGGCCAACTTTTAGTCCTCTTGCTTTGGTCTTTTGGGCATCGTTTCTTCAGAAAAAATGTGTCATTATAAGTCTAGTTTCATGTCCAATTGGCCAAACACCAATTGGACCAACACAACCAAAGATATGGCAGTCCAAGTGGGCTGGAATCACAGCCACCCTGCTGCACTCATTGGGCAGCATACTCATTCACTTTGCCATGCTATATTTTAGTCCAAATTATGGTCAAATTTCCTCAAATGGTCACTAATTGACCATTAGAATGTTCTTTAACAATTTCATAAGCCAAGTCCACATTTTACTCTCAAAACCCTAGTTTCCATTATAAATTTTCACAACATGCCTTAATTACTAACTCATTCACTAACCACATGCATACATGCTTTAAACATGATCTCTAATCCACTTTAAGTCCATCAAAACACTCCATCATTGTTCCTTCCTTAGGGCTGCCGAAATTCATTGTAGGCATACACACAAATTTTGTTCATTTAATTCACAAATTCATGTTGATTTCTAGTCCCTAACATGGAAAATAAGGGTTTTAAGTAGATAGGTGCACTAACCTCTTGTAGGGCAGATTTTTCCAAGCTCAAACTTCACTTTCTTTCCTTTTCTATGCTGCCAAACACTTTCCCAAGATGAGTGGACAAGTTTTAATGAAAGGTGTCTAGGGTTTTATAGTGGAAATTCATGGGAAAATGGAAGTAATTTAAGAAAGTTTTCATGGAGGGTTATGGAGGAGAGGTTCACGTCTTGAGGAAGAAGAAGAAGAAGAGCAGAATTTTTTTGGTCTTCTTTGACTCTTTTAAGTGATTTAAGAAAGCTTGTTAAATGGTGATTGGTTGGGAGAAAGTAAATGACATCATGTCATGTCATTATCCTTAATTTCCACTATTTTTTTTTTCTTTTCTTTTCTATCACATTTCAATTTAATTTTTAGCAATATTTATTCATATTTTGAGTCATAATAATTATTTACTTAACTGGACAAGTCGGCCAAAAATCGTCTCTGAAGGCGAAATGACCAAAATGCCCTCCGTTTGGCTTAACGGGTCAAAATTGTCTGTACCGATTGAAAATTTTTCTAAATATTTTCTTGGCATTCTAATGCTATAGGAACCTCAATGACCCTTCTCTGGAGTTCCAAAAATTATTTTATGAATTTTTCCCCGGGTCTAGGGCTCCTAGTTGCGAGAACCGCAACTTCCCTCTGGTTACCCATCACTTGGGCACCGGCTCATTTGACTTGGTTGTATTTTATTTCTAAAATTTTTCCTAAATTTTTCTTATTAATATTTGAGTTAATTATGGTTCCTCACTTTAGTTTAAATATTTTTATGACGTTTCTAGCTGTCCGACCGACACCGTCACCGAATAAAGAGAATGTACGGAGTTGCTACCGGGAGGATGTTACAATGTTAATTATTACTTTTATGGCATCATGCATGATGTCATGCATGATGTCATCTCCCTACACTTTTTCTTTTTCTCTTTTTTTTTATTTATTTTTCTATTAGTTCTTTAATATAATTCTCGATTCCGAAATTTTCTTTTCTCCGATTTTATTTGACAGTTAGGTCAGGAGTCAGCTCTCGGGGTCAATTGACCAAATTGCCCCTCAACGGTTCATCCCGGTTTGTAAATAATTCAATATTTCTTCCGGCTCCCTGACCTAATTATTTGACTGGCTTAACAGTTCTTTTTCGTGATTTTCTCTTTTCCACTATGTTCATAAGGGTCCTAAGGACCGCAGCGTCACATTTTACAGTTCGAAATTTGAGTTTAAACGACTTCACAGTCCTTCCCGAGAATGTCACCCATCGCTGTGACTCTCGGCTCGTTTAACCTCTTATGTTCTGTTTTTCTTGTTTATACTTAACTAATTGAACATTACTAATTATTTGTGTTTATGGCTTCTCTAGTTGTCTTAAGTATGGTTCTAATCCCCTTAATTGTCCGGACCGACACCGGTCACCAGAACAGTGAAATATACCAGGCTATACAAATAGGGGTGTTACACAACTGAAAAAGGCTCGGAAAGTCTAAAAGACTGAGTCAAGGCCTAGAGGCGACTCACGTCAGGTTTGTGCACAATAAACCCTATTTAAGCTTTTTATCATTGAAAAATGGATTTAGTATGCATTATGAGTTTAAGAACTTTTGTGTTGCCACTTTGTGAATGAAAATGTAACTTTGGAAATTGATTTGATTTTTATATGCAATATTTGAATAAATTATTTTAATTTAATTTCGGATTCACACTTAGCATGACAGTACCATATTATTCCCCCATTTATGGGGTTAAGATCGATTATTTTCCTCCCTCTCTGGTTTACCAGTTGAGGTTGTAGATCGGATGAGTACTCATTAGCTAGCTAGCCACCTCCCTCATTGATTTCGATTAGTGGGGTTGTAGGTTGCTTTGTCGTAGTGTACAATGCGGCATTGATCGGAAATTTTGTGTCATGGCTTAAGTTGTGTATGAATTGGCAACACTGTGTTTATTAAATTATTTGACCCAAAAATTTTGCTATAATTAGTTTTGATTATTGGTGAAATGTAATTATGCAACATTTAAATTGTGTTTTGTCAATGAATGATTTATGTATTATATTTTAAATTTTTATTGTGCACCACTGAGTATTTTTATACTCAGCGATAGCTTATTTTGCTGTCGCAGATAAGGGCAAAGAGAAAGCAGCAGAGTGAGCTGCTATTGATATTGAGGACTATACTGATCTTTTTGTACGGGTATTGTTTTATACCCTTGTAGTTATTTTGATGTAAATATTGTAATGTCATATGTATTAATGTAAAGTTGAGCAGTTGTATAATAAATTGTAATAGTATTATTTGTTGTATTTTATATCTGTAAATTAAACTTGTGAATGTAAATTAGCTTTATTGAATTAAATGATGAAATGTTCTAAGATGACAAACTTGGATTAAATTGTGGAATTATTTTGAAGTGGAATTGCCTTGAGTTATGTTGAATTGAGATTATTTGGAGGTTGGGAGTTGTGGAAAAATTTATTGGAAGTGTTTTTATAGGTTTTTGAAGAACTGTTTTCTCCAAATATAGACGGCACTCTGCCGAAATTTTTATAAAATTTGCGGAAGAATAAAATAGACAAAAAATTTTACTAATTTTGAGACTTCAATTAAACGTTTTTAATTCCTACCAACATGCTCACCACTTCCAAAATGTAAGAAAATGGTTTTAAAATCCCTTGTAGTGTACTTAATGAATTATCGGTAGGTGAAGTTCGATAGTTCATTAGGTATTCTACGGGATCATGGTATGCCTTATAGAGGGGTAAGGTATGACATATTTTAGTGGCATCAGAGCATGGTTTTACAATAAATTTTGACTATGTATGTGAATATTTCTTTGATAAGTACAACTGCTCAAGTGTCTTTAATTGATACATATGACATATTTACATCATGAATATGCACTAACGGAGGTCAACCTCCTTGTGTTTGATCTCAGGAAGTAGAAATTTTGGGAAAATGGAATGGAAGAAGAAGATCATTCCGTGGAATAATCTGTTGAGGCTGAGGTTCAAGGGGAAGCCCCAGCACTCCAGAACGTGAGTGGGTCAACCACTCCAGTTCCTATTCCAGCATCGTAGTTTCCTGCTCATTTTGCACAGCAGATGGCTGCATTTTTCCAACAAATGGCGGGAAATGTGCCACTTCAAGTTCAGATGCAAGCACCTGTAGCACAATCACAGCCCTCGGCTTGGCAATATGAAAAATTGATGAAATTTGGGGCCACCGAGTTTAAAGGCACTATGGATTTACTGGAGGCAGAACAGTGGTTAGAGCGAACGGAACGGGTTTTCAGGAAGCTGCAGTGTGCAGAAGAGGTGAAGTTCGAGTATTCTGTTTCTTTGTTGCAAGGGGATGCGTATGAATGGTGGAAGACCATCCCCCACAGCCTGGTAGAACCTTCAGTGCTTACTTAGTTAGACTTTTTGAGGGAGTTTCGACAGAAGTGGGTCCCTGATGCATATGTGGATATGAAGTTACAAGATTTCCTGAGTTTGAAACAAGGGGACATAACCATCGTAGAATATGAGAGAGACTTCTCTCGACTGAGCCACCACGCTAGAAGCTTAGTCTCCACCCCCAGAGATAGATGTAAGAGGTTTGAGGCCGGGTTAAGGCCGAATCTGAGAATGAAAGTTGTGGGTTTCTGACATCAAAATTTCTCTGAGTTGATCTCACAGGCCCTGGAAGTGGAAAGGATAGAATCAGAAGGGGCAGTGAAGAAGGGTACACAAGAGAAAGAGAATACTGAAAAGACTACTGGTCAAGCACCTGGTTTAGGGAAGAGGAAACAGTATGGGGGATCTAGCTCTCGCAGATCTGACAGAGGCAGATTCTCTAGCCAAAGGCCACCCTGGTCTGGTCAGCAGACCCAACAAGCTTCTCGAGGATCTTTATCAGTTCGGTAGTGTGAGACCTGTGGTAGAACACACGGTGGGGTTTGTTTCAAGGCCATAGGTGCATGTTATAACTGTGGAGGGAGCGGACATTTCGCTAAGGATTGTACTAGTCCGCCGACCGACCTTCTCACAGATCCAAGGATCACCAAGTCTCGCGCCTAGAGGGTCACAATGGGTAGAGGTAGAGGTAGAGGCAGCAGGTAGGGGTCCCGTAATACTCCCGAAGTCAGCATCGTTAACTCCCAGCACTCAGTGGCGCACCGTGAGTGTATACAATGCGCCGAGGGAGGAGGTCAAACGCCGACGAGTAACTGGTATTTTCTCCATCCTTGACCAAGATGTATATGTGTTGTTTGATCCTGGCTCTACACATTCATATGTCAGTGCCAGTGTGATGTGTTCTACTGCTATTCAGTGTGTACCAATGGACTATGATGTGCTAGTAACTAGTCCATTAGGCCAGGAGGTCAGGGTAAATAGACTATATAGGGATTGTCCTTTGGTGATCCAAGGACACACTTTTCTGTCTAATTTGATTGAAATGCCCTTTAGAGATTATGACATTATCTTGGGCATGGATTGGTTAGCCAGGCATCACGCAATGATTGACTGTAGACTGAAGATAGTCACTTTTGGTCTCCCTCAGTATGGTGATGTAGTAATACATGGGGAGAGGCAATTATTGCCTTCAAACATCATTTCAGCTGCACTGGCCAGAAAAATAATTAGGAAGGGGTGTGAGGCATACTTGGCACATGTGATAGACACCCAAGTGGGTAGTCCAGCATTGAGGGACATCCCCACAGTATGTGACTTTTCAGATGTGTTTCCTGATGAATTGCCAGGATTACCTCCAGAAAGGAAAGTGCAGTTTGAGATTGATGTTATGCCTGGTGTGGACCCAATTTCCATAACGCCATACAGAATGGCACCAGCAGAACTAAAAGAATTGAAAGTGCAGTTGCAAGAGCTTCTTGACAAGGGCTTTATCCGCCCTAGTGTGTCACCTTGGGGAGCGCTAGTGTTGTTTATAAAGAAGAAAGATGGCACTCTTCGGTTATGCATTGACTATCGGTAGTTGAATAAGGTGACAATAAAGAACATATACCCATTGCCCCGCATTGATGACTTGTTTGATCAGTTGAGGGGTGCAGCTATGTTCTCCAAAATTGACCTGAGATCAGGTTATTATCAATTGAAAGTACAAGAACAGAGTATTTCTAAAACTGCCTTTAGAACCCATTATGGCCATTATGAGTTTTTGGTTATGCCATTCAGGTTAACTAATGCTCCGGCTGCTTTTATGGATCTGATGAACACTATCTTCAGACCATACCTTGACCAGTTCATGGTTGTGTTTATAGATGATATATTGGTTTACTCGAGGAGTACAGAAGAGCATGATAGACATCTGCGGATTGTACTACAAACTTTGAGGGAGAAACAGCTATACGCCAAATTGTCGAAATGTGAATTTTGGCTGAAGGAGATATCATTTTTGGGACACATAGTATCAACAGAGGGTATTAAGGTAGATCCTAGCAAGATAGAAGCTGTCCTTAATTAGAAGCCACCCAGAAATATCATAGAGATTCGCAGTTTTCTAGGGTTAGCTGGATACTACTGTCGATTTGTGAAGGGATTCTCCATGTTGGCATCTCCATTGATCAAGCTGCTTAGGAAAGATGTGAAATTTCAGTGGACAGACAAATGCCAGCAGAGTTTCGATGAATTGAAGAAATGTTTGACTGAGGCTCCAGTCCTGACTTTACCTACACCGGGTAAAGAATATACGATTCTGACGATGCTTCTCACAATGGGTTAGGTTGTGTGTTGATGCCAGATCGGAATGTCATTGCCTATGCATCACGCCAGCTAAAACCGCATGAGAGGAATTATCCGACACATGACTTGGAGCTTGCAACTATTGTATTCGCTCTTAAGATCTGGAGACATTATTTGTATGGGGAGAAGTGCTACATCTACATAGATCATAAGAGTTTGAAGTATTTGGGCACCCAGAAAGAGTTGAATTTGAGACAGAGGAGATGGTCAGAGTTGATAAAAGACTATGATTGTCTGATAGACTATCAACCAGGGAAAGCTAATGTGGTGGCTGACGCCTTAAGTCGCAAGACTATGGCAAGTCTACGGGTTACTCCTTTGTCTATGGTACATGAGTTGAGATCATTACATGCTAGCTTAGAGATTAATGATGAGGGGCAGACAGTAGTTGCATGGCATGTACAGCCAGTGTTGATTGATCATATCAGAATGGCTGCCTAGAATGATCAGAAGTATCGGAGGCCATTGGAAGAAGTCCAGCAGGGCAAGAAACCATAATTCTCAATAAGAGATGATGGTTTATTACTACACCAGGGCAGAATTTGTGTTCCTAATGATGTTGATTTGAGGCAGATCATTTTGAAGGAAGCACATGAGTCTCCTTTTGCCATGCACCCTAGTGGTACAAAAATGTATAGAGGGCTAAAGGAGCATTACTAGTGGATGGGTATGAAAAGAGATGTGGCAGAATTTGTTTCCAAATGCCTAACTTGTCAGCAACTGAAGGCAAAGCATCAAGTACCAACTGGGTTATTACATCCACTACCAGTGCCAGAATGGAAATGGGAGAGAATAACTATGGATTTTGTGATGGGACTTCCGAGGACACAGAAGAGTCATGATGCAGTTTGGCTCATTATTGACAGACTGATTAAGACTGCTCATTTTCTACTAGTTCGGATGGACTACAGTTTAGAAAGATTGGCCAAGTTGTATATAGATGAGATTGTGAGACTGCATGGAGTGCCAGTATCCATCGTATCTGACAGAGATCCTAGGTTCACTTCTAGATTCTGGGGTAGTCTTCAGAGAGCCCTAGGAACTAGATTGAACTTCAAGATGCGGCATTCCACTCCAGGCACAGATGGCGATGCGAGAGGGTAATTCAGATCTTGGAGGACATGCTACGGGCTTGTGTGATTGAGTTTGAGGGCAGTTGGGACACACACATGCCTTTGATTGAGTTTGCTTACAACAACAGCTACCAATCAAGCATTGGGATGCCTCCATATGAAGCTTTGTATGGCAGAAAATGCAGAACTCCCCTGTGTTGGGATGATGTAGGTGAAAGGAAGATGATTGGGCCTGAAATTGTTCAGCAGACAGAGGAAAAGATCAGATTGATTAAAGATCACCTTAAGACTGCATCAGACCGTCAGAAGTCCTATATTGATCTGAAGAGAATGGATATTGAATATGCAGTGGGTGACAAAGTATTCCTCAAGGTTTTCCCTTGGAAGAGGATTATGAGATTCGGCAGAAAGGGGAAACTGAGTCCTCGCTTCATTGGGCCATATGAGATTCTGGAAAGAGTGGGTCCTTTAGCATATCGGTTGGCACTACCTCCAGAGTTAGAGAAGATACATAATGTCTTCCATGTGTCTATGTTGAGGAGGTACTGATCAGACCCATCTGATGTACTATCAGTGGAAGAAATTGAAGTGAATCCAGACCTCACTTATGAAGAAGAACCTATAGAGATTCTGGCTTATGTGGTGAAGCAGCTACGGAACAAGCAGATACCGTTGGTAAAAATGCTGTGGAACCATCATTCGGGCCAAGAACCTACTTGGGAACGAGAGGAGGACATGAGGAGACAGCACCCACAGCTATTCAGAGATTGATACCAGGTAAAATTTCGAGACGAAATTTATTTTAAGGGGGGGAGAATTGTAATACCCCTATTTGCATAGCCTGGTATATTTTACTATTTTGGTGATCAATGTCGGTCTGAATAATTAAGGGGATTAGAACCATACTTAAGACAACTAGATAAGCCCTGAACACAAATAATTAGTAATTGCCAATTAGTTAAGTATAAATAAGAAAAACAGAACATAAGAAGTTAAACGAGCCGAGAGTCACAGCGATGGGTGACCTTCTCGGGAAGGACTGCAAAGTCATTTTAAACTCAAATTTCGAACAGTAAAATATGACGCTGCACTCCTTAGGACTATTGTGAACACAGTGGAAAAGAGAAAATCACGAAAAAGAATTGTTAAGTCAGTCAAATAATTAGGTCAGGGAGCCAGAAGAAATATTGAATTATTTGCAAACCGAGTTAAAACGGTGAGGGGCAATTTGGTCAATTAATTCCGAGAGCTGACTCCTGACCTGACTGTTAAATAAAATCGAAGAAAAGAAAATTTCAGAATCGGGTATTAAATTAAAGAACTAATGGAAAAATAAATAAAAAAAGAAAAAAAAAGTGAAAAAGGTGATGACATCATGCATGACATCATGCATGATGTAATAAACATAATAATAAACTGTTAGTAGTATGCCCTAGAGCATATCATTTAGTATGTATCTTGTACATAATTTTATTAATAAAAGGCATTTCCACTTTTCCGTTTACATAATATATTTATGTGTAATAGAAAAGGTCCATTGATATTTTGTTAGAAATATTATTCTTAAGTTGTTAAGAATATGAGTGACAATATTTCTAGCACAAAGTATCATAAATAGGTTCACAATCGAGGATACTTCATAATAAGGACATGACTTATCCAGAAAGATTGTATTCATGTTTGTTCCCAAGTTATTTATATGAGATATAAATAAGATGGAATGGAGAGTCTCATGCCATATAACAAACATGATAGGCATTTATAAATGATAAGTAGGCCGAACTAGTGACACTTATGACAAGCACATGGAGTTTACTCTTGTCAATGTTTTGTCATAAATCATATTAGTGCATATAATCTTTAGACCTGAGATAGCACAGTTATCTTGTATATAGGTAGTTTGAGTTTGATACTACTTTCATACTTGTACTGTGTATGGGTATATGGGCATCTGTTGGCTCCTACTAGTTATATATGGAGGAAGGTGTTGATCAAGATGGAATCTGTTCCTCTAAGTAAATAGAGATAAAATCCTATGTTCATTTAATTATTCTTGATGTTTCAAGTTCCTGGCCAGGACAAATAGATTTATTTAGAAAAGAGTTTCTGATGAGAAAAATCTTTTTAATCAAGAACTGGAATTAAAAGAGAACATAATATTCATAGCAAATGGAGTTTGACATAAACCATGACTCCAGCTTGAGTTGGGATTTTGTAACAGAGAGATTCTAGTGCATGGTAACATATGATTATAGGTTCATTTAAGGTAAACCTTATTACTAATTGGGTGGCCATGGCATGCTATGCTAGGTGTTAACCATGGTCTATGAGGTTCATAAAATGATTTAGAGAAATCATTATTGGTAAGAAAGAGTTCTAATGATATTAAGAGTTGATATCATGCCTCATTGCCAATTAGTGATGAGCCTAGTAAGTCACACACACACACAAGTTATCACCTAATTAAATATGATTTAATTAATTAATTAAAGAGTTTAATTGATTAATTAAATAGGTTTGGTTTGTAATTAGATTGCAAAGTCCCTAGCATGACTTGAAACCAAATCTAGATTATTGGATGTGTAGTATAAGTTAAATTTATATTTAAAGTGTTTAAATATGAATTTAATTAATGAGAAATTAATTAATAGAGATTAATTAATTAATTTATATTGATATAAATTGATTAGAAGAAAAGAAATAATTATTTTGGGTTAAGAACTCAAAATTAAGACACAGGGGCATTTTGGTCATTTCACAGTGTGACACGTGGCACCATGAGATGGTGACACATGGGATTACACATAAGCTTGCCAAATGTTTTTAATCATGTAAGATGATTAATATTAAGATTAAATATAGGTTTGACACTTGGCACAATGTGATTGGGTCACTTAAACCTAGAGCTAATCAAAGGGTGACATGTGGCAAGGGTTTAATGTGTTAACCTAGCTATATAAGTGTTGTTATGAAAAAGAAAAGCAACCAGCAGCCACTCCTCCTTTGTCACACCATTTTGAGGCTCTCCATCTATTCTTCTTCATCTCTCATCAATTCAAAGAGATTAGCCATCAATCTCTTGAATTAAGAACACTAGAAATTGTTTCTAGTGTCCTGTTTACATCTTTAATCTCTTAAAAGGCAGAACTTGAATTTCTAATTAATAGAAAAAGCTTTAGAAGCTGTTCAAGGGCTGCCATAGGTGTTCTTGGTGTGGAAAAGCTAGAGGGACAACATCTGGTGTCCTGAAGATGAATCTCAAAGGCGCAGACACACTGCAGTGCATCAAGAGGTTAGTGTAATCGTTCTTGATTTAATCTAGGGTTCTAAAATTAATCTGATTAATTTTAAAATCTTAAATGGAAAATACAGATTCAAAAACATATTAAAAGAGTTTTAATATGTTGTTTATCATTGAAGTCAAATAGATAAAAATAAATCTTGCATGATGCATGTGACCCTAGGTGAAATTTTTGAATTCAATGGTATAAACTTGTGTTTTTCACGCTTTCGTTCCTTCAATTGGTATCAGAGCCACTATATTTGCCATTTAGATTGATGTTTATATGATTTAATTGTGTGTTTGATCATGAGATCAAAAGTTCATTGCTGGTTGTAAAGTCAAGGTGGCGGCACAAATGATAAGCACCATGGTGCGCATGGTTGATGCACCACAATGGTGTGCAAAGGTAAATGGATGGTGAATGTGCAATTGTTGTATGATCTAAGATCCATTTTATGTCTAATTAAATTGTTTAATTAGAATTTTTATCACACAATTAAATTATGATTCAAATTAGAATTTTAAAAATTGTTTGAATGTGATTCAAATATGAATTTTTAAAGTTGTTTGAATCATATTTAAATCTGATTTTTTAAAATTGATTGAATAAAATTCAGATCTGATTTTTTAAAAAATGTTTGAATGTGATTCAAATATGATTTTTTTAAAAATGTTTGAATGTGATTCAAATCTGAATTTTTAAAGTTGTTTGAATGTGATTCAAATTTGAATTTTTAAATTTGTTTGAATGAAATTCAAATCTGAATTTTTAAATTTATTTGAATCATATTCAAATCTGGATTTTTAAGTTGAATATGAGATATTCAATTTAATTTAAGTATGTATGTTTTATTTAATTATTAATAGTGATATGCATGATGGATGATCATGGACTATAAAAGACCAATGTGATTGGATTTATTTCTTTTATGTTTCTTTGGGATTGTAAATTAATTAATTTATTTTAATTTATTTTGTGCATGTATTATTAAGTTTGTAATAATTTTTTGGGTTGTAATTTCATTTATTTAAGTTCTTGTAAATTCGTCTTGGTATGCCAAGGATTACTATGTAATATTGGATTGCAAGAAGTTCAAGGAGGTCAAGAGCATTGGTGGGACCAGTGGGAGGAATTCAAGATCAAGTGTTGATTATGTACTCCTTCAGCAACTCTTGTAAAATGAATGAATGAAATGCACCTAGGAATGCCCTGATTCAATTCTTGGTGGCTCAGAATTGAATCCCTTAGAAAGTCCATGATCATACCATATTTACTGCTTATCCATGAATGCATGAGATGTATGGGAATGTATGCAATTATATGATATATGCATGCTAAATAGATAATGTGCAAAGTGAGACCTTAATAGTAATTAGAATGACCATAAAATCTTCCAAACAAATGATTAAGTTGGAAATGCTATAATTAAAGTAATTATAACATAGGCCCTCCATTGGGGCAATTATTTTAAGAAATTTTAAATAGTTGCATAAGATGCAATTAATTTAAGAGATTTTCTTAAAAATAATTGTTAAGCATAAAATGTAACACCCCTCACCCGACTACAGTGTAGCCGAGCAAAGTGTGCTACATTCGGTGCCGGAGCACCCTATCTTATCTTACTTTATTTCTTTCATATTTTGATCTCGTTATATTTTAATATTAATTATTTTTCGACGGAGAAACCAGCGGAGTTTCCCCTATTTTATTACCAGTTGACGTATTTTACTATTTACCTGTTTGAAAGTTTCAATAATATTTTACAAATAAAATCTCATCAATTATTGTCATAACTATCTCATAATTCACATCTCATTCATATATCTCAATTTCATATTCATTTCCATGCATTATCTATATATTTCAAATCTGTCTTCGAATCCATACAATCTCATTCATGCTCAAATCACATAAGTAAAATTTTCAAATTTCTTTAATTTACATAATTTCATAATTTACATGATATATAGATTAAGTACATATGAAAAAGCTAATTTATTAAATTACATTACATTTCTATTAATTACCTGCTCATAATCTACATTATAATACAATATCTAGCATTTTATACTAAATACAAAATATGATCTATATGGGCCCTATCTACATGCATTTCTGAGGAGGTGACAACCTTGAATACTCCAGCCACTTCTGCAGATCTGGACTCCAAAAATCTTAGTCAAAGTACCTGCGCGAGGAAACAAATCCATCGCGCTAAGCATTGCTGCTTAGTGGTGCAATAATAGAACAAGAAAATAAAATATACAAATAAAGAAAGAACGAAGCATAATTTGAATATTTAAGAATCAATTTAATTTAATACAATGTGTCTAATATTAATTATCTTTTGTTCTCATTTGTTTCGCTTTGGAAGCGTTAAATTCCGAAATTCACAGTGATAATGTACAACATACAGAATTAATAAAAATACTCAGTTTATATTTATATGGCAATAGAAGGTACATTTAAAATATTTAGTTAAGTTATACCTATTTTTACAACTCTTTTATCATTTTACTTAACAATTTTTATGTGGTTTGGATCATTTCATAATTGTAACTAATTCTTTTGAAGTCTTATTAACTCATTTATTTGATTTCTAATATTTTTAATTACTAATAGTCTTAATTTGTTTCAATAAATTACATTACCCAACTAACCTATGACAGACTGACTAAACTGGATAACAGGTCGTTGGCACAGGACACCGCCTCGGGCCGTCATACCATGGGACGCAGAACGTCAACCACGTATGCAGTCAGTATGGCTAAAAAGCCATGATAACACATAATCGGGCATAAAAGCCATGAATGTTGGCATAAAGCCATGAATACGGGCATAAAGCCTTTCGCAGTACTGCTAAAACAATACCCTATTGGCATGCCAATCTATCCAATCTGACACACGTGTCTAGGTAATACAAGGGCACATAATATCATTAAATATTAATATATTGTGTTTTATGACTTCATTATTTAATGATAAATTTCAATTATAATTCATACATTCATTTGATCATTTATATGATCACAATTCACATCAATTATCCTTTTTTACCATTGTACTCAAAATACTTCTCCTCTCTACAATAATGAGAACTAATGTCTCATTCATACATTAATATGGTTCATTTATTCATTCATTATGTTATTCATATTGATCACACTTCTAAACAATGGTTCACATGTACCATTGTATTCAAAACATTTTTCCTTTCTCATTTATACATTTAAGAATCTACTTATGTAGTCACAAATTTTATATTTCAAGTTGAGTTATTAATATTTTATGAATTCCATTTGTGATGGGCATATAAGCCCTAACTATCTATTCACATCAATTAGGTAACTTATTTTTCATGTTTCAAGTAATCCATGAATATTTCATGGATTTCAAATTTATGGCCTTAATTTCTTTTTAACAATTTTGACTAGGATGCATAGTCCACATTTGTCATACAATTCTAAGCATTTAAGCTTAGAATTGGTTCTAAATCTTAAATCTTAATTTACTAATCATTTTGATTACTATTCACCTTACTAGTCAACCAAAATGTTGACTTTTTTATACTTAATGGATATATTAATTCTAATTACACCAAGATCCCACATTTTGAGTTTTACATTTGCTAGTATTAATGTCCAATTGCAATTTAAAGTCCCCTAGAAGCATTTCTAATTTCAAATTTTGAATTTCAAGTTTTGGTGTCACTATTCACCTCATTGGTCAACAAAAATGTTGACTTTTGGATAGAAAATAGGTACATTAGTTTTAACACTCCCAATGCACCACATTTTACATTTAAAACTTGTTGGAATTGATTACCATTACCATTTCTAAGCTTAAAACAAGAGGGCAGAATTTTCAGTTTTTGAAGCCTAACTTTACTGTTCCATGAAGCACTGTTACAGTGGGAATTTGAGAAAATGGTAAACATGAAAGTTGTTTCTTATTTTGTCTAGTTGAATTTCCTTTTTTGAATCACTCCATTTGGAGTTTTGTATCCCCAGATATGGTCCAAAAACCACAGCTGGCCGGATTGGAAAAACTGCAGAATTACCAAATCTACAGTACAATAAACAGTGACTGTGACTGCATTTGGGTTAGGTTTTGGTCATAATTTGGGGTAGATTTCTTCATGAAAGTTGTTTTTATGTGTCTTAACTTGTTGCTGTAAAAATTTCAGGTCAATTGACCATTTCTACAGTGAGTTATGGCCAAATGAACAGTTACTGTTCATTTGGTCATTCTGCAGAATCAGTTTGCAGGGTATCCGGATTGGGGCCAATATTTGGTCCACTTACTTTGGTCTTTTGGACAAGGTTTCTTCAGAAAAATTGTGCCATTGTAAGTCTAGTTTCATGTCCAATTGGCCAAACACCAATTGGACCTACACAGCCAAAGATATGGCAGTCCGAACAGGCTGGACTCATAGCCTCATTTCTGCTGTCTCTAGGCAGCCTTCCCATTTCAGTTTGCCATGCATTAGCTCACTTCAAATTATGATTAACTTGCCTTAAATGGTCACTAATTGACCATTAGAATGTCCAATAATCATTTCATAAGCCAAGTCCACACTTTACTCCCAAAACCCTAGCTCAAATTCATGGTTTACACAATTCACCTTAGTTAGCTACTAATTCATTATTCTTATATTCATATACTTTAAACATGATTTCTAGTTCACTCTAAGTTCATCAAAAACACTCATTCCTATTCCTTCATTAGGGCAGCCGAAATTCATGGTGGACATACACACAATTTTTATTCATTTAAGCTACAATTTCTTACTTAATTCAAGTCTCTTATCATGGAAATAAAGGGTTTAAGGTGTGTATATGCACTAACCTTTAAGTGGCACTTCTTGGACTTGTATTTTCCTTAGAATTTCTCCTCTTTGTGGCTGCCTAGAGCTTCCTTAGGGTGTGTGGATTATTTTTAGTGAAGATAACTTAGGGTTTTGAGGTGAGGTTTGAGAGATTTTTCAAGCTTGAAATTGAAGAAAATGGAGGGTTTCTTGGCATAGCTATGGTGCGGCTGGAATTGGGAAGATGATGGCTGTTTACTTTTTGTTTTCTTTAGTCTTTATTTATCTCTTTTATTGGTTAATGAATTGGTTGTTTAATTATGATTGGTGGTGGCTTTTTAAATGACATCATCATATGTCATAATTTGCTTAATTTTTTATTTTTCTTTTCTTTTCTTTTCTACCACATTTCAATTTAATTTTTAGCAATATTTATTCATATTTTGAGTCATAATAATTATTTACTTAACTGGATAAGTCGGCCAAAAATTGCCTCTGAAGGCGAAATGACCAAAATGCCCTCCGTTTGGCTTAACGGGTCAAAATTGTCTGTACCGATTGAAAAATTTTTCTAAATATTTTCTTGGCATTCTAATGCCATAGGAATCTCAATGACCCTTCTCTGGAGTCCCAAAAATTATTTTATGAATTTTTCCCTGGGTTTAGGGCTCCTAGTTGCGAGAACCGCAACTTCCCTCTGGGTTACCCATTGCTTGGGCACCGGCTCATTTGACTTAATTGTATTTTATTTCTAAAATTTTTACTAAATTTTTCTTATTAATATTTGAGTTAATTATGGTTCCTCACTCTATTCTAATTATTTTTCTAGACGTTCTAACTGTCCGGACCGACACCGGTCACCGAAACAGTAGAATGTACGTAATTGCTACAGTGAGGGTGTTACATGAAATGTTGTAAATATGTAAATAGTTTGGTGGCCAATATTGGATGTACCTGAGGTGATTAAAATTATTTGCATAAATACTGGCTCAATGGGATCAACTTAACTAATGCAAGATAAGTCAATAATGGATGTACTTGAGATTTTGAGCATTAGGGGGCTAGGTAAAGGATTGAACCTCACATGAGATGTGATGGGTAAGGAGTTGCTCACTTATAGTTTATTGTAATTCCAATAATGGATGTACCTGAGGATGATCAATAGAATTATAAGAATTCAATCACCCACTAGAAATCCATCCAACTAGGATTTCCGTTTTCTACTTTGGAAGTGTAGGATTCGCAAAGTTAGTGGGAGGACCAATTTGATTAAAAGACCATAATCATTTTGGTTAATTACATGATACATTTACTAATTAATCTGGTTATTTTCTCCAGTTAATTTTCTAAAAAAAATGAGCACAGAACAACCACCACCATCCAATATCCTTACAAGCATACTTGATCGCAATAGGTTGACAAGACCTAATCTGTCTGATTGGCTAAGAAATTTGAAACTTGTCCTGAACCTTGAACATATAGGATATGTTCTAGATTCAAATGTTCCTGGTCCCTTACTTCCAGAGGCCACTCAAGAGGAACATGAAACTTTGAACAAGTGGAAGGAGCATGATATTAGAGCTAAGTGTTACATGCTTGCTTCCATGAGTAATGAGTTACAGAAGCAGCATGAAAACATGCAGAGTGCAAGTGAGATCCTCCTTCACCTACAAGAGTTGTATAGTGAGCACAGTAGGAATGCTAGGTATGAGATATCAAGGCAGCTATTCCGTATGAGGATGTCTGAGGGACAGAATGTTGGGGATCATGTCCACAAGATGATTCGGCTGATTGAGCAGTTGGAACATCTTGACTTCAACATGGATTTCCAACTACAGAAGGATTTGATCCTTTAGTCCCTTCCTGAGTCTTTTGGGAATTTTGTGACAAATTTCCATATGACTAAACAGGAATTCGCCTTAGCTGGTTTACTAAACATATTGGTTATTGCTCAAAAGAATATGCCGGGCAATAAAGGAAAAGAGGTAGCTTTAATTGCATCTTCTTTTGCTGGAAAGTCCAACAAGAAGAAGGGCAATAAGAAAAAGAAACTTCAGATTCCTAGTCCTTCCAAGAAAATAGCTAAACAGAAAGGAAAGACCAAAGCTGACAAAGGCAAAGGAAAGTGTTTCCACTACCAATAAGAAAGTGTTTCCATTGCCAACAGGAAAGTGTTTCCATTGCCAGTAAGAAAGTGTTTCCACTGGCCAGAGTATAGCAATCTAAATGAATGCAATGCCATGGTGAAAACCAACTCAAGTTCAAAATATATTTGGCACTTAAGGTTATGTCATGTTGCAGAAGATAGGATTACAAAATTGGAGAAAATGGGGATTCTATCCTCTTTGGACTCTGAGCCTACTCCAACTTGTGAATCTTGCCTTCAGGGCAAAATGACTAGATCACCCTTTGTTGTACAAGGGCTAAGGGCTAAAAATATTTTGGAGTTAATACATAGTGATGTATGTGGACCATTTAAGGAAATGGCTAGAGGCAGTTTTCATTATTTTATTACCTTTACTGATGATAAATCAAGGTTTGGGTATTTGTATTTGATGAAATATAAACATGAATCCTTTGAAAAGTTCAAAGAATTTAAATCTGAAGTAGAAAATCAAACAGGAAAGAGTATTAAATGTAACACCCCTATTGGTATAGCCTGGTATATTTCACTGTTCCGGTGACCGGTGTCAGTCCGGACAATTAATGGGATTAGGGCCACACTTCAGACAATTAGAGAAGCCATAAACACAAATAATTAGTGATGTTTAATTAGTTAACTATAAATAAGAAAAACAGAACATAAGAGGTTAAACGAGCCGAGAGTCACAGCGATGAGTGACCTCCTCGGGAACGACTGCGAAGTCATTTTAAACCCAAATTTTGAACCGTAAAAAGTGACGCTGCGGTCCTTAGGACCCTTATGGACATAATGGAAAAGAGAAAATCACGAAAAAGAACTGTTAAGTCAGTCAAATAATTAGGTCAGGGAACCGAAAGAAATATGGAATTAGTTGCAAACCGGGATGAACCAGCGAGGGGCAATTTGGTCAATTGACCCCGAGAGCTGACTCCTGACCTAACTGTCAAATAAAATCAGAGAAAAGAAAACTTTGGGATCGAGAATTAAATTAAAGAACTAATAGAAAAAAATAAATAGAAAAAAAAATGAAAAGAAGAAGATGGAAAAGTCAAAGGTGATGACATCATGAATGATGTCATAAAGAAATTAATTAGTTGAATTATTTAATTGGACTTTTTGTGGTCTTCCATAAGCCTAAATAAATAAAGAAAAAAAAAAAAAAACAAAAATCCTTTCTTCTTCCTTCCCAATTGCACTTCACTTCCTTCCCAAAAACCCTCCATGAAAGCTCTTTCTTTAAGCTTACTTTTAAGCTTAATTTGCTTCACCCAATCAACATAACTTCCCTAAAAACTTCACTAAAGCTTGTTATTACAACTTGAGAAGAAGAATTACAAGAAGAAAGAAGAGTTAAAGATAGGGTTTGAAGCTTTAAGTTAAGGTTAGTATGTTAACTCCTTATTTTTCCATTTAAGTGTATAATTAGTGTTTGAAATGAGCCTAGAACTTGATTAAATGAAACAAATATGGGAAAGGACCATTGCCGAAATTTTGGCCTGGTTGAAGGGAGTATGAATTGCATGAATTTAAGGGTTTGAATGAGTGTAAAAAACCTTAATTAGTTGAATGATGATAGTTTAGAACTTTGAAATTGTTAAAGGTAACAAAGTAGTGAGATTCGGGTTTTGGACTTAGGGTTTTGAGGCAAAATTTAGAGAAATGTATAAATGGCATGTTTGACCTATTGTGAAGTGAAATAATGGTCAATTATGACCAAATAAGTTGTGTGGGAATGATAGGAAATTAAGTTAAATTCGGAGGTAAATGGTCATGCTGCTGGCAGCATGACCAAACCAACTTTGAAGGACCAAAACGGGAATTTTACAAGCCCAATTGATATGCCACCAATTGGGGATGAAAATAGACATAAAATGGCACAATTTTCATTAAGGAACCATGCCCAAAAATTGACCAAAACTTAGTGAACCAATTGACCAAAGTGTAATGAGAGCAGGCTGCCACTGCACCAAACTGACCAAATGAACAGTAACTGTTCATTTGGTCATAATTCGAGCTAGACAGGTCAAATTGACCTGAAATTTTACCAGAAATTAGATAAGATATAGATCTAAAACTTTCATGAAGAACATCACCCCAAATTATGCCATTAACCTAGTCAAATTATTGAGCAAAGTTGAGTTATTGAACCTGCAACTCTGCAGAATTGCCATTGAGCAGTAAAGTTCCAATGGCTATAACTCTTTCTAGAAAACTCCGATTTAGGCGATTCTTGAACCGATGGAAACCTAAGACATAGTAGAACATTTCATATGAAGAAAGTTAGACCAAATTATGAACTTAACTTGATCAAATAACTGAACAAAGTTGGATAAAAAATCTGCCAGAATAAGAATACCAGTATAAATAGTGCACGTGAACAGTAATTGTATTTGGCCATAACTTGAGCTACAAAACTCCGATTGAGGTGATCCAAAAATGAGAATACACTTAAGACAATAAGGAACATTTTCTATGAAGAAAGTTTTGTCAAATTCTAACAGTAGATCGACCAATGGAACAGTGTAACTAGGAGCACCAAAACCGAAATTTTGACAATTTGGCCAAAATGACCTAAGCTTTGAGAAAATGACCAAAACCAATAAGTTTAATGACCAAAATGTGGTATGTGGGTGAAGTTGGAGTTCCCATACCTATTAAGCCTTAGAAAGTCAACTATTTGACTTGAATAGTGTAGTGAATAGTAACCCAAAACACAAAATTTAAAGAACGTCGAATTTAGCACGTTAGAGCTAAGTAATTGTGAAGCTAAATTTATTTTGGATTTATGTTAAGTTCTAGTACTGAAACATTGTAAAATTGTGTGTTTCAGTTGAAAAGAATATCGGGAAGGAACCCGAGGAACCGAGTCGAGGCTAAGGGACGACTCGTTTGAGGTTTGTGCACAATAAACCCTATTTAAGCATTTTACCCTTGAAAAATTGATTTAGCACGCATTATGAATTTATGAACTTTTGTGTTGCCACCTTGTGATCAAATTGTAACTTTGGAAATTGATTTGATTTTTGTATGCAATATTTGAATGAAATGTTTGAAATGGATTTTTGATTCACACTTAGCATGACAATTACTTATTATTCCTCCTCCATTTATGGGGTTGAGATCTTTTATTTTCCTCCCTCTCTGGCTTGCCAGTTGAGGTTATAGATCGAATGAGTACTCATTAGCTAGCTAGCCACCTCCCTCATTAATTTTCATTAATGGGGTTGAGATTGCTTTGTCGTGGTGTACAACGCGGCATTGATCGGAAATTTTGTGTCATGGCTTAAGTTGTGTATGACTTTGGCAACACTGTGTTTATGAAATTGTTTGACTAAACTGTGTTTAATAGATTATTTGACAAAATGGTGTTATTATGAACTTTGATAATTGTGAAAGGTGATTGAGAAACATTTAAATTGTGTTTGGCAATGAATGATTTATTTATTGTATTTTAAATTTTTATTGTGCACCACTGAGTATTTTTATACTCAGCGATAGCTTATTTTGCTATCGCAGATAAGAGCAAGGAAAAAGCAGCAGAGTGGTCACTCGAGTTGAAGATCACATCAAGCTTTTGTACGGGTATTATTTTATACCCTTGTAGATAATTTTGATGTAAATATGGAAATGTTGTATGTATCAATGTAGTTGAGCAGTTGTAAATAAATTGTAATAATATTATTTTGGATTTTCTATGGTAATTTACTATTTGTGCATATGAATTTACTACTTTATGTTTTGTAAATGAAGATATTAAATATTTTGAGATGAGAAATCTTGATTTGTATTGTGAAATTATTTGAAGTGCCTTGAATTGAGTTGATTTGAGAATTATTGGTGGTTGGGAGTTGTGATTTGGGAGTGTTTTTCTCAGGTAATTGAAGAACGGTTTCCTCCAAAAACAAACGGAACTCTGTCAAAATTTTTATAAAATTTGCGGCAAAATTTAAATGGACAAAATTTTTACTAGTATTTAAACTTTGAATAAATGGTTTTTAATTTCTACCAAAATGCTCACCACTTCCAAAATGTAAGAAAATTGTTTTAAAATCCCTTGTAGGGTACTTAATGAGTTATCGGTAGGTGAAGTTCGGTAGTTCATTAAATATTCTACGGGATCATGTTATGCCTTACGGAGGGGTAAGGTGTGACATGTTTTAGTGGTATCAGAGCATGGTTTTGCAATAAATTTTGACTATGCATGTGAATATTTCTTTGATAAGTACAAATGCTCAAGTGTCTTTAATTGATACATATGACATATTTACATCATGAATATGCACTAACGGAGGTCAACCTCCTTGTGTTTGATCTCAGGAAGTAGAAAATTATGAAAAACGGAATGGAAGGAGGAGATCATTCCGAAGAACAATCTGTTGAGGCTGAGGTTCAAGGAGAAGCCCGGCCTCGAGCGTGAGTGGGTCACCACTCCGGCTCTGCTCCAAAGACCGCGATTCCTGCTCAATTTGTGCTGCAGATGGCTGCCTTCTTTCAGCAAATGGCGGGTAATGTGCCACCCCAAGCCCAGATGCCAGTACCTGTAGCACAACCACAGCCCTCAGCTCAGCAATATGAAAAATTGATGAAATTTGGGGCCACCGAGTTTAAAGGCACTGTGGATCCACTGGAGGCAGAACAGTGGTTGGAAAGAATGGAGCGAGTTTTTAGGAAGCTGCAGTGTACGGAAGAACTGAAGTTCGAGTATTCAGTATCTCTTCTGCAAGGGGATGCATATGAATGGTGGAAGACCATCCCCCACAGCTTGGTTGAGCCACCTGTGCTGACATAGACAGATTTCCTAAGGGAATTCAGGCAGAAATGGGTTCCTGATGCATATGTAGATGTGAAATTATAAGAATTTTTTAGTCTGAAACAAGGGGACCGAACCATAGCAGAGTATGAGAGAGACTTCTCAAGGCTAAGCCACTATGCTGGAAGCTTAGTCTCCACCCCCAAAGATAGGTGCAAGAGGTTTGAGTCTGGGTTAAGGCAGAGTCTGAGAATGCAAGTTGTGGGTTTCAGACATCAGAATTTTGCCGAATTGATCTCACAAGCCTTGGAATTAGAAAGGATAGAATCCGAAGGGGCAGTGAAGAAGGGTTCACAAGAGAAAGAGAAGGCTGAAAAGACTACTGGACAAGCATCTGAAAGTGGTTCTGGCAAGAGGAAACAGTTTGGGGGATCTAGCTCCGTAGAGCGGCGAGGCGATTTTACGGCCAAAGACCACCTCGATGCAGTCGGTACCACCCAACAAGCTTCTCGAGGATCTCTATCGGTCCGGCAATGTGAAACATGTGGTAGGACTCATGGTGGGGTTTGTTTCAAGGCTACTGGTGCATGCTTTAACTGTGGAGGAAGCAGACATTTCGCTAAGGATTGCACTAGTCCGCGCCGGTCTAGATCTTTTGCCACATCTGAAGGATCAACCCAAGTCTCTGCACCTAGAGGGTCACCATCAGTTGCTAGAGGTAGAGGCAGAGGTAAGGGTCCTGGTAACACCCCTGCAAGTCAGAGCACTGTTAACCAACCAGTACCTAGTGGCGCACCAGTCAGAGTGTATACCATGCGTCAGAGGGAAGAGGTTGAAACATCAGATGTTGTAGCTGGTAATTTCTCCATCCTTGACCAAGATGTGTATGTGTTATTTGATCCTGGCTCCACACATTCGTATGTTAGTGCTAGTGTGATGTGTTCTACTACTATTCCGTGTGTACCAATGGACTATGATGTGTTAGTAACTAGTCCATTAGGCCAGGAGGTCAGGGTAAATAGGCTATATAGAGATTGTCCTTTGGTGATCCAAGGACACACTTTTCTGTCTGATTTAATTGAAATGCCCTTCAGAGATTATGACATTATCTTGGGCATGGATTGGTTAGCCAGGCATCACGCCATGATTGGTATGGCGAAAGACCACTTTTGGTCTTCCTCGGTATGGTGATGTAGTAATACATGGGGAGAGACGATTATTGCCTTCAAACATCATTTAATTTGCCGGCTAGGAAAATGATTAGAAAAGGGTGTGAGGCGTACTTGGCACATGTGATAGACACCCAAGTGGGAGTCCAAAGGCCGAAGGACATTCCCTCGCATGTGACTTTTGGATGTGTTTCTGATGAATTGGCATGATTACCTCCAGAAAGAGAAGTGCAGTTTGAAATTGATGTTATGCCTGGTGTGGACCCAATCTCCATAACACCATATAGAATGGCACCTGCAGAACTAAAAGAATTAAAAGTGCAGTTGCAAGAGCTGCTTGATAAGGGCTTTATCCGCTCTAGTGTGTCACCTTGGGGAGCGCTAGTATTGTTTGTTAAGAAGAAGGATGGCACTCTCCGGTTATGCATTGATTATCGACAGTTGAATAAGGTGACAATAAAGAACAGATATCCATTACCCCATATTGATGACTTGTTTGATCGGTTCGAGTGCGGCTATGTTCTCCAAAATTGACACGAGATCGAGTTATTATCATTTGAAAGTACAAGAGCGATATTACTAAAGCGCCTTGAGACGCTATGGCCATTATGAGTTCTTGGTCATGCCATTGGGTTAACTAATGCTCATTTGCTTTTATGGATCGATGAACACTATCTTGAGACCATACCTCGACCGGTTGTTGTGGTATTTATTGATGATATATTGGTCTATTCGAGGAATGCGAAGAGCATTATAGACATCTGCGGATTATCTTGAGACTTTGAGAAAGCGACTATATGCCAAATTGTCAAAGTGTGAATTTTGGCTGAAGGAGATATCCTTTTTGGGGCATGTAGTATCAGAAGAGGGTATTAAGGTAGATCCTAGCAAGATTGAAGCTATCCTTAATTGAAGGCCACCCAGGAATGTCACAGAGATTCACAGTTTTCTGGGTTTAGCTGGATACTACCATTGATTTGTGAAGGGATTCTCCATGTTAGCATCTCCATTGACCAAGCTACTTAGAAAGGATGTGAAATTTCAGTGGACGGACAAATGCCAGCAAAGTTTTGATGAATTGAAGAGATGTTTGACTGAGGCTCCAGTCTTGACTTTACCTACACCGGGTAAAGAATATACAATTTACAGCGATGCTTCTTATAACGGGTTAGGTTGTGTGTTGATGCAAGATCGAAATGTCATTGCCTATGCATCACGCCAGCTGAAACTGCATGAGAGGAATTATCCAACACATGATTTGGAGCTTGCAGCAATTGTGTTTGCTCGTAAGATCTGGAGACATTATTTGTATGGGGAGAAGTGCTACATCTACACAGATCATAAGAGTTTGAAGTATTTGGGCACCCAGAAAGAGTTGAATTTGAGACAGAGGAGGTGGTTAGAGTTGATAAAAGACTATGATTGTCTGATAGACTATCAGCCAGGGAAAGCTAATGTTGTGGCTGACGCCCTAAGTCGCAAGACTATGGCAAGTCTACAAGTTACTCCTTTGTCTTTGGTACATGAGTTGAGATCATTACATGCCAGTTTAGAGATTAATGATGAGGGCGACAGCGGTTGCATGGCATGTCTGGCCGGTGTTGATTGATCAGTTAGAATGGCTGCTCGTAATGATCGAAGTATCGGAAGGCGATGGAAGAAGTCGGCAGGTAAGAAACGAGTTCTCAATCGAGAGATGATGGTTTCTTTGCTACACCGAGGCGAATATGTGTTCCTAATGATGTTGATTTGAGGCAGATCATTTTGAAGGAAGCACATGAGTCTCCGTTTGCCATGCACCCTGGTGGTACAAAAATGTATAGAGGGCTAAAGGAGCATTACTGGTGGATGGGTATGAAGAGAGATGTGGTAGAGTTTGTATCAAAATGCCTAACTTGTCAGCAAGTAAAGGCAGAGCATCAAGTACCTACTGGGTTGTTACATCCACTACCAGTGCCAGAATGGAAATGGGAAAGAATAACGATGGATTTTGTGATGGGACTTCCAAAGACACAGAAGGGTCATGATGCAGTATGGGTCATTGTTGATAGACTGACTAAGTCTACTCATTTTCTGCCAGTCCGAATGGACTACAGTTTAGGCAGATTGGCCAGATTGTACATCGATGAGATTGTGAGACTGCATGGAGTGCCAGTATCTATCGTATCAGACAGAGATCCTAGGTTCACTTCTAGATTATGGGGTAGTCTTCAGAGAGCCCTAGGAACTAGATTAAACTTCAATACTGCATTCCACCCACAGACAGATGGCCAGTCTGAGAGAGTAATTCAGATATTGGAGGACATGCTACGGGCTTGTGTGATTGAGTTTGAGGGGAGTTGGGATACACACTTGCCTTTGATTGAGTATGCTTATAACAACAGCTACCAATCAAGCATTGGGATGCCTCCATATGAAGCTTTGTATGGCAGGAAATGTAGAACCCCGTTGTGTTGGGATGACGTGGGTGAAAGAAAAATGATTGGACCCGAAATTGTTCAACAGACTGAAGAGAAAATCAGGGTGATCAAAGGTCGACTTAAAGCTGCATCAGACCATCAGAAGTCCTATATTGATTTGAAAAGAAGGGATATTGAGTATGTAGTGGGTGAGAAAGTGTTCCTCAAGGTTTCTCCTTGGAAGAGGATTATGAGATTCGGCAGGAAGGGGAAACTAAGTCCTCGTTTTATTGGGCCATATGAGGTTCTGGAAAGAGTGGGTCCTTTGGCTTATCGTTTGGCACTACCTCCAGAGTTGGAGAAGATACAAAACGTCTTTCATGTGTCTATGTTGAGGAGGTATCGATCAGACCCATCTCATGTACTACCAGTAGAAGAAATAGAAGTGAATCTAAACCTCAAATATGAAGAAGAACCCATAAAGATTCTGGCTTATGAGGTGAAGCAGCTACGGAACAAGCAGATACCATTGGTAAAAGTGCTGTGGAACCATCATTCAGGCCAAGAAGCTACTTGGGAACGAGAGGAGGACATGAGGAGACAACATCCACAGCTGTTCAGAGATTGATACCAGGTAAAATTTCGAGACGAAATTTATTTAAGGGGGGGAGAATTGTAACACCCCTATTAGTATAGCCTGGTATATTTCACTATTCCGGTGACCGGTGTCGGTCCGAACAATTAATGGGATTAGGGCCACACTTTAGACAATTAGAGAAGCCATAAACACAAATAATTAGTGATGTTTAATTAGTTAACTATAAATAAGAAAAACAGAATATAAGAGGTTAAACGAGCCGAGAGTCACAGCGATGAGTGACCTCCTCGGGCACAACTGCGAAGTCATTTTAAACCCAAATTTCAAACCATAAAAAGTGACGCTGCGGTCCTTAGGACCCTTATGGACACAATGGAAAAGAGAAAATCACGAAAAAGAACTGTTAAGTCAGTCAAATAATTAGGTCAGAGAACCGAAAGAAATATGGAATTATTTGCAAACCGGGATGAACCGGCGAGGGGCAATTTGGTCAATTGACCCTGAGAACTGACTCCTGACCTAACTGTCAAATAAAATCAGAGAAAAAAAAACTTCGGGATCGAGAATTAAATTAAAGACCTAATAGAAAAAAATAAATAGAAAAAAAAAAGAAAAGAAGAAGATGGAAAAGTCAAAGGTGATGACATCATGAATGATGTCATAAAGAAATTAATTAATTGAATTATTTAATTGGACTTTTTGTGGTCTTCCATAAGCCTAAATAAATAAAGAAAAGAAAAGAAAAAAAAAATCCTTTCTTCTTCCTTCCCAATTGCCGCCCCACTTCCTTTCCAAAAACCCTCCATGAAAGCTCTTTCTTTAAGCTTACTTTTAAGCTTAATTTGCTTCACCCAATCAACATAACTTCCCTAAAAACTTCACTAAAGCTTGTTATTACAACTTGAGAAGAAGAATTACAAGAAGAAAGAAGAGTTAAAGATAGGGTTTGAAGCTTTAAGTTAAGGTTAGTATGTTAACTCCTTATTTTTCCATTTAAATGTATAATTAGTGTTTGAAATTAGCCTAGAACTTGATTAAATGAAACAAATATGGGAAAGGACCATTGCTGAAATTTTGGCCTGGTTGAAGGGAGTATGAATTGCATGAATTTAAGGGTTTGAATGAGTGTAAAAAACCTTAATTAGTTGAATGATGATAGTTTAGAACTTTGAAATTGTTAATGGTAACAAAGTAGTGAGATTAGGGTTTTGGACTTAGGGTTTTGAGGCAAAATTTAGAAAAATGCATAAATAGCATGTTTGACCTATTGTGAAGTGAAATAATGGTCAATTATGACCAAATAAGTTGTGTGGGAATGATAGGAAATTAAGTTAAATTCGGAGGTAAATGGTCATGCTGCTGGCAGCATGACCAAACCTACTTTGAAGGACCAAAACGGGAATTTTACAAGCCCAATTGATATGCCACCAATTGGGGATGAAAATAGACATAAAATGGCACAATTTTCATTAAGGAACTATGCCAAAAATTGACCAAAACTTAGTGAACCAATTGACCAAAGTGTAATGAGAGCAGTGCCACACTTTGCAAATCGACCAAATGAGCGAATCGTTCTTTTGGTCATAATTCGAGCTAGACAGGTCAAATTGACCTGAAATTTTACCAGCGATTAGATAAGATATAGATATAAAACTTTCATGAGAACATCACCCCAAATTATGCCATTAACCTAGTCAAATTATTGAGCAAAGTTGAGTTATTGAACCTGCAACTCTGCAGAATTGCCATTGAGCAGTAAAGTTCCAATGGCTATAACTCTTTGTAGAAAACTCCGATTTAGGCGATTCTTGAACCGATGGAAACCTAAGACATAGTAGAACATTTCATATGAAGAAAGTTAGATCAAATTATGAACTTAACTTGATCAAATAACTGAACAAAGTTGGATCAAAAATTTGCCAGAACCAGAACACCAGTATGAACAGTGCACGTGAACAGTAATTGTATTTTGGCCATAACTTGAGCTACAAAACTCCGATTGAGGTGATCCAAAAATGAGAATACACTTAAGACAATAAGAAACATTTTCTATTGAAGGAAGTTTTGTCAAATTCCAACAGTAGATCGACCAATGGAACAGTGCAACTAAGAGCACCAAAACCGAAAATTTGACAATTTGGCCAAAATGACCTAAGCTTTGAGAAAATGACCAAAACCAATAAGTTTAATGACCAAAATGTGGTATGTGGGTGAAGTTGGAGTTCCCATACCTATTAAGCCTTAGAAAGTCAACTATTTGACTTGAATAGTGCAGTGAATAGTAACCCGAAACACAAAATTTAAAGAACGTCGAATTTAGCACGTTAGAGCTAAGTAATTGTGAAGTTAAATTTATTTTGGATTTATGTTAAGTTCTAGTACTGAAACATTGTAAAATTGTGTGTTTCAGTTGAAAAGAATATCGAGAAGGAACCCGAGGAACCGAGTCGAGGCTAAGGGACGACTCGTTTGAGGTTTGTGCACAATAAACCCTATTTAAGCATTTTACCCTTGAAAAATTGATTTAGCACGCATTATGAATTTATGAACTTTTGTGTTGCCACCTTGTGATCAAATTGTAACTTTGGAAATTGATTTGATTTTTGTATGCAATATTTGAATGAAATGTTTGAAATGGATTTTTGATTCACACTTAGCATGACAGTTACTTATTATTCCTCCTCCATTTATGGGGTTGAGATCGTTTATTTTCCTCCCTCTCTGGCTTGCCAGTTGAGGTTGTAGATCGAATGAGTACTCATTAGCTAGCTAGCCACCTCCCTCATTGATTTTCATTAATGGGGTTGAGATTGCTTTGTCGTGGTGTACAACGTGGCATTGATCGGAAATTTTATGTCATGGCTTAAGTTGTGTATGACTTTGGCAACACTGTGTTTATGAAATTGTTTGACTAAACTGTGTTTAATAGATTATTTGACAAAATGGTGTTATTATGAACTTTGATAATTGTGAAAGGTGATTGAGAAACATTTAAATTGTGTTTGGCAATGAATGATTTATTTATTGTATTTTAAATTTTTATTGTGCACCACTGAGTATTTTTATACTCAGCGATAGCTTATTTTGCTATCGCAGATAAGAGTAAGGAAAAAGCAGCAGAGTGAGCTGCTACTGAGTTGAAGATCACATCAAGCTTTTGTACGGGTATTATTTTATACCCTTGTAGATAATTTTGATGTAAATATAGAAATGTTGTATGTATCTAGTTGAGCAGTTGTAAATAAATTGTAATAATATTATTTTGGATTTTCTACGGTAATTTACTATTTGTGCATATGAATTTACTACTTTATGTTTTGTAAATGAAGATATTAAATATTTTGAGATGAGAAATCTTGATTTGTATTGTGAAATTATTTGAAGTGCCTTGAATTGAGTTGATTTGAGAATTATTGGTGGTTGGGAGTTGTGAAACATTTTGGGAGTGTTTTTCTCAGGTAATTGAAGAACGGTTTCCTCCAAAAACAAACGGAACTCTGTCAAAATTTTTATAAAATTTGCAGCAAAATTTAAATGGACAAAATTTTTACTAGTATTTAAACTTTGAATAAACGGTTTTTAATTTCTACCAAAATGCTCACCACTTCCAAAATGTAAGAAAATTGTTTTAAAATCCCTTGTAGGGTACTTAATGAGTTATCGGTAGGTGAAGTTCGGTAGTTCATTAAGTATTCTACGGGATCATGTTATGCCTTACGGAGGGGTAAGGTGTGACATTAAAGCTCTTCAATTAGATCGTAGAGGTGAATATTTGAGTACTGAATTTGATGAATACTTAAGAGAGCATGGCATTGTTTCCCAGCTAACTCCTCCAGGAACACCACAGTTGAATGGTGTATTTAAAAGGAGAAATCGTACTCTATTGGATATGGTACGTAGTATGATAAGCTATACTGATATGCCAATCTTCTTTTGGGGATTTGCATTAGAATCAGCTTTGTATATTCTAAATAGGATTCCAACAAAATCAGTTTCTTCCACACCTTATGAGATATGGCATGGAAGAAAACCAAGTCTTAAGCATGTTAAGATTTGGGGTTGTCCAGCTTATATCAAAAAGCTGAACACTGATAAATTGGAGACCAGATCAGAAAAAGGTCAATTTTTTGGATATCCAAAAGATAGTTTTGGATATTATTTTTATTTTCCTACTTCACAAAAGGTTGTGATAAGTAGAGATGTCATATTTCTTGAACAACAGTTTGTTCAAGAAGGAGGCAAAGGAAGGCAAATAGAGTTAGAATTGGAAAATTCTGACCAACCAATAGATCAGATGAATATAGATCCATCTAGTCAACCTATACCCGTTGATGAAACATCTACAGCTGTTCCTCGTAGAACAACCAGGGTATCTCACCCACCAATGAGATATGGTTTTCTTCATGAAGAAGAACAAGAGTTGTCTATTCATGAAGAAGTAGATCATGGAGATGATCCACTTACCTATGAAGAAGCTATATCAGATATAGACTCTTCAAAATGGATTGATGCTATGAAATTCGAGATTGATTCCATGAATAAGAATCAAGTTCGGGATCTTGTTGACCCACCTGAAGGTATTGTACCTATAGGGAACAAATGGGTTTTCAAGAAGAAAATTGGTTCTGATGAAAGGTAGAGACCTATAAGGCAAGGCTAGTAGCGAAAGGGTTTCGCCAAAGGCAAGGAGTCGACTATGAGGAGACTTTCTCGCCTGTTGCCATGCTTAAATCAATTAGGATTTTATTAGCAATAGCTGCATACTATGATTATGAGATTTGGCAGATGGATGTCAAAACAGCTTTTCTCAATGGATACATTGAAGAAAACATTTTCATGGAACAACCTAGGGGTTTTAAATCCCAAGATGGTTCCAAGGTATGCAAGCTAAAGCGATCCATTTATGGGTTGAAACAAGCTTCGAGGAGTTGGAACATCCGTTTTGATGAAGCCATTAAATCCTTTGGTTTTATCAAAAATGAGGATGAGCCATGTGTATATAAGAAGGTTAGTGACAGTGCTATCACTTTCCTTGTCTTATATGTGGATGACATACTGTTGATGGGTAATGATACAGGTATGTTGACAACTATAAAGGTATGGTTGTCAAATACATTCTCCATGAAAGACTTAGGGGAGGCAACCTATATTCTTGGGATTCGCATATATAGAGATAGAGCGAAAAGAATAATTGGTTTATCCCAAAGTCTATACTTGGAAAAGGTGTTAAAGAGGTTTAACATGCTTGATTCCAAGAGAGGATTGTTACCAGTGAGACATGGTATCCACCTTTCTAAAGAGATGTCTCCAAAGACACCTGAAGAAAGAGATAAGATGGCCAAGATTCTATATGCTTCGGCTATTGGAAGTTTAATGTATGCAATGTTATGTACTAAGCCGGATATCACATATGCAGTTAGTTTGACTAGCAGGTATCAATCCAATCCAGGTTTGGAACACTGGATAGCTGTCAAGAATATCCTTAAGTATTTGAGAAGAACTAAGGATTTATTCTTGATTTATGGAGGTGGAGACTTGCAATTGGATGGTTATACTGATTTTGATTTCCAATCAGATATCGATGATATAAAGTCTACCTCTGGATATGTGTTCATTTGTAATGGAGGTGTAATCAGTTGGAAGAGTTCCAAATAGAGCACGACTGCAGATTCCACTACAGAAGCTGAGTATATTGTTGCATCAGATGCTGCAAAGGAAGCTGTTTGGATAAAGAAGTTCGTGACAGAACTTACAGTAGTTCCTTCCATTGAGTTAGCAATTCCACTACACTGTGACAACAATGGAGCAGTCATTCAGGCTAAGGAACCAAGGTCTCACCAGAAATCCAAACACATAGAAAGGCGCTACCACATTATCAGAGAAATAGTTGGGCGAGGCGATGTAGCCATGCAGAAAATAGCATCAGCTGAAAATCCAGCTGATCCATTCACTAAGCCTATGTCACAGACTCAGTTAGACCGACATCTTGAGAAGATAGATCTAAGATATTGTAATGAATGGCTCTAGTGCTAGTGGGAGATTGTTAGTAGTATGCCCTAGAGCATATCATTTAGTATGTATTTTGTACATAATTTTATTAATAAAAGGCATTTCCACTTTTCCGTTTACATAATATATTTATGTGTAATAGAAAAGGTCCATTGATATTTTGTTAGAAATATTATTCTTAAGTTGTTAAGAATATGAGTGACAATATTTCTAGCATAAAGTATCATAAATAAGTTCACAATCGAGGATACTTCATAATAAGGACATGACTTATCCAGAAAGATTGTATTCATGTTTGTTCCCAATTTATTTATATGAGATATAAATAAGATGGAATGGAGAGTCTCATGCCATATAACAAACATGATAGGCATTTATAAATGATAAGTAGGCCGAACCAGTGACACTTATGACAAGCACATGGAGTTTACTCTTGTCAATGTTTTGTCATAAATCATATTAGTGCATATAATCTTTAGACCTGAGATAGCATAGTTATCTTGTATATAGGTAGTTTGAGTTTGATACTGCTTTCATACTTGTACTGTGTATGGGTATATGGGCATCTGTTGGCTCCTACTAGTTATATATGGAGGTAGGTGTTGATCAAGATGGAATCTGTTCCTCTAAGTAAATAGAGATAAAATCCTATGTTTATTTAATTGTTCTTGATGTTTCAAGTTCCTGGCCAGGACAGATAGATTTATTTAGAAAAGAGTTTCTGATGAGAAAAATCTTTTTAATCAAGAACTGGAATTAAAAGAGAACATAATATTCATAGCAAATGGAGTTTGACATAAACCATGACTCCAACTTGAGTTGGGATTTTGTAACAGAGAGATTCTAGTGCATGGTAACATATGATTATAGGTTCATTTAAGGTAAACCTTATTACTAATTGGGTGGCCATGGCATGCTATGCTAGGTGTTAACCATGGTCTATGAGGTTCATAAAATGATTTAGAGAAATCATTTATGGTAAGAAAGAGTTCTGATGATATTAAGAGTTGATATCATGTCTCATTGCCAATTAGTGATGAGCCTAGTAAGTCACACACATACACAAGTTATCACCTAATTAAATATGATTTAATTAATTAATTAAAGAGTTTAATTGATTAATTAAATAGGTTTGGTTTGCAATTAGATTGCAAAGTCCCTAGCATGAGTTGAAACCAAATCTAGATTATTGGATGTGTAGTATAAGTTAAATTTATATTTAAAGTGTTTAAATATGAATTTAATTAATGAGAAATTAATTAATAGAGATTAATTAATTAATTAATATTGATATAAATTGATTAGAAGAAGAGAAATAATTATTTTGGGTTAAGAACTCAAAATTAAGACACAGGGGCATTTTGGTCATTTCACAGTGTAACACGTGGCACCATGAGATGGTGACACATGGGATTACACATAAGCTTGCCAAATGTTTTTAATCATGTAAGATGATTAATATTAAGATTAAATATAGGTTTGACACTTGGCACAATGTGATTGGGTCACTTAAACCTAGAGCTAATCAAAGGGTGACATGTGGCAAGGGTTTAATGTGTTAACCTAGCTATATAAGTGTTGTTATGAAAAAGAAAAGCAACCAGCAGCCACTCCTCCTTTGTCACGCCATTTTGAGGCTCTCCATCTATTCTTCTTCATCTCTCATCAATTCAAAGAGATTAGCCATCAATCTCTTGAATTAAGAACACTATAAATTGTTTCTAGTGTCCTGTTTACATCTTTAATCTCTTAAAAGGAAGAACTTGAATTTCTAATTAATAGAAAAAGCTTTAGAAGCTGTTCAAGGGCTGCCATAGGTGTTCTTGGTGTGGAAAAGCTAGAGGGACAACATCTGGTGTCCTGAAGACGAATCTCAAAGGCGCAGACACGCTGCAATGCATCAAGAGGTTAGTGTAATCGTTCTTGATTTAATCTAGGGTTCTAAAATTAATCTGATTAATTTTAAAATCTTAAATGGCAAATACAGATCCAAAAACATATTAAAAGAGTTTTAATATGTTGTTTATCATTGAAGTCAAATAGATAAAAATAAATCTTGCATGATGCCTGTGACCCTAGGTGAAATTTTTGAATTCAATGGTATAAACTTGTGTTTTTCACACTTCCATTCCTTCATAAACAATTAAATTTTGGATAAATTATGGGTCTTCCATAAGGATAAGTTTATAAAAGAAAAAAAAAGAAAGAAAAAAAAAGTAAAAAAGAGTTGTCTTCCTCACCATTGCCGTCTCTCTCTCACTCTCTCCCTTACTCTCACTTAAACCTCCATTGAAGCTCACTTTGAGCTTGGAGAAAACTTAAATTCAGCCATAGAGATAGTAAGCTCCTTATTTAAACCTTGTGTATGAGATTTGGAAGGAAGATTGAAGAAGTAAAGGAAAGGAAAGAAAGGAGAGAATTGAAGAAATTGGAGGTAAGTAATTTAGTTTCTTAGTTATGTTTTTAGTTTAACTAACCTAGAACTCAACTTAAAAATGAAAGTAAACACTTGTTAAGGGACCATAGGAAATTCAGCCAGCCTAGGGAGATATTTAGAAATCTAATTTAATTCTCTTTTTATTTTCTTTCTTTTTTCACTCATTTTTAATTTAATATTTAGAAATATTTATTCACATTTTATGTCATATAATTTATTTACTTAACTGGACAAGTTGGACAAAAATTATCTCTGAAGACGAAATGACCAAAATGCCCTCCGTTTGGCTTATTGAGCCAAAATCGTCTGTACCGATTGAATAAATTCTAAGAGCATTTTTCTGGTATTCTAATACCATCAAAACCTCAATGACTCTTCTCTGGAGTCCCAAAATTTATTTCACAGAATTTCCCTTGGGTTTAGAGCCACTAGCTGTGAAGACAGCAACTTCCTGTTAGGTCACCCATCGCTAGGGCACCGGCTCATTTAACTTTGTTGTATTTTATTTCTAAAATTTTTTCTTAATTTTTCTTATCATTATTTGGGTTATTTATGACTCCTCACTCTAGTTTACATATAGTTCCAGACATTTCGACTGTCCAAAATGACATTAATCACCAGAACAGTTGAATGCACGGACTAGCTAAAGTGAGGGTGTTACAGAGGGTATAAATATACACATGAGGACAAACTCCACCACTTAAACTTCATCTTCTTCAATTTCTTCCAACCATGGCTGAATGAATTTCCTCTCAAACCTCCATGGATTCTTCTCCAACCAAGCTTAAATCTCCCTTCTTTTCAACCTAAAATCAAAGGTTGCCTTCACAAAAGTTGCTCCTCACACCTTGGGAAGACTATAGGCAACAAGAAAAAGGAGATTTGGTGAAGGTTGAGAAGTGGTTATATCCTTCCCTTGCTTCATTAAAGGTTGAATTGAGGTTAAGATGAAGTGAATTTTGCATTTAATTAAGAGAAATGATAGGTTATGAGGAGTGTTTGTTAGTAGTATGACCTAGAGCATATCATTTAGTATGTATCTTGTACATATTTTATTAATAGAAGGCAATTTTACTTTTTCGTTTACATAATGTATTTATGTGTAATAGAAAAGGTCCATTGATATTTTGTTAGAAATTATATTCTTAAGTTTTTAAGAATATGAGTGATAGTATTTCTAGCACAAAGCATCATAAATTGGTTCACAATCGAGGATACTTCACATAGGGCATGACTTATCAAGAAAGATTGTATTCATATTTGTTCCCAAAGTATTTATATGAGATATAAATAAGATGGAATGGTGACTCTCATGCCATATAATAAACATGATAAGCACTTATACATGATAAGTAGGCCGAATAAGTGACGCATATGACAAGCACATGGAGTTTACTCTTGTCAATGCATTGTCATATATCATATCAGTGCATATAATCTTTAGACCTGAGATAACATAGTTATCTTATATATAGGTGGTTTGAGTTTGATACTGCTTTCATACTTTTACTGTGCATGGGTATATGGGCATGTGTTGGCTCCTATTAGTTATATATGGAGATAGGTGTTGATCAATATGGAATCTGTTACCCTAAGTAAATAGGGATAAAGTCCTATGTTCATTTAATTGTTCTTGATGTTTCAAGTTCCTGGCCAGAACAGACAGATTTAGTCAGAAATAAGTTTTTGATAAGAAAATCTAATTAATCAAGAACTAGAATTAAAAGAGAACATAATATTCATAGCAAATGGGGTTTGACATAAACCATGACTCCAGCTCGAATTGGGATTTTGTAACAGAGAGATTCTAGTGCATGGTAACATATGATTAAAGGTTCATTTAAGGTCTTCCTTTATACTGATTGGGTGGCCATGGCACGCTATGCTAGGTGTCAACCATGGTCTATGAGATGCCTAAAATGGTTTAGAGAAATCATTTATGGTAAAAAAGAGTTCTGATGATATTAAGAGTTAATATCATTTCTCATTGCCAATTAGTGATGAGCCTAGTGAGTCACACACATACACAAGATAATCACCAAGTAAAATGTGATTTAATTAATTGATTAAAGAGTTTAATTGATTAATTAAATAGGTTTGATTTCCAATAAGATTACAAAGTCCCTAGCATGACTTGAGATCAAATCTGGGTTATTGGATGTATAACATAAGTTAAATTTTATATTTAAAGTGTTTAAATATGAATTTAATTGTGAGAAATTAATTAATAGAGATTAATTAATTAATTTATATTTGATATAAATTGATTTGAAGAGGAGAAATAATGATTTTGGGTTGAGAACTCAAAATTATAAAATAAGGTTAATTTGATCATTTCACATGGTGACATGTGGCACCATATAAGCTTGCCATTTTTCTTCCTATCATGTAAAATGATCAAAGTCAAGATTAAGTCTAGCTTTGACACTTGGCTTAATGTGATTGAGTCAATTAAAAATAAGATGCAATGAGGTGGTGAAATGTGGCATAGGCTTTAAGTGACTTAATGACCTAATTATATAAAAGGGAAAAGAAAAGATGAAACACGATATACTCTTATTTTCTCTCAAGTGTGGTGGCACACCTCTCTCCCTTTCCTCTTCATCTTGTCTCATCAATTTAAAGAGAATTGCCCAAAATCCTTTGAATTAAAATTGCTAGAAATTGTTTCTAGTGTCCTATACATACATACTACCTCTCTAAAGGCAAGAACCCAATTTATAATTGGTTGGCAAATGCTTGAGAAGAAAATTGGGGGCTGCCCATTGGTGATCATGGTGTGGACAAGCTAGACAGATAACACTTGAGGTCCTAGGTGCTTCCTAGAGGTGCCAATTACATCCATAGTGCATCAAAGAGGTTAGTACTCTAACTCCTCTTTTAAACTAGGGTTCAAATAAATTAATTTATTAATTCATAATCTTAAATGGCAAACATAGATCCTAATATATATTAAAAGTGTTTTAATATGCAATTGAGCATTGAAATTAATTAGGCACATAAGAAATGTGGCATGATGCATGTAACCCTAGAAGAAAAATTTTGAAATTCATTGCTCTAATGAACTAATCAACATGCTTCTGCTCCTTCAATTGGTATCAGAGCTATATTTGCCATTTAGATTGAATATTGAGATTTAATTGTATGATTTTGATCAAATTATGATTGATCTAAAGCTGTTTAGATTCACCAAAAGGTAGCAGCATGGTTGTGTACCTCATGGTTCGCATGGTTGTTAGGCTTTCCTCTTGGTGCGCATGGTTGTTAGGCTTCAATATATAATTATTGTATGTCTTTAGGCCCATGCTTAATTAAGTTTTTTAATTAAGAATTTTGATCACACAATTAAATTTTGAAAATTGTTTTCAAGGTATTAAATTTGGAAAGAGTTTCTAAATTTAATTTGTTTGAATGATATTCAAATCTGAATTTTTTAGTTGAATATGAGATATTCAATTTAATTTTAGTATGTATATTTTATTTAATTGTTAAATGGTAATATGCATGATGGATGATCATGGACAATAAAAAATCAATGTGATTGTATTTATTTCTTTTATTTTTCTTTGGGTTGTAAAATAATTAATTTTATTTTGGTGACATGTATTATAAGTGTTGTAATAATTTGGGTTGTAATTTCATTTATTTGAGCACTTTAAAGTCCATATTCTTGCAAATTCGCTTTAGTACACTAAGGATTACAATGTAATTAGATTGCAAAAAGATCAAGGAGGTCAAGAGCATTGGTGGGACCAGTGGGAGGAAATCAAGATCAAGTGTTAATTATGTACTCCTTCAGCAACTCTTGTAAAATAAATGAATGAAATGCACCTAGAAATTAAAGAAGCGAAAGCATAAAAAATATAAGTTTAGATCATTAAATTCAAAAATTTTTCATCTAGGGTCACATGCATCATGCAAGATTCATTTTTACCTATTTGGTTTCAATGATAAACAACATATTAAAACTCTTTTAATATATTTTGGATCTACATTTACCATTTAAGATTTTAGAATTAACAGATTAATTCATTAGAACCCTAAATTAGATCAGGAACAAGTGCACTAACCTTTTTGATGCACTGCAGTGTGTTTGGCACCTTTGGGATGCGCCTAGGACACCAGATATTGTCCCTCTAGCTTGACCACACCAAGATCACCAATGGCAGCCCATTGAACAGCTTCTAAAGCTTTTTCAATCAATTAGAAAATCATGTTTTGCCTTTTGAGAGATTACAGATGTAAACAGGATACTAGAAACGATTTCTAGTATTTTTAATTCAAGAGATTGTTGGCTATTCTCTTTGAATTGATGAGAGATGAAGAAGATGAGAGGGAGAGCAAGGCAAGGGTGGTGGCACCTTTGGATGAATGAGCAAATTATATTTTGTTATTTCATCCTTTCCATTATATAGCTAGGTCACTACTTAAAATCCTTGCCACATGTCACCTTCTGATTGGCTCTAGGTTTAATTGACCCAATCACATCATGCCAAGTGTCAAACCTATATTTAATCTTGACTTTGATCATCTAACATGATTAAAAGACATATGGGAAGCTTATTTGTGTACCATGTGTCACCATCTCATGGCGCCACATGTCACCCTGTGAAATGATCAAAATATCCTTGTGTCTTAATTTTGAGTTCTCAACCCAAAATAATTATTTCTTTTCTTCTAATCAATTTATATCAAATATAAATCAATTAATTAATCTCTATTAATTAATTTCTCATAATTAAATTCATATTTAAACACTTTAAATATAAATTTAACTTATACTATACATCCAATAACCTAGATTTGGTTTCAAGCAATGCTAGGGACTTTACAATCTAATTGCAAACCAAACCTATTTAATTAATCAATTAAACTCTTTAATTAATTAATTAAATCATTACTTGTGTATGTGTGTGACTCACTAGGCTCATCACTAATTGGCAATAAGACATGATATCAACTCTTAATATCATCAGAACTCTTTCTTACCATAAATGATTTCTCTAAATCATTTTATGCAGCTCATAGACTGTGGGTAACACCTAGCATAGCATGCCATAGCCACCCAATCAATAATAAGGTTTACCTTAAATGAACCTATAATTATATGTTACCATGCACTAGAATCTCTCTGTTATAAAATCCCAATTCGAGTTGGAGTCATGGTTTACGTCAAACCCCATTTGCTATGAATATTATGTTCTCTTTTAATTCCAGTTCTTGATTAAAAAGATTTTCTCATTAAAAACTCTTTTCTGATTAAATCTATCTGTCCTGACCAGGGACTTGAAATATCAAGAACAATTAAATGAACATAGAATTTTATCCCTATTTACTTAGGATAACAGATTCCATCTTGATCAACACCTACCTCTATATATAACTAGTAGGACCCATATACCTGTTAGTAGTATGCCCTAGAGCATATCATTTAGTATGTATCTTGTACATATTTTTAATAATAAAAGGCATTTCCACTTTTCCGTTTACATAATATATTTATGTGTAATAGAAAAGGTCCATTGATATTTTGTTAGAAATATTATTCTTAAGTTGTTAAGAATATGAGTGACAATATTTCTAGCACAAAGTATCATAAATAGGTTCACAATCGAGGATACTTCATAATAAGGACATGACTTATCCAGAAAGATTGTATTCATGTTTGTTCCCAAGTTATTTATATGAGATATAAATAAGATGGAATGGTGAGTCTCATGCCATATAACAAACATGATAGGCACTTATAAATGATAAGTAGGCCGAATCAGTGACACTTATGACAAGCACATGGAGTTTACTCTTGTCAATGTTTTGTCATAAATCATATCAGTGCATATAATCTTTAGACCTGAGATAGCACAGTTATCTTGTATATAGGTAGTTTGAGTTTGATACTGCTTTCATACTTGTACTATGTATGGGTATATGGGCATGTGTTGGCTCCTGCTAGTTATATATGGAGGTAGGTGTTAATCAAGAAGGAATCTGTTCCTCTAAGTAAATAGAGATAAAATCCTATGTTCATTTAATTGTTCTTGATGTTTCAAGTTCCTGGCCAGGACAGATAGATTTATTCAGAAAAGAGTTTCTGATGAGAAAATCTTTTTAATCAAGAACTGGAATTAAGAGAGAACATAATATTCATAGCAAATGGAGTTTGACATAAACCATGACTCCAGCTTGAGTTGGGATTTTGTAACAGAGAGATTCTAGTGCATGGTAACATATGATTATAGGTTCATTTAAGGTAAATCTTATTACTAATTGGGTGGCCATGGCATGCTATGCTAGGTGTTAACCATGGTCTATGAGGTTCATAAAATGATTTAGAGAAATCATTTATGGTAAGAAAGAGTTCTAATGATATTAAGAGTTGATATCATGTCTCATTGCCAATTAGTGATGAGCCTAGTAAGTCACACACATACACAAGTTATCACCTATTTAAATATGATTTAATTAATTAATTAAAGAGTTTAATTGATTAATTAAATAGGTTTGGTTTGCAATTAGATTGCAAAGTCCCTAGCATGACTTGAAACCAAATCTAGATTATTGGATGTGTAGTATAAATTAAATTTATATTTAAAATGTTTAAATATGAATTTAATTGATGAGAAATTAATTAATAGAGATTAATTAATTAATTTATATTTGATATAAATTAATTAGAAGAAGAAAATAAATATTTTGTGTTAATAACTCAAAATTAAGACACAGGGGCATTTTGGTCATTTCACAGTGTGACACGTGGCACCATGAAATGGTGACACATGGCATAACACATAAGCTTGCCAAATGTTTTTTAATCATGTAAGATGATTAAAATCAAGATTAAATATAGGTTTGACACTTGGCACAATGTGATTGGGTCACTTAAACCTAGAGCTAATCATAAGGTGACATGTGGCTAGGGTTTAATGTGTTAACCTAGCTATTTAAGTGTGGTTATGAAAAGAAAACATAGCCAGCAGCCTCTCCTCTCAATTGTCACGCCACTTTGAGCCTCTCCAGCTATTTCTCTTCATCTTTCATCAATTCAAAGAGATTAGCCATCAATCTCTTGAATTAAGAACACTAGAAATTGTTTCTAGTGTCCTGTTTACATCTCTAATCTCTTAAAAGGCAGAACTTGAATTTCTAATTAATAGAAAAGGCTTTAGAAGCTGTTCAAGGGTGGCCATAGGTGTTCTTGGTGTGGACAAGCTAGAGGGACAACATCTGGTGTCCTGAAGACGAATCTCAAAGGCGCAGACACGTTGCAGCACATCAAGAGGTTAGTGTAATCGTTCTTGATTTAATCTAGGGTTCTAAAATTAATCTGATTAATTTTAAAATCTTAAATGGCAAATACATATCCAAAAACATATTAAAAGAGTTTTAATATGTTGTTTATCATTGAAATCAAATAGATAAAAATAAATCTTGCATGGTGCATGTGACCCTAGATGAAAATTTTTAAATTCAATGGTATAATCTTGTGTTTTTCACGCTTCCGTTCCTTCAATTGGTATCAGAGCCACTATATTTGCCATTTAGATTATTGATTATATAATTTAATTGTGTGTTTGATCATGAGATCAAGAGATTCATTGCTGGTTGGATCATGAGGTGTGGCGGCACACATGGTGAAGCCACCATTGGTGGCGGCAACAATGGTTCCATGGGTGGATCAAGGTTTGGCTTTTAATTCTGCAATTGTTGTATGATCTAAGGCCTATTCTTTGACTAATTAAAGTGTTTAATTAGTTGTTTTAATCACACAATTAAATTATGATTCAAATCAGAATTTTAAAAAATTGTTTGAATGTGATTCAAATCTGAATTTTAAAAGTTGTTTGAATGTGATTCAAATATGAATTTTTAAAGTTGTTTGAATCATATTTAAATCTGATTTTTTAAAATTGATTCAATAAAATTCAGATCTGATTTTTAAAAAAATATTTGAATGTGATTCAAATCTGATTTTTTTAAAAATGTTTGAATGTGATTCAAATCTGAATTTTTGAAGTTGTTTGAATGTGATTCAAATCTGAATTTTTAAATTTGTTTGAATGAGATTCAAATCTGAATTTTTAAATTTATTTGAATCATATTCAAATCTGGATTTTTAAGTTGAATATGAGATATTCAATTTAATTTAAGTATGTATGTTTCATTTAATTGTTAAATAGTGATATGCATGATGGATGATCATGGACTATAAAAGACCAATGTGATTAGATTTATTTCTTTTATGTTTCTTTAGAATTGTAAATTAATTAATTTATTTTAATTTATTTTGGGCATGTATTATTAAGTTTGTAATATTTTTGGGTTGTAATTTCATATATTTAAGTTCTTGTAAATTCGCCTTGGTATGCCAAGGATTACTATGTAATATTGGATTGCAAGAAGTTCAAGGAGGTCAAGAGCATTGGTGGGACCAGTGGGAGGAATTCAATATCAAGTGTTGATTATGTACTCCTTCAGCAACTCTTGTAAAATGAATGAATGAAATGCACCTAGGAATGCCCTGATTCAATTCTTGGTGGCTCAGAATTGAATCCCTTAGAAAGTCCATGATCATACCATATTTACTGCTTATCCATGAATGCATGAGATGTATGGGAATGTATGCAATTATATGATATATGCATGCTAAATGGATAATGTGCAAAGTGAGACTTTAATAGTAATTAGGATGGCTATAAAATCTTCCAAATAAATGATTAAGTTGGAAATGCTATAATTAAAGTAATTATAACATAAGCCCTCCATTGGGGCAATTATTTTAAGAAATTTTAAATAGTTGCATGAGATGCAATTAATTTAAGAGATTTTCTTAAGAATAATTGTTAAGCATGAGATGTTGTAAATATGTAAATGGTTTGGTGGCCAATATTGGATGTACCTGAGGACATTAAAATTATTTGCATAATTACTGGCTCAATGGGATCAACTTAACTAATGCAAGATAAGTCAATAATGGATGTACCTGAGATTTTGAGCATTAGGGGCTAGGTAAAGGATTGAACCTCACATGAGATGTGATGGGCAAGGAGTTGCTCACTTATAGTTTATTGTAATTCCAATAATGGATGTACCTGAGGATGATCAATAGAATTATAAGAATTCAATCACCCACTAGAAATCCATCCAACTAGGATTTCCATTTTCTACTTTGGAAGTGTAGGATTCGCTAAGTTAGTGGGAGGACCAATTTGATTAAAAGACCATAATCATTTTGGTTAATTACATGATACATTTACTAATTAATCTGGTTATTTTCTGCGATTAATTTTACGATAAAAATGAGCACAAAACAACCACCACCATCCAATATCCTTGCAAGCATACTTGATCACAACAGTTGACAGGACCTAATCATGCGATTGGCTAAGAAATTTGAAACTTGTCTGAACCTTGAACATATAGGATATGTTCTAGATTCAAATGTTCTGGTCCCTTACCTCCGGAGGCCACACAAGAGGAACATGAAACTTTGGACAAGTGGAAGGAGCATGATATGAGAGCTAAGTGTTACATGCTTGCTTCTATGAGTAATGAGTTACAGAAGCAACATGAGAACATGCAGAGTGCGAGTGAGATCCTCCTTCACCTACAAGAGTTGTATGGTGAGCACAGCAGGAATGCTAGGTATGAGATATCTAGACAGTTATTCCGTATGAGGATGTCTGAGGGACAGAATGTTGGGGATCATGTCCACAAGATGATTCGGCTGATTGAGCAGTTGGAACATCTTGACTTCAACATGGATTTCCAACTACAAACGGATTTGATCCTTCAGTCCCTTCCTGAGTCTTTTGGAAATTTTGTGACAAATTTCCATATGACTAAACAGGAATGCACCTTAGCTGAATTACTCAACATGCTGGTTATTGCCCAAAAGAATATGCCGGGCAATAAAGGATAAGAGGTAGCTTTGGTTGCATCTTCTTCTGCTGGAAAGTCCAACAAGAAGAAGGGCAATAAGAAAAAGAAACCTCAGATTCCTGGTCCTTCCAAGAAAATAGCTAAATAGAAAGGGAAGACCAAAGCTGACAAAGGCAAAGGAAAGTGTTTCCACTGCCAACATGAAAGTGTTTCCACTACCCAGAGTATAGCAATCTAAAAGAATGCAATGCCATGGTGAAAACCAACTCAAGTTCAAAATATATTTGGCACTTAACGTTATGTCATGTTGCAGAAGATAGGATTGCAAAATTGGAGAAAATGGGGATTCTATCCTCATTGGGCCCTGAGCCTACTCCAACTTGTGAATCTTGCCTTCAAGGCAAAATGACTAGATCACCCTTTGTTGGACAAGGGCTAAGAGCTGAAAATATTTTGGAACTAATACATAGTGATGTATGTGGTCCCTTTAAAGAAATGGCTAGAGGGGGCTTTCATTATTTTATTACCTTTACTGATGATAAATCAAGGTTTGGATATTTGTATTTGATGAAATACAAACATGAATCCTTTGAAAAGTTTAAAGAATTTAAATCTAAAGTAGAAAATCAAACAGGAAAAAGTATTAAAGCTCTTCGATCAGATCGTGGAGGTGAATATTTGAGTACTGAATTTGATGAATACTTGAGAGAGCATGGCATTGTTTCTCGGTGACTCCTCCGAGAACGCCATACGGTGAATTGTGTATCTGAAAGGAGAAATCGTACCTTATTGGATATGGTACGTAGTATGATGAGCTATACTGATATGCCAATCTTCTTTTGGGGATTTGCATTAGAATCAGCTTTATATATATTCTGAATAGGATTCCATCAAAATCAGTTTCTTCCACACCTTATGAGATATGGCATGGAAGAAAACCAAGTCTTAAGCATGTTAAGATTTGGGGTTGTCCAGCTTATATCAAAAGTCAACAACGATAAATTGGAGACCGGATCGAGAAAAGGTCGATTTGTTGGATATCCAAAAGATAGTTTTGGATATTATTTTTATTTGCCTACTTCACAAAAGGTTGTAATAAGTAGAGATGCCACATTTCTTGAACAACAGTTTGTTCAAGAAGGAGGCAAAGGAAGGCAAATAGAGTTAGAATTGGAGAATTCTGACCAACCAACAGATCAGATGGATATAGATCCATCTAGTCAACCTATACCCATTGATGAAACATCTACAATTTGTTCCTCGTAGAACAACCGTGGTATCTCACCCACCCGGTGAGATATGGTTTTCTTCATGAAGAAGAACAAGAGTTGTCTACTCATGAAGAAGTAGATCATGGAGATGATCCACTTACCTATGAAGAAGCTATATCAGATATAGACTCTTCAAAATGGATTGATACTATGAAATCCGAGATTGATTCCATGTATAAGAATCAAGTTTGGGATCTTGTTGACCCACCTGAAGGTATTGTACCTATAGGGAACAAATGGGTTTTCAAGAAGAAAATTGGTTATGATGGAAAGGTAGAGACCTATAAGGCAAGGCTAGTAGCGAAAGGGTTTGGCAAAGGCAAGGAATAGACTATGAGGAGACTTTCTACTTTGTTGCCATGCTTAAATCAATTAGGATTTTATTAGCAATAGCTGCATACTATGATTATGAGATTTGGCGGATGGATGTCAAAGCGACTTTTCTCAATGGATACATTGAAGAAAACATTTTCATGGAACAACCTAGGGGATTTGAATCCCAAGATGGTTCCAAGGTATGCAAGCTAAAGCGATCTATTTATGGGTTGAAACAAGCTTCGAGGAGTTGGAACATCCGTTTTGATGAAGCCATTAAATCTTTTGTTTTATCAAAAATGAGGATGAGCCATGTGTATATAAGAAGGTTAGTGACAGTGCTATCACTTTCCTTGTCTTATATGTGGATGACATACTGTTGATGGGTAATGATACATGTATGTTGACGACTATAAAGGTATGGTTGTCAAATACATTCTCCATGAAAGACTTAGGGGAGGAAACCTATATTCTTGGGATTCGCATCTATAGAGATAGAGCGAAAAGAATAATTGGTTTATCCCAAAGTCTATACTTGGAAAAGGTGTTAAAGAGGTTTAACATGCTTGATTCCAAGAGAGGATTGTTACCAGTGAGACATGGTATCCACCTTTCTAAAGAGATGTCTCCAAAGACACCTGAAGAAAGAGATAAGATGGCCAGGATTCCATATGCTTCGGCTATTGGAAGATTAATGTATGCAATGTTGTGTACTAGGCGGATATCGCATATCTTTATTAGTTTGACTAGCGGTATCAATCCAATCGAGTTTGGAACATGGATAGTATCAAGAATATCCTTAAGTACTTGAGAAGAACTAAGGATTTATTCTTGATTTATGGAGGTGGAGACTTGCAATTGGATGGTTATCGATTACGATTTCCAATCGGATATCGATGATAGAAAGTCTACCTCTGGATATGTGTTCATTTGTAATGGAGGTGCGATCGGTTGGAAGAGTTCCAAGCGAGCACGCATTGCAGATTCCACTCGAGGGTGAGTATATTCTTTGCATCGAATCTTTGCAAAAGAAGTCGTTTGGATAAAGAAGTTCGTGATGAACTTACAGTAGTTCCTTCCATTGAGTCGGCGGTTCCATTACCTTTGTGACAACAATGGAGCGATCCTCTGAGCTTGGGAACCAAGGTCTCACCAGAAGTCCAAACACATAGAAAGGCACTACCACATTATCAGAGATATAGTTGGGCAAGGCGATATAGCCATGCAGAAAAATAACATCAGCTGAAAATCCAGCTGATCCATTCACTAAGCCTATGTCACAGACTCGATTAGACCGACATCTTGAGAAGATAGGTCTAAGATATTGTAATGAATGGCTCTAGTGCTAGTGGGAGATTGTTAGTAGTATGCCCTAGAGCATATCATTTAGTATGTATCTTGTACATATTTTTAATAATAAAAGGCATTTCCACTTTTCCGTTTACATAATATATTTATGTGTAATAGAAAAGGTCCATTGATATTTTGTTAGAAATATTATTCTTAAGTTGTTAAGAATATGAGTGACAATATTTCTAGCACAAAGTATCATAAATAGGTTCACAATCGAGGATACTTCATAATAAGGACATGACTTATCCAGAAAGATTGCATTCATGTTTGTTCCCAAGTTATTTATATGAGATATAAATAAGATGGAATGGTGAGTCTCATGCCATATAACAAACATGAAAGTCACTTATAAATGATAACTAGGCGAATCGGTGACACTTATGACAAGCACATGGAGTTTACTCTTGTCAATGTTTTGTCATAAATCATATCGATGCATATAATCTTTAGACTGAGATAGCACAGTTATCTTGTATATAGGTAGTTTGAGTTTGATCTGCTTTCATACTTGTACTATGTATGGGTATATGGGCATGTGTTGGCTCTGCTAGTTATATATGGAGGTAGGTGTTGATCAAGAAGGAATCTGTTCCTCTAAGTAAATAGAGATAAAATCCTATGTTCATTTAATTGTTCTTGATGTTTCAAGTTCTGGCGGGACAGATAGATTTATTCAGAAAAGAGTTTCTGATGAGAAAATCTTTTTAATCAAGAACTGGAATTAAAAGAGAACATAATATTCATAGCAAATGGAGTTTGACATAAACCATGACTCCAGCTTGAGTTGGGATTTTGTAACAGAGAGATTCTAGTGCATGGTAACATATGATTATAGGTTCATTTAAGGTAAATCTTATTACTAATTGGGTGGCCATGGCATGCTATGCTAGGTGTTAACCATGGTCTATGAGGTTCATAAAATGATTTAGAGAAATCATTTATGGTAAGAAAGATTTCTAATGATATTAAGAGTTGATATCATGTCTCATTGCCAATTAGTGATGAGCCTAGTAAAACATACACAAGTTATTACCTATTTAAATATGATTTAATTAATTAATTAAAGAGTTTAATTGATTAATTAAATAGGTTTGGTTTGCAATTAGATTGCAAAGTCCCCAGCATGACTTAAAACCAAATCTAGATTATTGGATGTGTAGTATAAATTAAATTTATATTTAAAATGTTTAAATATGAATTTAATTGATGAGAAATTAATTAATAGAGATTAATTAATTAATTTATATTTGATATAAATTAATTAGAAGAAGAAAATAATTATTTTGGGTTAAGAACTCAAAATTAAGACACAGGGGCATTTTGGTCATTTCACAGTGTGACACGTGGCACCATGAAATGGTGACACATGGCATAACACATAAGCTTGCCAAATGTTTTTTAATCATGTAAGATGATTAAAATCAAGATTAAATATCGGTTTGACACTTGGCACAATGTGATTGGGTCACTTAAACCTAGAGCTAATCATAAGGTGACATGTGGCTAGGGTTTAATGTGTTAACCTAGCTATTTAAGTGTGGTTATTAAAAGAAAACATAGCCAGCAGCCTCTCCTCTCAATTGTCACGCCACTTTGAGCCTCTCCAGCTATTTCTCTTCATCTCTCATCAATTCAAAGAGATTAGCCATCAATCTCTTGAATTAAGAACACTAAAAATTGTTTCTAGTGTCCTGTCTACATCTCTAATCTCTTAAAAGGCAGAACTTGAATTTCTAATTAATAGAAAAGGCTTTAGAAGCTGTTCAAGGGCTGCCATAGGTGTTCTTGGTGTGGACAAGCTAGAGGGACAACATCTGGTGTCCTGAAGATGAATCTCAAAGCGCAGAACATTGCAGCACATCAAGAGGTTAGTGTAATCATTCTTGATTTAATCTAGGGTTCTAAAATTAATCTGATTAATTTTAAAATCTTAAATGGCAAATACATATCCAAAAACATATTAAAAGAGTTTTAATATGTTGTTTATCATTGAAATCAAATAGATAAAAATAAATCTTGCATGGTGCATGTGACCCTAGATGAAAATTTTTGAATTTAATGGCATAATCTTGTGTTTTTCACGCTTCCGTTCCTTCAATACCCATACACAGTATAAGTATGAAAGTAGTATCAAACTCAAACCACCTATATACAAGATAACTGTGCTATCTTAGGTCTAAAGATTGTATGCACTAATATGATTTATGACAATACATTGACAAGAGTAAACTCCATGTGCTTGTCATAAATGTCACTGGTTCGACCTACTTATCATGTATAAGTGCCTATCATATTTGTTATATGGCATGAGACTCACCATTCTATTTTATTTATATCTCAAATAAATACATTGGGAACAAACATGAATACAATCTTTATGGATAAGTCATGTCTTGTGTGAAGTATCCTCGATTGTGAATTAATTTATGATACTTTGTGCTAGAAATACCGTCACTTATATTCTTAACAACTTAAGAATAGAATTTCTAACAAAATATCAATGGACCTTTTCTATTACACATAAACATATTATGTAAACAGAAAAGTAAAAATGCCTTTTATTAATAAAATATGTACAAGATACATACTAAATGATATGCTCTAGGGCATACTACTAACAATCTCCCACTAGCACTAGAGCCATCATTACAATACCTTAGACCCATCTTCTCAAGATGTCGGTCTAACTGTGCTTGTGACAAAGGCTTAGTGAATGGATCAGCTGGATTTTCAGCTGATGCTATTTTCTGCATGGCTACATCGCCTGGCCCAACTATCTCTCTGATAATGTGGTAGCGCCTTTCTATGTGTTTGGATTTCTGGTGAGACTGGGGTTCCTAATATCCAAACAGCCTCTTCTGCAGCATCTGATGCAGTAATGTACTCGGCCTCTGTAGTGGAATCTGCAACCGTACTCTGTTTGGAACTCTTTCAACTGACTGTACCTCCATTACAAATGAACACATATCCAGAGGTAGACTTTCTATCATCAATATCTGATTGGAAATCAGAATCAGTATAACTATCCAATTGCAAGTCACCACCTCCATATATCAAGAATAAATCCTTAGTTCTTCTCAAGTACTTATCCAATATTCCAAACCTGGATTGGATTGATACCTACTAGTCAAACTAATAGCATATGCGATATTCGGCCTAGTACACAGCATTACATACATCAAACTTCCAATAGCCGAAGCATATAGAATCCTGGCCATTTTATCTCTTCCTTCAGGTGTCTTTGGAGACATCTCTTTAGAAAGGTGGATATCATGTCTCACTGGTAACAATCCTCTCTTAGAATCAAGCTTGTTAAACCTCTTTAATACCTTTTCCAAGTATAGACTTTGGGATAAACCAATTATTTTTTTCGCTCTATCTCTATATATGTGAATCCCAAGAATATAGGTTGCCTTCCCTAAGTCTTTTATGGAGAATGTATTTGACAATCATACCTTTATAGTTGTCAACATACCTGTGTCATTACCCATCAACAGAATATCATCCATATATAAGACAAGGAAAGTGATAGCATTGTCACTATTCTTCTTATATACACATGGCTCATCCTTATTTTTGATAAAACTAAATGACTTAATAGCTTCATAAAAAATGGATGTTCCAACTCCTCGAAGCTTTTTTCAACCCATAAATGGATCGCTTTAGCTTGCATACTTTGGAACCATCTTGGGATTCAAAAACCCCTAGGTTGTTCCATGAAAATGTTTTCTTCAATGTATCCATTGAGAAAAGCTATTTTGACATCCATCTGCCAAATCTCATAATCATAGTATGCAGCTATTGCTAATAGAATCCTAATTGATTTAAGCATGGCAACAGGTGAAAAAGTCTCCTCATAGTCGATTCCTTGCCTTTGCCAAAACCCTTTCACTACTAGCCTTGCCTTGTAGGTCTCTACCTTTCCATCAGAACCAATTTTCTTCTTGAAAACCCATTTGTTCCATATAGGTACAATACCTTCAGGTGGGTCAACAAGATCCCAAACTTGATTCTTATACATGGAATCAGTCTCAGATTTCATAGCATCAATCCATTTTGAAGAGTCTATATCTGATATAGCTTCTTCATAGGTAAGTGGATCATCTCCATGATCAACTTCTTCATGAGTAGACAACTCTTGTTCTTCTTCATGAAGGAAACCATATGTCATTGGTGGATGAGATACCTTGGTTGTTCTACGAGGAACAGCTGTAGATGTTTCATCAATAGGTATAGGTTAACTAGATGGATCTATATCCATCTGATCTGTTGCTTAGTCAGAATTCTCCAATTCTAATTCTATTTGCCTCCTTCTTGAACAAACTATTATTCAAGAAATGTGGCATCTCTACTTACCACAACCTTTTGTGATGTAATAATATCCAAAACTATCTTTTGGATATCCAACAAATTGACCCTTTTCTAATCTGGTTTCCAATTTATTAGTGTTCAGCTTTTTGATATAAGCTGGACAACCCCAAATCTTAATATGCTTAAGACTTGGTTTTCTTTTATGCCATATCTCATAAGGTGTGGAAGATACTGATTTTGATGGAATCTTATTCAGAATATACAAAGCTTATTCTAATGCAAATCCCCAAAAGGAGATTGGCATATCAGTATAGCTCATCATACTACATACCATATCCAATAGGGTACGATTTCTCCTTTCAAATACACCATTCAACTGTGGTGTTCCTAGAGGAGTCAGCTGGGAAACAATGTTGTGCTCTCTTAGGTATTCATCAAATTCAGTCCTCAAGTATTCACCTCCACGATCTGATCGAAGAGCTTTAATACTTTTTCCTGTTTGATTTTCTGCTTCAGATTTAAATTCTTTGAACTTTTCAAAGAATTCATGTTTGTATTTCATCAAATACAAATACCCAAACCTTGATTTATCATCAGTAAAGGTAATAAAGTAATGAAAACCTCCTCTAACCATTTCCTTAAATGGACCACATACATCATTATGTATTAGCTCCAAAATATTTTTAGCTCTTAGCCCTTGTCCTACAAAGGGTGATCTAATCATTTTGCCCTGAAGGCAGGATTCACAAGTTGGAGTAGGCTCATAGCCCAATGAGAATAAAATCCTCATTTTCTCTAGTTTTGCAATCTTATTTTCTGCAACATGACATAACCTTAAGTGCCAAATATATTTTGAACTTGAGTTGATTTTCACCATGGCATTGCATTCATTTAGATCACTTGCATTCATTTTGTGTTTGTCATTATTATCCAAATAATAAAGACCATCATTCATATAACCCAAACCAACATATTTATTTCCAAAATAAATATTGTAAACATCATCTGTGAACTGAAATTCATAGCCATTTCTAGTCAAACTAGATATAGAAATGATGTTCTTAAAAGCATCTGGTAAATATAAAATATTATCCAAACACATAACATGTCCAAACATGTAAAAAGATTTAGATCCTATGGCTAAGGCTTCAATAGTTGAGCCATTGCTAATCCAAAATCTAACATCTCATTACTGCATGCTTCTATTATTGGCTATACTCTGGGCAGTTCCTATTCCTGTGCCCATCATTATGGCAGTGGAAACACTTTCCTTTTGCCTCCATCAGCTTTAGTCTTCCCTTTCTGTTTAGCTATTTTCTTGGAAGGACCTGCAATCTGAGGTTTCTTTTTCTTATTGCCCTTCTTCTTGTTGGACTTTTTAGCAGAACAAGATGCAATCAAAGCTACCTCTTTTCCTTTATTGCCCGGCATATTCTTTTGGCAATAACCAGTATGTTGAGTAAACCAACCAAGGTGCATTCCTGTTTAGTCATATGAAAATTTGTCACAAAATTCCCAAATGACTCAGGAAGGGACTGAAGGATCAAATTCATCTGCAGTTGGAAATCCATGTTAAAGTCAAGATGTTCCAGCTGCTCAATCAGCCGAATCATCTTATGGACATGATCTCCAACATTCTGTCCCTTAGGCATCCTTATGCGGAATAGCTGCCTAGATATCTCATACCTAGCATTCCTGCTGTGCTCACCATACAACTCTTGTAGGTGAAGGAGGATCTCACTCGCACTCTGCATGTTCTCAAGCTGTTTCTGTAACTCATTACTCATAGAAGCAAGCATGTAACACTTGGCTCTCATATCATGCTCCTTCCACTTGTCCAAAGTTTAATGTTCCTGTTGTGTGGCCTTTGGAGGTAAGGGACCAAGAACATTTGAGTCTAGAACATATCCTATATGTTCAAGGTTCAGGACAAGTTTTAAATTTCTTAGCCAATCAGACAAATTAGGTCCTGTCAACCTATTGCGATCAAGTATGCTTGCAAGGATATTGGATGGTGGTGGTTGTTCTGTGCTCATTATTATCAGAAAATTAACTGCAGAAAATAACCAGATTAATTAGTAAATGTATCATGTAATTAACCAAAATGATTATGGTCTTTTAATCAAATTGGTCCTCCCACTAACTTACCGAATCCTACACTTCCAAAGTAGAAAACAAAAATCCTAGTTGGATGGATTTCTAGTGGGTGATTGAACTCTTATAATCCTATTGATCATCCTCAAGCACATCCATTATTGGAATCACAATAAACTATAAGTGAGCAACTCCTTGCCCATCACATCTCATGTGAGGTTCAATCCTTTACCTAGCCCCTAATGCTCAAAATCTCAGGCACATCCATTATTAACTTATCTTGCATTAGTTAAGTTGATCCCATTGAGCCAGTAAACATGCAAATAATTTTAATGTCGTCAGGCACATCCATTATTGGCCACCAAACCATTTACATATTTACAACATCTCATGCTTAACAATTATTCTTAAGAAAATCTCTTAAATTAATTTCATCTTATGCAAGTATTTAAAATTTCATAAAATAATTGCCTCAATGGAGGGCCCATCTTATAATTACTTTAATAATTTATTTGGAAGATTTTGTGGTCGTCCTAATTACTATTATGGTCTCACTTTGCACATTATCCATTTAGCATGCATATATCATATACTTGCATACATTCCCATACATCTGATGCATTCATGGATAAACAGTAAATATGGTATGATCATGGACTTTCTAAGGGATTCAATTCTGAGCCACTAAGAATTGAATTAGGGCATTCCTAGGTGCATTTCATTCATTCATTTTACAAGAGTTGCTGAATGAGTACATAATCAACACTTGATCTTGAATTCCTCCCACTGGTCTCACCAATGCTCTTGACCTTCTTGATCTTCTTGCAATCCAATTACATAGTAATCCTTGGCATATCAAGGCGAATTTACAAGAACTAAATAAATGAAATTACAACCCAAAATTATTACAACCTTAATAATACATGCCTAAAAATAAATTAAAATAAATTAATTTATTTACAACCCAAAGAAACATAAAAAAAAAAATTAAATCCAATCATATTGGTCTTTTATAGTCCATGATCATCCATCATGCATATCACTATTTAACAATTGAATAAAACATACATACTTAAATTAAATTGAATATTTCATATTCAACTTAAAAATCCAGATTTGAATATGATTCAAACAAATTTAAAAATTCAGATTTGAATCACATTCAAACAACTTTTAAAATTCAAATTTGAATCACATTCAAACAATTTTAAAAAATTCAGATTTAAATCACATTCAAACAACTTTTAAAATTCTGATTTGAATCAAAATTTAATTGTATGGTTAAAACTCCTAATTAAACACTTTAATTAGTCATGGGCCTCATTATGGGCCTTGAAACAAAGCCCACAAATAAACCCAAACAGCCATGCGCATGGTTGAATGAATCAAACCATGCGCATGGTGGTGTACTTCATCAAGCCGTCACCTTTGTCATTGCAACCAGCAATGATTTAATCATCTTATGATCAAATCACACAATTAAATCATATAATCAACAATCTAAATGGCAAATATAGTGACTCTGATACCAATTGAAGGAGCGGAAGCATGAAAAACATAAGTTTAGATTATTGAAATTCAAACTTTTTCATCTAGGGTCATATGCATCATGCAAGATTTATTTTTACTATTTGATTTCAATGATAAACAACATATTAAAACTCTTTTAATATGTTTTTGGATCTATATTTGCCATTTAAGATTTTAGAATTAACAGATTAATTCATTAGAACCCTGGATTAGATCAAGAACAAGTGCACTAACCTTTTTGATGCACTGCAGTGTATTTGGCACCTTTGGGATGCGCTTAGGACACCAGATGTTGTCCCTCTAGCTTGTCCACACCAAGATCACCTATGGCAGCCCTTGAACAGCTTCGAAAGCTTTTTCTATGAATTAGAAAATCAAGTTTTACTTTTTGAGAGATTACAGATGTAAACAGGACACTAGAAATAATTTATAGTATTTTTAATTCAAGAGATTGTTAGCTAATCTCTTTGAATTGATGAGAGATGAAGAAGAAGAGAAGGGAGAGCAGCCAAGGGTGGCGGCACAAAGAGATGAATGGCAGCTTGTTATTTTTTCTTTTCATAACAACACTTATATGGCTAGGTCACCACTTAAAACCCTTGCCACATGTCACCTTCTGATTGGCTCTAGGTTTAATTGACCTAATCACATTGTGTCAAGTGTTAAACCTATATTTAATCTTGACTTTGATCATCTTACATGATTAAAAGACATATGGCAAGCTTATGTGTAGTGCCATGTGTCACCATCTCATGGTGCCACATGTCACCTTGTGAAATGACCAAAATACGCCTGTGTCTTAATTTTGAGTTCTCAACCCAAAATAATTATTTCTCTTCTTCTAATCAATTTATATCAAATATAAATTAATTAATTAATTAATCTCTATTAATTAATTTCTCATTAATTAAATTCATATTTAAACACTTTAAATATAAATTTAACTTATACTATACATCCAATAACCTAGATTTGGTTTCAAGCCATGCTAGGGACTTTGCAATCTAATTGCAAACCAAACCTATTTAATTAATCAATTAAACACTTTAATTAATTAATTAAATCATATTTAATTTGGTGATTACTTGTGTATGTTTGTGACTTACTAGGCTCATCACTAATTGGCAATGAGACATGATATCAACTCTTAATATCATCAGAACTCTTTCTTACCATAAATGATTTCTCTAAATCATTTTATGCACCTCATAGACCATGGTTAATACCTAGCATAGCATGCCATAGCCACCTAATTAGTAATAAGGTTTACCTTAAATGAACTTATAATCATATGTTACCATGCACTAGAATCTCTCTGTTACAAAATCCCAATTCGAGCTGGAGTCATGATTTATGTCAAACCCCATTTGCTATGAATATTATGTTCTCTTTTAATTCCAGTTCTTGATTAAAAAGATTTTCTCATCAGAAACTCTTTTCTGATTAAATCTATCTGTCTTGGCCAGGAACTTGAAACATCAAGAACAATTAAATGAACATAGGATTTTAACCCTATTTACTTAGAGGAACATATTCCATCTTGATCAACACCTACCTCCATATATAACTAGTAGGAGCCAACACATGCCCATATACCCATACGCAGTACAAGTATGAAAGCAGTATCAAACTCAAACCACCTATATATAAGATAACTGTGCTATCTCAGGTCTAAAGATTATATGCACTGATATGATTTATGACAATAAATTGACAAGAGTAAAATCTATGTGCTTATCATAAATGTCACTGGTTCGACCTACTTATCATGTATAAGTGCCTATCATATTTGTTATATGGCATGAGACTCACCATTCCATCTTATTTACATCTCATATAAATAACTTGGGAACAAACATAATTACAATCTTTCTGGATAAGTCATGTCCTTATTATAAAGTATCCTCGATTGTGAACCTATTTATGACACTTTGTGCTAGAAATACTGTCACTCATATTCTTAACAACTTAAGAATAGAATTTCTAACAAAATATCAATGGACCTTTTCTATTACACATAAATATATTATGTAAACAGAAAAGTGAAAATGCCTATTATTAATAAAATATGTACAAGATACATACTAAATGATATGCTCTAGGGCATGCTACTAACACTTAAAAGCATCAGGTACATATAAAATATTATCCAAACACAAAACATGCCCAGACATGTAAAAAGATTTAGATCCTATGGCTAAAGCTTCAACAGTTGAGCCATCGCCAATCCAGAGTCTAACACCTCGAGAACGCAAGCTGCTACTATTTGCTAGTTCCTGCATATCATAAGAAATGTGAGAACTGGCACTAGTATCTAATACCCAAGCTATAGATGAACTATGAGTATCATCAGAATCTAAATAACAAGATATGGACATACCTTCCGAAGGTGTATTCTTCTTGTCCTTCAGAGAAGCAAGATACCCTGGGCAGTTCCTTTTCCAGTGCCTATCCTGCTGGTAATGGAAATACTTTCCTTTACCTCCATCAGCTTTAGTCTTCCCTTTCTGTTTAGCTATTTTCTTGGAAGGACTAGGAATCTGAGGTTTCTTTTTCTTATTACCCTTCTTCTTATTGGATTTTCCAGCAGAAGAATATGCAATCAAAGCTACCTCTTTTCCTTTATTGCCCAACATATTCTTTTGGGCAATAACCAGCATGTTGAGTAAACCAGCCAAGGTACATTCCTATTTAGTCATATGGAAATTGGTCACAAAATTCCCAAATGACTCAGGAAGGGACTGAAGGATCAAATACATGTTAAAGTCGGAAATCCATGTTAAATTCAAGATGTTCCAACTGCTTAATCAGTCGAATCATCTTGTGGATATGATTCCCAACATTCTGTCCCTCGGACATCCTCATGCGGAATAGCTACCTAGATATCTCATACCTAGCATTCCTGCTGTACTCACCATACAACTCTTATAGGTGAAGGAGGATCTCACTCGCACTCTGCATGTTCTCATGCTGCTTTTGTAACTCATTACTCATAGAAGCAAACATGTAACACTTGGCTCTCATATCATGCTCCTTCCACTTGTCCAAAGTTTCATGTTCCTCTTGAGTGGCCTCTGGAGGTAAGGGACCCGAAACATTTGAGTTTAGAACATATCCTATATGTTCAAGGTTCAGGACAAGTTTCAAATTTCTTAGCCAATCAAACGGATTAGGTCCTGTCAACCTATTGCGATCAAGTATGCTTGCAAGGATATTGGATGATGGTGGTTGTTATGTGCTCATTATTATAAAAAAATTAACTGCAGAAAATAACAAGATTAATTAGTAAATATATCATATAATTAACCAAAATGATTATGGTCTTTTAATCAAATTGGTCCTCCCACTAAATTAGCGAATCCTACACTTCCAAAGTAGAAAATGAAAATCCTAGTTGGATGGATTTCTAATGGGTGATTGAATTCATATAATCCTATTGATCATCCTCAGGCACATCTATTATTGGAATAACAATAAACTATAAGTGAGCAACTCCTTGCCCATCACATCTCATGTGAGGTTCAATCCTTTACCTAGCCCCTAATGCTCAAAATCTCAAGCACATCCATTGTTGACTTATCTTGCATTAGTTAAGTTGATTCCATTGAGCCAGTAAACATGCAAATAATTTTAATGTCCTCAGGCACATCCATTATTGGCCACCAAACCATTTACATATTTACAACATCTTATGCTTAACAATTATTCTTAAGAAAATCTCTTAAAATAATTGCATCATATGCAACTATTTAAAATTTCTTAAAATAATTGCCCCAATGGAGGGCCCATGTTATAATTACTTTAATTATATCATTTCTAACTTAATCATTTATTTGGAAGATTTTGTAGTCGTCCTAATTACTATTAAGGTCTCACTTTGCACATTATCCAATTAGCATGCATATATCATATACTTGCATACATTCCCATACATCTCATGCATTCATGGATAATAATAAATATGGTATGATCATGGACTTTCTAAGGGATTCAATTCTGAGCCACCAAGAATTGAATCAGGGCATTTCTAAGTGCATTTCATTCATTCATATTATAAGAGTTGCTAAAGGAGTACATAATCAACACTTGATCTTGAATTCCTCCCACTGGTCCTACCAATGCTCTTGACCTCCTTGATCTTCTTGCAATCCAATTATATAGTAATCCTTGGCATACCAAGGTGAATTTACAAGAACTAAATAAATAAAATTACAATAAAAAAAGTATTACAACCTTTATAATACATGCCCAAAATAAATTAAAATAAATTAATTAATTTACAACCCAAAGAAACATAAAATAAATAAATCCAATCACATTGGTCTTTTATAGTCCATGATCATCCATCATGCATATCACTATTTAACAATTAAATAAAACATACATACTTAAATTAAATTGAATATCTCATATTCAACTTAAAAATCCAGATTTGAATATAATTCAAACAAATTTAAAAATTCAGATTTGAATAATATTCAAACAAATTTAAAAATTTAAATTTGAATCACATTCAAACAAATTTAAAAATTTCATATTTGAATCAAAATTTAATTGTATGATTAAAACTCTAATTAAACAATTTAATTGGACATAATTATGAGCATTAGATTATAAAACAATTGCACAAACATTGCCCAAAAGCATGCACACCATAAGGAGTGCACAAACCATGCGCACCAATGGTGCCTTCATCAAACCGCCACCTTTTTCATTGCAACCAGCAATGATTTAATCATCTCATGATCAAATCAAAAAATTAAATCATATAATCAACAATCTAAATGGCAAATATAGTGGCTCTGAGACCAATTGAAGGAGTGGAAGCATGAAAAACATAAGTTTAGATCATTGAATTCAAAAATTTTTCATCTAGGGTCACATGCATCATGCAAAATTCATTTTTATCTATTTGATTTCAATGATAAACAGCATATTAAAACTCTTGTAATATATTTTGGATCTACATTTGCCATTTAAGATTTTAGAATTAATAGATTAATTCATTAGAACCCTAGATTAGATCAAGAACAAGTGCACTAACCTTTTTGATGCACTGCAATGTGTTTGGCAACTTTGGGATGCGCCTAGGATACCAGATATTGTCCCTCTAGCTTGTCCACACCAAGATCACCAATGGCAGCCCCTTGAACAGCTTCTAAAGATTTTTCAATCAATTAGGAAATCAAGTTTTGCCTTTTGAGAGATTACAGATGTAAACAGGACACTAGAAACGATTTCTAGTATTTTTAATTCAAGAGATTGTTGGCTATTCTCTTTGAATTGATGAGAGATGAAGAAGATGAGAGGGAGAGCAAGGCAAGGGTGGCGGCACCTTTGGATGAATGAGCAGATTATATTTTGTTATTTCATCCTTTCTCTTATATAGCAAGGTCACCACTTAAAACCCTTGCCACATGTCACCTTCTGATTAGCTCTAGGTTTAATTGACCCAATCACATTGTGCCAAGTGTCAAACCTATATTTAATCTTGACTTTGATCATCTTATATGATTAAAAGACATATGGCCAGCTTGTGTGTAGTGCCATGTGTCACCATCTCATGGTGCCACATGTCACCCTATGAAATGACCAAAACACCCTTGTGTCTTAATTTTGAGTTCTCAACCCAAAATAATTATTTCTCTTCTTCTAATCAATTTATATCAAATATAAATTAATTAATTAATCTCTATTAATAAATTTCTCATAATTAAATTCATATTTAAACACTTTAAATATAAATTTAACTTATACTATACATCCAATAACCTAGATTTGGTTTCAAGCCATGCTAGGGACTTTGTAATCTAATTGCAAACCAAACCTATTTAATTAATCAATTAAACTCTTTAATTAATTAATTAAATCATATTTAATTTGGTGATTACTTGTGTATGTGTGTGACTCACTAGGCTCATCACTAATTGGCAATGAGACATGATATCAACTCTTAATATCATCAGAACTCTTTCTTATCATAAATGATTTCTCTAAATCATTTTAGGCATCTCATAGACCATGGTTGACACCTAGCATAGCGTGCCATGGCCACCAAATCAATATCAAGGAATACCTTAAATGAACTGTTAATCATATGTTACCATGCACTAGAATCTCTCTGTTACAAAATCCTAATTCGAGCTGGAGTCATGGTTTATGTCAAACGCCATTTGCTATAAATATTATGTTCTCTTTTAATTCCAGTTCTTGATTAAAAAGATTTTCTCATCAGAAACTCCTTTCTTATTAAATCTATCTATCCTGGCTAGGAACTTGAAACATCAAGAACAATTAAATGAACATAGGATTTTATCCCTATTTACTTAGGGTAACAGATTCTATCTTGATCAACACCTGCCTCTATATATAACTAGTAGGAGCCAACACATACCCATATACCCATACACAGTACAAGTATGAAAGCAGTATCAAACTCAAACCACGTATATACAAGATAACTATGCTATCTCTGAAGGAACGGAAGCGTGAAAAACACAAGTTTATACCATTGAATTCAAAAATTTTCACCTAGGGTCACATGCATCATGCAAGATTTATTTTTATCTATTTGATTTCAATGATAAACAACATATTAAAACTCTTTTAATATGTTTTTGGATCTGTATTTGCCATTTAAGATTTTAAAATTAATCAGATTAATTTTAGAACCCTAGATTAAATCAAGAATGATTACACTAACCTCTTGATGCACTGCAGCGTGTCTGCGCCTTTGAGATTCGTCTTCAGGACACCAGATGTTGTCCCTCTAGCTTGTCCACACCAAGAACACCTATGGCAACCCTTGAACAGCTTCTAAAGCTTTTTCTATTAATTAGAAATTCAAGTTCTGCCTTTTAAGAGATTAGAGATGTAAACAGGACATTAGAAACAATTTCTAGCGTTCTTAATTCAAGAGATTGATGGCTAATCTCTTTGAATTGATAAGAGATGAAGAAGAATAGATGAAGAGCCTCAAAATGGCGTGACAAAGGAGAGGAGTGGCTGCTGGTTATTTTTTTCTTTTCATAACCACACTTAAATAGCTAGGTTAACACATTAAACCCTTGCCACATGTCACCCTTTGATTAGCTCTAGGTTTAAGTGACCCAATCACATTGTGCCAAGTGTCAAACCTATATTTAATCTTGATTTTAATCATCTTATATGATTAAAAAAAACATTTGGCAAGCTTATGTGTAATCCCATGTGTCACCATCTCATGGTGCCACGTGTCACACTGTGAAATGACCAAAATGCCCCTGTGTCTTAATTTTGAGTTCTTAACCCAAAATAATTATTTTTCTTCTTCTAATTAATTTATATCAAATATAAATTAATTAATTAATCTCTATTAATTAATTTCTCAATAATTAAATTCATATTTAAACACTTTAAATATAAATTTAATTTATACTACACATCCAATAATCTAGATTTGGTTTCAAGTCATGCTAGGGACTTTGCAATTTAATTGTAAAACAAACCTATTTAATTAATCAATTAAACTCTTTAATTAATTAATTAAATCATATTTAAATAGGTGATAACTAGTGTATGTGTGTGACTTACTAGGCTCATTACCAATTGGCAATGAGAAATGATTTCAACTCTTAATATCATCAGAACTCTTTCTTACCATAAATGATTTCTCTAAATCATTTTATGCACCTCATAGACCATGGTTAACACCTAGCATAGCATGCCATGGCCACCCAATTAGTAATAAGGTTTACCTTAAATGAACCTATAATCATATGTTACCTTATACTAGAATCTCTCTGTTACAAAATCCCAACTCAAGCTGGAGTCATGGTTTATGTCAAACTCCATTTGCTATGAATATTATGTTCTCTTTTAATTTCAGTTCTTGATTAAAAGATTTTCTCATCAGAAACTCTTTTCTGAATAAATCTATCTGTCCTGGCCAGGAACTTGAAACATCAAGAACAATTAAATGAACATAGGATTTTATCTCTATTTACTTAGAGGAACAGATTCCATCTTGATCAACACCTACCTCCATATATAACTAATAGGAGCCAACACATGCCCATATACCCATACATAGTACAAGTATGAAAGCAGTATCAAACTCAAACTACCTATATACAAGATAACTGTGCTATCTCAGGTCTAAAGATTATATGCACTGATATGATTTATGACAAAACATTGACAAGAGTAAACTCCATGTGCTTGTCATAAGTGTCACTAGTTCGGCCTACTTATCATTTATAAGTGCCTATCATGTTTGTTATATGGCATGAAACTCACCATTCCATCTTATTTATATCTCATATAAATAACTTGGGAACAAACATGAATACAATCTTTCTGGATAAGTCATGTCCTTATTATGAAGTATCCTCGATTGTGAACCTATTTATGATACTTTGTGCTAGAAATATTGTTACTCATATTCTTAACAACTTAAGAATAATATTTCTAACAAAATATCAATGGACCTTTTCTATTACACATAAATATATTATGTAAACGAAAAAGTGGAAATGCATTTTGTTAATAAAAATATGTACAAGATACATACTAAATGATATGCTCTGGGCATACTACTAACAATCTCCCACTAGCACTAGAGCCATTCATTACAATATCTTAGACCTATCTTCTCAAGATGTCAGTCTAACTGAGTCTGTGACATAGGCTTAGTGAATGGATCAGCTGGATTTTCAGCTGATGCTATTTTCTGCATGGCTACATCACCTTGCCCAACTATATCTCTGATAATGTGGTAGTGCCTTTCTATGTGTTTGGATTTTGTGTGAGACCTTAGTTCCTTAGCTCAGGATCGCTCCATTGTTGTCACAGCAGTAGTGGAACCGCCGACTCAATGGAAGGAACTATCGTAAGTTTTGTCATGAACTTCGTTATCCAAATGGCTTTCTTTGGCAAAGATGCGAGAATATACTCAGCCTCTGTAGTGGAATCTGCAGTCGTGCTCTGTTTGGAACTCTTCCAACTGACTGCACCTCCATTACAAATGTACACATATCCAAAGGTAGACTTTCTATCATCGATATCTGATTGGAAATCAGAATCAGTATAACCATCCAATTGCAAGTCTCCACCTCCATAAACTAAGAATAAATCATTAGTTCTTCTCAAGTACTTAAGGATATTCTTGACAGCTATCCAGTGTTCCAAACCTGGATTGGATTGATACAAACTAGTCAAACTAACAGCATATGCGATATCTGACCTAGTACACAACATTGCATACATTAAACTTCCAATAGCCGAAGCATATGGAATCCTAGCCATCTTATCTCTTTCTTCAAGTGTCTTTGGAGACATCTCTTTAGAAAGATGGATACCATGTCTCACCGGTAACAATCCACTCTTGGAATCAAGCATGTTAAACCTCTTTAACACCTTTTCCAAGTATAGACTTTGGGATAAACCAATTATTCTTTTCGCTCTATATCTATAGATGTGAATCCCAAGAATATAGGTTGCCTCCCCTAAGTCTTTCATGGAGAATGTATTTGACAACCATACCTTTATAGTTGTCAACATACCTGTGTCATTACCCATCAACAGTATGTCATCCACATATAAGACAAGGAAAGTGATAGCACTGTCACTAACCTTCTTATATACACATGGCTCATCCTCATTTTTTATAAAACCAAAGGATTTAATGGCTTCATCAAAACGGATGTTCCAACTCCTCGAAGCTTGTTTCAACCCATAAATGGATCGCTTTAGCTTACATACCTTGGAACCATCTTGGGATTCAAAACCCCTAGGTTGTTCCATGAAAATGTTTTCTTCAATGTATCCTTTGAGAAAAGCTGTTTTGACATCCATCTGCCAAATCTCATAATCATAGTATGCAGCTATTGCTAATAAAATCCTAATTGATTCAAGCATGGCAATAGGCGAGAAAGTCTCCTCATAGTCGATTCCTTGCCTTTGGCGAAACCCTTTCGCTACTAGCCTTGCCTTATAGGTCTCTACCTTTCCATCAGAACCAATTTTCTTCTTGAAAACCCATTTGTTCCCTATAGGTACAATACCTTCAGGTGGGTCAACAAGATCCCAAACTTGATTCTTATACATGGAATCAATCTCGGATTTCATAGCATCAATCCATTTTGAAGAGTCTATATCTGATATAGCTTCTTCATAGGTAAGTGGATCATCTCCATGATCTACTTCTTCATGAGTAGACAACTCTTATTCTTCTTCATGAAGAAAACCATATCTCACTGGTGGGTGAGATACCCTAGTTGTTCTACGAGGAATAGCTGTAGATGTTTCATCAACGGGTATAGGTTGACTAGATGGATCTATATCCATCTGATCTGTTGGTTGGTCAGAATTCTCCAATTCTAACTTTATTTGCCTTCCTTTACCTCCTTCTTGAACAAACTGTTGTTCAAGAAATGCGGCATCTCTACTTATCACAACCTTTTGTGAAGTAGGCAAATAAAAATAATATCCAAAACTATCTTTTGGATATCCAACAAATCGACCTTTTTCTGATCTGGTCTCTAATTTATCAGTGTTCAGCTTTTTGATATAAGCTGGACAACCCCAAATCTTAACATGCTTAAGACTTGGTTTTCTTCCATGCCATATCTCATAAGGTGTGGAAGAAACTGATTTTGATGGAATCCTATTCAGAATATACAAAGCTGATTCTAATGCAAATCCCCAAAAGAAGATTAGCATATTAGTATAGCTCATCATACTACGTACCATATCCAATAGTGTACGATTTCTCCTTTCAGATACACCATTCAGCTGTGGCGTTCCTGGAGGAGTCAGCTGATAAACAATGTCGTGCTCTCTCAAGTATTCATCAAATTCAGTACTCAAATATTCACCTCCACGATCTGATCGAAGAGCTTTAATACTCTTTCCTGTTTGATTTTCTACTTCAGATTTAAATTCTTTAAACTTTTCAAAGGATTCATGTTTGTATTTCATCAAATACAAATACCCAAATCTTGATTTATCATCAGTAAAGGTAATAAAATGATGAAAGCCCCCTCTAGCCATTTCTTTAAATGGACCACATACATCACTATGTATTAGCTCCAAAATATTTTCAGCTCTTAACCCTTGTCCAATAAAGGGTGATCTAGTCATTTTGCCCTGAAGGCAAGATTCACAAGTTGGAGTAGGCTCAGAGCCCAATGAGGATAAAATCCCCATTTTCTCCAGTTTTGCAATCCTATCTTCTGCAACATGACATAACCTTAAGTGCCAAATATATTTTGAACTTGAGTTGGTTTTCACCATGGCATTGCATTCTTTTAGATCACTTGCATTCAATTTGTGTTTGTCATTATTTTCCAAATAATAAAGACCATCATTCATATAACCGGAATCAACATATTTATTTCCAAAATAAATATTGCAAACATCATCTGTGAACTGAAATTCATAGCCATTTCTAGTCAAACTAGATATAGAAATGATGTTCTTAAAAACATCAGGTACATATAAAATATTATTCAAACACAAAACATGTCCAAACATGTAAAAAGATTTAGATCCTATGGCTAAAGCTTCAACAGTTGAGCCATTGCCAATCCGGACTCTAATATCTTGAGAACGCAAGCTGCTACTGTTTGCTAGTTCCTGCATATCATTAGAAATGTGAGAACTGGCACTAGTATCTAAAACCCAAGCTGTAGATGAACTATGAGTATCATCAGAATCTAAATAACAAGATATGGACATACCTTCCGAAGGTGTATCTTTCTTTTCCTTCAGAGAAGCAAGATACTGCGCGATTCCTTTTCCAAAGGCCCATCCTTTTGGCAGTGGAAACACTTTCCTTTGCCTTCATCAGCTTTAGTCTTCCTTTTATGTTTAGCTATTTTCTTGGAAGGACCAGGAATCTGAGGTTTCTTTTTCTTATTGCCCTTCTTCTTGTTGGACTTTCCAGCAGAAGAAGATGTAACCAAAGCTACCTCTTTTCCTTTATTGCCTGGCATATTCTTTTGGGCAATAACCAGCATGTTGAGTAAACCAGCTAAGGTGCATTCCTGTTTAGTCATATGGAAATTTGTCACAAAATTCCCAAAAGACTCAGGAAGGGACTGAAGGATCAAATCCGTCTATAGTTGGAAATCCATGTTGAAGTCAAGATGTTCCAACTGCTCAATCAGCCGAATCATCTTGTGGACATGATCCCCAACATTCTGTGCCTCAGACATCCTCATGCGAATTTGCCTAGATATCTCATACCTAGCATTCCTGTTGTGCTCACCATACAACTCTTGTAGGTGAAGGAGGATCTCACTCGCACTCTGCATGTTCTCATGTTGCTTCTGTAACTCATTACTCATGGAAGCAAGCATGTAACACTTAGCTCTCATATCATGCTCCTTCCACTTGTCCAAAGTTTCATGTTCCTCTTATGTGGCCTCTGGAGGTAAGGGACCAGGAACATTTGAATCTAGAACATATCCTATATGTTCAAGGTTCAGGACAAGTTTCAAATTTCTTAGCCAATCAGACAGATTAGGTCCTGTCAACCTATTGTGATCAAGTATGCTTGCAAGGATATTGGATGGTGGTGGTTGTTTTGTGCTCATTTTTATCGTAAAATTAAGCGTAGAAAATAACCAGATTAATTAGTAAATGTATCATGTAATTAACCAAAATGATTATGGTCTTTTAATCAAATTGGTCCTCCCACTAACTTAGCGAATCCTACACTTCCAAAGTAGAAAACGGAAATCCTAGTTGGATGGATTTCTAGTGGGTGATTGAATTCTTATAATTCTATTGATCATCCTCAGGTACATCCATTATTGGAATTACAATAAACTATAAGTGAGCAACTCCTTGCCCATCACATCTCATGTGAGGTTCAATCCTTTACCTAGCCCCTAATGCTCAAAATCTCAGGTACATCCATTATTGACTTATCTTGCATTAGTTAAGTTGATCCCATTGAGCCAGTAATTATGCAAATAATTTTAATGTTCTCAGGTACATCCAATATTGGCCACTAAACCATTTACATATTTACAACATCTCATGCTTAACAATTATTCTTAAGAAAATCTCTTAAATTAATTGCATCTTATGCAACTATTTAAAATTTCTTAAAATAATTACCCCAATGGAGAGCCTATGTTATAATTACTTTAATTATAGCATTTCCAACTTAATCATTTGTTTGGAAGATTTTATGGTCATTCTAATTACTATTAAGGTCTCACTTTGCACATTATCCATTTAGCATGCATATATCATATAATTGCATACATTCCCATACATCTCATGCATTCATGGATAAGCAGTAAATATGGTATGATCATGGACTTTCTAAGGGATTCAATTCTGAGCTACCAAGAATTGAATCAGGGCATTCCTAGGTGCATTTCATTCATTCATTCATTTTACAAGAGTTGCTGAAGGAGTACATAATCAACACTTGATCTTGAATTCCTCCCATTGGTCCCACCAATGCTCTTGACCTCCTTGAACTTCTTGCAATCCAATATTACATGGTAATCTTTGGCATACCAAGGCGAATTTACAAGAACTTAAATAAATGAAATTACAACCCAAAAATTATTACAAACTTAATAATACATGCCCAAAATAAATTAAAATAAATTAATTAATTTACAATCCCAAAGAAACATAAAAGAAATAAATCCAATCACATTGGTCTTTTATAGTCCATGATCATCCATCATGCATATCACTATTTAACAATTAAATAAAACATACATACTTAAATTAAATTGAATATCTCATATTCAACTTAAAAATCCAGATTTGAATATGATTCAAATAAATTTAAAAATTCAGATTTGAATCTCATTCAAACAAATTTAAAAATTCAGATTTGAATCACATTCAAACAACTTTAAAAATTCAGATTTGAATCACATTCAAACATTTTTTAAAAAATCAGATTTGAATCACATTCAAATATTTTTTAAAAAATCAGATCTAAATTTTATTCAATCAATTTTAAAAAATCAGATTTAAATATGATTCAAACAACTTTAAAAGTTCAGATTTGAATCACATTCAAACAACTTTTAAAATTCAGATTTGAATCACATTCAAACAATTTTTAAAATTCTGATTTGAATCATAATTTAATTGTGTAATAAAAATTCTAATTAAACAATTTAATTAGACATAAAATGGATCTTAGATCATACAACAATTGCACATTCACCATCCATTTACCTTTGCACACCATTGTGATGCATCAACCATGCGTACCATGGTGTTCATCATTTGTGCCGCCACCTTGACTTTGCAACCAGCAATAAACTTTTGATCTCATGATCAAACACACAATTAAATCATATAAACATCAATCTAAATGGCAAATATAGTGGCTCTGATACCAATTGAAGGAACGGAAGCGTGAAAAATACAAGTTTATACCATTGAATTTAAAAATTTTCACCTAGGGTCACATGCATCATGCAAGATTTATTTTTATCTATTTGATTTCAATGATAAATAACATATTAAAACTCTTTTAATATGTTTTTGGATCTGTATTTTCCATTTAAGATTTTAAAATTAATCAGATTAATTTTAGAACCCTAGATTAAATCAAGAACGATTACACTAACCTCTTGATACACTGCAGCGTGTCTGCGCCTTTGAGATTCGTCTTCAGGACACCAAATGTTGTCCCTCTAACTTGTCCACACCAAGAACACCTATGGCAGCCCTTGAACAGCTTCTAAAGCTTTTTCTATTAATTAGAAATTCAAGTTCTGCCTTTTAAGAGATTAGAGATGTAAACAGGACACTAGAAACAATTTCTAGCGTTCTTAATTCAAGAGATTGATGGCTAATCTCTTTGAATTGATGAGAGATGAAGAAGAATAGATGAAGAGCCTCAAAATGGCGTGACAAAGGAGAGGAGTGGCTGCTGGTTATTTTTTTTCTTTTCATAACCACACTTAAATAGCTAGGTTAACACATTAAACCCTTGCCACATGTCACCCTTTGATTAGCTCTAGGTTTAAGTGACCCAATCACATAGTGCCAAGTGTCAAACCTATATTTAATCTTGATTTTAATCATCTTATATGATTAAAAAAAACATTTGGCAAGCTTATGTGTAATCCTATGTGTCACCATCTCATGGTGCCACGTGTCACACTGCGAAATGACCAAAATGCCCCTGTGTCTTAATTTTGAGTTCTTAACCCAAAATAATTATTTTTCTTCTTCTAATTAATTTATATCAAATATAAATTAATTAATTAATCTCTATTAATTAATTTCTCATTAATTAAATTCATATTTAAACACTTTAAATATAAATTTAATTTATACTACACATCCAATAATCTAGATTTGGTTTCAAGTCATGCTAGGGACTTTGCAATTTAATTGCAAACCAAACCTATTTAATTAATCAATTAAACTCTTTAATTAATTAATTAAATCATATTTAAATAGGTGATAACTAGTGTATGTGTGTGACTTACTAGGCTCATCACTAATTGGCAATGAGAAATGATTTCAACTCTTAATATCATCAGAACTCTTTCTTACCATAAATGATTTCTCTAAATCATTTTATGCACCTCATAGACCATGGTTAACACCTAGCATAGCATGCCATGGCCACCCAATTAGTAATAAGGTTTACCTTAAATGAACCTATAATCATATGTTACCATGCACTAGAATCTCTCTGTTACAAAATCCCAACTCAAGCTGGAGTCATGGTTTATGTCAAACTCCATTTGCTATGAATATTATGTTTTCTTTTAATTCCAGTTCTTGATTAAAAGATTTTCTCATCAGAAACTCTTTTCTGAATAAATCTATCTGTCCTGGCCAGGAACTTGAAACATCAAGAACAATTAAATGAACATAGGATTTTATCTCTATTTACTTAGAGGAACAGATTCCATCTTGATCAACACCTACCTCCATATATAACTAATAGGAGCCAACACATGCCCATATACCCATACATAGTACAAGTATGAAAGCAGTATCAAACTCAAACTACCTATATACAAGATAACTGTGCTATCTCAGGTCTAAAGATTATATGCACTGATATGATTTATGACAAAACATTGACAAGAGTAAACTCCATGTGCTTGTCATAAGTGTCACTAGTTCGGCCTACTTATCATTTATAAGTGCCTATCATGTTTGTTATATGGCATGAGACTCACCATTCCATCTTATTTATATCTCATATAAATAACTTGGGAACAAACATGAATACAATCTTTCTGGATAAGTCATGTCCTTATTATGAAGTATCCTCGATTGTGAACCTATTTATGATACTTTGTGCTAGAAATATTGTTACTCATATTCTTAACAACTTAAGAATAATATTTCTAACAAAATATCAATGGACCTTTTCTATTACACATAAATATATTATGTAAACGGAAAAGTGGAAATGCATTTTATTAATAAAAATATGTACAAGATACATACTAAATGATATGCTCTAGGGCATACTACTAACAATCTCAGGTCTGAAGATTATATGCACTAATATGATTTATGACAATACATTGACAAGAGTAAACTCCATGTACTTGTCATAAATGTCACTGGTTCGACCTACTTATCATGTATAAGTGCCTATAATGTTTGTTATATGGCATGAGACTCCCCATTCCATCTTATTTATATCTCATATAAATACATTAAGAACAAACATGAATACAATCTTTCTGGATAAGTAGTGTCCTATGTGAAGTATCCTCGATTGTGAACCAATTTATGATACTTTGTGCTAGAAATACTGTCACTCATATTTTTAACAACTTAAGAATAGAATTTCTAACAAAATATCAATGGACCTTTTCTATTACACATAAATATATTATGCAAATGTAAAAGTGAAAATGCCTTTTATTAATAAAACATGTACAAGACACATACTAAATAATATGCTCTAGGGCATACTACTAACAGGAATGCCCTGATTCAATTCTTGGTGGCTCTGAATTGAATCCCTTAGAATGTCTATGATCATACCATATTTATTATTTATCCATGTATGCATGAGATGTATAGGAATGTATGCAAGTATATGATATATGCATGCCAAATGGATAATGTGTAAAGTGAGACCATCATAATAGTAATTAAGCCGACCACTAAATCTTCCAAATAAATGATTAAGTTGGAAATGGTATAATTATAGTAATTATATCATGGGCCCTCCATTGAGGCAATTATTTTAAGAAATTTTAAATATTTACATGTGAAGCTTTTAATTTAAGAGATTTTCTTAAGAATAATTGTTAAGCATGAGATGTTGTAAATATGTAAATAGTTGATGGTCAATAATGGATGTGCCTGAGGACTTTAAAATTATTTGCATGTTTACTGGCTTAATGGGATCAACTTAACTAATGCAAGATGAATCAATAATGGATGTGCCTGAGATTTTGAGCATTAGGGACTAGATAAATGATTGAACCCCACATGAGATGTGATGGGCAAGGAGTTGCTCACTTATAATTTATTATAATTCCAATAATGGATGTGCCTGAGGATGATCAATAAGAATATAAGAATTCAATCACCCACTAGAAATCCATCCAACTAGGATTTCTGTTTCCTACTTTGGAAGTGTAGGATTCGTTAAGTTAGTGGGAGGACCAATTTGATTAAAAGACCATAATCATTTTGGTTAATTACTTGATACATTTACTAATTAATCTAGTTGTTTTCTGCAGTTATTCTTCTGATAATAAGGGGCACACAACAACCACCACCATCCAATATCCTTGCGAGCATACTTGATCACAATAGGTTGTATTGGATATGTTCTAGACTCAAAGGTTCCTGGTCCCTTACCTCCAGAGGCCACTCAAGAGGAACATGATACTTTGGACAAGTGGAAGGAGCATGATATGAGAGCCAAATGTTACATGCTTGCTTCTATGAGTAATGTAATACCCTCCTTGTAGCAACTCCGTACATTCTACTATTCCGGTGACCAGTGTTGGTCGAGACAGCTAGAACGTCTAAAAAAATATTTAAACTAAAGTGAGGAACCATAATTAACTCAAATATTAATAAGAAAAATTTAGGAAAAATTTTAGAAATAAAATACAACCAAGTTAAATGAGCTGGTGCCCTAGCGATGGGTAACCTAATGGGAAGTTGTGGTGCTCGCAACTAGGAGCCCTAGACCTGGGGGAAAATTCATAAAATAATTTTTGGGACTCCAGAGAAGGGTCATTGAGGTTTCTATGGCATTAGAATGCCAAGAAAATGCTTAGAAAAATTTTTCAATTGGTACAAACAATTTTAGTCTGTTAAGCCAAACGGAGGGCATTTTGGTCATTTTGCCTTCAAAGATGATTTTTGGCCGACTTGTCCAGTTAAGTAAATAATTTGTATGACATAAAATATGAATACATATTGCTAAAAATTGAATTGAAAATGGGTAGAAAAGAAAAGAAATGGAAATAAAATAAAACTAACATTTATGACATCAACATGATGTCATAAATGAATGAAATTAAACCCTAACCAATGGGAATTAACCAAGCCAATTAAAAGGGATAAATATCAAAAAATTAGACAAAAAAAATGAAAGAACATTCTGCTCATCTCCTTCAATTTCCAGCAGCCTCTCTCTCCCTCACTATCTCCATTAATGCTTTCTCTTTTTCTCTCTAAAGCCTTACCTTTTACACCATAAAACCTCATCCTCACTTCACTAAAATTTATCCTCACACCCTAAATCACCTTTAGGCAGCCATTAGAGGAAGAAATCTTGAAGATTAACAAGCTCAAGTGGGAGCTTTAATAAGGTTAGTGTCCAATATCTTTCTCTCTCTTTAAATTCATGACTAGAAAGTTGATTTAATTTGAAATTTATAAGAAATTCAAATGAAAACCTTTGATGTACTCACTTTATATTTTTGGCAGCCATGAATTTATTAGAGTTTTGATGATTTCTTTGGATTAAATGAGTATATAAGCTGCCCTTGATATGAACTTAACATTTAGCATATTGAATTATAAGTTAATGGAAGAGTAGAGAAATTGAGAATTTAGGGTTTTGAGCAAATTAGAGTTTTGCTCCTATAATGGTGTAGGAACATTTTAATGGTCAATTACTAACCATTTGGCAAGTTTTAAACTTAATATGAAGTGAATTGAGTCATTGAATGTTGGAAAGGATAGGCTGCCTTGAGTGCCCTGCAGGTCTGGATGTGAGTCCAGTAGGTTTGGGCAGCTATAACTTGGATTGTGTAGGTTCAATTGGTGCAAGGCCAATTGGACATGAAACTAGATACATAATGGCACCACTTTGGTGAAGAAACCCTGCCTAGAAAACCAAACTAAGTTGACCTAAAAATTACCCTAATCCGAGTGACTTATATTCTGCCTGGGCAAAATGACCAAATGAACAGTGTTTATTCATTTGGTCATAACTCAGTGTAGAAAGGTCCAATTGGCCTGAAATTTTACCAGAAGAAAGCTGAGACATATACCTACAACGTTCATGAAGAACACAAATCCAAATTCTGACCATAACCTAGTCAAATTGCCAACCAAACTTAGGTTACCAAATCTGGCAAAACCAGTTTTGCCCAGAATTTTGGATTCTATCCAATCCGACCAGTTATGGTGTTTAGGCCATAACTTGAGCTACAAAACTCCAAATGGAGTAATTCAAAAAAGGAAATGTAACTAGACAAAATAAGGAACAACTTTCATGAAGACAATTTTGCCAAATTCCTACTGTATAAATGACCAATGGAACAGTAAATATAAGGATTGAAATTTGAAAATTTTGAATAACTAACACTAAGCTTAGAAATGGTATTGGCAACCAATACCAACAATTTTAGAATGCAAAATGTGGTATGTTGGGAGTATTAGAACCAATGTACCTATTGTCTATGTAAAAGTCAACATTTTAGTTGACTAATGAACTAAATAGTAACACCTAAACTTAAATTTCAAGAATTGTACAATTTAAAAGTGTAACATGCCCTAGTACACTTAACAAGATTGGTTTGGATAGGTTGGCATGCCAATAGGATTCAGTTAGCAGTACTGTACATGGCATTATGCCATTCTGTGATTTTATGGCTTTTAGCCATTCTAACATTGTATTGATACTTGGCCTTGTGCCTAATGTTATTACAGCTTATTAGCTATTCTGTTGCACACCAAGAGATGCATATGTGACCGATGGTGTGACAGCCCGAGGTACTAGATACCCAGTGCCAGTTTACTCGTTTATCCAGTCCAGTCATCCAGTATAGGTTACTTGGGCAACCAAAAATGAAAGTGAATAAATTTAATGAAATTATGAATATAACAAGTACAAAATAAATAATATTACCAATAACGATCAAAAAAATATCTGCATAAGACATCAGAACATGCACTGCACATTTATTTTTTGTTATTTCTTTTTATTTTATTATTGGCACCATTAAGCATTATTGCTTAGCGCGTTGCTTTTTGCCACGCGTAGGTTCTGAAGAGACCGACCAAGAGCCCAGTAAACCACAGACTGGGTGAGACCTTCTGTAGCTCTGCATAGTGTCCGTGTCACCTCACCGACATCAGTGCATTGGCAGGACACTAGGTTTCATTTTGGGTATTTTGTAATTAACTTTTATTTTCTCATGTATAATTAAGACTTATGTAATGTGTTTTGGTATTGATGTAAATAGTGGAAATTGTGTTTATGAATGAAAAAAGTGAATATTTATTGATAACTTTTACATAAATATCATATGAAATGAATGATTGAGAAATGGAAATGTTGTTGAAAAATATTGAGATTTTGTTGATGAAATGGAGTTTGGGATTGATTGAGAATTTTGGAAGTATTTTTCTCAGGTTCCGAAGAACTGTTTTCTCCATTTTTAGCCGGTACTCTGTCGAATTTTCTATAAAATTTGCGGAACCTCAAATAAATTTATGATTTCAATAAATGACTTCAATGAATGATATTTCACGAATTATACTTCATAACTATGAAAGAAATAAATTAGGAAGGATAAAAATGATTGAAATAAAATAGGGTGTTCCGGTACACTGTGTGACATATCTTACTCAGTTATACTGTAGACAGGTAAGGGGTATCACATTTAGTGGTATCAGAGCACGGTTTAGGCGTTTCTGGGCCTATATTGAGTCCATACCATGCATTGCATTTGTAAGAGTCGAGGTGACACTAATGCAGATCTGTTTGTCTTTTTTATTTTGATTAGGATATGGACCCCACATCTCAGAGGGCAGTTGAGGAGAAAGTGGAGAGTCATACTCCACCTGCAGCAGCTGAGACTGGGGGTAAGGGAGAACCTGTTCCACCAGTTTCAGCAGAGCCTGCTTAGCCTCCACAGGCCATGCTCCAGCAAATGGCCGTATTCTTCAGACAAATAGTTGGGATAATGCCACCACCTCCACAGCAGAAATTACATCTGGAAAGATTGAGAAAATTTGAAGCAGTGGATTTCTTTGGCAAGAGAAAAGATGATTCTGTTGCAGCCGAAAACTCGTTGAACAGAACAGGAAGGGTTTTAAAACAACTCCACTACACTCTAGAACAAAATCTAGAAGCTGCTGTATCTCTGCTACAAGATGATGCCTACCAATGGTGGGATACAGTGTCTAGTGAAGTGTAGCTAGAAGTAATAACTTGGGACTTCTTCCTCTCAGAATTCAAGAAGAAATATGTGGGTAGTGTATACCTAGAAGAGAGAAGAAGAGAGTTCATTAACTTGAGGCAGAGATAGCTAACAGTGGCCGAGTATGAAAAGGAATTTGTCAGATTGAGTCGTTATAGAAGGGAGATAGTCCCTAATGAAGCCAAGAGATGTAAGAGATTTGAAGAGGGATTAAATGATAACATAAAGATCATGATTACTACCTTGGGAATTACAAACTTCACAAAGCTAGTGGAGGCTGCATTAAAAGTTGAAAAGGTTAGAATAAGTGAGTAGACCAGAAGGGAGAGACAGCAGAAGAGGGGCCCGGGTCAGTCTAGCTCATCTCCTGCACTAGGAAAGAAGTTCAAAGGTCCACCTGCATAGAGTTCAGGTCAACCTCAAGGTCAGGGTCAGTCTCAGGGGCCCAGGCCATAGTTCACCCCTAGGAGAGGTCAGTCCACACCATCAGTGGGCAGCTCTCCAGGGATGGGGTTCAGGGGACCAGCCCCAGCATCTTCTACATGTCCGCATTGCCTGAAATGGCATAAGGGGGAGTGTTGGAGAGTGACTGGTGCCTGCTAAAGTGTGGGTCGACAGAGCATCAGTTGAGGAACTATCCACGCAGAACTGCTATAGCTTCTCCAACACAAGCAGACAGATTTGCTCCTACACCACAAAGGAGTAGGAAATCTGGTAAATCTGAGGCAGTGGGACCATCACAGAGACCTGCATCTGAGCCAGCAGAGAGGCCAGAGGTCAGAACACCTGCCAGAGCCTATGCCATAAGAGCTCAGGAGGAACAAGATGCCCTGGACATCATCAGGGGTACGTTCTTCCTCTACAATACATCTGTGCATGCATTGGTGGATCCAGGATCCACTCATTCATACATCTGCATCAACCTACCCGTAGAAAGGGGGATATTAGTAGGGGAGAGTGACCAAGGCATCCTGGTCACTAATCCATTGGGCCATAGTGTAGTGGTGAACAAAGTGTACAAGGGTTGCCCGTTAAGGATTCAGGGATATGAATTCTTGGCAGACCTGATTGAGTTGCCTTTCCATGAGTTTGACGTGATTTTGGGAATGGACTGGTTGTCACATCATCAAGCAATGGTTGATTGTAAACTAAAGAGGATCTCATTGAAAACTCCTGAGGGTAATGAGATTACAGTTGTGGAGGAAAGGACAGATTTCTTGTCCAATGTCATCTCAGCCACAGTTGCAAGAAAACTGATGAGAAAAGGCTGTGAAGCCTACCTAGAGCATGTGGTGGATACTAGGCAGGCTAAGCCAAATTTATGTGACATACCCACAGTAAGAGACTTCCCATATGTGTTCCCTGAAGAATTGCTCGACTTGCCACCAGAAAGGGAAGTCGAATTTGCTATTGAGATACTGCCGGGTACAGCACCATTCTCTATTGCTCCTTATAGGATGGCACCTACTGAGTTAAAGGAGCTAAAAATCCAGTTGCAGGAGTTACTGGATAAGGGGTTCATACGCCCCAGTGTGTCACCATGGGGAGCTCCAGTGCTGTTTGTAAAGAAGAAAGATGGAACTTTGAGATTATGCATTGATTATCGGCAGTTGAATAAAGTGACGGTGAAGAACAAGTATCTGTTGCCTAGAATTGATGATCTGTTTGGTCAGTTGAAGGGAGCAGGAGTATTTCCAAAATTGATCTCAGATCAGGGTATCATCAGTTGAGGGTGAAGGATGCAGATGTGCCAAAGACTACATTCAGGACCGGTATGGGCATTATGAGTTTATGGCTTTTAGCCATTCTGACATTGTGTTGATACTTGGCCTTGTGCCTAATGTTATTACAGCTTATTAGCTGTTCTGTTGCACACCGGGAGATGCATACGTGACCGATGGTGTAACGGCCCGAGGTACTAGATACCCAGTGCTAGTTTACCCATTTATCTAGTCGAGTCATCCAGTATAGGTTACTTAGGTAACCAAAAATGAAAGTGAATAAATTTAATGAAATTATGAATATAACAAGTATAAAATAAATAATATTACCAATAATGATCGAAAAATTGTCTGCATAAGACATCAGAACATGCACTGCATATTTATTTTCTGTTATTTCTTTTTATTTTATTATTAGCACCACTAAGCATTAATTCTTAGTGCATTGCTTTTTGCCACACGTAGGTTCTGGAGAGACTGACCGAGAGCCCAGTAAACCACAGACTGGGTGAGACCTTCTGCAGCTCTGCATAGTGTCCGTGTCACCTCACCGACATTAGTGCATTGGTAGGACACTAGGTTTCATTTTGGGTATTTTGCAATTAACTTTTATTTTCTCATGTGTAATTAAGACTTATGTAATGTGTTTTGGTATTAATGTAAATAGTGGAAATTGTGTTTATGAATTAAAAATTGAATATTTATTGATGACTTTTACATAATATCATATGAAATGAATGATTGAGAAATGGAAATGTTGTTGAAAAATGTTGAGATTTTATTGATGAAATGGACTTTGGGATTGATTGAGAATTTTGGAAGTGTTTTTCTCAGGTTTCGAAGAACTGTTTTTTTAGCCGGTACTTTACCGAATTTTTTATAAAATTTGCGGAACCTCAAATAAATTTATGATTTCAATAAATGACTTTAATGAATAATATTTCACGAATTATACTTCATAACTATGAAAGAAATAAATTAGGAAGGATCAAAATGATTGAAATAAAATAGGGTGTTCCGGTACACTGTGTGACATATCTTACTCGGCTATACTGTAGACGGGTAAGGGGTGTCACAAGTAATGAGTTACAGAAGCAGCATGAGAACATGCAAAATGCAAGTAAGATCCTCCTTCATCTGCAAGAGTTGTATGGTGAGCATAGCAGGAATGCTAGATAAGAGATATCTAGACAGCTATTCCGTATGAGGATGTCTGAGGGACAGAATGTTGAGGATCATGTCCACAAAATGATTCGGCTTATTGAGCAGCTGGAACATCTTGACTTTCACATGGATTTCCAACTGCAGACGGATTTGATCTTTCAGTCCCTACCTGAGTCATTTGGGAATTTTGTGACAAATTTCCATATGACTAAGCAGGATTACACCTTGGCTGGTTTACTTAACATGCTGGTTATTGCCCAAAAGAATATGCCAGGCAATAAAGGAAAAGAGGTAGCTTTAATTGCATCTTCTTCTGCTGGAAAGTCCAAAAAGAAGAAGGTAATAAGAATAAGAAACCTCAAGTTCCAGGACCTTCCAAGAAGATAGCCAAACAGAAAGGGAAGTCTAAAACTGATGGAGGCAAAGGAAAGTGTTTCCACTACCAGAAGGATGGGCACTGGAGAAGGAACTGCCCAGAGTATCTTGCTTCTCTGAAGGACAAGAAGGATACACCTTCAGAAGGTATATCTATATCTTGTTATTTAGATGCTGATGATGATCATAGTTCATCTACAGCTTGGATTTTAGATACTGGTGCCAGTTCTCACATTTCTAATGATATGCAGAAACTAGCAAACAGTAGCAACTTGCATGCTTGAGATGTTAGACTCTGGATTAGCGGTGGCTCAACTATTGAAGCTTTAGCCATAGAATCTAAATCTTTTTACATGTGTGGACATATTTTGTGTTTGAATAATATTTTGTATGTGCCTGATGCTTTTAAGAACATCATTTCTATATCTAGTTTGACTAGAAATGGTTATGAATTTCAGTTCACGGATGATGGTTGCAATATTTATTTTGGAAATAAATATGTTGGCTCAGATTATATGCATGATGGTCTTTATTATTTGGATAATAATGATAAACACAAATTGAATGCAAGCAATCTAAAAGAATGCAATGCCATGATGAAAATCAACTTAAGTTCAAAATATCTTTGGCACTTAAGGTTAGGTCATGTTGCAGAAGATAGGATTGCAAAACTAGAGAAAATGGGGATTTTATCCTCATTGGATTCTGAACCTACTCCAACTTGTGAATCCTGCCTTCAAGGCCAAATGACTAAATCACCCTTTGTTGGACAAGGACTAAGAGCTGAAAATGTTTTAGAGCTAATACATAGTTGTTAGTAGTATGCCCTAGAGCATATCATTTAGTATGTATCTTGTACATCTTTTATTAATAAAAGGCATTTTCACTTTTCCGTTTACATAATATATTTATGTGTAATAGAAAAGGTCCATTGATATTTTGTTAGAAATATTATTCTTAAGTTGTTAGGAATATGAGTGACAGTATTTCTAGCACAAAGTATCATAAATAGGTTCACAATCAAGGATACTTCACAATAAGGACATGACTTATCCAGTAAGATTGTATTCATGTTTTTTCCCAAGTTATTTATATGAGATATAAATAAGATGGAATGGTGAGTCTCATGCCATATAACAAACATGATAGGCACTTATACATGATAAGTAGGTCGAACCAGTGACATTTATGACAAGCATGGAGTTTACTCTTGTCAATGTATTGTCATAAATCATATTAGTGCATATAATCTTTACACCTGAGATAGCATAGTTATCTTGTATATAGGTGGTTTGAGTTTGATACTGCTTTCATACTTGTACTGTGTATGGGTATATGGGCATGTGTTGGCTCCTACTAGTTATATATGGAGGTAGGTGTTGATCAAGATGGAATCTGTTACCCTAAGTAAATAGGGATAAAATCCTATGCTCATTTAATTGTTCTTGATGTTTCAAGTTCCTGGCCAGAACAGATATATTTATTCAGAAAAGAGTTTTTGATGAGAAAATCTTTTTAATCAAGAACTGAAATTAAAAGAGAACATAATATTCATAGCAAATGGGGTTTGACATAAGCCATGACTCCAGCTCGAATTGGGATTTTGTAACAGAGAGATTCTAGTGCATGGTAACATATGATTATAGGTTCATTTAAGGTAAACCTTATTACTAATTGGGTGGCCATGGCATGCTATGCTAGGTGTTAACCATGGTCTATGAGGTGCATAAAATGATTTAGAGAAATCATTTATGGTAAGAAAGAGTTCTGATGATATTAAGAGTTGATATCATGTCTCATTGCCAATTAGTGATGAGCCTAGTAAGTCACACACATACACAAGTAATCACCAAATTAAATATTATTTAATTAATTAATTAAAGTGTTTAATTGATTAATTAAATAGGTTTGGTTTGCAATTAGATTGCAAAGTCCCTAACATGGCTTGAAACCAAATCTAGGTTATTGGATGTATAGTATAAGTTAAATTTATATTTAAAGTGTTTAAATATGAATTTAATTAATGAGAAATTAATTAATTTATATTTGATATAAATTGATTAGAAGAAGAGAAATAATTATTTTGGGTTGAGAACTCAAAATTAAGACACAGGGGTATTTTGGTCATTTCACAGGGTGACATGTGGCACCATGAGATGGTGACACATGGCACTACACATAAGCTTGCCATATGTCTTTTTAATCATGTGAGATGATCAAAGTCAAGATTAAATATAGGTTTGACACTTAGCACAATGTGATTGGGTCAATTAAACCTACAGTTAATCAGAAGGTGACATGTGGCAAGGGTTTTAAGTGGTGACCTAGCTATATAAGTGTTGTTATGAAAAGAAAACATAACAAGCTGCCATTCATCTCTTTGTGCCGCCACCCTTGGCTGCTCTCCCTTCTCTTCTTCTTCATCTCTTATCATTTCAAAGAGATTAGCAAACAATCTGTTGAATTAAAAATACTAGAAATTGTTTCTAGTGTCCTGTTTACATATGTAATCTCTCAAAAGGCAAAACTTGATTTTCTAATTCATAGAAAAAACTTTAGAAGCTGTTCAAGGGCTGCCATAGGTGATCTTGGTGTGAACAAGCTAGAGGGACAACATCTGGTGTCCTAAAGACACATCCCAAAGATGCCAAACACACTGCAGTGCATCAAGAGGTTAGTGCACTTGTTCTTGATCTAATCTAGGGTTCTTAAAATTAATCTGATTAATTCTAAAATCTTAAATGGAAAATGTAGATCCAAAAACATATTAAAAGAGTTTTAATATGCTGTTTATCATTGAAATCAAATAGATAAAAATAAATCATGCATGATGCATGTGACCCTAAGTGAAAAATTTTTGAATTCAATGATATAAACTTATGTTTTTCATGCTTCCGCTCCTTCAATAGTGATGTATGTGGTCCGTTTAGGGAAATGGCTAGAGGCAGTTTTCATTACTTTATTACCTTTACTGATGATAAATCAAGGTTTTGGTATTTGTATTTGATGAAATACAAACATAAATCCTTTGAAAAGTTTAAAAAATTTAAATCTAAAGTAGAAAATCAAACAGGAAAAAGTATTAAAACTCTTCATTCAGATCGTGGAGGTGAATACTTAAGTACTGAATTTGATGAATACATGAAAGAGCATGGCATTATTTCCCAGCTGACTCCTCCAGGAACGCCACAGTTGAATGGTGTATCTGAAAGGAAAAATCATACCCTATTCGATATGGTATGTAGTATGATGAGCTATACTGATATGCCAATCTCCTATTGGGGATTTGCATTAGAATCAGCTTTGCATATTCTGAATAGGATTCCATCAAAATTAGTTTCTTCCACACCTTATGAGATATGGCATGGAAGAAAACCAAGTCTTAAACATGTTAAGATTTGGGGTTGTCTAGCTTATATCAAAGAGCTGAACACTGATAAATTAGAAACCAGATCAGAAAAAAGGTCAATTTGTTGGATATCCAAAAGAAAGTTTTAGATATTATTTTTATTTGCCTACATCACAAAAGGTTGTGCTAAGCAGAGATGCCATATTTCTTGAACAACAGTTTATTCAAGAAGGAGGCAAAGGAAGGCAAATAGAGTTAGAATTGGAGAATTCTGACCAACCAACAGATCAAATGGATATAGATCCATCTTGTCAACCTACACTTATTGATGAAACATCTACAGTAATTCCTTGCAGATCGACCAGGATTTCTCACCCACCAGTGAGATATGGTTTTCTTCATAAAGAAGAACAAGAGTTGTTTACTCATAAAGAAGTAGATCATGGAGATGATCCATTTACCTATAAAGAAGTTATATCAGATATAGACTCTTCAAAATGGATTGAAGCTATGAAATTCGAAATTGATTCCATGTATAAGAATCAAGTTTGGGATCTTGTTGAGCCACCTGAATGTATTGTACCTATAGGGAATAAATGGGTTTTCAAGAAGAAAATTGGTTTTGATGGAAAGGTAGAGACCTATAAAGCAAGGCTAGTAGCGAAAGGGTTTCGCCAAAGGCAAAGAATCGACTATGAGAGACTTTCTCGCCTATTGCCTGAAGGAGCGGAAGCATGAAAAATACAAGTTTATACCATTAAATTCAAAAATTTTCACCTTGGGTCACATGCATCATGCAATATTTATTTTTATCTATTTGATTTCAATGATAAACAACATATTAAAACTCTTTTAATATGTTTTTGGATCTGTATTTGCCATTTAAGATTTTAGAATTAATCAGATTAATTTTAGAACCCTATATTAAATCAAGAACAAATACACTAACCTCTTGATGCACTGCAGCGTATTTGTACCTTTGGGATGCGTCTTTAGGACACCAGATGTTGTCCCTCTAGCTTTTCCACACCAAGATCACCTATGGCAGCCCTTGAACAGCTTCTAAAGCTTTTTCTATGAATTAGAAAATCAAGTTTTGACTTTTAAGAGATTAAAGATGTAAACAGGACACTAAAAACAATTTCTAGTATTTTTAATTCAAGAGATTGTTTGCTAATCTCTTGGAATTGACGAGAGATGAAAAAGAAGAGAGAATGGGAGCCTCAAGGGTGGCGGCACAAAGGGAGGCAGCAGCTGATTATTATTTTTTCTTTTCATAACAACACTTATATAGCTAGGTCACCACTTAAAACCCTTGCCACATGTAACCTTCTAATTGGCTCTAGGTTTAATTGACCTAATCACATTGTGCCAAGTGTCAAACCTATATTTAATCTTAATTGTAATCATCTTATATGATTAAAAGACATTTGGAAAGCTTATGTGTAGTGCCATGTGTCACCATCTCATAGTGTCATATGTCACCCTGTGAAATGACCAAAATGCCCCTGTGTCTTAATTTTGAGTTCTCAACCCAAAATAATTATTTCTCTTCTTCTAATCAATTTATATCAAATATAAATTAATTAATTAATCTCTATTAATTAATTTCTCATTAATAAAATTTATATTTAAACACTTTCAATATAAATTTAACTTATACTATACATCCAATAACCTAGATTTGGTTTCAAGCCATGCTAGGGACTTTGCAATCTAATTGCAAACCAAACCTATTTAATTAATCAATTAAACTCTTTAATTAATTAATTAAATCATATTTAATTTGGTGATTACTTGTGTATGTGTGTGACTTACTAGGCTCATCAATAATTGGCAATGAGACATGATATCAACTCTTAATATCATAAGAACTCTTTCTTACCATAAATGATTTCTCTAAATCATTTTATATACCTCATAGACTATGGTTAATACCTAGCATAGCATGCCATAGCCACCCAATTAGTAATAAGGTTTACCTTAAATGAACCTATAATCATATGTTACCATACACTAGAATCTCTCGGTTACAAAATCCCAATTCGAGTTGGAGTCATGGTTTATGTCAAACCCCATTTGCTATGAATATTATGTTCTCTTTTAATTCCAGTTCTTGATTAAAAAGATTTTTCTCATCAGAAATTTTTTTCTGATTAAATCTATCTGTCTTGGCCAGGAACTTGAAACATCAAGAACAATTAAATGAACATAGGATTTTATCCGTATTTACTTAGAGGAACATATTCCATCTTGATCAATACCTACCTCCATATATAACTAGTAGGAGCCAATACATGCCCATATACCCATACACAGTACAAGTATGAAAGTAGTATCAAACTCAAACCACCTATATATAAGATAACAGTGCTATCTCAGGTCTAATGATTAAATGCACTGATATGATTTATGAAAATGCATTGACAAGAGTGTTAGTAGTATGCCCTAGAGCATATCATTTAGTATGTATCTTGTACATATTTTTATTAATAAAAGGCATTTCCACTTTTCCGTTTACATAATATATTTATGTGTAATAGAAAATGTTCATTGATATTTTGTTAGAAATATTATTCTTAAGTTGTTAAGAATATGAGTGACAATATTTCTAGCACAAAGTATCATAAATAGGTTCACAATTGAGGATACTTCATAATAAGGACAGGACTTATCCAGAAAGATTGTATTCATGTTTGTTCCCAAGTTATTTATATGAGATATAAATAAGATGGAATGGTGAGTCTCATGCCATATAACAAACATGATAGGCACTTATAAATGATAAGTAGGCCGAACCGGTGACACTTATGACAAGCACATGGAGTTTACTCTTGTCAATATTTTGTCATAAATCATATCAGTGCATATAATCGTTAGAACTGAGATAGCACAGTTATCTTGTATATAGGTAGTTTGAGTTTGATACTGCTTTCATACTTGTACTGTGTATGGGTATATGGGCATGTGTTGGCTCCTACTAGTTATATATGGAGGTAGGTGTTGATCAAGATGGAATCTGTTCCTCTAAGTAAATAGAGATAAAATCCTATGTTCATTTAATTGTTCTTGATGTTTCAAGTTCCTGGCCAGGACAGATAGATTTATTCAGAAAAGAGTTTCTGATGAGAAAATCTTTTTAATCAAGAACTGGAATTAAAAGAGAACATAATATTCATAGCAAATGGAGTTTGACATAAACCATTACTCCAGCTTGAGTTGGGATTTTGTAACAGAGAGATTCTAGTGCATGGTAACATATGATTATAGGTTCATTTAAGGTAAACCTTATTACTAATTGGGTGGCCATGGCATGCTATGCTATGTGTTAACCTTGGTCTATGAGGTTCATAAAATGATTTAGAGAAATCATTTATGGTAAGAAAGAGTTCTGATGATATTAAGAGTTGATATCATATCTCATTGCCAATTAGTGATGAGCCTAGTAAGTCACAGACATACACAAGTTATCACCTATTTAAAGATGATTTAATTAATTAATTAATTAAAGAGTTTAATTGGTTAATTAAATAGGTTTGGTTTGCAATTAAATTGCAAAGTCCCTAGCATGACTTGAAACCAAATCTAGATTATTGGATGTATAGTATAAGTTAAATTTATATTTAAAGTGTTTAAATATGAATTTAATTAATGAGAAATTAATTAATAGAGATTAATTAATTAATTTATATTTGATATAAATTAATTAGAAGAAGAAAAATAATTATTTTGGGTTAAGAACTCAAAATTAAGACACAGGGGCATTTTGGTCATTTCACAGTGTGACACATGGCACCATGAGATGGTGACACATGGGGTTACACATAAGCTTGCCAAATGTTTTTAATCATGTATGATGATTAAAATTAAGATTAAATATAGGTTTGACACTTGGCACAATGTGATTGGGTCACTTAAACCTAGAGCTAATCAAAGGGTGACATGTGGCAAGGGTTTAATGTGTTAACCTAGCTATTTAAGTGTTGTTATGAAAAGAAAAAACAACCAGCAACCTCTCCTCTCCTTTGTCACGCCATTTTGAGGCTCTTCATCTATTCTTCTTCATCTCTCATCAATTCAAAGAGATTAGCCATCAATATCTTGAATTAAGAACGCTAGAAATTGTTTCTAGTGTCCTGTTTACATTTCTAATCTCTTAAAAGGCAGAACTTGAATTTCTAATTAATAGAAAAAGCTTTAGAAGTTGTTCAAGGGTGCAGACAAGCTGCAGTGCATCAAGAGGTTAGTGTAATCGTTCTTGATTTAATCTAGGGTTCTAAAATTAATCTGATTAATTTTAAAATCTTAAATGGCAAATACAGATCCAAAAACATATTAAAAGAGTTTTAATATGTTGTTTATCATTGAAATCAAATAGATAAAAATAAATCTTACATGATGCATGTGACCCTAGGTGAAAATTTTTGAATTCAATGGTATAAACTTGTGTTTTTCACGCTTCTGTTCCTTCAATTGGTATCAGAGCCACTGTATTTGCCATTTAGATTGATGTTTATATGATTTAATTTTGTGTTTGAACATGAGATCAAAAGTTCATTGCTGGTTGCAAAGCCAAGGTAGTGGCACAAATGATGAACACCATGGTGCGCATGGTTGATGCACCACAATGGTGTGCAAAGGTAAGTGGATGGTGAATGTGCAATTGTTGCATGATCTAAGATCCATTTTATGTCTAATTAAATTGTTTAATTAGAATTTTTATCACACAATTAAATTATGATTCAAATCAGAATTTTAAAAATTGTTTGAATGTGATTCAAATCTGAATTTTAAAAGTTGTTTGAATGTGATTCAAATCTGAATTTTTAAAGTTGTTTGAATCATATTTAAATATGATTTTTTAAAATTGATTGAATAAAATTCAGATCTGATTTTTTAAAAAATGTTTGAATGTGATTCAAATCTGATTTTTTAAAAAATGTTTGAATGTGATTCAAATCTGAATTTTTAAAGTTGTTTGAATGTGATTCAAATCTGAATTTTTAAATTTGTTTGAATGAGATTCAAATCTGAATTTTAAAATTTATTTGAATCATATTCAAATCTGGATTTTTAAGTTGAATATGAGATATTCAATTTAATTTAAGTATGTATGTTTTATTTAATTGTTAAATAGTGATGTGCATGATGGATGATCATGGACTATAAAAGACTAATGTGATTGGATTTATTTCTTTTATGTTTCTTTGGGATTGTAAATTAATTAATTTATTTTAATTTATTTTAATTTATTTTGGGCATGTATTATTAAGTTTGTAATAATTTTTTGGTTGTAATTTCATTTATTTAAGTTCTTGTAAATTCGCCTTGGTATGCCCAGGATTACTATGTAATATTGGATTGCAAGAAGTTCAAGGAGGTCAAGGGCATTGGCGGGACCAGTGGGAGGAATTCAAGATCAAGTGTTGATTATGTACTCCTTCAGCAACTCTTGTAAAATGAATGAATGAATGAAATGCACCTAGGAATACCCTGATTCAATTCTTGGTGGCTCAGAATTGAATCCCTTAGAAAGTCCATGATCATACCAAATTTATTGCTTATCCATGAATGCATGAGATGTATGGGAATGTATGCTATAATATGATATATGCATGCTAATTGGATAATGTGCAAAGTGAGACCTTAATAGTAATTAGAATGACCATAAAATCTTCCAAACAAATGATTAAGTTGGAAATGCTATAATTAAAGTAATTATAACATAGGCCCTCCATTGGGGCAATTATTTTAAGAAATTTTAAATAGTTGCATAAGATGCAATTAATTTAAGAGATTTTCTTAAGAATAATTGTTAAGCATGAGATGTTGTAAATATGTAAATGGTTTAGTGGCCAATATTGGATGTACCTGAGGACATTAAAATTATTTGCATAATTACTGGCTCAATGGGATCAACTTAACTAATGCAAGATAAGTCAATAATGGATGTACCTGAGATTTTGAGCATTAGGGGCTAGGTAAAGGATTGAACCTCACATGAGATGTGATGGGTAAGGAGTTGCTCACTTATAGTTTATTGTAATTCCAATAATGGATGTACCTGAGGATGATCAATAGAATTATAAGAATTCAATCACCCACTAGAAATCCATCCAACTAGGATTTCCGTTTTCTACTTTGGAAGTGTAGGATTCGCTAAGTTAGTGGGAGGACCAATTTGATTAAAAGACCATAATCATTTTGGTTAATTACATGATACATTTACTAATTAATCTGGTTATTTTCTGTAGTTAATTTTCTGATAAAAATGAGCACAGAACAACCACCACCATCCAATATCCTTGCCAGCATACTTGATCGCAATAGGTTGATAGGACCTAATCTGTCTGATTGGCTAAGAAATTTGAAACTTGTCCTGAACCTTGAACATATAGGATATGTTCTAGATTCAAATGTTCCTGGTCCCTTACCTCCAGAGGCCACTCAAGAGGAACATGAAACTTTGGACTAGTGGAAGGAGCATGATATGAGAGCTAAGTGTTACATGCTTGCTTCCATGAGTAATGAGTTCTGACGACATGAAAACATGCAGAGTGCAAGTGAGATCCTCCTTCACCTACAAGAGTTGTATGGTGAGCACAGTAGGAATGCTAGGTATGAGATATCTAGGCAGCTATTCCGCATGAGGATGTCTGAGGGACAGAATGTTGGGGATCATGTCCACAAGATGATTCGGCTGATTGAGCAGTTGGAACATCTTGACTTCAACATGGATTTCCAACTACAGACGGATTTGATCCTTCAGTCCCTTCCTGAGTCTTTTGGGAATTTTGTGACAAATTTCCATATGACTAAACAGGAATACACCTTAGCTGGTTTACTCAACATGCTGGTTATTGCTCAAAAGAATATGCCGGGTAATAAAGGAAAAGAGGTAGCTTTGATTGCTTCTTCTTCTGCTGGAAAGTCCAATAAGAAGAAGGGCAATAAGAAAAAGAAATCTCAGATTCCTGGTCCTTCTAAGAAAATAGCTAAACAGAAAAGGAAAACCAAAGCTGACAAAGGCAAAGGAAAGTGTTTCCATTGCCAACAGGAAAGTGTTTCCATTGCCAGTAAGAAAGTATTTTCACTGGCCAGAGTATAGCAATCTAAATGAATGCAATGCCATGGTGAAAACCAACTCAAGTTCAAAATATATTTGGCACTTAAGGTTATGTCATGTTGTAGAAGATAGGATTACAAAATTGGAGAAAATGGGGATTCTATCCTCATTGGGCTCTGAGCCTACTCCAACTTGTGAATCTTGCCTTCATGGCAAAATGACTAGATCACCCTTTGTTGGACAAGGGCTAAGAGCTGAAAATATTTTAGAGCTAATACATAGTGATGTATGTGGTCCATTTAAAGAAATGGCTAGAGGGGGCTTTCATTATTTTATTACCTCTTCTGATGATAAATCAAGATCTGGGTATTTGTATTTGATGAAATACAAACATGAATCCTTTGAAAAGTTTAAAGAATTTAAATCTGAAGTAGAAAATCAAATAGGAAAGAGTATTAAAGCTCTTCGATCAGATCGTGGAGGTGAATATTTGAGTACTGAATTTGATAAATACTTGAGAGAGCATGGCATTGTTTCTCAGCTGACTCCTCCAGGAATGCCACGGCTGAATGGTATATCTGAAAGGAGAAATCATACCCTATTGGATATGGTACGTAGTATGATGAGCTATACTGATATGCCAATCTTCTTTTGGGGATTTGCATTAGAATCAGCTTTGTATATTCTGAATAGGATTCCATCAAAATCAGTTTCTTCCACACCTTATGAGATATGGTATGGAAGAAAACCAAGTCTTAAGCATGTTAAGATTTGGGGTTGTCCAGCTTATATAAAAAAGCTGAACACTGATAAATTGGAGACCAGATATGAAAAAGGTCGATTTGTTAGATATCCAAAAGATAGTTTTGGATATTATTTTTATTTGCCTACTTCACAAAAGGTTGTGATAAGTAGAGATGCCACATTTTTTGAACAACAGTTTGTTCAAGAAAGAGGCAAAGGAAGGCAAATAGAGTTAGAATTGGAGAATTCTGACCAACCAATAGATCAGATGGATATAGATCCATCTAGTCAACCTATACCTATTGATGAAACATCTACAGCTGTTCCTCGTAGAACAACCAGGGTATCTCACCCACCAGTGAGATATGGTTTTCTTCATGAAGAAGAACAAGAGTTGTCTACTCATGAAGAAGTAGATCATGCAGATGATCCACTTACCTATGAAGAAGCTATATCAGATATAGACTCTTCAAAATGGATTGAAGCTATGAAATCCGAGATTGATTCCATGTATAAGAATCAAGTTTGGGATCTTGTTGACCCACCTGAAGGTATTGTACCTATAGGGAACAAATGGGTTTTCAAGAAGAAAATTGGTTCTGATGGAAAGGTAGAGACCTATAAGGCAAGGCTAGTAGCGAAAGGGTTTCGCCAAAGGCAAGGAATCGACTATGAGGAGACTTTCTTACCTGTTGCCATACTTAAATTAATTAGGATTCTATTTGCAATAGCTGCATACTATGATTATGGGATTTGGCAGATGGATGTCAAAACAGCTTTTCTCAATTGATATATTGAAGAAAACATTTTCATGGAACAACCTAGGGGTTTTGAATCCCAAGATGGTTCCAAGGTATGCAAGCTAAAGCGATCCATTTATGGGTTGAAACAACCTTCGAGGAGTTGGAACATCCGTTTTGATAAAGCCATTAAATCCTTTGGTTTTATCAAAAATGAGGATGAGCCATGTGTATATAAGAAGGTTAGTGACAGTGCTATCACTTTCCTTGTCTTATATGTGGATGACATACTGTTGATGGGTAGTGACACAGGTATGTTGACAACTATAAAGGTATGGTTGTCAAATACATTCTCCATGAAAGACTTAGGGGAGGCAACCTATATTCTTGGGATTCGCATCTATAGAGATAGAGCGAAAAGAATAATTGGTTTATGCTAAAGTCTATACTTGGAAAAGGTGTTAAAGAGGTTTAACATGCTTGATTCCAAGAGAGGATTGTTACCAGTGAGACATGGTATACACCTTTCTAAAGAAATGTCTCCAAAGACACTTGAAGAAAGAGATAAGATGGCTAGGATTCCATATGTTTCGGCCATTGGAAGTTTAATGTATGCAATGTTGTGTACTAGGCCGGATATCGCATACGCTGTTAGTTTGACTAGCAAGTATCAATCCAATCCAGGTTTGGAACACTGGATAGCTGTCAAGAATATCCTTAAGTACTTGAGAAGAACTAAGGATTTATTCTTGATTTATGGAGGTGGAGACTTGCAATTGGATGGTTATACTGATTCTGACTTCCAATCAGATATCGATGATAGAAAGTCTACCTCTAGATATGTGTTCATTTGTAATGGAGGTGCAGTCAGTTGGAAGAGTTCCAAACAGAGCACGACTGCAGATTCCACTACAGAGGCTGAGTATATTGCTGCATCAGATGCTGCAAAGGAAGTTGTTTGGATAAAGAAGTTCGTGACAGAACTTACAGTAGTTCCTTCCATTGAGTCAGCAATTCCACTACACTGTGACAACAATGGAGCAGTCATACAGGCTAAGGAACCAAGGTCTCCTAAGAAATCCAAACACATAGAAAGGCACTACCACATTATCAAAGATATAGTTGGGCAAGGCGATATAGCCATGCAGAAAATAGCATCAGCTGAAAATCCAGCTGATTCATTCACTGAGCCTTTGTCACAAGCTCAGCTAGACCGATGTCTTGAGAAGATAGGTCTAAGATATTGTAATGAATGGCTCTAGTGCTAGTGGGAGATTGTTAGTAGTATGCCCTAGAGCATATCATTAAGTATGTATCTTGTACATATTTTTATTAATAAAAGGCATTTTCACTTTTCCGTTTACATAATATATTTATGTGTAATAGAAAAGGTCCATTGATATTTTGTTAGAAATATTATTCTTAAGTTGTTAAGAACATGAGTGATAATATTTCTAGCACAAAGTATCATAAATAGGTTCATAATCGAGGATAGTTCATAATAAGGATATGACTTATCCAGAAAGATTGTATTCATGTTTGTTCCCAAGTTATTTATATGAGATATAAATAAGATGGAATGGTGAGTCTCATGCCATATAACAAACATGATAGGCACTTATAAATGATAAGTAGGCCGAACCGGTGACACTTATGACAAGCACATGGAGTTTACTCTTGTCAATGTTTTGTCATAAATCATATCAGTGCATATAATCTTTAGACCTGAGATAGCACAGTTATCTTGTATATAGGTAGTTTGAGTTTGATACTGCTTTCATACTTGTACTGTGTATGGGTATATGGGCATCTATTGGCTCCTACTAGTTATATATGGAGGTAGGTGTTGATCAAGATGGAATCTGTTCCTCTAAGTAAATAGAGATAAAATCCTATGTTCATTTAATTGTTCTTGATGTTTCAAGTTCTGGCGGAGACAGATAGATTGATTCAGAACAGAGTTTCTGATGAGAAAAATCTTTTAATCAAGAACTGGAATTAAAAGAGAACATAATATTCATAGCAAATGGAGTTTGACATAAACCATGACTCCAGCTTGAGTTGGGATTTTGTAACAGAGAGATTCTAGTGCATGGTAACATATGATTATAGGTTCATTTAAGGTAAACCTTATTACTAATTGGGTGGCCATGGCATGCTATGCTAGGTGTTAACCATGGTCTATGAGGTTCATAAAATGATTTAGAGAAATCATTTATGGTAAGAAAGAGTTCTGATGATATTAAGAGTTGATATCATGTCTCATTGCCAATTAGTGATGAGCCTAGTAAGTCACACACATACACAAGTTATCACCTATTTAAATATGATTTAATTAATTAATTAAAGAGTTTAATTGATTAATTAAATAGGTTTGGTTTGCAATTAAATTGCAAAGTCCCTAGCATTACTTGAAACCAAATCTAGATTATTGGATGTATAGTATAAATTAAATTTATATTTAAAGTGTTTAAATATGAATTTAATTAATGAGAAATTAATTAGTAGAGATTAAATATTTAATTTATATTTGATATAAATTAGAAGAAGAAAAAAAAATAATTATTATTTTGGGTTAAGAACTCAAAATTAAGACACAGGGGCATTTTGGTCATTTCACAGTGTGACACGTGGCACCATGAGATGGTGACACATGGGGTTACACATAAGCTTGCCAAATGTTTTTAATCATGTAAGATGATTAATATTAAGATTAAATATAGGTTTGACACTTGGCACAATGTGATTGGGTCACTTAAAACTAGAGCTAATCAAAGGGTGACATGTGGAAAGGGTTTAATGTGTTAACCTAGCTATTTAAGTGTTGTTATGAAAAGAAAAAACAACCAGCAGCCTCTCCTCTCCTTTGTCACACCATTTTGAGGCTCTTCATCTATTCTTCTTCATCTCTCATCAATTCAAAGAGATTAGCCATCAATCTCTTGAATTAAGAACACTAGAAATTGTTTCTAGTGTCCTGTTTACATCTCTAATCTCTTAAAAGGCAGAACTTGAATTTCTAATTAATAGAAAAAGCTTTAGAAGCTGTTCAAGGGCTGCCATAGGTGTTCTTGGTGTGGACAAGCTAGAGGGACAACATCTGGTGTCCTGAAGACGAATCTCAAAGGCGCAGACACGCTGCAGTGCATCAAGAGGTTAGTGCAATCGTTCTTGATTTAATCTAGGGTTCTAAAATTAATCTGATTAATTTTAAAATTTTAAATGGCAAATACAGATCCAAAAACATATTAAAAGAGTTTTAATATGTTGTTTATCATTGAAATCAAATAGATAAAAATAAATCTTGCATGATGCATGTGACCCTAGGTGAAAATTTTTGAATTCAATGGTATAAACTTGTGTTTTTCATGCTTCCGTTCCTTCAAAGAGTAAACTCCATGTGCTTGTCATAAATGTCACTGGTTCGACCTACTTATTATGTATAAGTGCCTATCATGTTTGTTATATGGCATAAGACTCACCATTCTATCTTATTTATATCTCATATAAATAACTTGGGAACAAACATGAATACAATCTTTCTGGATAAGTCATGTCCTTATTGTGAAGTATCCTCGATTGTGAACCTATTTATGATACTTTGTCCTAGAAATACTGTCACTCATATTCTTAACAACTTAAGAATATAATTTCTAACAAAATATCAATGGACCTTTTCTATTACACATAAATATATTATGTAAACGGAAAAGTGAAAATGCCTTTTATTAATAAAAACATGTACATGATACATACTAAATGATATGCTCTAGGGCATACTACTAACAATCTCCCACTAGCACTAGAGCCATTCATTATAATATCTTAGACCCATCCTCTCAAGATGTCGGTCTAACTGAGCTTGTGACAAAGGCTTAGTGAACAAATTAGCTGGATTTTCAGCTGATGCTATTTTCTGCATGGTTGTATTGCCTTGCCCAACTATTTCTTCGATAATTTGATAGCGCCTTTCTATGTGTTTGGATTTCTAGTGAGACCAGGGTTTTTTATATCCAAACATTTTCTTTTGTAGCATCTGATGCAGCAATATACTCGGCCTCTGTAGTGGAATCAGCAGTCGTACTCTGTTTGGAACTCTTCCAACTAACTAGACTTCCATTACAAATGAACACAAACCTAGAGGTAGGCTTTCTATCATCGATATCTGATTGGAAATCAAAATCAGTATAACCATCCAATTGCAAGTCACCACCTCCATATATCAAGAATAAATCCTCAGTTCTTCTCAAATACTTAAGGATATTCTTGATTGCTATCCAGTGTTCCAAACTTGGATTGGATTGATACCTGCTAGACAAACTAACAGCCTAGTATACAATATTGCATACATTAAACTTCTAATAGCCAAAGCATATGGAATCCTGGCCATTTTATCTCTTTCTTCAGGTGTCTTTGGAGACATCTCTTTAGAAAAGTGGATACCATGTCTTACTGGTAACAATCCTCTCTTGGAATCAAGCATGTTAAACCTCTTTAATACCTTTTCCAAGTATAGACTTTGAGATAAACTAATTATTCTTTTCGCTCTATCTCTATAAATGCGAATCCCAAAAATATAGGTTGCCTCCCCTAAGTCTTTCATGGAGAATGTATTTGACAACCATATCTTCATAGTTATCAACATACCTGTGTCATTACCTATTAACAGAATATTATCCACATATAAGACAAGGAAAGTGATAACATTATCACTAACCTTCTTACATACACATGGCTCATCCTCATTTTTTTGATAAAACCAAATGACTTAATGGCTTCATCAAAACGAATGTTCCAACTCCTCGAAGCTTGTTTTAACCCATAAATGGATCGCTTTAGCTTGCGCACTTTGAAACCATCTTGGGATTCAAAACCCCTTAGGTTGTTCCATGAAAATGTTTTCTTCAATGTATCCATTGAGAAAAACTGTTATGACATCCATCTGCCAAATCTCATAATCATAGTATGCAGCTATTGCTAATAGAATCCTAATTGATTTAAGCATGGCAACAGGAGAGAAAGTCTACTCATAGTCGATTCCTTGCCTTTGGCGAAACCCTTTCGCTATTAGCCTTGCCTTATAGATCTCTACCTTTCCATCAGAAACAAATTTCTTCTTGAAAACCCATTTATTTCCTATAGGTACAATACCTTCAGGTGGGTCAACAAGAGCCCAAACTTGATTCTTGTACATGGAATCAATTTTAGATTTCATAGCATCAATCCATTTTGAAGAGTCAATATCTGATATAGCTTTTTCATAGGTAAGTGGATCATCTCTATGATCTACTTCTTCATGAGTAGACAACTCTTGTTCTTCTTCATGAAGGAAACCATATCTCACTGGTGGGTGTGTAACATCCCCATTGTACGTGTTCTGTACGTTCTGTTACTCCAGTGGCCAAATAATAGTTCAGGCAAGTCAGGATGTCTAGAACTACACTTCGGTGATAGTGAACAGACATATAATGATGAAATAAATAAAAAGAAAATACAAGAAAAATCAAAGAAAAATGAAAGAGAGAAAATGAAACTAAGTTAAACGAGCTAGCACCGCAGCGATGGGTGACCACAACGGGAAGGCCGTTGCCAACCCCAGGACTGCAGGAAACCCTCGAAATTTAATTTCAAGATGTAAGTAAAGGTCTATTGAAATATAATTGACACTAGAAATATCAAAGAAAAATTAATAAATTTGTGCAAAGAAAAACGAAAAATCGAGAAATAGACAAAAATCAATGTTACCGAAAAATCGGGAATATAACCCGAAGTCAGGCATTTTGGTCATTTGACACCTAGAGTTGCCTTTTGACCTCAATGTCCATTAAAAATAAATGATATTACACTTAGGAAATGTCATGAAAAATTAAAATGGGATACAATATGTAAATAGTAAAAGAATTTAGCTAAATGTGCAAATAGTGGAATTTTAACTAATTAACCATTAAACTATTACCTAGTGCTCCACTAACTCCTAATTTGGGACAGCTATACAAGTCATTTGTGGACAGAAACCATCATCTTCAACCTTGAGAAATAACCAGCCGAGAGAACTCCATTGAAGTCCACCATGGCCAAATGAGTTCCATCACCATGCACCATTGATTTAGCCATTATTTCTACTTGGTTCCTTCATTAAACCTTGCACACTCAGCTTGGGGAAGACATTGATAGCAAAAAGAAGAAGTTTAGTGAGGTTTGAGCAAGCTACAAAAATAGGTAAGTGTCCAAAACCTCTCCCTTGCTTTAGTAAACCTTGTGTTTAGGTTGAGGTGAGTATTTTGGTGAAGAGAAATGAAGAAAATCTTGAGAAATGAAATGGTCCATTTTCGGCAGCCATGAATATGTGTTGTATTTGAGTTTTTCTTACCTCTAATGGATGGGAATTATGGTTGATTAACTCAAATAGAAGATGTAGTAAGTTAAAATCTTAGTATGTGCATGTAGTGCTTGAATTAAGGGTGTGAAATGGAACCTTAATGCTTTGAGCAAACTGCCATGTTTGATAGCCCATAATAGCGTGAATTTGTGTGTGAATATGAAGTTTATTAATGAAATATGATAGTGTTAAATTATGGGCAGCATGTGTAAGTGATATTGAAGTATGAGTATGTTGAAGTGTATGTGTAATATTGACATTGAGATATGTTGAATTTTGATGGAAGTGAATGTTGAACTTAATGATGAATTGTGTGCATTGAGCACTTGAATGTTCTACCCAAAATTATTGCTGGAATTGTGTACAATATATACATGGAAGTGTCATTGATTGAATATTGAACTAATGAGGAGGAGAAGGAATATCAAATTGGAAGTGTATGTGTTTTGTGCAGGTTGTGTATTGATGGCAGTACATAAATTAGGTCATAAGTGCCAAATTGTGAACCCAATTGGTATGAGGCCAATGGGGGGTGAAACTAGACACCAAATAGGCCAACTTTCATGTAGAAATGTTGCCAAAATTCTGCCTAGAAACTGACCTTAAAAATGACCAAATCCGGAATAGCAACCTTGCAACTCAAATTTTTTACCATATGAACAGTAGTCATTAGGATGACCATAACTCACTCAAAAAAGGTCCAATTGACCTGAAATTTTTACCATGGATATCTTAGACATAGAGCTACAATTCTTATGAAGACACCAAAGCCCAGAAATGGCCAGAACCAAGTCAAATAGCTTGCATAATTTTGGGTACCAAAACTGCCAAAACTAAAAGTGACCTAAAATTGACCAAATTTTGCACTAAAGGTGCAATCTATTCAGCTTTAGTAAATTGACCATATCTTGGTCTATACAACTCAGAATGACCTGAAATTTTGTCTCGCGTGCAATAAGACATAAAGCTACAATTTTACTTCTTTGACCAGAAGCTAAAAACCAAGAGAAATAGGACTTTAAGCTAAACCAATCTAGCACACCAAAAATTGAGAATTTGACATTTACATACAATGATGCTTGAAGCAATTTGGCAATAAATGCCATCTTATCAAAATGGTAAATTTCACTATATTGGCAGCATATTGAATTACAATATGTGACATGTTGAGGCTAGAAACAACTTATCCATAGTACCTAAAAAGATCAACATATGCATTGACTTATGAATTACATAATAGTTAATAAACTCTAAAAATTGAAGAATTAAACAATTAATTTATAATGTGCCCTAGTTTGCTTAGTTGACTAGTTTGGATAGGTTGGCATGCCAATAGGATTCTGACAGCTGTTCTGTAAATGGCTTCATGCCATACTGTGTTTTTATGACTTATTATGCCGCACTGTGACTTTAATAGCCTACGGCTATACATATTGCGTATTTATTTTTGGCTTATCGCCAGATTGACTATATAGCTTTTTAGCCACGCTATTTGCACACCGGGAGACACTTTGTGACAGATGGTATGACGGCCCGAGGTACTTAGGTACTCAGTGCCAATATATCGGTGTATCCAGTCTGGTCAGTATATAGGCTACACGGGCAGTAATTCAAGTACTATTAAATTCAAATACCTAAATCCAGTTTACTGACATACAGCACCACCAAAAATTTGTAAACACTTTATTTACTTTATTTTAGTGTATATTTCTTTATATTTGGCACCACTAAGCAAAATTGCTTAGCGCGTTGCTTTCGTAACGCGTAGGTATTGAAGACACAGCTGGGGAGCCCAACAGACCTACAATCGGGTGAGACATCAGATCTGCACAGGAGTCCAGAGTCATCTGCACTGCATTGCATATATGGTAGGACTTAGGATATCTTGTATTTTGTACTTTTGTTATATATTTGAAATTCGGCCCTGTATTTTGTAATGTTATGAAAGCTCTAAAGTTTGTAATATTTTGTACATATTAAATAACATGGAGATTTTCTTAATATATTTAAATTATTATGGACTGTATTATGGAACTGTTTAATGACTGTAAAAGTCTATTGACTTTACTGAAAAATAGAGACTGTGAAATATTTGAGATTTTAAAATTATCATATTAAACTGTTTTCAATAGGTATGGAAGGACAGTTTGTCCGAAATACAGACGGTACCTTGCCAAATTTTTATTATCATTTTTGAAACACTGATTTTATCTAAGTATGAAAATAGTATCAGCATGATATGAATATTACATAAAAGACTTCTTAAAATCAAATTGAGCTCAGGAAATGAAATAATCACAGACTAGGTGTTCTGGCACGCCATGTAGCACGCCTTACTCGGCTATTCTGTAAACGGGTGAGGGGTGTTACAGGGTGAGATACCCTGGTTGTTCTACGAGGAACAGCTATAGATGTTTCATCAATAGGAGTAGGTTGACTAGATGGATCTATATCCATCTGATCTATTGGTTGGTCAGAATTCTCTAATTCTAACTCTATTTGCCTTCCTTTGCCTCCTTCTTGAACAAACTGTTGTTCAAGAAATGTAGTATTTCTACCTATCATAACCTTTTATGATATAAGCAAATAAAAATAATATCCAAAACTATCTTTTGGATATACAACAAATCGATCCTTTTCTTATCTGGTTTCCAATTTATTAGTGTGCAGCTTTTTTGATATAAGCTGGACAACCCCAAATCTTAACATGCTTAAGACTTGGTTTTCTTCCATGCCATATCTCATAAGGTGTGGAAGATACTGATTTTGATGGAATCCTATTCAGAATATACAAAGTTGATTCTAATGCAAATCCCCAAAAGGAGATTGGCATATCAGTATAGCTCATCATACTACGTACCATATCCAATAGGGTACGATTTCTTCTTTCAGATACACCATTCAGTTGTGGTGTTCCTGGAGGAGTCAGCTAAGAAACAATGCCGTGCTCTCTCAAGTATTCATCAAATTCAGTACTCAAGTATTCACCTCCACGATCTGATCGAAGAGCTTTAATAATTTTTGCTGTTTGATTTTCTACTTCAGATTTAAATTCTTTGAACTTTTTAAAGGATTCATGTTTGTATTTCATCAAATACAAATACCCAAACCTTGATTTATCATTAATAAAGGTAATAAAATAATGAAAAATCACCTCTAGCCATTTCTTTAAATGGACCACATACATCACTATGTATTAGCTTCAAAATATTTTCAGCTCTTAGCCCTTGTCCAACAAAGAGTGATCTAGTCATTTTGCCCTGAAGGCAGGATTAACAAGTTGGAGTAGGCTCAGAGCCCAATGAGAATAAAATCCCCATTTTCTCCAAATTTTGCAATCCTATCTTCTGCAACATGACCTAATCTTAAGTACCAAATATATTTTGAGCTTGAGTTGATTTTCATCATGGCATTGTATTCTTTTAGATTGCTATACTCTGGGCAGTGGAAACACTTTCCAACTGGCAGTGGAAACACTTTCTTGTTGGCAGTGGAAACACTTTCCTTTGCCTTTGTCAGCTTTGATCTTTGTTTTTCTGTTTGGCTATCTTCTTAGAAGATCCTGGAACTTGAGGTTTCTTTTTCTTATTGCCCTTCTTCTTGGACTTTCCAACAGAAAAAGATGCAATTAGAGCTATCTCTTTTTTCCTTTATTACCCGGCATATTCTTTTGGGCAATAACTAGCATGTTGAGTAAACTAGCCAAGGTGCATTCCTGTTTAGTCATATGGAAATTTGTCACAAAATTCACAAAAGACTCAGGAAGGGACTGAAGGATCAAATCCATCTACAGTTGGAAATCCATGTTAAAGCCAAGATATTCCAGCTGCTCAATCAGCTGAATCATCTTGTGGACATGATCCCCAACGTTTTGTCCCTTAGACATCCTCATGCGGAACAGCTACCTAGATATCTCATACCTAGCATTCTTGCTGTGCTCACCATACAACTCTTGTAGGCGAAGGAGGATCTCACTCGCACTCTGCATGTTCTCATGCTGCTTCTGTAACTCATTACTCATGGAAGTAAGCATGTAACACTTAGCTCTCATATCATGCTCCTTCCACTTGTCCAAAGTTTTATGTTCCTCTTGAGTGGCCTCTGGAGGTAAGGGACCAAGAACATTTGAGTCTAGAACATATCCTATATGTTCAAGGTTCAGGACAAGTTTCAAATTTCTTAGCCAATCAGATAGATTAGGTCCTATCAACCTATTGCGATCAAGTATGCTTGCAAGGATATTGGATGGTGGTGGTTGTTGTATGCTCATTATTATCAGAAAATTAGCTGTAGAAAATAACCAGATTAATTAGTAAATGTATCATGTAAATAACCAAAATGATTATGGTCTTTTAATCAAATTGGTCCTCCTACTAACTTAGCGAATCCTACACTTCCAAAGTAGAAAACGGAAATCCTAGTTGGATGGATTTCTAGTGGGTGATTGAATTCTTATAATTCTATTGATCATCCTCTGGTACATCCATTATTGGAATTACAATAAATTATAAGTGAGCAACTCCTTGCCCATCACATCTCATGCGAGGTTCAATCCTTTACCTAGCCCCTAATGCTCAAAATCTTAGGTACATCCATTATTGACTTATCTTGCATTAGTTAAGTTGATCCCATTAAGCTAGTAATTATGCAAATAATTTTATTGTCCTCAGGTACATCCAATATTGGCCACTAAGCCATTTACATATTTACAACATCTCATGCTTAACAATTATTCTTAAGAAAATCTCTTAAATTAATTGCATCGTATATAACTATTTAAAATTTCTTAAAATAATTGCCCCAATGGAAGGCCCATGTTATAATTACTTTAATTATGGCATTTCCAACTTAATAATTTATTTGGAAGATTTTATGGTCATCCTAATTACTATTAAGGTCTCACTTTGCACATTATCCAATTAGCATGCATATATCATTTACTTGCATACATTTCCATACATCTCATGCATTCATGGATAATAAATAAATATGGTATGATCATGGACTTTCTAAGGGATTCAATTCTGAGCCGCCAAGAATTGAATCAGGGCATTCCTAGGTGCATTTCATTCATTCATTTTACAAGAGTTGCTGAAGGAGTACATAATCAACACTTGATCTTGAATTCCTCCCACTAGTCCCACCAATGCTCTTGACTTCCTTGATTTTCTTGCAATCCAATTACATAGTAATCCTTGGCATACCAAGGTGAATTTACAATAACTTAAATAAATGAAATTACAACCCAAAACTATTACAACCTTAACAATACATGCTCAAAATAAATTAAAATAAATTAATTAATTTACAATCCAAATAAATATAAAAGAAATAAATCCAATCATATTGGTCTTTTATAGTCCATGATCATCTATCATACATATCACTATTTAACAATTAAATAAAACATACATACTTAAATTAAATTAAATATCTCATATTCAACTTAAAAATTCAGATTTGAATATGATTCAAACAAATTTAAAAATTCAGATTTGAATCACATTCAAACAAATTTAAAAATTCAGATTTGAATCACATTCAAACAACTTTAAAATTTTAAATTTGAATTACATTCAAACAATTTTTAAAAATCAGTTTGAATCACATTCAAACAATTTTTAAAAATTCAGATTTGAATATTATTCGAACAACTTTAAAAATTTAGATTTGAATATGATTCAAACAACTTTAAAAATTCAGATTTGAATCACATTCAAACAACTTTTAAAATTCAGATTTGAATCACATTCAAACAACTTTTAAAATTCAGATTTGAATCACATTCAAACAATTTTTAAAAATTCAGATTTGAATCATATTCAAATAATTTTTAAAAATTCAGATTTGAATATTATTCAAACAACTTTAAAAATTCATATTTGAATATGATTCAAACAACTTTAAAAATTCATATTTGAATCACATTCAAATAACTTTTAAAATTCAGATTTGAATCACATTCAAACAATTTTTAAAATTCTGATTTGAATCAAAATTTAACTGTGTGATTAAAACTCTAATTAAACAATTTAATTAGACATAGGATGAGCTTTTAGATCATACAACAATTGCAAATTTAAAAGCCAAACCTTGCGCCACCCATGAAGGCCAAAGATGGTGCACCAATAATGGTGTTCATCACCCAAGCCGCCACCTTTCTTGCAACCAACAATGGATCTATCATCTCATGATCATACCACACAATTAAATCATATAATCAACAATCTAAATGGCAAATATAGTGGCTCTGATACCAATTGAAGGAGCAGAAGCATGAAAAACACAAGTTTATACTATTGAACTCAAAAATTTTCACCTAGGGTCACATGCATCATGCAAGATTTATTTTATCTATTTGATTTCAATGATAAACAACATATTAAAACTCTTTTAATATGTTTTTGGATCTGTATTTGCCATTTAAGATTTTAGAATCAATCAGATTTGTAACACCCTCCCAATAACAACTCCGTACATTCTACTGTTCCGGTGACCGGTGTCTGTCCGGACAGCTAGAACGTCCGGAAAAATAATTAAACTTAAGTGAGGGACCATAATTAACTCAAATATTAATAAGAAACACTTAGTAAAAATTTTAGAAATAAAATACAACCAAGTCAAACGAGCCGGTGCCCAAGCGATGGGTAACCGGAGGGAAGTTGCGGTTCTCGCAACTAGGAGCCCTAAACCCGAGGGAAAAATTATAAAATAATTTTTGGGACTCCAAAGAAGGATTACTGAGGTTCCTATGGCATTAAAATGCCAAGAAAATACCTAGAAAAATTTTTCAATCGGTACAGACAATTTTGACCCGTTAAGCCAAACGGAGGGCATTTTGGTCATTTCGCCTTCAGAGGTGATTTTTGGCCGACTTGTCCAGTTGAGTAAATAATTAATATGACATAAAATATGAAGAAACATTACTAAAAATGAAATTGGAAATGAGTAGTGGAGGAAAGGAAAGAAAAATACAATATATGCAATTTATGACATCATGGTGATGTCATTTAAAATTGTCCACCAATCACAATTAAACTACCATTTAAATAACCAATAAAAGAGACTAAATGAAGACCAAAATAACTAAAAATACAGCAGCCATCTCCCTCCCCAAAAACCAGCCGAAATTCCTTGCCCTAGCCAACCTCCATTAAAGCTTCAAGTAAGCTTCCTTTCTCCTTTGTTTCCACCACTAAACCCTAACCCCTTTCATTAAAACTTGACCATATCTCTTGGGGAAGCTTTTGGCAGCCTAGAAAGTGAAGGAAAGTGAAGATTTAACTTGGGAAAATTCTGCCCCATTCAAGGTTAGTGCACATATATACTTAAATCTCCTTTATTCCATGTTAAAGCCTTAAAGTGAGCAAGAATTTGTAACTTAAGTGAATGAAATTTATATTTATGCATGCCTTGAATTTCGGCAGCCCTAAGGAAGGAACAATAAGGGAGTGTTTTGATGGTTTTAATGGACTTAGAATGAATTGGAGATTATGTTTAAGCTATATATCTACATAGATGATGAATTAGTGTGCTTAACTAAGGTGTATGGGTAAATTGAAATGGAAACTAGGGTTTTGAGGGTGAAAATGTGGACTTGGCTTATGAAATTGTTAAAGGACATTTTAATGGTCAATTAGTGACCATTTGAGGAGATTTGACCATAATATGGACTGAAAAATAGCATGGTAAAAGGGAATGACTATGCTGCCTAGGGACAGCAGCAATGGACTGAGATTTCAGTCCAATTACACAGCCATAACTTTGGCTGTGTTAGTCCAATTGGTGTTTGGCCAATTGGACATGAAACTAGGCTTATAATGGCACATTTTTGCTGAAGAAACCATGCCCAAAAGACCAAAGCAAGAGGACCAAAACTTGGCCCCAATCCGGATACCCTGCAACTGATTCTGCAGAATGACCAAATGAACAGTAACTGTTCATTTAGCCATAACTCACTGTAGATTTGGTCAATTGACCTGAAATTTTTACAGCAACAAGTTAAGACATAGACAAACAACTTTCATGAAGGAACATATCCCAAATTATGGCCAGAACCTATTCAAATATGCAGTCACATTCACTGTTCATGTTACTGTAGATATGGTCAATTCTGCAGATTGGCAATCCGGCCAGCTGTGGTTTTTGGACCATATCTAGAGCTACAAAACTCCAAATGGAGTGATTCAAAAAAAGAAATTCAACTAGACAAAATAAGGAACAACTTTCATGTTTGTCATTTCTTCAAATTCTCACTGCAACAGGGCTTAATGGAATAGTAAACATATGCTTCAAAAATTGAAATTTTCTGCCCTCTTGGTTTTAAGTTAGAAATGGTAATGGTGACCAATTCTAACAAGTTTTAAATGTAAAATGTGGTATGTTGGGAGTGCCAAAGTCAATGTACATATTTTCTATCCAAAAGTCAACATTTTTGTTGACCAATGAGGTGAATAGTGACACCAAAACTTGAAATGCACAAATTGAAGAATTTAAAAGTTTCAAATGCCCTAGTATACCTAACATGATTGGTTTGGATAGTTTGGCATGCCAATAGGGTTCAGTTAGTAGTACTGCACATGGCAATATGCCATTCTGTGATTTCATGGCTTTTAGCCATTCTGACCTTGCATTGAGATTTGGCCTTGTGCCTGATATTATTTACAGCTTGTTAGCTATTCTGTTGCGCACCGGGAGATGCATATGTGACCGATGGTATGACGGCCCGAGGTACTAGATACCCAGTGCCAGTTTACCCGTTTATCCAGTCCAGTCGTCTAGTGTAGGTTACTTGGGCAACCAAATAAATGAAAATGGGCAAAGTAAAAGAAATAAATGAATGGATATACAAATACATGACAAACAAGACATGCACATGCAATACATATTTATTTTCTTGCTATTTCTTTTATTTTATTATTGCACCACTAAGCATTATTGCTTAGCGCGTTGCTTTTGCCACGCGTAGGTTCTGGAGATACAGATCGTGAGCCCAGTAGACCGCAGACTGGGTGAGTCCATCCTGCAGATTCGCACGATGCTGTCCGTGTCACCTCGTCACCTGCAGTGCATTGGTAGGACACTAGATGTCATTTTGTCATTTTGTAATTAAATTTTTATTTTCTCATATGTATTTGGGATTTATGTAATGTATTTTGAGGTTCATATAAATAATAAAGATTTATGGTTATGTATGGAAGTAATTTGAGTATTTAATTGTTGTTTATATATGAGAACCCTGAGAAATGGATGTTTGAGAAATGAAAAGGTTGTTGAGACCTAAAATTGAAAAATTGTTGAGACTCTATTGATGAATTGAAGTTGGAATTGTTTGGAAATTATTTGGAAGTGTTTTTAACAGGTTCCGAAGAACTGTTTTCTCCATTTTTAGCCGGTACTCTGCTGGATTTTCTTTAAAATTTTCGGAACCTCAAATAAATAATAATTTTGATAAATGGCTTGAATAAATTATATTTCATAAATTATATTCAAAAGCATGATATAAATTAATTAAGGTATATTAGAGTGTGCCGGTACACCGTGTGGCATTACTTATTCGGGTATACTGTACACGGGTAAGGGGTGTCACAAGATTAATTTTAGAAGCCTAGATTAAATCAAGAACAAATACACTAACCTCTTGATGCACTGCAGCGTATTTGTACCTTTGGGATGCGTCTTTAGAACACCAGATATTGTCCCTCTAGCTTTTCCACACCAAGATCACCTATGGCAGCCCTTGAACAGCTTCTAAAGCTTTTTCTATGAATTAGAAAATCAAATTTTGCCTTTTAAGAGATTAAAGATGTAAACAGGACACTAGAAATAATTTCTAGTATTTTTAATTCAAGAGATTGTTTTCTAATCTCTTGGAATTAATGAGAGATGAAGAAGAAGAGAGAATGGGAGCCTCAAGGGTGGCGGCACAAAGGGAGGCAGCAGCTGGTTATTATTTTTTCTTTTCATAACAACACTTATATAGCTAGGTCACCACTTAAAACCCTTGCCACATGTCACCTTCTGATTGGCTCTAGGTTTAATTGACCCAATCACATTGTGCCAAGTGTCAAACCTATATTTAATCTTAATTTTAATCATCTTACATGATTAAAAGACATTTGGAAATCTTATGTGTAGTGCCATGTGTCACCATCTCATGGTGCCATATGTCACCCTGTGAAATGACCAAAATGCCCCTGTGTCTTAATTTTGAGTTCTCAACCCAAAATAATTATTTCTCTTCTTCTAATCAATTTATATCAAATATAAATTAATTAGTTAATCTTTATTAATTAATTTCTCATTAATTAAATTCATATTTAAATACTTTAAATATAAATTTAACTTATACTATACATCCAATAACCTAGATTTGGTTTCAAGCCATGCTAGGGACTTTGCAATCTAATTGCAAACCAAACCTATTTAATTAATCAATTAAACTCTTTAATTAATTAATTAAATCATATTTAATTTGGTGATTACTTGTGTATGTGTGTGACTTACTAGGCTCATCACTAATTGGCAATGAGACATGATATCAACTCTTAATATCATCAGAACTCTTTCTTACCATAAATGATTCCTCTAAATCATTTTATGTACCTCATAGACTATGGTTAATACCTAGCATAGCATGCCATAGCCACCCAATTAGTAATAAGGTTTACCTTAAATGAACCTATAATCATATGTTACCATGCACTAGAATCTCTCTGTTACAAAATTCTAATTCGAGCTGGAGTCATAGTTTATGTCAAACCCCATTTGCTATGAATATTATGTTCTCTTTTAATTCCAGTTCTTAATTAAAAAGATTTTTCTCATCAGAAACTTTTTTCTGATTAAATCTATCTGTCCTGACCAGGAACTTAAAACATCAAGAACAATTAAATGAACATAGGATTTTATCCCTATTTACTTAGAAGAACAGATTCCATCTTGATCAACACCTACCTTCATATATAACTAGTAGGAGCAAACACATGCCCATATACCCATACACAGTACAAGTATGAAAGCAGTATCAAACCCAAACCACCTATATACAAGATAACTGTGCTATCTCAAGTCTAAAGATTATATGCGCTGATATGATTTATGACAATGCATTGACAAGAGTAAACTTCATGTGCTTGTCATAAATGTCACTGGTTCGACCTACTTATCAAGTATAAGTGCCTATCATGTTTGTTATATGGCATGAGACTCACCATTCAATCTTATTTAGATCTCATATAAATAACTTGGGAACAAACATGAATACAATCTTTCTGGATAAGTCATGTTCTTATTGTGAAGTATCCTCGATTGTGAACCTATTTATGATACTTTGTGCTAGAAATACTGTCACTCATATTCTTAACAACTTAAGAATATAATTTCTAACAAAATATCAATGGGCCTTTTCTATTACACTTAAATATATTATGTAAACGGAAAAGTGAAAATGCCTTTTATTAATAAAACATGTATAAGATACATACTAAATGTTATGCTCTAGGGCATACTACTAACATTGTCATGCTTAAATCAATTAGGATTCTATTAGCAATAGCTGCATACTATGATTATGAGATTTGGCAAATGGATGTCAAAACAGCTTTTCTCAATAGATACATTGATGAAAACATTTTCATGGAATAACCTAGAGGTTTTGAATCCCAAGATGGTTTCAAGGTATGCAAGCTAAAGTGATCCGTTTATGGGTTGAAACAAGCTTCGAGGAGTTAGAACATCCATTTTGATGAAGCTATTAAGTCATTTGGTTTTATCAAAAATGTGGATTAACTATGTGTATATAAGAAGGTTAGTGATAGTGCTATCACTTTTCTTGTCTTATATGTGGATGATATTCTGTTGATAGGTAATGACATAGGTATGTTGACAGTTGTAAAGGTATGGTTGTCAAATACATTCTCTATGAAAGACTTAGGGCAGGCAATCTATATTCTTAGAATTCGCATCTATAGAGATAGAGCGAAAAGAATAATTGGTTTATCCCAAAGTCTATACTTGGAAAAGGTGTTAAAGAGGTTTAACATGCTTGATTCCAAGAGAGAATTGTTACCAGTGAGATATGGTATCCACCTTTCTAAAGAGATGTCTCCAAAGACATCTGAAGAAAGAGATAAAATGGCCAAGATTCCATATGCTTTGGCTATTGGAAGTTTGATGCATGCAATGATGTGTACTAGGCCGGATATCGCACATGCTGTTAGTTTGACTAGCAGGTTTCAATCCAATCTAGGTTTGGAACACTGGATAGCTGTCAAGAATATCCTTAAGTACTTGAGAAGAACTAAGGATTTATTTTTTATTTATGGAGGTGGTGTGTGACACCCCTTACTCGTCTACAGTGTAGTTGAGCAAGATATGCCACACAGTATACCGGAACACCATAATTTATCTCATTGATATTTATCAGTTCTTAATTTATTTATTATAGTTATTAAGTGAAATTTATGAAATTGATCTCATTTAGATCATTTATTGAAATTATAAATTAATTTGCGACTCCGAAAATTTTATAGAAAATCCGGCAGAGTGCCGACTAAAAATGGAGAAAACAGTTCTTTGGAACCTGTAGAAAACACTTCCAATAATTTCCAATCATTCTCAAACTCCATTTGTATCACATCAATTTGCAACAATTTCTTAACAATTCCTCCATTTGTCATTCATTCATTTCACATCATTATCATTCTAAAATCATAAATAAATTCTCACATGGTATTTATAATCACAAAGTTACAAATACTTACATTAATACAAAATTATATTACATAGGTTTCAAATATACATGATAAAATAAGAGTTTAATTACAAAACTTACAAAAATCACAAAATACAAAATGGGACCTAATGTCCTACCAATGCACTGTAGCCTGTGAGGTGACACGGACACTATGTAGAACTATGAACGACCTTACCCAGTCTGTGGTCTACTGGGCTCTCTGTCCAAATCTTCAGTACCTACTTGTTGCAAAGGCGACGCGCTAAGCATAAAGCTTAGTGGTGCCAATAATTCAAGAAAATATAATATGCAAATAAACATAATAATTTCCTAGTTATTGTGTTCATAAGAAATGAATAATTACTAACTTATCGTTTAGTCGAAGGCTAACTGCATTTTATGATGTTAACTTCTTCATGCATTTTGTTAATTGTTTTCTTGATGATTTTGAGCTTCTTTATTTTATTGTAATCATTCTTGATATTTCATTTCCTTATTTTTAATAATAATCAATTCAATTACAATTATAATTTTCCATGCCTAAGTAACCTATACAAATTAACCGAACTGGATAAATGGGTAAACTAGCACTGGGTACCAGGTACCTCAGGCAATCACACCATCGGTCACAATGTGTCTCCCGGTGTGCAAACAGAATGGCTAATAAGCCATAAAAGCAATAAGGCATAAAGCCAAGTATAACATCATAATTAGTATAGCCATAGGCTATCATCACAGAATGGTAATGAAGCCATACATCATACGCAGTACTGCTATCAGAACCCTATTGGCATGCCAACCTATCCAAACCAATCACATTAGGCCTACTAGGGCATATTACAAAGTCATTTCTTGAATATTTGTACTTTACATATAAGGTTACTATTCATTTCATTAGTCAACTAAAATGTTGACTTTTTCATAGACAATAGGTATATTAGTTCTAATATCCCCAACATACCACATTTTGCATTCTAAAGTTGTTGGTATTGGTTGCCAATTCCATTTCAAAGCTTAGTGTTAGTTATTCACAATTTTTAGATTTCAAGCATTATGTTTACTGTTCCATTGGTCATTTGTACAGTAGGATTTTGGCAAAGTTGTCTTCATGAAAGTTGTTCCTTATTATGTCTAGTTACATTTCTTTTTTTTAGAATCACTCCATTTTGAGTTTTGTAGCTCAAGTTATGGCCTAAACACCATAACTGGCCGGATTGCAATTTTCCAGATTTTTCTGGGCAGAACCAATTCTGCAGGTTTTGTGCACTGAATGCAGGTCAGTTTTCGAATATGTTATGATCAAAATTTGGGTTTTGTTTCTTCATGAAAGTTGTAGGTCTATGTCTCCGCTTTCTTCTGGTAAAATTTTAGGTCAATTGGACCTTTTTACACTGAGTTATGACCAAATGAATAAACACTATTTATTTGGTCATTTTGCCCAGTCAGAATGCAAGTCACCCGGATTAGGGCAATTTTTAGGTCAACTTGGTTTGGTTTTCTAGGCAGGGTTTCTTCACCAAAGTGGTGCCATTATGTGTCTAGTTTCATTTCTAATTGGCCTTGCACCAATTAAACCTGTACAACTCCATTTATAGCTGCCCAAACATGCTGGACTCACATCCAGACCTACAGGGCACTCAAGGGCAGCATACCTAACTTCAATTCCCATGGCACAAATCACTTCATTTCCTAATCAAACATAGCCAAATGGTCACTAATTGACCATTACAACTTTAGTTTATGTCCATTTTCATCCACCACCAAAATTAAATTTCAAAACACTAACCCTAATTGACCAAGCCTCCAATTCATGCATCTTACCCCTAATTTGCTATACTAATCATATAATTTATACTAGGGGTAGCTAATATGTCACTTTAAATCAAAGAATTCTCCTAACCCTAACTCATGTCAAGGCTGCCAAAATTTCATGGAACATAATCATGCCTTATTAATTCAATTTTTATCAAATTCTCAACTTAACTTAGCTTAAATTCATGTTTAGAAAGATGTAAAAGCAAAGAATATGGCACTAACCTCTTTGGTGATTTTCTAAGCTTATTCACACCTCACTTTCTTCCACTTTCTCCTCTTATAATGGCTGCCTAAGTCTAGCTCTAGTGGTAGGGACAAATTTTTGTGAAGGGAAGATGAGGTTTTGAGGTGGTTTTGGTAGAGGTTTGAAAGCTTGGGTGACGCTTCAATGGTAGAAGAGAGGGAGCTGGTTCATTTGTGAAGAAGAAGCAAATTGTTTCTTCAATTTTTCTGCCCATTTTTCTCATTTTAAGTGATTTAAAGACATGTCTCACAATGTGATTGGGTGGAGGCACACTAATGACATCATGTGATGTCATAATTTCTAATTTTCTTTCTTTTTCTTTTCTTTTCTTTTCTACTCATTTTCAATTAAATTTTTAGCAATGTTTATTCACATTTTATGTCATAATAATTATTTACTTAACTTGACAAGTCGGCCAAAAATCACCTCTGAAGGCGAAATGACCAAAATGCCCTCCGTTTGGCTTATTTAGCCAAAATCGTCTGTACAGGTTGAAAAATTTTTCTAAGCATTTTCTTGGCATTCTAATGCCATAGAAACCTCAATGACTCTTCTCTGGAGTCCCAAAAATTATTTTATGAATTTTGTCCTGGGTCTAGGGCTTCTAGTTGCGAAGACCGCAACTTCTCACTGGGTTACCCATCGCTAGGGCACCGACTCATTCAACTTGGTTGTATTTTATTTCTAAAATATTTTTTCTAAATTTTTCTTATTAATATTTGAGTTAATTATGGTTCCTCACTTTAGTTTAAATATTTTTCTAGATGTTCTAGCTGTCCTGACCGACACCGATCACCAGAACAGTAGAATGTATGGAATGGATACAGTGAGGGTGTTATATGGTGACTTGCAATTGGATGGTTATACTGATTCTGATTTCCAATCACTTATTGATGATAGAAAGTCTACCTCTGGTTTTGTATTCATTTGTAATGGAGGTGCAGTCAGTTGGAAGAGTTCCAAACAGAGTAAGACTGCTGATTCCACTACAGAGGCTGAGTAGATTACTGCATCAGATGCTGCAAAGGAAGCTATTTGGATTAAGAAGTTCGTGACAGAACTTGTAGTAGTTTTTTCCATTGAATCAGCAGTTCCACTCTACTATGACAACAATGGAGCGGTCATACAGGCTAAGGAAACCCGGTCTCACCAGAAATCTAAACACACAGAAAGGCGCTACCACATTATCAGAGAAATAGTTGGCGAGGCGATGTTGCCATGCAGAAAATAGCATCAGCTGAAAATCTAGCTGATCCATTCACGAAGCCTATGTCACAAGCCAAGTTAGATCGACATCTTGAGAAGATGGGCCTAAGATATTGTAATGAATGGCTCTAGTGCTTGTGGGAGATTATTAGTAGTATGCCGTAAAGCATATCATATAGTATGTATCTTGTACATATTTTATTAATAAAATGCAATTTCACTTTTCCGTTTAAATAATGTATTTATGTGTAATAGAAAAGGTCCATTGATATTTTGTTAGAAATTCTATTCTTAAGTTGTTAAGAATATGAGTGATAGTATTTCTAGCACAAAGTATCACAAATTGGTTCACAATCTTGGATACTTCACACAGGGCATGACTTATCCAAAAAGATTGTATTTATGTTTGTTCCCAAAGTATTTATATGAGATATAAATAAGATGAAATGATGAGTCTCATGCTATATAATAAAATGATAGGCACTTATACATGATAAGTAGGCCAAACCAGTGACGCATATGACAAGCACATGGAGTTTACTCTTGTCAATGCATTGTCATATATTATATCAGTGCATATAATCTTTAGACCTGAGATAACACAGTTATCTTGTATATAAGTGGTTTGAGTTTGATACTGCTTTCATACTTTTACTATGTATGGATATATGGGCATGTGTTGGCTCCTACTAGTTATATATGGAGATAGGTATTGATCAAGATGGAATCTGTTACCCTAAGTAAATAGGAATAAAGTCCTATGTTCATTTAATTGTTCTTGATGTTTCAAGTTCCTAGCCAGGACAGACAAATTTAGTCAGAAAAGAGTTTTTGACATGAAAATCTAATTAATCAAGAACTAGAATTAAAAGAAAACATAATATTCATAGCAAATGGGGTTTGACATAAATCATGACTCTAGCTCGAATTGGGATTTTGTAACAAAGAGATTCTAGTGCATGATAACATATGATTAAAGGTTCATTTAAGGTATTCCTTGTTACTGATTGGATGGCCATGGCACGCTATGCTAGGTGTTAACCATGGTCTATGAGATGCCTAAAATGATTTAGAGAAATCATTTATGGTAAGAAAGAGTTCTTATGATATTAAGAGTTAATATCATATATCATTGCCAATTTGTGATGAGCCTAGTGAGTCACACACATACACAAGATAATTACCAAGTAAAATGTGATTTAATTGATTAATTAAAGAGTTTAATTGATTAATTAAATATGTTTGATTTGCAAAAAGATTACAAAGTCCCTAGCATGACTTGAAACCAAATCTGGGTTATTGGATGTATAGCATAAGTTAAATTTATATTTAAAATGTTTAAATATGAATTTAATTGTGAGAAATTAATTAATAGAGATTAATTAATTAATTTATATTTGATATAAATTGATTTGAAGAGGAGAAATAATGATTTTCGGTTGAGAACTCAAAATTACAATATAAGGGTAATTTGGTCATTTCACATGGTTACACATGGCATCATATAAGCTTGCCATTTGTCTTCCTATCATGTAAGATGATCAAAGTCAAGATTAAGTCTACCTTTGACACTTGGCTTAATGTGATTGAGTCAATTAAAAATAAGATGCAATGAGGTGGTGACATGTGGCATAGGATTTAAGTGACTTGATGACCTAATTATATAAAAGGGAAAAGAAAAGATGAAACATGATATACTCTTATTTTCTCTCAAGTGTGGCAGTACAACTCTCTCCCTCTCCTCTTCATCTTATCTCATCAATTCAAAGAGAATTGCCCAAAATCCTTCGAATTAAAATTACTAGAAATTATTTCTAGTGTCCTATACAGACATACTACCTCCCTAAAGGTAAAAACCCAATTTATAATTGGTTGGCAAAGGCTTGAGAAGCAAATTGGGGGCTGCCCATTGGTGATCTTGGTGTGGACAAGCTAGAGGGATAACACTTGGAGTCCTAGTTGCTTCCTAAAGGTGTCAATTATATCCACAGTGCATCAAAGAAGTTAGTGCTCTAACTCATCTTTTAAACTAGGGTTTAAATAAATAATTTGTTAATTCACAATCTTGAATGGCAAACATAGATCCTAATAAATATTAAAAGTATTTTAATATGCAATTGAGCATTGAAATTAATTATGCATATAAGAGATGTGGCATGATGCATGTAACCCTAGAAGAAAAATTTTGAAATTCAATGCTCTAATGAACTAATCAACATGCTTTTGCTCCTTCAGTGTTTAATTTGGCAGCCATGAAAGTATAGGAGATTAATTAATTTTTACATGTAAATGATGATTAGTGAAGTTGATTAGGCTAATTACATGTACGAGCAAATTTATGTCATATGTATGCTTGAGATTGATACTTTGAAGTAGGGTTTTGAATAATATTGAAGGTTTGTACAACTATTCAATTCGGCAGCCTTGTGGTACCTAGGAGATCATTAATTTCATGTATGTAAATGTTAATTAATGGTATTGATGAATGAGTTAATTGTTGAGGAATGAAGCTTGATGTACTAGAAATTTAATGGAATGTGTATTATTAATTTTGATCATTTGAATTAGAGTTTTAAGTTGGTTATTAGAGACTTGTGTAATTGCTAGACATTTGACCAAATTGAGATTTGATTGATGATATGAGAAGTGCTATGAATGCAAAATTGTAGTTTGGGAGATGGAGAAATTTTATTAGAAGTGTAATTTTCTTGGTAGGTTGTGTATTTATTGAAATCAGTGTGTGTTTTGAGCCATAACCTAATTTGTGTTACTCCAATTGGTATGAAGCCAATTAGAGGTAAAACCAGACCCAAAACACTCCATTTTCTATGAAGAAACTATGCCTAAATTCTATCCAAAACTTGACCTAAATGCTATCTCAATCCGGATTGCCATTTAGTGAACCCAGAAATTGACCAAATGAACAGTGTCCACTCATTTGGCCATATCTCACAGTAGACAAGTCCAAATGACCTGAAATTTATACCATTGAAAATCTTAGACATAGGGCTACAACTCTTGTGAAGACACCAAAACCCAGAAATGCCATAAACCAAGTCAAATTGCTTGCCTAATTAGGGACACCAAAACTGTCCAGAATTGAAACTGCCAGAATTGCTAGACAAAGGCAAATTGACCAGTTTTGGTAAAAATACCATAACTTGGTCCACAAAACTCTAAATGATATGAAATCAGTGCCAAAATTTCAATAAGACATAGACCTAAAATATTAATATTTTGACCAAAACCAGAAATCAAGGGAATTAGGTCATTTAGCTAGGTTAAGACAGCATACAAAATCTAGAAACTTGCATAAGTAACCATTGAGTCCAAAATAGTCTTTTAACCATAACTTAAGCTAGAAAACTCCAAATGGAGTGATTCAAAAAGGAAATTAGAGAAGACACAATAAGTAACAACTTTGTTGAAGAGAGTTTAGCCAAATTATTACTGTAGTAATGACCAATGAAACAGTAAACTCAAGGCATGAAATCTGAAAAATTGAAATAACATATAATAAGCTTTGAAATGGATTTGGCAACAAATGCCAACATTTGTGAAATGCAAAATGTGGTATGTTGGTGTTGTTAGAACGAACATACTTATTACCTATGAAAAAGTCAACATTTTGGTTAACTAGTGAGGTGAATAGTAACTATTAAACTTCAATTGCAAAGAACTTTACATTTAAATTTGTAATATGCCCTAGTAGGCTTAGTGTGATTGGTTTGGATAGGTTGGTATGCTAATAGGGTTCTGTTAGCAGTACTGCATATGGCATTATGCCATTCTGTGATTTATGGCATTTCGTGCCATTCTGTAATTTATGGCATTTCGTGTCATTCTGTGATATTATGGCCTATGGCCATTATGCTATGCTTGATATACTTGGCCTTGTGCCTAATGATTATTACGGCTCATTAACTATTCTGTTGCACACCTAGAGACACTTTGTGATCGATGGTATGATGGCCTAAGGTACTTGATACCCAGTGCCAGTTTACCCATTTATCCAATCCAGTCAGTCGGTTATAGGTTACTTGGGCAGTAAAAAGTATTAATGAGATTAAAAATATATTGAAACAAAGTATAGGAATTGAGTAATAAGACAAAGAAGGAAAAGAAAGATTGCAATAAAATAAATATTCCCAAAGTTCAATAAAACTTAAAATGATGTTTAAGATCAGTATAGGATCAACCTATAAAATGCTAGGAAGAGTTGATACTATAAATTTTAATTAGCCTTCAACTAATCCATAACTTATTTAGTATACATTTTCCTTATAAGTATTACAATTTGGAAATTATTACTTTTATTTGTATATTATATTTTCATTATATTATTGTACCACTAAGCAAAAATGCTTAGCGCGTTGGATTTTCCATCTCGTAGGTTATGAAGATAAGGAGAAAGCCTAGTGGATATCAAACTGGGAGTTTGAGATTTTGGATCTGCATCAGTGTCAGACAGTATCACCTCATCCGTGCAATGCATTTGGTAGGGCCCACTAGGCCATGTTAGTTATTTTTTATGTATTGTGAATATTCATTAAATTTTATAATGTAAATTATGAATTTATGGAATTACAATTGTACATGATGTGAATTATAACTTTTTGCAATAAATTGTATAGTGATGTAAATTAATGAAATGTGCAAATTTCATGTATAAATTGACTATGAATGGATGAACATCTGAATGAATTTGATGGCTTGAAATTGAGTAATGTTGATTGGGATATTAAATTGAGCTTGAGAATGTTAATGAGTACATGAATTGATATGAAATTGTTTTAAACAGGTGATCAGTGTAATACATCAAATATTAATAAATTAGGGGAAACACCATCAGTTTCTCCGATAAAATAAATCAATATGAATTTAAATAAAATTAAATGTGATAACCAAGAATATAATGGGATAAGTTAAGATGCTCCGACACACTGTGTGGCATGTCTTGCTCGCCTACACTGTAGATGGGTAATGGGTGTTACAACTTGCACATAGAGTCTGCTCTTATTGTAACACCTCTTACCCGATCTACAATATAACCGAGCAAAGAATGCTACATTCTGTGCCGGAGCACCTTATCTTATCTTACTTTAATCCCTCTTAAATTTTATTGTCCTTTTAATTAATTATTCAGTTTGAATTTAATGGAGAAAATGACGGAGTTTCCCCTATTTATTTAACAATTACCTTGTTAAAAGTAACCATCTGTTCAAATAATAATTATAGCAATCTCATATTCATCAATATCTCAACATTTCTAAATCAAAGTCTCATCCCACAATCAATTTCATAAAATTGTCATCTTTCATTCATACCCTTCATGGAGTGTACAAATTATATTAATTACATAATGTACAAATTATATTAATTACATTCATAATTTACAATACAATTTAATGCTTAATTACAATGTACAAAAATAACTAACATGGCTTAGTGGGCCCTATCAAAATGCACTGCAAAGGAGCTGACCACTGAACACAGATGCAAATCTGAACTCTAAAATCCCAGTCTGGTATCCACTAGGCTTTATCTCCAGTACCTACGCGATGGAAAAACCAATGCGCTAAGTATTTCTGCTCAATGGTGCAATAATACAATGAAAATATAATATACAAATAAAAGTAATATTTTCAGGTTTATAATACTTATCAAAAAAATGCATATTTAATGAAAATATAGATTTGTTTAATGCTAATTGAAATTTATTATATCGACTCTCTTACACATCTTATTAGTTGGTCCTATAATGATTTTAAACATCATTTTACATTTTACTGATCTTTCGAAACTTTTATTTTATTAGGATCTTTCTTTTTCTTTATCTTGATATTCAATTTCCCTTTTTGTTTCAACACATATTTAATCTCATTAATGTTTTTTATTGCCCAAGTAACCTGTAACAGACTGACTGGACTAGATAAGCGGGTAAACTAGCACTGGACACACTTGTGTCGCGGGCTGTCATACCATGGGACACATAATGTCAACCAGGTATGCAACAGAATGGCTAAAAAGCCATAGTAGCAATCAGGCATAAATCCATATACATCATCATGTAACAGAATGGCTAGAAGCCATGATAATAGGATAGCATGAAAGCCATGATAACAGAGTGGCATAAGGCCATAAGCAGTACTGCAAATCAGAACCTTATTTGCATGCCAATCTATCCAACCCATGCATAAAGTTTAGGCATACATGGGCACATTAGTACCTTAAGCATTTGTTCTTTACATTATGTCATTGTATTTACTATTCATTGCACTATTCATGCTCAATCTTGGTTATGTCCTTCATAATGGGGACATAAGCCCCAAATTCATATTCATTCCACATTTTAGTTCATTAAGTTATTGGCATTAATTGCCAACCATAATTCAAGTCATTTTAGGAGTATTTCAAAATTTTCAGAATTTGCAACCTGTGTTTACTATTACATTAGGCTAATCTACAGTAGAGATTTGACCTCACTTTCTTTATCAAAGTTATTCCTTTATGTGTTAAATTTAATTCCCTTTTTGAATCACTCAATTTGAGGTTATGTAGCTCTAGTTATGGTCAATATACTCAGGTCTGGTCTAGGGTACTGAACCATGCACTTTACTAAGTTTTCCGAATTTTACCATATTTTGCAAGTGATTTCTGAACACCTTAGGCTCAGAACTGGATTTAATCCCTAAAAAAAAGTTTTGGGCCTTTGTCTTATTTTTTCAAATCATTTTGGTTCACTCTAATTAGAGTTTTCTAGTGGAAGTTATGGTCTGATTAGTATCCGAGTGTCAATTGGCAATTTGCTTAGGTGCAGGAATTTCGAGGTGGGAATTCCTGACTCTCCTAGCAATTTCCCTAAGCTGCATTTGGTTCTAGGTTTTGGTCAAAACATCAAAGTTTTAATTTTAGGTCTAATGAAGATTTTGGCTTTTGAATCACTAAATTTGCAATTTTGTAGGCCGAGTTATGGCTTTTTTACCACAACTGGTCGAGTAGGTCAATGTTCAGGGTTCTCTAGTCAGGTTCTGGTTATGGTCAGATTTGCTGACTTAAATTAGTCTAGCAAATTGACTGAGTTATGAACAGAATTTGGCTCTAAGTTCTTCATATGAAATGTTATCCTATGTCTAAGCTTTTCAAAGGTTAAAAAATCAGCTCAATTGGAGCTTCCTACAGTGAGTTATGCCTATTTGAACATTTACTATTTATATAGTCATTTTTATAGGTCCAGCATATGGTTACTTGGATTCAAGCCAATTTTAGGTCATTTTGTATTCAGTTTCTGAGCAGGGTCTCTTCATGAAAAATGTGGCATTATGTCTTAAGTTTCATCTCCAATTAGCCTCACACCAATTGGAGCTATGTAGCTCTACTTATAGTCCTATAAGCACACTAGACTCAGAGGTCCAGAAATCCAATACACAAGTAACACTTCCAATTACTCAATTCACTCCAACAAACAGTTTCAAAAGTCGATCAAATTTCATCGAATGGTCAATATTTGACCTCAACCACTTCAATTGAGCATCAAAACACAAAACCCCCAAATTCTCATAAACCCTAATCACCAAAATTCCTAATTTCATATAATCACAAGGTATTCAATTCATAGTTCATATCTACTCATTCAACAACATTAATAGGCAATTTAAATCAAGACAAATCATCAAAATCTCATCTCCCTTAAGGTTGATCAAAACCTACATACTTATTCTCTTCATTTTTCCAATTAATTTCTTCTAAATTCTACTTAATTTCAAGGTAAGAAGAAGTTGAAAGATGAGAACTTGCGCTAACCTCACTTGTGTGAATCCCAAGCTTGCCAAAACTCAACTTTTCTACTTCCTTTTGCTTTCAAACTCTTCACCAAGATGAAATATTAAGGTTTAGTGTTGGTGGCTAGGGATTTGGTGGTGAGAATTGGAGAGAAATCAAGCTTGATTGAGATGAAAATGGTGGAAGGAGGGCTCTCATGGTGGTTCAGCCAAATGGGAATGGAAGAGGAAGAAGACCAATCTCTCATTTAATACAATTTGTCTTTTGTTTAAATATTTATCCTAATGTAATTGAATTAAATTTTTAATGGTGTCATCATGCTTGATCATGCTTATGTCATCATGTGGTAAGGCTTATGTCATAATTTAATTATATTTTCTTTTCTTTCTTTTCCCCTTTCCATTACACAATTCATGATTTTTAATTCATTTTAAATGTTTTATTCTAACTCATTTGGATTGACATTTAGGTCAAAATTCAACTCCTTTAACCTATTTGCATTTCATTTCTTTGATTTCTCTTTAACTTTGCTTAATCGTTATTTAGTTTATTCATAGCTCCTCACTCTAGTTTAAATATAGTTTTAGATATTCTGACTATCCAAACCGACATTAATCACTGGAACAGTTATGTAACATCCCCATCAGACGTGTTCTCAGATTACATCTCGGTGACCAAATGTCATCTGCAGTCAGATGTCCGAACTACACTTAGGTGATAGTGAACAGACATAAATTTATGAAATAAATAAAAAGAAAATACAAGAAAAATTAAAGAAAAATGAAAGAGAGAAAATGAAACTAGGTTAAACGAGCCGGCACTATAGCGATGGGTAACCGCACCGGGAAGTTACGGCGAAGGCAATTACTGACCCCAAGACTGCGGGAAACCCTTGGAATTAAATTTTGAGACATAATTAAATGTTTATTGAAATGTAATTGACACTAGAAATATCAAAGAAAAATTAATAAATTAGTATAAAGAAAAACGAAAAATCAAGAAACTGACAAAAATCGGTGTTACCGAAAAATCGGGAATATAACCCGAAGTGGGGCATTTTGGTCATTTGACACCTTGAGTTGCCTTATGACCTCAATGTCCATTAAAAATAAATAATATTATACTATGAAAATGTCATGAAAAATTAAATTGTGATATATTATGTAACTAGTGAAAGAAAGGAGATAAATGTGCAAATAATGAAACTTGGAATAATTAAACATTAAAAATAAGTTTAGTGCTCCACTAACTCCTAATTTGGGAGACATATGGGACCTTGGGACAGTAGATTCCACTCACTGTCATCTTCTTCTTCTACAATCTTCATCTTGCCGAAATGAAGCTCCCAACCAAAACCTCCATGGCTGCCCATGCATGAAGCTTTCTTTCTCCATCATCAAGCCATCTTTCACACATAATTCCTTCATTAAAGCTTGCCTACTCACCTTGGGGAAGATATTGGGAACAAGAAAAAGAAGATTTGGTGAAGTTTAAGGGAAGCTCTCAAGAGGTAAGTGTCCAAATCCTCTCCCTTGCTTTAGTAAACTTCATGTTTAGATTGAGGTGAGTAACTTGGTGAAGAGAATGGAAGAAAATATTGAGTTATGAATTTATTCATTTTCGGCAGCCATGAAAGCTTGATGTGTTTGAGTTTTTCTTACCTCTAACGGATGGGAATTAAGGTTCATTAACTCATATGGAAGTTGTAGTAAGTTAATGTCCAAGTATGTGTATGTTAGTGCTTGAATTAAGGGTTTAAAAATGGGACTTTGATGCTTCAGTAAACTGCCATATTTGGCAGCCTTAAATCTCATGAATTTATGTGTGAGTTTATGAAATTTATTGATGAAATATGATGGTGTTGAATTGTGGGCAGCATGTGTAGTTGCATGGAAGTGTATGTATAATATAGGTGTTGAGGTATATTGAATTTCAGTGGAAGTAAATGTTGAACTTTAATGGTGTATTGTGTGCATTGAGCACTTGAGTGTGTAACACCCTCACTGTAGTAATTCCACACATTCTACTGTTCCGGTGATCGGTGTTGGTCTGGACAGCTAGAACGTCTGGAAAAAAAAAAAAAAAACTTAAACTAAAGTGAGGAACTATAATTAACTCAAATATTAACAAGAAAAATGTAGGAAAAATTTTAGAAATAAAATACAACCAAGTTAAATGAGCCGGTGCCCTAGCGATGGGTAACCCAGTGGGAAGTTGCGGTTCTCGCAACTAGGAGCCCTAGACCCGGGAGAAAATTCATAAAATAATTTTTGAGACTCCAGAGAAGAGTCATTGAGGGTTCTATGGCATTAGAATGCCAAGAAAAGGTTTAGAAAATTTTTTCAATCGGTACAGACAATTTTAGTCTGTTAAGCCAAACGGAGGGCATTTTGGTCATTTCGTCTTCAGAGATGATTTTTGACCGACTTGTCCAATTAAGTAAATAATTATTATGATCTAAAATATGAATAAATATTGCTAAAAATTGAATTGAAAATGAGTAGAAAAGAAAATAAAATAAAATATAAATTATGGCATCATTATTGTGTCATTAAAAGTCCTCCACCAATCATATTGTAACACACACCTTATAAACTAATTAAAAAGGGATAAAATGAGTTAAAATGAAAAACAACAATCTGCTGCCCTTCTTCTTCAACCAGCTGAAACTCTCTCCCTCTCTATTCTCCATGGATGCTTTTACTTCTCTCTAAAAGTTCCTTGTAAACACACCATAAAATCACTTGTTGATTTCACAAAAATTGCTCCTTGCAACTAGAACAAGCCAAAGGCAGCAAAAGAAAAGGAGAGAAAGATTTTTCTTCAAGCTTGGGTTGACACACACAAAGGTTAGTGCTTTAAATTATAGTTATTTCTGTGTTTTATGAAAGAAATTAGTAAATCCTACAACTAGGTGCCATAGGAAATTATAGATGAGTGAAAATCTGGAATCTGTACAGTATATGTGTGAACAGTAAATTTTAAAAATTCATAACTGGAGTTAGGGATCTCAGATCAGGGTGATTTTTTATGTCAAAAGAAACCTTAAGGAATGTTCTAAAACTTTGTAGTTTTATGGCAGACCTGATTCTAACGTTAGGTTAGGGTTTGAGGACAAAACATTTTATTGCTCAGATGTGGACTTTGTTCTGCTGATTTCCTGCAACAGGACAGCCACCTTCAATAAATCATAACTAGAGCCACAAAACTCGAAATGATGTGATTCTTGAGTCCTTGAAACGCTTATTGAATGCTCTAAAACCTTGTAGTTATGACCAAGAGCTAATTGTGGCAGTTGCTGGTTGATATTTTTGCATTTCCTTACTACTATCCTGCATATACTGGATTCTGGACAGGTTGCACCTTTTTAATTAGTTCTGCAATTTCCGATCTGATTTTGATGTGATTCCAATTGGAGATTGAGTTAAACATATGAAGGTTGATTTTTGGAAAATATGGTCTTGAAATCTTGTTTCTATAAATTATGGTGATTATTTTTGCACCCTGTTTCTGCATGTTGATTGTGCACTGAGTGCACTATTCATTATAGTAACATGTATATTGCATGAGCTAGAAATTTTAGAGGAAAAATGATTAAGCATGCTTTGATTTAATGAAGTTACATGTAGAAATTAATAAGGTGGAGGCCCATTTCTGGTCTAGAAATGAGTGACATGAGGAAATTGAGTGAATAGGCTGCCCTTGGTGACCTGCAGGACTGGGCATGAGTCCAGCAGGTTTGGGCAGCCATAACTTGAATTGTAGAGGTTCAATTGGTGCAAGGTCAATTGGACATGAAACTAGACACATAATGGCACAACTTTGGTGAAGAAACCATGCCCATAAAACCAAACCAAGTGGACCAAAAGCTTGCCCAAATCCGGGTGACCTGCAGTCTGTTTCTGCAGAATGACCAAATGAACAGTGATTGTTCATTTGGCCATAACTCAATGTAGAAAGGTCCAATTGACCTGAAATTTTACCAGCAACAAGCTAAGATATAGACCAACAACTTTCATGAAGAAACCTACCCCAAATTATGACCAGAACCTATCCAACAAGGGAGTTGCATTCACTGTTCACTGCACTGTAGATATGGTCAGTCCAGAAAAATTCCAATCCGGCCAGTTGTGGTTTTTGGACCATAACTTGAGCTACAAAACTCCAAATGGAGTGATTCAAAAAAGGAAATTCAACTAGACAAAATAAGGAACAACTTTCATGTTGATTATTTTGTCAAATTCCCACTGCAAAATTGACCAATGGAATAGTAAACACAAGGCATGAAAACTGAAAATTCTGCCCAATTAACATTAAGCTTGGAAATGGTATTGGCAACCAATACCAACAAATTTTGAATGCAAAATGTGGTATCTTTGAGAACTTAGGTTCAATAAATTTATTAAGTAATAAAAAGTCAACAATTTGAGTGAATAGTAATATGAATAGTAATACAAAGACACAAAGTATACTAACTAAATTAGTAGAGAAAATTAAGGTATGAAATTTGGAATCCATGAAACAATCATGGATTACTTGAAATAGAAATAGTAATTCACCTAAATGACTTAATGAACATTTAAGTTATGTGAGTATATAGTTAAGATTTATTCCCATTACTAGTAGGTCTAATAAAACATAAGTAATACCACTTGAATATGAAATGACATTAACCTAGATGGATTGTTGAGTATAAATGGGATGAGGTTCACATTAGGATTTATGTTTCCATTACAAATAAGATAATAACACCTTGTATGAGTTATGAATTCATATAAATATTGTAATGAATAAATGAATCACATGAAAATATGAATAGAACATTAGTTTTCTTTATAAGAGAAAGGAAAAATGTTTTGAGTACAATGGTATATGAACACCATTATTGTGAATTGTGATCAATATGAATGATGTAAGGAATGTATGAATATGATGATGAATGTATAAATTATGAAATTTATCATGAAATAATAAAGTCATAAAACACAATATATTAATATTTAATGATATTATGTGCCTTTGTATTGCCTAGACAATGTGTGTCAGATTGGATAGTTTGGCATGCCAATAGAGTATTGTTTTAGCAGTACTGCGAAAGGCTTTATGCCTGCATTCATGGCTTTTGTGCCCGTATTCATGCCTTTTGTGCCCGTATTCATGGCTTTTATACCCGTATTCATGGCTTTTATGCCCGATTATGTGATATCATGGCTTTTTAGCCATACTGACTGCATACGTGGTTGACGTTTTGCATCTCATGGTATGACGGCCCGAGGCACCGCGGTGTCCAGTGCCAACGACCCGTTATCCAGTTTAGTCAGCCTGTCATAGGTTATTTGAGCAGTGAAATTTATTGAAATAAGTTAAGAATATTAGTAATAAAAAAAATATTAGAAATTAAATAAATGAGTAAGATGACCTAAAATAAATTAGAATAGTTATTTATTAGAAAGAATCGAAATGAACTGGACCGATATCAAAATTTACTTATTATGAAATAATCTGAGACAACCTAGAAAGTATTGAGAAAATACTAAAAGATTAGCAAAGAAAATTATAACACACATAAATATTGCAAATGTGACTTACATGATAATATAAGCATATATTTATTATTTTTAGATCATTTTTCTTTGTACATTATTACTGTACATTGGCGAAATAAACACTTCCAAAGAAGACTAAATTACGATAAAACATATTAAATTTTAGAATCGCATGTGAAGTATAAATAAATCTTAATTATTTAAATTATGTTTTAATTCTATCTTTATTTGTATATTATTTTCTTGCTATATTATTGCACCACTAAGCAGCAATGCTTAGCGCGATGGAATTGTTTCCTCGCGCAGGTACTGAAGTTAAAGCCCAGCGAATACTAAATAGAGATTTTGGAGTTCTGATCTGCAGAGCGTTCAAGGTTGTCACCTCCTCAGCAATGCATGTAGATAGGGCTCACATTAAGCATATCATGTATTTTGTGTATGTTATTTATTTCTTATATTGTAATATAAATTAGCAAATTGTAATTAATTTGTATATCATGTAAATTAAGGATTTATTTAATTATTGCAAATGATGTAAATTAATGCAAATTTGAGAATTTTGCTATAAGAATGGAGCATGAATGAATTTGTACAAATGAGTATAGATTTGAATTACATAATGATTTTTCAAATGATGATATGAGTATGGAAATGATTATGAAATTAAAATGTATGGATGAGATTTGAAATATGAGAAAACTATGAGAATGATTGATGAGATAATTATGATTAGCATGGATGAGATTTTTTTTATTTTAAAATATTGTCAAATTTCAAACAGGTGAATATTGAAATACGCCAAACGATAATAAAATAGGGGAAACTCCATTGATTTCTCCGTCGAAAAATAATTAATATTAAATTAAACGAGTTCAAAATTATTAAAAAAATAAAGTAAGATAAGTTAGGGTGCTTCGGCATCGATTGTAGCACGCCTTGCTCGGCTACACTGTAGTCGGGTGAGGGGTGTTACAGAGTGTTCTGCCCAAAATGCTTTGCTAGAATTGTGTTTAATATATATAAAAGTGCCATGATTGAATATTGAAGTGTTGGGAGGAGGAGGATTATCAAATTGGAAGTGTAATTTTCATGTGAAGGTTGAGTGTTGTTGGCAGTACCTAAATTAGGTTATAAGTGTAAAATTGTGAACCCAATTGGTATGAGACCAATGGGAGGTGAAACTAGACACAAAATAGGCCAACTTTTATGCAGAAATGTTGCCAAGATTCTGCCAAAAAACTAACCTTAAAAATGACCAAATCCGGAATCGGTAAGTGCAAGCCTAGATTTTTGACCATATGAATAGTAGTCATTAAGATGATTATAACTCACTCAAAACAGGTCCAAATGACCTGAAATTTTTACTATGGATAGCTTAGACATAGAGCTACAATTCTTATGAAGACACCAAAGCCTAGAATAGCCAGAACCAAGTCAAATTGCTTGCACAATTTCGGGTACCAAAATTGCCAGAACTAAATGTGACCTAAAATTGACCAAATTTTGCACTAAAGGTGCAATCTGTCCAACTTTAGTAAATTGACCATATCTTGGTCTATACAACTCAGAATGACCTAAAATTTGTGCCAAAAGTTCAATAAGACATAGAGCTACAATTTTGCTTCTTTGACCAGAAGCTAAAAACCAAGAGAAATAGGACATTAAGCTAGACCAATCTAGCATACTAAAACTGAAAATTTGACATTTACATACAATGATGCTTGAAGTAATTTGGCAATGAATGTCAACTTGTAAAAATGGTAAATTACACTATATTGGCAGCATATTGAATTACAATTTGTGACATGTTGATGCTAGAATCAACTTATCCATATTACCTAGAAAGGTCAACATTTACATTGACTTGTGAATTACATGGTAACTAGTAAACTCAAAAAAAAAAAATGAAGAATTAAACAATTAAGTTGTAATGTGCCTTAGTTTGCCTAGTTGACTAGTTTGGATAGGTTGGCATGCCAATAGGATTCTGACAGCTGTTCTGTAAATGGCTTCATGCCATACTGTGTTTTTATGACTTATTATGTCGCACTGTAACTTTAATAGCCTACGGCTATACGTATTGTGTTATTATACTTGGCTTATCGCCGGATTGATTATATGGCTTTTTAGCCACACTGTTTGCACACCGGGAGACACTTTGTGACCGATGGTGTGACGGCCCGAGGTACTAAGTACCCAGTGCCAGTATATCCGTTTATCCAGTCTGGTCAGTATATAGGCTACACGGGCAGTTAATTTAAGTATTATTAAATTCAAATAGCTAAATTCAGTTTATTGACATACAGCACCACCAAAATTAGCAAAAATGAAAAGTCAGCAAATAAAAGTAGAAACAGCAACTAAAAAGAATATTGATGTCATAAATTCATAAATAATTCATTTATTTTATTTTAGTGTATATTTTTTTATATTTGGCACCACTAAGCAGAATTGCTTAGCGCGTTGCTTTTGCTACGCGTAGGTATTAGAGACACAGCTGGGGAGCCCAGCAGACCTGCGACCGGGTGAGACATCAGATCTGCACAGGAGTCCAGAGTCATCTGCACTACACTGCATACATGGTAGGACTTAGGATCTTGTGTAATGATTATCAGTTGTATTTTGACATTTTGTTATGTAATTTTATACATTCTAAAACTTTAAGGTTTGTAATAATTTGTACATATTAAACTCTTATGGAGAGTGTTTGGATGAATGTAAATTATGATGGGTTGTGTTTTGAAACTATGAAATTTGAAGACTGAAAAATTATTTGGAAGGTTGAGATTATCATATTGAACTATTTTTAATAGGTTTAGAAGGACAGTTTGTCTGAAATACAGACGGCACCTTGCCGAATTTTTATTACCATTTTTAAATCACTGATTTTATTAAAGTATGAAAATAAAATCAGCATGATATGAATTTCACATAAAAGACTTTTAAAATCAAATTGAGTTCAGGAAATGAGATGATCACAGACTAGGTACTCCGGCATGCCGTGTAGCACGCCTTGCTCGGCTATACTATAGACGGGTGAGGGGTGTTACAAGTTAAATGTATGGAACTACCTAAACGAGAATGTCACCCTTGTCAATATAAAGTCATCTAGATCATAATAGTGCATATAACCCCTTAACCTAAGAAAACATAGTTATCTTATATATAGGTGGCTTGAGTTTGATACTACTTTCATACTTATACTATGTATGGGTATATGGGCATGTGTTGGCTTCGACTAGTTATATATAGAGATAGATGTTAGTCAAGATGGGATCCGTTACCGTTAGTAAATAGGAATAAAATCTTATGTCCATTGAATTATTCTTGATGAATTCAAGTTCCTGCCCAGGACAAATAGACTTAGTCAGAAAAGAGTTTCTGAAAGGAAAGTCTTATTAATCAAGAATTGGAATTAAAAGAGGACATATGATTCTAAGCATAAGAGTTTGACATGAAACCATGACTCTAGCTGGAATCGGGATTTTGTAACGGAGAGATTTTAGTGCATGATACGCATGATCGAGATTCATGAACTGTAGAATTAATTCAGAACTAATTTGGTAGTCATAGCACATTATGCTAGATGTTAACTATGACTTATGAGAACTTAAATGAAAAGAGAATTTCATTTTAAGTTTGGAATGGTTCCAATAATATTAAGGAGTTAATATCATTCGCATTGCCAATTAGTAATGAACCTAGTAAGTTACACATAAGAGTAATTTGATCAAAGTAAAATTAATTTGATTAATTAATTAAATAAATTGTTTAATTAATTAATTGAATTAATAAATTTAGTTTGTAATTAGATTACAAAGTCTCTAGCATGACTTGACACTAGATTTATCTATTGAAGTATTCAAGTTAATATTTAAAGTATTTAAATATAAACTTGAAAAACTAATATTATGGAAGAAATTTGACTTAGTCAAAATTTCAAGTTTAACTTGTTAAATTTTGACAATTTAACCATGTTGACTTGGTTAAAAATGGGAGGAATTAATTAATGATTAATTAATTAGTTTAATTAGTATTTAGAATACTAATTAATCAAGGTTAATTTTCTTAATTAGGATTAAGGCTTGATAAATGGACCAATCACATTTAGAAAACTCATTCAAATGTTGAATGAGAATGAAACACTTGTCATCTTAATTTTAATTAAAAGAAATTAAGTTAAATATCAAAGGAAGAAATGAAGAAAAGTTTTCATCTTTGTTCTTCCTTTTGGCAGAACCTCATCCTCTATGGAAAGGAGTTTCTCTCTTCTTCCTAGCTAAATTCAAGAAGTTTAAATGTTAAACTCTTGAATCAAAAGGTAGAGAAAAGGTTTCTCATCGTTTCCATACCCTTGTAACCAAAGAAAATCTAAGAACATTTTCTTCCATTCTTGGTAGCCCCACTTGGAAGGAATATCAAGAGGTTTTGCTTGGATCAAAGAAGCTTTGATCAAGGGCTTGTGTGGACAAGCTAGAGGACTAGCACTTGATAGTCTTCACTCCCCAGATTAGGTGGTTAGAATTTGATTATGCTCCTAATTGAGTGAGAATTCTTCATGAAACCCTAACTTCTAAATTTAGGAGTTTTGTTTTCTCTTGGCAAATTAGGCTTGTTAACAATTGAGAAATATGTTTTATGAATTATGTGTTTACGCAATAGTATAAAGAGTTTATATGATGCATGAAACCTAAGGTTATAAAATTTGTAAATTGTTAACTTTGCACCTTAAGACTTGTTTTAGTGCATTTTTCTTTCATTTACAAATCTACCTCTCCCTAGTTTTTGATCTTTGTGTAGAATGAATTTAGGTCTCATTTTGTTCACTAAAAACTGACCTAGGAATAGGAATAAATGAGAATAATTCCCTTTGTAGGTGTTTGGAAACTATTTTTTTTCTTTCATTCTCATTCTTACAAATCAGGCAATCCGATTCACACAACTAAATAAATCACTATTTGATGTGATTCCTATGACACCAAGCTTCAAGTTTCAAGGGATGATTCAAGAGTTGTTGAGCAAAGAGAGTAAGGTTAACAAGATTGAATCATTAACTACAGTTTAACATTTATTAAATAGTATATAATATAAATTTAATATACTACTATTAAAAAAATTATTACATCAATAGTAATATATAAAAAAAAATTAATAATTCATAATATCAATTTAATTTTTGGGCTTGAATTTTGTAACCATGGTTCTAATCTATGAAATGCATTTTCGTTCAAAAAAAAAAAGTTGAAGAGTAAATTGGTCAAACTCTGGTTAATCTCGATTTAGCCTTAAAATCTTGAATCATTACTTCACCTGCGCCGAGTTTGGTGCAAATAAAATTGGAGACATAAAATTACCGTTTTATGTATCCGAAGATATGAATATCCGCAAACACCCGGTCGTAGGATTATTTGGCAGAACCTCTAATCCTTCCCTCCATTCGTTTAGTTCTTTTGGGTTGCTCTTCTTTAGGTGCTGTGCAGTTTTAAATGGTGCATGCATCGTTACTTCGTGGGAATGCTATTCTGAATTCGACCTTAATCACCATCCTTGATAAATGCAAGTCATTGTTAGAGCTGAAGCAAATTCATGCTCTGGTGATCACTTTAGGTCTCTCCCAAGATGAGCCTTTTGTGTCTAGAATTCTTTCCTTCTCCGCACTATCTGATTCAGCAAACATCGATTACTCCTACTGGGTTCTTTTATCTCTCTCAAACCCAACAATCTTCAATTGGAACACAGTCATGAGAGGATATTCGAAGAGCAAATACCCAAATAAATCAGTATCGGTTTTTGTTAAAATGTTACGGGTTGGAATCTTGCCTGACTATTTAACATTCCCTTTTCTTGCCAAGGCATCAGCTGGTCTCTTGAATCGAGAACTCGGTATGGCCTTTCATGCCCATATTATAAAAGCTGGGTATGAATCTGATAGGTTTGTTTCGAATTCTTTGATTCATATGTATGCAACTTTCGGAGATATTTTGCATGCACGGAAAGTGTTCGATGGAATACCTCTCAAGAATTTGGTATCATGGAATTCCATGGTAGATGGCTACGCAAAATGTGGAGATATGGCTTTGGCATTCGAATTGTTTGATTCAATGCCTGAACATGACGTCTTGTCGTGGAGTTCTTTGATTGATGGGTATGTTAAGAGTGGGGATTACGGCGATGCTTTGGCAGTTTTTGAGAAAATGAGGGTCTCGGGTCCCAATCCCAATGAGGTGACTATGGTGAGTGTATTGTGTGCTTGTGCTCACTTGGGTGCCCTTGATAAAGGGAGGATGATGCATCGTTACGTGATTGATAATGGGTTGCCATTGACTCTGGTTTTGCGCACCTCTCTTGTGGACATGTATGCCAAATGCGGGGCAATACAAGAGGCTTTCAGATTGTTTCGTGGGGTTTCCAAGGAGCTGAGTGATGTGTTAATTTGGAATGCTATGATTGGAGGATTAGCAACTCATGGTTTGGTTAAAGAATCACTTGATTTGTTTACAGAAATGCATATTGTTGGGGTTAAGTCAGACGAAATCACATACTTGAGCTTGTTGTGTGCTTGTGCCCATGGTGGGTTAGTAAAGGAAGCTTGGTATTTCTTTGACTGTCTTCGTAAACATGGAATGGCTCCTAAGAGTGAGCATTATGCTTGTATGGTGGATGTTATGGCTCGTGCTGGTCAAATTGCAGAGGCATACCAATTTCTATGTCAAATGCCCATCGAGCCAACAGCTTCAATGTTAGGTGCTCTGCTAAGTGGATGTATGAACCACAGAAAGTTTGATCTTGCAGAAATGGTAGGAAGGAAACTTATTGAGCTAGAGCCATACCATGATGGCAGATATATTGGCTTATCAAATATTTATGCTATTGTGAGACGCTGGGATAAAGCAAGAAGCACGAGAGAGGCCATGGAGAGGATGGGGGTGAAAAAATCTCCTGGTTATAGCTTTGTGGAGATTTATGGAGCTTTGCATATATTCGTTGCACATGATAAAATGCATCCTAGTTCAGAGCAAATATATATGATGTTAAATTTTGTTGTAAGCCAAATAAAGCATACTGTTGATTATGAAAATCAAGAATATTCTTTTGTATGATAAGGAAGGAGAAGATTAATTATTAATTACTTCTGCATATTGAATTTTTCAAACTCATCTTCTTTAGGTAAAAATTCTGTAGCAAATTATCTGGTAAATTTCAGATTTTATCAAAGAGTTTTATCCCTGTAAGGTGAGTCTATGATTTATATTACTATTTGTAGTATTAAAATATCCATCAACCCATAGAAAAAGGGTTAATACTTCTTTAGCATAAACAATAATTGATATAGATAATCATATGATCACATGATATAATTAATTGTATATAACAACTTAACAGTACTATATTTAAGACATTAATTATTAATTAAACACAACTTTTTCCTAGAAAATACATTAATTGAGGAGTAATCAGTGCATGAGATGTTCTAGCTAGCTAGATAATCTATAAGTGTTGTTCTAGCTAGAAAACACATGAAAAGATTTTGTTGCATTTCTTTATACTGCTCCACTCGTGTGTTTTTTGGCTGAATGCTAGAGAAATTATTTAACACATCAGTTATTTTATGTAGGATAATTTACATGGAATGACAATCACTATATTACATGTATACATGTATGGATCTCAAAAATTTATAACCAACTTGTAATTTTTTTTAAAGAAAAATAATAACTATATTTACATGTGTCTGATTACTATTTATTTGTCATTCCACATCAAATACTAAATCATAATGTTAGATGTTGTGCTTTGTTCTTTTGAGGGGTTTTTTCACCAATTAATGGTGTTAGTTTAGGTTGGCATAAGGAGTTGGACCTTTTGCTCCTGGGTTAACCTTCAGTGGTTTTCTCCCTCACTTTCTCTTATATAATAAAAATCTTTTTATTAATAATAATAATAATAATAATGTGGTGTCAATAAAATTCTCACCCAACCATACAAATTGCCATTTTCCTCCTCCAACATTCGCTCCTAACATTAATGTAGAAAAAAAAAATTGCATAAGAAAAAGAATTGTGCATGAACATAAATATGTCTGAAAGAAAGTGGCAGTTTCACCTTTCTGCGAAGATTATCAAGCCGTTGTTGCAAGAGCTCATTCTGCAAGCAAAATCAAAGAAATAATAATAATAATAATAATAATAATAATAATAATAATAATAATAATAATAATAATAATGATAACAACAACAACAACAGAAGACACTATAGCCAATGTGTAAATTGCAAGTGTGATTACTTAATTACATTTAAATATATTTTGTTATTAAGAACGGCTGCTTCATCTTTCATATTCATGTTAATTTTAATAAATATTAATTAATAAAAATAAAGTCCATAGAATTTATATGCATAGCAATGGAAATTATAATATGATTATAATTATCAATGAAAGAAATGAAGAGAGGGAGAGAGGACTTGTTGTCAAACCCCTTAACATGGAATCTTACGCACTCATTTAAAATCTAATTCTTGACATATAAGACTTTACCATCAGGAAACATCTTTCCTGACAAAGTCATCTGTCTTGGCCAGGAACTTAATCTTGTCAAAAATAGCGCAAATCCGCATAGGAATTTTAACCCTGTTTACTCAAGGCTACGGATGCCCTCTTGACTGAACACCTGTTGTAACACCCCTTACCCGGTCCACAGTGTAGCCGAGCAAGAGACGTCATAATCTGTGCCGGAGCACCTTATCTTATCTTAACTTATTCACTATTAGTTTTATTATCATTATATTTTAAATTACCATATTTTTGTGAAGAAACTGACAGAGTTTTCCCTATTTTTTAATATTTGATCTGTTAAAAATCACTTTCCTATTTATAAATCTCATCATAAATTTCAATCATTTCAACTCATATTTCATCATATCAATATCATATAAGTTATAGAGTTCATGTAGAAATCATCTCATTTTATTTATAGAGTTCAAGTATACAAGTTACATGACTCATATACAATCTCAAAATTTAATTACAAACTTTCTTATTTACAATACTCAAAATGAATACATATATATGATATCCATGGGCTCAACCAAAATGAACAGCTGAGGTGACCACTCTCTCCTACTGCAGATATGATCACTATTGGGCTCCATCTCCAGTACCTACACATGAAAATCAACGCGCTAAACATATTGCTTAGTGGTGTAATAATATAATAAAAATAAACTAAATAAATAGAAGTACATATTTCATATGTATAGTACCACAATAGAAATGTATTTCATGATTTATCAGTGTTTTACAATTTATTGGTCTTTTCCATTTATTTGTATGATATTCAATCAAATTAATTCATTTCATTGCCTAAGCAACCTATAACAGACTGTTTAAACTGAATACATGAGAGTATACTAGTTAGACACCCATGTGCCTATCATGTATACATCTGTCAGGCATAAAGCCAGCAGGCAGGCATAAAGCCAGTAAAATCATATAGGGCATAAAGCCAACGGGCAGGCATAAAAGCCAGAAGAATAATCATATCAGGCATATATTGTCTATCAATGATCACTCATGAAGTAGGCTCAAAAGCCAAGGGTAGTACTGCATCTGTAGTTCCTAATTGACATGTTAATCGATCCAACTCATACACATAAGTTTAAGCATATAATTGCAATTTTAACATCTTTATACCTATTGTAACATCCTCCCGGTAGCAACTCCGTACATTCTACTATTCCGGTGACCGGTGTCGATCCGGACAGCTAGAACGTCCGGAAAAATATTTAAATTAAAGTGGGGGACCATAATTAACTCAAATATTAATAAGAAAAATTTAGGAAAAATTTTAGAAATAAAATACAACCAAGTCAAATGAGCCGGTGCCCAAGCGATGGGTAACCAGAGGGAAGTTGCGGTTCTCGCAACTAGGAGCCCTAGACCCGAGGAAAAATTCATAAAATAATTTTTGGGACTCCAGAGAAGGGTCATTGAGGTTCCTATGGCATTAGAATGCCAAGAAAATATTTAGAAAAATTTTTCAATCGGTACAGACAGTTTTGACCCGTTAAGCCAAACGGAGGGCATTTTGGTCATTTCGCCTTCAGAGGTGATTTTTGGCCGACTTGTCCAGTTGAGTAAATAATTATTATGACATAAAATATGAATAAATATTGCTAAAAATTAAATTGGAAATGAGTAGAGGAAAGAAGAAAAGAAAATGAAAGAAAATGCTAATTATGACATCATATGATGTCATTTAAATTTCCTCCACCAATCACAATTTGTTAAACTCATTAAAAGAGATAAAAGAGACCAAAAATATGAAAAATCAATCTGCATCTTCAACCTTGGGCAGCCTAAAAAACGTTGAGAGAGAGAGAGAGAAGAGGTTCCACCATTAACACTCCATTCAAGCTCCATTTCTCTCTTTGTTCCACCATAAAATCCCTTCTTCACTTCATTAAAACTTGTCCACTCATCTTGGGAAAGTGTTTTGCAGCCGAGAAAAGGAAAGAAAGTGAAGTTTGAGCTTGGAAAATTCTGCCCTACAAGAGGTTAGTGCATATTTATACCTAAATCCCTTTCATTCCATGTTAAGGACTTAAAGTGAACAAGAATTTGTAAATTAAATGAAAAGAATTCATGTGTATGTATACCATGAATTTCGGCTGCCCTAAGGAAGGAATAGGATTGAGTGTTTTTGATGGACTTGGAGTGAACTAGAAATCTTGTTTAAAGTATATAAATATAAGGATATTGAATTAGTTAGTTAATTAGGGTAGTTTGTACAAAACCATGAATTTGAGCTAGGGTTTAGGAGTAAAAATTGGACTTGGCTTATGAAATGATTAGTGAACATTCTAATGGTCAATTAGTGACCATTTGAGGTAAGTTAATCATAATTTGAAGTGAACCAGAGTGTTACAAACCAAATTGGTAGGCTGCCTAGTGACAGCAGCAGGGAGGCTGTGAATCCAGCCTGTTTGGACTGCCATATCTTTGGTTGTGTAGGTTCAATTGGTGTTTGGCCAATTGGACATGAAACTAGACTTATAATGGCACAATTTTGCTGAAGAAACCATGCCCAAAAGACCAAAGCAAGTGGACCAAAAGTTAGCCCCAATCCGGATACCCTACAAGCCAATTCTGCAGAATGACCAAATGAATAGTAACTGTTCATTTGGCCATAACTCACTGTAGAATGGTCCATTTGATCTGAAATTTTTACAGCAACAAGATGAGATATATACAAACAACTTTCATGAAGAAACCTACCCCAAATTATGACCAGAACCTATCCAACAAGGCAGTGGCAGTCACTATTCATGGTACTGTAGATTTGATAAATTCTGCAGAATTGAAATCCGGCCAGCTGTGGTTTTTGGACCATATCTGGAGCTACAAAACTCCAAATGGAGTGATTCAAAAAAGAAAATTCAACTAGACAAAATGAGGAACAACTTTCATGTTTACCATTTCCTCAAATTATCAATGTAACAGTCCCTAATGGAATAGTGAACTTATGGTACAAAATCTGAAATTTCTGCCCCTTAGTGCTAAGCTTGGAAATGGATTTGGTGACTTATTCCAACAAGTTTTAAATGCAAAATGTGGTACATTGGGGGTGTTAAAACCAATGCACCTATTTTCTATGCAAAAGTCAACTTTTTGTTGACCAATAAAGTGAATAGTAACACCAAAACTTGAAATATGAAATGTACTTACATGAATAGATTGTTGAATGAATAAATGTGATAAAAGTGTCATTTGTGATTTAGGTTCCCATCAAGAGAGAAAGGAAAGATGTTTTGAATGTGAATGGTACATGAGATTAAATGAATGTGAATTGTAATTAGTATGAATATTACGATGAATGCATAAATTACCTAGAAATATGAATTTGGAAATTATGGTTCCATTATAAACAAAATTAGAATGCTATAAAATATATAAACTCTTAATGGTACTATATGCCCATGTATTGCCTAGACACGTGTGTCAGATTGGATAGATTGGCATGCCAATAGGGTATTGTTTTAGCAGTACTGCGAAAGGCTTTATGCCTGTATTCATGGCTTTATGCCTGTATTCATGGCTTCATGCCCGCATCCATGGCTTTATGCCAACATTCATGGCTTTTATGCCCCATTATGTGTTATCATGGCTTTTTAGCCATACTGACTGCATACGTGGTTGACGTTCTGCGTCCCATGGTATGACGGCCCGAGGCACCGCGGTGTCCAGTGCCAACGACCCCTTATCCAGTTTAGTCAGCCTGTCATAGGTTACTTGGGCAGTGAAATTTATTGAGATAAGTTAAGAATATTAGCAATTAAAAATATTAGAAATTAAATAAAATAAATGAGTAAGATGACCTAAAATAAATTAGGATAGTTATTTATTAGAAAGAATCGAAATGAACTGGACAGATATCAAAATTTACTTATTATGAAATAATCTGAGACAACCTAGCAAGTATAGAGAAAATGCTAAAAGATTAGCAAAGAAAATTATAACATAAATAAATATTGCAAATGTGCTTATATAACAATATAAGCATAAATTTATTATTTTCAAATCATTTTTCTTTGTACATTATTACTGTACATTGGCAAATAAACAATTTCAAAGAAGACTAAATTAGGATAAAACATATTAAATTTTAGAAATCGCATGTGAAGTATAAATAAATCTTAATTATTTATACCTATTATTTCATTTCATGTGTTATTCATGATTATAGCATTAGTACATTATTCATGATGGGAACATAAGTCCCAATGACTTGTTCATGTAGTTCATGTGATTATGTTAAGTGTCACACCTTACCCCTCTGTAAGGCATAACATGATCCCGTAGAATACCTAATGAACTACCGAACTTCACCTACCGATAATTCATTAAGTACACTACAAGGGATTTTAAAACTATTTTCTTGCATTTTGGAAGTGGTGAGCATTTTGGTAGGAATTAAAATCATTTATTCAAAGCTTATAAACTAGTAAAAATTTTTGTCCATTTTAATTTTACCGCAAATTTTATAAAAATTTTGACAGAGTTTCTTTGGTATTTGGAGAAAAAGTTCTTCAAATACTTGAGAAAAACACTTTCAAAAATTTTTGACAACTCCCAACCACCAAATAATTTCAAGTCAACTCAATTTAATCCACTTCAAAAATAATTTCACAATCCAATCAAAGTTTATCATCTCAAAATATTTAATAACTTCATTCACAGCGCATAAAGTATGAAATTCACAAACTACAAATATTAATTTACAAAAAGAAGTTCCAAAAATAATATTATTACAACTTATTATACAACTGCTCACTTTACATTGATACTTATGACATTATAGTATTTACATCAAAATAACTACAAGGGTATAAAACAATACCCGTACAGAAAAGGTCAATGAATCACTCTGCCGCTTTCTCCTTGCTCTTATCTACGACAGCAAAACAAGCTATCGCTGAGTATAAAAATACTCAGTGGTGCACAATAAAAATTTGAAATACAATACATAAATCATTCATTGCCAAAATACAATTTAAATATTTCTCAATCATATTTCACAAATTATCAAAACTCATAATAACACAATTTAGTCAAATAATTTAAGAACACAGTGTTGCCAATTCATACACAACTTAAGCCATGACACAAAATTTCTAATCAATGCCGCGTTGTACACCGCGACAAAGCTATCTACAACCCCACTAATCGAAATCAATGAGGGAGGTGGCTAGCTAGCTAATGAGTACTCATCTGATCTACAACCTCAACTGTTAAACCAGAGAGGGAGGAAAGATAACCAATCTCACCCCATAAATGGAGGAGGAATAATAAGATACTGTCATGCTAAGTGTGAATCAAAAATCAATTTCAAACATTTAATTCAAATGATTCGTGAGAAATCCAATAAATTTCGAAAGTCATAATTTCATTCACAAGATGGCAACACAATTCATAATTAACTTCAAATTTTCATAAATCACACTAAATCAATTTTTCAATGACAAAAGGCTCAAATAATGTTTATTGTGCACAAACCTGACGTGAGTCGCCTCGAGGCCTTGACTCAGTCTCTCAGACCTTCCAAGTCTTTTTCAGTTGAAACACACAGTTTCACAGTGTTTCAGTTCCATAACTTAGCATAAATCCAAAAATAAATTTAACTTTACTTTTACCTAGCTCTAATGTGCTAAACTTGACGTTCTTGAAATTTTTGTGTTTCGAGTTACTATTCACTACACTATTCAAGTCAAATTGTTGACTTTCTAAGGTTTAATAGGTATGGGAATTCCAACTTCACCCACATACCACATTTTGGTCACCAAACTTGTTGGTTTTAGTCATTTTCTCAAAACTTAGGTCTTTTAGGCAAAATTGCCAATTTTCAGTTTTGGAGTTCTAAGTTGCACTGTTCCATTGGTCATTTTACTGTTGGAATTTGGCAACACTTTCTTCATAGAAAATGTTCCCTAATGTCTTAAGTTTATTCTCCTTTTTTAATCACCCCAATTGGAGTTTTGTAGCTCAAGTTATGGCCATTTGAATCATGGCTGCCGGATTGAATTCAACCCAGAATTCTGGACAATTTTTGGTGCTGGCAGTTTTGGGTCACCAACTTGGGGTGGCCAAATGACTTGGTTAATGGCATAATTTCGGTTTGTGTTCTTCATGAAAGTTTTAGTTCTATATCTCATCTAACCACTGGTAAACTTTCAGGTCATTTAGACCTGCCTAGCTCAAGTTATGACCAAATGAACAAACACTGTTCATTTGGTCAGTTTGTACAGGGCAGCCTGCAATTTTCTAACTTTGGTCAATTTGTTCACTAGGTTTTGGTCACTTTTTGGGCATGCTTCCTAAATAAAAATTGTGTCATTTAGTGTCTATTTTCATTTCCAATTGGTCTCATACCAATTGGACTTGTAAAATTTCATTTTTGGTCCCTCAAATTTGACTTGGTCATGCTGCAGCAGCATGACCACACTCCCTCCGAATTTGACTTTAATTCCAACACTTCTAACACACTTAATTAGGTCACAAATGACCATTTCTCACTTCACATTAGGTCAAAGACACCATTTACAAGTTTTTCACATTTTTGGTCTCTAAACCCTAATGTCCAAAACCCTAATTCATGTCATTTGTTGCATTTACTTGATTCCATGACTTTAACCATAGTCATTCAACTAACTAAGGTTTATATACCCATTCAACCCATTCAAATCATGCAAATCACCCTCCCCCTCTTGCTGGCCGAAATTTAGTAATGGTCCCTCACAATTTTTTTTTCTTTTCATTTTAAGCATATTACAAGCTAATTCAAGCTAAAAACACAATAATTAAATCTCAAACTTTCAAATTGATGTGCTTACCTCCCTTGAATTTGAATTCTCTAATTTCCCTCTTCTTTTCTTGTTTCTTTGATGACCAAGCTTCTTCTCAAGTGACTAAATCAAGTTTTTTTGAAGCAAGTATGGAAGGATTTGAGGTTTAATGGTGATTTCAAAGCTTGAAGCAAGCTTTAATGGAGGTTTAACTATGGTGAGGGAGAGAGAGGGATGGGAGGCGGCAAGTTTGGGAGCAAGATGACTTTTAGTTGATTTTTTTTTTCTTTTCTTTTCTTTTGTTTTTATCCTTATGGAAGACCCAAAAATCTAATTAAGTAAATATATTAAGTATTATTTTTTTTATGGCATCATGCATGAGGTCATGCATGATGTCATCACCTTTTGACTTTTCCGTTTTCTCTTTTTTTTTTCTATTTATTTTTCTATTAGTTCTTTAATTTAATTCTCGATTCTGAAATTTTCTTTTCTCTGATTTTATTTGTGATTAGGTCAGAGTCACTCTAAGGTCAATTGACCAAATTGCCCCTCGCCGGTTCATCCCGGTTTGCAAATAATTCAGTATTTCTTCCGGCTCCCTGACCTAATTATTTGACTAGCTTAACAGTTCTTTTTCGTGATTTTCTCTTTTCCACTGTGTTCGTAATGTTCCTAAGGACCGCAGCGTCACATTTTACGATTCAAAATTTGAGTTTAAAATGGCTTCGCAGTCGTTCCCGAGACGGTCACCTATCGCTGTGACTCTCGGCTCGTTTAACATCTTATGTTCTGTTTTTCTTATGTATACTTAACTAATTGGCAATTACTAATTATTTATATTTATGGCTTCTTTAGTTGTCTTAAGTGTGGTTCTAATCTCCTTAATTGTCTGGACCAACACCGGTCACCGGAACAGTGAAATATACCAGGCTATATAAATAGGGGTGTTACATTAAGTATCCAAAGGTCATGAGGCAAGTCTGCTAGATTTCAGAATTTTTAGCTTTGTCACTGCTAACTTTTCCTAATAATTTCTCTAAGTTGCCTTACGTTCTGGGTTCTGGTCAAAAGAGAAAAGTTTTATGTGACACCCCTTACCCGTCTACAGTGTAGCCGAGCAAGTTATGCCACTCAGTGTGTCGGAACACCAATTCATGTTTCAATTTCAATTAATCTCTTTTAATTCATTTATCTATAATTTTTGATAAATCTAAATTTTTTCGCAAATTTATAGAAAATCCGGCAGAGTGCCGGCTATAAATTGGAAAAACAGTTCTTCTGAACCTGTTAAAAACACTCCCAATAATATCATCACCTTATTCTCAATCAACCTCCAATATATTCTCAACAATTTCTCAATTCACTTCAGTATCTCAAAATTCAATTAAATTCAAACCACAGTCAACTCAATAAAAAAAATGCTCAATTTATTACTGAACATGTTTCATAGATATTTACATCAAAAGCCTAATTACATGAATTTATAATATACATTACAGAAGGTTACAAAATACAAAATATCAAAATATCAAATGTGGCCTAATGTCCTACCAAATGCACTGCAATGTGAGGTGACTCTGAACTCTGAGTGCAGATATGAAGGCTCACCCTGTATGAGGCCTGCTGGACTCCTCAGCTATGTCTCCAGTACCTGCGCGTGGCAAAAGCGACGCGCTAAGCAATTCTGCTTAGTGGTGATAATATAAAATAAAATAAAATAAAATAAAACATGTGTGCAAAATGTATATTTACATTTTTGGGTGGACTAAATTTCAAATATTTATTGCAATATTATTCGATTAAAGTTTGGTAAGATTTATTAATACTGCCCGAGTAACCTACACTAGTTGACTGGACTGGATAAACGGGTAAACTGGTACTGGGTACTAAGTACCTCAGACCATCACACCATCGGTCACATTGTGTCTCCCGGTGTGCAACAGAACAGCTAATAAGCTGTGATAATTATCAAGGATTAAACCCGAGTATAATAACTCAATATCATAGCCAAAGGCTATTATGTCACGGAATGGCATGGAAAGTCATGAAATACAGAATGGCATGAAGCCATATGCAGTACTGCTAACAGAACCCTATTGGCATGCCAACCTATCCAAACCAATCACATTAGGCCTACTAGGGCATTTAACACTTTTAATTTGTGTAATTCTTTGAAATTGAAATTTTTATGACTACTATTCATTTCATTAGTCAACCAAAATGTTGACTTTTGCATTGACAATAGGAAAATTAGTTTAAATATGATCAGCATACCACATTTTGCATTTTAAACTTGTTGGTATTGGTTACCAATACCATCTCTAAGCTTAATATGAATTGGACAGAATTTTTAGTTTTCAAGCCTTAGGTTTACTGTTCCATTAGTTACTGTTGCAGTGGGAATTTGGAAAAATGGTAAACATGAAAGTTGTTCCTTATTTTGTCTAGTTGAATTTCTTTTTTTGAATCACTCCATTTGGAGTTGTGTAGCTCAAGTTATGGCCTAAAAACCATAACTGGCCGGATTGGGCAGATTCCAAAAATCTGGGCAAAATTGGTTCTGCCAGATTTGGTAACCTAAGTTTGGTTGGCAATTTGACTAGGTTATGGTCATAATTTGGGTCAAGTTTCTTCATGAAAGTTGTTGGTCTTCTATATGTCACCTTGTTGCTGGAAAAATTTCAGGTCAATTGGACCTTTCTACATTGAGTTATGGCCAAATGACCAAACACTGTTCATTTGGTCATTTTGCCCAGGCAGATTGCAGGTCACCCGAATTAGGGCAAACTTTTGGTCAAGTTGGTTTGGTTTTTTGGGCATGGTTTCTTCATCAAAGTTGTGCCATTATGTGTCTAGTTTCATGTCCAATTGGCCAAACACCAATTGAACCTCTACAATTCAAGTTATGGCTGTCCAAACAGGCTGGACTCACAGCCTCACCTGCAGGTCACACAAGGCAGACACACCAACCTCAAATCCCACAACCCAATTCACTTCATCTTTGATTCAAACCAAACCAAATGGTCACTAATTGACCATTAAAACCTACTTCCATCATCACATGATCAACATCTCAATTTTGGGTCCAAACCCTAGCTCTACCATTTCAATTTTTCAAACACATACAATAAGTGGATCAATTCATACACCTAATGATGCATATACAAGTTTAAAGAATTAATAGTCACTAACCTCTTAGGGAGCTAATCCAAGGCTTGTAAGAACTCTTTCTTTTTTATTTTTCTTGCTCCCAAAAGCTTCACTAGGATGTAAGGACCAATATTTATGTTGCTAGGTTAGGGTTTTGTTGGGTAAAACTTAGAGAAATAAAGCTTTGAAAGCTTGCTCAAGGTTGGCAATGGTGGGTGGGGTGACGCCAAGAAGAAGAAAGGAGAAGGTGTTCTGATTTTTTTTTCATTTTCTGCCCATTTAGCCTCTTTTAAATAAGATTATGCCATGTGTCAAGTTTTGATTGGTTGGGAGAATTTTAATGACATCATTATGATGTCATAATGCCATTTTCTTTCATTTTCTCTCCATTTCTTGTCTATTTAATTTCAATTAAATTTTTAACAACATTTATTCATATTTTATATTATATAAATTATTTATTTAACTGGACAAGTTGGTCAAAAATCATCTCTGAAGATGAAATGACCAAAATGCCCTCCGTTTGGCTTAACAGGCCAAAATTGTCTGTACCGATTGAAAAATTTTTCTAAGTATTTTCTTGGCATTCTAATGCCATAATAACCTCAATAATCCTTCTCTGGAGTCCCAAAAATTGTTTTATAATTTTTCCCCCGGGTCTAGGGTTGCTAATGGCCTTCACCGTCACTTCCCCTTCGGGTTACTCATCCCTGGTGTTTCGACTCGTTTAACCTTAGTGTATTTGGTTGCTAAAATTTTTCCTTGGCTTTTATGAGCATTTTTTTTTTAGTTTCATTATAACTCCTCACTCTAGTCTATTTATGATTTGAAACATTCTAGCTGCCCGGATCGATATTGGTCACCTGAGCAGATGCATTTAACTAGCTAAAGTGAGGATGTTACAACTCTTCCCCTCTAATAAAAATTTCGTTCTCGAAATTTACCTGATGCAAACAGTTGAGGGAACTGTTGCCTCATCATCTCTTCACTTTCCCAAGTTGCCTCTTCAATGTTGTGGTGCCTCCAAAGCACTTTCACCAGTGGAATTTGTTTATTTCTCAGTTCCTTCACTTCTCGAGCTAGGATCCGTATAGGTTCCTCTTCATATGTCAAATTCGGTTGTACTTCAATTTCTTCCATGGAGATGACATGTGAAGGATCTGAGCGGTATCTTCTGAGCATGGACACGTGGAACACATTGTGGATCTTGTCCAGCTCTGGTGGTAAAGCTAGCCTGTAGGCTACTGGTCCCACACGTTCAATGACTTCATATGGGCCAATAAACCTAGGGCTCAACTTACCTTTTCTTCCGAACCTCAATATTTTCTTCCATGGTGAGACTTTGAGAAACACTTTATCACCAACCGCATATTCTATTTCTTTTCTCTTCAGGTCGGCATAGGACTTCTGTTTATCGGAGGCAATCTTCAGGTTAGCTTTGATTATTTTCACTTTTTCCTCAGTCTGTTTTCCCAGGTCTGGTCCTACCAGCTTATCTTTGCCCAACTCAGTCCAACACACTGGGGTTCTACATTTGCTCCCATACAGTGCTTCATACGGAGCCATTTGAATGCTAGCTTGGTAGTTATTGTTGTATGCAAATTCTGCCAGTGGGAGGTATCTATCCCAACTTCCCTCAAACTCAATGACACAACTCCTCAGCATATCCTCAAGGACCTGACATATATTTCATGTTATTATTATCATTTCAGTTCAATATTTGCATTAGTTCAATTGGTTTCAGTTGTTTACCTGGATTACTCTTTCTGATTGCCCATCCGTCTGAGGATGAAAAGCTGTGCTGAAGTGGAGTTGTGTACCCAAGGATTCATGCAACTTCTTCTAGAATCTTGATGTAAACCTTGGGTCTCGGTCAGATATGATAGAAAGTGGGATTCCATGCAGCCTAACTATCTCACTGATATACAATTCTGCTAGCTTCTCCAGTGAGTAGTCAGTTCTAACTGGCAGAAAATGTGCTGACTTCGTCAATCTATCCACTTTCACCCACACTGCATCATGCTTCCTTTGGGTGAGGGGTAGACCACTAACAAAATCCATAGTGACCCGATCCCATTTCCATTCAGGTATGTTTATAGGCTGTAGCAATCCTGATGGAACTTGATGTTCTGCTTTGACTTGCTGACATGTCAAACACTTAGTCACATAATCAGCTATATCCCTCTTCATACCAGGCCACCAATAATGAGGCTTCAAATCATTATACATTTTTGTGCTCCCCGGGTGCATAGCATATACACTAGTATGTGTTTCTTTCAGAATATTAGTCCTCAGTTCCCCATCATCAGGTACACACACTCTCCCTCTGTAGTATAAACACCCATATGCTTTCACCTCATATTCAGTTTCCTTCCCCTCAGGAATTTTAGCCATAATGGCCATTAGTTTTTCATCTGCCTTCTACCCATCTTGTATCTGCTGTAGCAGGGTTGGCCTCACTTGCAACTCAGCCAAAATAGCTCCATCTTGCGTTGAGGACAGACAGGCATTTAGTGATCTTAAAGCGGTGATGGACTTCCTGCTCAAAGCATCAGCCACTACATTTGCCTTCCCAGGATGATAATCTATCACACAATCATAGTCCTTCAGGAACTCAATCCATCGCCTTTGTCTAAGGTTGAGCTCCTTCTGAGTTGGCAAATATTTTAGACTTTTGTGGTCTGTGTAAATGTAGCATTTTTCACCATATAAATAATGCCTCCATATCTTCATCATAAGATGATTGCCGCTAATTCTGTGTCATGAGTAGGGTAGTTCTATTCATGTGGCCTTAATCACTGGAAGCATAGGCGACCACTTTCCCTCTTGCATCAATACACACCCTAGCCCATTATGTGAGGCATCACTATAGACCAAAAGTCTTTTCGACATCTTTGTGTTAACACTAGTGCTTCTGTCAACATAGCCTTCAACCTCTCAAAACTGGCTTGGCACTTGTCGTTCCAGCCAAATTTCACATTCTTATGCAACAACTTGGTCATTGGAGCAGCTATAAGAGAAAACCCCTTCACAAATCTTCTGTAGTATCCAGCTAGCCCCAAGAAACTTCTGACCTCAGTTATATTTCTAGGAGGCTTCCATTCCATCACTGCTTCTATCTTTTTGGGATCTACTCTAATCCCCTCAACTGATACTATGTGTCCAAGGAAGGAGATTTCACTCATCCAGAAGTCACATTTGGACAGCTTAGCATACAGCTTCTTTTCTCGCAGGGTTTGCAGAACAATCCTCAAATGTTCATCATGTTCTTCCCTGGTCTTGGAATACACCAGAATATCATCAATAAAGACCACTACAAACCGATCTAAGTATGGATGGAAGATACGGTTCATAAGGTCCATAAATGCTGCTGGTGCATTTGTTAACCCAAACGGCATCACTAGAAATTCATAGTGCCCATACCGAGTTCTGAATGCAGTTTTTGACACATCTGCATCCTTTATCCTCAGTTGATGATACCTTGATCTGAGCTCAATTTTTGAAAATACACTGGCTCCCTTCAACTGATCAAATTGATCGTCAATTCTGGGCAATGGATATTTATTCTTCACAGTTACTTTATTCAACTGCCGGTAATCAATACACAATCTCAAAGTTCCATCCTTTTTCTTCACAACAAAGACCGAGCTCCCCATGGTGACACATCAGGCGTATGAACCCCTTTATCAAGCAACTCTTGCAATCGAGTTTTTAACTCCTCAATTCGATGGGTGCCATCCTATAAGGAGCAATGGAAATGGGTGTCAGAGGCATTACCTCAATAGCAAACTCGACTTCCCTTCGGTGGTAAACCAGCAACTCTTCAGAAATACATCCGGGAAGTCTCTGTGGGTATATCATTCAGTTTGGCTTAGCTTGCCTAGTATCAACCACGTGTGCTAGGTAAGCTTCACACTTTTCTCATCATTCTTCTTGCAATCAGTTGAGATAACATTGACAGAAATCGCCTTTCACCCACAACAGTGATCTCATTACCCTCAGAAGTTTTCAGAGAAATTCTCTTCAATTTGCAATCAACTATTGCCTGATGACGTGACAACCAGTCCATTCCCAAAATCACGTTAAACTCATGGAAGGGCAATTCAATTAGGTCTGCCGAGAATTCATACCCCTGAATCCTCAACGGGCAACCCTTATATACTTTATTGACTACCACACTATGGCCTAGTGGATTTATGACCAGAATGTCTTGATCACTCTCCTCTACTGGAACTCCCCTCTCTATGGGTAGTTTGATGCAAATGTAGGAATGAGTGGATCTTGGATCCACCAATGCATGTACAGAAGTGTTGTAGAGGGAAAACATACCCCTGATGACATCTGGGGCATCTTGCTCCTCTTGAGCTCTGATGGCATAAGCCCTGGCTGGTATTCTAGTGTCTGGCCTCTCAGTTGACTCGGATGTAGGCCTCAGTGATGGACCAGCTGCCTCAGGTTTACCAGGCTTCCTACCTCTTTGTGGTGCAGGAGTAGGTCTGTCAGTTGTGTTGGAGCAACAGTAGTAGTCCTCTTCGGATAATTCTTGATCTGATGTTCTGTCAATCCACACCGTAAGCATGCACTGGTCACTCGCCAACACTCCCCTTTATGCCACTTCTGACAGTACTGACAGGCAGAAGATGCAGGGGCTGGTTCCCTAAACACCGTCCCTGGAGAGCTACCCATTGATGGTGTGGACTAGCCTCTCCTAGGTGTAAACTGTGGTCTGGGCCCCTGAGACTGACCCTGACCCTGTGGTGGTCCTGAGCTCTGAGCAGGAGTACCCTTACTCTTCTTGCTGGGAGCAGAAAATGCACTGGACTGACCCGGACCCCTCTTCTGCTGTCTTTCCCTTCTATTTTGTTCATTGATTCTAACCCTTTCCACTTTTGATGCTGCATCTACCAGTTTAGCAAAATCCATGATCTCCAGTGCTGTGATCATGACTTTGATGTTGTCATTGAGCCCTTCCTCAAACCTTCTGCACCTCTCTGCTTCGGTAGGGACTATCTCCCTCCCATACCGGCTCAGTCTGACAAACTCACGCTCATACTCAGCCACTGATAACTGTCTCTGTCTCAAACTGATGAATTCCCTTCTTCACTCTTCTAAATACACTTTACTAATATATTTCTTCCTGAACTCTGTAAGGAAGAATTCCCAGGTGATCCGCTCAGGTTGCACCTCACTGGTTACTGTGTCCTACCACTGATATGCGTCATCCTGAAGTAGGGACATAGCACCCACCAGGTTCTGCTCGGGGGTGCAATTTAGCTATTTCAGTACTCTGATGGTTCTGTCCAACCAATTTTCTGCGGCCATGGGATCATCCTCCCTCTTCCCAAAAAAGTCCACAGCCCCATGTTTTCGTAATTTCTCCAGATGAGATTTTTGTGGTGCTGGTGGAGGTTGTGGCTGTGGTTGTGGTGGTGGAATTGCCCCCATCATTTGCCTGTAGAACTCGGTCATTTGCTGGAATAGAGCAAACTGAGGTTGAGCAAGTGCCTCAGCTGCTGGTGGAGCAGATTCTCCCCTGCCCCCAGACTCAGCCCTTGGTGGAGCATGACTCTCCACCTCTTCATCAACCGCTTCATGCGGCGGTGATCCATAACCTATTCAAAATGAGAAAACAAACAGATCTGCATCAGTGTCACCTCAACACTTACAAATGCAATGCAATGGTATGTACTCTATCTAGACCCAGAAACGCCTAAACCGATGCTCTGATACCACTAAATGTGACACCCCTTACCCGTCTACAGTGTAGCCGAGCAAGTTATGCCACTCAGTGTGTCGGAACACCAATTCATGTTTCAATTTCAATTAATCTCTTTTAATTCATTTATCTATAATTTTTGATAAATCTAAATTTTTCCGCAAATTTATAGCAGAGTGCCGGCTATAAATTGGAAAAACAGTTCTTCTGAACCTGTTAAAAACACTCCCAATAATATCATCACCTTATTCTCAATCAACCTCCAATATATTCTCAACAATTTCTCAATTCACTTCAGTATTTCAAAATTCAATTAAATTCAAACCACAGTCAACTCAATAAAAAAAAATGCTCAATTTATTACTGAACATGTTTCATAGATATTTACATCAAAAGCCTAATTACATGAATTTATAATATACATTACAGAAGGTTACAAAATACAAAATATCAAAATATCAAATGTGGCCTAATGTCCTACCAAATGCACTGCAATGTGAGGTGACTCTGAACTCTGAGTGCAGATATGAAGGCTCACCTTGTATGAGGCCTGCTGGACTCCCCAGCTATGTCTCCAGTACCTGCGCGTGGCAAAAGCGACGCGCTAAGCAATTCTGCTTAGTGGTGACAATATAAAATAAAATAAAATAAAATAAAATAAAACATGTGTGCAAAATGTATATTTACATTTTTGAGTGGACTAAATTTCAAATATCTATTGCAATATTATTCGATTAAAGTTTGGTAAGATTTATTAATACTGCCCGAGTAACCTACACTAGTTGACTGGACTGGATAAACGGGTAAAATGGTACTGGGTGCTAAGTACCTCGGACCATCACACCATCGGTCACATTGTGTCTCCCGGTGTGCAACAGAACAGCTAATAAGCTGTGATAATTATCGGGGATTAAACCCGAGTATAATAACTCAATATCATAGCCAAAGGCTATTATGTCACGGAATGGCATGGAAAGCCATGAAATACAGAATTTCATGAAGCCATATGCAGTACTGCTAACAGAACCCTATTGGCATGCCAACCTATCCAAACCAATCACATTAGGCCTACTAGGGCATTTAACACTTTTAATTTGTGTAATTCTTTGAAATTGAAATTTTTATGACTACTATTCATTTCATTAGTCAACCAAAATGTTGAATTTTGCATTGACAATAGGAAAATTAGTTTAAATATGATCAGCATACCACATTTTACATTTTAAACTTGTTGGTATTGGTTACCAATACCATCTCTAAGCTTAATATGAATTGGACAGAATTTTCAGTTTTCAAGCCTTAGGTTTACTGTTCCATTAGTTACTGTTGCAGTGGGAATTTGGAAAAATGGTAAACATGAAAGTTGTTTCTTATTTTGTCTAGTTGAATTTCTTTTTTTGAATCACTCCATTTGGAGTTGTGTAGCTCAAGTTATGGCCTAAAAACCATAACTGGCCGGATTGGGCAGATTCCAAAAATCTGGGCAAAACTGGTTCTGCCAGATTTGGTAACCTAAGTTTGGTTGGCAATTTGACTAGGTTATGGTCATAATTTGTGTCAAGTTTCTTCATGAAAGTTGTTGGTCTATATGTCACCTTGTTGCTGGAAATATTTCAGGTCAATTGGACCTTTCTACATTGAGTTATGGCCAAATGACCAAACACTGTTTATTTGGTCATTTTGCCCAGGCAGATTGCAGGTCACCTGAATTAGGGCAAACTTTTGGTCAAGTTGGTTTGGTTTTCTGGGCATGGTTTCTTCATCAAAGTTGTGAAATTATGTGTCCAGTTTCATGTCCAATTGGCCAAACACCAATTGAACCTCTATAATTCAAGTTATGGCTGTCCAAACAGGCTGGACTCACAGCCTCACCTGCAGGTCACACAAGGCAGCCACACCAACCTCAAATCCCACAACCCAATTCACTTCATCTTTGATTCAAACCAAACCAAATGGTCACTAATTGACCATTAAAACCTACTTCCATCATCACATGATCAACATCTCAATTTTGGGTCCAAACCCTAGCTCTACCATTTCAATTTTTCAAACACATACAATAAGTGGATCAATTCATACTCCTAATGATGCATATACAAGTTTAAAGAATTAATTGTCACTAACCTCTTAGGGAGCTAATCCAAGGCTTGCAAGAACTCTTTCTTTTAATTCTTCTTGCTCCCAAAAGCTTCACTAGGATGTAAGGACAAATTTTTATGTTGCTAGGTTAGGGTTTTGTTGGGTAAAACTTAGAGAAATCAAGCTTTGAAAGCTTGCTCAAGGTTGGCAATGGTGGGTGGGGTGACGCCAAGAAGAAGAAAGGAGAAGGTGTTCTGATTTTTTTTTCATTTTCTTCCCATTTAGCCTCTTTTAAATAAGATTATGCCATGTGTCAAGTTTTGATTGGTTGGTAGAATTTTAATGACATCATTATGATGTCATAATGCCATTTTCTTTCATTTTCTCTCCATTTCTTGTCTATTTAATTTCAATTAAATTTTTAACAACATTTATTCATATTTTATATTATATAAATTATTTATTTAATTGGACAAGTTGGTCAAAAATCATCTCTAAAGACGAAATGACCAAAATGCCCTCCGTTTGGCTTAACGGGCCAAAATTGTCTGTACCGATTGAAAATTTTTTCTAAGTATTTTCTTGGCATTCTAATGCCATAATAACCTCAATAATCCTTCTCTGGAGTCCTAAAAATTGTTTTTATAATTTTTCCCCCGGGTCTAGGGTTGCTAATGGCCTTCACCGTCACTTCCCCTTTGGGTTACTCATCCCTGGTGTTTCGACTCGTTTAACCTTAGTGTATTTGGTTGCTAAAATTTTTCCTTGGCTTTTATGAGCATTTTTTTTTTAGTTTCATTATAACTCCTCACTCTAGTCTATTTATGATTTCAAACATTCTAGCTGCCCGGATCGATATTGGTCATCGGAATAGTAGACTTTACGAACTAGCTAAAGTGAGGATGTTACATTTTAGTTCTATGTCTTATGAAAATTATGGCTTTGAAATCACTATATTTTCAGTTTTGTAGCTTGAGTTATGTCATTTTTGCCATAATTGGTTGGATAGCTGAATGTCCAGGATTTTAGGTTTTGATCCAGAATCAATACAGGTTTTATGTACTAAATTTGTCTAGTAATTTGGTTGAGTTAAGGTCATAATTTGGCTCTAGGTTCTTCATATGAAATGTTTTCCTATGTCTTAGGTTTCCATAGGTTTAAGAATCAGGTCAATTGAAGTTTTCTACTGTAAGTTATGCCTAATTTACCAAACTATTCATATAGTCATTTCTACAAGTCCAAAATATGTCATTCCAGATTAAAGCCTAATTTAGGGTAACTAGTGGTCATTTTCTGGGAAACCTTCCTTCATGACATTTCTAGCATTATGTCTTAGGTGTCATCTCCAATTAGCCTTACACCAAGTGGAGCTATGTACCTCTACTTATGGCCATGTAAACCTGTAGGACGCAAGGGTCTAGAATTCCTGCACATGAAATCATACTTCCAAATTATAACTCATCTCACCAACCAACTTCAAATCACATTCATTTCTCAATAATTAGTCAATAATTGACCTCAAACACATTAATTATACATCATATCACAAAACCCCCAATCTAGTTCAAAACCCTAATTCTCCAATCTCTTCAATCATGGAACACATGAAATTCAATTTACCAATCATGTATATCACCATACCTAAGCTAGATTTCAAGTATAATTTCATTTAAACACATCAAACACCACATATACATAGGCTGGCCAAAAATTGATCTTATTAATTCATGTATTATTTCTTCATTTCACAATCAATGCACATTAATTGGTCAATATTTGACCTCAAACACATCAATTATACATTATACCATCAAAATCCCTAATTTCTCCAAACCCTAATTGGTCATCTTTCCCAATTCATGCAAATCATTTGCCATTAAATATACCAATCATATATTTCATCTTATCCAAGCTAGGATTCAAGTTTAAATTCAATTAAGCACATCAAATCCTCATTCCCCATGGCTAGTCGAATTTCACCCCTTTCATACACACATCAATTGTCACACTTTACCCCTCTATAAGGCATAACATGATCCCGTAGTACACCTAATGAATTACCGAACTTTGCCTACCAGTAACTCATTAAATATACTACAAGGGATTTTAAAACAATTTCCGTTCATTTTTAAATTAGTGGGTAATTTTTTTTCAGATATTAAAAACCTTTATTTGAAGTCTAAATATAAATCAAATTTTTAGATATTTAAAATCTCCACAAGTTTTACAAAAATTTTGACAGAGTGCCGTCTGTATTTTGAGAAAACAGTTCTTCAAAACCTAAAAAGAAAAACACTCCCAATATATTTTCTCAACCACAACTCCATTATTCAATTTCATTTTACAAATCAGCACAAGCAACCCAATACACAGTTTAAATTAAATCAAACATTGAAACATCTCATTAAAGTAACAAAATTAATATTTACATTCATGGGAGTATTAAAAATTCAGTAGTACAAAACTTTATAAGTACATAAAATCTCAAGATAATATTATAATAATTTGTATTTGATTACATCCAAAAAAATATATTGCAACAGATTTGATACAACTGCTCGAATGAAATTACATACATATAATTACAGAATTATATCAAAATCTAATGTACAAGGGTATACCTATGATACACTTGAAGATTGTCTCACTGTGTCTTCAAGTAATCTCACTTTGGTGCTCTATATTTTGTTTCACCTGCAACAGCATACGAAGCTATCGCTGAGTGGTGAACTCAGTGCATAAACTAATAATTTAAAACTTAGTACAAGTTATGCTTTGACAACTCATAACAAATAAATATTTAAAATTTCTAAATCCTTTAAAATTCATGACATCCAAAAATCAATATTTTCAATCATGCAAATTATTCATTTGAATAACAACTCAACTAAGCCTTTATCCCAAAAATTTGGGGTCGGCTATATGGATTCGCTTTCTCCACTCTAAACGATTTTGGGTTAAATCCTCAGAAATTTGTAATACTTCTAGGTCATGTTGTACTACTCTCCTCCAAGTCAATTTAGGTCTACCCCTTTTTTTCTTTCTATCCTCTAACCTAATGTGCTCTACTTGTCTAACTGGAGCCTCCGTATGTCTACGCTTCACATGACCAAACCACCTCAATCTCCCTTCTCTCAACTTATCCTCAATTGGTACCACTCCTACCTTTTCTCTAATATTCTCATTATGGACTTTATCTAGTCTAGTATGGCCACTCATCCACCTTAACATTCTCATCTCTGCAACTCTTATCTTAGACGCATACGACTCCTTCAATGCCCAACACTCACTACCATATAACATAACCGATCATATGGCTGTACGGTAAAATTTTCCTCTTAACTTATTGGGAATCTTGCGATCACATAAAACTCCCGTGGCACATCTCCACTTCAACCATCCTGTTTTAATCCTATGACTAACATCCTCCTCACATCCCCCATCTACTTGAAGGACTGAGCCGAGATATTTAAAGTGATTACTTTGGGACAGTACCACTCCATCCAAACTAACTCCTTTCCTATCACTAGTTTGGCCTTCATTGAACTTGCAATGCATGTATTCTGTCTTCGTTCTACTTAACTTAAAGCCCTTTGACTCTAGAGTACTTCTCCAAAGCTCTAGCTTTCTATTGGCTCCTTCTCGCGTCTCATCTATCAGAAAAATATCATCCGCAAATATCATGCACCAAGGAATACTCTCTTGTATATGTTTTGTCAATTCATCTAAAACTAATGTAAAAAGGTAAAGGCTTATAGCTGATCCTTGGTGTAATCCAATTGAGATCGGAAAATCTCTTGTGTCCCCTCCCACTGTGCGCACAATAGTACTTGCTCCTTCATACATATCTTTCAACACTTGTATGTACCTAATAGATACCCTCTTTTATTCTAACACACTCCATAGGATATCTCTTGGAATACTATCATAAGCCTTCTCCAAATCAATAAAAACCTTGTGTAGATCTTTCTTCACATCTCTATATTTCTCCATCAAGCTTCTAATGAGAAAGATAGCTTCCATAGTTGAACGACCGGGCATGAAGCTAAATTGATTGAGAGAGATAGAAGTATCACGATGTAGTCGATGCTCCACAACTCTCTCCGACAACTTCATAGTATGGCTCATGAGTTTAATTCCCCTATAGTTCGAGCAACTCTGTATGTCTCCCTTATTTTTAAAAATAGGTACTAAAATACTCCTCCATTCATCAGGCCTTTTTCTTTGAGTTTAGAATCTTATTAAATAATTTAGTTAACCATGCCACTCCCATATCTCCCAAACACTTCCACACTTCAATTAGTATTCCATCGGTCCACGGGCTTTACCCACTTTCATTCTCTTAAGGGCTTCCTTTACTTCTAAAGATCTAATCCTTCTAGTATAATTCACATTCTTTTCTATCGTTCTATAGTCTATATTCACGCTATTACCATTTTGACTATTATTAAAGAGATCATTAAAATAATTTCTCCATCTTTCTTTAATGTCCTCATCTTTCACCAACACTTTTCCTTCTTTATCCTTAATGCACCTAACTTGATTGAGATCTTGATATTTCCTTTCTCTCCTCCTTGCTAATCTATAAATATCTTTCTCCCCTTATTTAGTTCTAAGTTTCTCATATAACTTTTCAAAGGCCTGTGCTCTTGCTTGACTAACTGCCTTTTTTGCCTCTTTCTTTGCTATCTTGTACTGTTCATATGCCTCATTATTATCACATTTAGGTAATTTCTTATACCATTCTCTTTTTCTCTTCACTGCCTTTTGTACTTCCTCATTCCACCACCATCTGTCTTTTGAGGGTGGTCCATGTCTTTTAGACTCTCCAAGTACTTTTCTAGCTACTTCTCTAATTTTTGATGCCATTTGTATCCACATATCATTGGCCTCCATATTCAGCTTCCATGCTTCAGACTCGAGAAGCTCATTTTTGAACTTCACTTGCTTTACTCCTTTGAACTCCCACCACTTTGTTCAAGCTACACTATTTCTTCTGACCTTACTTGAATTGTTCCTAAACTTGACATCCAAGACCATTAACCGATGTTGACTTGTTAAAGCCTCTCCTGGAATGACCTTGCAATCCTTGCATAGAGCTCTTTTTGTCTTCCTGGTTAAGAGGAAGTCGATTTGGCTTCTATGTTGCCCACTTTTGAAAGTCACTAAATGTGACTCTCTTTTTATAAAGTAGGTATTTGCTAGTATTAGGTTGTATGCCATAGCAAAATCCAGGATGCTTTTTCCCTCCTCATTTCGACTGCCAAAACCAAAACCTCCATGAACATTCTCATAGCCTTGCCTATCACTTCCTACATGTCCATTCAAATCTCCACCAATGAAAATATTCTCTTCATTTGGTATGCTTTGCATTAAATCATCCATATCTTCCCAAAACCTTTGTTTACTCTCACTATCTAGTCCTATTTGTGGGGCATAAGCACTAACTACATTTATTGTTTTTCCTTCTAGTACTAGCTTTACTAATATAATTCTATCTCCTACTCTTTTCACAGCTATTACAACGTCTTTCAATGTCCTGTCTATGATTATGCCCACTCCGTTCTTATTTCTCTCCTTTTCGGTAAACTACAGTTTGTACCCTGAATTATCCACTTCTTTGCTTTTCTCTCCTACCCATTTAGTCTCCTGAATGCAAGCATTATTCACCCTTCTCCTTTCCAAGGTATCCACAAGCTCCATTAATTTTCCTGTAAGTGATCCAACATTCCAAGTACCAACCCTGATCCTCCTCCTATCCTGTTCCTTCCTAATTGGTCTCTTTTTATGATATCTTCTATTGTTTTCTATGTCAATCTTGTGTTCTGTTCCACTATCTGTTCTACTGTCTATCCTATGGACTAACTTATTTACCCACACCCGTCCATGATGTGGGAACCCTTGCTCACTTAACACCACACCCGGGCGCCGGCATGGCGCGTCGCTTTCGGTGAACACCCTACACCCTTGCATATTTCTCACTACACCGGGGCTCCGATGTAGCGCGTCGTTAGTAGAGGACACCCCAACATTTATATCATTTGAATTCATTTGAATAACATTTTGATCAAATAGAACTATTTATCTACATTTCTTTTAAATCATGAAACAATACAATATTTTTGAATCACTGACAAACTATTTATTTCGACCATAATTTATCAAATTATGCATAATTTAAAGGGCGTTGCCAACAATTCACACAGTTGGACCCATGATACAAAATTTCATAATCTATGCCGTGTTGTACATCATAACAATTCAAACTCTCCCAATAACCGAGGCTAAAAAGGGAGGAACAAAGACTAGCTAGTATATATGAGTACTCATCCAAACTCTTACCCAACTGGCAAGCCAGAGAGGAAGGAACTCACCCCATCTAGTGGAGGAGATATCTCACTAGACAAGCTAATAAGAATTCAAAACATATTGCCATGTTAACTGTGGTTTCAAATCATATTCAAAATAATTTCTATTTACAAAAGTGTTTACAAACCATTAACATATTTAATCATTATAAATTCATGCTCAAGGTTGGCAACACATTAAACTTAAAATTTATAATTCTCAAAACCATGCAATAAATCCTTAAATGCATAAGAAAATTTATATTTATTTTATACAATTTCATTCAACAAGCTAAAATTCTCAACACAACAAAAATCATAAATCATACAATAAACTTATTCAAATCAATTTGGAAGTGAAAAATAAGAAAAAGAGTTAGTTGTGCACAAACCTCTTATCTAGGCTTATCTTGGTTCAATTCCTCCTCCTTCCTTGGAGGGCTCTTTTCCCACTAAAACACATAACTAGAGTGTTTCAATATCTATTCAATTTATTTCTAATTAATAAATTCAATAATTAAATTTACACACTTAATTTACCTCATAAAATTGAGTCCTTTATACTTAGTGTAATTGTGGTTACTATTCATTTGACCATTTAGTCAAAATATTGACTTTTTCATACTAATTAGATATGCTAATTCTAATTACAGTCACATACCACATTTTGAGTCATATTTTTGTTGGCATTGATTGCCAAATTCAATTCAAAGCCTATTGAGGTTAAATCTCAAAATTTCAATTTTGGGTTATTTGTTTGTACTATTCCATTGGTCTGTCTACAGTGGGAATTTGGCCAACTTTCCTTCATCAAAGTTGTTCCTTAATGTCTTAGCTTTAATTCACTTTTTGAATCACTCCATTTAGAGTTTTGTAGCTCAAGTTATGTCTATTTTTCTAAGGTTGACTAGATTAGTCCAAACCCAAAATTCTGGGTACCAATTCTGTTCTGGCAGTTTTGGTGTGCCAATTGCAGCTCACTTTTCAGATGGGTTATGGTCAAAATTTGAGTTTGTGTTCTTCATAAAATTTGTAGTGCTATGTCTCAGATTTCCATCGGTATAAAATTTAGGTCATTTGGACCTTCCTACACCAAGTTATGACCATTAGAACAAGTATTGTTCATATGGTCAGTTTTCTACATGGCAGTGTGCCTAAATCCAGATTTGACCTAGCTTTTCACCAATTTGTGTTTGTTTTTAGGGCAAGGTTTCTTCACCAAAATTGTAGCTTTCATTTCCAATTGGCCTCACACCAATTGGAGCAACCAATTTTTAATTATAGCCATTTGAGCTAACCAAGGTCAAACTGCTCAATTGAGGCAGCATCACATTCACCATTTCAATCCCATTCCAACCATTCAAACACATTCCAAATGACCATTTCAAACCTCAATTAGGTTCCATTACATCAATTACCAATTTTTTCTAAATTTTCCCCCAAACCCTAAGTGCCATGAACCCTAATTGTGTAATTGTTTCAATTCATTTAATTTCAATAGCTAAACATACATATAACTTCACTAACCTTAGAATTCATATTCAATTAGGTCAAAGCACACCAAACCCTAACCACTCATAGCTGACCGAATTTTCTATGGCTCCTTACTTTGTCAATTTGTTTCAATTTTCAACACTTTCTAACTTAGATTAAGTACCTAATCATAATTATAAAGAGAGAAGTTGAAGATTTACTACTAACCTCTTTAGGTAGCTTTTCCCTCTTCAATTTTCTACCTTTTTCTTCTTCAATCTTCTTTCAAGTTGTAAGAACAAGGTTTAATCAAGAACTTTGGGGAATTTATGGGTAATTTTGGATTTTAAAAAGCTTGGATTTAAGCTTCCATGGAAGTTTTTAGTGAGAGAGTTGGGAGAGAGAGTGGAGCCAGCCAAATGGTTAAGAAGATGAGTAATTTTCTTTTTAATTTTATTGTTTTTATGCCCATAATTGACTTAGTCAAAATTTAATTAAATGAAATTTATTTATGAGGTCATTGCTTATGTCACACACATGATGTCATAAATCTATTTTTGTTTCCTTTTCTTTTTCCGTACTTCTTTAATTTAATCTCATATTTTGAAATTTTTATTTCTCAGATCTTATTGGATAGTTAGGCCATGAGTCATCTCTACGGGTGAATTGACCAATTTGCCCCTCGCCAGTCTGATCCGGTTTGCCAATAATTCAGTATTTCTTTCAGAAACCTGACCTAATTATTTGATCTGGTTCTCTACCTTTTTCTGTGACTTTGACATTTCCCCAAGCTTCATAATTTTTTCTAGGACTGCGGTGTCACAATGTCCTATACGAAATTAAGGTTACAATTGACCTCGCAGTTGTTAGTAGTATGTCCTAGAACATATCATTTAGTATGTATCTTGTACGTATTTTATTAATAAAAAGGCATTTTCACTTTTCGGTTTATATAATATATTTATGTGTAATAGAAAAGGTCCATTGATATTTTATTAGAAATTCTATTCTTAAGTTGTTAAGAATATGAGTGATAGTATTTCTAGCACAAAGTATCACAATCGAGGATACTTCACAATAAAGACATGCCTTATCCAGAAAGATTGTAATCATGTTTGTTCCCAAGTTATTTATATGAGATGTAAATAAGATAGAATGGTGAGTCTCATGCCATATAACAAATATGATAGACACTTATGCATGATAAGTAGGCCAAACCAGTGACACTTATGACAAGCACGTGGAGTTTACTCTTGTTAATGCATTGTCATAAATCATATCAGTGCATATAATCTTTAGACCTGAGATAACACGGTTATCTTGTATATAGGTGGTTTGAGTTTGATATTGCTTTCATACTTGTACTGTGTATGGGTATATGGGCATGTGTTAGCTCCTACTTGTTATATATGGAGGTAGGTGTTAATCAAGATGGAATCTGTTACCCTAAGTAAATAGGGATAAAATCCTATGTTTATTTAATTGTTCTTGATGTTTCAAGTTCCTAGCCAGGATAGATAGATTTAATCAGAAAAAAGTTTCTGATGATAAAATCTTTTTAATCAAGAATTAGATTTAAAAGAGAACATAATATTCATAGTAAATGGGGTTTGATATAAACCATGACTCCAGCTCGAATTGGGATTTTGTAATAGAGAGATTCAAGTGCATGGTAACATATGATAAAAGGTTCATTTAAGGTATGCCTTATTACTAATTGGGTAGCCATGGCATACTATGCTAGGTGTTAACCATGGTTTATGAGGTGCCTAAAATGATTTAGAGAAATCATTTATGGTAAGAAAGAGTTCTAATGATATTAAGAGTTAATATCATATCTCATTGCCAATTAGTGATGAGCCAAGTGAGTCACACACATACACAACTAATCACCAAGTTAAATGTGATTTAATTAATTATTTAAAGAGTTTAATTGATTAATTAAATAGGTTTGGTTTGCAATTAGATTGCAAAGTCCCTAGCATGACTTGAAACAAAATCTAAGTTATTGGATTTATAGTATAAGTTAAATTTATATTTAAAGTGTTTAAATATGAATTTAATTATGAGAAATTAATTAATAGAGATTAATTAATTAATTTATATTTGATATAAATTTATTAGAAGAGAAGAAATAATTATTTTGGGTTGAGAACTCAAAATTATAACACAAGGGTAATTTTGTCATTTCACAGGGTGACATGTGGCACCATGAGATGGTGACACATGGCACCATATAAGCTTGCCATTTGTCTTCCAATCATGTAAGATGATCAAAGTCAAGATTAAACCTAGCTTTGACACTTGGCTTAATGTGATTAGGTCAATTAAAATTAAGGTGCAATCAGAAGATGACATGTGGTAAGGGTTTTAAGTGATGACCTAATTATATAATGTAATGTTATGAAAGAATGAAATAACAATCTGATTTTTCTCTCAAAGATGTTGCCACCCAAGAGGCTCTCTTCCTCTCTTCTTCTTCATCTCTCATCAATTCAAAGAGAATTGCCCATATTCTCTTGAATTAAAATTGCTAGAAATTATTTCTAGTATCCTATATACATCTACAACCTCCTTAAAGGCAAATCCTTATTTTCTAATTGGTTGGCAAGGCTTGAGAAGCTGTTCAAGGGGCTGCCATTAGTGATCTTGGTGTGGACAAACTAGAGGGACAACATTTGGGGTCCTAGGTGCTTCCCAAAGGTACCAAACACATCTATAGTGCATCAAAAGGTTAATGCACATGTTATTGAATTAATCTAGGGTTCTAATGAATTAATTTGTTAATTCTAAAATCTTAAATAGCAAATATAGATCCAAATATATATTAAAAGTGTTTTAATATGCAATTGAACATTGAAATCAATTAGGTACATAATGAATCTTGCATAATGCATGAGACCCTAGAAGAAAATTTTTGAATTCAATGTTCTAATCTGATAATTTTCATGCTTTCACTCCTTCAATTGGCATCAGAGCCACTATATTTGCCATTTAGATTGTTTAATATATGATTTAATTATGTGATTTGATCATAAAATGATTGATTCATTGCTAGTTGCATTGCATCAAAAGGTGGCGGCATATGGTGCGCATGGTTTTAGCACCTCCATGGTGCGCATTGTGTTTGAGTTTTGAATGTTCAATTGTTGTATGATCTAAGGCTCATCCCATGACTAATTAAAATGTTTAATTAGGAGTTTTAATCATACAATTAAATTTTGATTCAAATATAAATTTTTAAATTTATTTGAATGTGATTCAAATCTGAATTTTAAATTTGTTTGAATGTGATTCAAATTTAAATTTTTAAAATTGTTTGAATATGATTCAAATCTGAATTTTTAAATTTGTTTGAATGAGATTCAAATCTGGATTTTTAAGTTGAATATGAGATATTGAATTTAATCTTAGTATGTATGTTTTATTTAATTGTTAAATGGTGATATGCATGATGGATGATCATGGACAATAAAAGACCAGTGTGATTGGATTTATTTCTTTTATGTTTCTTTCGATTGTAAATTAATTAATTTATTTTAGTGGCATGTATTATAAAGGTTGTGATATTTTTGGATTGTAATTTCATTTATTTGGTTCTTGTAAATTTGCCTTTGTAACACCCTTATATTCGATAGTGCGTTCTACTGTTCCGGTGACCAGTGTTTGTCCGGACAGCTAGAATGCCTGGAATTATACTTAAATATTAATGAGGAGACATGAAATAATAAAATACAATAGAGGAAAATACAAGAAAAACAAAGGAAAAATAAGAGCAATGAAATGTAACTAAGTTAAACGAGCCAAAATCGTAGTGATGGGTGACCGCACCGGAAAGTTACGGCGTGGACCGTTGACAAGCCCTAGACTGCGGGAAACTCTGGGAAATATTTTTAAGATTTAAATAAACATCTATTGAGGTATAATTGACTTAGAAAATGTCAAAGAAAGATTAATTAATTAGTACAAAGAAAAATGAAAAATCGAGAAACTGACAAAAATCGGTGTTACCGAAAAATCGAAAATACAACCCGAATAAGGGCATTATGGTCATTTGACACCCCAAGTTGCCTTTTGACCTAAATGTCCATTAAAAATAAATGATATTAAACTTTGAAAATGTCATGAAAATTAAAATTATGGTACATTGTAGGAATAGTAAAAGAATTGAGGTAAAATGTGTGAATTGTGAAACTCTGGATTATTAAATCTTAAAACTAAGTTAGTGTGTCACACCCTACCCCTCCGTAAGATGTAACATGATCCCGTAGTACATCTAATGAATTACCATACTTCACCTACCGGTAACCCATTAAATATACTACAATATATTTTAAAACCAATTTCTTACATTTTGGAAGTGGTGAGCGTTTTGGTAGGAATTAAAAACATTTAATTGAAATTTCAAAACTAGTAAAAATTTTTATCCATTTTTATTTGTCCGCAAATTTTGAAAAAAAATTTGACAGAGTGCCTTTTGTATTTTGAGAAAACAGTTCTTCAAAACCTGAAAATAAAAACACTCCCAATATTTTTCTCAATCACAACTCCATTATTCAATCTCATTTCACAAATCAACACAAGCAACTCAATACACAGTTTAAATTATATCAAACATTGAAACCTCTCATTAAGGTAACAAAATTAATATTTACATTCATGGGATCATAAAAAATTTAGTAGTGCAAAACTTTATAAATACATAAAATCTCAAGATAACCTTATAATAATTTGTATTTCATTACAATCCAAAAATATATTACAAAAGAGTTGGTACAACTACTCAAAGTAAATTTCATACATACAATTACAGAATTACATCAAAATCTAAAGTACAAGGGTATACCTATGATATACCCGAAGATAGTCTCACTATGCCTTTCAGTAATCTTGCTCAGTTGCTTTATATTTTCTTTCACCTGCGACAGCATACAAAGCTATCGCTGAGTGGTGAACTCAGTGGTGCACAAACTAATAATTTAAAACTTAATACAAGTTATGCTTGACAATTCATAACAAATAAAAATTTAAAATTTCTAAATTCTTCAAAATTCATAACATTCAGAAATCAATATTTTCATTCATGTAAATTATTCATTTGAATAACATTTTGATCAAATAGTAACTATTTATCTACATTTCTTTTTAATCCCGAAACAATACGAAAATATTTTGAATCACTGACAAATTATTTATTTCAACCACAATTTATGAAACTATGCATAATTTAAAGGGTGTTGCCAATAATTCACACAGTTTAACCCATAACCCAAAATTCAAATAGATGCCGTGTTGTACACCATGACATTTTACACTCTCCCAATAACCGAGGCTAAAAGGGAGGAATAAAGACTAGCTAGTATATATGAGTACTCATTCAAACTCTTCCCTAACTGGCTAGCCAGAGAGGAAGGAACTCGCCCCATTTAGTGGAGGAGATATCTCACTAGACAAGCTAATGAGAATTCACAACATATTTTGCCATGTCAACTGTGGTTTCAAATCATATTCAAAACAATTTCTATTTACAAAGTGTTTTCAAATCATCAACATATTTAATCATCATAAATTCATGCTCAAGGTTGGCAACACATCAAACTTAAAATTTACAATCCTCAAAACCATGCAATAAATCCTTAAATGTATAAGAAAATTTACATTTAATTTATACAATTTCATTCAACAAATTAAAATCCTCAACACAACAAAATTATAAATCATAAAATAAACTTGTTCAAATCAATTTAGAAGTGAAAAGTAACAAAATAGTTAGTTGTGCACAAACCTTATACGAGTCGCCTCTTGGCCTTGACTCGATTCCTCGGGTTCTTTCCCGGTGTTTTTTTCAACTGAAATACACAGTTTCACAGTGTTTCAGTATCATAACTCATCATAAATCCAAAAATAAATTCAAATTCACTTATACCTAGCTTTAATATGCTAAACTTGACATTCTTTAAATTTTGTATTTTGAGGTTACTATTCACGATACTATTCAAGTCAATTTGTTGACTTTCTAAGGCTTAATAGGTATGAGAATTCCAACTTTACCCGCATACCACATTTTGGTTACTAAATTTGTTAGTTTTGGTTGTTTACTCAAATTCTAAGTCTTTTAGGCAAATTTGTAAATTTTCAGTTTTGGGTGTCTTATGTTGCATTGTTCTATTGGTCATTTTACTATTAGAATTTGGCTAAGCTTTCTTCATAGAAAATTTTCCCTATTGTCTTAACTTTATTCTCCTTTTTGAATCACTCCAATTGGAGTTTTGTAGCTCAAGTTATAGCCATTTGAATCATGGCTACCGGATTGGACTTAACCCAGATTTTTGGGCACTAAACTAGTTCTGGCAGTTTTAAGTCACCAAATTTGGGTGGCCAAATGACTTGGTTAAGGGCATAATTTGGATTTGTTTTCTTCATGAAAGTTTTAGTTCTATATCTCAGCTATCCACTGGTAAAATTTCAGGTTATTTAGACCTGCCTAGCCTAAGTTATGGCCAAATGAACAAATACTGTTTATTTGGTCATTTTTGTACAGGTGAGACTGCATAAATCCGGATTTGATCAATTTGTTCACTAGGTTTTGGTCACTTTTTGGGCATGATTCCTAAATGAAAATTGTGTCATTTTGTGTTTATTTTCATTCACAATTGGCCTCACACCAATTGGACTTGTAAATTTTTAGTTTTGGTCCCTCAAAGGGACCTTGGTCCTACTGCTTGCAGCATGGCCATTTTCAATCCGAATTTAAACTCACTTCTAACACTTCCAACACATCTCAATTGGTCACAAATGACCATTTTTCTTCTCAAACAATGTCAAACATACCATTTGACCAATTCTCACATTTTTGCCTCCCAAACCCTAGGTCCAAATCACCTATACAACATTAATTCACCAAGATTTCATGTTTAACCTAACTAAACGCCATCAAACTCTAGGGTACCTTGGCTGCTGAAAATTTTTACTCATCATGCATGTAAGATTATTTTTATTTTCTTCACAATTTCCATGCATTTCAACTAAATTTCAAGTAGTATTTAAAGATTTAAAACCAATTTATACATACCTTGATTTATGGATTCTCTAATTCTCCAAGTCTCCTTCTTTTCTTCTTCTTTTTGTTACTAATCACTCCACCAAGGTCTAAAATCAAACTTTAATGTTAGTGGTTAGGGGTTTTATGGTGAGGAAGGGAGGAGAAATCAAGCTTTTAAGGGTTAAAAATGGTGGAATTGTGAGAGAATTAGAGAGAAAGAGAGAGTGACGGAAACAAGAAGAAGAAGACCACTTTTCTTTTTTATTTTTTTTTCTTATTTTTGAAATATTTATCCTCACTTTTTCATATTTTAAAATTATAATATTAATGAGGTCATGCTTGCATCACCATGATGATGTCATAAGTCTTTTTAATTTAATTTTCTTTTCCTTTTGTTTTTCCCATACTTCTTTAATTTAGTTCCATATTTCAAAATTTTCATTTCTCAGATTTTATTGGACAATTAGGTCAGGAGTCAGCTCTAGGAGTAAATTGACCAAATTGCCCCTCGCCGGTTCGACCCGGTTTGAAAATAATTCAATATTTCTTCCGAATCCCTGACCTAATTATTTGACTGGCTTAACAATTCTTTTTCATGATTTTCTCTTTTCCAATGTGTTTGTAATAGTCCTAAGGACTGTAGCATCACATTTTACGGTTTGAAATTTGAGTTTAAATCGACTTCGCAGTCCTTCCCGAGAAGGTCACCCATCACTGTGACTCTCAGCTTGTTTAACTTCTTATGTTCTATTTTTCTTATTTATACTTAACTAATTGACAATTACTAATTATTTGTGTTTATGGCTTATCTAGTTGTTTTAAGTGTGGTTCTAATCCCCTTAATTGTCCAGACCAACACCGGTCACTGGAACAGTAACATATACCAAGCTATGCAAATAGGGGTGTTACAATTCACCCCCCCCTTAAAATAATTTCATCCTCGAAATTTTACGTGGTATCAGTCTCTGAACACTTGTGGGTGTTGTCTCCTCATGTCCTATTCACGCTCCTAAGTAGCTTCCTGGCCTGAATGATGGTTCCTTAGCACTTTAACCAATACTATTTACTCATCGATTGCTCACCTCGTGTGCCAAGTTTCTTATGAGCTTCTGTCATAAGTTAGATTCAAATTCATTTCAATTTTAGAGGTAAGCAAATCTCTGTGCTAGTGGATCCACTCTTTCTAGGACCTCGTATGATCCAATGGGTGAGAACTTAGTTTTACTCTTTTCTTATCAAATCTCTTGATCATTTGATGCAACCTTCAGTTTAGTTTAGAATATTTTAGTCTTTTCTTGTTGTTGTTTTAGCAATTATTTTCCTTTGTAGTCTTTTTTTTTTTTAAATGACCTTGTTGGTCATATATGAATTGCTTATCTCTTTATTAGCGATAGGTCCATAACCATTATTTTACCATCTCCATTTATGACCAAGGCCTATGTGCCATTTTGCACTATCTTGTTTGCTTTTGTTTAACTTATTTCCTTCTTGATAAAATAGTTCGGGATATCATTACGCGTCTTAAGTAAGTTGTTTGCCTTGGTGGTAATTCCTCATCTAGTGTTTTTCTTTTTTTTTTTTTTTTTCATTCAACAACTTAACTTTATTTATTTTATTCCTCAGTCTTATCTTCTTCCTTAACTTGACTATCGAGTCATGATTTAGCACCTCTTATCATCCCTAATAAATCCACTATACTTCAATATTACTTTGATTTGGTCCTCTGACCATTCTAGTCAACACTTTAACTAATATTCATAACGTTTCTTTATTACATTCGCACCAACTATTCTAATTTTTACTTCCACAACTCTTTTATCTATCAATATTCTATAGCTTATTTTCTTCTGGTTTACGATCATTACCCTTTTTTTTTTCAACCACAAACAATTCTTTAATCTTAAGAAGGGAGTTTACCGGACTCTCCTGTTTCCCATACTACTCAAAAGTTTCGCTTGAATTCTAATCTAATCCTTATGATCCGCACAATAAAATTGTGCTCTTCCTAAAGAATACCTGGCCAACTAGTTCCTATCGAATTACTATTATCAGTAGAATATCATTTCTTAACTGTTTTATAAGTTATAATTGTCATCCATAGCATCCTATCTCTTTTAGGGGAACAAAATTATATTTTGTGTCTTACTACTATACAAATAGAATATTGTTCCTTACTAAACTTTGAGCAAAAGATCCATTGCAATATCAAAACAACTATAAACCCCATATCAGAGACTACATGACTTAGCCCTATAGGTGTTATTTTTAAATTTTTACCATGCTAAAATCTCTAGTCCCATAACAATTCTTGATGTACTATAATTCATGCTAGGGTAACGGAGTCTTTAACTCTCACTACCTTGCAACCATGATCTTTTGATATTATAATTATAGAGTTTTAAATCCTGAATTAGGATTTTCAAACTCAGTTCTAGTAATAAAACTCTATTCTGGTATATTTGTACCAGAGCGAAAATCATTTATAACTATTCTTATCCTTATGTACTATTGGGTTGTACGTAGCTCTACACAATAAATCTCAAGTCAGTACTGTAATCTACAGCTTACAGCACAAACATCAAGAATATTACATAGTTACTACGATACATCTCAATAGATCAAACTTTCCTATGTCTTATTTCTTTCAAATCCACTAATATCTTAAACTTATTTTGATTATGGTACTTACTGACATCTATCAACAGTAATACCTTTACTTCCATCTAGGGCAGATATATTGCTATAACTTACTTTTTGGTCCTCTTGCCTTACCTAATTAGGCTTACTAATTAACTTTATAATTTATCGTAGTCTAGGAGATGTCTCTCACTAGAAACTTTTCCAAAATTAATTCCAATCACGCTTATTATCGCAATTCTTATCCTAAAAGTCTAATTACTAACACATTAAAATTTATCTCCATGCAAGGGAATAGCAGTAGAACATACAATTTTAGCATTAGTATATAAACAAGTAGAGCCGGAATCAAATAGTACATAATTATTCCTTTCACAAGTTAAGAACATACTGACAATTACATCTGAAGTCTCTGCTTCTTCCCCTCGATGCATGGCATTCCCTCTTTCTAACGTATTCCTCTGCTTGGGTTGGTCCATTGTGCGAGGATTACCCAAAGTGCTGTCTCTACTTCTAACTTTGCCCCTACTAACTATTAATGAGCCTCTAAAATCAGAATCTTGAACTGATTCCTCTAGTGTAGTATGTGGCATAAATCGACGTGCGCTAGTACAATCTCGGGCGAAATGTCCAATTCCACCACAATTGAAGCAAGCTACAGTGATCCTATGGTAAATACCCCCATGAAATTTTCCACAAATGTCACAAATACGGATAGGGTAGGAACTTCTGGTTCTTTGACGAATGGTTCTTGATTGCTTCCGCCCTGAAGATCCAGCTCTGTCATACTTAGGAGCTCGAGGTCCCTCAAAATCTTTTCTCTTTCCCAAATTACTACCTGAACTTTGACCGATAAGTTTCCCACTTTTCTCTTTTTCATGCTGCTCTTGAGGGGGTTGGGATTGTACTTGGGCCTGGGCTGACAGATTATCAGCCATTTGCTGAAAGAACATGGCCATCTACTAGGCTGTTTGTGCAGTAATTTATATAGGAGGGACTGGTGCAGTTGGACCTCCAACGCTCTGCAAAACTGGGGCCTCTCCTTATACGTTAGCTGTATCAGACTGCTCTATCGTTTTATCCCCCTTGTCCATATCTATTCACAGGATTTTTTTTTCTATTTCCTGTACAACCAACATAAGGAGATTTCTCCCCGTTAGTTCATATTTATGATGTAAATGTACTATATGTATCAAACATTCGAGCAATTGTACTTATCAAAAAATATTTCAAATTCACAGTTCAAAATTTACTTTAAAACCTTTGCTCTGATACCACTAAATATGTCACACCCTACCCCTCCGTAAGATGTAACATGATCGCGTAGTACATCTAATGAATTACCGTACTTCGCCTGCCGGTAACCCATTAAATATACTACAAGGGATTTTAAAACCAATTTCTTACATTTTGAAAGTGGTGAGCATTTTGGTAAGAATTAAAAACATTTAATTGAAGTTTCAAAACTAGTAAAAATTTTTATCCATTTTTATTTGTCCGCAAATTTTGGAAAAAAATTCAACAGAGTGCCGTTTGTATTTTGAGAAAACAGTTCTTCAAAATCTGAAAATAAAGACACTCCCAATATTTTTCTCAATCACAACTCCATTATTCAATCTCATTTCACAAATCAACACAAGCAACTCAATACACAGTTTAAATTATATCAATCATTGAAACCTCTCATTAAGGTAACAAAATTAATATTTACATTCATGGGATCATAAAAAATTTAGTAGTGCAAAACTTTATAAATACATAAAATCTCAAGATAACCTTATAATAATTTGTATTTCATTACAATCCAAAAATATATTACAGAAGAGTTGGTACAACTGCTCAAAGTAAATCTCTTTCTCATGTTGAACTAACAAATTTTTGTGGACTAGTTTGGGGTCAAAGTAGGTTTTAGTGGTGGTAATCAAGCTTGGATTCAAGTCAACAAATTGACTTGAATAGTGATGTGAATAGTAACCCCGAAATACAAATTTTAAAGAACATCAAGTTTAGCATATTAAAGCTAGGTATAAGTAGATTTGAATTTATTTTTGGAGTTATGATAAATTGTGCGTCACACCCTACCCCTCCGTAAGTCATAACATGATCCTGTAGTATACCTAATAAATTACCAAACTTCGCCTACTGATAGTTCATTAAATACACTACACAGTGATGAGCACTTTTGACAGGTATTAAAAATTTTCATTTACTGAAGTGAAACTAAATAACAAATTTGAGTATCAATAATTTCTGTAAAAATTTTGGCAGAGTGCCATCTGTATTTTGAATAAAACAGTTCTTCAAAAACCTGTAAAAAGCACTTCTAATATTTTTCTCAATCTCAAACTCCAATAACAGTTCAACACAATAATTTCTCAACATTTATCAACTCAGTTCAACAATCAATTTTCCAGTATTTCCAAAAGATGAGATAAAACAAATGTCACAATATTTTTACAAGCCAAAATAATTTACAATTTTAGTTTACAACTGCTCAAGACCAAGTACAATATATACATACAGTGCATATACATTACAATAAAAACTACAAAATATGGCATACTCGATATACCTGGCGAAATCTCAAAATGTGGTACAAGCAGCCTACTCTGCTGCTCTGTCTGTCTGTCTACCTACGACAGCAATGAAAAAGCTATCGCTGAGCCAATGTCTCATTGGTGCACAACATTAAGAAAATACAATTTAAAACCATAAACCATAAATCATATGAACTGTGGATACTTAAAATCATAGTTAAATTCAAAAGACAGTGAATGTCATAAAGAATTCAAACTCTATTTCATAATATCACAATAAATGTCAATAAATCATACACACAGCTTAATCATGATTTCATAGTCCAATTCATCCCAAAAGCAGATGGCTAGTGAGGAATAACATAGCTAGCTAGCAATAACATGAGTACTCATCCTATTCGTCATCAACTGACATACACCTCAACACTTCAGTCAGAGAGAGAATTCAAAGCCAATTCGTCCTACTAGACAAGCTAGTGAGGAATTCAATCAATATACATAATAGTTGTGGTTTCAAACCATTTGCAATGTTTTTCAAGTAATAAGTATCCATCAAATATCATTTAAACAAATTTCCACAATTTAAACAATAATAAACAATTTGTCATAATTTATCAATTGAAAATTCAAAAGAAATAACTGTTGTACACAAACCTCTGATAAATGCCTCTTGGCCCTGACTCAGTGTTTCCTTCCCCTTCCCTGAGTCTTTGCTAACTGAAACACACAATTTGAGGTGTTTCAGTACTCATTTAAACTGTCTCTAACAATAATGTTTAATAATTAATTTATTTAATTCTATTATTTTCCTTAGTCAACCTAAAATGTTGACCCTCGATGTACTCTAGGTGAATTAGATTTAATGTTACCAATATGTCATATTTTACATTTCAATATGCTACCAATATAGTGCAACTTACCATTTTTACAAGTTGGCATTCATTGCCAAATTATTTTAAGCATCATTGTATATAAATGTCAAGTTCTCCATTTTTGTGTGCTAGATTGGTCTAGCTTAAAGTCCTATTTCTCTTGGTTTTTAGCTTCTGGTCAAAGAACAAAAATTGTAGATCTATGTCTTATTGCACGTGGGGCAAAATTTCAGGTCATTCTGAGTTGTATAGACCAAGATATGGTCAATTTACCAAAGCTGGACAGATTGCACTAAAATGGTAACTTTAGGTCATTTTTAGGTCATTTCTAGTTCTGGCAGTTTTTATACCCGAACTTGTGCAAGCTATTTGACTTGCTTATGGTCATTTCTGGGTTTTTGTTTCTTCATAAGAGTTGTATCTCTAGGTCTAATCTATTTATGGTAAAAATTTCAGGTCATTTGGACATGTTTTGAGTGAGTTATGGCTAAAAAACTAACTGCTACCCAAATGGTCAATTTTCAGGCTTTCAAGTCACTAATCCAGATTTGGTCATTTTTCAAGTTACTTTCTGGACAGAATTTAGGTAGGCTTTCTTCATGAAAGTTGGCACATTTTGTGCCTAGTTTCACCTCCAATTAGCCTCATACCAATTGGAGCCACATATTTAGGGTTATAGGTCTATTTGCACACTGCCCTCTACATGCTTTTCAAACACCAAACCAAACACATGTTTACCAATTACATTTTCACTTCTCATACCATTCAATCTCTACATTATAGGTCAACTTGGACAGAATATAACCACTCCAAAATACACCAAATACAGTCACAATTCACAAAGTTCAATCCCAACAATATATAAACATAAATATTTCTAATTATCACACATACTTCCATTAACAATTTGCCTACCTTATCACTATTATCCACACACATATATGCTGCCATTTTTTGTACAATATTTCAACAATATTTCATGAACTTAAACACTTCAATCTTCATCATGACGCTGCCAAAAATTTACACATACACACCCACTTACATTTTCCCTTTCAAGCTTAACATTCAAACTTCACACATGGAATTCAACTTCAATACAATTAAACATTTAAATCAACATCTCAAACAACCATTTACATGCAAAGATAAGTTGTACATGGTGAGGTTCCATGGCTGCTGAAATGGCTTAACTCCAATAATTCATCAAACCTCAAACTTCTTCCATAATTCAACTACCCACAACCTTAGTTATACTTTTAATGAAACAAGGATTGAAAATAACCACTTACCTCTTTTGGACTTCTTCAAAACCTCACCAAAACTTATCTTTCTTGCTCCAAGTATGCTGCCCAAGGTATGGTGGTCAAGTTTAATGAAGACAAGTAGAAGAAATTTGGCTTGAACATAGGTGGAGTGTACCTTGCATGTGGGCAGCCACGGATGACCCTTGGGAGAATTTCGGCTGGTGTGGTTTCTGAAGGTTGAAGATGAAGTTTAACCTGCCCAACTATTTAATAAGGTGTCCCACAATGTAAGTTAGTGGAGCACTAACTTTCCACTAACTTTAGGAAATGGTTTATTTATTTAAAGTTTCCAAATTCCCACATTTACCTCATTTCTTTGACTATTTAATTTATGTACCACTCTTTTAATTTTAATGAGATTTTCAAAATTTAATATCATTTATTTTTAATGGACATTTAGGTTAAACTCGGGGTGTCAAATGACCACAATGCCCCTATTCGGGTTGCATTCCCTATTTTTCGGTAACACCGAGTTTTGTCGTTTTCTCGATTTCTCATTTTTCTTTGTACTAATTAATTAATTTTTCTTTCATATTTCTAATGAAATTTATACTTCAATAAGTCTTTAATTATGTCTGAAAACTAAATTCCGAGGGTTTCCTATAGTCCTGGGGTCAGCTATTGCCTGCGTCGTAACTTCTCCGTGCGATCACCCATCGCTGCGGTGCTGGCTCGTTTAACTTAGTTTCATTTCATTGCTATTATTTTTCCTTTGTTTTTCTTATATTTTCCTTTCTTGTATTTCATATTTTACGTCTCCTCACTACTTTTAAATGTAGTTCTTGGCATCCTAGCTGTCCGGACAACACTAGTCACCGGAACAGTAGAACGCACTACCGAACATAGGGGTGTTACATTGTGATACTGAATATTGTGAAACTGTGTGTTTCAGTGGAAAGGAATACTAGGAAAGAACCTGAGGTGTCGAGTCAAGGCCAAGAGGCGACTCGTATAAGGTTTGTGCACAACATAGAATTTCTATAAATTTTCTTCTGCAAATTATTTTTGAATGAATTGAGATATTAAATTGTGACATAATTGGATTGAAATGTTTATTATGCTTTTGATTTAAATTGTTGAAAGATTAATTTTTTGTGTTTGAAATGACAATAAATGTTTAGTAAATTATTAAGATAGTTTTGAAACCACAGTGTCATGACCATATATTTGAATACCTCACTAGCACGACTAGTGGGGGAAATCAGTTTCGAATTTTGATTTCTTATCTGGCTGAAGTGTTGAGGTATGTGCCAGTAGAAGAAGAAAAAGAATGGGTTCCAATATATTTGAGCTAGCTAGCCTTGTGATATGACTTCTCCTTAGCCTCTGGCTATTGAGAAGATTATTGTTTCGAAAGGCATGATATAACTGTGTGTTTTTATAAAATTTGTTTTGAGACTTTCGAAATGAAATTGTTTGGATTAAAATTTTATAAGTCATGTTTTGAATTTATATCTCATGTTCAGTTTAATTTTTGAATAAGTATGATTTAAATTCTGCATAAAGGTTATTATGGTATGTTGTACACCACTGAATCATAGTACTCAGCGATGGCTGTTATTGCTGTCATAGATATAGAGACTAGAGGAGTAGCAGAGTGAGCTGCTAAGGATTGTGGAGCCACCTTCCCTGAAGTTTTATCGGGTATTTTTTATATCCTGATTGTAAAAATTATGTTGATGTATGTAAATGTAGAAAATGGTCATGAGCAGTTGTATAAAGTTTGTAATAATATTAGTTTGGATTTTTCTAATGTAAATTTTAGATGAATGTAAGTTGTTTTAATTTTAATGAAGTATGAATGAAAGTATTTTGTTTTAATTTGAATGAAATTACTTAGTATTATTTTAGATGTTATTTGAATTAGAAATTACTGATTTGAATTTTTGAAATTTGAGAAACGATGTTGAAATTGGTTGTGATGGAGGTTGATTTGATGAAGTTGATGAGATAAATCATTGGAAGTGTTTTTTTTCAGGTATTTGAAGAACTGTTTTATCAAAATACAGACAGCACTTTGTCGAAATTTTTCTAAAATTTGCGAAAAAATAAAAAGGGACAAATATTTTAACTAGTTTTCAAACTCTAATTAAATGTTTTAATACCTATTAGAAAATGCTCACCACTTCTAAAAAAGTAAGAAAATGATTTTAAAATCCCTTGTAGGGTACTTAATGAGTTATCGATAGGTGAAGTTCGATAGATCATTAGGTATTCTATGAGATCATGTTCTGCTTTATAGAGGGGTAAGGTGTGACAATCCAGTCCCGACATATCATTGTAACCCCAAGTGAATACGTCAATGAATTACGTTAGCAATTAAATCATGTCTTCTGATTCTTCATTATTCACTATTTTGAGTTCCTTTTTATTTTCCTCTATCCCTAAATTTAAGATACTCATTTCATCTCCACAGGGTACTAGAGTGGGTTCATTCGCTTTCCCCTGCCCTTTCACAGACTCTTCTTTGGAACCACTTGTGTCAATGGCGATTATTGGACTCTTAAAGTTAACAAAAGGAATTTCAGAGTTGATTGGATTATTATGGCTGGGTTGGTCAATCGTCCTGAAGAAATGAAAATGGAGTATATTAAAGAATAGATTTTAACAATGAACTTTTAAAAGAAAATATTGAACACAGAGCTTGGGAAAGTGCGCTATTAATTTGTTAAACGTTTAATCATAAGAAAAGGTCCATTTATAGAATCACACTTGACACCATGGATGGAGTAATCAAGTGTTGATAACAAAATATACTTTACTCGAAATAGAGTATAGGGATATCCTCGGCTTCCCAATTATCAAGCTCTTGCCCCTCAGCGATTGGAGAGATCAGCACTTCGGACATGGGATCTAAGTGTAGGATATTGATAGATAGCTCTGAGGGAGATTCTCCATCCTCTTCTTCTATGTTTTCAATGATTGGCTTGGTAAAAACATCTGCGATTTTCAGAACGTTTTTCATCATTCCAAGTGATTTGTAAAATCTCCAATCCTTGAGCATGTTCCTCATCCAGAACCTTCCGTGTCACACCTTATCCCTTGTAAGGCACGACATGTTTTTGTAGCATACCTAATGAATTACCGAACTCCACCTACCGATAACCCATTAGTTATGCTACAAAGGATTTTAAAACAAACCATAGCTTTTTATCTTATCAATTCTTTTGCAGAAAACTGTATGAGAATAGTTAAAATTCCATGTAAACATTCATTTGAAATAATGATAGACTAAATATTGCAAAAGTTACATTTTCATAAGTCTCAAAGTAAAATGCAAAATAGTTACAAACTCAAAATGTGATAGTAATGCAATGCTTTTAAATACAAACTGCTCAATGTCTGTACATCTATACATATAGGTATAAAATACATCCAAAGGAATCACAAGGGTATACCTAACGTAAATACCCACAAACAATACCAAAATGCTTCTTTCAAGTCTCTCACTCGACAGCCTTCTCCTTTCCCTTACCTGTGACAGCATAAAGAAGCTATCGCTGAGTATATCACTCAGTGTTGCACAACTAATAACTTTAAAACTTAAGGTAAAACACAATTTGTCAAAGCATAATAAATCACATTTTTCTTAAGCATGAAAACTTCACAATAGTTCTAAGTCTATAAAGGTCATTTATTGGAATAACATTTCAAATGAGAAATCACACTTCATAAATCACAATTTACAAAAGCATTAGTATTGCTAACATTAACACACAATTTAGGCCATGACACAAAATTTCAAGATCAGTGCCGTGTTGTACATCACGACAAAGCAATCTCATCCTCACTAATCGTCATTAATGAGGGAAGGGCTAGTTAGCTAATGAGTACTCATGTAGTCTTACCCCACTAACCGTTATTAATGGGAGACATAATCAATATCAATTATCAACCCCAAGTAGTCATTACTACTGGGGAGTTCAGAAAGGGACTGTCATGCTAACTGTGGTTTCAAAACAGTTTCCAAAAATTTCCCACTCAACACTCACATTTATAAACCAATAAACACATTTAAATTCATCATAATATCCATATAAAGGTGGCAACACCCAAATTTCTTAAATGCAAGAGAAAAACCATATTTCAATCAAAGTAAACTTGTTCAAAGCAAACTCATTTAATTTAACACATTCCAAGCAATTTACAAGTTTAAAAATGAAGAAAAGGTTAGTTGTGCACAAACCTTCAATAATTCTCCTTCTTTGTTACCTACTTCTCCTTGTCCATTCCAACTTCTTCTTCCACTGAAAATACACAAATAGAATACCTCAATACCAATCTCAATTGCTACCAAGAACTCATTACATACATGTCTAATGCATCCCAAGTTAGCTTTGAAAATTTTAGAATATTTTGGATTTGGGACAGCTTGGTGCCCCAATCTTTGAACCCAATTTTTACCTAGTTTGGATCATAATTTGGTTAGGTTTTTGTAGACCCTTATTTTGTGATGAGTATATGCATTGAGGCTGTGGCAAACCCGATGATGAAAAATTATATGACTGTAAGATGTAATTGGAGGCATGGAGCTGAATTATTAATTCTGTGGCATGATCTTGAAAAAATAAAAATAAAAATAAAGTTTTGGGGAAATTAATTTAATAAATTTAAATAAAATTTTATTTTATTTAAATTTAATATGGGTAGTTCTTAAATGGATCTAATTCAGTTTAATTGGGCACCATGGGCCTAAAAAAGCCTAGTTAGGAATTTTAAATGGGACCCATTTAATTATTTTCTGAAAATTAAAATAACAAAATATCTTTCTCCTCCTTGGCCCCACTCTCTTCCTCACTCCCTATTGGTGTCACCCCCTTTCCCTCTCTTTCTATTGGTTGAAACACCTCACCCATATTCCAGTCTCATCCAAATTCATCAACCCTAGTCATTTAAGTTATCTGAACTTTATCACACTAGGACTCCAAACACTACCACACCTCTTCCTCACTCCCTATTGGTGCCTTCCATTTTCTCCTGTCTTCCTATTGGTTGAAACACCTCACCCATATCCCAGTCTTATTCAAATTCTGCAATCGTAGTTGTTTAAGTCATCTAAACTTTATCACCCTAAGACTCCAAACCCTATCACACCTCTCTCCCAAAACCCTATAAATACCCTACTAGAGAAGGAAAGAAAGGATGATGGGGGGAAAGAGGAAGAGAAAATTCAGGGCTATAAGAAATTTAGAGATATTCAAGACTTTTTGAGTTCTTCTTTATTTTTTCTTTTCTTCAAGAAGATTTTCATACAAGATTTCTGGAAGGTCAGTTTTTATTGTTTTCTGTTCAAGATCTATGCCACACAATATTTTAATTCTATGCTCTTTGTCTTTAATTTATTTTATATGTTCATATACATCATGTAATCATGTTTAATTTGAGGGGATACACAACTCTGCACATGTTTAGTTTCTGTCTCTTGTATTTTTATTATTTTTCTTTATTTTCTGAATCTGTAAAAAATTTGTAAAAATTATATTCATATTCTACACAAAATTCCATTAATTTTAGGCTCAAGAATCACAAAAAAAGCTTTAATATTTTGTAAGTTATGGCTGTTTGAATTTAGGATTCCTGTAAAATCTGATTTGCAGGATATCCGAGTTGTGGAGCCCATATCTCCCTTGTTCCTTAATATTTTTTTGTAAATCTAGTGTCTAAAATTAACTTCAGAATCTTATGAATCTTTTCCAATTAGTTTTGCATTTATATCTGTTGTGGTTAATGAGTTATGAATTTTACAAAAAAGTAGTACGATTCTGTCACTTAGAAAAGTTATGATTTATGTAGACCATTCGGTTAGGGTTTTGTTTGATTTATAAATTTTATAATCTTGTATGATATATAGGCTATCTACTGTAATTGTTTTATGATTTTTAGGCATGTATAACTATTTTTAAAAAATCAGATTTCTTGCTACTGTTAATCTGCCATAATTTGGAAATTGTATATTTATGCATATTCTTGTATTTTCTTGGGTTTTAATTGATGTTTGATATATTTTTCTTTGTTCTTTTAATTCAAGAAGTGTTATGAAGTGTTTAGATAATGTTAGAAGACTTAGACCATTAGGTGGTTGTAACTAATTAGGAATCTTAACTCTTTAGGAGACTAGAGTTAGAATCCAATGTAAATTGTTATTAATATTTTCTTTATTTCTTTTATTTTCTTTAGTTTCTTTATTTTTTATTACAAACAAAATTGGTAAGTAGCCCTAAGGTAAGTACCAAAGAGGGCGTTTGCGTGGAGCTTATACGGAGCTAAATGGGAGTAAGCCATGGATATCATTGCCATACTAGAAGAGAAGACCCTTTTTTAAGGGTAGCTTGCCCCAATAGCAACTGCATTTACCAACAGGTAAGTAGCTCTAAACTTCTCGAATAACCATTGGTATGAAATTGTAGTAATAATAGAACTTTTATTTGGTAAATTAAAATTAACTTTGTTTTTAATTTAACTGACTTTTGCATGTAATTAATTTAAATAAATACTTTGTAAATTAAAATTAATCTTGTTTGTAAATTAAACTAACATTGGCATGTAAAATAAATTTAATTTAATACTTGGTAATTGTAAAATAAATTTGCATGTTAGAAATCTTTATTAGGTTGTGATTGTTTGGGCCTTATGTGATATTAGAATAAATTACACATGTACATAATTAACTTAGTTCAATTGTCCTTAGGGTAACATGGTGAAAATTAATTAATTAGGTTAAATACAAACGTAGGGTTATTTGAAATTGAATTTGTTTGTAAATCAAATTCTCAATAATAAATTAATTTTAGTCATCTGGTAAATATCATTTAAATAATTAGCAACCCCATAGATAGGAATTACTGGTGCATGAAAATTGTGTGTAAACAACAACCCTTTTGTGAATTACTTACGTGTATAGGATTAGAATTGCATTTTTTAGGATAAAGTTTAATAAAGGAATAATAAACAAGACTTCTAAAAACATTAGTAGAGGACTGGCACTCGAATCAACGAGGTTAGACCAGGCGTAAGGGGTGCCTAACACCTTCCCCTTACGTACCCACTATCTCGAACCTAGACATTGGGCTATGGTAATGACGGTTGTGGAAACTCTGCAAGGAGCAAGTTGCCATCCATGACCCTCGGAAGAAACACTGAATATGTCTCGGTTATTACCCGGGTGGCGACTCCTGTCTATCTATGCATTCGTGGCATAAATCCTTAGTACCGTGGTAGTGTTATGGGAAGACGGTACTTACCAGTGGTTTGATTCTATTAGGATTGTATGAAGTGCATGTTTAGGAAATGCTGTCTAAGGAGGTGGTACTTAAGTGAGACCATTGTGACTCCACCATCTTTCCTGGGCATTACCTGGTGCATTTTATATAATTCCAATGGATGATATTTCGCCTCACGGCCCCTTCCCCACAGTTTGGCGACTCCACTGGGGACTAAATGGATAGTTACTCCAACATGTTTCTATTAGTCTAATATTATTCCTCTGTTAAACTTCTTGCATTGCACTACACTATCACACGGATCGCCCTTACCCTTTTAGCCCCGTTAGTACTAGCCAAGGAGACCATGGTTCTACTCGAGCTATGATGAATTGGTGAATGCTAGCACCCCATGCCTGTACCTTTGAGTAAATAAAAGAGCCATAGCTCTGGCCGTTGTGCTTAATGGACAAGCTCTCGCATGGGTGACCCTTTTCCTACCTGATGAAGCCCATGAGCCATAGATTTTAACCCTAGGTACCCCGTAGATTTTTGTTGTGCTAGATTTATAACCTTACTATTCAAACCATAAGTTCTAGTGGTAGTTGAGATGAACCTAGGCCTATTCATAGGCCCAATGTGTGTATAGGCCCAAGTCCATTTCAAAACCCATATTAAGCAAGAGGATGCTTACTTATGGTTAAACTTTAAGGATACAAATCCTTTGTTTGTGAGGGAAGGATCGTCCTGGACCACCCCCTGTTGGTGTGTCCAGTGTACCATAGCCTAGGATAGAATTTTTTTTTTTTACCCTGCACGTGAGAGTTGAAGGTATAAGGGGGCGAAGATTCAGTTCTGGAGATTTTTTTTTCAGTTTTGATTCAGTCTTTGGTCCGATTTTAGTTCAGTTTATATGGTCTGGTTTTGGGTTTAGTTTTGGTTCTATTGGTATGGTTCGATTTTGGTTTAGTAAAAGTAAAGGCAAAAAAAAAAAAAAAAAAAAGAAAAAAGAAAAAAAATGGTCCATTCATGCATTACATTCATGTACGTAGCATGCTTAGGTTAACTCTTAAATCCTATTTTTTTGAGTAAACATAGCCTTAAAGCACACCAAAGAGACTTCCAATCAGGTCACTTGGGTTAGGGAAGGGAAGAGACTAGTAAGGATTTCACCTGCACTACTTAAGATGGAAGAAATTATGGTCGTGCTTGATGAAATATTGAATGCCAAGATGTTTGAGCTAGAAGAGACAATTGTGGTCAACTTTAGAAAGAGGCCCCAAGGTAAGCCAATTAAGTGGCATTAAAGTTATTGAGGTTCAAATTGTGTCTCACACCCCAAGGAGATTTTTCCAATTCAACCAACCCTTATCCAAAGTTTTGGAGAGTCTCAAAGCTCAAGACCTCCTATAACTCTTAGCACCCAGACCACTACCAAATCCACTCCCACCTAGCTATGATATCAACCAATGTGGCCGATCCTACCAAGCCCACAGTCATAACACCGACTGATGCTTTCAACTTAAGCATGATATCTAAGACTTAATTGATGCTAAAAGGATGATTGACCCAGAAAATCAACCCAAAAGCCCCATGCCTAGCCAAAATTTCCACCTATACCAGGTCTCTACATGATCTCCATCACCCTAAAAAACCCTAACAGAATTATTAACTTTATCCAACCCATCCAAAAGCCCAATGAACTTATCCAATCCATCCAAAAGCCCAATGAACTTATCCAACCCATCCAAAAGCCCAGTGAACCTATCCAACCCATCTAAAAGCCCAATGAACCTCAGTCTATAATGGTTGTTGACATTTGTGATAATTCTAGCTATGATGAGGGTCCTTTAGATGTTTTGACCAATTTTGATGAGGAGGTAGTTGCATTACAACTAGATGGTTCAGTTCTAATAGTGTTTGATTTTCAAGTTATCGGGATCTATAAAAACTAGATGGATCTAAAAGTGGCTACTATGAAAAAAGGGATGAAGTTTTTTCTTAGCACAAGCCTTGGAGAAAGTATAGATGGTGTGGTGACTTTTCTTGAGATGAAGGTTTAGATCACAAGGTATGGTTTGGGCTATGAGCCAACTAAAGAGGAAAAAGAGTCAAAACCTCCTAAGTTCTTGAAAGAGAGGGGCAATTACCTAGACATATGATTAGGGGTTACTACATGTGAAAGTGCTAAAGCAGAAAATCAGGACCATTGATCTAAGGACAACATGGAAAGCTAAGCACCTAAAGTTACACTCCTAAGTTTGAGTTTGTCTTTTGTAATGCTCACAGTAGTGATACAGATGTTTCCATTTCTGATGTACTTGATGCTGATTTTAAGGCGAAGATCAACAACATGACCAGTCCTTCAGCTTACTTGTTTGATGTTTATTCTAATGGGCATATGCATGGCATTCATAATCATTTAGAATCAGTTTCTATTAATGCATCAAAACCGATCTCTATTAATTTGGGTACACCAAATAATCCTAAAGACATTAAGTTAGCTGAAGATTTAACCCAAGAAGAAAGAAATAAAGTTATAGCCTTGTTAACAAAGTACCAAGAAGCACATGCCTCGAGCTTAAAATCAGGTGATCGATTCCCAAGCCACATTGATGTCCCTGTTAGTAGTATGCCCTATAGCATATCATTTAGTATGTATCTTGTACATATTTTTAATAATAAAAGGCATTTCCACTTTTCCGTTTACATAATATATTTATGTGTAATAGAAAAGGTCCATTGATATTTTGTTAGAAATATTATTCTTAAGTTGTTAAGAATATGAGTGACAATATTTCTAGCACAAAGTATCATAAATAGGTTCACAATCGAGGATACTTCATAATAAGGACATGACTTATCTAGAAAGATTGTATTCATGTTTGTTCCCAAGTTATTTATATGAGATATAAATAAGATGGAATGGTGAGTCTCATGCCATATAACAAACATGATAGGCACTTATAAATGATAAGTAGGTCAACTAGTGACACTTATGACAAGCACATGGAGTTTACTCTTGTCAATGTTTTGTCATAAATCATATCGAGGCATATAATCTTTAGACACGAGATAGCACGCTTATCTTATATATAGGTAGTTTGAGTTTGATAACGCTTTCATACTTGTACTATGTATGGGTATATGGGCATGTGTTGGCTCTAGCTAGTTATATATGGAGGTAGGTGTTGATCAAGAAGGAATCTGCTCCTCTAAGTAAATAGAGATAAAATCCTATGTTCATTTAATTGTTCTTGATGTTTCAAGTTCCTTGCCAAGACAGATAGATTTATTCAGAAAAGAGTTTCTGATGAGAAAATCTTTTTAATCAAGAACTGGAATTAAAAGAGAACATAATATTCATAGCAAATGGAGTTTGACATAAGCCATGACTCCAGCTTGAGTTGGGATTTTGTAACAGAGAGATTCTAGTGCATGGTAACATATGATTATAGGTTCATTTAAGGTAAATCTTATTACTAATTGGGTGGCCATGGCATGCTATGCTAGGTGTTAACCATGGTCTATGAGGTTCATAAAATGATTTAGAGAAATCATTTATGGTAAGAAAGAGTTCTAATGATATTAAGAGTTTATATCATGTCTCATTGCCAATTAGTGATGAGCCTAGTAAGTCACACACATACACAAGTTATCACCTATTTAAATATGATTTAATTAATTAATTAAAGAGTTTAATTGATTAATTAAATAGATTTGGTTTGCAATTAAATTGCAAAGTCCCTAGCATGACTTGAAACCAAATCTAGATTATTGGATGTGTAGTATAAATTAAATTTATATTTAAAGTGTTTAAATATGAATTTAATTGATGAGAAATTAATTAATAGAGATTAATTAATTAATTTATATTTGATATAAATTAATTAGAAGAAGAAAATAATTATTTTGGGTTAAGAACTCAAAATTAAGACACAGGGGCATTTTGGTCATTTCACAGTGTGACACGTGGCACCATGAGATGGTGACACATGGCATAACACATAAGCTTGCCAAATGTTTTTTAATCATATAAGATGATTAAAATCAAGATTAAACATAGGTTTGACACTTGGCACAATGTGATTGGGTCACTTAAACCTAGAGCTAATCAAAAGGTGACATGTGGCTAGGGTTTAATGTGTTAACCTAGCTATTTAAGTGTGGTTATGAAAAGAAAACATAACCAGCAGCCTCTCCTCTCAATTGTCACGCCACTTTGAGCCTCTCCAGCTATTTCTCTTCATCTCTCATCAATTCAAAGAGATTAGCCATCAATCTCTTGAATTAAGAACACTAGAAATTGTTTCTAGTGTCCTGTCTACATCTCTAATCTCTTAAAAGACAGAACTTGAATTTCTAATTAATAGAAAAGGCTTTAGAAGCTGTTCAAGGGCTGCCATAGGTGTTCTTGGTGTGGACAAGCTAGAGGGACAACATCCGTGTCTCAAGACGAATCTCAAAGGCGCAGACATTGCTGAGACATCAAGAGGTTAGTGTAATCGTTCTTGATTTAATCTAGGGTTATAAAATTAATCTGATTAATTTTAAAATCTTAAATGGCAAATACAGATCCAAAAACATATTAAAAGAGTTTTAATATGTTGTTTATCATTGAAATCAAATAGATAAAAAAAAATCTTGCATGGTGCATGTGACCCTAGGTGAAATTTTTGAATTCAATGGTATAATCTTGTGTTTTTCACGCTTCCGTTCCTTCAGTCCCCATAGGAAAAGAGTGATCAAAAGTTGACTTAGCTAGTTATCCTAATGAGGAGTAAAATTTAATGCTATGAAGGATTAATAGTAGCACAGGTGGACCTAGAGGGAGAAGGAAAATTATATGAAGACATAAGGAGGTATCTGGAAGTGAGAGAATACTCACAATAAGCCTATAAAAGAGATAGAGCAATAATTCATAGATTAGCCACTCAATTTACTTTAGCTGGGGGGAAATTCTACAAACTCTTATGTGTGATAGAAAAATAGGCTAAGCAAATAATGAAAGAAGTACATGCAGGAATGTGTGGTCCCCATATGAATGGAAAGGTTCTAGTTGAAAAAAAAAATGTTAGAAACATATAAGGATTGGCCTTAAAAACTCCTTTATGTTCTTTAAGGTTATTGTAGTACTACAAGGACATCCACAAGGGCAACCCCATTCTCTTTAGTGTATGAGACTGAAACAGTGCTACACATTGAGCTAGAGGTCAAATCCTTGAGAGTGATACTAGAAGCTAAGATTCTGGAAAATGAGTGGGCCCAGAAAAGATATGAAGAATTAGCTTTGATTGATGAGAAGAGGATGCGAGCCTTGTATCATATGCAGGCTTATCAGAGGAAGATAGCAAGGGCCTTTAATAAGAAGGTGAAGCCAAGAAAGATCAAAGAGGGAGACATGGTTTTGAAACAAGCTCGGCCCATCCCTTTTGATGAAAGAGGAAAGTTTAAGCCAAACTAGGATGGTCCATACATAGTCAAAAAAATCTTGCTACTATAAGAATATCAGACCTGGATGGGAATGAATTTCAAGAACCAGTCAACTTAGACAAGCTCAAACGGTACTTTGTGTGAGATAGGCCCGCTAGGCTGAAAACTTACAAAAGACGGTCTAGGCAAAAATAAGGGTAAAAAAAAAATGCTAGATTGAAAACTTGCGAAAGGCGGTCTAGGCAAAAAGAGAGATGAGAGAAGATCTGGATGGAAAACCTGAAAAGGTCATTCAGCAGGTTATAAAGCTTATTTCTAACTTTGAAAGGTTAGAAATTTGGCAAAACTAAATGTAAGAGGAAGTAATGGTGTACCTGAATAAATAAAGAATTTTTTATTGCATTGACTAGGAATGGGTTTTATTTAATTATGATCGCGAATGTTTGTGTCTTGAGGGATACATCAAATGACTAAGTAATTGAACTGCTTTGTTTTGATTTAATCTATGTCTTCTGAGCATGACAAGATAAGTGCTTGATATGAATGCCCTGGTAATTGTATAATTTAAAAAAAAAAAAAAAGGAGCTCGCTAGGTGGAAAACCAGGAAGGGCCGCTTAGGCAAAAGTTAGAGCAAGCCCGCTGAGATGAAAATCCAAAAGGACATTTCAGGCAAAAGTTAGGGCACAGAGAATAGAGTTCATGGAAGAGAAATGAATCAAGGCAGAAACCATAGGGGTAGAGAAGAAAAAAGAAAAATCAGAGGGCAATTGTATTGTGACCTTAAGGAAGTCTTTTCGGTGAATAATTTTCCTCAAAAATTTTTGAGGCTAAAAGAAAGTTTTTGCAAAAAGAGGTCCCTCAAAGGACTAAGGTTTTTTTAGAATCTCTAGCAAAATCAGCATGCTCATGATAGGAAGCAACATACAAGAAGCACAAAAATCACAAAAAGAGTTTTGAGACCCAGTCATCTCAATTTTTTCAAATCATGAAATAGATATTTTTTGGTAAGTCCTTAGACGTTGTTTAGGGCACATGACATAGTTGTGTAAGGCATAGAAGAACATGCATCAATATGTCACCTGTAGGTGTGTAAGGCATAGAATAACATGCATCACCACAGTTTCAATTGTCGAACTACGAGGGGGTCTGATTCTTCCTCAGGATAGCGAGGGGGATACGTAGGTAGTTTAGGACCGCGGTCCTAAATACGAACCCACAACATTTCATGACAGATATTTTTTGGTAAGTCCTTAGACGTTGTTTAGGGGATATGGCATAGTTGTGTAAGGCGTAGAAGAACACGCATCAACATGTCACCTGTAGGTGTGTAAGGCGTAGAAGACATGCATCACCACAGTTTCAAGTGTCGAACTATGAGTGGGCCTGATTCTTCCTCAGGATAATGAGGGGGATACATAGGTAGTTTAGGACTGCTGTCCTAAATACGAATCCACAACATTTCAAATCACACAGTTGCCATTGTCATGAGACCATAGCTAGTCTCATGACACAGAGTGTATCGACAGAGCAAGATGCACTCAATTTTCACATGACACAGTTATCACTGTTATGAGACCGTAGCTAGTCTCATGACGTAGAGTGTATAGACAGAGCAAGATGCGCTCAATTTTCACATGACACAGTTATCACTGTTATGAGACCATAGCTAGTCTCATGACGCAGAGTGTATCGACAGAGCAAGATACACACATTTTTCACATGACACAGTTATTGCTGTTGTGAGACCGTAGCTAGTCTCATAACATAGAGTATATCGACCGAGCAAGATATACTTGATCCTCATAGCCAATGTTTCATAGTTATTAGAAATTGACGAAACTTGAGCAATGCTTTCGCATTGATTTCAACTTTCACCAAAGTGGGGGGTAAACTGTAGACCCTTATTTTGTGATGAGTATGTGCATTGAGGCCGTGGAAAACCCGATGATGAAAAATTATATGACTGTAAGATGTAATTGGAGGCATGGAGCTGAATTATTAATTTCGTGGCATGATCTTGAAAAAATAAAAATAATAATAAAGTTTTGGGGAAATTAATTTAATTAAATTTAAATAAAATTTTATTTTATTTAAATTTAATATGAGTAGTTCTTAAATGGATCTAATTAAGTTTAATTGGGCTCCATGGGCCTAAGAAAGCCTAGTTATGAATTTTAAATAGGACTCATTTAACTATTTTCTGAAAATTAAAATAACAAAATATCTTTCTCCTCATTGGCCCCACTCTCTTCCTCACTCCCTATTGGTGTCACCCCCTTTCCCTCTCTTTCTATTGGTTGGAACACCTCACCCATATTCCAGTCTCATCCAAATTCATCAATCCTAGTCATTTAAGTTATCTGAACTTTATCACACTAGGACTCCAAACACTACCACACCTCTTCCTCACTCCCTATTGGTGCCTTCTATTTTCTCCTATCTTCCTATTGGTTGAAACACCTCACCCATATCCCAGTCTTATTCGAATTCTGCAATCGTAGTTGTTTAAGTCATCTAAACTTTATCACCCTAAGACTCCAAATCCTATCACACCTCTCTCCCAAAACCTTATAAATACCCTACTAGAGAAGGAAAGAAAGGATGATGGGAGGAAAGAGGAAGAGAAAATTCAGAGCTATAAGAAATTTAGAGATATTCAAGACTTTTTGAGTTCTTCCTTATTTTTTCTTTTCTTCAAGAAGATTTTCATACAAGATTTCTAGAAGGTCAGTTTTTATTGTTTTCTTTTCAAGATCTATGCTACACAATATTTTAATTCAATTCTCTTTTTCTTTAATTTATTTTATATGTTCATATACATCATATAATCATGTTTAATTTGAGGGGATACATAACTCTGCACATGTTTAGTTTCTGTCTCTTGTATTTTTATTATTTTTCTTTATTTTATGAATCTATAAAAAATTTGTAAAAACTATATTCATATTCTACACAAAATTCCATTAATTTTAGGCTCAAGAATCACAAAAAAAGCTTTAATATTTTGTAAGTTATGGCTATTTGAAGTTAGGGTTCCTGTAAAATCTGATTTGCAGGATATCCGACTTATGGAGCCCATATCTCCCTTGTTCCTTAGCATTTTTTTGTAAATCTAGTGTCTAAAATTAACTTCAGAATCTTATGAATCTTTTCCAATTGGTTTTGCATTCATATCTGTTGTGGTTAATGAGTTATGATTTTACAAAAAAGTAGTACGATTATGTCACTTAGAAAAGTTATGATTTATGTAGACCATTCAGTTAGGGTTTTGTTTGATTTATAAATTTTATAATCTTGTATGATATGTAGGCTATCTACTGTAATTTTTTTATGATTTTTAGGCATGTATAACTATTTTTAAAAAATCAGATTTCTTGCTACTGTTAATCTGTCATAATTTGGAAATTGTATATTTATGCATATTCTTGTATTTTCTTGGGTTTTAATTGATGTTTGATATATTTTTCTGTGTTCTTTTAATTCAAGAAGTGTTATGAAGTGTTTAGATAATGTTAGAAGACTTAGACCATTAGGTGGTTGTAACTAATTAGGAATCTTAACTCTTTAGGAGACTAGAGTTAGAATCCAATGTAAATTGTTATTAATATTTTCTTTATTTCTTTTATTTTCTTTAGTTTCTTTATTTTTAATTACAAACAAAATTGGTAAGTAGCCCTAAGGTAAGTACCAAAGAGGGCATTTGCGTGGAGCTTATACGGAGCTAAACGGGAGTAAGCCAGGGATATCATTGCCATACTAGAAGAGAAGACCCTTTTTTAAGGGTAGCTTGCCCCAATGACAACTGCATTTACCAACAGGTAAGTAGCTCTAAACTTCTCGAATAACCATTGGTATGAAATTGTAGTAATAATAGAACTTTTATTTGGTAAATTAAAATTAACTTTGTTTTTAATTTAACTGACTTTTGCATGTAATTAATTTAAATAAATACTTTGTAAATTAAAATTAATCTTGTTTGTAAATTAAACTAACATTGGCATGTAAAATAAATTTAATTTAATACTTGGTAATTGTAAAATAAATTTGCATGTTAGAAATCTTTATTAGGTTGTGATTGTTTGGGCCTTATGTGATATTAGAATAAATTACACATGTACATAATTAACTTAGTTCAACTGTCCTTGGGGTAACTTGGTGAAAATTAATTAATTAGGTTAAATAGAAACGTAGGGTTATTTGAAATTGAATTTGTTTGTAAATTAAATTCTCAATAATAAGTTAATTATAGTCATTTGATAAATATCATTTAAATAATTAGCAACCCCATTGATAGGAATTGCTTGTGCATGAAAATTGTGTGTAAACAACAACCCTTTTGTGAATTACTTGCGTGTTTAGGATAAAGTTTAATAAAGGAATAATAAACAAGACTTCTAAAAACATTAGTAGAGGACTAGCACTCGAATCAATGAGGTTAGACCAAGCGTAAGGGGTGCCTAACACCTTCCCCTTACGTACCCACTATCCCGAACCTAGACATTGGGCTATGGTAATGACGGTTGTGGAAACTCTGCAAGGAATAAGTTGCCATCCATGACCCTCGGGAGAAACACTGAATATGTCCCGGTTATTACCCGGGTGGCGACTCCTGTCTATCTATGCCTTCGTGGCATAAATCCTTAGTACCGTGGTAGTGTTATGGGAAGACGGTGCTTACCAGTGGTTTGATTCTATTAGGATTGTATGAAGTGCATGTCTAGGAAATGCTGTCTAAGGAGGTGGTACTTAAGTGAGACCATTATGACTCCACCATCTTTCCTAGGCATTACCTGGTGCATTTTATATAATTCCAATGGATGATATTTCGCCTCACGCCCCGCTCCCCACAGTGTTCTTCATGAAAATTGTTCATTTAGGTCTTAGCTTTATTTTCCTTTTTGAATCGCCTAATTTAGAGCTGTGTAGCTCAAGTTATGACCAAAACACGGTTACGGTTCACGTCACTATTCATCCTGCAGATTCAGTTCTGGTAGATTTATCGATCCAACTTCGTTCAGCAATTTGATCAAGTTAAGTCCATAATTTGGTCTAATGTTCTTCATACAAAATGTTCTACTATGTCTTAGGTTTTCATTGGTTCAAGAATCGCCTAAATAGGAGTTTTCTAGAGAGAGTTATGGCCATGCAAAATTTACTATTTATATGGTAAATCTGCAGATTTCCAGATTTCTGCAGATTAGGTGATTCAAATTTGCTCAGCAATTTGATTGTGTTATGTTCATAATTTGGCATCAAGTTCATCATATCAAATGTTCTACTATGTCTTAGGTTTCCATTGGTTCAAGAATCGCCTAAATCGGAGTTTTCTAGAGAGAGTTATGGACATGCAAAGTTTACTATTCATATAGTCAAATTCTGCAAGTTCCAGAATTTTATCTCCCATTTCAATGCTTATTTCGGGTAGTTTAGGGTCATTTTCGGGGCAGGGTAACTTCACGAAAATTCTAGCCCTATGTCTTAAGTTTCGTTTTCAATTAGTTTGACACCAATTGGAGTTGTGTAGCTCAAGTCATGGGCTTCCAAACACACTGAATTCAGTGTGCAAAATTCTGCCCTAAGTTCAATTTTTCATTTCTTCAATTGTTCCCTCTAACCAACCTCAATTCACATTTAATTCACCCAAAATGACTATAATTTAATATTGATACATTAATGGCACTTCCTAACACAAAACCCACAATTTTCAAACACCAAATTTTGCAATTTTCCCTAATCCTACAATTTTGTTACTTCCATTCATCAACCCATTGTCAATTCAAACTAAATAAACCTCAAATGATCATAATTTAATACTACACACACTAATTTTACTCTCTAGCACCAAAAGCCAATTTTCCCATAAACCCTAATCTTCCATAATTCAATTTATGCAATCCCATGAAATCTTACTACTCCCAATCATGCATACTACCTCAATTTAACTTAGATTTATCATCAATTTAACTAAAATACATAAAAACCCTAATTTTCCCTAAGTTGGCCAAAACCCTAGTTTAGATTTCCATACATGTTTCCTTTCAATTTCTCATGTTATTTCATCACACCCAAACTTGATTTAAAGCATACTTGGTAAATCAAGCATGAAAGAGAGAGCTTACCTCACTTGATGATTTTTCCCACTTCTAATCTCTTCCAAATCTTGTTCCTCTTCTAATCTCTTGTTTCCCCTTGCTTTTAATCTCTAAATCAAAGATTAATTTGATGTTCTCTACCAATTAGATAGAAAACCCCTGGAGGAAAAGCAAGGAATTGAGTTTTGAGAATGGGTGTCAATGGAGAAAGACGGAAGAAGAAGAAAGAAAGAAAGAGAGAAGGAGAGAGAGTGGGTGGTAACTAAATGGGAAAGAAAGGGAAGAAATGGCTTTTTAATTTGTCTTATCTTTTATATATTTATTTCAATTAAAAATTTTAATTGTGTCAAAAATATCATAAAACTTACAATTTTATTTCCTTTATTTTCTTTTTATATTTACACTAAATTTTCCTCAATATTTCTTCATAATTCAATAATTTATTTTTATTTAATTAAATTGACCTTTTGGTAAAAAAAAATTAACTCTTAAAGTGAATTGACCAAAATGCCCCTTATCGGGTCATAATCTCTCTTTTACAATATACCTGGTGAATCCTTATATTTTTGGGTCACTTGAATTTTTATTGTGTCTATCTCAATTAATTTTTTATTTATTTTTGGTCCTCAAGATGTCTTTGAATAGTACTAGTCATAGACCAAAAATGGTACTATTCATAACTCGGAGATTCGGGGTGTTACAATTCTTCCCTCATTAAAAATAAATTTCATCCTCGAAATTTACCTGGTCTTAGTCTCTAAATAGCTGTGGGTGCTGTCTCCTCATATCCTCTTCACGCTCCCATGTAGCCTCCTGGTCTGAATGATGGTTCCACAGCACTTTCACTAGAGATATTTGCTTGTTCCTCAGCTGCTTCACCTCATGTGCCAAGATCTTTATGAGCTCTTCATTATATGTCAGGTCTGGATTCATCTCAATCTCCTCTACTGGCAAAATGTGAGAGGGGTCTGATATGTACCTCCTCAACATGGAGACATGGAAGACATCGTGAATCTTTTTCAACTCCGGAGGCAATGCAAGTCTATATGCCAATGGACCTACTCTTTCCAAAACCTCATACGATCCAATGAAGCGAGGACTTAGTTTCCCCTTTCTACCAAACCTCATGATCCTCTTCCATGGGGAAACTTTTAAGAACACCTTGTCACCCACACTGTACAGAATATCTCTTCTCTTTAGGTCAATGTAGGATTTCTGTCTATCCATTGCAACTTTGAGTCTGTCTCTAATGAGCTTAACATTTTTTTCCGTCTGCTACACTAATTCTGGGCCAATCAACTTCCTCTCGCCCACTTCATCCTAACACAAGGGAGTTCTACACTTTCTGCCATAAAGTGCTTCATATGGAGGCATCCTAATGCTTGACTGATAATTGTTATTGTAGGCAAAATCAATTAAAGGCAAGTGTGTGTCCCAGCTCCCTTCAAGCTCAATCACACAAGCCCAAAGCATATCCTCCAAAATCTGAATGATCCTTTCAAATTGGCTGTTTGTCTGTGGATGGAATGCTATACTGAAGTTCAATCTAGTTCCTAGGGCTTTTTGGATACTACCCCAGAATCTAGAAGTGAACCTTGGGTCTCTGTCTGACACAATAGACACTGGCACTCTATGTAACCTCACCACATCATCAATGTATAGTTTGGCCAATCTTTTCAGGCTGTAATCCATCCTCACTGGCAAAAAGTGTGTAGACCTGGTCAATCTATCAACAATAACCCAAACTGCATCATGATTCTGTTAGTAGTATGCCCTAGAGCATATGATTTAGTATGTATCTTGTACATATTTTTATTAATAAAAGGCATTTCTACTTTTCCGTTTACATAATATATTTATGTGTAATAGAAAAGGTCCATTGATATTTTGTTAGAAATTATATTCTTAAGTTGTTAAGAATATGAGTGACAGTATATCTAGTACAAAGTATCATAAATACGTTCACAATTGAGGATACTTCATAATAAGGACATGACTTATCCAAAAAGATTGTATTCGTGTTTATTCCCAAGTTATTTATATGAGATATAAATAAGATGGAATGGTGAGTGTCATGCCATATAACAAACATGATAGGCACTTATAAATGATAAGTAGGCCGAAACAGTGACACTTATGATAAGCACATGGAGTTTACTCTTGTCAATGTTTTGACATAAATCATATCAGTGCATATAATCTTTAGACCTGAGATAGCACAGTTATCTTGTATATAGGTAGTTTGAGTTTGATACTGCTTTCATACTTGTACTGTGTATGGGTATATGGGCATGTGTTGGCTCCTACTAGTTATATATGGAGGTAGGTGTTGATCAAGATGGAATCTGTTCCTCTAAGTAAATAGAGATAAAATCCTATGTTCATTTAATTGTTCTTGATGTTTCAAGTTCCTGGCCAGGACAGATAGATTTATTCAGAAAAGAGTTTCTGATGAGAAAATCTTTTTAATCAAGAACTGGAATTAAAAGAGAACATAATATTCATAGCAAATGGAGTTTGACATAAACCATGACTCTAGCTTGAGTTGGGATTTTGTAACAGAGAGATTCTAGTGCATGGTAACATATGATTATAGGTTCATTTAAGGTAAACCTTATTACTAATTGGGTGGCCATGGCATGCTATGCTAGGTGTTAACCATGGTTTATGAGATGCATAAAATGATTTAGAGAAATCATTTATGGTAAGAAAGAGTTCTGATGATATTAAGAGTTGATATCATATCTCATTGCCAATTAGTGATGAACCTAGTAAGTCACACACATACACAAGTTATCACCTAATTAAATATGATTTAATTAATTAATTAAAGAGTTTAATTGATTAATTAAATAGGTTTGGTTTGCAATTAGATTGCAAAGTCCCTAGCATGACTTGAAACCAAATCTAGATTATTGGATGTATAGTATAAGTTAAATTTATATTTAAAGTGTTTAAATATGAATTTAATTAATGAGAAATTAATTAATAGAGATTAATTAATAAATTTATATTTGATATAAATTGATTAGAAGAAGAGAAATAATTATTTTGGGTTAATAACTCAAAATTAAGACACAGGGGCATTTTGGTCATTTCACAGGGTGACATGTGGCACCATGAGATGGTGACACATGGAATTACACATAAGCTTGCCAAATGTCTTTTAATCATGTAAGATGATTAAAATTAAGATTAAATATAAGTTTGACACTTGGCACAATGTGATTGGGTCAATTAAACCTAGAACCAATTAGAGGGTGACATGTGGCAAGGGTTTAATGTGTTAACCTAGCTATATAAGTGTTGTTATGAAGAGAAAAAAGATAACCAGCAGCCACTCCTCCTTTGTCACGCCATTTTGAGGCTCTCCGTCTCTTCTTCTTCACCTCTCATCAATTCAAAGAGATTAGCCATCAATCTCTTGAATTAAAAATACTAGAAATCGTTTCTAGTGTCCTGTTTACATCTTTAATCTCTTAAAAGGCAGAACTTGATTTTCTAAATAATAGAAAAAGCTTTAGAAGCTGTTCTTGGTATGGACAAGCTAGAGGGACAACATCCGGTGTCCTGAAGACGCATCTCAAAGGCGCAAATACACTGCAGTGCATCAAGAGGTTAGTGTGTTTGTTCTTGATTTAATCTAGGGTTCTAAAATTAATCTGATTAATTTTAAAATCTTAAATGGCAAATACAGATCCAAAAACATATTAAAAGAGTTTTAATATGTTGTTTATCATTGAAATCAAATAGATAAGAATAAATCTTGCATGATGCATGTGACCCTAGGTGAAAATTTTGAATTCAATGGCATAAACTTGAGTTTTTCACGCTTCCGTTCCTTCAAATTCTTTTGTGTACGTGAAAGTCCTATCACAAAATCCATAGTGATTCTTTCCCATTTCCACTCGGGAATTGGCAATGCCTATAGTAACCCTTCAGGCACTTGGTGTTCTGCTTTACTTGCTGACAATTTAGGCATTTGGCAATATATTCTACAATGCATTTCTTTATTCCTCTCCACCAATAGTGCTCTTTCACACTTCTGTATATTTTGGTTCCACCAGGGTGCATTGCAAAAGGTGAATCATGTGCTTTCTTTAAAATGGTCTGCCTCAGTTCAACATTCTCAGGAATGCACATTCTACCCTTATATAACAATAAGCCCTCATCATTTACTGATAATTCTGGTTTCTTGCCATCCCAAGCCTCTTCCATTAACTTAACATACTTATCATCCTTCTATGCAACTGCTTTAATTTGTTCTGCTAGCATTGGCTTCACTTGCCAAGTAGCTACCATCTGCCCATCTTCATTAATCTCCAAATTAGCATGCAATGCCCTTAACTCATGCACCATGGACAATGGAGAAACCCTCAAACCAGCCATAGTCTTGCAACTTAAAGCATCAGCTACAACATTAGCTTTTTCAGGATGATAGTCTATCAAACAATCATAATCTTTTATCAGCTTTGACCATCTCTTCTGCCTTAAATTTAACTCCTTTTGTGTGCCCAAGTACTTCAAACTTTTATGATCTGTGTATATATAACATCTCTCCCCATACAAGTAATGTCTCCAGATCTTCAAGGCAAAGACAATGGCTGCCAGCTCCAAGTCATGCGAGGGATAATTTCTCTCATGCGGTTTAAGCTGGCGTGAAGCATAAGCAATGAAGTTTCTATCTTGCATCAACACACAGCCTAATCCGTTATGAGAAGCATCACTATATATGGTATACTCCTTACCCAAAGTGGGCAAGGTTAAGACTGGAGCTTCAGTTAAACGCCTCTTTAACTCATCAAAACTTTCCTGGCACCGATCAGTCCACTGAAATTTTACATCCTTCCTAAGTAGCTTGGTCAGTGGAGATGCTAGCTTGGAGAATCCCTTCACAAACCTTCGATAATACCTAGCTAAACCAAGGAAACTCCGAACTTCCATGACATTTCTAGGTGGCTTCCAATTAAGAATGGCTTCTACTTTACTAGGATCCACCTGGATACCCTCTGCAGATACAATATGCCCCAAAAATGTAATCTCCTTTAGTCAAAACTCACATTTCGATAGTTTGGCATACAACTGCTTCTCCCTCAAAGTTTGCAATACTATCCTCAAGTGTTTATTGTGTTCCTCTGCATTCTTTGAGTACACCAAAATATCATCAATGAACAACACAATAAACTGGTCCAAATATGGCCTAAAGATAGTGTTCATCAGGCCTATAAAAGCAGCTGGAGCATTAGTCAAACAGAATGGCATTACCAAGAACTCATAATGGCCATACCGAGTCCTAAAGGCAGTTTTAGGAATACTTTGCTCCCGCACCTCAACTGGTAGTAGGCCGATCTCAAGTCAATTTTGGAGAATATAGTTGCATCCTTCAACTGATCAAACAAATCATCGATCCGTGGCAGAGGATATCTATTCTTTATGGTCAGCTTATTCAACTGTCGATAGTCTATGCATAGGCGAAGAGTACCATCCTTCTTCTTCACAAATAATACTGGTGCTCCCCAAGGTGACACACTAGGGCGGATGAAACTCTTATCTAACAATTCCTGCAATTGCACCTTCAACTCTTTCAACTCAGCAGGTGCCATCCTATAAGGAGTGATGGAGATTGGCTCCACATCAGGCATAGTCTCAATTTCAAACTGCACCTCTCTTTCCGGAGGCAATCCTGGTAATTCTTCAGGAAAGACATCTGAAAAACCCCATACCATAGGAATATCTTTAAGATCTGGACTCCCCACCTAGGTGTCAATCACATGAGCTAGATAAGCTTCTCATCCCTTTTTAATCATCTTTCTAGCAGGTGCTGTGACACCCCTTACCCGACTACAGTGTAGCCGAGCAAGTTATGCCACTCAGTGTGATGGAGCACCCTATTTTATCTTAATTCATTTTTACCATAGTTTTGAATATAACTTGTGAAACATAATTCATTTAAGCCATTTATCAAAATTACTATTTATTTGAGGTTCCGAAAATTTTATAGAAAATCCGGCGGAGTGCCGGCTAAAAATGGAGAAAACAGTTCTTCGGAACCTGTGAAAAACACTTCCTATATTCATTTTCCATCATCTCAACTCCATTTATCAAATTCTCAACAATGTTCAATCTCAGTTCTCATTCATCCATCTCATATGATACCATGCATAAATCATAGATAAACATTCACTTTTCCATTTACAACCACACTTTTCATTATTTACATGAATATCAAAATACATTACATAAGTTTCAAATACATATGAGAAAATAAAATCAATTACAAAATACCAAAATGACATCTAGCGTCCTACCAATGCATCACGGCGGTGAGGTGACACAGAGACTATGCGAGCGTGAACCGCCTTACGAATCACGTGGTCTCTTGGCGCTCTGTCCAATCTTCAGTACCTACGCGTTGCAAAAGCGACGCGCTAAGCATAAAGCTTAGTGGTGCAAATAATAAAATAGAAAGAAATAATATGCAATATAAAAATCATAACTTCTTAGCCATTATGTTCATAAGAACTGAATAATTACCAACTTAGTGTTTAGTCGAGGGCTAATTACGTTTTATGATATTAACTTCTTCATGAATTTTAAGTTTTCATTGTATTCTATCGTAATCATTCCTGATATTTAGTTTTCGTATTTTCTTCAATAATCAGTTCAATTACAGTTATACTTTTCCATGCCCAAGTAACCTATACTGAACGACTGGACTGGATAACGGGTCGTTGGCACTGGACACCGCGGTGCCTCGGGCCGTCATACCATGGGACGCAGAACGTCAACCACGTATGCAGTTAGTATGGCTAAAAAGCCATGATATCACATAATCGGCATAAAAGCCATGAATACGGGCATAAAAGCCATGGATACGGGCATAAAGCCATGAATACAGGCATAAAACCTTTCCTTTCGCAGTACTGCTAAAACAATACCCTATTGGCATGCCAAACTATCCAAACCAATCACATTAGGCCTGCTAGGGCATTTTGCTTTTTTTTAGTTTCACAATTTTTGAATTTCAAGTTTTCATGTCACTATTCATTTCATTAGTCAACTAAAATGTTGACTTTTGCATAAAACATAGGTGCATTGGTTTTAACACTCCCAATGTACCCCATTTTGCATTTAAAACTTGTTAGTTTTGGTCACTTTCTCAAAGCTTAGGTCATTTTGGCAAAATTGCCAATTTTTTGGTTTTGGTGTCACTATTCACCTCATTGGTCAACAAAAATGTTGACTTTTGGATAGAAAATATGTACATTGACTTTGGCACTCCAAACATACCACATTTGGTGTTTAAAACTTGTTGGCATTAAGTGTTAATACCATTCCAAAGTGTAACTCAATACTAGCAGAATTTTTAGTTTTGGTGGGTCAACTTCACTGTTCCATTGGACACTGTTACTGTTGGAATTTGAAGAAATGTAAAACATGAAAGTTGTTCCTTATTTTGTCTAGTTGAATTTATTTTTTTGAATCACTCCATTTGGAGTTTTGTAGCTCCAGATATGGTCCAAAAACCCAAGCTGGCCGGATTGCCAAATCTGCAGATTTATCATATCTACAGTGCATGAACAGTAACTAGAGTCACTTGGTTGGATGGGTTCTGGCCATAATTTGGGATAGGTTCCTTCATGAAAGTTGTTTTTCTATATCTTAACTTGTTTCTGTAAAAATTTCAGATCAATTGACCAAATCTACAGTGAGTTATGGCCACTGTTCATTTGGTCCATTCTGCAGAATCAGTTTCAGGGTTCCGGATTGGGGCCAAGTTTTGGTCCTCTTGCTTTGGTCTTTTGGGCATGGTTTCTTCAGCAAAAATGTGCCATTATAAGCCTAGTTTCATGTCCAATTGGCCAAACACCAATTGGACTAGCACAGCCCAAGTTATGGCAGTGCAAAGGGACTGAATTTTCAGTCCTATCTTTGTATCTAGGCGCTTTATACCTTGACTTTGCCCTACAATTTTTTAGTCCAAATTGTGTTCAACATACCTAAAATAGTCACTAATTGACCATTAACAAGTTCTCTAACAATTCCCTAAGCCAAATCACATTTTCATCTTTCAAAACCCTAGCTTCACAACATAATTTCTACAAGGTGCCTTAGTTAGCATACCAATTCATCACCTATGTATATATATATATATATATATATATATCCTCAACATCCTTTTTAGTCCACTTTAAGACCAACAAAACACTTATTCCTATACCTTCAATAGGGCTGTCGAATTCTATATTGGACATGCACATGAGTTTGGTTCATTTCATTCACAAATACTTGTTGGTTTCAAGTCCTTAACATAGAAATTAAAAGTTTTAAGTGTACATATGCACTAACCTTGATTGGGCAGAATTTCCAAAGCCCTAAACCTCACTTTTCTTCCTTTCCTTGGCTGCCAAAAGCTTTGTCTAGGTGTGGGATTAATTTTTGATGAAGGGACTTATGGGTTTTAGGGTGAGGAAGCATGGAATTTGAAGCTTGAAAGAGCTTTCATGGAGGTGGCTATGGTGGAAACCCTCTCCTCCCTCTCTCTACGTTTTTGGCTGCTGGTTTTTGGTCCATTTGGTCTTCATTTTATGTCTTTTAATGGTTTAGTCAAATGGTAGCTTAATGGTGATTGGTGGTGGCTTTTTAATGACATCACCTTATGTCATTATTAAGCCTTTTTCTTCATTTTCTTTTCTTTCCTCCACTACTCATTTCCAATTTCATTTTTAGTAATGGTTCTTCATATTTTATGTCATATTAATTATTTACTTAACTGGACAAGTCGGCCAAAAATCACCTCTGAAGGCGAAATGACCAAAATGCCCTCCGTTTGGCTTAACGGGTCAAAATTGGCTGTACCGATTGAAAATTTTTTCTAGGTATTTTCTTGGCATTCTAATGCTATGGGAAGCTCAGTAACCCTTCTCTGGAGTCCCAAAAATTATTTTACAATTTTTCCCCCGGGTCTAGGGCTCCTCGTTGCGAGAACCGCAACTTCCCTCCGGTTACCCATCGCTAGGGCACCGGTTCGTTTAACTTGGTTGTATTTTATTTTTAAAATTTTTACTAAATTTTTCTTATTAATATTTGAGTTAATTATGGTTCCTCACTTAAGTTTAATTATTTTTCCGGATGTTCTAGCTGTCCGGACCGACACCGGTCACCGGAACAGTAGAATGTATGGAGTTGTTTCGGGGAGGGTGTTACAGGTGCAGCTGAAATGATGTTGGATGGTAACAACTTCCTCTCCCCGTGTATCACTATGTCTGCACACTCGGGAAGACCAAAAGTGATCGTCTTCAGTCTACAGTCAATCATGGCGTGATGTCTGGCTAACCAATCCATGCCCAAGATGATATCATAATCTCGGAAGGGCATGTCAATTAAGTCTAACAGAAATGTATGTCCTTGGATCACCAAAGGACAATCCTTATACAATTTGTTCACCCTAACCTCTTGCCCTAAGGGACTAGTCACTAGCACATCATAATCCATTTTCAAGCAAGGAGTGGCAATAGAACATGCAATACTAGCACTAGCATAAGAATGTGTAGAACCAGCGTCAAACAGTACATATACATCTCTACCAAAGATGGAGAAAGTACCAGCCACAACATCTGATGTCTCAGCTTCCTCCCTCTGGCGTATGGTGTACACCCTGGCTGATGCACCACTCTGCTCTGGTTGGCTCGCTGTGCCCTGGCAGCCAAAAGTGTTACCTCTACCCCTGCCTCGGCCTCTACTAGCTGTCTGTTGTCTTCTAGAAGCAAAACCTTGAACATATCCCTCAGTGGTGGTAGGCGGCCTAAACCTGTGAGCACTAATGCAATCTCTTGCAAAATGCCCACTTCCACCACAGTTGTAACAGGCTCCTATGGCCTTATAACACACTCCTCCATGATTCTTGCCACAGGTTTCACAGGTACGAGTAGGAAAGGAACCCCTGGATGTCTGCTGTCCGGATCTAGGTGGCCTCTGCCATGAGAATCTTCCCCTACTAGATCCTCTGTTACTTGGTCCTCCAAAACTCTTCTTCTTACTCGGATTGTTACTTAAACTCTGACCTATAGGCTTACTGCTTTTCTCTTTTTCAGTGGTTACCTTCTCAGATGCCCCTTCCAGTTCTATCCTTTCCAATTCAAGGGCCTGTGATATCAACCCAGAGAAGTTGTCATGTCGAAACCCAACCACTTGCAATCTCAAACTAGGCCTCAAACCGGCCTCAAACCGTTTGCATCTGTCTCTACTGGTAGTGAGTAAGCTTCCAGCATAGTGGCTGAGGCGGGAAAAGTCTCTCTCATACTCAGCTATAGTCCTATTCCCTTACTTCAAACTGAGAAACTCCTGTAGCTTCATATCTACATATGTGTCGGGAACATACTTCTATCTAAATTCTCTGAGAAAGTCATCCCATGTCAACACAGGGGGCTCAACCAAACTATGAGGAATGGTCTTCCACCACTCATATGCATCTCCATGCAGTAGAGAGACTGATTATTCGAACTTCAAATCATCGGTGCAGTGCAGTTTCTTGAATACTCTCTCCATCCGCTCTTACCATTGCTCAGCTTCCAATGGGTCCACTGTACCCTTGGACTCTGTTGCCCCATACTTCATTAACTTGTCATATTGTCTGGCTGGGGATGGTGGTTGCACTGGAGGTGCTTGCACAGGAGCTTGGACTGGTATATTGCCAGCTATTTGCTGAAATAGTGTAGCCATCTACCGAGCGAACTGAGTAGGAAACTGCATTGGTGGGACGGGTGCAGTTGATCCACTGGCATTATGAGGAGCTGGGGCTTCCCCCTATACCTCAGTTGCTACTAATTGCTCTACTGTGTGATCCCCCTCTTCCACACTGAATCACAAAGAATTCTACTCCCTGGACAACCAACACAAGGAGATTTCCCTCCATTAGTCCATATTTATGATATAATGCACTATATGCATCAATTAATGATAGTTGAGCAGTTGTACTTATCAAAAATTTTCAAACATGCAATTTCAAAACTTGTATAAAAACCAAAGCTCTGATACCACTAAAACATGTCACACCTTATCCCTTATAAGGCACGACATGTTCCCGTAGCATACCTATTGAATTACTGAACTCCACCTACCAATAACCCATTAGTTATGCTATAAAGGATTTTAAAACAAACCATAGCTTTTTATCTTATCAATTCTTTTGTGGAAAACTGCATGAGAATAGTTAAAATTCCATGTAAACATTCATTGGAAATAATGATAGACTAAATATTGCAAAAGTTACATTTTCATAAGTTTCAAAGTAAAATATAAAATAGTTACAAACTCAAAATGTGATAGCAATGCAATGCTTTTAAATACAAACTGCTCAATGTCCGTACATCTATACATATAGGTACAAAATACATCCAAAGGAATTACAAGGGTATACCTAACGTAAATACCCACAAACAATACCAAAATGCTGCTTTCAAGTCTCTCACTCGACAGCCTTCTCCTTTCCCTTACCTGTGACAACATAAAGAAGCTATCGCTGAGTATATCACTCAGTGATGTATAACTAATAACTTTAAAACTTAAGGTAAAACACAATTTGTCAAAGCATAATAAATCACATTTTACTTAAGCATGAAAACTTCACAATAGTTCTAAGTTCATAAAGGCCATTTATTGGAATAACATTTCAAATGAGATTCATAAATCACAATTCACAAAGCATTAGTGTTGCCAACATCAACACATAGTTTAGGCCATGACACAAAATTTCACGATTAGTGCTGTGTTGTACATCACGACAAAGCAATCTCAACCTCACTAACCGTTATTAATGAGGGAAGGGCTAGCTAGCTAATGAGTACTCATGTAGTCTTATCCTACTAACCGTTATTAATGGGAGACATAATCAATATCAATTATCAACCCCAAGTAGCTGTTACTACTGGGGAGTTCCGAAAGGGACTATCATGCTAACTGTGGTTTCAAAACAGTTTCCAAAAATTTCCCACTCAACAGTCACAGTTATAAACCAATAAACACATTGAAATTCATCATAATATCCATATAAAGGTGGCAACACCCAAATTTCTTAAATGCAAGAGAAAAACCATATTTCAGTCAAAGTAAACTTGTTCAAAGCAAACTCATTCAATTTAACACATTCCAAGCAATTTACAAGTTTAAAAACGAAGAAATGGTTAGTTGTGTACAAACCTTCAATAATTCTCCTTCCTTGTTACCTACTTCTACTTGTCCATTCCAACTTCTTTTTCTATTGAAAATACACAAATAGAGTACCTCAATACCAATCTCAATTACTGCCAAGAACTCATTACCTGCATGTCTAATGCATCCCAAGTTAGCTTTGAAAATTTTAGAATATTTTGGTTTTTGGGACAGCTTGGTGCCCCAATCTTTGAACCCAATTTTTACTTAGTTTTGATCATAATTTGGTGAGGTGTTCTTCATGAAAATTGTTCATTTAGGTCTTAACTTTATTTTCCTTTTTGAATCACCTAATTCGGAGCTGTGTAGCTCAAGTTATGACCAAAACACAGTTATGGTTCACGTCATTGTTCATCCTGCAGATTCAGTTCTGGCAGATTTATTGATCCAACTTCATTTAGCAATTTGATCAAGTTAAGTCCATAATTTGATCTAATGTTCTTCATAATAAATGTTCTACTATGTCTTAGGTTTCCATCGGTTCAAGAATCGCTTAAATTGAAGTTTTCTAGAGAGAGTTATGGCCATGCAAAATTTACTGTTCATATAGTAAATCTGCAGATTTCCAGATTTCTACAGATTCGGTGATTCAACTTTGCTCAGTAATTTGATTGGGTTATGTCCATAATTTGGCCTCAAGTTCTGCATATGAAATGTTATACTATGTCTTAGGTTTCCATCGGTTCAAGAATCACCAAAATCAGAGTTTTCTAGAGAGAGTTATGGCCATGCAAATTTTACTGTTCATATGATCAAATTCTGCAGGTTCCAGAATTTTATCTCCCATTTCAAGGCTCATTTTGGGTAGCTTAAGGTCATTTTCGGGGCAGGGTATCTTCACGAAAATTCTAGCCCTATTCTTAAGTTTTGTTTTCAATTGGTCTCACACTAATTGGAGTTGTGTAGCTCAAGTGATGGGCTTCCAAACACACTGAATTCAGTGTGCAAAATTCTGCCCTAAGTTCAATTTTTCATTTCTTTAATTGTTCCCTCTAACCAACCTCAATTCAAATTTAATTCACCCAAAATGACTATAATTTAGCATTGATACATTAATGGCACTCTCTAACACAAAACCCATAATTTTCAAACACCAAATTTTGCAATTTTCCCTATTTCTACAATTTCGTTACTTCCATTCATCAACCCAATGTCAATTCAAACTAAATAAACCTCAAATGATCATAATTTAACACTACACACATCAATTTCACTCTCTAGCACCAAAACCCAATTTTCCCATGTACCCTAATCTTTCATAATTCAATTTATGCAATCCCATGAAATCTTACTACCCCTAATCATGCATACTACCTCAATTTAACTTAGATTTATCATCAATTTAACTAAAATACATAAAAACCCTAATTTTCCTAAAGTTGGCCAAAACCCTAGTTTAGATTTCCATACATGTTTCCTTTCAATTTCTCATGTTATTTCATCACATCCAAACTTAATTTAAAGCATACTTAGTAAATCAGGCATGAAAGAGAGAGCTTACCTCACTTGATAATTTTTTCCACTTCCAATCTCTTCCAAATCTTGTTCCTCTTCTAATTTCTTATTTCCCCTTGCTTTTAATCTCTAAATCAAAGATTAATTTGATGTTCTCTACCAATTAGATGGAAAACCCATGGAGGAAAAGCAAGGAATTGAGTTTTGAGAATGGGTGTCAATAGAGAAAGAAGGAAGAAGAAGAAAGAAAGAAAGAGAGAAGGAGAGAGAGTGGGTGGTAACTAAATGGGAAAGAAAGGGAAGAAATAGCTTTTTAATTTGTCTTATCTTTTATATATATTTATTCCCAAAATTAGTTTATTTCAATTAAAAATTTTAATTGTGTCAAAAATGTCATAAAACTTACAATTTTATTTCCTTTCTTTTCTTTTTATATTTACACTAAATTTTCCTCAATATTTCTTCATAATTCAATAATTTATTTTTATTTAATTAAATTGACCTTTTGGTCAAAAAAAATCAACTCTTAAAGTGAACTGACTAAAATGCCCCTTATCGGGTCATAATCCCTCTTTTACAATATACCTGGTGAATCCTTATATTTTTGGGTCACTTGAATTTTTATTGTGTCTATCTCAATTAATTTTTTATTTATTTTTGGTCCTCAAGGTATCTTTGAATAGTGCTAGTTACGGACAAAAAATGGTACTATTCATAACTCGGAGGTTCGGGGTGTTACATTCCGTCAGTCAAGGTATCTTCATCATATCCCAACCCGGAGCGACCACTTCTCTGAGTAGCTAACACGGGTTTGACAATTCCTTGCAGGTTAGCGCCTATTCTCTTGCCCTCTTCATAGCCATTTCTCAGCATCACTTTTGCGACCATGGCTGCAGCTCCCCCATCTCCCAGGGTAGTTCCTTGTAATTCCAATGCTTGGAATGAACTCTCTAAGGATCGTTCAGTTGCTTCCACATAAGGAACTGATTGGGGCTTAGTGACTAGCATAGTGTGACACCCCTCATCCGTCTACAGTATAGCCGAACAAGGTATGTCACACTCGGTGTCGAAGCACCCTGTCTTATCTTGCTTTATCCCTTTTATAATTTTGAACTCATTATATTTCAAGATCAATTTTTTTTTTAAGGAGAAACTGACGGAGTTTCTCCTTTTTTATTATCAATTGGCATATTTCACTATTCGCCTGCTTGAAATTTTCAATAACATTTTCAAATAAAGATCTCATCCATACTCATCATTTCGAATAGTGTCCATACATTTCGATTCTTATTCATTTCCATGCATATTCATTCATGCTCCTTTCATATATCAAAATTCCCAAATTTTCATTAATTACATAATTTACAAATTAATTATATAATTGTGATTATAACATAATAACTAATTATAATACACAAAATACATAATATAACTTTTGTAAGCCCTATCTACATGCATTGCTGAGGAGGTGACAACCTAGGGCACTTTGCAGATCCGGACTCCAAAATCCCAATCTAATTTCCTCTGGACTTTATCTTCAGTACCTGCGCGAGGAAACAATCCATCGCGCTAAGCATTTCTGCTTAGTGGTGCAATAATATAGCAAGGAAATAATATACAAATAAATATAGCAATAAAGCCTAATTTGGATAATTAAGAACTAATTTAATTCGTCTAAAACTTCTAATATTTACTACCTTTTATCCTAATTTATTCCTTTTGAACGTGTTTAGTTCATAAATTTATAGTAATAATATACAATATACAAAATTAATAAAAATATTAAGTTTATATTTATATGGTTATAGAAGGTACATTTGTAATATTTATTTAAGTTATACCTATTTTTGCTAATCTTTCATCACTTTACTTAACAATTTTTATGTGGTTTGGATCATTTCATAATAACTAATATTCTTAATTCTAACTAATTCTTTTCATGTCTTTCTAACTCATTTATTTAATTTCTAATATTTTTAATTTCCAATATTCTTAATTTATTTCACTGCCCAAGTAAACTATGACAGGCTGACTAAACTGGATAAGCGGGTCAATGGGCACTGAACACTTTGGTATCTCGGGCCGTCATACCATGGGACGTGAAATACGGAACGTCAACCACGTATGCAATCAGTATGGCTAAAAAGCCATGATAACAGATAATCAGATAAACAGATAATCGGGCATATAAGCCATAAATGCAGACATAAAGCCAAAAATATAAGCATAAAGCCTTATGCAGTACTGCTAAAACAATACCTTATTGGCATGCCAATCTATCCAATCTAACACACGTGTCTAGGCAATGCATGGGCACATAGTATCATTAAGTGTTCATAAGTTTCATTATTTCATTATATGTTCTATTTATAATTTCTAGCATTTTAATCTTTTTCATACTAGAAACCTAAAAATCCAAGTCTAATATTTACATAATTTATGCATTCATCATAATTTATATATTCATTATATTATCCATATTGATCACAATTCAAAATAATAGTTCTCATGTACCATTGTACTCAAAACATTTTTTTTCCTTTCTCATTTATACATTTGAAAATCTACTTATGTAATTACAAATTTTATATTTCAAGTTGAATTACTAATATTTTATGAATTCTATTTGTGATGGGCATATAAACCCTAACTACCTATTCACATGAATTAAGTGACTTACTTTTCATGTTTCAAGTAATCCATGAACATTTTATGGATTTCAAATTTATGGCCTTAATTTCCCTCTAACAATTTTGACTAGGATGTATAGTCCACATTTGTCATACAATTCCAAGCATTTAGGCTTAGAATTGGTTCTAGGTCTCCATCTTAATTTGCAATATCACTTTGATTACTGTTCACCTTACTAGTCAACCAAAATGTTGACTTTTTCATAAAAAATAGGCATGTTAGTTCTAATAACCCCAACCTACAACATTTTGAATTCTACAATTGTTGGAATTTATTGCAAATTCCATTTCAAAGCTAATTAGATGTTAATTCAAATTTTCAGATTTTACGGCTTGTGTTTACTATTCCATTAGACATTGCTACAGTAAAAATTTGGCTAGACTCTCTATATCAAAGTTGTTTCTTATTGTGTCTTCTTTAATTCTCCTTTTGAATCACTCCATTTGGAGTTTTGTAGCTCAAGTTATGCTAATTTCATTAAGGCTGGCCAGATTGACCTTTACCCAGAATTTCTAGGCAGAAAAGGGTACTGGCAGTTTTGATACCCTAAATTTGGCTAGCATTTCGGATGGGTTATGGTCAGAATTTAGATTGGTATTCTTCATGAAAGTTGTTCTAAATTGTCTAAGCTTTCCATGGCCACAAAAAGCAGGTCAATTGGACATTTCTACAAAAAGTTATGGCCAAATGAACAAATTGGTCACTTTTACCAGGTCCAGAATTGATTACCTAGATTTGATCATTTTTTTAGGTTATCCTAACTTGATTTCCTAGGTAGGGTGTCTTCATCAAAGTTGTATCATTATGTGTCTAATTTAACCTCCAATTGTCCTTGTACCAATTTAAGTTACACAAATCAAGTTATTGCAATTTAACTACGCTGGACTTAAGTCTAGTAATTCTGGCACATTAAGGGCAGCATACCAAATCACTTCTTAATGCCATAACTCACTCCAAATTAAGTTCAATTCACCATAAATGGTCACTAATTGACTATTAAAACTCCAATTCCATAACACATGAGCAAAACCCTATCTTCATGTCTCAAACCCTAATTCACAAATGTCTATTTCATACAAACCATGCAAAACTAACATCCAAATCATATATACACACTAAACAACTCTAATAAACACAATTTATTTCATTTACATTTATCAATTCCCTTAACTACATAAGCTGGCCAAAATTCTTCTTAAAATAAACATGAGTAATTTCTCAATTTCCCTTGAATTTTTTTCCATATTCATACTCAATTTCAAGTCTACAAGTAAAGAGATGGAAGAAAGTAGCACTAACCTTGTGAGCAGAATTTTCCTAAGATTTAAACTTCACTTTCTATTCAATTCTTGGTAGCCAAGCACTTCTATAGGGTGTGGGTGTAAATTTTAACGAAGAGGGATATGAGTTTGGGGGTGAAATTTGGTGGGATTTCAAGCTAAAAAGCTTGAAATAAAATGGAGGTGTGTTTCCATGGAATTCGGCCAAGCTTGAGGGAAGGTAGAAGATAGTGATTCTTGACTTATTTTTCTCCTTTTAATGAATATAAATGGACTTGTTGAATTATGATTGGTTAGAAAATTTTTATTGCGTCATGCTTATGTCATGCCCATGTAATAAATTCAATTAAATTTTATTTTGTTTTCTTCTTTCTTTTACTCATTTTTAATTAAATTTTTAGCAATATTTATTTATATTTTATGTTATATATCTCACTTACTTAAATGGACAAGTTGGTCAAAAATCGTCTCTGAATGCGAAATGACCAAAATGCCCTTCATTTAACTTAACGAGCTAAAATTGTCTGTACCAATTGATTTAATTATCCTTGAATTTTCTTATCAATCTGTTATCATCGAAACCTTAATAACTCTTCTCTGGAGTCCCAAAAATTATTTCACGGGGTTTCTCCCAGGTCTAGGGTTGCTAACGGCCTTTACCGTTACTTCCCATTAGAGTCACCCATCGCTAGGGACTAAGGCTCATTTAACCTTAGTGCATTTCATTTCTTAAATTTTTCCTAAATTTTTCTTGTCATTATTTGAGTTATTTATGACTCCTCACTCTAGTTTAAATATAGTTCCAGACATAATGACAGTCTGGATAGCAATGGCCATCGGAATAGTAGAACGTACGGACTATCTAAAGTGAGGATGTCACAATTTTTCCTCTCTAACAAAAATTTCATCCTCAAAATTTACCTGATGTACGTAGTCAAAGATCTGCTACCTCCTTGCTTCTCCACTTTCTTGTGTTGCCTCTTCATTGTCTGGACCTGACTCCTCTCGAGCCTCTATAGCATATAGCCTCCTCTGAGGGCAATCCTTCAAAAAATGGTCCATGGCCCCACATCTATAACAAGCTCTAGTCAGCCCCCTACATTCACCTTTATGCTACTTTTTACAATGGCCACATTTTCTTGGGGTAGAACTTCTCACTACTAGTCCTGGTGTACTCACTACTGGTGTATCTGGCTGACCTCTTCTGGGCATAGGCCTAGGCCTCTGTCTCCTACTTTGATCAGATGTTTGACTTAATGATTCTCTAGGTCTCTTATTACTAGACTGTCCAAATACTCTTCTCTGTTGACCCTCCATTCTATTCTGTTCTTCTTCATGGATACAACTAATATATTTCTTCCTGAACTCCATCAGAAAGAAAATCCCAAGTTACCTTGGCTTGCGGCACTACCTTGATTATAGCATCCCACCACCGATCGGCAGCTTCCTATAGTAGTGAAATTGCACACTCTAAACTCTATTTTGGTGTGCAATGCAATTGCTGCAGGACTTTTTCAGTCCTTTCTAGCCAATACTCAGCAGCTAAAGAATCATCTTCCTTTCTGCCATTGAAATCTACAGCTCCATACTTTTTTATTTTTAAGGTGACTTCTACTGAGGCTGTGGGGGTAGAATAATCCCAGTCATCTGTCGAAAGAATTCTGTCATCTGCTCAAACAAGGCCTATTGGGGTGGTATAGGCACCTCTTGCATTGGTGGAGCAGGACCTCCCCTGTCTCCAACATAACTCTCAGTCGGGAGATGATTTTCTACTTCTTCTTCTACTGCCTTTTGCGACTCAGGGTCTATACCTTAACCTAAAATAACAAAAGAAAATAGATCTGCATTAGTGCCACCTCGACTCTTATGAATGTAATGCATGTTATGCACACGATCTTATTCTATTTATCGATGCCTAGGAATGCCTAAACCATACTCTGATACCAATAAATGTGACACCCCTCACCCGTCTATAGTGTAATCGAGCAAGGCATGTCACACTCAGTGTCGGAGCACCCTGTCTTATCTTGCTTTATCCCTTTTATAATTTTGAACTCAATATATTTCAAGATCAATTATTTTTTTTTAAGGAGAAATTGACTGTAACACCCCTATATTTGGTAGTGTGTTCTACTGTTTCGGTGACCAGTGTCTATCCGGACAGCTAGAATGCCTGGAATTATACTTAAATATTGGTGAGGAGATATGAAATAATGAAATACAATAGAGGAAAATACAAGAAAAATAAAGGAAAAATAATAGCAATGAAATGTAATTAAGTTAAACGAGCCAAAAACTGTAGCGATGGGTGACCACACCGGGAAGTTGCGGCATGGACCGTTGACTAGCTCTGGACCGCGGGGAACCCTGAAAAATATTTTTAAGACTTGAATAAACATTTATTGAGGTATAATTGACTTAGAAAATGGCAAAGAAAAATTAATTAATTAGTACAAAGAAAAATGAGAAATCGAGAAACCGACAAAAATCGATATTACTGAAAAATCGGGAATACAAACTGAATAGGGGCATTTTGGTCAAATGACACCCAGAGTTGCCTTTTGACCTAAATGTCCATTAAAAATAAATGATATTAAACTTTGAAAATGTCATGAAAAAATTAAATTGTGGTACATAATGTAAATAGTAAAAGTGAGGTGACAAAATGGCAAATTTGGAAACTTTGGATTAATTAATCTTTAACCAAACTTAGTGCTCCACTAAATGAAGTTAATGGACATTAAAATATAACAATTGTGGACAGAAACTTCATCATCAACCTCTCACTTCAAACCAGCCGAATTTCTCTCCCAAGTTCTCATCCATGGCCGCCCCATTTGCATGCTCCAATCTCCATGATCAAGCCATAGTTCTTGCAAGTTGTCCTCATTAAAGTTGGAGTACACACCTTGGGCAGCATTTAAGGAGAAAGAAAGATAAGTTTTGATGAGTTTTTAAGAAGCTTCAAAATAGGTAAGGGCTTTTTTTCCATTTTTGCTTCATTAAAGTTTGTGTGGGTGTTGTGGTGAGTGGATTTATGGAAGAAATGTTGAGGTTTGGTGAGTTAGGGTGATATTCCATTTCAGCAGCCATGGAAGTTCAACATGTTTAGCTTGTTTTTACATGTAAATGGTAGTTTGAGGTGTTAATTAAGTGCTTATTGTTAGTAGTATGCCCTAGAGCATATCATTTAGTATGTATCTTGTACATATTTTTAATAATAAAAGGCATTTCCACTTTTCCGTTTACATAATATATTTATGTGTAATAGAAAAGGTCCATTGATATTTTGTTAGAAATATTATTCTTAAGTTGTTAAGAATATGAGTGACAATATTTCTAGCACAAAGTATCATAAATAGGTTCACAATCGAGGATACTTCATAATAAGGACATGACTTATCCAGAAAGATTCTATGCATGTTTGTTCCCAAGTTATTTATATGAGATATAAATAAGATGGAATGGTGAGTCTCATGCCATATAACAAACTTGATAGGCACTTATAAATGATAAGTAGGCTGAACCAGTGACACTTATGACAAGCACATAGAGTTTACTCTTGTCAATGTTTTGTCATAAATCATATCAGTGCATATAATCTTTAGACATGAGATAGCACAGTTATCTTGTATATAGGTAGTTTGAGTTTGATACTGCTTTCATACTTGTACTATGTATGGGTATATGGGCATGTGTTGGCTCCTGCTAGTTATATATGGAGGTAGGTGTTGATCAAGAAGGAATTTGTTCCTCTAAGTAAATAGAGATAAAATCCTATGTTCATTTAATTGTTCTTGATGTTTCAAGTTCCTGGCCAGGACAGATAGATTTATTCAGAAAAGAGTTTCTGATGAGAAAAATCTTTTAATCAAGAACTGGAATTAAAAGAGAACATAATATTCATAGCAAATTGAGTTTGACATAAACCATGACTCCAGCTTGAGTTGGGATTTTGTAACAGAGAGATTCTAGTGCATGGTAACATATGATTATAGGTTCATTTAAGGTAAATCTTATTACTAATTGGGTGGCCATGGCATGCTATGCTAGGTGTTAACCATGGTCTATGAGGTTCATAAAATGATTTAGAGAAATCATTTATGGTAAGAAAGAGTTCTGATGATATTAAGAGTTGATATCATGTCTCATTGCCAATTAGTGATGAGCCTAGTAAGTCACACACATACACAAGTTATCACCTATTTAAATATGATTTAATTAATTAATTAAAGAGTTTAATTGATTAATTAAATAGATTTGGTTTGCAATTAAATTGCAAAGTCCCTAGCATGACTTGAAACCAAATCTAGATTATTGGATGTGTAGTATAAATTAAATTTATATTTAAAGTGTTTAAATATGAATTTAATTGATGAGAAATTAATTAATAGAGATTAATTAATTAATTTATATTTGATATAAATTAATTAGAAGAAGAAAATAATTATTTTGGGTTAAGAACTCAAAATTAAGACACAGGGGCATTTTGGTCATTTCACAGTGTGACACTTGGCACCATGAGATGGTGACACATGGCATAACACATAAGCTTGCCAAATGTTTTTTTAATCATGTAAGATGATTAAAATCAAGATTAAATATAGGTTTGACACTTGGCACAATGTGATTGGGTCACTTAAACCTAGAGCTAATCAAAAGGTGACATGTGGCTAGGGTTTAATGTGTTAAACTAGCTATTTAAGTGTGGTTATGAAAAGAAAACATAACCAGCAGCCTCTCCTCTCAATTGTCACGCCACTTTGAGCCTCTCCAGCTATTTCTTTTCATCTCTCATCAATTCAAAGAGATTAGCCATCAATCTCTTGAATTAAGAACACTAGAAATTGTTTCTAGTGTCCTGTTTACATCTCTAATCTTTTAAAAGGCAGAACTTGAATTTCTAATTAATAGAAAAGGCTTTAGAAGCTGTTCAAGGGCTGCCATAGGTGTTCTTGGTGTGGACAAGCTAGAGGGACAATACCTGGTCTCCTAAAGACGAATCTCAAAGGCGCAGACACGCTGCAGCACATCAAGAGGTTAGTGTAATCGTTCTTGATTTAATCTAGGGTTCTAAAATTAATCTGATTAATTTTAAAATCTTAAATAGCAAATACAGATCCAAAAACATATTAAAAGAGTTTTAATATGTTGTTTATCATTGAAATCAAATAGATAAAAATAAATCTTACATGGTGCATGTGACCCTAGGTGAAATTTTTTGAATTCAATGGTATAATCTTGTGTTTTTCACGCTTCCGTTCCATCAATTGGTATCAGAGCCACTATATTTGCCATTTAGATTGTTGATTATATAATTTAATTGTGTGTTTGATCATGAGATCAAGAGATTCATTGCTGGTTGGATCATGAGGTGTGGCGGCACACATGGTGAAGCCACCATTGGTGGCGGCAACAATGGTTCCTTGGGTGGTTCAAGGTTTGGCTTTTAATTCTGCAATTGTTGTATGATCTAAGGCCTATTCTTTGACTAATTAAAGTGTTTAATTAGTTGTTTTAATCACACAATTAAATTATGATTCAAATCAGAATTTTAAAAATTGTTTGAATGTGATTCAAATCTGAATTTTAAAAGTTGTTTGAATGTGATTCAAATCTGAATTTTTAAAGTTGTTTGAATCATATTTAAATCTGATTTTTTAAAATTGATTCAATAAAATTCAGATCTGATTTTTTAAAAAATATTTGAATGTGATTCAAATCTGATTTTTTAAAAAATGTTTGAATGTGATTCAAATCTGAATTTTTGAAGTTGTTTGAATGTGATTCAAATCTGAATTTTTAAATTTGTTTGAATGAGATTCAAATCTGAATTTTTAAATTTATTTGAATCATATTCAAATCTGATTTTTAAGTTGAATATGAGATATTCAATTTAATTTAAGTATGTATGTTTTATTTAATTGTTAAATAGTGATATGCATGATGGATGATCATGGACTATAAAAGACCAATGTGATTGGATTTATTTCTTTTATGTTTCTTTGGGATTGTAAATTAATTAATTTATTTTAATTTATTTTGGGCATGTATTATTAAGTTTGTAATATTTTTGGGTTGTAATTTCATTTATTTAAGTTCTTGTATATTCGCCTTGGTATGCCAAGGATTACTATGTAATATTGGATTGCAAGAAGTTCAAGGAGGTCAAGAGCATTGGTGGGACCAGTGGGAGGAATTCAATATCAAGTGTTGATTATGTACTCCTTCAGCAACTCTTGTAAAATGAATGAATGAAATGCACCTAGGAATGCCCCGATTCAATTCTTGGTGGCTCGAATTGAATCCCTTAGAAAGTCCATGATCATACCATATTTATCGCTTATCCATGAATGCATGAGATGTATGGGAATGTATGCAATTATATGATATATGCATGCTAAATGGATAATGTGCAAAGTGAGACCTTAATAGTAATTAGGATGGCTATAAAATCTTCCAAACAAATGATTAAGTTGGAAATGCTATAATTAAAGTAATTATAACATAAGCCCTCCATTGGGGCAATTATTTTAAGAAATTTTAAATAGTTGCATGAGATGCAATTAATTTAAGAGATTTTCTTAAGAATAATTGTTAAGCATGAGATGTTGTAAATATGTAAATAGTTTGGTGGCCAATATTGGATGTACCTGAGGACATTAAAATTATTTGCATAATTATCGCTCAATGGGATCAACTTAACTAATGCAAGATAAGTCAATAATGGATGTACCGAGATTTTGAGCATTAGGGGCTACATAAAGGATTGAACCTCACATGAGATGTGATGGGCAAGGAGTTGCTCACTTATAGTTTATTGTAATTCCAATAATGGATGTACCTGAGGATGATCAATAGAATTATAAGAATTCAATCACCCACTAGAAATCCATCCAACTAGGATTTCCGTTTTCTACTTTGGAAGTGTAGGATTCGCTAAGTTAGTGGGAGGACCAATTTGATTAAAAGACCATAATCATTTTGGTTAATTACATGATACATTTACTAATTAATCTGGTTATTTTCTGCAGTTAATTTTCTGATAAAAATGAGCACAAAACAACCACCACCATCCAATATCCTTGCAAGCATACTTGATCACAACAGGTTGACAGGACCTAATCTGTCTGATTGGCTAAGAAATTTGAAAGTTGTCCTGAACCTTGAACATATAGGATATGTTCTAGATTCAAATGTTCCTGGTCCCTTACCTCCAGAGGCCACACAAGAGGAACATGAAACTTTGGACAAGTGGAAGGAGCATGATATGAGAGCTAAGTGTTACATGCTTACTTCCATGAGTAATGAGTTACAGAAGCAACATGAGAACATGCAGAGCGGGAGTGAGATCTTCCTTCACCTACAAGAGTTGTATGGTGAGCACAGCAGGAATGCTAGGTATGAGATATCTAGACAGCTATTCCGTATGAGGATGTCTGAGGGACAGAATGTTGGGGATCATGTCCACAAGATGATTCGGCTGATTGAGCAGTTGGAACATCTTGACTTCAACATGGATTTCCAACTACAGACGGATTTGATCCTTCAGTCCCTTCCTGAGTCTTTTGGGAATTTTATGACAAATTTTCATATGACTAAACAGGAATACACCTTAGCTGGTTTACTCAACATGCTGGTTATTGCCCAAAAGAATATGCCAGGCAATAAAGGAAAAGAGGTAGCTTTGGTTGCATCTTCTTCTGCTGGAAAGTCCAACAAGAAGAAGGGCAATAAGAAAAAGAAACCTCAGATTCCTAGTCCTTCTAAGAAAATAGCTAAACAGAAAAGGAAGACCAAAGCTGACAAAGGCAAAGGAAAGTGTTTCCACTACCAACAGGAAAGTGTTTCCATTGCCAACAGGAAAGTGTTTCCATTACCAGTAAGAAAGTGTTTCCACTGGCCAGAGTATAGCAATCTAAATGAATGCAATGCCATAGTGAAAACCAACTCAAGTTCAAAATATATTTGGCACTTAAGGTTATGTCATGTTGCAGAAGATAGGATTGCAAAATTGGAGAAAATGGAGATTCTATCCTCATTGGGCTCTGAGCCTACTCCAACTTGTGAATCTTGCCTTCAAGGCAAAATGACTAGATCACCCTTTGTTGGACAAGGGCTAAGAGCTGAAAATATTTTGGAGCTAATACATAGTGATGTATGTGGTCCATTTAAAGAAATGGCTAGAGGGGGTTTTCATTATTTTATTACCTTTACTGATGATAAATCAAGGTTTGGGTATTTGTATTTGATGAAATACAAACATGAATCTTTTGAAAAGTTCAAAGAATTTAAATCTGAAGTAGAAAATCAAACAGGAAAGAATATTAAAGCTCTTCGATCAGATCGTGGAGGTGAATATTTGAGTACTGAATTTGATGAATACTTGAGAGAGCATGGCATTGTTTCTCAGCTGACTCCTCCAGGAATGCCACAGCTGAATGGTGTATCTGAAAGGAGAAATCGTACCTTATTGGATATGGTACGTAGTATGATGAGCTATACTGATATGCCAATCTCCTTTTGGGGATTTGCATTAGAATCAGCTTTATATATTCTGAATAGGATTCCATCAAAATCAGTTTCTTCCACACCTTATGAGATATGGCATGGAAGAAAACCAAGTCTTAAGCATGTTAAGATTTGGGGTTATCCGGCTTATATCAAAAAGCTGAACACTGATAAATTGGAGACCAGATCTTGTTGGATATCCAAAAGATAGTTTTGGATATTATTTTTATTTGCCTACTTCAAAAAAAGTTGTGATAAGTAGAGATGCCACATTTCTTGAACAACAGTTTGTTCAAGAAGGAGGCAAAGGAAGACAAATAGAGTTAGAATTGGAGAATTCTGACCAACCAACAGATCAGATGGATATAGATCCATCTAGTCAACCTATACCCGTTGATGAAACATCTACAGCTGTTCCTCGTAGAACAACCAGGGTATCTCACCCACCAGTGAGATATGGTTTTCTTCATGAAGAAGAATAAGAGTTGTCTACTCATGAAGAAGTAGATCATGGGGATGATCCACTTACCTATGAAGAAGCTATATCAGATATAGACTCTTCAAAATGGATTGAAGCTATGAAATCCGAGATTGATTCCATGTATAAGAATCAAGTTTGGGATCTTGTTGACCCACCTGAAGGTATTGTACCTATAGGGAACAAATGGGTTTTCAAGAAGAAAATTGGTTCTGATGGAAAGGTAGAGACCTATAAGGCAAGGCTAGTAGCGAAAGGGTTTCGCCAAAGGCAAGGAATCGACTATGAGGAGACTTTCTGCTTTGTTGCCATGCTTAAATCAATTAGGATTTTATTAGCAATAGCTGCGTACTATGATTATGAGATTTGGCAGATGGATGTCAAAACAGCTTTTCTTAATGGATACATTGAAGAAAACATTTTCATGGAACAACCTAAGGGATTTGAATCCCAAGATGGTTCCAAGGTATGCAAGCTAAAGCGATCTATTTATGGGTTGAAACAAGCTTCGAGGAGTTGGAACATCCGTTTTGATGAAGCCATTAAATCCTTTGGTTTTATCAAAAATGAGGATGAGCCATGTGTATATAAGAAGGTTAGTGACAATGCTATCACTTTCCTTGTCTTATATGTGGATGACATACTGTTGATGGGTAATGACACAGGTATGTTGATGACTATAAAGGTATGGTTGTCAAATACATTCTCCATGAAAGACTTAGGGGAGGCAACCTATATTCTTGGGATTCGCATCTATAGAGATAGAGCGAAAAGAATAATTGGTTTATCCCAAAGTCTATACTTGGAAAAGGTGTTAAAGAGGTTTAACATGCTTGATTCCAAGAGAGGATTGTTACCAGTGAGACATGGTATCCATCTTTCTAAAGAGATGTCTCCAAAGACACCTGAAGAAAGAGATAAGATGGCCAGGATTCCATATGCTTCGGCTATTGGAAGTTTAATGTATGCATTGTTGTGTACTAGGCCAGATATCGCATATGCTGTTAGTTTGACTAGTAGGTATCAATCCAATCCAGGTTTGGAACACTGCATAGCTGTCACGAATATTCTTAAGTGCTTGAGAAGAACTAAGGATTTATTCTTGATTTATGGAGGTGGAGACTTGCAATTGGATGGTTATACTGATTCTGATTTCCAATCAGATATCGACGATAGAAAGTCTACCTCTGGATATGTGTTTATTTGTAATGGAGGTGCAGTCAGTTGGAAGAGTTCCAAACAGAGCACGACTGCAGATTCCACTACAGAGGCTGAGTATATTGCTGCATCAGATGCTGCAAAGGAAGCTGTTTGGATAAAGAAGTTCGTGACAGAACTTACAGTAGTTCCTTCCATTGAGTCAGCAGTTCCATTACACTGTGACAACAATGGAGCAGTCATACAGGCTAAGGAACCAAGGTCTCACTAGAAATCCAAACACATAGAAAGGCGCTACCACATTATCAGAGAAATAGTTGGGCGAGGCGATGTAGCCATGCAGAAAATAGCATCAGCTGAAAATCCAGCTGATCCATTCACTAAGCCTATGTCACAGACTCAGTTAGACCGACATCTTGAGAAGATAGGTCTAAGATATTGTAATGAATGGCTCTAGTGCTAGTGGGAGATTGTTAGTAGTATGCCCTAGAGCATATCATTTAGTATGTATCTTGTACATATTTTTAATAATAAAAGGCATTTCCACTTTTCCGTTTACATAATATATTTATGTGTAATAGAAAAGGTCCATTGATATTTTGTTAGAAATATTATTCTTAAGTTGTTAAGAATATGAGTGACAATATTTCTAGCACAAAGTATCATAAATAGGTTCACAATCGAGGATACTTCATAATAAGGACATGACTTATCCAGAAAGATTCTATGCATGTTTGTTCCCAAGTTATTTATATGAGATATAAATAAGATGGAATGGTGAGTCTCATGCCATATAACAAACTTGATAGGCACTTATAAATGATAAGTAGGCTGAACCAGTGACACTTATGACAAGCACATGGAGTTTACTCTTGTCAATGTTTTGTCATAAATCATATCAGTGCATATAATCTTTAGACCTGAGATAGCACAGTTATCTTGTATATAGGTAGTTTGAGTTTGATACTGCTTTCATACTTGTACTATGTATGGGTATATGGGCATGTGTTGGCTCCTGCTAGTTATATATGGAGGTAGGTGTTGATCAAGAAGGAATTTATTCCTCTAAGTAAATAGAGATAAAATCCTATGTTCATTTAATTGTTCTTGATGTTTCAAGTTCCTGGCCAGGACAGATAGATTTATTCAGAAAAGAGTTTCTGATGAGAAAAATCTTTTAATCAAGAACTGGAATTAAAAGAGAACATAATATTCATAGCAAATGGAGTTTGACATAAACCATGACTCAAATTGAGTTGGGATTTTGTAACAGAGAGATTCTAGTGCATGGTAACATATGATTATAGGTTCATTTAAGGTAAATCTTATTACTAATTGGGTGGCCATGGCATGCTATGCTAGGTGTTAACCATGGTCTATGAGGTTCATAAAATGATTTAGAGAAATCATTTATGGTAAGAAAGAGTTCTGATGATATTAAGAGTTGATATCATGTCTCATTGCCAATTAGTGATGAGCCTAGTAAGTCACACACATACACAAGTTATCACCTATTTAAATATGATTTAATTAATTAATTAAAGAGTTTAATTGATTAATTAAATAGATTTGGTTTGCAATTAAATTGCAAAGTCCCTAGCATGACTTGAAACCAAATCTAGATTATTGGATGTAGTATAAATTAAATTTATATTTAAAGTGTTTAAATATGAATTTAATTGATGAAAAATTAATTAATAGAGATTAATTAATTAATTTATATTTGATATAAATTAATTAGAAGAAGAAAATAATTATTTTGGGTTAAGAACTCAAAATTAAGACACAGGGGCATTTTGGTCATTTCATTACAGTGACACGTGGCACCATGAGATGGTGACACATGGCATAACACATAAGCTTGCCAAATGTTTTTTTAATCATGTAAGATGATTAAAATCAAGATTAAATATAGGTTTGACACTTGGCACAATGTGATTGGGTCACTTAAACCTAGAGCTAATCAAAAGGTGACATGTGGCTAGGGTTTAATGTGTTAAACTAGCTATTTAAGTGTGGTTATGAAAAGAAAACATAACCAGCAGCCTCTCCTCTCAATTGTCACGCCACTTTGAGCCTCTCCAACTATTTCTTTTCATCTCTCATCAATTCAAAGAGATTAGCCATCAATCTCTTGAATTAAGAACACTAGAAATTGTTTCTAGTGTCCTGTTTACATCTCTAATCTCTTAAAAGGCAGAACTTGAATTTCTAATTAATAGAAAAGGCTTTATAAGCTGTTCAAGGGCTGCCATAGGTGTTCTTGGTGTGGACAAGCTAGAGGGACAATACCTGGTCTCCTGAAGATGAATCTCAAAGGCGCAGACACGCTGCAGCACATCAAGAGGTTAGTGTAATCGTTCTTGATTTAATCTAGGGTTCTAAAATTAATCTGATTAATTTTAAAATCTTAAATAGCAAATACAGATCCAAAAACATATTAAAAGAGTTTTAATATGTTGTTTATCATTGAAATCAAATAGATAAAAATAAATCTTACATGGTGCATGTGACCCTAGGTGAAATTTTTTGAATTCAATGGTATAATCTTGTGTTTTTCATGCTTCCGTTCCATCACTTATATGTATAGGAGTGATTTACCATGTATAAAGTTTGAATTGTAAGTTTGAAAAGTTAAAATGGAAGCTTGATGTATATGTATTACTTGGGCAGCCTCATGGTGAAGATTGGTAGTGTTTAAGTTCATGAAAAGTTGTTGAATTATGGTACAAAAAGTGGCAGCATATGTATTCGATATAGTAGTGAACATATATGTAATTTGATGATGGAAATTATATGTATTGGTTAGGAGTATTATGTGGATATGTTGTTATAAATGGACTTTGTAAATTAGGAATTGTATTTGGTGTATGTAAGGTCATTGTATTCTGCCCAAAGTTACTAAAATGTAAACTAATGAATGGTTATGGTATGGTACAAGTGCAGAATTGTTTGGGAAGTGAAGATATAATTGGTTGACTGTGTATTTGGATTGGTGCTTTTAAAATGTGTTAAGGGCAGTATGTGTTTTAGGCTATAAATAGAATTGTGTAACTCCAATTGGTATGAGGCCAATTGGAGGTGAAACTAGGCACAAAATGTGCCAACTTTCATGACGAAAGCCTACCTAAATTCTGTCTAAAAAGTGACATGAGAATTGACCAAATCCGGATTAGTGACTTTGTAAGCCTGAAAATTTACCATTTGAACAGCAGTCAGTATTTTGGCCATAACTCACTCAAAATAGGTCCAAATGGCTTGAAATTTATACCATGGAAAGCTTAGACATAGAGCTACAACTCTTATGAAGACACCAAAACCCAAAAATGACCATAAGCAAGACAAAATGCTTGCGCAAGTTCGGATATAAAAACTTCCAGAATCGGAAATGACGTAAAAATGACCTAAGTTTGCCATTTTAGTGCAATATGTCCAGCAATAGTAAAATGACCATAACTTGGTCCAGTAAACTCCAAATGACTTAAAATTTGTGGCAAAAGTTCATTAAGACATAGACCTACAACTTTGTAATTCAGACTAGAATCCGAAAACTGAGGAAACTAGGTCATCCGGTTAGGTCAAAAAAGCATACCGAAATCTGATAAATTACAATAAAATGCAATACACTTGAAAATGAAATTGGTAACATATACCATGTAACACCCCTCATCCGTTTACAATGTAGCTGAGCAAGGTGTGCTACACGACGTGCCAGAGCACCTAGTCTGTAATCAACTCATTTCTTGAACTCAATTTGATTTTTAAGAAGTCTTTTATGTATATTCATATAATACTGATACTATTTTCATACTTTAATAAATTCAGTGTTTCAAAAATGGTAATAAAAATTTAGCAAGGTTCCGTCTGTATTTCGAACAAACTGTCCTTTCAGACCTGTTAAAAACAGTTCAATATGATAATATCAAAATCTCAACTATTTCACAGTCTCGATTTCTCATTAAAGTCAATAGACTTTTACAGTCATTAAACAGTTCCATAATACAGTCCATAATAATTTAAATATATCTAGAAAATCTCCATGTTATTTAATATGTACAAAATATTACAAACTTTAGAGCTTTCATAATATTATAAAATACATGGCCGAATTTCAAATACAACAGAAGTACAAAATATAAGATATCCTAAGTCCTACCATGTATGCAATGCAGTGCAGATGACTCTGGACTCCTGTGCAAATCGTATGTCTCACCTGGTCGTAGGTCTGCTGGGCTCCCCAACTATGTTTCCAATACCTACGCGTTAAAAAAGCAACGCGCTAAGCAATTTTTCTTAGTGGTGCCAAATATAAAGAAATATAAACTAAAATAAAATAAATGAATTGTTTACGAATTTATAACATCGATATACTTTGCAATTGCTGATTCTACTTTTATTTGCTAACATTTCAATATTTGATAATTTTTGGTAGTGTTGTATGTCAGTAGACTGGATTTAGCTATTTGAATTTAATAGTACTTGAATTACTGCCCGTGTAGCCTATATACTGACCATACTAGATAAATGGATATACTGGCACTGGGTATCTAGTGCCTCGGGCCGTCACACCATCGGTCACAAAGTGTCTCCCGGTGTGCAAAAGTGTGGCTAAAAAGCCATATAGTCAATCCGGCGATAAGCCAAGTATAAATACACAATATGTATAGTCGTAGGCTATTAAAATCACAGTGCGGCATAATATGCCGTAAAAACACAGTATGGCATAAAGCCATTTACAGAACAGCTGTCAGAATCCTACTGGCATGCCAACCTATCCAAACTAGTTAAGTAGGCAAACTATGACATATTATAAATTAATTGTGTAGTTCTTCAATTTTTTAGAGTTTACTAGCTATTATGTAATTCATAAGTCAATGCATATGTTGACCTTTTTAGGTACTATGAATAAGTTGTTTCTAGCATCAACATATCACAATTTACAATTCAATATACTTTCAATATAATGCAATTTACCATTTTTACAAGTTGACATTCATTGCCAAATTGCTTCAAGCATCATTGTATGTAAATGTCAAATTCTCAATTTTTGTGTGCTAGATTGGTCTAGCTTAAAGTCCTATTTCTCTTAGTTTTTAGCTTCTGGTCAAAGAAGCAAAATTGTAGTTCTATGTCTTATTGCACTCGGGGCAAAATTTTAGGTCATTCTGAGTTGTATAGGAAAAAGATATGGTAAATTTACTAAAGCTGGACAGATTGCACCTTTAGTGCAAAATTTGGTCAATTTTAGGTCACTTTTAGTCCTGGCAGTTTTGGTACCCGAACTTGTGCAAGCTATTTGACTTGGTTCTGGTCATTTATGGGCTTTGGTGTCTTCATAAGAATTGTAGCTCTATGTCTAAGCTATCCATGCTAAAAATTTTAGGTCAATTGGATCGAGTGAGTTATGGTCATCCTAATGATTACTGTGCATATGGTCAAAAATCTAGGTTGCAAGGTTGCCATTCCGAATTTGGTCATTTTTAAGGTCAGTTTCTAGGCAGAATTGTGGCAACATTTCTACATGAAAGTTGGCCTATTTGGTGTCTAGTTTCACCCTCCATTGGTCTCATACCAATTGGGTTCACAGTTTGGAACTTATGACCTAATTTAGGTACTGCCAACAACACATAACCTGCATAAGACAATTACACTTCCAATTTGCCATTTCTCCTCCTTCTCATGACTTCATTATTCATTCATAGCACTTCTACAAATACTAAACACAATTCTAGCAAGCATATTAGGCAGAACACTCAAGTGCTCAATGCACACAATACACCATTCAAGTTCAACATTCACTTCCACCAAAATTCAACATATCTCAATATCAATATTACACATATACTTCCATATACTCATACCTCCATATCAATTACATATGCTGCCCACAATTTAACACTATTATATTTCATTAATAAACTTTAGATTCACACACACAAATTCATGATATTATAAGCTGCCAAACATGGCAGTTTGCCATAGCATCAAGGTCCCATTTCAAACCCTTAATTCAAGCACTAACATGCACATACTTGGATATTAACTTACTGCATCTTCCATTTGAGTTAATCAACCTTAATTTCCATCCATTAAAGGTAAGAAAAACTCAAACACTACAAACCTTTATGGCTGCCAAAAATGGCTCAATTCCAATACTCAACATTTCTACATATTTTCTTCACTAAACAACATCCCTTAACTCAAGCATCACTTTCACTAAAGAAAGGAAGAGAATTGGACACTTACTTCTTTTTGTAGTTTGCTCAAACCTCACTATCTTCTTCTTTTTTTTGCTACCAATGTCTTCCCCAAGCTGAGTATGCAAGGTTTAATGAGGAAACCAAGTGGAAAGAGTGGCTAGATCAAGGTTGCAGGGAGGAAGAGCTCATTCGGCCATGGAGTCTTTCATGGAGAACCAATTCAGCTGGTTTGTTCTTGAGGTTGAAGATGACCCATTTCTACCCACTAATTGTTATTTTATGTCTCTTACAATGTAGTTAGTGGAGCACTAAACAATAGTTTAATGTTTAATTATACTAAGTTTCATATTTGCACATTTACCTCATTTCTTTCACTATTTACATATTATATCACAATTTAATTTTTCATGACATTTTCTAAGTGTAATATCATTTATTTTTAATGGACATTGAGGTCAAAAGGCAACTCTAGGTGTCAAATGACCAAAATGCCCCACTTCGGGTTATATTTCTGATTTTTCGGTAACACCGATTTTTGTCTGTTTCTCAAATTTTCATTTTTCTTTGTACTAATTTATTAATTTTTCTTTGATAATTCTAGTGTCAATTATATTTCAATAAACCTTTACTTACGTCTCAAAATTTAATTCCGAGGGTTCCCTGTGGTCCTAGGGTCGACAACGACCTTCCCGGTGCGGTCACCCATCGCTGCGGTGCTGGCTCGTTTAACTTAGCTTCATTTTCTCTCTTTCATTTTTCTTTGATTTTTCTTGTATTTTCTTTTTATTTAATTCATCATTATATGTCTGTTCACTATCATCGAAGTGTAGTTCCAGACATTCTGACTTGCCTGGACTGATATTTAGCCACTGGAGCAACAGAACGTACAGAATATGTACAGGGAGGATGTTACAACTCTTCCCCTCTAAATAAAAATTTCGTCCTCGTAATTTACCTAATGTGAAGAGCTGAGGGAACTGTTGCCTCATTGTCTCCTCGCTCTCCCATGTTTCCTCTTCCGTGTTGTGGTGTCTCCATAGGATTTTCACTAGTGGAATTGTCTTGTTTCTGAGCTCTTTTACCTCTCATGCCAAGATTTTAATTGGTTCTTCTTCATATGTCAGGTCAGGTTGTACCACAATTTCTTCTGCTGAGATGACATGTGAAGGATCTGATCTGTATCTTCTGAGCATCGAGACATGGAACACATTATGTATCTTGTCCAGCTCAGGTGGTAAGGCTAATATGTAGGCTACTGGTCCTACATGTTCAATAACTTCATATGGGCCAATAAACCTAGGGCTTAATTTACCCTTTTTCCCGAATCTCAACACTTTCTTCCACGGTGATACTTTGAGAAATACCTTCGCGCCAACTTCATACTGAATGTCCTTTCTTTTCAAGTCAGCATAAGATTTCTATCGGTCTAAAGCAACTTTCAAATTGGCCTTTATCAGTTTCACCTTTTCCTCTGTTTGTTTTATCAGGTCTGGCCCCACTAGCTTATCTTTACCCAATTCAGTCCAACATACAGGTGTTCTGCATTTTCTCCCATACAGTGCTTCATAGGGTGCCATTTGTATGCTAGCTTGATAGCTATTGTTGTATGCAAATTCTGCCAGTGGAAGATATCTGTCCCAACTTCCCTCAAACTCAATAACACAACTTCTCAGCATATCCTCGAGGACCTATCACATATATTCAGTTATTATTATCATTATCAGTTTAATTTATTGTTTACAATAACTCAATGAGTTTCAGAATTTACCTGTATTATTCTTTCTGACTGTCCATCCGTCTGAGGATGAAAAGCCATACTAAAATGGAGTTGAGTGCCCAAGGATTCTTGTAATTTCTTCCAAAATCTATATGTAAACCTCGGGTCTCTATCAGATATAATGGAAAGTGGAATTCCATGTAGTCTAACTATCTCACTAATATACAATTCTGCTAGCTTTTCCAATGAGTAGTCAGTTCTAACTGGCAGAAAATGTGCTTATTTGGTCAACCTATCCACAATCACCCATACTGCATCATGCTTCTTCTGAGTGAGAGGTAGACCACTGACAAAGTCCATAGTGACTCGGTCTCATTTCCATTTAGGTATGTTTATGGGCTGTAACAAACCTGATAGAACTTTTTGTTCTGCTTTGACTTGTTGACATGTCAAGCATCTAGTTACATAGTCAGCTATGTTCTTCTTCATACCTGGCCACCAGTATTGAAGTTTCAGGTCATGGTACATTTTTGTGCTTCCTGGGTGCATAGCATACACACTGTTATGTGCTTCTTTCAGAATACTGGTTTTCAACTCTTTATCATCTGGTACACATACTCTTTCTTTATAGTACAGGCACCCATTTTTTTTCACTTCATATTCAGTTTCCTTTCCCTCAGTGATTTTGCCCATAACAACCATTAATTTCTCATATGTCTTCTGCCCATTCTGTATCTGCTGTAACAGATTCAGCTTCACTTGCAACTTAGCCAAAATAACTCCATCATGAGTTAAGGACAGTTGGGCATTCAGAGATCTTAATGCTACAATAGATTTTTTGCTTAAAGCATCAGCGACTACATTTGCCTTCCCAAGGTGATAGTCAATTACACAATCATAATCTTTCAGGAATTCAATCCATCGCTTCGGTCTCAAATTAAGTTTCTTCTGGGTTGGCAGATACTTCAGACTCTTATGGTCTGTGCATATGTAGCATTTTTCTCCATACAAGTAATGTCTCCACATCTTCAATGCAAAGACAATTGCTGCTAACTCTAAATCATGAGTAGGATAATTCTTTTCATGTGGCCTTAACTGCCTAGAAGCATATGGGACCACTTTCCCTTCTTGCATGAGTACACACCCTAACCCATTATGTGAGGCATCACTGTAGACTACAAAGTCTTTTCCTAACACTGGTTGTGTTAACATTGGTGCCTCTGTCAACATAGACTTTAGCCTCTCAAAACTGGCTTGACACTTGTCATTCCAGTGAAATTTCATATTCTTGTGTAGTAATTTGGTCATTGGAGCAGCTATCAGGGAAAATCCCTTTATAAATCTTCTATAATATCCAGCTAACCCCAAGAAACTTCTGATCTCAGTTGTATTTCTGGGAGGCTTCCATTCCATCACTACTTAAATCTTCTTGGGATCCACTCTAATCCCTTCAGCCGATACTACATGTCCAAGGAATGCAATCTCATTCAACCAGAACTCACACTTGGACAATTTGGCGTACAGTTTCTTCTCTTTCAGAGTCTGCAGAATAATTCTCAAATGTTCATCATGTTCTGCTTTATCCTTGAAATACACTAGGATGTCATCAATAAAGACCACTACAAACTGATCTAAGTATGGATGGAAGATACGGTTCATAAGGTCCATGAATGCTGCTGGAGCATTTGTTAACCCAAATGGCATCATCAGGAATTCATAATGCCCATACCGGGTTCTAAATGCAGTCTTAGGCACATCTGTATCCTTAACCCTTAGTTGATGATACCCCGATCTGAGATCAATCTTAAAAAATACACCGGCTCCCTTCAACTGATCAAACAGATCGTCAATTCTAGGCAACGAATACTTGTTCTTCACTGTTACTCTGTTTAACTGCCGGTAGTCAACACATAACCTCAGTGTCCCATCTTTTTTCTTAACAAACAGTACCGGAGCTCCCCACAGTGACACACTGGGGCGTATGAACCCCTTGTCTAGTAATTCTTGCAGCTGGATTTTTAACTCTTTCAATTCAGCAGGTGCCATCCTATACGGAGCAATTGAAATCGGAGCTGTACCCGGTATAATCTCAATAGCAAATTTAACTTCCCTTTCTGGTGGCAAACTAGGCAATTCCTTAGGAAATAGCTCAGAGAAATCCCTTACTGTGGATATGTTAGACAAGTCAAGTTTACCCTGCCTAGTGTCAACCACGTGTGCCAGATAGGCTTCACACCCTTTTCTCAACCATCTCCTTGCAACTGTAGCTGAGATGACATTGGACAAGAAATTTGTCCTTTCACCCACAACTATTATTTCATCTTTCTCAGCAGTTTTCAGAGAGATTCTCTTCAATTTACAATCTATTATTGCCTGATGATGGGATAACCAGTCCATTCCTAAAATCACATCAAACTCATGGAAAGGCAGTTCGATTAAGTCTGCTGAGAACTCTTTCCCTTGAATCTTCAATGGACAGCCCTTATATACTTTGTTTACTACCACACTGTGGCCTAGTGGATTTGTGACCAGGATGTCTTGGTCACTTTCCTCTATTGGTATTCCCCTTTCTACGGGCAGCTTGATACAAATATATGAATGAGTAGATCCAGGATCCACTAATGCATGCACAGAAGTATTATAGAGGAGGAACGTACCCTTGATGACATCTGGAGCATCCTGTTCCTCCTGTGCCCTTATTGCATAGGCTCTGGCTGGTTTTTTACCTTCTGCTTTCTCCACAGACTCTGATACTAGTTTCTATGAAGTACCCGCTGCCTTAGCCTTACTCGGCTTTCTACCCCTTGGAGCTGGAGGGGCAGGCCTAACAGTTGATACCGGAGTGGATGTAGCAGTTCGGCGAGGACAATCTTGGACTAGGCAGTCTGTAGACCCACACCGTAAACAAGCACCTTTCATCCTCCAACATTCATCCTTATGCCATTTTTGGCAATGAGGGCAAGCAACAGATACTGTTGTGGCTGGTCCCCTGAACCCTGTCCCTGGAGAGCTAGCCACTGAAGGTGTGGACTGGCCTCTCCTTAGTGCAAACTAAGATTTGGGCCTCTGTGACTGACCTTGACTTGGTGCTCTACTGAAACTCTGAGTAGGCGAACCTCTGAATTTCTTACTAAGGGAAGAAGATGTGCTAGTCTAACCCTGACCTCTTTTCTGTTGTCTGTCCCTTCTATTCTGCTCATTCATTCTAACTTTTTCAACCTTCAGTGCGGCTTCCACTAACTTGGCAAACTCTATAATCCCCAAGGCTGTAATCATTACTTTAATGTTATCATTGAGTCCTTCCTTAAATCTCTTGCATCTCTCTACCTCATTAGGGACTATTTCCCGCCCATAGCGGCTCAGTCTGACAAATTCTCTTTCATATTCAACCATTGTCAGCTGTCTCTGGTGTAGGGCAATAAACTCCCTTCTCTTCTCTTCTAGATATACACTGCCCACATACTTCTTTCTGAACTTAGTGAGAAAGAAATCCCAAGTTATTTATTCTGGAAGTACCTCACTAGTCACTGTATCCCACCATTGGTATGCATCATCTGGCAGTAGTGATACAACAGCTTCCAAATTCTGCTCTGGAGTACAATGAAATTGTTTTAAGACTCTTCTAGTCCTGTCCAACCAGTTTTCAGCTGTGACAGAATCATCTTCCCTTTTGCCTAGAAAATCCACTGCTCTGAACTTCCTGAGTCTCTCCATATGAGATTTTTGATGTGGAGGTGGTGGTGGTGGCATAACTGCTACCATCTGTCTAAAGAACTCACCCATTTGCTGAAATGTGGCTGGTGTCACAACCTACTCCTCGTAAGATGTAACATGCTCCCATAGTACACCTAATGAATTACCATACTTCGCCTACCGGTAACCCATTAAATATACTACAAGGGATTTTGAAACAATTTTCATTCATTTTTAAATTGGTGGGTAAAATTTTCTCAGATATTAAAAACCTTTATTTAAAGTCCAAACATAAATCAAATTTTTAGTTATTTAAAATCTTCATAATTTTTACAAAAATTTCGGCAGAGTGCTGTCTGTATTTTGAGAAAACAATTCTTTAAAACCTGAAAATAAAGATACTTCCAATATTTTTCTCAATCACAACTCCATTATTCAATCTCATTTCACAAATCAATACAAGCAACTCAATACACAGTTTAAATTAAATCAAACATTGAAACCTCTCATTAAGGTAACAAAATTAATATTTACATTCATGGGATCATAAAAAAATTTAGTAGTGCAAAACTTTATAAATATATAAAATCTCAAGATAACCTTATAATAATTTGTATTTCATTACAATCCAAAAATATATTACAAAAGAGTTGGTACAACTGCTCAAAGTAAATTTCATACATATAATTACAGAATTACATCAAAATCTAAAGTACAAGGGTATACCTATGATATACCCGAAGATAGTCTCACTATGTCTTTTAGTAATCTTGCTCAACTGCTTTATATTTTCTTTCACCTGCGACAGCATACAAAGCTATCGCTGAGTGGTGAACTCAGTGGTGCACAAACTAATAATTTAAAACTTAATAAAAGTTATGCTTGATAATTCATAACAAATAAAAATTTAAAATTTCTAAATTCTTCAAAATTCATAACATTCAGAAATCAATATTTTCACTCATGTAAATTATTCATTTGAATAACATTTTGGTCAAATAGTAACTATTTATCTACATTTCTTTTAAATCCCGAAACAATATAAAAATATTTTGAATCACTGACAAATTATTTATTTCAACCACAATTTATCAAACTATGCATAATTTAAAGGGCGTTGCCAACAATTCACACAGTTGAACCCATGACCCAAAATTCAAATAGATGCCGTGTTGTACACCACGACATTTCACACTCTCCCAATAACTGAGGCTAAAAGGGAGGAACAAAGACTAGCTAGTATATATGAGTACTTATTCAAACTCTTCCCCAACTGGCAAGCCAGAGCGGAAGGAACTCGCCCCATCTAGTGGAGGAGATATCTCACTAGACAAGCTAATGAGAATTCACAACATATTTTCTGATGTCAACTGTGGTTTCAAATCATATTCAAAACAATTTCTATTTACAAAGTGTTTACAAATCATTAACATATTTAATCATCATAAATTCATGCTCAAGGTTGGCAACACATCAAACTTAAAATTTACAATCCTCAAAACTATGCAATAAATCCTTAAATGCATAAGAAAATTTACATTTAATTTATACAATTTCATTCAACAAATTAAAATCCTCAACACAACAAAATTATAAATCATAAAATAAACTTGTTCAAATCAATTTAGAAGTGAAAAGTAACAAAATAGTTAGTTGTGCACAAACCTTATACGAGTCCCCTCTTGGCCTTGACTTGATGTCTCGGGTTCTTTCCCAGTATTCTTTTCCACTGAAACACACAGTTTCACAGTGTTTCAGCATCACCATTTATCATAACTCCAAAAATAAATTCAAATCTACTTATACCTAGCTTTAATATGCTAAACTTGACGTTCTTTAAAATTTGTATTTTGGAGTTACTATTTATGACACTATTCTAGTCAATTTGTTGACTTTCTAAGGCTTAATAGGTATGGGAATTCCAACTTCACCCACATACCATTTGGTTACCTAATTTGTTGGTTTTGGTTGTTTTCTCAAATTTTAAGTCTTTTAGGCAAAATTGCAAATTTTCAGTTTTGGTGTCCTATGTTGCACTCTTCCATTGGTCATATTGCTGTTAGAATTTGGCTAAGTTTTCTTCATAGAAATTATTCCTTATTGTCTTAACTTTATTCTCCTTTTTGAATCACTCCAATTGAAGTTTTTTAGCACAAGTTATAGCCATTTGAATCATGGCTGCCAGATTGGACTTAACCCAGATTTCTGGGCACCAAACTGGTTCTGGCAGTTTTAGGTCACCAACTTTGGGTGGCCAAATGACTTGGTTAAGGGCATAATTTGGGTTTGTGTTCTTCGTGAAAGTTTTAGGTCTATATCTCAGCTGTCCACTGGTAAAATTTCAGGTCATTTAGACCTGCCTAGCCCAAGTTATGGCCAAATGAACAAATACTGTTCATTTAATCATTTTTGTACAGGTCAGATTGCCTAATTTCGGATTTGGTCAATTTGTTCACTAGGTTTTGGTCACTTTTTGGGCATGATTCCTGAATGAAAAATGTTCCATTTTGTGTCTATTTTCATTCCCAATTGGCCTCACAGTAATTGGACTTCTAAATTTTCAGTTTTGGTCTCTCAAAGGGACCTTAGTCCTGCTGCCTGTAGCATGACCCTAAGCAATCCGAATTTGCATTTGGTTCCAATACTTCTAACATACTCCAATTGGTCACAAATGACCATTTCTCACCTCAAACCAAGTCTAACACACCATTTAACACATTCTCACATTTTTGTCTTCTAAACCCTAGGTGCCAAACCCTAATTCACCAATATATTGCATTTAACTACTACAATGCATCCCAACATCACTTCCATACTCATACCCACTTACCTACACTTTGAATTGAATCAAATTCATGCACATACACATCAAAACCCTAGCTGGTCAAATTTTCCTCTTGTCCTCCAACAATTATTTTCTTTTAATTTTTAAGTTAAAATCTAAGCTACTTGAACCAAAAACATAGAAATTAAACTAAGAAATGGAAGTTTGCTTACTAACCTTTCTTTGAATTTTCACCTCTTCAAAACCTCTTCCTTTCTTCTTCTTTTTGTTATCAAGTTTTCTATCAAAGCTTGAAATCATGATTTAATGATGGAAATTTAACTTTCTATTGTGGGATTTAAGGTTTGATCAAGCTCAAAATGAGCTTCCATGGAGTTTTGGTGAGGGAGAGGTGAGAGAGATGGTTCACATTTTTGAAGAAGATGAAGTCTTTTTTTTTTCTTTTCTTTTTCTTTTATGAATTTATCCTTTCGGAATACCATAAATTAAATTAATTAAATTTTAATTATGATATTTATTGCATCATGCATGAGGTCATGCATTATGTCATCACTTTTTACTTTTTCTTTTTTTTCTTTTTTTTTATTTATTTTTCTATTAGTTCTTTAATTTAATTCCCGATTCTGAATTTTTTTTTTCTCTGATTTTATTTGACAGTTAGGTTAGGAGTCAGCTCTCGGGTTCAATTGACTAAATTGCCCCTCGCCGGTTTGATCTAGTTTGCAAGTTATTTGATATTTCTTCTGGATCCCTGACCTAATTATTTGACCTGCTTAACAATTCTTTTTCGTGATTTTCTCTTTTCCACTGTGTTCACAATAGTCCTAAGGACTGCAGCGTCACATTTTACGGTTCGAAATTTGAGTTTAAATCGACTTCGCAATCCTTCCCGAGAAGGTCACCCATCGCTGTAACTCTCGGCACATTTAACTTCTTATGTTCTATTTTTCTTATTTATACTTAACTAATTGACAATTACTAATTATTTGTGTTTATGGCTTATCTAGTTGTTTTAAGTATGGTTCTAATCCCTTTAATTGTCCGGACCGACACCGGTCACTGGAACAGTAACATATACCAGGCTATGCAAATAGGGGTGTTACAGCTGGTGCATTTGGTACTGGTGGAGTAGGTTCCCTCCTGTCTCCTGGTTCAGTCATAGATGGAGCATGACTCTCCACCTCCTTATCGACTGTTCTCTGCGATGTGGAGTCCATATTCTAATCAAAATAACAAAACAAATCAAAAGATCTGCATTAGAGTCATCTTAACACTTACAATACAATGCATGATATGCAATCTATCTAGGTCCAGAAATGCCTAAACCGTGCTCTGATACCACTAAATGTAACACCCCTCACCCATTTACAGTGTAGCCGAGCAAGGCATGTTACACGGCGTGCCGGAGCACCTAGTCTGTAATCAACTCATTTCCTGAACTCAATTTGATTTTTAAGAAGGTTTTTATGTATATTCATATAATGGTGATACTATTTTCATACTTTAATAAAAGCAGTGTTTCAAAAATGATAATAAAAATTTGGTAAGATGCCGTCTGTATTTCGGACAAACTGCCCTTTCAGACCTGTTAAAAACAGTTCAATATGATAATATCAAAATCTCAACTATTTCACAGTCTCGATTTCTCAGTAAAGTTAATAGACTTTTACAGTCATTAAACAGTTTTATAATACAGTCCATAATAGTTTAAATATATCCAAAAAATCTCCATGTTATTTAATATGTACAAAATATTACAAACTTTAGAGCTTTCATAATATTACAAAATACAGGGCCGAATTTCAAATATAACAGAAGTACAAAATACAAGATATCCTAAGTCCTACCATGTATGCAATGCAGTGCAGATGACTCTGGACTCCTGTGCAGATCTGATGTCTCACCTGGTCGTAGGTCTGTTGGGCTCCCCAACTGTGTCTCCAATACCTACGCGTTACAAAAGCAACGCGCTAAGCAATTTTGCTTAGTGGTGCCAAATATAAAGAAATATACACTAAAATAAAGTAAATGAATTGTTTACGAATTTATAACATCGATATACTTTTATTTTCTAACATTTCAATATTTGCTAATTTTTGGTACTGTTGTATGTTAGTAGATTGGATTTAGCTATTTGAATTTAATAGTACTTGAATTACTACCTGTGTAGCCTATATACTGACCAGACTGGATAAACGGATATACTGGCATTGGGTACCTAGTACCTCGGGCCATCACACCATCGGTCACAAAGTGTCTCCCGGTATGCAACAGTATGGTTAAAAAGCCATATAGTCAATCTGGCGATAAGCCAAGTATAAATACACAATATGTATAGCTGTAGGCTATTAAAGTCACAGTGCGGCATAATATGCGATAAAAACACAGTATGGCATAAAGCCATTTACAGAATAGCTGTCAGAATCCTATTGAAATGCCAACCTATCCAAACTAGTCAACTAGCCAAACTAGGGCACATTATAAATTAATTGTGTAATTCTTCAATTTTTTAGAGTTTACTAGCTATTATGTAATTCATAAGTCAATGCATATGTTGACCTTTTTAGGTACTATGGATAAGTTATTTCTAGCATCAACATATCACAATTTACAATTCAATATGCTATCAATATAATGCAATTTACCATTTTAACAAGTTGGCATTCATTGCCAAATTGCTTCAAGCATCATTGTATGTAAATGTCAAATTCTCAATTTTTGTGTGCTAGATTGGTCTAGCTTAAAGTCCTATTTCTCTTGGTTTTTAGCTTCTGGTCAAAGAAGAAAAATTATAGCTCTATGTCTTATTGCTCTCAGGGCAAAATTTTAGGTCATTCTGAGTTGTATAGACCAAGATATGGTCAATTTACTAAAGCTGGACAGATTGCACCTTTAGTGCAAAATTTGGTCAATTTTAGGTCACTTTTAGTTCTGGCAGTTTTGGTATCCGAACTTGTGCAAGCTATTTGACTTAGTTCTCGTCATTTTCTGCACTTTGGTGTCTTCATAAGAATTTTAGCTCTATATCTAATCTATCTATGGTAAAAATTTCAGGTCAATTGGACCTGTTTTGAGTGAGTTATGGTCATCCTAATGATTACTATTCATATGATCAAAAATCTGGGTTGCAAGGTTGCCATTCCTGATTTGGTCATTTTTAACGTCAGTTTCTAGGCAGAATTTTGGCAACATTTCTACATGAAAGTTGGCCTATTTGGTGTCTAGTTTCACCTCCCATTGGCCTCATACCAATTGGGTTCACAGTTTGGCACTTATGACCTAATTTAAGTACTGCCAACAACACACAACCTGCACAAGACAATTACACTTCCAATTTGCCATTTCTCCTCCTCCCTATGACTTCATTATTCATTCATAGCACTTCTACAAATACTAAACACAATTCCAGCAAGCATATTGGGTAGAACACTCAAGTGCTCAATGCACACAATACACCATTCAAGTTCAACATTCACTTCCACCAAAATTCAACATATCTCAATATCAATATTACACATACACTTCCATATACTCATACCTCCATATCAATTACATATGCTGCCCACAATTTAACACTATCATATTTCATTAATAAACTTCATATTCACACACACAAATTCATGATATTATAGGCTGCCAAACATGGCAGTTTGCCATAGCATTAAGGTCCCATTTCAAACCCTTAATTCAAGCACTAACATGCATATACTTGGATATTAACTTGCTACATCTTCCATTTGAGTTAATCAACCTTAATTTCCATCCATTAGAGGTAAGAAAAACTCAAACACTACAAACCTTTATGGCTGCCGAAAATGGCTCATTTCCAATACTCAACATTTCTACATATTTTCTTCACCAAACAACATCCCTTAACTCAAGCATCACTTTCACTAAAGAAAGGAAGAGAATTGGACACTTACTTCTTTTTGTAGTTTTCTCAAACCTCACTAACTTCTTTTTTTTGCTACCAATGTCTTCCCCAACGGAGTATGCAAGGTTTAATGAAGGAACCAAGTGGAAAGAGTGGCTAGATCAAGGTTGTATGCAGGAAGAGCTCATTCGGCCATAGAGTCTTTCATGGAGAACCAATTCGGCTGGTTTGTTCTTGAGGTTAAAGATGATCCATTTCTGCCCACTAATTTTTATTTTATGTCTCTTATAATGTAGTTAGTGGAGCACTAAATAATAGTTTAATGTTTAATTATACTAAGTTTCATATTTGCACATTTACCTCATTTCTTTCACTATTTACATATTATATCACAATTTAATTTTTCATGACATTTTCTAAGTGTAATATCATTTATTTTTAATGGATGTTGAGGTCAAAAGGCAACTCTAGGTGTCAAATGACCAAAATGCCCCACTTCGAGTTATATTCCTGATTTTTCGGTAACACCAATTTTTGTCTGTTTCTCAATTTTTCGTTTTTCTTTGTACTAATTTATTAATTTTTCTTTGATAATTCTAGTCAATTATATTTCAATAAACCTTTACTTACATTTCAAAATTTAATTCCGAGGGTTTCCCGCAGTCCTGGGGTCGGCAACGGCCTTCCCGATGCGGTCACCCATCGCTGCGATGCCGACTCATTTAACTTAGCTTCATTTTCTCTCTTTCATTTTTCTTTGATTTTTCTTGTATTTTCTTTTTATTTAATTCATCATTATATGTCTGTTCACTATCACCGAAGTGTAGTTCCAGACATCCTGACTTGCCTCGACTGATATTTGGCCACTAGAGCAATAGAACGTATAGAATACATACAGGGAGGATGTTACATACCAACACTAAAGGACTATAAAATGTGATATATTGGTAAAATTAAAAAAATACCCCTAGAGTGCATCAAAGTTCAACATTATAGGTTAACTAAGGAAAGCAATAGTATTAAATAAATTTAATTATTGAACTTTATTATTAGAAACAATTTAAAAGTGTTCTGAAACACTTCAAATTGTGTGTTTCAGTTAGCAAAGACTTGGAGAAGGAGAAGGAACCACTGAGTCAAGGCCAAGAGGCATTTATCAGAGGTTTGTGAATAATAGTTATTTCTTTTGAATTTTCAATTGAAATAAATTATGACAATTTGTATGTTATTACTTCAATTGTGGAAAAAATTGTTTGAATGGAATTTGATGGATACTTATTGCTTGAAAAATATTGTAAATGGTTTGAAACCATAGCTATCATGTATATTTGATTGAATTCCTCACTAGCTTGTCTAGTGGGACGAATTGGCTTTGAATTCCCTCTCTGGCTGAAGTGTTGAGGTGTGTGCCAGTTGAGGACAAATAGGATGAGTACTCATATAATTGCTAGCTAGCTATGTTATTCCTCATTAGCCATTGGCTTTTGGGACGAATTGAACTTTGAAAACATAATTAAGGTGTGTGTGTGATTTATTGATATTCATTGATACATTGTGAAATGGAGTTTAAATTCTTTATGACATTCTCTGTCTTTTGAATTTAACTATGATTTTAAGTATTCACAGTTTATATGATTTATGGTTTATGGTTTTAAATTGCATTTTCTTAATGTTGTGCACCATTGAGACATTAGCTCAGCGATAGCTTTTTCATTGCTATCGCAAGTAGACAGACAGATAGAGTAGCAGAGTAGGCTGCTTGTGCTACATTTTGGGATTCTGCCAGGTATATTGAGTATACCACTTTTTTGTAATTTTTGTTGTAATGTATGTGCACTGTATGTATATATTGTACTTGGTCTTGAGTAGTTGTAAACTAAAGTTGTAATATATTTCTCTTATATCAGCTTTTGAACTACTCAGTCATTTTGTAGTCTATCTTTGGAAATACTGGAAAATGATGTTGAATTGAGTTTGATAAATGTTGAGAAATTGATTTGTGTTGAACCATATTGGAGTTTGGGATTGAACAAATATATTGGAAGTGCAATTTACAGGTTTTTGAAAAACTATTTTATTCAAAATACAGATGGCACTCTGCCAAAATTTTTACAGAAATTACTGATACTTCACATGTGTTATTTGGTTTCACTTCAGTAAAAAAAAAAAAAATTAACACCTGTTAATAGTACTCACCACTGTAAAAAGAAGAAAAGATTTAAAATCTATTGTAGTATATTTAATGGGTTATCAGTAGACGAAGTTTGGTAATTCATTAGGTATAATATGGGATTATGTTATGCCTTACAGAGGGGTAAGGTGTGACATGTTTTAGTGGTATCAGAGCTAGTTTTTAAATTTTGTTTTGACCTGTACTTTGAATATTTTTTCTTCATAGTACAACTGCTCAATGTCATGGTTTGATACATACAGTACATTACATTATAAATATGCACTAATTAGGTATAATATCCTCTAATTGACTATGGAAGAAGGGGATCGTTCAGTCGATCAATTAATAGAGGCTGAGGTACAAGGGGAAGCCCCAGCCCTTCATAATGTGAGTGGATCAGCCGTATCAGTCCCCTCAGTACCGTAGTTTCTTACTCAGTTTGCTTAGCAGATGGCTGCAATGTTCCAACAGATGGCTGGTAACATGCCTACTCAAGCCCTACTGCAGACACCAGTGGTACAACCATAGCCTTTAGCTAGGCAGTACGACAAGCTGATTAAATATGGGGCTACTAAGTTCAAGGGGACAGTAGATCCACTAGAGGCAGAACAATGGTTGGAAAGAATGGATAGAGTGTTCAAGAAACTACATTATACAGATGAGCTAAGATTTGAGTATTCAGTGTCATTACTGCAGGAGGATGCATATGACTGGTGGAAAAACCATTCCTCATAGTTTGGTGGAACCTCCAATGCTAACTTGGGATGACTTTCTTCGAGAGTTCAGACAAAAATATGTCACAGATGCTTATGTGGACCAGAAGCTACAGGAGTTCTTAAGTTTGAAACAAGGAAGTAGGTCAGTGGCATAATATAAAAGGGAGTTTTCCTGCCTGAGCCACTATGCAGGAAGTCTCCTTTCTACCAGCAGAAAAAGGTGTAAGAGGTTTGAAACCGGCTTAAAGCCCAGTCTCAGACTACAAGTGGTCGGATTCAAACATAATAACTTCTCTGAGCTTATTTCTCAAGCACTTAAATTAGAAAGAATTGAGTCAGAAGCGGCCCCAGAGAAAAAAAAATCAGAGAAGACAGAAAAAGAGAAAGAGGAGAAGTCAATAGATTAGAGTTCCAGTGGTCCTCCTGGAAAGAAAAAGAACTTTGAGGGACACAACAGGGGTAGTAAAAAGTCTGGTAGGGAAAGATTTTCAGGACAGAAACCTCCTCCATCTGGTCAGCACACTACTAGAAGTTCCTACCCTCCCCGCCAATGTGAAATTTATGGTAGAAATCATGGTGGGGTATGCTATAAGGCCACAGGAGCCTGTTATAACTGCAGAGGCATAGGACACTTTGCCAAATACTGCACCAGTGCCCGTAGAATTGGGCCACCTCCTACTACTGCAGAAGGGTCAGTTCAGAATCCTGCCACCAGAGGTTCACAACCACCTAGTAGAGGTAGAGGCAGGGGTAGAGGTAGTCCAACAGGCAGCCAAGGCACAGTGAATCAGTCAGAGCAAGGCAATGCTTCAATCAAAGTCTATGCAATGAGACAGTGAGAAAAGGCTGAGACATTTGATATTGTGGCTGGTACCTTCTCAACTTTTAATCAAGATGTGTTTGTATTATTTGATCCGGGTTCTACCTACTCCTATGTGAGTGCTAGCATCATTGATTGCATTGCTATTCCATGTACAAAAATGAACTTTGAGGTGCTAGTAACAAGTTCGCTAGGACAAGAGGTCAGGGTCAATAGAATGTATATGGATTGTCCTTTGGTGATCCAAAGACATACTTTTCTGTCTAATCTCATTGAATGCCCTTCAGAGATTATGATATCATCTTGGGCATGGATTGGTTAGCCAGGCATCACGCCATGATTGACTATAGACTGAAGACAGTCACTTTTGGTCTCCCTCAGTACAGTGATGTGGTAGTACATGGGGAGGGGCAGCTATTGCCATCAAACATCATTTCGGCTGCACTAGCAAGAAAAATGATCAGAAAGGGGTGTGAAGCATACTTGGCACATGTGGTAGACACCCAAGTGGGGAGTCCAGCATTGAGGGACGTCCCTATAATATATGACTTTCCATATGTGTTTCCTAATGAATTACCAGGATTACCTCCAGAAAGAGAAGTATAGTTTGAGATTGATGTTATGCCTAGTGTGGATCCAATCTCCATAACACCATATAGAGTGGCACCAGCAAAATTGAAGGAGTTGAAGGTACAGTTGCAAGAACTACTTGAAAAGGGCTTCATCCGCCCTAGTGTGTCACCTTGGGGAGCGCCAGTATTGTCTGTTAAGAAGAAAGATGGCACTCTCTGCTTATGTATTGACTACCGGCAATTGAATAAGGTGACAATAAAGAACAGATATCCATTGTCTCGCATTGATGATCTGTTTGATCAGTTGAAGGGTGCAGCTATGTTTTCCAAAATTGATTTGCGATCTGGTTATTATCAGTTGAAAGTGCAAGAGCAGAGTATTCCAAAAACTGCTTTTAGAACTCGATATGGCCACTATGAGTTTCTGGTAATGCCATTCGGGTTAACTAATGCTCCAGCTGCTTTTATGGATCTGATGAACACTGTCTTCAGACCATATCTCGACCAGTTTGTGGTGGTGTTTATTAATGATATTTTGATATATTCGAGGAATGCAGAGGAGCATGATAGACATCTGCGGATTGTATTATAGACCTTAAGGGAGAAACAGCTACACGCCAAATTGTCAAAATGTGAATTTTGGCTGAAAGAAATCTCTTTCTTGGGACATGTTGTGTCAGCTGAAGGGATCAAGGTAGATTCCAGCAATGTAGAAGCTATCCTTTATTGGAAGCCACCGAGGAATATCACTGAAATTCGCAGTTTTCTGGGTTTAGCTGGATACTATCGTCGATTTATGAACGGGTTTTCTATGTTGGCTTCCCCACTGACCAAGCTGCTTCGGAAAGATGTAAAATTTTAGTGGACAGATAAATGCCAGCAGAGTTTTGATGAGTTGTAGAGGTGTTTGACTGAAGCTCCAGTCCTTACTTTACCCACCCCGGGTAAAGAATATACAGTTTATAGTGATGCTTCTCACAATGGGTTAGGTTGTGTACTGATGCAAGATCGAAATGTCATTGCTTATTCATCACGCTAGCTGAAACCACATGAGAGGAACTATCCGACACATGACTTGGAGCTAGCAGCTATTGTTTTTGCTCTGAAGATCTGGAGACATTACTTATATGGGAAGAAGTGTTATATCTACACAGATCACAAGAGTTTGAAGTACTTGGGCACTCAGAAGGAATTGAATTTGAGACAGAGGAGATGGTTAGAACTGATTAAAGACTATGATTGCTTAATAGACTATCAGCCAGGGAAAGAAAATGTGGTGGTTGACACCTTAAGTCGCAAGACTATGGCAAGTCTCAGAGTTTCTCCTTTGTCCATGGTACATGTAACACCCTCATTTTCATAGTACGTACGTCCTACTGTTCAGACGGCTAATGTCTGCCCCGAAAAGTCAGAATGTCTGGAACTACACTCCAGTGATAGTAAACAAGCATAAAATAATGAAATATGTGCTGAGAAAAATTAAGGAAAAATAAAAGAGATAAAATGTGACTAAGTTAAACGAGCCAAACCCGTAGCGATGGGTGACCGCACCGGGAAATTAAGGCGAGGACCCTTGACTAGCCCTGGACCACGGGGGACCCCGGAAAATATTTTTGCGACATAATTAAAGGTTTATTGAGGTGTAATTGACATTGAAAATGTCAAAAAAAAATTAGTAAGTCAATATAAACAAAAACAAAAATTTAAGAAATCGGCAGTACAAGGGGTAAATTGGTAGCACCAAAAAAGTCTGAATTTGACCCGAAGAGGGACATTTTGGTCAATTGACACCTAGAGTGGACTTTTGACCTAAATGTCCATGAAAAATAAGTAGCATTAAATTTTGAAAATCCCATGAAAGAAAAAAATTCTATGTATAATGTAATTAAGAGAAATTATGGGATAAAATGTGGAATAATTAAAAGTTTAATTATAATAATAATTAAACTTAAGTTAGGGGACCTTAGTGGGGTATATAAAGCCACATGAAGACAAGAGAATCATCCATTTCACTCATCTTCTTCTTCATTTCTTCTTCTTGCCGAATTAAAATTTTCTCCCAAAACTCCCATGGCCGCCCCACATGCAACACATCCAAGCTCTTCATCCTCTCCATGAAATCAAAGGCTTCCTTCATTAAACTTAGTCTATACATCATGGGCAGTATATTGGAAGCAAAAAGAATAGGATTTGATGAGGTTTTGGTTAAGCTCAAAAAAGGTTAGTGCTAGTTTTTCTTCCCTTGCTTAATTAAAGTTTGTATTGAGGTTATGGTGAGTAGTTTGGTTGAAAAATTTAAGGAATTGAGTGAGTATTTGGTGTGTGTAATTCTTGGCAGCCATGAAAAGGGAAGGTAAGTGAATTATTCTTATGTGTAATTGATGGTATTTGATGGGAATTAGTGTGGATTAAAGTAATTTGTGATGCCAGTAAGTTAATATCATGTGTAACTTGTGATTGAGCTTTTGAAATGGAGATTTGTATTGTTGCTTCATTTTGGGCAGCCATGAGAACATGAGAGATTAATTATCTCATGAATTTAATTAATGTTTTGGGATGTTGATAAGTAAGCAAATGAGGGTTACACTTGGATTGATGAAAATACTTGTGCTAGAAATTGATTGAATGTGAATTATTGAATTAGAACATTTGAATTAAGGATTTAAAAGTGGGACTTTGATGCTTTGGTAAACTGCCATGTTGGGCAGCCTATAATATCATGAATTTGTGTGTGAGTTTATGAAATTTATTAATGAAATATGATGGTTTTGAATGGTGGGCAGTTTGTGTAATTACCATGGAAGTGTATGTGTGATATAAGTGTTAATGTACATTGAATTTGGGTGGATGTAAATGTTGAACTTTAATGGTGTATTGTGTGCATTGAGCACTTGAGTGTTCTGCCCAAAATGTTTGCTAGAATTGTGTACAATATATATAGAAGTGCCATGATTAAATGTTGAAGTATTGGGAGGAGGAGTATTGTCAAAATTGGAAGTGTGATGTTCAAATGCAGATTGTGTATGTTGGCAGCACCTAAATTAGGTCATAAGTGCAAAACTGTGAACCCAATTGGTATGACGCCAATGGGGGGTGAAACTAGACACCAAATAGGCCAACTTTCATGTAGAAATATTGCCAAAATTCTGCCTAGAAACTGACCTTAAAAATGACAAAATCCGGAATGGCAACCTTGCAAACCTAGATTTTTGACCATATGAACAGTAGTCATTAGGATGACCATAACTCAATCAAAATATGTCCAATTGACCTGAAATTTTTACCATCGATAGCATAGACATAGAGCTACAATTCTTATGAAGACACGAAATCCCAGAAATGGCCAGAACCAAGTCAAATAGCTTGCAAAATTTCGGATATCAAAACTGCCAGAACTAAATGTGACCTAAAATTGACCAAATTTTGCACTAAAGGTGCAATCTGTCTAGTTTTAGTAAATTGACCATATCTTGGTCTATACAACTCAGAATGATCTGAAATTTTTCCCATAGTGCAATAAGACATAGAGCTATAATTTTGCTTCTTTGACTAGAAGCTAAAAACCAAGAGAAATAGGACTTTAAGCTAGACCAATCTAGCACACAAAAATTGAGAACTTGACATTTACATACAATTATGCTTCAAGTAATTTGGCAATGAATGCCAACTTGTAAAAATGGTAAATTGCACTATATTCGTAGCATATTGAAATGCAAAATGTGAAAGATTGGTACCATTAAAATTTATTCCCCTAGAGTGCATTAAGGGTCAACATTATAGGTTGACTAAGGAAAGCAATAGTATTGAATAAATTAATTATTGAACCTTATTGTTAGAGACAGTTTAAATGAGTACTGAAACACTGTAAATTGTGTGTTTCAGTTAGCAAAGACTCAGGGAAGGGGAAGGAAACACTAAGTCAGGGCCAAGAGGTTACTCTTCAGAGGTTTGTGCACAACTAGTTTTTAATTGATTTTGTTCTGAATATTTCATATGATTAAATGAAGTTATTTTCCTTATGTATTATGTTTATCAAGTATTGGATTTAATTCAATGATTATTGAAATTATTATAGTATGTATGAATTTAGTTTTGTGAAATGGTATTTCAACAAGTATTAAGCATTGTTGTGGATTGAATAAATTATGTTTTGAAAAATTGTGAGAGAATATGTTTTGAATTGTGATGGGCAATTTGCATGAAAAAAATACAAATTTATGTTTTGAATTGTGATGAGCATAAAAATTATTGGATATTGGAATTGACTTTGAATCGAATTGTGTTGTGATTTATGCTCACGAAAAGTACAAGGAGATTTATGATATTGTTTTGTATCTCACTATAGATACTTGACTAGGTTATTACCCATCTCTCTCCTTTGTTGAGGAGACAATGGAGTTAGCTTTGTTTTGATTACCATGGTATTTGCACAGGCTTAGATTCTCCTCTGATTAGAGGTTAGATCTAAGTTTTTATTTGTTATGGCCCTTTCGGAAGTTTCATTATTGTGGTGTGTACTGTGCACGATGATTCAACCTCCTCGACCATAGGGAGTTAGAATCTGATTCGACCTCCCTGACTACAGGGAGTTAGAATCACCCCGAAGATGGCACTTTCAGATTAGTCTTGCATAGTTAGTGAGATAAAGAATGGTTTTTGAATAGTAAAGAATTGTGATTTCAATTATGATTTATGTATAATTGATTTTACTGTAATTACCTTAAATGTTTGGTTGTGATTTGATAAATTGAATTTCTTGATCAAAGTCATTTCATACAAATGATTTATGTTATTGGCAATGAATAATTTGATTTTTTAGAATTTGATGAGTATCCTGATTTCCAAATTATTTGCTATAATTTTGCTAAGGTATATTGTACTATGTTTTAAGTTATAGTTGTGCACCACTGAATTCACCGCTCAGCGATAGCTTTATATGCTGTCGCAGGTAAAAAGAGCATAGAGCAGTTGAGTAAGCTTCTTTGAAGACACATTTAGATCAGCTCCAGGTATGTCATAGGTATGCCCATGTACATAGGTTTTGATCTTTGCATATAAATATATGTATGTAAATTATTTGAGCAGTTGTATAAAATTTCTTGTAAAATATTTTGGTATGTAATTAAATGCAAATTATTGTAATGTAAATTTGAGATTTTATTTACTTGTATAGTTTTGTAATATTAATTTTTGAGTCTTGTAATCAATGAAATGTTTCTTTTATGATGAGGTTGGTTTGAAAATGAATTGATTTGATTATTGAGATTTGAATTATGAGATGAAATGAAGTTTATTGGGGTTGTATTTGAGAAATCATATTGGGAGTGTTTTCCTTTTTAGGTTTGAAGAACTATTTTCTCAAAATACAGCCAGCACTCTGCCGAAATTTGGAAAAATTTTTATAACACCAGATTTTAATTGATGATTTAAATTTATCGAGAATTGTTTTAAAATCCCTTGTCTCATATTTAATGGGTTACTAGTAGGAGAAGTACGGTAATTCATTAGGTGTACTACGGGATCATGTTACATCTTACGGAGGAGTAGGGTGTGATATGTTTAGTGGTATCAGAGCAATGGTTTTAAAGTAAATTTTGAACTGTGAATTTGAAATCTTTTTGCCGATAAATACAACTGCTCAAATGTTTGATACATATAGTACATTTACATCATAAATATGAACTAATGGAGAGATATCTCCTTATGTTGGTTGTACAGGAATAGAAAATCCTATGAAAAGATATGGAAGAGAAGGATGAGACAATAGAACAGTCTATGACAGTGAAAGTACATGGTAAGGCCCCAGCCTTTCAGAGAGTCGGAAGCTCAACTTTACTAGCCCCGCCTATACAAATTACTACACAAATGGCCTCTTTCTTTGAACAAATGGCTGATAATCTGTCATCCCAAGCCCAAGTACAAACCCAACCCCCATAAGGGCAGTGTGAAATAGAGAAGAGGGAGAAACCTATGGGTCAAAGCTCGAGCAGTAATTTAGGGAAGAGAAAAGAATTTGAGGAGCCCCGAGCTCAGGGATATGACAGAGGCGGATCATCGGGGCAGAGACCACCAAGACCTAGTCTTTGAACAACCAGAAGTTTCTATCCCCTCGTATCTGTAACTCTTGTGACAAACTACATGGGGGTATTTATCGTAAAGCCACTGGAGCGTGCTACAATTATGGTAAACATGGACATTTTGTTAGAGATTGTACTAGAGCACCTCGATCTACTCTCCGAAGTTCACAGACAGTCAGTAGAGGTCGAGAAATTTTGATGTATATGTTCTAGTGTTAGTGTTAGAACTATATGTTCTGTTGCTATTCCTTTACATGGGAATAAATTTTGATGTATTAGCGACTAGTCCTTTAGGATAAAAACTATAATAACAAGTATGATTGACATTAATTTTAGAAGAATTGTTAGCTAAAAGTATTTTCTAACACACCATAAATTATAAAGCTAATTGGCGAGCCTACTTAATGTAAGGCAAGAGGACCTAAAAGTAAGTTACAGTAATAGAATTGCTCTAAATGAGGGCAAAGATGTTACTGTTAATAATTGTTAAGGGATATTGTAATCAGAATAGGTTTAGGATATTAGTGGATTCGAGAAAGATAAGATGTTAGAAAACCTAGTCCATGAGGTTATAACGTAGTGACTATGTAATGTTCTCGATGTTTGTATTGAAAGCTACAGATTACAGTACCGATACGGGATTACTGTGTAGAGCTACGTGCTTCCTCATGGTACACCAAGATAAGGATGTTTGTAAGTAGTTTTTGATTTGATACAGTTACGCCCGAATAGAGTATTATTTACGGGAAATAAATGTGAAAATTCTAGTCAAAAATTTAAAACTTCTGAACTAACCTATCGAAATACTATACTTGTAAGGTAGCTAGAGTCAGTGACTCGGTTACATTAATGTGAACTACCTGTACCACCGTAATTGCTATAAGCTTAGAGATATCAGTATGACTTATCATCCTCAGACGGATTGTAACACCCCTCACCCGTCTACAGTATAGCCGAGCAAGGCGTGCTACATGGCATGCCGGAACACCTAGTCTGTGATTATTGTATTTCCTGAACTCAATTTGATTTTAAGAAGTCTTTTATGTAATATTCATATCATGCTGATACTATTTTCATATTTTGATAAAATCAGTGTTTCAAAAATGGTAATAAAAATTTGGCAAGATGCCATCTGTATTTCGGACAAACTGTCGTTCCAAACCTGTTGAAAATAGTTTAATATGATAATATCAAAATCTCAAATATTTCATAGTCTCTATTTCTCAGTAAAGCCAATAGACTTTTACAGTCATTAAACAGTTCCATAATACAGTCCATAATAATTTAAATATATCCAGAAAATCCCCATGTTATTTAATATGTACAAAATATTACAAACTTTAGAGCTTTCATAAAATTACAAAATACAGGGCTGAATTTCAAAAATACAACAAAAGTACAAAATACAAGATATCCTAAGTCCTACCATGTATGCAATGCAGTGCAGATGACTCTGGACTCCTGTGCGGATCTGATGTCTCACCTGGTTGTAGGTCTGCTGGGCTCCCCAGCTGTGTCTCCAATACCTACGCATTACAAAAGCAACGCGCTAAGCAATTTTTCTTAGTGGTGCCAAATATAAAGAAATATACACTAAAATAAAGTAAATGAAGTGTTTATAAAATTATAACATCGATATACTTTGCAGTTGCTTATTCTACTTTTATTTGCTAACATTTCAATATTTGCTAATTTTTGGTAGTGTTGTATGTCAGTAGACTGGATTTAGCTATCTGAATTTAATAGTACTTGAATTACTGCCCGTGTAGCCTATATACTGACCAGACTGGATAAATGGATATATTGGCACTGGGTACCTGGTACCTCGGGTCGCCACACCATCGGTCACAAAGTGTCTCCCAGTGTGCATATAGTGTGGCTAAAAAGCCATATAGTCAATCTGGCGATAAGCCAAGAATAAATACACAATATGTATAGCTGTAGGCTATTAAAATCACAGTGCGGCATAATAAGCTGTAAAAACACAGTATGGCATAAAGCCATTTACAAAACAGCTGTCAGAATCCTATTGGCATGCCAACCTATACAAACTAGTCAACTAGGCAAACTAGGGCACATTATAAATTAATTATTTAATTCATCAATTTTTTTGAGTTTACTAGCTATTATGTAATTCATAAGTCAATGCATATGTTGACCTTTTTAGGTACTATGGATAAGTTGTTTCTAGCATCAACATGTCACATATTGTAATTCAATATGCTGCCAATATAGTGCAATTTACCATTTTTATAAGTTGGCATTCATTGCCAAATTGCTTCAAGCATCATTGTATGTAAATGTCAAATTCTCAATTTTTGTGTGCTAGATTGGTCTAGCTTAAAGTCCTATTTCTCTTGGTTTTTAGCTTCTGGTCAAAGAAGCAAAATTGTAGCTCTATGTCTTATTGCACTCGGGGCAAAATTTTAGGTCATTCTGAGTTGTATAGACCAACGGGGCAAAATTTCAAGTCATTCTGAGTTGATAGACCAAGATATGGTCAATTTACCAATGCTGGACAGAATGCACTAAAATGGTAGGCTTAGGTCATTTTTAGGTCACTTTTGGTTTGGCCAGTTTTGGTACCTGAACTTATGCAAGCTATTTGGCTTGGTTCTGGCCATTTATGGGCTTTGGTGTCTTCATAAGAATTGTAGATCTATGTCTAAACTATTCATGATAAAAATTTCAGGTTATTTGGACCTATTTTGAGTAAGTTATGGTCAAAACACTAACTGCTGCCCAAATGGTCAATTTTCAGGCTTTCAAGTAATCCGGATTTGGTCATTTTTCAAGTCACCTTCTAGGCAGAATTTAGGTAAGCTTCCTTCATGAAAGTTGGCACATTTTGTGCCTAGTTTCACCTCCAATTGGTCTCATAACAATTGGAGTCACACACTTAAGGTTCTAAGCTAAAACATACACTGCCCTACTACACATTCTTCATCACTTACCAATTATACATTCTATACTTACCGAGCTAACTCTTTCATGCCAATTCTGGTTTGTACCATACCATTAACAAACTTAACAACACATTTTGGTCATTTTGGACAGCTTGTAACCATTTTCAACATACACATTATAACTCAAAATTTTCCAAAGTCCATTTACACAATTTAACCATATGAACATACCCCATTTACATATCCAATTCCAATTTATTATACACATATATATGCTGCCACCATAAACAACATAATTCAATGAACCAAACCATGAAACAACACATTTCTAACCACACTTCAAAGTTTCCGGTTCACCTCATGGAAAATATCTCCTTCAAATTGCTTTCAAGCTTCCAAAACCAAGTGCACCATTACACATACTCTTAATATACATTGTCTAAATCATTTCTATACACATAAACACTTACATCAACATCTTAAACTACCATTAACAAGTAAAAACAAACTAAATATGCTGAGTTCCCATGGCTGCCGAAATGGTGTACCACCATTAAATCATCAAACTTCAAAACTTCTTCCACAAAACAGCTCACCACAACATCCACTCAAAGTTTAATGAAACAAGAATGGAAAATACACACTTACCACCTTTGAAGCTTGACCAAAACCTCACTAAACCTCCTTAAAATTGCTACCAAAATCTTCCTTGCAAGGTGAGGATTAACTTTAAAGAAGGGACTTAGTGGAAAGGATGGCTCAAAATGGGTTGTATGGAGCTCAACCAAACGGCAATGGAGTTTTCTCTCCCAAGTGGTTTTCGGCTGGTTTGCTAAATGAAGAAGATGAAGGAATATTCTGCCACAAATCTGCTTAATGGTCCACTTTGAAGATGTTAGTGGAGCACTAAAATCAATTATAATGTTTGTTTAATCAAATTTTCCATAATTCCCACATTTAACCTCTTTTCTTTCACTATTTAAATTATGGACCACCATTTTAATTTTCATAGTATTTTCAAAGTTTAATATCATTTATTTTTAATGTACATTTAGGTGAAAAGGCAACTTGGGGTGTCAATTGACCACAATGCCCCTATTCGGGTTGCTTTTCGGCTTTTTCGGTAACACCTATTTTTTGGCAGTTTCTCGATTTTTTGTTTTTCTTTGTACTAATTATTTAATTTTTCTTTGATATTTCTAATACCATTTATTTCAATATATTTTTATTTAAGTCCCAAAAATATTTTCTAGGGTTCCCCGCGGTCCAAGATTAGTCAACGGCCCACGCCGCAACTTCCCGGTGCGGTTACCCATCGATACAGTTTTGTCATTTCGCTTAGTTCCATTTTCTCTCTTTTATTTTTCCTTTATTTTTTTCTTGTATTTTCCTCTATTGTATTTCACTACCTTATATCTCCACACTAATATTTAAATATAATTCCAAGCATCCTAGCTGTCCGGACAGACACTGTCACCAAAACAGAAGAACGCACTACCGAACATAGGAGTGTTACACCTGTGGCCTTGTAGCATACCCCACCATGATTTCTTCCACAAGTTTTACATTGGCGGGGAGGGTAGGAACTTCTGGTAGTTTGCTGACCAGATGGAAGAGGTCTCTGTCCTGAAAATCTTCACCTACCAGACTTTTTACCACCCCTGTTGTGTCCCCCAAAGTTCTTTCTCTTCCCAGTAGGACCACTGAAACTCTAATCTACTGACTTTCCCTCTTTCTCTTTTTCTGTCTTCTCTGATTTCTTTTTCTCTGGGGCCACTTCTGACTCAATTCTTTCTAATTCCAGCGCTTGAGAAATGAGCTCAGAGAAGTTAGTATGTTTGAATCCGACCACCTGTAATCTAATACTAGGCTTCAAGCCGGTTTCAAACCTCTTACATCTTTCCCTACTGGTAGAAAGGAGACTTCCTGCATAGTGGCTTAGGCGGGAAAACTCCCTTTCATATTCTGCCACTGACCTACTTCCCTGTTTTAGACTTAAGAACTCCTGTAGCTTCTGGTCCACATAGGCATCTGGGACATATTTTTGTCTGAACTCTCACAGAAAGTCATCCCAAGTTAGTACTGGAGGTTCCACCAAACTATGAGGAATGGTTTTCCACCAGTCATATGCATCCCCCTGTAGTAGTGACACTAAATACTCAAATATGAGCTCCTCTGTATAGTGTAGTTTCTTGAACACCCTCTGTCACACGCTACCCCTCCGTAAGGCATAACATGATCTTGTAGTATACCTAATGAATTACCAACTTCATCTACTGATAACCCATTAAATATACTACAAGGGATTTTAAACCTTTTCTTACTTCTTTTTACAGTGGTGAGCACTTTTGACAAGTATAAAAAAATTTCTTTTACTAAAGTGAAACCAAATAATACATTTGAAGAATTAATAATTTTTGTAAAAATTTTGGCAGAGTGCCATCTGTAATTTGAATAAAATAGTTCTTCAAAAACCTGTAAAAAGCACTTCAAATATATTTCTCAATCTCAAACTCTAACATTTAATCAACACAATATGTTTCTCAAAATTGCCAGCTCAATTGCACAATAATTTTTTTTTTTTTTGTATTTTCAAAAGCTAGAATAAAAGGAATATATCACAATAATTACAACCAAAATAATTTATAATTTATTTTTACAACTTCAATGTACAATTTTAATTTACAACTACTCAAAACCAAGAACACTATATACTTACAGTGAACATACATTACAATACAAAATGCAAAATATGGTATACTCAATATACTCGATGAACTCTCAATATAGCATTAGTAGCCTAGTCTGCTGCCCTGTCAGTCTGTTTACCTGCGATAGCAATGAAAAGCTATCGCTGAGTAAAATTTACTCAGTGGTGCACAATAACAATTTGAAATGCGATATATAAATATTTTATTGACAATTCACAAATCAAATTATTCACAATTCCATTTCACAATTTACAAAGTTCATATAACACAAATTTGATCAAATAACTGAATAACACAGTTTTGCCAATCAATAATACCATTTGATCAAATAACTGAATAATACATTTTTGCCAATCAATAACACCATTTGATCAAATAACTGAATAATACAGTTTAGCCAATCAATAACTGAATAATACATTTTAGCCAATCAATAACACCATTTGATCAAATAACTGAATAATACAGTTTTGCCAATCAATAACACAATTTGATCAAATAACTGAATAATACAGTTTTGCCAATCAATAGCACCATTTGATCAAATAACTGAATAATACAGTTTTGCCAATCAATAACACCATTTGATCAAATAACTGAATAATAAAGTGTTGCCAATTAATAACACCATTTGATCAAATAACTGAATAACACAGTTTTGCCAATCAATAACACAATTTAGGCCATGACACAAATTTTTCCAAACATGCCGTGTGTACATCACGACAAGGCACACTCACCCCAATAATCGAAATCAATGAGGGAGGAAGCTAGCTAGATAATGAGAACTCATCCACACTCACCTCAGACTGACAAGTCAAAGAGGGAGGAATATAATAACAGTGTCATGCCAAATGTGAATCAAAACAATTCCAAATCACAATATTTCATACAATTCCCAAATCACATTTTATCTCAAATTTTCCATTTACAAAGTGGGCAACACAATAATTTCCAAATAAGATTCTCAAAGCCAAAACAATAAAAAATTATTTATAGTAAAAGCAGTGAATATAAAAAGTATTGTGCACAGACACAATTTAAAATTATAATGTTCAAATAAATTTTTAAGTAGAAAAATAAGAAATCAAAATTATTGTACACAAACACAATTTAAAACAATAACATACAAATAATCATAATTTATTTCAATTGAAAAATTCAAAAGAAATAACTATTGTGCACAAACCTCTGATATATGCCTCTTGGCCCTGACTCAGTGTTCCTTATGCTTCTCAATATCCTTTTCAACTGAAACACACAATTTAAAGTGTTTTAGTACTCAATGAATTTGTTTCTAATAATAAAATCCAATATTTAAATTTTCTTGGTACTATTCCCTTTAATTCATTTCATTAGTCAACCTATAATGTTGACCCTTGATGCACTCTAAGTGAGTCAATTCTAATGTTACCAATATGTCACATTTTATAGCCTTTTAGTGTTGGTACATGTTACCAAATTCATTTCCATGTATATTGCACTTTATTACAATTTGCCGGATTTCGGTATACTAATTTGATCTAGCCGGATGACCTAGTTTCCTCGGTTTTTGGGTTTCGATCAAAGCTACAAACTTGTAGGTCTATGTCTTATTGTAAGCGGGGCAAAATTTAAGGTCATTCTGAGATTACTAGACCAAGTTATGGTCATTTTACTATTGCTGGTCAGAATGTACCAAAATGGTCATTTTAGGTCATTTTTAGGTCACTTTTGGTTCGGCTAGTTTTTGGACCCAAACTTGTGCAAGCTATTTGACTTGCTTATGATCATTTCTAGGCTTTGGTGTCTTCATAAGACTTGTAGATATATGTCTCAACTATTCATGGTAAAAATTTCAGGTCAATTGGACCTGTTTTGAGTGAGTTATGGCCAAAACACTAACTACTACCCAAATGGTCAATTTTCAGGCTTTAAATACACTAATCCGGATTTGGTCATTTTTCAAGTTACCTTCCAAGCAGAATTTTGGTAAGCTTCCTTCATGAAAGTTGGCACTTTTTGTACCTAGTTTCACCTCCAATTGGTCTCATACCAATTGGAGCCACACACTTAAGGTTCTAAGCCAAAACACACACTGCCCTGCTATTCATTGTTCATCACTCATCAAATACACATCCTATGCCTACCAAGTTAACTCTTCCATGTCATTTATGTTTTGTACCTTACCATTAACACATTTCATAACACATTTTTGGTCATTCTGGCAGCTTGTAACCACACTCAATATGCACATTATAGTACAGAATTTACCAAGTCCAAATTACAAACAATTTAACCACATGAAAAGCTCATTTACATTTCCACATTCAAACCCTTATACACATATACAAGCTGCCATAACAAGCACCATAATTCAAAAATAAAATTCCATAAACCAAACCATGAAACAACATTTTTTTGGTCCACACTTCAAATTGCCGAATTGTAATCTTCTTCAATTAGCTTTCCAAGCTTCCAAAGTCAAGTGCACATTCACATATACATTTAGAATACATCACCCAATTTATTCCTACATACATAAACACTTCATCAACACTTTAATCTACCATTCACATGCAAAGATAAACTGCCCTTATTGAAGTTCCATGGCTGCCCAAAATATACCTCTCCCTTAACTCATCAAACTTCAAAAATCCTTCCACAATTCAACTACCCATAATACCCACACAAACTTTAATGAAGCAAGCATCAAAAATACCTACTTACCACTTTTGAAACTCTTCAAAACTTCACCAAAACTTGATCTTCTTGCTGCTTATCTACTGCCCAAGTGGTGTAGAGCAATTTTAGTGAAGGAAAGTGCAAGGAAATAGGCTTGGATCATGGGAGAATGAAGCTTCAAGGTGGGACGGCAATGGAGGTTTCTTCTTCACCATTTTCAGCTGGTTCTTTGGAAGTTTGAGGAAGATGAATTTCTATTGTCCAAATGAAGGTTTAGTGGTCCACTTTAGGTGTGAGTGGAGCACTAAGTGAGAAATAAATGTTTGTTTATTCTTAAGTTTCCTTATTCCTACATTAAGCTCCTATCTTTTGTTATTTATATTAGGTACCACCAATTTAATTTTTCCTGATATTTTCCAAGTGTAATATCATGTATTTTTAATGGACATTTAGGTCAAAAGACAACTCGGGGTGTCAAATGACCACAATGCCCCTGTTCAGGTTGCATGCCAGATTTTTCGGTAATACCGAGTTTTATCGTTTTCTCGATTTCTCACTTTTTCTTTGTACTAATTAATTAATTTTTCTTTGATATTTCTAATGGTATTTATACTTTAATAGATGTCTATTTAAGTCTTAAAAATATTTTCCAGGGTTCCCCGCGGTCCAGGGCTAGTCAACGGTCCACGCCGCAACTTCCCAGTGCAGTCACCCATCGCTAGGCTTCTCGTCTCATTTAACTTGGTTACATTTCATTGCTAATATTTTTCCTTTGTTTTTCTTGTCTTTTCTTTTCTTGTATTTCATTATTCTATGTCTCCTCACTAATATTTAAATATAGTTCTAGGCATTCTAGCTGTCCGGACAGACACTGGTCGCCGGAGCAGTAGAACGCACTACCAAACATAGGGGTGTTACACCCTATCCATTCTCTCCAACCATTGTTCTGCCTCTAGTGGATCTACTGTCCCTTTGAACTCAGTAGCCCCATATTTAATCAGCTTGTCATACTGCCTAGCTGAAGACTGTGGTTGTACCACTGGTGTCTGTAGTGGGGCTTGAGTAGGCATGTTACCAGCCATCTGTTGGAACATTGCAGCCATCTGCTGAGCAAACTGAGCAGGGAACTGCGGTACTGAGGGGGCTGGTACAGCTAATCCACTCACATTATGAAGGGCTGGGGCTTCCCCTTGTACCTCAGCCTCTATTGATTGATTGACTGAACGATCCCCTGCTTCCATAGTCAATTTGAGAATATTATACCTCCTAAACAAATAACACAAGGAGATTTCCTCCCGTTAGTGCATATTTATAATGTAATGTACTGTATGTATCAAACAATGACATTGAGCAGTTGTACAATAAAAGAAAAGAATATTCAAATTATAGGTCAAAACAAAATTTAAAACCTAGCTCTGATACCACTTAAATATGTCACACCCTACCCCTCTGTAAGGCATGACATGATCCCGTAGTATACCTAATGAATTACCAAACTTCATCTACTGATAACTCATTAAATACACTACAAGGGATTTTAAACCTTTACTTATTTATTTTTACAGTGGTGAGCACTTTTGACAGGTGTTAAAATATTTTTAACTGAAGTGAAACCAAATAATAATTCTGAGTATCAATAATTTCTGTAAAACTTTTGGCAAAGTGCCATCTATATTTTGAATAAATAGTTCTTCAAAAACCTGTAAAAAGCACTTCCAATAAATTTGTTCAATCCTAACTCCAATAATAGTTCAACACAATAAATTTCTCAACATTTGTCAACTCAATTCAACATTAATTTTCTAGTGTTTCCAAAAGCTGAGATAAGAGAAATATGTCACAATATTTTTACAGGCCAAAATAATTTACAATTTTAGTTTACAACTGCTCAAGACCAAGTACAATATATACATACAATGCACATATATTACAACAAAAATTACAGAATATGGTATACTCAATATACCCAGCGAAATCCCAAAATGTAGCACAAGTAGCCTACTCTACTGCTCCGTCTGTCTGTCTGTCTACTTGCGACAGCAATGAAAAAGCTATCGCTGAGCCAATGTCTCAGTAGTGCACAACATTAAGAAAATGCAATTTAAAACCATAAATCATATGAACTGTGGATACTTAAAATCATAGTTGAATTCAAAAGACAGTGAATGTCATAAAGAATTAAACTCCATTTCACAATATCACAATAAATATCAATAAATCACACACACAGCTTAATCATGTTTCTAAAGTCTAATTCGTCCCAAAAGCCAATGGCTAGTGAGGAATAACATAGCTAGCAATTATATGAGTACTCATTATAACACCCTCCCTATAGCAACTCCGTACATTCTACTATTTCGGTGACCAATGTCGGTCCGAACAGCTAGAACATCCGAAAAATATTTAAACTAAAGTGAGGAACCATAATTAACTTAAATATTAATAAGAAAAATTTAGGAAAAATTTTAGAAATAAAATACAATCAAGTTAAATGAGCCGGTTCCCTAGCGATGGGTAACCAAGTGGGAAGTTGCGGTTCTCGCAACTAGAAGCCCTAGACCCAAGAAAAAATTCATAAAATAATTTTTGGGATAACAGAGAAGGGTCATTGAGGTTTCTATGACATTAGAATACTAAGAAAATGCTTAGAAAAATTTTTCAATCGGTATAGACGATTTTGGCTCAATAAGCCAAACAGAGGGCATTTTGGTCATTTCATCTTCAGAGATAATTTTTGGCCAACTTGTCCAGTTAAGTAAATAATTATTATGACATAAAATATAAATAAATATTGCTAAAATTTAAATTGAAAATAAGTAGAAAAAAAAGGAAAGAAAATGGATTTAATGGGAATTTTGACATCATTATGATGTCATTGAAACTCCAATGACCAATCACATTATGACACATGTCCTTAACCCATTTAAAATGAATAAAATGTGCAGAAAATGAAAAAAAAATAGATTCCTTCTTCTTCCCATTTCCAGCCGTGACACATCTCTCCATCCATTAAAATTCCTTTCATTTTCTCTCTTCCAAACCTTGAATTCTCACCACTAAACCCTAAGTTCTCTTCATTAAAAATTGTCCTTACCTCTTGGGAAGGTGTTTGGTAGCCAAGAAAATCAAGAAAAGTGAAGTTTAAGCTTGGGGAAAATTCTGCCCAAAGAGATTAGTGCCTCACTTTTACTTCTTTTCTTTTTCATATGTGTAAACTAAGTTGAATGAAGGTGAAATTCATGAAAAATGATATAAATGATGCATGAATGAAGAATTTGATTTTTGACCAGCTTTATGGGAATGGTAGTTTGATAGTTTTGATGATTTTGAAAGGCTTATAAATGGTGATTTATGTGTAAACATAAATTGGAAATTGATTAGTTTGCTTAATTTGATAAGTGTTGGGTGAACCTAGAATTGAGATTTAGGGTTTGGGGCACAAATTTGAGATTTTGTTCACGTATTGGTGAAAGAAAGTTCTAATGGTCAATTAGTGACCATTTGGCTATGTGTGATTAGGAAATAAAGTGATTTGTTTAGTGGGAATTGAAGTTAGTTTTGCTGCCTTGGTTAACCTGCAGGACTGAGCATAGTTCAGCAGGTTTGGGCAGCAATAACTGGAGTTGTACAGGTTTAATTAGTGCAAGGCCAATTGGACATGAAACTAGATACATAATGGCACAACTTTGGTATAGAAACCCTGCCTAAAAAACCAAACCAAGTTGACCTAAAAATTGCCCTAATCCGGGTGACCTGCATTCTGCCTGGGCAAAATGACCAAATGAATAGTATTTATTCATATGGTCATAACTCAGTGTAGAAAGATCCAATTGACATGAAATTTTACTAGTAGAAAGCTGAGATATAGACCTACAACTTTCATGAAGAAACCTAACCCAAATTTTGACCATAACATGTTCAAAAGTGACTGCAATCCGCACAAAAATATCAGAGATTTGGTCACCCGTAAAATCTAGAAAGTTTGCAATCTGGCCAATTATGGTATTTAGGCCATAAATTGAGCTACAAAACTGAAAATGGAGTGATTCAAAAAAAAAATGTAACTAGACACAATGAGAAACTGTTAGTAGTATGCCCTAGAGCATATCATTTAGTATGTATCTTGTACATATTTTTATTAATAAAAGGCATTTCCACTTTTCCGTTTACATAATATATTTATCTGTAATAGAAAAGGTCCATTGATATTTTGTTAGAAATATTATTCTTAAGTTGTTAAGAATATGAGTGACAATATTTCTAGCACAAAGTATCATAAATAGGTTCACAATCGAGGATACTTCATAATAAGGACATGACTTATCCAGAAAGATAGTATTCATGTTTGTTCCCAAGTTATTTATATGAGATATAAATAAGATGGAATGGTGAGTCTCATGCCATATAACAAACATGATAGGCACTTATAAATGATAAGTAGGCCGAACCAGTGACACTTATGACAAGCACATGGAGTTTACTCTTGTCAATGTTTTGTCATAAATCATATCAGTGCATATAATCTTTAGACCTGAGATAGCACAGTTATCTTATATATAGGTAGTTTGAGTTTGATACTGCTTTCATACTTGTACTATGTATGGGTATATGGGCATGTGTTGGCTCCTACTAGTTATATATGGAGGTAGGTGTTGATCAAAATGGAATCTGTTCCCCTAAGTAAATAGAGATAAAATCCTATGTTCATTTAATTGTTCTTGATATTTCAAGTTCCTGGCCAGGACATATAGATTTATTCAGAAAAGAGTTTCTGATGAGAAAAATCCTTTTAATCAAGAACTGGAATTAAAAGAGAACATAATATTCATAGCAAATGGAGTTTGACATAAACCATGGCTCCAGCTTGAGTTGGGATTTTATAACAGAGAGATTCTAGTGCATGGTAACATATGATTATAGGTTCATTTACGGTAAACCTTATTACTAATTAGGTGGCCATGACATGCTATGCTAGGTGTTAACCATGGTCAATGAGGTGCATAAAATGATTTAGAGAAATCATTTATGGTAAGAAAGAGTTCTGATGATATTAAGAGTTGATATCATGTCTCATTGCCAATTAGTGATGAGCCTAGTAAGTCACACACATACACAAGTTATCACCTATTTAAATATGATTTAATTAATTAATTAAAGAGTTTAATTGATTAATTAAATAGGTTTGGTTTGCAATTAAATTGCAAAGTCCCTAGCATGACTTGAAACCAAATTTAGATTATTGGATGTATAGTATAAGTTAAATTTATATTTAAAGTGTTTAAATATGAATTTAATTAATGAGAAATTAATTAATAGAGATTAATTAATTAATTTATATATGATATAAATTAATTAGAAGAAGAAAATAATTATTTTGGGTTAAGAACTCAAAATTAAGACACAGGGGCATTTTGGTCATTTCACATTGTGACACGTGGCACCATGAGATGGTGACACATGGGATTACACATAAGCTTGCCAAATGTTTTTTAATCATGTAAGATGATTAAAATCAAGATTAAATATAGGTTTGACACTTGGCACAATGTGATTGGGTCACTTAAACCTAGAGCTAATCAAAGAGTGACATGTGGCAAGGGTTTAATGTGTTAACCTAGCTATTTAAGTGTGGTTATGAAAAGAAAAAATAACCAGCAGCCACTCCTCTCCTTTGTCACGCCACTTTGAGGGTTTTCATCTATTCTTCTTCATCTCTCATCAATTCAAAGAGATTAGCCATCAATCTCTTGAATTAAGAACGCTAGAAATTATTTCTAGTGTCCTGTTTACATCTCTAATCTCTTAAAAGGCAGAACTTGAATTTCTAATTAATAGAAAAAGCTTTAGAAGCTGTTCAAGGGCTGCCATAGGTGTTCTTGGTGTGGACAAGCTAGAGGGACAACATCTGGCATCCTGAAGACGAATCTCAAAGGCGCAGACACGCTGCAATACATCAAGAGGTTAGTGTAATCGTTCTTGATTTAATCTAGGGTTCTAAAATTAATCTGATTAATTTTAAAATCTTAAATGGCAAATAAAGATCCAAAAACATATTAAAAGAGTTTTAATATGTTGTTTATCATTGAAATCAAATAGATAAAAATAAATCTTGCATGATGCATGTGACCCTAGGTGGAAATTTTTGAATTCAATGGTATAAACTTGTGTTTTTCACGCTTCCGTTCCTTCAGAAACAACTTTTATGAAGACAACTTTGCCAAATTCCTACTGTAAAAATGACCAATGGAACAGTAAACACAAGACTTGAAATCTAAAAATTTTGAACAACTAATATTAAGTTTAGAAATGATATTGGCAACCAATACCAACAACTTTAGAATGCAAAATGTGATATGTTGGGAGTATTAGAACCAATGTACATATTATCTATGCAAAAGTCAACATTTTAGTTGACCAATGAAATGAATAGTAACACCTAAACTTAAATTTCAAGAATTGTAAAGTTTAAAAGTGTAACATGCCCTAGTACACATAGCAAGATTGGTTTGGATAGGTTGGCATGCTAATAGGGTTCAGTTAGCAGTACTGCACATGGCATTATGCCATTCTGTGATTTCATGGCTTTTAGCCATTCTGTCATTATGTTGATACTTGGCTTTGTGCCTAATGTTATTACAGCTTATTAGCTGTTCTGTTGCACACCGGGAGATACATATGTGACCGATGGTGTGACGGTCCGAGGTACTTGATACCTAGTGCCAGTTTACCCGTTTATCCAGTCCAATCATCCAGTATAGGTTACTTGGGCAACCAAAAATGAAAGTGGATAAATTTAATGAAATTATGAATATAACAACTACAAAATAAATAAGATTTCCAATAATGATCGAAAAATTGTTTGCATAAGACATCAGAATATGCACTGTATATTTATTTTCTGTTATTTCTTTTTATTTTATTATTGGCACCACTAAGCATTATTACTTAGCGCGTTGCTTTTGCTACGCGTAGGTTCTGGAGAGACCGACCAAGAGCCCAGTAGACTACAGACTGGGTGAGACCTTCTGCAGATCTGCATAGTATCCATGTCACTTCATCGACATCAGTGCATTGGTAGGACACTAGGTTTCATTTTGGGTATTTTGTAATTAACTTTTATTTTCTCATATGAAATTGAGACTCATGTAATGTATTTTGTTATCAATGTAAATAGTGAAAATTATGTTTATAAATGAAAAAGTGAATATTTATTTATGATTTGTACATGAATATCCTATGAAATGAATGAATGAGAATTGGGAGTATATTTGAGAAATATTGAGATTTTGTTGATGAAATGGAGTTTGGGATTGATTGAGAATTTTGGAAGTGTTTTTCTCAGGTTCCGAAGAACTGTTTTCTCCATTTTTAGCCGGTACTCTGTCAGATTTTCTATAAAATTTGCGAAACCTCAAATAAATTTATGATTTCAATAAATGACTTAAATGAATGATATTTCACGAATTATACTTCATAACTATGAAAGAAATAAATTAGGAAGGATAAAAATGATTGAAATAAAATAGGGTATTCTGGTACACTGTGTGTCATATCTTACTTGGCTATACTATAGACGGGTAAGGGGTGTCACATTTAGTGATATCAGAACACGGTTTAGGCGTTTCTAGGCCTAGATTGAGTCCATACCATGCATTGCATTTGTAAGAGTCGAGGTGACACTAATGCAAATCTGTTTGTCTTTGTTATTTTGATTAGGATATAGACCCCACATCTCAGAGGGCAGTTGAGGAGGAACTGGAGAGTCATGCTCCACCTGCAGTAGCTAAGACTAGGGGTAGGGGAGAACCTGCTCCACCAGCTCCAGCAGAGCCTGCTCAGCCTCCACAGGTCATGTTTCAACAAATGGCTGAATTCTTCAGACAAATGGCTGGGGCAATGCCACCGCCACCACCACCACCTCCACAGTAGAAATCACACCTAGAAAGATTGAGAAAATTTGGAGCAGTGGATTTCTTTGGCAAGAGAGAAGATGATTCTGTTGCAGTCGAAAACTGGTTGAACAGAATAGGTAGAGTTTTAAAACAACTCCACTTTACTCCAGAACAAAATCTAGAAGCTGTTGTATCTCTATTACAAGATGATGCCTACCAATGGTGGGATACAGTTTCTAGTGAAGTGCAGCCAGAAGTAATAACTTGGGACTTCTTCCTCTCAAAATTCAAGAAGAAATATGTGGGTAGTGTATACCTAGAAGAGAGAAGAAGAGAGTTCATTAACCTGAGGTAGAGACAGCTGACAGTGGCAGAGTATGAAAAAGAATTTGTCAGACTGAGCCACTACGGAAGGGAGATAGTCCCTAATGAAGCCGAAAGGTGTAAGAGATTTGAAGAGAGATTAAATGACAACATAAAGATCATGATTACTGCCTTGGACATCACAGACTTCACCAAGTTACTGGAAGATGCTATAAAAGTTGAAAAGGTTAGAATAAGTGAGAAGACTAAAAGAGAGAGACAGTAGAAGAGGGGCCTGGGTCAGTCTAGCTCATCTCCTACACCTGGGAAGAAGTTCAAAGGTCCACCTACACAGAGTTTAGGTTAACCTTAAGGTCAGGGTCAGTCCTAAGGGCCCAGGCCACAGTTCACCCCTAGGAGAGGTCAGTCCATACCATCAGTGGGCAGCTCTTCAGGGATGGGGTTCAGGGGACTAGCCCCAGCATCTTCTGCATGTTTGCATTGCCTGAAATGGCATAAGGGGGAGTGTTGGAGAGTGACAAGTGCCTGCTTAAGGTGTGGGTCAACAGAGCATCAGTTGAGGAACTGTCCACGCAAAACTACTACTGCTGCTCCAACACAAGCAGACAGACCTGCTCCTGTACCACAAAGGGGTAGGAAATATGGCAAATCTGAGGCAGTGGGACCATCACAGAGGCCTGCATCTGAGCCAGCAGTGTAACGATCGGGAACCAACCACTAGAGGAATTGTCTGTTTTGGCCATAAGCCTCACGGTTTTGTCCCATAGGTGGAATGGAGAACTTCCCAGGAGGTCACCCATCCTAGGATTTCTCTCAAGCGAGCACGCTTAACCGTGGAGTTCTTCCTTAAGGAACGGAAGCGTGAAAAACATAAGTTTATACCATTGAATTCAAAAATTTTCACCTAGGGTTACATGCACCATGCAAGATTTATTTTTATCTATTTGATTTCAATGATAAACAACATATTAAAACTCTTTTAATATGTTTTTGGATCTGTATTTGCCATTTAAGATTTTAAAATTAATCAGATTAATTTTAGAACCCTAGATTAAATCAAGAACGATTACACTAACCTCTTGATGTGTCGCAGCTGTCCGCCTTTGAGATTCGTCTTTAGGACACCAGATGTTGTCCCTCTAGCTTGTCCACACCAAGAACACCTATGGCAGCCCTTGAATAGCTTCTAAAGCCTTTTCTATTAATTAGAAATTCAAGTTCTGCCTTTTAAGAGATTAGAGATGTAAACAGGACACTAGAAACAATTTCTAGTGTTCTTAATTCAAGAGATTGATGGCTAATCTCTTTGAATTGATGAGAGATGAAGAGAAATAGCTGGAGAGGCTCAAAGTGGCGTGACAATTGAGAGGAGAGGCTGCTGGTTATGTTTTCTTTTCATAACCACACTTAAATAGCTAGGTTAACACATTAAACCCTAGCCACATGTCACCTTTTGATTAGCTCTAGGTTTAAGTGACCCAATCACATTGTGCCAAGTGTCAAACCTATATTTAATCTTGATTTTAATCATCTTACATGATTAAAAAAAATATTTGGTAAGCTTATGTGTTATGCCATGTGTCACCATCTCATGGTGCCACGTGTCACACTGTGAAATGACCAAAATGCCTCTGTGTCTTAATTTTGAGTTCTTAACCCAAAATAATTATTTTCTTCTTCTAATTAATTTATATCAAATATAAATTAATTAATTAATCTCTATTAATTAATTTCTCATCAATTAAATTCATATTTAAACACTTTAAATATAAATTTAATTTATACTACACATCCAATAATCTAGATTTGGTTTCAAGTCATGCTAGGGACTTTGCAATTTAATTGCAAACCAAATCTATTTAATTAATCAATTAAACTCTTTAATTAATTAACTAAATCATATTTAAATAGGTGATAACTTGTGTATGTGTGTGACTTACTAGGCTCATCACTAATTGGCAATGAGACATGATATCAACTCTTAATATCATCAGAACTCTTTCTTACCATAAATGATTTCTCTAAATCATTTTATGAACCTCATAGACCATGGTTAACACCTAGCATAGCATGCCATGGCCACCCAATTAGTAATAAGATTTACCTTAAATGAACCTATAATCATATGTTACCATGCACTAGAATCTCTCTGTTACAAAATCCCAACTCAAGCTAGAGTCATGGTTTATGTCAAACTCCATTTGCTATGAATATTATGTTCTCTTTTAATTCCAGTTCTTGATTAAAGATTTTTCTCATCAGAAACTCTTTTCTGAATAAATCAATCTGTCCTGGCCAGGAACTTGAAACATCAAGAACAATTAAATGAACATAGGATTTTATCTCTATTTACTTAGAGAAACAGATTCCTTCTTGATCAACACCTACCTCCATATATAACTAGCAGGAGCCAACACATGCCCATATACCCATACATAGTACAAGTATGAAAGCAGTATCAAACTCAAACTACCTATATACAAGATAACTGTGCTATCTCAAGTCTAAAGATTATATGCACTGATATGATTTATGAAAAAACATTGACAAGAGTAAACTCCATGTGCTTGTCATAAGTGTCACTGGTTCGGCCTACTTATCATTTATAAGTGCCTATCAAGTTTGTTATATGGCATGAGACTCACCATTCCATCTTATTTATATCTCATATAAATAACTTGGGAACAAACATGAATACAATCTTTCTGGATAAGTCATGTCCTTATTATGAAGTATCCTCGATTGTGAACCTATTTATGATACTTTGTGCTAGAAATATTGTCACTCATATTCTTAACAACTTAAGAATAATATTTCTAACAAAATATCAATGGACCTTTTCTATTACACATAAATATATTATGTAAACGGAAAAGTGGAAATGCCTTTTATTATTAAAAATATGTACAAGATACATACTAAATGATATGCTCTAGGGTATACTACTAACAATCTCCCACTAGCACTAGAGCCATTCATTACAATATCTTAGACCTATCTTCTCAAGATGTCGGTCTAATCGAGTCGTGACATAGGCTTAGTGAATGGATCACCGGATTTTCACCGATGCTATTTTCTGCATGGCTACATCGCCGCCCAACTGTTTCTCGATAATGTGGTAGCGCTTTCTATGTGTTTGGATTTCGTGAGACCTTGGTTCCTTAGCTCAGATGATCGCTCCATTGTTGTCACAAAGTGTAATGGAACCGCCGACTCAATGGAAGGAACTCCGTAAGTTCATCACGAACTTCTTTATCCAAACAGCTTCTTTTGCAAAGATCTCGATGCAGAATATACTCACCTCGAGTGGAATCTGCAATGTGCTCGCTTGGAACTCTTCCAACCGATCGCACCTCCATTACAAATGAACACATATCCAGAGGTAGACTTTCTATCATCGATATCTGATTGGAAATCAGAATTAGTATAACCATCCAATTGCAAGTCTTCACCTCCATAAATCAAGAATAAATCCTTAGTTCTTCTCAAGTACTTAAGGATATTCTTGACAGCTATCCAGTGTTCCAAACCTGGATTGGATTGATACCTGCTAGTCAAACTAATAAAGATATGCGATATCCGGCCTAGTACACAACATTGCATACATTAAACTTCCAATAGCCGAAGCATATGGAATCCTGGCCATCTTATCTTTTTCTTCAGGTGTCTTTGGAGACATCTCTTTAGAAAGGTGGATACCATGTCTCACTGGTAACAATCCTCTCTTGGAATCAAGCATGTTAAACCTCTTTAACACCTTTTCCAAGTATAGACTTTGGGATAAACCAATTATTCTTTTCGCTCTATCTCTATAGATGTGAATCCCAAGAATATAGGTTGCCTCCCCTAAGTCTTTCATGGAGAATGTATTAGACAACCATACCTTTATAGTCGTCAACATACCTGTATCATTACCCATCAACAGTATGTCATCCACATATAAGACAAGGAAAGTGATAGCACTGTCACTAACCTTCTGATATACACATGGCTCATCCTCATTTTTGATAAAACCAAAAGATTTAATGGCTTCATCAAAACGGATGTTCCAACTCCTCGAAGCTTGTTTCAACCCATAAATGGATCGCTTTAGCTTGCATACCTTGGAACCATCTTGGGATTCAAATCCTCAGGTCGTTCCATGAAAATGTTTTCTTCAATGTATCCATTGAGAAAAGCTGTTTTGACATCCATCTGCCAAATCTCATAATCATAGTATGCAGCTATTGCTAATAAAATCCTAATTGATTTAAGCATGGCAACAGGCGAGAAAGTCTTCTCATAGTCTATTCCTTGCCTTTGGCGAAACCCTTTCGCTACTAGCCTTGCCTTATAGGTCTCTACCTTTCCATCAGAACCAATTTTCTTCTTGAAAACCCATTTGTTTCCTATAGGTACAATACCTTCTGGTGGGTCAACAAGATCCCAAACTTGATTATTATACATGGAATAAATCTCTGATTTCATAGCATCAATCCATTTTGAAGAGTCTATATCTGATATAGCTTCTTCATAGGTAAGTGGATCATCTCCATGATCTACTTCTTCATGAGTAGACAACTCTTGTTTTTCTTCATGAAGAAAACCATATCTCACCGTGGGTGAGATACCCCGGTTGTTCTACGAGGAACAAATTGTAGATGTTTCATCAATGGGTATAGGTTGACTAGATGGATCTATATCCATCCGACCGCTGGTTGGTCGAATTCTCTAATTCTAACTCTATTTGCCTTCCTTTGCCTCCTTCTTGAACAAACTGTTGTTCAAGAAATGTGGCATCTCAACTTATCACAACCTTTTGTGAAGTAGACAAATCAAAATAATATCCAAAACTATCTTGTGGATATCCAACAAATCGACCTCTTCTCGATCCGGTCTCCAATTTATCGAGTTCACTTTTGATATAAGCTGGACAACCCCAAATCTTAACATGCTTAAGACTTGGTTTTCTTCCATGCCATATCTCATAAGGTGTGGAAGAAACTGATTTTGATGGAATCATATTCAGAATATATAAAGCTGATTCTAATGCAAATCCCCAAAAGGAGATTGGCATATCAGTATAGCTCATCATACTACGTACCATATCCAATAAGGTACGATTTCTCCTTTCAGATACACCATTCACCGTATGGCGTTCTGGAGGAGTCACCGAGAAACAATGCCATGCTCTCTCAAGTATTCATCAAATTCAGTAATCAAATATTCACCTCCACGATCTGATCGAAGAGCTTTAATACTTTTTCCTGTTTGATTTTCTACTTCAGATTTAAATTCCTTAAACTTTTCAAAGGATTCATGTTTGTATTTCATCAAATACAAATACCCAAACCTTGATTTATCATCAGTAAAGGTAATAAAATAATGAAAGCCCCCTATAGCCATTTCTTTAAATGGACCACATACATCACTATGTATTAGTTCCAAAATATTTTCAGCTCTTAGCCCTTGTCCAACAAAGGGTGATCTAGTCATTTTGCCTTGAAGGCAAGATTCACAAGTTGGAGTAGGCTCAGAGCCCAATGAGGATAGAATCCCCATTTTCTCCAATTTTGCAATCCTATCTTCTGCAACATGACATAACCTTAAGTGCCAAATATATTTTGAACTTGAGTTGGTTTTCACCATGGCATTGTATTCTTTTAGATCACTTGCATTCAATTTGTGTTTGTCATTATTATCCAAATAATAAAGACCATCATTCATATAACCCGAACCAACATATTTATTTCCAAAATAAATATTGCAAACATCATATGTGAACTGAAATTCATAGCCATTTCTAGTCAAACTAGATATAGAAATGATGTTCTTAAAAGCATCAGGTACATATAAAATATTATCCAAACACAAAACATGTCCAAACATGTAAAAAGATTTAGATCCTATGGCTATAGCTTCAACAGTTGAGCCATTGCCAATCCGGACTCTAATATCTTGAGAACGCAAGTCGCCATCGCTTGCTAGTTCCCGCATATCATTAGAAATGTGAGAACTGCACCGAGATCTAAAACCCAAGCTGTAGATGAACTATAAGTATCATCAAAATCTAAATAACAAGATATGGACATACCTTCCGAAGGTGTATCCTTCTTGTCCTTGAGAAGCAAGATACTCAGGCGCCTTTTCCAAAGGCCCATCCTTTTGGCAATGGAAACACTTTCCTTGCCTCCATCGCCTTTAGTCTTCCTTTTCTGCTTAGCTATTTTCTTGAAGGACCAGAAACTGAGGTTTCTTTTTCTTATTACCCTTCTTCTTGTTGGACTTTCCAGTAAGAAGATGCAACCAAAGCTACCTCTTTTCCTTTATTGCACAGCATATTCTTTTGGGCAATAACCAGCATGTTGAGTAATTCAGCTAAGGTGCATTCTGTTTAGTCATATGGAAATTTGTCACAAAATTCCCAAAAGACTCGTGAAGGGATCAAGGATCAAATCCGTTTGTAGTTGGAAATCCATGTTGAAGTCAAGATGTTCCAACTGCTCAATCAGCCGAATCATCTTGTGGACATGATCCCCAACATTCTGTCCCTCAGACATCCTCATATGGAATAACTGTCTAGATATCTCATACCTAGCACTCCTGCTGTGCTCACCATACAACTCTTGTAGGTGAAGGAGGATCTCACTCGCACTCTGCATGTTCTCATGTTGCTTCTGTAACTCATTACTCATAGAAGCAAGCATGTAACACTTAGCTCTCATATCATGCTCCTTCCACTTGTCTAAAGTTTCATGTTCCTCTTGTGTGGCCTCTGGAGGTAAGGGACCAGGAACATTTGAATCTAGAACATATCCTATATGTTCAAGGTTCAGGACAAGTTTCAAATTTCTTAGCCAATCAGACAGATTAGGTCCTGTCAACCTGTTGTGATCAAGTATGCTTGCAAGGATATTGGATGGTGGTGGTTGTTTTGTGCCCATTTTTATCAGAAAATTAACTGCAGAAAATAACCAGATTAATTCGTAAATGTGTCATGTAATTAACCAAAATGATTATGGTCTTTTAATCAAATTGGTCCTCCTACTAACTTAGCGAATCCTACACTTCCAAAGTAGAAAACGAAAATCCTAGTTGGATGGATTTCTAGTGGGTGATTGAATTCTTATAATTCTATTGATCATCCTCAGGTACATCCATTATTGGAATTACAATAAACTATAAGTGAGAAAATCCTTGCCCATCACATCTCATGTAAGGTTCAATCCTTTACCTAGCCCCTAATGCTCAAAATCTCAGGTACATCCATTATTGACTTATCTTGCATTAGTTAAGTTGATCCCATTGAGCCAGTAATTATGCAAATAATTTTAATGTCCTCAGGTACATCCAATATTGGCCACCAAACCATTTACATATTTACAACATCTCATGCTTAACAATTATTCTTAAGAAAATCTCTTAAATTAATTGCATCTCATGCAACTATTTAAAATTTCTTAAAATAATTGCCCCAATGGAGGGCTTATGTTATAATTACTTTAATTATAGCATTTCCAACTTAATCATTTGTTTGGAAGATTTTATAGCCATCCTAATTACTATTAAGGTCTCACTTTGCACATTATCCATTTAGCATGCATATATCATATAATTGCATACATTCCCATACATCTCATGCATTCATGGATAAGCAGTAAATATGGTATGATCATGGACTTTCTAAGGGATTCAATTCTGAGCCACCAAGAATTGAATCAGGGCATTCCTAGGTGCATTTCATTCATTCATTTTACAAGAGTTGCTGAAGGAGTACATAATCAACACTTGATCTTGAATCCCTCCCACTGGTCCCACCAATGCTCTTGACCTCCTTGAACTTCTTGCAATCCAATATTACATGGTAATCCTTGGCATACCAAGGCGAATTTACAAGAACTTAAATAAATGAAATTACAACCCAAAAATTATTACAAACTTAATAATACATGCCCAAAATAAATTAAAATAAATTAATTAATTTACAATCCCAAAGAAACATAAAAGAAATAAATCCAATCATATTGGTCTTTTATAGTCCATGATCATCCATCATGCATATCACTATTTAATAATTAAATAAAACATACATACTTAAATTAAATTGAATATCTCATATTCAACTTAAAAATCCAGATTTGAATATGATTCAAATAAATTTAAAAATTCAGATTTGAATCTCATTCAAACAAATTTAAAAATTCAGATTTGAATCACATTCAAACAACTTCAAAAATTCAGATTTGAATCACATTCAAATATTTTTTAAAAAATCAGATTTGAATCACATTCAAATATTTTTTAAAAAATCAGATCTGAATTTTATTGAATCAATTTTAAAAAATCAGATTTAAATATGATTCAAACAACTTTAAAAATTCAGATTTGAATCACATTCAAACAACTTTTAAAATTCAGATTTGAATCACATTCAAACATTTTTTAAAATTCTGATTTGAATCATAATTTAATTGTGTGATTAAAACAACTAATTAAACACTTTAATTAGTCAAAGAATAGGCCTTAGATCATATAACAATTGCAGAATTAAAAGCCAAACCTTGAACCACCCATGGAACCATTGTTGCCGCCACCAATGGTGGCTTCACCATGTGTAACGCCACACCTCATGATCCAACCAGCAATGAATCTCTTGATCTCATGATCAAACACACAATTAAATTATATAATCAACAATCTAAATGGCAAATATAGTGGCTCTGATACCAATTGAAGGAACGGAAGCGTGAAAAACATAAGTTTATATCATTGAATTCAAAAATTTTCACCTAGGGTCACATGCACCATGCAAGATTTATTTTTATCTATTTGATTTCAATGATAAACAACATATTAAAACTCTTTTAATATGTTTTTGGATCTGTATTTGCCATTTAAGATTTTAAAATTAATCAGATTAATTTTAGAACCCTAGATTAAATCAAGAACGATTACACTAACCTCTTGATGTGCTGCAGCGTGTCTGCGCCTTTGAGATTCGTCTTCAGGACACCAGATGTTGTCCCTCTAGCTTGTCCACACCAAGAACACCTATGGCAGCCCTTGAATAGCTTCTAAAGCCTTTTCTATTGATTAGAAATTCAAGTTTTGCCTTTTAAGAGATTAGAGATGTAAACAGGACACTAGAAACAATTTCTAGTGTTCTTAATTCAAGAGATTGATGGCTAATCTCTTTGAATTGATGAGAGATGAAGAGAAATAGCTGGAGAGGCTCAAAGTGGCGTGACAATTGAGAGGAGAGGCTGCTGGTTATGTTTTCTTTTCATAACCACACTTAAATAGCTAGGTTAACACATTAAACCCTAGCCACATGTCACCTTTTGATTAGCTCTAGGTTTAAGTGACCCAATCACATTGTGCCAAGTGTCAAACCTATATTTAATCTTGATTTTAATCATCTTACATGATTAAAAAAAACATTTGGCAAGCTTATGTGTTATGCCATGTGTCACCATCTCTTGGTGCGACGTGTCACAATCGTGAAATGACCAAAATGCCCTCGTGTCTTAATTTTGAGTTCTTAACCCAAAATAATTATTTTCTTCTTCTAATTAATTTATATCAAATATAAATTAATTAATTAATCTCTATTAATTAATTTCTCATCAATTAAATTCATATTTAAACACTTTAAATATAAATTTAATTTATACTACACATCCAATAATCTAGATTTGGTTTCAAGTCATGCTAGGACTTTGCAATTTAATTGCAAACCAAATCTATTTAATTAATCAATTAAACTCTTTAATTAATTAATTAAATCATATTTAAATAGGTGATAACTTGTGTATGTGTGTGACTTACTAGGCTCATCACTAATTGGCAATGAGACATGATATCAACTCTTAATATCATCGTAACTCTTTCTTACCATAAATGATTTCTCTACATCATTTTATGAACCTCATAGACCATGGTTAACACCTAGCATAGCATGCCATGGCCACCCAATTAGTAATAAGATTTACCTTAAATGAACCTATAATCATATGTTACCATGCACTAGAATCTCTCTGTTACAAAATCCCAACTCAAGCTAGAGTCATGGTTTATGTCAAACTCCATTTGCTATGAATATTATGTTCTCTTTTAATTCCAGTTCTTGATTAAAAGATTTTTCTCATCGTAAACTCTTTTACAATAAATCTATCTGTCTGCCAGAACTTGAAACATCAAGAACAATTAAATGAACATAGGATTTTATCTCTATTTACTTAGAGGAACAGATTCCTTCTTGATCAACACCTACCTCCATATATAACTAGCGAGAGCCAACACATGCCCATATACCCATACATAGTACAAGTATGAAAGCGAGATCAAACTCAAACTACCTATATACAAGATAACTGTGCTATCTCAGGTCTAAAGATTATATGCACTGATATGATTTATGACAAAACATTGACAAGAGTAAACTCCATGTGCTTGTCATAAGTGTCACTGATTCGGCCTACTTATCATTTATAAGTGCCTATCAAGTTTGTTATATGGCATGAGACTCACCATTCCATCTTATTTATATCTCATATAAATAACTTGGGAACAAACATGAATACAATCTTTCTGGATAAGTCATGTCCTTATTATGAAGTATCCTCGATTGTGAACCTATTTATGATACTTTGTGCTAGAAATATTGTCACTCATATTCTTAACAACTTAAGAATAATATTTCTAACAAAATATCAATGGACCTTTTCTATTACACATAAATATATTATGTAAACGGAAAAGTGGAAATGCCTTTTATTATTAAAAATATGTACAAGATACATACTAAATGATATGCTCTAGGGCATACTACTAACACTTCCAACTCTCCAGGCCATTCCACCAAAAGGCGCCTCTAGTGATTAGTTCCCCCATCTTATATATCATTACTTTTGAGCCCAATACCGTCTCCGTGCTTTGCCAATGTGGGATTTGCCTAAGGGACCTTTTCTCGATTTGTGTGTGTCATCCTTGCGCAGGGGCCATGCTAATCTTCTCTGTATCATTCCAATTTTATCGGATGTCCCCGAGTAAAGGTCCTTTAGGCAAATCCCACATCGGCAAAGCACAGAGATGGTCTTGGGCTCAAAAGTAATGATATATAAGATGGGGGAACTAATCACTAGAGGCGCCTTTTGGTGGAATGGCCTGGAGAGTTGGAAATACGAGGTTAAGCGTGCTCACTTGAGAGAAATCCTAGGATGGGTGACCTCCTGGGAAGTTCTCCATTCCACCTATGGGACAAAACCGTGCGGCTTATGGCCAAAGCGGACAATTCCTCTAGTGGTTGGAGCCCGATCATTACAATTGGTATCAGAGCCGCTCGCGTGTCCTCTTGGGCGATGGTGGGGCAAACCTCAGCGAGGACTCTGAGTCCCGAAAGGGGGGGAGAAAGGTCCCTTAGGCAAATCCCACATCGGCAAAGCACGGAGATGGTCTTGGGCTCAAAAGTAATGATATATAAGATGGGGGAACTAATCACTAGAGGCGCCTTTTGGTGGAATGGCCTGGAGAGTTGGAAGAACTCCAGGGTTAAGCGTGCTCGCTTGAGAGAAATCCTAGGATGGGTGACCTCCTGGGAAGTTCTCCATTCCACCTATGGGACAAAACCGTGCGGCTTATGGCCAAAGCGGACAATTCCTCTAGTGGTTGGAGCCCGATCATTACAAGCAGAGAGGCCTGAGGGTAGAGCACCTGCCAGAGCTTATGCCATAAGAGCTCAGGAGGAGCAAGATGCCCCGGACGTCATCAGGGGTACATTCTCCCTCTACAATACATCTGTGCATGCATTGGTGGATCCAGGATCCACTCATTCATACATCTGCATCAACCTACGCGTAGAAAGGGGGATATTAGTAGGGGAGAATGAACAAGACATTCTGGTCACTAATCCATTGGGCCATAGTGTAGTGGTGAACAAAGTATACAAGGATTGCCCGTTAAGGATTCAAGGGTATGAATTCTTGGCAGACCTGATTGAGTTGCCTTTCCATGAGTTTGACGTAATTTTGGGAATGAACTGGTTGTCACATCATTAGGCAATGGTTGATTGTAAGTTGAAGAGAATCTCATTGAAAACTCCTTAGGGTAATGAGATTACAGTTGTGGGGGAAAGGACAGATTTCTTATCCAATGTCATCTCAGCCATAGTTGTAAGAAAATTGATGAGAAAAGGCTGTAAAACCTACCTAGCACATGTGGTAGATACTAGGAAGGCTAAGCCAGATCTATGTGACATACCCACAATAAGAGACTTCCCAGATGTGTTCCCTAAAGAATTGCCCGGCTCGCCACCAGAAAGGGAAGTTGAATTTGCTATTGAGATACTGCCGGGTACAGCACCAATCTCTATTGCTCCTTATAGGATGGCACCCACAGAATTGAAGGAACTGAAAATCTAGTTACAGGAGTTGTTGGATAAGGGGTTCATACGCCCCAGTGTGTCACCATGGGGAGCTCCAGTGCTATTTGTGAAAAAGAAGGATGGGATTTTGAGGTTATGCATTGATTATCAGCAGTTGAATAAAGTGACTGTGAAGAATAAATATCCGTTGCCTAGAATTGATGATATGTTTGATCAATTGAAGAGAGCAGGAGTATTTTCTAAAATTGATCTCAGATCAAGGTATCATCAGTTGAGGCTGAGGGATGCAGATGTGCCAAACACTGCATTCAGGACCCGGTACGGGCATTATGAGTTTCTGGTGATGCCCTTTGGCCTAAGAAATGCACCAGCGGCATTCATGGACCTTATGAACTGTATCTTCCATCCATACCTAGATCGGTTCATAGTGGTCTTTATTGATGATATTTTGGTGTATTCCAAGACCAGTGAAGAACATGATGAGCATTTCAGGATTGTTCTGCAAACCCTGAGAGAAAAGAAGCTGTATGCTAAGTTGTCCAAGTGTGACTTATGGATGAATGAAATTGCATTCCTTGGACACATAGTGTCAGCTAATGGGATTAGGGTGGATCCCAATAAAATAGAAGCAGTGATGGAATGGAAGCCTCCCAGGAATACAACTGAGGTCAGAAGTTTCTTGGGGCTAGCTGGGTATTACAGAAGATTTGTGAAGGGATTTTCCTTAATAGTTGCTTCAATGACCAAGTTGTTACACAAGAATGTCAGATTTTGACTAGAATGACAAGTGTCAGACCAGTTTTGAGAAGTTGAAGGCTATGTTGACAGAGGCACCGCAGCAACACACCCAAAGGTCGTGAAAGGACTTTGTAGTCTACAGTGATGCCTCGCATAATGGGTTAAGGTGTGTATTGATGCAAGAGGGGAAGGTGGTAGCTTATGCTTCCAGGCAGCTGAGGCCACATGAACAGAATTACCCTACCCATGATCTAGAACTTGTAGCAATTATCTTCACACTGAAGATATGGAGGTACTACTTGTATGGTGAAAAATGCTACATTTACACAGACTACAAAAGTCTGAAATATTTGCCAACCCAGAAGGAGCTCAACCTTAGACAGAGGCGATGGATTGAGTTCCTGAAGGACTATGATTAAGTGATTGATTATCATCCTGGGAAGGTAAATGTAGTTGCTAATGCTTTAAGCAAAAAATCCATCACAGCTTTGAGATCATTGAATACCCGTTTATCCTTGGCTCGAGATGGAGCTATTTTTGCTGAGTTGCAAGTGAGGCCAAACCTGCTATAGCAGATTTTAGATGGGCAAAAGGTAGATGAAAAATTAATAACTACTGTGAGTAAAATCTCAGAGGGGAAAGCAATTGACTATGAGGTGAAAGCAGATGGGTGTCTGTACTATAAAGGAAGAGTATGTGTACCAGATGATGGAGAATTGAAAGCCAGTATCTTGAAAGAGGCACACACCAGTGTTTATGCTATACACCCAGGAAGTACAAAAATGTACCATGATTTGAAGCTTCATTATTGGTGGCCTGGTATGAAGAAGGACATAGCTGACTATGTGACTAAATGCTTAACACGTCAGCAAGTCAATGCAGAACATCAAGTTCCATCAAGTTTGCTATAACCTATACGCACACCTGAATGGAAATGGGATCGGGTCACCATAGATTTTGTAAGTGGTCTACCTCTCACCCAGAAGAAGCATGATGCAGTATGGGTGATAGTAGATAGATTGATGAAGTCAGCACACTTTCTGCCAGTTAGGACTGACTACTCACTGGAGAAGTTAGCAGAATTGTATATCAGTGAGATAGTTAGACTGCATGGAATTCCACTTTCCATCATATCTGATCGAGACCCAAGGTTTACATTGAGATTTTGGAAGAAGTTGCATGAATCCTTGGGTACACAACTCCACTTCAGCACAGCTTTCCATCCTCAAACGGATGGGCAATCAGAAAGAGTAATCCAAGTAAACAATTGAAACTAATTGAACTAATACAAATATTGAACTGAAATAATAATAATAACATGAAATATATGTCAGGTCCTTGAGGACATGCTGAGGAGTTGTGTCATTGAGTTTGAGGGAAGTTGGGATAGATAACTCCCACTAACAGAATTTACATACAACAATAACTACCAAGCTAGCATCCAAATGGCCCCGTATGAAGCACTGTATGGGAGGAAATGTAGAACTTCAGTGTGCTGGACTGAATTGGGCGAAGACAAACTGGTAGGGCCAGACCTGGTGAAACAGACTGAGGAGAAAGTAAAGCTAATCAAAGCCAATCTGAAGGTTGCCTTAGACAGACAAAAATCTTATGCCGACCTGAAGAGAAAAGAAATAGAATATGCAGTTGGTGAAAAAGTGTTCCTCAAGGTGTCACCGTGGAAGAAGGTACTAAGGTTTGGAAGAAAGGGAAAGTTGAGCCCTAGGTTCATTGGTCCATATGAAGTCATTGAACCTGTGGGACCAGTAGCCTACAGGCTAGCTTTACCACCAGAGCTGAACAAGATCCACAATGTGTTCCACGTATCTATGCTAAGAAGATACCACTCAGATCCTTCACATGTCATCTCCATGGAAGAAATTGAAGTACAACCGAATTTGACATATGAAGAAGAACCCATACGGATCCTAGCTCGGGAAGTGAAAGAGTTGAGGAATAAGCAGATTCTACTGGTGAAAGTGCTTTGGAAGCACCACAACACTGAGGAGGCAACTTGGGAAAGTGAAGAGAGAATGAAACAATAGTTCCCTCAACTGTTTGCATTAGGTAAATTTCGAGGACGAAATTTAAATTAGAGGGGAAGAGTTATAACACCTTCCCTGTAGCAACTCCGTACATTCTACTGTTCCGGTGACAAATGTCGGTCCGAACAGCTAGAACGTCTGGAAAAATATTTAAACTAAAGTGAGGAAGCATAATTAACTCAAATATTAATAAGAAAAATTTAGGAAAAATTTTAGAAATAAAATACAATCAAGTTAAATGAGCCGGTGCCCTAGCGATGGGTAACCCAGTGGGAAGTTACGGTTCTCGCAACTAGGAGCTCTAGACCCGAGGGAAAATTCATAAAATAATTTTTGGGACTCCAGAGAATGGTCATTGAGGTTTCTATGACATTAGAATGCCAAGAAAATGCTTAGAAAAATTTTTCAATCGGTACAAACGATTTTGGCTCAATAAGCCAAACGGAGGGTATTTTGGTCATTTCGTCTTCAGAGATGATTTTTGGCCAACTTGTCCAGTTAAATAAATAATTATTATGATATAAAATATGAATAAATATTGCTAAAAATTAAAATGAAAATGAGTAGAAAAGAAAAAGGAAAGAAAATGGATTTAATGGGAATTTTGACATCATTAAGATGTCATTAAAACCCCAATGACCAATCACATTATGACACATGTCCTTAACCCATTTAAAATGAATATAATGGGCAGAAAATGAAAAAAAAAAAGTAGATTCCTTCTTCTTCCCATTTTCAGCTGTGACCCATCTCTCCCTCCATTAAAATTCCTTTCATTTTCTCTCTTCCAAACCTTGAATTCTCACCACTAAACCCTAAGTTCTCTTCATTAAAAATTGTCCTTACCTCTTGGGAAGGTGTTTGGCAGCCAAGAAAATCAAGAAAAGTGAAGTTTAAGCTTGGGGAAAATTCTGCCCAAAGAGGTTAGTGCCTCACTTTTACTTCTTTTCTTTTTCATATGTGGAAACTACGTTGAATGAAGGTGAAATTCATGAAAAAAGATATAAATGATGCATGAATGAAGAATTGGATTTTTGGCCAGCTTTATGGGAATGGTAGTTTGATAGTTTTGATGATTTTGAAAGGCTTATAAATGGTGATTGATGTGTAAACATAAATTGGAAATTGATTAGTTTGCTTAATTTGATAAGTGTTGGGTGAACCTAGAATTGAGAGTTAGGGTTTGGGGCACAAATTTGAGATTTTATTCATGTATTGGTGAAAGAAAGATCTAATGGTCAATTAGTGACCATTTGGCTATGTGTGATTAGGAAATGAAGTGGTTTGTTTAGTGGGAATTGAAGTTAGTGTTGCTGCCTTGGCTGACCTGCAGGACTGAGCATGAATCCAGCAGGTTTGGGCAGCAATAACTGGAGTTGTAGAGGTTCAATTGGTGCAAGTACAATTTGCATGAAACTAGACACATAATGGCACAACTTTGGTATAGAAACCCTGCCCAAAAAACTAAACTAAGTTGACCTAAAAATTGCCCTAATCCGGGTGACCTGCATTCTGCCTGGGCAAAATGACCAAATGAGCAATGTTCATTCATTTGGTCATAACTCAGTGTAGAAAAGTTCAATTGACCTGAAATTTTATCAGCAGAAAGCTGAGATATAGACCTACAACTTTCATGAGGAAACCTAACCCAAATTATGACCATAACATATTCAAAAAGTGACCTGTATTCACTGCATAAAAAACTATAGATTTGGTCAGTCCAGAAAATCTGGAAAGTTTGCAATCCAGCCAGTTATGGTATTTAGGCCATAAATTGAGCTACAAAACTATAAATGGAGTGATTCAAAAAAAGAAATATAACTAGACACAATGAGGAACAACTTTCATGAAGACAACTTTGCCAAATTCCTACTGTAAGAATGACCAATGGAACAGTAAACACAAGACTTGAAATCTGAAAATTTTGAACAATTAACATTAAGTTTAGAAATGGTATTGGCAACCAATACCAACAACTTTAGAATGCAAAATGTGGTATGTTGGGAGTATTAGAATCAATGTACCTATTGTTTATGCAAAAGTCAACATTTTAGTTAACCAATGAAATAAATAGTAACACCTAAACTTAAATTTCAAGAATTGTAAAGTTTAAAAGTGTAACATGCCCTAGTACACCTAGCAAGATTGGTTTGGATAGGTTGGCATGCCAATAGGGTTCAGTTAGCAGTATTGCACATGGGATTATGCCATTCTGTGATTTCATGGCTTTTAGCCATTCTGTCATTATGTTGATACTTGGCTTTGTGCCTAATGTTATTACAGCTTATTAGCTGTTCTGTTGCACACCGAGAATAACATATGTGACCGATGGTGTGACGGCTCGAGGTACTTGATACCTAGTGCCAGTTTACCTGTTTATCCAGTCCAGTCATCTAGTATAGGTTACTTGGGCAACCAAAAATGAAAGTGGATAAATTTAATGAAATTATGAATATAACAACTACAAAATAAATAAGATTTCCAATAATGATCAAAAAATTGTCTGCATAAGACATCAGAATATGCACTGCATATTTATTTTTTGTTATTTCTTTTTATTTTATTATTGGCACCACTAAGCATTATTACTTAGCGCGTTGCTTTTGCTACGCGTAGGTTCTGGAGAGATTGACTAAGAGCCCAGTAGATTACAGACTGGGTGAGACCTTCTGCAGATCAGCATAGTATCCATGTCACCTCATCGATATCAGTGCATTGGTAGGACACTAGGTTTCATTTTGGGTATTTTGTAATTAACTTTTATTTTCTCATATGAAATTGAAACTCATGTAATGTATTTTGTTATCAATATAAATAGTGAAAATTACGTTTATGAATGAAAAAGTGAATATTTATTTATGATTTGTGCATGAATATCCTATGAAATGAATGAATGAGAATTGGGAGTATATTTGAGAAATATTGAGATTTTGTTGATGAAATGGAGTTTGGGATTGATTGAGAATTTTGGAAATATTTTTCTCAGGTTTCGAAGAACTGTTTTCTCTATTTTTAGCCGATACTCTACCAGATTTTGTATAAAATTTGTGAAACCTCAAATAAATTTATGATTTAAATAAATGACTTAAATGAATGATATTTCACAAATTATACTTTATAACTATGAAAGAAATAAATTAGGAATGATAAAAATGATTGAAATAAAATAGGGTGTTCCGGTACACTGTGTGACATATCTTACTCGGCTATACTATAGACGGGTAAGGGGTGTCACACTCATCCTATTCGTCCTCAACTGACACACACCTTAACACTTCAGTCAGAGAGGAAATTCAATGCCTATTCATCCCACTAGACAAGCTAGCAAGGAATTCAATCAAATATACATGATAGTTGTGGTTTCAAACCATTTGCAATATTTTTCAATCAATAAGTATCCATCAAATATCATTTAAACAAATTTTCCACAATTTAAAACAATAACATACAAATTGTCATAATTTATTTCAATTGAAAATTTAAAAGAAATAACTGTTGTGTACAAACCTCTGAAGAGTAACCTCTTGGCCTTGACTCAGTGTTTCCTTCCCCTTCCCTGAGTCTTTGCTAACTGAAACACACAATTTAAAGTGTTTCAAGACTCATTTAAACTGTCTCTAACAATATGGTTCAATAATTAATTTATTTAATACTATTGCTTTCCTTAGTCAACCTATAATGTTGACCCTTAATGCACTTTAGGGGAATAAATTTTAATGTTATCAATATGTCACATTTTATAGTCCTTTAGTGTTGGTACATGTTACCAAATTTATTTTCAAGTGTATTACATTTTATTGCAATTTATCAGATTTCGGTATGCTGTTTTGACCTAGCCGGATGACCTAGTTCCCTCGGTTTTTGGTTTCTGGTCTGCCATACAAACTTATAGGTCTATGTCTTAGTGAACTTTTGCCACAAATTTTAGGTCATTTGGAGTTTAATAGACCAAGTTATGGTCATTTTACTATTGTTGGTCAGATTGCACTAAAATGGCAAACTTAGGTCATTTTTAGGTCATTTCTGGTTCTGGTAGTTTTTATACCCGAACTTGTGCAAGTATTTTGACTTGCTTATGGTCATTTCTGGGTTTTGGTGTCTTCATAAGAGTTGTAGCTATATGTCTAAGCTATCCATGGTATAAATTTCAGGTCAATTGGACCTGTTTTGAGTGAATTATGGCCAAAGCACTGACTACTGTCCAAATGGTCAATTTTCAGGTTTGCAAAGTCACTAATCCGGATTTGGTCAATTCTTATGTCACCCTTTGGACAAAATTTAAGTAGGGTTTCTTCATGAAAGTTGGCATATTTTGTTCCTAGTTTCACCTCCAATTGGCCTCATACCAATTAGAGTCACACAATTTCATTTATAGCCTAAAACACATACTGCCCTTAACACATTTTTAAGGCACTAAACCAAATGCACATTCAACTTACCAAATTTTAACCTTTCATGCCAATTCTGATTTGGTATGGTACCAAATCCATTCCTCATTTCACATTATAATTAATTTGGGCAGTAATAAACCAATTGTCAATACACCAATTACAATTCCAATTCACCCGATCCAATTCTAACAATATATACACATAATCACTCCTAACCATAACATATAATTTTACTAATAAATTACATACACACTTAGCAACTTTAAAATCACATTTCATCAAATAATCTTCATGAATTCAAGCATTCCTCATGACCTTCTCAAGGCTACCGAAATGCTCCAATTTACCAAAGTTTCCCATACTTTCTTCAACTTCAAGATCAATTGCTCAATCACCACATACACTTAATACACATTGGCTACAACATCTTATAACACTAATCAACATACTTTCCCATCATTTACATGTAAAAACAAGCTAAACATTTTAACTTTCATGGCTGCCAAAATAGTACATCACCAATAATTCATTAAACCTCAAATCTTCTTCCATAAATCAACTCACCACAACATCAACTCAAAGTTTAACAAAGAAATGATGAAGAAATGGCCACTTACCTCTTATGTACTTCCTCAAAACTCCACCAAATTCCTTCTTTCTTGTTCCCTAAGTGCTGCTCAAGGTGTGGTGGTCAAGTTTAATGGAGAAACCTTAACCATTGGGAGCTTGGATCATGGATGCATGGAGGTTGGAGCTTGGACGGCCATGGGAGAGTTTGGGAGGTTTTTGGTTCGGCCAAGGGAGAGTTTGAGGAAGAAGATGGCTTTGTAGAAGTTAGTAGAAGATGACAGATTTTTAATTGATTTACAAAGTGCTTAGTGGTCCACTAATGTAGAAATAACATTAGTTTAATTCAACTTTCAATTATTCCAATTCATACCCCCTAATTTTCCTTATTTATATATTTCATTTATAATTTCATTTTTTATGAAGTTTTCCAACTTAAATGTCACTTATTTCTAGTGGTCATTTAGGTCAAAAGGCAACTCAGGGTGTCAATTGACCACAATGCCCCTATTCGGGTTGTATTCCCAATTTTTCGGTAACACCGATTTTTGTCGGTTTCTCGTTTTTCTTTGTACTAATTAATTAATTTTTCTTTGACATTTCTAATGTCACTTATACTTTAATAAGTCTTTAATTATGTCTTGAAACTAAATTCTGAGGGTTCCCTGCAGTCCTGGGGTCGGCTATTGCCTGCGCCATAACTTTTCTATGCGGTCACCCATCGCTGCAGTGTTGGCTCGTTTAACTTAGTTTAATTTTCTCTCTTTTATTTTTCCTTATTTTTTCATGTATTTTCTTTTTATTTATTTCATCATTTCATGTCTCCTTATTAACATTTAAGTATAGTTTCAGGCATTCTAGCAGTTCAGACAGACACTGGTCATCGAAACAGTAGAACGCACTACCAAATATAGGTGTGTTACAATATAAGTATAAGTATAAATTTTAGATTTATTTGTACATTATATAAATGATTATAGTAAACTTATGACAAAAGAGATTCTAGAGAGCAACATAAATGACAAAAAGTATACTGTATGGCAAATTTCATATGAACCAAGTAAAATTCTTGAGTATAGAAAATATATTCCAATTATTTTTATTTGTATACATTATTTTTTGTTATATTATTGCACCACTAAGCAGCAATACTTAGGGCGATAGATTTGTTTCCTCGCGCAGGTACTGAAGTTAAAGCCCAGCAAATACAAAACAGAGATTTTGGAGTTCTGATCTGCAAAGTGTTCAAGGTTGTCATCTCCTCAACAATGCATGTAGATAGGGCCCATATAGATCATATTATATATTTCGTACATTATAATTAGTTATTATTTGTAATGTAAACTATGAATTGTATGTTGAAATATAGATTATGGAACTGTAATTAATTTGTAGATCATGTAAATTATGAATTTATGTAATCAGTCCATAAATCATGTAAATTAATGAAACTTGAGAATTTATATATATATATATATATATTGTGCATGAATGGAAATGCATGGAAATGAATATGAAATTGAGATATATGAATGAGATGTGAATTATGAGATAGTTATGAGAATAATTGATGAGATTTTTATTGTAAAATATTATTGAAAATTTCAAACAGGTGACTAGTGAAGTACGCCAACTGATAATAAAATAGGAGAAACTCTGCTGGTTTCTCCGTCTAAAAATAATTGATATTAAAATATAACGAGAAAAAAATTTTTAAAGAAATAAAGTAAGATAAGTTAGGTGCTCGGGCACCAAATGTAGCATACTTTGCTCGGCTACACTGTAGTCGGGTGAGGGGTGTTACAGGTGTGACATATTTTAGTGGTATCAGAGCAATAGTTTTAAAGTAAATTTTGAACTGTGAATTTAAAATATTTTGTCAGAAATTACAACTGCTCAAATGTTTGATACATATAGTACATTTACATCATAAATATTAACTGACGAAGAGAAATCTCCTTGTGAAGGTTGTCCTGGAAAAGAAGATTTTGTGAATAGAAATGGAGGAGGGAGATAAACTAGTAGAACAACCAGTTACAGTTGAGGCACAAGGGGAGGCCTCAGCTCCTCAGAGTGTTGAAAATCTGACTGTACCAGTTCCACTGGTACAAATTACCGCACAAATGGCCTAGCAAATGGCCACTTTCTTTCAACAAATGGCTGATCACCTATCAGCGCAAGTCCAAGCACAAACCCAACCCCCGTAAGAGCTACATGAAAAAGGAAAAAGTGGGGAACAGACTGGCCAAAGTTTTAATAGTAATTTGGGGAAAAAGGAAGAACACTAGAGAGCCTAGTGGTTATGGATCTGATAGAGGCGGATCTTTAGGGCAAAAGCAGTTGAGAACCCATCGGCAAAGAATCAGAAGTTCCTACCCTATCCGTGTCTGTGAGGTATGTGGCAAGTTACACGGGGGTATGTGTCGTAAGGCCACTGGAGCCTGCTACAATTGTGGTAAACATGGACACTTTGTTAGAGATTGTACTAGAGCACCTCGATCTGCTCTTCGGAGTTCACAAATAGTCGGTCAGGGCCAAGCTAGAAATAGAGTTGGTACTCCTCACAATCCAAGCACAGCGAATCCACCCAATCATAGTAGCGCATCAGTTAGAGCATCCACTATGCGCCAGAAAAAAATAGCAGAAACTTCAGATTTAGCTGCTGGTAAGTTTTTAAGTTTTAGAGGAAACAAGTAGTTATTATTTGACCCCCAGCACTACTTATTTATATGTTAGTGTTATAATTATATGTTCTGTTGTTATTCCTTTGCATGGGAATAAATTTTGATGCATTAGTAACTAGTCCTTTAGGATATAAACTACGATAATAAGTGTGATTGACATTAGTTTTGGAAGAGTTTGTCAGTGAAAAGTAATTATTAGTATACAATAAATTATAAGTTAATTAGTGAGCCTATTTAATATAAGGCAAGAAGACCTAAAAGTAAATTATAGTAATATAATTGCTCTAGATGAGGGCAAAGATATTGTTGTTAGTAATTGTCAATGAATATTATAATCAGCATAAGTTCTTGATATTAGTGAATTCGAAAAAGATAAGATATAAGAAAGTTTGATCTGTTGGGTTGTATCATAGTAACTATGCAATGTTCTTGATATTTGTATTGTAAGCTGTAGATTACAGTACCGACTTAAGATTATTGTGTAGAGCTACATACTACCCGATAGTGTACCAAGATAAGAATAGTTACAAATGGCATCTGTTTTGGTATAGTTATGATAAGATAAAGTTTTCTTATTGGAAAGGAGTTTGAAAATCCTAACCCGGGATTTAAAACTCTAAAATTAGAATATCGAAAGGTTATAGTATAGTACAAAAGGAAGTAATGATTGCACATCAGTGCAAAATAAGTTATAGAACATTGATAGATAAAAGAGTTGTGGAAGTGAAAATTCAAATAGTTAGTTCAGATGTAATAAAGAAATGTTACGAATATCAGCAAGATTATTGACTAGAATGGTCAGAGGACCAATGATTAGGTAAATAGTATTGGCTAAAGTACTGTGGAACCATCATTCGGGCCAAGAGGCTAATTGGGAACGAGAGGAGGACATGAGGAGACAGCACCCACAGCTGTTTAGAGACTGATACTAGGTAAAATTTCAAGATGAAATATATTTTAAAGGGGGGAGAATTGTAACACCCCTGTTTGCATAGCCTGGTAAATTTTACTGTTCTAGTGACCGATTTCAGTCTGGACAATTAAGAGGATTAGAATCACATCTAAAACAACTAGATAAGCCCTAAACGCAAATAATTAATAATTGCCAAATAGTTAAGTATAAAGAAGAAAAACAAAGCATAAAAAGTTAAATGAGCCGGGAGTCACAGCGATGGGTGACCTTCCCGGGAAATGACTACGAGGTCAATCGTAACCCAAATTCTAAACTGGAAAATGTGTGCTGCGGTCCTTAGGACTATTGCGAACACAGTGGAAAAGAGAAAATCACGAAAAAGAATTTTTAAGCAGGTCAAATAATTAGGTCAGGAATCTGAAAGAAATATCGAATAACTTGCAAACTGGATGAGACCGGTGAGGGGAAAATTGATCAATTCACCCCTAGAGGTGACTCCTGACCTAACTGTCCAATAAAATTAAAAAAAATGAAATTTTGGAAATATAGAATTAAATTAAAGGAGAATGGAAAAATAAAGGAAAAAGAAAAGAAAAGAGAATAAAGGATTAACGACATCATCATGATGATGCCAAATGAGGTCATAATTAATTATACTTTAATTAATTAAATTGACTAAGTCAATGTTGGGATAAATATACATAAAAATAACAAAATTAAAAGAAAAATCAATTTTTGTTCTTCTTCTCCAATATGTGCCACCCCTCTCTCTTTTCTCTCTCTCATCTCTTCCATTTTCCCACCATGAAAGCTTATTTTAAAGCTTTTTAAACCAAAAATTCAGCCATAGATTTTGATGTTTCCTTGGTCAAAACTTGCTCTTGGGTCTTGATTTGACGATTGAAAGTGAAAAAGAAAAAGAAGATTGAAGAATTGAAGAAGATAGAAAAACTTCATTGAGATAAGCTTTCTTTTAAGTTAATTTAGTTATGTATGCATGGAAGTGAACTTGAAGATGAGGATTTAAATTTAGCAATTACAAAAATTATGCATGTCTTGGTAAACCATGAATTTCGACCAGACAGAGTCCCTTAGGGTTTTGATGATGGTTATGTGCATTAAACATGTAATTAGGCTTGATTGAATGTGTAGAAGTTGAATATCTACTTTAAGTGCATCAATTAAAACATATGCTAAAATTAGGGTTCTTGGCACTTAAGGTTTGGGAGAAAAATTATAGAAAATGGTCAATGGATGCAAATGATCTTAATGAGGGTTAGAAATGGTCAATTGAGACCATTAGTGATGTGTGTGAATTGATAGAACCAAGTTACAATTCGGATTGGTTAGGGTCAGTACGCTAATAGCTTGACCTAGGTCCCTTTCAGGGACTAAAACTGAAAATTTACCAACCCAATTGGTGTGAGGATGATTGGGAATGAAACTAGACACAAAATGGACCATTTTTCATTTAGGAATCATGCCCAGAAAATGACCATAACTTAGTGAACAATTAGGCCAAATCTGGATTTGGGCACACTGCCCTATACAAAAATGATCAAATGAACAATAGTTGCTTAAATGACCATAACTTGGTCTAGGAAAGTCCAAATGACCTGAATCTTATACTAATGGAAAGCTAAGACATAGTCCTACAACTTTTATGAAGAACACAAACCCAAATTCTGGCCATAACCTATCCAAAAAGTCACCTGCAATCAGCACACTAAAACTGCCAGTATCCAGAAAATGCCCAGAATTCTGGGTAGCACCAAATCCGGCCAGCCTTAGAAAAATAGGCATAACTTGGGATACAAAACTCCAAATGGAGTGATTCAAAAAGGGAATTAAAGCTAAGATAAAAAGGAACAACTTTGATGAAGGATACTTAGCCAAATTCTCACAGTAACTAGACCAATGGAACAGTAGAAAACAGGGGACTAAAACTGAAAAATTGTAATTTCTCTTAGGAGACTTAGAAATTGAATTGGCGATCAATGCCAACAAAATTGACACCCAAAATGTGATATATGGGTGCAATTAGAACTAATAAACCTATTAAGAATAGAAAAGTCAATATTTTGACTTAAATAGTGCCACCATACACAAAAATATAAAATAGCCAAAATTTATAAACCGTAATAGGTAGGATAAGTCTGCAAAGAAATTGTTAGAATTTAAGTATTAGAAATGGATACCGAAGCACTTTAAATTTATGTGTTTCAGTTAGAAAGGGATCTTTGAAGGAGAAATGAAAGTTTGAGTAAACTGAGTTGACAAAAGAGGTTTGTGCACAACTAGTTTTAAATTGCTAATGTTTTGCATATCTAATTAGAGTAAATGATTTTATGTTCTTTATTTATTATGTTTACCAATTATTAAATTTATTTCAATGATTATTGAAATGTGTTATAGTATAAATGAGTTTAGTTGTGGGAAAATGATTAAGTTATGATTTTATCTTAGATATGAATTGAATGAGTTCAGTTTTGAAAATTTATTAATGAATGGGATTTGCATGGAAAAATACAAATTTATGTTTTGAATTGTGATGAGTATAAAAATTATTAGATATTAGAATTGACTTTGAATTAAATTGTGTTGTGATTTATGCTCCCAAAAAGGACAAAGAAATTCATGATATTGTTTTATATCTCACTATAGATGCTTGACTAGGTTATTACCCGTCTCCCTTATTTGTTGAGGAGACAATGGAGTTAGCTTTGTTTTGTTTTGAATACCATGGTATGTGCACAGGCTTAGATTCTCCTCTTATTAGAGGTTAGATCTAAGTTTTTCGTTGGCCCTTTCGAAAGTTTCATTATTGTGTTGTGTACTGTGCACAATGATTCGACCTCCCCGACCATAGGGAGTTAGAATCCCGATTCGACCTCCCCGATCATAGGGAGTTAGAATCGCCCCGAAGATGGCTCTTTCGGATTAGTCTTGTAGAGTTAGTGAGATAAAGAATGATTTTTGAATAGAAAAGAATTATGATTTCAATTAAGATTTATGTATATTTGATTTTATTGAAATTAAAATTAAAATTTGTTTCCATAAATTACTGGAATTACTTTCAATGTTCAGTTATGATTAGATAAATTGAAATTCTTGAGTAGAGTCATTTTAACAAATGATTTATTTTATTGGCAATGAATATTTTGATTTTTGGAATTTTAATTGAATTTCAAGATTTCCAAATTCTTTGTTAAAATTTTAGTAAGGTATTGTATATCATGTTTTAAATCATGGTTATGCACCACTGAGTTCACCACTCAGTGATAACTTTGTATGCTGTCACAAGTGAAAGTAAAGATAGAGCAGCCGAGTGAGATTGCAGGTAGCTGCGCCTTAAAGACTCATTGGGATTAACTTCGAGTATATTAGAGGTATACCCTACATTAAATTTTGATGTATGTATGTAATTATATATATGTAAATTGTTTGAGCAGTTGCACAAAAACTTTTGTAATATTATTTTGGGTATGTAATTAAAATGCAAATTATTGTGATATTCAAATTTATTTCTGAGTTTTGTAATTAATGTAAATAACTAAATTTTTGTATTTTGTGTATGAGATTGTGAGATGAAATGGATTTGTATTGGAGTTATGGTTGAGTAAAATTATTGGAAGTGTGTTTCTTTTCAGGTTTTGAAGAACTGTTTTCTCAAAATACAGCCGGTACTCTGCCGGAATTTTTATAAAAATTGTGGTAGTTTTAAATATCCAAAAATTTGATTTGTGACTTAATGTCAATTAAAAGTTTTTAATATTTGTGAAAAAAATTTACTCACCAGCTTAAAAATGAATAAAAATTGTTTTAAAATCCCTTGTAGTATATTTAATGGGTTACCGATAGGCGAAGTACGGTAATTCGTTAGGTGTACTAAGGGATCATGTTATACCTTATGGAGGAGTAGGGTGTGACACTCACCATGAGTGAGTAGTTTTCTTATTCTAGATTTAGGAGAGTAATGCTTGTAATTATTATTATAAATGAACACTAAGTTTTATTTATTGGATTTGAGATTTGTTCCTTGATTTAATTTCTTATGATCTTAATGCATGCTATATACTGGTACCCACTTAGCCATGATTGTAGATGTTAATTGAAGGACTGAAAGGTGAAGATTAATATCAGAAAATCAAGATCTTAAACCTAGGAATTCTGACCTAGACATAGGCTGAAATATTTGTGGAACTTCAAAATTGGTTAAAAATCTTAAAGGATTTTAATTAATTTGATCACCACGAAAGTAGGGTTTGAGTTAATTAGAATACACCATAGGTGCCTTGAGAGAGGATTTAGGATAACTTAGGACTGATTTCCATCAAGGAAAACGATCCTCAATTCAATAAATAAACGAGATAACATCCCTAGTAAGATTCAAGTGTGAAATCTTAATTCCAGAATTGTTTCAAATAAATCATTTCATTTTAAGTTTACAATTCTAGTGTTTAAGGTTAACAAACTTCATTCCCTAAGTATTCGATATGTCACACCCTACCCCTCTGTAAGGCATAACATGATCCCGTAGTATACCTAATGAATTACCAACTTCGTCTACTGATAACCCATTAAATACACTACAAGGGATTTTAAAACTTTTCTTACTTCTTTTTACAGTGATGAGCACAATTTACAGGTGTTAAAAAAAAAACTTTTTGAACTGAAGTGAAACAGCTAACTCATTTGGACTATTAGTGATTTCTGTAAAAATTTTGGCAGAGTGCCATCTGTATTTTGGATAAAACAGTTCTTCAGAAAACCTGTAAAAGCACTTTAAATATATTCCTCAATCTCAAACTCCAGCATAATTCAACACAATATGTTTTTCAACTCAAATCCACAATAATTTTTCAAAGACTGAGATAAAAGAAATATAATACAAATTTTACAAGTCAAAATAACTCATAATTTACTTTACAACTTCAATGTATAATTTTAATTTACAACTGCTCAAAACCAAGAACAATATATACATACAGTAAACATACATTACAGTACAAAATGCAAAATGTGGTATACTCAATATACCCGATGATTCTCTCGCTGAATGTACTAGCAGCCTAGTCTGTTGCCCTGTCCGTCTGTCTACCTGCGACAGCAATGGAAAGCTATCGCTGAGACAATGTCTCAGTGGTGCACAACATTAACCAAATACAACTTTAAATCACAATTTATAAATCATATAAATGATGGATACATAAAACCATAGTTAAATTCGAGACAATGAATGTCATAAGGAATTTAACACAATATCACAATAAATCTCAGTGATCAAAACATAGTTAAATTCAAAAGATAATGAATGTCAGTAAGAATTTAAACTCCATTTCACAAATTATCAAAGCTCATAATAACACAATTTAGTCGAATAATTTAAGAACACAGTGTTGCCAATTCATTCACAACTTAAGCCATGACACAAAATTTCCGATCAATGCCGCGTTGTACACCACGACAAAGCAATCACGACCCCACTAATCAAAATCAATGAGGAAGGAAGCTAGCTATATAATGAGTACTCATTCGATCACCTCAACTGGTAAACCAGAGAGGGAGAAAAATAAACGATCACGACTCCATAAATGGAGAAGGAAAATAAATGATCACAACCCCATAAATGGAGAAGGAATGATACGATACTGTCATGCTAAGTGTGAACACAAAATCAATTCCAAACATTTTATTCAAATGATTCATGAGAATCCAATAAATTTCCAAAGTCATAATTTCATTCACAAAATGGCAACATAATTCATAAGTAACTTTAATTTTCACAAATCACACTAAATAATTTTTTCCACAGTTTCAAATCATTTACAATGCTTTTCAAGCAATAAGTATCCATTCAAACACATTTCCATAATTGAAAACAATAATATTCAAATAGTCATAATTTATTTCAATTGAAAATTTCAAAAGAATGAATTGTTGTGCACAAACCTCTGATAACTGTCTCCTGGTCTTAACTCAGTGTTTCCTTCCCTTTCCCTGAGTCTTTGCTAACTGAGAAACACAATTTGAAGTGTTTCAGTACTTAATTAAACTGTCTCTAACGATAATGCTTGATAATTAATTCACTAAATTCTATTATTTGCTTAGTCAACCTAATATGTCGACCCTCGATGCGTTCTAGGTAAATTAGGTTTTAATGTTACTAACATGTCACATTCGATAGCCTTTTAGGGTTGGTACATATTACCAAGTTCCTTTTCCATGTATCTTGCATTTTCTTGCAATTTACTGGATTCTAGGATACTAGTTTGACCTAGCCGGACGACCTAGTTCTCTCGGTTTTCGGGTTTTGGTCAAAACTACAAACTTGTAGATCTATATCTTATTGCACGCGGGGCAAAATTTCAGGTCATTCTGAGTTATGTAGACCAAGTTATGGTCATTTTACTATTGCTGGTCAAAGTGCATCAAAATTGGTCACTTTAGGTCATTTTAGGTCAATTTTGGTTCGGCTTTTTGACTTGCTTATGGTCATTTCTGGACTTTGGTGTCTTCATAAGACTTGTAGATATGGGTCTTAACTATTCATGATCAAAATTTCAGGTCAATTAGACCTGTTTTGAGTGAGTTATGGCCTAAACACTAACTGCTGCCCAAATGGTTAATTTTCAGGCCTTATTTGCACTTAATCCGGATTTGGTCACTCTTCAAGTTACCTTACAAGCAGAATTTTAGCAAGCTTCCTTCATGAAAGTTGGCACATTTTGTGCCTAATTTCACCTCCAATTGGTTTCATACCAATTGGAGCCACACTCTTAAGGTTCTAGGCCCAAAACACAAACTGCCTTATTGTATTTTCTTCATACACATCAAGGATTACTTTTAACACTTACCAAACTCAGCATTCAAGCCAATTCTGGTTGTACCATAACCTAAACATAATTCACAACATATTATAGGTCATTTTGGCAGCTTACAATTACATTCAACATACACCATAAAGTGCAGAATTTACCAAGTCCAAGTTACACACAATTTAACTACATAACAAGCTCATTTATATGCCTAAACTCAAATCCTTGTACACATATACAATCTGCCATAGCAAGCACCGTAATTCAACCATGTAATTTCATAAACCAACCCATGAAATAACATTTTTTTGGTTCACAATGCAAGCTGCCAATTCATACATCACACTCCATTAATTTCCAAGCTTCAAATTTCAATACACATTCACATATAATAAGTATACATCACCCAATTTATTCCTACACATATAAACACATAATCAACCCTTTAATCTACCATTTACAAGCAAGAATAAATTGCCCTTAAGGAGTTTCCATGGCTGCCAAAATTCAACATCTCCCTTAGAACATCAAACTCCAAAATTCTTTCCACAATTCAAGTACCCATAACCTCCTTATTAACTTTAATGAAGCACTAACCAAAAACACAAACTTACCACTTTGGAAACTCTTCAAAACCTTGACTAAACTTGATCTTCTTGCTGCCAATCTACTGCCCAAGTGGTGTAGTGTAACACCCCTCACCCGTCTACAGTATAGCCGAGCAAGGCGTGCTACATGGCGTGCCAAAACACCTAGTCTATTATTATCTCATTTCTTGAACTCAATTTAATTTTAAGAAGTCTTTTATGTAATATTCATATCATGCTGATACTATTGTCATACTTTGTTAAAATTAGTGTTTCAAGACTGGTAATAAAAATTTGGCAAGGTGCCGTCTATATTTAGGACAAACTGTCTTTCCAAACCTGATGAAAACAGTTTAATATTATGATATCAAAATCTCATATATTTCACAATCTCTATTTCTCAGTAAAGTCAATAGACTTTTACAGTCATTAAACAGTTCCATAATACAGTCCATAATAATTTAAATATATACAGAAAATCTCCATGTTATCTAATATGTACAAAATATTACAAACTTTAGAGCTTTCATAACATTATAAAATACAGGGCTGAATTTCAAATATACAACAAAAGTACGAAATACAAGATATCCTAAGTCCTACCATGTATGCAATGCAGTGCAGATGACTCTGGACTCCTGTGCAGATCTGATGTCTCACCCGGTCGTAGGTCTACTGGGCTCCCCAGCTGTATCTCCAATACCTACGCGTTACAAAAGCAACGCGCTAAGTAATTTTGCTTAGTGGTGCCAAATATAAAGAAATATACACTAAAATAAAGTAAATAAAGTGTTTACAAATTTTTGGTGGTGATGTATGTCAGTAGACTGGATTTAGGTATTTAAATTTAATAATACTTGAATTACTGCCCGTGTAGCCTATATACTTACCAGATTGGATAAACGGATATACTGGCACTGGGTACCTAGTACCTCGGGCCGTCACACCATCGGTCACAAGGTGTCTCCCGGTGTGCAAGTAGTGTGGCTAAGAAGCCATATAGTCAATCTGGCGATAAGCCAAAAATAAATACACAATAAGTATAGTCGTAGGCTATTAAAGTCACAGTGCGGCATAATAAGCCGTAAAAACACAGTATGGCATGAAGCCATTTACAGAACAGCTGTCAGAATCCTATTGGCATGCCAACCTATCCATACTAGTCAACTAGGCAAACTAGGGCACATTATTAATTAATTGTTTAATTCTTCAATTTTTGGAGTTTTCTAACTATTATATAATTCACAAGTCAATGCATATGTTGACCTTTTTAGGTAATATGGACAAGTTGTTTCTAGCATCAATATGTCACAATTTATATCTCAATATGCTGCCAATATAGTGCAATTTACCATTTTTACAAGTTGGCATTCATTGCCAAAATGCTTCAAGCATCATTGTATGCAAAATGTCAAATTCTCAATTTTTGTATGCTAGATTGGTCTAGTTGAAAGTCCTATTTCCTTTGGTTTTTAGCTTCTGGTCAAAGAAGAAAAATTGTAGCTCTATGTCTTATTGCACGCGGGGCAAAATTTCAGGTCATTCCGAGTTGTGTAGACCAAGATATGGTCAATTTGCTAAAGCTGGACAGATTGCACTTTTAGTGCACAGTTTGGTCAATTTTTAGGTCACTTTTGGTTCGGCAATTTTTGTGCCCGAACTTATGCAAGCCATTTGACTTGGTTCTGGTAATTTCTGGGCTTTGGTGTCTTCGTAAGACTTGTAGATATAGGTCTTAACTATTCATGGTCAAAATTTCAAGTCAATTGGACCTGTTTTGAGTGAGTTATGGCCTAAACACTAACTGCTGCCCAAATGGTCAGTTTTCAGGCCTTAAATGCACTAATCCGGATTTGGTCACTTTTTAAGGTCAGTTTCTAAGCAGAATTTTGGCAACCTTTCTACATGAAAGTTGGCCTATTTGGTGTCTAGTTTCACCCCATATTGCCCTCATACCAATTGGGTTCATAGTTTGGCACTTATGGCCTCATTTAGGTGCTGCCTTCAATACACAACCTGCACAAAGCTCATACACTCCCAATTTAATGTTCCTTCTCCTCCTCATTACTACAATATTCAATCAACAACACTTCTATACATATATTGTACACAATTTCAGCAACAATTCTGGGCAGAATGTTCAAGTGCTCAATGCACACAATCCATCATTAAGTTCAACATTCACTTCCACCAAAATTCAACATACTTCAATGTTAATATTACACATATACTTCAACATATTCATACTTCAACATCACTTACACTTGCTGCCCACAAATTGACATTAACATATATCATTAATAACCATATATTCACACACAAATTCATGCTATTAGGGGCTGCCAAACATGGCAGTTTGCTCAAGGCTTCAAGGTTCCATTTCACACCTTTAATCTAAACACTACATGTACATACTTATGCACAAACTTACTATAACTTTCATTTGAATTAATCAACCTTCATTTTCATTCATTAGAAGTAAAAATAACTCAAGCTCAACAAAGGTTCATGGCTGCCCAAAAATGGACAAGTCCATTTCTCACTATTTCTTTCATTTCTCTTCACCAAAACACTCACCTCAACCTAAACACAAGCTTTACTAAAGTAAGGGAGGGATTTTGGACACTTACAACTTTTGATGCTTATCAAAACTTCACCAAATCTGGTTTTTCTTGTTGCCAATATCTTCCCCAAGGTGAATAGGCAAGCTTTAATGAAGGAAAGAAGTGGAAAGGATGGCTTGATGATGGAGAGAGAAAGCTTCATGCATGGTGGCCATGGAGGACTTTGAGAGGATCAATTCGGCAAGCTTCTCCCAAGGTTGAAGATGACCCAATTCTGCCCACTAAAGTTTATTTTATGTTGTTTATAATATAGTTAATGGAGCACTAATGATTTGTTTAATCTTTAATTAGGTTAAGGTTCCTTTATTTACACATTTACCTCTTTTCTTTCACAATTTACATAATGTATCATAATTTAATTTTTCATGACATTTCTAAAGTGTAATATCATTTATTTTTAATGGATATTGAGGTCAAAAGGCAACTCTAGGTGTCAATTGACCAAAATGCCCCACTTCGGGTTATATTCCCGATTTTTCGGTAACACCGATTTTTGTCTGTTTCTCGATTTTTCGTTTTTCTTTGTACTAATCTATTAATTTTTTCTTTGATATTTCTAGTGTCAATTACATTTCAATAAACCTTTATTCATGTCTCAAAATTAGATTCTGAGGGTTCCCTGTGGTCCTGGGGTCGGCAACGGCCTTCCCGGTGCGGTCACCCATCGCTGTGGTGCCGGCTCGTTTAACTTAGCATCATTTTCTCTCTTTCATTTTTGTTTGATTTTTCTTGTATTTTCTTTTTATTTATTTCATCATTATATGTCTATTCACTATCACCGAAGTGTAGTTCCAAATATCCTGACTTGCCTAGACTATTATTTGGCCACTGGAGCAAAAGAACGTATAGAATACGTACAGTGGGGATGTTACATGCAGACTAACTTTGATGAAGGAACTTAGGAAGAAATTGGCTTACTTCATGCATGCATGGAGCTTGGCCATAGACGGCCATCGAGGAACTTGAGAGAAAAAGAAGAATTCAGCCATGGATGTGTGTTTTGAAGGAAATGGAAATGTGAGTGGATAAAATCTGCCCACTTATGCTTTATTTAACCCCATAGTGCTCCACTCACCATAAGTTAATTAATTAAAAATCAAGTTTTCATTTTCCCACATTAAGCTTCTCATTTTTGTTATTTACATTAGGTACCGCTAATTTAATTTTTCATGACATTTTCCAAGTGTGATATCATATATTTTTAATGGAAATTTAGGTCAAAAGACAACTCGGGGTGTCAAATGACCACAATGCCCCTGTTCGGATTGCATTCTCGATTTTTCGGTAACACCGGGTTTTGTCCGTTTTTCGATTTCTCATTTTTCTTTGTACTAATTAATTAATTTTTCTTTGATATTTCTAATGGTATTTGTACTTCAATTGATGTCTCTATAAGTCTTAGAAATGTTTTCAAGGGTTCCCCGCAGTCCAGGGCTAGTCAACGGTCCACGCCGTGACTTCCCGGTGTGGTCACCCATCGCTAGGGTCCTCGGCTCGCTTAACTTGGTTACATTTCTTTGCTATTATTTTTCCTTTGTTTTTCTTGTATTTTCTTTTCTTGTATTTCATTATTTTATGTCTCCTCACTCATATCGAAGTGTAGTTCTAGGCATCCTAGCTGTCTGGACAACACTGGCCACCGGAACAGTAGAACGCACTACCGAACATAGGGGTGTTACATGATAGCCTAGACAGTCAAAATTACTGTGTAGATTGGTACTTACTAATCAAAGTCCTCGTGGGAACGATACTCTACTCATCACTTTATTACTTGTTAGCGATCCGTGCACTTGCGGGGTTGTAAAATCAGCGAAACAAAATACACTAAAACCACTAAATGTGATGGGAGTAAAAAATATTAATTATGCACTTATCAATGATAGCCTAATCTAAGGTCTATCTTGGAAAATACACCAGCTCCTTTCAACTGATCAAACAGATCATCTATCTATGGTAAAGGGTATTTGTTCTTCACTGTCACCTTATTCAGCTACCGGTCATCTATGAAAAGCTAAAGTGTACCATCATTCTTTTTAACAAATAGCACCGGTGCTCCCCAGGGCGACATACTAGGGCGTATGAAACCCTTATCCAGTAACTCTTGTAACTGAACTTTCAACTCCTTTAGCTCAGTAGGTGCCATCCTATATGGAGCAATTGAAATCGGTGCAGTATCCAGCATAACCTCAATGGCAAACTCCACCTCTCTCTCTGCTAGCAAACCCGGCAACTCCTCCGAAAATACATCCGGGAAGTCACATATTATGGGGACATCATGTAAACTCGGGTTAGTCTTCCTGGTATCAATCACATGCGCTAAGAAAGCCTCACAGCCCTTCCTTATCAATCTCCTAGCTATCGTGGCTGATATAATACTAGAAAGGCAACCCATTCCTTCACCCACAACTATTATCTCATCACCATCTGTTATCTTTAAAGTGATCCTCTTTAGCCGACAATCTACTATCACCTGATGACGTGATAGCCAAATCTATACCCAATATCACATCAAACTTGTGGAATGGTAACTCAATCAAGTCGGTCGAAAACTCATATCCCTATATCATCAAGGGACAATCCTTATAGACCTTCTTTATTGTCATACCATGGCCTAAAGGGTTAGTGACAAGTATGTCCTCTTCTATTTCATCTATTTGAACCCCTTTATCTATAGGTGGTGCAATGCATATATAGGAATGTGTAGAACCAGGGTCTATCAATGCATATACAAACATGCCCGAGAGAGAAAATATACCCCTAATGATATCTGCTGGGTCTAGCTGTGATGCCCCTCACCCGTCTACAGTGTAGCCGAGCGAGGAGTGCCATATTTGGTGCCGGAGTACCCTATCTTATGCTGTCCTGTTCATTGTTAATTTTAAACTTATAGATAACATTTGGTGAATTTTTTTTTTTCACAATTTAATTTCTGTGGATACCCGGGCGGAACCTCCTCTGTTTAATTAACATCTAGCGGGTTCCACTAGTTACGTGTTAATAACAATTTCATGTCTATCTCACATATCTACATGTCATATCATGTCATTTCTGCTTATATAATTTCAAGTTCATTCATTCATTCATATAGAAATTCATATACAAAAATTCATAACTTTATTTACAATCCAAAATATATAATTACAATCTTTATTTACATCACCAAATAGTAATTACATCATGCTTATACACAATGAACTAAAATACTAGTCTATACATGGGCCCTACCAAAGTACAAAAGACTTATGAGGTGAACTCTGGACTGTATGCAGATCTGGTCAACTGCGGTCAGGACACTATTGTGGCAGCTGCTGCTGTGGCGGCCACTGATCTCCAGTACCTACACGATGGAAAAACCAACACGCTAAGCAATTTGCTTAGTGGTGCATAATTTAAAAGAAATGTAATTAAATAATTAAAATAATTATTCTATGCTAAATTCCACAAATTCTAAGTTATTTATAAATTTTCTGCACTTTGAGAACAATTGGATTTAACAGTATCTTTTCTGGTCATTTCTTATATTTTCAGTCTTAGTCAATTTATAACTACGCTCAAGTAACCTATAACAAACTATAAGTGCTAGATACACGGGAGTATACAGGTTAGACAGCCATATGTCTATCTTGCATACAACTGTCATGTCAGGCACAAAGGCCAGCAGGCATGCTTTTTAAGCTAGGTATAAAATTAGGCACAATGGCCAACGGGTAGGCATAGAGCCTGTAAATCAATCATATCTGTAACAATCGAGAACCAACCACTAGAGGAATTGTCCGCTTTGGCCATAAGCCTCACAGTTTTGTCCCATAGGTGGAATGGAGAACTTCCCAGGAGGTCACCCATCCTAGGATTTCTCTCAAGCGAGCACGTTTAACCCTGGAGTTCTTCCAACTCTCCAGGCCATTCCACCAAAAGGCGCCTCTGTCTAAGGTTGAGCTCCTTCTGGGTTGGCAAGTATTTCAGGCTTTTGTGGTCCGTGTAAATGTAACACTTTTCACCATACAAGTAATGCCTCCATATCTTCAGTGCGAAGATAATTGCTGCAAGCTCTAGATCATGGGTAGGGTAGTTTTGTTCATGTGGCCTTAGCTGCCTGGAAGCATAAGCGACCACCTTCCCCTCTTGCATCAATACACACCCCAGCCCATTATGAGAGGCATCACTGTAGACCACAAAGTCCTTTCTCGACATTGGTCAGTGCACACTGGTGCCTCTGTCAACATAGCCTTCAACTTCTCAAAACTGGTCTGACATTTATCATTCCAATCAAATCTAACATTCTTGTGTAACAACTTGGTCATTGGAGCAGCTATTAGGGAAAATCCCTTCACAAATCTCCTGTAATACCCAGCTAGCCCCAAGAAACTTCTGACCTCAGTTGTATTTCTGGGAGGCTTCCATTCCATCACTGCTTTTATTTTCTTGGGATCCACCCTAATCCCATCAGCTGACACTATGTGTCCAAGGAATGCAATCTCATTCAACCAAAAGTCACACTTGGACAACTTAGCATACAGCTTCTTTTCTCTCAGGGTTTACAGAACAATCCTCAAATGCTCATCATGTTCTTCCCTGGTCTTGGAATACACCAAAATATCATCAATAAAGACCACTACGAACCGATCTAGGTATGGATGGAAGATACGGTTCATAAGGTCCATGAATGCTGCTGGTGCATTTGTTAGGCCAAAGGGCATCACTAGGAACTCATAATGCCCATATCGGGTCCTGAATGCAGTCTTTGGCACATCTACATCCTTTACCCTCAACTGATAATACCCTGACCTGAGATCAATTTTAGAAAATACTCCTGCTCCCTTCAACTGATCAAACAGATCATCAATTCTAGGCAACGGATATTTGTTCTTCACAGTCACTTTATTCAACTGTCGGTAATCAATGCATAGCCTCAAAGTCCCATCCTTCTTTTTCACAAACAACACTGGAGCTGCCCATGGTGACACACTGGGGCGTATAAACCCCTTATCTAGCAACTTTTGCAACTGAGTTTTCAACTCCCTCAATTCAGTGGGTGCCATCCTATAAGGAGCAATGGAAATGGGTGTCAGATCTTGCAGTTGTCTCAATAGCAAATTCAACTTCCCTTTCTGGTGGCAAACCAGGCAATTCTTCAGGAAATACCTCTGGGAAGTCTCTTACTGTGGGTATATCACTCAGGTTTGGCTTAGCCTGCCTAGTATCCACCACATGTGCTAGGTAGGCTTCACAGCCTTTTCTCATCATTCTTCTTACAACTGTGGCTGAGATGACATTGGACAAGAAATCTGTCCTTTCCCCCACAACTGTGATCTCATTACCCTCAGGGGTTTTCAAAGAAATTCTCTTCAATTTGCAATCAACTATTGCCTGATGACGTGACAACCAGTCCATTCCTAAAATCATGTCAAACTCGTGGAAAGGCAACTCAATCAAGTCTGCCAAGAATTGATACCCCTGAATCTTTAACGGGCAACCCTTATATAGTTGTTCACTACCACACTGTGACCCAATGGATTAGTGACCAGAATGTCTTGGTCACTCTCCCCTACCAGTATCCCCCTTTCTACGGGTAAGTTGATGCAAATGTAGGAATGAGTGGATCCTGGATCCACCAATGCATGCATAGATGTATTGTAGAGGGAGAATGTACCCCTGATGACGTCCGGGGCATCTTGCTCCTCCTGAGCTCTAATAGCATAAGCTCTGGCAGGTGGTCTGTCAGCCTCTCACTGCCTGCACGCAGCCTCTGTGATGGTCCAACAGCCTCAGATTTACCAGATTTCCTACCCCTTTGTGGTGCAGGAGCAGATCTGTCCGCTTGTGTTGGAGCAGCTGTAGTAGTTCTGCGTGGACAGTTTCTCAACTGATGCTCTGTTGACCCACACCTTAAGCAGGCACCAGTCATGTGACACCCCTTACCCGACTACAGTGTAGCCGAGCAAGTTATGCCACTCAGTGTGCCGGAGCACTCTATTTTATCTGATTTCATTACAGTCCTTGATTTATTTATTCAAAAACTTTATTGAAGATTTAGGCTATTTTTACTTTTATCAAAATCTAACTAAATTGGAAATTTCAAAAATTTTAACGATAATCTGACAAAGTGTCGGCTGTAATTTGGACTAACAGTTCTTCTGAACCTGCCAAAGACAATTTCAATATATACTCAATTTCTCAAACTTAATAGTCTCAAAAATTTTCAAACATAATGTATTTCAATACAGTATTCAGATTTCTCAGAAATCTCATTAGATTTTCAATATCTCAATATTCACAAGTATAATCTCATTATAACTCAAATTCAATTCACATACTAAAATACTTACTTTGAATAGCTTCCATAATTCATAGGTTAATTACATGAGTTTATTTTGTACAAGATATACAAATAATTTACAATGTGCTAGGAATGAACAATATACATAACATGTATAAAATGAGCCCTATCTACATGCATTGCTGAAGAGGTGACAATCTTGAACTCTTCTGACACTTCTGCAGATCTGGACTCCAAAAATCTCAGTCGATACCATCTGGTTTTACCTTCAAGACTGCACGAGGAAGCAATTCCATCGCGCTAAGCATTTCTCGCTTAGTGGTGCAATAATATAACCGAAATAATATATACAAGTAAAGAAAGAAATAAATGATAATTCGGATACTCGAGTCAATTTAATTTGGTATGGTATTTCTAGTATCAACGATCTTATATACTAGTTTGTTCTTCTTTGGAAGTGCTTAGTTTATAACTTATCAGTAATACTAGCAGGTCTATAATTAATTCTATCAGTATAGTATTTCAACTCTGAACTGTTCATCAAATTATATTTTTGTTATGTTTCTTATTCTAATCACTTTTGCTTATTCATTCAATACTAAATTTAATTGTATCGATTTTCATTATACTTAACTTAACTTAGTCTGAATTGAATAATACTTTAATTGATCGCCCAAGTAACCTATACTAGACGATCGGATCGATAACGGGTCGTTGGCACCGACACCGCGGTGCCTCGGGCCGTCATACCATGGGACGCAGAACGTCAACCATGTATGCAGTCAGTATGGCTAAAAAGCCATGATATCACATAATCGGGCATCAAAGCCATGCATACGGGCATAAAAGCCATGAATACGGGCATAAAGCCATGAATACAGGCATAAAGCCTTTCGCAGTACTGCTAAAACAATACCCTATTGGCATGCCAAACTATCCAAACCAATCTTGTTAGGTATACTAGGGCATTTAATATTTTAAAATATTAATATATTATGCTTTATGACTTCATTATTTCATGATAAATTTCAATCATAATTCATACATTCATTTGATCATTTATATGATAACAATTCACATCAATTATCCTTTTATACCATTGTACTCAAAATACTTCTCCTCTTTACAATAATGAGAACTAATGTCTCATTCATACATTAATACGGTTTATTTGTCCATTCATTATGTTATTCATATTGATCACATCAATTAGGTGACTTATCTTTCATGTTTCAAGTAATCCATGAATATTTCATGGATTTCAAATTTATGGCCTAAATTTCTTTTTAACAATTTTGACTAAGATGCATAGTCCACATTTGTTATACCATTCTAAGCATTTAAGCTTAGAATTGGTTCTAGGTCTTCATCTTAATTTGCTAATTATTTTGATTACTATTCACCTTACTAGTCAACCAAAATGTTGACTTTTTCATACTTAAGGGATATGTTAATTCTATTTACACCAAGATCCCACATTTTGAGTTTTACATTTGCTAGTATTAATTGCCAATTGTAATTTAAAGTCCCCTAGATGCATTTCTAATTTCAAATTTTGAATTTCAAGTTTTGGTGTCACTATTCACCTCTTTGGTCAACAAAAATGTTGACTTTTAGGTAGAAATTTTGTACATTGGTTTTGGCATTCCCAACATACCACATTTTGCATTTAAAACTTGTTAGTTTTGGTCACTTCCTCAAAGCTTAGGTCATTTGGCAAAATTGCCAATTTTCGGTTTTTGAAACTTAACTTTACTATTCCATTAAGCATTGTTACAGTGGGAATTTGAGGAAATGGTAAACATGAAAGTTGTTCCTTATTTTGTCTAGTTGAATTTCCTTTTTTGAATCACTCCATTTGGAGTTTTGTAGCTCAAGTTATGGCCAAAATAAGTTTACTGTTCACGTGCACTGTTCATGCTGAGATTTTGGGTCTGGCAGATTTTTGGTCCAACTTTGGTCAGTAATTTGATCAAGTTAAGTTTATAATTTGGTCTAACTTTCTTCATATGAAATGTTCTACTATGCCTTAGGTTTCCATCGGTTCAAGAATCGCCTAAATCCGAGTTTTCTAGAGAGAGTTATAGCCATCCAAACATTACTGCTCAAATGAAAATCTGCAGAGTTGCAGGTTTGAACAGTAACTGTGACTGCCATTTGGGTTAGGTTCTGGTCATAATTTGGGATAGGTTTCTTCATGAAAGTTGTTTGTCTATGTCTTAACTTGTTGCTGTAAAAATTTCAGGTCAATTGACCAAATCTACAGTGAGTTATGGCCAAATGAACAGTTACTGTTCATTTGGTCATTTCTGCAGGGGCTGTTGCAGGGTGTCCGGATTGGGGCCAAGTTTTGGTCCACTTGCTTTGGTATTTTGGGCATGGTTTCTTCAGCAAAAATGTGCCATTATAAGCCTAGTTTCATGTCCAATTGGCCAAACATCAATTGGACCTACACAGCCAAAGTTATGGCTGTGCAAGTGGACTGAATTTTCAGTCCCTCTGCTGCACTAACAAGGCAGCCTACACATTCACTTGGCTATACTATTTTTCAGTCCAATTCATGGTCAACATACCTAAAATGGTCACTAATTGACCCTTATAATGTTTTTTCACAATTCCATAAGCTAAATCCAAGTTTCACTTCTCAAAACCCTAATGTCCAATTTAAATTATCCATAAACCTCAATTAGCACACTAATTCAACATCCATGCATATTCATACCTTAAACATCATTTCTATCCATTCTAAATTCATTAAAACAATCAACCTCATCCTTCCTTAGGGCTGCCAAAAATTAAAGATGCCCTAACACATATAACTTACTTCAAACTCTTACAATTTCTTAACTTAAAATGATGCTTTAACAAGGATTAAAGGAGTGAGAGTGAAAGGATAGCACTAACCTCACTTTAACCTCTTGTAGGGCAGATTTCTTCAAGCTAAAACTTCACTTTCCTTCTTCTTCTTGGCTGCCAAAAGCTTCCCCAAGTGATATGGTCAAGGTTTAATGAAAGGGGTTAGGGTTTAGTAGTGGAAACAAGAGAGAAATGAAGCTTTTTAGTTAAACATCAATGGAGGGAGAAGAGGGAGAGGTTTAAAACGTTTTGAAGAAGAAGAAGGCAGCTGGTATTTTAATTCCTTTGGCCTTGTTTATCTCTTTTTATTAGTTAGTAAATTGGTTGTTTAATTGTCATTGGTGGATGCTTTTAAATGACATCACCTTATGTCATAAATAAGCCTTTTTTTCTCATTTTCTTTTCTTTCCTTCTCTACTTCTTTTCAATTTAATTTTTAGTAATATTTATTCATATTTTATATCATATTAATTATTTACTCAACTGGACAAGTCGGCCAAAAATCACCTCGGAAGGCGAAATAACCAAAATGCCTTCCGTTTGGCTTAACAGGTCAAAATTGTCTGTACCGATTGAAAAATTTTTCTAAGTATTTTCTTGGCATTCTAATGCCATAGGAACCTCAATGACCCTTCTCTGGAGTCCCAAAAATTATTTTATAATTTTTCCCCTGGGTCTAGGGCTCCTCGTTGCTAGAACCGCAACTTACCTCTGTTTACCCATCGCTTGGGCACCTGCTCTTTTGACTTAACTGTATTTTATTTCTAAAATTTTTACTAAATTTTTCTTATTAATATTTGAGTTAATTATGATTCCCGACTTTAGTTTAAATATTTTTCCGGACGTTCTAGCTGTCCGGACCGACACCGGTCACCGGAACAGTAGACTGTGCGGAATTGCTACCGGGAGGATGTTACAAGTCACTTTCCAACACTCCCCCTTATGCCATTTTAGGCAGTGTGGACATGCAGAAGTTGCTGGGGCTGGTCCCCTGAACCCCATCCCTGGAGAGCTGCCCACTGATGGTGTGGACTGACCTCTCCTAGGGTAAAGCGTGGCACAGGCCCCTGAGACTGACCCTGACCTTGTGGTTGCCCTGAACTCTGTGCAGGTGGACCCTTGAACTTCTTCCCAAATGCAGGAGCTGAACTAGACTGACCTGGGCCCCTCTTCTGCTGTCTCTCTCTTCTGGTCTGCTCACTAATTCTTACTTTTTCCACCTTTATTCCAGCTTCCACTAACTTGGTGAAGTCAGTGATTCCCAAGGCAGTGATCATAATCTTTATGTTGTCATTTAGTCCCTCTTCAAATCTCTTACATCTTTCAGCTTCATTTGGGACTATCTCCCTTCCATAGCGGCTCAATCGGACAAATTCCTTCTCATACTCGGCCACTGACAGCTGTCTCTGCCTCAGGTTAATAAACTCTCTTCTTCTCTCTTCTAGGTATACAGTACCCACATATTTCTTCTTGAATTCGGAGAGGAAGAAGTCCCAAGTTACTATTTCTGGCTGCACTTCACTGGATACCGTGTCCCACCATTCGTAGGCATCATCTTGCAACAAAGATATGGCAGCTTCCAGGTTTTGCTCTGGAGTGCAGTGGAGTTGTTTTAGAACTCTGCCTGTTCTGTTCAACCAATTCTCGGCTGCAACAGAATCATCTTCTCTCTTGCTATAGAAATCCACTGCTCCAAACTTCCTTAGCCTTTCCAGGTGTGATTTCTGCTGTGGAGCTGGTGGTGGTCGTGGTGCTGGCATTACCCCGGCTATTTGTCTAAAGAAATCGGCCATTTGCTGAAACATAGCCTGTGGAGGCTGAGCAGGCTCTGCTTGAGCTGGCGGAGCAGATTCTCTCATGCCCCCAGTCTCAGCTGCTGCAGGTGGAACATGACTCTCCACTTCCTCCTCGACTGCTCTCTGTGATGAAGGGTCCATATCCTATTCAAAATAAGGAAGACAAACAGACCTGCATTAGTGTCACCTCGACTCTTACAAATGCAATGCATGGTATGGACTCAATCTAGGCCCAGAAACGCCTAAACCGTGCTCTGATACCACTAAATGTGACACCCCTTACCCATGTACAGTATACCCGAGTAAGTAATGCCACACGGTGTACCGGCACACTCTAATATACCTTAATTAATTTATATCATGCTTTTGAATATAATTTATGAAATATAATTTATTTAAGCCATTTATCAAAAGTATTATTTATTTAAGGTTCCGAAAATTTTAAAGAAAATCCGGCGGAGTACCGGCTAAAAATGGAGAAAACAGTTCTTCGAAACCTGTTAAAACACTTCCAAATAATTTTCCAAACAATCCCAACTTCAATTCATCAACAAAGTCTCAATATCAAGATCTCAACAACATTTCTCAATCATCCATCACATGTGATAATCAAGTATAAATCACAAATAGATATTTACCTTTCCATTCACAAATACAATTTTCATAATTTACATGAACATCAATATACATTACACAAGTTTAATTACATATGAGAAAATCAAAATGTATTACAGAATGCCAAAATGACACCTAGTGTCCTACCAATGCACTGTAGAAGTTGAGGTGACACGGGCACTGTGCAGAACTGCAGGATGGGCTCACCCAGTCTGCGGTCTACTGGGCTCACGATCTGTATCTCCAGAACCTACGCGTGGCAAAAGCAACGCGCTAAGCAATAATGCTTAGTGGTGCAATAATAAAATAAAAGAAATAGCAGGAAATAAATATGTAACGAATGTATATGTTTTATTTGTTTGGTATTTGTATATCATTTACTTTGTCCACTTTTATTCATTTGGTTGCCCAAGTAACCTACACTAGACGACTGGACTGGATAAACGGGTAAACTGGCACTGGGTATCAAGTACCTCGGGCCGTCACACCATCGGTCACATATGCATCTCCCGGTGTGCAGCGAGCGGCTAACAAGTCAGAATACATCAGGCACAAGGCCAAATCTCAATACAAGGTCAGAATGGCTAAAAGCCATGAAATCACAGAATGGCATATTGCCATGTGCAGTACTGCTAACTGAACCCTATTGGCATGCCAAACTATCCAAACCAATTTTGTTAGGTATACTAGGGCATTTGAAACTTTTAAATTCTTCAATTTGTGAATTTCAAGTTTTGGTGTCACTATTCACCTCATTGGTCAACAAAAATGTTGACTTTTGGATAGAAAATAGGTGTATTGGTTTTAACACCCCAAACATACCACATTTTGTATTTAAAACTTGTTGGAATTGATTGCCATTACCATTTCTAAGTTTAAAACCAAGAGGGCAGAATTTTCAGTTTTTGAAGCCCAACTTTACTGTTCCATTAAGCCCTGTTGCAGTGGAAATTTGAGGAAATGGTAAACATGAAAGTTGTTCCTTATTTTGTCTAGTTGAATTTCCTTTTTTGAATCACTCCATTTGGAGTTTTGTAGCTCCAGATATGGTCCAAAAACCACAGCTGGCCGGATTTCCAAAACTGCAGAATTACCAAATCTATAGTACCATGAACAGTGACTCTGATTGCATGTTTGAATAGGTTCTGGCCATAATTTGGGATAGGTTTCTTCATGAAAGTTGTTTTTCTATGTCTTAACTTGTTGCTGTAAAAATTTCAGGTCAATTGACCATATCTACAGTGAGTTATGGCCAAATGAACAGTTACTGTTCATTTGGTCATTTCTGCAGGTGCTGTTGCAGGGTATCCGGATTGGGGCCAACTTTTGGTCCTTTTGCTTTGGTCTTTTGGGCATGATTTCTTCAGCAAAAATGTGCCATTATAAGCCTAGTTTCATGTGCAATTGGCCAAACACCAATTGGACCTACACAGCCAAAGTTATGGCTGTCTAAGTGGGCTAGAATCTCAGCCACCATGCTGCTGTCTTTAGGCAGCCTTCCATTTCAGTTTTTCCATGCATTAACTCACTTCAAATTATGATTAACTTACCTTAAATGGTCACTAATTGACCACTAGAATGTCCATTAATCAATTCAAATGCCAAGTCCAATTTTCACCCTTAAAACCCTAGTTCCCATTATAGGTTTTCACAACACACCTTAATTACTAACCCATTCACTAACCACATGCATAGATGGTTTAAACATAACCTCTAATCCATCTCAAGTCCATCAAAACACTCCATTTCTATTCCTTCAATAGGGCAGCTGAAATTTATGGTGGCCATACACACAACTTTTATTCATTTAAACTACAATTTCTCACTAAATTCAAGTCCTTAATCATGAAAGTAAGGAGTTTTAGGTGTATAGATGCACTAACCTCTTGTAGGCAGATTTTTCCCCAAGCTTAACTTTACTTTCCTTCCTTTTCTAGGCTGCCAAACACTTCCCCAAGAGATGTGGTTAAGTTTTAATGAAAGGGGTTTAGGGTTTAGTAGTGTAAACAAGAGGGAAATGAAGCTTTTGTTGCAAAATCAATGGAGGTTTGGCTATGGGAGAAGAGGGAAACGGCTGCTCTTTCATTTGGGGAAGAAACAGATTGTTTTTTCCTTTTTTTGGTGTTATTTGTCTTCTTTTATCACTTACTTAAGTTATGCTTTAATGTGATTGGTGGGAATTCCTTTAAATGACATCATATGATGTCCAAATTGACATTTATTCTCATTTTCTTTTCTTTTCTTCTCTACTCAATTTCAATTTAATTTTTAGTAATGTTTATTCATATTTTATGTCATATTAATTATTTACTTAACTGGACAAGTCGGCCAAAAATCACCTCTGAAGGCGAAATGACCAAAATGCCCTCCGTTTGGCTTAACGGGTCAAAATTGTTTGTACCGATTGAAAAATTTTGCTAGGTATTTTCTTGGCATTCTAATGCCATAGGAACCTCAATGACCCTTCTCTGGAGTCCCAATAATTATTTTATGAATTTTTACCCGGGTCTAGGGCTCCTAGTTGCGAGAACCGCAACTTACCTCTGGTTACCCATCGCTTGGGCACCGGCTCATTTGACTTGGTTGTATTTTATTTCTAAAATTTTTACTAAATTTTTCTTATTAATATTTGAGTTAATTATGGTTCCTGACTTTAGTTTAAATATTTTTCCGGACGTTCTAGCTGTCCGGACCAACACCGGTCACCGGAACAGTAGAATATACGGAGTTGCTACCGGGAGGGTATTACAATATCAGATATATGTTGTAGGTCAATGATTATCCATATAGGCAGTACTGCTATTTGTAGTCCCTAATTGGTATACCAATTGATCCATACAATATACATAAGCCTAGGTTTACTTTAGGCAATTAAGCATTATTAATATCTTATTAAACTTTTCATGCCATTTTGTAGTGGAAAAGTGGGTCCCACATACCTATTTCATGTAAATTAATGTTGGGCAGCATATAAGGGTTGAAACCCTTACCATTCATAATTTGGTTATGAACCTTTCTTTAGGTTCAGATTTAATGTCTAAATTTTTACCTATTAATTTGAACAATTTGTGGCTGCTGGTTGGACACACTTCCTTCATGGAAGTTGTTCTTTTATGTCTTGTCTTTATTTTCCTTTTTGAATCATGTCATTTGGATTGGTATAACTCAAGTTATGGTTAAATAACCATAACTAAGTCAATTCTGAATTTTGGTTCCCTTACTAGGCAGTTTTGATATTATACATTGCCAATTTCATTTGAGTAGGTTGCTGCCATATTTATGTAACACCTTACCCATCTGTAAGGCATAACATGATCCCGTAGAATACCTAATGAACTACCAAACTTCACCTACCGATAACTCATTAAGTACCCTACAAGGGATTTTAAAGCCATTTTCTTACTTTTTGGAAGTGGTGAGCATTTTGGTAGGAATTAAAAACATTTAATTGAAGTTTTAAAACTAGTAAAAATTTTTGTCCATTTTATTTTTACGTAATTTTTGGAAAAATTTCGGTAAAGTGCCATATGTATTTTGAGAAAACAGTTCTTCAAATACCTGAAAAAAACACTTCCAATAATTATTTTCACAACTCTCAACCCAAATCAACTCAAGTCAACACAATTCAATTTAAATCCACAATTCAACCAAAGTTGTCATCTCAAAATACTTTACAAATTCATTCACATTACAAATAGTACTTAATTTACAAATACAGATCTTAATTTACAAAAAGAAAATTTAAAATAACAATATTACAATTTACTGTACAACTGCTCAACTTTTCATTAATACATAAGATATTACAATATTTACATCAAATAATATAACGATCGGGCTCCAACCACTAGAAGAATTGTCCACTTTGGTCATAAGCCTCACGATTTTGTCCTATAGGTGGAATGGAGAACTTCCCAGGAGGTCACCCATCCTAGGATTTCTCTCAAGTGAACACGCCTAACCCTGGAGTTCTTCCAACTCTCCAGGCCATTCCACCAAAAGGCGCCTCTAGTGATTAGTTCCCCCATTTTATATATCATTACTTTTGAACCCAAGACCAACTCCGTGCTTTGCCGATGTGGGATTTGCCTAAGGGACCATAGTTTGATAAATTGTGGTTGAAATAAATAATTTGTCAGTGATTCAAAATATTTTTGTATTGTTTTGGGATTTAAAAGAAATGTAGATAAATAATTACTATTTGATCAAAATGTTGTTCAAATGAATAATTTGCATGAATGAAAATATTGATTTCTGAATGTTATGAATTTTGAAGAATTTAGAAATTTTAAATGTTTATTTATTATGAATTGTCAAGCATAACTTGTATTAAGTTTTAAATTATTAGTTTGTGCACCACTGAATTCACCACTCAGCAATAGCTTTGTATGCTGTCGCAGGTGAAAGAAAATATAAAGCAGTTGAGCAAGATTACTGAAAGGCATAGTGAGACTATCTCCGGGTATATCATAGGTATACCCTTGTACTTTAGATTTTGATGTAATTCTGTAATTATATGTATGAAATTTACTTTGAGCAGTTGTACCAACTCTTTTGTAATATATTTTTGGATTGTAATTAAATACAAATTATTATAAGGTTATCTTGAGATTTTATGTATTTATAAAGTTTTGCACTACGAAATTTTTAATGATCCCATGAATGTAAATATTAATTTTGTTACCTTAATGAGAGGTTTCAATGTTTGATTTAATTTAAACTATGTATTGAGTTGCTTGTGCTAATTTGTGAAATAAAATTGATTAATGGAGTTGTGATTGAGAAATATATTGGGAGTGTCTTTATTTTCAGGTTTTGAAGAACTGTTTTCTCAAAATACAGATGGCACTCTGCCGAAATTTTTGTTAAAATTATAGAGATTTTAAATATCTAAAAATTTGATTTATGTTTGGACTTTAAATAAAGGTTTTTAATATCTGAAAAAAATTTTACCCGCCAATTTAAAAATGAATGAAAATTATTTTAAAATCCTTTGTAGTATATTTAATGGGTTACCGGTAGGCGAAGTACGGTAATTCATTAGGTGTACTATGGGAGCATGTTACATCTTACGAGGAGTAGGGTGTGATATGTTTTAGTGGTATCAGAGCTAGTTTTTAAAGTAAATTTTGAACTGTGAATTTGAAATATTTTTCGATAAGTACAACTGCTCGAATGTTTGATACATATAGTACATTTACATCATAAATATGAACTAACAGGGAGAAATCTCCTTGTGTTGGTTGTACAGGAAATAGAAAAAAAAAATCCTGTGAATAGATATGGACAATGGGGATAAAACGGTAGAGCAGTCTGATATAGCTAACGTACAAGGAGAGGCCCTAGTTTCACAGTGCGTTGGAGGTCCAACTGCACCAGTTCTTCCTATACAAATTACTGCACAAACGGCCCAGCAGATGGCCATGTTCTTTCAGCAAATGGTTGATAATCTGTCAGCCTAGGCCCAAGTACAAACCCAACCCCCTCAAGAGCAGCATGAAAAAGAGAAAAGTGGGAAACCCATCGGTCAAAGTTCAAGTAGTAATTTGGGAAAGAGAAAAGATTTTGAGGGACCCCGAGCTCCTAAGTATGATAGAGGCAGATCTTCAAGGCGAAAGCAATCAAGAACCATTCGTCAAAGAACCAGAAGTTCCTACCATATCCGTATCTGTGACGTTTGTGGAAAATTTCATTGGGGTATTTGCCATAGGGTCACTGGAGCCTGCTTCAATTGTGGTGGAATTGGACATTTCGCCCGAGATTGTACTAGCGCACGTCGATTTATGCCACATACTACACCAGAGGAATCAGTTCAAGATTCTGATTTTAGAGGCTCATTAATAGTTAGTAGGGGCAGAGGTAGAAGTAAAGACAGCACTTCGGGTAATCCTCGCACAGTGGACCAACCCAAGCAGAGGAATACATTAGAAAGAGGGAACGCCATGCATCTAGGGGAAGAAGAAGAGACTTCAGATGTAGTTACTGGTATGTTCTTAACTTGTGAAAGGAATAATTATGTACTATTTGATTTCGGCTCTATTTGTTTATATGCTAATGCTAAAATTATATGTTCTACTGCTATTCCCTTGCATGGAGATAAATTTTGATGTGTTAGTGATTAGTCTTTTAGGAAAAAATTACGATAATAAACGTAATTGGAATTAATTTTGGAAAAGTTTCTAGTGAGAGACATCTCCTAGACTACTATAAATTATAAAGTTAATTAGTAAGCCTAATTAGGTAAGGCAAGAGGACCAAAAAGTAAGTTATAGCAATATATCTGCCCTAGATGGAAGTAAAGGTACTACTGTTGATAGATGTCAGTAAGTACCATAATCAAAATAAGTTTAAGATATTAGTGGATTTGAAAGAAATAAGACATAGGGAAGTTTGATCTATTGGGATGTATCGTAGTAACTATGCAATATTCTTGATGTTTGTGCTATAAGCTGCAGATTACAGTGCTGACTTGAGATTTATTGTGTAGAGATACGTACTACCTAATAGTACATAAGGATAAGAATAGTTATAAATAACTTTCGCTTTGGTATAAATATACCAGAATAGAGTTTTATTACTAGAACTGAGTTTGAAAATCCTAATTCGGGATTTAAAACTCTATAATTAGAATATCAAAAGATCATGGTTGCAAGGTAGTGAGAGTTAAAGACTCCATTACCCTAGCATGAATTACAGCACATCAAAAATTATTATGGGACTAGAGATTTTAGTATGGTCAAAAATTAAAAATAACACCTATAGGGCTAAGTCATCCAGTCTCCGATATGGGGTTTATAGTTGTTTTGGTATTATAATGGATCTTTGGCTCAAAGTTTAGTAAGGAACAGTATTCTATTTGTGTAGCAGTAAGACACAAAATATAATTTTGTTCCCCTAGAAGAGACAGGATGCTATGGATGACAATTATAACTTATAAAATAGTTAAGAAATGATATTTTACTGATAACAGTAATTCGATAGGAACTAGTTGGCCAGGTATTCTTTAGGAAGAGTACAATTTTATTGTGCAGATCATAAGGATTAGAATAGAATTAAAGCGAAACTTTTGAATAGCATGGGAAACAGGAGAGTCCGGTAGACTCCTTTCTTAAGATTGCAAAATTGTTTATGGTTAAAAAAAAGGGTAATGATCGCAAACCAGCGGAAAATAAGCTATAGAATATTGATAGATAAAAGAGTTGTGGAAGTAAAAATTAGAATAGTTGGTGCGAATGTAATAAAGAAACATTATGAATATTAGTTAAAGTGTTAACTAGAATGGTCAGAGGACCAAATCAAAGTAATATTGAAGTATAATGGATTTATTAGGGATGATAAGAGGTGGAAATCAAAGAAAGGTTAGTAATAAACTCTAATTTATTTCTTTAAATTTCATGCAAAAATGCTTTAATAAACTTAGAAATTGAAACAAATCAAAGGAAAACATGGTTGAGGGACCAAACATGAATTTTGGCCAGCCTTAGTTAGGGTTTGAAATGGGTGAATTTGATGCATTTGAATGGTTGCTTAACTTGAATTAAGTATGTAAACTATGGATAGATGTTTAAAATGCATTAGGTTTGAATTCTATGAGTTAGGATTTTTGGCACCTAGGGTTTGGGAGGCAAAAATGTGAGAATTGGTCAAATAGTGTGTTTGACCTTGTTTGAGATGAAAAATGATCATTTGTGACCAATTGAGATGTGTTGGAAGTATTAGAAGTGAGTTTAAATTCGGATTGAAAATGGCCATGCTACAGGTAGCAGGACCAAGGTCCCTTTGAGGGACCAAAACGGAAAATTTACAAGTCCAATTGGTGTGAGGCCAATTGGGAATGAAAATAGACACAAAATGGAACATTTTTCATTCAGGAATCATGCCCAAAAAGTGACCAAAACCTAGTGAAAAAATTGACCAAGTCTGGATTTATGCAGTCTGACCTGTACAAAAATGACCAAATGAATAGTGTTTATTCATTTGGCCATAACTTGGGCTAGAAAAGTCTAAATGACCTGAAATTTTACCAGTGGAAAGTTGAGATATAGACCTAAAACTTTCATGAAGAACACAAACCCAAATTATGCCCTTAACGAAGTCATTTGGCCACCCAAAGTTGGTGACCTAAAACTGCCAGAACCAGTTTGGTGCCCAGAAATCTGGGTTAAGTCCAATCCGGCAGCCATGATTCAAATGGCTATAACTTGAGCTACAAAACTCCAATTGGAGTGATTCAAAAAGGAGAATAAAGTTAAGACAATAAGGAATAATTTCTATGAAGAAAACTTAGCCAAATTCTAACAGCAACATTACTAATGGAACAGTGCAACATAGGACACCAAAACTGAAAATTTGCAATTTTGCCTAAAAGACTTAGAATTTGAGAAAATAACCAAAACCAACAAATTAGGTAACTAAAATGTGGTATGTAGGTGAAATTAGAATTCCCATACCTATTAAGCATTAGAAAGTCAACAAATTGACTTGAATAGTGTCATGAATAGTAACCCCGAAATACAAATTTTAAATAACGTCAAGTTTAGCATATTAAAACTAGGTATAAGTAGATTTGAATTTATTTTTGGAGTTATGATAAATGGTGATACTGAAACACTGTGAAACTATGTGTTTCAGTGGAAAAGAATACCGAGAAAGAACCCGAGACATCGAGTTAAGGCCAAGAGGTGACTCATATAAGGTTTGTGCACAACTAACTATTTTGTTACTTTTCACTTCTAAATTGATTTGATCAAGTTTATTTTATGATTTATAATTTTGTTGTGTTAAGGATTTTAATTTTTTGAATGAAATTGTATAAATTAAATGTAAATTTTCTTATGCATTTAATGATTTATTGCATGGTTTTAAGGATTGTAAATTTTAAGTTTGATGTGTTGCCAACCTTGAGCATGAATTTATGATGATTAAATATGTTAATGATTTGTAAACACTTTGTAAATAGAAATTGTTTTGAATATGATTTGAAACCACAGTTGACATTGTAAAATATGTTGTGAATTCTCATTAGCTTGTCTAGTGAGATATCTCCTCCACTAGATGGGGCGAGTTCCTTCCTCTCTGGCTTGCCAGTTGGGGAAGAGTTTGAATGAGTACTCATATATACTAGCTAGTCTTTGTTCCTCCCTTTTAGCCTCGGTAATTGGGAGAGTATGAAATATCATGGTGTACAACACGACATCTATTTGAATTTTGGGTCATGGGTTCAACTATGTGAATTGTTGGCAACGCCCTTTAAATTATGCATAGTTTGATAAATTGTGGTTGAAATAAATAATTTGTCAGTGATTCAAAATATTTTTATATTGTTTCGAGATTTAAAAGAAATCTAGATAAATAGTTACTATTTGATCAAAATGTTATTCAAATGAATAATTTGCATAAATGAAAATATTGATTTCTGAATGTTATGAATTTTGAAGAATTTAGAAATTTTAAATGTTTATTTATTATGAATTGTCAAGCATAACTTGTATTAAGTTTTAAATTATTAGTTTGTGCACCACTGAGTTCACCACTCAGCGATAGCTTTGTATGTTGTCGCAGGTGAAAGAAAATATAAAGCAGCTGAGCAAGATTACTGAAAGGCATAGTGAGACTATCTTCGGGTATATCATAGGTATACCCTTGTACTTTAGATTTTGATGTAATTCTGTAATTATATATATGAAATTTACTTTGAGCAGTTGTACCAACTCTTTTGTAATATATTTTTGGATTGTAATTAAATACAAATTATTATAAGGTTATCTTGAGATTTTATGTATTTATAAAGTTTTGCACTACTAAATTTTTAATGATCCCTTGAATATAAATATTAATTTTGTTACCTTAATGAGAGGTTTCAATGTTTGATTTAATTTAAACTGTGTATTGAGTTGCTTGTGCTGATTTGTGAAATAAAATTGATTAATGGAGTTGTGATTGAGAAATATATTGGGAGTGTCTTTATTTTCAGGTTTTGAAGAACTGTTTTCTCAAAATACAAACGGCACTCTACCGAAATTTTTGTTAAAATTACAGAGATTTTAAATATCTAAAAATTTGATTTATGTTTGGACTTTAAATAAAGGTTTTTAATATCTGAAAAAAAATTTACCCACCAATTTAAAAATGAACGAAATATGTTTTAAAATCTCTTGTAGTATATTTAATGGGTTATCGGTAGGCGAAGTACGGTAATTCATTAGGTGTACTACGGGAGCATGTTACATCTTACGAGGAGTAGGGTGTGACAAATAACTACAAGGGTATAAATAAATACCCGTACAAAAAGATTAGCGAAGTCCTTGCCAATTCAGCAGCTCACTCTGCTGCTTTGTCCTTGCCCTTATCTGCGACAGCAAAATATGCTATCGCTGAGTATAAAAATACTCGGTGGTGCACAATAAAAATTTGAAATGCAGTACATAAAACATTCATTATCAAATCACAATTTAAATATTCCACAATCACATTTCACAAATTATCAAAACTCATTATAGCACAACTTTGGTCAAATAATTTAATGAACACAGTGTTGCCAATTCATACACAACTTAAGCCATGACACAAAATTTCCGATCAATGCCGCGTTGTACACCACAACAAAGCAATTTACAATCCCACTAATCGAAATCAATGAGGGAGGTGGCTAGCTAGCTAATGAGTACTCATCCGATCTACAACCTCAACTGGTAAACCAGAGAGGGAGGAAAATAATCTATCTCAACCCCATAAATGGAGGAGGAATAATAAGGCACTGTTATGCTAAGTGTGAATCCGAAATCAATTTAAAGTAATTTCTTCAAATATTTCATGCAAATCACACTAAATTTCCAAAATCACCTTTTCATTCACAAAGTGGCAACACAAAAATTCTTAAACTCATAATTAACACAAAAATTTCATAATGCGTACTAAATCAATTTTTCAATGATCAAATGCTTAAATAAGGTTTATTGTACACAAACCTGACGTGAGTCGCCTCTAGGCCTTGACTCAGTCTCTTAGACCTTCCGGGTCTTTTTCAGCTGAAACACAAAATTTATAGTGTCTCAGTATCTTTGCCTCACAATAATTCCAATAATTAAGCCCAATATGCTTAAACTTGCATTCTTGAAAATTTTCATATTGAGGTTACTATTCATAATACTATTCAAGTCAAAATATTGACTTTCTTATGCTTAATAGGTATGGAAAATCTAGTTATACCCACATACCACATTTTGGTTACCAAACTTATTAGTTTTGGTCATTTTCTCAAACTTAAGTCTTATAGGCAAAATTGCAAATTTTCAGTTTTAGTGTCCTATTTTGTACTGTTCCATTGGTCATGTTGTTGTTAGAATTTGGCTAAGTTTTCTTCATAGAAATTGTTCCTTATTGTCTTAAATTTATTTCCCTTTTTGAATCACTCCATTTGGAGTTTTGTAGCTCAAGTTATAGCCATTTTAACATGGCTGGCCGGATTGGCCTAACCCAGATTTTTTGGGCACCAATTTGGTTCTGGCAGTTTTAGGTCACCAAATTTGGGTGGCTAAATGACTTGGTTAAGGGCATAATTTGGGTTTATGTTCTTCATTAAAGTTGTAGGTATATATCTCAGCTTTCTACTGGTAAAATTTCAGGTCATTTGGACCTGCCTAGCCCAAGATATGGCCAAATGAACAAACACTGTTCATTTAGTCATTTTTGTACAGGGTAAAACACCCATTTACGGATTTGGTCAATTTGTTCACTATCCTATGGTCACTTTCTAGGAATGATTCCTAAATGAAAAATGTGTCATTTTGTGTCTAGTTTCATTCCCAATTAGTCTCACACCAATTGGGTTGGTAAATTTTCAGTTTTGGTCCCTGAAAGGAACCTTGGTCATGTTGCCTGCGTAATGACCATATCCAATCCGAATCTCCACTTGATTCCCACACTTCTAACATACCACAATTGGTCACATATGACCATTTTTCAGCTCAAACAAGGTCAAACACACCATTTAACTAATTCTCAAAATTTTGTCTCTCAAACCCTAGGTTCAAAACCCTAACTCACTTGATTTGTTATATTTTATTAATTCCAAGCATACAAACATACTTTCTCAACTCATTCAAGCTTTCTAACATGTTTAATTCAATCAAACTCATGCATTCTCAACTTAATCCCTAGCTGGCCGAATTCATATATAGTCCTCCAAAGATGTTTTCTTTTCATTTTAAATATATTTCTAGGTTTATTCAACTATAAACACAATAATTCAACTAGAAATTCAAAGTTTAGATTACTAACCTCACTTTGAATTTCAAATCTTCAAATCTTTCGCTCTTCTCCCAAACTTTCTTGATCAATCTTCTTTTCTAGTTGCCCAAACAAGGTTTAAATCTAAGGAGCTTGCAATTTCTATGGCTAACTTTTGGTTTCTTCAAGCTCAAAAATGAGCTTTCATGGAGGATTTTGAAAGGGAGAGGGTGAGAGAGAGTGAGACGACAAGAAGATGAAGAATAAGACTTTTGCTTTATTTTTTTTTCATTTCTTTTTTGTGTTTTTAATCCACTTTAATCCACAATTATCCAATGAAATTTTAAATTTTTTATTATTAAGTTTATTGCATCATGCATGATGTCATGCATGATGTAATAACTTTTTTACTTTTTCTTTTTCTTTTTTTTTTCATTTATTTTCCTTTAGTTCTTTAATTTAATTCTTGATCCTAAAATTTTCTTTTCTTCGATTTTATTTGACAGTCAGGTCAAGAGTCAGCTCTAGGGGTCAATTGACCAAATTGCCCCTCGCTAGTTCAACCCGGTTTGCAAATAATTCAATATTTCTTTTGGATCCCTGACCTAATTATTTGGCCTGCTTAACAAGTCTTTTTCGTGATTTTCTCTTTTCCACTGTGTTCACAATAGTCCTAAGGACCGCGGTGTCACATTTTACGATTCGAAATTTGAGTTTAAATCGACCTCATAGTCCTTCCCGATAAGGTCACCCATCGCTGTGACTCTCGGCTCATTTAACTTCTTATGTTCCATTTTTCTTATTTATACTTAACTAATTGACAATTACTAATTGTTTGTTTTCAGGGCTTATCTAGTTGTCTTAGATGTGGTTCTAATCCCCTTAATTATCCGAACGGACATCGATCACCGAAATAGTGAAATATACCAAGCTATGCAAATAGGAGTGTTACAATTTAGGTCTACTATTCTACATAGGATATGTTGCCCTATGTCTTATGGTCACTCAGAATTTTTTATTGTGATTTTTCAAGTCTTGTAGAATTATTTATAGTCAAATTATTGGACTGGACTCAAATATCGTGTAGCAACAGGATTTCAATTAGGTCAGTAGCTTTAACCCTATATTTAAGCTTCTTACATTTATAAGTTGAATAAAATGTCTAAAACAAAGTTGAAGGTCTATTTCTTAGCTTTCCAGAATGGTATGGCTCATTTCAATTAAAGATTTCTAGTGGGAGATATGCTTAAGACACTAGTCTGGAGTTAATGGTCATTTATACTATTTCCAGAATTGGTATGCCAACTTAATCAAGTTAATTGACCTAGTTTCCTTAATTTTTGGGTTTTGGTCAAAATACGATTATTGTAGGCCTATGTCTTATTGAAATTTTGGCACTAGTTTCAGGGCATTTGGAGTTCTATGGACCAAGTTATGGCTTCTTTGCCAAAACTGGTTAAGTACTCTTTATTTAGCAATTCTGGGCAGTTTCAATTCTGGACAATTTTGGTATCCCTACTTAGGCAAGCCATTTGACTTGGTTAATGGCATTTTTAAGTTTTTGTGTCTTCACAAGAGTTGTATCCCTACATTGTTTTTGGACCTGTCTACTGTGAGATATGACCAAATGAATGAACATTGTTCATTTGGTCATTTTCTGGGTTCACTAAATGGCAATCCGGATTAGGGCAAGCTTTTGATCACTTTTTAGGTAGATTTTGGACATGACTTCCACATGGAAATTGGTGTATTTTAGGTCTAGTTTTACCTCCAATTGGCCTCATACCAATTGGGGTCACACAATTTCGCTTATGGCCTAAAACACACACTGTCATCAATAAGTACTCAATCTGCAAAGAAATTACACTCCCAATATTCATTTCTCCATCTCCCTAACTTCAAATATGCATTCATGGCACTTCTAATAACACCAATTCATCTCAATTCAATCAATTTCCAGTAGTATACACAAGCCTATAATAGTCAATGCAAGACCCTCATTTAAATGGTCAAAATCAACAACAATATGCACATGAAACAATTGGCTAGCACATGAAATTTCAACTATCAACATCTAATTCACTTCCACATATCCATGAACACCATTAATCACCATTTAATTCATGAAATTACCTATCTCCTAAGTTCCTCAAGGCTGCCAAATTGAACAGTTTCAAGCCTAAGACAAAATCCTCAATTCATGGTTATAAACCCTAACTCAATTTATCAACTTCATATATAAGCATATAATTAAATCCTAATGCATGTAATTACTTTAATCAACCTCACAAATTATCATCTTCATGTAAGAATTAAACAAATTCCCATGGAAATGTGGCTGCCGAAATGAAGAAGTCTCACAAGTCTCTAATAATTAAATCAAAACCCTAATTCAAGTGTCAACCCTAACATACATATGCAATTATGTCCTAATTCATGTAATTACTTTAATTAACATTACTAATCACCATTTTCATGTAAAAATAAATCAAATCCCCAAGCTTCCCATGGCTGCCAAATTGGGGGTTCTCAATTACCCATCATTTTCAATCAATTTCCTCATCATATAAACTCATTTCACTGTTTCACTAAAGAAGAAGGAGGAATTATGCACTAACCTTAAACCAAGGATTTCCCAAGCTTATAAATCTTCAACAAATTCCCTTTTTCTTGCTACCCATATACTTCCCATGAGGTAAGGATAAAGTTTAATGAAGGGAACCTTTAATTTTAGGTTTAAAATGGTGGGAGATTTGAGCTTGCATGAAGGAGAATCTATGGAGGTTTTGGGGAGAAGGAATTTCGGCCACTTGAGGGTAATGAGGAATAAGAGAGTTTTTTTAGTGGAGAAATCTGTCACCTTTTTGCTTTTATACCCCCCTCCACTAACTTTAATTTATTAATATAAAAATCAAGGGTTTTGAAAATTCTACTTAGCCCCACTTAAGTTCCTTTAATTACACTACTTGAAATTTCATATTTTCATGGGATTTTTATGAGGTTTTCTAAATTTAATACCACTCATTTTTAATGAAATTTTTGGTCAAAAGTCAACTTTAAGTGTCAAATGACCAAAATGCCCCTCTTCGGGTTAAAGTCCTTCTTTTTCGGAAATACCGATCAAATTCCTGAGCGGACGATTCCTTAAATTTTTACGCTATCTATTTCATTGTTATTTTCACCTTTACCAATTAATTAAATTTTCTTTGACATTTTTAATGTCATTTATACCTTGGTAAATTTTTAATTAAATCATGGAAATTATTTTCTAGGGTTCCTCGTGGGTCCGGGACACGGCTCTTTTAACCTAATTTCATTTCATGTCTTTTATTTTTTCTAATTTTTTTTTTTTGTATTTTCTTATCATGTATTTCATCATTTTATGTCCCCTCACTATCGTTTAAATGTAGTTCCTGGCATTCTGACTGTCTGAACAGACATTAACTGTCAAAACAGTAGAACGTAAGGACTACCGATGGTGAGGGTGTTACACTAGCTCCTCCCAAGCCCTCATGGCATATGCACGTGGTGCTACTCTGGTTTTAGACTTCTCAAATGTCTCAGTAGTAACCTTCTGTGAAGTACCAGTTGTCTCTGTCCTAGCAGGTCTTCTACCCTTCTGGGATGCTGGGACAGACCTATTAGTAAGTGGTGGAGTAGTGGAAACATTCCTCTAGGGACAATCCCGCAATTGGTGGTCTGTAGCTCCACAATAGAAGCAGCCTCCAGTCAATAATCGACATTCTCCTCTGTGACTCCTACCACAATGTGTACAGGTTAGCACTAGGGCTAATCCCCTTACTGCTGTGCCCAGAGAACTGGCCGCAGACACCCCAGACTAGCCTCCCCTCGAAGTAGACTGAAAGCTCTATCTCTGGCCCTGGCCCTACGTCTGACCCTGCGAACCCTTGGGCTTCTTGCTACCAAAAGCTGACATACTAGACTGCCCCTGTCCAGGTCCTCTCTTATGCTGCCTGTTTCTCCTGGTCTGCTCACTTTCCCTAACTCTCTCTACATTCAGAGCCACTACCATTAGCCATGAGAAATTCGTAATCTGATGTGCAGTAATTAAGAGTATGATGTTATCATTTAGCCCATCCTCAAACCGTTGGCACCTATCGGCCTCTATAGCATCATCTCCTAGGCATATCTACTCAGTCGTACAAACTCCCTCTCATATTTAGATACTATTAGCTACCTTTGCCTCAAAGCTAAGAACTCCCTCCTTCTGGCCTCCAAATACACGTGACTGATATATTTCTTCTTGAACTCAGCCAAGAAGAAATCCCATGTGATCACTGTTGGTTGTACAACTCGAGACACCATGACCCACCACTGGTAAGCATCTTCCTCTAGTAGGGAAAGAGCACACTCCAATTGCTGCTCAGGTATACAGTGTAGCTGTTGTAATACTCTCTCAGTCCTCTCTAACCAATGCTCTACAGTTGCTGTATCATCCTCCTTCTTACCCTTAAAGTCAATGGCCCCATACTTCCTCAATTTCTCCAATGGGGACCTTTGCACTGGCTAAGCCTGTGGCTATGGTTGTGGCTGTGGCTGTGGGATGGCTCCAGAAACCTAACGGAGCATCTGAGTCATTTGCTCTAAGAATGCCTGCTGGGCCCTACCAACAGCACTCTGTGATGACTCCTCTTTTCTGTCCTGAACCTGACTATGGACAGGTACATGGGTCTCAACCTCCTCCTCCATATGTCTAGGAGGCTCTTATTCTGAAGGATCAGAAGCCATCCAACCTATAAAACAAACAGAATAGCAGATCTGCATTAGTGTCACCTTAACTCCTAACTAAAGGCCCATGCATGTTATGCATACTATCTCTTTCTATTTGCATAAACCTAGGAACTCCTAAACCTTTGCTCTGATACTACTAAATGTAACACCCCTTACCTGGTATATAGTGTACCCGAGTAAGGAACGTCACATTCTGTGCCGAAGCACCTTATCTTACGTTGTCTTGTTCACTATTACCTTTAATGACATCATATTTTAAATTCAATCATTTCAATTTATATCATGTGGAATTCCCATAATCATATCCAATTCATATCATGTGGAATTCTCATCATATCCATATCATATTATGCCTTCATCCATTCATATAAAATTCCCATAATCATTCATGTGGAATTCATATTAGTTCATATATATAAGGTTCATGTATAAAAGTTACATCACTTATACAATCTCAAAATTTATTACAAGCTTTCCCATCTATAATGCTCAAAATGAATACATATGTCTGGTATCCATGGGCCCTACCAAAATGAACAACTGAGCTAACCACTCTCCTACTGCAGATCTGATCACTACTGGGCTCCGTCTCTAGTACCTATGCGTGGAAAAAACCAACGCGCTAAACATATTGCTTAGTGGTGCAATAATATAATGAAAATAAACTAAATAAATAGAAACACATTTCATGTGTATAATGTCATAATAGAAATGCATTTCATGAGTTATGAGTGTTTTACAGTTTATTATTCTTTTCCGTTTATTCGTTTAGTATTTAGTCTAATTAACTCATTTCATTGCTCAAGCAACCTATGACAGACTGTTAAAAACTAGATACATGGGAGTATACTAGTTAAGCACCCCATATGCCTATCATATATATATCTGTCAGGCATAAAGCTAGCGGGCAGGCATGAAGCCTGTAAAATCATGTAGGGCATAAAGCCAACAGGCAGGCATAAAAGCCAGAAGAATAACCATGTTAGGCATACATTGCCTTTCAATGATCATCCATGAGATAGGCTAAAAAGCCATGGGCAGTACTACATCTGTAGTCCCTAATTGACATGTCAATTAATCCAACTCATACATATAAGTCTAGGCATACAAGGGCAAATTTAATGTCCTTATGTGTTCATAAATTTCAATATCTTATCACTTGTGTTATTTGATACACTTGTATTATAAAGATGTTTTTAAGTACATTTGTATAATATTTTATAGCATTTAGATAAGTAATCTCAAGCATAATCATCAATTTCATGCACTTTTGCAAATTCCATTGTCAAACTCTGAATTCTATGTTTTCTGTATGTTTCCAGGTGTTTTAAAGAGGTTCCAAGGCATAGGAACAGAGTAGAAGACTTGGAAAGGCTAAAGAATTGAGAAATGTTGCTGATACACCTTACACGGGTCGTGTAATCATGGCCACAGACTCGTGTAATTTACTGCCAGGGGAAAGACAAAGAGCCAGTGAAGAATTAAAGTACATGGGCCGTGTACCATGCCCCGTGTAAAATATAAAGACACGTGTAAGTCTCTATCAGGCTAAGCTAGAAGACTTCCCTAAAGTATAAAAGTACATGGGCCGAGCCGTGTAACCAGGCCCATGTAATTACCTGAAGCCCATGTAAAGTCCTATCCCGATACAAGATGCAACAATTCAAGCTCTATTAGGTTACACAGCTCTGGACCGTGTAGTGACACACGGGCCGTGTATCACACGACAATCAATTTTCTGAATCGGTTCCAGCTCCAGCTTTGACAGAGAGAAGAGACTCCTAATGCTTTGAGGACTCTAAAAACCTAACCCTAGATCATTAGATATAAAGAGAGGAGCAGCAAAAAACAAAGAGAGTTCCTTTCTGAGTTTTGGAGTTTGAGGAGAGAAATCGGAATTCCAAACCTAATCTCACCTTCATACTCACATCCTTCACAGTCATCTTGGAGAGTAGATCATCAGTACAAGAGGGAAGCCTTCAGCCGGAGTACCACAAGTTCAAGGCTGCAAAAAATCCTCATCGGTTCTTTTATTCTATTTCTCTAAGACCATTCATGTTCTTTTATTTTATTTCTATAATGTTTGTTAAACTCACTATGAGTGAGTAAATCCTTAATTCTGGAATTGGGAGAGTAATGCTTGTAATTATTATTATGGATGAATATTGAGTTTTATTTATTGGATTTGAGTTTTGCCATTTGATTCGATTTCTTATGATCTTAATGCATGCTATGTGTTGGTACCCACTTAGTATTGATTACAAATATTAATTGAAGGACTGAAAGGTGAATATTAATATTAGAAAATCAAGATTTTGAACCTAGAAAATCTGACCTAGAGATAGGCTGATGGCCTTTGTGGAGTTCTAAAATTAATCATAAATCTTAAGGGGTTTATTAGGACTAATCACCGATGAAAGTAGGGTTTGGCTCTAATTGGAACACACCTTAGGTGCCTTGAGAGAGGACTTAGGATATTTTAGGATTAATTTCCATCAAAGTGACAATCCTCGATCCAATGAATAGACGAGATTAAAATCCATAATAAGATTATAGTTAGAAATATTAATTCTGGAATTGTTTCAATTGATGGTTTTATTCAAAGTTTATTTTCAGCATCCAAAATAAGTTTAATATACTCTTTATTCATATTAGGTAGCCTAAACAGTCACAACTGCTGTGTAGTTTGGTACTCACTAACCAAATTCCTCATGAGATGATACTTCACTCACTACTTTATTACTTGTTAGCGATCCGTGCACTTGCGGGGTTGAGAAACCAACAAACAAGTTTTTGGTGCCGTTGCCGGGGAATTTAGTTTTAGTAATATTAAGCGATAGGCAATTTAGCTGATTTAGGCATTTATATTTACTATTTAGTTTTGTTTAATTTGCTTTATTTCTTTTATTTTCTCTCAGGTATTTGGTTTGGTGCATGATCAGAACAAAGCCAGAGGAAGAAGTTTTAGACTTGGATCCCGAAATAGATAGAACTCTAAGAGCCATCAGGAGAGAAAGGAGACACCAAGAACAAGATCAAGGAAATCTAGAAACTCCAATCATGGTCTACAATAATAACAGGCCAAGAATCTTGAGGGACTACGAAGCTCCATCTATACAAGGATTCCAGCCCAGTGTTACAAGACCGGCAGTGGAAGCCAATAATTTTGAACTGAAACCATCATGGCTCTAGATGATTCAATAAACCCAATTTGGGGGTACACCAACGGAAGATCCACATTACCACCTCCAGTGCTTTCTTGCCCTATGTGACACATTCAAGATGAATGGAGTATCTAATCAAGCTATAAGACTCAGAGCATTCCCATTCTCCCTTCGAGATAGAGTAAGGAAGTGGTTACTTTCTCAACCAGCTGGAACATTCACCACTTGGGAAGACCTCTCACAAGCTTTTCTAGTAAGGTATTTCCCACCTGCAAAGACTGCACAGTTAAGGGTTGAACTCAACACCTTTAGACAAAAGGAAGGTGAATCACTCTATGATGCATGGGAAAGATATAAGGACCTGTAGAGGGAATGTCCACACCATGGCATAGAAGATTGGCTCCTGGTATAGAATTTCTATAATGGGCTACTACCCTCCACAAGGAGCACAGTAGATTCGGTTGCAGAAGGTGACCTAATGGAGAAAATAGTGACACAAGCACTTGAACTTCTAGAGAGGGTTGCATATCATAACTACGAGTGGTCAAATGAAAGAGAAAACACAAGGAGAATAGCAAGGATCCTAGAAGTGGATGCCCTAAGCATGATAAATGCTTAGTTTGATCAGCTCATGAAGCGGCTTGACAGAATGCAAGCCAATACTATTGGTATAAGCAACCAGTACTGTGATGACTGTGGAGGAGGATATACAACTTTGGAATTCAAAAACTTTAATGAACCCTACACAGAACAAATGAGCTATGTGAACAACAGAGGGAACTTCAACCAGAGGTAGCTTAACAACCCATACTCAAATACTTACAACCCTAGATGGAGGAATCACCCGAATTTCTCATTGTCAAATTCCCAGAATCAGCCAATGAACAAACAACAAGGGTACAGACCACCAGCATCCCCTGGATTCAGAATAGAGGATAAAACTTTGCACAGCCACCACTACCTCCTCAACCTCAATAACCTAAATCGAAGATGACCATAGAGCATGATGGAAGGCCTCCTAGCAGCTCAACAACAACAGAATGAAATGATCAAGCAGTTGACTTCCAGAATGGACCAACTTGCTACCCATAACAAGATACTTGAAAATCAAATTGCTCAGCAAGTAAGTTCTTCAAGCAAAGCTGCTGATAAACTGCCTAGTCAACCAGAGATGAACCCAAAGGAGCATTGTAAGGTAGTTACATTGAGGAGTGGAAGAATTCTAGAACAACTAGAGGAAGAACCAACAGAGGAAACCTCTGATAAATCTGAAAGCCAAGCAGAGAAGAAAGAGGAAGAAGTCAAGAAGGATCAGGAAGAGGAAGCAAGGAAGAAAAAGAAGCTACCAGAGCCATATCAGCCTCCCCTACCTTTTCCTCAGAGATTCCAGAAAGCCAAATTGGACAAGCAGTTTGGGAAGTTTTTAAAAGTTTTACAGAAACTCTACATCAACATTCCCTTCACCGAAGCACTTTCTCAGATGCCATCCTACACCAAATTCCTTAAAGAAATTCTGTCAAAGAAAAGAAAAATGGAAGACTATGAAACTATTGCTTTAACAGAGGAATGCAGTGCCATACTGCAAAACAAACTGCCTCCAAAGCTGAAAGATCCAGGAAGCTTCTCCATACCTTGTCTCATTGGCGATAAGAAAATAGACAAGGCCATCTGTGATCTTGGGGCAAGTGTGAGTCTAATGCCTCTGTCAATGTATCAAAAGCTGAAGATCAGAGAACTGAAGGCCACAATAATTTCACTGCAATTGGCTTATCAGTCTATTAAATATCCTGTGGGCATACTTGAGAACATCCCTATCAAGGTGGGCAAATTCTTCATTCCAGTTGACTTTGTTGTCTTTGAGATGAAAAAGGATGTTCAAATCCCTATCATCTTAGGAAGACCTTTCTGGGCAACCACCTGAGTAATCATAGACGTCAAAAATGAGCGGCTAACTCTCAACATAGGAGATGAGGAAGTGGAATTCAACTTGTTCAACATGATGAAACACAAAATTGAACCTGATGAATGCTTTAAAATTGATACAGTTGACAAACAAGTCGAAAAGGAATAGCGTAAAGCATATCCTAAAGATCCTCTTAAAGCATGCTTACTGCACACTCACACTGCTGATAATGAAAACACAGAAGTTGCAGTTTGTGCTCAATATTTAGTAGCTCATCCACCACTACCCTTGGCTCAAGCTTTCGAGGTGAAGGATTTAAAGGAGGAACAACCTGAAAGCAAGCCAGAGAATAACACTGAACAGGTAGAACTTAAACCTCTCTCCTCCTCACTAAGGTATGCATTTTTGGACTCAAACTCTAAATATCCTTTTATAATTAATGCTAGCCTGTCTAATATAGAAGAGGGAAAATTGTTAAGAGTACTTAGGACCCATAGCAAGGCTATAGGGTATAAAATGGAGGACTTGAAAGGAATTAATCCCTCGATTTGCATGCATAGGATACCTATGGAGAAAAATAGTAAACCCACTATTGAACACCAAAGAATGCTTAACCCAAACACGAAAGAAGTAGTTAAGAAAGAAATTTTGAAACTATTAGATGCAGGTATTATATATCCAATTTTTGATAGTAAATGGGTTAGTCCAGTACACATAGTGCTTAAGAAAGGCGGGACAACTGTCATCCAAAATGAAAATAATGAACTGATCCTGACTAGGGTAGTCACTGGTTGGCGCATGTGCATAGATTATAGGAAATTGAATAGTACCACCAGAAAAGACCATTTTCCCCTCCCTTTCATCGACCAAATGCTAAAAAGGCTAGTAAAACACTCCTACTTTTGTTATCTAGATGGGTACTCAAGATTCTTTCAATTTCTTATTCACCCAGAAGACTAAGAAAAGACCACATTCACTTGCCCTTATAGAACCTTTGCATATAGAAGAATGACTTTTGATCTTTGTAATGCCCCTGCTACCTTTCAAAGATGCATGATGGCTATTTTTTTTCGAATATATTGAAAATATCATGGAAGTTTTTATGGATGATTTTTCTGTCTATGGAACTACTTTTGATGATTATTTAGCTAACTTATCCAAAGTGTTGCAAAGATATAAAGAATCAAACCTGATCCTAAATTGGGAAAAATGCCACTTCATGTTAAGAGAAGGCATAGTTCTTGGTCATCTGATATCAGAAAAAGGGATTAAAGTTGACAAGGCGAAAGTTGAGATCATCGAAAAAATGTCACCATCAACATTAGTCAAGGAAGTGTGAAGCTTTTTGGGACATGTAGGCTTTTATAAAAGATTCATCAAAGATTTTTCCAAAATAGCTAAGCCATTGACAAATTTATTAAGTCAAGATATTTCCTTTGATTTTGATGAAAATTGCCTTGCTTCTTTCAACAGGATAAAAGAGGCCTTGATCTTAACACCTATTATGCAACTACCTGATTGGGAGCCACCATTCGAAATCATGTGCAATGCAAGTGATTATGCTGTGGGAGCAGTACTTGGACAAAGGAAAGACAGAAAACTCCATGCCATTTACTATGCCAGTAAAACACTTGACGACGCGCAAATCAACTACACTACCACAGAAAAGGAATTCCTAACAGTAGTGTTTGTAATTGATAAATTCAGATCCTATCTTCTTGGATTAAAAGTCATTGTATACGCAGACCATGCTTCCATCAGATACATTTTGAATAAAAAGGAAGCGAAGCCAAGATTGATTCGATAGATCTTACTACTTTAGGAATTTGACCTTGAAATCAAGGAAAAGAAGGGGATCGAGAATGTGGTAGCCGATCATCTATCAAGACTGTGACATGAAGACTTAGAAGAAGCTGAAGAATTGCTAATAGATGACTCATTCCCAGATGAATACCTATTAGCCTTATCCTAAGCTCCATTGTATGCTGACTTTGTGAATTTTCTTGTATGTAAGGTTTTGCTACCAAACATGTCTTACCAGTAAAGGAATAAATTTCTGCATGATGTGCGATACTACACATGGGAGGAACCTCTGCTATACAAGAGATGCAATGACGGACTAATAAGACGATGCATACCGGAGGAGGATATGGAGAGCATTCTCCAACACTGCCATTCATCACTATATGGAGGACACTTTGGCACCACAAAAATAGCAGGTAAAATTTTGCAAGCTGGGTTTTATTGGCCTAATCTGTTTAAGGATGTGAGATCCTTTGTGCTAGCTTGTGATCAATACCAAAGAACAGGTAACATTTCCAGAATGAACGAAATGCCATTGCGTGGTATACTTGAGGTAGAGCTATTTGATGTATGGGGGATAGACTTCATGGGCCCATTCCCCTCTTCCTTTGGAAATGAGTATATTTTGGTTGGTGTTGATTATGTGTCAAAATGGGTAGAAGCAATAGCCACGCCAACCAACGATGCTAGAGTGGTCACAAAGTTCTTAAGAAGAACATCTTCACAAGATTTGGCACACCACGAGCAATAATCAGCAATGGAGGAAGTCACTTCTGCAACCAACAATTTGAAATAGTATTGAAGAAGTATGGAGTGACTCACAAGGTGGCCACACCTTATCATCCTCAAACCAGTGGCCAAGTAGAAATTTCAAAAAGGGAACTAATGCAAATTCTAGAGAAAATAGCAAACCGCTCAAGGAAGGATTGGTCCTTGAAGTTAGATGATGCATTGTGGGCATACCGCACTGCATATAAAACTCCAATTGGAACCACACCCTTTCGACTGGTTTAAGGAAAATCATGCCACCTCCCTGTTGAGCTTGAACGCAAAGCTTACTAGGCGATTCAGACCATGAATTTTGACCTCAAAGCTGCTGGTGAAAAAAAACTCCTACAATTCAATGAGTTGGAAGAAATCCGATAGGATGCGTATGAGAATGCCAAAATCTTCAAGGACAAAACCAAAAGATGGCATGACAGATGCATAGCAAGAAAAGAAATAAAAGAGGGAGACCCTATCCTGCTCTTCAACTCTAGGTTAAAACTTTTTCTAGGAAAGCTGAAATCAAGATGGTCCGGGCCCTTTAAGGTTATACAAGTCTTCTTGCATGAAGCTGTAGAGATTTGGAGTGAAACCTCAGGAACATTCAAAGTGAATGGGCAAAGGCTGAAGCCATACTTCCCTGGAGAACCCATAGAGAAGGGAGCCAAATGCACCTTCGATCATCCTCCAGACAGACCGTGAATAATGAGGGAACAGTCCAGCTAAAGACTATAAACAAGCGCTCCTTAGGAGGCAACCCAAAATTTATATTTTTATTTTTATTTTTATTTTCTTTTATATAATTTCCTTTATCCTAACTCTTATTTTTATCTTATGTTTGTTCATGCTTTATTTCATAGGCACCCCAAGTCTCAATTCTGCAATAATGGAAAGGAGACATCGAATCAAAACCACACAAGAGAAGATTGTATAAAACTGGAGAAGTAGCTTTATTATTAACTTTTACATCCATTTCATTCATAGTGACAGCATAAAGTTCTAATACAGAAAAAATTGGAGAGTTAGATAATTACACGGGTCGTGTATAAACATTACACGCCCCATGTAATCTTTTGGAACCCCGGAACCACACCTGCACAAGCTCTAGAAGCTTACACGGGCCGACCCCATGTAAAGTTACATGGGCCGTGCTTCGACAATGGTGAGAGAAGCTCTAAGTTTGAGGGAAATAGAAAGTTACACGGGTCCTATGTCGCATTTACAAGGGCTGTGTAACTTAGCTAGCATTGCTGTTTTCAGACAGGAAGTTACACGGGTCACGACTCCCGTTTACACAGCCCGTGTAACAAGCTAGTGGAAATAACTTGGCGGTAAGATGTTACACAGGTCCCGAAATAAATTTACACGAGCTATGTAACTTGGCAGAAAAGGGACGTTCTAGGCAGAAAATTACACGAGTCCGATGGTCGGGACCCGTGTAGTGGTACACACCCTGTGTATCATGTCACAGACGCGATACTTGGGGCACAAAATGCGCGAAACGAAGGGTCACAATGACCTTTTAAATCCATATAACTCCCATTAAACTTCCCCCCATTCAGAAACTCTTCCTCTCTAAGCTTTCGTCCCTTTAAAAACCCCTCAATTCCCTTTTTTCCCTCATAAAGTCCTAGCTCTTCTCTCTCCAAAAACTCCAATGGCACTCGCAAAGAGACTCGCTAGACGAAAGGGCTCCTCCTCCGAGCAAAAATGTGACTCCTCACCTTCTCCTCCACAGCCATCGCCCCAACGCCCACGAACAAGGCAAACTCATCCACCCCAACCACAACCCCAACCACAACCAACACCTCAACAGTAACCTCCACAATCACCACAACTCGAGTTCTCCATTACTTGGGGATTCCACAATAACGCCAACAGAGATCTATGTGCTCGGCTTAATAATCGAAGAATAATCTCCACAAAGTATATAGACTTCGGGCTGCTGGAGCAGATAGGGCTGCAAGACGAGATTGATGGGCTACTTGACGGTATTGGGTGGACCAGATTCGCTTAACTTCAGTTTCAGGCCTACAAGGACACCACTTTGGAATTCCTTGGCAGTTTCAAGGCCACACTATGGCCCACAGACTGGGAAGACAGGGGGAGGATCGAATTCCAGCTTTTTGGCATTGATCGAGTTATGAACATGAAAGAGTTTAATGTGGTGTTTGGTTTTGACAGTAATGGATTCTAAGAGATTCCGCAAAATTGGATGGTCTATAACAGTGTTGACTTCTAGCGTTTCATAGCCCCGAACACCAACTTTTATAACTCCAGCAAGTCCAAATCTTCCGACATCACCAGTCCTGCTTTGAGGTACATGCACCGGCTAGCCGCCCACACCATCATGGGCTGCGGTGACAGCCTAGGCATGGTGAATGCCAATGAGCTCTTCTTCCTCTGGTATATGATCACTGGGCAGCATTGTAGCACAGGATTCTTCTTGGGGGCCTCATCACAGCCATCACGCTCCACTTCGGATCCGTTCTAGGTCATCATAGGCTGCGCTCCATCCCGGGCACCTCCAGGATTGACCAGACCATCTGCATATCCATAGGGATATGCAAGAAGGTTAACAACACATGCTACCTGATAGATGCCAAAGGGAATGTCATCCTCAGGACAAACGAAGCACAAGCAGAACCTAGAGAACCATCACAGCCACAAGAAGAAGCCCAAGAACCACTCCACCATGAGTCCCCAGCTCGAGTGCCTCCCTACACTCCACCACCGATAGACCCCATCTTTGCCTACCTTCAGCGCATGGAGACTACAAGAAAAATAAATTTTTGTGACAAATTTTTTGTGACGGAAATATTCCATCACAAATTAGAGACGAAATTTTGACAGATTTCAATAGTAGATGAATTTGTGATGAAATATCCATCATAAATTTTTTAGATATTTTTTTAATATTTTAATTATTGACGGACGAACTATTCTGTCTCTAATCCGTCACTAATTTGTGATAGATAAATTTATCTGTCACTAATTTGTGACGGAGAAAAGTTGCCATAAAAAATTTGTGACAGAATATTTTATGCCGTCACAAATTTGTGACGGATAGGTTAATTCATCATAAATTTTTTACGGATGAGATTTTTCTTCACAAATTCGCGACGGAAAATGATTGTTCGTAAAAAAATTGTGATAGAAAATCTGTTCCGTCATAAATTTGTGACGGCATAAATTATTTTGTCACAAATTTAATATAATGAATTTTTGTTATCCATAATATCATAACAATTACAAAATGAATATAAAAAATTATATAATTTTATAGTTTTTATAATTTATTAATAAATGATAAAAATAAAAAATAATTAAAATTTTTTTATTTCAAATATTGATTAAAATTATATATATATAAGCCCTTCTTGTTTGATTATATGGGTATTCAAACTTTTTTCAAAATTAATTTTCGGACTAGAATTAATAATTAAAAATTATTTAGAAAATAAATGTTAAACGAGAAAATGGGGTAGCAACGTGAGTGGCAAAGGGATGAAAATAGGGGGCAAAAAAGAGAAAAAGGAATGAGAAATGCACTTGTGTGGGTTCGAAGACAAGAAAAAATAATAAATTAATGGGTTAAAATTAAATCCGGGTTTTGGTAGGTTTGACCAGTGTTCATTGGGCTCCATTCTTCATTCACTCTCTCTTTCTTCTCTTCGTTTCCAACATTCCTTTCGCCTCTCTTATATAAAAATCTCTCTTTGACACTCTTCTCTATGCTTTTTCTCATTTGCTTTCTTTGACTTGTAAAGGGTTTTTTTTTTTGGGTTTTCATCTCATCAAATCAAGGATACAGCTTCCCATTTCGCCATTTGGGTCTTTGTTTTTCCTCAGGTAAGATTATTATTATTATTATTATTATTATCGTAAATTTGGGCCGCAGATTTTTTTTTTCTTTTTTTTTTGGAGTTGGAATTTTGTTGGAGGGAATTATCGCAGGAGAATTGTGGGATTTGTTTGTTTTGGTGGATTGATTTGCCTTTATATCCTTCTATTTTTTTCATTTTTTCTAATGGGTATCGTCTGCCTGTGGGAAATTTATGATGAGAAAATTGAACCAGCTGATTGGTTGATGTTTGGAATTGGGCGGTCTTGGTTTTGGAATATTTGGGTGATTATGGATCTTAGTTTGTTTTTATGGTCCAGTTATGGGATGCTGATTTATGGGTTTCTTGTCTTCTTCTGGAAGCGCATTATTGAATATGCAGTTCAAATTTTGACCCTTTAGTAATTTGCTAACTGGCATTTTAGATTACGGAAAGAAATTTGTCTTGGAAAATTTCATTAACTTTTTATTTGCACATAGATTACTACAAATTTTGGTGGAATTTGACCCTAATAGTGATTGATAGGTGTTCTAAACTGTCAAGTAACTTATTTTCTTTATAGGTTTACTTTTAAATCATTAGCTGTTCCAATTGATTGATCGATTATGTAATTTTCCTTCTTCTTTTGAAAGGATTGAATTTTATTGAACCATTTATTGCTGGATGTAAGCCTCTTTGGATATATCAAATTCATGATGCCAATTTGCAAATCTATTATCCTAGTATGGTTTACTTGCTGGGTAATTGGGGTCAGTGTCACTGTTAGAAATGGAATTTCCTTCAACTTAAGTTGTTAATTCAGTGACTTTATTGTAAATGTTAAGATTTGCCAGTCCATTGTGAATAATAAAAAATGTATACACGTTGTCCTTTTACACGTTGTCCATCACTCGCCTGAAAAAGGGAGGATGGTATTGAAAAAAAAAAAAAATTCGATAGGCTGACACCTATTGATGGGCTATGTTTATATCTATTGTGAACTATTAATTTTTAGCAAGGGAAACCTCTCAGTTACAGGGAAGATGTTGCCAGATTTTCGTTAAATATATTTTGATTATTAGATTAATTTGCTAATTTAATTTGTGTTGAGATTCTTAGAATAAAAACTTGAATTCTATTTAAACTTTCTGTTAAATAATATATATCAAGTGAAATTGGGTAGACTAAGTGATAAGTTTGAGTTAGCTAATATATAAAGTTATTCTTTTATAAGGTTATTAGCTTTATAAATACTTAATTGGAAAAAAAAAATAGTAAGTATTAGATGGTCATGAATGAAATGTTAAATTTTAGTCTGATGGTTGAATGTGAATGGTTGAGATTATATATATATATACATATATATATATATATATATATATGTGCACATACTAATACTATGATTGAGATTATATGCTTAATATATTAATCTAACTTGCAACACTAATTATAATGTAATTATAATTATAATCTAATAGGCCCACTTAAGAAGACTGGATGGGATCCAAATCCAATCCATCATAAATCATTTGCAATTTCAGAATCAGGGCCCACGCGTGCTTATTTTATGTTAGAAGACGTTTGATTTAATTATTTATTTTTAATTTTTTATTTAAAATATATTTTTTAATTTGAATTAAAAATTAATTATTTAATAAAATTAAATAAAAATAACTTATGAATAATTTAAGTGTTTAATTAGAAAGTACTTAAAAATAATTTAATTTATTAAAATTATAAATATATATATATATATATATATAATTAAATGTTATAATTATTAAAATAAAATATTATTATATCTTTATTTTGTAAACTAAATCTATTTAATCTTTTGCTATAGCTTGGGTTTAAACTGACTTCTTAAATATTTAATCTTTTGCGAATTTAAGTGTTATTAATAGTTTATAATTTATTTAATGTTATTATTGAAATTACTGCTAAAAAAATATTTTCTTAACTAACTTAATTAAGAATCTTTATTGTCCTTTATATGCTTAGTGTTTGATTTAATTTATTTTATTTTAATTGATTTTTTTTGAATGAAATTTATATTATTTAATAAAATGTGTGTGTGTATATATATGTGTGTGTGTGATTTTCTTTGAAATAACTTGAATATGACTCATTTATTACCTTTTTCTTATATGCACAATATGAATTTAATATAAGCTTTTTTTATCATCTTTAATTTGTGTAAATTTCACTATATTATGAATATTAAATTGTGAAATGATCTATCCCTAATCCGAGCTTCAAATTGATTTCATTTTTAGGATTGTTGCTAGGGATGTAGGTGATGAATCCGTGCATATCTACCAGCGACAACAATGTAGCCAATCAAGGTATTATTGATGATATGATTATATGCATAACTATTATTGATGAGCATCCCTATTACAACAGTGGCTTTATTGCTCCTATTGATATGAATAACTTTATTTGAAGTGATTGGGTTTGTTTGAATTGTGTTGTAGTTTGGGTGGTATAAGGTGGAAGTGTTAGAAGTGTATTTTTTTTTTTTTCCATTTCAAGAATGTAAAATTAGCCTAATGCAGAGGTTTTTATACGTTCTGGAATAGTTGAAATGCTGTCAAAATTTTGTTAGATAAATATTCATATATGTCTATGATATAACATACATATTAACATTACGTAAAAAAAAATTGAAGTAAATCTAATTTCATTTAGCCATAGATTACCGTTCGGTGATATGCTCACTGGAGGGTGAGCTTTTACCGAATTGTCCTTAAGGACAGTTTGGAAATGCAATGTCTATATTCGATATCTGCAAATGGATGCTTCTTTACTTATGCATAAGTAGAAATTTAGTAGTATCTCATTATGTTCTCTTATTGCATATATAGAAATGTGATATTTCATTTAATAATCTTAAATGGAATAGGACATTTTTCATATCGTGCAATTGGAGAACCTAGGGGAGATGCTGCCGAAATTTCTACATTTACATGGTAAAAGTGTTCGTTTGTAGTTGTATAGACAATGCATTTTCGAATGGTTAGGGCCATACCCTTTCAAATTAGTTGTGAAAAATTAAGGCTACTAATTTAGGAACTTTTTAATTTTTAAAATATTTAATGAGAAATTATATATATTTAATAAGTAATTTTAAATGAAATGATAAACATTGATTTTAGTATCATTACATAAGTGCTAATACGAGTGTCATTATTAGCAATCTGTCAGAGACATTAAATATGAATTCGGATCGACAATGGATGTATGCTAGATTGGAAAATGGGTTCTTAAATCCTAGGTTTATAGTTGGAGTTGAGCAATTTGTGGAGTTTGCTAAAAGGCATCCACAGTACATGGATGGTGAAAAGATAAGATGTCCATGTAATCATCGCAAGTGTCGGAATAGGAATTTTCTGGATGAGATTACAGTTAAAGTACATCTCGGGACATACTGTTTTGTAGAAAATTATTATCATTGGTATAACCATGGGGAAACTTATGTGCAACATCAAAACGTACAGAATGTTTCTCAAGAAGAAGTATTTATACAAAATGTTGAGCCTAAAACTTAAGAGCCCCAATCTCACAATGAATTTTAGTCAATGGTTTATGATATTGCTGGGCCTTCTTATGATCTGAACTTCGAGGAGAACCCAACCGCAGTAGCACAACATCTTTATGATATGCTCAGAGCATCAGAGCAGGAAGTATGGCTGGGAAATCCCTACGGCCATTCACAGTTGCTTGCCATTGCTCGACTTCTGAATCTAAAGGCAGAACACCATTTTTTTGAAAGGTTATATGATGAGTTATGTCAATTTCTATCAGAATTGATGCCAGCTGATAATATAATGACAGATAGCTTCTACAATACGAAAAAACTAATGCGAGGATTGGGCTTACCAATAGAAAAGATTGATTGCTGCATTAATGGTTGCATGATTTATTGGCATGGAGAGAGTGAATTGAATAATTATAAGTTCTGTGGACACCCACGATTCAAAAGATCAAGACATGGACCTTCCAGGCGAGAAACAAATGTCTCTTATAAGAAGATGTACTACTTTCCTCTAACTCCACGTCTACAAAGGTTGTATGCATCCGATGCCACAGCAAAGTATATGAGGTGGCTTGTTGAGCATGGAGAAGATAGTGTCATGTCTCATTGCTCAGACTCTCCTGCTTGGAAGCATTTTGATCAGATGCATCAAAGTTTTGCATGCGAAACAAGAAATGTCATATTAGGTTTGTGCACTGATGGGTTTCAACCATTTGGGCAATCAGGCCAATAATACTCTTCATGGCCTATGATAGTTATGCCGTACAACTTGCCACCGTGGATGTGCATGAAGGATGAGTACATGTTCTTATCTGTGATTGTGCCTGGCCCGAAAAACCCTAAACAGAAGTTGAATGTGTTCTTATAACCTCTTATTGATGAGTTGAAAGATTTGTGGGGGGTGGGAGTCCAAACATATGATGTATCTAGTAAGAAGAATTTTCATATGCGAGTTGCATTAATGTGGACAATAAGTGATTTTCCTGCATACTCAATGTTGTCAGGTTGGAGCACAACGAGGAAGTTAGCTTATCCTTATTGTAAGAAGGACTCAGATGCTTTTACTTTAACTAGTGGTGGAAAGACCTCATGGTTTGACAATCATCGGAAGTTTTTACCACTAGATCATCCATTTAGAAGGAATAAAAGGTGGTTTAGGAAGGGTCAAACAGTACAAAAGATAGTAACAACGGAACAGTTGGGTGAACAAATATTTAAGGAGATAGAGGATTTGGGACTCCAAAAAGTTACAGAAGTTGATTCAGAAGGAGTTAATGCTAGAATTTCTAAGAATTACGGATGTGGGTGGAAGAAAAGAAGTATATTTTGGGACTTGCCTTACTGGAAAATAAATCTCATTAGGCATAATCTTGATGTAATGCACATAGAAAAAAATGTGTTTGATGATATTTTCAATACTGTTATGAATGTCCAGGGGAAAATGAAGGACAATGCAAAGTCTAGAGCAGATTTAAAAGTATTTTGCCACCGTCTACAGTTACATTAGAATGAAAATACCAAGAAATTTCCTAAAGCTCCTTACACTCTAGACAAGAATGCAAAAGAAGTGTTGTGTAAGTGGGTGAAAGAATTGAGGTTTCCAGATGGATATATCTAACATGGGAAGATGTGTTGATATGAACAAGCTTAAATTATTCAGCATGAAGAGTCATGATTGTCATGTCTTTATGCAACGACTAATACCCATAGCATTTCGAGAGTTACTTCTAGGAAATGTGTGGTGGTCATTGACAGAATTAAGTCTTTTCTTTAAAGATCTCACTTCTAATATGATAACAAAAGAAAATATGAGACGTCTGGAAAAAAATATTCCTTTTATTTTGTGTAAGCTTGAGCATGTTTTTCCTCTAAGCTTCTTTGACTCTACGGAACATCTTCCAATCCATTTGGCTTATGAAGCACGTATAGCGGGCCCAGTTCAGTATCGATGGATGTATCCTATAACACCCCTATGTTCGATAGTGCATTCTACTGTTCCGGTGACCAGTGTTGTCTGGACAGCTAGGATGCCTAGAACTATATTTAAAAGTTAGTGAGGAGACATAAAATAATGAAATACAAGAAAGGAAAATACAAGAAAAATAAAGGAAAAATAATAGCAATGAAATGTAACCAAGTTAAACGAGCCAGCACCGCAGCGATGGGTGACTGCACGGGAAAGTTACGGCACAGGCAATAGCTGACCCCAAGACTGCAGAGAACCCTCGGAATTTAGTTTCGAGATATAATTAAAGACTTATTAAAGTATAAATATCATTAGAAATATCAAAGAAAAATTAATTAATTAGTACAAAGAAAAACGAGAAATCAAGAAAATGACGAAATTCGGTGTTACCGAAAAATCGGGAATACAACCCGAATAGGGGCATTGTGTTCATTTGACATCCCGAGTTGCCTTTTGACCTAAATGTCCATTAAAAATAAATGATAGTCAACCTTGAAAATATCATGAAAATTAAAATGGTGGTATATAATCTAAATAGTAAAAGATATGAGGAAAATGTGAAAAATTGGAAACTTTGGATTATTAAATCATTAACCTACATTAGTGTTCCACTAAAATCACATTTGGGACACCTAAAGAGTGAAGTGGGATAGGTGTAGGATCAATTGTTTTCTTCTTCCTCACAAGCTCACCTTGGCCAAATTTTTTCTCCTATGGAAACCTCCATGGCCGTCCACCATTAAGCTTAAATCCACCATTGATTTAGCCATCCTTTACACTAGCTCCCTTCATTAAACTTGACCACCATACCTTGGGCAGCATACTTGGAGCAAGAAAGATAAGTTTTGGTGGAGTTTTGAGGAAGTCCAAAAGAGGTAAGTGGTTTTTTTCAATTCTTGTTTCATTAAAAGTGTAACTAAGGTTGTGGGTAGTTGAATTATGGAAGAAGTTTGAAGTTTGATGAATTGTTGGTGATGAAGCATTTCGGCAGCCATGGAACCTCACCATGTATAGCTTATTTTTTGCATGTAAATGGTAGTTTGGGATGTTGATTTAAATGTTTAATTGTATTGAAGTTGAATTCCATGTGTGAAATTTAAATGTTAAGCTTGAAAAGTGAAAATGGAAATGGATGCATATGTGTAAATTTGTGGCAACCTTATGATGAAGATTGAAGTGTTTAAGTTCATGAAATATTGTTGAAATATTGTACAAAAAATGGCAGCATATATGTGTGTGGATAATAGTGATAAGGTAGGCAAATTGTTAATGGAAGTATGTGTGACAATTAGAAGTATTTATGTGTATATATTGTTGGGATTGAACTTTGTGAATTGTGACTGCATTTGGTGTATTTTGAAGTGGTTATATTCTATCTAAGTTGACCTATAATGTAGAGAATTGAATGGTTTTGGTTAGTGCCAAATGCAGAATGGTATGGAGAAGTGAGGAGGTAGTTGGTGAATGTGTGTTGGTTTGGTGCTTGAAAGGCATATAGAGGACAGTGTGCAAATGAGCCTATAACCCTAAGTGTGTGACTCCAATTGGTATGAGGCCAATTGGAGGTGAAACTAGGCACAAAATGTGCCAACTTTCATGAAGAAAGTCTACCTAAATTCTATTCAGAAAGTGACTTGAGAAATGACTAAATCCGGATTAGTGACTTGAAAGCCTGAAAATTGACCATTTGGGCAGCAGTTAGTGTTTTGGCCATAACTCACTCAAAACAGGTCCAAATGACCTGAAATTTTTACCATGAATAGATTAGACCTAGAGATACAACTCTTATGAAGACACCAAAACTCAAAATGACCATAAGCAAGTCAAATAGCTTGCACAAGTTCGGGTATAAAGATTGCCAAAACCAAAAATGACCTAAAAATGACATAAAGTTACCATTTTAGTGCAATCTGTTCAGCTTTGGTAAATTGACCATATCTTGGCCTATACAACTCAGAATGACTTGAAATTTTGCTCCGAGTGCAATAAGACATAGAGCTACAATTTTGCTTCTTTCACTAGAAGCTAAAAACCAAGAGAAATAGGACTTTAAGCTAGACTAATCTAGCACACAAAAATTGAGAACTTAACATTTACATACAATGATGTTTGAAATAATGTGGCAATGAATGCCAACTTGTAATAATGGTAAATTGCACTATATTGATAGCATATTGAAATGCAAAATGTGACATATTGGTAACATCAAACCTAATTCACCTAGAGTATATCAAGGGTCAATATTATAGGTTGACTAATGAAAGGAGTAGTATCAATAAAATTTAATTATGGAACATTATGATTAGAAACAATTTAACTGAGTACTGAAACACTTTAAATTGTGTGTTTCAGTTGAAAAGAATGTTGAAGAGCATAAGGAACATTGAGTCAAGGCCAAAAGGCGACTCATCCGAGGTCTGTGCACAATATTTTTATATTCACTACTTTTACTAGAAATTTTATTTGGAGAAATGAGTTATGAATAATTTTTTATTGTTTTGGCTTTGGGAATTTTATTGGAAATTATTGTGTTGCCTACTTTGTGAATTGAAAATTGACTTTGGAAATTGATTATGTTTTGCATGAAAAATTTGAATAATATGATTTGAAATTGTTTTTGGTTCACACTTGGCATGGCAGTCCCTTACTCTGTTCCTCCTCCACTTGTGAGGTTGAGTTTGATATTTAATTATTTTTCTCCCTCTCTGGCTTATCAGTCTGAGGTGAGTTTGGATGAGTACTCATTAGCTAGCTAGCCACCTCCCTCATTGATTTCGATTAATGGGGTATGTCTTGTCGTGGTGTATAACACGACATGTTCGGAATATTTTGTGTCATGACCTAAGTTGTGTTATTGATTGGCAACACTGTGTTATTCAATTATTTGATCAAATTTGTGTTATATGAGTTTTGAAAATTGTGACATGAAATTGTGAATTATTTGAATTGTAAATTGTCAATAAAAGTTTTATATACCGCATTTTAAATTGTTATTGTGCACCATTGAGTAAATTTTACTCAGCGATAGCTTTTTCATTGCTGTTGCAGGTAGACAGATGGACGGAGCAGTAGAGTAGGCTGCTTGTGTCACATTTTGAGATTTCGCCGAGTATATCGAGTATACCATATTTTGTAGTTTTTATTGTAATGTATGTACACTGTATGTATATATTGTACTTGGTCTTGAGTAGTTGTAAACTAAAATGGTAAACTATTTTGGCCTATAAAAGTATTGTGATATACTTATCTTATCTCAGCTTTTGGAAACATTGGAAAATTGATTGTTGAACTGAGTTGATAATGTTGAGAAATTTATTGTGTTGAACAAATTTATTGGAGTTTGGGGATTGAACAAACTTATTGGAAGTACTTTTTACAGGTTTTTGAAACTATTTTAATCAAAATATAGATGATACTCTGCCAAAATTTTTATAGAATTATTAATATTTCAAATGTGTTATTTGGTTTCACTTCAGTTAAAAAATTTTTTAACACCTGTCAATAGTGCTCACCACTGTAAAAAGAAGTAAGAAAATGTGTAAAATCCCTTGTAGTGTATTTAATGGGTTATCAGTAGACGGAGTTTGGTAATTCATTAAGTATACTACGGGATCATGCTATGCCTTACGGAGAGGTAGGGTGTGACATGTTTTAGTGGTATCAGAGCTACTTTTTAAATTCTGTTTTTACTTGTAATTTGAATATTCTTTCTATATAGTACAACTGCTCAATGTCATTGTTTGATACATACAGTACATTACATTATAAATATGAACTAACAGGAGGAAATCTCCTTGTGTTATTTGTTCAGGAGGTAAAATATCCTCAAATTGACTATGGAAGAAGGAGATCGTTCAGTCGATCAATCAATAGAGGCTAAGGTACAAGGGGATGTCCCAACCCTACACAATGTGAGTGGATCAATCGCACCAGCCGCCTCAGTACTACAGTTTCCTGCTTAGTTTGTTCAGCAGATGGCTGCAATGTTCCAACAGATGGCTGGTAAGATGCTTACTCAAGTCCCACTACAAACACCAGTGGTACAACCATAGTCTTTAGCTAGGCAGTATGACAAGCTGATTAAATATGGGGCTACTGAGTTCAAGGGGACAGTAGATCCTCAAACAGAACAATGGTTAGAGAGAATGGATAGGGTGTTCAAGAAACTACATTGTACAGAGGAGTTCAGATTTGAGTATTCGGTATCACTACTACAGGGAGACGCATATGACTGGTGGAAAACCATTCCTCATAGTTTGGTGGAACCCCCAGTGCTGACATGGGACGACTTTCTCAGAGAGTTCAGACAAAAATATGTCCCAGATGCCTATTTGGACCAGAAGCTATAGGAGTTCTTAAGCCTGAAACAAAGGAACAGAACAGTGGCAGAATATGAGAGAAACTTCTCTCGATTGAGTCATTATACAGGAAGCCTGCTTACCACTCCTAGAGACAAATGGAAACGTTTTAAGACTGGGTTAAGGCCTAGTCTAAGAATGTAAGTTATGGGATTTCGACACCAGAATTTCTCAGAGCTAATATCGCGAGCCTTGGAACTGGAAAGAATTAAGAATGAAGAAATAGTTACAAAGGGTACAGAAGAAAAAAAGAAAATTAGAAAGACTACTGATCAAGTTCCTAATAGTGGGTCAGGAAAGAGAAAGCATTTTGGAGGATCTAGCTCACGCAAATCGGGTAGAGATAGATCTTCTTGACAGAAACCACCCCGATCGGATCAGCAAACTCAGCAGAAACCCAGAAACACGCTGTCAGATCAACTTTGTGAAACTTGTGGTAAATCATATAGTGGGGTATGTTATAGAGCCATAGGAGCAAGTTTTAATTGTGGAGAGACTAGTCATTTAGCTAAGGATTGTATAAATCCACGCCGTTATGGATCATTTACTACATCAAAGGGATCAACCCAAGTTTCTACCCCAAGGAGTTCACCATCAGTTAGTAGAGGCAGAGGTAGAGGTAAGGGTAGTACACCTGGAAGTCAGAGTACTGTGAATCAGCCAGAACAAGGTGATGCTTCAGCTAGAATATACACCATACGGCAGAAGGAAGAGGCTGAGACTTCTGGCCTTGTTGCTGGTACTTTCTCAATTTTGAACTAAGATATATATATGTATTGTTTGACCCGGGATCTGCATACTTTTATGTTAATGCCAGCATTGTTTGCCTTCCTGTTATCCCTCGTATAAAAAAATAAATTTTGATATGTTAGTGACTAGTCTTTTTGGAATTAGTTTTGGAAGAGTTTGTTAGCGAAAGACATTTCCTAAAATACGATAAATTATTGAAAATCGATAGATAAAGGAGTTGTGGAAGTAAAAATTTGAACAGTTGATTCAGATGTAACAAAGAAATGTTACGAATATGAGTATGATTGTTAACTAGAATGGTCAGAGGACCAATGATAGATAAATAATTTTAATATGACCTCAATGGTCATTCAATAAGGAAACATGAACAGAAATATTAGACAGAACAATAGTAAGAGAAGATTGGTGTTATACAAATAAATTAAATGTTGTATTAGATTGTTAAAAGTCTTATACAAATTCAAAGGAAAGAAGATTATACGATTATATAGAAAGGAGAAAATAAACGTATGACTATTGTAAGACGGCTATTGGGTAAATTTCGCGGACGAAATTTATTTTAAGGGGGAGAGAATTGTAACACCCCTATGTTCGGTAGGCGTTCTACTGTTCTGGTAACCAGTGTTGTTTGGACAGCTAGGATGCCTAGAACTACTTTTAAAAGTTAGTGAGGAGACATAAAATAATAAAATACAAGAAAGGAAAATACAAGAAAAATAAAGAAAAAATAATAGCAATGAAATGTAACCAAGTTAAACGAGCCAGCACCGCAGCGATGGGTGACTGCACAGGGAAGTTACGGCGCAGGCAATAGCCGACCCCAGGACTGCAGGGAACCCTCGAAATTTAGTTTCGAGACATAATTAAAGACTTATTGAAGTATAAATATTATTAGAAATATTAAAGAAAAATTAATTAATTAGTACAAGGAAAAATGAGAAATCGAGAAAACGACAGAACTCGGTGTTACTGAAAAATCGAGAATGCAACCCGAATAAGGGCATTGTGGTCATTTGACATCCCGAGTTGCCTGTTGACCTAAATGTCCATTAAAAATAAATGATAGTAAACCTTGAAAATATCATGAAAATTAAAATGGTGGTATATAATCTAAATAGTAAAAGATATGAGGAAAATGTGAGAAATTGGAAACTTTGGATTATTAAATCATTAACCTATATTAGTGCTCCACTAAAATCACATTTGGGACACCTAAAGAGTGAAGTGGGATAGGTGTAGGATCAATTGTTTTTTTCTTCCTCACAAGCTCACCTTGGCCGAATTTTTTCTCCCATGGAAACCTCCATGGCCATCCATCATTAAGCTTAAATCCACCATTGATTTAGCCATCCTTTACACTAGCTCCCTTCATTAAACTTGACCACCATACCTTGGGCAGCATACTTGGAGCAAGAAAGATAAGTTTTGATGGAGTTTTGAGGATGTCCAAAAGACGTAAGTGGTTATTTTCAATTCTTGTTTCATTAAAAGTGTAACTAAGGTTGTGGGCAGTTGAATTATGGAAGAAGTTTGAAATTTGATGAATTGTTGGTGATGGAGCATTTCGGCAGCCATGGAACCTCACCATGTATAGCTTATTTTTTGCATGTAAATGGTAGTTTGGGATGTTGATTTAAATGTTTAATTGTGTTGAAGTTGAATTCCATGTGTGAAGTTTGAATGTTAAGCTTGAAAAGTGAAAATGGAAATGGATGTGTATGTGTAAATTTGTGGTAGCCTTATGATGAAGATTGAAGTGTTTAAGTTCATGAAATATTGTTGAAATATTATACAAAAAATGGCAGCATATATGTGTGTGGATAATAGTGATAAGGTAGGCAAATTGTATATGGAAGTATGTGTGACAATTAGAAGTATTTATGTGTATATATTGTTGGGATTGAACTTTATGAATTGTGACTGCATTTGGTGTATTTTGAAGTGGTTATATTCTGTCCAAGTTGACCTATAATGTAGAGAATTGAATGGTTTTGGTTAGTGCCAAATACAGAATGGTATGGAGAAGTGAGGAGGTAATTGGTGAATGTGTGTTGGTTTGGTGCTTGAAAGGTATGTAGAGGGCAGTGTGCAAATGAGGCTATAACCCTAAGTGTGTGACTCCAATTGGTATGAGGCCAATTGGAGGTGAAACTAAGCACAAATTGTGTCAACTTTCATGAAGAAAGTCTACCTAAATTTTGTCCAGAAAGTGACTTGAAAAATGACCAAATCCGAATTAGTGACTTGAAAGCCTGATAATTGATCATTTGGGCAGTAGTTAGTGTTTTAGCCATAACTCACTCAAAACAGGTCCAAATGACCTGAAATTTTTACCATGAATAGATTAGACCTAGAGCTACAACTCTTATGAAGACACCAAAACCCAGAAATGACCATAATCAAGTCAAATAGCTTGCACAAGTTCGGGTATAAAAACTGCCAGAACTAGAAATGACCTAAAAATGACCTAAAGTTATCATTTTCGTGCAATCTGTCCAGCTTTGATAAATTGACCATATCTTGGTCTATACAACTCAGAATGACCTGAATTTTGCCCTAAATGCAATAAGACAGAGCTATAATTTTGCTTCTTTGACTAGAAGCTAAAAACCAAGAGAAATAGGACTTTAAGCTAGACCAATCTGACACACAAAAATTGAGAACTTAACATTTATATACAATGATGCTTGAAATAATATGGCAATGAATGCCAACTTGTAATAATGGTAAATTGCACTATATTAGTAGCATATTAAAATGCAAAATGTGACATATTGGTAATATTAAACCTAATTTACCTAGAGTGCATCAAGGGTCAACATTATAGATTGACTAATGAAAGGAGTAGTATCAATAAAATTTAATTATAGAGCGTTATGATTAGAAACAATTTAACTGAGTACTGAAACACTTTAAATTGTGTGTTTCAGTTGAAAAGAATATTGAAGAACATAAGGAACATTGAGTCAAGGCCAAGAGGCAACTCATCCGAGGTCTGTGCATAATATTTTTATATTCACTGCTTTTACTAGAAATTTTATTTGGAAAAATGAGTTATGAATAATTTTTTATTGTTTTGGCTTTGGGAATTTTATTGAAAATTATTGTGTTGCCTACTTTGTGAATGGAAAATTAACTTTGGAAATTGATTATGTTTTGCATGAAATATTTGAATAATATAATTTGAAATTATTTTTGGTTCACACTTGGCATGGCAGTCCTTACTCTGTTCCTCCTCCACTTGTGGGGTTGAGTTTGATATTTGATTATTTTCCTCCCTCTCTGGCTTGCCAGTCTGAGGTGAGTTTGGATGAGTACTCATTAGCTAGCTAGCCACCTCCCTTATTGATTTCGATTAATGGGGTGAGTATGTCTTGTCGTGGTGTACAACACGGCATGTTCGAAATATTTTGTGTCATGACCTAAGTTGTGTTATTGATTGGCAACACTGTGTTATTCAATTATTTGATCAAATTTGTGTTATATGAGCTTTGAAAATTGTGACATAAAATTGTGAATTATTTGAATTGTAAATTGTCAATAAAAGTTTTATATACTACATTTTAAATTGTTATTGTGCACCACTGAGTAAATTTTACTTAGGGATAGCTTTTTCATTGCTGTCGCAGGTAGACAGATGGACAGAGCAGCAGAGTAGGCTGCTTGTGCCACATTTTGAGATTTTGCCGGGTATATCAAGTATACCATATTTTGTAGTTTTTATTGTAATGTATGTGCACTATATGTATATATTGTACTTGGTCTTGAGCAGTTGTAAACTAAAGCGATAAACTATTTTGGCTTGTAAAAGTATTGTGATATACTTATCTTATCTCAGCTTTTGGAAACACTGGAAAATTGATTATTGAACTGAGTTGATAATGTTGAGAAATTTATTGTGTTGAACAAATTTATTGGAGTTTGGGGATTAAACAAACTTATTGGAAGTGCTTTTTATAGGTTTTTGAAGAATTGTTTTAATCAAAATACAGATGGCACTCTGCCAAAATTTTTACAGTAATTATTAATACTTCAAATGTGTTATTTGGTTTCACTTCAGTTAAAAACTTTTTTAACACCTGTCAATTGTGCTCACCACTGTAAAAAGAAGTAAGAAAAGGTTTAAAATCCCTTGTAGTGTATTTAATGGGTTATCAGTAGACGGAGTTTGGTAATTCATTAGGTATACTACGGGATCATGCCATGCCTTACGGAGGGGTAGGGTGTGACATATCCATTTGAGAGGTAAGTAATAATAACTATATAAAATCATATAAAACTTATTTAATGTATCTATTAATTACGTATTCTTTAATGTAGGTATCTTCGAAAGTTGAAGAATAATATAAAAAATAAAGCCAAGGTTGAAGGTTCAATATGCAATGCATATTTGGTTGAAGAAGCTACATCATTTTGTGCACACTATTTCAAGTCACACTTTCAACAAGGCATAACAAAGTGCCCCGAAATGTTTATGGATGTGGGATTGAAGCATATGAACATCCAGGGATGCTATCCATATTAAAACAATCTGAACGATCTTTTGGTCGAGAGAAATCCAGATGATTAGATGGTACAGAATTTCATTCAGTTCGCACCTATATTTTGCTGAATTGCGATGAAGTTAAACCATACATTAAGTAAGTTATTAATGATGAAGATATGAAAACAATTTACATTTGATGCTAGATTAACTTCAATTTTTTCTCTTAAAAGAATCTATGAAGATACCTTAAGGCAAAGTCAACCATTTATTCAAGATAGCAAGGTTGATGCAAAACTTGAAATGGAGTTTGCATCTTAGTTTGAGAAATACGTGAGTAATTGTTTATATACATTCTTTATATCCATTATTAGAACTAAATTTTCTTACATATTAGCTAATGCTTATAATTTGTCAATAGGCACATGATCATTCATCAAACATTACCAACCAAATCATTAAAGACCTTGCAAAAGGTCCGTTGCATATTGTTAAGTCCTTTCATGGATATTATGTTAATGGATACAAGTTTCACACTGAAGGATATGGTTCAAGTAGGTCTACAATTTATAGTGGAGTATGCATTAAGGGCTCTAGTTATAGTGCAAATGATCTTGAGTATTATGGTCGGCTGACAGAAATCGTGCAATTAGAGTACTCTGCATTACCAATTAAATGAACTATATTATTTAAGTGCTCTTGGTTTGATCCAACACCAAAACATGGTACAAGAGTACATCCACAATATAAGCTTGTTGAAGTTAACAGTAGAAGGGCGTTTAACAGATATGAGCCATTTATTTTGGCTACACAAGATGCTCAAGTGTATTATGCAACCTATCCTACATTACAGAGGACTGTGAATAAATGGCTTGCCATTTGCAAAATAAAGGCACGACCTATTGTGGAGGTTTCAGAAATATCACAACAATCCAGTGATTTAGCATTTCCAGAAGATTGCATTCAAGTTCATGAAATTGATGTTCACATGGATGAAACAGATAGTACGCTTTATGTGGATGGTTCATTCATTGACATAGATGATGTGCCAGAAAATGAAACTGTTGTTGTAGTTGAGGAAGAAGAAGACCAAGAAGAAGAAGAAGAGGAGGAAGCAGAAGAAGATGATGATGATGATGAAGATGAAGATACTTAATAAAATTTCTTGCTTAATTGTTTTTCATTTACAATTTTGATGTAATGACTATTAATTTAGTAAGTTGAAATACAATGGTTATTGTATATGATATTAATTATTAATGATTTGTGTTTGATTTGAGTTGAGAAAGAAACATGTTGTTTATACAAATGATAGATGAAAGTGGTCTTCCTAACTTGCCACCTGGACATATGAGTAGTTTGCCAGCATCATTTCCTAGTACTCCAGATGCTTCTATTGGTTCTGCTCCTGGCTCATACCCATCTAATTGAATTATGATCAGAGTTGTAGGGGAAAAGTAAGTAACATTATTTTACATTGCATGTCTTATTTCTTAACATAAACAATCCAATGGATTGAGTTTTCAATATAATGGAAAATGTTAATTTTTAGTCTTTTTCTTTTTAGGTTCATTCCTAATGGTCATACTATCTCAACCCATATCACGAGCACCTTTAGGGAGCAACAGGATGCTATTGGTTACACATGGAAGGATGTCTCTCCATCTACCCATGACTTTTACTGGCAGGAATTTATGGTAATTGTTATTTATTTCTAACAAAAATATCTATACTTACTGTTATTGATATAATTATTTTAATAATAAAAATATTTAATTTTTAGAAAAAACATTAATGGAATGCAACTGATGATGGCATAATTAAAGATACTTGGGATAAAGTGGCATCTCTCCTGTACAATAAAAAATTATACACTTGGCGAAAGAAAGGAACAAAACCTATAGGTGTTGCACAAGATGTATGGGATAGCTGGATGGCACACTGGTTAACTCCAGAGTGGATTGCTAAATCCCATATTGCTACTCAAAATCGGTGTAGTGAGACTGGTGGTCCAGGCACTGGTTTAAGCAAGCATACTGGTGGTTCTAGGTTTACTGTGGAGCACAGTCTGAAAATGGTATCGCATTCCACTTTTTAATTCTTTAATTAACTATTATTACATATTTCATAATATTAACAATAGATTTATTATTTTAAATTTATATAAATTTTAGGCTGAAGAACTAAACCTTGATCCTAATTCATGGGAGGTGTTTAAAAAGTTACATAAAAAAAAGGATGGAACCTTTGTTGATGCTAGGTCTCAGAATATTAATGTAAGAAATTTTTATTTTTCTTTTATTTTCATTTGGATTATTATGCATATGTTATATTGTTATTGTTATTAAATTTCATTTCATTTTTACTGTTATTTGTATCTTATGAATGTTTTAGACGTGCTTAGGTTTGCGAGTAAATCATGTAGTTTCTATTGTTATTTTAATTGCAGAAACATTATTTTGCCTTCATGGTAAGTATAAAATGTTTTGGTACAAATGATACACCACTGAAATTTTGATAATTATTAACATTTTAAATTATTGTATATATTTACTTTTCACATTTATTGTTATATGTATTAATATTTATATTTCATTTTCAAAGTTAATGTAAGAGTGATATGATTAAATGTAATATTGTTAATTGACTGTTATAAATTGAGCTATATTGTTAATGTTTTAGAAGTGCTTGTGTTTGTGTATGAATCTTTATTGTAGCAGTGGATGGTATAAGGAGGATATTAGAAGTGTTATTTTATATGCAGGAATATTATTTTGCCTTTATTAGTAGGTATGATATGTCCTGTTACAGACGGTACTCTGCCGAAATTTTTTTAATTATCAAGTTTATATATTGAAATTTCTAAATTTCATTTTCCTAGTTTCATTGTTACTTGTAATTAATTATTAACTCTAATAATTATATACAGGATCAAATGGAGGCTATGGTGGCTGCCGCTATTACTGATGCTACTTCGAACTCACAGGATGACAATTCATAAGAGATCTCAATCAATGTGAATTGCCTATACTTGGATATTGTGGGTGCAGAGAAGAAGCGACACGTGTACGGTTTGGGCTTTCATGCTTCAACTTTGTACCCAGACTCATTCAATAGCTCTGCCACTTCACGCAGGACAGCCGTGGTGACAGATCATGTTGCTGATGAGCGCATTAGAGTGCTTGAGGAGGAGATCATGCGCATGAGGGAAAATCAAGAACGAATTCTTCAGCAACACATTGAGGAGGAGGTATCGCGCCTCAAGCAACAAAGTGAAGAGCAGTTTCGCTTTGT